>NW_026703964.1:2931209-5862419 GCF_028828765.1 Penicillium canescens | reverse complement strand
CCCTAACCCTAACCCTAACCCTAACCCTAACCCTAACCCTAACCCTAACCCTAACCCTAACCCTAACCCTAACCCTAACCCTAACCCTAAGCCCCGCCTAATTCACCTAACTTCATCTCTCCTAAATAAACATCCATCTCCTCTCCTAAACTTCCATCCCCCTTTCACCTCTCCTACCGTCTTCTATACCTAAAACCCTTACTTCTCACTACTACTAACTATTACCTATATTACTACTAAAACCCTGACCTCTCTTAATTACCTTACTACTAAAACCCTCCCCCTCTTATCATGCTATAACCCTCACCCTTCTAATCATGCTAAAACCCTTACCCCTCTCATCATGCTAAAACCCTTACCCCTCTCATCATGCTAAAACCCTCACCCCTCTTATCATGCTATAACCCTAACCCTTCTAATCATGCTAAACCCCTTACCCCTCTCACTATTAAATCCCTCACCCTTCTCACTATTAAATCCCTTCCCCTCTCACTACTAAACCCCTCACCCTTCTCACTATTAAATCCCTCACCCTTCTCACTATTAAATCCCTTCCCCTCTCACTACTAAACCCCTCACCCTCTCGCTACTAAACCCCTCACCCTCTCGCTGCGATAACCCTTGCCCTCTCGCTAATAAAACCCTTACCCTCTCACTATTAAATCCCTTCCCCTCTCACTATTAAATCCCTTCCCCTCTCACTACTAAACCCTTCCCCTCTCACTACTAAACCCTTCACCCTCTCGCTACGAAACCCCTCACCCTCTCGCTAATAAAACCCTTACCCTCTCGCTAATAAAACCCTTACCCTCTCGCTAATAAAACCCTCACCCCTTTACTATAACTATATCCTGTACCCATATCCCTTAACTATTCCTTCCCTCTTTTACCTACTTCACTACTACCTTTATATCCTTTTCCTCTTATTATTCCTATCCCATTTTACTTCTGTCCTTATGTCTAATAATATCCCTTCCTCTATAAATCCTTATAACTTTAATTCTTCCTATAATCCTTACTACCATCCTCTTACATTATAATTAATACCCTCCTTCCTATACTAATCCCCTTTCCTACTATTTTACTATTATATCCCGTACCTCCTACTTATTTTCTCTATCCGACTTATCTATCTAACCTCCTTACCTACTATCCTTCTAATTTCACTACTCCACTATCTTAAACTCTACCGACCTATTTATCCTACTCTGAACCTTCTTCCCCATTTGAAATTCTTATATATCGTCCTATCCCTATTACCCTTGTATATATATCTCCATCCATATACCTTCGAATTTAATCCTCCTCCTAATATATATCCCTTTCTCTCCGATCTCTGTTCACTTATATATCTTCCCCTACTGCCCTTTCCAAATATTTATTTTATTATCCTACTCTACCCTACGCCGATATCTTACTACATCTTAATATAACCCTACCCTCTTACCCCGTTATAATCCTAACCCCTTATACTACAATATCCCTACCCCCTCTCTCTCCCTCTCTATTAAAACCCTTACCCCTCGATTTAACTAATAACCTCCTCCTGTTCGCTACTACTATTCTACCTCCTATCCTATTTATATTTATCGAATATCTATTTACTTCCTACCTTATTATACTCCTCCGTTTATATATCTATATATATATCCTTATTCTTAATACTAATAACATACCCCGGAAACATGGAACCCTACCCCCTTACGCCGCTATAACCCTGACCCCTTAAATTTATCACTACCCTCTCGCCTAAACTCCATATTATCGGAAACTCTAATATCGATAACCCTAACCACGATATGTAAATTCTATCTCTTTGGTCTCCTCGGGAAATCTCGTACTGAAATATACATCTCCAATCCTAACCGATCTACCTATATATATACCTGCCATATCTTTGCAATCTCACGAAAACCCATACTCTTGATACATCCGACGCAACCAAACATACTCATGCGCTAACCGGGAATGCCTGGTGTCCACGGACTGCGCTAAATATGCTCGTACGGCGTCTAAATCCGTCACGCGGATATTGGCACTCTTCATCCGCTGGCGCCACCATTCGTACCCTCCCTGTCGCCCATCGGCCCATTGCCAATGGATTAACATCGCCATCATCGGATACAAAAACTGCCGGTATTCACATTGCTGCCCGGCCTCCCAACCGGGACAAATCGACTGCGGCATACCACACGAATAACAACAATAAAATCCTCCTGCTATATACTGTATCGAATCCCGAATCGCCCGCACCCATCGTCGACACTCTGCACTCTCGCCCGCGGGGCAACTCCACAAATCATGCTGGACATCATCCCGCTGCGCCTGCACGCATAACCAACATCGGTGGTTCCACTGCCGTGCCTCCTGCGCTAAAAACTCCTCGTCCGATAACTGCTGCGCTTGCAACGTCCGCACTCGCTCCGAAATCGCCGTCTGCACCATCTCCTGCTGATGGTACCGATGCTGCGCCTCAATGGGGACCCCGGCGTCCGACGCGCTGCTCGGGATGCTCGTATGGGGATCATCCATCTCGGTATCACTGTCCCTATCATCGGTCTCGGCCGCCTCCCAATCGGGGTCACATTGATCACACCGTTGCTCGACGAACCCGAACTGCCGGTCGTGGTCGCCGCACTGCTCGCGGGTATCTCCATCGATCTCCCCATCCAAATAACCATCCAACACCGCTCGACGACACTGATGATCACTGGCCATGTACTGCCGGACTAACTCGAACCCGCTTTGCTCGCGGGGCGTGTTCTGGTCAAACCATGCCGGGACCTCGTCAAACCCTTCCGGCTGGATGATAATGGCTTCACTGGGGAATTGATCCCGTCCGGCACGGCCACTTTCTTGTGCGTAATCCAACAACGACCGGGGAAACCCGATGTGAATGATGCATCGAATATCGGGAATATCCACGCCCATCCCTAATGCACTCGTGGCTGCAATCACCCCATTCGCCGTACGTCGGAACTGTTCCAATATCCCTAACTTACTGTCCTGGTCGCTGTAATATGCGGCACATCCTAATATCTGGGCCGCCTGCGTCACAATATTCCGGGTGCTGCCGTACACAATCACTCGTCCGGGCCGCGCGCGCCGTACGCGGTCACGAATGAACTGTTGGATACTGGGCTGCTCGATCCATTGCGTCTGGGATCGAAATGCCGATGCAATCACGGGCCGGTACACCCGGTATGCCACATGGTGACGGCTGGTTCGCTCGCGGTGGATACTGATGTCCTCCCGCTCCACTTGCATTCGCTTGAACAACCGGGTCTCCTCGCATGGGGGCAATGTCGCGGTCAAAAACACCATCTGCACGCCACACTGATGCAATCGACCTAATTGCTGTAACCGTGGGCGAAACGTCGTGGACTCGCTCAACATCATATGGCATTCATCGATAACAATCCGGTCCAACCGCATCAACTCGCGCTGGCGGTTCAAAAACGACTGGAACCCGTCCGTGAACACGGACTCGGGCGTGACGAACACAATGGCCGCATGATCGGGATGTCGATGGCTGGCCCACTCGACACATGGAATGCCGGCGGCCTGGCATCGCTGTTGCAAATCCGCCCGTAATGCCGTCAATGGCACTACTACAACGGTCAATCCGCCGCGCTGGGCCACCCACGCGGGCAACATAAACAACATACTTTTCCCACCGCCCGTGGGCATTACCACGACCACCCGGGAATGGCCCGCTTGAATCGACCGGATGGCGGCCCCCTGCACCCCGCGGAACTGTATCGTGGGCTGTCCGGTCATCCGCTGCAACGCCTCGGTCATATTGGTCTGCTCCACCAAATGCTGACGCTCGTCCCGCATTATAACCCCCTCGTCCTTCCACCGGGGCTGTGGCCGCTTACCCAATACGTGGCTCGGGATATCCTTGATGTTAAACCCTAAAAAATCATGCCAATGCACGCTGCTCGTCCGAAACCCGGCCTGCCGACCCGCTGTGGTCCCCTGCTGCTGGCTCATCATGCGTCCATACACCATCTCCGCTACGTGGGTCGTGTGCGCGGCTTGTAAATCGGCAATATGTCGGATCCATTGCTCGTCGTCCATGGCATCCTCGTTCTCCTCGTCGTCGGCTATAACCTCGGTTCCATCCTCGCGGACGTTGTGTGGGAACGGTTTGGCATTGCTGAAATACCGCCGGCTAATGGCAATGGCAATGTCCCGGTATGCGGCCAACGTCAATCCATGGTGTAACCGTATCTTACTTTCCCGGACCATCACATCCGTTACCCGCGCCGGCGTCCACTCCCGTCCACTACCGGCATCCACCCCCACATCTTGGTGGCATGCGTGTCGGGAACGGCGTCTAAATGGCATGCCTCTTCATGGTATGCCTGCAACATCTCGACAAATGGCAACACTAACCATAAATACCACACCACCAACTCGCCCACTTCGCGGGGCACGTACCGATGAATCACCTTGGCATCCCCGCTGGCGTAAAACCCCTTGTGGTACCGGGTGATAAATGCCACCAATCCATCTTCAATAAACACATTGCGGTGTCCACCGGCGGCACTGTTGCGGTGACGGATACTCAATAACTCGGGGCCACGCGGGGGCTGCCCACTGGTGAAATGCGAAACAATGGCTAACTTCTCCTTGAACTCATTGACGAACCCGAAAAACCGTTGAATCGCATCAATACTGAACCGATTGGTCCTGGCTTCCATAAACCACTGCTGCAATGGATGCTCCTCCCGTACCCGGTCCACCATCCACCGGGATCCATCGACGGGCCACGGCGTACGCTCGTCCTGCAAAAAACTCCACCCGGCCTTGGGTTGGTTGAAATCGTCGGCTATACGATCCCATGGGATGACGGGAATCTGGTCGGGTGGGCACCGCAAAATCTGGTTGACCATCAATTGTCGTGCGCTGGCCGTCAACCCATGAATGAACCCGCGGAATGCCCCCATGGTGAACCGCATCGTTTTGTACGACAATTCGTCCCCGTTGCCCCAACCGATATGCCCGACGGACGGGGTATTGTAATGGACCTTTAACCCATATCGGCGTAAATCCATCATCCATTCCATCGGACCGGCGGTACCGTGCACCATAAACCCGGTGACCATGATACGAATCCATTCGCGCCATGTCTTGGTGCCTTCTCGTGCCTGCTGGGTGAATGCAACGGGTGGTGGGGAACTGTTGGGCAAACTACCAAATGCGGGCGAACTGGATACTTCGGGCGTTGTGGCTCGGGTCTGGGGCGGACTGCGGCTATCCCGTTGATGTGAAAATATATAATCGACTGGACTGGGGTCATCCCACTCCCCCACTAACTTATTCTCCCCAACCTGTAATAACTCACGCGCATCCGGGTCTAACAAAAACGACTGATGCACAACGACGAACCGGGACACCTTGATTACGCTGGACAAAATCTGGGGGTAACTGTGGGGATCCTTCCATGGTCGACCGGTGTCATGGTCACTCACACCTAACACGGCCAATGCACACACCAACGCTAACTCGTACTCGGTCGATCGAATGCGCTGGTTTAACAATTCAATCATAAATTCCATACAATCGGCTTCCACGGGTTGTAATACGTCCGGGTTCGGGTCGGTACCGTCGGTGGGGATCGGCTCGGCCCGGTCCTTATAACACTCGGCGGAATGCCATAATGCGTCCCACGCCTTGCGTTGCCGTTTACTGAACCGGTACACCGGACTGTTCCAATCATGCTGAACTTGGGTGCGGGCGAAAAACATCAAAATGCGGCGCCATGGGTCGACATGGCGCTCCAACTCATCGTCCGTATTCATATATACCTGCAATGGCTTCGATGGGATCTTCTCTATGTCGGTACGGGCGGCTTCGATCCGTAACAAATGTCCTGTCCGTTTGGTGATACTCTGGCTTTTGCTGGCAACACGTAATATGGTATCCCAAATCACCCGTGTGGTACCCTCGTCACCCTCCGCATCTTCCGTCGGGCTTTCAATGCATATCCGTAATTCCCTGGGGTTACGCCCGCGTAAATATACCGCCCATCCCGTTCGGTCCAACCATGGATTGGCTTCGTCGATGGCGCCGGGCTGGATCTCGCTTTCTAACTGCATTTTCCGTGTAAACACCTCGCGTAACCGCTCCACGGCTTCGGCGACTTGCGTGGCCTGGGGTGGCGGTGCTTCGGGCTCGTACTGGGGACCGGGATGGCGTATGTGGATATAATGCGACCCTAACCCACGGGGAAAAAACCGCTGGCACACGACTCGCTTGGCTCGCTCCTCTTGGTTCTGCTTGCCTGCGGCGACCTCGGATGGTCGTGGCTTGCCCCCATGGCCGTACGCGGAAAACCGATGCTCCCTCGACCAATGCACTCGCAAACTGTCGCGACTGCGGTAAATCTGCTGGCAAAATTGGCACTGTAACCCATCTTGGTAAATGGGCAATACCGGAACGGGACGGTTTACGCTCGTGGGGAACCAACTGGTCTCTTCCTTGACGCTATCCCATTCATCGGCATGTCGGATAATATCCACTACCTGTTCTGCAACACCTTTGCGGACGCGGTGCTTGCCCTTGGGGTTGGTCAAATGACGGACTATCTCCTTGGGCTTCACTCCATGCTCGCACTGGCGACAAATGGCAACTCCCCACTGCTTATTGCAAATAAAATACCGGTCGGCAATGGTGGGTTCTGCCGGTTCACTCATACTAACCATGGATATATATCTCACAATGCGGATTGTCCACTGAATGTATGCTGGTGAAACCCTAACGCTGGGAACTGCTCGGATGTTGATAAAATTGAAACTGGGAACTGATCGGAACCCCTGAAATCCTCGACTGGGTTTTCAAACGAATCGAACCAATAATGCGTGTGTGATGAATCGCGCGGTGATGGGTGTTGGGGTTTCATGATATTGGTGATGGCGCGGCCGACCGTACCCCATCAAAATAATTCCCCAACTTTGAATCCCTGTAACAACCTCTCCAAAACGTTGCTTTGCCTGGTAACTCGGGATAATAAACAATTGACTGTTCAATTGGAATTGGTAAAAATTTGAACGGAAAAAAACCACGGGAACGTAACTGTAATGGCACCCTGAAACTAACTGTAATCTGCCCCCTCGGGAAACCCTAACCCTATATAAAAAAATGCTGACTAAACTGTAACGAGCCTCATTACAGTTCACCCCATGGGATAGCCCTTACCCCTCTAATAATAATAAAAAATAACCTATTTACCTCTAAAACCCTACCCCCTTTGATAATTAAAACCCTTACCCCTTATACTACTACGAACCCTTACCCCTCTCACTATTAAAACCCTTACTCCTCTCCTTCTTCCTAAAACTAACCTCTTCTATAATTAAAACCTTCCCTCCTATCCCTACTAACCCTTACCCTTAAAATATTACTCCTATATCTATTATACTATCTCCCTATACCTTCGAACCCCCGTCCGAAATTACCTCTATTATCCTTACCCCTTTAACGACTAAAACCTACCCCCTTTCCTACTACCGACCCTACCCCTTCTACGATAATATCCTATACTATTCCTATAATACTAAGCACTATTATACCTATTATATTACCGATCATACTCACTAAACCTATCTCCTACTATGAATCTTCCCCCCGAGCCTAAACCCTTCTTACTATACAACTACTTCTCTATTATTGACCTTCTTATACCTCTCCCGATCTAAATATCTCTACTCTACTATACTATCTCTCTTAATGCCTACTAATATACCCGCCTCTTTTTGATATATCCCTTATATCCTACCCCTTTCCTACCTTCTTATACTTACCGTAATACTACCCACTACTTCGTAAACTATTCACTACCTTATATACCCTACTATAACTAATTACCCCCTTATACTACTCTATTATTGCTGTCCTACCCTTAGCTATATACGTCGGTCTATCTCTAATACCCTCTCTCCTATATAATACCTTAAATAATACCCCTATCCTTAAAATATACGACCCTATATTATCTACTAAAATTATGCTACTAAACCTTATACGTCTAATAATATCGTAATAAACAGCCCTATTCTCGACTACTAATAATATAACCCGGAAACATCGAGCCCTAACCCTTATAAATCATTAAAACCCTGACCCTTCCTATACCCTATGCTTACGTGTCTATAATATACTATAATAATATTATAAAACCTCCTCCGACTAGCTATTACTACTACCGATTATATAAAAATTATTGTGAAAAATCGCCCTATTTTTTATGAATAATGCTAATTCTATAAACCGAAAACATCGATCCCTAACCCCTTGAAATAATTGAAACCCTGACCCCTACGCTTCACTTATACTTCGATATATACAATACCTCTAATAATATTAAGCCACGTCCTACTACTACCGATTATATGGCCTATAATATAAAATACTAGCCTTCGTTTTCACTAATAATGCTAATTTTAAAACGAAAACCTCGAACCCTACCCCTTTATCTATTACACCTTACCTATGATATCTCTATATTATAATAACTATCTAATGCTATCCTGATACTTTGGTATATCTTATATAACCCCTATTACCTTATTTTAAACCTAGTAAATCGCTCCCTACCCCTCTATCCGTACGGGGGCATATATACCTTATACGGGCCGAAAACAACCTTTACGGGCTAAATCCTATTACTAATGCTAATAACCCTACGTTATACACGATATAATAATACTAAATATATATATCTAATAAAAATGTCAATAATTCAAATTTTCCTAATGCCTATTTCAAAATATATATCGTAACTTCGTCTAATGTCTTAATGACATATTTTCTCACTAAGCCCTTATAATCTATATTTTACCTTACAAAAATCCTAAAAAAATGAAATGTCTGACTCGCTAGTTAAATTACCTATATATTGGTCTATACCCCCCTTACGCTTATGCTTTATGCCTATACTACCCCCCTTACCCTTATGCTTCATACCTAAACCACCCCCCTTATAATGCTATACCCCCTAACTTACCTATAATAACCTATCTATTTCACCTTACCTCTCTTCGGCTATACTACCCCCCCCTCACCCCTACGCTTTATGCCTATACCACCCCCCTCACCCTTACGCCCCCCGAACTTACCTATAATAACCTATCTATTACACCTCACCTCTCTCACTATACTTCACCTACCTATCTATTAAACTTCACCCTCTTATTATTAAAACCCTACCCCTAATATCATTTAAAACCCTTACCCCTTTCACTAATACTAACCCTCACCCTTTTATTAATACTAACCCTTACCGCTCTCACTAATATAACCCTCACCCTTTTATTAATACTAACCCTTACCGCTCTCACTAATATAACCCTTACCCCTTTCACTAATACTAACCCTCACCCTTTTATTACTATAATACTAGCTAATATATCTTATCTCTCTACCTATACTTTCTAACCTACGTCCGAATAAATGGCCCTTTCCTATATATAATAACCCTAACCCTAGCTTTCTAACGGACCTCGGAATTCATGGCTTCTCTACCTACTCCTATTATACCTATCGTACCCTACCCTATTTCTACGGCCCTCACAATTTATTGCTATTTCTACCTACTCTAATTACACCTATCATAAAATAACCTAATATTAACCTTCTACGGGCCGAATCCTACTCGCTATTATAATAAATATACGATATATACGATATAATAATGCTAAATATATATATCTACTAAAAATGTCAATAATTCAAATTTTTCTAATGCCTATTTCAAAATATATATCGTAACTTCGTGTAATGTCTTAATGATATATTTTCTAACTAAGCCCTTATAATCTAAATTTTACCTTCTAAAAAATCCTAAAAAAAATGAAATATCTGGCTAGCCAGTTGGATTACCTAAACATTGGTCTATACCCCCCTCACCCTTATGCTTCATGCCTAAACCACCCCCCTCACCCTTATGCTTCATGCCTATACCACCCCCCTTACAATGCTACCCCCCATACCTCACCTATACTAACCTGTCTATTACACCTCACCTCTCTATACTACCCCCGCACCCTTATGCTTCATGCCTAAACCACCCCCCCTTACAATGCTACCCCCTATACCTTACCTATAACAACCTACCTATTTCACCTCACCTCTCTTCGGCTATACCGCCCCCCCTCACCCTTATGATTCATGCCTAAACCACCCCCCTCACCCTTATGCTTCATGCCTATACCACCCCCCTTACAATGCTACCCCCTATACCTCACCTATACTAACCTGTCTATTACACCTCACCTCTCTTTAACTATACCCCCCCTCACCCTTACGCTTCATGCCTAAACCCACCCCCCGCCTTACAATGCTATACCCCCCACCTCACCTATAATAACCTATCTATTACACCTCACCTACCTATTACACCTCACCTCTCAATTACACCTCACCTCTCTATTTCACCTCCTATCTCTTCGGCTATACCGCCCCCCCTCACCCTTATGCTTTATGCCTATACCACCCCCCTTACAATGCTACCCCCTATACCTCACCTATAATAACCTATCTATTACACCTCACCTATAATATCCTATCTATTTGACCTCACCTCTCTTTAGCTATACTACCCCCCTCACCCGTATGCTTCATGCCTAAACCGCCCCCTTCACCCTTATGCTTCATGCCTAAACCACCCCCCTTACAATGCTACCCCTATACCTTACCTATAACAACCTACCTATTACACCTCACCTCTCTTCGGCTATACTACCCCCCTCACCCTTATGATTCATGCCTATACCCCCCCCCCTACAATGCTGCACCCCCCCCTACCTCACCTAAAATAACCTATCTATTGCACCGCACCTCTCTTTGGCTATACTACCCCCCTCACCCTTATACTTCATGCCTATACCCACCCCCCTCTACCATATTATACCCCCCCACCTCACCTCTCTTCGGCTATACCACCCCCCTACCCTTATGCTTTATGCCTATACCACCCTCCCTTATAATACGACACCCCCCGCCGACCTTACCTATAATAACCTATCTATTACACCTCACCTCGCTATTACACCTCACCTACCTATTACACCTCACCTCGCTATTACACCTCACCTACCTATTACACCTTATCTCTCTATTACACCTCACCTATCTATTGTACCTCACCTATCTATTACACGTCAAATGACCTATTCCTAGCACCTAATCAATTAATGACGCTATTCAATACTCTCACTATATTACATCCTCTCACCATGCTCTATCCACATCCTTCGGACCCATATATACTCATGTACCAATTTCACCGTCTCACCATCATGCCGTGACCCTAAATATCGCACTAGCTCGCTCTCATTGCCGATTGATACCCCGAGCCCGTCTAATCTCCGAGCCCACGCCTCCTTTATCACCTCACTTCCCTCGCCGTATACCATAACTGCTAGCCCCGATAATAACAACCCTCGATACGTACAATACCCCTGGCTACCGGCATTCACGAATCGACTGCAAATGGACTGCGGCATTCCACACCCGTAACAACCACCGAATGGGTCATATTTGATCTGCCGGCGTACCCGTAGCCACCAGCCTTTCGGTGATTCATTGCCGTGCTGGGTCTGGGCCCCGCACTGGTATAAATCATGCTGGTCATCCAATCCACGCTGTGTACAAAACCAGCATCGTCCCATCCATAATTGGGCCTGTTGTTGTAAAAATTCGACCCCGGTGGCAATTTCTTGATGTCCTGCCTGAGCTACCTCTCGGACGACCTCTCTCTACGGTCTAACCGCTGGAACTGGCTAATTGCATGCGTGGGGATCGATGGACGGGCCACGCGCGTTGGTAATGAATGGGTCAGCTGCCGTGCCGTCGAATTGGCCATTGGGGCTGGCATTGAATTGGCCATTGGGGCTGGCATTGAATTGGCCATTGGGGCTGGCATTGAATTGGCCATTGGGGCTGGCATTGAATTGGCCATTGGGGCTGGCATTGAATTGGCCATTGGGGCTGGCATTGAATTGGCCATTGGGGCTGGCATTGAATTGGCCATTGGTGCTGGCATTGAATTGGCCATTGGGGCTGGCATTGAATTGGCCATTGATCCTGGCAATGAATGGGCCATTGGTGCTGGCATTGAATTGGCAATTGGTGCTGGTATTGAATGGGCCATTGGTGCTGGCAATGAATTGGCCATTGGTGCTGGCAATGAATTAGCAATTGATCCTAGCAATGAATTGGTCAGTTGCCTTGGCATTGAAATTGAAATTGAAATTAAGCCATGGGGTGGTCTATTACCTGGTGGCTCAATACTATGACGATAAATCGGACTAATCGATCCGACCTGGGATCGAAATCCGACCGATTCACTCTCACTTCGCTGGGAAATCACTTCCGGTGGCCCCTGGCTATATTGAATACCCTCCATGGCTGAATCGACCGGGCTGTCGGCTGGCTGGTTCAAAACATGGGTTAAAACCATGGTATCGGACATCTGAAATGATGTATTGGAAACTCGGCCATTTCTCTCACTTCCTATCTCACTTCCTACCTCACTTCCTACCTCTTCATTTGCCTGCCAATGCTCGTCACACCTATCGCAGCGCTGCTCTGTCTCATCGGATTCTCCACAATATTGCCGTGGATAGCCATCTAAATACTCGTCTAGTATGACGCGTCGGCAGCTATCTCGAGACATATATCGGTCAAGCCTTGCTTGCTCAGCCTGTGCTTTCACGGGGTCTTCATGAATCGGGTCCCATTTTGGCCGTAAAAACCTAGCGGGTTGTATAATAATGGCCTCACTACGATGCCCGTCTCGGCCAGCACGGCCGCTCTCTTGCGCATAATCCAATAAGCTGCGTGGCAAGCTAATGTGAATTATACTGCGAATATTGGGTATATCAACACCCATGCCTAGCGCGCTAGTAGCTGCCACTACCCCGGTTATATCGGCCTGAAAACGGGCTAGTACGCCATTGCGATCGATGGTACGGCTGTGATATGCCTCACATTCGACTAACTCGGCTAGTTTCTCGACAGTCTTGGTGGTGGGCCCGTAAATGACCACCCGGCCGGTCTGAGCACGCGCGCGCGTAATACGATCTCTAATAAATCGTACGATCTCGGGGTTCTCTACCCAATCGTAGCTATTAGCGTATCGGCTTGGGTTCGGCACCGTAGGCTGCCATAGCCGGTAAGCGACATTCATGCGATGGGTGCGAGCTCGAAATAAATGGACCTTCTCTCGCGACGTACGTAGCCGTTGAAATAGCTGGTTTTCGGCCGTCGGTGGCAGCGTGGCAGTCAAATATATCATCTGAGCCTGAGCCACGAGCAATCGACCTAATTGAGCCATGGCGGGCCTAAAATGGGTCTGATCATTTAATACCACGTGGCATTCATCGATCACAATGCGATCTAGCCGATGACATAGCCGCTGGCGGTTCAAAAATGTCATGAAATCCTCCGTAATAGCTGATTCCGGCGTCACGAGTACAATCGATGCCTGGTCTGCCGGCCGACGGCTCTCCCACTCCACGCATGAAATGCCGAGCCGCCGGCATCGATATACCATGTCTCCCCGTAATGCAATTAATGGCACGACCACCACCGTCACCCCACGGGGGCTGATCCACGCGGGTAGCATGAAAAGTAAGCTTTTTCCACCCCCGGTGGGCATGACGGCCACCACCGGGCTCTGGCCTTGTTGAATCGCTGCTAACGCCGGTGCCTGCACCCCTCGGAGTTGAAGCTCGCTATTTCCTAGCATTCGCTGTATCTCGGGCTCTATAGCTGCCTGCGTCAATTGCCAGCGACGCTCCGTACGGCCGATCTCGGCTTCCTTCTGCCATGGTGAAAACTGGGCCATTCCTAACGCACTCTCGGCCCCGCCGTCATCCGTGGACATAAAGCCTAAAAATCGATGCCAGTCGGTGCTACTAAGCCGAAACATCTCACGCCGGTGGGCCGTCGTACCGGGCTGCTCGGTGATGCCACGGCCGTAGATCATGCCGGCCACGTGGGATGAATGGGCCGCCTGGAGGTCAGCAATATGCCCCATCCATTGCTCAGCATTCATGCCGTCTTCGTCATCCTCTTGTGAAGCATCGGCCCTTGCATCCTGCTGCGTATTATTGGGAAATACGCTAGATGGCCGCATAAAGCGACGGCTAATGCCGATAGCAATATCTCGGTAAGCATTCAAATTGATCGCTTGCCCATTAAGCCCAATGGTGGTCTCCCGTTTTAAGACCTCACGGAGTCTCTCAGATGACCAAGCTCGGCTAGTGCCAGGATCCGGACCCCAGAGGTAAGCCTGACGCTGCCTACTTGCCAAAATTAGTAAAAATCATGAAGAAATTGAAGAAATTGGAAATTGAGAAATTGGAAATTAAGAAATTGGAAATTAAGAAATTGAGAAATTGAGAAATTGAGAAATTGAAAAAACTCACCTCTTGATCTCTTCCACGCCGTCCGATCTCCGCACCTTCGCTACGTACGCTTCCAATCGTCGTATAAATGGCAATACTAGCCATAAATAATGGACCACAAGCTCGCCTACTTCCCGGGGTAAATAGCGATGAATCACCTTCGTATCATTAGATGCGTAAAACCCCTTGTGGTATTGTGAGACGAAGGTTACGAGCCCGTCCTCAATAAATATATTGCGACGGCCCCCGCTATCGGTATTGCAATGCCGAATGCTTAATAGCTCTGGCGCTCGAGCCGGCTGGCCACCACTCACGTGAATAGCAATAGCAAGCTTCTCACGGAAATGCGCTACCCGTTGAAGGTATACGTCAATTGCTGCCATCCGTAGCCGACCGGCACTACTCTCGATAAATCGCTGCCGTACGGGGCCGTGCTGCCGGACCCGAGAGATCAGCCATTGCTCACCGACCACGGGCCATGGCGTACGGGTGTCATTTAAAAAATTCCACCCGTGAGCTGTCTCCGTGGGATCGTCGTAAATTGCCTGCCATGGAATAGCTGGAACGGACCCATTTTCGACGAATAATAGCTCATTGTGAAGGATTTGGCGTGCCGAGGTTGTAAGCCCGTGGATGAACCCACGGAAGTCACCTATTGAGAAATTGAATTGCTGGTAAAGTAGCTGGTCCTGATTCATCCAGCCGACGTGGCCCGTAGTGGTGCTATTGTAATGGATCTTTAAGCCGTACGTCCGTAGATCTAATAGCCATTGAATTGGACTATTAGTTCCACGGACCATGAATTGGCTTACCATCTCAGCCACCCACTCTCGAAATGATCGCTGGGTCTGCCGAGCCTGGGTAAATTGAATGAATTGCGATGACTGCGTCGGTGGCAGAACTGGGCCATTTTCGAAATTGAAAAATGGATCATCTGATGTCTGAAATTCAGGCGTATCGAGTGGACTCTCGGTATCCCAATCCCCTGCCATTTGATGCTCCGCTAGCTGATATAGCATTGCCTCAGCCGTGGAATCCAATTTTAATGCCTTGTGGACTACCATGAATCGTGCAATTTTAATAAGCTTCGATAAAATCGGAGGATAGCTCTCTGCCGTACGCCAGCCTGTCTCACCCCGACCGAGCACTGCCGTGGCACAAATCAGCGCGCTCTCATAGTCCTCGACCTTAATTCGATGATTCAAAAGCTCGATGCAAAAATTGAGACACGCTAGATCAATGGGAGCTAGCTGAAACGGAGAATCGGTGCTGTTTTGCTGATTCGCTAGCGATTCGCTAGCAATTCGCTGCGTGGGATGATCCTCGGTGTCACTCTCTAAATGCTCACTCTCTGAATGCTCGCTATTATCGTCTGAACTAGCCGTGGCTAGGCTAGCTGACCTAGCAATGCCTACGCTAGGTGATGCGCCCGGCTGAGCTAGTTTCTAAAGCGAGTTCCACGCGGCTCGCTGGCGCCTAGTGAATTTGTAATTTGGACTGGCCCATTCGTGCGAAGCCTGGGTACGCGTGAAAAACATCAAAATTTGCTGCCACGGCACGGTATGTCTCTTAATGTTATCGGCATCCATGTAAGCTTGCAATGGCTGGTGCGGCAGCCGGTCACGCTCCGTACGTACGGCTTCGGTGCGAATTGTATGGCTAGTTTTCGTACAAATCAACTGGCTAATTCTCGCGACGGCAGCCATTGCATCCTATATAGCGCTTGCCGCCATTTCCGTCGGATCGCATGAATCGACCTCGGGTGCTCGGACGCAGTCAATAAGATGCTGGGGGTCGATTCCACGGAGGTAGACGGGCCACCGCGTACGACGTAGCCATGGATTCGCGTCATCGCGCTCACTAGCCTCGATCAACTAGGGCAGTTCACTTTCCTCTTTGAAAGCTAGTTCGATTTCATCAATAAGCCGGTCGCCGACCTCGGTCGCGGGCATTGAATCGGCCTCCGTAATAGCCGCCGCCCCGAGCGTACGCACCCGAATGTAATGAGATCCTAGGCCCTGGATAAATGCGCGCTGGCATCTTACGACGCGCGTAAATTGCTGAATTTGCTGCTTAGCCTCCGATAACCCTTGCTGCCGCCGACGACTACCATAGTTGACCGGTGCGACCCACGCATGGCGTTTACGCCAATGGTAGCGTAAGGTCCCAATAGAACGGGCAATAAATTGACAAAATAGGTCCTTTTCACATAAAATGCCATCCGAAAAAACTGGCAAATTAGCAATTGGCTGGTCTACGACCGTCGGGGGCTGCCATTCATCGTATTCATGCGCGCGGTCGGACGTTTGAACAATATACGCAATTTGACGTGCCGTACGCATTGGAAGTCGATGGTTCGCTGATTAAAGGTGTCGTAAGACCTCTCTCGGTCTAATAACGTGCTCGCATCGCTTACAGACGAGAACTGGGTCTGTCGAAGGTTGGTGAAAAAATTGGCTTGCCATAGTTGACTACTGCAATATATATCGTAAAATAATGAATTGTATGAAATTTGACGAATATCGAATGCTGACTTTATGGTCAAATAGTGTGAAAAGAAAGTGAGATAATAGCTAGGAAGCTTTAAAACCCCCTAAATTAATTGCTACCCCTCCTAGTCATTATTGACTAGCATTATCGAGGTTATTCTATTCGTCTAGAGTGCTGTGGTAGCGTCTTAGGCGCTAAACGTACACCGTAATGGTACACCCCAACAAAACATCTCTAATTTTTAATCGCCATTTTCTCGATAATTACTAGGCTGCGCATGCTCCGAAGCAAATGGGAGATATTTCATATAGTCCATTATAATTCATAAAAATTTTAGACAGATCGGAGTTCATTAGACCTCAGGAGTCAGGCGAGGAAAAGAACCTGGAGTCAGGCGGGACCCACTTTTATGTCCCATAGTGAAGGGAAAACCCTAACCTGGAGTCTGCCAGACTCCAGCAACCCCCGTGGGATAGGACCCCTAGCTAGGCAGCCCCTCCTATAGCTAGCTGCAGTACCTACGGCTGAAAGATGGCTAACTTGCCTACACGTGATCTTTACTCCTCCGCTATTTACTTTTGAAGCTCGAAGCTAGTACGGACGAGATCGAGAGAAAAGAGCTTAATGGCTTCCTTAAAGACGAACATTAATCAACATGCTGTCTGACCAATATACCCTTGTCCAGTAAGACCCGTATGATGGCTCCGTTCCCAGTCCAGATGTCCCCCTGGACTCTTGCTCCACGATCAATAAACATCTCCACAAACAGTGGCTGATTCATCTTGATCGCGGCTTGGAGACCGTTCGTAAACGGACCACATTTGGCGTTGATATCCGCTCCCCATGCAAGGACTGTCTCCACTATCTCCGTGCTCCACTGCTCCATAGCCGCGTGAAGAGCGCCTTTGCGCTTTTTGTGCTCAGCATTGAGATCTGCCCCATTGCTGAGGAGAATCTCGACAATCTCTTTATGCTCCGCAATCACAGCGGCAAAGAGAGCACTTTCGTACTCGCCGTTTCCTTCGCCATCAATTTTCGCTCCTCTGCGAAGGAGGGTCTCAACAGTTTCTTTGTTTCCTCGGTATGCCGCGGCTTGCAAAGCTGTTCCATATTGGCCTCCCACGGCATTCATGTCCGCACCGTTATCGAGTAGGATTTCCAAAACTTGGTTGTCTCCCAGCAGTGCTGCGGTCTGCAGAGCATGTCCGTACTGACCACCAGCTGCATTGACATTCACCCTGTTTTCAAGAAGTAGTTCTGTGACATCTTTGTTCCTGCCGCTCACAGCAGCGATAACGGCATGTCCAAACCGACCGCCTTCAATGTTGACATCGGCATTTCTCTCGCAGAGCCGTTTCACAATCTTCGCGTTCCCTGCCCATGCCGCAGCTTGGAGGGAGTCTTGTATGGCTCACTGCTAGCATTAACATCTGCACCGTTGTCGAGAAGGATGTCCAGAATGTCCTCATAACCGCCATGGGCCGCTAAATGCAGAGCATTGTCATATATCTCTTTCTCGGTGGGCGGGCATCTTTCTAGCAACATCCTGACGATTTCCGCATTGCCAATCCACACGGCCAAGTGGAGAGGATCCCCAAAACAACTGACCCCCGTTTCTAGGTTCCTTTCCAGAAGACTCTTCACCAGGTCGACATCATTCTTCTCGATGGCGGCTTGAATATCCTCGCTTTCTTTAGTGTTTGTGCTTGTTTCCATGTCAGGACCAGGCTCAACCGCAAAGTTATACCCTTCAAGAAGATCGTAGACGCCATCGTAGATGATAGCTACTAGTTCGTCTGCTTCAGGGAAGTCATCATGCTTTTTATCAGCGAAGACAAGCCATCCTAATTTTATTCACCTATCAATTAAGTGTCCAATTGCAATGAAGAGCTGTACTTACCGAACTCATATTCCGTGTCTTCCATCGAGACGAAAGTCCCGAATCCTTCCATAGTCTGTTTCCCAGTCGGTTTCATGAAGATCCTCTCCTGGATATTGTTGGACAGAGTATTTCGGATTGGCGAGAATATTTCCTGCATCTGGCTGGGCTCGTAATCCCGGGAAACCTTGTCCACAAGATCAGGCGAGAACTCCTCGGCGTCCAAGACCATCATGTACCCCGCTTCATACGCTTCCTTCGGGCCGATTGCGAACTTCACGAAATCCTTGTACTCAGAAGGGTGACTCTTGTTGACTGCTTGGCCGTCGAAGTGATATGACCAGTCATATCGATTGACGTACAATACGCCCTGCGAGAGCTTAATGAGCATTTTGATCTTGCTCGTGGTAGAACGCACAATAGACATGGAGTGAAGAGTAAACAAAATGAAGAGGGATCAAACACCTACCTTATCAATCTGATCATACCCGTGTACTCTCCCCGTACCTGGGTTGAGGCTGCTGCACCGTGTGAGGACTTCGAGAGGGTCGACATCCTCATGAGACACAACCCAGCCAAGGTGTCGAGTCGGTTTCCCATCCAGGCCATCGCGGCTATTCCCTGCAGCGTCATCGGTGAAGGCTCTACGAACTGTCCAACGTCCCTTTCTCGCAGCCGCACGGTACGAATGAACCGACTGCTTAATGGTCCCACCAGGCAGCGTGTCTGGGACGGACTCCGCATTCCTCTGGAACTGCTCGCTTCTGGACCCAGAAAAAATTGTAGGCAATTGGCCCCAGAGCAAGACTCCCGAACGTAGATTGAAGCTGCCATAGTCGGCGCTGATGTGACCGGATCCTTCATCACGCAACGACCGACATACCACCCGATTGGGACTGAAGGCTGAATCGTGCGATTGGTCTTCGGCTTCCGCTCGCTTTTTCTCGCGGTATCTCTCTTGCACTTCAATCTTGTCGTCAATCCATTTCCTGAAGCGGGATTCGATATCTTTTTCTTCTGCGGGTTCCGCTTCGTGCCCGGAAACCAGTCTGTACCAATCCGACATTTTCTTCGTGGCAGATTGACCCCAGCGCTGCGCGAGTGTCTCTTGTTCTTGGGTTTTCGATTCCAAAACTGCCCGCTCCTCCTCATCGCCTTGAACACTGTTCTGCTTCCCTCGGAGATATTTCAAGGCATTCGCATGATGCCGCCAGCCTTTCATAGCCGACACAAGGGAGTGTTGACTATCGCCTCTAGAGCCCATGACCCCCTCGATCTGCTCAAGATAATTCGCCATTGTTTGCAGTTCAACTTTGACGGTTCCTTCTTGTCGTTTGTCCTCTGCCGCTGCCTCCCAGGCCATGCCTAACGTGTCTGTATCTGCAAACTCTCTGAGTGGACCTCCGGCGTCATCAGACATACCGACCTGGTGGTAAGGTAAGAAATGAGATTGAATGGAAAGAGGTACCCCCATTCTTCCTGCAGGAGATGCTTCACTTGCTGGAAGGTTGTGGACGCCGAGTTGGTGTTGCTTAGCTGGAAAGAGCGATCACTGCCATAGAATCCCTTCTGGTCGATCATCTGCCGTATTTCATCTGAATAGTCATACTGAGACAGTCCGTACGGAACTCCGCCAATCGGACAACGCCAGGCAATTTTCACGGTGAATGCGGGTTGCTGCGTCATGGCGACCAACTGTTGAAGCGACAAAAACAAGGATTTGACTGATATCATTTGGTCCAGATGATGACGAGAACTTCGACATCAGATGCAAGCTCGTCCCTTTTATGTCAACTTTCGTATTTGAAATACCCCAAACCGTTGCCTGACGTCTTCTCTCGTACCGCTCTATCGTGTGGATCAAGGCTCGTGTTCGATGATCGTCCCCAACATTTTAAGTTAGGCCTTATGTTAATAGACAAGCGCCAGTGGAGACATGTCGGAAGCGAGAATGAGGACTGGACGGCCCAGGGCGGGAAATATCAAAGATGTGACAAGCACTCGTCGATCATAATGAACTGTAGTGGGCTTGAACGCAGTTGTAAACGAACTACTTTGTGTGGTGCAATGGCATTGGCTGGCCTAGGGCGAAGTCTCCACTGCGTAGCGAATTTAGAATTAGTGCCCCTGAAAGTCATCAGATGATTGCTGGCCCAAGATTGTGAATTTATAACGTAAGCTACAAGCGAGTGACGCAGGCAGGCGAGTGACACACCTACCCGCGATCGCGTCATGCCCTTCGCACCTAATCAATTCAGCCCACCTAACCATGCCACCAATTCGCGATCAATCAGAACAAGGAGGTAGCGAATCAGAGGAGGATAGTGGATCAAATTAGCGAATGAGAAGCCAGGATTTGGCTAACAGCAACATCATAGAGAAAGTTTTGACAACAATTGTAAAGAAAGGGGGTAGTGTTTGCAGGATAGAGCCTGTCAACTGGGTAAGACGAAGATGCCTGAAGAGCAAGTAGTATATTGGAGGAATACAGAGACTGATTCTTGGAGAACCTATGGGTTCTCCAGACTGGACTATTTAACATGGGGTATCAGCCTTTACGGTGAGCCAACGCTGACGTGTCGACACCTATAAGGTGTCGATCCTCTGTGAGTGCGAGAGATCTGTGCATGGCTTCTGAGGATTCCGTTACAACACGCGACTTGACCAGCCCGCTCACTAAATTCTCAACGATGCTGTTTTTCTTTACCCTAAGTGCGGCTGCAGTGCAGAGACATACCGCCTGGTAGGCGGACATGATGTGGCTGCGCAGATTAAAACTCAAGGCTCAATGAACAGATTATACTTGGATAGGCCAGAGTCATGTAGGCAATGTATTAGAAATACAGTAACCGCTCCTTGGGTTTTCTGAGTTTGGATCAGGCTGGAGCCAACTGAGGTAGAAAGGAACTTCAGATCTGGAATATGTAACGTGTGGCAGTCCTGTAACTTGGATGCTTCATCTCCCATACTGTTCTCCAAAGAAATGTTTACTTGGTCTTCAGAAAAACGGTGGTCGCCTCCGAGCATGAGTCTGATAACCAGGGGATCCAATGATCTGTAGAATTGAGCAAGTGCCGGGTAGCGATTGAGAACATAAATCGCCAGCGTGTCCACCATTTTATTCAGAAATGCTGTTTTCCTGCCTCTGTTTTCAAGTCAGCATGTGATTGAATTGATCATGTTACGATAGTTTTCCGTGGGCATACATTTGGGTTGCAAATTCTTGAATAGTTAGCAAAATCACACCAAATCCCATACTAGCAGCAATCTTCAGCCAACGTTCACCCCAGCGGCATTGATCGCTCAGAAAATCACGATCTGCTTTTCGTGGCGAAAACTGCTTTCCAGGGAAGGCCTGTAAAATGGAATCTCTGCCAACTGTGGAAAGCGCCCGATGTTGTCGATTTATTGGAGCTCCATTTTTCTCCCTTTCTTTTAGGACATTGACATGATTTTCAAAATGAATATGGATCCAGATTTGGGAAAAGCGGCGAGAGATGGCCAAACCTGCCAAGCTCGCAGTATCGGACGATGTTACTGTTTAAAGAGGAGCGTCAGGGCACGCCCTCGCCCAATACAACCATGCCACCTACGATGAAGTTCTTGATTACTCGCTTTCGTGCTGAAACCCTCGGCACGAAGGCGGGTCAGTCAATTCGTGGGGTAATCCGCCCTGGGATCCTGTCGGTGGTTGAAAGCGGCATGGGTGTCGCTTCCTGCTCAAGATTCTGTGCCATCAGAAGCGTCAACAATACACTCCCAAGTGGCTAGTATCCAATATGCGATATCACTATTCGTCCCCGACGGCTCCTGTTGCGAAAAACAAATACTCTCGGTGGTAACCCCTCCTAGAGTGGAAAACTATCTACATCCTGGGGACTCGGGTGAAGGTAGTTACTACCCCGCTTCGCCGTCATACCGGCTGTATCCTTTTGGTTTAACCCGACGACTTCCAGGGGCCGTATGTGGCTATGCAAACGAGTACGATTCGTGGCGCCCTGGCGCGCCGCGGAGTCAGCTAACCGGGCTTCATACTAAACATAGGAGGACTACGTGATCTCAAACACTTGGTGCTATGAGATTCAAGAATAGCCCCTTACACATTAGCTAGTAACGCTCCTTGTGAGCAACCCAAAAGAGCAACCAGAAATCCTTTTGAGGGTCACGGCACAATGTGACAACATAGCAGCTAGCCTATGTAAACAGCTGAGGGATCGGCCCCGCAATATATATAACCGAGCATCAAGCGGGAGGGGAATAGTGAACCAGCCAGCGGAAGCATCTGGCCCAGGCTACGTGTGTGTGGATGATACAGCTGTCGGCTTTTAGAAGTCGCTAGAAGCCAGTAAGTAGTCAACAGTCCCTCTCTTTTTACCGGATAGTAGCTTCCAGCCATATAGTTTCTATGTATTGAAGCTAGATCTAGGTTCTAGAGGATCTTTCCTTTTTCATGCAATCTGAACCATTCTAACCTCCACTTGCGGTTCGTTGAAACTTTCCGACAACAGCTTCATTCTGCCTTTCTTAAGTAATTTCCCCATACACCACACAAAGTATCTAGCTCAGAGCCGGCGCTAGCTGTGGAGAAGGTTTAGAGATAACCTGTAAGCCTCCGTAATATCGCATAGCAGATAACTATAGCACTAGGTTGCAGGCTAGAATATTGTATCGTACCATACTCTGCGCTACCTTGAATAACATCCTCCTAATTGTTTGCCACCCCAATCGTCCTCACCTGCGGGGTACGGTGTTTTGCAAGAAATCTGGAGTTATTTATGTTTATACAATTCGCTTGCTGCGTCTATGAGCCCACCACATTGCCGCAGCCTAACGTTCAAGTCCGACAAAAAGGATAACAGGCGTGCAAGCATTGTTGACGAGCTATTTCTATTTCTCCAATGCCCTTGTATAACTATGAATGATGTCACTAGTAACCAATTCCGTACTCTATATCCCACGATACTGCAGAACTATGCTCTAATAGTCTGTCTATCAGCCAGGGGATTGGGGCGATGATAATGGTAAAGGGATAGTAAAAAGTGCGTAGAAATCTGCAATTGGGATTACTTCGGTGCGTGGTAAGGGCGACCGTTTGCATGTTCTCTGGACACAGGTCAAGACTACCACATTGCCTATGATGGCTTAAGAACGTTTGAACTAATCTGCTACATGTGCGGAACAGTCTGTAAAATGCATAAACTTATGTACATAAGATTATTATTTAGTCAAATGAAGCATGCCTGAATAGTGCGGTGTATAAGAGCGTGAATTAGTCTTCTAAACACTGACACTACTCCATGTGGTACAAAATCTAGTCTGCCTTTTGCAAAGAGCCGTGTGTTTTACCGTCTACCCTGGATGCTCGCCTAGACACCGCCAGGATATTTCGCCGCTTCTCCTGGCAGTGTCCCATGTTGCTTGAAATAACGCCGCTCATACATGCATATGAAGGTGAAAAAGGCAACCATTGGGCTGTACAAACAAGCGGTTAGCTCAAAACACATTACGATTTCTAGAACACTTACCACAAAACAATAGTCAGAAGAATAACAATCACCCCCAACACACGGCTTGAGGTACTGCGTGAGGCCGCAGCACCGAGAATCGAGATGATGAAAAGCGCAAACCAGAAAACCGTATCTATCACATTCAAAACAACATTGACTTTTGTGCTGTGCCATTTTTTAAGACGGTCAACATGGCCGGTACAAATCTGGTACGCCATGAAAACGGCTGATTTTACGCACTAGTACGAATTATATCAGTTTAAGAATCGGCAATGCGGTCTCATCTCGTATTTTGGGCAGGCTTACCACTGCAATACCCCAAGTATTGGTTCGGGCACGTGGTGTTCCGCTGTCGGCCACTCGGGCAATGATCAGGATGAATGTTAATGCGACCAATGAGCCTATGGCGATATGAAGCCTGAACTTCGTTCTAGGGATGTCGTCTGTGGCGACGTTGAGTTTTCGCAACATAGTGGTTTCGATAAATTTGGAATTTGGTGAATGACTTGAAGGTCAGGTTCTGATCTGATGGCAGACACTTGCTGTGCTAGACACTCTCCTATACAAATCGGAGTCCATTCGATCCTGAGGGAGGAGGAAATCATGCCGTTTATATTCTGAGAGTAACAAAATCTCTACCTGATATGAGGTTGGAGGCCCGGGGGCGACAAACTACCAGTCGCATTCGTACCGTTACCCCAATATAGACATCAATACTATAGCCGGAAAGCATGTAGATCATGGGCAGATGGATGCTGGGCTATTTTCGATAATGCTAAATAAAACTGGAAACGTTGCTGCCTCTCCGCTAGGTTTCGTAAACGTTCCATGAAGGGGTACGCCAATGGATCTTGACCACCAAAAATTTTCGTCAAGAGGTCAGGAACCACCCGAGTGCGGCGCGATCAGCGGTCTTCTCACTAGTGTTTCGTTTCAATGGCTCAAAAACTATAAGGGGTGGCTGGACCCACCTACGAGATTGGGTTATTGATACGATTACGGGCAGGTCGGGTTAACCTCGGTGATGAGGCCTCGCGGTTGATGGTCAAGAATCGTGTTTTTTTTATTCAGCCTGACTGCGCCATCTGCTTCTGTTTAAGACTGTTTACTTTGCTCCACAACCCATGGTGTTCACCAGTCAAAAAGGTCGATATCTGAGGCCGATATCAAATTTTCTATTTAATTTGCCCGTGCTGTATTTCAAGGACCGTTCATGTTAAGATGTTCTTGTTTTCATCATTACTGTATGCTCCACCAATGATGCCCAAATACTAGTGTCCATATCCTCCCTTATTATTTAACGGTTAAAGACGCGGAATTTTTGGCATGTTATGTATAGAGGATCACCATTAACAATGAATTTCAAACCCTTCCGCGATTATTCTATTCTAGGCAATAGATCAACAGTCAAAGAGTCCATAAATTGACTAATTAATTTTGGCACTCAACAGTTAAACGATGGTTACCTATAGGATGTGAAGCCGCGTTTGGAGATTCAAAGGTATTGACCTTTCCAAAACTTTTACGATTCACCGAGTCTGACTGGTGAAAGTTGTCTTCAAAAGGACGTCATTTAAGGCCGATCGAGTACCGGTCGAGCATACGGTGTCCTGGAATCCACCTACTTGGTGATATCCACGGTTGTTGAACTGTACCTGGCCCACATTGCTTCAGTGACCACTCAAACCCTCGAATTTCCCTCTGGTCAACATTTACTGCGCAGGTTTTACAACACGTCGACTCGTACCCATCACACTTTTCCTATTACCGCCTACTTCAAGAACGGGCAACGTTGGGCGAACTTTCCGCCGTTGAATGTAAACGCCCATGTTTTTTTGACGGGTCGCATCTTCGGCCTCACAAAAGAGAGTCGCCAATTGGCTATCGTCACGGATGATATACATTTTCTCCCAGTAGCAAACCACCATCTACCCCCAACTCCTTCCTCAACAACCGGTAAACGGAAGCGAGTCGATCGTTGGTCCCAGAGGGCTGGCCCCACCACCCCTTCTAAATCAAATACAAACCCCCAAAAATGAGCCCTCTCTCAGCGACCTGCAATATCCTGAGCCAACTGGAACAAATGCCCCTGATGTTGAGGACGACGAAAGCACGCAAATCACGTGGCCAGACACAGCAGACGAAGTCAAGGCCTTACCTCGTGCTAGCACTCCCACTCCAGAGAGACGCTCCCAGAGGCCAAGGAAAACTTCATAACGACTGGTACCGAGTTTAACAAATGGCTTTTTTTCGATTGCGCTTATTAGTCATCTGATCTTTCCTCTCATTGGTCAATCTTATTTACAATGCACCTCGAACTGCAATCCACGCATTTTAATGTTTCTTTTCACCTTTCCGTCTCTTCCTTCCAGTGCCCTGAAACGAACGAAGTGAGAGAAAGGGATTCTCCGCTCGCGGGAATACCCCTGTTTTCCAAAACTTTATTTTTTTGGTTGATGTTAGCCAAATTGTGGCTTCTGGTTCGCTAGCCTGATCCACTGCTCGCCTCTGATTCAATACTTTCTGATTTCTTCTCATTCCACGACCTCTTCTGATTGCTTTTCAAGATTCCATCATCTTGGGTTAGTGTTGGCGGTTTTTGTCCTGGTCTACTGGCTCTTTCCCCCATAACCCTAACAGCTGACCCCTTAACCCTACGGTCTGTGCTTTATATTTGCTGCTTATTCGTTATATGCTCACCTTCATTGCTTGCATGCTTTTGGTACGCACTTCTTCAAAGTCTTCATTTGATTGGTTTTCCGCCTGTAGGCCCTTCGTGTCGCATCTGACGTACCGCACTAATAGCAAGCTGAAAAGGAAGCGGGGTTAGGAAGCAATGCGTCAAGATATCATTCTCCGAATATGGAGCAAAATCAACGGTCCCCAGAACAACCTACTTATTTTGGCCCGCTGATCCGGGTTTATGGTCTGCCCGCTCTGATTACATTTTCGCTTCTTCTATTACGCCTAACAATGAAAAAGAAAAAGAACCAGTCCTCTCGCTACTCCACGTTTGAGTATAGCGGCGCTTACCCCGAGGAATCCAACCCTCCACCACCGGAGGCACAGGATAGGGAGGATCAAGAGACAATTCTCGGGCTCATTGCGAGGTGAGAAATATCCAGCTCATCTACCCCAGCATTAGTACAAATAATGCTAGTTCACTAACATGGCGTAGCTTGCATCTCAATTCGGACTACAGCGATTTGACCATTATTTGCAAGGATAAGATTCTCTCGGCCCATAAGCTTGTTGTTTGTCCTAGATCAAAGTACTTCCAGAAAGCTTGCTATAGCGGGTTTAAGGTGTTACAAGTTCTGTCTGTTAACTACTATTAGACCAAACACTGATAAGCGACGATGACTTACAGGAAACCGAACATCCGATTCGCCTAACCGAGAAAGACCCGATCCTTATTGAGAAAATACTGGAATTCCTATATACAGGAAATTACACCGCTCCATCCCCTACGAAAACCTCAGAAACCACACAGGCTGATAGTGGAGACGTACCCGTGATGGATAAGTGGCCCGCAGAAGAGCCATCGTGGGAGCACCAACCAGAAAATGATGTCACTAATGAAGTTAAGGCGCATTTAGGTGAGCACTTCACTGAAACAGTTACGAGAACCCTGGAGAACACACCAGAGGCCCTTGTACCTAGGCTACAGATGAATGAGAACCCAGCTTCAATTAACGAATTTCACCCAGAATACGCAAGTAAGGAAGGGGATAAAGGGGGCCTTACAGAGCCAATCGTGGATTCATTAGCCGACTGTCATCCATGTTACTTCCATGTGCGCATGTATGGCGAAGCGGACTACTTCATGATCGACGACCTAAAAAGCAAAGCAGGAGTGCATTTCTGCGCGTCATTCATGACTTCTCCCGAAAGAGAGTCCTTTACAGACACCATCGAGGAACTATATTCGACACGAGCCAATTACCAGGAGCTAAGGCAACTAGCGATCGAAATGCTAGTTGCTAATTTGCCGAATCTCCGAAATAGACCCACGCCGGTAATTACTTCAGAACTGATGAAGTCGATTCCCAATTTCACATACGATTTATTTCAAGCCACTCTAGATAAGTATGTGCGAGAGCCGTCCGACATGGAAGGAAATCCGTCTTATATGGAATCTGATTACTGGAGCCGCTCAAAAAGGTACTAGTTTGCATTTTTGGGTTGGGATGTGTTTCATATTTTTCGCACCACAAATCCACAAGATAGTGCCGTGTCAATAAATATCTCTGTGCCGTTTTACCTGAACTTCTAGAACTTCTAGATCGTCGTTTCAGGGCTTACAGCGTGCGTCAGCGCGCGTCCCCTAGTGTACATATGCAAGACTGGAAAAAAGAAGAGGCTTAACTATGTACGGTCTGTTCCGCCACGCACCCTCGTGATTCGCCCCTTGCGTTTCCTCTTCGAGTCTGGTGTGTCAGGGCTTAGGGTTCGCCGTGCGTGTATGCAATGCGTCTGCACGTTGTCCTCTTTGTGATTGCTTCGATCTTTGTTCTAGGGCCCTCTTTTACTAGGACGCTCTATTGTTTATTGCTATATAGCGCCCGACGATATTATTGTCAGATTAGATAGACCCCGCACATCTGCTGACGAGACTGAAGTGTGCTACCGATGCTCAACATTGCCTTACGCAAAAATTATCCTTGAGACTTAGAATACTCGTTGAATACCTTTTACTTTGCTCACTGATATATCGCCTGCAACACAATAGAGTGCCTAGGTGTTCCTATTGACCATCGACTGCGGCGAGTGATTCGTTAGGCAAGACGTATTGATAGGGACAGATAAGGAAAATTCCGACTATATTCAGCTTCTTCATAGCTTTGAATCATCTCTAGAGGTCGACGAGAGTGACTACCCGACATATGACCTAAGCTTCGGACTCGAAATGGCGCGATCGGAATTGAAGGGTGGTGTTTTTATTGTACTAGAACGGCCTTATTCGAAATAGGAAAACTCGGACGGCTTTATAGAAGGCAAACGTAACTGCCGAACCATTAATATAGTGTCGGATCTTATATCTGCTATAAACAACTATAAGTTAGGTTTTGACGATGTCAGCTTATTTGATGCAATACCTCTTCTAGATAAGACAGTCGTGGGAAAAGATCACTAGGATATCACCGATAAAGCATAGAATGTTTTCGCCGATATGGCTAGAGCTAAAGACCCTGATATCATTCTATGCTGCTTTAAAGCTAAGATTCAAAACTCTCTTGTTAAGAAACTTCAGAGCCGAGGAGTAGGGCGGAGTTTCTACCCTGATATAGTAGTTCCGACAAACGGTGTTACCACCCACACTCTTTCTATGTTTCTCGAACCTAGTGCCAAGAAACACTAAACTACACTTAGAAGAATCTCTGTCAGCCTTATTGGTTTGGGCAGTATACCGTAAATTACCGGATTATCATAATAGCGAGAAATATATTTATTACTAAAAGAGTGTAGGTGGCATGGATGATGTATCTAATATCTCTAACGTCTATCCGTCCTTACTACTCTTCGACCTTTTCTTTTGGTTATTCGAGATTCGTTCGGTAAATGATTATAAAGCCTGGTCTATATTCAGGCCTTGATAGTCTCACGTTTAAGAGGTTGCTATTAACGAGCACGCACCGTGGGTGCCGGGAACACGCAGAATGGACGAATGAGGAGATAGAGAAGTGGGATCTGGTAGGTATCTTCGGCCTTAAGGGTAGAAAGCCTGTCATCTAGATCGGACTTTAGGTTTAGGGCAGATGGAATTGCCGAGCCGAGAAAATCCGAATGGCAACGGAGGCACTGATGATTCATCACTTTTGAGCATAGTACTGCATAAGTACCCTGTCATTTAGTTAATAAGAGAGTCTGGTGTGTAATGACATACAAGGAACTCTCTATATTACATTTCTGTTAATGATTGCTGACTCTTAGCTGTTAGGTATTACGATATGAAGCTAGTAATTGCGCACTAATAGACAAGGTCAGCCTGGTAGAGTGATAGGGCTAATTGCTGTGTTATGACTGTTATGACCGACTGTTATAAATCTATATTCGGTTAGATTGTAGTAGCTTTAGTACAGCGGAAGCTAGCCGAGTCTATGTCCGTATAATGGTGTGTAGTGCCATTACATCCTGCGGTGTTAGCAGAAGACTCCGCCTATAACCCCGCTTGGCTAGGCTGACTAGGTGCATTTAGCCGCTCTGTCTCGCAAGGCTAAATCTAAACGCTGACATTAAGCTTGCAGCTAAAGGGTTCCCCCGTTAACTCCGGCCCGTTGTCATCCACTATCATCTGCCAACTAACCATTATGTTATTGATTCCACTTTTTATAGTAATTCCAGCGTGAAACATAAAGCTTCTATATAGCTAACCCCGCCTAAAAAGTGCAGATCTATCCACCTAAGTCTGGTTATAAGCCATCCCACTCGCACACTACATTGATCTAGTGAATTATGAGGTTATGCCCCACAATTAATTCCACTAGACAGTAATCATTCCTATATATCCTAAGGGGGATCAGGTTCAATAACTCTGTAAAAGACCTCTTTCCTAACAATGAGCACTTACCAATATAAGGATTTCATTTACAATATTTACGGAGTGCTCAATTTGCTGTCCTCAAGGTTAGTCACCGGAGTGCTAAAAAATTTCTTTACTACCTCCGGCTCCTTTCACCTAGCCTTCTAGTCTTAATATGCATAGACTCAATAGTGGAAACGATGTCAAATTGATAGCATCGAAAGAATGCCTAAAACACTCATTGTCCCCAGCTCCTCCCAAGGCAGCCAGCCAATCCTCAAGCCTACTACCACCTTCACGGGCGATGTTTATCTCGACATTTTCCATATGGATGACACCACTGCTATCAACAACGTGACCTTCACCCCCTATGCGCGTACCTATTGGCACACTCACGAAGAAGGGCAATTTCTAAAGGTTGTTGCCGGCTTAGGTTAAATCTGCGACAAGGGCGCCGAGCCCCGCCGTATCAATGTCGGAGACCTGATCTAGGCTCCCCCGGGAACAACCCACTGGCACGGCGCGGATAAGGGTGGCACTATGACCTATTTTGTTGTCGCCTTAGGCAAGACGACCTGGCACGATGCGGTGACGGATGAGCAGTACGGGGTGAAGAAGGATTAACACATTTCTCGCTATTATGATAATCCGGTAATTTACGGTACCCTGCCTAAACAAATGAGGCTGACATAGATTCTTCTAAGTGTAGTTTAGTGTTTCTTAGCACTAGGGTACGAGAAACATAGAAAGAGTGTGGGTGGTGACACCGTTTGTCGGAACTACTGTAACCTAAAGCTTACCGGATTTGGTTTTTCGCCTACCCCTGTGAATGCATTTCACCTAAGTTACGCTATTAACTATTATCCAATAACCTCTTGCTTCAAGTAGCTCCTCGTTCTAGAGTTTTCGAAGGCATTTGCTCTTTGGAGGCAGAGCTAGACTGAAAAGCCATGGATGAAGGGGTTAAGAGATAAATGCCGGATTAGAGCAAAAAGGAAAGTCGGTGGTAAGAAAATCTAACGTGACATACCCTAACACTTTCTTAAGGCATTATACAGAAAAGAATATCGACAAGAAATGGAACCGGTCGTATATCAAATAGCAGTAGGAAGAAATTCTTACATCCCTAGATGCATAGTTTGAAAAGTGTTTCTTCTAAAATTCTAAAGACATTAGGACTAGAGATTTACTGCGTAAGCTTGTGGATTCAAAGATCACCTGGCTATCTTGCGACATTGCATGGATTCTCGAGGAACTAACTCCCGAAGAAACAATCTATTTGGAATTGCCGCAACAGTTGTTATGCAAGATTCCATGATGGAGTCATAAGGCGTGACCAGAAGACCAACTTCGACGCAATCCGACCAGACCAATACACCTAGACCTTAAATTATGTCACTTACGCTCGAAGGCAAAAGATGATTTTTTTCTATTCTTTCATTTTATTTTCTATGTATCTATTGGACGTCTTATTCATCGCTAACCTTAGGCTGAATCTAGCTCTCCTAATAGGCTAATAGGTCTTTTACAGGAATTGTGATTGCTTTTTAGTGGAAAACCTGAGCCAATATCACGTCGATCACATATCTCAATCCATGGAGCATGAACAATGGAAATATAACTAGGAATACGCTTTAATCCCTGGCACGCTATGCTATCTACCTCTTTGAGTGATAAGTGACAGTTAATAATCAGGACGTGTCAAAAGACACCTGAATGGATGTTGTTTTGGCCCTAGCTGTCGCTAAATAGAAACTCCTCATACAGTCTATCGGACGAATTAGCTGCACCCCATAGATTGAACTGAAGCAGAGCCACAACCCCTCTATAGCGTCCTACTTCAGCAGCCTGGAGTGAACTATCACGATAAAAGCCATTCAGACGCTGTTCCTCCGCTTTATGGCGTCCTGCTTTAGCAGCCTGGAGTGCACTACCATAACAGCCACCCTGCGCGTTGACGTTGGCACCTTCTTTTATTAACACCCGAACAATCTCTTCATGACCTTGATACGACGCAGCTTGGAGCGCATTACCATAACGGCCACCCTCCGCGTTAACACTTGTGCCAATACTTAATAGCAGCTGAACCATTTCTATGTCACCTCGAAATGAAGCATCATAGAGTGCATTGACATTGGCACCTTTTCTCCGTAATAGGTGTATAATTCCTCTGTCACGTCGGAATAAAGCAGCCTGCAGCGGATTGCCATAAGGACCGCCCTGTGCGTTCGTATTAGCACCATTCTCTAATAGCAGCTGAACAATCTCTCCGTGGCCTCCAAGTGAAGCAACTTAGAGTGAATTGCCATAATCGCCACCCTGCGCGTTAACGTCGGCGCCGTTATCCAACAGCAGCTGCACTATCTCCTTACGACCTCTCTCGGAAGCAGCGTAGAGGTAAAAGTCGGGCCGTGGGGATTAGCGCACTCAATGCCAAGACCGAGACGGTTAGCAAGACTCGTAAAACGGCAGCAGAAGCAGCCCTTTTTGGCCGCCATCTAACCGTCACATCGTTAAAAGGGGATATATATCTAACAATAACGAATTGTATGAAATTTGACGAATGTCGAATGCTGACTTTAGGGTTAAATGGTGTAAAAGAAAGTGAGATAATAGCTAGGAAGCTTCAAAACCCCCTGAATTAATTGCTACCCCTCCTGATCATTATAGACTAGTATTATCGAGGTTGTTCTATTCGTCTAGAGTGCTGTAGTAGCGTCTTTGGTGCTAATCGTATACCGTAATAGTACACCCCAACAAAACATCTCTAATTTTCAATCGCTATTTTCTCAATAATTACTAGGCTATGCATGCTCCAAAGCAAATAGGAGATGTTTCACGTAGTCTATTATAACTCATAAAATTTTTAGATCGATCGGAGTTCATTAGACCTCAGGAGTCAGGGTGAGAAAAGAACCTGGAGTCAGGGTGGCCCCACTTTTTATGTCCCATAGTGAAGGGAAGACCCTAACCTGGAGTCAGCCATGACTCCGCCCACCCCCGTGGGATAGGGGGCTTAAAATTCTGTATAATACAGCAAATCGCTATACACGTGCAACCTCTGTGCCCCTCCTCCTCCGCTGTCCGCCGGCTAGGTCGTAGGTTCACTGAAGTTTAAGTATAAGCACTTCATTAGCTCTGTTACTTCTATATATTGTTATCCAGGATCTTTTCCCGCGGAGTCAACGGCTTGAAGCATGAGAAATTCGAAAAGGTCTAGTGAATGAAGACGCCCTCACGTGGAGATCTGCGTGTCAAAGCGCTAACACTGCGCCCGCTGCAATGAGAGCCTCATCTACACAGCCCCTTTACTGTACCGCCCGCCTATATTGGAACATACATTTTTGTCGCTCTGTACGCAGCCCAGCACCTTTATATCGCCGTCATGTCTGGCCTTGAGGCCCTCGGTGTCGCGGCCAGTATCATACAGGTCGCAGACTTGGGCACTAAATTATCCGTCAAACTATTCTCCTTCTACCGCCAGGTCAAAAATGCCAACGAGTCTATACAGCTCTTGTCAAACGAGGTCGCACTAATTAGCGCCATTTTGCGTGAACTTGGCGACAACTTGAAAGCGGAGGAGTCGGCCAAGCTCTGTTCAGACGAGGCATTTCGAACACTGGAGCTTGTCCTAGACCAGTGTCGCGATGTGCTTAGACAAATTGAAAGAGTTGTTGGTATTAATGATCACTCCGGCAAGACCCGTTTGCAACAGGTCACTGGGAAGTTTCGACTAGTTCTGCTAGAACCGAGCCTGGATCCGCTGAAAACCAACCTGGAAAGGCTGAAGTCGACAATGCTTCTTCTGCTCAATGTCATCATGTTTGTGGGGCAAGTTCGCAAGTAAGTTTCAATTTCTAGAGACCATGCCACACTTCTCTAAATGAGAGACAGCCACAATATGTCAATCCTTCAAGAGCAGCGTGCCTTGATAGAGACACTTTTGCAAGAGAAAGAAGAGGACGGCGGGGATCCAATTTTACCAAAACACAACCAGGGTCAGCAGAGGCCCGACTTGAAAATGATCCAAAATCCCTCAAACGCAAATCCGTATCCGATAAATGAGTCTGGTGAGGTGGAGGAGTACAACGCGCTTATTCGAAAAATGCTCCGCGAAATTGATTTCTGCAAATCAAAACTTGAAAATAGCCGCCATTCAAGGATAAGGAAAGGTGTTTTGAGTATACATGATAGCGAAATCATTCGATTTCAGCTCACTTACGGACATTCTGTTCTCCATCATTTTGACAAATCACTTCAACAATACATCCCGGGGTCCGCGGCTTCCGGGATGCAACAATCGGGCCAGCCACGTCCTATGAACGTACCACAACCTCCTCCACCTCGAAATCCCGTACCGACGCCACCTCCCATGAGAACACCTGGAGGAGCGGCTTATGGGGGCCATACGCAATTCCAATCACATTGGATACCCCTCCGCCGCCTCCGATGACATCCTCCCATCCACAGAATCAACATATGAATCATGGCCGCCCTTCTACTGCTCCCTTCTCGATCCCTCCCCCTCCTCCACATCCGCCTCCGCCTCAAATGAACAACGCGAACAACACCCAACCTGACAACGTGCCACTCACATCCGCAACTGATATACCACGGCATAACCAACCACTTACATCCGCCACATATATTCCCGGTCATGACACTATGGGCGTCGGTATCCCACCCTTGTTTGAAGCACGAACGCCGTATGAAGCATACAGCCATAATCAACCACGACTGAATCAAGCGCACGGCATTTCAAGTGTCGGTGGCACATACACAAGGGACGACTCGGCCCTCTATGGGAATGTTCACTACGACAAGGAGCAACAACCGGGCCCAAGCCGGGCCCCCGATGTCGGGAAGTCGTCTAGCAATCGTCACAACGGGACCGGCAACCTATCACCTAGCGAAGCCCCTGATCATTGGCCATTGGACCGAGTTCTTTTGTGGCTTGCCGCAAATGGATTCTCCGATGACTGGCAAGAAACATTCAAAGCATTGGAGCTTCAAGGGGGCGAATTTCTCGAGCTGAGGCTTGGGTCTGGTGGACGGGGCAACCTTGGCAAGATGCATCAAGTTGTTTACCCCCAGTTGGCCAAGGAGTGTGCCCGCCGTGGCTCTAAATTTGACCTTGGCCACGAACGCGAGGAAGGGAAGCGCATGCGTAAGCTGATTCGCCAAATTCACGATGGTTCAGAGGAGGCTTCGGTCTCTACGCCACAGCGAACGGATCTCCCACTGTTCTCAGCGGAGGCGCTACCGGGTTTCTACTCTAATGCCGAGTCTCGTTCTGCTGGGGGTAGCAATGACATAGGCACTCGTCCTTCTCCCCAAGACCGCCAATGCAGCTCAGAAATATCGTCCTCACTTCCGAGAGAGCATAACAATGGTAGTTTCAACTTCCTTCGAAGGAAGGCTAAGGCTGACTCGAGCCATCCGTCGCCGGAAGATCAGTTTCTGGAGTCTCCAACAAGCCCAGAAGCCCATCAGAATGGGCCTTATCCTCTATACCTGAAGCCATCCTTCAATTCCAGCGACGTCTCTGTCGGCGAATGTCCGTCATCGACGCACACGTCGGGTCATGAGAAAGTCGGGAGGACAAAACACACTAGCAAAGGCAAGCGATGGATCCCTGTCACCATGGATGGCTGGAACTACCGCCTAATTGATGTGTCTGAGATGGAAACTGCCGAGTCCTTGCGTACCGGTATCTGCCATTATCTTGGTATTTCCGACTGGGGTAATGCGCAGATCTATCTCACTAAGCCTGAGCAGTCTGAGCATGAGGAACCCATAAATGATACCAATCTGTCGCTCTATCGCACAAACAGATCCGATCCTTACGGTTCTCTGAAGTTGTTCGTGCGAGGCGCTGTTGACCAATCGGCGCAGAGCACTCCACGAGTCCACGGTCTTGGTGTCTCATTTCCAGAGAAACCGGCTTCTTCCCCCACAACCTTACAACATCAACTCCATAGGAAACCACTAGATGAAGATACTCTCAACAGGATATCGCCGCACACTCAAGTCAAACCACTAGGCTCCCCCTCGCATCAGACGTTCAAAACTTTTCCTGTTGCAAATGAATCTCAAGATCGGACCACCGACTCCGAGAAAGATACCCGTGCTCGCTATGAGGATAACTTGCGCAAGGCCGAGCGCAAGCAGAAGGCTTATCGAGGTTCCCAGTTGCACCACTCGCAACAAACCCTGAAAGACGCTTCCGGCGACATGGTCGACCCGCTAGTGCCTCCTCAGAGGGCACCGACTGCGCCAAATGAATCTAGCACGCTTACTAAGGTCAACTTCGCCAAAAGAATTGCCTCCCGTGAGGCTCGCCCTCAACTACGTATCTCAACACACGGTCTTGGAACCGGCCTTACGAGCGTCGGCCGCACGACTAGTGCAATTGGCACGCCATCGCCTTCAGTGCCGGTTTCTTTTAGCACCCCGAGCTGGGACAGTGCCAGCTCGGAGTCGGAACGGCCAGCTACTATAGATTCTGTTGTGTCAGCATCGAGCCAGTCAGCTCTGCGTAAGTTCTTGCGGTATTTGTTTGCAGCACAATTAACTAACGAGCGTTTCAATACAGTCCCCTTAAGACCCTCTCCGAAGCTGACTACCGAACAAGAAGCACAGAAATCTCAGGAATCATTTGGTGCCCCATCACCAGCGATGACGCATTCTTCTATAGCATCGCAGGAGCCGCCTCTCCAGTCGTTTGGATCCAAATTCAAGTTCGAGAAGCACGAAATATCCTTACAGCGGTCTCCTAATCCGCTAGAGGATTCTAATGATAGTTCCAATGATGGTCTTTGGACAATTCAGCCGTCACACAAGGCTAAGCAAGCAGAGGCTAGTCCTCAAAAGGCAAAGCCCACATTCCCTATTGACACGGAGAATAAAAGAAATTCAGAAGTTCACTTCAGTATTGAGAAACTGGGGGATGAGAGAGACGACTGTGATCATGAAGCAGAAGAACACTCTCATACTGATTCTCCTTCAACGATGGAAACAAGTTTTGCACTACCAGAGAACTTTGAAGAGTTACTCTTGCGCTGGACCAAGCTTGGACGGAATGAGGTTCAAGCGCTCGGAAACCCTAGATCTCAGATATGGACCGCTGCTACTACTATATGTTCACTTTCTGATATTTGAATGTCATATTATATAAAAGATAGATATGGTTCAATTGTCTATTCCTTTCCGTTTGAGCCATTCTGCTGTTGGTGGCTAGATCCTAGATCCGGACTGTGTTATTATACGACCCTAATGTAAGTCGGCTTCTATCTAGCGACTAGGCAATCGATTGGATCTAATCGCTATGCCTCTCGAGAGTGGACACGCTCTAGCCGGTAGCTAGATCCTAAATGCGGACTATGTTATCGAACGACGCTAATGCAAGTCGGCTTCCATCTGGCGACCAGGCAATGAATTCAACCCCTCGAGCGTTTGAAGACAGGGACTCCAGTTCTCCTCCACCACAGGATCATTCAAACCAAGCCCGCTCTCTCTTTCTAGAAAACTATTCTGGTGAGGCTCTTTGATAGGCTGAAGATAAGAGCCGAGCAATATACTTATAGAGGACCGAGCCGACCACCAGGTAGACCGTGGGCCCGGAGTAAGTGTCGCACGTATAATACTGTAACCATCCAAAAATGTACAAAAAGGTACATCATAAAAATATGTCAACCACGGATATCTCGAGAACTAGAAGGCTGTGCAAGCTCCGAGGCGAATCGGAGATACCTCACGTGTATATCTATAAGCTATGAGGGTTTTAGACCGATCGGAGCTAACTTGACCTCTGCAGTCTAACGAGGAAAAAAAACCTGCAGTCTAACGAAGAGGTTACTGAAGGTACCATAGTTAAGGAAAAGCCCTAACCTGCAGTCTAGCAGACTGCAGCCACCCTCGTGGGATAGGGTCCACCCTAGTTAAATAACTTAAACCACCATAACAAAGTAAATAAAACAGGTAAAAATAGGCGGATTGAAGATTGAGAATCTATAGTCATAGATTCAATAGGGCAAAATATAAAAGGCCGGATAATGCTTATATAAGCCTACGTTAAGGGCCATGTTTCGAGTAATTGAGCTTCTCTGGATGATCTGGTCCTCGTGCAATACAGTACAGCACAGTCTTTCTGGCCTCTAGCACTTGCACCTCTTGTCTCCCCCTCCTTCTGTCCCCGTGATGTTACACGTTCCCTGATGACTGCACGAGTCCCTGCTCGCTTGCTCCTGCAAATACCGCAAAAAGCATGGCAGCGTCCACGGAGCCTGTCTGTTCCCAAAAATGAGACGATCTCGTTTCCTGCATAGCCAGCTGGTAGCAATTTTCCAGCAGTTCCCTTTCGGTGGGGCGACCGTCGGTCTTAATGCGCATCGCAATCGCCATCGACATATAGACATGGAACTTCGCCATAGCTACCGAATAGAGTCTGGCCTGGCCGGGGAAGATTCCGAGCTCTGGAGCGTCGATGAGATCCAGGAAATGCTGGAACAGGGAGTGGTCGGCGTGGTAGCCGAACGAGCCTGCTCTTTCGCAGAAGACGTCCAAGAGCGTGTCCATCTCAAACCTGGTTGGCAGCGTTAGAGATCTCGCCGGATGGGAGGCGCTGTCGGTCGATCGGGATGCTTCAGCGCCGTGGCCGAATGACTCTAACGCCATGATGGGGAAATCTTCATCTGCTAAACTCACAAACTCAAGACTGGAGAGGTTCGCATCTGGATCCAAACCAAGCGAAGAGATGGACGAGCGCCGGGAGATGGAAGATGTCTCTACGCCTGCTGGAGTGAGGTACGAGATGGTATCACAAGCTGGCGATGGGCATGCAGAGATGGGAGGCGACAGCGTGAAGGGAATATTCGGGGGCATCAGCCATTCATCCCAGCCCGGCGTCATGGGACTGGATGCTCCCGACACTGCGGACAGCATCGACGGTGTTGGGCACAGCGACGCTGGGGACGAAGCGCCGCTATAACTGACGATTTCTATCTGTGGGATATCGAGTGCCGACGCGCTGTCGTTTGGAAAGAGGTTCCCGACCTGCTCCAGCTTGTCGAACGAGGCGGATCGCCCATGCGGCTTGAAATTGGTATCCAGCCGGAAGGACGGAGTCATTATCCTGCTGTCCGGCTGATCGCTGCGCATCTGCGAAATCCGCGCCTCTAACTGGCGCACACGATTCTCTAAGGCGGTATGGGTCTCCCTGCACATCGAACCATGAATCATGAGCACCCGCGGAAGCCAGCTGGATATCAGTGCGGACTACTTACGAGCTGGTTCTGTCCCTGAAATTGGGAGGTCGCACACAGGTGACTGCGAACCGATGGCAGGTGGCACACGGTGTCTCTCCATCGCAACGGATCTTTCGCCGTCGACACCTCTCGCACGCACTGGTCACAGATTTCACTCGGGGAGCCCACGGACTTGGGTGTGGAGACAGCGTCTCGCCGAAGGTGCTGCGCCGTTCAATGCGTTGAGGAACCGGCGACGTCGGGACTGCATCCATGACGGCGAATAGTGGAAATCGTGCATAGATGTCACAACCCAGTCTCTTCCTAGACACGGCGCGGGTGCCATCAGTTCATTTACTGATGGAGTCAGTTGAGGGATTGCAATTGTGAAAACCGGTCTTCTCAATCAACGGATTTGCAAGAACAATCGATGACGATGAAAGTTAGTCAGTCCCAATCGATGTTGATCACTACGCCAAAACCCCACGATTTCGACGGTATTATAACTAAGTATATATAGGTGGATCGTGATTCATCCTTTCTGCGGTTTCTTCCCCGCAAACCGCACTCTCACAATGGATTTGGAGTATTAGCAGTCGTCGAGAAAAAGCCAGCGAAAAGAACCGATAGCCGGAAATAATCCGAGGTGCACTGCCACCGCCTCAGATTCTTATTTTGCGTTTTTACCTCTCTTGTATTTCACGTCCCGCTGTTGCCAAGCGTCCGTGCGCTCCACATCAATATGAACTTAACAACGTTGAAGGGATCCAGGCGTCGCTTGGACGGTAAATCTCTGGCAGATATCAAGTAAACTTCACTTCCCCAAATCATACCGAACATACCATCTTGTGACCTTTGACAATGATTCCCGAGATATACCCCGCCCAACTGTGTGGCAAGTAGGTAAAATAATGTTGCACAAACATGGGGCATACTATCGCTAGACCAAAAATGTACTATAGGCGACAATTTTAGTCTATACGGTCATGTCTCTGTTCCGACAGTTAGTGCTGAGTGTGGACTCAGGATGAAGGCATCATCTACGAGGCAGGCATAGTCACAAGAGGTTATCTGTCTCACATCACGGTCTTAGAATAGTTGTTCAGAATAAGTATCATCGAATATATAAGTTATAGACAGGCCCACATGGCTAGTGTGACACACTGCAAAGAGGAGTTGTATATATCACTATCAGTGTGAGAAGAAAGACCGAAACATATATTTGAGTCCTCGCCAGGTATCCTCCACGGAGGTAGAGTGACCAACATCAGAGCTGCCCTTGCAACTGGAAGCGATGTCAGTGATATCCCTCCATCATCCTCTCCCGTCAGATCTTCTCCACATGCGACGCAGTCACAATGACCTCGGTCTTCTCATCACTGCGCACGCTGCCCAGCTCATGGTCGACCAGCGTGGGTGCCCCAAACAGCGCTTCCATCTCTTCCAGCGTCTTGCCCTTTGTTTCAGGGACAAAATACCAGGACCAAAAGCCCAGACAGATCATCAAAGTCGCAAAGAAGAAGTAGGTGCCATAACCAAGCGAGGTGATCATGTAGGGAGTGGTCCGGCTGACGATGAACGACCACAGCCATTGGTCAGCCGTAGTGATGGCCACACAGAGCATGCGAATGTCAATGGGGAAGATCTCGGAGCACACGACCCAAGTGATACCCTGGGAGCAGGATGGTCAGCATTTGTGCCTTGAATGCTGACACCGGGAGATATTGGACTTACCTGCCATGTGGCGCAGTAGATCAGTCCATACAAATATACACACACCATGGCGAGATAGCTCCAGCCGTTGCGGGACGTGTCGCCTCTCGCCGCTGCACCCTCTGGGTCAGCCTTGAATACGTAGCCGCCGATATACCACATGGGCAGGCTGCCGATAAAGGCTCCCCAGATGAGTCCGCTGCGTCGACCAACCTTCTCCACTAGCCAGATGCTGAAGATCACCATACCCAGGGCCTTGGCGATCCCGTAGAATCCAGTCGCAAAGAGCTTGGTGTCAGTGCCGGTAATGCCCAGGGTCTCAAAGATGCGTGGAGAATAACTTTCCTTGTTAGTAGATATGGATAGGGGAGAAGGCTATGGGCCGCAACACTCACTAGGTGATGATATTGACCCCCGTCAGATTCTGGAAGGCCATGAGCAGCAGACCGATGCCAATGCGGTTGCGGGTGCCCTTCCGCCACAGACGCTGCACATAGTAGTGCACAGAGTGCTTTGTGCCGGGCGGTGGAAGTCCGATCAGAATCTGCTCGCGGATCTGCTGCAGTTCGTCCTGGATAAATGGGTCATTCACCGGGAGCTTGCGAATCCACGTCAAGCTCTTTTCAGCATCCTCCCAGCGATCCTGTTTCGCATACCAACGCGGTGTCTCGGGGCACCAAAAGATGCCCGCCAACAGCAGAAAGCCGGGCAGCAGCTGGATACCCAGCGGCACCTGCCATTGCGCCATTCGTCCTGAGGAGATCGTGCGGTTGACGACGTAGTTGACCCAAAAGCCGCACATGCCTCCTCCTTGGGAGGCGATCTCGAAGATACCTACCAGACGACCGCGGATGGACGCTGGCGACTACAAAAGGACGGTAAAGGTTACTCAGGGTTCCAAGCTTCACAAGGTACAGAAAGAGTTCCTTACTGTCTCAGCGATGTATACAGGCACCAGCAACGACACAGAGCCGATGCCGAAGCCGGCGATGGCACGCCCGGCATAGATCAAGCTCACATGACCTGACGAGGCCGTCTAGATATCCAGATCATCAGTGTCGGTTTCCCCGCTGGTGGTTTATCCAAACAGCTTACCATCAAACTGCCGCCTACAAGGAAGATGGAGGTCGCAATAGTAATGGCTATCTTGCGGCCAAAACGTTCGGCCAGCGGGAAGGTCAGGAGAGACCCGAAGAAGCAGCCGGCCTGGAAGGTAGAAACAATGTTGCCCTGCAGGGTATCTCTGGCCGTCGCAGTGACACGCGATATGCCAAAGTCGTTGCGAAAGGAGTCCAAAGCCATGGTGCCACCTATAACACTGGTGTCATAGCCCACTGCGTGTTTTGGTTTCGGCTGGTCAACAAGTGCTCTCTGTGGCTTAAAGAAAAGTTCATTACTTACTGGCAATGGCCCCCATACTCACGATGATGGCAATGAGATGCACCCGCCAGTTGCGCACCTCTGGCGGGTCATTGCTGTTGTCGGCATGCAAATTGAAACCCATTGTTGGCTGTGGGATCGACGCTGTTGATCCTTGTCAATTGAACACAGGGCTGATTTTTGCTTGAGGGAGTAGATCGTCTTGGTCAGGTAGGCTGTGTCTTCTTATAAGTGGAGACCATCAGTAACCATCTGTTCGTAGAGAAGCGTCCCGTGTGTGCTGCATCTTCCAGGGTTCTCTCCCATGCTGTGCAAGAGCGGCCTTAGCAATATGAGCGCCAAACCACAAGAAAAGAGCGGGGGCTGAGCCCCGCGAATGGTATTGGATGGTACCCCGCAAAGTCAAACCCTGGACAAAGAAACCCCCGCAAAACGAGATCCCGCAAAAAGAGAAGTCATTATTCTGACTTGGAGACTGCAGCCGCGGGCTTGGGGGCTTGGCGTCCGCGTTTTAGCGCCTTAAATGGCGGGCTTAGCCTCCGCTCTTGGCGCCGTATCTCTTGGCGGAGGGCGTTTGTAGATAATAACCGAGGCGGAGATTTCTTCCGAACTACTTTTGCACAGCCTGCAACGACATGAATAAGACTCCTGGATCACGTCCATGTCCTTCGGAAGACCAGCAGCCTACCTGCATCTTCCAGTCCAACGTGACGTTCGCCGTGAACTACAGAAGCGACCAGCTCTGATCACCATCGCCTCTCCTTAAGACCGTGGAAATCGCCTTCACCAAGCATCTGTGCCTTCAATCATGGTGCAGATACAGGTAAGAAGACCATTGCCTTTTCCCTCTTCGTATGTTGACCCCTATTTCTCTAGGACAACAACAATACCCTGAAGGTGCCAGAGGTTGGTACTGCAGGAGGGAGTCCCACGAGAGATCAATCGTTCAGCAATCTCAGCAGCCTGCGGGTGGCCAGCATGCAATCAGATAGAAGCCGGGATAGAGCCCTGAGCGGCAGCACCGGCTCGACCATCAGCCCACATCTGGAATTACCCAACTCTAAACTCCAGATCGAGACGTGCGCCACCTCCATTGTATCCTCGATGAATGAGCAGGAAGACGCACTGCGACCCGACCCGGGCTGTGAGGAAGACTTTGTGGTTGAGAATAGCCCGTTTGCCTACTCCCCGGGTCAGCTCAACAAGCTTCTGAACCCCAAGTCCATCTCGGCCTTTGTGGCCCTGGGGGGAATCCGGGGACTAGCTAAGGGCCTTCGCACTGACCTCAAGGCCGGTCTCAGCTTCGATGAGACGACTCTGCCGGGCGCAGTCAGCTTTGAGGAGGCAATTGCATCTCATAAGGAGTCCACAGACATCAGGACGTCGATCCTAAACCCAGCTACGCCCCAGGCGGCATCTGGAGGAGTAACACCCTCGGACGGGTCCTCCCAAGCCTTCAGCGATCGCATTCGCATTTACAAGCGCAATATGTTGCCTGAGAAGAAGCCAACACCGCTCTGGAGACTCATGTGGATGGCTTACTGTGACAAGGTGCTGCTGCTTCTGACTGCGGCTGCCGCTATCTCTCTGGCACTCGGTCTCTATGAGACCTTCGGTGCTGACCACCCGCCTGGATCCCCCATGCCAGTCGACTGGGTAGAAGGCTGTGCGATCTGCATTGCCATTTTCATCGTAGTTATGGTGGGCTCATTGAATGACTACCAGAAGGAACGAGCCTTCGTCCGGCTGAATGCGAAGAAAGAGGACCGCGAGGTGACGGCTATTCGCTCTGGGAAACTGGTCAAGATCTCTGTCCACGACGTCCTAGTGGGCGATGTGCTTAACTTGGAGCCCGGAGATCTAGTCCCGGCTGATGGCATCTTTATTGATGGTCATAACGTGAAGTGTGATGAATCTTCCGCCACAGGAGAGTCCGATCAGCTTAAGAAGACTGGCGGAGATCAGATCTTGCGGCTGCTAGACCAAGGTCACACCCGGCAACAAGACTTAGATCCCTTCATTATCTCTGGCAGTAAAGTCCTAGAGGGTGTTGGTACCTATCTAGTAACCTCAGTTGGCGTTAACTCTAGCTATGGCAAGATCCTGATGGCTATGCGCCAAGATATGGAGGCAACCCCTCTCCAGAAGAAGCTGGATGGGCTGGCTGGGGCGATTGCTAAGCTTGGCAGCAGCGCAGCGGCCCTGTTGTTCTTTGTCTTACTCTTTCGTTTCCTGGGTTCTCTATCCAGTAACCACCGAACTGGCTCAGAGAAGGCGTCGCAGTTTACTGATATCCTTATCGTGGCCATCACTGTTATTGTTGTGGCCGTGCCCGAAGGCTTGCCGCTGGCCGTCACCCTGGCGCTAGCCTTCGCAACCACGCGCATGGTCAAGCTCAATAACCTCGTGCGTGTGCTAAAGTCGTGTGAGACCATGGGTAATGCAACCACTGTGTGCTCTGATAAGACCGGCACTCTGACCCAAAATAAGATGACGGTCGTGGTGGGCACCTTTGGTAATGATAGCTTCGACGATAAGAACCAGAGTGGCAACGAGCGCCGATCACCTGCCTTCGCTAGTGAAATGGCTCCTATTGACAAGCGCCTGATTATTGAGTCCATCGCCATCAACTCAACCGCCTTTGAGGGAGACGATAATGGTGTGGCGGGCTTTGTCGGCTCCAAGACTGAAACGGCTCTCTTGGGATTCGCCCGTGATGTGCTCAACATGGATTCACTGTCCCAAGAACGCTCTAACGCCACAGTCGTCCAGTTGATGCCATTTGATTCCCGCTGTAAATGCATGGGAGCGGTGCAGCAACTGCCTAACGGAACATATCGCTTCCTCGTCAAGGGCGCCTCTGAGATCCTGCTGGGTTACAGCTCAAGGGTGTGGATGCCGACTGGCGAGGTGCGCCTTAACCGAGTGGAGCGCGAGCGTCTGGAGAATGTCATCGAGATGTATGCAAAGCAATCTCTCCGGACTATCTCGCTCATCACCCGGGAGTTTTCGCAGTGGCCTCCGCAGAATGCGGTCAGTGCAGAGGATCCTACATCAGCCAATCTGGATCTCCTGCTGGAGGAGATGACCTTCCTCGGGGTCGTTGGGATTCAAGATCCTATCCGCCCTGGGGTTCCTGAGGCGGTCGCCAAGTGCCAGCACGCTGGAGTGAGTGTCCGGATGGTGACTGGAGATAACATGGTCACAGCTAAGGCCATCGCCACTGACTGCGGCATCTACACAGACGGCATCGTGATGGAAGGGCAGGTGTTCCGCACTCTGACGGACCGGCAATTCCAGGAGACTCTCCCACAGCTGCAGGTCCTCGCGCGTTCGTCACCTGAGGATAAGCGGATCCTAGTCACCAAACTGCGTGAGATGGGCGAAATTGTCGCTGTCACTGGCGATGGGACTAATGACGGACCCGCGCTCAAAGCAGCTGATATCGGATTCTCAATGGGCATTGCTGGCACTGAGGTTGCCAAGGAAGCCTCTGCAATTGTCCTTATGGATGACAACTTCGCCTCAATTCTGACTGCGCTTATGTGGGGTCGGGCAGTCAACGATGCTGTCCGCAAGTTCCTCCAGTTCCAGATCACTGTCAACATCGCCGCTGTCTTCTTGACCTTTATCTCAGCCGTCTCGGACAGGGAGATGAAATCTGTCCTAACAGCCGTCCAGCTTCTGTGGATTAACTTGATCATGTAGGTTCAATTATTTGCATTATCTCGGGATTCATACTGACCTGTGTTTCCTCTTACAGGGACTCCCTCGCTGCGTTGGCTCTCGCTACGGACCCTCCGACGGAGGAGATCCTCAACCGTAAACCTACCAAGCGTAGCGCTCCACTGATATCGACCACCATGTGGAAGATGATCATCGGCCAGGCGATCTTCCAGTTGACTGTCACCCTGATTCTACACTTTGTTCGGGGTGATGGATTCCTCAACTACCCAGACGAAGAGAGGCGGTCAATTGTCTTCAACACCTTCGTGTGGATGCAGATCTTCAACGAATTCAACAACCGCCGACTAGACAACAAGTTCAACATCTTCACCGGCCTGCATCGCAACTGGTTCTTCATCGTCATTAACTGCATCATGGTTGGCTGCCAGGTCGTGATTGCGTTTTTCGGCGGCAAGGCGTTCAGTATCGTCCCTATTAACGGTGTGCAGTGGGCCATCTGTATTGTCGTTGCCGCGCTCTGCTTGCCCTGGGCCATCTGTGTACGCTGCTTCCCAGATGAGTGGTTTGCCGTCCTGGCCAGATTCGTCGGCAAGCCCTTCCTCCTTATCTACCGCCCTCTGAGGCGAGGCATGACCCGCCTTGGAAGAGTTTTCAAGCGCCGGGCCCAGGAGAATGAGGCTGTCGAGGACAACGGCGTGTTAGAGATCTCTTCCGCCACCAGCACTGATTTCAAAGATGTCGAAAAGGGACAGGCATAAGTCCCTTTGAAACTTTCGTAAACTTCTCATTTTCCTAAATTACTAGTTACTATACCTCTTTGCCTGAGACAGATACGTCGCAACAGGAGCCCGACTGCTTCGCAGAATTGAATAACGGAGTTATCCCATGGCTCTCTAGGGTGTGCTGCTAGAGATACATATCGTCAGCCATCTCTTGTCAAATACTGTCTGTGCTTGATGTCTATATGCCCATGACCTGACTGCGATCCTTGACTTGCTTGGTGTCTGCACCGTCAGATCTTGAGGTGGGAGAAAAGTGTTTCCCAATTGGCACTGCCACTTGATTGTCCGCCGTGGGACTGTGCTGAAATTCCTAGGGCATCGTGTCTATTTGGTCAGGAAGGAATGACATTATTCATAATCGCTAAGGAACTCTTCAAGCTAGTTAATGAAAAACTTCTCGGTCTTATAATCTCTCATGTTAGTTGAAGACTTCTTGAAACTGTCACCGTGTACTGGGCCATACTGTATGGAAAGACCCTAAAGCTAACTCGTCTGCCTAGAGAACATACTCACTATTACTGGTATTAGCGTTATAAGTTGGCTAAAGTAGTAAGACCAAGTCGGTTCGCATATTGTAGTCTCTAAATTCTAATTAGGCTATTCTCAGTCCCGTCCATAGTAGAAAACTAAAATGAAAAGATTGACCAATACCAAGAATCCAGTAAAGGAATGCCACAATCCCAAGATAATTGCAACCTTTTGGGTGGCAAAATCAGTAGTCGACATCCGGCTAAGTAAGTTCCTTGTCTTCTAGGCGGGTACTTTCAACTTTCATACTCACTTTTTCTTTCCGCTAGGGGTTCGGTTTGATTTTGGGGAAGAAGATTTTGCTCCGCGATCATTAGATTTAGAGATTTGTTGCCTTTGTTTGTTCAACCGATGTACATGCTCCGTTGATAGGTAATCCTAGCAAAATGCACCTTTTCGTAGGTATTTTTGACATGATAAGAGAATTGAAAGTTCAGATATAATGATCCCAACTTTAATGAAGTCTGAAGCGGCCGGTATTTCCGCAGGAGTATAAGTAATAGGATGCCAGTTGATCTTATCCATTTCAGTATCATATTGATAATGCCATTGGTCTCGCAAATCCCCGTACCTAGTCGATTTGATATTTCTCAGCTCCTCTCCGAATAATATCTTCTGTTTTTGCGATTGAGGATTCCTTCACAGCCTGCTTTTTCTTCATGCGGCGATTACTAGCAAGAACATGATGGGCCACCAGATTCCGTAGTTGTTTGGCTTAGCCAAGACAATGCTTAAATTAGAAAGTGCATGTTCTTGCAGTAATTCTCTCAATCGTCCACGGGAATCTTCGCACGCATTATCGATTTTCTCAACGAATCTCAGGGGGCCGAATGTCTAACCTAGTTTACGATTTACCTTCTCGGGTGGCTCGATGATATCACACAAGATAAAACAGAGAGACTCAAGATTGTCTACTCGTTAGGATTGAATGACAGCAACGCGAGGTGCAATTTCACGGTCACTCTGTTGCCTCTCCGAGCAGTCAAGCTATATAAAGATTCCACACGAGCGTGGTTGCGCACTTTGGCTTCTAAAAAAATCATAAAAGCCGGGAGATCTTGTCCCCTTTCCCTAGGTCGTGAACTAGTAAAGCCAGGTGTGGATGGCAGAGGAGCACAGTCCCAGTCCCATTGGCAAAGTCGCTAGGCTACCAAATATACATTACATGAAATTCATCTTTCAAGCTTGGCTTAGGATATAAGCTTCAAGTTTAGGCGCGCCAAAAATGTACGATGATTGTTTACTAAAGGAGCTTCAACGGTGCCTCCTGGCGATGTCTAGATCGTAGGGCCCACTCGACCCACCCAAACTCGACGTTACCGTTGAATGTTCCTCTTCTTTGATCTACAATCTTATACTCATGACGATGTGGTCAGCCAATAATTTAAAGATAGAGTGAGCGTGTAGACAACCCCATGAGTTTTTCAGATTCTAGGGTGCACCGTGGCCGGAAAGGCCCAAAATCCCGAAGTAACTTATCCGCAAAAATAAACATGTACTTGGCCCGTCTCACGGAGACGTACGCCCAGACAGACATCTACATCACACATCTTGCTATCTTCGCATGCCTTTGTTATCAGAGATGATTTACGACGACACTGTTTCGAGCGCTTTGCTTTCTTGCTCGGACAAGTCGACTCGGTCGGGTGTTTAGGACAGAAGCCATTTCCAAGTAGCGCCGCCCCGTCCACGAATAAACACTTGCGTCACTTTAGCCAGGTGAAAGAGAGAGAAAATAAAACAAGGGAGCTAACTAACTAAGTATTCTCAACATTGGACAACACCTTTGCAGTCCTTCTCGCTGCTGGTGCTTTTGTCAATACGAAAATTCCTCCAGAGTTTGCGGGACTGGGAGAATTGGTGAGTGTGTTGCCAGTCATTGCTACTACGCTGCTTCTACGCTGATCGAAGATCTAGGCACAGAGCACTATCATTGCACGAGTGACAACAACTAAAGTTCCACAAACTATCCTTAATATCTAACTAGAATCGTCGTTTTGAAGAGTGGATAGGATAATACAAAAACGGCTACATATTCTTACCAAGTTATTTACGACTTTCGTCCAGGCGATATTTATTCCGTGAAGGAGGGTTTAAAGCTTTAGATCACACCTAGGCTTATTCCATAACGAATTAGAACCTTTCTCAAACGACTCTTAGGAGGAAAATAAAGTCAATTTCTTACGCAAGTTGACTCGTATAAAGCAAGCGTCTTGGTTCCAAATATAAAAGCTAGCCACGTTAGCTGCCATTCTATCTTACATCACAGGCATCGCAATGCCACCCGATTTGTCTACGGGTGGAACTTTCTAAAAGACACCCGTACGCCTTAGCCCGTTACTAACAGCGAATAACTTCTTCACCGGTAAGACTTTCGGTGTGAATTCGTGGAGACTAGTGCCAAGGGTTATCATAGCTTTGACCAAAAAGCTCGACAGAGATGTTATATGCCAACATCTTTTCATGTGCAATAAATTTTAGCGAAAGCAAATTCTCCCAGGTTTGGATAGGCTTGACTGACATCTGGCATCATTTTCGGAATTCTTGGTTAGAGTAAGATTAGCCGTCGATGTCCCCGAAGAGAGGAACATATTGGATTAGACTATTCACATTTTCCATTGCCGGAATGCTAGCGGGTTGCTGTCCATAGCGGACTTTTCACCGGCCCCTCCAGCGACATAATTGAACGCTCGCGACCCCAGCGCATGGAGGGCCTGTTCCTCTAGATCGCGAAAATCGGCAGTAACGCCTGGTTCTTTAGCGCCAGGGGCACCGTTACGGTAGATTTAGGTCATGTAATTCCCGTAGTTTTCGGACATAGTAAATAACGTAATTCACATGCGAGCGGCCCACCCAAGCGAGCGGCCCAGCTCAAAACACCATACTAAATGGGATAAATTACAACTTGATATCTTAACAACCACGTTTTCAATTTACCTTATTGCTCGTCGATAGCCATTAATAAGTCTTTTCAATGCTATATATCAGCTTCAAGGAAATTGATAGGCTGCAATATCATGATATCGAAAATTACGTTGCTGTGAGCCAGAAATATAAATATCTTAACCACTAAGTCCAAGAAATTCTCCAAAGTCCCTAAATAGGCTAAATATCAACATAAAAAGCATTAGGCTATAATGCGAAGTTCTTACACACCACCGTTGTTGAGATATCAAGTTGTAATTTATCCCATTTAGTATGGCGTTTTGAGCTGGGCCGCTCGCTTGGGTGGGCCGCTCGCATGTGAATTACGTTAAGGTGCGATTTGAAGATACTGGGGTTGAGTGAATCTCGAAATATTTATTTTGTGTGAAGGAATTACTACTGATTGTCGGTGGAGGGCACAAAGCATATTTATTTTTTATAGATTCACGCACCACTGGAATCTCAAGCAAAACAGCGAAAGGGAGATATCAGCGTGGCACCCTACTGTAAAATGCCTCACCTACAAGCAGCCACCTTGTGGCTGGTTGTAGTCGATCGCCTGGACAATAGCAAGTAATCATCATCTACGACTTCAGTCCCTGTGATTTTCTTTTCTCGTTTTTCTTTCCGTTGTGATCCCGTAATATTAAATTAAGCTCCATTAGGATCACGTAGAACAAGACCTGAAAAGGTATTCTTCGTTTTTAGTAGTTGCCATGGTCTCTAGGGTGGGGGACATGTCAACGAAATGCCGAATTGGTCTCCAAAACGGAAGGTCCTTTGCTCCCAGCATACTGTATCCTGGCAAGGACCAGTACCCCACCTGGGCGCGCTCCCTAGTTGTTAAAATAAATACAATACAGTCTCGATGCCCCCTTAATAACTTCTGAAGGAGCTCGGTGTCTCTTCTATTGACATCACAGACAATTTCTCATCAATTCCCAAATATAGTGGGATATCATTTCAAGATCATTGTGCATACCACCACAAGATATGTCATCTGTACAGCTTTGCGGTCGTGATGAGCCATGACTCAAGGTTCGTGTAAGAATCTGAGTCCTCAGGTTATAAATTAATCTCCCTTCAATTCCAACTGGTTTGTTTATCCATAACCAGTTCATCCCCAGCAGAGACCATGCTGTCATTCATGTTTCGGGTGCTTTCGTCGGTGAGAAGATTGGAACATTTAGTGCCGCTCAGTCGAGCGACATGGTCATAGCTGTTGAGTCAGCGACGAAGGCCTTCGAAGGAGAATGGAGACAAACCCCAGCGGTAACCAGATGGTAGCTGCTACTTCGACTTCAAAGAATCATCGGGGATAAACGAGACTCACTTCGGCTTACAGCCATAAATGAACGGCGATTAGGACCTACTACGGCACCAAGTCATGACATAGGATTGAACACCCCAAATTAACTAAATGAAAGGGCGTGCCCTACTAAATATTGACCAGCTATTCAACCCAGGGGACAGTCCGAAATAAGCCTTTACTGCCACGTATACATTCTCATTCGAGTCAGGGTGGCAGGACTAACTCCGTGTCATATCCTTACCCACTGGCGGACCCTGTGCGGTATTAACTTAGAGGCTTTGCGCCGTAAATATGTAGTAGGTAATCGACATCTAGTAGGAATTACGCTAGAACCCGATGCCTGACGCCCGATGAAGACTCGTTCTGGTAAGGCTGTGCAATGATCGTGACTGATTTCACAACACAACATTTCGGCCCAAATATTAATATTCTGATCCAAGAGTTCTTTGAACCAAATTAATAAATGGTTAATACGTTGTGATAGGGCTGGTGGTAAAGGTCAAAGGTTCCGTTGGCTCCGATACTGGCCCCAGTTTCTTTTCTACAGTGGACGCATTCGTCACTTCCAATTCCACCTCCGTCAATAACACCGCCAGGAATACTTTGACCTGCTGTAAGACGAATCCGGTACACGGACAACGCCTGTGTCCCGTGAGAAAAGGCAAGTACTTGCACTCGCCCTCCATCGTATTCGGGAGGAGTCCGTCCCATCGCTCTGGTCGAAATCGTGAGGCATCCTCGCCCCAGACATGAGGGTCTTGATGTAGCATCGCAAGGGAGACAGCCACGCGAGCCTGCATGGGAATGACAAGGCTGGCACCGGATTGAGTTTGCATGTTGATCGGGCGATCAATGGCTCGGGCGGTAGTCGGGATTGGGGGGTGTAGGCGAAGCAGCTCGTTCACCACCGCATTGAGGTAAGGAAGTTTCGAAAGGAGTTGCAGCTCCTGGCGATGGTGCCAGTCACTTTCTTGGAGCTCTGTGCGGAGCTTTTGCTTCACCTCGGGGTACAAGGTTAACTCCCTCAGCGCCCAGAGGAGGAGTAGCGTCGGGGCGGGAAATCCGTGGGAGAAGATTTGCCTCGCGTGGGCGAGAACATCCGGGGTGATAGGTTGTGTTGCGCTCCCGCCTGTCTCGTGGGATATCCTCTGGAGGAAGCTCATTTGCTCGAGGGTTTTCACGGCCTCCGGGTTGAGGAGGTCCGCGTTGGCCTCCAGAAGCTGGAGGACACAATTTTCAATCCTTTCATGGAGATCATTCTCGTAGTAATCTGGTTCTTCAAAATTCCGACCGCACATGAGATTGATCATGGTGTGATGGAGTGGATACGACATACTCGCCGCCATCTGCACATACTGGGCAAATGGCTCCTGCCATTCCCTTGTACATTGGGAGGCATTCTCCAACCCGAGCCCCAGACACCATACCGCGTCCATGGCATAATCCTGCAGGAGACTCTGGAGGTTGTCACCCATCCCGACGTCTCGGAGTTTTTGGACGTGGCTCGTCGCAATCGAGATCAGCTTCGAATGAAACCCCTCCATAGCAGGTCTGTTGTGGAAACCCCGGGTCATATCAGCGTGCCAATTTCTGGCGACGTCTCCATCAGCGGTAATCAGGGCACTGCGAATGATACGTTTGCCGGTTCCAAAGGGACCTCTGGTCTGGGTTCCGCACCGACTAATAGATTCTGCATTTTTGACAAACACCTGCCGGATCAAGGCGGGGTCTCGAAGGTATATCAAGGGCACACCGCCGATACGCGTCCAAGATATACCCTCCTCCGCGGCTGCGTTGAAAAGGGCCCTCATCGACGTTGAATAGAAATCATGGGACCATTTCTCTGACAGGAGGCCCAGGGTAGGAAAGCAGGAGGCGTATGGGATGTCAGCAAGCGGATTGTTTCGGAAACCGAAGAAGGTGCACAGCGCAGCGGAAATTGTCTGGAGCATTTCGACCGCTGGGAGGGAATTCAGTCAATCGGCTGATGGGTATCAGCGGACGGCTGACATGGGCTTAATGGTGGATGCGAATTGCAATCACACAGGGGAGTATAGATTAGGTTTTGTGGGCAAAGACTTTATACCCCTGGAGCCATTGTATGATGATGATATACAGTAGTCGCTTCCGAGGATTCGATGTCTGATATCGATCGCGGGAGGCCCCCAAAGCAGCACAGAGTTTTCGATATGCGCATGTTTGCAGATCCAGTTCTACAATTTGAACCAGAGAATTGCTATAGCCTGTGGATTACTTCCAGAATTGAAATAGTTCACCGGCAGAAATGCCCCGATTTAGAAATTGAACAACACATGAGCTGGCGGCGAGCTGAATATGGATCACAGTTCTGCCCAATCGTCACAAGTCACTACCTCGTATCACAGCTGAACCCATATTTTTCTTTTTTTTTTTTTTTTTTAGAAATGATCAATCATATTTTATCATGAATTTTATTGTTCTTTTAATATTGATAAATAATTTAGTTACTGTCTATTTTGTCTATTTCTATGATGTAAAATTTCTTAGTTAATATTCTATATATTTAAATTAGACTAGTCAATCTCATCCACCAAATTATCAGAGCCGGCGAGGCTCTCTGTATGGTGAGTGGTAGCGATGGTCATTTATTATATCTACAGTATAATAAACTGTCTTCCCCCATCCGCTTCTCGGCCCAATAAGGCGCCCACTTCACCGCCGATCTGTGCACTCAGCACACAGTCCCCTTCAATACCTGTCCAAGATCTGTTTCAAAATCTGAACCCTTTCAAATTCTGTCCTCCATTATGGTTCAGTACAAGCTTTTGGCATGCCTCCTCGTACCCTCCCTGATGATGATCAACTGGCGTGCCTCCCACAGCCGCAGAGTTTCCACCAAGATCCCCGAATCCGTTGACCAAAATGTGATCATTCGAGCTCTACACGACCAGCCGAGTTTCATCAAACTGAATCCGGTGGTTATAGACGTAAACCAGGTCCCGACCGACCCCGCGACATACGAGGTCGAATTGTTTCAAACCTCCAAGACTTGGGATCCGATTGAGACATATATGCTAAGCAGCATGATTACGATCATCCCATGGATCGGTCCATGGGGCCAGAAACACATTCAGTTCGGGACCTGGTTGAGAAATACCGAGTCCGGCATCAAGACCTACGCTGATGCACCATTTGGCGTATCTGTGAGAAGCCAGTGGATGGTCCAGCCAGACACTACGCGTGGTGCAGAAGGTAGGAATTCAGGCTCCATTTTTGGAATATTCAACGCTCACCGGGATTCAGGATGGATGCTAGTAGTTGAGAGAACCGTCGAGTGTGTATGGTGGTTGATGCCTTTCGTGGCATACACGTATGATGGAGTCCATGCGAGCGTTGGTCGAGATTTGGTGGAGTTAGCTGGGGTGAAAGGGGCTTAATTTTACACAAGCGGGATTTTCCTGAACCGGCATAAACCCCTATACCAATATGCGCTTAATTAGGTGACCTGATATCTCTCTTTGGCGGAGTGGTAAAATTGGTTGATGAGAGGAGTAAAATGCAAGAAAATAAAGGAAAATCAATTGGCGGTGCCGATGGGGAAGTAAAGAAAAGCGGGAGGGAATGAGATTTGAAGAGGTCGCTACTCTTGGTAAGCTCATAGATGCCGAACGTACGCTCGGTAGATTATGGCATTTCCAGCGCTTCCACGTAAAGTATCGCACGCTCCATCCAGCTTGGGGGAAATTCCACACCTTAGTATCAGCGAAGGGAGAATGATACTTTCCCCCTTCTGACTTAGCGTGAAGGCTAAGAGAATATTTGTATTGGGGCAATTTTCTCCTTCAAGCATTATGGGCGAGAGAAAGTATCTTGGTAGTCACTGCAATGTTCGCTCCATCAATTGATATTCTTTCTTGTTGATGTAAGCGCAAAAACACCACAACGTCTATCACTGAGGCAGTCAATATACTGATTCTTCGAAGTAATATTCATAACTTTGTTCTGAAATGGAACTCATTCATCATCCTCATATCCTCCGCCGCCATTGTAAACAGGAACCTTCGCCAGACTGAAAACCGACGGACAAATCTCATGCATAGAGAAGTAAGTGAGCTGACGAGCAGCCAGATCATAGAGACTATCAATCTGCACTCTCATAAATCCCCGATATAGGTTGGTGCAATAGCTATTACTCTCCGAATAGCTAGGATCATCCCCACGAACCCATCCTACTAACCATGCCTATCGTACTCCCACCCCTCTGATCCTTAGGGTTATCGTAAGCCCGTATAATCGATTGCAAGCACTTTTCGTCAATAACAAGACATGCCGTAAACCGAGGTACGTCATCCCCGACTTCAACCCCTAGTGATTCCAAATGTGCGTTGAAATCTGCACGGATCTAGTCCTATAACGCCCTATCCTAGCGCTCTCGATCTTCAAGAATAACGCTCTTATATGTCTCCTTGATGATGGTTTCGGGGAAAGGGTCTTGGCTATCGTACGGCTTTCCGTCGATATAATCGATCTCCTAATAGATATAACGGGTAATCTTATCGAGACAAGAGGTCCACACTTTATCTGATTTCGGGGTATAGACAGTGCGATAAATAATAAAACCCTAGGGCCACTTAAACTTGCCTATGAAGTTCACCGATGTACGATCGTTATCTTTCCACTAGGGCTGCTGAATCCAACGTGCTCGGCGTTCATCATGAGAAACCATAAACTCCGGATGAGTCCAGCGTTTAGGCCAAGAAGGGTGGTGGAATGACTCGTCGTCCGACTTATCCGCTGTAGAAATATCTGGTTGAGACATAGTGATAATCGTGTGCATAGGGGTGTAATAGGGAAGTTAAGTGAAGTGAGACAAATATCTTGGGGGGGGGAAATGTAGGGCGCGGACAAGCGCCTTGGGAAAATTCCTAGACAATCAAAGATATGATTTTGATCCGCTCTGTAACCACGCGAGGAACGGCAGTGACTGACGCGTCGGAAAACCTTGATTCGACTACCGCGCCGCGGACCAGAAGACAGGCTCGCCTTAGCGACGGCTCTCCAACGCAGCTCGCTCTATTACCGAGATCACGAGCTCCGTAGACAGCAGTGGACGCGTCACGACTCGGGTCTGACGACGGGAGAAGTGACAATACCCAAATAGATAATAAACAATGAAATGAAGCAGAGCACTGCGTTGTCCGGCCAACGTAGACCTTAGATTCCCACCTTCGGTGTACCCTTGAGGACGCCTGAAAAACACTACCATGACAGGATATCCAGATATAACTATGGTAATTGTTCTCTGCCCGGTCAAGGGGAACAGGGAGCTCGCTCCATCACTTGCACCCACATATTTGAAATTGCGAAAAGCCCAAGGTAGTTCCGCGCATCCCAGGGACGCGTCGGGTTGATAAGCGCCAGGTCAAAGTTGCGCAAGAGCTGTGTCCGGTCGGCAGTCCGGTTAGCGTATCCTTGAGAAGAAAGAAGGCAAAAGCAGATATGCGGAGCTCGTTCTATTCACCTCGAATATCACCTTTCCGATCTCGATTTCGGCCACTGTCTTCCCTAAGCACTGGAATTTGCCATGGCCGAATATGAGTTGGTTGGTCCGAACCATGACAGACAACTTGGCAGGATCCGACTCGAGCCACCGCTCAGGCCGGAAAGCCTTTGCGTCCTTGCCATAGACCTTCTCGCTCTGGTGCATAGCGTACGCAGAGTACCCGATGCAGATGCCGCCCGGTAGGAAAACGCTCTGGCCATCGACGACAATAGTGTCGCCACCTGGAGGTACATCGCGCGGGAAGATGTTCGTAACAGGCGGCCAGACTCGTAGAGCCTCGCAGATCACAGCCTGGAGGTATGGGAGCTTTCTAGCCTGGGCGGCACTAATAGGGCCTTCGCCTATTCTTGGAGCACGGCTGCAGCGCACGCCATCGTCGACCTCGCGCTGCAGCCTAAGGTAGACGCGAGGATTCGTCATGAGGTGCAGAAGGATGCCCCGAATGGCGCCAGCAGTGGTGTCGGAGCCCGCAATAATCTGCTCTAGCGCCTCAGTGCGCAGCTCATTGCCTTCTAAGCCGTGGCGCATGAAGGAGGCCAGCATATCGGACCGTTCGTCGGTAGAGCCGGCAGCGCGCTCGTCGACGAGGCGGAAGCAAGCAGCCATCATCTTACCGAAGCCGTTGTTGTCCTTAGGTGAGGGTGCAATGAACCTGCCGATGAAGGGAGCTTGAGTAATCCAGCTGAAGCCCATGGCGAGGGCAGCATTGCCGATAGCAAGTCCCTCCTCGCTCGATTGGAGGTAGTCATCCACGTCCTGGTCACTCTGTAGCATACCAAACGACTTGCCGAGGCCGACGCTGCTAATGACATCTAGTGTAAAATACTGTACCTTCTTCGCTAGGTCCATAGGCACAACACTGCGGTCGGACGAGATATATTTGGACCGGATGAGGTTCAGGAAATCTTGGACTTGTTCATCCACAGACCCCTCGAGGTTGATATTCTCCCTTCCCGAATACTTTATGACAACTACCGGTCAGCGGCCTATGATAGGTGGGAACAAAGTCAGAGAGGAAGACGACGTAGCCATCATACCCCAGGAGCCATCTGCTTCCTCCGTCGCTCGTGTTTCGCGTTATCCGTCTGACTGAAGACGTTGTCCCTCCGATATTCGATCCGCGCGGCTTTATAATACCAATCGGAGCGCTTGTAGCCAGGCTTGTTGTTTACATGCATCTAAACTTCAGGAGAGGACGTGAGCAGGACTCGAGGCGCGACTCGGGCAATCGGACCTGGCTCGAGTCGGAACTGTTAGCTGTAGGAAGTACGGCACCCCGGCAGAGATGCAAGCGCAATAGGTGCCTGGAAGATGCCCCGCACCGTGTTTCTTGTTGACTTCTGCATACCACTCGTGGCAACTTCCCCGAAGCATCGCCATGCTATGAGGCCAGTTCGAGATGCCGGTCCACGAAGGTCCCGTGAACTCCCTCAACTTAGCATATGTCGTGATCGTCCTGTAGATGTAGAGTCCCAAGAGACTACAGAGGAGTGCCACAGCCTGCCAAGATAACATGGATACCCCTATGGCGGAAGAAACAACAGGACAGGGTTGGTCAAAGTGAATGAAGTTTGAAAGGGACATCCAGGTATCGCGGGGCATGCTATGTGCTACTGCACTATTGGACCCCTCCCTTTCACTAGAGCACCACGGGGGTTATTAATCAATCATCCGTTCCACCTCACCACCTCACCTCACCTCCTGTTTAAGGATCCTTTTTTTTTTTTTTTTTTTTTTTTGGCACGTCTAGGACCCACGCTTTACCCACAATGGCATACATCATGTTCCGTGAGCCGGATCTTGCACTTATCATTCTTAGAACCAACCCAGTGCTTTTCGACAGACAGGGCGAGATGGTGGTCTATTCCGAGGAATGCTTGCGCGCAACAATGTGATAAATCTGCATCGCTATATTGAAAACCATGGTCCCCGTGTCTTTGGTCCCGTTGAGGTATATTATTGGAGTCCTTTCTACATTGTCGCAGAAAATGGCAGTACCGGGGCTTTTCGCGAGTTTCTGGAGTTCTATTGGTCTGATTCAAGAGCTGGTTTTTCCACTCTTTGAGAATCAGTTCTATTTTTGTACTTCGGAAAGATCAGGCGTACGAGCTCTTGCTTCACACGGACCGAAGCCCCTGCATAGCCATTACGATACAAGTTAGGCTCAAACAGGTTAATAAAATTTTGATTGATTGATTGGTCTGTTTGGTCACAATGTGAACACATCGGGGGCCGGCCATTTTGACTCCTGAACATCGCCTACGCGAATGCACAGTTTGAGACAGCGCAGTTTTTGTTAGACAGCGAGCCTTCCTTAGGGCCATTACACGATCGCGGTTTGTGGAAAGACATATCTACGGCACATAGACTGAACAGTTATAAAATGGAAAAGCCATGGCACCAATTGCTGGATTTGGCAGGCAAGAAGTACAAAGTATTTTCTTCGTGTCTGGTACCATCAGCTACTTACTGCGTGGGATCACTCCGGCTTCTGCCATACCTAATAGGATTATAAATACCAGAAGTCCTCCATAATTAGTTGCTCCAATATGAGCAATGACTATGACTCTCCAGATAAGAAGCGGTCCACCCATATACTTCGCAATCGTTAGTCAGTACGAGAATGAAATAGGGGATTTTATAGCTAGAGCAATAGTATCAATGACGATAATATGAGGCAACATGGAAATGACAGAGGTGAGCTAAAAATGGGCATAATTCTCCAGCCGATAATCCGAAGCAACTTCGCCTCACTCCTCAGGGGACAGCTGCCCCGCTTCGACGTACAAGTCGGCACCACTATCGTGGGTTTCGCCCAGGTGCAGCATACTTCTCCACAGTGGAGTGAGGTCCACCTTGACGTCTTTGTTCATCGTGAAGTAGAACAATTCTAAAGACGGAGGAAACCGGTTTGCAAAGAGAACACATGTCGCTTATAGGACTTGCTATACGGGCTCACCTGCGGGCAGCCATGGCCTGCATGTTATCGCCGCCAAGTAGATAAGCTTGATTATCTCCTGAAGTTATTTTTCGGCAGATGATAGAAACTGCGGACAAAAGTCCGTTGTGCGGAGATGCCAAGAAATGCGGACTACTACCCGCCATCTCCCCCCACCTTTCAACATTTTATATACTTGGCGTCCAGATGAATAGGCTTGGTCTCTTCGGGGTCAATTGACATTTCCACATCTAAGAGAAAAGGCGCAACGATATGGCTCGGCAAATCCAGGACTTTTCACTGCTCGACGCAAGCATCTCGGAGCTCCAATCCGCTCTCTCTTCAGGCACGCTCTCTAGCGTCGATCTTGTATCAAGATATCTCCGAAGAATCAGCGTATTCGATGCAAATGGCATCAAACTCAGTGCAATCCCAATTATAAACCCGTCCGCCATCGACGATGCAGCGGCCTCCGATGCCCGACGCGCAGCGGGTCTACCACCGCGGCCACTAGAGGGTATCCCATACCTCGCCAAAGACAGTATCAAAGTCAAGGGCATGAGCGTCGCGAGCGGATCGCCAGCTTTTGAAACCCTGATTGCCAACGAAGATGCAGCGTGTATCAACGTTCTCCGCGATGCCGGTGCGATCCTCCTAGGCCGCACTAATATGCCTGCAATGGCATACGGTGGTATGCAGCGTGGCTGCTACGGCCGTGCCGAAAGCCCATATAACAGCGCATATCTGGCTGCGGCGTATGCATCAGGCTCATCGAATGGATCTGCAGTCGCTACTGCAGCCAACTTTTGTGCCTTTTCGCTCGGTAGTGAGACCGTTTCTTCGGGCCGTTCGCCTGCATCTAACAACTCCGTCGTCGCTTATACACCTTCGAAAGGCCTACTTCCTCTTCGCGGTGTCTGGCCTCTCTACGCCACCTGTGATGTCCTGGTACCTCACACCAGGATTATGGCCGACATGTTCCACGTTCTCGATGTCCTAGCCGTTTCTGATCCTACCCCGAAAGGTGATTTCTATCAGGAGCAAAAGCTCATTTCTCTGCCTTCAATCGATACACTTCGGCCGCAATCATTTTCAATGCTCCGGGACAGTTTGTCCTTGCGCGGGAAGCGTATCGGCGTGCCATCGATGTACATCGGAGGCGATCAGTCATCCCTCAACCCCGCCAGCAAAGTCAATACACGTCCCTCAATTGTCAAACTCTGGCAACATGCCAGAGAAGTACTTGTAACGTGCGGCGCGGAGATAATCGAAACAGACTTCCCACTTGTAACAACTTACGAATCTAATGCCGACAAAGGCCAGCTTGTCACAGTTGCAGGACTACCAAAAGGCTGGTCAGCAATGGAGCGAAGCGAGCTAGTAGCGCACATCTGGGATGATTTCCTCATTACAAATGGGCAGGAAGGTCTCAGCTCTCTGGCGCAGGTCGATCCAGCTACCATTTTCCCGCTCGCGCCGTGGTCATTGAAGGGGTCTCCCGATGCAGCGAATGCGCTGCGATGGGACGATATGGTAAAGTACCCGCTCAGGAGACCTGATTCTATTTTCGATATCCCGGGACTTAAGGATGGGATCCAGGCGCTGGAAAATGCGCGCAAAGAGACGTTTGAGAGGTGGATGGATGGGCTTGGGCTTGATGCTGTGGTTTTCCCGGCTAATGGTGATGTGGGGGCCGCGAATTCGGATCGTGACGAGGTTTCTTCATTATTTGCTTGGAGTAATGGGGTTAAATATTCCAATGGGAATAGGCCTATCCGGCATCTAGGTGTGCCCACCATTTCGGTTCCTATGGGACTTATGGAGGATACGGGGATGCCTGTGAATCTCACTTTTGCTGGGAAGGCGTATGACGATAACAATTTGCTTAAGTATGGGTTTGCATTTGAGGAGGCGATGAAGGGTCGCGTGAAGCCTTCGTCTGTACCTGCCCTTGACTCCGATTGTATCAAGGTTGGTCAGAACACTTGCTCATGGACTTCTCACCCTGCCGCTGAGTTGGTGGTGCAGGCTCAGTCGAAGAAAACGGAGGACTCCAAGGTTGTTGTTCACATTGAGGGGTTGGTGGTACCTAATGATATTGAACTGGATTTACTATCATGCTATGTCAATGGCCAACCCTTCAACGCTGTCTCGGATCGTGGTAGATGGTCCCTTGTCGCATCTTATCCTGCTTCTGAGCGTGATCAAACCTGGCAGAGATGGTCGAGTCCTGCTTTAACCGAGACTATTGTTGTCATTATAGCTCGTACAAAGTCTGGTTCGACCGCTGGAAAATTGATATTGCTGTAAAGGCTTGTTAACTGTATAACATCACATAGCTTCTTCCAATATTACACGCTTAAATCCAATTAAAACCTCTGATTGTTTATATTCCATTAAATTATCTTATAGCAGCTCTTGCTGTATAGTTCCACCCAACATCATGTCCTCCATTATTGCTAGCAGCCGGGTGCAGATAGCTCTTCTTCAATTGCTCCAGGCACAAATCACAGTCTTCCAGCAAGATCAAGGTACTGAATTCCACTTCAGATGTACCAACATTCCACATGACTTTCTGTCTCAAGAACTCAAACAAATCCATCTTCGGCATTGCGTCCGTCCAGTAGTGGAAAAAGCCAGTCATGCTGGTTGCACATGTAGAAATAGGGAAGTTATTTGAAGAAACCTGAAGCCGAATGCAGTGACCATCCTTGTACCGACTTGCGTTATCTTTTATCAAAATCAGAGTCTGGCCTCCGACACACTTCTAAAGAACACTGGCACTCCAAGAGATTGGACACATCGTTCTATATTGCGGCAATGGAACTTAATTCTGCGGCGCAGGAAACTGCTACGCTGGAGAATGTGACACTGACAACTGGGGCCCATCAGGCAGCGGCGAATGCGGACCTCTGTTTGCTGGCAACAAACGTGTACTGGGACACAGTTTGTTGATTGTTATTCGGTCAACGGATACTATGGTAGCAGCAACGATTACTGCGTCCCCCTAACTGTTACTTAAGGGCTTGTTTAACGACGGGATACACCTATACGAATGGAGAACGTGGTCTCAAATTTGCGAACATGACATGTGTTAGATCATTGTTTGGTAATTGTTGTTCTATGACTGGATATTGTGGCAACTCGAATGATTATTGCTCGGGTACAAATTGTTACAGTGGCTCTTGTGTTGGCCAATGAGTAATGTCTGTATGTCCTTCGCAAAGGCACGTGGCAGAATCCAGATGGGAATAAATGTAAATGAGCCCAAATATACAATTCTTCGACCATGGTGCTGACGAAGTTTTTAATAATTGAAATAAAACGTGCATTTTTTTTGACTTACCCCATAAATGGACTCAGCGCTAGCCAATCCCTACAGAGAACGGATATAGCTGTTTGCTGATAGAAACTGCCTAAGTGCTCACCTTACCCATTCCCAAATAAAGAGTGAAAAACCAAGAGTTGCTATTTCCTGAGGAGAACGAAACTCACTACTAATCTGGTTGTAAGTTGTCGAATATACAGATGAAATGAAAGTACTTTGCCATCCACGTTCTAATTAGTTCCCCAGTCGCCATGGAGCGCACACTTCTACGCAAAGTGAACCCCTGAGAGGCGGAAAGTCCGGCTTACCATTGGAATGAGAATAACTCGATCTCAGTGATTCGAAGCTTCCAAGAATGCGGCCAAAACGGTTGCATACCGCACTGGGCTTTTTTGGACTCAGGTTATTTCAATGTTTGGCGTTGCTGCAGCGTTGTACATAAGCTAACTATCTTTTCACGGTGATCATTTATAGGGATTTAGGCTCAACTGGCTTTTAGTCACCATTCGCAACAATCGGAACAAAGATCAATAACTGATCGCAGCTTCACCGATTCCGCCGGATGGTACATGATATGCATCGTAGAACATGTGATAGAAGTGGAATGGCTCGGGGTATACCACTACGGGCCGGTTGTACCCAGACACTTCTTCTCTTCTTTCTACACTGCCATGCCAATAACAGGACTCTTCCAATATAGTGAGAGTTATCCTCCGTCTCCGGGCGAACAGCCATGAGTGCAGTAGACCGCCGCATAAGACCTAGGTGGGCTGGGCCCTAGGAATCCTGAACCATACCTCACTGGTTGAAGTTTTCAACCAGAAAGTTCGTCCGAGATAAGTCACTTTCATCCTAATATGAACACGACGTATTCAGTTGTATTCGGTGGGAACGTCAACAAATCTTCTGTTTAGTATTCGTCTCCTTGAGTAACTGCATTGTGAGTAGTGTATTTTACGCAAATTATATTACTATCAAGAAAGATCATCGATCGTTTCTTTCTGTCGAGTCCACGCTGTATAGTTAGGTCCTGGAAAATTCTCACTCAACTAAAAAACAAAATTGAGGAAGAAGACAAATACCCTACCGCCACAGATTCCTGCAATGGGTCGTGGTTTTTATATATCCTGATAGGAAAAGGGAATGTGATTTCAAAGTCCCTCGAGGAGTTTAGGGATGAGAACCTCATCAAATTCCCACAGCTTGGTCTGGAAATTCACCGCGAAGGCACCCCCTGTCCACCACGTGGAACGAGCACCCTGTAGCTTGTATAGGTCTTGATAGAAGCCATCTTTGACTTCTTCGATGGATACACGAGCGTGCATCGGGCCATGCGTAGAGAAAGCGGCCCAGTTGAGCTCTTGGTCCTGGATGGGGCCGGACAAATGGCCAGAGTTCAACAAGGTGTTGAAGCTGCTCTGCGCCAGGGCCTTAGCTTCGGCAGCAGTGGAGGTCTTGTTACCGATGATCATCACTCGGAACAAGTGTCCTAGACCAGAGTAGGCAAAGCTTGCCGTTGTTGGTTCCCTTTGAAAGACCAGATAGTGATCTGGAGCAGCGGAGGAGGGCAAGTTGAAGTACGAATAGCTTTTGTTAAAAACGGCATTGTCAACCAGGCCAGTGAATTCATTCGAATATGTGAACTTTGAAAGTGTCTTCCACTCGGAGGGGCTGAGATCCAATGTAGCCACGTTGTCTTCGGTGGGTTCGATGGCAACGAGGAGCCGGCGGGCGACGATGACGCTGACCTTACCTGTTTTGTGATTGCGCACAGTCAGAAATACGCCGAAGTCAGATCGACGCATCTCAATGACAGTAGTTGAGTAAAGGACGTCATCACCCAGGTCCGTAGCAATCGCGTTGTAGAGGGACTGGATGCCACCAGATGTGGGCACAAAGAGGCCCATTTTTCCCGTCAGGCCGCGCGCCATATCCCAGCCAAAGCTTTGCAGTGCGAACATAGTGGCTACTTCACTCATGTTACCTACTCCAAGGCCAGTAGTTGAGTAGATAATGGGCGCGCCCTCCTCGAGGTCATACTTCGTCAAGAATTCCCCAAAGGGGATCAGAAGATCCTCAGGGATCTTATCGGGCTCAGGGAAGTTCCAGTAGCCAGGTCGCAGCATTGACTCCCATGGCTCAATAACTTTGAGGAATTTGGAGACGGCAGCGATCTGTTCGGTGTACGAGGGTGGCTCAAAGTCAACTTTCTCGCCGGTGTTGAAGTCGATGTACTCGGTGATAAGGGAGGGGCCCGTTGAGCTGCTGCCAACAGAGATGTTGAACCGGTCAAAAAACTGCATAGAATTGCTAACATTCAGGAAGCTCTGAACACCAAAATCATAAGTGTTTCCAGTCTTTTCCTCAACAAACGTGTCGACCATACCACCCTGCACATCGAGCACGCATTAGCAATTAAGACCAGAATTATCCGAGCTAGAGGCCTATAAGATGATATGGAGACTGTGAGGGTGAATATCATGATCTTACAAGGATGTTCTGCTTTTCAATCAAAGCGATGCTTTTACCAAAGTCGTCACGCAGACGGACGGCAGCATAGGCACCGGAAGCACCTCCGCCGATTACCACAACATCTCGGTAGAGGAAGTCCGGGATAGAGTTTGCAGTGGTAAATGGCAAAATACCACCTAGGCCAACGATAATGCAGGATAGGCAAAGCATGTTCCTGGAAAGAGGACAACAAAATACGCCAGTGCTTCGAAGGATTCGCAAGGGATGATGTTCGTCCCTAGCGACGATGAGACAACTTTGAAATGATATATGCAAAGTAGTTAAACAAGAATATTTTTGGTGGGAGACTTCACGAATAGAACGAAATGCGGCGGGGGGGGAAAAACTGTTTAGACCTCAAAGGGGCGGCCGCAGCGATGCATGGCGAGCTCGGCAAATATTCGGGATTCGCTTTAGAGGTCGGGGAGGAGAGGAGAATATCAGCAGAATGCCTGCCCACTATCACTGAAAGTAACCAATTGAAGTTATTCGGCTATGCTAGATTGGTGGACTCGGACATTATGTATAATTCGAGATAGTTCGCAGGCGAGCGGCAGCCCCGCCCAACAGCGGCTCGCAACGAGTAGTATACTATATTCAAAGTTTCACTATGCCACCACGCCGCGTTCAATTTACGCAAATCTCCATTTGGCTCGTTATAGAGCATTTACGAATTTGAATTGATCGCGGCTAGCCGCATGTGAGAAAATAACACCATTGTCAAGCAGCACGTCGGTTCTAATGGCTCCGACCCTAAACCACTCTCCGACGCCATCTTGACTAAAGACACTTATGAAGCTGAAATACACGCTTATAATGATAAACGGACCTCATTTTGATGGAAAGGCCAAAATGTCAGCTGAGGCTTTCGGTAACACCATCCCAGCGGGCTTACGGTCGCTACAGCGAATTGATTACTCGCGTGGAAATAAGGATAGTTGACCTCTTGACTAGTATTGATTAAATGCAATTAATTTCGGCAAATGCACCTAAAGCATACTGGCTCTAAACCGCAACCTAGCCCCCCTTCCTAATTCAATTCTGCGGGGGCCAAATCTTGATTGATGAACTCCGGTAGGCTTCGAGATCATCTCATCTCAAATTTACCCCCGCATCGCCACGCTTGTCTGTGTGTAAGTATATTATGTATGTAATGTATGTATTCTTATGGAATTTCCGGCGAAATAGACTAATTCAATCTGCCCTGGCGAAGTATGCGATCTCTACCCTCGGTCTGGCAACCAGCCTACTGATTCCCAGGCGCCAAGTGGGTCGTGCTTTTAGGCAAGCAAACTTGATTGCGTTTTTATCAAATTAGGCGGATTACCGCTATTGCTGCAGGTGGATACAGGGATTCGACACGGACTGCGGCACGTAGAATCCTTTGGGGCACAAGCGTCGAACTTGCAGTCAGTTTCGTGAAGCCCCGGCGAAAAGAGGGGGAAAAGGACAAATTTCGTCTCTCATCACGGTACAGAGTATTGGTCATATTCAATGGACATGTCTATATGAAAATTCCTTGGTTTACCTTCTACCCACCGGGTCACTAGTTTGTTCGCACACAAACGCGATAATGACACCGAGTCTGACTTTGACAGAAGCCAGAGATTCTAATCAACCTGGGAAAGCCATCTCTCCCAAATCGTTGCTGTGCAAACTGTTTTGACGTTTCTGGCCGTTACGGCTGTCGCCTTGCGTCTCTACGTTCGGATAAAGTTGATCAAGAATCCCGGTGCCGACGACTTGACTATATTTATTGCAGCAGTATGAACCCCTCTCAAAACTCCTTTTTTCTTTTCTTTGAATTATGACTTTTACGGCCAAGCCTCAACGTGCAGGCTGTGAAAACAACGCACAGATTTCCGAGTCTCCCAGGGGAGAGCATGGAACAAAGTGCTAACTCTGGAAACGAGCAGCTATGCGCCGTAGCCGGATATATTCTCTGGATATTTGAGGGTGTCGATAGATTGGGTCATCGCGATGCCTAGTTTATTCAAGGAAACGGCGATGAAGCAAAAGTCGCACAGGGCTCTTTCTGGCAAGTGATCATCGACTCATCGCTGGGGAAAGCCATGCTCAAGGTCTCAATTGCGTTGTATCTATTCAGATTGAGTCCGGCCCGCTGGTATATCTATTGTCTGTGGGTGAGCATGAGTAGGTGATAGAAATTGAGTTCTTTGAGGACACTGATTCGAGCATGTCTTACAGTGTCCTTCTGACTTGAATGCAGCTGACAGAACTGAGTTTATCAAGTCATAGTTGTTTCCTACTGCTTCATGGGCGCTATGGCTCTCTTCCTTCAGAGCAAGTCTATGTCGGCCTTTGGACTCACGCTGCAAACTCTCATTGCTACTCGATTGACCTTTTTTGTCACATTCGCACTCGTGAACACTTGTGAGGCTTTTCTTCCCCCAGGTCTACTTCCAAGGATCTTACAATTCAATTCTTATTCTAGCCTTCAATATCTTTACAGATGTTCTCTTTGCCACGATACCCATTCCGATAATCTGGAACCTCAAGATGCGACGCAAAGTGTGGTTGTATCTAATAGGCATCCTCAGTCTGGATATGTGTCCGTTCTTTCCATTTGAAGTTATCGTGCAATCCCAAAAGTCATCCTATCTAACTCATTATCTCGAGTATAGCGCCGTTATATTTGGCGTTCTGACCGTCATCTATCAGATTGCATTTCAAACGACTCAAGATCAGTATCTGTATGTTTATTCCTCTGTCTAAGCCTAGGATAAATCTAAGTCCAATCTAACATCTACGCCAGGGATGATTGGATTCTATTCTGGGCAACGTACGGTTTCCATGGCCCCCTATCTCCCTGTACACTATTCTTACTAATCTCACACTCAGTGCTCAGTTCAACACGCGAATTTTGGCAGCCTGCATACCCTCTCTCAAGCCCTTAGAGAGCACTGTGCTAAAGCGTTCCGAGTATTCTAATTCCAACTCCCAAACCCGCGGTCCCTACGGCCGTCATTCCCGTCGCCACGCACCAACAGGTACTGGAGGTAGCATTCCTACCACATGGCGCGGTAGCGGCAACCACATGTGGTCTGTGCATCGAGGCGACCAGTATATGCTTCAGGATCTTGGGAGTAGGGACTCTAGTGATCATTTCCCTGAGGGTTGCCCCAATGGGGAGTACATCGTGACAGCGGCATATGCCGAGGAACGGTCTGCGACGGTTGCTACGCAGCCACCAGGACAGGAACATCAGACAAAAAATGAAAATATTAGAACAACGGAGGTCATTGTCAATTGACCAGGTGACTTTATTATTTGAACCTTTTTCCAGTCTCTGTCCTCTCTCACCGTTGCTTAAACCCCTCGAATTTAGGACATTGTGGTTGTTTGTATTGTAAATAATGTGTATAGACGGAGTTAGGTTCTGTGAGTATATTTTGAGAGGCTGAGATTACATTTGTATTAAAGATCAATAGCACCGTCATTGGACTTTATGTAATTCAAACTTCCCGGTTCTCCGTCCCTATGGCTATCCGTATATGCAGATAAGAAAAGTCCCGATTGAGTGCGACCCTATTATTGTATGACTGAGCCAAGGTCAACTAGTGGTTGGTAGATCAGACGTAGAGCTCAGTTTGTCAAGTTAGGACCCGTTTTGCAGTCACAATCCTCTACATACCTCACATATATACCATCACTCTGCGACGCATTAAAGTCAGCTCTTCACTGATGTCGTTGTAGTACATTAATTTTCGGCTCCACTGAGTTCTTGGGGTGTTTGGGAGTTGCATGTTGATATATGTAGACTCAATGCCAGCCAATAGTGTTCAATGTGGGGGTGGGGGGATTGCGGGACCCCGTTGGGTCTCAAAGGGCCATTGATCTGGCGCAGGTCCTCCACTCCTAACCTTGGGATATCGGGTAATCCCTGTAGTTCGATTACGCCACGGTGAACCGCCCGAGCCAAATTACTTTTACCAAATTTGCTAAGTTTCGGGGCTAGATAAGCCGAGATGTGTTCCTGGGTCCGGTAGGGTGCTTGGCTTCTGTCAGCCTAAGCAACCTGAAATGCAATGGTGCAACATGACTGCTTGCCTTGGAAAATATTCCGTGATCCAAATCATCCCTCAGTTTTGGTGCTGCTTTGTTGTCCTTAAGTGTACGGATAGGTCTATGAATAGTCTGTCCTTTGTTTTTATTTGGCTTTGGCCGACGCTGTTCAGGCTCAACAAGCGCTCTACCGAGCAGGGGTCTATCTGATTACCAGCAGACGCAGTCACTGCCTATCTACAATCAATGTTGACTATGTCATTCGATGGAAATTTCAAGAATTACAATCAACGCAAAAAATGAATAATACCCAAGCCGTTACTTATATGTATGTCTTAAGAAAGGACATGTCAACATGCGATGTAACTACTCAATGGGTTCCTTCACCAATACTTCCTTCACTCGAGAAAGCAAACATCAGAAATTGCTTACTCAATATTCTCCGCGCAGATAGGAATCTTGCTCAGCATGTTATTGCCTTAGTAGAGGAGCCAGTAAATCCCAAATTGATGAAGGTCTCATAATTCCAGTAGTCTGCTTGCGTGCCCTCGCCATTAACTTTGGCAGTGCCAAAAAACTTTGCAGTCCAGTAAGAATGGCCTCGAGTGTAAGTTTTCCATGCTGCAATCCCGGTTTGCAGATTCTGTTCCCGACTCGCCAGGGTGTTGAGAATCTCCGCCTGGATAGACCACTCTCCAATAAAAACAGGGAATTTGCCGTCACCGGCAGCGTTTACAGCATCTTCACAAATATAGTGAGTGAGATTTGCCGAGCTAGCTCCACGGCCAGCGAAATAGTAGTTGTGCACATCAAAAACCAAGTTGGTTCCGGCGGCAAAGTTGGAAGACCAATACTCCTCGCCTTTGAAGCTTCCCTGGAACATCACAGGAATCTGCGCATTGACAGCTCTAATCTTTGTGATGACTTGATCAATGTAATTTTGCACCCATTGAGCACCACCTTCAGTGAGACAGTAGGGAGTTCCGAAGAGCGAGATATCGGGGACGTCGACAGGTTCGTTTATTGGTGCGATCGTGAATGATTGTGGAAACTTAGAGTCCATGACAAATTTGATAACAGCATCAACAGTCTGGAGGGAGTAGCTAAGTGCCGTCGCATTGTTGAACCAGCCGTAGTGTCCCTCGGCTTCCCCAAAAGCCATTCCATTAACACCTCCAGGAAGAGAGTGGATATCGATGATGATGTGCATGCCGTGTCGTTGAATGGCATAAGTCGCAATAGTCTTGAGGAACGACACTTGACCTCCAGTGTAAAGCTGGGAGCCAGGCACTTTGATCCAAGCAGCATAGCTGGTCGGGATGCGCAAAACGTTGATTCCTGCTGCAGCAAATGTATCGATATCGGCAGGGGTAATCCATGTTGCATACCGTCGCTCTAGAACTGGTCCGCACTGAGAACCTAGATTCGCACAGAGACCCCATTCATCGGGGGCTCCGCCGGAGTTCTGTGTCCACCATTTAGTATCAATGGTAGACTCCTGTACGAGCCAGCCGCCAAGGTTGACACCACTGGCATTGAACGTCTTCCAGTTCAGGTATGTTGAGGTAGCTGCAGAATGAACAGCTGCGGCATTTGCAAAAGCAAAAATCGACAGCATGGAATGAAAGTTCACCATTTTGTTGTTGGTGAAGGATTACAGGACTCACTTTTCTCTCGAAGGTCTGAATGATATGACCTTTTCCTACCCAAGAAACGCTGCAGAACCCATCCTTTTATAACGGAGGTATCTGCCGCAATTAAAAACTTTGACGATCATTACCATTTTACTCCCCACAATGTGTCTGCAACCTCGGCAGTAAATATCAGTGGCAATCTAAACATTGGAAAATCACACACGTGGAGACACTGGTGACTGCGAAGCTATTCCTAGCTGATGGATGTGGCTATGTTTCTGCACTACGGAAGCTATCTCCACTTTCCGCATCTATTGGGGCTGGTAAAATACCCCATTAAACTTTCTGTATAATGTACTGCTGGATATACAATTGCATACAATTGAAACTGACAGATCTGATCTAAGGTGAGAATTTGCTATGCAAGGTTACCCAGGTAGGTAGTTGTTTAGTATTATGTACTCGACTCAAGCCAGATGAACTTTCGGCGTCAGATTACGATATCTGCCTTGATGAGAAGACCAATTTAACACGGGTCTACATTGACTCAAATTCTGAATCCAGGGTATCATCGGGAGGGTCCAAACTAAGGCCGGTAGATTCGAAATAGGGATTTGAGAGTTTATTGAACCACCTCTAATAAAGAGGATTAGCCGTTGGATACATTGAACTCGAAGATTAATTACCTATTTCCCTGACATGGTAAGGTCGTATTGTGGAAGACGAAACCCATGCCAGATAACAAAGATACGTATAAAGCTGCTGTTTGATATTACGCCTCTTTATGCTGACATAGATATCCACAATTTAGTAGCCTAGGGTAACACGAATAGGTCCCTCCCCCACAGCCTGAGCTGCCAAGTGATCTACGTCAGTTTTGTCTCAGCTGAGAATCAAAAACCAGTGAATCGGGATGTGGAGAGATCTTCAAAACCGTCTCTTTAAAGACAAAGAGCAATGTGGCTGATACGCTTTGGCTATACTTAGTGTGCTGCCGAGTAATTTTGAGGATAGTAGTAGCATACATGCACTTGATCACCATTGGCAAATTATCGCCACATGCTTTATTCGGTAAGAATTAACACGAGTTTATTGGCCTGGGATGCTCCTACTTCACTGTAGGAAACTTTTGCGGTTCTGGGAGTCTATGTGGAAGAATCCACTAGAGCCTGGAGAAGGAGATTCATTTTACCTAAGATTCGCTATTTTGGCCAGAGCTTTCGTTCATTTTCAGGTCAACTACGATATTCCAGTTCCCACAATTTATCAAGTTCGACTTTTTCGCCATTGAGGTATCTTGCCCTCCCACCATTCCCATCATGGGGAAACCAATCAATGCGGTTGAGAAGATTGAAAACGCGAATCAGTTCCCTGGTCCGCAGCTCGGACTAGATCCAAGGCAAATGAAATGACGCGCGATTCAACAGCAAGATCATAATCGCGAATATCTCCAAGCTCTACGGAAAGACCTTTAGTTACTGTTCTGGATAGGCGTCACACGATGCCGAGGGTCATCTGGAGCGATTCAAGTTTACATTGGAGGAGGTGGAGACCCAAAAGTCCGCTTCTTACACCAATTGTTTCCGGGGAACGAACCTCCGCCAGACGATGATCGCCACTCTGGTCTTCCTGTTGAAACCCATGTCTGGACTGGGATTTGTCTCCAACTACGGGACTCACATGTACCAATATATGGGTATCAGCGATCGCCAGTCCTTCTTGATTCAGATTGGTGCCCAAATTCTCTCTATCTGGAGCTACTGCTTCGTTCCTCATCAGTGATGTATTCGGGAGACGCCCAATGTACATCGGATGCTGTATTGCTCTGACTATGTTACTCTTTTGTATGGAGATTGCTGGCTCAATCATTACTTCTACTACCATCAAAGCCGCCGTCGGCTTCTATACCATGTATAACGTCTTTTACATTGTCGGTGTTGGCTCCAACGTCTACACCATTGCTGGAGAGGTACCTATTTCTCGGTCCTTCGCATCGAGACTCTCGCTGTGGCCCTTTCAGTGTCCGCAGCTGTTAACACCATGTGGTCTTTTGTCGCCCCATATATGTTCAACCCACGGTATGGCAATTTAAAGGCCAGGATCGGATTTGTGTTTGGTGCTTTCATGCTCACTTTTGCTATACTGGCAAATGTTGATATGGGAAGTCCTTCATGCTATGCCAGAGGCAGCATATATTTCAGATATCAGGCGTTGGTTTGCGTTCCTTGTTTGCTCCGATGGCATGAATAGGTGTTTGGCATTGGATGCAGATTGGTCCACTTCTAATGTTTGCTCAAGCATCGGTCGGACTAATTAACAAATCATATGGGCGAATTCAGCAGGATCAATGATTATTTCTTTTGGCAAGAAATCAGAGATGTGAGCTGCAAGGAGTTTGCCGAATATTTCTTGGCATCCTTCTACCACGCCAAACGATCAGCTGCATCAATAAGGTTGCTGCGTAATAAGGTCCCGCACCACACTTTCCTGTGTTCTGCCGCTAATCGGGCGACACACGAACGCGTCTTTTCTGGCCCAAAAGACATATTTATACATTGAATGACAGGGTTATGGCAAATTTACCTAACCTGTTTTTCCAATTCCCCGCTAACTTCTGCCCACATATATAACCAGCGGGCTATCAGTCCCGACCTGTGACAAGGCCGAGGGTTACCAACAGGCTATGCCACCCTTTCGAGTGGACTTCAAATATACCTATAGTGATTGGCAGACTAGCATGACCGGCTCGCTTATCGAACACCTGGCCCTGCTTTTACAGTATACAGCTTTTTAGCTGTGTTGAGCTAGTATATGTCCGCACGTGATCGGCTCAAACGGAACCCCCGCCCGATATAGACCGAAGTCGCCGATCACAGTCAGTCTTCACAGATAGGCCGATTTGCTCCAAACTATTAAAAATCCCACTTCCCTATCTTGTTCTTCTTGTCGATTTAAAAGCGCATTGCATCCTCGAGAATCATTACTGCGACACAACCCATTTAGGTCGTTTCAAGATGGCCTCAAGCAACCCCTCGTACCTCATTATCGGTGCTGGTGTCTTTGGTGTATCAACTGCCTATCATCTCATTCAAAAGTATCCTAATGCATCTGTGACCCTAATTGACCGTGATGCATACGATGCCGAGTCTCGTGTGGCTGCTTCATGGGATTGGAACAAGGTTGTTCGCGCCGACTACGACGACAAGGTCTACTGCAGATTGGCTCTTGAAGCTCAGGATATTTTCAAGTCAGATCCTCTTTGGCAGCCACATTTCCATCAGACAGGCGTATACTGGGCGTGTCGGAGCGACTACGCGCAGAATGTCATCACCCACCATAAAGATCTCGGCCGCAACGAGGATATTATTGCCCTCCCTGTCGCCGAGGCTCGAAGACTTTACGGTGGAATTTTTGACAATGCTGATTACACAGGCGTTAAGGAGGTTCTCATTAACAGGGCTAGTGGCTGGGCGGCCGCTGGAGATGCCCTTCGAGCAGTTACGAAAAGGTGCCTCGAATTGGGTGTCGAATACGTGACGGCAGATGTCTCCACTTTGGTGTTCGATGGTCGCGGCTCTTGCATTGGACTCAAGACGAGATCTGGCGAGGTCTTGTCTGCCACGCATGTTGTTGTTGCTGCTGGCGCCTTCACTCCCACATTGCTAGAATGGAGCGCTGCGACGAGCGGCAACCCCGGTCTCCGAGCTGAGGAGCGAATTTTGGCTGCCGGTATTACTACAGGAATGGCACAGCTCAATGAGGAGCAGTACAAAAAGTTCAAAGATATGCCTGTTGGATTCCAAGGATACACACCCCAAGAGGGTAAGATATCTGAATAGATATGTGCGAATTCTGCTCACAGTAAACAGGAAAGCCCTTTATCGGTAGTCTACCCCCTACTAAGGATGGAGAACTCAAGTGGTGGGGATCAAAGATTTTCACAAACACTAGAGAGGTGTTGCCTGGGCGGTCCATATCATCTCCTCCACCTGCGCACGACTACAATCAGTGGAAGGTTCCTGGGCCTCTCAAGCAGGATATTGTTGAGTCAAGAAACTTATGGTATGGACCAGAGAGTGCGGATTGGGAAATGACGAAACACAGGATCTGCTGGTTAGTACCTCTTTGTGGAATGGCGATTGCAATTTAACACTCAAAAGGGACGCGTTCACGACTACCTCTGACTTTATAATTTCCCCTCACTCTGCTTCGAAGGGGCTCTACATTGCAACTTGCGGATCATTCCACGGTTACAAGTTCTTCCCCGTGCTTGGCAAGTATATCACACAAATGCTGGAGGGGGAGTTGTCACCGGAATTGGTGGAGAGATGGGCTTGGGATAGACAACGGTCTGATTCTTCTCAAAATGTGGAGTACCCGAACTCTGAGATGAAGCATCTCTTGGGGCCTGCAGCAAAGTTGTAGTGGAAACAGGATTGGCTCTTAAGCTCGCGTTGGGCATGTCTAGCGCATTCACGTATTCTAAATTCATTAGCTTGAAAGTCTCAATGTAATTACTCATAACTAGGTCAGCCTAATTGGATTAAGCCTATGGACTCTCCTATCTATCAGACCCGACTATTAACTGAGATACAAGTGTCAGTGGATGATCGCAGGAAATGGAACGGATAATACACTCAATGACGTCGGATGGCCGACTAAAAACGAACTGTTCTATGGAATCCTGACTGTTGAAGTATGCCATTGGTTGACCATAAGTATTCGAGCGGAAGGAACGCGTTTGATTAACATGGTGCTAATTTCTATCAAGAAACACTCTCTCATGAATTCATATCCGCATACGCCAACTGCAGTTTCCTATCAAAAGTGCAGATGTTCCGGTCCAGCACTGCCAGACATTCAGAGTATAAACCACACTGCTAAGGTTAGACGACATTCGCAACGTGACCTTTCCTGTGGCATCTGGAGTCCACCGTGCGACCCATAAGTTATCTGAAAAATGGCCGTTGAAGGTGCACCTCCATGACTGAAGGATTTCTGGTATTGCCAACCATGGTGATTTCCCTGACCATTACCTGTATACCGTAACAACTGGAAGAAGCCGTCTGTCTTGGCAAACGAAAGCTTCACCGCGGACCCCCAAGCGCGGAGCTCCGGTCACGAGACAGAGCCAGCCCTGGCAAATTGATTGTCATCTGATAATCGGCCGTTCGTGTTTTATGAGGCTCAATGGAGATCGGTTCCATGATTACGTCGGTGAACAAGCAGCTCCACGCCCTTCCAGGCAATCATCCCGGGGCCATCTGATATTCTGGCATCTGACTATGTCACTCCACCTCCCAGCTCAACACGGAAGCCTTTGTATTGGTCTGAATCTATCGGACCTTGTTCTCAAGGCTGTGGTGTTCATTGGTCCAAGTCGACAGTGTCCCATTCTCATGCGGGAGTTCCCGTCCCGCTCACAGTGGAATATCGTCGTAGACGTCTACCATCACACAGAAATAAATGGAATTCGTGTGTTTGCGTAATTTATTGCTTCCACGCGTACTCGCTTGGGCATACTTCACCGGTTAGACTAATCTCTCCATATTTGCTGGAATGTTCGGGTTTTTCCCTAACCGATATCTCGGACCGGGGTTTGCAGTTTTCATTGCAATTAATGAGTTCGGGATAGTATTCCCGTGTTGAGGATTACACAAGATTAATGAAGCTGCGCATATTTCAGGGCATGCATTACTGCAGCCTTCAAATTGCCATCAGCCCTACCTACACGTAGACATCAGTCATGTGTGCTGGCTCGCATTTTAACCAAGGTGACCCAAAGCGAACAGGCCTTGCGACTGGACGAATGATGCTATCAGCAAGAGATTAACGGATGAAAGTGGTGTAGTATTCTCTATGTTCTATGGCAGGATTTCAGGTCCTGATAATTCAAAATGCATAGTCCTCGAGTGCACTTGAGACATACGCTAAGTTCTGAATGACAGCCAGGCCATACTGCGCAATATCATTGGTCGCCAGCCATGCTGCCTCGTCGACAGCTGTCAGAACCGAACTTCCATTTACATGTGTAATATTCCACGGCGCGCTTATCGTAAATCCATCACTGGAATAAAAGTCTTTCCATGCGCGCAACGCCAGGCTTGTGTTCTGTGTTTGATACGCTGCATACGCTGCTAGACGTGAATGTGCCTGATAAAGGCTCAGACTGCCAAACTTGACCCCATAACGGGCCACTTGCTCTGCCGCTGGCGCATGATAGTAGTAGCAGTAGTCTATCCAGGCATCCTTGAATCCTGTCGGAAGATCGTCACCTAGATAAGTGATTGCTTCTGACACAACTTCTGGTAACCCAAAGACAGCAGATAGATGTGACACAGACACGTTGCCGAGGTTGTCTGGGTCTGCAGGGGGAGGTCCCAAAGTCCAGGTAACAGGGTCATATAGCCCCGATCCGGTCACGAAACCGTTGGTCAGGTTCGCAATTCCGGAGAGTGTGTTGATCAGCTTCGTCTTGGCCTCTTCCCATCTGGAGCCGCGCCGTTCCCATTCCATCAACCACCCTGCAGCGAGACTCGACCAATCTGTCCCAAGACTAAACGCAACCGTAGAGTTGGGGCTAGGTGTCCAGCCATCTGTTCGTACCTTCCTCTGTGGATCGAGAATGCCATATGTTTTATCTGTGTCCAACAACTCTTCCAGTAATTCTCCAATGCGTTCGTCTCCGCCCGAGATGTAGTAGAAGTACTTCCGGTACAGTGGTTGGGAAATGCGGGCTTGCTTAGCGCTATCCCCCCAGTGTTGAATGCCGTGACGTGTACCGAGCCCTTTCCAGTCGCCGATGTGGTACACATCTACTTCCCCCGTGTGTCGTGTCAGGGCCTCGGCGAACCTGTATGCATCTTCGTTGCCTGTGCGCAAGAAATATATCCAAAAGAAAAGGTCTGGAGAAAGCTCAGAGTTGTCCCAGGCGTAACCGCCGATATCGTACCGCCAGGTGTGTCGGTCAGTGTCATAGGTATGCATAAAGTCGCCATAGTCTAAAAATCCATACCAACGACGCTGCTCAATCTGCCCTCGGTAGAAGTCAAGGATAAATCCGAGGTGATCCTCTAGGACCTTTGCAGTATCTGTCATGGTGCTAGGCAGGCCCCAGTACCCACCAACAGCTTGCGTCTCATGCATATATTCCGGTCCAGCTACAAGCACCGGAGGATTTTGAATGTGCGCTGCGAGGGACGCGAGTTTCTCACTCGTCGGAGTCTTGTCGAATGCAAACAGATATACCTCGCTAGTTCGTGCGATTCCATAGGGAGTGTTGAAGCCGGATTCCCAGTCCTCGTAAGTGATTTCAAGGGCATCCAGTTGGTCCACATAGTCATCCTCATTCAGACCGTCATGGTAGGGTCGGAGATCCAAGGGCTCAGCTGCAGGGCTGTATAACCAGAGTGTAATTTCGCCTGAATCAGATGCAGCGTTGGAAATATCTAGACCTGACGGATACCGTTTCCAGAAGTCGCGTAGTCCCACGGCCAGGCCTCCCTTTGTGGCACCGCCGAGATAGGCGAGACCTTCTGAGCGTGTTCCACTGGGAATTTTGACCCATGACTGGCCGGGCTTTGTACGCTTTTTGAAGTTGAATCCATCCGCTGTCAGTTGGGTGAGGCTGTAATCTCCCCAGGTGGGAATCCACTTTAGACGAGTGGTCACCCGGGTATCCCAAGTGTTGGTGTCTGGCAGTTGGCGGCCTTCGTACTGGGCCGTCTTAACCTCTTGACCAGGATCTCGGCGTAGCCCGGTAATACCCTGGACAGCCTCGTTGAAGATACCACCGTCTACGCCAGCGATTCTGACGTGTCTGTTATATTGCTCTTCGCCTTTCAACGGAATGTCAAATCGAATTCCGATCCCAGTGATAAAATCACTTTCGGCTCCCCCATCGAAAACGATGCTATGCATCACCTTAACTGAGTCGGAGTTTGCATAGAGATAAAATCGGATAACGAATTGCAGCCACGGTTCGTGGTCGGCGCCACCTGTAACTTTGTGCTTGCCATGGACGGTTACTAGTGCCCTGGCAGAGCTTTGGTTCACGGTGACATTGTGGATATCGCTGTCAAAGTTGAAATATTCAATTGACGCATTGCCTCGGCTGTCGGACCCGTCCGGCACCCAATTCTGAGACTGAAGAACAAGTCTTCCATTTTCGCCAGTCGTTTTCCCGTCTTTTGTCTTGATGGCATCGACAATAATGCTTCCTTTCTTGAAAAAGGAAACACTAATCTTGCCTGTATTGACAGTTATCAAGTTCCTCCGGTCTGTGACAACCAGGGAGCTGGTGCTATTGCCGAGTGACTCAGATGTAGATTTGTCGATACAGCCAGACGAAAATGCAGTGACAATGTACTCATCATAAATCTGGTCTGATTCCCCTATGGCATGGCCGGTCCATTTGAGCGAGCCATCAGCCCAGTGACCGGTCGCCCATGACTGCAACTCTTCAGGATTCCCAGCATCGCCCACGATGCTGAACTTGGTATGCTCAGGCCAATATTTCCCTTGTGGCCAGGGTAGACCAAATGTCACGCCTTTGTTGTACGTTGGCTTCTCTCCGAGCCAATTGACTGTCGTAGATGACGAGGTGCAGTTCAATGCAGCCAAAACGCATTGCCCAAGCGTGGCAAGCGCCAGGAGCTTGGCACCAAATTTCGGCATGATCTCACCACGAGGCAGGTTCGAAAACCGAAGTCTAACTTGGATCGAGATGCAGACTGCGTAGGGATTCCCGGGCTCTTAAATGCCCGCCATTTGTCGGGGCCATGAGCACGGAAAGACCATTCTTGGCCTTTCCACTTGGTTATTAAAAATGCGGACTAAATGACACCATCCGCATGGGAATTCCGACGACCCTTGGTGGAGGAAGGGAAATCGTCAACGATTGGTGGTAAAGTGAAGTGGAATTTGACCGAAAACAAATGCCCAGCGATTCCCCGCACAGTTCGGGGTTCAGGGGTATTGTATGCCGAACTGCCAACAATCAAGACAATTCTTGCTTGTGTTCGACTTGATGTCTCCCTTCAATGCAACGTCTTTCTCGCAGCCTTTGGGGCATGATCTTTCTAAGAGCTGATTGGACCATTCCGATGTTTGACATGTCTATTTTCGTCTCACTGCGGATAGCATCACTGGATATTGCCAACTAGCAATTGCTATCAAGTGTTTATTGTGATAGTGTTGTGTGGACGGTATGGACTATACTAATCAACCGTTCCTTTTTCGTATATCGGAGTCCCACCACCTAGACCCTCATCATGGTTAGCCAAGGGGGACTTAATCTGCGTTTTAACGTGGAAAAAAATTAGGAATAAACATTAGAAGTCCCAATGGCCCACTGTCAGAGTGAATCTCTCGTTAATATTTGGCGGTTAGTTACATATTCTTCCTCCCGCCGATGTGATGTACAATTGTCATTATCAGGCCGTCTCGTTCTCCTCCATGATTGTAGAAAATTTGCTTAGAACCTGCTTCAAAGCAGGTCTTCGAATTGGTTTGCTGGTTTTTGTCAGCCGCAGATCCGTGCCTCGTGTTTTGATCGACTAACCTTATGAACATATCCATGCCAGAGTCCATGCAGTCTTTGATGTTGCTCTCTTCCGCAAAGGCGCTTAGTGCGATAATGGGTGCAGAATATCCCATCTGCCGTATCAGTCGCGTACTTTCGAGTCCATCGAGAATAGGCATCTGGGTCAATTAGCATGGTTCATAAATAATTCAACGCAGTCATTCATACCTGAATGTCCATAAATATAAGGTCAAAGACTTTGCCTTTTTCCATGTTCGACTTGACGGTGTCATATGCCTCCTGGCCATCCTTCACAATTGTTACATCATAAACTTCCTCCAAGGCAAGCATGCTATTATCCGTCAGTACTTCCACGATATCAATGTTGGGGCTCACTGGTTTCCCCACGCACCGTCGAACGACTTCTTGATTAACAGTGTTGTCCTCGGCAACCAAAACACGAATCCTTTTTGATCCATCGCCATTCTCTGCGGTAGTTTGATTTGACGGAAGGTTTGTTGATAGCGGCGGTGCAGGAGATGAAAGCATAGCCGGTGCGAAAAATGGTTGACTTAGTCCGACCAGGCGTGGTTGGATCTCCGACTTCTCAAAGCCAGGTGCATGAGGTTCATTTCGCACTGACCCATGATTGGAGGGTGTTCGCGCAGTGTTGGAAAAGTCTTCCAGAGACAGGACGCTGGGGGTCCGGGATCCTGGAATGCTTGATGTATGTGTGCTAGGGGAGAGCTCTCTCACAAATCCAAGGGGAATTTTGAGTGTGAAGAGAGATCCTTTGCCCTCCTCGCTATTAAGAAGAATAACACCACCCATGATGCGGGACAACTGAGCACAAATGCTCAAGCCCAGGCCAGTTCCTCCATACTTCCGATTCAATCCGAGATCACCTTGAACAAAAGGATCAAATATACGTCGATGCAAATGTGCAGGAATACCCGGTCCATTATCATGAACTTCAAATTCAAAATTCACCTGGCGGAGATTGGGTTTCATCGTGTTCTGGCCCTCGGGTTGGACATCATTTGCGTGAGCCCTGGGACCAATGGATGAGGTTGCACTCGAGGCCGTCGGGGGCCGGAATCTTGAGTTACGTCGAGTTCGATCATTGATAGTTACCGGCTCATTGCTGGGAGAATCATCAATACAACGGATATGGACTTCCACTTTTCCATGCTCAGGCGTGAACTTGAGGCTGTTGCTGACCAAATTGATGAGCACCTGAAGGATTCGATGCTGGTCACCCCATAGAACCATATCTGCGAGTCGGCCGGGTGCAGGCAGGCCGAAAGCTAGACTAGTTTGCTCAAATGATCTTTCACGGCAAACGGTGCCCTTAGACTCGGTGATTCCACCGGAGACAAAGTTAACACTGAAGTCGATATGCTTCTCATGCACTTGATTCTGGAAGATAATGGCCAATTGTGATCGGATGTCGGATAACTTAAATTCCTTTTCTTCAATCTGAATTGCTTGATCGATTTGGTTTTTGCTGAAGGTGAGTAAATCATTCAAAAGGTGCAAAAGGAGATCCCCTGATTGATAGACCACCTGCAGAGACTTTTTGATTCGAGAAAGGTCCTCCTCGCCCATACACACTGCACACATGCCAAGGATTCCATTGAGAGGAGTCTTGAGCTCATGAGAAATGTTGGCGATGAACAATGTTTTGCTCTCGTTGGCTGTCTCTGCTGCCAGTTTGGCCTTTTCAAGCTCTCGGGTCCGCTCAGCCACTCGCTCTTCCAGTCGATTGTACTGAATTGTTAATTCGTCTGACATTTCGTTGAATGTTTTGGTAAGCTCTGTGAGTTCATCCGTCACACAATGGTTCCGTTCCTTGATCCTCCCAGGTATCTGAAAGCTGCGAGAGTTTGGGGGGTTGCCAACGCTGGCGGCACTGTTCAGCCTCCCCAGGGGATTCCAGAGACGCTTCATCCACGTGGAGGGAGGCCCCTTCTCGCTCATGTGTTCTTCGATTTGCTCAACCGGATCCCCCAGTCCATCGTCCATGCCTGGATATGTCCTCTGTGGGTCGCGGGGAGCAGGCGGTGGCGCCATCTCAGGCTCGACCGACTTCTTCGCGGCCTCACGCAATCTTCGGATAGGAGCAACCGCCCAGTGAGTTAAGATAGGGACGATGAGGATAATTGCGCCAGCTGTACCAAACACGCACGCGAGGATAATCTTTCGTAGCCGAAGAATGGGAGCGAAGGATTCGGAATGTGTTTCCTCTACAAGAAGAATCCACTGAGCAAGGCTATTTTGAGGACGCACCGCCCCTACCGCCACGTTGACTCCTCGCTCATTCTTGGTTGACAATTGGCTGATAGCTTTGCTCTCGTATGATTGTAACATGACCCTCAACGCCATGGGGTACGTGGAGAGTACAAATGGCGTGTCGGTCGAAATTCCATTGTGTCGGCTCACCTGGCTGGGCAGGGGGTGGGCTCGAAGACATAGTGGACCTGCGCTGCACCAAGTGCCGCCGCGTGAGGGGCTGATGTGACTGTTGCAGGTTGGGCGCTCGTGGCGAAGGTGTTTTCCGGTTGCAACGGCCCTAATAGAAGCACTTGTCCGGTATTCCCCAAGCCATCCCGTGAGCTCACGACACTCTGTAGATTTGCGGCACTGGCGACGATACTGAGAATGGTTAGCTTTCGTATATTTGGTTTCCGGTGGGCCTTGCTTGTAGAAATGCTCACGTCACAAATCCCAGAATATCCGTGTTGGAGGTGTTGTTGACGATCGGCAGGGTTAAGGAGACGAGTGAGAAGGAAGAATTAACTTTTAGGGGCCCAAGGAGCAGTGCCGAGTCTAATCCAAGGATATAGTCAGAGAATGCATAGGCATTTGTCGACCCATTGTCGCCCGACGCGCCGTGGTAGGTAAGATTCGGATAGAGCGAGGGTGGGTAGCCTATCCCGTCATTGCCCAGCATCACAGAGCTCCCATTCGGATACGTATATGGAAGCGTGATGTCCGGGACTGTGTCACTCGTCACGTTGAGCAATGTCTCGCTGCCTCCTTGTCCATCTTTGGAATAGATGACGGCCTGGTAGAGGCTCAAGTATCCCCGACTTCCAAGCGCAGATTGGGCATCGGCGATCGAAGTCACCCAATTTGCGTCAGTGTTATTGCCCACATAATAGCGTTTCAGGGCTGATTGGATCAGAATGCGGGTAGCGATGGTCTTGCAGGTGGTCTCGAGGAGGTCCAAATTGGAGGCAATCTGGCTAGCTTTGATGGTCGCAACGAGTTCGAGGCTTTGTGATCTACTCCAGAGTCAGACTTCGTCCGAATATATGACAGGGTGGTGCATACTGGACTCCCACCACAAATTCATAGGTGGTAAACCACTATGATTGTCAATTGGCTTTTTCCGATCTCTGAAGGGCGTGACACGGTACCGTAGCAATCGCGAGTACAGCAACACCGAGGACAGCTGTCAGAAGCACTAGCAGCCCGAGCTGCACCGCAATTGGAATCCGCATCCGATCACACCCATCAACTAGCAGAGCAGACCCAAGGACAGGCGATCGTAACGAGGGCAGACAAAGAGGTCTGACACAGCGCAAGATGCATACCTGATCTATGAGTCAACTTCATGAAACAGTGAATGTGTGTGACCTACATGAGATGAAGAAATTTGCAAAGATGGAAGATGTCAAAAGGTAAGACATAAGGGGAGGGGGTGTGGAAGTAGTCTAGATGTGTCTAGATGCAAAGTGGCGGAGGTCCGAGGTTCACCAAATTCCAAATTGGCAGGTTTTGGTTTTGCAACGTTAAGGCGAAATTTGCCGACTTCCTTTGCCATCCCATTGGTCTTGAGAATTTATCCTTCTTCGCATTTTTCGGTGAATACTTTTCTCTGGGGAAGTTGACTTGTCAACCTTAAGTTCTTAATGTTAACGTTAAACAATCTTCTGATGACTAATAAACTATATCTAACTTAACTAGTACCTTGGTGTTTACCTACATCCTTGCTGCCTACCCGGAGCTTATTTCTCGGGTCATTTTCATTTTCATTTCCTACCTTTAGTTGATCTCGTTTCGGTCTAGTATTCTACCCTATGGAATGAATATTGTTGGTGATTCAGTACTCTCGATGATATATGATCCAGGCCTAATAGTGCCCAACTTGCCGGACTCGGATAGAACGAAAAGATGGATAATATAATTGTCACAAAATGATATCTGACATAGTCGCGACTTTGTTAGATTTCAAGATTTCAAGTGTTGGCTAATTAAAAGGAGTGTATTCGACAAGCTTCAGAAGTCAAGACGATAGATCTTAATGGTTCCCGCCGTCAAGGATCAGTCGGCTCTATACAGTGTAGAGATCACCATCACCGAGCTAGGCGAAGGTTCTATCCATTCGGCTGGAGGCTCTCATGGCCTTTACGAGGTGTACTTGCAGCCGTTGGGGTTGGATGTCTCCATAACACGAGCGGCAATGCTAACACAGTTCTCGTTGCCAGCAGGGTTATCAATACCAGCAGAGGCCCAGATGCTCCAGGCACCATCAATGCTGTTGGGGCAAGCGATCAAGTCCTTGCCAGAGAATTGGAGGTGGCCGTCCTTCACTGCCCATCCCTTGCGCTGGGAGTTCTTGGGAGCGGGCTGAGCACCGGTGGTGTATCCGATCTTGCCTTGACCTTTTTCCTCAATTAGCTTGGTCCAGATTGATTGGGGAAGAGAGAAACCGTACCCATGCCGGAGGCGTCAACATAGATCTCTTGAGGAGTGGCAGATTTGTCATAGAGGTAAAGGGCGCCGTCGTTGATATAGAAAGTGGCGTCCTGCTCCTTGGGACGGGCGCAGCTGGCGCCGGGATTGGCCAGACCAGCAAAGATGCTGCTCTGGGAGGCATCAAATGCAGCGTTTTGGACACCGCTACCAGAGTGAATGGCGATAACACCGAAGGTCTTGTTGGACTCGGTAGAGGGGGCGGCAGAGACAGCGGCGCTGACCGAGGCGGCGAGGACAATGTTCTTGAGCTGCATTTTGAAGATGAAAGTATGGATGTGCGAATAGACTTGTGAGAGGATGAGAGGATGAGAAGATGAAGATGATAATGGGATGCCTTTCCTGCAATTGAGCCTACCTTTATACCTGAAGCCTGGGGACGGCAAGACGGGCAATAGGCGCCACTGCCGTGCCCGAGGTTGAACCCGAGGTTGATGTCTCACAAATGACAGCTATTCATAGAGCCAAGCAACGGTGTAAACCGCAAAATGACATCAAATTGGACCCTTATATGGGGCAATTCTATGTTGGTCCAATGTCTCAACATTAGTGCCAGGCGATCTTCCCGCTCCCCTTTTTTTCTCATCACACTTTCTCTTTTCAAGGGCATGTAACTAATAACGAATTGTCGCGATGCACCGCTAGAAGACCATTTCTTGCTGAAGAATACCACTTTACGTGAATAAATCCTGAATAAGATCCTGTCATTCCGTGCAGACCTTGAATGCCAAGCGCTCTCCACATGTTTCTCCGACTTACTCATAGCGTCCGAATCAAGCCCAATCATGTTCCAATGTTGGATTAATGAGATGCTATTAGCGGGGAAACACGCAGACCTGTTTTGCTGCTCGGTCGCTTTACTTTTTGTGGCTCGAGTCCGCTATCCCCAGGTGCCCAGTGGCGGATATCTAAAAATACGCTCTTTAGTGGCTAAGTCCCTGGGACATTCCACAATTTCTTTTTTGTCAGTTTTGCAAATCGTCAAGTGATCTGCATCGCTATTGATTACTGTATTGTAGGTAGATCGGTCATGTGGTCTATGTATTCTTGCTAGCTCCAAGCATAGGGGTTTCTTGCTGCGTATGCAAGAATTTTCCTGGTGGTAAGTCCTGTCCACTTTTACTTCCCAAGGCTCTAAGGATTTTAAATGGCGATATTGCCTAAATTCAAATGTGGTCGGTATCGTTTGGTGTGTCTAGAAAATTGTTTGGCTCCTCGAGGCCATGTGTACCGTAGGTTAACTGGGCAATCCGCAATTACGGTTATATATAAGTAATAAAGCTGGGTAGATTGCAGGGGTTTCAGGTGAATTTGTGTCCTCGGATTTATTACTGCTCTAGCGTTTCCCTTCCCTTTTGTCGCCTGATAGGATGGCTACGTTCCACTGAATGCGAGACACGGGTGGTTTGCACAATAAAATACACAGTACATTTCGCTTTGAGGGCTTGTCCTATCTGCATCTCCACACCTTACAGTTAGGGTACAAGTTGACATCGTTCACTGTGCTTCCAATTCCTGATACTATCAATCTATCCATCCCGTGGGTTGTTAGGATACCATGCCCACGGCAACTAGACGATTTGCATCCATTGCGCTTGGACACTTGCATCTCGAGTTGATGTGAGCGGTAACAGATGTGAAAATCGAATCAGCAGATCCCTTGAACTGGTCGGTTCTGCTGACCACGAAGTTTGACCTTCAAACAAAGATATGAACCTCGCATATCGACCTTAGGATAAGTTCGGCTGAAATATCTAAGCGATTGAATTTGCCAACCTCGATCATGGTCATCGGTTGCCGTCAAGCTCTTCTTCTAAGACAGAGTCTTGTGGCACGAAAACTCCATTCAAAACGTAATTTCCCAGGTTGGAAGGTTTCTGGCCAGGCGCTGGATGGGGTAACCGCAGTTGAACGACGATCTAAAGTCATGCACCACGAAACGTAAAACAGTCTAACGGTCGGAAAGAAGAAAACGCTTTAAATCCCGAGGGTATACGTAGAGTGTCGAGTTAAAAGCGTTGGCATAGGTGAAGTCTGTAAATGAGTTCTGCTGCGAACTCGCTGATATATGTAAAAGGCGGGATTAAGATATATATAACAGCTCGGTGCACAACATATATAGCTGCGTTAGCAGGGCTTGGGCTCTAGACCCAAACGATTGATGTCTTTCTGTGGATTGTAAACATCACGGTGCGTAGATCAATGATTAGTGCAAGACAAACCAGCGCTAATGGTGATGAAGTGGGGAATGATACAACTTGCTGTTCACAGAGCATGGCCGTCCTACCACGCTTTTCGCTAAGTGGCAGCAATCACCTGGTAGTGCACTGATGCTTTCTGATGCTTTGGAGGGGAAAAAGCATTTTGACTCCACATTCGACGGGCCTCATCAGATATTAAAGGAGTGATGAACCACCACCTGATTTCTGAGCCACAGGTTCTATCACCAGGTACCACTTTTGAAGAATCGTAATATCCACGGAGCAATAATGCTATCATTTCCAGTGACCTCAAAGCGCCCTTACGTATGGACGCAATGTTGATTTTACGTCGGGGCCTTGGGTTTGCGCTGAGTTCTTTCCAGATCACCAGAAATTCTGGAGGTGCAGTCGGAGGAAATTTATAAATTTTAAAATAGAATTGAGTTATCTAAATGTTGATAAATTGAACTATATATACAGGTTTCGCTTCTAGATCCATGCTTCCGTAGATGATGTATCGTGTAAATGCAATGCAACGCCTAAATCGTAGATTGCTAGGTCGCAAATCATAGCGCTGGTCCCAAAGCAAAGAGTGTTTCTATCTCAGACCAACCAGGGTTGATAGAAGCTCTGTGCAAGCACCAGCTTGAACACGCTCTTCTGTCTTGGGATTGCCAGTAATACAGGGCAAGTCTTACTCAGGAGCAGCACATGAGAAGACACCGCCAACTTCTCCCTTGGCGTATTTGATGACCTGTGGAAGTCAAGTTAGTAAAACAACCCTAGTAAAAATACAACGGTAAGGTAAGACTTACAATGTCATCCACGCTGGAGTATGTTCCACCGACGAGAACCACCATGCCGATGATGAAGATGAAGGCGTTGATAATAGCCAAGGCGATGTTCTTCGGCTCACTCCAGCTACCCTTCCGAAGAAGCATGAACCACATCATGGCGGGGAAGTAGAAGGTGAATCCAGAGATGAAAAGGGCCGAGGAAATGGAGAGCAAATCATTGAAGAAGGGGATGACCTCAGCAATGATGAATGCCACGACGGTGGCGGCTGTGATCACCGCCAGCCATGTCAGCCATCCCATCTTCGTGTTAATGAAGCGAATCGGAGAGTTGGCGAAGATGCGACCGTGAACCAGGCGTCCGAAGACAACGGTGTTAATCGAACCACTGATGAAGATCACGGGCAGGGCAACACCGTATGCAACACGACTCAAAAGCGTTCCAGCCGAAGTGAGGGCGGGACTAGAGACGTCCTGGCCAACAAAGGCGTAGATCAGAGCACCGGTAATCGTGTAGATGAAAATCTCAGTGATGCCAAGCGCCCAGATGGACTTGACAAAGTCCCGTGGCGTGTGCATCTCATCCATGAAGGAGAACTGGCACATGGCAAAGCTGTATGCGAAAACGATGTTGGTGAGAGCGATAAAAGCTTCGGTAAAGGTGACGCCCTCTTTAGGCCAGGCCGACCATTCGACTCCACTGAGTCCGCCGGGGGAATCTCCTGCTTTTATGCCAGTTCCGATGATCGTGATTCCAATGGCGAGGACGATTGAGGCGAAATCGACGTAGCCTAGAATGGCAACCTCGGTGAAACTGGGAGGAATGGCAAGCAACAGCAGAATGATTGCCGAGACAACAGCAAAGACAATTGAGCAAACGCCACTCTTTGTGATGTCCATGAATGCAATGGTTCCGGTCAAACAGTGCGAGGCCGTAAGGAAGATCAACTGGAGACCCAGCATGGCGTTGACGAGCTCGTATCCGAAACGTCCGCATCCCAACCGACGGCCGAGCAACCGACCTGCATCGGCATAGGTTGCCACCTCGGGGAACGCCAACTTGACCATTCCCACAATGTAACTGGTATAGATGGCGATGAAACCGATACCCACACAGCAGATCACACCTGCCACCATGCCTAGCGTCGCAAAGGTAGAAGGAATCGACAAACTACCCAGCGCAATAGCCTCGACGATGAGCACAATGGTGAGGCGCTTCCAGCCGAGACGGCTAAACTTGTTGATGCCGTGGTCGTAGATATTCCTTTCTGCCTCACTCATCTCCCCCACCATGTCCCCTTCAAAAGGCGGCGGTGGGGAGTAGGGGGCCTTCTCGCCTTCAGCTCCCATCACCTTGTCAGTGTCATGGTCGTTTGAGATGTTGTCGATGCCCATGATGGTGGTGGTGTACTAAACCAAGGGGAGAGGGAAGAGGGTAGAGGGGGGCTATAAGAAGGGAAATTTCACAAAGTTCTCGAATGCGGCGCTATCGGGAGGCAAAATTGCAGATTTCGTTGACTAAGGGAATTTCGAGAACGCTGCTTGGCCGGTCCACCACGTGGAGTACGACGCTGCTCCACCGACAGATCGTCTATCCAACGAGGGCGCCGAATGCAGGTTGGGATCGTTCCACACGGGTGACACTAGGCGAAACTCAGCCCGCGCCCCGTTGATAGAGTCGATAAGAAGGTTCGAGGTTAGGTAAAAAAAATGCAACATCGAGTGGCATTGGATGTCGAACGCTTGGGGACTGGTTTGGAGGGTATGTCACTATGGAGTCTCCCCGCGTTTGAATACGCGGGGAACGTGGAAACCGACGAGAGTCTTCATATTCATTGTATATATATGTAAATGTAACTGATCATAATAGAGATATTGTAGATAAAAAGAAGTTTTTCTTAGTCGCGCCACGATCTTCGGATGATTGCCGGGAAGAGAAAATAATCCAATGAGGGTTGGGCTGGGCGGAAACAAGATTTTGCCCATCACGTGAGTACCGCAACCAGATATCTTTCGTATAACGTTACTCCAATCTTTCCATCTTTTTCCATGCAAGGGCGCTGATCGTTGGGCAGCTGGGTTTCTCCGATTCTCGCTCATTGCCTTACTTTCAACCTACCGAGTACAATCCTCTCTCCCCAGAAACTCACTCTTGGGGTAAAGGACCTGGAGTGGTGGAGCGCCACCAACGCCATTAGGTTTAGCCGTGCCGGCCGGGGAAATTAGCGCAAAATAACCATGGCATGATTCGCTGTGCCGTCCGAGACTTGTGGGTAGCCCAGTCTGCTTATGCTGAATAACATGGCTATAATTGCCTCGAAAACCCTCCTCCAACTGCCCCAGACTCCGTCCGGGGTCTTTGTACGTAATAAACCCCATTCCCCGACTTCCATAGATGCAGAGATGCAGAGGACACTTGCACATCTTCATGTTTGGAAACACTATTCAGCCCGGGGACTCCACTAAATCTCACCATGCGGCATTTTTTTGTCGTGCGTTATCGTCGGGTGAATATTATCGTCGTGTATGCAAGCCGCATGCCTGACCGTTCCATATTTCGCGCAATCCCACTTCCGACTTTGGTAATAGTGGTTGCCAGGTGGAGCTTGAGTTGCTGTACGTCCCTTAGCCGCGCCTCAATGAGTGCTAGGTGTATTCCCCGGCCACGGTAATCGGGCTATGTACTATCCAGGTAGAGGTGAGCTTTCTTTCCCATGAGTGTTTGCATACTCGCAAGAGCAGTGCTTGCCGGCTATCCGATTGTCGATTTTGGCCCAATACAGACGCGTGTCCTCCCTTGTTGTCGCGATCCTCGTAAGTGCATCAAGTAGTTCCCGCGAACGCCCGTTGTCCTGGAATCCAGCAATGGAAACCTCGAGAACCTTTTCCGTCTCATTCCGTGCTGCTTCGACGATGACCACTCCGTTGGTAATCCCTGCTTTGCTCGCTTCGTTCCCTCTGCCGTCGGGGAAGGCTGTTTCTATGCCGAGGTCAATTCTCTTTGTATAATCACTGGACGACAGGACTTGGGTAGCAGATGAACGCGCAAGTGGGCTCAGATGCACCTCACATGCGTCCTACCCCTGCCAAGAAGGCCTCCAGCTGCCTGAGATCTGCTTCCAACCCTCGGCCTCGCTTCCCAACACCAACGGCTCGGTTCGACTTTCACTAGAACAGTTCCAATGTCTGGATGACAACGCCTTCGCTTGGGACCGCTTGGACAATAATTTCATCTGGGAAGATCTGCCGACAGGTTTCGGCTTGCCGACGGATGTGAATCGCTTCTGTCTCTTCACATTGCTCTGCTGGAGTGATGACCATGCTGAAGGGTCGGGTGTGTCTCGATCGGCCAAAAGTTGGTTAACAAGAGAAAAGCGAAGCAAGGTCTTCCAGCAATGGTAATATTGTGCCACTTGGGCAGATATATGTCTATGCCCCTGGGCAGGTGGGCAAGTCGACCTCTGACTCATGACCAGTCACATGAGGCGACTAGTCCTGTTGGAAGTGCAGGAAACAAGACATAAACCCAAGGAATTGTGTTATATTCTGTCTAGAGGTGCAATTAACAAAACAGAACACTAGCAAGTCTCGGGTTCTGTCAATGCATATCACAATCTCGACGCGAGGCCAATCCCACGGAGGACCCGGACCGGACTAGCATTCCTGCTTCAAACACTCGGCTATGGATTGTCCAACGTACTCTACGTTTCCATCGTTGAGACCGGCAATGGATATCCTAGAGTTGTCTGCCATATAGATGTGATACTGCTCTGTGGTCCTCAGAGTGTCAGCATACGAGCATCAGCGATTTCAAGGGGAGAACGAACCGCGCAGTCGAAGGACGACACTGGGGGACAGTCCCAAAAACCAAACATCCCGGATTGGCGAATTAGATGCTCCCAGGACCCCGGTGCGCCTGGCCATGTTAGTGTGATTGCTTACTTTATTCCAGCAGACTTACCCGTCGACACCAACTTATCATACAATGCCTTTCTCATAGATCGAATGCGGTCACTCATGGTGATCAGATCGTCATACCAAGCCTGCCGCAGGGTAGTACTAGATAATATGGTGTTCGCGATCTTCGCCCCATAAGCCGGTGGATTTGAAACTTCGGACCGTTGAAGCATTTCAAGCATTGACTGAGTCTTCACGGCCGCTTGCTCGGTATTTGTCGCGAGCAAGAAACAACCGACTCGCTCCCCTAATAGATGTTGTAAGATTTCATTCTGTACGTCGGGCTCGGGTTCATACCATAGAGACCCATATTCTTCGCAAAGGACAGACAAACTCCAGCTTCTAATCCTGTTTCCTCAATGAACCATCGGATTGCAAAAGCATCGCGGTCGACATTGCCTGAGTTGAAGCCAAGATAGGCAGCGTCAAACAGAGGGAACAGCTGTCTTTCTTTGAAAAGGTGCGCAAGCTCTTGCCATTGCTCCTTGCTCGGGTCACACCCGGTCGGGTTATGAGCGCACGCATGAATAATAACCACAGAGTTCGGTTCAGCCGATTTCAATGTCGCATAATAGGAATCAATATCCAAGTCTCTAGTCTCGGGGCTGTAGTATCTAAAACTTTTGCATTGGAATCCAAGTGATGAGAACACCTGGTGGTGGTTAGACCAGGTCGGCTCAGGAACGTATATCTTTGGCAAAGGTGTCTTGCATGCTCGTAGCAATAGCCCAGCAAGATGCAGTGCTCCAGTGCCGGAGAGACTTTGGCATGTAGCGAGCTGTTCTGGATTAGCCCCTTGCTGCGGAGATGGAGTGTTGTGCATACCTGGTTCTGTTTCTTTGCGAACAGCTCATCGCCCAATGCAAGTCTCGCAGCCTCTTTGCGAAACTCTGTCAGACCGACAATTGGAAGATACTCGTGGTTCAGCCCGTGCGATGATAATAGCTCTCGGCTCTTGTTGACCGAGGGAAGAACCCATGGACTCCCATTCTTGTCTCGATATGTTCCTTGGCCTAGATTGACCTTACAAGGAGAGGGATCTGCGAGATACTGAGCCGTCAAAGCAAAGATCGCATCGGGCGGGATAAAGCGAGCCCGATCAAACCACGATTGCGTGAGGGTTTGTGTTTCAGTGGCCATTTTGCAAATGTTACTCAAAGTGAAAGTTGGGCGAAACAAGGGCATTTTAAGATGAAGCTGTGAGGATGAAGTAGATCCCGGGTCGCTGGCCGAGTTGCTTTCCCATCATTTCCCCTTATCTTTTTCCCTCGGAAGAGAAACCGAACAATTTTCAGATGAGCAGTGTTGATGATCGGGTCGATGGCCCGAAGGTGGACTTCGAAGTAAGTGTGGGGGGCTTCGGTATTGGCATCCGACTACTTGCCCCTCATCGATAGTTATAAGTAGAGAAGTGAGGGATTTGGGGAGTCAGAGTCGAAATTCTCACCACGTATCTTCATACTTCCATCATGAGTGCTCACTCTGTTGCCTCTCAACCTCATGTCCCCTCGTCCGGGGTCTGGTGTCCTGCAGTCACCTTTTTCCACCATGGCACCGACTCACTAGATCTAGAATCTCAATCCAAGTACTTCGCCTATCTGTCCACAACTGGGCTGACGGGTCTGGTGATCTTGGGCACCAACTCGGAAGCCTTCCTCCTCACTCGCGAAGAGCGATCTCAGTTGATTGCGACTGCGCGTGCAGCCGTGGGCCCTGATTTCCCGCTGATGGCCGGGGTTGGTGCACACTCGACCAAACAAACCCTGGAACTCGCCCAGGATGCTGCCGCTGCTGGCGCCAACTATCTGTTGGTCCTCCCTCCGGCATACTTCGGCAAAGCAACAAACATGAATGTGGTCAAGCGCTTCTTTTCCGAAGTGGCCGCAAAGGCGCCTCTCCCTGTGGTGGTCTACAATTTCCCCGGCGTCTGTAATGGAGTCGACATCGACTCTGAGACCATTGCCGCTATTGTGCAAGAGTCGGCGTCGTCCCACCCAGATGGACAGTCCAACGTGGTCGGCGTCAAGCTTACCTGTGGATCTGTCGGAAAGATTACTCGACTGGCAGCGACGTTTGCGCCCGGCACCTTTGCGACCTTTGGTGGGCAGTCCGACTTCTTGATTGGAGGACTTGCTGCAGGAAGCGCTGGGTGCATCGCAGCTTTCGCCAATGTCTTCCCCAAAACTGCAGCTCGGATCTATGCATTGTACCAAAAGGGACAGGTGGATGAGGCTATGACGCTACAAAGAAAGGCAGCCCTCGCAGAAAGCCCTATCAAGAGCGGAATTGCATCCACTAAGCATGCGGTAGCATGCTATTCAGCCCAACTCGCAGGGATTCAGGATGCGGCGGCAAACCTGGCCCCCCGACACCCTTACGAGGAGGTGGGGGAGGGTGCCAAAACGGCGATCCGAACTGTGATGGCAGAAGTCGGTGAGATTGAGAAGAGTCTGTAGGAAGAACTTATAGTATATAAATCTAGAAATAAGCATTAAGTACAATAGATCTCGTTCATGTTACTCCAGCAACTATAATCCCCACTGTAAATCGTTTATATCAATTCTGAACTAACTTCAGCCTCAGGTTCTGATTCTGTTGAAGAACATAAAATGGGCTTTTCTGGCCCCTGAGACAGTTTGCTCCCTCCGGTTTCTACGGGGGCTTCTCTCGTCACAACGGCTAACAGCAGCGTTAAATCATATCACACGCATCGTGGCTTTTATCAACCCAATAAGGATTATAGTATACAGCCAACTTTGTGTAAGAAGTTTTCTTGTATCGCCTCGAACAAAGATGTATCAGAGGTCCACGAATGCGTGCTTAGAGTAGGCATATCTGCCAAGATGCGCTGCTATGTTGAGGGTTTGAATAATTATGCAAAGCAAATAGAAATACAGTGTACTCTGTCGCAATAGAAGTCAGTTATTGTACATGTATAAAAACAAATGAACCTCGGCTAAAACTCTTCCACCAATTAGGCCTATCGGAGAGGCCGAGAGATTACTGATCGGGCCGAGTGGGTGGGCCGAGCGTCGGGATCTAAGTTGAACAGCCAATAGATGAGGCTGTTCAGCTCTTTTTTTGTTACTTTTTCTTTTTCTTGATAGCAAAATACTGCTTGATGGGTCCACTTCTTATATCTCACCACCCTAATGCAGCAGTGTCTCCGGGCTGATACTTGGTGGATCAGACTACGGAGTACGTTATTATAACACAAAACTAGGACTCTCTGCCGAGGTCTAGGACTTTTCTCTTTTTTAAAAAATCTCTTGAGCCCCTCGTTTTCACAAGCTCATTCAGCTATTCAGCTATACAGCTATACAGCTGTCGATCATGGCCACAGAGATGCACTCGGCCAAGAACCTGCAGCTCCCGCACAAGGTTCCTTTCTGGCGACTTGTTACCAACCCTGGCGCGATCACCCAAGATGTGGCAGACTATCCTTACGCCGGATCAGGGACTGAAGATGATCCATATGTGGTTCAGTGGCTTCCTAACGATTTTCGAAACCCTCTCCAGCTGAAGCCCGCTTTGAAATGGCTCATCACTGTCGTCGCGGCCCTCGAGACACTAGTCGTCGCTCTAGTCTCGTCGGCATATACTGGAGGCATTATTCAAATCGAAGAACAATTCGGAGCGACAACGGAGATTGCGACTTTGGGTGTATCACTCTACGTGCTCGGATTCGCCTTGGGTCCCCTTCTGTGGGCTCCAATGAGCGAGCTTTTCGGCCGTCAATCTGTCTTCATTACTACGTACTGCGGCCTGACCATCTTTTGTGCTGCCTGCATTGGCGCGAAGAACATTGAGAGTCTGCTGGTCTTTCGATTCTTGGCCGGTGCTTTTGGTTCCTCGCCGTTCACCAACTCTGGTGGTGTCATTGCCGACATGTTTATGGCCCGCGAGCGAGGTCTGGCTCTGTCGGCCTTTGCATTGGCCCCCTTCCTCGGACCTGTCATTGGACCTATCGCCGGTGGATTTCTCGGTATGGCCGCGGGATGGAAATGGGTCATGGGCCTGTTGACCATCCTCTGTGGTGTGATGTGGTTCCTGGGAGCCGCATTGAAGCCCGAGACTTATGCCCCCGTTCTCCTACGTCAGCGCGCGAAGACTCTCTCCAAATTGACTGGCCGGGTGTACTACAGCAAACTGGACATTGATCAGGGACGTGTCACTCTCAAGGCTGCCTTGAAGACTTCTCTCTCGCGGCCCTTTATCCTTCTGTTCCGCGAACCTATCGTTCTGCTGCTCTCAATTTACCTTGCTATCATCTACGGAACCCTCTACATGCTTTTCGGTGCATTCCCAATTGTGTATGAGCTTCATCGTGGATGGAACCAAGGTGTTGCTGGTCTCGCCTTCCTTGGTGTTATGGTGGGTATGCTCTGTGCTATCGCCTATTCAATTCCTGAAAATTCGCGCTATATCAAACTCCTCGATAAGGAGGGAGGTTACGCACCTCCGGAGGCCCGTCTTCCGCCGTGTATGTTGGCCTCGCTTGCCCTTCCGATTGGACTCTTTTGGTTTGCATGGACCAATTCTCCCTCTGTCCATTGGCTTGCGAGCATTGCTGCTGGAGTTCCATTTGGATTCGGAATGGTCCTCGTCTTCCTCAGCGTCTTCAACTATTTGATTGATGCCTACACCATCTTTGCAGCCTCTGTCTTGGCCGCCAACTCCCTCCTCCGGTCCATGTTCGGCTTCGCATTCCCGTTGTTCACCTCATACATGTTTAAGAACCTGGGAATCCACTGGGCATCTTGTATTCCAGCTTTCCTGGCCCTTGCATGTGTGCCGTTCCCCTTCTTGCTTTACAAGTATGGTCTTTCCATTCGAAAGCATTGCAAATACTCTGCCGAGTCCGAGGCCTTTGTTCAGAGCATCCTCCAGGGCATGCAAAAGGTCACAGAGGAGCCTTCCGACAAGGAGGAACCCGAAATTTACCACGCCCGAGAGCACGATGCGACTTCGATTTCCCAGGCAAAGGAACAGACTTCAGCAGATGTCCACTCTGTCCACCGCACACTCTCACGCACATCCACTCACACTATACATGCACACCGGGTCCCTACGTACGAGGCCAATCCTTATAACATTGACCGTGTGCATACCCGGGAATCATTTAGATAATTCCGAGGATATGTTGGGAAGAGGAACACTGGCGTTTCGGGGGACATTTAAGTATAAAAGATGAGCGATATGACATGTCTCTTTGCTGCATTGGCTTAGGTTGCATATATAGATAGCGTTGACTAATAATTATAATTGGTTTCCATATTCAGTGATTCAGTTGGAAATGTGCAAGCACTTCTTTAGTGCCGTAGTTCTGCCAATGTTAGACCGGATATCAGGCCTCCGCAGTCTATTAATAGCTGGTACACGCGAGGAAACGAGACATACCTCCTGACAGCTGCTACGATACACATTCAGCAATCTTACTGGCCAATATAAAGGGAGTGGTCAGTTGTGGCCATCTGATTGTGGCGCGCTAAAGCTGCAGAACAACGTCATCGGATGGGCGTTATATCGAGTTACAAGCCGTCTTTGCATATCTCTTTAATCCGCTTTCATCAATCTGTCAGTGCGAAGGGAAACGTATCTGGACTGTTCCATCTAAGACTTGTACATGTACTAGATAACTTAACGTCAGGATGGCAACGATCATGTGGAGTATCTGCATGACAGTGGATTCCGGGGATTATCTGATCGGTCCATTGATCGATTGTCTGCTTTTACATCGTCTGCTGGAAAAGTGAGCTGAAACAAGGGAGTTAGAGGCTATAAACGCATGGCAATCTTGACACTAAACAGCCGTCCATCTACACTATACCACATGTAACACTTGTAAGACTGGTCAAAATACATCTCACACTTGGTTTAGGAGGTCGCAAAGATTCGTAAATTTGAACTGAGATTCTACCTTAATGCATCCCGTTCGTGGCTCCGTTAAGCACTCCATTGGCGAGCCCGTTGGGCAATGCGTTGGTTGTTCCATTCGTTATGCTGCTGTTCATGCCATTGGAGATGCCATTCTTTATGCCATTCGAGAGGCCGTTGATCTTATGGAGAGGCACACCCGGTGGTATTCCGCAGGAGACGCTGCTCCTCTTCCGAACTCGCTCCGGGGCAGTCCAGATAGCCCCGTCAGCGAGCAACTGTTGGCCCAATCCGAGCACTTTAGACGGAGCTTCGCCCAACCATTCCGACTCCAGTCGGTTAATATTGTGTTCGATCTCCCAGGCACGACCTCCTTCAACGAACATGGACGTACCGTTGAGTGACGGGTCATTCAAGACTCCAGTGGCCACCGTAGCAACCTCGTCCGGAGTATTGGTTGGAAGATCAGCATTCTTCCATTGTGCCTCAACCTTTTTGATGCTCTCGGTCTGGGTCACCCATGGACATATCGTATTGATACGGAGGGAATGCTTATACGGGGAGGAGATGTAGTTGCGTAGGGAGCGCATGAGCCCAGTGACACCGTGCTTGGAGGCCTGGTAGATGAAGAGGGATGGGCTCTCCTTGAAACCAGAGACACAAGAGAACAAGAGAATAGACCGATCGGAGTTGCCTCCGCGGTTGTGACGCAAGTATACAGATGCGAGGCGGGAGACGTACATGGAGCCAAGGAGGTTGACATCCAGGACTTTATGGGTTGGAGTCTGGAGATAAAGCATTACTTTGGGATGCCATGGATAGGCCAAGCAACCATGGCCGTTGCCTTATTTCACATACCTGGCGAACGTCCTCCAGCGTAAGTCCAAAGTCAAACCAATTGCCGATTTCTACGATCCCCGCCGCAGAGACGACGTGATCGATGCGTTTATAGGTCTTGAAAGCCAGATCGAACAGCGCCAGCACCGATGGATAGTTCGTAACATCAGTGGTCTGAAAGATTGCCCGTGGGGGCATATCCTCTTCCTCTGGGTGGAAGTTGTCGCGACAGTTCTTTAGCAGACGCTCACCCGAGATGTTATCCAAGTCGCCAATGCAGACGTTGGCGCCGCTTTCCAAGCATTGCTTCACTAGACAAGCACCGATTCCATTGGCACCACCTGGAGCCAGGTTAATATAATAGGACGGGGTCCCTGGAGTGTGGCATACCTGTGATCAGGACGACCTTGCGATGGAGAGAATCGGAAGTAATTTTGGGGATATACTGTGCCATTAGGGGATCAATTAATGCGGAGACTTGACGATGAAGTGGGTCAAGAGCGAAGAACGTGGAGCCGAGTAGAGCAAAAGATATGCGAACAGGAAAGACAACGCGCGGGAGGCATCAGAGTTGCTTTTATAGAGTCCAATTGCGCTGGAGATTATTGGCCAGGGGGACATGATGAAAATGCCTCATCAAAGCGGACTCAAAGCAACACATGTTCGAATACAGCATTTGGCCATGAGTTTGGACGCGGGGAACGGCAACTCAGCCGAACGTTAAGGGCTCAAGGCTTGGCAGCAAATAAGAGAATCATCGAGATCTCGGTTTGAGAGGTTTAATCCAGTAAGTGATGCGGATAATGCGGGCAATGCGGGGGCGCCATGACGCTGAGCAGAGACGAGACCACCAAAACTTTGTGCAAACACGGCAGAGAACTAGCCTAGGAACTATCAATGTCCGGTACTCTGAATAGCATCGTTTGTATGGCCGCTAATCTTCTAGGTTTCCTTGGCCAGTCCCGGGGGCGTCTCGGATGTCTGTGGTCCGAGGTCTTTCATGCTTGGCCGTAGTACATTGCTCGTGATAGCTGCCTAAACCTGTCAAAAAGTGAGAGAACATGTAAGATAACCCGTGCGTTTCACTCGGATGGCCGGCTGAATACGACTGGGGTGCATATGCGGGTGTGGTGGGGGGGAACGGGAAGTTGGAGCGCCACAGGGATCTGAGCGCAGGTATTTGTGAAATGCTTCGATAAATTAGATCTATCGTAGATGCAACGAAACAAAAAGCACTCGCCCAATATACATGGTACACCATGAAGCACAAAATGCCAATCCAGCTGCAGATGTGGGGGAATACCGGACATGACCAAAACGAAATCCTATCAAACCAAGCCCTCCCGGAAGGGCAACCAAATCCCAAAGCCAAGACAAATGGAAATATTTACAGCTGGCTCGCAAGACCCAGAAATTTTCTAGCGGCGGGAGACGCAGCACAAGATACCAGACTTGCCCAAGAACCACAGCGATCCAATGAAGCGGAAAATCGACAGACCGGCAGTCGTCCATAGAATAGCAGCGAAGTATTTGGAGGTACGAACCGTAGATGTGTTCTGTAAGTGTCAGTGGGGGTGAACAGCTGAGTTGGGAAGAGAAACATACCGTAAGACAGAAACGGGTGATGCCTTCACTGGTGATACACAACGTGAGAATCAGGTTACTGAAAATCCAGATCAACACCAGGTTGGTTCGGAAAGCCTTGTAACCATCATCCATGCTCCGTTCATCCTTCTCTTCTGGCTCCACATACGGTTCCAAAGCACGTTTGACCGTCGATTCAAACTGACTGTCAATATCGGCCTGCGGCTTATCGACTTCCTCAATGAAGTTCGACTTGGCATCGTCCTTCTTAGTCTCAGCGACGGGTAGCGAGTCACCCTTGTCAGATCCCTTGGTACCCCAAGAAACGTCATGCCAGTTGCAGAAAGCGTAAACCATCAAGATATTGATGGAGCAGGTCATGCCAGCAAAGTACGCCCAGGAAGATGTAAACATGTGCCAAGGATCCATATACAAGAAACTGGCGATGAAGTAGATACCATAGGTAGAAACCAAGGCGATCAGAACAATACCGGCTCCGCTAGAACTGAAGAATGACGAAAGGAATTTCCCGACACCTTCGTCCAAAGAGAAGTCGAGGGTGCCTCCAGTGAAAGCATTCTTGACAAGGTAGAACGATAGGACAATGATGTAAGTTTGAACAATACTGAAGTAGACAAACGAGAGCGTGTAGGCCAAACGAGAACTAACCAAGTCAGTATTTAACCTTGTGAGATAGGTTGATTCAGAAACTCACCCTTTAGGTCTGTTGCCTAGCGCCAGAATAAATTGCAGCATCAAGAAGAAAACGTAACCATACTTCAAGAAGTTGTTCACGATTGGAGAGGCGTCGTTGCCGAAAGGCCATCCCTTATTCTTGTTGGCCTCACTGGGCGTTCCGACAAGATCCATGATAACAGAAGTAGTCAACCAGAACGAAGCTAACGATTGGTTAGTGACAATTTCACGAAAATAAGAAGCGGAGGCTCATACCGAGAGAAAACCAAGTCATGACAAGACCAACAAAGTTGTAAGTCATCTGGATGTGAAGGAAGAACAGCCGCAGGATATTGTGGCCGCTCTTATAGATACGTCCGAAATGCATCATAGCATACAGACTAGCAGCGAATGAACCGTTTAACCATCGGCGACGCTGACTGATAAATTCTGCTGCGCCCTCCGGCACATCGGTCTCACCCTTAGACGCCTTCACGTAGGTCAAATGCCATTTGAAGCCGGCTTTTGCGACAAGTTCGAAACACAGGATACGATCCTCGGCAAGGAACATGTTCTTCTTGAAGATATTCATGCCCTCGATACCCTTCTTGCCTAGCTGCTTCGAGAGAGTGTGGTCGCCGTGGAAGTACTGCTCGAGGGGACGACCCATAATAGCGCGATAACGGTACGCAGAGAAGGCACCCGGCAACACACTGACGTATCCGAAGGCGCTCTCTAGTGGCTTGTCGAGAATATTGGAGATTTTGTACTCGAAGTTCTGCGCGGCGACCAGAGGGTTCATCAAGTTCTTCCATCCCTTTCCTAACATCGCGTGAATCTCACCACAAGACCCGCCTAGGTTCTTATCGTTGTAGAACGATTCCCACAAAGCAAGAAGCGATTTCTTTCCGGGCTTAGTCCCGGCATCGATAAGGATCACCACTTCGGGGTTGAGGATGCGACTGAAACCGTTGAATAGCCAACGGTGGGAATTGATCTTCTTGCTGTTCTTTTGCTTCAGACAGAAGATCATCTGGACAGGAGGAAGGTTGGTCGACTCGTTGCCCTGAGGCCGGATCAATTGCTGGTTGGAGGTCACCGAGAGTTGTGTGGTGTACTCGAAAATGTGAGAAACGGTTTCCCGTCCGTCGACGGAGCGCTTCATGATACCATCTTGGTAGATACCGATCGTTGCCAGCATGTCAAGAGTGTTTTTGTCACATGGATCGATTCCGTCAAAAACCAAGCAGCAAACGATCTTTTGCCAGGCCGGGCCTCCCTTATTCCAGAATTCGGACTTTTTCAAATTGACGATATCCCGGATGTTCTGCATAACACCGTGCAACGTCCGAGCTGTCAGAACTTTGTCTTCGTTGTAATAGGTAATCGCAATCAGAAGCTCCGTATGTCTGTTGTACATGGCCGGTCGCAGATTGTATCCGTTCCGCAGGGTGAACTCGTCGGGATCACAAGTGGCAGCCGTGTCTGTATCGAATTAGTTTAAACTCCGGTCTGAAATCGCATTTGGAAGACGTACAGCGCAAGTGGGTGAATTCTTCCGGGAATCCTTCTTCTGACTCTCGATACTCCTTCTGGATCGCATTCTGGATCGCACTCGGAACAGGGTAGTCCACACTCAAAACTGAGCCCTGGACAAGCTTAATCTTACGGGTGGCATAGCGGCGCAGTCCGGAACCAGGCGCCTGTCGGTTTTGCCAGGCTTCTGACGGAGTCTCTGACATGGGCGATGCAATGCCAGAACGACGGTTCAACCCACCCGCTGACTCTTGATATGGGCCATCAGGGAAGATGGTGACACCGGGATCATGGAGGGTGTAGCGACGAAGGGAATCGGTCGAGGCATAAGGGTCATCGAAGGGGGCGTTAAATGGACTGGGTTGATTGCGGTAAAGCAGGGACTGTTGGCTCTCCGCGTTATCATTCTTCTCTTCGTAGGCGTAGGCTTGCTGCTAAAACGAACCGTGTTAGCTTCTCCGTGTGTTCCTATGGCAGATCGTCTTGGTTCAATGGGGCGGTTCACTCACTTCACGAGTTCCATACAGACTGGCCTCGCTCGGCCCAGGCGAATGAGATGAGTTTCCCGAGACAGGCGAATGGGGAGAAGTTGCTCGCGGTGGTAAAGACATTGTGCACAGCTCCCCAGCGGAAGAGATCTTTGTTGTGAATGAAACTAATAACTAAGCAGTCTGTCTGGGATCCGAAGGAAGCTCGCGGATCAGAACTGTCGATTCACAACACCTGACCTGAGCACATTCAACGGTAACCGCGATCTGTGGTGTTAGAGACAGGCGATCTATCCAGAGATCTCCAAGGTAGGGCAGTCTTCCCAAGTCGAGAAGTGTAGAGAGATGTGCAGGAGAAGACGTATCGAAGATGCGCTAGACAGGAGATATTTTTGGTGCAGAATTTGATTGGAGGTGCCGATGATGGGCTGTGAAAGGGCGAGTGGGGACTCCAGCGCAGTATACAGTATGTCGTTCGTCATCCAACCTCCCCTAGATCCACCAACGTACTCAGAGGGGGTTGGTTGTTCCCCTGCGCAGGCCCGAAAAACGTGAATCTAGTAAGGCCTCTTGTGCTGTCCTTGTGCTGTCCTTGTGCTATTTTTGTGCTCTCCCACTTATCCATGGTACGGGTGTGAATTCGACTCCGGGATCCGAGGCTCTGCGCACGTAACTCGTCGAGGATGTCCAAGGCGGGTCAACAACGCAATGCGCCTCGACATTGGCCCACGGAACGGACCCATCACACTCTTCGAACATTCTGCTCATCCCTTCGATCTTTCTGAAACACGCTGGGGCGACACCCTGTAGGGGCAACGAGGGTGCCAAGCATCCAGAGTGGCGGCTGGGGCCCCCGAGGACTGCCAGACGATGACGACAAGGCAAGGAAAGGATCGGCCGTGTCTCCCAGGGGCTGAATTCTGAGGCTGCAACTGGTCCACTGAGGCCCACAATTGCCGCCACGATTGGGTATGCGGGAGCCTCTTCTGGGATGAGGAAAAATAGAGAGGGCGACATGCCACGACGTGGCTGTGCGTCACGTGAGATTAGCTGTTGAGGATGTATACGTGGACTCAACTGGTCTATTTATTTCTTCTCTAGTCTAATACACGTATGTCTGCATTATTTCCTCAATGGAGAGCCTTATTAAGTAATCTAGGCGACGGTGTAACTGCTGCCTCGGGGAGTGATCGGCTCCCGGAGCACAGGGTGAGTTAGCCTTGACAATAGGAAAGGAAGCAATAATATGTCAATGTTATTGGTTCGGAAAGGACAGGGGGCGAGAGAGAGAGACTCGGTCAGCGAGCTCTCTGGCTAATATGTAGTCTTTTTTGGTTATGAACAACTTGAGATGGACGTTCTTCTGGCAAAAGAACAACGTTGCGGAAAATGTCTGCCTAGCGTACGCGTCCGGATGATACATCCACACTTGATGGCTCTCGTCAGATATTGTATGTGTAATCCGATTGCTACATTTATGCGGGTGTTATTTTTAGGGCATCTTTTCTGAACAATTGGCTTATGTGGTGTGCAACGTAAAACAATGACTGGGTTTTGGCGTTATGTAAGTATAGGGGAATATATATCTGAGAAGTCTGAGAAGTAACCAGCTGCCTTTCGGCTGTGATCCGAGGCCAAAAAACCACATCGGACTTCCTTGCGAGGTATAACAGTTACAGTATGCCGATGCAACATGCGGGGTAAAAGGATATGACAATCGATGTGACTTTAAATTATCGCATCTTACAAGTTCTAATTTACAAACCAAGTCTTTTTCTGCTAATCCATTCTGTACATAGACCAGTATGTCAGTCCAAAGACCCGAATTTGATTCCTTACCCTTGCGCAAAGATGGACCGGTCGGTAACGCTTGGGGTATGTTTGGGGATCATGATCAGCTGGGCATGCTCAATCTTCTGACACCTGAGAATACTGCTGCGGCTGCCCGTGAGATTGTCGAAGGTGTGCGTGTCTCAACCGACTGGGCTCTCAATAGCATGACCACCCCTTGCTTTGGCCGATCTGCCTTTGAACACGTTCTGAAGAATAAGGCTCCCCGGGCCGTCAACGATGATATATTAGTCTTCAACACACAGAGTAGCTCTCAATGGGATGGCTTTCGACACTATGGATCGAAACAAGGAACTTACTACAATGGGTGCACACAGGAGGATATCCGGAACTCAACCCGGAATGGCATTCATGGTAATTCCCATCCAGCCCATAACATTCTCTGTACTGACATCGTCCGTAGTATGGGCTGAGAATGGGGGTATTGTTGGACGGGGGGTTCTTTTGGACTATGCCGGCTGGGCAGAAGCCAAGGGACACGATGTAAACTGCTTTGAAACCCAGTCGATCCCCGTTTCAGTTCTTCAAGATGTGGCTACTAGCCAGAAGACCACATTCCGACCTGGGGATATTTTGTTCATCCGCACTGGCTGGACTCGAGCGTACGAGAGGCTGTCCCCTGCCGAATGCCAGCAACTGGCTGATTATACCGCGCCTCCAGTCATTGGTGTAGAGTCATCCGAATCCATGCTGCGCTGGATCTGGGATCAAAGCTTCGCTGCTGTCGTGGGAGATATGCCGAGCTTTGAAGCATATCCATGCCAAAACTCAGACTTTTTCCTTCACGAGTGGTTGCTGGCTGGCTGGGGTGTTCCGATCGGAGAGCTTTTCGACCTGGAGCGACTGAGCCAGGAGTGTCGCAAGAGAGATCGCTGGACATTTTTCTTTAGTAGTGTGCCATTAAAGGTATAGACCAGTCCGCCCCCTTGTGACTTCACAACTAATCATTTTCAGGTTCCTGGTGGAGTTGCCAGTCCACCAAATGGCGTGGCTATATTTTGATCATGTCAGTTTTGGCTCAAGTACAAGTGTGTATATTTACTTGGGTAGATGTAAACCCTCAGAAATGGAGCCTTCTCGTATTCGGCCCGAGAGAGATAAGAAGTGGAGAACCCCTCAACTTCACCTTCTACCCTTAGCATCGTCAACTATGGTACTTGGCAATGCAGGCGTGTCGCGCCGGTCGGAAGACCGATCTAGGAGGTCAATGGTAGCGTATGTGGGATGTGTGTGGGATCTCTGATCGTGTGCTGAGAGAGGTACAGATGTAACCGATGCCGGGGTCGAAAAACGCGCTGTGCCGGCAACCCGCCGCATCCTTGTGCTGCATGTGTGGAGGTGGGCAAGACATGCGTGTACTCAGAAGCAGAAAAGCGTGTCTCCATCACTGAAAGGTTGGCGAAACCCCAGTTGTTAAGGTCGACACTGACGATGTGCAGCTACTATCGTCAACTACAATCACAAGCTCCAGGTATGTTGTCCACCACACAGGATACAACATATTTTAATCTCAGTGTAGAAGGCAGCCAACCTATAGTTTCCAGTGAACCATCAACGTCCACTCGCTTTTCTGACAGCGAGGCGCCCCCAGAACGGGACGATTGGTGGTACAAAGGAACAGACAACTTGTTCCTTAACCGATCCGGAGAGCATCGTACGTGTTCATCTCAATGGGGAGAATATATTGTCTCACTAACTTTCCTCAAGATTTCGTGGGTGCTTCGTCCACGACTCATCTCGCCAAACGGCTCAACCCTGGGTCCACCAATCTTGCGTGGGATGTGCGCCCACTTTATGATGACCCTTCGTCACTAAGACGGCCAGTCGGTGCTACACTTCCTCAGTTACCTCCTTTTGAGTTCGCCAAGCGGTTGTTCTGGGTGCAATATGCCTATATTGGAACTATCTTCTCACTGATCCACCCTGCAGAATTTGAAGAAAGGCTCGACCTGGTCTACCATCAACCACTCGACCTTTCGCATCGAGAATCGAGTTTGGTATATTGCCAGACTCTACTCGTCATTGCGTTTGGCTTGATGTATTCTGTAAATCAGTGGTCGGGTGATGACGGCCCACCGGGATTCAAGTATTTTAAGCACGCGCTGCGATTCTTACCTGATATCCACGAAGAAGGCTCGATTTTCTTTGTTGAGGTGTTATGCTATGTAGCATACTACATGCAGAACCTTAATCGACGTGATGCTGCTTTCCTTTACGTATGCAGATCTTCTAATTTTCTTCTGCAACATTGCTAACGATGTCAGATCGGACTGGCCTTACGCATGGCCATCTCTTTAGGTCTTCATCAAGAGGTCTCGGACCCAACAATAAGTGAGGCAGACCGCAACCGTCGACGTCGGGCTTGGTGGTCTGTCTATAGCTTGGACCGGTAATTGCAACCTATTTTCGTTTTATCGGGAACTACCGCTTATATTCGTCAACAGGATACTTTCGGTCAAGTCTGGGAATCCTATCACCATCCATGATGAAGACATTGGTATAACCTGGCCCGCAGCAGTGGTATGTTATCTTGGCATATCTATGTGATGTGGTCTGATTCTCTTTCTAGGATGGAACAACCTTCGATCCATGGCCATCAACTGTCCTCACTCATTACACAAAGCTCTCCCGTATCTTGGGAAGGATTGGCGAAGGTAAGACTGCACATGCACCTCATGGCGTGCCAACGCTGACCTAGGGACTGTGCCAGAAATTTACCGAAAGAAGCCCGGATCTGGATCCAACCTCATTGCTTCTGTTCAGAGTATAACAAATGATCTTTCTGGATGGCTACGTCAGGTTCCTGATCGTCTTCGTATTGATTTCTCCACACTTGACACTCATGTCAATCGGGAGTCCGTCTCGATCAACTTACACTTTTACTCATGTGTGAACATGACTGCACGTCCGTTGGTATTTTATGTCATTCAACGACGACTTGATGCAGAAGCCCTTGGGTCCGCCACAGAAGATTGGAAAGAAGGGCTCGCCCCAAACACCGTTGCTGTTATTGATAGCTGCATCACAGCTGCGCGAGCAACCACCTTAATAATGGATGCAGCCGCAAAACACAATCTCATTGGTAAGCGATCACTAAAAGACTATGTCTTGGTCTGTGCAATTATCTGATAACAATCGATTAGCTACATATGGTTACCTTGATGGAGAGTATATCTTCTCAGCTGCACTGCTGCTTGTCATGGTGAATGCTGCATTCCCGCCCAATGAAACCAGTGCACGAGCCATGGAGACTGCACTGAACCTTCTTCGGGGAATGGCTGATCGTGGAAACACCTATTTGGGCTCACGCCATTCACTATTGCTGGAACTCCGGGCTGCCATTGTGACTAGGTCTGCTGCAAATGACACCGATCGAGCGAGCTCGGCAGGCCTGAAGGTCCCATTAACGCCGACAACTGAGCACGGCACAAGTCTCACAGAGGAGAAAGAAGATATGGCATCTCAACTAGGAACCTCACAAGTGCTTGCTCCTGGGTGGCCACAGAACGAACTCCCCTCATTCCGAGATATTGCCTTTCAGTTCGACCTGAACGATGATCCGGCACTCTGGGAAGGGGCCTTGGACCAGATTGATATTGATATGGATACCGACTGGATTGAGAATACTCTAAAACGATAGGAATACATGTATATCATAATCCTGTTTTTACTCTGTAGCTCGATCTATACGAAATAGGGCCTGAGGCCGCAGATCTCATACATTTGCATAGAATCCCCACCACGGTCCATGAATATCAAACCAATCCTAATTCCCACTACTAATTTACCCCTTTTCTCCTTTGCCTCATTATTCACTTTATTCTCTATTGTCTCTATATCTCTCACTCCTCCCACCCCCTACCCCGCGCCTTATCATCGGGCCGATCATCCCGACGCGGGTCTCCATCGGCCCGACACGTGACCGCCAGTACAACAGTAACGACGATCAATGGAGATGAGCGTGGGATATCGGATCGCTCTCTCTGACATAAATGAAGGGGATCGCTTCTTTGCATTTTCATACTCCCACTTTCTTTTCTAAACTATCACAATCATGCCAGTCCCGATGTCTGACTCGGGGAAGATCACTATCGCTATTGACCGCGGTGGTACTTTCACTGATATCTGGGCTAGCATAGGGCGGCCAGATGAAAAGAGTAAGTGGACCGGGATCTCGTTTATCTTATGGATGCAAGCTAAGAGGCGGTAGATGATTCCACAGAAGCCCCCAGTCGTCCAGACATCATCTTGAAGCTTCTCTCTGTCGACCCTTCCCACTATCAGGATGCACCAACTGAAGGCATCCGCCAAGTCCTAGAGTTGGCCACTGGAGAATCATATCCTCGAGGCCAGCCATTGAAGCTTGATCGCATTGAGTGTCTACGAATGGGCACAACCGTTGCAACTAATGCCTTACTCGAGCGCAAAGGCGCCCGCTCAGTGCTTTTCACAACAAAGGGTTTCCGAGATCTACTGAAGATCGGCGACCAGTCTCGGCCAGCCATTTTTGATTTGTCGATGGCCCGTCCGGGAGTGCTACCAGAGGGCGTGGTCGAAGTCAATGAACGCGTACTCCCTTGCCATCCTTCCGCCGATGAAGATTGTTTCACCGATTGTCGCATCGTTGAAGGCATAACTGGCGAGAAATTCCGGGTTGTTCAAGAGCTGGACCTCGTTCAAGTGAAAACAGAGCTCCAGCGACTAAAGGAGCGGGGCTACCAGTCACTTTCGGTAGCGTTATTACATTCTTTTGCTTATCCTGAACATGAGCGTCAAATTGGCGAACTGGCTCAGCAGATGGGATTCTCAGTTACACTTTCCTCAAAGCTTCAGCCTATGATCAAAATTGTGCCTCGTGGCATGTCAGCCGCTGCCGATGCCTACCTCACCCCTGTTATCAAGACCTACATCGACTCCATCTCTGCCAGCTTTGAAGGCGGCCTGGAGAGTCAGCATGACTGCCGATTTGAGTTCATGCAGTCCGATGGTGGACTAGTCGATTTTCGCAAATTCAGCGGACTGAAAGCAATTCTGTCTGGCCCTGCCGCTGGCGTTGTCGGCTTCGCAGCCACCAGCTGGGATCCCACCGAACAGACTCCCGTTATTGGCTTTGACATGGGAGGTACATCTACTGATGTATCTCGCTTTGACGGTCACTTGGAGCATGTTTTTGGCTCTAAAGTCGCAGGTGTTTTGATTCAGTCACCCCAACTGGATATCAACACTGTCGCCGCCGGTGGTGGATCTATTCTCAACTGGCGCAACGGCTTGTTCTATGTCGGACCTGAATCTGCCAGTGCTCATCCTGGCCCGGCTTGCTACCGCAAGGGGGGCCCTTTGACGGTTACAGATGCCAACTTATTCTTAGGTCGCCTGCTGCCCGAGTATTTCCCACACATCTTTGGTCCCAACGAGGACCAACCCCTGGACACGGAGACCACAGCACAACTTTTCAATGATTTGACGCAAAAGATCAACGCTGAGCGCCGAGAGCAGGGACAACAAGAATACACTTCCGAAGAAGTTGCACTTGGTTTCCTAAAGGTCGCAGATGAGTCCATGGCCCGGCCAATCCGTAATCTTACAGAGGCACGAGGTTTCGAGACTGCATCTCACCATCTGGCATGCTTTGGAGGCGCTGGTGGCCAGCACGCATGCTCAGTGGCTGACTCACTCGGTATTTCACGAATCATTATTCACAAATATTCCTCAGTGCTGTCAGCATACGGCCTCGCTTTAGCAGAGGTTGTCAAGGAGGCACAGGAACCGGTATCATCCACCTACTCATCCTCCCATTCTGCTCTTCTTCAACGCTTTGATGAGATGGCAGCAGCCGGAACAAAAGAGATGGAAACCCAAGGCTTTACCGCCGCTCAAGTGCGCCACGAACAATACCTCAATATGCGCTACGAAGGTTCCGATACTAGTCTCATGATCTTGAAGCCCGAGAGCTCATCAGACTTCTTGGAAGAATTCCGCGTGCGCCACCGTCGTGAATTTAACTTCAACTCCGAGCGACCGGTTCTCGTGGATGACATTCGCGTGCGCAGCATTGCTTCGTCTAAGGTGCGAACAGAGCAGAGTCCTTTGGTTCAGCTGAAGAATGCCAACTTGCGAGATGTCACCACGGCTCCAGCAAATACCAGCTCAGCTTATTTTGACGGCCATTCAAACCGCATTGACACACCGGTGTATCTGCTGGGCGAGCTGGAGAAGCATTCTCGCATTTCCGGCCCGGCGGTTATCATTGATCAGACTCAAACAATTGTTGTGGCTCCTAACGCAGTGGCAAACCTCCTCGATACCTGCATAGTCATCGATCTCAAAGACGAGCCAACTGCGTCTCCCGCAGGGAAGTCTCTCTCGGCAGAGATTGACCCTATCAGACTCAGCATTTTTGGTCATCGATTCATGTCTATTGCCGAGCAGATGGGTCGTACTCTGCAGAAGACTTCCGTTTCAACCAATATCAAAGAACGGTTGGACTTCTCTTGCGCCCTATTCTCACCTGATGGAGGCTTGGTGGCCAATGCACCGCATGTTCCGGTTCATCTGGGATCGATGCAATTTGCCGTGCGATACCAACACCAGAAGTGGCTGGGTAACCTGAAGGATGGTGATGTGTTGGTGGCCAACCACCCTAGCTGCGGAGGCACCCATCTCCCCGATATTACAGTAAGTCATTATCCGATCGTGGGTAGCTTTATTTGGTGCTGATCATTATTTAGGTTATTACGCCTGTCTTTGATCGGCCTGGAGGTTCCGAGATCATGTTTTACGTGGCATCTCGTGGCCACCATGCTGATATCGGTGGCATTTTACCTGGCTCTATGCCTCCGAAATCTACCGAGCTTTGGCAAGAAGGTGCTGCTATCGAAGGTGATAAGATCGTCAGTGATGGCATTCTGGACGAGGCGCGTCTAGTGGAACTGCTGGTCACGAAGCCTTCACAATACCCTGGCTGTTCTGGAGCACGATGCATCAGCGATAATATGTCTGATCTCAAGGCTCAGATTGCTGCTAACACTCGCGGAATCAGCTTGATCCAGACTCTGTTCAACGAGTATGGAACCCAAACAGTGCAAAAGTACATGTATGCCATTCAAGCCACAGCGGAGACTGCCGTCCGCAATCTTCTCAAGGAGTTATATCAGAAGTTTGATGGTCAGCCATTGGAATCGGTTGACTACATGGATGACGGTACTCCGATCTGCTTGAAGGTCACCATCGATGGTACCGACGGATCTGCTGTCTTCGATTTTGAAGGCACAGGCCCCGAGGTGTACGGGAGCTGGAACGCTCCGATTGCTATCACTCACTCAGCTATCATCTACTGCCTACGCTGCATGATCAATGCAGATGTTCCACTGAACCAAGGATGCCTGGCCCCAATTGACATCCGTGTACCATCACCGAGCATCTTGTCGCCAACCAAGACTGCTGCCGTCGTGGGCGGTAACGTCGTTACTTCACAGCGCATCACTGACGTGGTTTTCAAGGCCTTCCAAGCGTGTGCTGCCTCCCAGGGCTGTTGCAACAACCTCACCTTTGGTACAGATCCCAAGGTTGATCCATCTACTGGTGCTCTGATTACTCCTGGATTTGGATACTACGAGACAATCGCCGGCGGAAGTGGTGCGGGCCCAACCTGGAAGGGCGAGTCTGGTGTGCAAGTGCATATGACCAACACACGGATTACCGATCCTGAAATCCTGGAGAAGCGTTACCCGACTATGCTCCGTCAGTTCACACTCCGTGAGGGATCCGGTGGGCAAGGCAAGAACCCTGGTGGTGAGGGAGTGGTCCGCGAGATTGAATTCTTGTCGCCAATGAAATGTTCGATCTTGTCAGAGCGACGCGTGCATCGACCGTACGGATTGGAGGGTGGTCAGGATGCACAGCCAGGATTGAACCAGTGGATCACTCGTGACGAAGAAACTGGTGAAGAGCGTCACATCAACATTGGCGGCAAAAACACTGTCTCTATGAAGACCCACGATCGAATTGTCATCAAGACTGCCGGCGGTGGTGGCTGGGGTTCTCTGAAGGCTGCATGAAATGACTTAATCGGAATTGCCATTGTATAAGGTATCTAAAATATATAGGTAGATTTAAATAGGCCTCTATAATGTCTCATGAATCATTTACATTTTCTTCACAGCTTCGCTCTTCCAAATGCTGGCCGCCACATCTCATTCTCTAGTCGACTGGTGTTGATCATCTCGGGCCGAAGTTGGTCGAGCGATGAAACCCCCAGCATCTTCATTGTGATTTCGACTTCCTCGGCGAGAACTGCGATGCTGTTAGCTTCTGATATAGTCTCTTGAATCAAGGCATGACTTACTATCTGTGCATCTTTCCACTCCTTCAGCACCATATGCCGCGAGGGCATAGTAATATGGCCGACCAACTCCTACAGCAGTTGCTCCAAGACATAATGCCTTGAGGACATCTGCTCCATCGCGGAGCCCACCATCAACAAATACCTCGAGCTTGTCGAATGCGTCCGGATAGTATGTACGAATCTCCAGGAGTGTCATCAACGAGCTCGGGGCGGAATGGATTTGTCTACCTCCATGGTTGCTCAACAGAATTCCCTGCACACCACGTTCAACAGCCATTTTGACATCTTCGACACTCTGTATTCCCTTGAGGACAAGTGGTCCATTCCATTCCTTTGAGATCCAGTCCAAGTCCTCCCAAGTGAGACCAGCATCCACTGAGCCGGGGACTTGTCGGCCGCCGAATGCAGGCGCGTAACTGTTCTCAATATTGACTTCCCCGGTACCAGCTTTGACGACTGTCTCCTTGGGTACTGCAAGATTCTCTTGTGCCTGAAGATAGCGGTCTGCCGTTCGCTTGCCCAGCGTTGAAGTATCCACGGTGACCCAGAGGCTTTGGAACCCGGCCTTCTTGACCCTCTGAATGAGGGACTTGGCCTTTGTGCGATCAACAGGGACATAAAGTTGGAATGAAAGCTTAGACGGACTTTGGTTGTTGAGTAGCCGTTGTTCGTCGATGTGTGCATCCATGATCTCTTCCAATGTTTTTGTCGACGCCGTGCTGATCATGGTGTTCAGGCCTTTGCGAGTAGCTCCCCGGACGAGCAAAGGCTCAGCCCCTGGATGGGAACTACCCAGTGTACCCATAGCTGAGATGAAGAAAGGGAATTGCGAGGTTGAACCGAGAATGGACTTTCTGGTGTCCATTTTGTCCACGCTCCTCAAAATGCGAGGCCGGAAATTGATCAAAGACCAGTCGTCAATATTGGCCTTCATTGACAGACCCGATGCTGCCGAGCTCGATACATATACCCATGACTTCTCCGAGAGCACATCCTTTGCGACCTTTTCAAAATCCGTTGCGGTGACACACAGCGAAGGATCGGGGAGAGTTTTGGCTGCCATTTTTTTTTTTTCAATTATTTTCCGAGATAATTGGAAGTCGATATCAAAAAAAAAAAAAAGGCGAGCAAAGAAATGCCAATTGTAGATATAAATGAATCTGATAACTCCGGCTCCTGTACGGGGCCGACTTCGGCGCCGGCTGTCGAACTTCGTCGGCTCGGCTCCGTCCCGTTTAGGAAAAAGCGATCGCCGAGTTACTGTTCACAGCTTAGCACACAAGCGATGCATCGTAGTGAGCTCTGATTTGCTTGGAATCCGGGGAATCTGTCTACCCCGGGTTTGGCTCTCGCCCGAATACGGTGGATCGTTGTACATATATCCCGAGCTTCCGAATAGTCTGACTTGTTGATCCTAGCCCTACTTCAGTTTCTATTCATAGCGGAAATGGGGTTCCGAGCTATCGAGATTTGACCAACGCCACGGGAAGTTTATAATTGGTGATTATACTCTGAAGCTTCGTGGACTCCGATGGGATCCTTGAAGTATGTGATTCCCGAATATTTCGGCCGATAGGTTGGACTGATGCCGACTCAGATTTGGCTATGATTCTGCATTTCAAGGGCACGACTATTACACGCGACAGTTTCCTTGCGGACTTCAACATCACTATGTACATCAAATAGTAGTGCTATTTCCAGTAATATTAGATCAATCTTCTAGGCGGGTGCATTCTTTGAGGCTCTGTTTTTCTGATTAACTCATTCTCTGTAAACAAAGAAACAAAAACTAGACGAAGGGCATACCTGAAACGACAACCTTTCTGTATCTATATCCAGAAAGTTCATTTTGCTCTGGATTGGTGTCTTGGCTTTGCGTGAAAATAGTGAGGGGGTTTCCGTTAGGTTGAGCGCAGGACTTCACGAATTCTCCGATTGAACCTCTACAAATCGATTCGCCGAAGATGCATTCCGAGGTGATATCGGATTCTGGCTTGCTTTTTGTTTGTAGGTAGAAATGGTCCAATTTTTCTCGATTCGGGTCGAAGAGATTCTCGTGAGCAGTGGTCTCCCGAAGGGCGGTCTTTTCCTGCTCGATATTCGCGAGGAACTGGACGTAGATCAGGTATTGAAGGTCGCGTTTCCCATCCGAAGAGTTGTTCGTGACTGTGACAATATTTTTTTCATGTCCCAATGTAAGGCGAAGTAAATTCGAGTCCACAGATTGGACTTCTGCCGTTTGCTGCTGCTGCTCCAAAACCTCCTGGATATGCTGTAAGGTCGGAGTCTCCTCGGAGAGTGCGGGCGGGGGCGGTTCACGGAGTCCATAATCAATTTGCCCATAAACATGTGTCGAATAGATTCCTCTAAAAAGCTCTTTGATGTCGGAGCCTATTTCACTCTGGTCTGTTGTAATATTCACATTGATATCGCGAATTTCGGGATTGACTGAAATGCCCCACTCGGCAAAGGTTTAAAGCTCAGTGGCCGGACTGTCAAGACATTTAGCATGTCCAAATTCTTCACTGTGGACGGAAGATTCCGGTCGAAGCTAATCCACCAGGGCCCTGTGCTGTGGTCATTGTCTTGGAATGAACCTTAGAGGTAGCTCTTCGACGTGAGAAGGAAGCAGAATCCGGACATGAACTGATCATTGAAGCCAGTTCGCATGGTTGGAATCAAAGGTGGAAGAGGCTGGTCATATTCGCCTTCACGCTGTTCGGCTTGGAGACGCTTGCGATGGGCAACTTCACGACGCTGATGCTCCACGCAAGCCAGACCATCCGGTGGGTTGTATGAATAAATTTCCAAAAAGGGAAGCTTGCTGAGGTCAAAGCAGAAATATTGATACAACTTGTTGAGCTCCTCCGGCTGGATGGGAGTCGTGCTGTGTACTTGAAGTCGGTAAGCTTCACCGTCCTCCGGCCTATAGAACTGGCTTTCGTTGGCGGCGGCCACCTTCCCCAGAATGACAGTGTTGCCTTCATGGTCGGCATATTCCCGTTGGATCCATCGTCTAGGTTGGTCGGATGGATCCCGTGACAATCTGAGCTGTTCTCGCCATGTTTGAAAGATAGAGGGTAGGTGGTTGAAATGGGACTGGGGGCTGGAGGTCAAGTATTATCCTAACTGGACCGTATCGCCAAGAAATGAGAAAAATGACGATTTGTTTCGTGTCTCTACCATCGGTTTAGCTATTTTTATGTTTTTTCTTTTATGACACGATTTATACACCTTTTTTCATTCTGCCTGTAATGATTGTAAAAAAGGAGGTGTCCGGCGGCCACTATCGGCCTTACAATTGTGCAAATTACTTCTTACTTCTACTCAACAAATCTATATTCAGAGACAAAGAAATAAGACAAAAACAACATTTCCAAATACATGGTCTTCTCTTCTCACTGAATCGCTTAGAAACCGAGGGCACCTTTCATACACGCTGGCCTGGCCCTGTACGGCAGCCGGGTTCTTTGGGAACGTCGTGTCGGTAGCACTGGCGCCACCACCATTATTCATGAATTGAGTGACGGAAGTGTTGGCATCCGTGCTTTCCTGCTGGCTAACACCAGGGATTTGGTTCACGTTCTGGAGGTTTGTCTTCGCAGTTGTGGCCCAACTACTATACTGTTGCTCTATACGCGCCAGGTGTCTGTCGATCCAGTAGCACCACAACGTTCGCATGCACCAATTCGTGACACCATTTACTTGTTGTGGGTGCTCCAATGCCTTCCGAGTGCGCGTAGACCCGTAAGTCCTTTCTGGAGCCTTGCCCCAGTAGTTGTCGTCGAAGAACTTGCAGACCTTTCCTTAAGAGATGCAGGTAGTAGAAAGTGACTATGTGAGGGGGGCGCTCATTTTCAAAGGCATCTACAAAGTGAAGAATCTTTTTGCAACTGAATGATGATGACTTCTGCTAACCAATGTTTTGTGGCATCTAAACCAAATCCTGAATAACCTCCGCAACTGTACCAACTTCTCAAGATTGAATCACGAGTAGTCCGTAAGTTAAGGTGCATGTCACCTCAGCCGAAACAATGATTAAAGCCACTTTTTCTTTTCGAAGTCGAAGATTCAGGATGAAATCTTACTCTTGGCTTGATGGGATACCTCAGAGTGCAACGAAAGCCATGAAGCTAAGAAGAGCTGTTCCAAAAAGTCCACTTGTTAGCTCAATTGACTTTCCAGCTGAGCTTGTTGAAGTCGATGACGCAGCATTCGAGCTAGTAGAACTGCTTGTAGCGGACGCAGTTCCGCTCATAGAGGTGACTGATATATTTCCACTGCCCGAAGCCAAGCTGGGAGAAGTCATGCTGGCAGAGGAGTTTGATGTTGCGGAGGCAGAGGTGGCAGTAGCATCATACGTGGTCGAGGTAAAGGAGCACTGGCGGACAATATCATTTGCATCTATATGTATTAGGATATCTTCAATTTCATCTCACTAGGGCAACATACCGTTGTCCTTGCCGTCTTTGCTGTACTTGTCAAGACAAGCAGCACAGTCTGGAATGCTCTTCGATGCGCGGGGGTCATTGCAGACACATTTAATCTCAGCCGTATCGTCGTTATTATTCTTCCTGTCGCAAGTGGAAGTGAGGCTGACAACCGGGGCGCAAATGTCCTTGCACTGGGACGGGATATCACTTGAATCCACATCTTGAGCCACGACAGACGTAGCGAGGCCTAGCAGAGAGAAGATGAAGAAAGAACGCATTCTGATCAATTAAGCAAGTTTAAGCTTTGGTTTCTTCGGATAGTGAATTTCTCGGCGAAGAAGCGTGTTATAAGTAACTGCTGTTGGAGCTCCTTGGCTATCTAAATCTCATTTTTGGAGCATAACCGTTGATCATCCAAGGCATCAGCTTTCCAGGTTACGCGTTAGAACTTTCAAAAATAACTTCAAACTTTAAACGGCTGCCCCGTTAGATTATTGGAGGAAATGTGTCGCGTGCCTATGGGTTTCCATGCAAGGTATGAATTTTCAGTCGCCTAGCAATACTCTCTACAGAAAATGATCGTCGTTGCCCCATGACATAATATAAATCTGTTCTAGTGAGCCAGTCGACACGACCAACCAGAAGATCATGCCAAGCACTACCCCAAAGATCCGACTAGTGGATAGGCGTTATCTTGGCATAAAGCTAGCCGATAATTCGTTGAATCAAACATAGATTTGCGAGTTGAGATATTTCCCAGCCTTCTCCAACTTAGGTACTATTTTTAATTTTCATGCGCGAGGTCAACATTCAAAGAACATGATGTAACTTATACACTGTATTTATGGTTTAGTCAAAGCAGTTGTCTCGCTAATTTCTTACATTGGAATGGTTGACAAGATTGGCCGTGCCGTCCAGTCATTTTGTCATCTCTAGCCTGTGCTCGCTGTTTGTGGTATGTTGGTGTCTATGTTAAAATTGGCAACCCTGCAGGCGTCGTGGCTGGAGGAGGTACTTTATCCCCATCAAATACTCGCGGTGGTCTGGCTGCCACTGCTATGATTATAATATACGCAGGCTTTTGGTCTTAACGGTATCCAGTGGATTGTCTCTGCTGAAGTATTCCCCAGAGCACTACGAAACTTCTCGAGCACACGGGCTGCGCTGGTTTAATGGGCAACGCAATTCCCAGTCAGAAAGTGTCTGCCTTATATATTCAACTCATTTGGCTATGGCACCTGGCTCTTCTTTGCTAGCTTTTTGGTCATTGATATGATCTGGTCGTATTTCATTTTTCCAGAAACTAAGGGGCTGATCGTTGATCAGATGGATATGATCTGTTTCTTACCATTCTTTATTAATTATCTCTTTAGTGGATATAACCAGCCAGGGCATCGTGGTACCCCATACTCGGCTTACAAACGTACAAGCTCTCGAAGAACAAGCTCAAGCTACCAATAAACTTGCTCGCGCAAAGTACTTTGAAGAGGTATAGGCGGGAAGTGGAATAAAATCAGCCTATACGGGCCTGTTGAGCATATCTATATCGCGTTGCCTAGAAACTTGTTTGTGCTTAATTGGATCATGTACCTTAGAAAGGAGGCAGCTGGCGCCGAGCTTGTAGTTCAGAGATGTTGATAAATAAGGAATGAACGAGTCTCGAGGAGACATCTCTAGCCCCAACTAAATACATACGCATAACCGCATATTTCGCATAATTCATTGAAGTGACAGTGAGCAGCTCAAACATTTATAGAGCCTTCAGCTTTCCACGGCGTGCATCCCGCCATTAAAACCTGTTGTAAATTCTGTGAGTTTGTGGTCTCCTTCCAGATTGTTTAAAGAAGTTCATATTCATACGGAAGCATTCGTTTCTGGGCTTCCATTGAAGCAGTAGGAGTGGTATGAGTGGTATGAGTGGTAGATGACGTCCTTTTCATTGGTACCGACATGGACATGGATGCGGATGAAGACGTAGGCTTTTGCATACCCTGAAAAAGGGGTTAGACTAAATGAAACTGGCATATGACCATTATCATATTTATACCTTTTGGTGCTGTAAGAGCTAAAGTCAGTAAGTCAAACGTAAATAGTCGGAGCAGATGAGACGTACTTCCTGGGCACCGCCATGAGGAATAGCAATAGCGGCTCCCATGAACAGGGCACAAATAAATCCGAGACGCATGATAGAAGATTGTATAAATAGGTTGTTCTGATAAAAGGTTGGCCAAGTTGGACTTGACCTAGATGTTTGATCGTTGGTAGAAGTGTTCTTGGTCAGATTGAACCAGGGAGGATGAGCCTTTATATAGATAAGAGGCCTGTCGGTCGATTTCGTCGTTGCAATGGCTCCTTAGCTTCAGCGTCATAACTGATGGTCTAAGAAGTTAAAAAAAGAATGATGCGTTACAGAATTTGCCTGTCGTGGTGAAAGCGTTGCCAATCTTGAGCTTAGCTCGCCACCGAAATCCTAGAAACAAAGCCCATTTCATTGCACACAGGACTCTGACGGGTGCAGTGCCAACTCTGATGTCAATGGAATGTGGGAGACGTGAGTTCCCATGCCCGGTGACGCGCATTCCATTTTCTTCGATCAACATTCCGGGCCGCAAATGGGAGACCTTTTGGTTGCGTCAAGAAAACTGTAACCCGAGAAGACTCTGAAACTACAGAGATATAATATGACCTAAAAGGGCTATCACAAGCATCGTCGTGGATAAACAATGTACATGTAAAAATGCATCCAAAATGTAGAAACATTTTTCAGCCCTTTTGGTCTTTGCGATACCGTCGCCAACTCGTAAACATGAAACATATTGACACCACAAGGCCCAGTCCCGCCAGTCCAATTCCCAAATACAGCGCACCACGGTAGCCACGAATGATTATGTGTCCTGTGTCATTGATATTGGTTTCAACTGTGCCCGCAAATCCAAGGCCCAAGGAGATGGAGTAGTTGACCGTGGTAGCCACGAGGGATGCAGCGAGCCCTTGATGGTGGCGATGCATGGAATTACTCAGAATTAGCGTTCCAGAGGGGAACGACATATCCCTAAACCCAAGTTAGTTAAACGCATGATCAAGAGCAAACGACGCTGGACAGGTTGATACATACATTCCCCACGAGGTGGTGATGCTCACCACGAATGCTTGTGCCCAGTAGGTTTGGTCGACAGGCACGGTGGCAAATATTGAGAGACCAGCCGTGAAAAATGCCATTGCGCAAAACATGATCACGCTGGGCGGAAGGCGACCAAGCAGGAATCCAGTGATAAGTGCCGCAATGGCACCGGAAATTGCTGCAGCAGACCATTTGGCTGTGGCCAAGAGCGGAGAGTCCCCTTTGACTACTTCCATAAATTGATAGAAGTAATATATGATGATACCAAAACTTGACCAACCAGCTGCGATGCATCCAAGAACCCAGGCTAGATCGCCTGTAAAAACAGCCCGTGGGAGCAACGGGCATAGTGATTTGCGTTCAATCAATGCAAAGGCGCCGAGACACAAAAATCCAACAATGAGAAGCACATAGGTGTAAGGGGTTTTCCAACCCACAAACGCAGCCTGGTTCCAGGAAAAATTGATCAGCACCAAGCCCGAAATACCTGCAGTGGCTCCGAGGAGATCAAGACGCTGCCAGAAACGAAGATCGTCGCTAAACTTTGGTCGCGGATTGTGGGGGATTACTAGTCTTCCGATCAAAGCTAGCATGGCACATACGAGTCCCATCACCCAATATGCCCAGGGCCACCATACAAGCTGAGCAAAGATGGATGAGAAGACACCTCCCACAATGAATCCTCCAGGAGCGGTAGCACCGAACAGACTGAAGATCATTTCCTTCCGCGGGCCGGGGGGATATGTACGTCCAAGAATTGCAATAGCGTTAGGAAGCAGTATAGCTGGTCCAATTCCCTGGAGAGCACGACAACAGTCAAAGAAGATTTGGGTGGACCAGACGCTAAAGCCAGCCAGCAAGGACCACAGGCCAAACCAACAGAAGCCGATCACAAACATTCGACGATGGCCATACAAATCCCCCAGTCGGCCTGCAACCAAAATAAATGTACCGACACTCAAACTATAGGCAGCCGCAAACCAGCTCAGATTTGCGGGATTAGTGGTGCCAAAGCTACGGCCGATGATATGAACTGGAGCAATAGAGATGCAGAGACCGGCCTGGGTCATAAATTGCGCCATGCAAACCACAGCTACAAAAATGACCTCCCGTAATAGCGAGTCTGGTGGCGATATCTGCGACTGCGAAGTCTCGAGCCGCGTTAAAGCCTCATCATTGCCATGCGTGGGCGCCTTTTCTAGGTTGATGGGGTCGACATGTTCTTGGGACGAGTCTATATAATCCATGGTCAAAGAAAAGACGAGATTGAGCAGATATAGAAGCTACAGAAACATGGCAAGAAGGTCTCTTTTATCAGATCTGGTGTGGATCCCGAGCTTAACATCCGTCGGATCCGAACCCGACGGATGACATTAAGCTTAAATTGGCAGTGAACTACTTAGTGAGTACTGATTACTGAGTACTAGGTAGATAGCAATTGACTAGTTGATTATTGAGTCATTCAATGGCTAATAGTGTTTACAGGAGAATGAAGAAAAGATCTCCCAGGCAATTGCACAGTTGTGCTTCAGTAGTTGTACTTGACTTCAAATATGGCATTGGCCAACCTGGAAAGCATTGAATGACGTTGAGGTCAGGGTAAAATATTTCTTCTTGCTATGCATCACCAATTGTAGCCGAATGTGAGTATCAAGTGATTCAAAGATCCAAAGATTCTATACTTCACCTGAGTATGGTTACATAAGCCAATCACATGCCCGGACATCAGGATTAATTTCTCCGTCTTAATCTCCTTCAGCTTCCAGCTTTCATTGTTATGGTCGCCATGATGCCTTGGCTGGTCATGGCGCGCATTCTTTGAATTCCATTCTCGCTTCATCTTGTTTTCGTGGCTCAGCTTTTGCTGACATCCTAACATTCCAGAGAAAAAGATAAGTTGCAGCGGGTTCCAAGTCTACATCTTGACTCGATGACAAAATCACCACCGATTGTGTTTATAGCCAGGTAAATCTCATTTGCCTCGTGCTTCTCTGCGCTGCTAACTGGGCTGAAGACATGGCGCCCGCCTCGATGCTGCAGACAAAGACTGGCATCTTACCTCCCCTACGCCTTACGACCCCCCTCTCTCCTACGGTGGGTGGATGCAAGCTCGCGCCCTAGGTGTACGGATCGGCAGTCTACTGAAAACCCGGCAATTCACCGGAGAAGACTCGCAGGACCAGCATCATCCGACCTCGGATGATCAGGCCAGCCTAAAACCCGCCCCCGCATCTTCGGACGTGTACGACCGATATAACGTCATTGTCCATACATCTCCATACCTGCGATGTCTTCAAACTGCTATTGGTGTCAGTGCGGGTATCAGCTCACACCCTATCGAGACACATGAGGCAAGCCCTTCCCTACTCCCAGCCTCGCCAAACCCCGACCCACGATGTCTGCTTCGCGTCGATGCATTTTTGGGAGAATGGCTGTCACCAGACTACTTTGACCAGATCACGCCACCTCCTAGCTCGGATAGAATGGTGGCGTCTGCCAAAGCGGAATTGCTGCGTCGTGCCGAGGTCATCTCTGCTACGGACGGGTCGGCAAGGGCTTTGTCAGGTCATTTTCCCGGTGGCTGGGGCAGTCACTCTCATCCCAATTCACCCACAACCGAGGAGGAGGAAGGCTTGCATTCTAAATCGATCCAACACGGTCCACGACAACGTGCTAGCACATATGACACCCAACAAAACCCTGTCCATGCCAAGGATGCGAAGAAGCCTCTGGGCCGTCTAAATACAGACCTACCGTCCACTCTAGATGCGTCCTATATACCTCCCACGCCGAGCTATGCGGTCTCTTCTTCCGATCCCATTCCTACCGGATATGTTGGCCATGCGCGGAACGCATGCACGAGGATCGATTACCAATGGGACAGTTTGCGCACACCGTACTGGGGAACTGGAGGTGAATATGGCGAAGAGTGGAGTACTATGCATGAACGGGTTCATGATGGGTTCCAGCACATGGTGAACTGGTACCAAGCACAGGGATCATCTGACCATAGGTCTGAGAGCACCTCGAATGGGGCAAGTACCGACGGTGATGCGCAAACGGTCCTCGTTATAATCACACATGGCGCGGACTGTAATGCGTTGATCAGCGCATTGACTGGTCACGCGGTCCTCCTTGATATCAACACGGCCTCACTCACCATGGCTGTACGACGCGACCGCATCAAGAACCCCGCCCCGGAGGATGCGCGTAATTCTCCAGAGCGCGTGGGGAGCCAATCGGTCTCACGGGAATACTCCCTGCAGCTTGTGGCGTCCACTGATCATCTGCGTCCAGGAATCAACCCCGCACAGCTCACCTCGCTGGTATCTCCCTCCGCATCACAGGCTGTTCCATCAGCTCCGGTGTCGTCTTATCGGAATCGGCTTACTTCTCGCTCATCGCTCCTCCAGGGCACATCAGCAACTGGGCCGCCGCTGAATTCCATAACGAGTCCTCGAGGCTGGACGCTGGCCATGCGCCCTTCAACTAATCCTCGCGGTGCCTCTGGGCTCTGGGGGTCGATGTCTCCCGACAAGACCGATAAGATCGAGAAGACCGACAAGCCCGACGACACAGAAGACGATCTTGTGCCAAACTTTGGTGACCGTCCAGTCAGCCGAGATTCAGCACTTCCTGAGAAGCCTGTGGATGGCTGGACAAAACAGTTACCACAACGAACGCTGTCGCAGCGTGGTTTATGGGGGAGCGCACAATCGTTGGAGGATCGTGAGGGTGGATCAAAGCGGCGATGGACAGTGACGGAGCAGAAGTTATGAAATTATGTGTAAATTCTAGGATACCTCTATGCATGGTGGGCGTTTTGCTTTTTTTTTTTGAGTTTTTTTTTTCCCTTCATGATAGCTCAACTCATTGACACCCCAATCTTCAGGCAATAAATCCAAGGCATCCCAGCCACCCAGGCACCCGGGTGGCGGTTCCCCTCATTGTGTTTGTCCCTTCTCCCCTTCTCCCCCTTAGCTATTCTTTGTATCTTTCTGGACTTCTTGGACTTCTTGGGTTTCACATGGCAAGCCTCGACACAGACGGCCACTCCGTCACTTATTGCTCAGGTCGAACCGGATCCCCGGATCTACGGCTGATCCACTACAATGATGTTTATCACGTCGAGTATGCGCCCCTCTCGTCCAGCTCGCCACCCTGCCTTGAATGGAACTATACTAACATATTCTACTTAGGTCTGGCTCTGCAGAACCTGTTGGCGGGATATCTCGATTCCAATCCCTCGTGAACTACTACCGATCTCACTCGCAATTCGCCGGGCAGCCCGATATCCTCACCTTCTTCTCCGGCGATGCATTCAATCCGAGTATCGAGAGTACAATTACAAAAGGCAGACATATGGTACCATTTCTCAACACAGTGGGAACCGATGTGGCTTGTGTGGGTGTGAGTATGGCAACCAGCAACCCGCCTGGCATGTACACCGCTAATTCATCCAGAATCATGACCTTGATTTTGGAGTGGTCCAGTTCCGGCATCTTGCGAGCCAATGTCATTTCCCGTGGCTTTTGGCAAATGTGCTTGACCCGGCGTTAGGAGACGGTGTTCCAATCGCCGACTGTGGTAAGACCCGCATATTGACATCATCGAACGGGATCAAGATTGGCGTGTTGGGTCTAGGAGAGAGAGAATGGTATGCATTCCAGACGATACGCTCTTAGCATCTTCTGCTTACACGACTTTAAGGCTCGGCACAATCAACGTACTTCCGCCTGATCTGATTTACAAATCCGCATCTGAAACAGCTCGAGTACTTGCTAAGCAACTCCGGGAACAAGGAGCAGACCTTGTCATCGCTGTCACCCATCAACGTGAACCAAACGATCATAAATTAGCCAGCAATCTATCGCCCGATCTTGTCGACATCATCCTCGGAGGACATGACCACTTTTATGCGCATTCCATTATCAATGGAATTCATGTCTTGCGATCAGGGACTGACTTCAAACAGTTAAGCTATATTGAGGCTTTCCGCAAACCTGGTGGGAAAGAGGGCTGGGATTTCAACATCGTGCGGCGAGATGTAGTTCGCTCAATTCCTGAGGACCCTGATACGGTGAAGTTGGTGGCCCGGCTCACATCCAGCCTCAAGGCTAAACTGGAAAAACCAATTGGGTTCACTGTTAGTCACCTCGATGGTCGTTTCTCTACTGTACGCCAGCGTGAATCCAATCTAGGTAATTTTGTCTGCGATCTAATGCGCTTCTACTACGCCGCTGACTGTGCCATGATGGCCGGTGGCACCATTCGCGGCGATCAAATCTACCCGCCAGGGATTTTGAAGCTGAAAGATTTGTTGAACTGTTTCCCTTTTGAAGATCCCGTCGTGCTACTACGCCTCAGTGGTCAGGCATTGCTGAATGCACTTGAAAACGGGGTTAGCCAACTTCCTGCACTCGAGGGCCGGTTCTCGCAAGTGTCGAATATCAGCTATGGGTTTAAGCTCACAGCACCCCCGGGCTCGCGCATTACATTCGCGCGTATCGGTGGTGAACCCATTGATCTGCATCGTGATTATGTCCTCGCGACTCGTGGATACATGGCGCGAGGTAAAGACGGATTTTCCGCATTACTAGTTCAGTCTGAAGGAGGTGAGGTGGAGGAGCTTGTTGATGAGGAAAACGGTGTGCTCATTAGCACCATTCTTCGCCAATATTTCCTAAGTCTGAAGGTACTCGGTAAATGGAATCGCTGGAGCGCCAGTTTGCGCCGACACTGGGGTACTGTCCATCGCAACCTGCATGGTGAAGGCTGGCTAAAACCGCCATCCGCCGCGACGTCTCCCAAAGCCGAGAAGCCCCCAGTCAAGAAGCTAGGGTCATGGCCTGCTCTTAAGCGGACAAACCATGCAGAATACTATTACGGTCGATTCCCTGAAGAGCTTGGACAGGATATCAAAGCTCTCACTGGGAATGAGACTAATGGCGATGCCATGGACTCTGATTCCGATGAGGATCCGGATATACTGACCTCATCGCAACCATTCACCAACTACGTTACCTTGCCAGCGCAGTCCTCCGCCGACGAAGAGCATCGCTTGCAAATTGCGCGGCGAGTTGTCCGGAAGTGGATGCGGCACGCAGGACTACAGCCTACAACGTTGAACACCATGGACGGTGAGGGAGAGTTCACTCCAGCTTGGACGTCAGGTATCTCTCCTCGGCTGGAGGGACGAATTGTGGAGGAATAGACACGCCCGTCGGCGTTCCTTTCAGGCATTCGTTTTCGGGTTCCGTTTATATGTTCAGTTTTATATTTGCGTGCTGTCCCTATCTTGCATCTTGCATAAGCACTGGTGAGGCCTCTCGGCGTTTTTGCGACTGGCGAGATGGAATGCATAATACCAGGCTTTGAATTAGTCAGCTTTCTTCTTAGGAATCTCCTTTCGCAATAGATAGTCCCCTCCTCTCCAGGCTTTGTAGACTCCGTACAATCCACTGAATGGCCAGACATCCCAAAGAGTTCGTTTGACCATTCCCTTCCATCCACTTTCGAAGACCCCGCGATGCGCACCCGGGAGATCCGATTCGCGCACCCGTACCTTGTCATACAGCGTGGGAAGGTGTTGTGCATGGTACTTGCTACGCAGAGTATCGTAGTCCTGTTTGTTGTAAATTTTCCAGAACTCTGCCTCTGTATAGTAAGTATGTGCATAGAGCCATTTCTTTCCTCCAAGGCTATGAACCTTCTGTTCGAGCTGCCGATTTTGAGCCACAAATTCGGCTTGTCCAGTGGTGGTTGATGGTCCCCAGATTCCAAAATTCATCAAAGTTGTTTTCTCTGGGTTCGAATCATCTGCTTTGCTATGGTTCATCGTCTGTCCTTCCAACCCACCGGCGCTTCCAGGGGGTAGTGGGCAGAGCCAGAGAGGATATTGCCCAAAGTTCTCGGGATGGTCCAGCCAGTCGAGGAACTCAGAAGCGGTAGATACTGGCACGCCGACGTCTTGAATGACATACTGGCGTGCGAGACCACTGACATGCAAAGCGTGGTACATCACCCGGGTATACATAAATCTGTTGAGGAGCCAGCGCGTAAGTGGGATGAACGGGACGCAGAAGTAGCGGAAAGCGTAACGTGCAACCCAGAAGCCGCCCCGGTCATAGCGGAAGAGATAGTCTGTCAGAGGAATGTAGTCCACTGCATCTGGAGTGTGAGAGCCAGCTTGCTTCGTGAGAGATTTGGTGATCCGTTCGACGTGCAAATAAAACCAATCATCTTGTCGACGAGTGAACCGATGGACTGTTATATTGGGACTTTTGCTCACTTGCCGTCCAGCGCAAACAACGATCTTGTTCTTTGAGTAAACGATACCGTCGAGATATTCAGTCTTCGGATCAGCACGAGCCTCCTGGAAGTCGCACAGTGCTTCTTTCATATTTGAACTGACATAGTATTTCAATTCGATCAAGGGTTCTGCCTTCTTTAATCGAACCTCCAACAAGGTGACCACTCCAAGAGTACCAAAGGAAGATGCAGCGCCCCAGAACAAGTCCGATCGTTTGTCCTCAATATCCTCCTTCAACTCGACGCGGTCATTGAAGGCCTTCACCACCTGGCCATCTGCAAGAACCATTTCAATCCAATTGACCGTATGATCAAAGAACCCTTCCCGAAACGAGCTGCTCTCGCCCGACGTTCCGGAGAATCCGCCTCCGACGGTGATACCCGGAAACTCCATAACGACGAGCGGGACCAGGCCCAGAGTTCGGGAGGCGTGCACAAGGGCATCCATCGGGACATTAGGCTCGACCAGTGCCGTGCAGCTGTCTGCATTGATCTGCAAAATGTGGGTGAGATCTGCAGTGCTCACTGTGGTAGATGCGGAGTGGTTGGAGGGTCGCGTGCTATTGGTTGCGCCATGATAAATGCGAAATGGTTGTTGGCGGCGGTAGAAGTCAGTGACCCGCGCCGATATCTCCTGCACAGCTTCAGAATGAGTCATGAGGGAGGCCAATGCAGAATGCAGAATGCAGGATGCTGGATGCAGGATGCAAGGTTAAAATGGAGAAATCAGGCCGAAGCTCGGTTTCCCCGCAAAATTCTTATCGATAAGAAATTTAGCACGCGTTAGGGCTCTTTCTAGTCGAAACGAAGTGTTAAAGCACTTCGCTGCTAAATCAGGTCAGGTTAATCCTAAGATTCAATATAATATAGAAAGAGGTGTACCTTACATACCTTACAGACCTTAGAGATAGAAAATACAAGATGGAATTGGAATTGGACTCGCTTAAACTACAGGTATCATAAAGTCATTATTGAACTCCAACTGGGCGTGCTCCTGAGAGGTTGACCACCCGGCCCCCTCCGGCTCCTCCTGCTCCTCCTGCTCCTCCATTGGCTCTAGGTGCATTGAACCCGGTAGGCGGGGGCTGAACCCAGCCAGGAACGCTGGAATCTTCGTTCTCATGCGAAAAGATGGTCTGCCAAACATTTGGGAAGCCTGTAGGCAAGGCGCCTCGGAGTCGGGCACCCGGAATGGCGAATCGAGGGTTGCGGTGGGTGAGGTACCCGCGCATCAGACCTTGTGTCAGTAGGGATGCAAATATCGACTCGATTTCCCGCATCAGAGGAGACGGGGTGTGGGAGTATCTGCTGTCTTCGGGTTCGTCGGAATATGGGTACATGTCGCAATCGCCATAATCATCATATGGCTCGCCATCCACCAGCTGACCGGTTTCACTGGGCTGCCAGTACCCTTCATCATTATAGAAGCCATCTGGGGCGATGTAATCGCCATATTCCGCGAGTATTTCACTATCCTGGGGACCAGTATTCTCATCTTCCCCTGACAAGCCCGCGTACTCGGAATCTGTGGGTTCGAAAATGACCTGTGAACCATATTTGTTGAGAGCCGCTGCGGCACCAGTCGGGCCATTCCCGGATAATGTATGCTGTGATTGAAGCCATCGCGTTGCTACAACGGCCTTCTTGAGATAGAGATACGGGGGAGGTCCGCGTTGCGCCTGCGCCTGCGGATCTCCATGGAAACCTCCGTTGATGAAAACTTTGCGCGCAAAAGAACGCCATACAAGAATCTCGCATCGATTGCGGAGAGTGAGCAAAATCCCTTTGCGGGCGAACCATTCAGCGGTGGGTGAGCTGAGGGAGAGATGTTGTCGGAATGCAAGGTAATCTCCTCGAGTGATCAACCGACATAGAGGTTCGAATTGTTCGGCAAGACCTTGTGCCTCCGGTCTTTGCAAAAGCGCCCGGGAGGGGAATCGGCCCAGTATGATGTTGCATGGAATCAAATAGGTGAGGATTAGGTGTCGTTGGCTTGTTGCCTGGCGGTGGCATTGGTCATAGGCAGCCTGCAGGGCTGTCTGAGCGGGGAAAAAGAGGTTGTTGGCGAAGAGATAGCGACCGAGGTAGTAGAGGTAGGTAACACGCTGCGAGGCAGGGAAGTAAGCCAAGGGGGGCGACTGCGCGGTGATGCTCGCAAACATCTGTTCAGCGTTGCGAAGCTTGCCGCACTATTTTTCGTCAATAAGAATATGCGGAGGGAAAGAACCAAGAGACTTGCATACCTGGAAGAGGAGTTTTAGACACAAATTGGCCATGAGATAGATACCGATCCGTTTGCCCTCTGGCTTGCCATGCGGGCCAGGAGTGCCGGTACGGTCAGTCAGGCACTTGATAAATGCTTCGCGCACCACGTTGGCCGATTTTTCTACCAAAGTCACTTTCTCAATCGTATCATCTTGGTCTGATTGTCCTTCCATGCGTAGGATATGCGCGATCAAATCCGGTCGACGATCGAGACCCATAGCCAATTTCGCCAGGACTTTGGACAAGTAGAGCACAGTAGGAAGAACAACGACGCCCATCTGGCTATCCCCAAGGGCAAGCACACATTGGCTAAAGTTGTAAAGAATTGAGTCAGTGGTCAGGCTCGTTATTGCGGGCATGTTGCGCCGTGCATTAGACCTCTGCGGGTTAGAACCTACTTGAGCAAAGCTTTCAACAAATTATATGTCTCCAGCAAGTTTTCCGTCTTCACGTCGCGCAGAAAGGCCAGGTAGAGCTTGAGAAAGGTCGGAAAGGCGGTCCACGAGGAGCTACCCTTGGATCGCGGCACAAGGCGATCACATCGTTGGAGAAGCTCGGCATCAGATTTGGGACCTGGGGGAAAGTTACTTCGTAATTCCTCGATCATGCGCTCGTAAATTTCAGAGAGGGGCGGCTCGATCTGAAGGAAGTCCTGTACTTTAGCACCGTCGCGATTCTGGACCAATTCCCCAAGGCTGCCGAGGAATTGGTCAAGAACGGGTGTGGGACCCATAGTGAAATATGGGACTGGGCGCTCAGGCTGTTTATCGCAGCGGTCGAATGAAACTCAAGAATAAAATATCATGACGCCTATGAGGAAGTTGACAAAGAAGAGTCAACCTTGAAGACTGCGGATGGCATTGTTGCGGCAGAACGAGGTTTACCGCCCAGGGGTTGTATGCCATCGGATTTTCGAACCGGGTTTCTACTCAATTCATCAATGCCATTGGGTGATTTAGTTCATGATATACCAATATCTGTAGTGCAGGTTATGTACTGGTTTGGTCAATTTGAAAATATTTCCTCATGGTATCTACAGTCAACTCTCGCTTATACCACGGTGGGATATTGCACATTCTTGATAATAACACATCCCTTGCTTGGATGGCCCCTTCATTCCAGTTTTTTCCATATAAATTGACAGAATATAACACATTTTGTTTTACCACACTTTCTTCCTCTCAAATCTGCTTAGTCAGCGCAATCAACCAATCAGAATGCCTCAATCTACAAGCTCTCCTACCCTCCCGACCCCACCCAAGCGCGTCAGAATGGGACCAAAGCGTACCAAATTGGGTATATCAGACGCGCAGAAACAGGCACTACGGGCATTTTGGTCTAATACTAGCCCAAAGCCCACGCAGACTGCATGTGCTAAGTGGTTTGAGGACCAATTCAAACAAGTGATTGACCGGTCAACCATATCAAGGATCCTTTCATCCAAATACAATTATCTTGATACGGGCCCTGCAGGGGCAAACAAACGATCTTCATCCTCTCATTGGCCATTATTGGACCAAAAGCTATATGACTGGGCAGATAACCATATTGGCAATGGAATACCAATAAATGGCCCTTTGATCCAAACTAAAGCAGCTGAGCTTTGGAGACAAATACCGGAATACAAAGATCGGACCAAACCTCAATTCTCTGAGGGTTGGTTAACTCGCTTCAAACAACGCCACTCTCTTCAATATCATACTTTCCACGGAGAAGCTGCCTCAGTCCCATCCTCGGTACATGATCAGATCAAAAGCACCAAATCGATTTGCAATCAATTCAAACCGTCCGAAATCTACAATATGGATGAAACTGGCCTATTTTGGCGACGTATGCCAAATGGTGGTCTTTCAAAGGGAAAAATTGCTGGCAAAAAGCTTGATAAAACACGAATCACTATTGTTGTTGCATCAAATGCGGATGGTTCCGATCGAGTCCCTTTATGGTTGATTGGCACAGCAAAAACCCCTCGCGCACTCCGGGGGTTAATTTCCGAGCTCTGGGATGTGTTTGGCGTCACAACAAGGCAGCATGGATGCGTCATGACATTATGGAGGACTGGTTGCGATCTTTCTATGGGCGTATTCCCTTAGATAAGAAAGCTTTGCTCCTTTTAGACAATGCTTCACCACATGTTATTGGACTCCAGCGAGCGCCACCACCACCCCGGATTACGGTTGTTTTTTTGCCAGCAAACGCAACTTCAATTTATCAACCCTTGGACCAAGGTATTATCCAAAACTTGAAGCACCATTATCGGAAGAAATGGATGCGCTATATGATTGCTTTTCTTGATCGTGGGATAGACCCAAAACAAAGAATGAGCATTTATTATACTGTTACCTGGGTAACGCAAGTTTGGAGAACAAGTGTATCAGACCAAACGATTATCAATTGCTTTAAACAAAGTACTTTGATTAGTCCAAAGTCTATACCTATACCTGAGTCCGCGCCCGAGTCCGCACCTGAGTCTGCACTATTTTCCGAGCCCGGATTGAGTGATGAGATTGAAAGTCTATATAATCAAGCAATTGATAAGCTTGGTGATAAAGATATTGTGCCATTTGACGAGTTTTTGAACCCTTCGGACGAAGACATGTTAGAAGATGGGACTGAAGGGCGAGATGAGACCAATGAGCAAGATATATATATTGCCCCAACAACCTCAGAAATTCAGGATATTGACATTGATGGGCCCCCACCTGAGCTTCTGTCTAATTCTGCTATATTGGACAGCCTCCAGGATATCCTACTATGGGTTTGTAGCAAAGAAAAGGGTACCTCGGACCATATTAGACAAATTGAGAGCTTAATCAGCGACTTTGGCAGGATTCAGATTGATGAGAAACGTCAGGTGACTTTGGATCAGATGATGGGATGGAAGACTAAATAGGTATTAGGGCTTAGAGTTAGCTTGTCAAATATTATGTCATCCTCTCACCAAAACACAACTCAATTATACCACGTAATTTGGCTTGGATAGTATGCTGTGGTATAAGCGAGAGTTGACTGTACCAATCGTGGTTTCGATCTATACATACCAGATTTACACATAAACGGCGAGATGTCTCCCTGCTTTCTATGAAAATCTCATTGTTCCCTCTCGCGGCTTTGCTCGGCTACCATTCGAGCTGAGAGGTACTTTTTTGGTTCACAAAGACATGTGAAAGTAACACTTTAGAGCAGTGTAGGTCGCACATAGCCCCATCCAGAGCTTGAAACGTCTAGTCTTCTATGAATTGACTCTTGTGACGGCATCCCGAGGAAGATATCTGTGGATCCTGCGGCCTAAAGAAGCAAATAACAGTAAAGGAAGCGTGTGGATAGAACAAACAGCCCTGATCGAAGTATGAAATTCTTGAAATCTTCCGACATGATGTCATGTCTTCACATGAAAGCACTGAAGCGTCCAACGTCGTATAAATATTCTCCCGGCTCTCACCATTTCTTTTCTCATCTTCAAACATGGCGGCCTCTAGCAATGAGTCGTTTATCTTGGCGCTGATCCGGCATCCATTTGTAGAAACCTTTACCTGGTTCTATATGGCCCTGCAGGCAGTCCTGGTCTACGTCTTTTCTCCCGTTCCCCCACCCCCAACCGCTCAAAACGCCAACATCCCTCGAAAGAGGGTTGCAGTCATTGGTGCTGGATTGACTGGAGTGTCCTCTGCTGCCCATTGTGTGGGTCATGGCTTCGATGTGCAACTATTTGAATCACGACCTAAAGAACAAGGTCTCGGAGGCATCTGGAGTGTAGGATTCTCCCTGCTTAGTGGAATAGAACTTCAACTAACAAGCTATAGAGAGTCAATTCGACCTCTGCATTGCAGGTCCACAGTCTCATGTACCGGTTCCACCCGTCTGTCCACTTTGATAGCGCATATCCTTCCCAGCAGCAGATCAAGGAACAGATTATCAAGGTCTGGAAACACTATAACTTGGAAGGACGTACCGCCTTTGAGACCCATGTCACCTCCGTGAAAAAGAACAAGAACGGCAAATGGGTCATCAACGACGACGAAAGCCAGTACGGCGTCTTCGACGGTATCTTGGCTACAGTAGGCGTGTGTGGAGACCCTAAGATGCCTCCACTTCCCAACCAAGAAAAGTTCAAGGGGGAAATCTACCATTCCTCTAATCTGGATGGCAAGAGTGCCAAAGGAAAGAAGGTGTTGATTGTTGGAGGCGGCGCCAGCGCCATCGAGGCACTAGAATTTGCTGTCAAGAACGGTGCCGCCGAGATCGACGTCTTGTCTCGGTCAGACAAATGGATCATCCCCCGAAACGTGCTCGTGCAATCCCTGCTGGCTTGCAACATCTTTGGTCAGGAGATTTCTCTCTCATGGATCCCCGAATGGTTGCTGCGCAAGTTCTTCTACCGGGACCTCCAAGACATTGCGCCGACTGAAAAGGGAATCTTCACACAGACTCCCATGGCCAATTCTGAATTATTCGACCAGATTCGGGAAGGAAAGGCGCATTGGCTGCGAGGCGATATTGTTTCAGTGGAAGAGAGGGGTGTGACATTCAACTTCCGATCCAAGGGTGTGCCCAAGGGAGGCCCTGGCCAGGAGCGCCTGGTTGAGGGTGACATCATTGTCATGGCGACTGGCTTCAAACGGCCTTCATTGGCCTTCTTGCCGGAGGAGGTTTTCGAAGAACCGTACGGCCCGCCCAGCTGGTATCTCCAAGTCTTCCCACCCAAATACCCGGACATTTGCGCAAACAATAGCACCTACGTTGACGCCATTGGAACAGTGGGCAACATGCATATTGGAATCTACACACGATTTTTGCTCATGTTCCTGACTGACCCATTGACCCGTCCCACTGAGGCTTGGATGAAGACCTGGATCGATTTCACACGGTTCATGAAGCGTCTGGCACCCACGGGAGCGTTTGAGTTTTTCACCTATGCTGAACTGATTTACTGGTACTTATTTGTTCTGGTCATTAACCCATTCCGTTGGAAGTGGGCGTTATTTGTATTCTTCGGTATCGGCCGCGGATTGCCCTTGATGGTCGTGGAGCAGGAAAACGCCTTCCGCAGGGAGTTGGAAAAGCAGCGCCCAAAGAATAAGACTCAATAAATGTGTGAAATAAGAGGTGTGACCAACATAGCAGGCGATTTATTTGCAGCGAAAGCAGCATAGCGATGAAGCCAGGACTTGGGTTTTGATTGGCTCTGAATGAATAAAGAAAGCTCCACAGAGATCTTCAATGCATGTAATATGAAGCAAAGAAAGTTCAGTGCATACATTAAGTAACAGGTATCCATTAACAGCAACCTTGGACGATTTGAAAGCTAATTCCGATGTCAGTGCTCTTTAATCTCCGATATTTTCTTCTCCATGTTGTAAGCCAGGTTCCCCCCTTGTAGAAAGCTACCTGGGATATAGCGCTTTTCTTCCAGCCATAATATCGGCCAAAGCAACGTGACACCAGCAACACAGAACAGCGTTGCAATCAGGTGCCAGCCAAAAACAAGCCAGTATCCAATGTGTGGCATGATGAACTTGATAAACTCCGAGGTTTGGTATAGATCTTCTTGTTTGGTGATGTAGTATAGTCTGTGGTCCCCATTGGTCGTGGCATCGCTCTTGGGAGATTCAAAAGTCAAATCCAAGACAGTGGTGAGCGTGGCTGGAGCAACATGGAAAGGAACAAGCCATATAGAGAAGATTTGTGACATATTCACATAAAGTTTGAGCTTTTCCTCGTCGAATGCTATAAAGATGTTAGATTCTTTACTCTTCTATCACGGTCGCGTAGTGACATACCGATAGAATGGACCTCCAACTCGATTCGAGGCGACATAATCTTGTACCACTGAAAGATCTTTGCAACCCACCATCGGCTCCCCTGGAAGCTGGGAACCCGACAGAAGGGATGGACAAAAGATACATTGTTGGTGAAGAACCGCCCCAGGACAGTTTCCTGCACAGACGGCGGTGACTGCGTCAGAAGACGGATTACCGCTGGAATTTCAGCCACTGTGGACCATTTTAGTTTGGCAACACTAGAAAACACCACATCTATAACGTACCAGGATTCTCCATTTTGGTGCAAGTGTGTTGCAGAGAGAAGAAACGAGTCGAGCAAGATATCAAAAGCTATGACATCATGTCCTTTCACATGTGAATCAGGGCCAATTTGCCAAGTGAACATTTCTATTCTACTCCGTAGTGCGCCTTGTCATTGAAACAGTAACTAATTAATAATAGGAAATTTCTAGTTTACACTGCGATTCAAGGCTTTACCAGAATTCGTTGGCAGCAAATTGATCCATGGATGGCTATACAACCGTAAATATAAATCAAGACTACCACAACGGACAGTTATTAAACATGCACTACCTAAACTGGCCGTGATTTGTCCTTCTGAACGCGCTTTGATTCTGTTTAATAACGGCCCGCTGTATCAGTCTGAATTCAAAAGGTGTGACTATATTGTCGAAATTACAATTTTCTTTTGACTTCGAGCATATGGCTTCACAGGCGGCTTGGCGTTTCCAATATACGCATACGACAAGATGCCAACTACACCGAGGACAATGCGATGGGCTCGGTGCCCAAAGCATCTTCCAGGCCGAGCCCTGGAGGACTAGCTGGTTGCAAACCGTATCAAAACCAATGCGGGATAGATTTCTCGGCCCGTCATGAGTGAAATAGTCCACAAACAAGGCGTAAGCAATGGGGTTGACCAACATAGTCTCGTGAAGATAGAAACTCCCAGCAGGCTTTCCAGGACGTGCAGCTGAATTTGCGTATTTGTCACGCCCACATTCCGAGCCTCATGGAGAGTTGTTGAAGCACTGGGGTCACTTTGAGGCTGCACAATCTCATCAACGCCAGAATATACACTAGTTGTTGGGGCATATGCGGAATCTCCACCGTCGGTACGAAGGGCGTGGATCAAATTGGATTCAGATCCCTGTTGCTTAAAAGCCGGAGTGCATAACGGGCTCGGGACTATGCAGGGCAATTCAAATAGGGGGACCCATGGAAATCAGCACTGATCGCCGTGAAATTCTCAAGGACTCCCTTGTAGATGGCCAATATTTCAACGCCAATTGCACATACAATCTGGCCTTGTGTCCAAGAGACGGCGGAATGTAGCTCTAAGTGGCTGGGCAGCGCTCTAAAATTCTGTTGAAGTTCATAAAATAACGAATATATGCAGCAGTATACTTGGATTGCTATATTGAGGCCCAGCATACAAGTTAGTAAGACCGTGAGCAATGTTGATAGTAGAAGACAGATTACTTCGATTTTCACCATAGGGCCAAACGCCTATCTCCCCCACATAGCGAGGTATATATAGCATGCAAGATGTCGGTGCATATATGAATAGATCATATGCTTCAAGGGGTGTTATATAAGATAGATACAGGTATGTAGCAGGTCAAACCCGACCTTTCAACCAAAGAAACTCCGATAATGGTCAATATCATTCACAAGAAACGCCTTTTTGGACTTGGAAATTGCTCGCCACATGAGCCACAATTTACCGCTTCCAGCTGTCGACCTTCTTTCGTCGCTTATCGAAGATTTGGCCCATGCCCACGCCATCACCACGTTGGCCATCCTCGTTAACCTTTCGTTTCCGGCTCTTCTCCAGCGCGGCACCGCTGCCTTTGGCTCTCCGAGTGAGGCGCTCAATATGATCCGCGCCTTCATTGAGACCCTTCCATTCATCGCCTCCGAATGTGGTATCCTTTCCACGACCGCGTTTGGCCAAGTCTTTCTTGGTCTCCTTCGGCAAACGGACAAAGTTGGTCTCTTCGTAGGTAGTGCGCTCGGCTTCGCGCTCGCGGTCTCTCTTCGACTTTGTCGTTCGGCCACCATCGATAATTGTGCTACCAATACTGGGCTCAGCCATAGGCGCAGAGGACATCTCAGCGCTGACGAATTCGTCAATGACATTGGATCGAAGGGGTCTGCGGTCCTGGCGTTCGCGACGCTCTGTCGTAGGCAAAGAAGTCGGCATGATCCTCGGAGGGCGGTAAATGCCATCTCCAGGGCCCTCGTCGGCTGCCTTGGAGGGTTGGGCCTTCTTCTGCTCGGCGACTTGCTTGGAGAAGGCAGAAACATTGGGACGATAGGCCATTTCATCAATATCCTCTTCATCATCGCTACCACTTTCATCGTCTGACGCTTCACTATCCGAGTTTGCGGCCTTGCGGCTCTTTGACTTCGTGGGCTGAGCCTTCTCAGATCGTTCCGCATCCTCGGCGGCCTTGATGACCTTATCTACCTGGTACTTCAGGCGTCCCTCGAGAGGGCGAACACCACGCTCAAGGAAGACCCGAAGCTCGATCAATTTCTTCCGAATATCATCTTCGAGGGAGTTGTCCGCGGATTGGGCCTTCTCTTTTGGGATTTGCTTCGAGGTTTGTCGCAATTGGAAAATAATCAGGAAAACAAGGTTGTGTAGATAGGAAAGCAGGATCTCGCTCTTGGTGTCGAGGAGGGAGATGCCGTCCTGCGGAGGCTCGATCGTGACATCGGTAGGCGCATCTTTGTGTGCCTTGGGTAGAGAAGTCGGTGTGTTCGATAGACATGAGTTCAGAGTCTCAAGCAGTGCAGCCAAATTCAAAGGGCGCGAGGGCACCTGAGAAGTCATGATTGCAGATGTGCAGATATGAAGATACGAAGATGCGAAGATCAATAAATTCGCGGGAAATTTTTGTCCTTATCGTTATCAGTCACGTGCAGAGGCGCGCCGGAGCTGTCCAGGTGTCAACTCTCCTTCTCTCTTGTTCATCTTGTTGCTTTGGCGGATTTCCCACGGATGAGACCGTGATTCTCTCTTTTCGTGGTAGCTTTTACTGTATGCAATCTGTCACCCTTTCATCGAACCTGAGCCTTACCGCCATTTCTAAACAAACCATCGAGGCTGACTTGCAAGGGCCCCCATATTCTTTGGAACGCTCACCATGCGGTTCACCGATCGGGCCTCGCTCCTCTCGTCGGTTCTCCTTGCAATTCCTTCTTTCACATCAGCCTTTTACCTCCCTGGTGTCGCCCCAACGTCCTACGATGAAGGTCAATCAGTTCCGCTCTACGTCAACCACTTGACACCCGGTCTCTCGCGCGACGACCAGCTCCATTCCGTTTTCTCCTACGACTACTACCACCCAGCATTTCAATTCTGTCGTCCGGCAGATGGCCCCAAGGATGTAAGGGAATCATTGGGGAGCATTCTGTTTGGTGACCGGATTCGCACCTCCCCATTCGAGCTTCACATGGCAAAGAACGAGACCTGCAAATCCATCTGTGCAGAGGCCAAATTCGACGCCCGCAGCGCTAAATTTACCAATCGACGAATTTCCCAAGGTTACAACATCAACTGGCTTGTGGATGGACTGCCGGCTGCGCAGTGGAATTACGACGGTGTTACCAAGACCAAGTTCTACAACCCTGGTTTCTCCCTTGGTGATCTCGACGACAATGGACAAGCTCTGCTTAACAATCATTATGACATCGTGATTGACTACCACAAGGTGGGCTTTGGTGGGAAGGATAAATATCGCGTTGTTGGAGTGCTTGTCCAGCCTGAATCTCGCAAGAACTCTCGGAACTTGGACGACGGAACCGCTGAGTGCGGAACTCAGGGTGACGTTCTCGCGCTGAGTGAGGATGGCGAGACAACTGTTACCTGGACATACAGTGTTTACTGGAAGGAATCTCCAACTGCTTGGGCTACCCGGTGGGATAAATACCTCCATGTCTATGACCCCAAGATCCATTGGTTCTCTCTCATCAACTCGGCCGTCTTTGTGGTGTTCCTTGTGGGCATGGTCAGCATGATTCTTATCCGCACACTCAAGAAGGACATCGCTCGTTACAATCGGCTGGATTCGTTCAACCTTGAGGATTTGGATGGTACCTCGGCTGCGATCGAGGACGGCGTCCAGGAGGATTCCGGCTGGAAGTTGGTCCATGGCGACGTCTTCCGGTGCCCCAAGTCTCCGCTACTCCTCAGTGTGATGCTGGGTAACGGCGCTCAATTGTTTATGATGACTGGTGTCACTGTCGGTACGTATCCCGGCTCTCATTCTTTGCCTTCTTGATACTGACATTCTTATTTAGCATTCGCCCTACTTGGCCTCCTTTCTCCCTCCAACCGTGGTTTCCTGGCCACCGCTATCCTCCTCATTTCCGCCCTCTTCGGTTGCATTGGCGGCTACGTGTCGGCACGAGCATACAAGTCGTTTGGCGGCGAAGCATGGAGGCGCAACATTATCATGACGCCTCTCTTCACGCCAGGAATTATCTTCGGTAGTTTCTTCATTCTCAATCTGTTCGTCTGGGCCAAGGGCTCCAGCGGTGCTGTGCCATTCGGAACCATGCTTGCGCTCGTCATGATCTGGTTCGTAATCAGCGTGCCATTGAGTGTGGCAGGCAGCTGGCTAGGATTCAAGCAATCGGTATTGTCAACTCTTTCTCAAGTTCATGTCCTTTATCACTGACGTTGTTTTCCACAGCCCATCGAAGGCCCGACAAAGACAAACCAGATCCCCCGTCAGGTCCCGCCAATGGCTGGCAGCCTGCGCACGATTCCATCGATTCTGCTGACCGGAATCCTGCCCTTCGGTGCGATCTTTGTCGAGCTATACTTTATCATGACCTCCCTCTGGACTAACAAGATCTACTACATGTTTGGATTCTTGTTCCTCTGTTACGGTCTAATGATCATCACCTCAGCGGCCACGACCGTTCTGCTGGTATACTTCCTGCTATGCGCAGAGAACTACCGGTGGCACTGGCGTGCCTTCGCGGGCGCTGGTATGACCGGAGGCTACGTCTTCGTGAATGCGCTCATTTTCTGGGCCACGCGGGTGAGCTTTGGTGGATTGACTGGGGCAGTGCTCTATGTGGGTTATTCGGCGCTGATCGCCTTCGTCGTGTTCATCTTGACTGGTATGTTCCCTTCCGCCTCCAATTGGGCTTCGCTGACCATCCAGGTTCCATCGGATTCTTCGCCAGTTGGGCATTTATTCATCGCATCTATGGCTCCATCAAGGTGGATTAAGAGTCAATAGCTGTATAAGTAGGTAGACGTGATGTATATAAGTAATGAACTGTAGAGTGCCAAGCCTCCCCGGATGTTCTGGACTTCTTCTCGCCGCTTCGATCTTCAGTAACTTCTTCTTCCTCTCTTCTTCTTCTTAGTAGTTACCCTTCATTCTCTCTCTGTTCTCTCTACCCTCTTTCTCGATATTCGTCGCTGTGTGTTTCTCCCCCTTACGTTGACTCCACGCCACCAAGACTCAGCCACACATCCCGTTTCCACCGTTTCTACCCCGCGTCACCATCTCCGCCGCTTTCGTTTTCGCATCGTTTTCGCATCGTTTTCCGGACTTGCAGCGTCTGTTTATACCGGTCCTCAGGTGTTTGATCATGGGCAAGTCGTAAGTGCTACCTGTATCGCCCCCTCCCTGCGGTTCCGAACGGGTGAGCGGACTCCGGAGCACGCTTTCCCCCTCGCCAGAACAAGATCCCAGGACCAGAAGTCTATACCTCTTGCGTGGGCTATTTATGGCCGCCGGATAATTCGAACGCGCTGCAGCATGAGATCATACGCTGACTCGTGCCCCGCAGTCAATCAAAGCTCTCGCCGACGCAGCTCGACGAGCTGCAAAGAGCCACACATTTCGATAAGAAAGAGCTACAGCAATGGTACAAAGGTATGCAACCACTCCAAGGCCTCTTAGAGATTCCGGAGCGATCGCTGACTGTAGACACGCTTTCCAGGGTTCCTTAAGGACTGCCCCTCCGGCACCCTGACCAAGGAAGAGTTCCAGAAGATTTACCGACAATTCTTTCCTTTCGGCGACCCATCATCATTCGCAAATTATGTCTTCCGCGTTTTCGACTCCGACAATAGTGGCATGATCGATTTCAAAGAGTTTATCTGCGCGCTTTCCGTGACTTCGCGGGGCAAGATGGAGGATAAGCTAGACTGGGCATTCCAGTTGTACGATATTGACGGTGACGGAAAGATCACTTACGACGAGATGCTGGCCATTGTCGAGGCGATTTATAAAATGGTATGTTAAGTGTGTATACAGCATGGAAGAAGTCTTCTGACCGATGTTTAGGTGGGATCAATGGTGAAACTCCCCGAAGATGAAGACACCCCAGAGAAGCGCGTACGGAAGATCTTCCGAATGATGGACAAGGACGAGAATGGCAGTCTTGATATTGAGGAATTCAAGGAGGGCAGCAAACGGGACGAGACCATTGTCAGTGCCTTGTCGCTCTATGATGGGTTGGTTTAGATGGGATGGCGGGAATGTGCATGTTTGTGTTATTTTTTATTGGATTCCCCTATGCCTTTTGTATATTGTAGTGAAGTACATTACTCGTTAGACGGCCTGGTCGAAACACTTCGACTCCAACTTCCTTTCTGCTTCCGGCTATTCGGCTAAAAGCTACAATTGTATTCTTCAACCTACTCTATACCAAAGCGAAGATGATATTGCTAAAGGAGCGACTTATGCAAGTGGCACCTTTTCATTCCTGGCCATTCGACTCCCTGGGGCTCTGTCAAGACCGACTATTCTGACCTAATGCCTTGATCAGCATAGTTTCCGGGTTCTGCTGTTTGCGATGCGCCCAATTGAATGTCCAGGTCGGTGGCCGTGCCTGGTTTCTACATGTATCTCTATCGGCCATCCTGCAGCCGTGCCTTGGCGCTACTGCAGGGAGTACTTGACGCGCATGCAGCTTTCTGAGACATCCATACCTCAGGATGGAAAAGATTATAGGTGGCTAAACAAGCTTGACATAAACAAAGGTTAATCCAGGCATCTCTATGCTAGTCAATACATATTGTATAGGCTTGTTACCCGAGGTAACTTATAATGGAGACGAGCGATCCACATCTAAGCTAGTGATCAACTCATATTGCCCGTGGGCTAGAGTGAACTTTTAGCAGAAGTCTGCAAGCCTCTATTCCTGTAGGATGGGGGAGATATCCCTTGCATCTAAGAGATAATTGTTTTGATATTATGCGCCGACCGCGCCAATATACCGCTGTATACAGATGCATTGGTATTCACGCTGTTTAAGAGCTCAACAATGCTCTAACGTTACTCTTTGAATAGATTCAATGTTGCACGTAGTCTGATATCGGTGATACTCCGTATGTATGTATGTCAACCTTGCAATAAAGTAGCTAAGATTCGTAGGGACGGTTAGAATAGTACATGTAGTGTAGGCCGATCTAATAGTGGTGACCTACAATAATATGTCGACCAGGGCTAGTTATAATACGCACATGTATATGTACATAGGTCATCGCCAAAATGATATCCACTCCCTACTATGACGAAGACATTCTGATCTCGCACGCTTCTCTGTAGATGTTGTTCATACTATGCCTTTTATCAACGCATAAATACCTGATTCTAATCCCACCCTACACGTAGACTCTAATTGTCCATGTACTAAGCTAAGATACTAGGTCACCCCCAAGATGCATTTCTCCCTACCAATTGCCTTCCTTCTTGCAGCCATTCCTCTGGCTACTGCAGAATCTTGCCCAGGTGGAAAGGTCTGTCAATCACATCCTAATGTGGGCTGCTGTTCAACTAAAACTTTTACGACCTTCAGATCACGAGAATGAAACCTGAATTTCCATACACGAAAAAAAGGCAATAACGGCGAGGTTGATTTCTGTGTATGCCTCCGGGGTAAGTTGACTCATTTTCAACAGCTGCGATAATTGCTGACCGTGATATATAGATTATAGTGTCACCAATTACTGAGAATATGGTAAAGGATCATGACAGCGTTTTGAGAGTTTGCTAATATATGCAGAACACCCATGTGGATTGTATCCCGGATGAATTTAACGATGGTACGGAAAATGACGATGGTACACAAAATGGCGATGGTAGTGATTGTAGCGGTGGTACCTCTATTCCCACCAAAGGCCCTCATAAGGGTGGTAAGCCTAAGAGTGGTAACGGTTCCAACTGAGCAAAGTCGAAACCCAGAATGCTTTAGCGTCCCAGATCGCCAATTGACCCACGTTGGAATGTCGGCACTGTGATCACTTTGAGAAGAAATAACTTACACCTCCTGTTTGGGCAATAGAAGAACAAGAAAAATGAACAAAGTAGGGCTGAACTGTCAATCCACTGTCTCGTATATAGTATGTCACATCACATCAATTGCCCCTTCGCAGACTACCTACCAGCTCCTCTGCATTCTATCTGGAATTGATGTACACGGGTATCAGGAAGATCCAAAACCTCCAGTCCTCGGCATGCAGGGCGCGATCTAAATGTACTAGAACGAAAAAGAAACATTGGGAAATGAGTATGTCAAAATCATATCAGAACAAGGAAAAAAACTTGTCAGAAAGATCAAAAGAAGATAAGAAGAAACTCGTGAGACAGCGTCAATGGGAATCAGGTGGAACCAAGATCAGCCAAATGCTAATGATAAGAGCACAAATTGCACGATGTCCGGGCTACACGGCACACAACCGTCAAGCTTCAAGAGGAGCAGTGCAAGGGACGAGCAGCTCTCTGAAGGTGCGATGGGATCATCGACGGTCGAAGAACCAGCTGCTGCGCTTACCAGTCGCCTCTTGCGATTGTACGCCTGCGACGTTCGCGTTCGCTGGCCCGTCCGAGGTGCCACCGCCGCGTAGCGGCTTCGCGATGCGCGAACCCCCGAAGCTAAAACTCGCATTGCCATCCATACTAGGCAAGCCTCGGGTGGAGCCTTGCTTGGCTGCCTCTAGGCGCTCCTTGACGGCAGTGAGCTGAGCTTCGAATCTGTACAAGTAATTAGCATTTAGCGCGCTGTGAGCATCTGAGAGCTGCAGAAAATCATACCTGTGGTTGGCCTGGGTCAGCTTCTCCTGGCTCTCCTGGAGCAGGGCCTCCAGGCTGGCAATACGCTCGTTGCGTGCAATCAACTTGCGCTCAGCGATGGCCACCTCCTTTTTGAGACTACTGTTCTGTTCCACAAGCTGGCGCTGAACATGAGTCAGTTGCTCAAGGTTGCGCTCCAAGAAGGCCATCTTCTTCTGTTGAGCGCGGTTGTTGGATGAGCGAAGGACGTTGTTGTACTGCTCCCGCGCATCATCCAGGGAAATCTCCAACTCGACCACACGCTCACAGCGGTTTTGCAGGTCACGCATGAGGGATTTCTTCATAGCATCGAACTCGGTGATTTGCTGCTGCAGAGTCTTGCTGGCAGCACCGTTGGTTGACGTGCGGGACTGGGTATCAACAAGGGATTGGCGCAACTTTGTCAACTCCTCATCTTTGCGCGAGATATCAGAGCGAAGATCCTCGGCTGCTGCTGTCTCGGCCTCCTTCTTCGTCACGTAAACCTTCTCCAGGCGTTCACGAATTTCCTCCACGTCGCCTTCGCCAAGGTTTCGGGTCAGAAGACCCTCGTAATCTTGCTGAAGTTCATCCAATTTCTTCTCCAAGTCTGCGCGGCGGCTGTCCTGCAGCTCGCCAAAGTCGCTTCGGTCATTTACAGTCAACTCGGCCTGTCGAATAAAGCCCTGTGCCTCGAGTAGATTCGTGCGGAGCTCGAGAATGTCGTCTGGGGCAATTGTTTCCCCCTCGGCGCTGATCTGGTGCAGGACGTCAACGCGTTGGATCAAGTCTTGTAGCTTGCGTTCATTGTCGGAGAACACATCACCACCAAGGTCGAAACCAGCCATCATCTTAGCCATCTTTTCTGTTTTCTTCTTTTCCTTCTCATCAAGCGCCGCAGTAGTTTCCTTGGCTCGCATGCGAACATCCAGAAGCTGTTGCTTCACCTCGTCAAGCTCGCCAGTGAGCTCAGAATTGGCCTCCCGGAGGCCGTCCATCGTAATGGCCGCTTCCTTGCTCTCGTATGAGACCTTCTCGAGTTGCATGCGGAGCTCGTTGACCTCTGTACCCAATCGTTCGTTATCCTTGCCAGTTCGTGCACTATTTTCCTTCATGGATCTGAGCTCCTCCCGTGCCTCACGGAGGCTGCGTTCCACATTGACAATGTGGGACTCCTTCTCTGAAATCTGGTCCTGGAACTCGTTCTCACGTCGCAAGAATTCCTCTCGCTCATCCTTCTCCAGCACCAGGCTGGGAGTACTGGAGCGATCCCCAACTCGAGAATCTGGACGCGGTGTTTCAGAACGAGCAGTTTCCTGAAGACGCGAAGGAGTACCTGGCCGTGGGGCACGTGCTTCGGCCTTTGCGGCGCTGAGAATCTCATTTCCGCGAGAGGGGGTCCATTGGTCCTTGGGCACGCTATCACCGCTACGCCAGAGGCTGACTTCGCCCTCCAAGGCAGAGATGTAGCTTTCGAAATTTGTCATTTGGCTCTGCGCCTTCCGCAGCAGTTGCTTCATTTCCGCTGGGCTGAGCTCTGCGTTAACCTTGGCCTTGTTCTTGATTGCCTTGGCGCGTACACCGAATCGTAGGGTTGAGATTGTTTCCGCATCGTTGTAGCTGCTGGGCGAACAATTGATAATCAGGGTCGTCCGTGAATTACCTCCCAGGGACTCTTGGAGAATTCGGGTAAGTTTGGAGTCACGGTACGGAATATGTGTCGATTTGCCGTCTGTCAACGCGTTGATGACCATTCCTAGGGCACTCAAACTCTTGTTGATCTTCTTGGCCTCCTCTAGGGTCTGGCCACTAGCGCCGGTCTTACCGACCTTTTCACTACCAGCCAAATCGACCAAGAACAGCTGTCCACTCTTGGCGGACCCGGTCTCGACATTCTTCTGAGTGACGGTGATAACGAAGATGGAGTGGGAGCGAGATGATTCCTGGTTCATGTTGGTCGCAGCCACTGCTCGTGCTGTTCCTCCACGGCGCATAACTTCGTAGACTTCTTGGACGCTGGACACGTAAACCTCGAGCAATCCTTTCACGTAGACTCCGCGGGATTTTTCCTCGTGAACTGGAAGGTTATCGTTCTGGGGCACCAGCAGATCGCGAATCCGCTCCATGTAAATTTCCATATAGCTGACCCGTACCGTGTACTCGATGTTGCTCGGGCTGGTCAGAATGCTGGCGAAGATCTGCTCAATCATTCGGGGAATGATACCCTTGCCCTCGTCGTCGTCGATATCGGAACCCATCATGGTGTACGACTTTCCGGCACCGGTCTGACCATAGGCGAAAACTGTTCCGTTATATCCGTTAAGGATATCGTCCACGGTAGGTCGAATCGAGAAGTCGAAGATGTCATTTTGCGCAGTGTTCATGGGGAACACACGATCGAAAGTGAAGGACCCGGTCCCCTCGCGAGACTGCATGATCGGTCAGTATAGCCCTGGTGGGTTGTCCATACCAACTCACGTTAATGCTACAAGACTCTTCATTCTCGAATTCAACAATCGGCTGGCCTCCGGAGGACAGTTCGACCTTGTTCTGCGGACGAAATCTGGCCACCACTATACGTGTCTAGTCAGTCTCGCGGTCCAAACCAGTACCTCTGATCATTGAGCTCAGCTGTGCATACCCTTGATGGTGTTTGACCCCGCAGCCCTGTCGAAGCTTTCAGTCAGCGTCGCCGCACGATCGAGACGGAGGTTGTACTCACGCCATGGTTATTCAGTGTGGTTCGTGTATAACAGCTTAAATGAATAGAGAGACCCCAGGAAGGGGTATGTGGGCCGCGAAACTCGTCAGAGACGTTTGAAATAGGGCTTGGAATGTCTGTTGCGGTGTAGTGACACGGAGGGGTTGAGGGTCAGGGGGTCCACGCGCACCAGGCGTGGAGCAAAACGCTAGAGACTAAGCAAAATTGAAGAAATAAAACAGCAGCGAAGCTGCCAAAAGGGGGAGTGAAGACACCAAGGGTACAAATGGGACTTGCTGTGGAGGGGGAGGAAGATCGTGGGATTTGTTGACAGTCGCCCGTTCGGGATTTCTTGGCCGACCGCCCCGGACTCGGGATGCATAAGCTTAATATCTATAGACATGCAACAACCTTGGGACTTGTGCGTGAGTTCTGGAGGGTTGCAGGAAAAGCAGGCTAATGCACTAATGCAACTATGAAACTATACTCGCAACCATGGGCCTCGAGCCCGGGAGACTCGAACTATGAGAACATGAAGTGAAAAAGAGTAAAGGAGACCAAGCGCCAAACCCCACGCTGTGCAGATCAAACGGTCAAGCCGTTGTGCTATATCCCTGGATATTAACCGGCCTCATTTTGGCCCATGAGCCTTTCAATCATCCCAGCTTTTCTCAACAGTCTCACGCACGCGCTTCGTGTATTCTTTGCGGTTGTCTTTGTACAGGTTCGAAGCCTCGACGTTGGCTGGAGATGAAGTGTTGGGATCATTCAAAAGACTGATTTCACAATAGTGTTAGCACCTGCAAGTTGTTGGAGCGAACAGCCAAGCTTACCTTTGGATACTAGTTAGGATGGCAGCAACGTCATAGGTTGGACTCCAGCGGTTCTGTAGAATATCCAGACAGAGCTCACCAGTTCCATACACATTGGGATGGAACATCTGGCTGATGAATTTAACACCAGGGGGCTTGTTGGGATACTGTTCCTCGAAGTTCATGACCAAGCGGAATGTGCCATCCTCGAAGGGGGTGTCGGCGGGGCCAATGATGACGGCATTCCTAAGAATTGATCAGATATTAGATCTCAGAGTCGAGGGAGGTAGACCTACCATGTCATCACATTATCGGCCACCGGGGATGCAGAGACGCCAGCTGGGGGATCAGTTTGCATGCGCTGTAGTCGCAGAAATGTCAGAGGCGAACCACAACCTTGGGGACACAGAAGGGGCAAGATGGAAAGCAAGCATGATAAGACTTGAACATGCTGAGGAAGTCGGCTTCTTGCTATACAGGGCCATATCATTCCGGTAAAAGCTCAAAGACGATGTGATTGTCACACGTACCTTGAAGTCCCGCATGAGACGGCGGCGGGCGGATGTAGACATGATTGATTGGCCGTAAGGATGTGAATATGATAGATTATTTCAACGAGAAGCCGAGCCTCTGTACAACGATATCAGTACAGATTCGGGGAGGTCAAAGACGGAGAGGAGGATGAGAGTCCTCAAGTTGATACAGCGATATGCGATAGAGGGGGGCCCGGAATAGATATCCTAATGGAGAAACTACCCCCATCTGGACTAGCTCCATATACAGATCACGGGACTGGCATTATGTCATAATCGGAGAAACAGCCTCGGTCCAGGCGGAGGAGCGGTTATAGGCGGTTGCGCGGCGGCATTCCGTATACTCATGTGCTTTCGGCCTTCTTGCTTCTCGCCTTTCTCCTCTCTTCCTCTATCTATCTTTGCTCCTTCTGTACAGCCTTCCTCTATACATAACCTAACATGATCTCTCCGGGCTTGTCTGCTCGTCTTCCCAAGGCGTTCCCCGCATTTCGTACCCAGAGATACTTCAGCTCCGCACGTCCGACATGCAAGGAGATTCAGGATGCCTACATCCTGAGTGCATCTCGAACACCAACTGCTAAGGTGAGTTAGCCATGAAAAGGCTTCAAAAAGGCAACATACCGATCTCATTGGATTAGTTCAATGGTTCATACGCTTCAGTGTCAGCACCTGAGCTCGGCGCTGTTGCCATCAAATCGGCTCTCAGCAAATCCAAAGTCCCCGTGGAAAAGATCACAGATGTTTATATGGGCAACGTTTTGCAAGGCTCCGTGGGCCAGGCTCCCGCACGCCAGGCGTCTATCTTCGCCGGTCTGCCGTCCACCGTCGAAGCTGTCACAGTTAATAAGGTGTGTGCTTCTGGCTTGAAGGCAGTAGTATTTGCTGCACAAAACATCCAGCTGGGTCTGGCAGAGGCACAGGTGGCAGGCGGTATGGAGAACATGACTCGTGTCCCTTACTATATGGCTCGTGCTAGCCAATTACCACCTTTCGGCGAGATCAAGCTGGAGGACGGGTTGATCAAGGACGGGCTGTGGGACGTGTACAACAAGTTCCATATGGGCATCTGCGCGGAGCAGACAGCTAAGAAATATGAGATCTCCCGGGAAGACCAGGATCAATATGCCATCCAGTCGTACGAGCGAGCCCAGCAGGCATGGAAGGACAACAAATTCGCCGATGAGATTGCCGCAGTCACTGTCAAGGGTAAGAAAGGTGACACGATCATTGAGCGTGATGAAGGCTTTGAAAATTTGCGTGCCGACAAGTTGAAGACACTCAAGCCTGCTTTCCTGCGGGATGGTACCGGTACTGTGACCGCCGGTAACGCATCGACAATGAATGACGGAGCATCGGCACTGATCCTCGGTAACAAGGAGCTTGCTCGTGCATATGGTGCTGGTGGGCGTGCTTTGGCTCGTATTGTGTCCTCGGCCGATGCCGCTATCGACCCCGTAGACTTCCCAGTCGCCCCTGCCAAGGCAGTCCCAATCGCGTTGGAGCGTGCCGGTATCACTAAGGACCAGGTTGCGGTTTGGGAATTCAACGAAGCTTTTGCGGCTGTTATCAAGGCCAATGAGAAGGTTAGTACCACACTTTTCCCATCTGGTAATATACGTATCTAACTCGTGTTGTCTAGATCCTCGGCTTGCAAAACGCCAATGTCAACATGCTTGGAGGTGCCATCTCCCTCGGCCACGCTCTCGGCAGCTCAGGCTCACGTATCCTTGTCACCTTGCTCCACCAGTTGCAGCCTGGAGAGTATGGTGTGGCTGCAATCTGTAACGGCGGTGGTGCTGCTACTGCGATGGTTGTACAGAAGCTGGATCGGGTGGATTGATTCCCCAAGGTGCTGTCGTGTCTCTGACAACCTGATGATACCCTGGCATGAAAATCCCCAGATTGGATATGGAGATAAGCATAGTATTTTCTATCAAAAGCAGATTAGCAACACGTAGCCACATAATTATCTCAATCTAAGCATATTCGATGTATACCACAGATCCGCGATGTTGAGGCCTCGACACCTGATTTCTCAGGACGCCATACCCGCAGAATGCTGCCGGTCTGGGCCACAACAACACAAGCTTCTTCAATATCTTCACATTGCGACTTCAAAGACATGCTAGTAATACGGAGCTCTCAGTCCTGACAATATGCTGGATCCCGTTGAGCTATCTGTGTTCCCCTCCTGCACTGACGCCATCTCTTGGTCCTCTGACGGCGAGCTTGCAGTTGCTGCCGGGGATTACTTTCAGATCCTGGTATCCATCTAGGCGCTCTTATTGCCTAAATCGATGACTGATGTGTTTAACAGACGCCAAAAAGTGGCAAACATGAGGGAACAACACCAAATGCAACACGGGATTGGCAAATAACCCGCGTCAAGGCTAATCTATTCACGCACCCTGAATGGCCCACTTTCCTCGCCCAAGATCGGAATGACTTCTCGATCGCCGCAGAGCAGTCGAATAGCACAGTAGTTGGTTTGGCCTGGTCACCACCTGGACTAGGCAAATTCCGACGCAGTGTGCTAGCCGTGTTAACCTCTAATCTGCTTCTATCCCTTTGGGAGGCAGTCGGTCCACAGAAGCAATGGACCCGAATCGCTATCGTCAACCACGCGTTGCGGTCTCAATCGGAAGATTCCGAGCAAGCGGAGGGCATCTCGTTTCGAAAAGATAAAATTCGATCCTTCAATTGGTGTGAACCTCTAAAGGCTTCGACTCTCCCCGCTGGTTCTTCTTTTCTACCCGCATACGAAAGTCGTTGGGGTATTCCCCTTTTGACTGTGGTGAATGAGCTCAACGAAGTAATTCTAATACGCCCCCGTAGATCAGAACTGTCAGAGGGCTCTTTCTGCTCTCATCAATTGCATGTTTTGGCAGTTCACCCCCTCGAGAGCCAGGAACTGAACAATTCTCACCTCTGCTCGGGGTCCCTTCTTGAAAATGCTTTCAGAGAGAAACAGCGGGTCAGCTCGGTTTCCTGCGGTCCATGGCTAGTTTCACCACTGGCGAGCCCCAAAAACTCTGGCTGTGCTGTCGCCATGCTGGCTCTTGTATGCGGAACCCAACTTCGACTTCTGAATATCCAAGTCTCTATTGGAAACTCAAGCGTGGATGAGCTGCCGTCGTATGCCTTGCCAGCAGCATTTAAAGAGCATCACTGGAGTCTCTCGAGCGAGAAATTGGCATTCCATAACATTACCGGTCCATTGCAATGGCTACATGATGTATGTTTTAGTCTTCGCACTGTGGCTTCTTTTTACTGACATGTTCATCAGCAATCGTGCACCCAACTGTCTCTCGTAGTTGGCATCATGGCAGGGTTTATCACCATATCTGTACCCCTAACACTTACAATGGCCACGACGCCAATTTCGACGCTCTCGCAGTTCGCGAGTGGCCAATCTATAACCCGGGAACAGAGGAAAATACGAGATATAATGAAAGGCACTGGGAGCCTATATCTGGTACATTTTCCAATCTTTCTCATTAAGCTTCTTGAAACTGACCTGTTTTAGCCATGGCCAGTTATGTGGATGAACAAAATGACACATGCAACCTTTGCCTAGGTACTCTAGGCGGAATTGGTCTGACCACGGAAATGCGCCAACTTCAAAATGGCGATCAGTTGCAGCGGCCACGATGGAAACATATCATCGATGACTGCCAAGAGCAGTTTGATCTGGACCTCGATTTAGGTGGAAACTCAATATCCAGGATTTGGGGACTCTCATCTTATCGCAATGTCACAGCGATCCTCTTCACTAGACACCCGACAGATATGCTCGAGTATCGAGTCGCGTCTGACGACAAATCTACAATCGTCTTCTCGTCAGAGCTAGAACATGGCCCGGCCACCTCTTTCCTCTTTGCGCCACAAATTTCCAACGGCGAAAGTCTGGTGCATGTTCAGCGAGAATCGGCATTGAATTTCGTGTTGCCTGGTGATGATGGTGACGTCGAACCTGACAAGGAGAGCCAGCAACTGGTTTATGTCGCCATCTGCTGCACCATTACGGGTAGTAAAAACAAGTCGCTTCTGACACATGCTCGAAAGTCTCTAGAGCGTTTGGCAATTGTTACAGGCGCAGACCTCAGTGAGGAAATGCGCAAATGCAACGGCGAATCAACCGCAATTGCTGCGAGGTCTGCGGATCAGCTCAGTGGTCCAGGCGGCCAGATTTTCGAGCGGTGCGACATCTGTGATGCTGGGATCGGATGGCACTCTGCCCAGGAGGCTAAGTGTGCGAATGGTCATCTTTTCAGTAAGTCGCCGTGTGATATGCGCATGCGTTGGTCCAGACATGTTAACCCTTTTCGTCGATTTAGCTCGATGCGGATTGTCTTTTCTTGCCATCCAAGAACCCGGGATATCCAAGTATTGTTCTTTGTGTCAAACAGAATACCTTGACGAAGACTCTTTGGTTCTGATGCGTGGTGGTAAGCTGAGCCGAACTTTCAGTGAACTGTTCGAAGCTTTCGATACATGTCTATATTGTGGGGGAAATTCCAGCCAGGTTTATAGGATTCTATCCATGATTTACCATGACACGAGAGATGCTTTTTGCGTAGCAAAGGCCATCAAAACAAAAGGATTATTTTCTTTGCATGTGCAGGTATCAATATGTTTGGATTGGATCATTAGGGCCTACGTTAAACCAAGAAGAGGGGCCGCAATAGGATCCCATTCATCGTCCCAACATCGAGAACTTTCTTTCTGTGCGCCTTGACGAAGAGTCTCCAATCTGCCGCTGTTCCCGAACAAATCGGTCAAGTGCTCGGCCAACTCCTCAGAGCTACCAAAGCCGAGCCCATTGACACCCTCAGTCACCAATTCGGGCCAGGCCTCGAAACGGTCCCAGCCGACTACTGGAAGACCAGCGCCAAACATATCTACAACCTTCATTGGGAGATCTACCCCGCTGCTGCTGGTATGCAAACTGACACCTAAAGACGCGGATGCCAACAACTTTGCATAGTCCGGCACACTCAGCCACGCAGTTCGGATGGTGACCTTTTGAAGTTTGCCAGAGTCCTCCAGCAAAGCAATTTGTTCCAAATACATCTCTTTCCGCGGACCTTTCCCTGTGATAATTGCCAAGACCTCTGGAAGATGAGGTTGCGTCGTGGTGGCTAATTCAGAGTACCTGAGAAGAGCATCTATGAGGACGGAGAAATCCTCATCCGCAGTCCAGGAAGTAGAACTGACAAGAACACGGAGGGTTCCTGCTGTTAAATAGGAGCGAACTTCCTTGGTTTCCGGTAAAGTTGCAAGGAACTCAACCCGTGCATTTGGGTCGAGGATGGGACTGAAGTGGCTGGCGGGACGGTCGTGCAAAGACAAAATGGGGGTTTTTAGCTCAAATTCTTTCCTAAGGAAAGACTTCATAGCATCTGTCACACACAGATGGGCCGAGGCGGATTTGCAGAATACTTTCTCGTACCAGGTCGATAGTCTCACCAATGGATGACTTTGGCCAAGTTTTAGAGCGAGGATAGAGTATCCGAAATTGTGCCAGTCAATGACAAGCTTTGTTTGGCGCAGGAAGCAAGTGATGGAGGCAATTGCTAGTGTAGGAATGGAGGGTGGATTCTGTAGATCCGCTAGTTAGTTCGCCATATCATCCACATGGTATCTGGAGAATATACCTGAACCAAAAGCCACTTGGCTGGTTTTGTAGTGTATGCAAGACATTTCCATAGGCAAAATACCTGGAATAGGACTTTCAAAGGTCCATAAATGGTGAACAGAAGTCTGTTACTAGTTTGTAGTATAGCGGGGTGCGGGCGAAGTGGTACAATGTTGATATTTGGATGAGATGCGATATCGGGATGGGGATCGGATTCTAAATGGCAATTGACTGTCAGCAAGCTTATTCTCAAGAATCATATGTTGTAAAGTGTTAGGTCTAACCTTTATATCCAATGATCACCACATGCCCACCATGTTTCGCAATGCTCAATGCATGATATTGCATACGTGGACTGCGACCAATATCCCCAAGCACAAGTATTTGGATAGTGGGCTTTTGGGTCCTGCTGGTGGCGCCCGAAGAGGCTGGTTGCTGTGGTTCATATTGTGAAGGAAGTAATAGGATCAGCACCGTGAGCACACTAGAGAAGCAGAAGGCTATGCTGATTAGTGACTCGATCATGGTGACAGTAACACTTTGAAAACATCCCTCATATCAGAAATGGCATGAACAAGGCGAAGTTCAGGTGAAGTCGCGAAGGACAACACGCCCGATAAGATAAGAATCACGTGCGTTACAGTTGGCCTTCAAGGTTCCCATTGACGGCTTGCTGTCTCTTCAGTGAATTGTTTCTTAGGGCGCTTGACGCCATATTCTTATATTTACATGCCCCTGTCCAGGCAATGCTGAGTCTGACTTGATCTGCGAGGATCCGCACTCCTCCCCGATATCTTGGCATAGCGCCCCATCTCCTATCTTGCTCGGACTTCCTATTCAGCGCGCATTGCCAGCCTCAGACATGTCGACGGGGGGACCGTCCCTGAGTGTGGATCTCACTCCGCCTGTCAATGGACACCACAACCATGGCCATACTCGTCGCGGCCACTCTCGATCGAATCGCTGGGCGCAACCTCCGCCTCCCATCCCACAGCCGGTCAACAGCCTCCCCCAACCTGAAACCAATGGGTTGAATTCAAGCTATTCATACGGACATGCGCATCAATCGTCGAATGGCCATACACACTCGCATTCAAGCGCCCACCATGATCACCATGATCACTCACACACACACCACGATCATGGCCATCATCACGATCATCATGACCATGACCACGACCACCATAGCCACCACGGCCACCATGGTCATACCCATAGTGTGTCTTCGGTTCATAATGATGCGCTACACAACCACGATTCGAAAAGTGCTCATGGATTTATACCCGTCGATACAACCATCAAGGCGGATTCTAACCCCGATCAAATGTATGTGAGCTGGATGTTGCTTAGAGAACAGTAACTGACTCTCCTGATAGCCATGAGATATTCACTGGCGCTCTCATTGTGTTGCCTTGGATTGTGCTATCTTGGCATAACAGGCAGAGCGTGCAAACGCCTGGATCGACTCCTACAGAAACCGCAACAGTGCCCATTCCCATTGTATCTGTCGGACAAGTCGGACAGAAAACGTGCATTTTAACTGCAATCACGCTTGTTTTGTTCGGTTGTGGTCAGCTCCTGCGAATCAAGCTCCAGAAGACTGGATCATTGGGAGCATCGTCCATCAAATTTCCAGCAGTGAATGCGAAGGCCGTTCAAGCTTCTCTTTCACAGATCGTTTCGGTGGCACTGCCGATTTTTGCAGCGCTGAAAGTCGGTGGCTTCTTAGTTGCCTTTGCGCTCCTCCTTGCGACTGCAACAGGGGTACCGACTATCATCAATGGGAACCCACGCTCCCTGGAGCGATACAGTAAAAAGAAGCTGTCCATTGCGCTTCTTGCACTGGCCACTGCGACGAGTTTCTTGGGGCTGAATTATCCCTGGGACCCATCTCCTTTCTTTGGATATGTCGCGCTCTTGGTATCAATTTTCATTATCGCTCCTCCGTTCCCTTTTCTTCGCCAACATGGTCCTATCCCTGAGCCGGGTCTTGTTGCACTGCAAGGAAAGTCTTCGGACCTGAGCCAGTCTTCCGTCGTGGCTACAACCGATGCGCCATTGGCTGTCATATCCGGATCCTCTCTTGCACTGTTCACTCTGATTTTCACTCGAGGAATCGGCTTCGGCATGTCAGATGTAATATACCTCCTTGTTCCTACGGGTCTCTTTGCACTTTCTCTCATGGCCTCTCTGCCCGAGGGTCTTCGATCTTCCAACAAAATCGGGCTCGCCATCTGTGCTGGAGCTGCAGCTCTTCTATGCTCCCCTCATATGCAGGATGATCTCCTTGTACTATATGGCGCGCGTGGGATCTTAGCAACAGCCTCGTTCTTTGCTTCTCGAATGGATGATGGCCATTTGCATTCCGATTCCCACGCACACAATCACACAAGCCACAGCCATTCGCACGCCACTGTCGAAGCGTCGCGTGTGTCAAAGTGGCTCCTCCATAAAAGCGAGCCATACCCTTTGCTACATAGCATTCTGAAAGAGAAGGATTCCCGCAGCATCTTCTACTTCATGTGGTGAGTCAAACCTCTAAAGGATCCAGCTACCATCATTGAGACTGCTAATATTATTGCAGTCTAAACTTTACATTTATGCTTGTCCAACTGTCATATGGCTTCCTGACTGGATCATTGGGTTTGCTTAGTGACAGTATTCACATGTTCTTCGATTGTCTCGCGCTTGTGGTCGGTTTGTGCGCTGCTGTCATGAGCAAATGGCCTCCGAATGCTCGTTTCCCTTACGGCTATGGGAAAGTCGACACTTTGTCTGGATTTGCCAACGGCATCTTTCTTATGTGAGTATTATCTGGTGGCGCTCAAAAGGTCAACTCTAATAAGTGCCAGGATTATAAGCGTGGAGATCATTTACGAAGCAGTGGAACGGCTGTCATCAGGAAGTGAGATGCAACGTATCGGGGAGCTGTTGGTTGTTAGCATTGCTGGTTTGGCTGTCAACCTCGTCGGTATCTTCAGCTTTGAGCATGGTCATCATCATGGCCACGATCACGGACACGACCACTCTCATGGCAATGAGAACATGCACGGCATCTTCTTGCACATTCTTGCCGATACGCTTGGGTCGGTGGCTGTCGTGATATCGACCATCCTTGTGCACTATTCTGGCTGGTCGGGCTACGATCCCTTGGCATCGTGCTTTATTGCCATATTGATCTTCGCCTCGGCGGTTCCCCTGGTCACAAGCACCGCCAAATCCTTGCTGCTCACTCTGCCAGCCGATATCGAATATAATGTTCGTGAAACCTTAGCGGGTGTCAGCACCTTGAGGGGCGTGGTCAGCTATACAGTACCCAAATTCTGGCTCGATGATACCGGGACGACGTCAGAGCACAGCCATTCGCATGACCACTCCGGTCATGGCGAATGTGGACATCAACACGATCATAGTCACAGCACCCATCATAACCACGACCATGACCACGGCCATTCCCATACGCACAGCCATTCTCATGCACACGACCATGATCATGAGCATGACCACGAGCACGAGAAAAAGCCGCAAAATATCTTCGGTGTGATCCATGTCATTGCGTCACGCGGTGCAGATTTAGAAGATGTGCGTCAACGGACCGTCGACTATCTCCGTGAGAAAAACATGGATATTCTGGTCCAAGTTGAGCGCGATGGAGATGCACGCTGTTGGTGTGGTGGCGGAAGCAAGGGCTTGTAATTGGTCGCAGTCAATCTTTGTTTCACCAGCAACCAACTCATTTCGAAGGGCAGTCCAGATACGCGGCGCATTCCCGCTCTTGGTCATCAGGCCGAGGTCTATATCTCTCTTGTACAGACAGGATTGGATACCCCAGTTCGCCGAGTGGATTTACCAATCAGCAGCACATAGTCTTCACAGTCAATGACATCGAATTTATTATAACGCGCATACCAGCTTTCTTGCATCATATGTAGGCATGTTCAATATCTATAGAATCATTCCATGGTGCCTCGTACGACCCGTTTCTCGGTTACTGGCGGTCCTGAAGGGAATCTCACGCTCCCCTGCTGGGAGATATTCAGGCACATTGGATGCAGCTTGTGTCCATCTCAGTCCAGATCGCCACGAACGGCTACATGATCCTCTGTTGAGTTGCACAACACCGGACCTCCGCTACACATGGCCCAATGCCATATTGGTTGTACCTCAGCCTGAAAGCAGGAATTAGCTCAATGTTACCAGAGATTGCTAATTTCCTGTCCCGACTTGACACCACTGGTCTCCTTATCAACAAGCTTCACGAATAAATGCCGATATCCAAGCCCGCACGGATGCAAGAGTGACATCGAGCCTACTGTGCTACCCATATCCGACTATCGAGTTTCATTCATGTTCAAGGGTCATTGATATATGTTCCGACATGGACGTCCAAGCTCGGCGTAAAGTATTCAATCCTTTGCGTCGTGCTTCATTCCTTCACAGAAACACCAACAGGATCTTACGTGTGAATTCCACAGAGCTTGCGCAATGTCATCAGCTTGGATCGTGAACACCGCACATGCCGATGAAGTCGTGCGAGGGGGTTATGGAAAGATATTTGAAGGCCACACCGTCTTCTTGACCGGGAGCACTGGGTGTTTAGGAGGTTGTCTCTTGTACAAGTTGGCTTTGCAGCTGCCGACTCGCAAGATCTTCGTCTTGGTCCGAGGAAGCTCCCAGCAGGCAATCGAAAAATGGAAAAAGTCTATGCCCAACCACGCACAGGCCATTTTAGCTACCAAGAAAGTCGAGTTTGTGATTGGCGACGTCAAACTAGTCGACTTCGGGATTCAACCTACCCTTCTCCAGAAACTTCAAGACCAAGTCACGCTGGTCATTCATACGGCGGCCAAAATCACACTTGAAGGTCCCATTCAAGATGCACTCGAGAGCAACTGTCTCCCTGCGCTGGAAATGGCACGGATTGCCTCGTTGTTCCGGCGATTGAAACTCCTTGTGCAGCTTTCTACTTCATACGCCAACAGCCATCTCCCTGATGGCCCGGTTCTAGAGCGGATATATCCATTGGGGAATGATGATCCCGAAGAAGAACTGGCATCAATGTTGGCACTGGGCAAGTCCATATACGCAGCTCAGTTCTCGTCCAGTTACACCCTAGCCAAGCACCTGATGGAACGTCTGCTACTCAAACGCTTCCCACTTCTCCCAATCCTGTTGGTGCGGCCAACAATCTTCGGTCCTGCATTGAAACATCCATACATGTTATACGGACCAGAAGATTCCACACCTCTCACCAAGTTTGCCAGATTCTGGTACGCCGACCGCGGGGCCACCCAGATCTGGCATGCCACCGAAGGCTACAAATCCGGTGCGAACATCCTAGACGAGATACCCGTGGATCTGGTAGCAAATGCATGTCTGCTACATGCAGCAGCACGCACCACAGGGATTGTCCAGATCGGATCCCAACTGTACCACCCGGTCACCTTTGACGAGTTCTTCGACCTGGCTCAGGAAAATGCCACGCCGCTTGCCCAGCGGGATATGCCAAAGCTCGTTTTCACGGAGGACCGCAGTGCACCGCAGTGCTTCCTTGCGGAACTGATCCAGGTTGGAACGCGTAATTGGCTGTTCGATTGCGGCCGGTCCTACTGGCTGAAGCAGGTCAGCGGGCCGTTAAGTATACGGGTGTGCAAACATGAGGCCGATGGTTTGAACAAGATGCGGGTTCTCGATGTTTCTGGGATTTCGAAAGAGAAGGCTCGAATTTGAAGTGCTCAGGTTCCCGGAGACTGGCTCTAGTATACACGTTTGGAGTAGGACAGACTGAGTGCATGCTTTTGAATGAATAGCGTTGATAAATCTCCAAACCAACGCCTTTTGGTTTGAAGTGAGGTATCGTACAAATATGGCAGTGGATGGTCGAATGGATTCCTTCGAGATCTCGCACCAACAGCCCCGAGACTCCATGATGGTCTCGAATGTCTGATAGATGCTTTTGCCCCACAGTAGGTGTCATTCAAGTGATCATGTCCTGGAGGAAGGGTTGACATGCCAGCTGGAAGTTCCAATCCAGATACCAGTACGCGCGTGTGGCTTAGAATCTGGCCTTGATTAGCTCATGCCAACGTTGTTTGATTCTCGATCCCAATGATGCTGCTGAAAGCCGCTATCGAGGTTGAACCGTTCACGTCTGATCGGACTTTGGGGGTTTTAATTGTTGGTTGTAATCGCATTTCCGGTGAACATTCCAAATTTCAATACGCCACGGTCATTGTTCAACCGATGGCTAACCTCACAGCGCCATTTTTTTCTGGGGCCAAGCAACAGCGTCCGCCCATTGGGGGTCTCCGGGGCGCAATGCATCCAATAGTTCACGAACCAACACTCGACCCGAGCCACGAGCCCACCAATGCTGACCATCAAGCTCCCCAAGTAGAACTCCCCAATGCATGAGAATCAACAGTGCCAGAGGCTGACGCCGTCGCACATTGTCCACAAACTCCTTATCGACCATGGCTAGCCAAGCCAGAACATTCGCCGCATCAACTGAAGTGTTAAGTCTGGTAGAGAAATGCCGCAGATAGAAAATGGCGTCTTTGTTGATCTGATGCTGGTCCGGGTCGATGGTGGCAAGAGTTTCGTCGTTCAGAGTACCAAGCCGCTCAAGAGCCGCTTGTGTCTCACTGTCCAGTCCAATCACCCCTGTATCCCAAAAATTTCTTCGGCGAGAAAACAGCTCCAGTTTGATCCAGGATTCACCGATCCGGTGGATCTTTTTCACGCCTTGCAAGAGCTCAAACACCACGACGATGTTCTCAGTTATACTTGCACTCTCCCCGCGTGCAGCACTAACCCGAGGTAAGGCGATGCCAATGACAGTGGTGATGATAGACTGCGCCAGCACAGCCTCGCAGTTCAGTGGCGTGATGTTGTCGACCGCTGTGCGATATGGAGCAAAGGTGAGATTGTGATATTGGAGGGCGGTATCGATATACACCAAAGACGCTGGTGGCTCAAGGCTGGTAGCAATATGAAGAGCTCCCAGGGCCAAGAGTCCATTCATCAGAAAATCATACTGAAGAGCCAGGCGAGGAATGGCGATTTGCCACACATAGTGTTCCGAATTGGACGTGCACAGGCTTTCATATGTTTCAGTGGAAAACTTGTGCATTAACTCTAGATCTCGCACCCCAGAAATGCTCGAAGGAGTGGAGGCAGCGGGACTTGGAATCCCCAGTGGCCGGGGACTGGGGACACTGGCCACACTAGGTACACTGGCCACGACTGGGGCCTGGCTAGCTTCGACTCGAGGCGGCGCTCTCAGATATGTGCATGATAGCTCCCGCGAGATGCAATTGGAGCACGGTGGCCCTCTTTCATCACACTGCGACCGTTAGCCTCGTCATGATGCAGTGGAGCCTTCCCCTGGTCATCTACAGCTTGATACTCACCTTAACGCGACGACGCTTACACTGGTCACAACCCTGGCGGGACTTGGTGTGCGCTCGGCGAGGAGGCATCTCGGAACCCTCGGAGCCTTTGATCCTATCCAGTCGGCTTGAAGCCAGTCGAGATATGAAGTTAAGCGGAGATCCCGGCACGTGACTAACTATAAGAAGACAGCTGAGTCTTTCTTTTTCCTCTTTGGCGACTGTACATGCATACTTTGCACCTTTTTCCTATTTTGGAGTCTTGGTATTCTCGTGTTCTTGACAGATCTTGTCTTATCTTCACCCAGGTCAAACTACTATAACTATATGCACAGCCGTTGTGGCTGACAGCTTCCGTGCATGTCAATGCGAAGAACTTTCTACAGCTGGTCTGAAGATATCTCCAATATCAAGATCTTGAGATCTCGACACGGGCACTGCCTTCTAGAAACACTCTCGGACCAAAAGCAAGATAAATCTCCGAAGGATCAATGCGCTGATGTAGACGGACTGGGCCGCGTGGGCCGTGTAAGCGAACAATACGAGAACGAGAACGAGCGAGAACGACAACGATAGCGAGAGGCCAATCGCATTGTTTGATGCCTCTCTCTCATCCTGCTTACACTCCACTTGACGTTCAAAAAGTTGACATGGCCCCAAAATATGATTTTATATTAATCTCCGAGGTCGAGCTTGGGGTCCTTGGACCTTTTGATCATTTATAATCATATTCCAAGTGACGAACACCTCCTTCTTTCCTCTTTCTAGTCTCTCGTTACTTCATTTTACCCTTTCTACTCCTCCTTACGCTTTGCGCCTCTCACTCGATGGCGAGTTACGCGACCTGCTCCTCCGTGGGTCCTTTATGTCCGGTGGAAGCCACGACGTATGGCTATTACCCTAATTTTGGCGGAAATGTCTTCTTCACAGTGTTCTTTGGTATACTCGGATTGTGTCAAACTGGTTTGGGTATCTATTACCGAACATGGACATTCCTGACAGCCCTACTCATCGGCACCTTTATGGAGATGGCAGGATACATTGGACGAGTACTCATGAACGACAACCCATGGTCAGGCCCCGCATTCAAGCTCCAGATCGTGTGCCTGGTTCTCGCGCCCACCTTTGTCGCAGCAGGTGTCTACCTCACGCTGAAGCATATCATCTTGAACCTGGGACCTCAACATTCGATTCTGAAACCACGCCTTTTCACCTGGATCTTCATTGGTTGTGATATTGGATCTCTCATCTTGCAGGCCGCCGGAGGTGGTGTGGCTGCAGCCGCTGGCAATGATGATATGGCCATGCTGAAGGCTGGTGACGATATTATCATCGCTGGTATCGCCTTCCAGGTTGGAACTATGGTCGTGTGTGGTGCTTTTGCGCTCATCTTCTTCTGGAGGGTGTTCAAACATGGCGATGGATTTGCAGGCGAGAAGAACTTGGATACCGGTGTTTCGGCTATTACTCCCAAGTGGATGCCATACATCATTGGCGCCGAAGTCTTCGCCTACTTCACCGTGTTGATTCGGTGTATCTACCGGTAAGGAATAAGCAGCACTATTAGAGGGTGTGCATTTACTGACAAGAATATATAGTATCCCAGAGATGGCTGGCGGCTGGGGAAATCCCCTCATGCAGAAGGAGGACGAGTTCCTTGTCCTCGATGGAATGTGAGTTGACATTTTGAAGCTTTCAAAGATCACTAACTGACGCAACTACAGGATGATTGCTCTCTCCTGCTTGGCCTTTACCATTTTCCACCCCGGAGTCTTCCTCCCATCGATGCGCACCGGACACAAGAACCGCGCATAAATGTCACCCTTTAATTTCCGTGTTGATTTAGCGTTTTTGATACCAATCCCCCTTGTTTGTTACGGCCTCATATCGAGCCGTCACCAGGATCGCTTTGCACAAATTGGTTTCTGCCATGCCAACTAGATAATAGACCTGTCTATAGACTACATGCACGTAATACTGAGCAAGATGTTCGAGTATATTTATAGATCAGAAATTGAGGTAAACCAGTCAAACTAACTCCAGCACCTTCATGAAACGCAAAGAAATGCACCGCAAAACAAACAGATCGAGAGCATGGCCATGAATGCGATTGCAGGTCCCCAAAGGTAATGCAACCTAGTGCTCGCTCTATCATGCAGAAAACGAACACCGTGATAGATCTGACAAAAGAAAAGATCCAGAGAAAATCAGCAACCCCATGTTAAATAAATCATAAGCCACCATCCTATATTGCCGTGAATCATCCGACCATTTACTCCTCCAAACTGTCACGCACACATCGGCGAACGCGCTTCTTGAACTCCGCAGGGTCCTCACGCCATAGGCGGGCAGCCTCCACATTGGCGGGGCTTTCATCATTGGGACTGGACAGCATGGAAATCACGGACAGAAGGATGGTCTCGGGCGTTTGGACAGGGGACCAGCGTTCGGCGGCCGATTCGTAACCGTACTTGTCCTCCTCGGGAGGGTGCAGGATAGAGATACAGACTTCACCGCTCTCATAGACTAAAAAACAAAGTAGTCACGTGTGAGTATATCAAGTATAAAACCGGTATCCGCACATCGACGCCACAAAAAGGGAGATCACATACTGTTGGGATGGAAGAGGGGCGACTCGAACTTCATCTTGGGTGGGCGATGGGGATATTCGGCGGGGAAGGAAAGACGAGCCCGGAAGAAACCACCTATATATATCAGCAAGCAGAGCATGTTAGCTTATTCTACGTTTCCAAAAACTATGGTCCAGAACACGGCGCGGTTGCCGAAGAACATCTGCAGACCTCAGCCCTGGGGAGCTGAACGAAGGCCTAGACATACCTCCATATAGCTTAACATCATCCGAGATCATGAGCATAACCTCCCACTCAAAGACATTGTTATCGACCAAACCGCAACTGATCCCAGGAATGTCCTTATCGGACTGCATTTGCTGCAGCTGGCGGCCCAGCATGCGGCCCGCGGGAGAAGTCGCCATTGTGGAAGTGATGGAGAGAACAAAAGAGGAAAGAGAAAATGGAAAAGGAGTCCTTCAAACTTGAGGCTAATAACGAGGTTGAGAGAGGCGAGAGATGAGGGGGAAGCAAAAAGAAATGAAGGCGGTGAGCCCGAAGCGGGGGGGTGACGGGGGCGGTGAAGACGGAGATTCCAAGTTGAGATAAACCATGGGCAACTACAGATGATGTGGTGGTTTCGTATCATATAGAACGGTATTCATATATATAAACATGTTATAACATTCCAAAGTCGTGTAAAGATAGAAGCATCCAAGCACTCATATCCCGCCTTCCTTCCCTATAATAGGTCGAGATCCATACCATCCATACATCTCATTGCATTTTATACTCCGACTCGATTTAAAATGCGGGAGAATTGTCCTTGACAGGCTTGGCAGTCTTCATCATCAGAACGACTTGGCCACCGAGCACAAGGGCGGCAAAGACACCAAGCGCCACCTCAATGGCAAAGGTCTTACCCAAGACCTTGGCGTACCGAACGCGAGCAGCCCAGTCAAAGGTGGTCCAAGCATCCACGATACCAATCTTGCCACTGCCTCCGGTGATAGCAGGGTTGACTTTACCACCGAAGGAACGGTCGAAGGGCACGATGGTCTCATCTTCCTCGGGCAGCATAGAAGCAGCCACACGAACAAAGACGACACGAGCAGGGATGGAGATCAAGAAGGCCAAAATAGCGGGAACAACGCTGACGCCCATGAAGCGGAACAAGGCCACCATGGATGGCACTTCCTTGTCGTTGGAAATGTCGAGCCAGCCAGCAAAGTTAGCAATCGACATTGGGATGAAGAAAGCAGCAGCAGTGAGGATGTCCTCCACGGCAGCCGCAGGGGCAATCTTAATCCAGGATTTGTAGCTGGGAATTCGCTGATAGAATCTCTTGGGGGAGGGCTCGGAGATGACAATGTGGACCCAAGCCATCTGCCAGGTAGCGAGCAGAACGCTCAAGATGGACTGAACGAAGAACTGGCCAAGGTAAGAAGTAGTCGGGATGGGAACAAAAGAAGAAAGGAAACCGCGAGCGGCAGAGTAAGCCACGAACATGCCAATACCGCGGAAGCGCGACCAGAAGCCAGCACGGGAGCGCAGGTGCTTCACGGTAGTGCGCAGCTTGCTGGTGATGGGCTTGAGGGGAGTGGCAGCATCGAGCTGGGGCTCTTCCTCATCGGTGGGCTTGATAGGGTCGGGCTCGGATGCAATGCGAACATAGATGTCAGGGTTGGTATCTTCGACCGCGGCCAAGGTCGCAATCACCATGCCATAGGTATACTCGACCTATGGAGTGTCAGTAACACTATATCCAAAAGACATATACCAACTTACAGCGCAGAACATCAGAGCCAACACAACACCAGTGATGGCAAAGAGAGCCACCAGTCCCCCATGGGGCTCTGCAGTGTTGGGATTATTCGCAGGCCCCCGCAAGTGAGCGGCAGCAAGCTCGGTGCCCCGGCGCATAAGATGACTGCTAACAGACGACATGTTGCAGATTATATAAAATGATGAGAAAAAGGAAGTAAGACGGGGCGGGGAATGGGCCCTTTATGAATACAAAGCAGAGCAGGCAGAGCAGGCAACACACCACTAGCGCCTGAGCTTACGGTACTCTTACGGTACTTAGACTTTGCTGGGGATCCACATACAAGTGGAAGTATCTGACTCGTACCCTTTTACATCTCTGGGTAGCACCGACTCGACTTGAAACAATACTTGACTCGAGGTGCAGTGGTGGAATTAATTCCTTTTCTTTCACAGCCAAATGGCAGAGAGAAAATGAAGACTTACAGTCTGTATAAATATAGAACCCCCTAGATCGGGCCTTAGCAGCTCCGACTGTGCCGGTAATTGGCTCCCAACGTTAGCGCTAAGGATCATGTTTGGGGATACGCCACTCGGGGCCAATCCTTTTAACTCGCTTGTTAAGTCCATTAGCGCTGTACGAAAGGTGGTGTTGAGCCTCCATGATTCAGGCAAAGTGGGTATGCTACATACGCCTATGATTTGCTAGTTTTTGAATACATTCTAGACTGCAATTTGATTTTATAGGTAACGCCCCAATTTTTGGACTCTATAATATGGACATCTAAAACATACAGATGCGAACCAAGTCAAATCAAATCACCATCCGTGGATGGGACACAAAACGCTGCAAAAAACCAAAGTATCTACCAACACTACTCCATCCCTAGTCAAAGAGCTTCTTCATGAACTTGTGAGCCAGCTCAACACCAAGGAAAGTGGCAGCGTTGGCAGGCACCGCACGAGCCAGAGCCGGTCCGAAGCCAGGGAAGAAGGCCTTGAAACCACCGCTGGCGTAAACTGACCGGATGGTGCCGCCGATAGTCGGCTTACCCGGTGCGCTCTGCAGACGAGACTTGATTGTGTCGACGGGGAAGACGGGAATCCACATGGCAATACCAGCAGCACCACCAGCGCACAGAACCGCGGACAGAGATAGCTCGCCGGTGATGTTTCCATTCTCATCCTTGGGGGTCAACGAGCGCTTGATGTATTCGTAGGCCGCAAAGTACGCAGCGGAACCAGGGCCATCACGAGCCAGCGTCATGGCGCTACCACGGAACACACTGCGGATACCACCCTCCTTGTACAGTTGGCGCACGACATCGGTACCACCGGAGTACTTGGGCTTCTGGCCGGGGGGAGGAGGGTTCTGACCCTGGATCTGGAGGAGGACCTTGACACGCTCAAAAGGCGCGGTGATCAGGGTCATGGGAATGGCCGAGAAGAAACCGGCTGCGGAGATCTGTGCAATGGAGTATTGAGGAGTATCGTGCTTGACGGGGACAACCGAGAATTTGTTCACAAGGGTTTTGCCCAGATCGTAACCCTGGTGCGGTGTTAGCAGTGCTTCCGACCGGGCGATTGCAGGCTATTCAGGATCTAATATAACATACCCAGAAGCTGACAGCGACTATATGACAGGAAATATTAGCTCAAATTCGACCAATTGCTTATATGAGACCCGTCAAGGTCAATAACAGGGCAAACTTACACATAGGAGTAACACCGACGAGGGGCGCAGAGACACCAGCATACAGACCCTACAAACCAATGTCAGTTGGTCGTATGATCCAATTCCGTTAAATGATCGAATTCATACCCTGGCCAATCCCTCACGGGCAACTGTCCGCCTCACCACATCCATAGCACCCGAGTAGACACCCTTCTCAGCAGTCTGCAAGCGCACCTTGACCAGATCGAAGGGGTGTCCCACAATCACAGCACAAAGACCACCAGCTGCACCAGCACCGAGAGAGCGCAGCTGAGCAATGGTCTGGTTGACGGCCTTGGTCTCAGCGATCTTGACCTCATCTTTCAGCTGCTGCGGGGAAGAAGTGGAAGTCGACATTGTGGACTCGGGGCGGGGAGAGAAAGGGATAGGATTCAAGAAAAGGAGAGAAGAGAGAATAGGTAGAGAAGCAAATCCACCGAAGACCTAGAAATGGAAGACCCGCGAGAAATGATGACCGAAGCCGAATAGCGCTTCCCCAGACGAAGTATTGTGCCTCGGCTCGGCAGCGGAGAAACCGGCTTCCCGTTGATATGCGAGTTGACTCTCAAGTCAAATGTTAAATGTTTGACGTTGGACTATGAATGCTTTTTTTTTGTAGGATATAAATGTTCTCGACTTCGATGGTCTGCTCTGATTACGTCGGGGACCGCCGCGTTCGGGTGAACGGGAAACACAGTTGGACTACTCCACGTTTCCCCGCGGAATAAAGGATGCCGGATGTCCGTGTTGGGACTCGGTGTAGTTTGATGTAATGTGGACATTCAATAGTATCAGATTGAAGCTATAGAGAAACATATAAGGTACACTGGACATTAGACAGACAAGTATATACACCGAGGTCGCGATCACATGGAAATCCACATGCTCCGACGACATGGTCATGTGCCCACAGCTACTATGGAGATCTACATGTATAGCAAACACAGCCTTACTGTACAACAACAGAGGTATATGTGTAGAATTTCATTCATATTCCATCCATTAAGTCGGTCATTAGATTAACAGCTCCGAAGAGCAGGAGAATAAGTAATATTGTACCAATCATGACCCCGGTTCATATCCTGTACCTATACAAGCCAAACGGCGACACATGATTCATAACCCATAGATTACCAGAGGGACTCTGCTCCATCACATAGACGGGCAAATTTACAGAGCGAGGAGAGCGACCAGGCCGAGAGCACCCATAGCACCACTGCCGACTGTGGCCATAGGGACAGCAGCGCCAGTGCTGGTGGAAGGAGCAGCAGACCCGGAGGCAGAGTCGGACTGGCTGCTGGAGTCAGAAGAGCCGGAGCCGTTGGAGTCGGAGTCGGAGTTGGAGCTGCCGGAGCCAGTCTCAGTGGAAGAGGCAGCAGTGCCGGTGCTAGTCATGGTGGTCATGGAGCCGGACACAGTGCCGGTGCTGGTCATAGTCGTAATGGAGCTAGATATACCAGTACCCTGGGTAGGTGTCAGCGTGGTCAATCGATAGAGATAGATATATTTCTTACAGAGCCAGTGGCGGTAGCGGTGCCAGTCATGGAGCCAGTGATGGAACCAGTCGTAGAGCCAGCGGCGCCAGTAGCACCGGTTATAGAGCCGGTCGAGGTACCAGTCACGGAGCCAGTGGAGTCAGAGCCAGCACCGGCGCCAGAGGCAGTAGAGCTGGAGTCGGAACCGGAGCCAGAGGTAGAGCTAGCGTCAGAGCCAGCAACACCGCCTGCAATATAATGTTAGCTTCAGAGAACTTTCAGATCACAACAGGGTACGTACCAGGGCACTTGGCAACGGCCATGGAGAGGACCTGCTCGGCGTCGTCGCTGGGGCAGGCCTGCTTGGTGCAGTCGCGGATACCGAACTTGTAGTCGTCGGTCTTGCAAAGGCAGGACAGGTCACCAGGCTTGCAGCCCAGCTCAGAAGCCTTGTTGTTCATGTTGGAGACACACATTTGCTATGAACAAAGTGTCAGCATTGGATCTCGATGTTGAAGATCCAAAGATAGTACTCACAGCGCAATCGGATGCAGAAGGGTCGGCAACAGCGAAGCCGGCAGCGGCCAGAAGGGCCAGGGCAATGGGAGAGAAGGACTTCATTGTGATGTTTGAGAAAAGTCTCAATTGACTAGAGAGGTAGAGGATATGGAGATGTTGAGAAGTGAAGGGAAGACTGTGAAGGATCAGAACTGAACTTGAGAGCAAGGGCTTAGTGTTTTATAAATGGGACCTGTAAATCCTAGCTGAGAATCAAACTCTGCATGTAGCCGAGTCACAGCCACTTGCCCCGGACTGGAAATTGAGTGTCGGTAGTGGACGAAGCTCGCATTGGAGCCCAATGGCTATGCAGGATCAGCCGTGTGGATTGCCTTGCAGGGCAACAGTGTTGGCGCATTGCTACGGCGCCAACGTGGGTAAATTGGACCGTGGCCTGATCCTGTGTAGCATGAAGTCATCAATATCAACAAGCTGGATCTACTCTCTCGAATAAGGATTGATCGACCGGAGATAGCTTGCACCCTTTCTCATATATCGATCTCATTCGCTGGTCCAATGGGTCAAGCCACACAGGGGCCCATCAGGCTCCATTGAAGCCCAAGGTTTGCCTTTTCATGTGTTCCCCTGGAACGAAGCGATCTGGTTCTCTGATTCCAAATGATGCATCGTACAGGCTGCATGATTCAGTGCATTTGTCGCTCCAAAATCATGGCACAAACCATGACGGTCTTCGATGCAGCAAATGTGCCACCGGCGTCACACCGAAGAAATAGATTGCGGTACTCCGTAAATGAACAACCGAGGCAGAGGCCGGTGGGGCAGATCGACACTGAGATCCGAATCGGGGGCTCTTTGGAACTAATCCGAATAGTCGCTGGATACGTCGAGAGTCCGATCGCACTATTGAAAGTCTCTTCGTGTCACCGCTCCCAAGCCACAAACATTCCCCAGCCACCTTCCTCTCTAAGTGTTGCAGTCTCTGTTGCAGGTGTAAATTCTCGGAGGCTTGTTTCATGTAAAGGGAATCCCTTGCATAGCACATGGGCGGCCCTGGGGATTCACCGATGGGTTTGAGCCTTGAAAAGCCGATCGACATCCAATTTCCTAGTCCGATAGACTTTGCGATGAAGATCAAGGGATCGCTCGGTTCGATGGTCACTAGCCCCTAGTAACTCACTGATCATTTGATAATTTCATACTGGTCTGATTGACAAAGTCAAACGCGCGAACGCGCGAGATGTCCGACCTTCCCAATCTGGAAGGTGTCACGTCCTATAAGAGCGGTGTGGCTGGCAATAAAGAGGTCATCTTGAAGAATCTCTGGTCTACATCCAGCGGCAGGCATATGCTTGAAGACGTTTCAGTCGTGCTGTTGCTCCAGTGACGCCCCGCTGGTCCACGTCAAACCCCATACATGTAGTGACTCTCTGTGGCTTCGCAGATAATGCCCGTGACCCAAAAAGTCCACTCGCTGCAAGGATTGCAATGCTTGTGTTTAAGCTAAAGCCAAATATAGCTACAGTACACTCAGCCTGGGGACTTTCGATGTACTCAGGGGAACTTCTCTTACTGGCATACATTAGCACGTTCAATTGGGAATTCCAAGCTTTTCCTACCCAAGACTCAATCAATTCGCATGATGCCCCTGTGGTCACAGGCTCCAAAGTTTGGACGGGGTCCGGGGGCTGGGGCTCCCTTCGTGGATAACACAGGCTGTCGTCGTTTCAGCTTTTCATCGCCCTTGCTTCCAAGATTTGGCTGAGACATCTAGCTCCAGACTAGCCTTCCAGCCTTTATGATACATCTACAGCTACAGTAATATGGCTCTTTGAGGGTTCTGAGCCTTGGCGCGATACCTCTTCATGATTGACGCCTGCTGGCCTTGTCGTCCATCATCTCGAGATGAATCGATTTTAGCACTGTGGGCTGTGTCCCAATATCAGCTTATATGGTAAACAAAATGCATATGTGAAGTTACTTTGCCCATATACAGCTTCCTAACAGTATCTCACCCCTTCGAAACGGCCGACTCCCAACCCTTTTCTGGCCATTTCGAGTTGGTTTATGGTAATTCCAGGCTTGCCTTGACCGCAGCGCCTAATAACGCAGTCTTCCCATAACTAGCCAAGCGCTATCGGTAGTATCAAACATGGTAGCATAGCGACGTCAAGATGAATAGCCGAATATATAGCTTTTCTAGAGGCCGAATGACGAAGAACAAAGTACGGCTCCCAATGTCGTGTACACAGTACCACGAATCATCCATTAACTACAGTTATCGAAATCTTTACGCTGGTATGAATAATACGATTATGGATGACCGTAACAGCGCCATTCACAGCGTCACTACGTCCCGTGAATGGACCATCAGCATAATAGTTTCTTGGCTGGCAGAATGACGAGCACGTTAGTCTCACCTCTCACCCCCATATGCTCTCCCCAGTGCTCAAAACTTACCTGGCCATAGTTGTTTCACCTGTTCGACCCCAAGCGGGGCCAAGTTGTCGGATGTCTTTGTATCCGAGGATGACTGGCTTTATTAGTATCAAACTATTTACAGCGTTAGTGAAGGAGATACGCTGATCAATCCTTGATTTACCAGGATCATGGCAACAACGCCTCGCACGGGGTTCGTGATTCATAAGTTCCCTTACGACCTATACCGGTATACAGGAACAATGAAGTGGCGCAAGACGAGGGTCCAATTAAGAAACTATATGCTTAAATGGTGCACCAGAGGACGTTTGGCAGAAAAGGACTTGTATGGGATTGTGGGGATCGGAGACCGAGCTCGTTTTTATAAAATGAGTGCAGGGTCATCTGACCTAGAGTATGTCAAGGGTTCATATTCTTTGAAGGACGCCCAGGTCATTGAACGAATTCTACTTGAGATCCAAGATAATCTGTAGGGTTGTAACACCCGTCAAGTTTCCTTTTGTCTGTGCTTGCTTCAAACCTGGTCTTGTGTTATTGCCTGATAGCAATGGAGAAATAATGCTCTGGCTATCGCACGCTCTGAAATCTATCGAAGCTTGGCTTTTCTGTTAAGGAACTACCGCCGTTAGAAGCGTAACGTTGCACCAATTCTACGCGATTACTTTTCAAGTAGAAGTCCGACTTAAATTGCAGTATAGCTTGTGTCAACATCGAGTTGGCTATATTGCTCATAGCTGAGCATAATGTCAGTCGAGGCTGGAGTGGTGAGACGGTGGTCCGTCGGGGTTCCGGTCAGCTCTATAAGAAGCCAAAGGGAAAGTGGCAGGGCTTATCAGAACTTCCCCGCATCAACTCTTCTTCAATCCCTTCATCAATTTCAGCTATTTTCAAAAATGGTCATTAGAAGCACCAGCTCGCCATTGACGCCCGAGCTCGATGTCTTGGTACAGCAGCAAATGGACAAATGGAAAGTCCCCGGACTGACCATGGCGATAGTCCACGGCTCCAGCACCTGGTCAAAGGTAGATACACCAACCGATTGACTATTCTATGCTCAAATAATCTCAGGCATACGGCATGGCCGAATTCCCTGATCGGAAAATGACCACCGATACTCTGTTCTCAACATGTAGCACCACCAAGGCTTTCACCGCCGCTGCTGTCTCTCTCGCAATCCATGATAGCAAAAACACTGAGTCTCCTCTTCGCTGGGACACACCACTTGCATCCATTATCCGCGATGACTTTGTGCTAGGGAACGACTATAGTACAAATCATACAACGATAGAAGATGCTCTCTCACACCGGTCAGGACTACCCACCTACGATGCATGCCTTAGTCTCGCACATCCAAATCGACCTTTGCGCGAGGCAGTCCGATATTTGAGACATCTACCTATGAAATATTCACCCCGCAGCACTTTTTCATATAATAACCACATGTACATGACAGTCTCGCATGCCCTGGAACAAATTGAAGGCCGACCTTTCGGCGAAATCGTCAAAACACGCATTTTAGAGCCCTTGGGAATGAACGATACACACTTCTCCGTCCAGGAAGTCTCCAAGAACCCAACTCTCAGTCGTCGATTGGCAAAAGGTTACACCTGGGACGTAGGTTCAGACACCTACGTCGCAGAACCGTACATGACCGATGAAGCCGTGACAGGCGCCGGAGCCATGGTCAGCAATGTCCACGAGTACACCAAATGGCTCCGAACAATGATCTACCAAACAGGACCGATCTCACCAGAAGGCCATGCAGCACTCATCCAACCACGAACCGTAATCACAGACATGAGCGACCTCGTCGCACCCCCAGCACCACACCAGCTCTATGCCCTGGGGTGGTTTATACACAGTTATCGCGGCGAGCCACTGTACTGGCACAGCGGAAGCTTGGCGGGATTTGGTATAATGGTCGGCTTCCTCCCAAGTAAGAGATTCGGATTCGCAATGATGAGCAACACAGTGAATGGGCGACACGCAGAGGTGGAGATATTCCTGCACCTCCTCGACCAGATATCCGGCGGACCAGCGATTCCTCGCACAATAGGCCGGAGCCACGTAGCCGAGTCACAGAGTAAAGCCATACCTAAGGCCCAGACTATGAGCGAAGCGATGAAACGCTTCTATCCATGCCTGCCTAATCCGCCCATCCCTCATTCTCTCCCATTACACCAATATGTGGGGCGATACGAGCATCCGGGCTTTGGATCTATCACGCTTGACATAGAGAAAGGGCACCTGGGTGCCAATTTGCTCGACCGTGTTACAGCAGGGATTATGTCCTTCCACCATGCCAGTGGGGAATTCTTCGTGGGGTACTTCTTCCAGCCAAAGTCCATTGGAATGTTTAGTGGGTATTACAAGGCGGAATTTACCATTGATTCCTGTGGGGTTCCTACAGCCATGGGATTGGACCTAGAGCCGGCTTTGGGCGAGGAGAAGATTTGGTTTCAGCGCAAGTGATGTGGTGTCGACTAGGCAGATATATATTTGAAGCTGTGTTCCATTCGATACGAGTGGGTCGCCAATTGCCAACGTTCTCTAGTTATAGATCAAACTTTAAAATCTTTACTCAGTAGTCCATGTATGTCTAATCAAAGCTTATACTGGAACTTACTGAGACAGGCAATTTAAAAATAAAGCTGCCTAGTTCCAATGTAACCGAACTACTCACACATACTCGATGCCGACCCGCTCGGCCCGGTGGAGACAAAAAAACTTTGCAATCCCCAGGCAAAAAAATCCAAAAAGTTATTGACCGACGCAGGGGTCGAACCTGCAATCTCTTGATTCGTAGTCAAGCGCCTTGCCATTGGGCCAGCCGGCCTACTTGTTGAAGAACCAGGGCAAAATGTGCTTTATGTTTGGAAAAGATGGTATTGGGTATAACGTTTCACGTGATAAGTTACACATAATAGTAGTGGATAATAGATACAGAGACTCGAGATAGAACAGGTATGACAAAAAGGAAATAGGAATGGCACAGTGATGCTAGGTATTTGATGCAAGAAAACGCTGAAAAACAAGATTCGAAACTCATGCCAACCGGTAGACAGGTCATACATCCGACTCGGGCACGGTCAGATGGATCCGAGGCACCATGGGCGACTTCTCAGAATGAGTACCCTCTTCAAGCGAGACATCCTGCGAGTAGCGGGGTGAAGTCCGCCACCCGAAGCGGGCAGAGAAAGACATGAGAAGAGATCCAATGAAGAAGCCGAGCAGGCAAGCCGCGAGACCGGCGACCGCACCCAGCACAGCGGGCAGGATAATCGGGCGAACGATACGCATGAAAGCATTCTTCGGACGGTGGTGGTGGTGCGGATGACGATGACCAGAACGATCGTTGGGCTGAGTAGGCGCAGCCCAGAAAGACGAAATAGAGAAAGGCGATTTGGACTCAGTGTTGGCGTTGGAGTCGGAGTCGACAGACACATCCTTGTTCTCAATGTGATCCTCGGATTCAGTCGACTGCGATTCAGTCGACTGCGAATCATTATCAGCAATCGAGGCAGACGTCTTCGCATCGAAAAACGACCCGACATGCGTCTTCCAGTACTTCACAACCCACGGCCGACTCTTCTGCGCGAAGTGATCTGCCTGGTAACCGCCGCGCGCGGGTCGCACACGGACACGAGTGATTTGGTGAGAACCATCCTGGTAACTGACCAGGTCGACGACTGTAGCGTCGGGGGAGACGAGGTTCCCATGTAGATCGTGGAGTTCAACGCGCACCCGGACAATACCCGCTACCGAACCCACATTGTTTGCGGGGAGGGGACGGCTGTGGATGGTGTAAGTCAATTCCACGGACTTTTCCCTCTGGGTGGGATGAGAGGCTTGGTAGAGAGGCGCGGTGAGTTGCATTGTTGTTGATGGGGGGTAGACTTGGTCGTTGTTGGCGTAGAGGCTGCCATCTTTGATGGACCAGTCAATGGACTGTGGATTGTTAGAACATGTGTATTCTGTGGATTCTGTGTATTCTCGAGGGTGCACATACCAGAAGTGATTTGACGCCGGTTTCGAGGTCATCGGGCGAAGGAACAAAAGGAAGGCGGAGTTGGTGAGACTTGATGGGCGTTGCGGAGGCGACGGCCAAGCAGAGGGCCAACCATGGGAGACGCATGATGAATAGGAGAGAGTAGAAGGAAAGGAAAGAAAAGGGAATGTGGAAAAAGGAAAAGAGGCCAAGAGGTTAATAAGTAACAAAGAAGGCGATTGCACGGCTGAGGGGAAGCTAAGACTTTTGGACCCCACGACTCCGGGGGAATTACTTTGGAATGGCTGTCTGTCCGAGAAGCATAGAAGAATCAAGAGTGGATGTGGGGTTGTGATGTGGAATATAGGAGCCTAAACCTATCCTCTACTTCTATTCCGTGAGAACCGTGGAAAATAACCTCAATTCCACTTCAAAGTCCTCTCAGGTTGAAAGCTTAGCGTCCAATGTTTCAAGCGGGTCCCGAACATGCTCCATTCATTCCTTTTGATTGGACTTGACAGGTCTATTATTATCTGCCTGATTCTGAGCGATTTAGTGCTAGTTTGCTTAGCCTTGGTGATTGTTGCAGCGACAAGGCTTGACTAGCTGTATCTCCACTGTATTTTTTCCATGGTCGATCTCCCTAGAGCCTCACCTCAGTGGTACAGGTACATGTACCGTACGACCTTGGACTCGATCCTTGGCCCCCAATGTAATGTTCCCATTCTATTACTGACTAGCACTGCCCGGACAGGGGGCTGCTACCTTATAGGTGAGCTACAGTATTAAATTGCTGTAGTACTACTGTGTACAAATGAAACATACAGATACGAAAAAAGCAATAAAGATTCGGTGATAGCCGTTGGTCCGTTACTCCGTTGCTATAAAAAAGGACACTATTTGGTTAAAAAATTAGCAAGCTCCCTCACAACCCGTGTCTCTGTTCGGAGACGCTAAAACTAACGAGCTTTTTTAGCGGCGATCGACAAAGTTCTATGTTTGTCTCGGGTATCTTAGCCCGGGCTTGACGGGGGCCGCGGCCCCCGAGCCAGACAGAGATGGTGTGAGACACGCACTGCCCCGTTCTGGTTAAGCGCATGGGAAAAACAGAAAGGAAAAATCATTAGTCTTTCACTAAGCCTGCATGCTGGACCCTGAATGCAGGGTTTTTAGGACAACTGGCAATGGGAGATACCTAGCGATAGGAGCAGGCTACTTACTTGGCGGTGGTGATGCAGGTCGAATCTCACATCTGACTTCGCTTCGTCTTGCTGATAAATAAATATTTGGCCCCAACACTCCGGTTCAACACATGACATCTGCTACGTCTGGGAGAATAGCTATCAAAGATCGTCGGCGCTGCCTAGTTCCCGGCCCCGGGGCTAAATATGCAAGGCTTTGCCACCTTTAATCTCGACACGGAACGTGCTTGTTTTCCTCTCGAGGTGTGACTCAAGATTGGACGAACAGTTCATGATTCCATTTTGTTTTGTACTCGGACATATCCGATCTACCACGTGGAGAGACTGCTCGACATACTCGCCCGGGCGGCTGCCATTGATGCTAGCAAAGTTGATCGCCCTAACCACCTTTGGGGTTGGGGCTCTGGCGTATTTAGTAAAATGGGGCCACACTACATTATCACGTCAATTTACTTTCACAGTCCCTCTGAGCTCATTCGGCCCCAGAATGACTATACATGTACCCTAAAATCATCAAATCATGTTTCATGAATTATGTACAGATCCCTAGATAAACGGACTCCACGGCTCAACCATCTGAGTCGATCTACATTGCCTCATGCCACGTAATAAGGCGCAGTCTGCCAGAACTCACAGCGCGGGTTGCTGGTGGGATCCCGCATCGGTTGGATAGTATGGTTACCAATAGCCATAATCTGCGACCGCTCACCATGGCGCTTGAAAGGCGGAGCGAGATGCGACTTGGGCACACCGTGCTGCGCAAAGCTGGTGAAGAAGTCCTGCATCGCCAGTGCAACAGTTACATTGGCGATTCCGCCGAGGCCGCCGAGGGCACCAGAAGAGCTAGAACCATTATTGTAAAAGGTGTAGGCGACATCCTGACCGTGGAGCCCGGGCGGAACGACGAATTCGTACGCGTAGGTATGGTTGTAGTATGCGCGGTTGAAGTAGTCGGTGTTACACTGGAAGATCAGATCCGAGATAACGAGCGCCGTGCGCGCCACCGAGTCGGTGTATCCATAGGAGCCATTGTAGACTGCGGGATAGAGATCCTCCGTGATGAACTTGGTCACGTTTGCGGGAATGCTCGGTGACAAAGTCGTGAGTTGAGATGCCAGGCCAGTGCTATTGACACTGTCCGGCGAGGTGAACAAAAGTCCCTCATCTGCGTTATGTCCGACCATGATATTGAGATTATGGTCAAAATCACCACTGAGCAACAGCTGCCCAGGAAGAGCTGGTACAAAGCTGCCGTCCACAGTAGGTCCGTAGGTGAACGTGCCCCATGGAGACTGAGTTGCGACCTGGTATGCATTGGCAGCGATCAATTTGTCAGACGACAATTTGCGGGCTTCCTCAACTGTGCTGACGTTCAGGTAGCCCAGGAACTGCTGCAGAGTGTCTTCCTGCTGCTCCTCGCTGATGGTCGGGACCCAACCGGGACTCTGTACAATCGCTTGCTGGAAGGGAACAGGTCCACGGGTGCCTCCGTATGCTGTGATCTGGTGCATGATTGAACCCCCGCCGGCCGACTCGCCCATGACTGTAACCCGGGTTGCGTCGCCACCGAAGAGGTGGATGTTCTTGTATACCCAGTCCAGAGCGAAGCGTTGGTCATGGAGGGCTGCATTGGCAGTACCATTGGAAATGATGCTGTCGCCGCCGGACCAGCCAAATGCACCCAGCTAGAGATAGGATTAGATATTGCAATATATTGAGTTGAGCAAATATTACTTACTCGATAGTTCAAGGAGACGAATACAATGCCTTCATTTCCCCCAGCCATGCTGCGTTGAACCAGCCCAGATGCATCTGAGCTACTCTTTTCTCCCGCAACATACCCACCACCATAGATCCACACCAGCACAGGTGCGAGATTCTTTCGGGGGCGCGAAGTTTTGTTCTGTCCGCGGTCGAAGATCTTCTTCGGGACAACTACATCGAGGAACAAACAATCCTCAGTGGTGCGAGGATCCGGTTTGGCCGGCTTGTATTCATAGGACGAAATGTTGCTGGATCCGGTGAACGTCTGGTTATACAAATAGCTCAGAAGGAATGTTGCCGCGCCTTGGGTATTCCAAATCGGAAGTGCCTGAGGACACACGCGGCCTACAGAGCCATTCTGAATATGTTCTCTGTTTTGTGTTGGGAGTACAGGAGCGCGGAAGCGCAGGTCGCCGAGTGGGGGTGCGGCATAGCGGATATTGCTGAAGTTGTACAGGCCATGAGAGCTCTGCAATAGAGATTAGTACCGGCAAAGACAAGACGGAACAGAGGACTCCGACCATACGTTAAATGAGATAGCCTGGTGTCGCTCATATCCCAGATCAACCACGGGCAGCTTAGCAGCCAAAGTCGCTGTAGCAAGCGTCAGCAGCGACAACACAGCAACCATGATGAGGAGCGCAGAGGAATGAAGAGAGCAACGTACCTCAGCTCGGGCCTTATCCTTATAACATATCCGGGGAATCCGAGTCAGGCACTAATGCACCAAGTTCACTTCATTCGTTTATGCGTAAAAACAAACACCCAGTGGAGCGCCGGCGGAGGGCGGGAACTCCCTCCCAATTGCCTCGCAAGCTCATGTGGAGACGGACAACTAGATCGATGCAACAGGCCAATAGTGGTCTCCAGATTCAATCGGTGATGTACTATGATATCAAGTTTGGAGAGGAATTGCGGAAATTTTGCCGATTTGCCGATTCAGCAAAATTGTCAGCTCTGAACGTCAGTAAAGGACAGGGTGAGCATATCACATCGCAAGCTCATGCGCTACACTGAATGAGGAGCTGCCTCCGGTGGCTGAGCGGAGGAAAAGGCACAGACTGCGGGGTACATTCTACTACTGCAACATGACGCCATATGCCATATCCTGAAAGTATAGACAGTTGCCTGAAGCGGGTCATCTGGGCATTCTAGGCATCTGGGCATGGCTTTCTTTAAATCTGACTGGTGCTTGTTGCATGGGGACTTCATCGATCCTCGACTTCGCGGATCTTAAATTCGAACATCTGGTTTGAGGCCACTTCATGTTCATTCTCCAGTTTCTCTGCAGACTCGACGCCTGCTGCTGGGACACGATACTCGAAACGATTTCCTGGAGCCGGAACAGATCCATCTGGTAGGGCATAGGGGAATGGCAGGTACTCCGGTAACAGGCCAAGCTGAACTAGAACGGTCGCTTGGTCCCATGCGATATGTTCATGGAACAAGCGATCGCCGCGGATGTTGACTACTGATGTGAAGGGGATTCGCAGGTGCTTGCCTGTAGGGGGGATGCCAGGAATCCTAGGACACCATGTCAGCAATTCATTTTTGAATTTTGGGTGAAAGCACTCACATCCAGTCCATTTGCTTCACATGAGTGAAACAAAAGATAAACTCGTCGACGATTCGGTCTGTTCCAACTGTCCGGCTGATGAGCTCAAGTGCAGTATCATCGGGATTATTGAAGATAAAGTGGTTGAGATAGAAGTGGCTGAGACGAGCTCGTCCAATACCTCCAGTTAACTGTAATAATCAGTACATTGACTAGCCGGGGCTTTCTTTCCGGATTGACATACTGTAGGAACGTGATTGACATAGGGCTCCTGGACCATCGTCGCCATTGTCTTCTCGACAGAGCGATCTCCAAACTCGTAGTAGGTATGCTCATCCCAGATCTTCTCGAGGTCAAAGAATGGGCCGCCCAAGTGCTTCTTGATAAACGCAACACTGCGAGTATGGGCCACCCCTGCTGTTGACATTTTGAAGTCCGGATGCCCTGGGATCATGAAGTTGGCAGATGATACATCCGAGTATCTGTGCGTGATTTGATCTCCATTGCTCTCCTTGTTCTTGGGGAGATGGAAGAGAGTTGGTTGGAGGGCGATGTCCCAAGAGTCGAATAAGATTGCAGTGGCTAACTTAGTGTCTCCAGCTAGCACACCCTGTAATGTCTTTTCGAATTGAGAGTCATAGTCCGTCTTTGATCCGTTTACTGGCGTCGAGTAAGTATATGTTCTTGTAGAATAGTGGGCATCCTACCTATCAATCCGACCTTCTTGCCATCGCATTCTGGGCGTTCCAGTAAAGCATGCTCGGCGTTGCTAATAAGCTGCTGTAGAGGTGTGTCGTTAATCAACTTGTCCAAAGTGATCTGTACCACTATAAAGCTCTCCTCAGCCCACTTCTTCAGAGGCTCTGGGTCGAGAGTCTTGTTCTGCTCCTGGCATTTGGCGTGAGAAAGCGGCCGAACGAGGATCAATCCAGGTCCTTTGCCACAGCGGGAGAGAGGAGACTGGAGAATCATACACTGACTCAATTCCGCTTGGGACGGCAGGTTTGAAGAAGTCATTGTGAATATTCAGAGAGTTGAAAGAGGAACAAGGTCGGGGTTCGAGATAAGCGATTGCTATATCCCCCGCTCCAACCAGAGCAAAGATGAAACAAAGCAAATCAATGCAGTGGCTTTCAAATAACTTCAAACTTGCGACGAAATAATCAGCATTGCTGCTTCTTTCCAACTTGCTGGTCCCATATACCTGCACGTGACCTGTCATTTAAGCTTGCCGCGAGCTCATCATCTCTTCAACGATGCGCTCCAACACGTCCACAATGAATGCTCTCGTTCAGTCCTCTTTGACAGACGTTGAATCAAAACTCAATGCTCTCCTGACAAGCCTCACAACCTCCCCTACCGCCGCGGGAGCTCCCGCAGCGGCCATCGCCCTCCTCGAAGCGGACGACGCGTTGACCTCCGCCATTGAAACCCTCCGCCAGCACCAATTAAACCATGCCAAGACCCTCCAATTACGTACCGAAGCACAGCAGCTGGAAGATCAAGTGAAGGGCATCGTGAGCGACATTGAAGGCTTCGACAAAGCCATTCGCACAGCTTGTGCCGACAACGGTGATAGCGATAGCGATTTCGACTCTGATTCCGATGAAGAGCTTGGAGGAAGACAGAGAGTTCTACGAGGAATCAAAGAGATCGACTACAAACTCATCCTCGACTTCGCGCGCCGGATCAGCAAATACAACCACGAAGCAGCAGCCGATGTTGCAACGAGCGCAGCTGTGAAACGACAAGGAGCAGGCCCTCAGACCGGCGACAAGGATGTGAATATGTCAGGGGCCAACGGGGAACAATCGGCAGAGGATGGCGCACAGCCAGTGGCATCAGTCACCAAAAACGCCACGCAGTGGCTGGACGACTCAGCGAACGTCACGCGCGAGGTTTACATGCTGCCATACCCGATGGAGGAGCGGATACGGATGGGACTGATGGCGCAAATTCAACTTGCTCCAGGTGGTGACCCTGAAAAAGAGATGGAAAGGTTGCTCGCCGAAGCCGACGGTCGGGGTGCAGCACAACCACCAGCACCGGTGGAACCTGCGGAAAGCACAAAGCAGGCAGACGAGGCCGCAAAGGCTGCAGCTCATGCTGGATCATCAGCTGGGATGCCGCGGGCGCCTGCACCGGCTTCTGTGCCAGCGCCAGCACCCAAACCCAAGGCGACCCTGGATCTCGATCTCTATGACCCCGATGATGACGATGATTGAATTTTGGACAGCAGCGTTGCATTTATATTCCTTATGATACCAGCTATGACAGCATGAAAATTTCATTCAGCCTTTTGGCAACGATCAAGATTTGCATTCCAATTTATTGTTTGCTTAATGGGCTATCGAAGAGTCTACATCTTGTGCACCGAAGACTTGGCAGTCCATCCCCTGAATTTCTTTCCATAGAAGTAGAAGGGGATGGCACAGAGACACCACAATGTTGCCAGTGACATGTTCAACATGATGGGCTTGACATACCCGCTCTCTTCTATACAGGGGGTGATGAACTTACTGAAGCCGTAGCCCCAGAGATTCTTATTCACAGTGATGGACACGAAGATCGAGCCCGCCACAGGCTTGTAGCTGTCAACTGCATATGTGCTGGTGATGGCTGGCAAGGCTGCGACCTGAATTCCTGCTGCGGTATATCCGATGATCACAATCACCTACTGAGGTTAGTTGAGAAGCCTTTACGAGGAGAAAAAATTACCTTCCAGTCCCATTTATATTCATATCCAAAGGCAACGATGAAGTTGCCAATGATCGAGATGATAACATACGGAATCATCGCTGGCAGACGCATCTCTGGTTCTCGAATACCTCTGTTCTTTCGAGTGGCCTTCATGGAGATCCAATCCGAGAGGATTCCATTCGTTGTCAGCCCAATGAAGCTTCCGATCAAGATCGCGAAGTTGAAGAAACCAATCGTTTGACTGTTGAAGTTATACGGCGGCTGTGCAAATACTTGACTCTGAGTAAGATTCAGCGTGAGGAAACAACTAGCTGACCACGACACGACGAATGCAGCCAACTCCACAATGGGGAAGGTCAGCAGCTTCCATGGAGTAATGAAGCTAATCAGCACTGTCTTGATGTTGTTTCCATCCAGCTGCCAGAGCTTGAACTGCTTCTTTGACGGGGTACCCTTGTGCAGATACGGGTCACGATCGCCAGCTTCCGCATTTACATTCTCATGCTGTGTAATTTTCACTGGCTTCTCTGTCTCAGACTCCTCAGTTGCGAGCCCAGAGGAGGGTTGCCCTTGAGTTCCTTCATCTGAGCGAGTGCGATGCCACTTCGTCTCGGGGAATAGGAAGATTTGAAGGAGGAGCGTCAGTCCCAAGAGGCCGACATTCAACCAGAAGAAGCTGCGCCAGCCACTATGCTCAGCCATGGGTCCTGCGATAATAGGACCGACCTGCAACTTTTAGCAACAGTCAATACCTTATTTTGGGAGTATCTTACCATGAGAGACCCGAAATAGGCCGTGAAGTACATTGTGTTATAAGCACCACGCTCATGAAGGAACATGACATCGGTGATGATCTCAGGCTGAGAAGTCTAGAGTGGACAGTCAGTGTCGCCCATCAGAGTGTAATGATCATCCCCATACCTCTGCAGGACCAGCACCAATCCCGTTGAGCACACAAGCGCCCATATAGCTGCCATAGCTAGTTGCTGTAGCTCGCCAGATATTGCTGATGAGACAAACCAGCGTCGAAAAAATCAAGACCGGTCGCCGTCCATAGGACGTTTGAATTGGAATCCTGGATCACCAGTTTCAGCGAGTGTTATTGGAGACCATGCATACGATCCTCACCAGAAGAAGTTGCTGAAGCCCAGAACCAGGATGCAAACTCCGGTGAACTGCACGACGGAGGCTAAGTCGGACTCGAACGCCTCCATCAACTGCGGAAACATAGGAGCCAGCGCCAACGGACCGAATCCTTGACTGAACGATGTCAACGTAGATACCGTCATGGCGCTCATCTTCCAGAATCGGTTCCAATTCTATGTGTGTCCATTGTTATTCATCGTGCCAGTCAATGTCCAGAGAAGAATCACTCACCAGAGGATCATGGGGATCTTGCGAAGGCTGAGGCACCAACACCCGATCGGAAGTGGATGATGATTTCACAAAATGATGAGTACCCACATCTGCCATGATCTCCGTGCCGGGGTATATCACCGTCCCCAGTTCTTCCTCGATCCTGGTTCTGGTTAGCAGGCGCGACTATAAGTGGTATGTGAACATACTGATGGAGCGCCTGGGAGAGGGAATTGTTAGCCCATGAAACAACATAAGGGACAGACTTGAGCACAGCTTACCCCTTCATTGTAATTCATCTCCATCTTGACTAAATATAACCCCGGGGGGTTGTTTGATATGAACAATGGCTCTGGAAGTCTGCGGGAGAAGAGAGAACGGTCTCAGAAACGGCTTTGAGACGACTCAGAACGTGTTCCAGCTCGAAGACATGTCACTAGCTCCAGTCGGGGCTCTGACAGTTTTTATGTCAAACAAATGAAGCTTCGATACAGTCTTTACAGTGCGGAATTGACCCGGGAGAGATCAATGAATAATTACCGAAAGCCAATGGAATAGCCACAGAAGTTTAAGGAGAGATGACATCCCCGCACATCTCGCGTGGCGCGTCATTGATTTTAGGCCAATTCAATCAAAGCAACCACTAGCAGAGCACTAGTCAACAGATAGGGGAAATATTGCTCCATGACGGGTCTATACTACGCGGAATTATAGATAGTCGGCCCACCTCAACCCCGGATTCCCCCACATGACCGGCTTCATTTCCTTGGCTTCCACCTCTCAAACTCTCCTGAAAAAGTATATTAACTCGCCTATCTTTGCCACATAACCCTCCCCGGCAATCCCTCAACGATAGACTGCCGCGTTTGAGGGGGTTTGAGGTGTTCCCTGCCAAAGAGGCGTTTCTTGGACATGTTTGTAGTCGTGGATTATCTGCCGGATTATCTGTCTCTGACAGTATGGAGTCGTCATTTATTTTGCCTCGGGAGCTCTAGACTACCTCGGAGTGAATTTGGGACTTTGATAAAAGACAAAGGGGTTGACTCGGGAGTTGATGTGGGTGATATTGCCGATCGTGTAGGGAGCGTCGATCACTTTTCATGGAGTACCGTTATTGCTTGATATATTGACTACTGAGTTCGACTAGCTCTCAACGTCTGATTTGACTATAAACAATTCTAGTTAACATATTGACAGACACACCGATGAGCAGGTCAATTGAGGACCTGCCAATTCGCAATGAAGCGGCATTCCTTTCTACGACTGCGCCTTTACGATTCTTTTCACGCGCAATCGTCACGATCATTGCCACTCGCGCCCCATACGAAGAAGTCTGGGGACTCCATTGCGGACCAATTCCCGGAAGCTCCGATCTCGTCTCGGTTTCTATCTGAAGTCCAGCGAGATCGTTGAACTGGCTTCATGCATCTCTCCGGGTTATCGGGGTTTATTTGCGACCTATCGCCACCCTTGTGTCCACATCTTCAGACTAGGGAGGGACGAAGCATAAATTATGACGATACACCCAGTCATGATCCCCCGGATGTCTCCTCCACACAAGAAAACATGCGAGAGAGAAGCTTGGTTAAAGCTTGGTTGGGCTGGGGTCCAGCTCCCCGGACCAATCGGAGATGACTAGAAACCTCGATCTATAGCAGTGGGCTTGATCTTCGTCACTTACCATGAGAATCTTCAGTAGTTCCCAAACAGAAGAAAAAGCATTTAACTTGGTATATGCCCCCACTCTTTCTGCGATCTAGGATGGCTCTTTTCTTGGGTCTTGCTTTTCTGAAGACATCGCCTGATTCCCGTCAATCTATTCACCATGGTTTCCGAGGATGACCACCCCTCCAACGCCAATGGAGATCTGGAGAAGCAAGATAGTTCCAGCGGCCACGTTCGCTCTCCCGGAGGAACTCCCAGGCCAAGCCATGAAAAGAAAGAGCGCAGGAGCGGAGCCAATGGAAGCGGAAGTTCGAACGGGATTGAGAATGGAACGGTCGACGGCCACCGTAAAACAGAACTGAGCGAGGTGAGATGCTACGACAGGTTGGGTTACAGCTTTCCATGGTGGAAGAAATGGGCCATCATTTCGGTCATCTTCATGGTGCAGACCTCAATGAATTTCAATGCCAGTTTCTATGCGAGCAGCATCACTTTATTTTCAAAGCATTTCAGCATCTCTGAGCAAGCCGCGCGAGTTGGCCAAATGGCCTTTCTCGTTGCTTATGCATTCGGCTGCGAGTTCTGGGCCCCGTTCAGCGAGGAGTTTGGCCGATGGCCCATCATGCAATTGAGCTTGTTCTTCGTCAATATTTGGCAAATTCCCTGTGCGCTGGCTCCCAACTTTGGGACTATAGTCGTTTGCCGTATTCTCGGTGGTCTATCATCTGCCGGTGGCTCTGTGACCCTGGGCATGGTTGCGGATATGTGGGAGCCAGAGGACCAGCAATATGCCGTCGCTTTCATTGTGCTATCTTCCGTGACAGGCTCAGTCATTGCCCCGGTTGTTGGTGGTTTCGTGGCGACCTTCTTGGACTGGCACTGGAACTTTTGGATCCAGCTGATTCTCGGAGGCTCTGTGCAAATAATGCACTTTTTCGTTCCGGAGACGAGATGCAGCATCCTCGTCACAAGAGAGGCGAGGCGGAGACGCAAGCATGGGGAAATGGTGTGGAGCGGTGATGAGCTCAAGAAGACGCGCATGTCTTTCCGCTGGGTATTCATGGTTTGGGTACGGCCCTTCATCATGTTCCTGCGAGAGCCTATTGTCCTGTGTCTCTCACTTCTTAGTGGCTTCAGTGACGCCCTGATCTTTACTTTCTTGCAGTCTTATACCCCGGTCTACAAGCAATGGCACTTCACTACGATTACAACCGGGCTGGCTTTCCTTCCGTGAGTGCAAAAGACCCCGAGCGATGATTATACTAACAGTTCTATAGACTTATGGTGGGATACTTAATCGCCTATTTCTCGTTCTTGCCATGGATTCGTCGACATTGCAAAATCCAAGAAAGAGATCCAGATGGGCTTCAACCGGAGGCTCGTCTTTACTGGTTGCTATGGGGTCAGTCTTTGCCCAATGCTAGTCTGCTTCCATTACTTACAATGTCATAGTGGCGCCACTGTTGTCGATTGGTCTGTTTGGATTTGCGTGGACGAGTCTTGGACCACCCCACGTCCACTGGATTGCACCCATGATCTTCTCAAGTTTGATTGCCACTGCAAATGTGATGAACCCGCAACAGTCTTCTCTTTGAGGTCCATTACTGACTATCTTTGTCTTTTGAAGTATGCGATCTATATGGCAACAGTCGATTACATGATTGCATCATATGGCCCATACGCCGCTTCGGCAACAGGAGGCAACGGCTTTGCGCGGGACTTTCTTGCTGGTATCGCAGCCATGTATTCCCTTCCCAGTAAGTTTGCAGAGGTCTCCAGCAGAATATCCACTAATGATATACAGTGTATCAGCATATGGGCACAGAACATAAACTGGAATGGCCATCCACATTTTTGGGCTTTATGGCTATCCTTTTCACCATTCCGATCTACGTTTTCTACTGGAAAGGCCCCTGGATCCGAGAATTGTCGCCCTTCGCGCAGACACTGGCGTCCGACAGGAAGGCGGCTGGTCGCAGAGTGTCGTCTTGTGGTTCCGGCGACCCAGACCCTGTCGAGCGATATCTGTCATCGCGATCTGACCTGCCGGAGAGATGTTCCAGTCATTCTCATCATGGGAGTAATTAGACTTCAAGACTAGAGTTGTGTCCATGATCAATTGGCACAGGAGCTTACAGAATTGTTGCATAATTGCATACAATGGATGGAAAAGGTTTTGCGCATGAAAGGATTTCCTTTTTTGTTAGACATTCGTCGCGTGCTTATACTTGCCTTTTGTCTTTTGGTCAGTTACAGTCACCGTTGGGGATTTTTATAACTCAATAGAACCGTGTTTCCTTATTTTATAGAACAATGAATCCCTTTGTATTGACATGAAGTTTCTCTTCGGGAGATGTGCTATCACAAGCATCCTTGGTTGCGTGGTGGCAGTATGCCATCATCATGCACAGCCAAGGCACACACTTCCTCGGGGCTGATTTCCGATGGACCACGATAGTTTCATGAGCCTCACTATGTGACGAGAGAATCAAGGCGTATTCCAGGCAATGATCCCGGCTTTTGTGGTTCCCAACACTGAGTTTGCCTCAGCCCGTCATTGTTCATCAAACCACCAGGAGGGCATTAATAGCCTAAAAACATTATGTGTTCGGCAGTGAAATCCGATCCATTGTCTATATAGATGTACTCGATGGGGCCCATTATCTGATCAATTTATTGATTCCAAGAGGCCTGAAGATTCTGAACGGCATACTCAGTAGCCCAACCCAGATCAGCCTCCACGCCTCGTAGTAAATCAATAATAATCTGATGTTCTTCAGGGCTTTCTAGGCACTGTCCAACGGCGTAGAGAATCGGTATCATGAATATCCGCACACCACCGTGTGGGCGGCCTAAGGCAAGACCACAAACTTCACGAGAGCGGAACTCCACTTCCTTTGTAACCTCTCGATACCCCTGTAAGCGATCAAAAGCCGTAGATGGTGCACTCATTATATCTGGCGGTCGATTGAGAAGCAGCGCGATCCGCCCGAAGTGATAATGCTGCATAGCGGCAGCACAAGTGGTTAAGCCGTGGAAAATCTCAGGGAATGGAAGCTGGCTCCCTTCGGGTCTTGATAGATCCTTCGGGTGCTCGATCCTCACGGAGGGACGGAACGTCTCAGGGACGCCATCAAACCACGTTTGAAATTCGAAAGAAAGCTTGAGCCAGGTGCTTGTATCGGGATATGATGATTGGCTGCTGCTTGATGTGCCTTGAGCTTCAGGTGAGTTTGCTGGTGGGGAGCCTGTCCATTGTGCGATTTGGGACTCCTTCGATTTGGCTAGGAAGTTGATTACTTTTGACACAAGCCACGTCAAGCCGTTCGTTGCCTGGTCTTCCTGTGTGAAAGAGGTTGATCCGCTCGGGACAACGTTGAGTTCGTTTTTCTCATTAATCGAAATCCCGGCAGTACACCAGAGGGAATGGTTCTCTGGAATGAAGTGTGTAGGTGATCGAGTGAAGTAAGAACCGAGGTAGTCCTGACGAGCAAAGTTCCAGAATGCAGCCCGGATTCCATGGGAGAAAGAAGCAGATGCTTTTGAATGAACATTGAGAAGTGATTGGAACATAGGGCGAATTCCCGAAAGTTGTCTATCCCTGATGTGAGTATAAGAAAAGTAACAAGCTGCCGGGTTTACTTACTTATGCCAATCATATCCGTTCGCATCCAGAAGCCGATACATAGTCAGAAGCATGGCAGTAGCCAACAGCTCTTCTGTTTTCCGAATAAGTGGCACATCGTTTGGATCATCACTGGCAGGTCTTAAATTTGTCTGAGTCTGACGCGAGTTCAACCACCGACCAACGATCTCAAACGGTGATTCCAAGACAGCAGAGCTGGATACGGCGGTATAGCCATCCGAAGTGAGATTATTCAGATCAGATGCTGCAAGATAGTAGTAATTGGCAGCTTTTAGATACCAATCGACCTGGGTGCCATTTGGATAGACTTCAGTTGTGGCAGGGCTTGTATACATTCCCCCGGTGGGAGATTTGATGCCCTTGACACGACCTAGATGCTTGGCGGATAATGCGGAAATAGCATATTTGACGGATAGATTGTTGATGGCACGTATGGGAACATAGACTGTGAACCATTTTTGAGCATCCGTCAAGTCCAACCTAATTGTAAATTAGGATGCTGTGTGGAATAAGAGGGAAATATATATACATACCAGGGACCCAACACTTCAGAGTAATGACGGGTGAGAAAAGCGATCTCGTGTTCAGTTCCGGTCATGAGTTCCGAGAAGATATCCTGGAAATCCTCTTTCTCACTTCGATGTGGTGAGGTCTGGGAGGGTATCTTCCTTTGATCATCTGGCATGTCATTGGATAGTCCGAGGTAAGCCGTCTCAAAAGACGACAGCCCCCTCGTGCCAGACGTTGGTGAAATTGGGCTGTGGATCGTTTTTGTAGATCCAGTGTTTTGCTCAGTTAAGGAGTTAGTAGGAACAGAAACAGTCGGGTTTCCTGATATATTGATGGCTTCTTGCTGTGTGGTTCTTCGGAGATTTTCTGATCGGCTAGAAGGACCAGTCATCTCTATGTTCATTGGGCCATCGCTCGAGTCCAGGCTCGTCTCCCCCATTTGATGGTGAAGGGAAGGGCCATCATGTTCTTGTGGATGGTTAAATGGGATTTGTTCATTACTTGTTTGTGAATGACTTTGCTGCGCCGAGTCCAAATTATGCTCTGCGGTGGCCTATGACGAAAGATAAGGACTCACTTCAAAGGAAAGGGGAGAGGTGGCCTTTCACATACTTTGTAGGACTGAGCCCCGGAGCTCGATTTGGGATGAGCCTCTTGGTATGGAGCATAGCGACGCCTTACAGTTGCTCCTTGATCAATAAATTTGCGGGTTTGAACATATCCAGGGCACTCCACTCCAGCAGTGGTGCACCGCTGACAGTGAGGGCGGGTCTCATCACACTGTGAATAGTTAGAGCCCATTATAGTAAAACCATGAAACACTCTTGGACTGACCTTTATATGTCTCTTCTTGCAACGCTCGCAAGCCTTGTTGGAGGGTACCCCAGGCATTGTTGAGTTGCGTGATAGTATCGCGATAAGAGTGCTCAAGTGTTATGGTCATTGGAATGTGCCCCTTTGTAATAGCACAGCAACGTCATTCGCATTCACATATCGAAACTTATCCCAGAGCAAACAACCAACTTGACTAAGATAAGAGTTGATATCAAGTTCCAAAGGCGGTGATGTCTTCTCGCGGCTTTTTTTCGACCGAAACTCGGGACTGTATCCACCGCCCGGCAGAATATCATGGCCGTTTTCTGTACATGTTCATGTCGTCATTCACTCCTTCACCTACTGCTAATCATGCTACGGACGCCTCAATCTCTGAGTCAAGGGGATATGTCCTCGCCACTAGTTCGATCTATTGAAGATGAAGCTCCAGCTAGCTTCCAGATACGATGGAGCTCGATATCTTCCACACAGCCTGTTTTATCGAGACCAGAACAAGGCCGTGTCTATCAAGAATGGATTGGTTTGTTACCCATAATTCCGAGATGATCCTATTATTGCTAACTTCTTTCAGGTGCTGGACGGCCTCACAATATAGTTTGTTCGGAGTGCCGTCTTCCTGATAGTCTTATCGGATGTCAGACATGCTGCAGATCCTATCATACAGCATGTCTTGCAGATGTTGTACGCTCTGCCAATGCATTTTATTGCCCATCTTGCCGGGAGAGGGCTTGGGATCATGCACCACCTCAGTTTTCCGTGCCGCCTTCGGCTTCAGGTAGCCCTCGTGGCACCAATTCGGGTGTCCAGTCACCGCAGAAGCAAGACTCACCGTTCGGATCCACCTCAATTAGAGCTGAAGGCTCGCCGGCGGCTCCTCGACCTACCTTCAGCTTTTCTCGAATGCCACCTCCCGGCTTGAACCGGGTCGAAGACTACGATTCCGGTCTTGCACCGGACAAGCTGCCTCCTGTTGCAGAAATGTATCCCCAGGTTCTGGAATATCTTAATCTCCCAGGGGCTCAGACTGACCAGCTTGCCCAACTGCAATTCAAGAATCAACTGGGATTAATGATGAAAGAGATCGAATCATATCGATCGCTGCTCCAGGACCAAGCGAATCTCAGAGAGGACCATCTGAGACTACAAACCGAGAACACAAAGATCAGAGCATATCTCAATTCCAGTCTTGCGCCACGAGAGCCTGCACTTGCAAGCCCTTCGACATTCTCACACAGCATCCCGAGGCCACCAACAGAAACGAGAGGGAAATCATGGGATAGCATTGCCCTTGACCTGATTTGATGGTTCGCTAGATGGTCCTTTTTAAAAGACTTCATATGTTGACCATACGATGGCAAGAGGATCATCAAACCGAAGACCTGAAACTGCGATTGATGAAAATCTGCAACCGAGAAAGCTTTGAGCAGCGTGAAACTACTCTCTTAACCATGGGTCTTCTTTGAACACTTTCAATTTCACAACAAACCATCAAAAATCCAAATATATGGAAGAGATGGGCCTCCGACATTTAGCCGACACTCCGACCGGCCGATCGCAAACTGCTACTGTCACCCCTCATACACCGTCCCACGTCCAATTCGGAGCAGCGCAGAAAGGGTTACATTGAATATTGAAGAGAATCAGTCGGCTTCAATCCCATCACTGGGCCAGCGCTCGGAACTCACGGATTGCCCCTGGGACACCACGTTCCCCGCAGCTCGGGGTAATTGACTCGCCCCGCGCCCTGATCTCAATGATCGACAGTCGGCCAGGGACCCGAGTCATTTAATACTATATTGGAAGACTGTTTAGGCATCTTTCTTGCGCATCTTTGCGGTTCTTTCCGCTCCGTGGCCCCTTTCCGTATAGTGGAAAGCAAATAAGCGTTACACGGTGTATTTGCAGGGCACTGCAGATGTGACACCACAGCTTTGGCCGCGACCGATGCTACGTGACTCGGTTGGAAGTGAAGCATTCTCAATTAGCCCCCGATGTGACTGGATGGCGCTTTCCCTGAGCTCCTCGAAAGGCAGGCCGCATGCCGATCGGGGAATGCTTCCCCCGCGACTCATTACCGATCGGTAAATAAGTAGCTTAAATTCCCAACGCGTCTTCTTGAATACCGGAATTCGAAGCTGTTGGCGAATCAAGTTTGTGGATAGTTTTGAGTTGATCATGCCATCAGAACATCCCCTCCGTATGGGGGTTCTTGGTGCATTCACGACAGCTCTTTATGCCTCTTGTGCTCTAGCTGCGACAGATGACTCTGACGTGTTAAAATATGTCGATCCTTTGATCGGAACTGCCAATGGAGGTTCGTTTTAGAACTACACAGCTTTTTTGTCTGGAAATAAGCCTAACAACCTTCTTAGGCCATGTATTTGCAGGTGCGACGTTGCCATTTGGTATGTTTATCCACAATACATTGAAACTTCTGTCGCAAGACTAACAATCTTAGGCATGGCTAAGGCCGTTGCAGACACGTCGGGTGAGAACCAGGCTGGCTTCGCTTATGATACAAATGTTGTCACCGGATTTTCGCACATGCACGACTCTGGAACCGGCGGCGTAGGTTTTTCTGACAGTGTTTAGATTTTGTCTTTGTTTATTAATTCACCCTATTAGTCTCCATCGATGGGCAATTTCCCAATCTTCCCGCAACCGAATTGTCCCGGCGATGATATCCATCAGTGCAAATGGCAGCAGAGGGATCGTGCGGTGACCTGGAACAGGGAATCCCCTGAGGCTCGCCCTGGCTATTTTGGTATTTCATTGGCCAATGGTGTTCACGCAGAGATGACAACAACAAATCGATCTGCCTTGTACCGGTTCAAGTTCAACAATACTTCCAACCAGCCGCTCAGCCCGGTTATTCTTGTCGATTTGATGGATTTACCTCAGTCACGAAGAAACGGAACTGCTCATGTCGACCGCTCAACTGGTCGGCTTTCTGGAAGTGGTACTTTCAGCCCAAGCTTTGGAATTGGCAGATATAACTCTTATTTCTGCGTTGATTTCAAGGGAGCGGAGCTTCGTGAAACAGGATCCTGGTCTAATAATGGAGTCGACTTCAGCAAACCGAGTTTGTCGCTCGGGGTCAACTCATCTTCCACAGTATCCGCTGGCACATTTGCCAGATTTCGCAGCCCCAAAGACGACACCATTCTTGCCCGAGTGGGTGTCAGCTTCATAAGTGCCGACCAGGCATGCTCCAACGCAGAGCGAGAGCAACCTGAATTCGACTTTGAGGGCACCGTCTCCGCAGCCGAGGCTGCTTGGCGGAAGAAGCTAGGGGTCATTTCCGTAGATGCCCAAGGAGTTTCATCTGAGCTGCAAGAAGTCTTTTGGAGCGGAGCATACCGCTCATTGATTAGCCCTCAAGACTACACAGGAGAGAACCCCCTGTGGAAGAGTGACGAGCCATACTATGACAGCTACTACTGGTAAGACGATCTGATCTGCAGGCGCATGAACAGAATGCTCACAAGATAATCGCTTAGTATTTGGGACTCGTTCCGCAGCATTCACCCACTCCTGACGCTGGTTGACCCCTTGTCGCAATCTCTAATGATGCGCAGCTTGATTGACATATATCGACACGAGGGCTATCTGCCCGACTGTCGCATGTCCCTTTGCAAGGGCTATACACAGGGTGGGTCCAACGCAGATGTGTTGATGGCAGATGCGTATTTGAAAAAGGTCGACGGCATCGACTGGGATACTGCCTACCAGGCTGTGGTCAAGGATGCGGAGGTGGAGCCTGCGAACTGGGACGTCGAAGGGCGTGGTGGTCTTCACAGCTGGAAGCACCTCGGCTATATTCCATTCCAGGATATTGATCCATACGGCCGGGGCACGCACACTCGCAGTGTCTCACGGACAGTGGAATATGCGTACAACGACTTTTGTATTGCTGAGATGGCGAAGGGTATGGGTCACCATGCTGATTATGAGAAATACACGATGCGAGCCGGAAACTGGATTCACGTATTCAAGCACGATCAAAAGTCAAGCATCAAAGGCGTGGACACGGGCTTCACCGGTTTCCTCCAGCCTCGGTATCCGAACGGGACATGGGCTTACCAAGATCCGATATTCTGCAGTCCTTTGTTGAACTTCACGTCTTGTTACCTTAACCCCGATGGCCACGAGACATATGAAGGCAGTGCATGGATGTACACTTTCTATGCACCCCACGACATGGGCTCTCTAATCAAGACCCTCGGTGGTGCCGAGTCCTTCACATCTCGCCTGCGTTATCTCCACGACTCCGGATTGCTCTACATAGGTGACGAACAGGCATTCTTGCCTGTTTATCAATACCACTACGCTGGACGACCCGGTCTCTCTGCGTACCAGAGTCATTCCTACATTCCGTCTCAATTCAACACTACTGTGGCCGGAATCGCTGGCAATGACGACAGTGGTGCAATGGGTTCATTCGTGGTTCTGAGCATGATGGGTCTGTGGCCAGTCCCCGGTCAGGACGTCTACCTGATCACTCCGCCGTATTTCAAAGAAGTCAGCATTCGCAATCCTGTCACCAACAAGGTTGCCACTATCCGCAACATCAACTTTGACCCCAGCTATAAGTCCATTTACATCCAAAGTGCTAAGTGGAATGACAAGCCATGGACCAACAACTGGCTCACTCATGACTTCTTTGCTGAGGGTGGTGTTCTTGAGCTCGAGCTTGGGCCCAAGGAGAGTGACTGGGGAACTCACATTGAGGACCTTCCTCCGAGTATCAGCAAATACGAGTAAGGTTGATAACCAGGCAACGTTATCCCCTCTCTCAATTGTGCTCTGGATTTTGGGAGAAGGGATAAAAAGCCATATTCAGGGATGCATTTTTGAATGCTCACACACCGCATGTCCGGGATGGCAGTTCGAGATTATTCTTCACTATATATAATCTACAAAGCCTGATCGCATTCGAGTTAGGCACTGGTATTAAAACTTCTATTCTGAATCCTCTTTTTATAGACATTTGACCACAAGGATCCGAAATAGTTAAGTTATAACGTATTTCGCCACCGAGCCGCCACCCTATCAAAAAACGCGTCAATTGATTAGACTCTCTTTATCAACCACCTACCATGCCACCAATTCGCTCTCAAAGCGAAATCGCACAGAGCAAGAGGGTAGGATCTTATTCGCATAACGTATTTCACTACCGAGTGGATCACACCACCGAGTGGATCAGCGACGCGAAAACGCGTCATTTTATTAGACCTTCCTTCTTCAACCACCCACTATGCCACCAATTCGTACTCAATCCTCTCGAAATTTAGTAGAGCAGGAGGGTAGGATCTTATTAGCTATCCAGGCTATTAAAAAGCGAGAAATCACCTCTATACGCGAAGCATCACGTTATTTTGAAGTACCATTCTCTTCTTTACGGAACCGCCTTAACGGCCTCACAAATCGCTCCGAAACTCGCGCTAATAGCCATAAATTGACCGAAATTGAAGAAGAAACGCTTCTAAAATGGATACTCTCCATAGATTCTCGTGGATCAGCCCCTCGGCCGTCTACTGTACGAGAAATGGCTAATATTTTACTCGCGTCGCGTGGATCTACCCCGGTTACTTCGGTCGGCGAAAATTGGGTTACAAAATTCGTGAAAAGGCATCCAATCCTATCATCTCGGTTCTCAAAACGGTATAATTTCGATCGTGCGCAATGCGAAGACCCGAAGGCTATTAGCGATTGGTTTTCTCTCGTCCAAAACACAGTCCTTTCCTATGGTATCGATCCCGATGATATCTATAACTTCGACGAGACTGGTTTTGCAATGGGCTTAATTGCGACAGCGAAGGTTATTACGAGAAGGGAATACTATGGTCGCCGAGCACTTTTACAGCCCGGAAATCGCGCGTGGGTGACTACAATTGAATGTATAAATGCTTCGGGGTGGGCGCTTCCTCCGTGCGTGATCTTTAAGGGCAAAGCCTATATCGAATCTTGGTTCGACGGCCTCCCGGAGGATTGGCGCTTCGAGGTTAGTCCGAATGGATGGACTTCCGATGAAATTGGCCTTCGGTGGCTCGAAAAGCTCTTTATTCCGTCTACTTCTTCGCGTACGAAGGGGAAGTATAGACTTTTGATACTCGACGGCCACGGAAGTCATTTAACCGCGGAGTTCGATCGAATTTGCGAAAAGAACGATATTATCGCAATTTGTATGCCTCCGCACTCGTCTCACCTTTTACAGCCTCTCGATATTGGCTGTTTTGCGGTGTTAAAGCGCGCGTATAGTCGGCTTATTAAGTCAAAAATGCGGGCTAGAATCAACCACATTGATAAGCTAGACTTCCTCGAAGCCTACCCGTCCGCGCGAATTGAGGCATTTAAATCGGAGACTATTAAGAATAGCTTCGCCGCTACCGGTTTAATGCCTTATAATCCCGATCGAGTGATCTCGAAGCTCGATATTCGCCTTCGAACCCCGACACCCCCTCGAGCCGAGGAAGCGAGTGGGAGCCAAAAACGCCGTCGAACTACGTCCAATTACAAAAACAAGCTTCGTTAATTAAGGCTTTGCTAAAACAGCGCTCAAAAAGCCTACCGAGCCCGCTTAATTCCGCGATTGATCAGGTTTTGAAGGCCTGCCAAATTACGATGCAATCGGCAGCTTTGCTCGAGAAAGAAGTAAGCGAATTACGCGCTGCAAACGAGACGAAGAAGCGAAAAAGGACTCGATCTAAAAGGCAAATAGCTTCCGAAGAAGGCCTCTCTGTTTTAGAGGCCTCTACATTAGCAATGCAGCCGGAGCAAGCAATTATAGCACCAATACCCCGCCAGGCAGGACCGGTTCCGGCACCTTTACAGCCACGTACGAGGGCCTTACCGAAGTGTGGAGCATGTGGAATCGAGGGTCATAAGAGAAATGCGTGTCCAAATAGACCTCGTTTTTAATTTATTGAATTTAATGGCGTTTTGGTTGAGATAAATGCATTTAAATCTACTAGGTTGTGGGAGCTGATCCACTCGGTGGTGTGATCCACTCGGTAGTGAAATACGTTATCCAGGATATTAAGAAGCAAGAAATAAGCTCTATCTTTCTCGCTGCTCGTGCTTTTGGAGTGCCGCGTTCGACTTATGCGACCGCCTCTCTAGCTGTATAGAACGAGCTGTTTCACGCGCAAATTCATATAAATTGACTGAAATTGAAGAGGAATGCTTGTAGAATGGATACTTAAGTTATGACAGTTTATGCCTTCAAATTGAGGTGTCCGTTCTGTCGGACCTTCTCCGTATCCACTCTGCTCCCCGCAACCTAGAGACGCACTGTATGATGTACTTGTACGATGTACAGAGTGTTTGCAAGCTCTCATGTCTGCTACTAAATCACCCCCACAGAGCCCAAGGGCTGATTTACAAAGCCGTCAGCGCCCCATAGCAGAGCAAGCATGCAAGGAATGCCGCCGGAGGAAGTCCAAGGTGCCGCCAAGAACTTGAAGCTCTCCCTACAGAAGCTGACCGACTCGCAGTGTGACCGAATTGTCCCAGTGTGTGTCCTATGTCACAAATTTGGTCGGAGATGTGTCTATGAAAGACAAACCAAAACGCCTCTGACTCGACGCTACCTGACCGAGGTGGAAAGCGAGCTGGCGCGAACAAAAGCATTGCTGCAGCGATTTGTTCCGGATGAGCAAAACTTGGATCATGCTCTCGCATCAGAGCCAGGAGGACCTGAAAGAGCTTTGCTACAGCCCCCGAGAGGCTCTGATGCACAGCATTTTCGGAATGCCGGGCTAGTGTCTGGCGGTCGGACTGGGTCTGCTGCGGTCAGTACTCCCAATATCACATCTCAAAACTACACTCCGACCAGGACTCCAAATGCGCCCATACTGCCTGTCACGGGCCCTTCAGAGCGAGCACCAGAAAGGCAGTCACTAGGGCCCTCCGAGCCTCGCCCCTCGGGCCATCAGGCTTGTCCTTGGAATCTCCCCCGTCATCCAGTAATTTTGAATGGGATGAACGAACGGGAAAGGCCACAGGCGATAGGTTTGTCGACGGTATGGCTAGTCTGACAAGTAGTTCAAGTGAAAGCGGCTATCTAGGTATGGCCCAGAACATGTTTATGAGCTTTTTTCTAACAGCGAGGTAGGCGTCGCATCTGGAGCCGCATTACTGCGGATAACAGACACCCAATCGAACAGCGAAGACTATAATTCAAGGCCGTACCCTGAAGGATCAAGCCGGCAGCCTTGTGGCATTCCGTTCTCCCTGACGTCTCTCTCCCAACTAGAACCATTTGTGGATGCATACTTTTCATTGTACCACCAATCTTATCCTATAGTACACGAGGCTAAATTCCGGGCTCAGTTCATGGAAGTCATTCCTCGACCCACAGGTAATGCCTGGCAGGTCCTACTGTTTGTTTTGGCCGCAGTGGGTGCATTCACTGCTTCAACCCAACCTACTGATGTAGACCTTGGTCTGTTTGAAGCTGCTAAGGCACGGCTTTCTATCGATATGCTGGAGACGGGAAACCTGCTACTTGTGCAAGCCTTGACTCTCATCTCAAATTATATGCAGAAGAGAAATAAGCCAAACTCTGGCTATAACTATATGGGACTAGCACGTCGCATTGCAATGGGAATTGGTCTGCATAAAGAATTTCCGACCTGGGAGACCAATTTGCTTACCATTGAAATGAGGCGGCGGGTATGGTATTGTCTGTATATATTCGACGTTGGCGCCATCATCACCTTCTCCCGACCTCTTGATTTCCCCGACGATGGAATTGAAGTTGAACTTCCTTTGAACGTACATGACAGTGTGAGTTACCCCTCCATATGACTGATGCTGGTGTCTCTGACTTTCGTACCCAGGATGTCACGTCTGGAACGAAGCAAATACCACAGCCAGCCAACGAAACTACTGTTTACACCCATCTACGAGCACAGGCAACGTTCCATATGGCCTCGAGTCAGATCTACTCCAGGATCATATCATCGCCATTTCCATCAGCAAATGAGCTTATTGAGTTGGATGACCGACTGATTGGACACTGGCTTGCTAGGATTCCGGCATTCTTCCAAGAGAACGTTGTCCAAACACCAAAGTTCCGACTCTGTCACTCCATTGTATGTTGGCGATATCGAAACTTCCGTATCCTAATGTACCGCCCTTTTCTAGTAGGACGCCTGATGGTTCGCCCAGAACGAGGAGCATCTACCGTTCAAGAGAATGGCATGCAAGTGGAAATTGCAATCCAGCGCTGCTTAGATGCAGCTCGGGAGTCAGTACAACTTATCTCTTCATTCTGGGCACAGGAGCAGAAAAGCATGATGGCCTGCTGGTACGGACTGTATTTTCTGTTCCAGGCAGTTCTCATCCCAGTCATCTGTCTACGCAACGACCCACAATGTGCGCTTGCAACAGGCTGGCGCGATCAAATAACCCAGGCGATGCATGTGCTTGAATCAATGACACGGCTTAATCCCACAGCTTCTCGTTGTCTGGGAGTTATTCGCTCTCTGTGTGGGTCATACTTTAATCCTTCTGTTGATGGTTGGGGTCCAACAGAAGAGTCGCCGCAAACGCAACTCGCTAATCTGTACCCATTGATGTGGCCAACATTGGAAATGGCGCAATTGGACGGCACGGATTCAACGCTGTAAGTCTTTGTGTTCTGCTACAGATATATTCCACTCGGTATTAACAATCTGCAGACAGGAATCAACCATTTTGGACTTTATGAATCAACTGCCGGGCTTTGAGTAGATTATACGGTGTATAGGAACACTGAAATGCTATGTGTATAAAGTGTGTTGAATTTTTGCCTCCTGTCTCCATGGAGGAATCGATATATGAAAGCCCAACGGGCACCTCCTACAAGGAGCACCAGTCATAGGCCATAAGGCCTTTCACACCCACATCTTTATACAATCTACATGATTAACCCGAGGAACGCGAAAATGGGCAAAAATTAGATAAAAAGGGGGTGAAAACAAATGCATGAAATGGCGTACTCCTTTTGAGGCTTTCGTGTACTGTCCAAACCTTCATCAGCGGCACTGTATACACGTTTATAACCTCTGCTGTAGGTAATTAGGCTTTAATTTGTTATTTACTTTGGCTAAAGACCACATTGTACCTTAAGGCAAGGTATATCCGCCATCAATAACAAGGTTGGCACCAGTCATATAGCTGGAAGCGTCGGAGGCGCAGAACACATAAGCCTTAAGACAGTTAGTAAATTTCTCAATGAGATTTGTAAATACTCACCCCCTTTAACTCGTAACATTCCGCCATTCTCTTAGCAGGGATCATGCTGAACCACTTCTCCTGCCATTCCTTGGGATGAATGTCCAGAATGTCGGTAGCAATGAACCCAGGCGAGATACAGTTCACTCGGCAGTAGTCAACCCACTCGACGGACAAGCACTTGGCCAGCTGCACAACACCTGCCTTTGACGCATTGTACTGCCAATAATTAGCAAAATCAACCAGCTATAATCGGAACACCTACCGCAGCCTGTTTCTGGGGCACATTAACCAAAGTCGCACTGACCGACGCTGTGAATATAACATTCCCATAGCCCTGAGCCTTGAAAATGCGCCCAGCCGCCTGAGCAGAATAGAAAGCACCGTCCAGATTGACCTTCATAATTTCGCTCCACTGATCGGTAGTGTAGTCCTCAGCGGCAATAGACGAAACAATACCGGAGTTCACAACCATGATATCGAGTTTACCGAAATCCTTCGCGACCTGCTGCACGGCGGCCTCAATCTCAGACTGAATGCCCACATTAGCCTGATACGCCGCTGCGCGTACGTTGTTGGCGCTTGCAATCTTGGCTGCAATGTCATCGGCGGTCTTGGAAGTGTTATAGATCAGGGCGACCTTGATCATCTGTTAGCTTGGAGTTCTGGCGACAGAGGGGAAGGGCAATTTACATTAGCTCCAGCTTCAGCCAATGCTTTCGAGACTTCTAGTCCGATTCCGCGAGCTCCGCCTGCAAATTGTTAGAGATATTTCTCCAAATGGCGTGTGTTGTACCAGTGATCACGGCAACCTTGCCGGTGAGGTCGAACGCTTTCATGACATGCTGGTTCGGGGGTTGTGAAAGGACCATTTTGGCGTGTTTCAAACGTTTCAAGCGTATAAAATGTAAGAATATGAAGATAATCGCTTGAACTTGAAGCCCGAAACGTTACGTTGTGTCCCCCTCATCGGGTCAACTCCGACCGGAGGCTGTTGTCCGCGCGGGCGACGATGTCCGACTTGCGCGTCAAACACGGAAAACCGGATTTCTTGTGATTTGCCTGTTTTGCTGGTCAGATGGTTTGAGCTGGAAGTGATATTATGTAGCAAGGCTCTTCCGATAAACGCCTTGGGTAGTTTAACACTGCCAATGATAGCTTGTAGTTGACCTCAGTATAAGACCACTTCTATAGATAAAGACGGCATATGCTAATTATCAAACGAGGATCATGCAGAGCAAAGAGATTAGCATTCTATTATAATAACTTAAGTATACAAGTCTTCACGATACGCCAGCGAAAGAAACAAACTAGGCAGCATGCTCAATATGCTCTCCTTTCCCATCAAAGTTCACTGCTTTATCAAATATAGCTCCACTGGTCACAGGCGAGGGACCATCAAACACCTCGGCGATCTCTTCAAGGGAGTATCCCTTGGTCTCCGGGAATGCAAACCAAGTTACAACCAGCACCACAACATCAAAGCAGCAGAAGAAGATGTAGTAATGCCACCCGATATTATCAAGTGCGATCGGGTTCACAAATGCTAATACAATAAGTGAACTATAGACGCTCAGCAATTCCACAGTCAGCCCTTTGCTGCGAATGGAGAAGGGGAAGATCTCGGTCGGATAACCGAGGAGAAGTGGTGTATAAGCGATGTCATAGTGAAAGTAAAAGATGAACACAAATGCGATCACCGTCGAGCCTAGCGCGTTGGCTTGTGTACTATCAAACACGGCAGAGCATGCAGTCCAGATCACGAACGAAAGGAGCATGCCTGCTGCCGACCATAAGAACAATGTCCGACGACCAAGTCGATCGACAAGAAGGGCACCACTTCCCGCTGCAATGAAGTTGAATATTTGCAATAGGCCGTTGATGAGAGTCTGAGTATCTGAGTCTTTGATTCCGACAGTGTCGAGGACGAGGGTGAGGTAGTAAGATACAACCGCAACGCCCTATATGGCATGAGGTTAGTCGACGACAACACTGGTGCGACCGAGAAGACACTCACGTTCCATTGCGCAAAGGCACCCACGCAAACTGCAATGAAAGTGCGCTTTCGATTACCTGGAGTCTTGACTAGAGACGACCATTTGGTCTCCGCGGCCTGGCTTTCCATTTCAATGGTACGGACGATCTCAGCCATCTCGAATTGGATCAAAGGATGCGTTATATCTCCGGCTGTATGAAAACGAGCAAGTAGTCCCTCGGCCTCTTCTCTCTTTCCATTTGCAATTAGCCAGCTAAATTCTATATGTCAGTATACTGTTCATGCGGACCCTCCCAAAAATACAACTCACCGAGGCGACTCTGGGACCAACCACCAGAGCAAGATTTGAACAATGGGAAATCCAGCTTGAATGATCGAGGGGACCCTCCAGCTCCAGTCTGAAGATGCCATATGCTTTTGGGTACCATAAGCTGTCCACGAAGCTAATATGGCACCAAGATAGTACATAGTCCAGAAAGCACTGGTATACTTGCCTCGATGAGTCGGGTATGCTAGCTCTGTAATGAGCATCGGAGAGGGCTGCACGACTAGCATGGAGCCAATGCCAACCAAGACACGAGAGAATACAAACATTCCATACTGCACCGATGCAGCCTGAATAATTGACGCAAAGACAATCACGATGGCACCCGACAACAGCGTCAAGCGTCTTCCAATACGATCGGACAAGATTCCAACAAAGGGCAACGAGATCACACTTCCAATAGACTGCGCTGCATTGACGACACCGAGTATTGAGCCCGATGGGTTACCGAAATACTGCTTCCATTCGGAAATAGATTGGAGGCCATTCATGAGGGATCCTATCCAAGATGAGCTACCCAATACTTCAGGTAATAGAGGAAAATTACCTACCATCATATCCAGCCACAGCTGACGACAGCAAGGGAATGATGAGAATGAGATTGAGTTCTAAGAGGTGCGGTACTCTGAACCAAGGACGATCATATTGAGGCAGGACTGAAGCCAGTGCCTCACCAACGATATCTTGGTTTTTCATTGTGGTATGGGTGCCGGGTCAAAGATGCAGACTGGAATCGAAACCGATGAGCATTCAGAGGGACAAGGACTCTCATATATCCGGTCTACCTCCTCGGCATGCAGGGATAGAAGGCCAATGGCGCCTCAGCATAGACAGAACCAGCTAACCTGGCCTAGATGGGAGTGGAGCAGGTCGCATGTCTTCCCCGTGGGGTAATCTTTGCAGCATGACGTTGAAACACTTCCTCCTGTCTTTGGGCTCTGCCGTCTTTCTTTGTCCCCGCGCGGATCGCCATGTCCGGTCGACGGAGACTGTGTCCGTCCCTGACGGGATCCGACATGAAGATCAGACCACTCGTAACTTGGGATGCCGAGATGGACCTCAATGGGAGTTTCCATGAGTAATGTTACAGTGGCACTGTTGGATTCGACGGACGAATGTCTCCATGTCCGGACGGCAACAATGCGGCTGGACACCGGGGTCGTCTTCTGAGAGCCTATATGAAGCCACAGGGTGGGAGGAATGGCATTTTGATCAAAAAAATTAACATCCGCACCAGCCCTTCCCTCCCCCACTGTCACTTTTAACATGGTTCACAAGCAGAGCATCCGTTGCCCAGCCCCAGTGCTACCGGACAGCGTTTTCAAAATGTTCCAGATGCACGGGAAAGTTGCTATCATCACCGGCGGCTCTGGTGGAATTGGATATCAGGTTTCTCGGGCTCTGGCAGAGGCCGGTGCCGACGTTGCTCTGTGGTATAACAACTCGACCCAAGCCGAGCAGCTGGCTGTTTCTCTCGCGGACGAATTTGGAGTAAAATCGAAGGCATACAAGTGCTCTGTGCAAAATTTTGACGAGGTTAGCCGACGTCTTGTCAATCTAAAAGAATAACGAAGGAAATTTCCTAAGTGCATTCCTGCAGGTCCAAGCCGCAACCGAAGCAGTGGTGCGTGACTTTGGTAGACTCGACGTGATGATTGCCAACGCAGGGATTCCCTCCAAAGCAGGCGGCTTAGATGACAAGTTGGAAGACTGGCAGCGCGTGGTAGATGTGGATTTTTCAGGCGCGTACTACAGTGCCCGAGCTGCTGGTGCGATATTCCGCAAGCAAGGATCAGGGAATATGATTTTCACAGCCTCCATGTCAGGACATTCAGCCAATGTCCCACAACAACAGGTGAGCAACTCGATGGTTTCGGGAGAAGAATATTGACTGTGTATAGGCATGCTACAATGCTTGTAAAGCAGGTGTCATTCATTTGGCCAAGTCGCTCGCTGTGGAATGGGCTGGCTTTGCCCGTGTCAATTGCGTGAGCCCTGGCTATGTTGACACTGCAATCAGTGGAGATTGTCCTTTTGAGATGAAGGAGGAATGGTACAGTCTCACACCTCTGAAGCGAGATGCAGATCCTCGGGAACTGAAGGGTGTTTATCTGTATCTTGCAAGTGATGCTAGCACATACACAACGGGATGTGATGTTGTGGTTGATGGGGGTTACACCTGTCGATAGAGCAATAAGATTATAGTAAAATAAAAGCTTAAGCCTCTTACATCTTGCGAAAGTGCGTGGTCGGATACTTTCTGCGCCTAGAGATGAAGTTCTATACAAAGTTACAACCTAAACGCCCAACATGGGATCTGGACATATTTTGGACTGCTCATCGCATTTCCGGTCACTTTCACTGATTGGCAGTCGAGGTGACCGGGGTCTATCTCTGCCACGCTTACAATTTGTCTCGAACTCAAAGCCAAAACACCAATAAAGAAAGCAGACAACTTTGAAGTGCAATAAAGACTTGGCATTGGGAGCGGGGTGGATCCTCCGTCAGCGGAGCGGGTGCTCCACGTAGGGATAAGTGTCATACGGCGGGGGAGTACATCTGCAAAGTACCCAAGTCGAAGAATAATGTAAAAAGCAAGCCCCCGCGATGTCTCATGCTTCAACAATTTCCAAGTCTTGATTCCCAACCTGATCATGGGCAGCCCACCACAAACAAACCCCTCGTTCGTCCTTCGAGCTGTCAAGGATGTCGTTTTTGAAGACCGTCCAGTTCCAACTTTGAAAGACCCATGGGATGTACGGGTGCAGATCGCGCAGACGGGAATCTGTGGAAGTGATGTGCACTACTGGCAGCGAGGACGGATTGGAGGTAAGTGCTGCAAAAATTGACGAAGAAAAGACTGACTCGGTACATACAGACTTCGTCCTTGAATCTCCGATTGTTCTCGGGCATGAAAGCTCGGGCACCGTTGTAGAGGTTGGATCTGCAGTCAAAAACCTCAAAATCGGAGACCGAGTCGCGATCGAACCAGGCGTGCCATGCAGACAGTAAGTGGCATCGTGTCGACCTTCTCGTATCCCTAGGCTGATAGTGCCTAGCTGTGATTATTGTCGGAGCGGGTCGTATAATCTGTGTCCAGACACGGTTTTTGCAGCAACTCCTCCCCATGATGGAACCCTCTCCAAATACTATATCACGCAGGCCGACTTCTGCTACCCGCTGGCATCCCACATGGATCTTGAAGAGGGTGCACTGGTCGAGCCAGTCGCAGTAGCAGTTCAGATCGCCAAAGTAGGCAACGTCAGACCGAATCAGACGATCGTCGTATTTGGATGTGGTCCTATCGGTCTGCTCTGTCAGGCAGTGAGCAAGGCGTACTCAGCTCGGAAAGTGATCGGTGTGGATATCAGTCAATCGCGTGCGGATTTTGCACGTACATTTGGTGCCGACGATGTATTTGTGCCGCCTCCTAAGCCAGATGGGAAGGACAGCTGTGCTTGGAGCGAGGAGCTGGCAAGGGTTATGAAGGAGAAGTTCGATCTGGGCGAAGGGCCGGATGTGGTACTTGAAGCCACAGGAGCTGAGGCATGTATCCAAACAGGCGTCCATCTTACCAAGAAAGGGGGCACCTACGTGCAAGCTGGAATGGGACGAGAGGTGAGTCGGATGCTACGTCTTATGGTGATGGAATAATGCTTATTTTACTGTTAGAATGTCGTCTTCCCCATCACCACTGCCTGCATTCGCGACTTGACCATCAGAGGCTCTATTCGCTACACAGTTGGGTGCTACTCAACAGCTGTTGATCTCATTTCCAGTGGCAAGATTGATGTGAAGCGACTTATCACTAATCGATACAAGTTCGAACAGGCCGAGGATGCTTTTGAACTGGTGCGGCAGGGAAAGGAGAGTGTGATCAAAGTAATCATTGAGGGCGTTACTGCATGAGACTTTGTATGGTGAGAAACCAAGAGTCCGTTTACAACTCATTCATAATTCATATCCTTCCTAATCTCATGAGAGTAGTAATAGTTTTAACGGCCCTTGCCGTCGTTTCTCAGCGCTATAAAGCATCAGCCTCATCCTCGTCGGACTTCTCTTTCCTTTTCCCCCAACCAAACATACTTTTAGCTTTCCAAGCCAAGCAGCTGTATCCCTTCCATCCCATCATTTTATCCATTCCAAAAGTTTCCTACAGGACTTTCTACGTTGTTCCCTCACGAACGCCAAAATGGCCAAAACCCTCACTCCCAAGAAGGTTACCAAGCCCTCTTCTGCCCAAGGCACTCCCAGCAAGGCCACAAAGCCCAAGGACGCCAACATCGACAAGGACCTCCTCTTTCTTTGGTCTTGTCTCAAGACTGCAGAAGTTCAAGTAAGCACAAAACTGTATCGTTTCCCTGATGAAATATAGAATATCTGACGTTGTCCACATACAGTTTGACTTCCCGGCAGTTGCTCAAGGCCTCGGCATCAAGACCAATGCCGCCCGTATGCGCTACATGCGTCTGAAATCCAAGATCGAAGCTATGGACAACGAGGCACAGAAGGGCACTGCTAAGACTGAGCTTGAGGACAACGGCCAGCCTGAGAGCGAGAGCCACGAGCAGCGCAAGGTGAAGGAGGAGATGGAGGATGATGAGGCAGCTCAGCTATGAGTCCAACAGACCGATGAGGGCTGAATGCCCGTTTACAAGGAGGAAGTGAGGTCCGATATCATAGGGCCTTGTGGAGAACTGTCATGGCTGGTTGTGTTTTCTGGCTTTTGCTTTTGCTTTTGCTTTTGCCTTTGCTTTTGCTTTTGCTTTTGCCTTTGCTTTTGCCTTTGCTTTTGCCTTTGCTTTTGCCTTTGCTTTTGCCTTTGCTTTTGCCTTTGCTTTTGCCTTTGCTTTTGCCTTTGCTTTTGCCTTTGCTTTTGCCTTTGCTTTTGCTTTTGCTTTTGCTTTTGCTTTTCTGCAGATCAAATAATTTGAATCATCCATCACTGAGTCTACATGTCCTTACGAAAAGTGTAGTAGCAAAGACTTCTTGTATTCCGCTTACAATGTACATGTGCTGTCTGCTTTCGAGTCGTATTTGTCATTATTTGTCAATTAAGTAAAATAGCGATGTAGATATGCTACCAAATGCGTGGTGAGACCAGCCACTATTCCAGAGAACAGCTTTCTCGCATGAGGTGATTGAACTGACCCCATCCAGCTTCCCTGGCGTTCTTCACATGAGATTCCTCAACATCGTTTGAATCGTTTGCTCAGCACTTCAGACATATAAAAAGGACCTTCGTCCTCGTTTCCCTCTCTCTCACTTGATTCCCTTCCACAGCAAACACTTTCATGCTTCTGATTTTCATGCTTGATCATCCCTCTACAGAGACATCTAACGAAGATTGTACTCAGCCACCCATCACCCACTCCAAAATGGGACCCAAAGTCGCAACCCCGAAGAAGGTCGCGAAGGCTTCAACATCTGCTGGTAAAAGCCCCTCGAAGTCTGACTCCGACAAGAACCTCCTCTTTCTTTGGACGTGCCTCAAGTCTCTTGACGCCCAGGTAAGCTTACAGTACTATCTTAATTTCATGAAATATGATTAACTTGAGATTTGTCATCCGCAGGTCGACTTTGCCGTCGTTGGCCAGCAGCTCGGCATCAAAGCAACTGCCGCTCGGATGCGTTTTGTTCGTCTCCGACATAAGCTCGATAACATGGAGGACGAGGAGGAGCAGAGCCCTGCCAAGAATGAGCACCAGGACAATGGCCAGCAGGATGACCCAGCCGCGCTGTGAGCCGAGCCGAGACAGCATAAATGGAGAGGCCCTCTGAAGTGATTCTGCACAGTGTAGGGTGGCTTGGGACACTTTCTTTTTTTCAGGCATTGCGTTGCTTTTTGTGTTTTCTTTTCCTTTGCTGGTTCACTGTCCCCTGCTCATTTCAGCGTCTCAGATGGTTTGAGAACAAAGCCCAATTTATTTGCACTCCTTTGTAATTTTCCAATGTACCTTTCTCAGGTACAACAAGAAAATGAGACATACGGCAATGTGCTGCCAGTCAATATTCCTTGCCATATGGGCGGTGAAATTAACGTATCATTGAAGCTCTAGTTTTCTGCCCTATTTGCTTCCTAACCCAGTACCCTTATTTATGGTGTGAATGATATCCTTTGTACTATGTTTCTGTTTCCTTCCTCTTCTCTATTGCCCTTGGTTTGCGTCAAGATATAAACAATGATATCGAGGACATAGAGTAGAACAAGATGGTGTTCTTTTAAACCGGGCTCGGTTTTGCCGGTTTTACATTACATACTTATATCAGATGCTTGGTCCTTCTCTTGGGATATCTTTTGTAATATTATGTAAGTTACTTGATCGTACAACAGCTCTATTAAGAACTAGGAATGACATATCTCCGACCATCATCGACCGTATTTCCTATCCACGTCCACTAACTCTACCACACTATTCTCTGAGCGTGATGCGTAATTCACCGAGTAGCTAACAGATTTGTTGATATTGCTGTTCCCTTCGGTTTGTCTAACATATTCCGCCGCATTCGATGGATATGTTCGGCCCCGAGAGCCTCCCAGAAGGCCGGGGAACCAGCGACCGATCAGGGCTCTGAATGCAGGGAGACAGGCACACATGATGGCAATCTGAGTCTCAATGACAGACCAGTGGATGAGAGGATATAGACCGAGGGTCTGGTTAGCACCCCAGCGGTGGTTCCAGAAGACGACGACTCGGATAATGGCGATGATAGTGAGGCTATAGCAACGGTCAGCGACATGTCCAGAGGCTCAGAAAGGACACAAGGGGGAATGGTTACAGTGAGCCCACGACAAACATCAGTGCCACAGTAAGCTTCTTCTTCAGAGGCAACTGCAACTGAACGACCTCATATACCGGCATGACAATCATGATAGAGTCGACAAAGATGTTGACCAGACAGTTGACAAGAATCGAAGAGATAAAGTCAATGCAATGACCTTCTTCCTCATTCATCCAGCCAGTCCATGTCAAGTGGGTCGGCAAGCAACGGAAAGAATCCACACAGGCCCAAGTGATGCCAGTGGCAGCGTTGATGCCGATGAGTGCATATGCCATATAGCGGAACGTGCGGGACTGGAAAATCCGCAGCAGGAAAAGGCAGACTGAGATCTTGGCCAGAGATATTTGCAGCTTATACATCACGGCGAGACCTTGGAAAAGCTGTGTTTGTTAGCTTAGCAATGGGCTGCAAAAGGGGAGACGAACCTGGTAGAACTTGGTGATGTCGTCGAATGGGACATCCCAGATATTCTGACCGAAGCCGAAGCGGATCACTACTTTGTTAGTATCTCTTGACAAATTCAACATGGTGGGTAGACTTACTGTAACTATTCAAGACGTAGATAGCAATACCGAGAACCTGCAAGACTGTTAACATCGCACCCAAGGACATGACAAGTGGGACGCACGAATGAAATAATGATAGTGTAATCATCCCATCCCCATCCACCAGCTAGGCCGCCACTCTTGGCCATAATTCGCGCCACGAAGAAAAACGTGGCGAAAATGAGAGGGACTAAAGTTGCGCCCTCGACCACAGAAGGGCCTTTGAGGGGTGTGATGTCACATTTCTGCTCATAGAGTCGTCTCGTAGCTGAGACTGTTAGGACTAGGCTATGCGATAGACGATCAAACACTAGTGAAACTCACTAAAGTACTCCTTTGTCGTGCAGTTGCTCGCGGCACAGTCGAGCAGAGCGGTCGGGCGTGTGTTGCTCTCACAGAAGCATGTCTTATTGCTCAGTGAGCATTCCGAGAACAGTGCTTTGTCGCAGGCAAGCTAGGACCTGTTAGCCACAAACTTGACTTTCTTGAAGAAGTATACATACTGCGCAGGAAGGGAATGTGATCGCATCCGGCTCAGACGCGTGCAGCCCCACGACCAGTAGAGCCAAAAGAGTGAAAAACAAAAGGAACTTCATAGTTATGAATGAATGAGAACAACCCCAATGAAGATTGAAATGAAAAACATCCTGAACCGGGGCAGCCGCCAGTTTTGTTACGGCTTCGGTACCAATGTCCCTATTGAGCGTGGAGAATCGTCTCACGTGTTAAGGTTATCTATTTCGCACGATGGCTTCGTAGATCTCGGTCTAAATCTACTCAGCCAGTGCATTTTCGGGGATTCAGCTGTCAATTTCCCCATTCCGAAAGTCGGGTCGAGTGAAACGAGCCCTAATCTCGGCGCCTCCGGTGAAGTCCCAACCGGGCAATTTATCCGTTGAATGTCTGAGAGAAAACGGGGCTTCCTTATGTCGGGGGAACCACACGAGGTCTCCATAAGAATGATAGGTACAGATCGATTGTCTCCGCCTCATTCCACGGATCCTGTCAGCCTTAACTATTGAACACTGTTCTTGAAAACACGCAACGCCAAGCTCTGCAGGGCTAGAGCCGCATGTGTAGGTTTTTTAACCCTGGAAGTGGGAAAGTGGGAGCGCCTCGGATCTGAATCAGACCAAACTAGCTCTGAAGCTATTGAAGTAGCGCAGCATGCAGGGGCGAATGTTCTGCAAGAGGTGCATAACATTGGCTTAAACACAATTTGCACTGCTTGCATACCAGTCCTCGGCTGTTTCAACTCTTACCTCTCAAAAATATGGAGAGTCTGCCGTACATCAATATCTGATTACTGAACAACTGCACATCTTCACGTCTGCCTATCTGATAAAATGCCCGAGGTGCATACATGTAATTATAGAAAAGTTTTCGCCTCCGCCAAGCATCCAGATCGGGACCTCTCAATTCTAGGCCCTAAAAACCAACAAATACGACCATTTCGCATCTCTTGAATTAGCCTAACTCGGCGGCTGAGCTAACATTATTGTTCTCCTCGATGAAGAAGGGCATTTGATTGAATTTCATACTTGATCACGCATTGCACAATTGTAGCGATCTCATCAAATTGAACCTTTTTTGCAGTTGTGGAGACCATTATTCGGGATCGCCATAGACTTCAGACCGTTGTTACAGACTCCAACTCGATTGAAATTGCGCAACCAAGCTAAATAGCTAGGTCTGTTTACATGTACATGACTGAATTTGTTGATTTTGCCTTGATTTACTTCGAAGCCATCAACCCTGCTAGGTGGATTTGTTTCTTCAAAAACAAGTGGATTCGAATGGAGCCTTCTTAGGTTGTGCTGCACCTCTTTTCCACCTTCTACAAATGAACATTTGTCATGCATGGGTATCTCTCTATTATTCTCAACTAAACTTGACCTCGACTCAGCCCACTTTTCTCTTCTTCGATTCCAGGTTCTTGACTGGATGTAGGAAAATAGGGGGAAGACAAAGTCGACTATTCTCTTTTTCCCACTGCTTGCCGTTAGAAAGAAAAGCGATTGTTTGGTCCGAGGCAAATCACGTACCTCTTCGGCGCCATCAAAGCCCATCCAGGCTCTATACAACTTCTCTGAAAACTTCGAGTTGAACATGAAAGTCGTGTTGTAAATGATATCATTATGCTTGTCCCAACTCCAAATACTGTCGATTCCAGCATTGACCATGCCAGGCTCACCCGGATTGGCCCGGCGATTCAATACCTGTGGGTCCCACTTGGACTCATGGTACACCGGGTGAGGAATCTGAACAGCCTTCAGACCATAGTACAGAGCCCAAGATATAGGCGACATCTCCGAAGCGAGCCCAACTCCCATTTTCACTTTATCATGGTGCAAAAGGCGAAGTAACCGCGCCGAGACGCGAGACATAGCTACGACCGCAGCTCGTCGGGGCGTCTCTTGTTCTTGGGGGAAAGTTGAAGACCCGGTCTCGGAAGGGCCAGTCCGTACCAGTCGGATCGAAATGGGGGAGCCAGGTAATGAGCTCGGCTTCTTCACCCACGCCCCATATTCCGGACTCTTCTTCTGGATGTGGAACGGGTGGCAAAGGAGATTGTCCTTCGATTTCGATTCCCTCCGCAGGGCGAGGGCCCCAGATACTGTCATGTCCAGGCATTTCCTGGTCTATCTTTTTGGTGAACTCCTCCCAGGTGCCATGGACGGCGGGAATGTAGAAATAGGAGTTACGTTCCCATAGATATTTCCGGGGCTGCTGTTTCGCGAACTCTGTTGCTTGGTGTAAGAGGTCGTACATATGCCCGGTATACCGTGCATCCATCTCAAACTGCCAGATGTATTCGTATTGAGGATGCAGCCGTGAGAAGATCTGTGTGGGCTGGAAATATTGCAATATCGCTCTAGTAGAGAGTCAGTGAACAAGCCTCTTTTTCTCAGAGAGAACACATACACATGGACGTCAATCTCAGGATACCAGTCCTTGAGCATTTTGTCATTGAAAAAGACTGCCAATCCTCGCAGTTCTTGGGGTAAATGCTTCTCTTTGAATGCGGTCCAGGCAGCGTCATCGTTCTCTTTGGGCAATTGCTTGTCCTGGCAGTCGACTAGGAGAATAACCTCGTACTCTCCTCCCGAGTAGAGAGACAGCTCCATGATCATAGACCGAATGTTGTACAAATCGTTCTCGGTATACTCCATACCAATCCATGAGCGCAAAATAACACCCGTCCGAGGCTTCGGCTTAGGCTGGGCTGCTTTTCTTGTTTCCTCCAAATGCTTAAGAGATGATTCCGGAGGCGGCGTCTTTTGCATCTCCGGATCGAGCGACCTGTAGAGACCCCAGATACTCTTCTCATTTGGCTCGGTCGTACTATATCGGAGGGCATTGCGCTGCAGGCATTCCTGTTGTAACTGGGCCCAGTCCACATGCTCCCAGTCGATTTCGGCTGCCTTGCTAGATCTAACTGATTCGCTATGCCAATCGTGCATTCGAGATGTCTCGTTTCCCTCGGTATATCCGTAAGCACTATATCGGGAGTAGCGATCGGCGCAAAGACTGCGGTTTAGATTCCATGATTCGTATGATCCAAAAATGGGCGTGGGGAAGTCTACATTCACGATTAGTTTCCTTTTAAACGACCTTTCCTGTATCTGCTGTCACACCTGAGATGTTCCAGTGGTAGCCGCTCATCATCGTGTCTTCCTCTTGACGACTGAGAAGCCGTCCGTGGGGCCCAATGCATGGCCGATACGATCCTTTCGACGCGGAGATCCATTGCAAACTATTATAGTCTGGATAAGGGTCATTGATGACGTGTGGTGAGTCTATAGGCTGTTGAGTCGCATAATCAGTCGGAAAAGGATCAACGGGAACCTCGATAGGTCTAGCATAAGTCAGAAAGCGCTGAGAAACCAGTAATCACACAACAGAAGAAACGGGATATGCAATTACTCCGTCAATTTGGCGCGTAATGGCACAACAGCGATAGCTTGCTCTCTACAGTAAGGAACAATCAAGAGCACAAGCAAGAGCAGAAGAGCAGCAACAGCAAAACGGCGCCTCGGAGAGCCAAACAACCCCCGCAGCGCCACGAGAGAGTCCATCACGGCGAAAGAAGTATACAAAACGCGAAGAGATAATCTGGGAGCCTCGCCATTTTCTAATTTCCGCGTGAGGCGTAGCGGCTTGGCTCGGCTTCACGGCGCCGTAGTCTGGTTTCTCTTCAGGGCTATCGAGCTGATCGGGCCAATGGCAGGCTGGAGATATTGCATGTTGGGGGCTTGCCGAGACTCCAAGTGTTTTCCAGGTGATGCTTTATAAATAAAAGGGGTTCACAAAAACATACAGATGGAAAGAGTCGAGTGTTTGGCATTTGTTCTAATTTAAAGTACTGTGCTGTACAATGTGTCGATCGCACGGAGAAACGTGGCGGCTCACGCTTGCGTTCGGCAGCTTCCGAGAGGTGCCGGATCTGCAAATACGAACATTGTGTCTCACATATTGTGTGGTATTTATTTGGCTAGAATGGCACGACGTTCTGGGATGCAAGCAATTAAACTCTATGCATTTCATGAGATCTCAAGGTACGTGCTCTCAAAAGGGGGAATATCGCTATGTACTCAGATACAGAATCAACCCAAGCTCCTAAACATCACTCCGACAATCCAATGACAACCCACTGTAATGGGCAGCTGCATGTTTCGTACAAACAGGCTCTTCAATATTGTTACATGTAATTCTCAACCCCTATCATGATGGGGCTTCATTATTGGCCCGTCGACCCCATCCACTGAAGAAGCCCCCTCCCCCGGTGTTGGTGGCAGGGGGTGTCATCACTTGCTTTGACGGTTCTGTGGCAGCTTTAGCAAGGCTCATTCGTGACGGCGAAAGACCAATGAAAGAATGGCGGTTCTCTGCCTTGGCCGCCTGGGATGGACTGATCATCTTTCGTAATGCCTCGAGCTTGCCCTTCACTTCCTCAAGCTCCTGCTTTGCGACTGCCTCCGCAGTCTTGGAAGTGACCAGTTCCATGAGCAACGCCTCTTCGCCAGCCGGTCTATTGTTCTCGGTTGCCAACACATTTTGGAGACCTAGGCTACTGGATCGTTTGCTGTAGGTTGGGCTCTTCGTGGAGTTGGTGCGGGTGAGCTTGAGCTCACGCAGACCATTCGTGGGGGAGTGCGCCTCTCCATAATCAGTCGCAGATGAAGGGGACGTATCTGGTGGTGTCGCTGAAGCTGAAGTAGGTGTTTTAATGGTACGTAGTTCTCTGTTCATGCGCTCGAGTCGCTGTCGATCGCGATAGCCATCCTGAATCCGGCCTCGGGCTTCTCGTAATTGTTCTTTCAGAGATGAGTTCTCTTTTTCGAAATCGTCGATGCGACGGGTCAGATCCAAACAACGGCCGGCTTCCACCTCGTGCATTTCCTTCCATCGGGCGACATCGTCGTTTAGTTGGAGCTTGGTTTGGGTGATTGAAATACGCCTTGGCACGCTAGGTTCAAACCGTGCCTTGGCCTTGTTGATCAATTCTGTCGGTGTTTCAGCTGGCATTTCTTGGAGGAGGCTCAACATTTCCTTGGCCAAGGCATGGTCTTCTTCACGGTCCTCTCTCTCCTGTTGCAATTCACGTGTCAAATCGGCTTGTTGGCGTTGTAAGTCGCTGAGTGCCATTAACAGATCTTCAATCTGAGTATGAAGGTCGCGGTCCTTGTGATGTGAGGACATATTAGATTTGACACGTGATTTATGGCCATCGGTGCCTGTCATGGCAGTTGAAAGCTCAGTAGGAGCAGTACTCGCGTCAGAGGTAGTTTCGACAGAGTTAAGGGTGGACGTGAGGCTTTGTTTAGAAGTTGAGCGACGGATGGTGCTGTTAGGACGTGTCGGGCTCGAGTTCGGGTTGAGTGATTTCACTGATTGATGAGAGTTGGAAGAGCCAGCCCATAGCCTCCCAAGGAAGCCAGAAGCTGTGGCCTGCATCTGGGGGAAGGAGATCCCAGTGGGGTTACCCTGGGATTGATTGTAACTGGCTTCAAGGGTTTGAAGACTCTCGTTTGTCACGAGAGAGGTGAGAGACACAAAGTCGTTGACCAAGTCATCCGCATTGAACGCGTATCTGTGTCACCAGTCAGTGTAGTTCTTTGTTTGTGTGATCACAAAGACTTACGTGTCCCACAGGCTTCGAGATAATAGCAATTGCATCACGTCCTCAAACTCGGTGCAAGCGAGAATTCTCTTCTCGTTACGCTGCATCAAGGAAAGCGCAACTCGCATTAGAGTCTCACAAGCGCCTTCCAGGAAAATGACGTCGTAAATTCGGAGGAGCATGGGGAGTGGACATGCTACCGCAAAGAATGACAAGAACCACTGTGACACGTAAACGGGTTCAACATGCAGTGACTCTAAGTGTTCAAAGAGAGCAGGTCGATGACGCGCGAGGAGATTCTGGAATTGGTAGACATGAAGATGAAGACCAGAGAGATCGGGAAGGTAGCATGTTCGGAGGTTGTAGTGGTCCATGAGACTGTACTCCAGTCAGTACTTGGTCCAACTTCCATCGTCTTCCACCCTCACCCAAAGGGACTTACCGGACCAAAACACAGAAGGCCTCAGCATCTGTCATATGCATGAGCAGAGGGCCAACCACAAATCCAAGCCCTTGGCAATAACCAATCTTGGTATCATAGAGACTAAAACATCTCAATACTCGAGCGAGCATCTGCTGGCCCTCGCCATTTGGGTCGCGGAACATCTCCACATTGGGGAAACTCCGACCAATATCCTTGCCAATCAGCCCGTCATACGGACTACTTTCTCCCTGCAGTCGCTGGAACTCTTCCAAAAGGGTCGGGTCGCGAGCACCCGCTAGACTTGGCCAAACCACTCCTCGCAGTGGCGGGGGTACACCTCCCTGGATCTTATTCGAGGTCAATGTCGGCAAGCGCTGAGCCGTCTGATGATAATCAGCCACCAGCGCAGCCCAAAACTCCAACTCGGTCATCGGTGGAGGAGGCAGCTGAGAGTATCGCAGCTCAGCCCGCGCCGGGTCCTTGATGAGTCGCTTGATCTGGTGCAGCGACTCCGAGCGGGATTGCCGCTGATGTGTCTTGTGTGGAACATTGGTAATGCCTGATTTGGGGTTCGTTGCTAACGCGTTGTTCTCTTGTTCGAGTCGAGCGAGGAGGAGGGCGGTGGACTAGAAAGAATGTCAGTGCCCGCATTCCACCACTCGCAACTGTCAACCCACATCGTCGGACCCTTCCCCACGCGGTTCTTGCTCCTCGGTCTTGTCCAGATTCTCCCAGTTCACGTCATTGTCCCCTTCCTCCAATTGCTTCTCTCCGTTCGCGTCGGGTGTCGGCATATCGTCCTCGGGGGTAGGGGTTGTCCTGCCGTCCTGTATTGCTGGGCAAAAAGAGTCGGTCTCCTCCAGGTGGGTTGCCACCACTGGCGTTGGAGGAATGTCGAGGTTGCGCCAATCGGGTTGTGTATGTTCGGAACTGGACTGGATATCCGATAGAGAGACGGTGACCATAGAATCGTGGTTCAACGCGTGCGGACCGGGGGATACTGGCTCAGGACCCTCCATTGTGGAAATCATGTATGGATCACGGGGCGCGTAAGTAGGTTATATTTCGACGCGGGACAGAAGCGCGGGCATCCACTGCATAGCTAGGATTTCCACTTGAGCTCAATCGAGTAAAAGCGACAGTTCACAGTCTTAACCCGCACAAGAGGCTGGAGAAAGGAAAAGGGGAGTCAGGAGAGCAAATCCACTTTAGCCCCTTTAGCTTTCCCCTCCTGAAGTCTCGGCCCCGTCGATCCTCTTACACCGACTGTTTTGACATTTCTTTTTTATATTAACCTATGTTTACACTATGGACGTCTATACTTATTTACACTTACTACCCGTGGACGTGAACCAGTTTCCTACTCTCTTCCGTTGACGTTCCATGGATCTTCGCCCCACGTTAATATGAGCTACAGTACGGAGTACAGAGTACAAGTAGTAGAATAGGTAGGGGGCTATTTTGCGCACTCAATAAGACGTGTCCTCTTTTCGGGTTATTATCAAATTTTGCTATATAATTATCAAATTTCTGCATATGACCTGCAGCTGCACTCGAACTATTGTTTATGTATCCCCTGACGAAACCTCTGGATGTGTAATACACCAAGGGCTCCATATGTAATTCTGGTACAATTCCATTGGTCAGTCCTCTATCACTTGGCTCATCATTGGCGGTCTGCGACGTTGCTCCTGTACTGTAATTACGCGCCACCGTTTCACCTTAATCTTCTGGATGTCACTGGGACAGGAGAACTACTGTAGAGGCTGGCCAGCGTCATGTCTCTTCTAATGCGATTCTGCATATACCCCGAAAGCCAATGCTATTCTACTATCCGAGACCTAAATACATTTAACTCATCCTGGCCTTTGTTCTGTGGATCGCCCGGTGGCCCCTGCAGTCCGCCTGTCAGGGCGAGGTTTTGAGTCCATTCGGAGGCCTCGAATTTTTTTCCATTGTGGACAATCCAGTTGCTACATGTAATCAGTGCGAGACACTTCTCGATTTTGAAGGATATCTTGCTTATTTGGGGGGTATGCTCATCTTTTGGCTTTCAGGGCTAGGGGCTACCACATCAGAAAAGCTAGATACTTGGCTTGTTTTTTGATGTGTTCTCATTATAGCTTTACTTGGCAAAATCGAAGGATATGCCCCCTTGCTTAATTAGTTATTACTCTACATGTATGTCAATCAGCCGTTTCAGTGCCGGTAACTCTAAATATCCCGGTTGGAATGATGCTTGGAACCATGCAAGGGCCATATGGTGTACAAAACCCCACGGCTGGGCCTATCAATGCAAAAATCTATACAGTACATGGCAAATGAGTATGTCTTCCTTACTCTGGTCATCTGTGAAGTTTTAGGTGCAAGGCCAGATTATGATATATACCAGAGGAAGTCGGTATTCCATCCACTGCCATTCAGATACGACTCGAATTGCCTTTACACTCTTGTGATTTACATTCAAACATCTATTAAATCGTACATTGTGACATCAAGGGCTGTTTCAAGGTAACACAGTCAAGGTAACACGGTCCACAGTCCCAACTGAGCAAGCAATGATGCTTGCGTATATGTAGTGACCACCGGGGTCATTATAAAACAGCCGGTTTTCAAGCTCCCAGGGTATATAAACCCTTTGACTCATATAACCCATCTCTATACTGGCTTATTGTCAATTCTAGCGCCTTTGTGGGGTCAATCGATTTTAAGCGCATGCGCCAAACTATATATAGATACTGATAGCTCGATTGGCGCTGGATGCGCTCAACGGTAGGATTCTCAGAGACAGAACAGGCTTCATCTAACTGCATGGGTGCTTTAGGGGTATCAGTTCTACATTATATAAGAGCCACTCACTTTGACATGGATTAGAGCATGAGGGGAAGCAGAACCCGTGTCGTTTGTTTATAAAATGCCTATTTGGGTCTCCCCTGCAGGCGGTGAGGAAAAATGATGATCCGAGTGGTCAGGAAGTACACACCGCCTTCATAGTCGGGGAAGTCGCGTTTCAGGCAAAAAACAACATTGCGGCGCTTCCCCTCTGCATTCCTCTCTTTTCTTCACCCGCTCTCAGAGTATGTCGGGTCTTGAGTGATTCTCCATTTAAGCTTGTTTAACTGGCGTTGTCATTCATTTCGCCCAATTCCGGAGCCTTTACCAGTGGGCAACGTTTCTACATCAGTCTTGTAACAGCTCACCAATCTTCTCATCATGGATGACTCTCTGATGGAAGACTCGGTGTTCGAGGACGAGGGAGGTAGCTCTGACTTCGTCCCCGAGCCTGCGCCGGTATGAAATCGCCCCCAAACACGCATCAGGGCCTTTATCACTGACATTACACGTCTCCAGAAACCTAAAGCGAAAGCAGCCCCCAAGAAAGCAGCAGCCGCTAAGCCCGCCGCCAAAAAGACCACCCAGACCACACTCAAAGCCAAGCCAGCTGCCAAAACAACTGCTGCTAAGAAGAAGGCTAAGGCCGACAGCGAGAACGAGATGTCCGACGCGCAAATGTCCGATTCCGATTCTCTGCTCATGGACACCCCCCGAAGGCTAAGAAAACAGCTGCCCCCAAGCGAGCTGGCTCAAAGCCGCTTGCTGACGTCGAAAATGAGTCTCATGGGGGAGACGCGCCCAGCGAGGGCCAGAGCAAGAACGGCGATGCATCAGAGAAGTACCAGAAAGTAAGCCGCGTTGCCGTTGCATCAAAATTACCGAAGACGTATACTAATGCGAATTATCATCATAGCTTACCCAACTCGAACATATCATCAAACGTCCCGATACATATATCGGTTCGACCGAACGCACCACCCAGCAAATGTGGGTTTACAACTCAGTAACCGAGGTCATGGAATTCCGCGAAGTCTCCTTTGTCCCGGGTCTGTACAAGATCTTTGACGAAATCGTCGTCAACGCCGCCGATAACAAGCAAAACGACTCGAGCATGAGCGAGATGCGTATCACCATTGATCGCGAAGCCGGTGAAATCAGTGTGTGGAACAACGGACGTGGTATTCCCATCGAGATCCATTCCAAGGAGAAGATCTACGTTCCCGAGCTCATTTTCGGCCACTTGCTCACGTCGTCCAACTACGACGATAGTCAACAGAAGGTGACCGGTGGTCGTAACGGTTTCGGTGCCAAGCTTTGTAACGTTTTCTCCACCGAGTTCTCACTTGAGACCCAAGATTCGCGCCAAAAGAAGAAGTACAAGCAGACATGGACGCAAAACATGACAAAAATGGGCAAGGCAAAGATCACCGAGGCCAAAGGTGACGACTACACCAAGGTCACCTTCAAGCCCGATTTTGAGAAATTCGGCATGGAAGGTATTGACGATGACTTCGAAGCTCTTGTCAAGCGTCGAGTCTACGATTTGGCAGGTACCGCCAATGTCGCTGTCAAATTGAACGGCACACGTATCCCCATTCGCAACTTCCGCAAGTACATGGAAATGTACACCAAAGCCATCCGCAAGGAGCGTGGCGACGAGGGCGCTCCCACAAAGGATGAGATCATTACCTGCAGCCCAGACCCTCGGTGGGAGATTGGTTTTGCCGTATCAGATGGTTCATTCCAGCAGGTTTCTTTCGTCAACTCCATTGCGACAACATCTGGTGGAACTCACGTCAATTACATCGCGGACCAGATCTGTAATCGCCTGGCTGATCAGGTGAAGAAGAGAAACAAGACAGGTGCCACTCTCAAGTCAGCACAGATTCGGAACCATATCTTCATCTTCGTGAAAGCCCTGATTGTCAACCCAGCCTTCAACTCACAGACCAAGGAACAATTGACGACCAAGACAAGTCAGTTTGGTAGCAAGTGTGTCCTCGAGGAAGACTTCTACAAGAAGGTTCTCAAAACCGAGGTCATGTCGAACATCCTGCATTTTGCGGAACAAAAGGCCGATCAGATTCTGAAGAAGGGTGATACAGGCCGCCGCTCGCGTATGAACAACCCAAAGCTGGTCGATGCCAACAAGGCTGGTACTAGGGAAGGCCACCACTGCACACTGATCCTGACTGAGGGTGAATCTGCCAAGGGTCTGGCTATGGCAGGAAGAGCAGTGGTTGGACCGGACTTGTTCGGTGTTTTCCCCCTGCGTGGAAAGTTGCTTAATGTCCGCGATGCTTCTTTCGACCAGATTTCTAAGAACGCTGAGATCCAGAACATCAAGAACTTCATTGGTTTGCAGCACAAGAAGGAGTACACTGAAACTAAGGGTCTGCGATATGGCCATCTCATGATCATGACTGATCAGGATCACGACGGTAGTCACATCAAGGGTTTGCTCATCAACTTCCTTCAGGCGCAATTCCCCAGTTTGTTGAAGATTCCCGAGTTCCTCATCGAATTCATTACCCCCATTATCAAGGTTTGGAAGGGTGACCCGAAGAATCCTACCAAGCTGAAGTCTTTCTTCACAATGCCTGAATATGAAGAATGGCACGAGCTTCACAAACACGAACGTGGTTGGGAACACAAGTACTACAAGGGTCTGGGAACCAGCACCACAGAGGATGCGCAGGTCTACTTCCGCGATCTCGATCGCCATCTGAAGGAGTTCCACACCATGCAAGCCGATGAGCCCGGACTTATTGAGCTAGCTTTCTCCAAGAAGAAGGCCGATGAGCGTAAAGAGTGGCTCCGTCAATACAAGCCTGGCACATACTTGGATCACTCGGTGTCGAAGATTACATACACCGACTTCATCAATAAGGAGCTTATTCTATTCAGTATGGCGGACAACATGCGCTCCATTCCGTCTGTCGTTGATGGTTTGAAGCCCGGTCAGCGCAAGGTGCTGTACACCTGTTTCCGTCGCAATCTTAAGAAGGATATGAAGGTCGTGGAATTGGCAGGTCACGTCTCTGGAATGACAGCCTACCACCACGGTGACGTGTCCCTCCAGCAGACAATCGTTGGTCTTGCTCAGACTTTCGTCGGCTCCAACAACGTCAATTGCCTGGAGCCTAGTGGAAACTTCGGTAGTCGACTTCAGGGTGGTGGCGATTGTGCCAGTGCTCGTTACATTTACACTCGCTTGTCGCCATTTGCGCGTAAGATCTTCCATACCGCGGATGAGCCCTTGCTGGTGTATGGTGAGGACGACGGTAAGAAGATTGAGCCTGAAGTCTTCATGCCTGTGGTCCCGCTCATCTTGATCAACGGTGCTGATGGTATTGGCACTGGTTGGAGTTCAACCATCCCTAACTACAACCCTGAAGACGTTGTGAGCAACTTGAAGCGCCTCATGGATGGCGAGACCCCCGTGCCCATGCAGCCCTGGTTCCGTGGCTTCACTGGTGAGGTCGTCGCAATGGGTGGCGATCGCTACAAGTTCAGTGGTATCATCAGAGAATCTGGAGACAAGGAGGTGGAGATCACCGAATTACCCATTCGAACCTGGACTCAAGATTTCAAGGACAAGCTCGAGGACATCATCAAGGCCGAAAAGGTGCCGTCTTTCATCAAGGATTACAAGGACTACAATACCCACACCAAGGTTCACTTTGTGATCCAGCTTGATGAGAAGCACATGAAGCTCGCTCTGTCCGAAGGATTGGAGGAGAAGTTCAAATTGACCAAGTCGATTGCCACGACCAACCTTGTCGCCTTTGATGCCGAGGGTCGCATAACCAAGTATGCCTCCGTCGATGACATTCTCAAAGAATTCTTCCACATTCGCCTCAAGTACTACGAGAAGCGCAAGCAATACCAACTTAACGACCTCCAGAAGGAACTGGAAAAGCTCAGCAACCAAGCTCGCTTCGTGCAGGAGATCATCGATGGTAAACTGGTCATTTCCAAGAAGAAGAAGCCTGTTCTGATCAGCGAGCTGAAGGAGAAGGGCTTCAAGCCAATTGCCAAGGTGGCCGAGGCCGCCAAGATGGGTGAAGATGAGCCAGTGGTTGAAGGAGAGGAGGAGGAAGAGTCGGATGAAGCCGAAGTTCAAGTGCTCTCTAATTCCTTTGACTACCTTTTGGGTATGCCCATGTGGTCTTTGACCCAGGAGCGCGTGGAGAAGCTCCGCCGCCAGATTGGCGATAGGGAGGCTGAAGTTGATGCCCTTATCAAGTTGTCCAAGGAGGACATCTGGAGACGTGATCTGGATGACTTCATCAATGAGTGGCGCTTCCAGCTCGAGGATGAGGACCGCCGTTCGCGCAAGATGGCTAGCTTGGGCCGTCGTGCCTCGTCCAAGCTGGCTACTGGAGGTGGCCGTGCTGCCACTGCCCGCAAGCGCAAGGCCGCCAATGGCGATGATCCCGACGATGAAGATTTCGGGGCTCCTAAGACCAAGAAGGCTGCTGCAGCTAAGAAAAAGGAGCCACAAACCAATAGTTTGATGAATTTCCTCAACAAATCCTCAGCTAAGCCAACCCCATCGCCTGCGGCTGGTTCAGATGATGATTTCGATATGGATATGGAGGTCCTTCCCAAGAAGAGCCGTGCCACGTCGAAGCCTAAGTCTCAGCCCAAAGAAGAGGATGATTTCATCGACATCGACGATGTCCCCCAGGCTTCGAGAGCGTCGACTCAGCCAGCCGATGATCCAATGGACGTTGACGAAGTCGAAGCTCCGAAGCTCAAAGCGGCTGCCAAACCGGCAGCTAAGCCAGCCGCCAAACGAGGACCTAAGCCGAAGCCCAAGGTTGATGAGGACTCAGATGACGATTTCTTGGAAATTGCCAAGAGCGAGGCAACCAAGCCCGCTGCCCGTGCTCGCAAACCTGTGAAATACTCGGCGCCCAGCGATTCCGATAGTGACAATGGCGACGACCTTCTCGGCGACGTCAGCCAGATGGTCAAGGGCATTGGGGCTGACTCTAGTACGGATTCTCGTCAGCTCTTCTCTGAGCGACCCCGTTCCGAGAGCAGTGCAAGTCAGAGGACCGCTGCCGCCAGGCTCTCCAAGGCCAACGATGAATTTGACCCAGATGAGACCGATTACAGCAAGCTCATTCCACAAAACTCCCCAAGACGTTCTATCCAGGTCAAGCCTAAGGATGTGAAGGTTGACAGCATCGATGATGTGGACGACGAGGACGAGGAGCCGGTCAAGCCTACTGCCAAGGGAAAGGCCGCTCCTAAAGCCAAGGCTGCTCCAAAGGCAGCGGCCGCCACAGCGGCGCCAAAGGCTCGTGGTCGCCCCAAGAAGGATGCCGCTACAGCCCCCAAGGCTGCTCCCAAGGCCGCTCCTAAGGCTGCCGCATTGTCGCCGGCAGCCAAGGCCTATGCTTCGAAGCAAGCCAAGTCTAAGAAGCAGCTCGCAGACGACTATTCGGAGGATGATATTGATGCCATGGCAAACGACATCTTGGATTCACCAGCCGGCAAGGTCAATGTCAATGCGTCGGATGATGATGACGATGAACCTGCACCAGCTCCTCGTCGTGGTGCTGCTGCCAGCCGACCATCTCGTCGTACCGCTACCACTCAGAAGAAGAGCTATGTCATTGACGATGACAGCGATGAGGAGGCATCGGCCGACGACTTTGAGGAGGAAGATGAGAGTGACTAAGCGTTGAGCAATCAACCGCAGATACATATTTGGGGCTCTTCCTTTTCTTTCCTTGTTGTGCTCTCCATTGCCTTGTCTTTCCTTCTTTGCTTTTCATTTTTCTGTCTTAGTTACACTGATATCTTACGTTGATATTTTATGGAGAGCCAGCTAGCGTATCAGTAGTGAACATTATTTAATTTATGTCGTCTTGCTTTGTAGATGAACTGGTAACAAGAAATTCGGTTAGTTGAAGCAAGGAAATGACTAGTTCCTCTGAAGGTGTAGAATGCTAGCACAAAGAGAGAATGAGAACAATTTCGATTGATATCCACCCTAACGCCGTCCAGTCTACCCATACCCAGTCATGATTCAAACAAATACTTCATTCTCAGACAAATTTCTTCAAAACGTCATACGAAAGAAAACAAAGTCCGCCGAACTTTTAACACTCATTCACATGATGCGGACAGAATCGATCCTGACCGACTCGACCACACATACTTTGGACATCCAACAAAGCATCAAGTCATAAAACGCATAGAAATCACCGCCACACAGAATTCTTCAGCTCCAAGCCGTTCTAGAAAAGAAATCAATAGGAGGCACGACGCCGCTTACGATGGTTATGGCCCCAATTCCGAGAAACGAAGCTGAAAGGCGAGCCGAGATCCTCCATCGCAGTATCCATCTCACTAGCTTCCAACTCATTCTTATGCAGATGGAGCAGGGCCTCGGCAGCCTTGACCTCGTGGGCGAAGTGGGGCGACGACCGAGGAGGTAGAGCTCGAGTCTTACGGCTCGGGTTCTTCTTCGGTCTTGAACTGCGAGAGACAGTCTTGGTACTGTGGGATACATCGCCATCTCTCTTAAGGGCTGACCCTCGGTAGTCTTCATCATTGGCGTCATCCTCAGCCCACTCTTCGTCCGAGCAGGTGAGATCATCAGAGTCGCTCGGTCTGGTGTCCATGTCTGAGGGTATACCATCGATATCTCCAGGCTTTGTGATGTCCATGATCCCATCCATCGAGGGGCAGTTTGGTGTGGAATATACGTTCGACGATCCATCACTGTCCGTATCACTGTCCTCGCTGATACCCTCGGCGGCATGATCAGGACGCATCGACTTACAAATAGCAGCGATAATAGTCTTAGGTTGCAAGTGAGGATCAGCATGTGTGCGTGGATGATTGATAGATGTGAAACTCGAAGGCGAAGTGCTCTTAAGCGACATGCAGAATGGCTCCATAGATGAGTCCCTCGCACTGCTAACACCAGCAACACTAGCAACACTGTCCGCATAATTGTGATGAGGAATCTTAGACGGCGAGAGACGCAGATTGAGAGCACCATCACCATCTGTCTCAAGTATTCTGGTCAATGTCTCCGGACCATGGAGGAGGTGATGGGTCATGGAAGGGAGATGGCGGTTTGGGGGCGTTAGCGGGTGAACGGTGCTGTTGCGCACCTCCAGAGAGCGGTAGTACATCGCAGTCTCTGTGGCGCGCCGAATAATCTCTGGTGGGATGACCATGCGACCGTAGTTCTTTCGGTCGTTGGGGGAGATGCACATGGCTGGAAATTCGTTGCCAAATAGCGGAGTTAAGGCATAGCGGATTTTCCAGCAGAAAGTTGCTGCTAGGGCTTTGGCGGCGTCGAATGGCATCCAATAGCCTATACAATAGGAACAAGGTGTTAGTTGTATTTTCCTTTCGGGTATATCGACTAAAGGTGGGCGAGTTGTACATCGTACCTTGAGCGGAGAGTGCTCCGCCGGTGATGCTGTGGCAGATATCGCGGAGACCTGGGTTGACGTTGAGCATCTTGGCTGGGGTTGTCTATTATAGTTAGATCCATAGTTATTGGATGTATTCGAGTTTGACTTGCCTTGGAATAGCCGTTGCATTTGAACAAGTGCGTGATCCGGACAATGCCAATGTTGTAGTCCCACATGACATGCCACTCCTTCTCTTCATTGGGGACCTTGAACGTGTATTGAAAGACTGGGTGAGTTAACAAACAAGAGCAACTACTATTAATATATGTGGTGAGTACATACCATGAAAGCTATCACGGCCAGTCTTCTCTTGGAAGGACTTCTTGTCACTGGCATAGGGGATATGACGAGGGAACTTGGCAATGGACCCCATGGGCTTCATCATAAACTGCTCATGAGCTCTCTCTAGCTCCTCGTCACGATTCTCGTGAGGAGGGTAGCGGCACTCGCCCTGGATCTTACCAGGGCGAAAGACTGGGGCATCTTTAGCCATCCTCGGCCGCTTCAGCGAGGCAGAGACACGGTAAGACCGTTCGGGCTCGATTTCGTGGTTCAAAAGTGAATTGATAGGAATCATGAATGAAAGGTTCAAGGGCTACAGGGTGGAAAGCAAGAAAGAAGAAGAGAAGTTGTCGGGGGGAAGAAAGCAGAAGTAGGGCAGCGGAAGCAAATTAAGGCTCCAGGAATAAATGGCGTTTTCCAGAAGACTCAAAGAGTCAAGCTTGAACAGACCAACAAAGCAAAGCAAGACAATCCCTCACCTTTGTTCGAAGGTTTGTTCCGCACTGCTTGAGGGGTGAGTACAGGTGTTTGCTGCTTGTACCATATATACAGGCTCGAGGAGAGAGACAGCGGTGAAAATCAAAGCACTCGGGAGAGTGTCTGACCCTCATGCAAGTGGCTTCACCGGTACTTTGCCTCCATGGGCCTCAAGTTGGACGAGTCCACGGGCTGTTTGTCTCTCCGTGGTTGGAGCAATGGGAGGCATCCCAATGGTCTTCGACTTTGGACTGACCGCAATGCAGTGTGCATTGTGTCATTCTCATTGATACCGCTGGCAGAGGAAGCGATTATTTGAGACCTATGTCTCTCGTCTCTCGAGGCACTACCTGTTTCACTTGTTGCGACTACCCAAACACACAGAGGCCAAAGAAGCATGGCAGTCAGCCGTTTCAGGGACCATTGGCACCATGTGGATATCCTGGATTCTCTTTGGATAGAGATGCACTCAGTGCGTGCAAACAGCCCATTACGGCAGTCTGCAGAAAAGCTACCGATTAGGTATGCCATGGATCTTGCCTTGTGGCCCTAACATCCCGGGGTAAAGCTCAACCGTCCTACCGTTTTGCTCTCGCAGACAAGAGTACGAAAATCTTATCGAAGCACCCATGTCAGATCAGACTTGGCATCAGAAGTACCGGAGCAAGGGTGCTGCAGCAACCGGAGGATTAGGATCGCGAACCAATGGCCCAATGGGAAGACCCAATGAGCTACATATCCTATGGCTCAACGGGCTCAAAGAGGTCTGAGACCACACGGCAAGCTGCAGGGAAACATACTCCTTGCTATAACGGGAACTGACATTGCCTGCTGGCGAGTCCTTCGCCAGGAAGTGCATCTGAAGGATGCTGTGCTGCAGAGATATACTACTGACCGGATCAAAGATGCTGAGAAAGGTAACATATGCTTCTATAGTTCGGTGTACCCCACGCTTATATCTCAAGCCTGTTTCCTAAAGTAGATAAGTGGCGGTACAGGAAGTCTAGATGTTTGAAGAGATGCTCAAGGCTGACTGTCAAACCATTGACTATATCTAAGGGTTTGAATTAGCTTTCTCTAGGTCATTCTTTGATTTATCACAGAATATATTCCTGTAAACTACCAAATTTGAGAGCCTAATCACTTCCACCTGCTCGAACGAGTCTAGTACATTGGTCAGAGACATAAAGACTCTGGCGGTATAGGACTCAAAGAACTCTCTGTGCATGCTTCTCTGCAGATGTCTGACACGTTGGTGGCGGTTAGAGCCCACTTTTTCGTCTGTTTCTTCCCTATTCTATCATCCATCGTCAGTTTATATGATAGGGCCATACTAGCTTTGTTTCCAGTCCGTTTTGCAACCCCTATTGTACCCACTTAGCCCATGCAGTCCGCAGTAGGCAGAGGTACAAGGGCATCCTCCGCCAATCGGTCCAGAGCTGAAGCAGCAGATGCAGAACACGACAGAATAACGGTGCATATAGTGTCCGACAAGACGCTATGCAATTTTGGCAGAGTCTGGAAAGCTCGAGGGCTAGGGCTTCAACCAGATGCCAACACAACCGGGCTAGTTTTTCGTGAATATGGCTCCATCGCATCGAAGTCGGTCTGCAATGCTTCCCAACCGATGAGCCCGAAAGTCCAGAAAGGAGGTCGACTTTCCAATGTCTAAGACACTATGTTGCATTTCTATTGGGTTCCAAAGAGCGGTAAACCCGGACATGCGTGTCCTCCATCTGCGACGCATCTCAGATCCCGGGCTTCTGGAAAAGGGGCGAGAAGCCATTCTTCAATTGGGATGCTGCTGTTGGGTGTTTAGGCCTTTTCAAATGATCCTTCCTCTTCGTCTTGGTCGTCAGCTAGCCATCTAGTGGCGATATCTCTTTCAGCTTGTCCTTGGGTTCCGCTTGGACGTTTCTATCAAAGAGTTGGGTACTCGCTCTCTAACTCGTTTATCAGCAGTTTCGAGGATATAGTCGAGATCTCGGGATAACAGGCACGACAAAGACTGAAGAACGGGATATTAAGGGGCATCATACCAGTATGAACGTTTCATACTCAATACTGGTTCCACGCTCTGAGAAAAGAATTCAATGTCATCACAAAGAGGCCCAGGCCTCAAACTGCCGGACTCAGACTACAATATAGACCCAACGCCATACCGTCAACCCAAGGAAACACACAAGCCAACCACCGATATCAGGCAACGCTCGGGATATGTACTACAGGCCTCGAATCCGGGGTAGCTGGGGGTGACAGGGAGGGGACACAGTTCCGAGCACGACTGAACAGGGCAAGCCTTCGAGGTTGAGGGGAAGGACAATGGAAAGGAAACAGAACCGTCACAGGCCGGTCCGAATCGCGATGCGGCGAATAAGAAGCCGAGCGAGTGGACCGGGATGAAACTCAACGGCTGCCTCGCTCCCGATACTTACTGTTGAACGCTTGAGATGTGAACAAATGCCCAAGTGGGTTTGGGTCGAGGGCCTTGCGCCTTGCGCTCTCCGTTTCTTCCCGAGAGAGACTGTTTCTTGATGTCGTACTCATACATCACTGGGTAGTCAGCGAGGTCCCTGCGCGAGGCTCGAGGACTGGTACATTGCAGGATTATCTTGATCGGATCTATGGGCATCGAAATCATGAAATCATGAATTTACGTTGATGTAATTTCATTAGAAACAATATGAACCCGAGAAAAGACATGGACAAGGGACGAAGAAGGAGAATAGACAGATAGAAATGCGTTGGAAAGGAAGATGAAGAAAAAAAGGAGAAAACAAGAGGCATGAAAAGCTCATCACTCAAGAATCCTGCATAATTTTTGGTTCGTCGACACGAGGATGTGGTGTTCGGAGCTTAGCATGTATTCCAAGGATTCGAACAAAGGTATAACTCAAAAACCAATCCAGCGTGTCATTCGGCGTATCCAGTTAGACCAGTGACGGAATAAGAATATTCATACACCAAACAGTGTTTGGCTGTCGCTGTCTAACAGCCTAGCTGGCATGCGCGGTCACCGAGATGACCTGGCGTGACAGAAAGGCCAATTTAAACAGCCAGGAGCGGCTCACGCTCGGTCTTCTCAGCAGCCTGCTCCGTGGGCTCAACGGACTCGACAGTCTGGGCCACAGGTGCGACCTTGGGGGCCTCGGGGAAGTCCTCATGCTTGATCAGAGGCTCGGCAACAGGGGCAATGACGGACTCGGGAATGGGCTCAGACTTGACTGGGGCCTTGGACATCTCTGGGGATGTGGAGCGGCGGGAGCCGATGTACTCTTGGGCCTTGGAGCTGTACTCGCCAACGTACTGCTTCATCAAGCCGGTGGCCTGGGAAGTACGCTCGCCAGCCAAATCCTTCAGCTGGCTGGTCTGGGAATTAATAATCTCCTGGAGGTTGCTGATCTGCTCATCAATGATCTCGCGGTTGCTGATGTAGATCAGAGGGGCGAAGTAAGTGGTGGTGACGGCGATCACAGCGAGGCCCCAAAGGGGAACGAAACGGATCAGCCAGTAACCGGTGAAAGCAGCAGTGAAAGCCTATACCCATCAGTTTCAGGTCTCAAGTCAGATTGGTTGCTGGTGGTTTCGAACATACCGCAACGGTGTGGAGGACATTCTCAGCGAACAGAATGCGCTGGAATTCAATGAGGAAGAAGTCCACAAGCTGCTCCAGGTCCTCGAGCACAGCCTCAACGGTCTCCTTGGGAATGGTGTAGTAACGGCGGGGGCGGAATCCACTGGCGATACCCTTCTTGAGAATGACTTGGCCGGCAATCTCAACGGTGGCGGTCACTATAACATCATTGTCAACTGATCATCCACTGATTGTGGGTCACGCGACCAACTCACATCCAAGCGACATGTACAGGATCTTGAACGCCCAGCGGAGGAGAGGAAGATAACGGGCCGCAAAGAGAAATCCGATCACGCTGGCGAAGGAAACGGCGGTCGCACGAGGTTGTTCCCACTGTATAGACGGGTCGGTTAGAACGGTATCATGGTTGAGGAGCTCTGAAGACCCACGCTCAGAAGACTGTACAGCAAGGAGTGGTAGTCTAAGGCAGAATTAGCATCTGGCTACCCGATAGGACCGATCTCATGACATACGGGTCAGCGGTTGACCATCCGCGGTGGTGGTGGAAGGGGTCACCCGCGAGTTTTTCAAATCGCGTAGTTCCCCACCGGTGCGGGATGCCTCGGACTTGAGGTTATCGACAACAGGGCCTATTGAAGAACCGGTTAGACGAATTTGCTAGGGTTGTAACTCTCCAGTGTCCCGGTGTCGCTGTTTACCCTTGGTAACCACATCGCTGATGCCTGAACCCAGAGGTCGAGGTCAGTCTGCGCCACGGTCACCGAGTATGGAAAGAAGAGGAGCGCAATACTGCGGTTCTCGTTAGCATCTGTGAGATTGACGTGATTTCGCATCCGGCGCTTCCAGGATTGCGTACCTTACTGCCCGTGTTGGGGTAGTTCACGTCACCAGAAGCCATGACGAATATGAGAAATGCAGAGGATTGCAGTAAATAGATTCGTAGCAGGCGTGTCAAGTGTTGAAGCAAGTGTTGCGAGGAAAAGGGGGGAAGAGATAAGAGACTTGTTTTGATGCTGTCATGTGCGTTGCCAAGGCCGAGAGAGGGTCAGAGCTATGATGTCGACGAACCTGTTCTTATGAGTCTGCAGATCAGGGCTATTTCATTATTATTACCTATGCAGATGGCAATAGAAGCAAAATAATCATTATTTGTCCATAAAATAATTATCCGGTATATGTGCCTACGTGTCGTATGATGCCGAGTAGCTTACTACGAGCTATCTAGTAACCATGGCTAATATCTACATATGGCGTGCTTGGAAAAGAGAGCTAGAGAGAAATTCCATCACCCTACATAGTTTATATAGCTTAAGAGATGTCTGAGCTTATATATAGGCTTCCGGGAAGTATCTTAGTGGTTATTGCTCCTTGCTCCACTGCTTAAGATCACTTATAAGCTGTTTGGTTGGCCCCCGGAGCTTCAGCCTCGCCCAAATTTGGACTCTCTACATGCGGGGTGTTCTGCTTTCTCTAGAGCAACAGACTCAATTAAATCTCCAGTTAATTTCAGTACAATTATAAGACTCAAGAGAAAGTCTTCTCAATCCCAAGGTCTCCGTGTATGATGGTCACGAGGGGACTTGGTATGATTCTTTTGCTTCCGATGATAAGTCTGGCGAGGAAGATAGCTTTGATGAGGACAGTTCTGAGACTAATAGTTGAAGCTCCATCATATGAGCAGTCGGGAAACATAACTAAATGACTGTTGAGGCAATTAGCAGGATATAAGAGATCGAAGTATAAGATAGTTGGTGCCTTGGCGCCTTCGCTTATGTGATCCACGCCTTGCTACTTTGGGACGTATGTTTTGATCTCAAGACCTCACTTCCATTCCAACACGGCGCGACCCACAACCCACCCCATTCTCGATGGTTGTGCGCTCACAACTCACTTACAACCTTCAACTACATTGAGACTCGGCACTTCACTTTTCCCCTGACACATAGCGACACGGCGTATTGTTTACATCATGGCCGCGGCAGGCGCGAGGGCGCAAAAGCCCGTGGGCTCGGCACCATGGATCGCCGCAGAGAAGGAGAACATGGCCGAACTCGTGGAACAAGAGATGGAAGAGGTGGAATATCCAGTCCGACATGAAATGGACTGGTTGAACGAACATATGACCGAGATCTTCTCCAAGGGTCAAGCGTGAGTGGCCGCACGCTGATTTGTGTTGGTGGGATGCTGATGACAGTCTAGAAACTTTGCGGATGTGTTTAAGACCCCCGGAAAGATGAGAGGCAAAACTCCTCGAACCGCACGGAAACGCGCTCCAGAAGAGTCTCGGGTGGTGAGTATCGCACCTGTTGACTTGAAACCGGGTCGCCCACTAATGCAGCCTCTACAGCCCTTGAGCGAGATCTTTTCATCTGCCCAGAAACAATTAGAGAACCAAGCAAGCCCCAGTCCCTTCATTCATCGTGTGGTATCCAAAACCACCGCGCCCACATCGGCTGTGCCCCGCACAAAGAACGCGACGGAACGGGTGTCGCAACCACAGTACCCAGATCTCAGCCAGAACCTCAACTCTTTCCCTAAATACAACACAGACTCGGGATATCATGGTATGCCAGATGATGACGAAATGGTATTGCCAGACGTGCAACCAGAATCACAGGCCTCTACTCAGCCCATGGAGACCGACGAGCCTATGGGCTCTGACACTCAGGAGGTTGATACGTCGCTTGCTCAGCAAAATACAGAAGACTCTTTCCACTCCGCGCAAGAGGATGTCCGCTCCAGAGGGCAGACCGTCGAGCCGCCCAACGACCCAACACCAACTCAGAAGCGAACAACGCGCCCGGTCGAACCGCGTCTGAAGGAATCTAGTGCAGAAATCACATCAACTCCGACTAAAACCACCAAATCACAGACCACAGTGCAGATTGCGGACAAGCAAGAGAGACAGTCTCAAGAGAAGGAACCAGAACCAAAGCAAGTCGATGAGCCGGTCTCAAAACCGTCGTCTTCACCGGAGAAGGCTCCAGCGGCTAAGACAATCAAACCCGAAGAATCTCAAAAATTGGATGAAGCAATGGAGGATACTACAAAGGAAGACACAGTTCTTGATAATCTTGATGATATCGGTTCTCCCTCGGATGGTTCTACTCCTGAGAGGCCCCTTGTGCGAAAGAGTAGCCTGAGCTTCGCCTCGCTCCCTGCGCGGGAACCGCTATCAAAGTCCTTGGGAGGCTCGCGTCTCTCTCGGACAAGCCATGTTGACCCAGCAAAGATGAACACTGCCGGACGTCCTAGCTACTTTGGCCGACAGACTGGTGGTCACAGGGTGACCCAAACTGCTGCAGATAACAATACCGATTCCGGGGCTTTGGACAATGACAACGACAAACAATCAAGTGATGGTCCGGATCCTGAACAAGCTACCAGGATGCACAGCAAAAAGTCCACTCAGACCCTACATGAGAGGATCAGCATGCTGGGCAAACTCCAGCCAGCCCGGCCACGGAAATCAATTCCATCCGCTTCTACAGCGGCAACTGGGCAAGTGCCCTATCCCGAACTTCCAGCCTCCAAGTCTGAAGCAAAGCCCGAAGCCTCTAGCCAGAAGACCGAGGCACCAGCCCCAGAGTCTCAGTCGAATGATGATGAGTGGATCAAGCCATTGAGTTCTCCCCAACGGCTGGAGCTTTCTAAGAGCAAGACCATGGACATCATGGAAAAGCTCTCCGATCTCGATAAAGATCGTACAGCGAGTAAAAAGGAACAATCCACAACAGAGCCAGAAAGACCCAAATCATCTACCTCGTTATTCTCATCTCCACGACCTGTTGGCCACCAACCAAGCGCTTCTCTGTCTCATATTTCTGCTGATATGTCTACCACTCCGACGGGCTCTCCCAGACGCTATGACGGCCCCATCAGTGCTTCGAAACTGAGACTGCAGTCGATCATGAAATCCGCGAAAGGCCTATTTTCGAGCACTGGAAACACACCCAGAATGGAAAGCTCGTCGCCTGAGCAGCATCGTGTCAAGCGAACTGCTGAGATTGCAGATGGTAACGACCGAACTGCATCTCAGCCAATCAAGATTACCAGTCCTCCTCGTCAGGAAGGTCGCCGAACGCGAAGCTCTACCGAGAAAGAAGAGAAGCGTCGACAGCATGAGCGTGAGGAACGGGAGGAACAGGAACGGGAAGAACAACAGCGGGAGGAACAACAGCGGGAAGAGGCCCGTCTCGAGAAGTCTCGGGAGCAAGAAAAGCTAAGAGCCCTACGACTCAAAGCCGCTCAAGACAAATCCTCGATGGAGCCAGAAGAGAAGGCCGCACCAAAGACTTCTCAATCGCAGCGACAGCAATCTCGGGAACCTGAATCATCTCAGGATACCGGCTCCAAATTCGGAATCCCTCAGCCCAAGCAAAATGATCGACGTCCTCTCAAGCCGACTCGTGAGGCTGTTCAAAAGCCCAAGCCGCCACAGCCTATGTCAATTCGGGTTGGCAGCACACTCTCCCGTCAGATTCCCATGGCGTCTTCAAGCGTTCGAGACTCTACTGTGTCGACAGCTGCCCCCACCTCTGCCGCAAAGCCCACCCTTAAGAAGAAGGGTAGTAACAATTCCCTACATACAGCTTCTTCCACAAGCAGCTTTAAGAGCACTGGTTCCAGTCAAACTCAGGCCCAGCGTAAGGCTCAGCTTGCTAGTGAGCGCAGGAAGGAACAAGAGGACCGCCGAAAGGAGGAACAAAAACGTGAGATGGATCGCAAGCGAGCTCAGCAGCAGCAAGAAGAGGCTCGCCGACAGGATATGCGCAGCCGTGCTGAAACCGAACGAGAGCGCCGCGAGCCCTCGGCCCAGGAGGATCCGGAGAAAGCCGCCCGTATGCAGGCCATTAGAAATCGACAAATGGAAAACGCTCGGAAGCACGAAAGGCATGGCAGCCAGCAGACGAAAGAGGTAAGCATATTTGTTTGTGTCATCTCTTCATGTCACTAATGGTCTCCAGGCTCCGGTTCTCCAACACGAGAAGCCATCTTCTCAATCTTCTCAGCGCGGTGACTTGGGTGCTTCTCGACCTCCCTCTCGCTTGGGTTCTATGCAACCGTATAGCAGCCGTATCAACCCACCCGCCCCTAACCCTGCCAAACCTCTGAAGAGAGGCATGGACGAAGAGGCCAATCACAGACCTGCAGTCTCCAAGCCTGCCAACGTGCACTCGACCAGCGAATCCAAGCGCAGAAAGACAGAGGATGAGCATAATCCTATTCAACCAGTGCGAGCACCCATGCCGCCCCCTGTTCGTACCTCAAGTATCAGAAAGGTGAGATAACCGGTTCCAAATGCTTTACAAACATGTTACTAACTCTCCTTCTCCAAAGCCCTCCATCTTTGGACATTCACAGTCATCTATGTCACACCAGTCCGGTTCTTCCTTCAATAATGCTCAACCCCAGCGACCTGCACACCCCATGGGCTTGGCCAAGTACACAAGTGGGAAGATTCCATTTGCCGAACCTAATCATGCGCCGCCACCCGCGCCCAAAACCGCCCCTGGATCTGCCCCTCGTGCACAAGCCAAGCCGTCTCCCAAGTACCCCAGTGGTGAGAGCATCCATTTACCAGAGATTGCCACCGACAGCGAGGACGAAGACGACTCTGACTCTGAGATGTTCCCCGTGCCTGATTGGGCTCAACCCAAGCATCTGGAGGGACTTCTTCGCCAACAAGATGGTATGGAAGTTGATTCGATCTTTGGACCGATTGCACCATTCTCCATGGAGGACAACTTCAAGGGCGACAAGAAAATCAAGAAATATCGCGAGCGTACCAGCAGTGCAAACTGGTCCGGCCCTGATGGACTTACCCAGGAGGAAATCCGGAAGGATCTTGCCGAGCGACAGCGTCTGCGGCTCAACGGCGGCTGGCGTTTCAACAGCAGCACCTAGAATTCGGCGCGGCACAACAACCCTTTCTTTCTTGGATTGTAGATTGGCCTGTACGATTGAACAGTGGCGGCCTTCTTTGGTGTTGGTTTGACAATGGACTTGGCTATGGCTATGTCGGTGTTTGGTGTCTTATTATCTACTTGGCGTTATCTTGTACGTTTGTACTTTTTAAGTCTATCACACAATATGGTCTTAGACAACAGCTATACACGGAGCATCCATTGGTGCATGGGTTAATGAATTGTTATTTGGCCTATTTTTGGTGTACGTGGATAATAAAATCCTGGGACAGGGTGGTTAGTCGTGTATTGAGGCAAATGGGTAGGTGAAGCCAGATTTAGGCACATACGGTAATTCCGTTCATGTAGCACTTTAGTGGTCCCTATTTACATCAACAAGCATCATTGGTCTAGTGGTAGAATTCGTCGTTGCCATCGACGAGGCCCGTGTTCGATTCACGGATGATGCACAATTTTTTTGGCATTTCTTTTTGCTCCTTTTTGTTTTGTTCCCTTGATGTACGCTTTTTTTATTTCAATTCAAGTAAATCTTGCTTCGTTGTAATTTTGCGGTTTGTCGCGTTTGGCTGTTTATTTTCAGTGCAAATTACGAATGTTGTTAATGTAGTGGTGATAGGTACGACCTGGTGGATATATACTCTTGACCTACTTATACTTCCCTAAATGAACATTTCAAAAGAACATAGTCAATGTGAAAAATAAAGTCGAATCCAGTCAATGGACCTATCGAAGAAAATACCGTGCCAATAATATTGATCGCACGAAAACAAGGAGCTGCCTAGGTGCTCATTCGCTACTTAGACCTTTATGACCAATGTACGTCAGTATAAAGAACCATCCACTGCCATTAATTCAGATGAATTTTTGCTATTCAGAACTCTCCTCGCGTAATAAATAGACGGACTTCCCTTGTTCTTCGCTTTCTTGCATTTCCTCGATCAACTTACTGTTCATTTCATCCATCTAGATCCCACCCTGCACATCAACACCAAGCTGCCAGAATGCCTGTAAGTTGAATCAAACTAGAAAATTAAATAAACGAGCTAAATCATACAGACTGTTTTCGTGCGTGGGCCACTACTCGATAAATCCACCGAATCCCCCAGACTAACCATCCACACCACTAGCGAATTACCATCGTGGTAAAGGAACTCGAGCCAGCCCTTGGCTCTGTAGGAAATACGTAAGCCTTCTTCTACTTCAAAGCATCCCCAAAAGACCCAGTACATACACTAACCAACAACAAAATAGCAAAAGCATCTGCATCGATGCTATAACAACAGCCCTAACCAACGCAGAAGAAGTTCTAATCGACGCCATGCACATCCCCGCCCCAGACCGCTGGCCACCACATTTCATGTCGATACTGTATGTCTATCAGATATACTTAAGCCTCTCATTCCTGATTATCTCAAGAAACTACGCCATGGGGCTAACTTGGACTTTATTATAGTGCGGTGACTACCGAGATCGCCGAAAACCTTTTCCAGCCTTGTCTGGAGAATGCTTGGGGTGAGCTCCAGGGCATGCATCCTGACGTGCATATCCCTGACTATTCAGTCATTCGGGTTGAGGGTCAGAATTAGGGGGTATTTAATGGTTATCCGTGTGAGAGTTAGGGGGTTTCCGTGGGCAGTGGCTAGACTACTGTAATAGGGTTAACATAATCCAGAGATACGTAGCTCCTCTATTTAATTAATTGCCTACGGAGAGAGTTTGCAGTAGACCTCAGTGTCACCCCTTTTCAGCAGTATACACCAAGGGCTAACACACCAAATACCGAATAGCCAAAGCCACTACAACTACAACACAGGCGCCAAAAACGATATTCAGCTCAAGCACGAGGAGAGGGCACATATGCAAGATTGTGATTTTGTACTCGGCCGCTCCATGCAGAACACGCCATGAGATAAGTAATTAAAAACGGCAACAAACAACAATGAAGTACCCATATCCGAGCCAATCCCGACAGCGCCTGCGACGTGATATTATACAAGATTCCACTGCCCCAAACAACAACTCTTCACACTCATTCCATATCCGGCTCGATATCACTGCCTCCTCCCTCAACGCCCTCGTCCATGGCTTCGGGGTTCAGGTTGGCTGCATCGGGAGCAACACCGATTTGGGTCTCGTAGGAGACGGTGCGCCAGCCGGCTGGGACGGTGGGGTCCTTGATATATTCGGACATTGGGAACTAGCGATATGTTAGAATAAAATCTGTCCTTTTCCTCTACATGCAGAGCAAGGGAGTAGAAGTGGAACTTACGTAGTGGTCGTTCTTCTTCATGGTGACCACCCATGGAACGTTGTCAAAGGTGACGGCGCGAATGCGGAAGTACTCGTTATCGGGGATCTTGCGCACCTCCCGAATGAAGCTGTCTAAGTCGGGGGTGGAGACACTGTTGACAGCAGTGAGGAAGTTGGTGGGAGCAAGACCGTAGTGGTAAGCGGGGGGAACCGCGGCTCTGAGAAAGGGTTAGTGTATCACAAGGGAGAAGAAAAAGGGTGTCAAAACATACCCTTGCGCTCACGTAGATCTCACTGTGAACCTTGGAGATCTGCTGGCGAACAGCGTGATGCGGCTTTTGCAGGACAGCACCACAGAAGACAAGAGCGCGGTCCGTTTCGATGTCCTCAGTGTGAACCGTCGGGACGCGTATGCTGACTTCCTCGCCGTTACGAACAACCACTGCGTCTAGGACATCCTTCTCATACATGACATCCAGCTCGGAGACACGAGTGATAAGCTGACCGTCCAAAGTGAGGATGATATCAGCCTCCTGGAAACTAGTGGTAGGGTCGGGTGTGACAGCTGCAGGCGGGCTGTCAACCTTGCGCACCATGAAGAGCTGGTGGCGCGAGGGGTTGGCCTCGGTGACCTTGTTAATCCAGTCCTGGGAGACACCCATGATACGAGCCTGGCTCATCTGCACGACGTAGCTTTCCATGTTCAAGATGCGCAGCTTGGGGGTCACTCCTTGCTGGATCTTTTCAGTCACGGGCAGCAGGTATGGCGTGGCAAGTCCGAGGTGGTATTCGATATCCTTGTGGGAGCTGGCAGAGCGCTCGCCAAGGTAGTTCAGCCAAAGGGCTTGTACCACGCCGTCTTCACCGACCAACACACCATTTGAACATTGCGCGCTGAGTCCGGTATCCACAGTGACGGCATCCAGGTTGATGGCGCGGTAACGAGGAGCCGCGGCATTTGCGGGGATCGAGACAGTTGTGATGTCAGTGACAGTGGTCTTTGCCACAACGATGCGGTAGTTTTGGTTGAAGCCAACGAAGATAGTATCTTGGCCTTGCTTGATATAGTTAGTACTGAGCTGGGCGCTCTTGACTGGAGCCTTTACGAGGCTAGGATCATATTGAATGATGGTATAGTTCTGAAGCGGATGGAGGAAGACCACCTTGGCACTGACGATGATCGAGTCGGCCACGGTGATGTTGATGTCACAAAGGTCATAGGGCACGATAGCTCGAGACACGACTACCAGACCCTTTTCAGCGTCAATAACCAGACCAAATCCAGTCTTCTTCGCCTGTGGGTATCCATCCAGCTTCAACGGCATGATACAGGACACGCGCACGAAGCTACGCACGATTTCAGCCGCAGCAGGCTGACTGATGCCATCCAGCTGGATGAAGTTCGCTTCCATGGGGACAGGGGGTTCAGCGGGAATAGGGTCGGCGATGTCAGAGAAATCCCAGATGCCAGAGTCGTCATTTCGGACGGCCAAGCGCATCTTCGGGTGCCAGTGACGGTCGACGTAAATGATGCTTGTTCCTTTTGTGTGAAGGTCACGAATGTGACGGTAAGAGATTACCACACGAGTTCGATCAGGAATGCCCTTCATGACTTCTACGAACTCGTTGAGATTACGAATTGGTCGCTTGTCAATGGAATCGATGATCCATCCAGCCACAGTGTTCTCCAATTTAAATGAGCCTGCCGATTCACAGACGTAGACTCCGCGAGTGGCAATCGCATAAAGGCGGGACTGCTGGTAAGACAGATCGTGGAATGTAGCGCCGGCAACAGTCACGAATCGGTCTGGAGTGATTTCGTGGAGATCGCCCACTTGACATTCGACCTCAACATCCTGACCTCCTCTCTGAACCAGCAGCTTGATCACCCCACCAACACTCGAGTCCAGGATATCGTCGAGACGGACAAACTGCGTGAGAAGCTCTCCATTGACCTTCAAAAGCACATCTCCTTCCAGAAGCTTACCATCGGCGGGACCTTCAGGCAAAATGATCTCAGCTGCCAGCATGTTTGTCTCAGCAGGCGCAGCCGCACGGACGGCAGCCTCCCACTCCGGAGTTAGACCGAGACGACGGCACTCGTCGAAAGGCCGCAAGACCCACTGGGTCTGGATGGTACCACGAGTGACAGGCTTGCCTCCCTGGATACACTCTAGTGCGCGAAGCGGGCGATCCAACGGCAAGAAATAGTCCGTTGCAGCTCCATCGGCTCGGCCACCCGCCTGCAGAGCGACTGCATGACCATCGATGTTGACGACTGGACTTCCAGAACTACCACCACTAGCTGCAGCTGCGGCCTGAATATAGTTCGTGTTGAAATCACAGTATCCCTCGCCATATTCGGGGGCATTTCGGTCCAATCGACTAATTACACCGGACAGAATGCTCAGCTTTTCTCCGGCATCGTTACCCACCACACGGATTTCCGTGCCAACTCGTGCTCCATCCGGTTGAAGCTTGAGCTCAGTGAGAGCCATGTACCGAATCTTCGCGGGATCGAACTGCAAAATACCGAAATCGTGAACGGGGTCCCGGTAGACAGGCTTGACATCGCACTATAATTGTCCAATCTTGTTAGTAGACGAACATTTATATTTGGATGAAACCCATAGCCGTATCGCCTTACCTCCTCGTGATTATCGAAGATACAGTATCCCCAGAAAGGACCGGCACCAACCACATGGCGATTGGTCAAGATGTACCCACGCTTTGCATCCACAACAAAGCCCGTAGCCTGGCTGGACATGGAGAGCTCCGTGTCGAACGAGCAAGTCTGACAGAAGTGAATCGAGACGGCACTCTTCACGACCTTCTCAATAGTAGCCTGCCACTCAGGCGAATCTGCCGGAGCAGGAGCTACAGCAGGTGAAGGCGCTCCGTCCAAATCCTCCTCGACATTGTACACAGTTCCGTTGGCGGGTGTTGCGTCGCCGGGAGTCAAGATGGCACCCTCAGGTCGAAGCTGCTTGTTGGGACGCTCAGCAGCATTGGAGGCGGTGCTGCGCTTTCGCTTTGCACTCAAATCTCCATGAGCATCCATGGCGCAAGTAGCAGAGGTGTTGTGCAAACAAGGCCGGAGGTGGTTGGCAAGGGACGAAACTGTCCGGAAGGACCCTGGAGCTAGCAATCCGGAGACCGAAACGAAAAGCAATTGGAGACTTTGGCTATGCGGACGATGCGGGGATAAAAAGGAATGCGACGGCGCAGATGACCGATCGGCGGAGACAGTCTTAGAGCTCAAAGGAGTGATATGCTGAAGGGAGGGTAACTTAGGAAAAGCAGGTTTTGCGATTGACAAGCTCCTTCTGCACACAGCTAGCAGAGAACAAGACATCCACACTGAGATGAATGAAATGAAGCAAAAGAGGCTTTAGACGTCGAAGGCGGAGAGCAAAGGAAGCACGCTGATTGGCGGGAGGCACTCACGCGATGTGATCCCATGGCATCAACTTGCAGCTAAGGTGTAGTCGGACATTCCTACGATTTCCTATTGTTGCCTAGTTTTTGGATAATGTCATATTCAGTCTAATGTACAGTCTGCCTTTTTTGCCTTCCTTCCCTAGTGTCTATCTAGGTATCTTCCCGTTTGAAACGAGAATCCCATGTTCTGTAATCATAGAGATAAAATGTGCCCAAGATCTTCAGGTGATACGCCTGATATCTCCCAGCAGATGTCACGCATGGTGGGAGGCCCATGATTATGCTAGCATGCATGGTGGAGGGTGTTGGGCGGCGCCTCCCACACAAAGACTTGCGTTAGTGGCCCGAAACACGAGCGGATGATTCCCGATTGCCGCAGCGAACAAATCAGGAGCTTGATATAGATGTGGCGTATCTTCTCACGCGGAAGACTGCATACTCCACAGCTTGCTCAGACAACAGACTCGCCCAGAGCACCAGGGCTGGGCCCCCCATTACCCTGAGGGCTGAGGCGTTGTTGTGTCGAGGTTTTGCCAGGTCGAGAGAAAAGCTCGTTGAGCTTGGTGTACAGGTCATTTATACTCGGGAGATTGGGTGGCGGCGTCATGATGGCTGGCGCTTGGGGCGCAACACCACCCGGTTTCTTGGCTCGATCAGCGATGGTTGCGAGGTAGGCCAAGTTGGCTTGCAAGCGTCGCATGCATTCAATGTATTCAGGGCTCGGTTTCTGCCCGGCTTTTGATGGATCGACTGCCTGCTCTGTGGTGGGTGAATTTGGGTCTGGGTTGGAGGCTGCACCGGCCTTTCCAGCGGCTTGAAGATTGACCACTTCCTGCAGCAGGGCAGAGTTGATATCAAGAAGAGCAGTGACGCGGGCCTTTTCACGAGCGGCAAACTGTGCTTGAGCTTGAGCCTGGGCCTGAGCCTGGGCGGGGACAGCAGGAGAAGCACCACTTTGAGGAGAATTCATCTGTGAAGGAGGTTTGGGCTGGGTGCCGAGGAGGTTATTCGCCGAAATCGAGGCCATGTTTTGAGAAAAGGTTTGCGCTACTTGTGATGGCATATTTTGACCGGAAGTGCCTTGAGGGGGGACGAATTGGCCCATGGTGGTGGGAACAGGGGTCTGGTTGAAGGGTGCTGAGAAGTTCTCCATAGGTGCTGCAGATATATTAGAGTCAGTTTAGAAGGTTTCACGAGCAAAGGGTTTCCCTAAGGACCACCGCAGGCAAGTAACAATAAGTAACGCCCGACAATGCCAAGAAACACTGCTGTAGCGGCACCAAGGAGGGCAGGGATGGTGACACAGGAGTTCATGAGGGGGAGGGAAAAATAGCTCAATTCTATCTTGAGCCTCATGCAAGCGGCCCCCTTTTCTCGACTGGAGCAGGTGGAAGGTGACGGGTACCCAAACTGAACACGAAAAAAGGGAGGTGGGATGGGGGTGGGGAGGTTTGTCCACGAACCGGAGGATTGGGGAAAGCCTGAAGGCATCATAGCTCCAGGCTGCATGGGCATAGCAAAGGAGTGCTGCGGTGTCTTTGACTGATACGGAGCCGCGTTAGGGTAAAAGGGCGTCTGTTGCGGGCTCTGCGTCGGGACGGGATAGCCTGCCGGATAACCACTGGGGTCCATTGTGTGCCGGGAACTAAAGGGGTTGGCACCCGTCCTGTAATATCTCTTCCCGCGATCCCTCTGTTACTGTGCACGGACGAGACGAAGAATCCAGGGGGAAGTCGAGATCTAGAAAGCTCAATCTGTGGTGATTGGCCCAGACGAAAGAACCGGGATGCGCTGGAACACGATCGAGAGACTGATGGCCCGGAATCAGAGCGATCGGCTAATGGCTCATGCAGCGGAGTCTGTGGAGACACGGGCCCCCAACTGTAAGATGGGGAAGATGATCACGGAGGTGGACTTTGGATGTTTGAGATCGTATCTGATGATCTTGTTTAAGCAAACATCGACAAAGAGACATGAGGATCCCGGAAACAAAATCACGTGGCATACATGGGCCTCAGGCAGCAGTTGTGACTCAACTGTTGGCCTAAAAGTGATGCCTGAAATGGACATGTGACTCTGCCCTATAAGTTACTTCTCCAGGACTTACTGAATCAACACATTCTATATGTATTGTGTGTTTCATTCTTATTCCTTGTAAGTTAACTAGACCTCATTATAGGCCTGTATCTCCTCTTCACATCTCTATACCCGCAGGATTGCGATACTAGACCAGGTATGTTTCAGCTCTCTCTTACCGCTCTCTTGCCTATCACCCTGCAATGGCACGTACTTTTTAATTGCCACCAAAATATCCTGGTAAACGAGGGAGAGAGCTATGTGTCGTATACTCCGTATTCCGTACAAGAAATTCCTTGGCACCGATAGACTGTCTGATCGCGGCTCCACTGGAATCTCGCTCTCGCTCCCAAACCACGTTGGGCAATCCGGATGCACACAATTCCCACATGAGAGTGGGTGTTTTTCCGTGATCGGCACACCCCTACAGTAGACGTGATGTGTCAAGCAGTGGGAGTAACCGGCGGCTTGGCTTCCAAAAAGAATGAAGCGCTGGCCGATCCTGAACTTTGTCGATCAACAATCGGGGGCCCCGATGTACACTGTTCTGTCTGAAGGCATGTGATACCAGACATGTACAAGCTGCAGGGGAGTGAAATCGAGCTATTGCCGGGAGCCGGTTTGACGACTCAAAAGCATACGGGTCCACAGCGAATATGCAAGCTGCTTAAAGGGGACTGTGGGTCTTGTTCGAGCGTCATGCGGGCGCCACAGGCTCCATTGAAGCATCTCAATTCCAGGAAATGCAAGTTGGTGATCTCTGAACATAAACAGAAGTATGGGGCTGGAGTTTCCTGGTATGGCGGCGTTTCAGCTAGCCACAGTGGACCAAAATCGCCCTCACAACGCCTAGCGTACGGCTTGGCCTAACTGTAGCCTTTTAAGCGACCTGAGCCTCAGTTTCTGGATTGTATCAGACAATCTGATACAGTAGTTCTCGTAAACATGTAGTTTAATTAACGTTCTCTTCTACTGCCCACAACACCCTGACTCGAACACAACTTATGTGTGTTCCTAGCAACACTTCAGTGCTTGGGATTTTCGACAAACACCAAACACGGCTAAAAGGATATAAAAGAATACCAGCTGATGTTACACGTACATCGAGTTCCTCAACTGGAAAGCTTTCCACATGAGAAGTTGGTCCGACGTTGTATACATGTCCAAACTCAATCGAACGCCCAAAGACAATAAGCTTAAGCACTGATTGCAACTATTCCAAGCGTCGTATTTGGATAAATATATCTAACGTTTTTCATAACTAAAATTTGGTCATCGCGTGTGGCTTAGCTGGCCCACATCATTTCTGTCTTGCAGACTCCAACCTCGGTAAACCCCGGAGGTCTCAGACGTTTACAATGATACTACCAGGAGAACACCCACAATATCCCCTTTGGGAAAACTCGGTGAGAGGCTTATCATGCGTTATCCCGGATGGAATTGCAATACTAACAGCTCCACACGAGCCTCGTTTTCGATATTGATTAAATAATTTTAATCGAGGCCCAGGCACCTGGATCGACACTTGCTGTAACGTTTTAGTGGAACAATGCATATAGTGCGGTGGCAAATTGAACAGCCGCACAGTAATTGTGTTGACTTCTTCAGCTGGCCTCGGAAGTTGCGGGTAAAATACCATTTTTGACAGCAGATTTTCCTATCATCTAAATATACGCTTACTGTAGATAGAAGGTACTTCAAGTGACACTGAATCAACTCGACCCCAGGGAATGGAAGTGTATGACTTTTGCTTTGGTCGGACTTTGTATTTCACGCAGCCGTGTCCCAACACGGAGTTATGCATGTAGAGACCCATTAGCCTGATGCACTTGAGAGCATGTCAAACTTGGAAGATTGGCAAGCGAGGACTTTTGCGCAGGGATGACTGGGATACGGGGGCATCTATGCATGCATTGAATGCCCGTGTTCCTAGGCTGTCCCCGTCCATAGCCACTAGTTGTACAAATATTGTTAATGGATCTGCCTAAGCCCGACGTGGAAGGACACTTGAGTCATGGATTGACCTTTGATCAACCGGCCAATCTGAAGTCAATCTTGCTCTTCTCAACGTTAACAGACTGCGATAGATCATCTTGAGATACCTGGAGGCGGATGGAAGTTAGCCCGCTGTGTACTTTGGTCAGACCAAAGAAACTCTCCGTGAATTCTCCTCGAGTCGAGATCTTTGACGAGGACAATTCAATCATTATATTTATAGACGAGGTCATCAGGAATCGAAAAATTCCCTGCAAATCAAGGTGATATGCAAATCGCGATCTCCCGAACTCAACTGGAGAATTCTTCCTGATGGAATTGGCCCCCCTGATTACAGCGAGGCCATGTGGATAGATCCGAAGATAAATCCACTGTAACTGAGTTCGACCGAGTGTTAATGTACTTGATCTGCAAAGACGTTGCAGACCCCGAAGACCTCGGTAAAGTATACGAGATCCCGAGATCATCTATAGAAACGGCACTAGTATCGAATCTTTTGCTAAGTTCCCCTAGAATCCTATGACGCCCGATCCCTCACTTGGAAAGGCGCCTCTACACATGTCCTAGATCGTGTCATAAACCACTTAAGCCAACTGAATCAGTCTCACTAGGCTACGGAGCAAGCAAGGGGCTAGGAGACTGGGCGCCAAAACCATTGGGCTCAGGCAACCAGTGGGCCTGTACTCCGTACAAAGTTCCGTCGCAGACGTGTGCCGATCTCTCATTCCGATCTGGCCATCTGCCGTCAAAATAGCGCTCCTTTTGTCCGATTATGGGATTCTCTGTAACGGATTGCAACATATCCGGAACCGTTGAGCGTAAGATCGGCCAACACCTGTTACCGTGTTTCACTTGATCCGTAGAACCACTCACCATGGTCTGCAGCCATTTAAGTGCCAATATCGTTATGCTGAAATGGCCTTGCACCAGTCAGCCCTAGAGACCCAGACTCTCCAAGGGAAATATTGCAGTTAACAACCAAGGCGCCGGTACCTTTGGGTAGTTCTAATAATATTTAGATATCAAACTGGGTTGGCTTTGAGATGCAACTAGTCTTTAGCACGTCGTGTTCTGATCGTGAGAGTCGGAGGATTCCCGATCCCAGGGCCAATGACGAGGAGAAATATTGAATTCCAAATCTACTCAACATGTAAGTGCGCTCCCACCGGACCCTCATGTTTCGATACTGTATCTACACCGAAATTTGTAGATCCGTACTTTGTGTGTACCCACCGGCCTTTTATCGCCCCTGCCTGGAGCTGAGTCTCCTCCACAGTCTGGTGCGCTACAGGTATACGCCACAGCTGACAAGTCACTAGTAGTGGCTGTGTATAATAAATCACTATCCTCATGCCCGTCAACTTGGCACTCTGATTAACGGTGAGTGGGTGAGGTTGCTTTTGGGCGTCTAGTACAGCATGGTTCTCGCTCTTCCTCATACATATTTTATGCCTGTAGGAAATCCTTTGCGTTCTACCCCGCCATGCAGCTGAATCTAATCCTCCCAGATAAATAGCCAAACAGGGTGGAAATTCCGGGAACAGCCATTGAGCGCAAACTCTTGGGTACTGTGCTCCCAATCTGTGATTTATCTGATAGAGCTGACCCTGTCCAGACCCCAGAAGCAATGTCGAGACAACCACAGGAAGAGCTGGGGTACCCTCATTTTGCTCTGATCTATGTTGACCGAAATGGCAATCTTTGTCAAAAATCATCCGAGTCAATCGCTGAGCGCCGCGAGAGAATCTTCACACCCAGAGTGAGAGATGAATTCCTAAGGGCAGTGGCAATTTCGAGAGAGTCGCAAACAGCCCCGAGTCAACGTGAGTCCGTTCTCTCCCTGCACGAGGTGTTTGATTAACCCCCAACAGTGCCCCATGCAACATTGGCCAACCAGACCGAATATAACGGCCACAGCCCCCCATCACAGAGACAAATTGCCAACCATAATGAAATGAATATAAAGCAGAGTATGCAGCAAACCGGACCCAGCCCCCACATCCAACCGGCCCAGCCCGAAATGTGGTCCAACCCCGAGTCCTTGCCTCTCTGGCAAAGCTCACGGCCCAGGAAGAGAAATTTCGGAGGTCAAAATCTCAACTTGACCTCTCACCAGAAAGTGTCTATTTCTATAAAAGACCGAGATCTACTACGTCAGTACTATGAGAGGGTCTTCCAGAATCTGCAACAAACCAACTGCCGTGTTCTTGCAAAAGCCTACGTCAAACTAGTTGAGCCACGCAAGCAGGTCAACTACCCCTATAATGGACGGAAGATCATTGCAGGGAGAACCCAACAGCTCAGTCCAGAGGCAACAAAGCCTCCATGGTGGCCATCTGGGGTGAGCCACCGAGAGCCAGATCATCTCCCCAAAGTTGGTAAGATACTACTCATTCCGAACCCTCACCCAGGGCTAACAGTGTACAGAGCGCATTCGACTTTTAGTCCACATTCTGTGTGAGCTGCATGAAAGCCACGGAGTTACAACGACTAGACTGAAAGAATGTGACCAGCCTATTCGACGTCAGATTCTTCCGGTCGATCGTCTAGAAATCCTAGACGAGGCATACCAAGTTCGCGAGGCGGAAGAGAATTTCGAGAATGGAGTCACAAGTAAGCCAGTATGCACTTCACAGCTTCAAAGCACCAAAACTCACCCTCTACAGATGGAGAAGAACCCGTGTGGATTTCTCGTGCCAACCTCCCTGACAATACAGGAGACGCTTCCAGCGAACAAAGCTCACCGACCGAGCCAGACTATACTCAAACCACAACCAAGTCAGAGTGCAGTGACGAAGCACTAGCCATCGATACCTCACAACTTCTCATCCCATTCGATGATCTCCGAACGAACGCTTCCCCATACCCTCCCAACCCATATAACCCGCCAATGCACATGAGCCCCCACGCGCAATATATGCCAGTTGAGCAGCCTGCCCGTGGGTCGACATCACCACTTGAGTTGAAAAGGAAACGCGAAGAGTCTGTTGGGACAAACTTGGTTGATCGGACACGTCAAATGGGCCCTACACCATATCAGTACCCTGGAAACGTCAGTACCCAACCGTTTCCCATGGGTATTTACGAAGGTCCTCTTGCCATGTCTAGTGTAGGTGCTTCGATCACACCGTCTGTGCCAATATCACAGCCTGTTCCAATAACTCAGACGGCGGCGGGACCGTCTACGGAGCAGATGATGCTATATGGTTATCCATATTATTTTGATCAATGATGACCCTCGGATGAGTCCAGTACATATAATGTCTTTTGATGATAATGAATATCTTGTTGGCGTTCAAAGGAATACCCCTACTCGTTGAGGTCATTGTAACTGAACATGGGACGACCCAACTGGCTTCGTGAAGAGGATACAGACACTGACCCTTCAGAAGGGACAGGGAATAAGAACAAGTCTAAAATCAAGAGAGAAGAGGGAACAGAGTTTAGCCTGAAAAACAACGCCAAATATAAAAAGCCTCGGTTATACTCCCAAATGATAGTAAAAGAGCTAACCCTCACCCCATTTGCTGCACGGACATGCGTCTCATTGCAGGACTTCCCACCAGAGCCGGATGTAGACGTGGCTGCACAGCGAGCTGCCGAATTTGAGTCTAGAGAACGTGGTCTCTCAAAAAAATGGTATTTCTAGATCATAATATATGATTCTATCATACGCGTATGATGCCTAGTGTCCTAGCCCGGCGCCGCAGCATTCTTCTACCGTTCGGTACTGCGCCCTTACAGCGGGCATGGAATCTGGTGCTTGCATAAATCATTGTAAGAGGGCTAGGGTCCTTTTTCTTCTTTTCCTTTTGGATAAGGTAAGGCTATTCACACAGTTCATGTCTTCCCCTTACGAAGCAGTTGAAAGTGTTGAATTGAATGAGAAATCAATTTTCTCGATTGTATTTAGTATCAACCTATACAGTAGTCTCGAGATAGACAGAGATAGATACATAGGCCTGCCTGGTGAACCCTTTCAGCTTGGTATATCTACAAACACTGCGAGTACCATTCATTGGAGTAGGTGCAAGTATATCCACTGGCACAAGTAGTACCTCCAGTCCATCCCGAGCCACCACACTGCCCCCAGTGAGCAACACCAGTACTGCTACCTGAGCTAGCAGTAGTGGTAGTAGTAGCCTTAGTCGTAGTGGCGAGAGTAGTGGCAGTGGTAGTCGAAGAACTCGAGCCCCCAAGAGCATTCAAGATACCAGTATAAGCAGGCTTCTTAACCAAATTTTCATCCCAAGGACAGGCAGCACCCTGACCCGAAAAGGTGCTAGGCACCCAGGAGTACTTGTCAGTGTAATCCCAGATAGTAACACCAACACACTTGGCATTAGCCACACAAGCGGCAACAGTGTTCTGATAGTCAGTCGACTGCTGAGCAAGCAAGGCAGCAGTTGAAGGCAAGGTCATACGAATGTCAAGCTCGGTATATGCAGCCTCAACACCGAGAGCTGTGAATGCAGCCAAGTTGGTAGTCTGCGCGCTCTTGCTAGGGGTGCTTCCAACGATGAAGTGAGCCTGCAGACCGACACCATCAATTTTGGCACCGTATGACTGAACAAGCTTGACAATCTTCTGAGCGCCTGTTGACTTGGAACCAGGGGATTCGATGTTGTAGTCGTTGTAGTAGAGCTTGACGGATGGGTCGGCGGCGGCGGCGGCTGCGAACGCGATGGGGAGGTAGGCTTCGCCAATAGTTGTGTAGAATATACTGCTGCGGTAGCTGCCGTCCTCGTTGAGGGCTGTTCTTATGCATTAGTTATAGAATGATATGAAATGGTTCAGCTGGGCACTCACCTTCATTGACGACATCCCAGGCATAACACTTCCCCTTGAAATGAGTTACAACGTTGGTGATGTGATTCTTCATAGCCGCAATCAGTGTTGCGTTGGTCCAAGTGCCACTTGAGACTATTCATCTGTCAGATCATGTTCCAATATCATGAGATGTGAGGACAGCGAGACTTACCCCAGCTGGGCAGTTGACTATGCCAAACCAAGGTATGGCATCGGAGCTTCTGGCCATTGGTAGAAGCAAGGTCTGCAATGGCATCACCCTTGGTGAACGAGAAGGTGTTCTGCGTTGGCTCAGTCGCATCCCACTGTCAATTCAATTGTTAGCAGGTTCCAGCCAACCAAACGAGCGATATGCAAACCTTTTGAGAGTTGCCAGGGGTAATCTGACCAAAGTCGTCCCTGTTGCTCAACTGAGTCAAATATGCGCTATCGGTCAACTCGGGGTTGTCAGTCGCTGATCCGAAGTATAGCAGTCCTTTGGCAACGGCAGCAGTGTTCAAGCCAGCTGCTTGTGTTCTACCCAGATATCAGTGTTAGTATATAGCCTCGTTGAACTAATTGGTGATATTCATACAACTGAGGCAAAACACCAGTCAATGCCAGGGCAATAGCAGACAAATGAACCATAGTGACGAAGGAATCAAAGCTCGCCGATATTTAGACTCACCGCAAGCTTTAGTCTTTCAAAGAGAAAGAAACCGCCCAAGCTCCTTATATAGTTCAAAACAAAGCGTCATGTCAAATTGTCAGGGCTCTAGTTTGGATGTTTTCAGCATCTGCCCCGGCGCTAGGCAGCTTCACATTGGTCGCTACAGCCATTCGGGCCGAGAGCCCGTGGCGTAGTTGTCGCGGCCATCCAAACTAGTCGAAAGGGGTCATTTAGCTCGGATCATGCTTCGGGACTTGGGATAATATGATCTCATGCATGAAGGTAGGTAGTTAAGCCAGAGTGGTAGAGTAATAGCGACGGAGCGGAGCTCCACATATGCAGAACAGCCGGAGGGGACGCCGTATTTTCTTCACGGCAAAAGAGAAAATGGGGAACCCCTGAAGAGGCTTAATCCCAATCAGGTGAAGTTGAAGGATAGGGCTAAATGCACGGGTAAATGTGTCTTCCCTTCCTAAGAACTCAAACGTATCTGGGGTATCCTTTGTGTTTATTGCCGAGATTTAGCATGATATTTGTTTCGGGGTAAACTAGCACTATAATGCCAAGGCTAGACTACGTATCCCCTCACTTGATTGAGCCTATATTAGCGCCGATGAGATGAGCCTGCATAGGAACTCTCAAGTCTCGATTGTTGACGGCTACGATCAATACGAACCAAGGCTGGATAAGCCAACGTAGGATAGGAACAGTGGGGACATGCTTCCGGAGGGCGCTGCCTCTATAATTGAACCATATCTATGTATAGCCAAAGATGCAAATATGTACATGAACAGACATCTTGGAGGGTATCAGCTAATTTATCGTGGAACTGCTTGAGGTAAAGCCAAAACCAAACGGTAGGGGCGGCGAGGTGCCGCAGTTGAAGCAGACCAAGTTCAGTCCCTAGGCAGAAATCTTAACTTCTGCCAGAGCTATGATAGTGGTTCTGCATCTGGACTTCCACTGGAAGCCAGCGGCGATCAAGAGCTAGGCGACGGGAGACATATCATCTTGTATAATGAAGCGTCCAGTTCAGCCCGTCTTACGAGCTTTCATCTCTGCAATGAATTTGCCAGTCTTCGAGAGAGGCACAATGAAGATGCTGACAAGCTCATCCACAACCTCGACCTTGCCACCAGAAAGGATCTGCAACAAAGGCAACTTTTTGCCGGCCTTGATCAAACCACCAGAGACGGTTTGCATGAAGCATTCAACATTGTTGATATTGTATTCCTTCTTGGTATCCCAAGGCAGAGGGAAAATGTACTCCAGGTGATCCGTAATGGAGTTCATCTCAGAGAACGACTTGATAAAGTCAGATTGCGCCTCCATTGGGTACAAGAAAACAGCCGGGAACTCGACAGTGCTCTCCGGCGACAGAGGATCGGGAACGAGTCTGATCTTGGCATCTTCCATATCGGGGGGCTGTTCGGTCTTGCGGGTTCTGATTTGGCGGGCGCGCAGAGCGGTGCTTAGAACCATGTTCTGCTTGCGCAGCTTTTCTTCCTCTGCCTTCTTCCTGGCGGCAGCGCGCTCCACCGCGGCCTTGCGCTCGGCAATCTTCTGGGAGGCGGTCTTAAGAGACTTGTTTTCTGGGTCGATGGCCAGACCGCGGTTTGCGGCATCCTCAGCTTCGGCGATCTTGTCGAGCTTGAACAGGGCCATGGATGAGCGGTAGAAGGCTTTTACGTTCTTGGGGTTCACCTTGAGGGCGGCAGCACAGTCGAGGGTACAGGCGCGGTAGTTCCCTGAAGAAATTGAACATTAGCAAAGCTCGTCAACAATCGAAAGAAATTGTATATACCTAGCTCCAGGTTGCACAGGGCTCGGTTGATGTGCGATACCTCTTCCAGCTTGCGCAACAATGCCGCCTCAGCCTTAGGGTCCTCAGGCTTTTCCCACTTGTCGACCTTGGCATAGATTACAGCAATACTCTTGGTATAGAACTCCTTGGCATCGATCCATCGAAGCTCCGACACGGCTTCGTTACCTTGTCCCTTGAAGGTTTGCGCGACCTCAGCCTTGGTACCTTCGTTCTGCATAGCCTGCAGAGCGTCCAAAAGTACGTTTTCGCCATCTAAAATATCCAGCTGTCAGCTCAGTTCAACGACCATATTCAACTGCCAAAAAAGACATACTCTCGTCACCCGCATTCTCAATATCGGTCATGAATAGGGGAGTCTGGTTCATCATTTTGAAAAGCTCCTCCTTGGAATGCGATTGAACGGCTGCAATAGCCGGTGGTAGGTCAGGCGCATTGGGATCAGATTGACGCGCCTTTAGACCCTCCTCATTGATCGGGAAGGGAAGATCGTTGCCGGGTGCGAAGGCATCGAAGCCGGGTTGGGGAAGGCCCTGGTTTACCTCGGGAGGAACATCGTTGAGGTTGAGCGACTCGTCAAAGTCATCCGGAAGCTCTTCGATTCGCGACATCGTGAAGTGGTGCCACAAGCAAATTGGACTTTTGGAGATTGGAGATCTTCAAAAGCTTAGAAATGATATGATGCCCGCAGAGCAAACAGTGCAAACCGGAGGGGAGCCGTTGAGCCCTAGCCCTAACACCGAATTGGGCCCGGACTGTAGGTGTCACGTGTTAACACTAGCCCCTTTAGGCCAAATTTATGCCTGAGGTCAATATTAGATGTCACGATTTGTCCTGTATCCACCCAATTGGAGATGTAAATGACTCTGTATTTCCATTACCCCTATTTCTCACTATTTATGGGTCCATTCTAGTTACATAAGCTATGCCGACGGATCATCTATAGACCCGGTTTCATGCAGTATTCGTAAGGTAATCGCGACATTAGAGCCCCACTTGTATACAACATGATAGACCCCCCATGTTTAACTATAATGCGAGGCAATCAACAATTGGCAAAGGGGTGAGAAATGCGAGGCAAAAGTACGGCAAAAACAATTCATGAGATGTTCTACTCGCTTCTAGGCTTACAGCCTACCAGCACCCTAATAAGACAATATCAGTGCTGAACGGTGTTGTCAAGCCAACTGCCATCCCCCCTTCCCCTCGGTACTAAACAATTGACATCCAGCATGAACATTATTAACTAGAAATACATAGTCCAAACCGGACAGTCTTCCGCACTGCCAGGACATCGGCGAAAGCCCGACCAACCGCAACCCCGCACCAGTCGGATGAATGACCGAGCTCCGATATAGGCTGTTTGACGCCCGGGGTATCAAAGAAGAGGAATTATCAGATCCAACCCAACCAAAGCATACCCCAGGAACAACAGAAACACCAAAATAATGACCCAAACATTCAAAATCCTCATTCTACCCGGCGATGGTATCGGCCCAGAAGTAATGACCGAAGCCGTAAAGGTCCTCAAAGCCTTCGAAACACCGCAACGCAAGTTCGAACTACGCCAGGAACTGATAGGAGGCTGCAGCATAGATGCCCACGGCAAACCAGTAACAGACGATGTCAAGCAAGCAGCACTAAACTCAGACGCAGTCCTCTTTGCCGCAGTAGGCGGACCGAAATGGGACAATGCGCGACGTGGACTCGATGGTCCTGAAGGAGGTCTGCTGCAGCTACGGAAGGTGATGGATATCTATGCGAACCTGCGCCCGTGCTCATCTACTTCGCCGAGTTCCTCTATCGCTAGGGAGTTTAGTCCGTTTCGACAGGATGTGATAGAAGGGGTTGATTTTGTAGTTGTGCGTGAGAATTGTGGTGGAGCTTATTTTGGTCGTAAAGTTGAAGAGGAGACATACGGTGAGCTGAATTGATTGCTTTTTCACATGTATACGATCTTGCTGATGTTCTGGTGTAGCAATGGACGAATGGGGATACTCTGAAGCCGAGATCCAGCGTGTAACCCGTCTATCGGCCGAAGTGGCGCTGCGACACAATCCCCCCTGGCCAGTGATTTCTCTCGACAAGGCGAATGTTCTAGCCTCGTCGCGGCTCTGGCGCCGTGTAGTGGACAAGACGATGACAGCCGAGTACCCGCAAGTCAAGCTGGTGCACCAGCTTGCCGACTCGGCATCATTGATCCTGGCGACGAACCCGCGATCCCTGAATGGTATTATTCTGGCGGATAATACCTTTGGTGATATGATTTCCGACCAAGCTGGGTCGATTGTCGGCACGCTTGGTGTGTTGCCGAGTGCTAGTCTCAATGGTCTTCCTGGCGATAAGACGCTAAAGACGAGACCATATGGACTATATGAGCCTACACATGGGTCTGCTCCGACGTAAGTGTATATCAAAGGCGAGGCATATTGAGTGTGTTCTAATATTGTTTAGTATTGCCGGGCAAAACATCGCCAACCCCGTTGCGATGATCCTCTGTGTTGCGCTTATGTTCCGTTACTCGCTGAGCATGGAAGCAGAGGCTCAACATGTGGAAGACGCTGTGCGGAAAGTGTTAGATTCAGGACTGCGGACGCCTGATTTGGGTGGCAAGGCTGGGACTAACGAAGTGGGTGATGCGATTGTATCTGCACTGTAAGTACATGTGAAGATAAAAAAGGTCTTGACATGAGGTTTCAGCTTGAACAGAAATACGAAGGAATGTCTTTAGCAAATAGTCTCAAAGAGCTGGCATACTGGCTAGATCATTGGAAACAAAGAACGTATGTCTTAATGTGCTCGAACGAAGGTTGGGTATTGAGATGTTTGCCCCGTACTGCAGACCTCAGACAAACAATCATATCTGATTTCTTTGATAGAAAGAGTTAGATGAAAGGCAATGTTTGCTCGCTGAGAAGCGATGAAAGAACTGGAAATGTATCAAAATTTGGTACAGATATCATTAGAAAATCCTCCTTGGACATTTGAATCGTCGTTTCCCCTCTACATTTGACTATTACTTTCTCTCTCTGTCTCTTGGGAGTTAAGAGCCTGACAAACCCCGTTCCAAAGAGTCTGCGACAATACCTTGAGTGCCAAAAACCAAGTGCGTCTACGTCAAGCCCAGCCAGACTCACCTTCATACCCAGCTCTAAAGACTCGAAGCTCAACCCTCAATATGCCAACCAAAGAGGGAGAAACGCCTCCACCAACTCCCAACCCACAAAAACTAGAACAATCACCGACACCACCAGCCATCCAGCGAACAGCACCATTCATCCAACCGGCACCACCACCAATCCGCCCAACATCAACAGAGCAACCCACCTGGGCCGGATCCTGCACCCTCCGCCTCGAAAACCTCGAAGCCCAAACCTCTAAAACAAAAAAAGAGCTAATGCGCTCAATCGCCCAAGACATCTGCGCAACATTCACGTGCATAGCCAAGCACGCGGAAGCAGGTAACCTAGAAGACAAACACACAGATGTAATCGATAACGTGATCAAGATGATCCGCGATACAGACGTGAAATCACGACACCGGCTGGAGAAACGGGGCCGTCGCTTGCGGAAGGAGCGAGATTGGCTACGGATGAAACATCGCAAGATGGGTCGGGAGATTGATGAGTTCTCGTTGTTGTATCGCAAGAAAGTGCGGGATTTGATAGTTGCGTTGCGGGAGCAAAATCACGAGGTGGAGCAGTTACGGGCGGAGAGGGAGTTGTTGCTGACGAAGATACATGAGGATAGTGCTCTCGCTAGTGATGCTGTTGATAAGGAGACTGATGTTGATGGGGAGTTTGAGATTGATACGGAGAAGGTGTGAGTTCTTTGTTGCGGTGTGTTTCGTTTGACCGAGGTATTTGGATTGTTTTGTCTGGGGAATCCCCGGATTTCTTGATATCGGAATTGTATCAACAATCAGATTCTCTGCATATTGTATCAATCCAGTTAGTTCCAAATCTTGTAAGCAGTACCTCTGATCTGCGAGTTAGTACATGTAGATGATATCACAATGTGAATGTCCATCGGTATTCGAGTTCCGAGGTATCCAGCTCGCGGCATTTGATAGGCAAATGCCTGAACCCGGAGCGTGGATATAAAAGGCCCGGTCCCTGTGATTCATTCCGAGCCCGAGCGAGCACCGGTGGTCCGTATAGTATCTCTGAAGCGAATCCACCCGAAATCAGTAGAAAATCAGTGGTTGATTGACTGTTGCCATCGACCGAAGGGACCTCGGCTGCTTTGAAAAGACGCAAATTGATTCGGCCCGCTGGATCCACCGTCACTCCGCGCATGTGGACGAGTCCTGGAGAAGACCCTTTTCTCTCCCATTTTCCTGGACACTCTCCAGATTCTCTTAGCATTCTCTTTCTCTTGCGAAGAATCATTTGAGACAACTTCATCCTCGTGTTGTTCCCGATCCAAACTTTTCAAGAAGTCTACCCCGGACAGTGCTCTCGGCCGAGAATGACCACCCACGACTATGAGGCAGTCCGCAAGGATATCGCCGCCCAGTTAAAGAAGCCCGGTTATGATGATGGCAGTGCAGGACCCGTGTTCGTGCGGTTGGCATGGTATGTAAACACCAGGACAGTCTTGCTTTCCCCGGTCGGGATCCCGGAGCAACGGCCGAACCCACCCAGCGCAACGGCTAACCCGATCCTCCCAGGCACTCCTCCGGCACATACGATCTCGAGTCGGACACTGGCGGCTCAAACGGCGCGGGCATGCGATATGAAGCCGAAGGAGGCGACCCATCGAACGCAGGTCTGCAACACGGACGGGCATTCCTAGAGCCGATCAAAGAGAAGCACCCGTGGATCACCTACTCAGATCTGTGGACACTAGCTGGCGTCGTGGCAATCAAGGAGATGGGCGGACCAGATATCGAATGGCACGGTGGACGGACAGACCTGGTAGACGACTCAAAGGTACCACCACGAGGCCGGCTACCAGACGGCGCACAGGGTGCCGACCACCTGCGGTTCATCTTCTACCGCATGGGTTTCAACGACCAGGAGATCGTAGCGCTAGCCGGCGGACACAACTTGGGCCGATGCCACGGCGACCGCAGCGGATTCGAAGGACCGTGGGTGACGAACCCGACGCGGTTCTCGAATTCGTTCTTCAAGTTGCTGCTGCAGCTTGACTGGAAGCCTCGCAAGCTGGCGACCGGCATGACGCAGTTTGTGTATGAGGATCCTGATGCCGAGGAGGACGAGGAGCCGTTGATGATGCTGCCCACTGATATGGCACTGTCGACGGATCCGTCGTTTGCGCCTTGGGTGAAGAAGTATGCCGATGATAAGGACCTCTTCTTTGATCACTTTGCCAAGGCATTTGCGAAACTCGTTGAGCTTGGTATTCAGCGGGATGCTCAGGGTGTTGTTACCAACAGTGACAACCGTCTTGGTGGATATATTTCTGCTCCGAAGAAGAGCAACACTGCCACAGGCCCGCCTAGAGCGCGTCTGTAGATTCTTTTTGTTTTGGACGATTTCCCCACTGCGTTAGATCTGAATATAGCCTGGAAGTGTAAATAGATAATAGAAGTTTATAAAGATATCTGACTATGAATGTGCACGAAAGTCAATCATTCTAGAGTAGATAAAACAGATGGGACGAGGATGAAAGAGGTTGAAAGAAGAAAGAAGAGAAAGGAGAGTCCGGGGTATTGCGGGGGGAACTCGCACAGACGACCGAACAGTTAGGTAACATCGTAACATCGAAACATTTGCGGAGATATACAACTTCATGTGTGGATATGTTTAATAAGAGGCCTCTGATTGGCAGAGACCCCGGTTGACTAGTATACTCCCTGTTTTTGTTATTTTCAGTTCTTGTTACTTGTGAATATAGTGTTGGTAAGCATATAATATGAATCATATAAACAATTCTAACATAAATAATATGTAACACTTCGTCCAAACTCCGCCAAATGCACTACATCCTTGTATAATAAATAGTCTTAACATTAGCCTGCTCCTCAAGGCCTCTACTTTTTACCTCTCCTAGGAGGCTGAACCCTTTTCGGCTCTGAGTCCTCTTCAGAATCCTTCTTCGCCATTTTCTTCGCTTTCTTTGGAGGAGATTTTGCAGCCTTCTTGGGGCTAGCTTTCTTGGGGCTCTCAGTACCAAGTCTCTTAGCATAACGAGTTTGACGACGTGGCGTTAACTGCACCTCAAACTCCGCATCGGACACCTCCGGTGTGACCGCAGGAGCTTGTTTACGACGGGCTTGATGACCCTTTCTTGGATGCGGCGCCCGAGTTCCGCCATCCGACTCATCCACATCGACATCCATCATCATAACATCATTATCTGCATCTCTCGAAACGGCATCGTTCCTTGTCCGAAGCTGGGGGTTCTCAGCTAGCCCGGGGAAGTCCAAAGCGCCCTCCTCGGCAGGTTGACCATGAGGCCAAAGGGTCGACATCTCAGCAAACCAGTTCGGGTCCTGCTGTGCGAAGTCGAGTGCGCCATGATACATGTCGAACCCGTCCTCGCTCGGGGTCACGGTTGTGGGAGGAGAGAATAGCGCTGCATCTGGCACCGGCTCCCGATATGAGAGCCAGTTGAAGGCCGGGTAGCTTGAGGTAGGTGGTGGGGCGGTGCTGGCTAATAACGCTGGGTCAATTAATGTCCAGTCGATGACATTCGGATCAAGGAGTGCTGGGTTGAGAGCCGCCCGGTTAGCACTGCTAGGGGTCAAAGGAGCGCCAACAGGTGGAGACACAGATAAGACGGATGTCTGAATTGGTGGACTGAGGGCTTGTCCAGGAAGAAGTTGCTCGTCGTAGCCAGTGAACGGTGGGAAGGCAGTGAAGGGCTGGGCGAGACCGGGCAGGACGCGATTCCAGGGCTCCTTTTGGATTTGGGGAGAGGATGGAGCCCAAGGGTTGTGGTTCTGGAGAATTTCTTTATCCTGCGATCTCAAGAGGGTCATATCCTGTACGGTCTGGAGAGCTGCTGCCAGGACATCCTTCGCAGGGTTCATGATCCGTTCATAGAACACCAGTGGTATAGCACCACCGGTGCACCACTCAATGGGGACTCGATTATTTTTGTTATAGCATGGGATTCCACCCGCAAACAAGCCGTGATTCAGCTGGCTGTCGTACATGCAAATGTTTCCTGTGTCGTATTCACCACGCTTCGTATCTGTCCAGTAGACACGAGCATGCCCTTTGTAGATATAGACGCCACCAAGCCAACGGTACCTCGCTCTTTGGACGTTGTCGCCATAGTCAATATACTGGAAGTCAATATCTTTGGTGTGATCAAGAATCTTTGACCTTCCATCAAAGGTCATGGTCAAGCGTAGTGGAAGCTGACCGACCTTTCTCTCGCTCCGAATATTGACTCCACCACATGCTATACACTTACTTTCCTTCCTGGCATAGAAGCATCGCTCAAGCAACTGAGATACCCCGATCCCCTTTTCATCGCCCTTGATATAGGCCGGCATCACGCAGGAACCTTGGTGGGACATGACAAACGCTTTCGTACGTGTACATCTGCAGGGCACTATTCGCTCAGCGTAAAAAAATCGAAACTGAGCAAAGTTCTTAGTGCTTTCTGCCCAAACAGCCCATGGCGGAACAGGTTGTCCCATTTTCATGCTTGGATAAGTATCGCAGACCTTCTGGAAGAACATATCGCGTTGGACGCGAGAATTGTGTTCATCCAAGACATCCCAGGCCACGTTGATAGTTTCCACAAAAGCTTTCTCAATATCTTTGAAATCTGCCTGTCGGTTATTGTAACGGTCGATCCTGGTGCAGCCAGCATCAATCAAAATGCCCGCTGCAATGACGGCATCAATGGAACAGGAATTTCCACTCCAGATGGGACCGCGGCCACGCAGAGGATAAACGAGGCCATTTGCATCCCATTTAAAGGTCACAGGATCCAACCTTACGTTGGCTATATTATTGAAGGTCCCAAGCTGGGTGTTAAACAGATCGTTAAGCGAGCGAGCAGTCAATTGCGGAGTAGGCACGGTGCGAATTGGGGCACTGGGATCGCGCTCCAGGTCATTGTATGCAATATTCATAAGGGCCTTTTCAATGATCTCTGTGACATTTCTAGGATCATAGGCAGATGAAAGGGCCGTGTCAACTAGCTTGTTGATTTGCTGATAGCCAACAGGGGCTGTTGTGAAGAGTGGACTGTGGCTAGGGTCCGCATAGATTGGGTCATCGTATCTGCGGATGGGGGCAGCATAGATAGGATCAAAGCCACCGGGGCCTATAGGTTTCGGGCCCGTGTAAGCAGGAGCGCCGGGCGAAAGAACTCGTCGTCGCTTGTTTGGGCCTACGAGCGGCGCTAGGTTTCGTTTATCAAGTCCTGGAGACTGCTGTAAGCCCCAGTGCTCGAAGATCGGTGACGAGGATGGCTGTAAATACTCCTGAATCCTTTCGCCTACCTCTTGGTCCGATACTGGTCCGGGGCGTACCGTTATGAGCCGGGGTATTGATTGAGATGGCTCTACATAAGTGTCGGCTGAGAAGAGAAATTGCTGGAGATAACCATCTGATGTCTCGGGCTTCGCATCGGAAGGACGCTGGTACCCAGGAAGGATAGCTACATCGATCTCGGGAAGGGTCCGATACCATCGACTGACAGGCGTAGGGCGTGGTTCAAGATCGTATTTCATTAGTCGCGGCCCACTGTCCCGGTTGAAGTTAAACAATTCCATCCAGCTCTTTGGACGATGCTGCTCTTGCATGTAATAGAACAACTTCCACAACATCTTCTTGAGATCGATAATATTTCGCCTCTTTCTGGTGTAATGAGCAGTGACGAGCTGCTTCTCGTAATGAATTCCCCAAAAGTAATGTTTCATCACTACATCAATCTGTCCGACCCCGATCTCGCGCCCTTTCGACTGGCTCGACGTACTCAGAGTTCTCGTCAGAAACTTCCAATCTTCAGGTGGATCTTTAAGCGCCATCAAGTCATATAGTTCACTAGGCTCAGGTGGATGCTCAAGGTCGTCCGGGTGGCGCGGAAAAAGGAGATTAGGAGGCTCCGCCATGATGAACCAAGATGGTATATGTGAGATATGGCGTAGAAAACAGGAACAAGAGAATAGTGTCAGAACACTGAGATATCGAGAATTAATTCAAATTGTCGAAAAGAGCAATCGAAGGCCATTTCAAGCGGTGCGAGCTCGGCTTTTTAATGAACAACGAAAGTTCTCGTTGTCCAAAGACCAGGGTCAATGCCGTCCCCACTAGTAAGACGAGTAATGCATTGAACAAAGTAAGCGGGTGAAAGAACTCGAGCTCAATCTCGAATCCATGGTAGTATTCTGTTAATCAAAGAGCAGAGTTGGAGACAAAGGCTTCGTGCTCCAGATTCAGTAGGGCAGCAGCGGCATGATCCAAAGTGTTTCTATAATTGTCGAGGGGTTAGGTCTCGCGGCCGACCTAAGGAATATCAAAGAAGTCGTCGACTAAAAATATACCTCAGCATCCAATTCTTAAGGGCGAAGTTACGCCCATGTGAACAAAGGATATCGCATATTGACGGGAAAGTCACGCTCAAGTGACCGTCAGGGAGGTTGAGACGTGTGAGCGGAGACACCGTAGCCATTTTCCTAAGAGGACAAGTAGGGGTGAGCAGGTAGGCAGTAGCCATATTAGCCATGAGGAGGCCCTGAGATAAACAGATCGCACTTGAGCGTGGTCACAAAAGAGTCTCGAGTCGCAATGCCCCAAAAGATATGGCTCTGGATGTAGATGGAGACTCGATGGAACCAGCTCAAAGCATTCGAGTCAAAGAGTTGAAAGCTGCTGCTAATTCCCTTTTCGATTCAAAGAAATAGACTTATAGTGGCTGAAGACATCCAGGAACCAAAAGAAGTAAGTCCAGGAACAACAAAGATATCAGGGCTGGTGGTAAGATACATGTAAATCACAAGACCTATTACAGTAATATAACCAAATACAGACACAGGTCAGCTGACTTCACCTGATCTGTGCGCTAACCTATCCTGGACTAGTGGTTCACAAGCGAGCCCTCATCCCAAACAGGTTAGTGCGTTAATTACCCGATCCCACAAGCAAAGTCACTCAGTTGGACTTCCTCCTCTCCATCCCTCTGTCGACAACCCATCGCGATACTCGCCCATCGCCCACCATGTGTACGTGAACACCCCTTCTTTCAGTCTGAAAGCCCTCTATGATACAACACAACGATTGCGCAAAGAAAAAGCGATGGAAAAAGACGACGGTTCTGGAAATTGAAGGCTAACGTGCACTTCGATAACAGCGCTCGTGTCCGGCGAGAAGACGAACTTCCAGTTCATCTTGCGTCTGCTCAACACCAATGTTGACGGCAAGCAGAAGATCATGTACGCCCTGACCCAGATCAAGGGTGTCGGTCGCCGTTACTCCAACCTGGTCTGCAAGAAGGCCGATGTCGACCTCACCAAGCGGTACGTTCGAACCACCCACACACCCCCCATCGAAAGTTGAATCATTCCCATATGGAGGAAAGGCATGAAAGGAAAGGCATTGGAATATTGGACAAATCGACATGGAACGGGAATCACGCACAATCCCACAAGAACCAAACTGACAAGGATCCTATCTACAGTGCTGGTGAGCTCACCACCGAAGAGCTCGAGCGTATCGTCACCATTCTCCAGACCCCGACCCAGTACAAGATCCCCTCGTGGTTCCTTAACAGACAGCGCGACATCACCGACGGCAAGGACACCCAGGTTGTTTCCAACTCCCTGGACAGCAAGACCCGTGAGGATCTCGAGCGCCTGAAGAAGATCCGCTCCCACCGTGGTCTCCGTCACTACTGGGGCCTCCGTGTCCGTGGTCAACACACCAAGACCACTGGCCGCCGCGGTCGCACCGTCGGTGTCAGCAAGAAGAAGGGCTAAACAATTTGTGTCGTTTTTTTGCCGGGGGTTCTTGGAGGGATTCCGTTATTTCCGGTGTGTTTCTATGGGCATCCGTGGGACCTTTTTCCCCGCTGGGCTGGGTATCGACCCTGGTTCAAAAAATTGAAAATGAATCATACCAATGAAATGAACCGATCTCTTCTTACAAGTAATGCACGCTTGGCTTTGGGATTGTCGACAACTCGATCCTGTCTGGTCCTCTGCCTTGTAGAGTAGCCATCTAGACTGCTATGTCTGTGGGGTAGCCCTCCACTGCGGGCCATATTGATGTCTCCATCACATCGTGTTTGCTCCTAGTAAACCCCACCCACCTCCTTAGTATACACGGCCGAGACCTGAACCATGTTGGGCTGTGTTTGTCAAGAGAGGAAGATTGACGTTCTTTGAACACGCTGGGACTCTCATCCTTTGTGAACCTCCTATCTCTTCATAGTCTTGTCGTGCTACGACTTGACAGAGGGTTTGGAGTGACATCTCTTAGTTACGTTCTCTGCACCTTACATACCTTACTTGCTATCTTTTGGTCTATGTTATTCAAGTCTATCAAAATTGATTGGATTCAAAGTTGCCCTGACGTATATACTAAACAGCAAGCCACCGAATCAGGAAGCAAATGATCAAATCGGTTCGCAACCTTAGATCAGGTGTCAAATTGCATGTATGCAAACAAACAGTAATATCAATAGCATTCGGTGTAACGATAAATCATCGACGCCTTGTAAAAGCAATTAGGTCGAGCATCTAGTACCACTCACCACCAATCCAGCGGTTGAAGAACTCCAGACCAGCCTCGGGCTGATCCATGGGAACCATGTGGCCAGCACCAAAGATACGGGTGAAGGTAAAGTTGCCGTGGGTCTTGATCTGGCCGATCTTCTTGCCAACGTGCTCGTTCTGCACGATCTTGAGATCCTCAAGCTCAGCAGCAGCGAACTCCTTCTGGCCGGGCCACTCAAGAGCCTCGGACCAGGCCTTGTTGCCGAGCCAGTTGCAGATGAAGTCGGCATCACCGGCATAAATTAGAACGGGGATCTGCTCAAGAATTCCGGGGACGAGGCGGTGGTAAGGCTTGAACCAGTCACCGGCGAAGAGGAAGTTACGGTTAATGTCGAAGTTGCACGAGTCGTAGCCGTCAACCTCAGCACCAACAGCGTCGCGGACGCTCTGCTGACCGAGGTACTCGCTGACGTAGCCCATGCCCTTGTAGCAGAGGTTGCTCTCATCCTCGCACTTGCCGCGAATGTCATAGACGTTCTGACCGGTGCGCTGGTAAGGTCCGAGCATGGCGTTGTTACAGTAGATGGAGGCAGGAACGCAAATCCAGGGGCTCTCGCTGTTGTAGCAAGACTCAATCATGCTCTGGCAGCGGCCCAGAGAGTTGTCCATGGACTGGCAGGTGCTCTCGTCGAGAACAGCGGGGTAACCACCCTCGCCACAAGCCATGGGACGGTAGTACTCGTACTGGGTCAGGCCATCGGTGAGACCGTTGCCAATGAGAACAGACTTGAGGTTGATGTTGCGCTTCTTGTGAGCGAGAATCTCGGAAGCCATGACGGGGATGTAGTGACCAGCGTAGGACTCGCCAGCAATGTGGAAGTCCTGCTTAGCGTACTCGGGGAACTGCTTGAAGAACAGGGTCAAGAGAGCGTAGACGTCCTTGCCAGCAGCAACGGTGTCGCTGACGGAGGAGCCACTATAAGAGTAGCCGACGTTGATGGGCTGGTCGAGGAAGATAACAGAGGCATTGTTGTTCCACGAGAAGTCATTGTAGATAGGCTTGATGTTCTCGCCAATGGAGCTGGGTCCAAGTTCCAAGAACAGTCCGGTGAGGGACGAGCAACCGGGACCGCCGTTCAGCCAGAGGACGACCGGGTCATTTGCGGGGTCGTTGCGAGACTCAAAGAACCCTTTTAGAGGTTAGACAGTTGCGGACACTAAGAAGGCATTGTCAAACTTACAGTAGAACAGGTGCTTGTCCTCCTCGTTGTCATCCAGATAACCACTGTACTGCTTGACGCCAGGGTCAATGCCGAGAGCACTAGGGTCAACCTTCTTAACGCGGAGGTCATAGGCCTCTAGTCTGCCATCAATCTCACGCTCCTTGGTGCCATCGGTACCAGATACCCAGAGGTCCTGAACGTCGGCGCCACTGACGTGATGATCCCAGTGGGAAGCAGGACGGCGGGTGTGCTTCTTAGGCAAGGACAGAATGGGAGCGCCGTTCATGGACTCCGGGAAGAAGTTAGAGACTTCCTCCCACATCTTGCGAGCCTCGCCAGAGAGAGTCTTGAACTGTTCCTGGAGGTGCTCAAGGGGCTTGGAGACTACATTGGCACCCTGCTGGGCAACGTTCTCCGCATACTCCTTGTGAGCTCCAAGGACTTGCTGCAGGCCTGGGGCAGCCGCAGAAGCGGCTCCCACCAGAAGAGTGGTGGACAGGATTCTCATTGCAAACTGTGTCTATGATTCACAGAAGAATGATGGTAATGATGGGTGGGCTAATGGAAAGCGGGTACCTCGGGGTCTGGGGTCAGGCAGATCTTATCAGTAACCGCTCGTATGTGTAGCTCTAAGAGATGGCGAGAAAGAAAGGAACACCACTCACACTTAGGGACACACTGAGGATGATTGAGACGAGACTTAGGGATACAAGACAGGGCCCTGCAGTGAGGAGAAGAAGAGCAGGGAATCCCCGATGACGCCAGGAGATAAGCAGGTCCCTGGACTGACTCAGCCAGTCACGGGAGGGGTAGCGGGCTAAGCCTTTTTCGGAAAATTCTTTCGATCGTCAGCTTGTACACATTCCACGTCCTGGAAACAGCGTATTTTTTGCGCATCTTCAAGTTCTTCGTTCGTATTTGGAATAGCCCACCCTACGCGGCTAAACGTCCCTCAAAATGCCTATCAACCAACCCTCCAACCAGATTAAATTCACCAACGTTTCGGTGGTGCGCCTAAAAAAGGGTAGGTTCGATGAACCACATCGCTTGATCCAGCTAACCCTTCTCTCAATATAGGCAAGAAGCGCTTCGAACTCGCCTGCTACAAGAACAAACTGCTTGAATACCGATCAGGTGCTGAAAAAGACCTCGATAATGTCCTCCAAGTCCCCACCGTCTTCCTCTCCGTCTCCAAAGCACAAACTGCCCCGTCAGCAGAACTAGCAAAGTCCTTTGGAGCAGGCACACCTCGGGAGGAAATCCTCCAAGAAATCCTCCGCAAGGGTGAAGTGCAAGTCGGCGAGCGCGAACGCAAAGATATTCTCGAACGAGTAGAGAAAGAAGTCCTGGACATCGTCTCAGGTCGCCTAGTCGACCCCATTACAAAGCGCGTGTACACACCAGGCATGATCCACAAGGCGTTGGACCAACTAAGCTCAGCTAGCGGTCAGCAAGGACAACAAGCCGGAGAAGCGAACGGGAACAGCGAGGAGAAGGCAGCTCAGCCGAAGAAGCCGATGTGGACAGGAGTTTCGTCGAACCGGTCAGCTAAGAGCCAAGCGCTGGATGCTATGAAGGCTCTAATCGCTTGGCAGCCCATTCCTGTCATGCGGGCTCGTATGCGTCTCCGTGTGACATGCCCTGTGTCACTATTGAAGCAATCTGTCAAGGCTGCTCCTGGGGCTACCCCAGCCAAAGAGAAGGAGGCACCCTCTGGTGGCTCTAAAAATAAGAAGGGAAACAAGGGATCGAAGAAGGGAAAGCGTGGTGATGACTCGGATATCGAGGCTGGGTCTGATGCTGAGGCTGCGCCTAAAGCCCCCGGCACTGTCAAGGATAAGATTATGGCGTTTATCGAGTCGATCGAGTCACAGGAAGTTATTGGTGGAGATGAGTGGGAGATTGTGGGTTTCGCCGAGCCTGGTGCATTCAAGGGATTGAATGAGTTCGTGGGTAACGAGACTCGTGGAAGAGGCCGGGTTGAGGTCTTGGATATGTCGGTCACACATGAGGATTAAGTGGCTATTGCTCTACGGGGCTATACATGATTACCGATATGACTGATGACAAAAGTTCAAATGAATAGATTGGCTTTTGCCATTCACTTTCATCCACTCCCTATGAGTAGATGCAGCCAAGCCCTACCCCAATAATGGGCTGAAGAAACTTTGCTGGAAAAAAGCAAACATACATAGCCAAGCAACACATCAAGCCTGTACCTACTGGAAAAGTACTGTAAGTTAGAGCTTTCATCTAAAGAATGAAGAGGGATAAGTAAAGAAATTTGATAAATAACCGAGACTCGACATGTAGAAGTATAGCAAGCCAAAAGTATATGATAAATTACAGCGCATGCAGTCAATACAGACAAAGAACGGACCCATCGCCATAAATGAAAGATGCAGATATTCACAGAAAGACAGAAAAGCAAATCATGATCGTGACACATAACAAACTCATGAACTGCAAACCGCAAACTCAGACATTCAACCTACGCATGCCGATGTTATCACATCCAGTCACCATCAAAACCACATTCTTACCCGGGCCAAGTTCTCTCGCGAGATCGATAGCCTTGGCCACCGCGTGACTCGAGTCCAGGCCAGAATGGATTCCCTCGTGGTGCTGGAGTGTTTTGAACCCATCCAGGGCATCCACGTCGGTAGCCGTTGAAATTTCAATCCTGCCCGCGTCCTTCCAATGAGCGACCTCAGGGCCCACAGTGGACAAATTCATGTCTGGCGAGATAGAATGCGAGTCAAGTATCTGGCCCTCATTGGTCTGCAACAAGAGCGTACGAGCACCCTGGAGAACACCAAGCTCACCATCTGTCAGGGCAGCCGCGTGAGCAGCCTCCACACCAATCAACCGAACAGACAGATCATGAAGGAATGGTCTGAAAAGTCCAATTGCACCACTCCCACTTCCAACGGCGGTGACGAGGGCATCCGGCTTACAGCCAGCCTCCTGCATCTGGGCCGCGACCTCCTCGCCTAGGAGAGCTTGGAACGTGCGAGCCAGGGTCGGCAGCGGACTAGGACCCACGGGGCTACCCATGAGGTAGTATGCAGACTGATGGTTGCAAACCGAATACCGCAGGGCCTCCGTGATGGCGGCGCGCAGGGAGCCCAGGCCAGATGGGGCGCTCGCGGTGATAATCTTAGCGCCGAGCATCTTCATCTCAAGCACATCCTCATGCTGGGCATTAGCATCATCTGCACCCATGACAATCACACAGCGCAAACCCAACCGAGTGCACATTGCAGCGGTGAAGGAACCATGTTTGGCCGAGGCGCAATCAGTGACGACCTCGGAGCGGCCCATTCGTCGAGCGAGGAGGAGCTGACCGACGATATTGCGGGCCTTGTGGGTTCCGTATTCGTTCTGGTCTTCGCGCTTTAGCCAGATTGTTGCACCGCCCGCCAAGCTGGTCAACTTGCTCGCCATGTGCAGCTGGGTGGGCCGGGAACGCTGGAACGTGGCATATTCATGCCAGAAGGAAGGCTCTGAGACAGTGGCCTCGAAGAACGAGGTCAGCTCGTATAGGAAACCCATTATAGATTCTGGAGCAAACTGGCCCCCGTAGGAGCCGTAGCCATCGAATGAAACCTGTGGGGCTTTCAGGGTGCCATCTGGTTGCAGGATAGGAATATACGGTGTGATCAAGTGGGTAGCTGTTGACTTGGCAGACGTCTTGGACAGGGGAGTATCAGAGGCAATTGAGGCTGTTGTTGCTTTGGTTTCTCCATCTGATGCGTCTGAGGATTCCGTGTGTGTGCTGATGGTGCAGGAACGGGGTATCGAAGCCCTAGGTAGTATAGTGGCATCTCTTTGTATAGAAGGGCTAGCAATTCGTGATTGAAGCGTTTCAGGAACTTTGACCAAGCGAATGACATTCTTAGTATCTGGGGAATCGGTGGGATCGCATGGTTTAGAGTAAAAGCAAAGAAGACGGCGCAGAGATCGAAGCATGATGCCCCACGGTATAGATAGAAGCAATTGGTTCGAGGAAGTGTTTGGAAGGAATAGATGCTTTGGAACAATGGATAGATTGTTTGATCGGGAGTGATATTATAGAAGCCGTGCATTCATGTGCATAGAAGTTGAAGCAAGTGGACGACAACATGGGACGAGGGATACATTAAATATGGCGTGAGCGCTTCTACATCTGGGTAGCCTCACTGGAAGCTCGGATCTGCTCCTGCGATCATTTCGGGGCTGTGGCTACTCTTACCTAAATGGGTTATTTGCTTGGCTATTGTATTATATGGCTTCGACTTCTTCCCAGGCTTTCCATGTCTCAGCTTCCACCAGTCATACTTCCTTCTTCTTCTAATAGTAAGATCAATTTTCTTTGTTACAATCTATCTCCAACATAGCACTATACTCGATACAGAGCTATCATATTCCAAATGTGATCCATAGTATGACTTCAGTTCTGGCGCTACGGAACAATCTATATCGTACACATCATTGCGGAGCCAACTTACACTTACACAGGTAGGAAATCATTGTGATGAGAGTTATAGGGAGGTAGGCATGACAGCTTGCATGTAGAAGAGCGTTGTTTGCTTGAGTGACATGCACTGAAATCTCCAAGCATAAATGCCGATCTTGCCCAGGAACCGAGGGACATATGTTGTGTCACTCTGCCGTCGACCCAACTCTTGATATCCTCTCATCACCGTTACACCAACACTTCTTTGCCATTATCACCATGGAATCAGCTGTTCATCTTTGCTCCGTCATCGGGTGTTCAGTCTCGGAATACCACACAGTTCTATTCATCGGCGACCATGCTTGAAACGATATTTACCTAGATCAAGGTGCTTGAGGATTTGCAGTGTGCCTTCAATGTTACATTACACACTTTTCAGCTCGTGCCATCCTCTTTGTTCGACATCCGTTTGTCTCAATTCTAGGGCGTAGTTGGTCATGTGACATCTTTCCTTCACGACAGGATGATGTCTATGCGTTCAATTCTTGCATGTTTCCTTCATGAATAGGCGCCACGTATGTTTTTGTCGCTCGTATTCGGTGTGGGATCTTACAGGGGTGGATCGAGATTGGCGTTAAGCTTCGAGAGGATTCAAACATCAGACCTTTTGACCAATGCTATATTCTTTGTTTGGAGAGTTTCTCGGCTTCATTTCGGGGCGTGGTTGATCCCAAGTTCATATGATTCTTATTCATCCACGAAGGCGACGTGATCCATGCATTCCATTCTTTCAGGGCCCTTCATGTATAGACGCCACGTGAGTTTGTTTCTTGACACTTATATACAGAGCGAATCCCTAATGTAGGAGCTATGCAGGTATATAAAAGGATCGGGGACCGTCGGGCCGTCTCGTTCTTCCATAAGTTGATATTCCTCGATTTCAGATCTAGGGTGCATCGTGTCATGTGACCGATATTGTGTGTCCCTTTTTTGAGTATTCACCAGCTTGTTTGAGGTTTATTAAGCTTGGTCCTATATTGAGGCAGATCTTAAGGCATAAAAAATCTCAGCATCGAGAATGGATACATTTATGCAGTTGCTTTTGTTGCTTGGATTCGACTACGAACAGCTGGGATACATAAACCACCAGCAGGCAATACTCTGCATATAATCTATTCCAACCGGGTGACTGACAAGAGACTACAGTACGGTCAAGAACCACGCAGTCAAGCCACCCAGCTTGCACTAGAGCCCAAGTCAGTAAGAGCAAAGACCACAAGGCTACTCGACGACTGCAAGTAGCCGATACATAAGTTGCAAGGCACATCCAAATGCAAGCACAATTCAAAACAAGACCTAAAGCGAAGCAAACCCCCACAAGTGAAACTCGAGATATTATAAGACAGATAACCTAAAGGATAGGCCACCCAAGTTCATTTCCCACTAAAATTTATATATAAACAGCATTTCCACCCCCAGCCCACCAAAACCCCAACCTCCATCCAAAGTTATCTAAACTCAACACAAACGCGTCATTCCCGCGCTCAAAACAAGAAACCAGCCACACAAAAGTCTGTTAGCAGGGATAGACAAGTCGATCGAGAAATTCATTACTTGGTTAGTGAATGCCCACGCTGATATGCTTTTATAGTGCGGGGGAGAAAGCTTGGCTTTGGCGGGGTTGGGGTCGATTCTTCTCGAAGGCTGAAAATCGAGTCTAGATCATCTAGATCTAGAGCGAAGTCTGATTTGAGTTATACTTTATATCCGTATTGGCATGTGGAAACCGGGAAACCGGGAATGCCGGAAGTGTATATAGTGTAGGTCTATATCATTCTTTTATATCTAGCGACCTTCTATTTTGGAGACATTGCAGACGTGATTGCGAGGAAAATCATGGAAAGACGAAGATCAGATCTGACTGATACAGATCAACCCAAAATCGAATAAACCTTAAAACGGGTATACGCTCATATGCAAATGCATGACAGGGAAAGGGGTCCCCGACCGAGTGGATCCTCGCTCTCCGCGAGAAGACATCAGCTAGGGACAATAGTGAGACAGCGTGCCGGTACGCTGTCCCAGTGTAAGTCGAATGGATATCCGACCGGTGATCCTTGGATCAAAGGTATGAAAATGGAGGTTAAAAAAAGTAGACATCAAGTCGGAAGAAAGGGATCAAAAAAGGAACAATCTCCAGGACAGGAAGAAAGTAGGATGATACAAAAAGGGATGGCGTCTAGCCAGGATGAAATCTACGCGCAGACCTGGACGGCGATCAAGGCGCGGGTAAGGTCCTCGGGAGCGAAAGGGAGTTTCTGCTTTCGGGGCGACATGATGCACGGGGAGAGAGCGGGCGAGATGGCGCGGACGAGGGGGGAAGTATAGCGGATGGATTCCTTTGGGCTTTGGGATCCTTGAGATCCTCGGTGATCTCGTAAATGGAGGTCTCGTTGAGGAGGGTCATCATTGAGCCGCTGTAACTTGAGGGGTTGATAATAGTTGAGGACTGGGAGCCTGAGTCGATTGCACGGGGCGATGATTCTGGGGCATCTGAGTCGGAGGCTATAGAAGAGAATGTTAAAGGGGTTTACGATAAGTGGGGGGATGGAGAATGTACCTGACGTATCCTCTCGGGTATGGGCCTGTCCATGTGTACCTGACTCCTCGAGGAGAACATCGGGAGCAGGACAGTTAGTGGCGCAGGGCGACAGGGATAAATCGAGCGAACGAGGACGGTCGGCCGTAGCGGCGTCAAAAGACCACGCGGCTAACCGCTTTTGGTGTTCGCGATCAAAAGGCCCCCGAAACTTGGAGGGAGGACACTCGTGGCGTCGATAGTATTCCACCTTGGGCTTTCCATCGGATTTAGAGCGGAACACCCGCTTGACCTTCTCGCGGAAGTTCATATCGGAATTGTGAAAGTAAAAAGCAAATCAAATTCAGAATAGAGAAATCAATGCGGGCGGTTCCTGGTGGAAGTGCCTCAGGGCATACCAATCCCAGAGTGGGAATGGACGCAGGTGTGCAAGCACGAAGTGGTGGGAGAGAGTAGGAACTGTATGACCATGCTTTGCCTGAACAGAAGGAAAAGAAAAGCAGAGGCAACAACAGTATACGAGGGGAAAATCAGGAATTATATGGGGCAGATAAGCCGCCCCCCAGAACGTCCGATCCATATCCGGTGAAGACATTGGGGCAAATGCTACTCCAGAATACTTGGTCGTCTATTGGGGGGATTTACTCCCCACCTGTCCGTGCGTGTACCGTGTATACAGTATATAGTAGCATTGGTATTGGTTGTAGTTCTTTTCTATCTGGTACTATGTTACACTTCACTAGGAAGGTCCCAACAGAAAGGGAGAAATTCTCCTGGAACCGGATCGAAGGAACCGAGCGCGAGAGGAACAGTGTGACGGGGGTACGAAGTACGAGTACGGTGGTACATTTTATGCCTCACACATAATATCTCCCACAATGCACATCATACTGGAGACTGGAGTCTCACTTAGGAACACGCAATGATCATCCCAACAGACAGTGGCGCAATGCAGCGAAGTCTTCCAGAAAGAAATATCAGCCACGAGCCTCCGAGTTACATCATTAATGTAGTGTGTAATAAAATTGACACAAGGAAAGATAGCCGGAATCGACTGGGCGAATGTCGTTGGGTCGAAGGAAGAAACCGGAAACGGAGTGGACGCGGGACCCAGTGGGGGGCAAAACTCGGCACAAGCGTGCCGGTTGGGGTGGGGGTGGGTTTGGTCAATGATACACCTTCTGTTCTGGTTTTTCAACAAGTAGGCCGGCTGGCCCAATGGCAAGGCGCTTGACTACGAATCAAGAGATTGCAGGTTCGACCCCTGCGTCGGTCAATTTTTTTTTATTTTTCTTCCTTATAATCCTTATAACTATGGTACACTACAGTACTGTTCTTACTGTGTTGGTTTTGTTTTTGTTTTGGTTACTGCGTCATACTATTGAGTTACAATAATAGCGCGCCCCATTGATCAATTCTACAGGCATATCCCTGGGCTGTGTAGGCATGGCGATCCTTTGGCCCTTGGTACTCTTTGCTCCTCTCATTTTACTATTTTTGAACGATTATTAATGACGCCCACAAGTGGGCGTCAACGCCCTATTTTGGCCGTTAAATGATGTAACCGGCTGTTTATAGCCCTAGCCCGCCACAATGAAGAATGTTAGAGCACAAAAAGTTGTACTTGGAGAGTCCGCGTTAGTAGAAGCCTTCCCCAGATCAGCTCAAGCCCCCTGATGGCCCCTGAAGGCGTGCAGGCACAACCCTATTTACCCGATTCAGCGTTAGGGCTGGCCAATGCCCTGCAGGCACACGACATACTTCCGCGCGCAGTCAAAGAATGGAGTTATATGCAAGGTAGACAATGAATACAGTAGACGCCTTAGATATAGTCGAGATCCAGAAGCTTATAATTACTCTCCCTATAATTATATGATTGCTATAATTACCCTTATTACGTGAAGACGTTCCAGAGCTTAAACACAACCGCGGAACCCAACATACCGGATCGTCATCCCTTCCCTTCTCACATACTTGTAAGTTGACACCTTCCACTCCCTGCGAACTGCTTCTACAAGTTCGCTTCAATCGCACTTTTCCCCTGACTTGCGACAGACACTTTTACGAATCTCAATCATGCCTAAGAAAGGTGGAAAGAAGGGCAAGAAGGGCGGCAACAAGCCCGCCGCCGTCGCTGGTGCTGCCGTCGACAAGGTCGCCGACACCGCCAAGAGCGTGGTGTAAGTCGAGAAAAAATTCGGCGCATTCGTGCCACCTCATCAACTTTGCTGACTGGTCGCAGCCCTCAAGAAAATGTCGAGGACAAGGCGCACACTGAATCCCAGCCCGAAACCGCGACTGAGACTTCCGAGACTGTGACCAAGCCCACCGAGACCGCCGAGTCCGAGGCCAATGTGGCCGATGCTGAAAAGGCGCCCGTCGCGGAAAAGGACACAGTCGACGAGGCTGTAGAGAAGGCGCAGGCCTCCAAGGCCGGTCAGGTCGGCGAATTGGACGCTGGCGACGCCGCCGGTAGTGGTACGAAGCCTATGAACCAATTATCAATAAAATCACCTAACTCAAAATTCGCAGCCATCATCCCCGAAAAGACCACCAAGGAGTCGGCCATCGTCCCCGAGACCCCCAAGGAGCCCGCTCCTTCCACCGCGACCGGCGCGGCCACCACACTCGCTGAGCGCCCCAAGACTTCGGAATCGACCGCTGCTGCGGCCGCCGCCCCTGTCCCTGAGTCTCTCCCCGCCCCCGAGGTTGCTCCTGCGGCTGCTGAGGCCGAGGCTGAGGCCACCCATAAGCGCCCGTATGACCAGCCCATCTTCTCCAACGAGGAGAACTTGAAACCCCACAAGATGCCCAAGACCGAGGAGGAGCAGCTCGCAGCTAGCGCCGCTAAGGATAAGGCGACCATTGAGAACCTTGCCGGTGCTGGTCCTGCTTCGACTGCTGCGTTGACGACTCCTGAGCCAGTGCCTGCCAAGACCGAGGCTCCCAAGGAGGCCCCCAAGGCCGAGGAGAAGAAGGTAGAGGAGAAGAAGCCCGAGGCTGCTTCCAAGACCACCGCTCCATCCAGCGGTGCGAAGCCTTCCTCCTCCGACGCGGTCGCTGGTGCAGCTGCGGCCATGTCTTCCAGCAAGGACAAGTCTGCCGCCCCCGCAGCCAAGGAGGCCGAACTCAAGAAGCCCGAGGCAGCCCTGAAGCGCGGCGAGGAGCCCCAGCCCAAGATCGAGACCCCCAAGGCCGAGCCCAAGACCGAGTCCAAGCCCGAGACCAAGGAGCCCGTCAAGGACGACGCCAAGGACGAGCCCAAGGCATCGGAGCCATCAGAGGGCGAGAAGGAGAAGAAGAAGGAGAAGGGCGGATTCTTCTCCTGGTTGAAGCGCAAGTTCAAATGAATAAAGTAATCGCTATGGGAAAATAAGAAAAAAAGAGAACCGAGAACAGTTGGTGTACGATACGCATGTACACGCTAGTTTGGTGGGTTGCAGACAGCTGAGGCTTACACTTGCACGTTAGGCTTGCTTTTGTTTTTTTGTTGTTTTTTACTCCCTTTCGGGCTTTGATGATACACCAGTTGAAATTATATATCAGATACAGAATCATAGTGCTTAACTTAGTGGCTTGCTTTCCTCTATTTTGTTCTAATAGTGTCGCTGGGGGTGTTTCTCTAAGGGGCCTGAGCTATACACCGCTATTCCGATGTCAATGCGCAAGGATGGAACGATTGTCCCTTCTAGTTTACTGCATATGGAGACACTGGAGTCGAGTGGAGTCGATGACGAGTTCGGTGTGTTAGCCAGGGTCTCCATGTCTCAGCTGTAGCTATACAGAAAGAATGACGTTCAAGGGAATCGGAGGCATGGAGGAGATGTAGATACGCAAGCCATCGCCACCACCACTGTAATTACTGCAGTACACTGTATGTACCAACCTCCTTATAGATTGCAAATTATCAGCCAGTTCAAAGTACTAGTTGCTCAATATCACCACTAGAATTATTGACCAAAAGCAGCCTTCCAAACTATCCAATAGCTTTTTCCATCAACTCCGCTTCCATTCATTCCTAAATATATAGCTTACAACCAAACCCCCATGGCGGTAACTAAATAGCAAACTTCATACTAGCATATCGATATATACCGATAAAGAGGATCGGAAGATAGATGTTACTGTATAGTATTCCCTTACCTGCTTGACGAGACGCTTCAGTTCCGAGCCCGGGTATAGCTATGTAGGTAAGTAAGTATATGACAGCTCCCTCAAGCTGTCTTAAGAAGCGAAATGTATTAGTTATGTTGGTATGACCAATTCTTGTAATAAATAAGAGTTAGTGAGAGTAGTCGTACATGTTTTATAGAGTTAGGCAACATTGTAGTTGAACTGCAACCCCATTATGCTTGTTATCTATTCTCTCCTCCTATATCACCTGAAATCCATCAAAATACCGTCCTGACTCCTATACATATCAACTTACTCATTCTAAGCATTCTAAGCATGATGCCGAGACAGACGAAACAGCTCGTGAAGGAAGTCAAGTTATCGGTAATGCATCACGGTATCTATATAGCTCAGCTATAACGATCTACACTATTATCATAGATCTCGTCCTATATCTGACATGGGATGCAATAACGGAGGTATTCCGCGGTGCTAAGTAGTTATAAAGATGGGGTAGGATTCCCCTCAGACCATCTCTACCATCTCTATAGACCTTCCAACAACCACCATGTCATCTCAAGTCCGCGTTGCTGTTACACAAGCCGAGCCAGTCTGGCTCAACCTCAACGCAACAATCGAAAAACATGCAAACTCATCACCGAAGCAGCCGAAAACGGCGCGCAGATAATAACATTCCCAGAATGCTGGGTACCAGGCTATCCAGCCTGGATCTGGTAAGTCCGCACCCCAATCTTCGAATGTGAATTCGATTCTAACACATACCGAGTTCCAGGTCACGACCAGGCGACATGGACCTAACAACCCGCTACGTCCAGAACTCACTCAAGATCGACTCACCACAGATGAAGAAAGTCCAGCAATGCCCCAGCACCTCCAAGATTGTCGTTGTACTAGGATTCTCCGAGAATATCAATGATTCGCTGTATATCGCACAGGCCATCATCGACGCCGATGGCGAAATACGCATCGCCCGCAAGAAAATCAAAGCTACGCATATGGAGCGGACGATTTTTGGGGATTCATTCGGTGACTGTCTTGATAGTGTTACCGACACAGCTGCAGGCCGGGTCGGTGCATTGTCTAGTTGGGAACATATCCAGCCATTGCTCAAGTATCACACGTACTCGCAGCGAGAACAAATCCATGTTGCTGCATGGCCACCACTGTTCGATGATGATGATGGGGAGGGACTCTATTCAATGTCGCGTAGTGGTAAGTTAAGGTGTTTCAACGGCAGACTGAGTGAATTGAACTAAAGCTGACGAGACGAATACTGTAGGCACGGCTGCGATTGCACAAACGCACGCTATAGAATCTCAATCATTTGTCCTACATACGACAGCCGTCATCAGTCAGGCTGGTATTGATATGATGAAAACGCAGGGAGGAGCGATAATGAATAGACCCGGTGGTGGGAGCTCGGCTGTTTTTGGACCGGATGGTCGTAAGTTGACACGCGATCATCCCGAAAACGAGGAGACTATCTTGTATGCCACCTTGGACTTGGACGATATACTCAAATCGAAGGCATTTGTGGATGTGTGTGGTCACTACAGCCGGCCGGATTTGTTGTGGCTCGGGGCTGAGAGCGAGGTTAAGCTTCATGTTAGGCCGAAGAAGAGTCAATAGAGCGGGACAGGATAGCTGCGGGCCTGTAGATCTGGTGGTTGGATCAAATCATCAATTCATTCAAACTAGCGTGTACATATCTTGGGCGTTCGTGTCAATGCAAATCTCATGTCCCAGGCCTAGTTTCGTGTTAAACAGTTGTGCCCATGCCCTAACGCCGTATCCCATAAAATCATAGTGTAACATTCGTTCTGTGAAACAGTTCAGAATAAGTCCAAGCCACGTCTATTTCGCGTGGTTGATCATCTCCGCGTAAAGATCCTCTGGGATCTTCCGGACAATTAGAACCGTCAACGCAATAATCTCCCTTGCATCGAGAGGAGGGAATGAACGGAGAATCTTGTTCGGACTGAATAAAGTTAGCATATATGAATTTTGTCGAGGATATCAGCTGACTCACCTCGGGCTTTCAAAGATCATATCTCGCATCCGTATGAGCTGGGCAACAATGCACAGAATGTTCAAGTGCGGTCCGTACGCAAACAAGAAATCCCACAAGTGCAAAACCTCTGGTAAGGGAGGCGTACAAGCGCAGAGAGTCAAAACTGAAGGGAACGCGTAGAGCTCTGCATGCATGCCCTTGGAGAAGAGATAGGCCGCAAGCTTAGGCTCCACTACCTCAAGACATCGATCGACTAAGCGAAGACCCTTGTGTACGCCGTCCATGGCGCCACGAATATACCCCGGGCATTCTCGAGTGACAAAGTAATGGAACAGCGCAAAAGCTTCAACCTCGCTGCGAGCGGCATATAGAAATGGCGCACATAACACGTTCATGCCTTGAACGTAGATTGCCGAATCACTTGTAGCACCGCTATTGATACTCTCTAGCTCCCCACCGAATGTCGTTTCCTCTGCAATGCTGGGCGGGGTGTTTACAAGAAGCTCCATCTCGCGCCGCCGGGAGGAGGTCGGACGAGATCGCGGTTTCGGCTTGGAGTCGTGAAGTTTCCATGCCACGGCATTGAGTAACCGAATCAAACTTGCTTCTGTGACGCGGCGTTTGAAGAGAGGGTCTGTAGCCAAGGTGCGGAATGTGTCATTGCGGATTTTGGCGTAAGCGGGGGAACGGCCGCGGTGGATGAGGGCGAGGTAGTCGTCAGTTGGCATTGGCGGGATATCAAGAAGGATCAACCATAGGTAAATCCGGTACGGCGACTATAGGTATATATGGGTCAGTATATTCATTGCAGAGTATTAGGCCAAGAACACTCACCATGCCATCCCCATCAGCGTCCACTCTGCTGGACAGCACGAGGTATTTCAGCTCTTGAAGCCCCTCACGGGGATCTCCATTCGGGGGACCATCGCGCAAGAAATTCTCCAAGAGCGATCGCTTCAATCCAATCCCTGACCCAGTTTTCCGTGCAGGTCGTCTGTGCGTTGCAGTGGGTGGTGCAGCCACAGCTTCACGAGTAGCCGCGTCGCTATTCGATCGTGCTCGACGATGTGCCCGCGCTCGTGTTGCAGCACCAGGCAATCCAGCTGACTCATGGTCTGTAGGGTAGGATTCAGACGCACGGGAGGCCTGGGTTTGGGCGATGAGCGCGTTGGAGGTTGACAGCACTTGGTGAGACTGGATCTTTCGCAGTGTTCGCATCGTCCGCGGGGAGGCGGGTGTCTCGGGGGCGAGACCCCAGGAATGTTGAGGTTTAGCCATCTTGTTGGAATCAGGTCTGCATTGGGATGTCACCGGACATCTTCAGAGAAGACGAAACGAGGTAGAGGTTCGCGGGTGGAGTGTATCAAATGGTGGCTGGAGTTATTTTCTGCCGTGGAAATGCGGAACGGGTCCAGCTCCGAAGTATACAATTTCATAAACATAAGCACTTCATTCACCTACATCTCTATTGCTACACATTGAACACTTCGTACATATAAATCGATTCCCCATAGCAGGATTTGCTACCCTGACAACTGCAAATCATGAAAGACGGCCCCAACGCCAACATTACTCCCATATCTTTGATACAAATCGCTCAGGCTTGAACTGGATTTCCTTCAGGGTTCGAATTATTCCCACTCTCTCCGCCCATAATGTTGCGGACAAAGTCACGGTACTGGAAAACTTCGCCTCTCTTGCCCATCCCAGCTGTCTTTGCTCCCCTCCCGAATGCTCGTCGTCCGGTGAACCCGCTAAAGACTTCATCAATTTGTCGCTCGGTCAACCGTATCTCTCCGTCCTCTGGGGCAGTGTGTAGTAGAGCATCGCGCAATTCACCGACGTCAATCTGTCCATTGTCATCGTCGTCAAAAGCAGCGAGGGCATTGAGAAGCTCTTGTGAAGGCGACATTGATGCCATAAGCCCGGATAATGTGTTCAAAAAGGTTGGGAAGTTCATTGTCTGGCCCGATCCTGGTGGGAAGAAGCGCGAAACTGTAGACGAGGACGAGTCTTGTCCTGTTCAGATTTTGAATTAATTACCCAGCCTAGATATGAAACGGGATTGATTTACTCACCCAAAGTTGTGAGTACATCAATCACATCATCCTTGTTTACCAGCCCATCGTTGTCCCGGTCCAAAACCTGGAAAGCTTCTCTGATTTCTCTTACTTGGTGGGCCGGCAGCTTTCCAGCCGCGTCGCTGGCGGGGCCTGCATATCCAACAGACCTGGTTCCCAGAATCGGTGATGAGCTGCCTGGCGACTGCGCTCCTTTCGTCGGGGAGGGAGGCAGCTCTCTCTTAAAGTTCGGCTGAGGAATGGGAGCTTCGCTCTTCGGTGACGCAGATTCACGGTCTGCGGCCGTGTATGACTGGTTCAGCTTGCTAGGCGACACCATGGGTGTATAGCTGCGACTGGGTGAGCTCCCTGGAGTGCCTGTACGACCGGCGGAGGGCGGGGAGTTTGGAGTCGACGGGCGCCGGAAGGGTGATGCCCTCGGTGACCCGAAAGACAATGGCGATGGCTTGAAAGTGGGATTGTTGGCCTATTCCATGTTAGTTAGAACCTCGAACATACTGCGTGAGCCCGACGTACCATGTTGAAAGTTGGTTGCTCTGCCAAACAATGACGCTCTGCTTGAGTAAACAATCGGCGGTATAGTCGGCCCGACGGCACGTGTTTACGAACTATAGGGCATCACACATCGGCGCTTGGAGGAAATAGGACCTGTCAATTTTATTGTCTCCAATAAAAACAAAATGCTAGCTTCTAGGGATAAAAGGTTCTGATCTCTCAGATCTCTCAGATCTCTCCGATCTCTCCGATCTCCTTGAAGGCTCTCCAGCTGTTATCAGCTATCGTCCCCGCTGTGGAGATCGTTCCTTTTTCTTAACCCCTGAACCATTCATTACAGTGATTGGCACCTGGGCAGCATTGACACTCCGTGACTTGTGCTTCTCCAAGACCCAGATCTTGGCACTCGGTATGCTATTCGACTCTACTTTGTCCGGAGCAATCGTCTCAATCAACTCCGAAGATGGCCACAACGCTACCATATCACCCGTCCAACGACTCCCTCTCCGCCTCGAATAACCGCCAAACGAGTGGCCTCCCTCGGTTGTCGCCTGCGGCCTCCTTTATTGGACGCTCGCCCAGCAGTTCGCATGGCTCGTATCGACGGACGTCTGCAGAAAATGCGGTGTCTAGTTTCAGGCCACGCCGGTGCAAGGCACAGTACCCCCTCGACTCGCCCGAGCGCCATGTGGAATACATTTTGGTAGCCTCGTTTCACATTGATCGGGGCCCAATTATGGAGCACCAATACCCCGCGGCAATCAGTGGTGACGAGAGCATGCTTGCGGAACTGATGCTGCCGGATCAGACGCATGTGCGGAGTCAAGATTGGACTATATTCTTCTTGCACAAAGATACAAGCGGTGAAGATGAGGAGGACCCTGGGAGTGGAAGGAAGAAGAAGAAGCGCAAGTCGAAATACCGCGGGAACGAAGAGGGTGCCGATATTCAGCATGAGAACCCCGACGAAGCCTCGGATGACCCCGATAGCAGCGACGACGAGGGTGGTGAAGGGCCACCCTTGATGTATGTGCTGAATCTTGTCAACACAAAGCAGGATAACACTGTGCGACGGTATGTCTATTATATCGTTTTGGTGTGCAGGGCTAATGGTAAACAGTGGCGCAGTTGTCAAAGCTATGGCAATTTGTACGCGGCATTCATTCCTTCATATCTACAAAGTAAGCCCTCTCTCCGTCGCACCAACAATTCTGACCATCATAGCCTTTGCTCCTTTTGGCCCTGGAGGATTACTTCAAGTCGCCATACTCCGAAACACTAGCATCTCTTTATGACGCCGTCAACAATATGGACCTTTCCCTAATGCCGAAAATGTCGTTACTAGAGCGCAATATTCTGCAATCCAGCAACACGAAGGAAATGTTTCTGGAAAAGTTCGAACAAATGATCCGTCAGAGAGAGGAGGAGGAGAACCAAGATGGGGAGTGTCCGCCGTCGCCTAAGAAAATGAGTCGATACGCCTTACCACGGGACACACATGAGTACGAGTCAAAGGTCGTCTACAACGACATTCCTATCCCGGTCAAAATTCCGACTGTGATCTGGCCAGAGACCGTTGGAGATTTCTCTCTCATCAAACTCATTCAGACCTTTGCCGCTCCTCATGCTACATCCCCTCAGGCTTTCCCAGCCCATCCCCATCTGACCACAAGTGGCCCATTCACCCACCCCATCATTGTTCTTGTCAATGCGATTCTCACGCAGAAGCGCGTGATCTTCTTGGGACACAACCGACCCTCTGGAGAAGTGGCCGAGGCAGTTTTGGCGGCCTGTGCTCTTGCATCTGGGGGCATTCTGCGTGGATTCACCCGACATGCATTCCCCTATACGGATCTGACTAAAATCGATGATCTCCTCAAAGTACCTGGGTTCATTGCAGGAGTTACAAACCCGACGTTCGCTAATCACCCTGAATGGTGGGATGTGATGTGCGACCTACCCACAGGTCGTATGAAGATCTCGACTCACGTTGAGCCTGCACCGGTAACAGAAGGGCTTTTATTCTTCCAGCAGCAGAACTCGCTTCTGCCGAACCATGCATCCAACACGACCTCAGACCCCACAGGCGACACTCTGTTTATGGAAGATATTCTGCGCAGTATCACCCAGCGACATGGCGAGAATGCAATCCGAGCAAAGTGGCGTGCATATATCACCAAATTCGTCCGCGTCGCTGCAGCATTCGAGGAGGCTGTGTACGGTGCATCCAACCTGTACATCATCGGCCCAGGCGAAGAGCTATCTCCCGACAGCCCAACAGGCCAGCAAACCGATGCAAACGACCCAACCTCCCTCCGCGGGCATGGCTACGTTTGGGCCGACGAGAACGCAAAACAGCGCGAGCTCTCAGCATCGGTATCCCGAATCGAAGGCTGGCGCAACACCCGCTCCTACTACTCCTACATCCAAGACATTGCCGCCATGTACTATCCCGCTCGCCCAATCCAACGACCAGACATCCACCACCATCACGACCGACTCCGAGCCCTAAAGCTCTCCCACTCCGAAGCAGCATCCGTCTACTTAGCCCTGTCGCACTCCGTCAAAGACTACGCTGGAATCTGCCAGCTCCTATGCGTCGCTCCAGAGAACCAAGCTGGTCTGTTCTACGTGAGCATGGGCCTGTTTCATCCAGACCAAGTTGTCCGCGAAGCCACAGTGGATCTTCTGGACCGTATCGCCGTCCACCCCGCAGGTCGCCATTTCTGGACTCACGTCGGGCGATTCGCCAAATTGGGGTATATCCGCGTAAAGCGGGAGCGCGACGCTGCCACACAAAGCCCCATCTCAGGCGCGGCATCGCCTACACTGCCTATGAGTTCGAGCTCTGGAACCAGCTTCGGTGGTGAGCCGCAGAGTCTTGTTGGCGTCGCGATGGGAGATGGTCTGTCTAGGAGGAGCTGATCTATGTGTTTGTGTCTATTGATTTTTCAACATTTCTGTCAGTGAGCGTTTTTCTGTTTTTTTCCCTTGCCAGATATTCATTCCCATATACGTGACGACTATGAAAAGTGTCTATGCCCATCCATGATTTTAGCTGCAACTCATTTATCTATATCTCTGTTCTTGTTCTCTCCATTGTGGATCTATTGGTCTATGCAGTGCCATTGGCGTTTGAGGAATACATTGTTGGTAATTTTTCCTCGCCAGGGGTGTTTCAAGATTCTAAATATAGACAGTAGAAGCAACACACTCTCAACCTTGAATGCTGGAACACATAATAGAGAAGCATCTCATACACCGATATATGAAGGATGCCGATGAAGAAAATTGTACTCATATGAACAATATCACTAAAAATTACATACAAATAAAGGATCGGGTACTAGAAAGCAAAAACACGCTCTTCGCTGTCATAACCCGTGGCTGTCTTCAAACAGACTCCAAAAAGAACAAAAAAGGAGAGGAAGTGTCTATAGACAGAACAAAACAAAACAAGAAGATATAAACAATCAAGGAAGATTAGTCAAAATCGCAAGCACCAATCCAACCACCGTCGCAGACCAGAGACCGGGCAGTGGAATAGTAAGACCAGCCCCAGCCGTAACCTGATACGAACCCACAGTGACATTAGTACTGGCAAACCCAGCACCACAATGCGCATTGATAATCCTCGCCGAGGGAAGGTAGGTAATATCAAGAGACTGACCATCCTTCTTCGCCCAACGAGCAAAGAGATCCATAGTCGCCTGCAAGCACTGACTGCAAGTAGGTTTCGCACCAGCACTTAACGCACTCCCAATAGGCATAAAGTAAACATTATAATCATCGGGCGCGGAGGAATTCGAGACAGCGTCGACGAAACAGTAATCCTGCGTCGACGGGCTAGTCAGACAAGTGGCACGGTACATCGGTTCATAAGCGACCAAGTCCTTATACGTGCCCGTCACGACTGCATTCCCATTTCCGTAATCCTCAGCGCAATTATCGCTGTTGAGGAGGTCTGCCGCGAGGGAGGTCATGATTGCGGAGCATTGGGATACATCCTGGGAGCAGGAAGCGTCGAGGACGCGGGATGTAGCGGCGGCTGAGGTTAGGGTGTGGAAGAAGGAATTGGAGTTTGCGAGGAGGAGGGAGACGGCGTGGCAGTCAGTGATTGTTGAGTTTGCGCGCCATTTCTTGTAGAAGTTTATGCAGCTGGTTGAGTTTGCGAAGTCGTAGGAGAGGGTATCGTATGGTGTTGGGAGTTCCGAAAGGGAAGATGTTGAGGCTGTGAGGATTCGCCGTTGCAGGGCTTTCTCGTGTGCTGGCTGTTCTCCTGATGTAGAAGATCGCTGTTGATCGGCGATGATCTCTCCACTCGTTTCCCAAGCCGATCGCGGCACAACCGCTTTAGATTGATCTGATACCTCCGCTGGTTGTGCTAATGTTGCGATTGACGATATGCAGAGGAGGATTATTAGGATTAAAGTGGTATAAAGACGGGCCATGTTGAAGCTTGGTGCGCTTGGCCGGTATTGGCGAGAGGTACGTCTGATTCTCGGGAATGATAGATAGTGGCAAGGACATAGGTTAGAAAGAATGAGATCTGCTCTGAGCAAGACGCGATTAGGGAGTGTGGTTGAACGAGTGACGGTGCGCTGGGCGTAATAAAGAAAAAGAGAGTTAGGAGTATGAAGCCGGCTTGGACATGTCGCCGTTACATGGACATGTTCTGTTGATAAGAGATGCCGACGTCGAGATGGGGTTGAGGGCAAGCCTGGTAATATAATAAAGGTTAACGCGATTTTAGTCCATACTTTCGAAGTAAACTTAGCAAGTGAAGCAGCCAAGGCCGAGAACCTGTCTGTGCCATGCGCTAATACCGGAACGAGGCAAGCTTTCAACTGTTGGCCGAAACTAGACTGTTCTGTGGGACTTCGGCTCAGGGGCAGCTGCATCATCCCGTTAATAGTGGTCCATAACCAGGTATAGTCCATATTGTATATTGTACTATTGCACGACATTGGCTTGGTCTGAACTGGCAAAGGCGTTGACACCGGCTTTGGTACCGGAACTGGTGAATTGGCGGAATTGGCGGAACAGCACAATGGGTCAGCCTCAAAGGATTCTGGCCTTGCAGGATCATCCGGTCGAGACCAGTCCATGCGACACGCCCGAATCAGGCATCTTGTCGATCAGTCGGAATCTGTGTGACTCCATCTGAAACTGAAGGGAGTGGTCTGTAGGTAAAATGAAGGGCAGTAAGGAGAGACTCGCACGAGTATGGTACACGTTCTGTAGATCAAGGAGTTACAAAGTAGATCAATTCAGGTCTATTGAGTATATCGGGGTATCAAGATATCAAGTACAATGTTCATACTCCGTAAATGTAGTTGGTCTATAACAGACGGAGATGGAGATTGAGATGGAGATGGAGAGTGGGAAGAAATCCTCGGAGGCCAATTAGGTAAGAGCGAATTCGGTGACTCCCCTCCCCCACAGCCTCCTTGATAGTTAGTCTGTCTCTATAACATCATCCTTTTCTTTTTGCAGCTGTAATATGGAGGATTCATTGGTGCCCGAAACTCGGGTTCTTGCTGTAGCTAGCCATGTAAGTTGTGAAATTGCCTTCTTTCAAGGTCCGAACTGACTCTTCACCAGGTGGTCTATGGGTATGCAATTCCATGTCCCTGATCATGTTGATCATGTCAAAAGATACATAAAAAAGACGACAACTAACAGTTCAGCCATGTCGGAAACACAATGGCAACATTCGTCATGCAATCACTCGGCTGCGAAGTGGCCGCCTTGAACACTGTTCATTTCAGTACGTTGCAGTCCGGCCCTGCATCCGAACCCAGACTCACAAGAAATGACAGGCAACCACACCGGCTATCGCCAATTCAAGGGGACTCGTGCCACCGCCCAGGAAATTTCAGACCTCTACCAGGGGTTGTGTCAGAGTAACCTCACAGACTTCGACGTCATGTTATCGGGCTATGCCCCGAGTGCTGCAGCAGTCGAATCAGTAGGCACCATTGGCATTGATCTGCAGCAAAAGGCTGAAAAGAGGCCCGGCTCTTTCTTTTGGGGTGAGTGCTCCATACTGGCCTGTGCATGTCCCAGCACAGACACTGATAGCGGGTCATAGTGTTGGACCCGGTTATGGGCGATCAAGGACGGTTATATGTCAACGACGATGTAGTCCCGGCATATAAGAAGATTGCTCCTTTTGCCGATCTGATCCTTCCGAACCAGTTCGAAGCCGAGTAAGTCTTTTATCTACTATGTCTCACAATGTCTAATGATCCAGGGTTCTCTCCGGCATCAAAATCACCTCTCTTGCCACACTGGCGGAGGCCATTACAGCCATTCATCGCATCTATTCAGTCCCCCATGTCATCATCACCTCCGTTCAGCTCTTCAAGCTCTCCCAGTCTGGCTCCACCCCACCCCCGCCAGAGAATTTCTTGACAGTAATCGGCTCAACGACAAGATCAGACGGCTCCCCGCGTCTCTTCCGTGTCGATATCCCCGCTCTTGACTGCTTCTTCAGCGGAACTGGTGACATGTTCGCCGCATTGACAGTCGCCCGACTCAGCGAAGCCGTCTCCGCTGCGGGCGATAACCTCCGCGCCACCAAGTCGTGGGTGTCACCAGACATCGTTGCAGCAACCGACCTCCCACTGGCGCAAGCAACCATCAAAGTTCTCTCAAGCATGCACAGCGTGCTGGAGCGAACCATGGAATCGCGCAATGCCGAACTGGCTGTAGCTGTCCCCGCGCATAACGGCGACCTGACTACCGAGGAGCAAGCGAAACGGGATTATCTTCGCCAAACCAAAGCCGCTGAAGTCCGGCTGGTCCGGAACACGCGAGTCCTACGTGATCCCAAGATCCAATTCAAGGTGCAGGATTGGCGAAAGGAGGACCTTCCAGCGCATTTGCAATAGGTGGTTTTCCTTTGATCTCATGATGCATACATAACTTGCATGCAACACGATTGGACGATGGAACTAGAGGCATGGAAGTTCTGGTAAAGGCGGCATAGATGGTATTACGGGTGGGTGGACTCATTCTTCCAAAACCTTTCGGTCTGTACATAGATTCAGTTCTTAGATCAAGCCATGAATTTGTTTTATCATTGTAACGTCTCATGCGCATGTCAATCGTAAGTAGCCACCCCAGCCTATCTATTTTTATTATCTCATTTTTCCATTTTTCATACCCAATGACATTTAAACGCCAGTGCTGCCGAATCCACCGGCACCACGGACACTTTCCTCGAGCTCCTCGACGACGGCAACCTCGGGGGTGTAGATCTACGTAACAGTCAGACAAAGCAGTTACATAATGACTGGGGATAAACTTACCCGCTCCAGAACCAGCTGGGCAACACGATCACCGACCTTGACTATAGACCCAAGACACATTAGCAAACATCCTGCAATCCAAGACCGCAACACATACCCGGGAAATCAACATCAGAGTGGTTAAACAGAAGGACCTTAACCTCGCCACGATAATCAGCATCAATGACACCAGCACCGGTATCAATGAAATGTTTAGCAGCAAGACCGGAGCGAGGAGCGATACGGCCATCTACCAGCCATAGTATTAGCAATCCAATCCAACACTACAGTATAACTCCAAGATCAATGCAAGATGTATTCAACATACAAGTACCCTCAGGCACAGCAATAGCAATGCCGGTATCGACAGCACCCTTGCCCTTAGCCGGAATGACAGTCTCCTTGGAACTGTAGATATCATACCCGGCAGCAAAAGCCGAGCCGCGCGTGGGTGCCTGGGCAGTTTCCACAAGCTTCTTCACCAGCAGTGGGGGAAGAGGCTGGCTGATGGATGTCACGGCTGGGGCGGTCATGGTGTCTGTGTTTGTTTCTGTCTTGGTGCGTTTTGCGAGAGGGGAGGCGGGGAGGGAGGGAGGTTGACGGGCTTTGGTTTCGGATTCGGTTGGTGGGGTTGTCTCTTTGGTCATGGTATGTCAATGTGGAGGTGGAGGAGAGAGGGAGATCTAAAGGGTCTAAAGGGTCTAAAGTGTCTTCAAAAATTGCGGTGTGTCGCGTCTCACCGCTGGGACGCGCCGCGGCTGTTTGAAGTGTTTGTCTTCGCCCCGCTCCCGAGGGAATACTGGGGCCGAGGTTCGCCCCGGAGTCGGTTACTCGCATTGACTACTTGTACTTCTGTTCAGCGCTTTGCATATCTGCATACTTGTTCTTTGGTTCTGGATTCAATTATGGCAGGAGCTGTGCGCCAACCTATAGATATTCCCTCGTTGGAGCGGTACATTGACCAAACTGTACCAGAGCTCAAGACTCCACTCGATGTCAAACAGGTAAGTCTGCCACATCAGCATATAGCTTTGACTAACGTCTTTGTCTATTAGTTCGGTTTCGGCCAATCTAACCCTACCTACCTCCTTACCACCGCCGATGGAAAGCAAGTTGTTCTGCGGAAGAAGCCTCCTGGCAAGCTGCTCTCCAAGACAGCTCACAAGGTGGAGCGAGAGTACAAGATCATTCGGGCTTTAGGGGATACCGATGTCCCAGTTCCCAAGGCATACTGCCTATGCGAAGACAATGCCGTCATCGGAACACCGTTTTATATCATGGAGTTCCTGGACGGGCGACACTTTACCGACCCAGCCATGCCTGGAGTGAGCGGCGAGGAGAGGAACGCACTGTATGCAACCCCATCAAGACAACGCTGGAAGCAATGACGATACTGACCAAAGCAGATGGAAGAATGCAGTGCAAACCCTAGCCAAATTCCACAGCGTAATCCCCAAGACCGTCGGACTCGAGACATTCGGCAAACCAAGCGGCTTCTTCGACCGCCAAATCGCAACCTTCACCACCATCTCCAACGCCCAAGCCCAAGTGCTAGATGTTGACACCAAAGAACCCGTCGGCGAACTCCCCCACTTCAAGGACATGGTAACCTTCTTCTCCAACAAGAGCACGCAACCCCGCGACCGGGGCACCCTCGTGCACGGCGACTACAAAATCGACAACATGATCTTCCACAAGACGGAGCCCCGCGTCATCGGAATCCTAGACTGGGAAATGGCCACGGTCGGGCACCCGCTGTCGGACTTTTGCAACCTAACCAGTCCCTACATAATGGAAGGCGCCGACTCGCAGCTGGAACAATTCAAACCAGGCGTGCTGGCCGGGCTGCCCACCCGTGCGGACTGCATTCGCTGGTACGCCGAGGTATCCGGGTACGACACTCGAGGGGATATCGCCTGGGGGGGATGCGTTCTTTGCTTTCCGGGGATCCGTGATTATGCAGGGCATAGCGGCCCGGTTTGCGGGGCGGCAGGCCAGTAGTGCGCGGGCAGGCGATTATGCGAAACGAGCGAAGCCATTTGCGTTGGGGGCTTGGGAGAGGGTGAAGCGGGTGCAGGAGCAGGGTACCAAGGGGAAGTTGTGATAGAATCACTTGACATTAACATTTACTGGAAGTACAGATAGTGCCAATAGTGCCATTAGTGCCAAATAAACTCTGTATATACAAGAGAAAGTTGAAGCCTAACAGTGTAAGCACTTAACCCCATTCGGTCTTCATATGCAGAGAAATCACGACGTGGCGAAGGCGCTCTCGGGCCTTTATAGAGTGCAACGGCGAGTTATGATTGGTCGAGACAAGGTCTGCGGCTCTACGCGTACGTGAGGCTGAGGGGTTGAAGAACCCACTTTACAATACGATACACCCGTGGTCCTATTTTTACTCGGGGATGCGGCTGAGGATAGGGGAACACTACAACTCACTCATGCATGTCCAAGTATAGTACTGTATGCACACATAGGCTGGCTAGACTGAAACGTGGATCTGCTTGACAGCGCGTTGGCAGATCATGAAGAGGGGGTGCGTTAAAAGTACGTTACCTGAAACCACGAACGGAGCCATCATCAAGCCCCCTGTGGGGCCGGTTGTTGACTCCGGAGTAGCGGTGGGGATGATCGAGTTGAATCCCGTGAATCCCGAGAGGGGAAGGGGGTTTAGGAGGAATAGTAAGAAAAGGTAAAGAGAGTATGTGTGTGTGAGAGAGAAAGAGGATATGTAGGAAGAAAGAGGGGATATGTAAGATAACTACATGAGTACACCTGGGCAGCAAGTACAAAAAAGTCGGGATATAGAATAGATTACCTTACCATACCATACCATGCGGCTCACCTCTCCCCCCAAGTTCCTATTCTCCTTTCTCCTTTTGCTTTTCTCTTTTTCTTTCCCTTTTTTTCTTTTTTTTCCCTTTCTTTTTCTTTTTCTTTTTCTGTTCTTCTTTCTGCTTTCTGCGTCATTCTGTTCCTCACGTGGAACTTCCAAGGAGCCTCTGACTTCAGTCTGGTCTGGTCTGGGACCTTAGCCTCTTTTCCTCACCTTCCCTTATTTTTGCTTTTTGCTCTAGCTCTTGACTTTGCCTCTGTACTTCGCTTTGATCCTCGGACACCCTGTCCTACCTGGCAGATGGCGTCGTGACTTCGGATCACTTGAGCCTCACGGGACCCATCAACTACCCGCTCTCACCTTTCCGGGTAAGTTCATTCCACTTCATCTCTCTCTAGCTCTACACCTTTCTGCCTTTCTGCATTTCTGCACCTCTACACTTTTGCACTTCGCTCTTTTCTTCTGCCATGCCTGGCCTGTTCTTGTTTTGTTTCTATTTTCTGTCCTCGGATAATCCTCTGTCCGTAACCCCTCATCTCCCATCCCAACTTGTCAGGTCCCTTCCCTACTCTTTCCTCCGATATTCGGACTGTATCTTTTCTTTTTCGGTAATTCCTATATCTAACCATCGATAGGCAATTCTGATGTGTGACCACCAATCACAAGTATAAAAGTGCTGATGCACTTCATTGATGACGTCCGACATGTATGACTCGGATGATGCCTACAATAGGTCGCCAGGCTTAGAGGCGACAAAGGTCAATTATGGAGACAATCCATCACCACCGCCATTTGTCCCAACCGACCCCAAAGATGGCGCGACGGGTCCCCGTAAGCCCGCGCCAGAGAATCAGACCTCAACCCGTGAGGGCGACCGAGTGCTGATGGGGTTTCTAGCACCGAACCACCCCGAAATCGCCATCTCTGCTAGGGACACTCCGCTGGATTTAGATCGCAAAAGTCAAAAGCAACCGTCAGACTTTGATCCGAGGAAATTAAATCCTTTAAATCCTTTAAATCCTTTCGCAAAGACTGAGAAGGAGATCACGGAAAAGCCGACCCTGGCTCCGATCCCAGAGAAAGAGGAATTGAGAAAACGCCTTCCGTCAATCAGTGAACGTGCGGCGGAATTGCCTTTCAGCAAGACACCGCCAGAGATCAAGTCCCGACTGCCATCATTACAACCGATCCAAGCATCGCCAGGGTCCTGCGCAAACTCCCCAGAAAGCAGTCAAACCCTGCCTTCAATCCGCGAAACGCTCAGTGCATTGACAGACTTTGGCCCACACCCTCCACACCCATCACGCCCATTTTCATCATGTCCGACATCAACAACATCAGGAAATGACTCGCCTTACGATCGACCATTCCCGGCCAAGTTTCCCATTCCCGCGAGCCCTTACTCTCACTACTCGCCCGTGAGCATGAAAGACTCCTCTACCAACCCTTCTCCGGCCTCGCATGCGGTTTTCTGGCGCGGTCCCACTCAGACAGATATTCTAACAGCTCCAACCCCGTATGAGGCTTCTCCAATGACAGCCACGAGTCCTACCAGCTATCCTACACCGACTGAACCGGTTGGGACAGGAATGAGTGATCGTGTCTCACTCGCTGCGTCGACTCCTCAGGCCAATGGGGGGCCGACGGGTAGTTACAAGTGCACTCATCCGGGTTGTACTGCCGCACCTTTCCAAACACAATATCTCCTCAAGTAAGAGCACAAAGAAACAGAAAGAACCCCTCTAACAAATACCAGCTCCCACGCCAATGTGCACTCCCAAGATCGACCCCATTTCTGCCCAGTAGAGGGCTGCCCACGCGCCCTCGGAGGTAAAGGCTTCAAGCGCAAAAATGAAATGATGCGCCACGGTCTCGTCCACAACTCTCCGGGCTATGTGTGTCCCTTCTGTCCAGACCAACAACACAAATACCCTCGACCCGACAATCTTCAACGGTTCGTACTCCGAGCCTCAATCTGACATCAGCCCAACTGACACTCTTAGACATGTCCGTGTACACCACGTCGACAAGAACAAAGACGATCCAATTCTGAGACAGGTTCTCGCCCAAAGGCCTATTGGCAGTGCCCGTGGCCGAAAACGAAGGATGAACAATACTTGACATCTTCGTTTCTATTCTTTCATTATTCTTTGATTTGTCATTTCCTTCTTGTTCCTATTTTTGATCTCTACCAGTCCGGTGTACCCTTTACCCCTCCCATCACCTTGTACCTGTGTATCCCGGATGTCTCGAACAAGCGCCTCAGTATGACACAGCATGCAACCCTGGCGTTTTGTGTTTTATTTACCTCCATTACCATCACCATTACCACCTATCACTTCCTTACATCTCCCTTTTTCTCTCTCTCCCTCCTTCTCTCTCTATCTATCTACCTTACGCGTGACGACCTTCCTCAGCCGTGATACCTTTCTGCTGTTTATCTTTATTAGTATCCTTTTATCCTTTGGTTCTTCTGCAATGATACCATCCGTTGTCCATTGTTAGAAATTCATGATATTACATGGGCCATTCGTTTATTCGGGGTGTCGTGTTCATTTACTATCTTTTACTTGTCTATAACTTATATCTTGTCTGATCAATTGCATTGGGTTGCCTTTCTTCTACATTCGCTTTCGATGTCTTTGCGTGCTTAGAAGGGAAGGGAGAGAGGTTTGGAGGGGTTTCATGTTGATCATTCCCGAAGTGTCTTTTCTTCAGGATTCAAGTGGGTTCCGCGAAGCGTGGAAATACGAAGGGTTCAAGAACAGGCCAGTGAGCCAATGAGGTTGAAAAAGACCTCTGCGTCTATGAGAAGTCTGATCAAGGCACTAGCAAAAGAACCCCCCCGAAGCTTTTATAAGGCCCGTCACAGCTGGACCGAATATGGGTCTACAGTATACATATGTACACTCGCTTGATACGCATTGCACGACTTAATTGTTTAATTGGGACTAGAACGACGAATTTCAATTATTATAGTGAAAGACTATACGGAGACTAGACCATACACGCTCCGGTACGTTATGGCCCACAGTAACGTGACGATATAAGAACGAAGAAAAGACTGGATTATAGAGAGAATAAAGGCAGATAGAAGGTGGAAGGCCGAAAGTGCATTTCAATGAAAGAGGTCTACAGGAAGCAAATAACAAAAATCAAACGAAGTATCGACAAATAAATTGCATTTTCGCCAGGGTTATAAGGACCACAGCCAGCATCGCCCACCATTGAGATAACAATAACAACTACCAAAAACCAGGTATATCGGCAACAAGAAAAGAAGACTAACCAACAACACAATACCAAGAAAAAGATCCATACAATCGCTGGCATCATAAAAAAACAAGATCAAGTGAGAAAAAGCTAGCTAAAGAGAATCATATCGTTGCCTTAAAGGCACATTCAAGAAAAAGAGAGCAAACATAAACATATCAAGAAGACATCGTACCGTGACAAAGAGATCATCATATCAACACGGAGAACACTCGTTTTGTACATGTCGTAAGGTCGGGATAAACAGAATGAAAGGGGGAAGGGGGAATTGAACGCATGAAATCGAATCGTAGAGTATGATTAGGTGAACTCCACACCATGCGCTTGCTGCCTTTCTTGGCGGGTACGGGCTCGCTCGGCACGTCTGCGACGGCGGTTATTCGCGTATGAACCGCTGACGTCGGTGCCTGTATATGTAGGGGAGGTGATACTACCGGGGCCGTAGGGCATGCTCGAAGGTGCAGGGTTGGGGATAGGAGGGGGCGGCGGCATTAGGCTGACTTGGGATTGGGGCGCTGCCCATGAGGATGAGGGGGCCATAGTTGCTTGTGGGGGAGCGAGGGGGGCAACGCCTGCAGCGGCTTGTTGGCGTCGTGTTTCCGCGTCCTGTCGGCGTTCCATTTCTTCGACGCGGCGCCAGCGATCATCATGGGCGTCTTCGTGGCCGGATAGGGAGCCTATACTGCTGTTGCGACGGCGAGAGTGGCGTCTTTCTCTGCGGCGGGCTTCGCGACTTGCCGCTGCTTCTTCTTCTGTCAGTCGGCGAAGGGTTACATGTCGTCCATCGTTGTGCATCTTGACTTTGACAGATACTGGTGGTGACTCGACATGATCATCGCGGTGTCGGCTGTTGCTTCGGCTGTGGCGAGAGGCTGCTCCGAGTGCTGCTCCGGCGGCAACAGGTGCAGCTAGCTCTGTTGCATCGTGGGAAAGACGGGAGTGACGAGAGGGGGGACGTTCAGGCCGCAAGTCACCCGAGAATTGTTGGTGAGCTGGCGGCATCGGGGGTGGCATATCTGAGACCATGCTACTATGAACAGCGCCGGATGCCATAGGCTCAGCAGTGAGGAGAGACTCCCCATGTGATGCATGTCGAGGGGGGCGGGTCAGGTCTGTTTCAGTGAGATCGCTTTCAGAGTACGAGCTGGTCCTTCTTCTTGGGTAGAAGCTTCCTTCTCCCTGAGGACGTCGTTTGCTGTTTGCTCTTTGTAATGATTCATCAATGTCGTCTCGGCGGCGAACCTCCTCCAACCGTTGTTTCTCTTCATCTTCCTTGTTGCCACGGCTAAACAATTTCTTCACGGCAGCAAAAGCACCGACGCCCAAAACCGCATCTTTGATGCCAGATGACCTCCGCCTGGGTGGCTCGGTGAAGTATGTACTGTTGTAATAGTAAGATGAGCCCGGGCTCTGCGATCTGCTCGGCGGACGGCTCGGCGGTCGATTAAGTGGCGTTCGATGGCTTGGCTCTGGTCGGCCATCTTCCATCCTGCTAAGCGACTCGTCTGTGTAGCTATGAGTGCGCGAGTGAGGAGCGGGTCTATACCGACCTGACTCGGCATCATCTTCACGCTTCTTTCGACGATCCCACCACTTCTTGGCCAAAAGACCAGCCCCGGCTAATGCGCCAATTTCGAAGAGTTTCTTACCGAAACCACCACCATGGTGCGAAGGTTCATTTGAGTATTTCTCATCCGAAACAGAGGTGCGGGACTCCTCGTAGACCTGACTGGCGTGGCGACTGCGAGGACGTCGTCGGAACATAGAAGCCAGGCCAGCGGCCATAGCACCACCAGCGAGTGCTTCACCCACATGTCCACCCCCATGGTGTTCCGAGACCTCTGACGGTCCAGTGTAATGACTATGACCACCGCCATGTTCACTCCCCATATGATATCCTTCGGTATCATACCGATAAGAGAGTATAAAGTAAGCAACCAGGTAGGCAAAGGCGGCAAGAGCGAACAAGATGAAAAGGACCTTGGGCGAGCCGTAAAGTGTAAGTCCCAATGGGATCTGAACAATGCCCAGGATGACGAGGGCACGGCCCATCCACCGGTGAAACTAATACATGTTAGATCGAAACTTCACTTCTTTTCAATTAGTTACTTACCACCAGCTTCAAGGGGACATGAACTCGTTGTCTTTTGCTCTCCACCTTGTGCACGAACCAGCCCCAGAGCACCTGGAAAATAACCAAAACGTAGATTGCCAGGCCAATTCCATGGTGAGGGTTGGTCAGGCTTCTTTCTGGCCCGACAGCAAACCATCCAAGCACAAACACGACAGTGCTCAAGAGCAGAGTCAGCGCCTGACCCCAGGCGTGCAATTTAAATGCCCAGTATGGGTTCCATCGGGAGTAGTATCGAATTATTAGGGTTGATATGGGCACGATGCCCAAGAAAACGATTGCTGCAATAACGCCGTGCGCGATGATAATGGAATGGTACCCGGCCATATCTTTGAAACGATTGCCCATGCCTGAAATAAGTTAGTAACAAATTAAAGAAACAAAGGGATTATAAGAATATATAATGTTTCCAACTAACCATTGTATCGCATCGTCTCAAAATTGACGCCCATCAAATTGGGTAGCAAGAAGGTATCTCGCCCCGAGTCCCAGGTGCCATCTCCAACATGTAGGGTGTTTGACGAGTATGTGTTACTCCCCGCAGCGGCGAGGTCTGAGACTGACATTTTGCGTCGGATTCTTCGAATACCACGCGATCTTCAATCTGGAATGTCGGAGTTACCGAAGGAGATCTGTCGGGATCCCCCGATCTGAAGAATGCACCATGCGACAGCGGGTTCGGAAGTGAAACTGGAATGCTAAATGGCAAGTGGCCGATGAATTGTGTATTGTTCAATCAATAGGCTCGGAATACGGTGTTTCACAAGACCTAGGTAGGGAGGTCGAGGTGGACAAGAGGTCGAGAAGCGTAAGGAGAGGTAGGAAAAGAAGTGCTTTAGGGTAAAAATGTGAAGCCCGATAAGATTGGAAATATGGCCGTCTGAACAAGACCGTAAGTACAAGGAAGGAAGGAATCACAACAGGTCTGGAGAGCTGACCGAATCCCCAGTCAACTGTTTGCCATTTGGGGTTTAGCGTGACAACACATAACCCGGACAACCACTGCTGACTCAGCCACAGAAACTGACCGCCTTCCTGATCGGACATATCTTATCAGCTGATCTTATCATTGCGTGCTGAACACGCCAACTTCGTCAAGTCTCCTCCCTGTGTCTCCCCTCTTCTTCTCTTCTCTTTTTCCAGGGATGACGTCCTAGACTGATCCAACATGACCTCTCAGATTGAGGTGTTCATTAAAGCCCTCTCCCGGTTCGTCGCCTCTCTATCTGCTATAGAGACATAACTAACCTTCATAGGCTCCTAGGGTGGGCATAGTGAGTTCCGCATCCCTCCGACCTGCACCGGATCACAACTGACTCAAACACAGCATGCTCTGTTGGTCTGGGTCTTTCTATCCCCAACCCCTCACCAATATCAAACGCAAGTCTACGGTCGGCTTATCGATTGATCTATCCACAATCAATCCATTGGGTTTCGTCTGCTATGCGATATACACCGGTGCGTTCCTATACTCGCCCATGATCCGCGCGCAGTATGCCGCTCGACACCCGGCGGCTGAGGAGCCGACAGTCCGGTTCAATGACTTTGCATTTGCGGCCCACGCGGTGCTGTTGACTGTGATCATGTATACGCAGTTCTGGCCTTTCATCTGGGGTCTGCATGTGTCCCGCTTTCAGAGGATTAGCTGGCTAATGGCGGGTCTCTTCTGGGGATCTGTTCTGGCTCCTTTGATGGTTATGTGGATTGTGTTAGCGCGTAGCCCGGATGGGGGTTATGATCCTTCATCCTGGGCGTGGATTGACGTGGTAAGTGAAGAGATGTTGAGTAGAGATATCGCACTCCGATGATTTGGAAAAGGAGAGAAACCTAATATGCAACCAGATCTACTCGTTCTCATATGTCAAACTTCTTATCACCATTGTGAAGTATATGCCGCAGGTGTGGTTGAACTACCAGCGCAAGTCAACGGTGGGTTGGAGTATAGGGACCATTTTGCTGGATTTGGCTGGCGGTGTTCTTTCAATGGTTCAACTGGTACTCGACTCCAGTCTCCAAAGTGACTGGAGCGGTATCACCGGTAACCCGGTTAAGCTGCTGCTCGGCAACGTTACCATCTTCTTCGATGCGATCTTCGTGATCCAACACTATGTCTTGTACCGGGACGACTCGAAAAGAACCCCTGGCCCGGGCGTGCGGACACCCCTCCTGGTCGGGCAAGACGACACTGTGAGAGCCCAGGCGTGAAGTTAGTCATACATGGGGGCCGAATTCAAGGCATGGAGCATTTCTCTATTTTTGTAGCGTTGTTTTGAGACATGGGGGCGGGTTTCCGATCCCCGTCTCACATCAAGACCTTGGCGATCCAAGGCGTTTCTATAAGGCTAGGCTATAGATGTATAATGATTTGAGACACGAAGATTGCAAGGTCGAGCGAGATCCAGCGAGAAGGAGTACAGAGTGCATAAGAGGCTTGAAGTAAGACACCGCTACTCAGATTTGGGGGCCCCCAACATCTGCCCCTCCACAGCACAATATAATTGGTCCAGCACAGGGATAAGCACAAAGTACTCTTCTTCATCCAATCACTTCACTCAATACGGCGTTGCCGAGTTCCGTCGACGGTTCTGACCGTCGGTGTCGGGTTTTGGGGCTCTAGGCACTGCCATAGCTGAGCCAAGTCCGCAGTCCTATCCATTTTCGATCATTCTTCTTCTTCATTCTCCCTCGTTATGCACCATGAGTGGCCCGCGCCGTTGCCTTCTTCAAGAAGTGATCGCCGTACCTTGATAAAAATATGTGAATCATTTCATACCCCAGCGCCTTACGCGTGTTGCGTATGAGAAATCAGAATACCACCTTTCCTTGAACGTAACGTTGAAGCTGACTGAGGGAAATTTGGAAGCAAAGTGTATAACTTCATGATGGATTTATAATGGAGTACAAACATGAGGTCGCCACGTTTCATGAATAGCGTGTTACACTAGAGGTACAAATAACACATAAGGCTGTGAAGGCTGAGCTACGATCAACCCGAAGAGTTGGGCGTCGCATGGCTTTGCCTGGGGGCCAATAAGCGATGAAAGTAGTACAGACCCTGTCCAAGATCGTAATGATACCCTATGGAAATGCCACTCCCGTCATCTATCAGCCCTAATGCCGTTAGTAAAGCGCACCGTACTTCTACAAATGGGAGACTAGTCTATGCAAGCCCCATGGATCATCGCTGCCAAGGACTATGCCCGCAAGCCCATGTTTGTGATTCAGAATGATTCAACATCAGATTTGGGGATAAGCTGTATTATCAGTACTATCTGAAGTACCTGCAGATCCATCTCAAATTCCTATGCGGAACGCCTGGTTGTTAGGATTACAGCACTGCCTCACGCTGTTTATACGCCATAAATATAGCTGCATCTGCTGGATACGAGCCTCTTCGATCCCCAGGAGAACCTTATAACACTTAGGGTTGTCTTCTAACTCAGACTCTACGCCTGACCACGTTTCTTTCGTCTTTCTTTTACAAGCTAACTGTATGAGGGCGCTTCCCTCCACATCCATCTACTTCACGGCCGAAGTTCTCTCAGCCCTACCACTCCCAGAACTCTTCCATCATTGCCTCTCGATCACCATGTCCAACCTGTATTCTCGTAATCAAAAACCAAACAGCATGTATCCCACTGTGCCTGACAGAGGCCGGGAGTTAGAGCCATACATGGTGGGCCTAACAGGCCACCCTGAACTCAACCCTCACCTCTCCTCTGGCATGAAACCGCTAGACTTTATGGACACACCAGCCCCACGAATGTTCCTCGCACCGAAAAACTATTCCTCAACCCGACGAGGCTCATGTTGTAGCGATACACTGGGCTCACAATACGCATGGTCCACAGCCTCCAACGCAGATCTACTTGCAACCTCCCCAGCTCTATCCTCGCTCGAGCCCTCGGCCTGCTCAGGACCAACCTCTCCCTACATGCAGAGCTACTACCCATCGGGCCATATGCAGCCCGCTATAAACACGCCCGATATGTCAACCTATAGCCCCCAGCAAATCAACAAATGGTGCATCGAGACCAACCCCACCGGCGACTTCTACTCTTCCTACCAAGCAATAAACCCAGGTGCCATGCCCTACACACACACTACAGATGTTCAATCAGACCCTTTCGCCCACAGTAACTCCCTGAGCACAGCAAACGACTGGCTCTCAATGCCAGCCTTCACAGACCCAATCCCAATTCCAGAATCCTTCTTCCCAGTCTCAATCTCGCAACCTCAATCCCAACAACTCATCCCCTCATCATCATCATCAACAACAACAACAACTACTACTACTACTACTACTTCAAATACCTCCTCCACAGGAACACGCCCCTCCCCAACCCGCTCCTTCTCTGACAATCCCTCCCCACCAAGCAGCACAAGCGACCTAACACACTACGGAACCCCAACAGCAGACGGAGCCTGGCGGTGCGCACACCCGGGCTGTTCCTCGCAGGCTGTATTCCGACGTGGATGTGATCTGCGGAAGCATTTCAATCGGCATCGGAAGTATCTCTTCTGTCGGCATGAGGGGTGTCCGCAGGCTGTGCATAATGGGTTTTCTAGTAAGAAGGATCGCGCGAGGCATGAGGCTAAGCATAATCCTGGGATTGTTTGTGAGGCTGTGGGTTGTGGGCGGGTTTTTAGTCGGGTTGATAATATGAAAGATCACGTTAGAAGGATTCATCGGAGGGGGTGATGGGAGGTGAGATGGTGGGATTTACTCTGGGTATGGTTATGGATATGATGGTGACGACGTCATGGGATATATGTTGTATTTCTTGATTTGTTTTTCCTTTTGTTTTCTTTTCCTTTTCTTTGGATTTCGCTTGTACTATAAGTGGGAATGGGTCGGGTAAGGCGAATTGGGAAGGGTTGCGTCTCCTCCCGGTGAGGGTTGACTTGCTAAAAACATACTGGAGGCATATGATAAAGGGATTAGGGCTCGTCTGTTTAGAATGAGAATTGATGTCCCCCGTGTGGGGTTCCTGCGTTGATTAGGTGCTTAGTGCTGAAAGATAAATAGGAACAAAAAATCCCTGACAAATTAAATAAAAACTAAAATTACAAGGCTTGCTAGAGGGAAATATCACTTATTGTCTTAGTGGCGGCCGGAAGCCCTAAATCCACTAGACTATACGCATATATCGAGTCGAACTCCGCTACAGTCACTCATCTCTGTTCCTCACCTCTCTTCCGGTTTTCTTTTCTTTTTTCGATCACCTCAATAGCCTGCTAAAATGGCATCTGCAGTTGACTCTTAGCACGGTTTTCCGGGTAGACGGCATCGTGGCCGTCATTACCGGAGGAGGCAAGTGGTCAGTGGAGTCCACCACCATTGTCGAAGGGATTTTGCTAAACAATTTGTCCCACTGGGTATTGGGCTTACTATGTCACGGGCTCTTGCAGCCAACGGCGCGCAGAAGGTCTATGTTCTAGGACGTCGACTGGAAGTGCTAGAGAAGGCAGCCGAGGAGTACCCACATAGTCCCAGTCCAAGCCGATGTGACATCCAAGACTGGCCTTCAAGCCGCAGTGGACCACATTAAAAATGAAGTCGGCTATGTCAACCTCGTCGTCGCCAATTCGGGCAACATCGGACCCGCGGTGCGCTTTAGTCCCAGTGCATCGATTTCCGAGCTGCGCGAGACCCTCTTTGCCAACTTTCCCCGGACGAAATGAACGACGCTCTAGCTCTTAACATCACCGGGCCTTCTTTACCATGACGGCTTTCCTGGAGCTGCTCGACGCTGGTACCCAGAATGCCTTACAGGGCGGCTTCGGCAAGCCCGCCAAGGAGGGTAGGTGTATAACTTAGAACCGTAGGGTATAGCTTATACACCATTGCATAAAAAACGCTTTTGTGGTCATTACAATGTTCTAGTAAATCTGCCTTGTCTTTTTATACTTTGGTTTTTGGTTTTGCATGATGCATGATTCTGGCTTTGGAGGGTTTAGCTTCTAGATCCGCCTCGCATAAACTGATCTTAGTAGGAGTAGCAGCAAGGTGAAACTGATTGAAAAGATTGAAAAAAAAAGGAAAAAAAAGGAAAAATAAAAAGAAAGAAAGAAAAAAAGAAAGAAAGAAAGAAAGAAAGAAAACGTTAACAGCCAGGGTCACAGCCAAGGTCAAGTAAAGGTAAAATTTGAAAAGCCACTCGAGCTCGCGCCTTGAAAGCCATTGTAGCCGGTGTGACCATGCAAAGTGTAGTTTGTCGACGAAGGGCTTCCTGGGCAGGAAGTATTGATAGAAGAACCCACAGATGCTTGATTTGGAGTCCCAGTAATATCAGCCTCATTCTCCTTCCGAGATGTCGCAATCAAACTAGCAATGAGAGTCTGAATGTGTTCATAGCCCGCGTCCAATCGACCACTGAACTTAGCCATGTTGAAATGATTAGCTTCAATACTGCAATTCTTATAGCCTCTAAGGACTGCAGAGTCCTCTTCAACAATCCTGCCCACCGCGTCATTTATCTGCTTGGCCTCGTAGAAACAAAAGACCTCCAAAGAGATATCCCCCCGACGAAGCATAGACTGAAATCCAGTCCCAACTCTTTGCAGGTCGTTCGGCCCAGGATTTGTCCCCACAGTCTCTTTTTTGGCTATATGAGAGGCTTTTATATACCTTGTGAGCCTCTCGCCATGAAATGCTAATGATGAACCGTGGTGCGGAGTTCCCATGAAGATAATGCCAACAGCATAATTTGAGATTTGCCAGAGACCATCAACCTGAGTACTGAGTATAAGCGCTTGCTGGCATACAAGACCGCCAAAGCCATGTGCAATAAATAAGATGGGTCTTGTAGGGAAGTTTTCTCTTTGGCTGACAAGCGCATAGGCCAGTGATTGGCCGTGGTCGTATAATCGATTTGAGGAAGAAATTGTCGAGAGTCCAGCGACATCGACATCGTATCCAAAGGTCATGATACGTGCAGCAGGGAAGTCTCCGACCAGGAGGTCTTGGGGCCAGCAAGTGCCCTTTTTATGCGTCCATGTTGTCTCGCGGTTGCCAGTTAATCCATGGACAAAGACAATACTAGTCAATGTCAGTATCATTATTTTGTTTGGTCTCTGTGAACTCACTCCAGGCCGGAATTGGACGGATCAGAGAGTATTTTCATGCCTATAGCACCCTCTGTAGAGAACCTGTGTGTTGTGAGCTTATTCTATGGTCAGTTCTGGGAATACTTACAGATTCTGATCCGTCGAGCTTCTCCGCAGTCTATCCTTGATGGCCTTCATACTGTTGTGATAGAAGAACAGAGTTATCAATCTATAGTTTCAGATACTAATAAAAAGATGAAGCAGGAAGACGAATGAGCGAGGGATGAGATGGGTTCGTTCATCGCCTGGATGGTGCCCAGCTTAATATACAACCTATACAACCCTGTCTGAAACCGAGACCCCGCTTCTTAAAATGTCAACGAAGATTCCCACGTCCGTATCAGAATCTAAGCGAAAATTACACGGGAAATCTCTTGTGGCTGTCAACGAGCATTTCTGTGAGTATATCTCGAGCCCCAATGTTGTGACATGCCCAGACACAGACCAGAAGACTCCATATCCCCTCCCCATCTAAGACGCTATAGGCTCTGCAAGGCGTTGTACAGTTTTACCTCGCCCAGAACGCATTGGACGAAGGGGACGGATATACTTGAGGAAATCCACAGATGTGCTAAATAGGATGACAGGTCCGGATCATCCCGAGAGCATGCAAGGTATGATGCTTCTTGTCGAGTATAGAGGGGTAGGAAAAGGTCCTGTGAGCCAATCTACTGGGTTTTAGCAAAAGGGTTTGAATGATTATTGATTCAAATGATTAATGCTATTACATTCTTTTCCCACTGACTTTCATGATACCTCGAAGTTTTGACAATCAAAATCAAACAATAGCAACAACAACAAAGGGCCTCTCAGGAATACATATACATCATACCCATGACTCATGACTCAATGTTCAAACACAAACATATCTCGAAGGAAAACAAAAGCATTACACAAACAGATGATCATAGACATAACATATGCAAACAAGTATCGGAATTGGCTCAAACGTATCCCTTGGTCTGCATGTCCTTTCAATCTTGCCTGATGCCATGGGCTCTTCGCAATTTGGCACTCAGTTGGAGTTGTTGGGTACAAACCTCACACCACCACCGGTAATGAGTCTCAGTCCACGTTTGGCCATTGCTCGAATGACGACAGAGACAAACGTTGAAAACAGAAGCTTGACAAAGTAGATGATTGCAGCACCGATGCGAGTATTTTCCAGAAGTTGGAGGGCATAGAAGAAGACACCCACAGGCATGATGATCAAAATCGCGGGAAGGATGATGCAGAACTGGCAAAGGACTTCATCAAGGGGCGGCTGAAAGGCAAGTTGTTCAAGTTCAGGTGCAAAGCGAGGCATCTTGCCCTCCGATAGAGTCGCTTGGGACACGATGGTGGCAATCACATACTTTAGGTCCTTCCGGGGAGAGCTAGCCGGTTGTTCTCGAGGTCTGTAAATTGCAATTAAGAACGCCATAGAACGAGGGACCTTTTTCTTAGTTTTTCCTGTGCTCTTTGGCTCATCAGCGATGAGAGTGCCTGCTGCGTTTCCCGAATAGTCATTAAATGTTGCATTTGGTAGACTTGAATGGAACGGAGGACGCATGCCAGGCTGATCCCGGGTCCGGGATGCCTGGGCCGAGGCCATATTCATGGGGCTGTGTGGCGGAGAGACTCGATGAGGGGTTGCACGACGGATAACCTTCCACCTACCATGTTGCTTCTGCCGAGAGGATGCGAGATGGTCCTGCTTTCGTTCAACCGAGGGCAGCGGGCGTTGTGCTGGTGAAGGCGGGATCGGAGAACTAGCAGGAGAAAAACGAACGGATCGCGGCGCCGAGCCAGGGTTGCCAGATTTCTTGAGAGAGCTGACATTTGGGGCTGGGTGATGGTTTGCTAGAGCAGCGATGGGAGGCTTGAGTAATTGTTGCTGATCGCTCAAAAGACGCACTTTTGTAGGTGTTGGCGATTGACTACTATCACGTCCACCAAAGACAGAGTGTCCCTTGGGCGAGTCTGCCTCGGGCGAATCTTGAAAGCAGTCGTAGTTAAACTCCTCGGTATTCGGCATATCATTCAGGTGTAAGTACTCGGTGGCATGAGGCACCACGGGTTCTTCGTTGCTGTCGTTTTCACTGTTTGGTGTAGAGGTCCGTTGGGGGTTCGCTGGTTCACCAACGTTGTCGAGGATGTACTTGTCTGTAGCTGCATCCAGAACCAATCGAGGAAAGTATCGTCTGGCATTTAAGCCAAGCGAGGCTTCCTGAAGTCCTCTGAACCCATGCTCTTGCTTCAGACTTGGCTTTTTGGTCATCATCGTGTCAGCTGGTCCATCGAGCCCGAAAGCAGTGAAAGTAGCAAAGGATGGTGAAAAGAGATTCAGATGGGAGCCAGTTGTGACTGGGGTATTGGAAGTGACGGGTACAAGAGAGGATGCAAACAGATCACGAGAGTCAGAGGTGACTCGAGTATCTGCAGTGGAGGTAAACGAAGGTGAAAACAGGTGAGAGTCAGTGAGTCGAGTATCCACGACGCCCAAAGGATCAGACTTGATTAACCTGGCAGAAGGCATGTTGGTGCGAAGGAGGGAGAGAGAAAGAGACAGACGAGATCGCCCGGAAGAGAGAAATAGATGGTGTCCCAATCGGGAAGGTGCACCTTCCTACTATATTTGGAGACCAATGAGGAAAAGAAGAATTGCTATAATTCTACAGATTCAAGGGCAATAATGGTTATGTACAGCAAGTCTATTTGACGAGAGACTGGAGGGTCTCGAGAACCTAATTCAGTCAGCATTTGGCCGGTTCAAAGTCACCACGATTTCATACCTCAAGCTCAACCTTGGCCTCGGCAATGTCCTGCTCGCTGCCGTTGCCGCTAGCGGTCTTCTGGGACTCAGCAATAAGGGCGCGGATGTTCTATAGGGAAAGGATTGTCAGCTGGAATTGCGACATCGCGAAGGAGGATAATCTACCTCGGCGCTGAACTCCTCAAGGCCAAAGATCTCGGAGCTGTTGATGCTGAACTCGTTGTTGGGTTGCATAACGGCAAAACCACCGGCGGCTATTGAGAAACATTGTTATTAGCTGATTTGCTCGCATTCAAGGACCAGATTCTCGGGTGATCCCTAGGTGCGAGGGTCGGACGTACTGAAGAGCTGCTTGGTGGAACCGTTCTCCTCAACAATCTCGATGAGACCGGGCCTCAGCTGCTCAATGGAGGGAACGTGGTTGGAGAGGACACCCATGTCACCGGAGGCGGCGGGAATGTTGACCTGGGTACTGTGATCGCGAAGGTCGGTCAGTATTTAGGTAAAGGGCGAAGACGCCGAGGCGGGCGCAGGTCAATGGATAACATACACGCCAGTAGCCTTGTAGATAGTCTATCGAGCAATAATAAAGTCAGTACTTGTGTTTGGATGGGATGACAAACACGGTTGGTTCACGCACCTGGTGAGGCAGGGTCAGGGACAGCTTAAGGGTGTCGACAGCATCGGCGTAGGTACGTCTGGGGACACGAGCGAGGGGCATAGAGGGGCGGGCAGCCCTCATAGCCGAAAGACCGGAGCGAGCGAGGCGGTTGAAGCTCATTTTGCAAGGGTGGATGACGTGCAAAGGCTGGGTTATCCTTCTTGAAGTTGCAGTGCAAAGACGAAGTCGGAATGCCGGTTGTTCCCTAGCGCCGGGTCACGTGGCACGGGAATCCAACGGCCGAAGTATGGCCAAGTCTGAGCTGTGTTTACTCGTGCTTGCATACCTATTTGCAATGATAATGGGGAAAGGTTCTATTCAATCATCTACCTATATACTCCAGAGTTGGCATTTCCACCACCGGAATGTCTCCAATCAATTACCTTCTGGTGAGGGTAGGTGCCGCGAACAGGGACGGAAGTTCTGGCCACGCTTGACACACAATTCCCAAGATTCAGTCATGATTTTGGGACTTATATGACCATCATATAACCTCTATGATCATGCGAAGGTTCTATGCAGAAGGAGAGATATATCCATTAGGCCGTCACGTGGTATATATCACGTGCTATGGATGGCAGAATAGTGTCAGTGAAAAAGAATCATCTGCTGCAAAGTCCAGCAAAGTCCAGAGGGAAAAAAAAAAAAAAAAAAAGAAAAAGACAAAGTAGTATTAAAAACAACCTAGCAAACAATGATAATCCCTTAGCATATGATATCATTGCAGTATCCTGCTGAAGCCATCTGTCTCTTTACTATGTACACCGCCCGATAAGCGAGATCCCACAAACGGAACGAGCCCTAGCCGAGCCTCTTAGGCCTGACGTCCCAGTTCCCTCTCCTCACCAACCATCCCACCGTCAATCAGCGACAACATCCGTCAAGATGGCCAGTACGTTTCTCCCTCGACCATATGGCTTCTGCTCGCCTGCAAGCCGCCCAGAAAAAAAGAGCGACATCGCTGACATGATTTTCGCCCACAGAGTCCAAGAACGCGTCCCAGCACCACAACAGCCAGAAGGCTCACCGTAACGGGTACGTCTACCCTTCAATATTTCGATGACCCTCTTGCACTTGAACGACACCTTTTGGTCGACATTTACGGGAATGGTGGGAAAATGGGTGCGGGCGAACGATTTTATTCGGTGTGATATTCCGGGGTCACATCTTGAATATTCACTTGGACAAATTCTTCGACCTGCTACCACCTACCACCTACCACCTACCACAACATCTACCAGAACGAATCGCTGATATACCTCTCCGAACAGTATCAAGAAGCCCAAGACCAACCGTTACCCTTCCCTCAAGGGTGTTGACCCCAAGTTCCGCCGCAACCACCGTCACGCTCTCCACGGCACCATGAAGGCCCTCGTACGTTGACCACAACCCGAACCCAACAAAACCATGCATCCATCCATGACAAATACTGACCCATTGAACAGAAGGAGCGCAAGGAGGGCAAGCGCGAGGTCGCATAAATGTCTAACGGAGTCTGAAAAAATGGGAATCATGAAACGCAACTCGAGCGCGCAGGAGGTCCGGTGAACATAAAGTGTGCGACGATCAAGGACGGTCCGCTGTGTCGAATAGGCCTGGTTTCTGCTTATTCCTTGCGCGATGAGTCTCGGGTTGTTTGATATCAAGAAATCAACAGGCTTAATTCGATGTGCACAGCGGTGCCATTTCTAAAGCGGAATATCTTCTGCTATTCTTCTTTTCCCGTCCTTTCCAGCCTCGTGGGCTCGACTGCTGCAGCCCTCGAGCTTAGTTCTCTTTCTCCCTTTCCCTTTTCCCCATTCCCCCACTCTCCGGCATATGTGTGTACAGCTGCGTGCCTTTCTCATGCGCGATTGCTGAAGGATTTTTCTTTACGTGCCAAGAACGAATCCCAGACCCTCCTCGATTACATACCCTGTCTTGATGCTTCTCGAAAGAGACAGGGTTCGTGGTTAGGAGGGTTACATCTCGTAGCAGTAACAGTTGTTTGTTTTATGTCTCAATAACCTTCTTCTACTCAATTACACATTCGGTATCATATGTCAATTTTCCTAGCCGTAATGCGACAAAGATCCTGAATATACCTCCAGCATCTATACCTTCCAAACAACCAAACGCCTATCAAACCCACCACTAATAACCCATTCCTCCTGAACTAGCTCACCATCTCCCCTCGACACAGAAACATACCCAGACCAAACAGTCCGCACCTTACAACCGGGCTCATGACCCCCCTTAAGCTTAGCAATAACCTTACCCGTCTTGGTCTCAATGCCCCGAACAACGCCATCATCCCCATTAACCCAAACCCCAGACCCATCCGGTCTCCACGCGACCTGTGGGGTCGAGTAAGCAGTCTGCGAAGCGAAGGTATTCGCCTGCACGAGGATAGCAGCGTCCTCGCGATTTGCCAATGCCAGAGCCTCCATAGCCTGAGAAGCCTGCGTGACTGGATCCGCTGGATCTGAACCATTTTCCGTGTCTGATTTGCCCAATGATGGGAAGAGCAGACGTACAATGATAACTTTCAAATGGGGTAGTGTCGACGTAGCCACTGCTAGGAGGCCCGGGTCGTGCGGACTGAGAGCCATATGGGCTGGCGAGAAAGCAACCCAGGCATTGGAATGAGGCGCTAGATTTTGATATCCGAGAAATTGACAATTGCGCGGAGAGGTGAGAGAGGCGGCTTGCTCGGCTGTTTCTTCCACCTGGTAGTAATGGATGTAAGTTGAATCTCTGCGCGAGACGAGGAGAAGTAGTTCGTTTGTATCGATATGAGGTACGAATAGAAGCGATTCTGGGTTCGATGCGAGCTTGATGCGAGCGACGGGTTCGCCGATTTTGAGGGTTGGTGCGTTTGCCTCGTCTGGGATGTTGAGGCTGTATAGCACGACTGTCTCGTCCCATCCAGCGGTAGCGATCCACCACTTGGAAGGTTCTTTCCTGTCTTCATAGGCTACCGCTTTGACGGCATATTTCCCATGGTCCTTCCTGCTGTCTAGGAGTTGGGTACCATGCTGGAGAAGGATTTGACCGGACATATTTGTCAAGAGGATGTATCGGCCTTGAAGGATCGAAACGAACGAGAGAACAGGTGCACTTGATAGCTCAGAGAAGGATCTGACAGCTGCATTGCTCCCTGCGGTTTCGAGTACATGCACTTGTTTATCAGCGCCAGTAGAGATGATATAGGATTGCGCTGATGTAACCGCGCCTTCATCAGCGTCCTCGCAAGGCTTCTGCCATTGATCTACCGACGCAGCAAGTAGATTTGATGATGTCTGGATAACAGCAGGTTTTGACGGTGCTAATATTGTCAGCGATAGAACGAAATACAACATCTAAATCCAGACACGCAAAGCTTTGCAACACGAAAGGAACTCACCTGGGTCACTCCACAAACCAGTCTCTTGACTATCATCTCCATATCGTTCAAAGTTGACGCTTTGATCATAAGTTTGCTTCTCTTCGAGCAAGCTTTGAATGGTCCAGTTATTGGTGTCGCCGCCGGAGGTCTGCCCCACGTCGGGAGCAAGGCCAGCCTCGCGGATAAAAGCCTTTAATGTTTCTGTGTGGTCATTTGTGCGCAAAAATCGAGCAACCAGAGCATTTGCTAATGCATCTACTGTCGCGGAGGGAGCCATACTTGCATTTGATGCCGGGGGAAGTTAGCTGCGGTTGAGAAATGATTAGTTGTCCGTGGCGCAGACCCTGCGACGCTACTGTATAGATCTTCGAATTCTTGACAACAGCTGTGTTCCATGCGACCCAATACATTTATTGTTGAAATTGGAGGGTATTGGGAAGGGTCTTATGGGTTATTCCATAGAGCAGAGCAGAGTATGTGTTATTATGGAGATTTATCAGACAAAATCCATTTTCCCATCCTGTCCGCGAAACGCCGGATATCGAGCATGCAACAGAAAACGCAACAGAAAACCCCCTAACAATCATGAAAATGCATAGGTTCAAAGCCCAAACCAATTGTTGCTTCAGCTGAACATGTCCTCAGCACGGCGCCGGCGGCCACCGCGTCCCTCTAGAGTTTCGTCGAACAGTTCCTTGCCAGCGTTGTTGCCGTACTTAGAAGGGAAGAGTTCACGAACTGATGCACCCCTGCCCTTGATCGACATTCCCCCAGATGAGCCCCGGATGGCAAAGCCTTGGTCTTCACCAGCTGATCCTCGAATGCGAGTGCCTTCGTCCGATCCAGGGAAGAGTTCAATATTGCTGTTGCGACGGTGTTCAGAGTTTCCTGGGATGGAGGAAGCGTCAAACGCATCTGACCGACGGTGATGACTGGACTTGCTAGGCAGCAGTTCCTTCTTGATATAACTTGAGGTAGGCTTGTTTGGGAACAGCTCTCGGTTGCCAGGCTCATTGCTATCGCTCGGGAAGAGCTCCCGACCCTTGTTTCGACCAAGTCGCGGCGACCTCTCGCGGAATCGCCTGCTGTTGTCACGGTCTTCACGGTCGGCTCGCTTTGATTCCTCCAGTGTGTCTCGGCCGGGCGACGCACTGCGGTTGCGGAGACGTCCACTTGATCGTTCCTCATCTGCTGGGAACAATTCCCTCTGACCGCGGCCTCTCCGGCCTCCTCGGCCCCCTTGCTCAGTGGTACCGGAGCCTGCATTATCACCGTACATGTCGACATTGAATTGGTCATCCTCGTCTCGGTCTCGGCGTCGTCTGTGCTCCCGGTCATCGAATCGGCGCCGCCTGTAACCATCATCATCATCGCTGCGTCTCCGATCCGCAAATTCTTGTCGCAGACGTTCTCTGGGGTCGTGTTCGGGGTGCATAAGGTAGAAGCGACTCTTCTCATAAGAGCGGGCCTGTTTGCGGTCGGTCTTGACAGCCGACCGGACTTGGAGGACGGAGTCGGGGTGGGAGGAAAGGGGCTTCGCGGTTCGCAGGCGCAGTGCAGGTAGAGAAGACGCGTCTTCTTCCTCGTTTACTTGGGTGAGAGCCGCGAGAGCTTGGATGCCGACCTCGGTGGAGGAGTAGATGAGGTTGGCGGAGGTGTCATCGATCCATTCAACGCGCACTGGCTCTTCTGCGAAGTGACTGCAAGCGAATTGTTTGATATTTTCCGTAGTCAGTTCATCGACGCCGCGAACATGCACCTTTTCGTAGACCGCCTCTTCGTCGAGCGGATCGAGTGTGCTCTCCACGTTGGGGGCCGATTCCTAGTATTGAACACATGTCAGTGGGCAGAAAAAAAGCAAATGAGAGCCAAATAGACACATACCATCTGAATTGGCTCGGGCTCGGGCTCGGGTTCAGGTCCTAAGTCAAGGTCCATGTCGATATCCATGTCTGCGACAGGAGCCGCGGGCCCATTGATTGACACGTTCGGGGCGGCCATAACGGATTGTGAGGTGGAGGGAAATTCAAGTGGCTGGCGCGTTCCCAATTTATATAGAACTGACGACTAATCGAGAGCGATGAGCAGAGGTGAGCAGAGGTGAAAACCGTGGCGGGAGCTTGAACGTCGCGCGCCTGATAAGGATTAGCGCCTTTTTCCGGGGAACGGCAGTATAGACTGAAATGCGTATATCAGCCCTGGAGGTATTCATTGATTCTATGATTACTATAATTACTGTGGGATTGACATCAGATGGAGGAATATTCATTGGATAACTACTTATATACTTGGGTCATCCCAGAGAAAGACAAATATCCCTTGATAGAGACGACTGTCAATGGAAGCAGCCGAACCTAAAAGACCTATAATTAGTCTAATTGTTTCTCAATCTCAAAATTTGGTAGTGAGATCCTCTGTCCTGTGGCAGTAGATTCTCGTGCGGGCTCTTCGTGTGTTATCGTTTATTTGCACCCTCAGGCCTACTACTATGTGAATACAATACAACATGTTTGAAGGTAACGTTAACTCGGTACATCAAAGCACATTGTTCACCCACAGCGGATGATATAGATAATCTTTGATATTGATATTGATATTGAATTAGGCAGAGCCTAGGAATATAGCTAGCTTATTTGAGTGGATCTATAGCTTGCTTCTGTTCTTTGCATTCCCATGATCTAGAAACACACTACTATCCTCGCGGTCATGGTGTTTGTCCAAGTAGATCAAAAGATGAAGGAAATACTGGCTTCATTCCTCGTCCTCTCGGGCAGGTCATTCACCAATATGATATGACGGTTTCTTCTTTTGGAGACGGAGGTACATCCGTGACATATGTGGAAGACTGAATTTAGGCTAATCCCTCGGTCGACACTGCCTATGACCTCGAAGCGTTTAAAGGTCGGTATCTCCACCTCCACAGTTCTCCGAGCTCCGGCAGCTCTGGAGCAAATGGTTCTGGGTTCCGTATTTCCCTGCAGTCGATCTACGGGAAATACCATCAAAAATAGCCATGGCTCAGCCTTGGTACTACATACGTGGTGAGGGGTACATGTCATTCCTCAATACTTAAAGTTGCTTGAACTGGGCTATGTAACTGTGCAGCTAAAAGCCCTCTCAATCGTGCCATCTTCGAACAAGGACAGCACTAGCCACCACTCACGATTTTCTGTTCATAATGCTCTCTTCCGAAGGCGACAAGCTCGTCTTTCGTTTTGACGACCATATCCTATGGGTTCAGCCATGGGGAGAGAATTCATTTCGCATCCGAGCAACCAAGCAGGCATCAATGCCCACAGAAGACTGGGCCCTCTCCTCCAAGCCCGCAAGCGGAAACACGAGTATCGAAATACCCTTCACTGACCAAGATGCGCGTATCTCAAATGGCAAGATCAAAGCAACTGTTTCGCGCAGGGGAAAACTCACCATCTACAACTCGAGTGGTAAAAAGCTCTTGGAGGAGTATGCCCGACACAGACAAGACCCGAAGGACCCTAAATGCAGTGCATTAACAATAGAGGCTCGCGAGCTGCGTCCAATCTTAGGCGGAGACTACCACCTCACAATGCGGCTCGAATCTCTCGATCCTAAAGAAAAGATCTTCGGCATGGGTCAGTACCAACAGCCCTACTTGAATCTCAAGGGGGCAGACCTTGAGCTAGCACACCGAAACTCCCAAGCTAGTGTCCCCTTTGCGGTATCCTCTCTCGGCTACGGGCTTCTGTGGAATAACCCTGGCATTGGACGGGCAGTTCTAGGTACGAATGTCCTGAGCTTTGAAGCATACTCCACAAAGGCACTGGACTATTGGGTTGTGGCGGGGGATACACCAGCCGAGATCGAAGAGGCATATGCCCAAGTCACGGGCTATGTGCCCATGATGCCAGAGTATGGTCTTGGTTTCTGGCAATGCAAGCTCCGTTATTGGAATCAAGAGCAGCTACTCAATGTTGCGCGCGAGTACCACCGTCGCAATGTTCCTCTGGATCTGATTGTCGTTGATTTCTTCCATTGGAAGCATCAAGGCGAATGGAGCTTTGACCCGGAGTTCTGGCCGGATCCCGGTAAGTACTATACACAGTATACTATCAGGTAGATATCAAATCATGCTGACGTATGTAGATGCCATGATCAAGGAGTTGAAAGAGCTCAAAGTAGAACTGATGGTCTCCATCTGGCCGACAGTTGAAAACGCCTCTGAGAACTTCCCAGAGATGCTCGAACGCGGACTCCTAATCCGCCACGACCGGGGTATGCGCGTAGCAATGCAATGTGACGGCGACATAACACACTTCGACGCAACAAACCCAGAAGCACGAAAGTTCATCTGGAGCAGGGCAAAGAAGAACTACTATGATAAGGGCATCAAAATATTCTGGCTCGACGAAGCCGAACCCGAATACTCAATCTACGACTTCGATATCTACCGCTACCACGCCGGCAGCAACCTCCAGATCGGCAACACCTATCCCAAAGAATACGCACGCGGCTTCTACGAAGGCATGCAAGCAGAAGGCCAAACAAACATTGTGAACCTACTACGATGCGCCTGGGCGGGCAGCCAGAAATACGGAGCCCTAGTATGGAGCGGCGACATCGCATCCTCGTGGGACTCGTTCCGCAATCAGCTAGCAGCCGGGCTGAACATGGGACTTGCAGGCATCCCCTGGTGGACAACCGACATCGGCGGATTCCACGGCGGCAACCCAGACGACCCAGAATTTCGCGAACTGTTCACCAGATGGTTCCAATGGGGAGCGTTCTGTCCTGTGATGAGACTGCATGGAGACCGGGAACCCAAGCCGGAGGGACAGCCTACTGCCAGTGGAGCGGATAATGAGATCTGGTCGTATGGAGAGGAGCTGTATGAGATCTGTAAGAGATATATCGGGATTCGGGAGCAGTTGCGGGATTACACACGGGGGTTGATGCGGGAGGCTCATGAGAAGGGGACGCCTGTTATGCGGACTTTGTTCTATGTATTCCCTGACGATGAACGTGCCTGGGAGGTTGAGACTCAGTTTATGTTCGGGTCTAAGTATCTGATTGTGCCGGTGTTGAAGCCCGGACAGCGTGTCATCAAGGTCTATCTTCCTGATGGGGCATCGTGGAAGGTATGGGGTGGCCATGATGATGTCGTATATCAGGGTGGTCGAGATGTTGATTTCGACTGCCCGATTGAGAGCATGCCTGTCTTTTGTCGTCAGTAGATAGGCTGCCGGGTTGGGACCTTGGAGCTTTGGGTTTACAGATTGTTATTTCTTGCTTTCTACATCACGTCAGATTGTTACTAGATCTTAAATGAGGATAAAGTATTGAGTTTGTCACAACTTCCATGGAACGATATTGAAACAATCAAAAACGAAAGCTCTCGCCGCATTGTCAGATTCTCCTGTCTCACCTCGTATACTTCGTATATAAACGACAGATGCCTTGGGCATCTACTGCAAACCCCGAACCAAGGACCAGCACATCAGATCTGCGATCTGTAATCCACATGCAAAAAGCCAACTCAAAACAACCCAAGAAATTGAGACATAAACAGCCCCATAAGCCCCCATAACCTGGGAAACGATAACCCGCAACCTTCTACGAAACCTTGTACCCCTGACAAGCATCAAAACCACGGGTCACGGCCCTCGAACAGGAAAATGGAGAACCGCGCAGACATTTCACCTAAGAAGTGAGACATTCGGGAAACCGAAGTAAACTTTCAGGAGAAAAATCTGAAGCCAAAAAAACAAGGCAAGGAACAAAAGAAACAGGAAAATACCATTGATCCCGACAGACGGGTACCTTTTTACGCTAGGCTGTAATGGACGTTAGCGTCGATGGCACCGAGATTCTCCGTCCGCCAATCAGAGCTCGGATTTGGCTGTACTGAGTAGCTGTAATGGTGATTGTGTATTAGGGCTGGAATAGTGTACGGGGACAATATTAGGGTTACTCTACCATTTCGCGCCGGGTAAATCCCTTGATCGCGATGAATACGCGCCAGCAAATCGTGATCCAGAGAAAAGCACATGTTATGCGCAGGTTACGCCGATACAGATCCCGATGCCCGGAATTGAGCGCGCCAAAACAGCTCTATAAGGCGATTGTGGCTGCCGATCACAGGGAACCGGCGGCTTGGGACGCAACGGGCAAGTGTCAAAATTCGCAATGCCGATGCCATTCCTGAAAGGTGTCTTCTCCGTACAGAATGGAGAACCCCTGATCCTTACCTTCCTGTCCCACGGTTATCCCACTCTCCACCCCTATAAACCTTGACAACGTCCCCTTTTTGTGGCAGTCGACCTTTTTTACCGTCCCAAGGACGCCTACGCCGTAAACAAGACTCCGTATATGACATCAGAGTTTTCTCCCGTTTGGCTCCACAATATGCCGTGTGATGAGGGTTACAGTACGGAGTACAGACGGACATGTACAAGGATTCCAAATACTTGGGGACCTGGCAGCGCTTGCTGGGATATCAAATTGTTTAGCTTTGATATCTATGTGTTGCATGCACAGTGTAGTACGACCTGAGTGATAGTTTCTGATCACGCTATTAGGTTTGGTTGCGATCACACTGAAGGGCAGAATGCTCGATCTGATTCGGTGGATTTAGGGCTCAGCTCCCCATCAGCCGATGGTGGCTTACACATTCCAGGTTGACATACGACCCTCTTTTGTCATTCTCGTACAGCCCTCTCTCGCACAGGGTACCCCCACCCATACAGGATGGTGGAGCTGAATATCCCGTGTAGTGTCACAGAATCTTGCGCGATAGGAGGTGTTCCGACGGATGGGTCATTGGGTGGATATGAATGTGAGTTACTACTGTATGTCCACGCAAATGTGCAACTCAGGGCGGCAAAAGAAAAAAAAATGAAACGAAACGAAACGAAATGTATGAAACAGACACGGCATGTACGGAGCCCCAGTACATACTATTAGTATATGCATATATATGGGTACAGTCTAGACAGGCCACACAGATGGTAAGTAATATTCTCGACCTGAAAGACAATGTCGGCTGTTGTCCAGATCCAGGGCAATCCATCTCAACGGCCCAAACGCCCTCGCGGAAGGCGGGAAATCGCGACCCGGGCGAGGCTTGCATGCACGAACACCTCCACGATCCATGCAAATCCCCATCAGCCCCGCCGTTCATTCCGGTGACCAGTCCGGTTGCTACATCGGCCGCGCTAGTCCTTGCGATTGGATAGAATCACCCGTCTACAGGGCTGTATAGCGGGAACAAGAGAGGGGGTGGCCAACGAACTACTGTACACTGGCGTCCTAGGGGGCAAAAAGGCACAGAACAGGGTAAGAGAAAGAGCGCGCAAGAGGCTAAAAGTGGAAATCAACCCGGTGTGGCGCTGAACAGACACCATCACTGGCCTTCGGGCTCCATGCCTCAAGCCCATTCATCCACCTGTTACTTTTTACAATGGAAGTGAGCAGGAGTGGAGTTAAAACGTCAATCATAACCAAGATCGGGCTAACGGAGAAGCACCGTTTGATTCCCCGACGAACCTCTCGAATAAACTTCCTTTTTCCTTGGAATATACAGTATTTGGCGTGTGCATATGCATTACGTCCCAAATCCTCTTTGGTCTAGATGCATATTGTAGACGTACAGTTAGACCTAGGCCTTTACATTGTAACTTACCTTGTACATCGTACATGGTGGGTCTGGCTTGGGTCTGGCTTGGGCTTTGGCCTGAACTCCCTTGCGTCCGTCCTCGTGAACACGGCGTGTCTGGTGGCGCATTCCTCATGGGGACCCGTGCTAAGAGGCATTCTTGTAGGAGATACCCTATGACTCTATTATGGAACATGCTTTTGGCAACGTAGGACCAAGTCTAAATTGAAAGAATATAGTTTACAGGCGTTACCAAGTGCACGAATGCAAATGATTCATTATAAGCAAGATACTACGCCATTCCAAATATGGAATATAGCATGGAGCGCCTAGTTATCTCCATTCCTAGCACACCAATTAGAGTCACTGGAAACCAGAGCCCGAAGGAGAAAATTTGATTTTTGAGGATCAGAATCATGGTAATACACATTAAGAATATACAAAAGGAAATCGTAATAGCTCCCATCAAAATAGACACAAGAAAAAGCGAGCGCGAAGCTTTTGACAAATATAAAATACAGGCATCCATCAACGGACCCGAGCGCGAAGGGGAATCACGAGTATAGAACAAGTAGGAAAAGGTGAGAAATGAAACTCGTCACAATCATAAAAATGGAGGGGTTTTCGGTTTCGCTTTTAGTTGAGCAAGCTGCTGACACCCATGCGGGTATCACGAGCAGGCTCGGCTCTGGCAGACATCCAGGACTTGGAAATGTCTGTAGGCTGATGCCAGGAAGCCAGAGTGGGTTGGTGGGCCATCCAGCGCTTTGAGGCCATGTCGGAGAGCGATTCGAGAGCCCGGGTAGGGTAGTTGGGTGAGTCTTCCACGACGTGCACGCTTGGCCGGCGGATTTCGTACTGGGAACGCAAATCGACTGGCAAAGGTAGGAGTTGAGGAGAGGGAAGAGTGCGGGGCGAAGAAGAGCAGACGGAATTCTGGTCTGAGATCATGGAAGGAGGGTCGGAGGAAGTAGCATTGGAGACCTCTGAGAAAGCGGGCGAAGTCAAGGGAGTTTCGATCGGTCGGTTGATAGAAGGCAAGGTATAGATGGGAGACAATTGGCGGGGCGCAGAAGCCAAAGACTCTCTGCGGGAGTGGGAGTATTGCTCAGAAATGGCAGACTCGATTGAGTCGGTCCATGAAGGGCGAGAAGAGACGGAGAAGCGAGAACGAGAAGGGCTCGTCATTGAGGCGCGGGTGTAAGGGGCCTCGATGCGGCCGCTATAAGTGCGGGAGGTGCTGGGGGTGGACAAGCCACGCTTCTTGCGGTTCATGCTTCCATTCCACCAGTTCTTGACGGCGTTGTCGCTGCGGTTTCCGAGGCGGCGGGCGATCTCAGCCCAGCGCTTTCCCATTTCATTGACCATGCGCTCGATCATCAGCCCCTCATCGGCGGAGATAGGCTCTCGGTTGAGCGAGGGCTTCAAGTTTTGGTGGAAGCGCTCACGGCATTGCTTGGGCGAGCGGTAGTGCATATGCTGAGAGATGCGAACCCAGTTGTTAGGTCCTTGTTCACGGACCAGTTGGACGAGAAGTTGGTCTTCCTCGGGAACCCAAGGACCACGGCGATGTGAAGGAGGCATATTATGTGGAGAGAAGGTAGATGGAGAGGTGAGAGTCGAAGTCAAAGAGTTGTGAATGGAGTAAAGTAAGGCGGGAGACAAGGTATATAAAGATCAGAAACCAGGGGCACGGGTCAGGAAAAGAAGATCAACCAAGATCTCGGAGCTGACAGTTCGGAACAAAACCAGACCTGAAATACCAAACTATTGTAATCTATAGATCGTGGGGTGTGGAAAAATGCTCCGTTGGGATCTTCAGTACGACCCGGGAATCCGGGCTGAGGAAAACAGCGTTAAACCGGTAAGGATCGGACGTGATCGACCCTGAGCCCCGTTGCTGGAATTCCAAATCATTCTTTATTCTTAATTCTTTTATTCTATTTTATTTTATTTTTATTTTATTATTTTATTTTATTTTATTATTTACTTTTTTTAATCCTTTGAGAGCGTTTGATGTTCCCAGGGTTGGGGTATGAAAAAAGACATTCCGATAGTGCCTTATGGTATATAGGATCGTACAGTATAGAGTAATCTATTCAACTTCACTTCGACTTCAACTTTACATGGCCATATGCTTGCTGTATATCCTACAGTATACATGTATGCACGGTACGTCCAAGCGCTCTGAGAAAGGGGTATACCTAGTAAGCCAGGGGCAGATCTGGCTTCCGAACTGACAAGCGACGTCCCAGATTCCCCTCAGCCAGCCATGCACAACACTTTGCAACACGATGCCCTCCGATCGACGTCCATCGGTCATATCCGAGCTACCATTGGCCTGATCGGTGTTCGACCTCCTTATGGTGATCCCACAAGTGGGGACTGGAGGTCTGACAAATTCTCTCGGGCTACGTCCGTGAAGATATACATGCTACACACAGGTAAAATGTTTCGATTTCAATAGTATGGGGAAATCGGTGGCTCCGATGACAGGAAGCTTCGACCCCGAGCAACGCCGAAGCCACCTCTCACTCCTTGACCCGGCACTGTGGGTAGACAATTCTCTGATTTCATATTTCATCCCTGGTGTTATGATGTGCCTTGCATGTCCCGCCAATCACCAGGTCAAATGGCCTGAACAACCGTCACGCAGCGTGATCGCTTATAATACAAATAAAGTAAATAGATATAGAGATTTAATATTAATGGAATATAGAATAAGTATCCGCATGGGCCACCTGCCACCTGTCACTGACAGCCCGTGGATCCATACAGAGTAATCAGTAATCTCGAAACTACACACACGGGCCACAACGTGACATTTTACCTACGAATGTATGGGTATATCTTTTCCGGGGATCTAGTGGTTAGTCAAACTAGGGCAAATAGGGAAAAGAGGGGAATATGAAATAGTGATTACAATAGTATACCGTACGAAGCAATCTATTTCCCGTGTCATACTATTTTCAGCCTAAACACTGGTGTACCATGCATCAGAGATCGGAATCGAGGGGATCGAGCTAGAGATCGACGTGTGCGAAGTTTCCAGACTACCAGGTTAGGCATGTCGCAGCTAGGATCTCCACCGGTGGAAACCGTTGAAACGCAAGCCACACCTTTTTTGCTTTTGTAGGTAAAGAGGGTACAGTAAGAAGACTTACATGCATGATCCCCTCTGGTTGGTCCCCAGTATTTGTCATTGCTAGCGGGTCTACTGAAAAGGGTAAAGATGTGCTGGAAATCTTTAATATATTCACTTTTAATCTATTTCGAACTGGGGAGTGTATAGATTAAAAGATCGAGAACTATCTATAGATCCAGTGGGGAACCCCTTTTTTGTCTCTTCTTTGAGATGTTTGAGAGTTGAGGTATTTTGCGACGAAGGACTCTGTGTAGCCATGTGGACAATCCTCGTGTAGAGATCGGAATTCCATACTTCTGGAAAAGCCGTTACTGAAAGAACCCGTCATCCTGGAATGCAACGTTGACTAGGGACTAGGGTGTACCCGAGATTGGACCTGTCACATTGGATTTTAGTTTATTGATTCCTTTATTGTTTTCGTGTACCAATCAGAGACACGGCAAGTATTTGAGATAGATCCTGGTCGACCTGCAGGGATCACCGCTGATCGTTAGTCCCGTGCACGATTATAGATGGATGAAGCAATGGTTGTCTGGAGCTCGAGCATCGAGCGTTGATCTAGACAGCTACAGTACAGCTTGAGTGGAACACCGTATGCTTTACTGTATAGTATCCATGATGTAATTGCCCCTTGTCACGTGTGATCTATAAGTTATCACCATCACTAGATACCCATTTACCCATTTACGGGCAATACAGTATATAGAATAGTATAATAGTCATTATACAGTTGTGACATGTTGACATCAGACATTGAATCGAAAATTCCAAGTAGCCCCGTAATTGGTGGGTCTCTCTTCGGGCTTCAGATTCGGGGACCACTCCTATGGTGCCCGATCCCCGATCTGTGGGAAACCGTTTGGGCCTACGTTGTCCCGCTGTCACATTATTTATTTTATTTTATTTCATTATTTATTTGTTTTACAATAGTCACAGAGTCTTCGTATAGATCTAAGCTACTATATTCTATATTTTTATATTTCTACTTTGGATGTCTATTCCACATCTAGACAGTATTCCATTTCTACTCCGTATTCTATTTCCAACCTCCTTTTCCAGAAAATCCTAAACAAAAGCGATGGAGAACGGGCCAAGGCCCCACACGGGAAGAGATGGCATGAACCAGTTCGCTTGGGAAATCCAGTTTACATGTGTACAGTGCACATGTGCAAGTACCTGTACTTGTATAGAGAGGCGGATGGGCGGTACAGCTTCCAGCGGCTTAGCCCTATCCTAAGTAAACTCAATCGTTATTATCCATGTATGGAGAGAGGAACTGGTATTGGGTATTGGGTACTATGGGCAAGTGGGTATTGTGTCCTGTTTTCTGATTTATCAATTCCTAGTTTCGCCTATTGTTCAAATAGGTAAACGGTAAATAGTGTGAAGTCAAAGGTCCATGTAAATCCCAGACCGTTCAACGTCACTCTAGGGGCCGTGAGGAGGAGGTGGAACCTGTCCGTCGCAAATTCTGTCACAGAATTTTTATCAGTGTCCACCGGACCCTCAAGACCGAATATCTCCATTGCAAATGGTTCGAGGCTTTTGTCGGAGTTTGGGTCTGGCCCCTTTTTTGAGGCTCAGGGGGGCTAAAGGTGAGACTTGAGACTTAGGCCCGGTTTGCAGAGGGCTGAGGGCTGAGGGGGCGCGTAACAACGGCCTCCCGTTTGAGGCTGTATTGTGTCCTAATTGGGGTTCTAGTTGCGAAGCCATGCGTTCCTTTTCCGACTATCTCGGATTTCTAGTCCCAAATTGAGAGATCCCGGATTGTTTGTTCCATGATGCAATATATTACTATTTACATACTCAGCTGTCTATACAGTCATAAGGGTTGTGGGATTCTCAGCCACATGAGGGTATATTATAGACTATTCAGGACATTGTAGTCGTACTTCGCCTATATCACCTACATCCGGAACAATAGATTCAAACAGGAATGATACACATTGTACGGAATGCAAAATACAATAAAGTCAACCCAATAAAATCACTTGACCAAGACGTAACACAAGCCTTGAGTTGCAACAAATCCTGCCATGTATATCGCTGTACACACGATATATGTATATCTCAACCTTAACAACACTCTACACCAACAACAACCACCAACCAACCTAATAAACTCCAATAATTAATCTAAAAAAAACCTAGTAAACAATAAACCTCAGAGCAAACAGCCAAAAAGCCAGAACGCCAAAGACAGCGGCTAATCGACCCGTCCAACGCCATTCACAATCCAGTGGCTGACACCCCACCCGCGCCACACCAGTCACAGCACCGCACAACAGGGCTGGCATCCACAGTGGCCACACCAGACTAGGATACAGTATGAGATATGACACCGCACATGGGGTGGCAATGCCACGGGTGGAGCGGTGCATGATTCTCGTGGGCGTGCGAAACCGAAGCGTTGCGAAGCGAACGGGCTTACACGGCTGAGACTGCGGATGGTGATGTGGTTATGCAAGGGATTTCGACTTCGGTTTCGTTTATGTATATGCATGTATGTATAGTATTGGGTTGGGCCGGGATTAACGTTCAAGGAGATATTTGCATGTATCCAGCTCATGGATAGGAAATAGATCTTAGTAGAAACACATCATTTCTCTTGGCTATACATTGGAGGTGTTTAACCTCCGAAGATCACCGCGCTCAGACACTGGTACATGTATGTATGCACATCACCGTTTCCCGTCACAGTCACCATCACCACAGTACTACTATACGTGGTATGATTCCCATCCCAACCAAGTTCCCGATCCAAGAAGCAGATTGCAAATAAATCCCCGACACTCGTGGACCAGGACCATGTGGACGAAATCTCGCCTGGAAAGCTGCAGCCCGGGGTCCCAGGCAAAGGTGATGAAAGACGGCAACGCACATATCCAGGTCTCCGAGCCCCCGAACCCCCAAGCCCCGAGAAGAGAGAAAGAGAAGGCGAGACACAGGTATTGCCATGTGACATTGCCCGTGGGACTGGGGCTAGGGGTAGTGGGATGACCTTGCTGGTTACCGTTTACCAATTACCGGCTACCAGTAGAATCTTATCGATTTCTGGACTGCTGTATGTTGGCTGGAACCGGTTGGCCAGTGACAGTGCCAGTAACAGCCATGGTGTAAGGGATATGCAATAGAGCCGATAGATGTACGTGTGCGTGGGGGTGTGCATGCGAATATCCTGTTTCTAGTTCAAGTTCTGGTTCTCATTCTACTCCAGCCTCAGTCACGCGTGTCAATTAGACTGGGGTAGCTTGTTAGTTGTGTTCTGTTCTGTTTTTGGCGTTGGGGTAGGTTTGCATGTGCTATGCTGTATTCTTGTGTTCGTGTGGTAACTCTACTTAGATTCGATGTATCATTCCAGCGCCAAGTACCCAGGTTCTTGAGATGGTGGATTAGACGGGAGGGCGTCATCCGTGCCTCTCTATCTCGTATAGGAGTTCGTAAAGTCAGGAGTTATCTGTCTCAGGACCACCCAACACCCAACAGACCCCGTCTCGGTAAGGCAATGTCTCGGATTGAGGGCATGACAGAGGACGCCAGTGAATTGAGTCCTGTGAAAGCATTGACGGATTGGCAAGGGTTAGCGATGGGGATAGTGCGTATCGGCTTAGTTCGGGTCGGTCCTGCATACAAAGAAATTGGTCCTGTGTATAGTATGTATCAGTATCAGTACCAACCTAAGCATGAGTATCGCCGCCAGTGCTCCGTACCGGCACGAGTATCAAGTATGTACATGCACAAGTACTGTATCTCGGATAGAGTGATGTGGACACAGCTTGATACAGTACATGTTCCACCCTGGAACGCATGGTGCAGTCGGGGATAAGTGGTATTGTAGGCAGGGGCAAGGGTAGGAGAGGGCAGGCTGTGAGATGTCATCCTGCACTGGTGCAGGAGGGATGTGTAGGTTTAGCATGACGACCATCGAAGTAGCTGGGTATTCAATTCTGGTTAGAGTCGACCGGACCCGTTGAAACGAGTAGGTATGGCATGGCAAGCCGAGCATGAGCATGAGCATGTGGCGACAGGGATAGGAACGAGATGAGAAAACAAATGTGTTGTAGACATGCTATTCAATATATTCAGCACATGGTACAAGGCTACTCCGTACATAGAAAATTTTCCACAGTCCAAGGGCAGGGAAGGAACCGCTGTCTCAATTTCAAGCTGGACAGACTCTTTGCATAATGTCCAATGGTACAAAAATCACAAACACCACATGTAGATAATCCCTAAGTCCATTACATAGATGACCGAACCCAAAACCCAGAAATAAAAAAGGTAGATATGACCCAGATGCAAGAAATGAAATGAAATAGAAGTCAAGTAGAGAAAAGAAAAAAAGAGAAAAAGACAAAGAAAAAGTAAATCGCTCAAGGGGTATAAATCGCTGTGCACATCATAACCAGATATCGCCTTCTTCGCCATTGACCCATTGTGCCCACACAGCCTCATAAGCGTCTTCAAGGTCACGCACCCAGCGCGCCGTATCAAAGAGCTTATTCTTATACCGCTCTCGGAACAGCATCTGTCGAAGCTCCGGCAGTCGACCGCGGCCCTCGCCTGTAGAAGGATAATGCAGATCCATACAAAGCCGAATAGCCTTGTTCTCATAGTCCTCGACGGAGCAAGCAATGAGATCATCGCGGGCATGCTGGCCAGCTTCAGATTTGGGAAGGGCACTGCTGAGAATACTGCTCGCCATGCGCGAGCACATCTTGTACTTGTAGCGTGGGAGGGTGAGCAGCGGGGTGCCGCTCCAGAGGACGTCGGTGGCTGTAGTGTGGGCGTTGCATTCGGGGGTATCAAGAAACAGGTCTAGGATCTTCGCTCGCGCGATGTGTGTGTTCTTTGGTGCGACGTCTGTGAAGATGATTCGGGATGCCGTTTCTTCGCCGGCCCAGGCTTTGGCGATGTCGCGGAGGTTTTGCTCGCCCAGGTCTGGGAAGCGGAGGAGCCAAAGAACGGCATTGGGGATGCGCGCTAGGATGCGCAACCATGTTCGGAACGTTGTGGGTTCAATCTGGCGTCGGTTAGTTGGGGTCAGGGCGAAGTGAGCATAGCAAGACATACCTTGTACAGCTGGTTGAAATTACCCAGGATGATGGTATCATCGCTCAAATTAGGGAATAGTTCCTTGCGCATCTTCCACCGCCGGGCTTGCTCTTCTTCCCAGGATACATGCTTTTCGCCAGCATCTGGGGCACTCTGCCGGTGATCACAGCAGAAGAAAGTATCACGGGTGAAGACAATCTTCTCTCCGTAAACCCAATCCTCGAGCTCCTCGCCATTGTCCTCTTCCAAAAGACGTTCCTCAATACGCGTCGTACGGCGTCCAGGGCTCAAAGTCTCGGGCGGAATGGAAAGAGTGTCGGCAAGAATGTAGTCACACCACTCAGCACCAAGCGTGCCCGCAAAGCCCATGAACGACATATGAATGGGTGCCGGACGAGCTGCAAAGACCTCATTGCGAGCACCACGAGTGTAGCCGTTCAAGTTGACCAGAATGTGGATGCCATCCTCGACAATCTGCTGGACCAATCGATCAACTGACCACCCACTTGCATCATGGAAGACAGATGATTCCTTCTCGATCTGCTGACGATGCACTGATTTGTCACTGGGGGTGGTAGCATAGCAGTATGACCTGACCCTAGAAGGATTGTGCAGTCCAAAGACCGACTGCATCAAATGTGCAAGAGGATGGTTGTTAAAGTCCGACGACACATATCCAACACGAAGATACGGACTCGGCGGAGAAGGTGGCGGGAAGACTGTGGGAGGAAGCCACGGAAGTCGCAGAGTTGAAGTCGAAATGCGCAGACCATTCCGCTGGGAGATCTGACGGATCTGCTTGGCCGACAAGGGACAGGTGAATGTATGGAAAGGCAAGACTGTAGGAGCACTAGGAGCAGAAAGAGCGCCAGGAAGTTGAGGCCGACGGTACTTCGAAGCAGGGTAGTCTTTACCATAGACATAACGGTCCTGGTACCATTGCCAGGTAAGAGATCGAATGGCTCGTTCGATGAGCCGAACAATCCGGGATCCTTCCCATTTCCGTCCAGCCCAAGACTGAAAGAGCTTTTCCAGGGAGCTTCGCTGACTGGAAGAGAAACGGCTAGAATCTAAAGCGGGTGCCAACTGTAGACACAACTGCTCTGCCGTGCTTGTAGTCAACAAGCCACGGCCCCAATATTCGCCTTCTTTGAGTTGCCGATCAACAATGTCGACAACCCTCTTAATCCATCCAGATCCGGTGTCAGTGCTCAGAGAATCTCGAAGCATCCCCTTTTCATCGACATGCCACCGGTCGCGGAAGCCACGAGCATTGGTGATACCACCACGGCCGACCCAATTGCAGACGGAGTTCAAAGCATTCGCCAATCCGCAAACCGCCTCGGCAAACTCGGGGTTGACCTTGACGGCGCGCTTGTAGTAGGAGATGGCATCATTGACCTTGCCAGCGTCCTTAACCGCATTGGCCAGGTTTGCCAAGGCAATATCGAAATTACCATCGCATTGAACAGCCTGCTCGTACATCTTGATAGCAGCCTGAAGTTGGCCAATATCCTTAAGCAGACTTCCAAGATTGGTGTAAAGATGGGCATGTCGTGAATCAAGATGCAAGCCATAGTTGTAGTATGCCAGGGCCAAGGATATTCCACTACCAGGAACAACACCGGGGATCTCAGGGTGCTGGCTCTCTCCGTTTGGGCGGACCAAGCCTCTGGCCGGTGGATTGTTGTGAATACCGGCCAGCAAAATACCCACATTGTTAGCGGTAGATGGACTAGGCTGAAGAGAGAGGGAGAGGTAGTAGAGGGCCAAAATGTCCCGCACGCCAGGTGTAGACCTAGGTGCTCCTGATGAGACGTTGGACATGCCATCCTGGTAGATCTTCGCCAACGAAAGAAGAGAGTTACTGGTAGTTGAAATGGCCGCATTGCGAGCCATACCTTCAGCAACAAACTGAAGCCCCGGCGGCATCCCACCAGCTTGGAAAACAAGCTTGGCGGTTTTCAATGCTCTATCAGGGTAAAGGAGAATGCTTTCCTTGGACTCGTGCTCTGTTTGAGGATATCCACTGGGTCCACCAGAGAAGGCAGCAAAGATCTGCTTGATAATGCTTTGGATGCCATGGCGTCTTCGACCAGCGGCGATGAGAACTGCATCCTCGAATGCAGATGCAGCGCCGGCATTATCACCGAGAGCATAGAGCATGTTTCCTTTGGCGTGGATCAAAGCTAGCATTCGTCCATTGTCTGAACCAGGAATTGCATATCCACTGGTTGCGAAACCAATGGGCTTAGCATCTGGCGAGCCAGGTTCCAAACCCTGAACGCGTCCCAAGTCATCGTCGTATTCGAACGATGCTTTATCAAACATGCAGACATCGGACACGTTACTCTCCGCATCACTTTCAGGCTCACTGGCATGTTCATCCGTCTTGAAGCAATCGCCATCCTTGGGGTGGCGAAGGGAGTTCTGAACGAAGTCAATAATATTGACCGCTTCCTTGCCTCGATGACTGCTGCACAGTAAACCGATCAGATGTTCGACTGCTTCGAAGAAACTCGGACGTAACTTCACAGCCCGCAACCAATTTTGCAAGGCTTCCTCTCTTTGATCGAGTGCCAAAAGGGTTGCAGCGAGGTTGGAGATCGCTTCTACGTGTCTGGTATTTGTTAATAATGATTGTCAATTAAAAGGTGATATACTCACGTTGAGTCGCGTGCGATGATTCTAGAGTACCATCGTGTGGCTTTGTGATAGTCACCTAAGCCATAGGCTAAACAGCCTCCAAGGAGCATTCCGTCGATCCATTCCCATCGGCTTTCTGCACACAAATGAGATAACATGTCCAGGGCGGATACAGCATTGGATCCCGGGGATCCCTCGTTGAAAAGCGTGCCACAGGCTCGAGTAAATGGAGATACACCTGTGGGACGACCAGTGTCGCGCAATCCGAGCATTTGTGTATCGGACCCTCTGTTATGGGTGAATTGATTCAAAGACGGGCGTCGACTGTGGGCACCAGGTAAAGGTATTTGCTGCGCATCATGCGGTCTGGCGTTTCCCATGGCATGCAGTTTCTGTCGTTGAAGATCATATTGACTAGCGGGGTAACTGTTATGACGGGTAAGATCTGGGGGAGTGGGTTGAGAGAAATCAAGGCCGGGTTGGCGAGGAGGTTTAGGGTAAATGACAGGTTTTTGGAATCGGGGGTGGGCATCCACGGTGCCGTTGGAGATGCTGTTGCGGCGGGCCTGATGGATATTCGCAAGGAGATCGACATAAACACCATGGGCCCAAGACAAGACCTTTTCTTTGAATTCCACGTTAGCTGCTACAGCAGGCCCTGGCCGCTGGAACCCATGTGTCGGCGGGCGGCTGTTCCAGGTGATAGGATCATTCAGAGGCTGCGGCGCTTGCGGTGGAAATGCTGATGCAGGTCGGTTGACACGGGCGTGGAAAGGTAGTTGATCGGAATGGCGTGGAGGAAAGTGGGTTTTCATAGAAGGATCCTGGGGTAATCCGGGCATAGATTGACCCCATGCAAGCCCCGGGTCTGCACGACTGCCCAACGGCACTTGGGGTTGGTTAAATACCGGCTGGTTCAGGTCATAAAAAGGCTGGCCCGTAGGGTTCAGCTGTTTTGCAAACGGGGTCGGGGATTCGTAACGCGCATCACGGAAGGCAGCAGGACGGTATGGGATATACACCCCGTCCGGCCAATACGGTCCATAGGGACCACTGCCCGCCGAAGCGGTTGGTCCAAGGCATGACTGTAGAGTTGCTGGGAGGACTGTGGGCACATATGCCCCGTTCTGTAAAAGTATGCGTTGATTTCCATGCAGAGGTAGACTCTGATTTAAGACGGAGTCCACCCCCGGTGGATAGTTGACCGGACGAACCCAACTAGTCCCATTCGCATCCTGAATAACTTCGCCAGGCATCGCATTACCGTCGTTTTTGAAGACCGGCGGAAAGTTCATGTGTTTGGTGGCGGACTGGTCCAACATGGGCTGCCAATTTTCGGGCTGCATCCCAGCCTGTGACAGAAATTGGCCCGATTCCATCGGCGAGACCAAGATGTGCTTGGATGCTGGCTGGATTGTGGTATCGCCGGGGGTCCCATCGTACCCCGCGGCCAGGGTTCCGTTGGGAGTCTTCCGTCGCAGGGTATGCTCCCCCCATTCGCGGTGGAGCTGGAACCTGAAGCATCGCGGGAATCGAGACGTTGCACCGGGTGGGGGAGTTGGAGGCGCGATCGAGAGATAGGGTTCAAGAAGGATTTGGAGGGGTCGTTGCGAAAGGGGAGACTGTCGCTCGCATCGTACATGGGTTGAGAGCCATCGTGAGTCGGGTAGTGGTGTGTGCGGTGGTGCGGTTGGACCGTGGGGAAAGGCGCGACGGTTGGAATCATCTTCACGGTCTTGGGAGGTACCTCGATGCCGAGGGCACAGCCAAAGACTTAACACATCAAACGGGACATTCAACTATCATCCTTGAAACGTTTCCGATGCCTCATTATGTGATGCCAGAACTGGAGATGTGAAGCAGCTTTCACGTCATTCGATAAGGACAGGTGGAAATGAGAAAGACGCAAGGGAGACAGAATGTCCAGCCCACGATGTTGGTATCCGAGACGATCAGCCAATAAAAGGCGATCTTGGCGAGGATTGCACAGGGGATAATGAAGGAGGTCACAGAGGGAAAGGCAAAGGAGAGAGGTGAGGAAGAAAAGATCAAAGTTGAAGCTGAAAGCACAGTGGATTCGGGTGGGGGTGAGAATCGAAGTAAATTAATAGTGCAGGCAACAAACTATAACTGAGTAGATAGAATAATAATAGTATAGAGTATAGAGTATAGAGTATATAATTTATAACATAACTGCTATTCACTGCTAAATAACTCTCTATAACTACTAACCCATCACCATCGCCATCGCCATAGCCTCACCTCGCAACTCAACTCATCACCTCGACCCACATCCAACGGCCTCTCTGGCCATCCAGACGCCCCAGTGGATCTTTTGGCTCCATAGCTAAGGCCCCGCCGATAATCGAGTGCCCGTTCACGGATCCTGCTATACTCCGTCGAGTATGAGGTTCTATCTCTCTGACTATACTCAACTCTCAACGCTTCAACAACACTTCAACAACACTGCAACACTCCTTCAACACTCCTCTCCTATAAATATATAACCGCTCAAGCCCATCTCGCCCCCTGCCGCCTCACCTCCGATCCTTTCCTAACCCGGCTGAATTCTGGGGTTAGCAAGGGAGGACTATTTTCCCCTTTGATTCGTATTATCTGAATACCTGGACTTTAACTACTGCAGATCCTCATATCAGAGTCCACATGCCTCTAGACACTGCACACGGTCGCACTCTAAGTCACCGAGAATCTATGTCACAAGTCGAGATCAGCACACCCTGTCGCATCCTTGGCCTGCACGACGTTCCCGTGTGGATGCGATTCGGGTAGTACAAGAGAAGGCAGAATCAAACAAGGAGTAATAATAAATAATAAATACTCTGTATTGTAGGTCATATTAAGAGAGATAGAGAGAAAGAAGAAGAGAAAGAGAAGACGGACATATCCACATGATATTCCCCGGCCCCATTCGTCCCAGTTATCCCAGGGCACTTGTTCCATGGCCTCAATAGACTGCGCCAAACAGGATGGAGAAAAGACGAAAATCAAAGCGATCAGCGCTGCTCCACATGTGGATGAGCACGAACATCGTCTTATCAGGGGGTGATCACCGGTGGAGTATGATGATTAGTGAAAAAAAATATATAAAATTACACGTCTCACACCGGTGAGCCACGTAGGTCCACATATACAGCATCCTGAGACTTGGACAAATAAATAAGGGAGACAACAGATAGCATCGATGAAGTTCTTATTGGTGGCGACGTGGCTCGAGGCTGTTTGTGGTTGTTTGGCTGTTTCAGATTGTTAGGACGCTATATATATATTTATATACATCTACTGACTACGGAGTGCATCCCTGGCAATACTTCCAAGCCTACTATTTCCAGCCAACTCGCAACAGCTGATCAATATATGTACAGCTTCAGCATCTCTATATCACCATATATGTATGCGACCCCAACAGCATTCACACTATCGAGATCCCTTACCTACCGCTCCTCTTCGATCACACACCTACTCTCGATATTGTTTGACCGTCTTTTGACCGTCTTTTGATTGTGTTTGGCCACACACACAAACTATCGTCAGCCCAAGCCCCGCGAATAGAAACCGTTTTGCGGCAGTGCCGGGCGCAGCCCTGCTTGTGCATATGGATATGCACGCCGAGAACTCGCATGCAGGATAGCCTGGGTTGGGTGAGAGGTGGCTTGTGTAAGCGTAGCGACGCCAACATTGACATGGTATTCTACTCAGCTGGGATACTGTAGCAAGAGTAGCCAAAATTGAGGAACTTAATTGATATATCAGAATAACGGAAAAATCGGTAAGATTTGTTTCCCTGAAACGGGGGACATCATATTTTTCATTAAGCTTCGCAGTCATCCTATAAGTACTAGTAGAGATCTGGACAGACCTGTCTATAACTACAGCCTACGAAAGCAAGTATCTTGCATCTCCAAGAGATGTAGACCCGTATGATGGATCACTGCACCCACGGAGCGAACTCCAAGTGTACCGCGATGAGTAATGGGACCGAATTTAATCTTCCCCACTTAAAATAAGCCGCATACCACGTCGTGATATGATCAAACCCCGCAGGGAGAGAACGGTAAGGGCCAGAGTGTTGTGGGGTTTCAATCGAAGGAGACTGTCGGCTGCGCCGGGTAGCCTTCCACCATTCTCATCGCGTAGGAAGAAGCAAGAGAATCATGGAAGGAGAACGAGGGAAAAAAAAGAAAAGGAGAAATACAACCGGAAGAACAAGCAGCGAGCTGATTCCATTTGTCCAATTGAACACTCGCAAGAGAATTAAGAAAAGGTATCAAAGGTCATGACTCATGAACATTTTTGGTTTGGGTTGAGAAACCGTTCGTATTCTGCAACTAGCATCTCATCATTAAGAAATGCACGCCTTAGAAATCAGACAGGCCACCTCTTTTTTGACACTCGAGAGTGAAATAATTTATTCCTCGGGAACTAAGACATCATTAGTATTGATCAATTGACACACAACCGAGTCAACTCACTGTCAATCTCGCCAGCCTTGACATCGTCGGAGACATCCTTGGGGCTGCGGCCGTCGACCTGGCAGCCGACAGAGAAGGCAGTACCGAGGATCTCGAGGACGGTACCGCGGAGCTCCTTGGCCATGGAGCGCTCACGCATGACACGGGCCATGTCAATGATCTCATCCAGAGGGACGGACTTGGAGTGCTTGATGTTCTTCTCCTTCTTGCGGTCACGGGGAGGCTCCTTGAGGGCCTTGATAACCAGGGAAGAGGCGGAGGGAACAACGGAGACGGCGGCCTGACGGTTCTGGATGGTCAAGCGGACGGTGACACGGATACCCTTCCAGTCGCCAGTGTTCTTGGCGATGTCTTCACCAATCTTCTTGGGAGACAGACCGAGGGGACCGATCTTGGGGGCCAGAGCGGACTGGGCACCGACCTCACCACCAGTCACACGCAGGTGGCTATAGTAAAGATTATTAGTATTTTGAGGGTTGATGTTGCCAAAAGAGAATTTTTCACTTACATGATCTTCACCTCATTGGGGTCAAACTTGGGAGCTAGACCACGAGGGAATGTTAGTCGCCATCATGCAGAAAACCAGGTTGATGATACTTACGCATGGCGAGTGCGAAAGGTAGTCGATCTTCCTTGGTTGTCGAAGAAGTTGGTTACAGAAGAGAAGGGGGATGAGCGCGAGAAATTGACTTGAAGGACTGGCGTGCTAGCGGGACCCACTCAACCGACGAACTAAGCGAGTGGCCCAATTGGGCGATCAGGGCATGCCCTCACCACGTGACCGACATGGAGGTGGTTACCTCTTTGGGTATTCTGTATCTAGGTGGGGACGCTATTACGTAAAGTTCTTACAAAGCTTCAAGATGAAACACAAGTCTTTTGTCATGGTATCAATCCATTCAATCTACTATATTGCGTCAAAGGAGTTAAATCACCGCTAAAGATACACAAGACCCGAGGGTCGACGACCGCCCTTTGCTCTCATGGCCATGTCTCATCACACTTAGCTAGTTCCGGATACAGCAAGCCTAGGCAAATGTTAGCAAAGATCCACATAAGCTACTCAGGGACCACTCACTTCATCAGGTGGTCCATAAATGTCTGCAGCGACACGTCGTCAGTGAAGATGGTCTGAGACGACACACCCCCACCATATCCACCCGTGGTGTGGGTAGTCGACGGGTTCAGCTTGGACAGCAAGAAACGGGCTTGAGAGCCACCGGCATCGCAGACGATGAAACGGGGCAGAGGGAAACGGTCAGCAATGAGATCCTGCAACACATGAGTCAGCTAAAATAAGACATAAATTTCGGAAAGGTGGAACGAACCCTAGCGTCCTCCTTAGGCTGCTCAAGGAGCACCTTGAGGTTCTCGTACCCTTCCTGGTCCTGGTAACCCGCTTTCCTCCATTCGGCAATGGTCTCACCGTGGAAAATGAGGATGTGAAAGAAGGTATCGAGGAGAAGAATGTGCGCGGGCTGGATAGAAGCGGAGTCCAGAAGCACGGGTTGAGCTCCCTCTTGCTCCAGGGAGTATGAGTCGAGGGTAGGCTGGATCATGACAAGAGAATCGCCGGCATCCTCGTGGTTCAAGACATGACGGTAGAAAGCAGTCTCATCAGGGGAATTGTTGAACACCTGCAAGAACTGGCTTCGGCGAAGATGGAACATGAACTGAGGGTAGAGGGTGAAGTTCTTTTCCAATCGGAATGATGTTGGGTCATCCTTGCGGTAGTCGGCAAAGCGAGAGCAGAGTCTGATCAACATCCGGTCAACCCACCGCAGAACATCCGGGCCGTCATCAACCTCGGCCTTGAAGACTGCGATACGGGCCATGAGAACAGCAGCAGCTTCCTGGTCGAAGGACTGTGCCAGGGTTGGGTCACCAGCAGGCCCGCTCAGGGGACGAGCAGTGGTGGTCACCCGCAGGTGGTAGTGCCCGGAAGAATGCTGGTAGTATGTCAAGAACTGCATCATACCCCGCTGAGGACCAGGCTGCACGGCAGCGGGACCACCCTGATTGGCAATCTCGAAGTAAACACCATAGCTGGAAGAGGGGTCGATACCGCACATCTTCCATGCGCAAGTGTTACCGATACCACATTCTGTCTCGCCAACAGAGCTGGACTTCTTGTTCAGGGAAATAGCGTGGCCGATAAGACCAGTAACCTTGAGCTCCTTAGTTGTGAGAACCTCGAGAGATGCGTTGAAGCCCATCAGGAGGTTGTCGTTGGCATCCTTGTCGAACACGCGCACGAACGACTGCTTGAATTGTGACGAGGTGAAGCTATCCGTGAGAAGCATGTGACCTCCGGTGTAATTGGAGAGGTTCTTCATTTCCAAGAGACCAACTTGATCGAGACAGCCGGCGAAGATATCGACAATGTGGCCATTGTTGGCAGCCCGCTTGGCAAGGGTGTCGTAGAACTGTACTTCAGTTAGCATGAATTCAGACAGGCTGGCGCATTCGAAGCATACCTTGACAGCCTTCTTGTAGTACTTGATGTTGTCCCGGTCAATGTCGTGGTGAGAACGGATGGGCTCCTTCAACTCGGGTGAAACAACGTGACCAGGGCCTTCAGTGGCAGCACCACTGGTGAAAGTCATGATGCGGGCTCCCGCATTCTGGAAGGAAGTCTCAAGCAGACCAACGGCGACGCTCAACGCGACACCAGTGCAGCGCAGGGGACGCTTATCGTTGGCCACTGGCCAGGGATCACGCTGCAATTGCTCGAGGACGTTGGTGATTTGAAATTCGGCCTGCTGAACGGGCATGAGGAAGCGGGCAGCTGGGCCGAGGGGAGGACGGGCGGGTTGCTGCTGAGGAACACCAGGGCGGACGCCACCGGCCAAGCCCAGCATCTCCTGAACTTGCTTCGCGGTGTATTCCTTGCTGCCTCGGAAGACGTATGACTTGGCGCATTCCGTGTAACCGAGCTCATGAACTTGGGCCTAAACAAGGTCAATAAATTGCCACCTTCCGTCTAAAGAACGATATCCTACCATTGTGCCGAAAGTAATCAGACCAACCAGCGCATTTGGAGGGAGAAGAGACAAGCTCATAATGAGCGAGTCCTTCACAGCCTGCAGGCTGTCATCTTCCTGGCAAGTATCGACGACAAAGACAAAGATCGGGGGAGCGGGGGCCGGCCGTGCCAATTGATACTCGATGGTTGTGCTCTGCGGGTGGAGTTCGGGGGGTATCGTGTTCTCCGTGATATCCTTGTAGTGCGGGGGAAGAGGATTGCGCGAGAGACAGAAAGGACAGATCCAGATTCGTGCGCGGACATCCACAGTGCTTGCTCAAGATCAGTTCCTATCCAATCCGGGGTATCGCCTGTACATACGCATATGGGTTCAGTACAGCTCGGCAGGGCTGCTTGCAAGTGACGGGCTCATATTGGAGCAATGGGTTGTCGGGCTTCTCCTTCAAAGGTGTGTACACGGCGGCAATAGGAACGACCAGGCGGGATGCTTCCTGTATCAAGTCTCAGTGGATGATGCGGTGAAGGTCAGGGTCGATATCACGAACCATACGAGTGCTGGGGAAGGTATTCCAGCTGAGTCTGATACCATCGCGGTCCTCCACATCACTCCATTGATCCTTCAGCGCCTCGAAATCCATGTTGTCGGTAGATGTTCCGGATCTCGGTGTGTTGATCAAGAAGAGGGGGGCGGGTGAGAAGTCGCAAAGAAAGGGGAACTTCGGGTACTAGGGTTTACTCCAAGAAGCTAAGTAAGAGCACCACCCGGAGCATAATCCACCAGAAAGAAAAGAAAGAGCCCCGTAATTAGCTAGGGATTGGGTTGAAGTGGAGGAGTATGTTGTGTGAAGGTACGGCAGTAAGGCCAGGTTGCAGCACAACGGGTCTCTACCGCCCGCCGGACCAAAACATTCCTTAAAAACTCGGCGAGCCGCTGATCATTCTCTCTTCTTCATTCACGCCGACCAATATACGTGCAAACGTATATACTCAACAGCTTCGTCTTCTAATGATGTCGTTGTTCTCGCGGTGAGCGGAGATCGACTAGGCCCGTTGCTGGGCACCTGGTTTTGAAAGGTCATTCTGATCCTTTCGGATCTTCTGGGAATCAGCTGTGGTCACACTCCTTAGCTCTTCAGCTACCTTAGCTTAGCTATTGGTAGAATTATAGTCCAATTAATCAATATTTGCATATCCAATGCTTCCCTAAACGCCTATTGCCTATTGAAACATGCGAACTGCCCATAACCTCATGAAAATTTGACATGTGAGACTCAATTCTCCTTCGGCGCCCTAGCCATCTGCTTCAGAAGGAAGCTCCGCTTGAAATATGTGTTCGGGTGGACAATTGTATCAAGATCTGTCTGGCTCCACGTTCCATCCTCCTTGACCTTCTTGATCTCGTTCTTGTGCGTCGACTCGAAGACTCGGTTGCATGCAATGTGGTACCGCTGCTTGCCAACATCCTCGCGCACACCTCGCAGGGTCTCCTTATCATTGACACCTGTGGCCTGGAGGAAACCAACCAGGTTATCAACAGAGAAATGACGGTAGGGACAGCCGTGAGTCTGGCCAATGCCGGGGTTGGAATCGCCGAGGATCTTCTGGCACGAGTAGGGAGTATAGCCCTTTCCGCGACGGTTCACATCTCCGCCAACTTCACCATAGGCGTGGCGAATGTTGTATTTGTATTGGGAGTTGAATTCATCATCGGTTTTACCCTTGAACGACTGGCGCCAAAACAGAATACACTCCTCCAAGGATAAACCAATACCCTTTAGGAAAAGCGTATACTGGAGACGACCAAAGTGCTTTAGGTGGTTGTTCTTCCGCAAATTTACATGCAAGCTCCTCATGCACAGAGGGAAGTGTTGCTGCGCAAGCTGATCAATAGAGCTAGCTGTAATTGGTGCTCCGTCCACATATCCTTCGCCCTCGGAGTATACCGATTCGGCACTGCCGAAGTTCTTCGAGAGGTGATTCAGAATAGGTGTGAGACGATCATCCTCATCCAATCGGGGGAGAGCACGGCTCGTGAGCTAAAATATAATCAGCAACCTATCTTTCAATCCACTCCAGCAGACATACCTCAAGTGCACGCTCCAAGCGAGCAGTGAACTCAGCCATGATCATGCTCAGCTGTTCCCTTCCAGGAACATATGCCTTTCCTTTCTTCAAGTAAACTGACCGCCGTTCGATCAGCTCCGGCACCTTCTCCCAGTCGACTTTGTACCAAGTCTCCTCATCCACTCGATGCAGCCCCGGGGTCGAACTGGCCAGACTCTCCGCAACCTCAGTCCTCTCAAAGTCACTGACTGGCTCCCAGTCTAGACTTAGGCTATCAATAAATGCACGCTTCTCCCTTGAGTCGTCCAGCTGGAAACGGAATCTGAAGAGCATGGTCTCGGCGCGCGCGAATCGCCGACGGAGGTCCTCTGTAGCCGAGAAGGCCAATCGGAGGATAAAGTGGGAATAGTGGTCCTTTTGGCGCTCATTTTTCAAGCGCGGATCATTGGCGCCATTTGGGGAGGATGTGTTCGATGAAAGAGGGAGGAATTTCTGCAAAAGAGGCGTGATGTAGGTAGCCGTCTCCGCGGGAGATTTGTTGCGATAAGAGCATGCTTCGATCTCGGCGAGGACTGACTGCGCGTTAGTAGATTGGAAACTTCAAGGTCATGCAGTGAGGCATACTCTTCAGTCTGTCAATGGCCCATTGTTCAAACTGCTCGAGGGTGATTTCGGCAGTGGGAGGCGTCTCATAGAAGTTCAGACGATGGGGATACTCCTGCTGCTTATATATTGGGACAGCGAACTGTCTTTTCTTATGGTCGATCACAGCCCGCCTCTTGGGGTCGATACGATGAGCGTCTTGTCGAATCATGGTGCTGTTTCCAGATGTTGAACAGAATGAGATCTCCGTCACTAAATTGGTCAACGCGACGCGTGCCACGCGTGATTATAGTCACGTGATATAATTCATAGTCTGCTTATATAATCTAGCTTATGCCCGGTGCCTCCAGCCCTGGAGGGCATGTGCAAAGCATGTGACGATGTCCAGCTCATCTTATACAAGCTGAAAGTACTTGATCATATGCCAGAAGCCACATCTGCCTCGTGATATCGTAATATTTGACAACTGGGGTATATCTCTTCAACATTTCCCCATTCGTACAGTCCTCGGAGCATCCCGCTCACCGACAGCCGAAAGAATCAAGCTAGCAACCCCACAGAATCACATTCTCTTGATGCTATTGCTTATCTTTCTGGAGCTCTCAAATCCCTCCATAATGCCATCGCAATAGGGCCCCTTGCATACTTTCTTCATCCGTGTTTTTGCTGCGCCATCCCAACATTTGGACCGTTTCCAGGAACGGGACACCCATTAACCCCGATCCCTCCACATCAACATGTCGCCCGCGAAGCGGCTCACTAAGGCTGCACGTATCATCCTAATTGGTGCCCCGGGTGTAGGAAAGGGCACACAGTCCGAGCGACTGCTATCCCGCTTCCCACAGCTAGCCTCGATCAGCTCGGGTGATCTGTTGCGCGAGAATGTGCGCCGACGCACACCACTCGGTAAGCAGCAGACCAATTGCGCATGGAAAGCATGTATCTAATCCGAGTGCAGGCGTCCAAGCTGAAGCCGCAATGCAGTCCGGCAACCTCGTTCCGGACTCTATGATTCTGAACTTGATCTCCGACGATATGAAAACCAAGGGCTGGCTCCTACCACAATCCGAATCCTCACATTCAGCGACCCCATCCTCCCCTTCAATCGATTCCTCCGCTTCTTTCATTCTCGACGGGTTTCCTCGCACAGCAAGCCAAGCAACAAGCCTGGACAGCTTAGTACCTGTGAACTTTGTCGTGCATCTCAACACTCCGCCCTCAGTCATCCTCTCCCGAATCGCATCCCGTTGGGTCCACGAGCCCTCAGGGCGGGTGTACAACACAGACTTCCACCCACCCAAGGTGCCAGGCAAGGACGATGTCACAGGCGAGCCGCTGACCCAGCGACAAGACGACTCCATCGAGACATGGCAGCAGCGGCTACGAAAGTTCGAGGAGACCAGCAAGGCTCTCCTAGAGCACTACCACTGCCGAGGCGTTCTCTGGCGGGTAGAGGGCAACAGTAGCGACGAGATCTCGCCGCTATTATTTGCAGAATTCGAAAAACGATTCTGCTGACCGTGAATGATGCATGTATACTTATTCTTGTATGTTTCCGGACGAGATGATACACGATGATCCCTAGAGCAAGGGGCACCTTGAGTTTTAATACCCGTTTAATGGGGACGTTGGAGATAGTCCAGCGCATGTACAGCTAACTCAATTGGTGTATGAAAATCAATATTCAACACTCTGTTTAATCATAATCACATTCCATATATGTACAAAAAAGGAAGTGTAGTCATACCATCTCGTCAAATGCAAATCAAGCCGCAAGGCCAGCTATCTTGACTTCTTCTCCTTCTCAACCAACACCGAATCCCCCATCCCCATGCGATTCTTATACTCCCTAGGACTCTCCCAATTCCCCCCAACAGCCCGATAATCTCTCCAAAGCCCCTTAGCCCTCTTCTTAGCCCACCACTCAGCCCTCCGATACTTCTTCTCCATCTTCTCCCCACCAAACTCAGACCCTATCTTCGCCTCGTATACAGTCGCCAGACCCTTCCTCAGCATTTCATAAGAAACGTCCCTCCGTCGGAAAGGCGGGAAATCGAACGCCCGTCGCACGAATACGCTCGCTACAACGCGCGAGTACTGGTCTTGTCGGTGGACGAGGGCGCGTACGCGCCTGTTGGTTAGGTAGCTTGTTAGCCAGGCATGGGCGTCGCGCGCGAAGGGTTGTTCGGGGCGACCGAAGTGGGCGAGTTCGGGGGCATCTATGCCTGCGAGACGGATGTGGATCTGTTGGGGGAGGTGGATGTGTGAGTTTGATTTGTTCTGTGGTGCTCTGTCTGGCTGTGGGTGCAGGTGAAGGGTAGACAAGGCAAAGGCGGCGACTAACAGTATTATCTTTCAAATCCTTCTTAGCAGTAGGAACCTTCTTCCAGGGTACCCATCCCCAACCAGCAAGTCGGCCACCGGGGGTATGGAAGATGCGAAAGTTATCGCCATCGCCGACGCTAGTAACCTGCCCGAAGACGCTGCGGCGACGGAGGAACGAAGGCGAGATGCTAGGCGCGTCTGGTATGCGGCGTAGGTAGGTTCGGTGGATGCGCACGGAGATCAGGATACCGCTTGTTAGGAGGAGGGTTGGGACTAGGGTTCTTGGTTCGAAGAAGGCTCGCCAGTCTAGGACGGAGCTTGGGTTGTTCGCGGAGGAGCTCCATATTGATTGTTTTTCGTCATTGGTCGACTCGGAACTCCATGGCGGCCATCTCATCACGGCCCATGCCCCTGCTTTTTTGCAGGTTTGTGAGATCGGGGCGTGTGGTTGAGGTATTTTGTAAGTGGAGGGTGTTGTTGGGGTGATCGACGCGAAAGCTAAGCCGAGGATCTTCTGCTTGGGCTACATTGCTTTTGCAACAATATTGGATGCTTCGAGATTATTTTATGCTACTTTTACCAGTATACATGGTTTCTTATTGAAAATTATGTAGTCGATTATCACGATTTTCATTACGTGACAAAACTTCCATGAAGTTCACACACTGTAGCTGGGTGAGACAATATCACATCGGCTTTTTTATTGTCCTCGGCCACAACTTAATGCACAGATACGAGACCCGAGAGATAGAAACATGATCTTCTATCAACAAGGTCTTTTCATTCAAGCGTGTTCAAGTGTCTAGACTGTACAGAAACAAGTTGTGAAAGAAGAACCAAGGCGCCGAACATAACAAGCATAGAGACCGAAATGCAAAATAGCCACCGTTCGATCTAAGGAGACGAAAATTATTTCAAGGTGGCGGGCAGGCTAGTCTTAGCCTTTAATGCGGCAGTATCGACTGCCTTCTGCAGCTTCTCCTTCTTGATTCTCTGGAGGTAGGCAAACAAGACGATGAAGAGAAGTTCCATTCTATGAAACAGTCAGCAAAGAAACAAATGACAAGAGAGCTCTAGAGTGATCATACCTCTCCTTGGTCATCATGAGCAGACCTTGGACCAAAAGGCCCTTCAGAATCTGGGGTCCAATCCCCTTGAAGAGGGACAGAACACCCTCATTATCGATAATAAACTTCATGACCTCACCAAAGGTCTTGAAGGGCTTGCCATTGCGCTCTGGTGGCGGGCGAGACTGCAGACCAACCTTAGCGACGATCAAAGGCTGGGTTGCAATAGTGGCCAAAGCCTTGGACATGGCGCCGAGGACTTTCTTCGTTAGCGGGCCATCTTTCAGGCAGGTGGTATATCACTCACGGAATGCCTCCCAGGGCTTGAGGTTATTTTTCCCGGGGAATATAACCTCCTTCAGGCGCTGATAGGCACCATATGTGATAGCAGGGTTCACGACCAAGATCAAGCTAGCCTTCAGGCCGCGCCACAGGCCGGACCAGCCGTCCTCACTTTCGACCACCTCGCGACCAGTCTCGATCAGGCCCTTCTTGTCGCCCTTAGGCTGTGTCTGTTGTCGAGTTGTGATGACAGCCACCGGAATGGTGAAGATCTGAGCGACGGCACCAGCAGCAGCACCGAGGGAAAGCTCGATCGCTGTACCGGGGGGCTTTGGCGTCTTGGCCGAGGCCATGTAAAGCGTTCTTACAACGCTATACCAGTAGAAGTATGCGAAGTTTGTAGAGGCGACACCAAGCAGGGCTCCAGCCATGCCAGAGTACAGACCACTGACACCCTCCTTCTCCACGATCTTGTTGATAGCATCGACGGTCGATTCATAGCGGTCGAGGTCATCGGTCTTCTCGGCTCCGTCCTTTTGCTTGACCTGTACTTGCAGTTTGGTTTTTACACTAGATGAAATGAGAATAAGTAATCTCGTCTCAACATTTTGACAACTGGCGCATGTAGTGGGCTCACAGATCAAGCGGGTAGACCATTGCATTCGCGAGGACGGCGCCCGTCGCACCTGCAACAGCACTGCCCCATGGCGAGAGTGTGGGCTTCGATTGACCGGCCATGGTATATGCGAAGGGTATGTGGAATTAAGAAAGGTCGACGAGAGGCTCAGGAGAGGGCTCGCTTGCGGAGCGGCCTGTAGTTAGGGGAAATAGTTTAGCGGGGCCGTACTGCTTGCTCCGAGACAAGAAAAGTGCAAGAGAGAAGAGTAACTCAAAAGGAACAGTGCATACCGAGGACACCCGAGTATCAAAGCCAAAGAAACCGAGTTCGGAATTACCTGTTACTGCACATTGCACCTCGGCGCTCACCTTAAAACTTGCCGAGGTCCACTCGGTATCCATGCGCTATATCACGTGATGGTATTTATCAGATCTACTTTGTATCATACATTTCAGCGTTTAGTCGCATATTCTCTCATGGGTTTTAATAGAAGTCCGAGCATGTTGTTCGTACAATTATACCACTGCGAGCCATTATGGTTGGTTGCAAAACGCCTATATTTACGCTTATTCCCTTTACATAGACCTCTAGCTCTATATGCCTGGAGATATCGGCATTTGAGGAATATCTCACATTCGTACTTTCGGAGTGCTCTTCGATGTCTACGCTAACACTTCGGTAAGCGTACCCCGGGGGCTGTACGTTCAACTTCTTTGCCATGTTACACCGCCTTCCTTAGATAGACCTTAAGAAATGACGCAGTGTAGACAATAAGGTGTAAAGAAGTATAATCGAGCAGAGATGCCATGGTTATAGGGCCTGCTGTTAAACATAGGCCCTCATGCATTTATGATATATCCCTTCTTCTCCTATATTCTCTTCTCTATACCAGTTCTTCCACTACCCTCATTCCTTTCTTCTACATAACCTGCCAGCATGTCAGGGCCGCAACAACCTCACATATCGGAAGCCTTAGTACATGAGCTCCTCCCCAGATGCAAAGAGACGGCTAACAAGTTAATAGAAGGCCGAAGATGGGATAGCGGGGGCGGCCTCCCAGAAAGCGGCATTGGAAGCGGCTATCACTGCCGCGGAGCATTACATGAGAGCCTTACGCCTGGCCCCCGCCGACGAGAAAAAAAGCTCGATACCAAATGCAAAGAACTGATCATCCGGGCTGAAAAGATCAAGCGCGCTACCGACTGGCAAGCTGTTGCGCCCCAAGCCTTTCCGAGCTTACGCCCGCCTACATCCACGCGGAAGCTCACCACCCGGGAAGAGATCATTATTCTCGAGGGCGCGAAACTAAATGGCTACATATTTCCACCCTGGAGTCGAGCACCGAACGAAGATGAATTCATCCTCAAAGATCGACCTTTCACGTATGTGGAGAACTCAATCAGTAACCATTCACATCTTCTAATTGAGTATAGGGATTCCCCCGATCTGCATCTCTCCGACGTCCAGAGAGATATTTTTGCAGGATGGAAACGACCGCATGACCTACTGAAGAATGCGGCTAATACAGGTGCAACTAGCCCAACTATCTCAGCTTCCGGGCAAACCGATCTTGTGCAAGATGTCTTGACTGATTGTTCAGTTGTGGCCAGCTTATGTGCCACAACGTCTCGATCAGAACGAAGACTTGGACAGGTATGAGCTCAATCAACTCCATAAAACTGACTCAAAGCTAACATGAACAGAATGCGACACCTACAATGTATCCGTGCAATGATGAAGGGAACCCAGTCTTATCGCTGTCTGGGAAGTACATATTCCGCTTATATTTCAACGGATCATTCCGCAGGGTAGTTATTGACGACCGACTGCCTTCATCCAAGACCTCACGATCACTACATGTGATCGATCGGAAAAATCCGAACTTTTTGTGGCCCGCTCTTGTTGAAAAGGCATATCTGAAAATCCGAGGAGGCTATGATTTCCCCGGAAGCAACTCAGGGACTGACCTATGGGTGTTGACCGGATGGATTCCTGAACAAGTCTTTATACACAACGACGATTTTACCTCCGATGAGATCTGGGGCCGTCTATACAAGGCCTTTTACCACGGAGATGTGGTTCTCACTATTGGAACCGGCAGTCTGACCGAAAGCGAGCAGCAAGGTATGGGCTTAGTGGGCGAGCACGACTACGCCATCCTTGAATTGAAAGAATCCCAAGGGCGTCGCCAGTTTCTCTTGAAAAACCCGTGGGCTGGAGCGGATCCACAAACACCAAACAATCTCGACCTTGATCCTAGCAAATCTCCTCTTGCTCCAGGGACCTTTTGGATGGACTGTGAGCAGGTGTTCCAGAACTTCGAAAATCTCTATCTAAACTGGAATCCTGGGTTGTTCAGATACCGCGAGGACATTCATTTCACGTGGGACTTGTCTCATGGACGTGTTATTTCCGGCTGCTTCGTCAAGAATCCACAGTTCTCCCTCTCCAGCGAGTCCGGAGGCACAGTTTGGCTACTCCTTGGGCGACATTTCAAGACTGGTGAGATTCAAAGCGCGATAGGCTTCATCAGCATCTATATATTCCAAGCAGATGGCCGAAGAGTGTCCCTGAGTGATGGATACCTCCACCGTGGTCCATATGTTGACTCTCCAAACACTCTAATGCGATTGGAAATGCCTCCCAAGTCAAGATGGACCGTGGTGGTCTCAGAGCAGTCTCTCCCATCATCTAGCCAAAGCTTCACACTGTCGTCATTCTCGACCTCCCCTGTATCAGTGGCTCCGTCGCTAGATAAGTATTTATGCATGACAAAGGCAAGCAGTTCCTGGACTGCAATGACAGCCGGCGGTAACGCCGAGTCACCTCGATACCACTCGAATCCACAGTTCAGCCTACAAATTTCCGAGAAAACGGATCTTTCCATTTTGCTCGAGGTAGCAGAAGCTGAATTAGCGACGCACGTGAAGCTTTTCTGGTCTAACGGTCAGCGCATCTCACGCGTGCGAAGCCGAGATATCATCGCAGATAGTGGTGACTACCGCCGGGGATGTGCGTTGGCCGAGACCAAATCCCTAGACAAAGGCACTTACACCATTGTATGCTCTACCTTTGCGGCTGACCAGCTCGGTCGCTTCACGCTGTGGATTTCCTCCACGATCCCGTGTGTAGTGCAGCCATTGGCTCCCGAGTCCGCTGGACGGCGTGTCGTCTTATCCGACGTCGGTGTTTTACCGCCGGGTAAAGATCGCATGTTGGCATCGATACGGGTGTCTCGCCTAACGCGAATCCGTCTCATTGCAAGGAATAAACAGTCTACGATCGGCTCTCGGGCTGTTGCTCCATCACCTGTACTGATGACCGTGGAGCTGGGCCAGGGGCCATACAAAGAGATTCTAGCCACCTCGGAGGATGGAGTTCACAGTGATACAGTATCAGGAGTCCGCGTGGAGGACTTCGATCTGTATCCCAACGCCGAGTCGCGCAGAGTCTGGATTGTGATTGAGCGTATCGGTGGACCCGGAGGACAAGTGGAAGACCATTTCGAAGTTGAGGCGCTGGCAGAAGAGAAAGTGGAGATTGGAACGTGGGCGATTGAAGATGAATAATACCCAGAGCGCAAAGTAGAAATGCAAGATTACATTGTATAGCGATATCTCCAAATCAAGTAGTCCCCCGCACCGGGCGGTGGGGACCCCGTCCAAACGTCATCTGTCTTCTCTCCTCCCCTTTACCCACCAGAGCTCAAGATGAATAACATCCCAGCTGGACTACGGTCCGCCGACATTGGGCGCTTTGCCATCCGGGCTGCCCAGATCGAAAAGGCCAAACCGGTGGTTGCCTACTGGTGTGAGTGTCCCCGCGCGCGCAACCGGACATGTTGATCGAACCCCAACGCAGGCAATTTCCATATCGTGAATCAAATCATTGAAAGGGGTCTCCACAATTCCGACGATGAGATCATGCAATACACCACCAATCTGGTGGATAAACTGGAGCAGGTGAGTCGGTTGCCCCGCCTGTGTTGCCATGCTCCTTAAGCAGCGCACCTTGGACTGGATGGCTGATCATATTGAACTGTGATAGTTCAAAGTTGAGAACCCAGGGGATGAGACGGTGACAGATGAGGTCGCAGCGAGTGCCTATGTGGAGCAATTTGGACTGGAAGTCTTTGGTCGCGCTGAAGCTGCCATGAACGCCAACAAAGTCACAAAGTGAGCCCTTGGAGTGCCACACAAAACCACAGACGACTGACTCTGCTCAAAGGCAAACAGCAGATACATTCCAAGCAGCAGCTACTTTTCTCGAATTATGCTCAATTTGGGGTACCGACCCGGAGATAGCTGGGCGCATCAAGTTCGCCAAATTTCACGCCCTTCGCATCGTAAAGGCCTTCAAAGCTGGCGAAGACCCCAACGAGACGAATCCCGCACCGAAGCAAGAAGATGAGCTCATTGACGATCCCGAGGTGCAAGCATTCGACGAGTCGGTCGCAGAGCATGCCTCCAAACCAACACAGCCATCGATCGAAGAGATCCCAGATGAGTCAGACCGTCTTGGACGAGATCTAGCGCGCAAATCAACACTAGACGAGTCGCTTCATCCATCCCGCACTTCATCAGCACCCCGTCCAACGGTCACCTCCGAGCCTGAGATCCCCTCCGTCCCAAGCAACGCACCTGGCTCTCCCCCTCAGTCAATGGATATCGACAACTCCGGTCCAGGCCTAGAACTCCCAGATACCCCAGCAACGATTGGAGGACCCTCCTCAAGACCAGGCCCTATCCTCCCAGATACCCCCACAGCCTTCCAATCATTCCCTCCACCATCCACCAACCCATCCGTAAACCCGGCTTCTTTCTACGATCCCTCCAACAACGTTAGCGCGCATCTTCCACCCCCGGCTGCTCCGCCAGCTGCACCGGCCCCAGCTGCTTACACACCTTCCGCGCCTGCACCTTATGTACCCCCTCAGCCGTCCCATGGAATAGATGATAACACGGTTCAGTTGGCGCAGAAGCATGCTCGCTGGGCTGTCTCTGCGTTGACATTTGATGATGTTGATACCGCCGTTAAGGAGTTGAAGAACTCGCTCAAGTTACTCGGTGCGTCGTGATGTGGTTTCGTATGGATCTTATTGCTATTTGCTGTGGATATACCTTTCATAACTAGCGAGGCATCTCATACCGCCTCGAACAGTATGAGACGCTAATTTAATACGTTTTTGTACCTTTCTCAATCAAGTAAGAAGCTAGGGATCCTGCATGCCCCATGTATCGGTGAGCAAGCTCGGCCGACATCAACGCGGTGCCCGCATTTGGAGCTTGAAGAATTGGCACATCATTGCCGTCTACAGTGTCGTGTATCCAACTACTTTGTCCTCCCGATTCCTGGTTCCTGGCCGATTGTTTTTGCTGGACCTCCACGTTCTGTATACTCGCTCGGCATCACTCAGTGATAAGAGGTTGAATTGTATGCCATAGCTGCGGACGAGTTTCACACAATCTGGAGCTTGAACGTGATCAGGTAAATCAGGTCAGCCAGTTCAAAGCGCTGAGATCATTACAACTTCCCTGGGTTGAGGATCGCTGCCTCGAGGTCATTGGTTCACTAAGTCCTTCTCGGTGATACGTCCGGCCAACGTTAGTTTGGCCCCCGATCTGGCGTGAAATTGCTGCCATTGGCGCAAATCACGAGGAATTATGAAGCTGGATAAGCCCTGCGAAGAATTCTCCCTTGGGGACGACTGGATCTTGTCAAACTCGATTTGATGCGGAACTTGGGCAATGTCCCGAAATGGGTTCGGAGGAAAGGTAGATTCTTCAGTGTTCAGGAATACGTATTGGAATGTCTTGCGTACTGATATGTCGAAAGTTTTGTCAGTAGACGCAGTGGATGATTAGCTCAATTATCATTGTAATGGCTGTCTTTGTCGTTGGCGTATAATTCCCGTTGGCATTGGCCATGCTTCGATATGCTTCGTAGGTGGCCTCACGGAAGGCCATTCAGCGGAAAGCTCGCTAGAAATGTATGCGGATTAAGCCATGATATACTGCCCTGATTATTACGAGGAGAGAGAATTATGTCTACATGTCTACGTAGGCCCCTGACTCACCTCATCCATGGATATACAGTAAGGGAACCAGATAAGCGGAGGCTTAGCATCTCGGGCGATCGGAACCCAGTACCATGGGACGGTAGACGGAGTATAGACAGCAGACTACTCCGTACTCCGTTAGGTACTTATTCAAAACCGCTAAAATCACTAACTCGCACTATATGCCCCCCGACGTCACAGATTCAATTCTCTCAAACTCTCGAAAATTGATTGTGCCCACTGTAACCCACTTGGTTCTAATAGTCAACGGCCTCGAGCGGGCTTGGCAGGGGATTTCAAGGAACTTTTAATCCCCCTCTCCTTTCACTTTCCCCTATTCACTCTCCTGAACTTGCGGGGTTGCACACAATGGAAAAGCCTGCTGTTTTGATTGTCGGTGGTCTTGGTATGTGTCTGCTAGTTTCCCCTCGCGTTCAGACTAACCCCTCTTAGGCTTCATCGGCCGCCATCTGGCACTATACCTCCACGAAAACGACTTGGCCTCCGAGGTACGATTAGTCGACAAAGTCCTGCCCCAGTTGGCTTGGCTGGCCCCAGAGTTTGCAGAGGCCTGTTCCAAGGATAAATTCGTCCAGGCTGATGCCAGTCGTGAACGTAAGAGACACACCCACTTTCTCCCACCCTGAGCCATCCTCACCAAAACTCTCTCCAGAACACTTCCCGCGCATTTTCGACCGAGCCAACGGCAAACAATTTGACTACGTGATCAACTGCGGCGGCGAATCACGGCACTCCCAACCAGACGATGTCTACGAAGTCCGCAGCTGCGCACTGTCCATAGCGCTGGGCAAGGAGATCGCGCGCCGGGGCATCCCCGCCTTCATCGAAACCTCCACCGCCCACGTCTACAAAGGCGGCTCTACACCGCGCAAGGAAACCGACAAACTCGTCCCGTGGCACAAGCTCGCCGACTGGAAATTGAAGGCGGCAGAAGAATTGCGCAAGATTCCCGGCCTGCAGTACTGCGCCATGCGCCTGCCGCACGTCTACGGCGCCTACGACCCAGGCTACTTCGCCACGGGTATCTGCCTGTCAGCCGTGCACGTCGACCTCCAACAGGACCTGGTACTTCTGCACACTAAGGACTTGAAGGTGAACACGCTGCACGTCAAGGACGCCGCCAGCGCGCTGTTCGAGGCGGCCAAGTGGCGCGCCCGCGTGGGATACATCGACCCGAAGGAAGGGCCTGTCGCTTTCAACGTCGTCGACCACAACGACACACGACAGGAGCACGTCGCTAATGCGCTGACTGAGGTGTTCGGTCTCAAGGTTACGTTTGTTGGATCGCTTGCTTCCCAGCTTGCCAAGCTGAACCTCGACGATGTCGTCGATGATATGAATGAAATCAGTCTGCAGACTTGGGCTGAGCTCATTGAAAAGGCCGGCATCACACGACCAGGACCGATCAGTCCCTTCCTGGAACGCGACGTCCTCAAGGACCAGGATATGTCGATTGACGGGTCGAAATTCGAGGCTGAAACTGGCTGGAAGCCGAAGTATCCCAACTTTGGCGCCGACAGTATTCGCGAAATCGTCGACAGTTATAAGCGCATGGGCTGGTGGCCATAAGGATTTTCGTTTTTTACCTTTCTTTTTGATCTTTCTTCTCCTTTTAAGATATCCCGTGTGTCGGTTATTTTACCTTTTCTCTTTCTTTCTTCTTCTTTCTTCCATGATTCGTTAACGGTCCACCATATCCGATGAGGAAAAACTCGGTCATCGCATCACATTGTGTCTGAAAAGAAAGCGTTGAATCCACACGACACGACCCTATTTATGATCCCGTCCCTACACTCTCCTGCATCTTTCTCTACCTTACCACCCAGAGAAGCAATTTATCTGCCAGGCAGATCAGGGGTGTCCAGCATTTCATTTCCAGATCTGGATCTGCCTTGTACTGTAATCGATAATCCTTCTCGTTGGGTCTTCTCTTCTCTGGATCTTATTTTCTATGCATATATGCTTTCAGTTCTCTCTCTCCTCTTACTTATTTTGCATTGGCCTGCGTGGCAGCATATTGAGCCCTTTCCATTTCTATAGTTCCAGTTTTGGTTTAGTATCGCTCTGTTATACATATTTGGTAGTAGTGATATTTGAGATACTCCATGGTTATCTTTCTACATGTACGTACCAAGGGTTGCATAGATAATTAAAACAAGTGACCACATGGCCTCTTCGGCTTATGAATTTGATTGCAGGGTATGAGCTCCAGTCCCACTCGTTTCATACATGCATTGGCGCTGCAGGTATGTTGTGCAGGTCCCACAGACGGGCTATATCCACTACAAAGTACGTACAGTACAGAAGTACAATAACTTATTTACATAATTTGACTTGCATGGATAAGATTGAACAGAAATGATAGAATGCATTGCTATCTTTGTATCAGAGATCTACTAGTTGACCGAAAAGACGAAGGAGAATGGACAGAAATGTGCAAATGCCCGAATCCCATGCATATGCGAATATGCATCTAAGGAAGCCACCAAGCCAAAATGCGATTCAATGGTGTCTTTTCCTCATTTTCTTCTTGGGGATTTTCTTTCTTTTTTCTTCCTGGGATGCGACTGCGACCATCCCAGGCATCCATACCTATCTTACTCACTCCCACCCTGTCGTGCAAGCCCGTTCTGAGCTGACACAAATCGTTGCAATCTCAATGTAGGCATTTCTTTTCAAGCATGGTGTAAAAAACAAGGGGTAAGGCAAATGGTGGAGAGTTATAGAACAGAATGGAGAGAAAGGCAACCGCTCTGCTATAGAGACTGCGAAAACCGAAAATATTGTACGAGAATGTAATGTGCGCGGAAAGTAGGACCTGCGCGGGAGGTCTGTGGGCGTTTAGAATTCCCAGTCTTCCTCGACAGACTTGATGGCCCACTCGAACTTCTCGCGCAGGGCCTTGGAGAAAAATTTCTCAATGGGGACATTGAACTTCTTGCTGAAGACGACCGTTAGGCGAGGGTCGATATAGTTCTGGAAAAGATATTAGCAGATGATCAAATATGTAGGTGAACTCAACTCACAATCTTAGAGGTACCCAAGGCAACCTCCTTGTTATCTTCCTTGTCCTGGGCTTGGACAGACATGGTCTCAACACGTTGGTCGATCTTGGCGATCGCAGCTTCAAGCTTTTCGACGGTGGCACCCCGGGCTTCGGCCTCGACCTTGCCTGTCTTGTTCTCTTTCTTGAACTTCTTTTCCATCTCCTTGACGGCCTGCAGACGTTCCTCGAGCTCTGTTGCCTTCATTTCTTTCTCGCCGTCGGCAACGCGCTTCTCATTATCTTTCTCGAACTTCTTCTTGATTTTCGTGGTCTGCTCTTCCATCAGGAAAGCTTGGTGTTCATTGATCCACTCTTGGTCGAGATCTTCGTCAATTTCGAAGAAGGCAGCGCCCTTCTTCTTCTTCAGAGTTGGGTCCAAGTCGAGCATTTGCTGCTTCAGACGCCACTTCTGATAGCGGAGCCCCTTGATCTGTTGGAAGGTGGATTAGTTTTTTGCACATATTGTCATCAGGGAAGTTTCATCTTACCCGTTCGCCCATCTTTTCCATTGCGTTAGCATGGCCGGCGGTGACTGTTCGCTTGTGGTTACACAAGATGGCAACCTTGCGGTTGGCGTCATTATACGCCTTCACCTTCTCGGCAATAGTGCTACCAGTCGTCTTGATTTCCTTGAGCACAGAGCCCATTGTGTAGGATGCGTTGTAGGTACGGAAGACCTTAGCAGTCAAACCAGGCATGTAGTTCTGAAGATGCTTGTTAAGAGCAGAGGTCTGTCATTCGTTAGCAATATACATCTGACACGGTGAAGATGGAAACATACCGTCAAGCGATCGAAAATTTCGTCACCGTTCTTCTTCGGGGCTTTCTTGAAGATCTTCAGGTTCTTGAAGACTTGCAGGTCGACCTTGACTTCATCGTAGAACCGAATACTATCTTTACCCAAGAAGTCGAAGACAACGGTCTGTGGGGGCTTCAGCGTAACATTCTCATATTTGAGAGAACAGCAGCCGACAGTTTCAGCCTCGTCCTCGCCCTTCTCGTTTCCAGCACGCAGAGCAAACTGATCAATGAGATAGACTGCCGTGGCCTTTTGACGCTCCACCATCATGTCGTGCTTCAGGTTCTTTTCGTAGTCCTTGCGGATCTTCTCAATGTGTTTCTTGAGTTCACGGGCTTTCTCGAACTTCTTGTAGTCACTTTGTCCCTTGACATCAGAGTTGGCGGCCAGCATGACATACTTGTAATTGCCATTGATGTTTTCCTGCCACATGGCAAGCCACGTGCCTTCCTGGTCGTGCTTCACTTCCTTCCATTGGTGACCCTCAGGTGGGGGAGGAACCTTCGCATCCTTGCCAATGTTGATTGTGATCTGCTCAGGTTGCACACGAGTCTTGACGCGACCGGTCTTGGGGTGCTCGCCACGGCCTCGGAACAAAGAAGGCGGTTCCACACGGAAATTGCCCACCTTTTGCTTGCGACCATCCCAAATACAGTACTGGTACGCAGCTTCTTGTTCATCCTTTTCAGCCTTGAGGCGCTTCTTCTCTGCTGGTGGCAGGTTCCGCTTCTCCTCACGCTGGGCGTCATAGAATTCGAAGATGGGCTTGAAGTCGCACTTGCTGAACTCCTTAATATCGATCTTGTTGCCGTTAATGTCCTTTGCTCCACCGGTCTTCTTTATGACATCCTTGAAGTCGGAGAAGAAGTTCTTCTGAAAGACAGGGTTTTCCACATTGTGAGTCGAGTTCAGCATGGTTCCGAAGAAGCCAGCAACTTCTTCGGCCTCGGGTTCGAGAACGACCGGAACACCATCATACTTCATCTTGACGTTCTTTGGAAGCAATTCATACTCAGGAGGGAACACAACACCGTTGTGTTCAAGAGTGGTCCACTTGATGGTTCCGTCACCCTTGCTCTGGTCCTCCCACCAGCGGTATCCCTCCTCCTCGTCATTGTCCTCGGCGTCCTGACTATCTGCCTTCACTGGAGTAGTCTTGGCCTTGCCCTTCTTTGCAGCGGCTTCAGGCTCCTTCTTGACGGCCGTTTTGGTCGCGGGCTCCTTCTTGACCCCGTTGGCCTGTTTCTTAGGCGCAGGCTTGGTCTCCTTCTTCACCGCGGGTTTGCGCGCATCCTTCGCCGCAGTTGCTTCAATCTTCTTCTTCTGGGCGGTGAGTTTCTTGTCGAGCGGCACATCCGAGTCGGAGTCCTCTCCGATGGCGGTTTCGTTGGCCTTCGGAAGCTTTCGTCCATTGCGGGCCAGTGGGACATCTTCATCCGTCTCAGGATCCTCATGTTTCACAGAGGTGCGCCGGCGTTTGCTCTACCGAATGGTTAGATGTGTAACCTAGAGCGACGGTAGTGTCGCAAGCGGGGGAGAAAGCTCGTCCCGCAATGGGGGTAGGCGTACCAAAGGTTCATCTTCTTCACTGCTCTCTGCGTAAGATTTTTGCTGGGTGATACTTGTGCGAGATTTGCGCTTAGCAGCCCCAAGCACATCCGTTTCCGCGTCTTCCATCTTCACATCTTTGTCTTCCACGGGACCGAATCGAATAGACACACCAGGATCAACATGACCATTGGTGACTGGAGAGCTCGACTTCGGCATTTTAGCGTCGGGAGACTTCGGAGAAGCTAAATTGAGAATTGGGAATGTTAGTGAAGCTCAAAGGTTGCGGCTGAAGTACGAAGTGACGTCAAAGCGGGATGAAATACAAGACTGAGAATGGCTGGTAGAGGGAGTATAGACATTTAAAGATGCAGTCGAGAGGCAATGTTTTAGTCACTTTTGGGTAAAGTGAAGGATTGCGACCAAAGAACGAGGTGTATGAGACCGCATCAGCTGAAGCAGAACTTACACTTAGCACGGCCATTCGCGCGCGCGAGGGGCATATCGTCCTCTGACGAACTCATGGTATTCTGAAAAGCCGTGATCGGACTTCGAGGATATATTGAATAGAATCGACGTTGTAGTGAGGGGAGGAGTCCTCCTGCGCCGAGTCGGGCAAATCGAGCCGGCTGATAGATGAATGAAGGCAAAGAAATACTGACCAATGAAGAGCCAGAGAAGTTTTAGAAGATGAGCTGCATCAATAGTGCAGCTGATGGAGGGGATAATGCGGGTGGAATCGGAAGAGAAGAGATGTAAGATGAGAAACGAAGAGAAGGAAAGAGGAAAAGAGGTTGGGAGTTTGGGGGAATGGGAGGAATGGAATGGGAAAACGAGGTCTTGGACAGTTGATGGCCTGAGGCGTCAAGGGTAACGAGAGCGTAACGTGTAAATAATGCCTGAGGCATAAATATTACATAAACAGTGGCCTGAGGCCCATTGCGCCGGAAGTCGGAATGGCTCGCCGTAGTTGCTTACCACTTTGGGTTTAGCGGCGCAGCCGGGACAGAACCAGGAGTTCTGAACTTCGCACTTCCCGACGGCCCTCTCTACCTTCGTCACCCCCTCCGCAGCTACTCCCCTGCTCATCTACTCTCTTCTCTACATCTCTCCCATAATGTTCTCCCGTGCCGTCCGCCCGGCCCTGCGGGCTGGTGGTGCTGCCATCGCTCGGTAAGTTCTCATCCGAAACGTGCCAGGGCCCTTCCACCCGACGTACCCCGACCACTACCTCGACATCAACAATCTGGCGAAATATCGATGTGAAACGGGAACAATGACGACAATTGCTAACAGAGAGATTCAAAAGTCCTGCGCCCGCCAATGCCGCCACCTTCGCGACTCTGCGTGAGATCGAGGGTCGTCTCAAGTCCATCAAGAACATCGAGAAGATCACCAACACCATGAAGATCGTTGCTTCCACCCGTCTCACTCGTGCTCAGAAGGCCATGGATGAGTCCCGTGTCTACGGTAAGACCTCCAACAACGTCTTCGAGCAGGCCGAGACCAAGGCCCTGGAGGACAAGAAGACTCTGCTGGTCGTTGCCAGCTCCGACAAGGGTCTTTGCGGTGGTATCCACTCTGGTCTGAGCAAGGCCACTCGCCGCATCTTGGAGGCCAACCCCAACGCCGATGTTGTCATTCTCGGTGACAAGGCCAAGGCCCAGCTGTCCCGTGTCGCCGCCGACAATATCCTTCTGAGCTTCTCCAATGTCTGCAAGGACATCCCCAGCTTCGCCGATGCCCAGGCCATTGCCGACCAGATTGCTCTCCTCCCCGAGAACTACGCCAGCGTTCGCATCATCTACAACTCGTTCGTCAACGCTCAGACCTACGAGGCTACCTCCATTGAGGCCTACTCCGAGGAGGCTATCACCCAGTCCGGTGAGTGGATATCACGAAGAGACAAGTCAAGTCCATGCTGACGATCTGTACAGCCAACATCTCCTCCTACGAGGTTGACGAGGAGGCTCTGTCTAGCCTCCGCGAGTACGCTCTTGCCAACAACCTCTACTGGGCTATGGCTGAGGGCCACGCCTGCGAGATCTCCGTATGTGTTATGGACTCTTTCCTATCATTCATTGCTAACTGATTTATCAGGCTCGTCGCAACGCCATGGAGAACGCCTCCAAGAACGCTGGTGAGATGATCAACAAGTATGTTCCTCCTCTTCATGCAAAACTCCATTCTAACAACCTCTCAGGTTCCAGATCTTGTACAACCGTCAGCGCCAGGCCGCCATTACCGGTGAGCTGGTTGAGATTATTACCGGTGCCACCGCCAGTGCGGAAATGTAGAAGCTTGCTTCTGCGGGAAGAAGTCGCTTCTAGTGTAGACTTCATATTAGATCGACCTTCAGCTTGTGTAAAATCAGAGTCAATCCATTTCAATTTCATATGTACACTGGTCGTCAGACCTCTGTCTTTTTGTTCTGGTCAATAGACAATATCATTACTGACCTTACACTTGTCCACGTTGAGACTCCCTCCTCGTCGATGTGTTATCTTTTCATTTCTTTTCTCGCGATCCTCGCTTTCTTCCTGCTTCTTATGTTTGCTGCGCTTTCTATCCCTCACGTTTTTACGCTCTTCTCTCACTTCCACCGTCTTTAGTTGTTTCACCAAGGTAAGTCTTGCCGGCGTTGGTCCCAACTACCGACGCCCATGTTTGCTCCTTCACTTCGAGCCTTGTCCTCTCTATCTTCATCACATTCTCCTTCATCCGGCTCACTCCCATCTCCACGTACGGAGTATCTTGACCGCAACCATGCCCATCATCAACATTACTGTTGACAGCTATGCCGTCCTGGGTGTCAGCCGAGATGCCGACATCAAGGAGATTAACGCTGTCTACAAGCAGCTTGCACTGAAGTCGCATCCCGACAAGACCGGTGGCACTTATGCTGCTACCGAACGTTTTCGCGAGGTACATAAATCCAACCTGAGCTCTTCACACGACGCATACCTCGCTGACGCGGTTCCTACAGGTCAAAGATGCGGTTGAAACCCTTCGAGACCCTGTGCGCCGAAGCCAACTCGACCGCTCACTAAACAACCCCAAGTGGGCTCGATGCGGGTCTGAAGGCGATGAGACTGCAGGGGCATACTATGGCAATCCTTACTCAAGGAAGAAAGGTCGTAACAGAAGGAGCCATCGCAATGCCGCACCCAGTCCCGAAAGTTCTAGACACCGCAACAACTTTGATGCCCGCAACGACTCGGATTACATGCACAGTTTCGGCAATAGCGTTCACATGGACCCAAACTCTGCTGAGAACATGGCCAGACGTGCACAGTTCAAAGCAGAGAAGGACCAGTGGGAACGTGAATGGCAAGGAATTGACCCCGAAATGGAGAAGCTGCGTGCAGAATACTACGAAGAGGATATGCGAAGCCGCAGAGCTGGTGACCTGGATGACACGGCGAAGGAAGCTGGAGGTGGACTTGATGACGACCTGTTCTACTCCCCCAGATCAGACTTTAATGTTTTCGGCACGTTTGAAAAAGAATTGGATGCTGGCACGGACAAAGGCGGCTCCAGGCCTGCCGACTTCATGGACTCGCCTGACATGGAAAAAGAGTTTGGTCATATTCTCGACATGAATGAGAAGGATGGTAAACATCCTTACTGGTCAAAGTCTTCATCTAGCTCTGCTGGGCATGATTCCGCTAGGCATAGTTCTGGACGCAAAGCTACCTACGAGGCTCGTTCTTCTTTCGACTCCACCAACTGTTCTTCCCACAAGCGTTTCGCCAGCTGCCATTCCACCACCAGCTCGGTCGACAAATTCTCAACTCAAAGCCACGCAGCCAATACTGTTAATGCCACCGAGAACTCAGTCAAAAACACATTCACAGGCTTTGCAACTTCCGTCGACATTTCCTCACCTCTACTTCCTATCCACAACGACTCCGTTGATGATCCATCCAACAAGGACTCATACATCAACTCCTATCTGGGAAACTGCGAGGCCTTGAAGAACTTGGTGCCCTTCTTTGAACAGAAGGTTCGTGAGCACCCTGAGCAATACACTGCCGATGATCTTTATGGCGAGCTCAACGGAGTTGTCTTGGAGACCTACAACGGTTGGTTGGAGGGAATGCGAATGTCATTCAGAGCTGCCAAGACCCGGAACATTCTGAGGAATCCAGCTGCCTGTGCTCACCTTGGATCCTGGCAAAAGGAGCTAAACCGGGCAGAGTGTGATCGGTGTCACCTCTGCAAGCCGCTGTATGTTCTGACGTGCCCTGGGTGCGGTCTGAAGGCATGCGTCCGGTGCAAGTTTACGGACGCTTACTTTGCGGATAAGTGAACAAGATGACTTTCATCTGTATGGCGCCTTTGAGAGTTGTTTTGTTGCGTGGGGCTTTTAGGACGAACCGTCCAACACGATCAGACACATTGGCACGTATGCCGTGCTGCGATAGTAAAATGTATAAAAGACCAAAAACAGAGACAATTTCGGACCTTTTTCACTTCTCGCTTAGTATTTCGTTGAATATTCGTAAAAGAGGCCGGCTCTTTGTGAGAGGTTTATGCGCAGGTGAGATAGATAGGGTTTAGGACCCTCGTAATATGTAGTAGACAGAGAGAGCAGGAACTGTCAAGGTTGAGCGTTTTCCCGATTAGTTTTCCGTCACTTTCCACCGAGGAGAACGAACATCCAATGTTCAAGCCACCCTCAAACAGGTCACGCCCTCTTCATCGATCAAACCGATAGACAACCAGCTCCCGAGCTGTATTCTCACCAACCAAATATCTCTCACAACCACATATTTTCCCTCTCCCCTTGAAATCCACATTTGAACGAGTTTCATGCCAGTCAGGCGTCCAAATTGTTAAATTGACAGTCTTATGATGGGGATCATTAGGCGCAAAATGAAGACAAAAGCCAACATCTACATCAGGTTCGCTAACTTGAGCGATGATATCAGTCCAGGAATCCGCGTATACATTCGAAAAGTCGAAGAAATCCGCTTGCAAGCTGCAGTTGCCGCGGTAGACTGGTAACATATCATCCTGCAAGGTACGGCCATGGGGTCCATTCCCGATGGTCGGAATGGATGTCGTAACACACATACGAAGACCGTCTGGCTCAGGCGTCCCGTGGCCATCAATACGCATCAAGAGGTTATCGGTGATTTCTATTGCCTGGGAATCATCCGTGATGGATAACCGCGAAATGGACGGAGTTCCTCGTTGACGAATGTCGAAGAAATCAAGGTCTCGGAAGCCGAATCGTGCCACAATGCTTGGGGCGTCCTCGGGAGTTTCACCACGCAGTCGACCTGAAGAATCCAATGACGGCCGGTAAGATGATACCTTTGAGATATCCCAGACAAACAAAGATTCAATCGGTGCATCCTCGTCTGCAGTGTACAGGCTGCGATTCGGTTGCCACATGTAGATAACATAATGAGTACTGCTGTGCGTAGAGAAGAAACGATCTCGCTCGCTGAGAGGATGACCCAAGAACATGATCTTCCATTCATTGCGCGGGAGAATACTCCAGACGTGGTCTTCACCCTCAATGACATCGAACGAAGACGCAAAGTGACGATGTACACCGTCGCTCTCATTCAACCAGTGGAAGGCCAGAGGCTCAGCCCACTCAATGACAATCAACCGCTTCTGAAGCCTGACTCGGCGAACAACCCTGCCACGAATGATAAATGGCACCATGAACTGGCGGTCCGTTTCCAAATCCAGGAGCATGAGACTCTGGCTCTCCCCACTGGGATAGACCAGCAGCCCATCCTCGAAAGTCCACAAAGCCTCTTCAAATCGGGTATCGACAATGCCCGTTTGGTGACTGCTGTGTGATTCCCAGGGCTGAACGGGGAACCATTCGCGCTGGCGGGAGCTACCGAAGGCATCGCACAATCGATACTTCTTGATAGAGCGGGGCTTTCCCCGTTCTAGATGATCATATCTTGCGGCGACTTGATCAAAGAGTCGACGGCCTTGAAATGGATCTGCTGTCTCTTGTTCAAGGGCTGTCACCTCTTTTGTCCATGGGAACTCCTGTTTCAGGAGAGGCAACAGAATGGATGGGTTGCTAAAGGCTTCGTGCCAGGCACGCGAGACTCGACGACTGCGGATTATATCGTGAGGTTCTAGATATGCCAGGATCATCCAGAAGAGATCGCGAGGTAGAAAAGCCAAGTCATGGCATTCCGGAGTCATTGCTGATGTACAGAAGGGAGAGTGTTGGAACAACTTGGGAGTCAGGAGATTAGGACTACATTTATCGTACGGTTGACTAGTATCAGCAAACAATTATGGGTAATGCTGTAGAAATGTTTATATAAATATATGAAAAGTATGTCTATCCCTTATAATAAAATTGCATATTCGACGTGAGGTTATTGCCAGAATACCCTCCGCATGCCAAGAGCTTCAGGACACCTTGCGTGATGTTTGGGGCCATCTGGCTTTTCTCTCTTTAGCTTCCCGAACATTTACTGCTGCCTTCTTTGACTTGACTTGACTCAACATCGTCACCATGTACGGCAGTCTTCTGCTCGTCACGTCGCTTCTTGCGGCGCTGCCTGTGAATGCCGATGGACTATACACCAAGAATTCGCCGGTGCTGCAGCTGAACCCCAAAACTTACAACTCGCTCATCGCGAAGTCGAATCATACCTCGGTGAGTAACTTGCTCGCACCGCATGTACAATGGATTAATTGACTAAATTCACTGACTGGTATAGATCGTCGAGTAAGCTCCCCACTATAGCTCCGCGTCTCGGACATTTACTCATTTACACTTAGATTCTACGCTCCCTGGTGCGGACACTGCCAGAACCTCAAGCCCGCCTACGAAAAGGCCGCGAAAAACCTCGACGGACTGGCGAATGTCGCCGCGATCAACTGCGACGATGACGAGAACAAAGCCTTCTGCGGCCAGATGGGCGTGCAGGGCTTCCCAACCCTCAAGATCATGACCCCGTCCAAGAAACCCGGAAAGCCACGCGTGGAGGACTACCAAGGCGCACGCAGCGCCAAAGGCATCGTCGACGCAGTCGTCGACCGCATCCCCAACCACGTGAAGCGCGCAACAGACAAGGATCTGGACAAGTGGCTCGGACAGAACGAGGAACGGCCCAAGGCCATCCTCTTCACGGAGAAGGGCACGACAAGCGCGTTGATCCGCGCCCTGGCAATCGACTTCCTGGGAGCAATTGACTTCGCCCAGGTACGCAACAAGGAATCCGCCTCCGTCAAGAAATTCGGAGTCACCTCGCTTCCTGCGCTTGTCCTCGTCGCCGGCGACGCCGAGCCCAAAATCTACCAGGGTGACCTGAAGAAGAAGCCCATCACCGAATTCCTGAGCCAAGCAGCCGCGCCCAACGCACCCGCGTCCTCAGACTCCAAGCCCAAACCGAACCCAAAGGCCAAGTCCAAGTCCAAGCCCGCAACAAAACCAACCTCCGTCGCCGATGACGCCGACGACGTAGAGCCAACCACCCCAGAGGAAGCAGACACCAAGCCCGTCCAAAACCCCATCCCCGCACCCGCAATCCCAACCCTCTCCACCCCCGAATCCCTTGAAGCAGCCTGCCTAACCCCGAAATCCGGAACATGCGTGCTAGCCATCCTCCCCGAGGCAAGCGAGCCTGACGAAGCCCTCCCGGCCTCGGCCACAGCTGCGCTAGCCAGCCTAGCTGAGATCGGCCACAAGCATGCCCAACGTGGCACACATCTGTTCCCATTGTATGCGATCCCCGCTAGCAACCCTATCTCCCATATCCTGCGCACTGCATTGGGTCTGGCCCAGGGATCGGCTGTGGAGGTTATTGCGCTCAATGCTCGTCGGGGCTGGTGGCGTCGGTTCGGTGCTGCTGATGAGGACTTTGGGGCTGTTGCTGTTGAATCGTGGGTTGATGGCATTCGTCTTGGTGAAGGTGCTAAGGAGAAATTGCCTGAAGGTATTGTGTCTGGTGCTGAGGCTGAGCCTGAGCCTGAAGTCGAGGCCGAAACTGCTCCTGAGCCCGAAGCTGAAGCTGAAGCTGAGGTCGAGGAGCAGGTTGAGCCCGAGGCTGAGGAAAAGCCTGAGCATGATGAACTGTGAGGAACTCTCATCGTTGGAAGGAGCCGATGTCATATTCCGGTTACCTCTGCCATTCATTTTGCATCTTTCAAAGCGCGCATATGTCTGTAAGCCAACATAGTACCAAAACATTACAGCATATCTATACCAACCCTACGTAGCACCACCGTGAATGTAGACATAATGAACATATGATTCATATATACAAGGGACGAAAACCCCATTAGAAACATGAACCGAAGAGTACAAAATACTAGAGACAGAGAGAGCAAGCAAGTCATTCAGACCAAACCGAACACCGAACACAAATGCAGAAAGAGAAAAACAACAGTCCAAACCCTCACTTAGTACATTTAGTGCTTTTTGCTTTTGCGGCCCTCAGTGCCCCTCTTGATAACCTTCTGTCTCTTCGAGTCGATTTCCTGATCGTAGATCTCTCGCGCCGTCTCGCCCTTCTTGCGCTTAGTCTGCTTAGGCAGCTTAACGCTCGCGTCTCTGGAGGCTGTGAATCAGTTATTGTTCATTCGAAATGGGATAAGTATGTAGCGGTAGGGCTTACCCGTCAGCATCGATCAAGGCGCGCTGCTTAGCGAGCATCTCCTCCTCGATCTCCTTGCCTCCCTCGCGGAGCTCGTCATCCAGGTTCACAGGCAGGGGCTTGTGCTGGGTATCGGGCTCGTCGTCGTGGGCGGCGGAGGTCTCGAGACGGACTTTTCTGGCGGGAAGAGTCTTCTCGACGTCCTCCTCGAGCAGAGTGCGGAAGTGGGTGGAGATCTTGCGGACGATCTTGAGGAACATGGCGAGGAGCTGGGAAGAGGGGAGGTTCAACTCCTTCTCTAGGGCATCTAGGCTCTTGTGCTGCAGACCAATGGCTAGGAGGATGGACTGCTGCACGCCGGAGAGGCTGACCTTGCCGGAAAGACGATTGGCGAAGTAGTATTCGGAGAGGGTGGGTACCATGTCGAGGATGACGTGGTAGTCCAGGAGATTGTTGGCGTAGCTTTCCAAACGCTTCTGGTCGAAGGCTGAGAAGGTCTGCTTGAGTTCGGCTGCTGTCAAGGCGCGAGGCTTGATGGATTCGTCCAGCTTGGCGCCGGCGTTGGCAGACTCGCAGATGCTGAGGGAGAGCACGGAGGGGAACTGGCCGAACTGGTACGACAGAAGGGAGAGGAATCGGCGCTGGAAGTCACGCGCGAAAGCGCCGAGCCAGGCAGGGTCGTTGGGACCGCTGGTAAGGGTGCGGAGCATCACGCATGAGTGCTCGCCAGTGAGTTCGTTGGGGGTCTGGCGCAGGTACACGGGGGCGAAAGAGCCGCGCTTCCAGAACTTGTGAAGGGATGGAGTGAGACCGTAGCTGACACCGACGTAGTCGAGGGCGTCGGGGCGACGCTCAGACAGCTTTCCGAACAGGGGAGGCATTGAGCGGATATCACGGACGTGAACGTTGTCATCCAGGAGGCTGGAACCGGCGAGCTCTTCGTCGGTGACACGAACCATCTCTTCCTCGGGGGCGGCGGTGTTCTCGTCGAGGTTGGTGAACTTGCCCTCGAAGAAGTCGACCAGGAGCTCCATGGCGCGGGAACCGTAACCCATACCAACATACTCGGGGTTGGTGGCAATGCGAACAACACGAGCACCGGAGAGACTGGCGAAGGTCTCATCCTGGAATTGCTGGCTGACCAACCACGGGATCAGGTCACCTCCGGCACGCTGGCCACGGCTGAGACTGTTGAGAACGCTCTGGCGACTGATGCGACCTTCAAGGGCGACTTGAATGACGCAAAGCGGCTCAGGGAGCTTGGTGGCCTCTTCATCAATAGGAGGGACAAGCACGTAGAGCTGGTGAGCGGGGGCATCACTCATAAGCTGGAGATCATTGGGGGTATTCTTGTAGTGACTGGCAACGTAAAGCGCCATCATCTGCTGCAAGAACTTCTCGGAAACAGGGTGGAAAGAGAAGAGCGTGTCACGGTTGACCTGGAGCAGCTGGCACTGAGAAGGGTGAGGGCAACCTTGTGTGTTCATGCGAGACTTGGGGAGAGTAGCATCAAGGCAGAGAACCTTGTTCAACCACTTCTCGACAGAGTCACCCGGAGCATAACGAATGGGCTCCGCGAGGGTGATCTCTCGCAAGGAGCGACCAGTAAGGTTCTTGTCGGCGTTCTTCGTCGCCTTTCCTGTGTCACGGTCCGCGATATCGGTATCGTCGGTCTTGAGACCGCCACGGGATTGTTCACGCAGCTGCTGAATCAGCTTCAGAGACAGGGACCGGCCCGTGCCTTCGTAACCGTTAATAGTAGACGACATGAACACCAAGTAAGGTCCCATCAGCTTCCGCACCAATGGCAGAGGAATGGCGGCAGCCTCATCAATGACCAGAAGCTCAGCCTGTCCGAGGACCTGCGCATCCTGCGGTTGAATGTATTGGATGGTTTGACGGTGGTTACGGTGAACGTTTACTCGCACAACGGCCTTGTTGAAGTCTGGGTTGGTCGACTGCAGGATGGTGTAGTCGACGTGATCGAGGTATCCGAGGGCGTCGAAGCCCTTGAAGACGAACTCGAAGAGAGTCTTCAAGTTCTCAGGGCTGGGGGAGGTAATGAAGATGTTGCTGTAGCCGTGAGCGATCGCTGCGGCGATGGCAACTCCGAGGGCAGCGGATTTTCCTCGACCACGACCAGCAGTGAGGGCAACAGTGCTCTTCAGTGTCTTCTCGGCGATGGCATCAACAAAGGTCAAGAGAGCCTTCGCTTGATCCACAGTACGGGCCAAGCTGAGCAAAGGACCGACGGGCTTGGCATCGGCGAGGCTCTCCTTGATTTCCTTCAATTCCTTCTTGGGCCCAGAGGCAGACTCGTCGGTGGACTCTGGGGGAGGAAGCGGCTTCACGGTCTTACCGCCAGAGATGGGCAGCACGTTCAACTCGTCGTCGACAACGAGACATGAATCACAGCTTCCCAGAGACAGGATGAAACGTTCGTTGAAACGAGCGACCACATCGTCGTGTGCCTCCGTTCGGTATCTCGAGTGGATGTCCATGGACATGGTGTAGAGCTGCTTGAGACTGGTCATGCTCTTCAGCAGCAGGATAACCATACCACCACCCTCGACAGTCTCGACGGTTCGAGCAAGCAAGTTGGGGGTCATGGCCTCAAAGTCCTGCAGCACACACATTCCGTAGGTGTTACCCAGAATCTTCTCGGTTTCCTTGTAGTAAACATAGCGGATCTGATTGAGGGTGATAAAAAGCTCGAAGGGATCTTCCTGGTTCGGTTCGCGGATGCCTCGTTTGACCTCCTTTTTAATCTTCGCTTCACGCTTCTTTCGATGACTCGTAAACCCGAGCAAGTCCTTCTTGTAAGCCCACAGAACGGACTTGTTCTGCTTCACGTCCACGCTGGACATGATGTAGTGCAGGTGCACAATGACATCCTTGGCATGGTCGCCCACCACCACGAAGAAGCTGCGCTTCTTCTCCTGGACACCATTTCGAATCAGAGCGGGAATCCGCGAGTCAATCGCCTTGCGGGGCATGATGACCGAATGTGAGGCGCGGAGCTGGCCTCGAGGTAGTTGTATGTCCCTCTCTTGGGTGAAAGTAGGCCGGGGTATAAACCAAAGGAGATAGTCCTTGGTTAAGCTCCTTTAAAAACAGGAGACACAGGTGAATTGGACTGGTGTTGATCGAAAACACTTCAGTCTTGTCTTGCGGCCAAAAACCCTACCGGATAGAAAAAAATGATACTGCACCCCTACACCGCCTAGTGAAGGATACCGCCTTCCTGCCAGATTCACAAGGCACCCAGTCACCCGACCAACTGCCAAATTTCACCGCCCTAGACCCTGTAAATCACCTGACCTGACCGGCCTTGCCCTTTCCCAATTGGGCCATAAGAGGATGCATGCCGCCATTCCTGATTGAGACTAGCACAAATCTCCTTGCCCCATTCTGTCGTTTGACGCTAACCATCCATGGGTCCGTTCGGCCATCTTTATTTCGATGCATGAACAACCTGGCTGCATTGACGCGTGTCGTTGGCTGTGTTGCCATCTGTAAGCCCCTCACATGGATAACGAGGCTGGTGGTATATGCAATGTCGCATGCAGCCACCCTCTGTGACCTCACGGTCACAAAGTGGGTCAGGAATCAACTAAGGCTTGATTCTGGCCGCTGATCGGCCCGGCATTTCCTGCTGACCAGCCATAACCCCAGAACAACAGCGGCTAATACAAGGAGCTAACAGATCCGGACATTAACCAGTGGCTGGAAATGTCCACTTTGTCGCCATTGGGCAAAGATACAGTGTCCATGCAAGGCCCGTGGTTGATTGCAATGTCCCTAGCCCGCCCGTTGACGCAACCCTAATGGATCAGCACTCCCAATGCCTCTCTGATTAGCCGATCTCAGACCCTTCCACCCTGCCCTCTTGTGCCATGTTTTCTGTCAATCCCCTGAGGCTCCACTACTCTTTGATTTTTCCCTTCTCTTGAAATCAATTGCACGCGATGGCAGGAGACGCTCTCAAGCGGGTATAGACGACCGGGCGCAAGATGGTCCAATTATCCCCCGACCTCGGGTTGAAGGTCTCTGTGGGGTGAGTACTGGCGGGATCACTGTGAAGACACAAGCTTATGATCGCATTCTTGCAGAGTATTCCTTATAAGCTCCCTATTCCTTACCACCTCATACAACACCACATTCGCTTTTGGTAAGTCGCCACCGAGTATGCGCCAGTTCCATTGACTTGACCTGACTGTCGTGTTGCCTCAGATCGCCCTGTTAGTACATCAGTTCTGGTCTGTTTCCTTACCGGGCTGGTCCTCTTGCTATGGGGTCGCTTTGTTCCATCGGGGTCGCAACCATCGTCGCCGACATTCAAACGACCGGGTGCCCCTCTCGCGGAGCAGTATGAGCTTCCCTCACGCGCCTCGACCTCGTCGTTCACATTTGGCGAAACTGAAAGTCGTCCTTCGTTGCGGAACCGATCGTGGTGGATAAAACTAAGTCTATTGGTTGGGCTGGGTGGCTTGCGAGTCGAGTCTTTCCGTCAAGTTACTCGACACAGCGAGTGTGTGCCCTCTGGATATGCTGTATGTGACTGAATAGCTCGGCCATTCGACCTGGACTGACAAAATGTCGCCAACAGTATGCCATTCCGTTCGTTATTTCGCTCTACGACTACTGGCGTAACCAGCGATCGCGACAAGTGGAGACGTATGTTCCTGCGCAGCGATTTCTCAAGCTGCCGCTGCAGGTGACCTACTCGGTTTGCCGCCGGAGCTTCCATTATCTTACACAGAGCCGCTTTAGAGGCGTCATTGCAGCTGCCTTCCTATCGATTAGTGGGCTCCTAGCTTCGTCATTCTCAGCGGGAAATCGCTCGACCTATATCTGTCCTGTGGTGTTACATGGCGCATCGCAAATGCGGTTCTTTAGGATCTTCAATGTGTTTTCAGACTCTGCATTACTGATTGGGATAACTGAGTTATGCCGGATTGGCAGTCAATTCGACGAGGGGCGGAGAAAGCGCACTCTGATGTTCCTTGGAGCTGGTCTCCTTGTAAGTGGCGACATTTCAATTGGGTGCGACGTCTGCTGACATTTCGTTTAGGGTCTTTCTGTGTTCTGGTGTATCTTAGGACTCAAGGTATCAGATAGCTCACCCGAACTCGCTGGGCAACCCACTTTGGATCTCGAATACTCGCGTGGTGCTTTCAGTCAAGCTGTGCTAATGCTGCTCCTGATCTTATCAGCTTGGCATATGGTCAGTCTGTCCAGAAAATCTGCTAAATTACCAACTGACTTTTCTAGTTACCACATTTTGACATTGTTGGTGTGGCAATCATTGGTGGTTTTATAGTTATATACTTCTCTTCTGTCTCGGCCCTTGTGGGTGGACAATCGTCCTACCCATTCATCTCCCTAACACACTCGATTCTCCCGATGGTAGCATCTCTAACGGGCGCCATCCTCTTCCTCCTCGCGCGAGTGGTCCACGACGAAGAATACAAACCCCTTTATCGCACCAACATTGCTGTACAGGTACTTTTCGTCATTCTCTGTGGAATTAGTCTGGGTTTCGCAGTGAACAAGCATCGCGTTTCTCCCATCCACCCAATTGATTTCCTTCTACACGACGGCAGAATTCAGCATGACAATTATATGGCCCAGGCTTCTGTGAGCAAGACCCTCCAAGACGCTGTTGGGGAATACCGGAGTCGTTATAACCAGCATCCGCCACCTGGTTTCGACAAATGGTATCAATACGCCACTAAAAAGTCGTCAGTAATCATCGACGATTTCGATCAGATTTATCACAACCTACTTCCTTTCCGAGCCCTGGCTCCCCAGCAAATACGGGAAATGACATCTCAATTAGCAACCAATCCGTTCAATGATCTCGGCGCCATCAGCATCCGAAATGGCAAGGCTAGAGTGCAAGAAGGGATTAAACCGACGCATGCGTGGATGGTGCAAGGGGCTGCCGACATGATGGAGAACTTTGTCGAGTTTCTCCCGGATATGGACCTGGTGTTCAATTTGAATGATGAACCGCGTGTCGCAGTTCCCTGGGAGAAGATCTCAATGTTGAATCGCCGGGCTCAGATGCAGCAGATGGCCCCCGAAGAGCACGCAGTGAATGCTTGGTCGACGAATAGACTAGAGGGTTGGGGTCCAATCGAACCCGCCGATCTGACCAACACCACCATCTTCACTGATGGTGCGTGGAGAGGTGTCTTCGATCCATATGTGAGCGCTGTATGCCCACCTTCATCCAAGGCACGTTCGCAGAGAATCTGGAACCGCCGTGATATTTGTTTATCATGCGCGGCACCTCACTCCATGGGCCAGTTCCCACTGGACTTCAATATCGCCTCCGATATCTGTCACCAACCCGATCTCGCATTCATCCACGGTCTTCTCATCTCCCCAGCCTCATTCAAAGTCTCGCAAGACCTAGTCCCGGTCTTCAGTCAAAGTGCCCTATCCGGCTTCAACGACATCCTCTTCCCTAGCCCATGGAACTACATCGACAAGGTCAAATACCAACCAACAGACGAACACCCCGACCCAGAATATAGCCACAAGGAAACCTCCCTCTACTGGGTCGGCAGCACATCAGAAGGTGTCAGCCGCTTCGGTGAATGGAAAGGCATGCCCCGGCAGCGCTTTGCCCACCTAATAAACAACAACACGAACAACCAAGTCTCCGTCCTCCTCCCAACAAACGACGGCACAGGCACCTTCCGCTACGAAATAATGGACGGCGCCGCCCCAACCGAAACCCTCCGCCTCCAAACAAACGTCCACCTAGCCGACCCGATCGTCCGCTGCGGCGACTGCGACGAACAAGCCGCCGAAATGGGCACAGTAGGCTGGGCCGACTTCCAAGCCCACTGGTCCCACAAATTCCTCTTCGACCTCGACGGCGCCGGTTTCAGTGGCCGCTTCCTCCCCTTCTTACACAGCCACAGCCTCCCCCTAAAGACAGGCCTGTTCAGACAATGGTTTGACTCCCGCGTCACCTCCTGGCTACACTTCGTACCCGTCGACATCCGTCTACACGGGCTATGGAGTACGCTCGCTTATTTCGCGGGTGTTCCTACTCCGGCAGGCGATCAGGGTCCTGGTGCCGGTGCCCCGCAAGTGCGCATGAAGGCGCATGATAAGCAGGGCAAGGCAATTGCCGAGGAGGGACGAGAATGGGCGCGCAAGGCGCTCAGGAAGGAGGATATGGAGATTTATTTCTTTAGGCTTTTGTTGGAGTGGGGGCGTATCACTGATGATCAGCGTGATGTCCTTGCTTATAAGCCTTGAGTTTGATGCTTGCATGGTTGGTGTTGATTTTGGTTTTAATGTTAATGTCAAATGGTACATACAGTTATTATATGAAGTAACTTATACATGTTTATTTGTATTCGTCCATGGTCCTCAGCAGTATCCATCGACATTGGCGTATATAAAGCCTCCTAGAGGTCTAGACCACGAAATGTATTTCTCTTCTTGTATTTCTCTTCTTGTATTTCTCTTCTTGTATTTCTCTTCTTGTATTTCTCTTCTTGTATTTCTCTTCTTGTATTTCTCTTCTTGTATTTCTCTTCTTGTATTTCTCTTCTTGTATTTCTCTTCTTGTATTTCTCTTCTTGTATTTCTCTTCTTGTATTTCTCTTCTTGAGAATTTCTCCGCTACAAAGTACTACCTCTACCTTACTGAATCCTCCAAGAAATCAATGCAAAGCACATGCGATCTTATTTCTAACGAAGGGAAGGGGTATTCAGAAAACAAAAACCGCGCCCATAAAACATAAACCATAAAATGCGTCGTCAGCCGCAACACCAGATCCCACCATAACCGTTGACTAGCACAGGCATAGGCAAGATAGCAGCGTATAGGAGGGAAAGTCCTTATGCAATCATAACACAGCGAAACCAAGCAAAAAAAGCCACACCTGGAGCTTTTCAACAACAGTCTCTTCTCTTCATCTCATGTCACTCCGCTTGAACGTCATCGCAGACAACAATTCACCGTTCTGTCATGTCAACGCGACACACGATATCGACGTTGATGTCTCACCATCTAGGCGTGGACATGGCCGTGGCCGTGGCCACGACGGTAGTGGTCACGACGGTGCTTGGTCGAAGGACGAGGACCAGGACGGACATAGGGAGCTGTATCACGTGTGGACTGCTTCGAAGACCTAGACTTGTCTCCATGACCACCTCCGTGACCACCTCCGTGACCATCTCCGTGACCAATATCAATATCGACATCAATGTTAATGCCAACATCAATATCCAGCTGACTAGACTCCTGATAGACCTTGAGCGACTTGACACTCCAGTAAGTATCCTCAAAGGCAGAAGGGTTGTTTTGGACATAAGAGTCGCAAGTATCAGCCTTGCCAGCACAGCTACCCTGACCCCAAACAGACGAGTCACCAGCCCAGTCACCACAGAACGTGATATCGAAGACGATCTGCAGATCTTTGAAATGCGAGTTGATGTCGCAGCTTCCGGCGAAGCGTGCGGCGGGTGTACCCCAGTTCGAGGGGACAGGGTTTCCAGAGGTGATATCCGAGGGAACGGAGTAAGAAGGGAAATGCCAGACATTGATAGCAGAGCCAGTCCACTCAGTGGCGTAGACGCCACCGCCAGCATCGTTAAAGCCCGAGCCAAACGACTGCGTGTTACCGTTATCGATAGCGCAGCCAGCGTTAGCGGTCTGGCCGGAGGCATCGACGTAGCAGTCGTCTGTTTCCAGGGTGCCTGTGAAGCCCGAGTTGGAGATTGAGCAGCCGGAGCTGGTGTGCAGAGTCATCTGGTTGGAGGATTGGCCGTTCACGCCCTCGATGATGTCGATCTCGCCGTTATTGGGCCAGTCTGAGCCCAGCATCCAGAAGGCGGGCCAGGTGCCGCAGGCGCTACCGGGCATGTGGGCTAGGTCGAGGATGACTAGGCCATGGGTGTAGGTGTTTGTGCTTTCCAGGCGGACGCTTTGGCGGCCGGGATCGCTGGCGGTGTTCGAGTGGTCGACGCCGATGTAGACGCCGTTGCTGCTGGAGGCGTTGATCAGACCGCCGCTGGATGCAGTGTCGCGGTCGACATAGCTCACAAAGCCATTGGTTGGGTCGGAGTCCTGTGGATATTAGTATATTGTTTATTTGTTGACAACGGTATTTGGATAGGACATACAGTGAAGAAGTTGAACTTGTCAAAGAACGAATCGGTGGAGCCGTAGTCGTCTTTGAGACTGTATTTGGCAGCACTGAGCTGAGCCAACAAGCCAACAGCGGGCAAGAGAGTAGAAAGAACGTGCATTGTCCAGAATGCAGGACGAATGTCGAGATCCGATGTGAGATACGATGCTCAAGCAAGAAAGTGGCAAGTCTGTCAAAGACTTAGGTCGGAGATATATCCAGATATTCCAAAAGAATGCGAGGGTGAATGCACCTCAAAGTAGAAAGGAGTGTATAGCAAAAAGAAGAGAGTGGACAATGGACAATGCAAAAAAGGAGAGACTAGATGGACATAAGTTAATGCCTCAAAAGGTGAGAAGCGAGGGGGACTCCATTCTTATACATGAGACTATTGTCTCCACATATCAGAAAAGAGGAAAGAAAAAAAAAAAAAAAAAAACGAAAAAGAAAAAGAAAAAGGGACCAGGTACGGTCCCTGATCCATCCACCGGATCTCTTCCAGTGACAGGGACCATGTGAGAGATACAAAACGCGGTAAAAGGGCAGAACGGTGGACGTTCACCTGGAGAATGATTTATCCACATGGTTCTCGACCAGGACTATCGACCAGGGACTGATATCCAAGGGTTGACAGTCGGAGTCGTGGAACCGAACCAGAGTACTGTGTAAATCATCGTTGATCTTTCCGATCGAACCGGGCCACCCTGTATATGGGTTATAGCGTAGGAGATGATAGTTAGCATATGGCACAATAGTATAGACCTGCATTGGAAAGTCTATGCAAATGCAAATGCAGATCATTCATTGCCAATATTGAAAAGCGGAAACCTCAAGCGCTGAAATAAACTTTGCCGATGTTTCGGAACCAAAGACGATCACCACGCTGAGGCCGCTCACTCGCTCGGTCAACTTCTTCGCCCTACCCGGACTGAATTAAAGGTCCATCCTGACACTGTCACTGGCTGTGGCCATCCGAGCCGAGCCCAATCAGGGCATTTGACGCCATGCGATGAGTGGCAAAGGGAAGATTGACCAGATGATAGGCCGGAGTCCCTGAAGAAGACGTGGCTACCAAACCTTTCATTCTTCGTTCTTTGGTTCTTTGGTTCTTTTCTTGAGTTCCCTTTTTCCTTGGGGTAAACCTCGGCAAAGAAGACCCGGTCTAGACCTGACAGCTTACAGTCGAATATGAAGTGAAGTCAAAAATTGTCAAGTGGAGTGGCGAGGCGACCGCCAAAGAGTACCTAGACCCCAAGTAACTCCACAGCTGATCTACTACGGCAAGTAACTTCAGCGGTTGTCACACTGCAAAGATACATACACTACAGCTAGTTTGAAATTACGAAGAAAGAGAAATAGAGTTGGCCAGGGACAGGGCCCAATGTATCAGAAGACGATCCCTCTACATCTGAAACAGTATCAGTCCCCTCTGATATCCTCGCCAGACACGTACAATTACCCCCTTCGGTCAAGCGCCAGTAGATCACTACCTAGCAAGATACGGCAGAAGACCCTCTCAGTCCACCTCGCCCGAAACCCGATATATGCGGTCGCAGGTATATTAGAAAGGGTGTTGTGTGCCATGTGCACCGGTGACCAGCAGGGAATGGGGGCTGAGGCCGGGGCTGGGAAGGAGACTGGGGAGGGCGGAGGTACTGGAATGAGTAACTTAACTTATCCTCCCTAGTAGGTTATCAGCTGACACCCCAAGATGTTCAGATGTGCAAATGTCCGGATGTCCGGGGTGTTACATGTACATTGCCGGGGCGGTTGAAATGCCCATTGCAATGAAGCGAGCTGAGTGCGCCGAGCTGAGAACTTGGCAACAAAGAACAGTTGAGACATCGCTTCCTGACGTTATGCCACACTACATGTACATGTACAGATACGATCATGGAAGACAGAAGAAAGAACGCTCAAATGCAATTGCAGGGATACATCCCAGCTAGAAACAAGGAAAATAACAGCGGGCTATACATGCAAGATAATTCACCATGGATATCCCCGAAAGCAAAAATAATAATCATAATCTCCACTCAGTATAGTTACTGTAAGGAAGTCATCCCAGCGCGGCTGCTATGTACATGCCGGACAGAACATCTCGGCCCCTGACCAGTCGGGCGAATGGTCACGCCGAAAGGTTTCAGTGGAGACGCGGGTGCGGGCGCGGGCGCTGACTGCGTCTAGAACACACTGTCTATGGTAGAGGTGTCGACAAGAGAAGACGACGACCGGTGCCAAGGGTGTGTTTCCTCCGACCGATCCATTCGGAGGCCCAGTCCCTGGTTCGGCTGCAGGGTTAGAGTTGGCATGCTCGGCGTCATCATGGCTGTCACCGCGATGGGCGAGTGCATGCGCTGCTGCCGCGCGATCCAGATGGGACGGATGACCGGTGCCCACAACGGCGGCCTTGCCCTTGCCCCTCTCGTCCGGGTTGTAGGCATCCTCGTGCCGCTTGGCGATGCGGCGCTGGTGAGCTTCAGATTGCTTTTCTTGCCACGCGGACCAGTGCGCGTCGCCGACGCTGGGCCCCCAGATGCGTTGGCGGCAGATCTCGCAGACGTGGCCGCGGGGTCGCCAGCCTTGTTGGCGGAGGCGGGTGACTTCATCCACATGGACGAAGAGGTCGCGGTCTAGCATGCCGTTGGCGAGGGTCAGGAGGGATTTCTCGTAGGAATAAGCGGAGAAGATGGAGGCTAAGACGGCGCGGAGTTCGAGGAGGGAGGGGGACCAGGTTGCGGCGCGGGTGAGGAATGCGCGCAGGATGCGGAGGAAGGACACGTCTGTTCGTTCGGAGGTTGAAGTGCCTGCTTTGACAGTGCTGGCTAGCAGGGCTGTGAAGACTTGTTGGACGAGGGATCGGAAGAAGGTTGTTAGACGGCCGCTTTCGCCGCCGAGGGAGGTGGTGGGTTGGGAGGAGACCGTGATTTGAGTGTTGTTTCCCTGCATGAAGGCAAAGACGTTGCTTGCGATGCGGACGACGGCTTCGATGTGGTCGAGCCAGAGGGTTTCATCGAATGCTAGAGGGTGGTCGAGGGCTGCCGCGCCGCGTTTGCCGTTTGTGCTGCCAATTCGTGACTGCTTGCTGGTCTTGCTTTGACCCTGGCAAAGCCAGGTTCCGACGCCTGCATACTTGCTGAGAGACTCAATGAGGTCGTCGATTGCCTCGGCCGTGCTCGCTGAGTCGGGGCTTTCGCGGACGCTCTGGAGAATACCGACCAGACCGGATTCGAGGATGCTGAGATGTGAAACGAGACGGTCAAGCGCCTCGCGCACTTGGCCTTGTCGAGCGAGTAGAATGACAGCGGCATCAATGGCGCCGCTCTCTTCTATAGCGGGGAGCAGCTCTTCTAGGTGGATGTCGCCAACGCGCAGTCCGTCAACGTAATCCGCGACGTGGGTGGGATTGTATCTGCACAGGAGCTGCACATAGCGCTCGATCATCCAGTTCTCGACAGATGACGGTGCATGAGTTTCTGTACTCTGAGCGTGCGGCTCAACCAGTACCAGCAAGTAGTGATACTGATTCTGGGGATCGCCTTCTAAAACCCGCAAAAACGTAGAGTGGGTTTCAGGAGCCAGCTCTTGCATTGTTTGGGCAGTGAGCGTCACATCAATTGAGACAATATCTCGAGCGCGCTGCTTCACCACATCCACCACATCTCGCCTCGACTTCGTGCCGAGCCCGGATCCTGAGCGAAGACAGTCATGCAGACAGGTAAAGATGGACGCACGATCATTCGGATCCTCGAGGTAGGTCATAATCAATTGAGAGTATTGTTTCTCGGATCGATATGTCGACTTGAGAATGCGGAAAAAGCGTGCTTCCTTGAAGAGGGGGATCATGCTCTGGATATCGGGTGGGTGGTAGAAGGACAGCAGATACTCTGCACTCAATTCACAGTCGTCCGCCATATCCGGTTCGGGATACTGGCAGACACGCACCAGAACCTGGTGCAGAGTCGTGCCTGAAAGGAGAATGTACTGGGGGTATTTGGGAAGATTGCGCGCAACAAACATGTCCAGGTAAATGGTATCAAAAGGAGTGAAGAACTCGGCCGTCATAACTTGTAGCAAAATGCTGATCAGGTACTGTCGATTGATCGATACACCGGTGGGCGCCTCCTCGTTCTCGGACTCGTTCAGGAAGCTGTCCTCGAAAGCTTCGTTGAGCATGCTCATGAAGCTAGAGGTATCAAACTTGAGCATGGCCCGAAGTTGGGAAAATGAATCTGCGGTATCGCTAGACGTACCAGATCCGTGACCCGAGAAGAGATATTGGTACAACTCGGTTTTGGCACGCGAGGCTTCGGCTTCGTCCATATCTTCACCGGTGGGATAGATGCGACCTGTCAAGATGAAAGACAGATAGGGGAACATTTTCATCGCATTGTTTTGCCGTCTCATTTCGATCGCATAGTCTCCGTTGACCAAAGGCTCCGTCTGTGTTGGGATTTGACGTAGCAGCTCCTCTAATGGTCCCACGTAGTCCATCAAACAGCGATTCCACACATATATAAAGGCATCGTACAGATTATGCTGCTTGCACAACGTTGTAACCTGGTCAATGTCCATTGTGGTAGTATCCAGGAGACAGATAATCTCCTCCAGACGACCAGCCGAGTGGGTTCCAATGAAATGGTTGATCAAGGCTTTAACCGCTGTGGGAGGTAGCGATCGCAGCGTTCCATCGACGATACGAGGTTCAAGGGCATCCAGGAAGATTCCCACCGAGTCTTGCTCTTCATACCAGTTAAAGACTTCCTCCCAGAGGAACTCCTCATCCGCCATGTGGATACAAGCCGCAATGGAAACCTCTGCTAGTTCCGCCAGCTCCTGGTTATCCAGTCGAGCACTGTTCGCCTCAGCGTTTCGACCGAAAGCATACTTGAGGGATGCAGAGATCATCTCCAAAAGCTTTTCTTGCACAATAGGCTGTCTCATAGCATCCTCTTCGGGAAGCCCAACCGTCAGCTTCTCCGCACTTCCTGTGTAGTAAGATGTTGCCAAACGAATAGCCCCAATGAAGTCACCCGCCTCCATCAACGCCAGTAGTCGGTCGGCCCAATTGGATAGATTGCCGACCAAGGCTTCGCTGTAACCTAGCAAAAACAAGCGACCTTTATAGGAGCGGAAACTCATATAGAAAGCATCGGCTACCACCCCATGCATGGACTCATCTTCTTCGTCAAGCTGCTCCACTAGCGTATGGAGCTGTGAGGAGAAAAGATCGGCGTGGTAGATGTGTCGGTTGGCCAGATCGATGGAATCCGTCACATGCATAGAATAATCCTCAATGATTAGCAGTCGCTGCGTGATCGTGAACACGGCAAGCACCGACCGACTGAGCCACTGGACTGCTACAATGGCTTCGTCTGCCTTCCATCTGCTGCGCGCTTGGAAGACAAGGCTAGGAGGTCTGTCTCGGTCCACAGGTTCATCTGTCTCCGCTTCCGTGACTTCAAGCACTGTTAACACATTTGACCAGCAGTAGACCAGCTTCGTATTTGAAGTCTGACTATCTTTGCCTTTCAATCGAATGGCTGGGAACCATGCCAAAGCTCCAGTCATGGCACTGTGTGCCGGTACTTCTTTTGGTCGTGGTGCCTTGTATTGCGTTTGCGCCACTGGTGTAGTGGACACGATGACCAAAAGATAGGGGGTCAGCATAGCAACAAGGCCCAAAGAATCAGTGGGCTGTTCCACATTGCCGAGCGGCAGGGGAGAGAAAGCGAGGACCGAGCTGGGCTTTCGTCGCCGTGTTTCCTCTAACGAAGGTTGAGGGTATCGACCCAGAATTCGGGTCGATTTTACTGTCCGTCCTACTGCGCCCATTCCTCTTGTTGCCAAGTGCGAAAACGCCATGCCCCGTGTATCAGCCGACACAAGGGCAGTTCGTCTGGTGCCGAGGAACCCTATGTGGATGACCGCAGAACCCGAAAGATGGCCATCAGATATCCGAGTCTCTACCTGTTTGGCCGGAATTGGCGGGATGTGAAGGAATGGCCGCGCTGAGCGGGACATTTCCCATGTAAAGATGTCGCCCGAGTCATGGCCTCCTGCAACCGTGGTGTGGTCCGCAGAGAGTGCTAGAGAAGTAACAGCTCCACATTCAACAGCTAATATTGTCAGTATAATGCACCATCGGTGTAAATAGCATTTGACAAACCTGGTGTGCCAGTTCCAATGATAGTCTTTAAGCTTTGTTGATAGTCGAACACAAGTATAATGCCCTTGGATGTACCAATGACAATCGACGTAGATACAGCTAGGCAAGTCGGCCGTCCGAAGTTGCGCTTCCCAATTTCCGAAAATGCCTGCCCGGTGATCTTCCGCAACTTTGTCCACCGCACGACATCCCAAGGCCCCTGGAGCGGTTCGGTTTCCGTTTCTGGTGTCGCGGAGACCTGGCTGGTGATTGAGGATTGCCGTGAGTGTAGATGCGCTAAAAATGGCGAGCCAGATCTAGACACACTCTGTGGCGAAGATGACAGTCGGGACTGGAAGCGAAGGTCGAACGGACGACGGGCCGGGCTTGGGCTGACCAGCGGAGACCCTCTGAGAGCCAGAGCACTGCTGCTCAAGGAAGACGGGACAGAGCCCTATAATTAATCAGCTTGCTATACAAGTTGCGCGCCGATCGTGTCACTGACATGTAAGGATGGGGAATCGTCGGGGGTTGACCCCGTTCCATCCGCGCTCCTTGATCGAGCCCATTCCGCATTTCGGGGTGGAGGAGTTTCTGGAAGATACGGATCTGCCGGTTCCACCGTCTTCTCGACATCCTGGTCCTCCGCATCATCTAACGTGTTCAATTCATCTTCCGCCGGTTCCTGCGGGGAAGGTAAGGCGTAGTCGAGGGCGCCATGGTCGGGTTGTTGGGGATCGTCTTCCTGGCCCAGGTCAAGCTCATCCTCGCGCGACCAACCCTCACTGCCCTCAGCCATCGAGCTCATGAGCGAGATCTCCGAAAGACCATTGCTCCGTTGTTTAGCTAGGGTGGAGTCGAGGGCGAACCAGCGGTGCGGTGATGCGGCGATGCGGTGTTATGCGGGGAGATCAGCAATTAACTGAAGCTGCGAGAGGAAGGTAGGTAGGTATATGAGAGTTCGGAGGATGTGTTGAGCTTGACGTGTCAAGGAACGGTGGAGATGATGTTCCAATGGATCGGGGCCGTTTTAGGGGAACTCCAGCCACAGGTGGCTGTCAGGGACATCCGCTCTCCGAGATATTCAACTTGGCTTACAACTTACTTTTACTTAGTGGTACTTGATTGTGTTTTATTCTTCTTTGTTTATTCAAGTTGCAGGTCCAGTATACTGTGTCAATCTCTAATGAGCATCCTCTCTCCGCCCGTGTGGATCGCGGTAGAGCTATCAATATCATTCTAACACCTCCACCAGAACAGTATATTGCACAATTTTACATGATGCATGTGCTATACTAATGGAAAATCAGTTGCTTTATGAGAAGACGCACGGCTTCCACTGATTAACTTTACAGATCTGACCAGAACATCAAGTACTCATCAGTTTACACAACTGCTCCAAGCTGATATTTTCACACGTTCTTCATGATCTAGACGAATCTTTATATGACTAGGCAATATATACTTCTACAGCTATCAACACAAACTCTCCCATACCCCTGACTCGAGGTCCTACCACAGGGGCCATTCCTAGCGGGGTCACCAAATGCAACATGGCGGAACTAGCTCGATCACTTGCATGAAGGGAGAATCCCCGAGATTGAATCACAATCAGGTCCGGAGACACCCTTAAGCCTTGGAGGATGACCTCTACTCTGTTTATTGGTGCGGGGGCTGTGGTTACATCGGTCACAAGAGACCGGGATGATATTCATGCCCTATCACCAACCATGAACCTGACATGAGACACGATGGTCAGTCGGGTCTGTTTTTCTGTCGGACTTCTCATTTGGTCAGGGATCGACATGTGGAATGTTGCCGGCATGGACTTATCACCTCTTTCACGGTGGCAGCGGGCTCTCCGGCGTGACCGATGACTGCTACTTATTGATCACGATGGATGCGATACCGTGACAGGGGTGGCAGTGAATAAAGACGTGGAGTAGCGCTCTTTTCACTCTGGCCGCAGGACCAACAGCCAAACGGCGCACCTAGCTACGATGGCTCCGAAACACCAAAGACTGACGCGAGCACTGCTCAGCACGATCCTATTTCTCCAGCCTGTGCTATCAGTGCCAGGAACAGGAACACTGCTACCACGAGCATCGCCATCCTCGTCGGTATCTACATCTACACCGACCCCGTCGGTATCAACGTCAACCCTAGCCGCCGCAACAACCTGCAACGGCCACTCGGAGTATTGCACAAGATCCTACTCAAACATCACCTTCGTCGGCTCGCACGACTCACCCTTCGTCGGACCTCTCCCCCAACAAAACCAGAACATCGAGGTAACAGCCCAGCTGGACATGGGGATCCGATACCTACAAGCACAAACACACCGTTCAGTCTTCGACAAGAACACTCTCGAGCTTTGCCATACCTCTTGTTTCCTCGAAGATGCAGGAACACTCAAATCATTCCTGGAAACAGTGAAAAAGTGGCTAGACGCAAATCCAAACGAAGTCGTCACGCTCCTCCTAACAAACGGAGACTCAGTACCGATCAGCGAGTTCGGCGATACATTCTCTAGCAGCGGTATCAACAGCTATGCATACACTCCCTCCGCAAACCCGCTCTCGATATCTGACTGGCCAACACTGGGAGAAATGATTTCAAGCGGCAAGAGACTAGTCGTATTCCTGGGTATGTTTACATCTAATCATACCAACAATTACGCTCTCAAGCACAACGTCCAGGGCTAAATCATAAGACTATGCTAATCCCTGAATAATAACAGACTACGGTGCCGACACATCAAAGGTAAACTACATCCTCGACGAATTCACCTACTACTTCGAAACCCCCTACGACGTAACAGACTCGACCTTCTCGAGCTGTAAAATCGATCGACCATCCGGCGCCTCGGCTACAGGTCGCATGTATGTCGTCAACCATTTCCTGGATGTCGATATTCTAGGCGTGTTGGTTCCGGACCGTGATAAGGCTGATGCTACCAATGCCGCTACGGGTGAGGGTAGTATTGGTGCGCAGGCGACTTTGTGTGAGGGGTTGTATAATCGTGCGCCGCATGTGCTTTTGGCGGATTTTGTGGATAAGGGGGACGTTATTTTAGCGCAGAATGCTTTGAATGGGTTTTAGGTTGCTTGTGGTTGTGGTGGTTGGTGGGATATATATAGTTGTAACTCGGGATGAAAACATAGTTCTGGCTTAGTATCAGTATATTTCGAAATATTATCTACACTATTACGAAGCCATGAATTTAGTTCGTTACAGCTAGAATGATCTACGTATCAAAAAGACGTGTATAGAAAAACAGGGTTGAGACTTCAGTGTCCATAATCGGATGCAATTCACAACATAAAGTCCAGTCCAAACATATAGCAAAAGTCAATGGTTATCTAAATGCCAATGCTATCCATATAACTCCTAATATGCAAGATTCCAAAATTTGAACAAAAAGCCAACACTCAATCCTCCAATTCAACCTGCATTTCCCGATCTAGCTCGACAACATCAGCACGTACCCATATCAACATGCATAACCAAACAAATACTCACCCCAGATCTTATTAGCATGAGAAATAATAGTCTCAGCCCTAACCAACAACTTCGCCGCATAGCGCTCCGAATCAGCAGGCGAGAGCTGATTCTTCTGCGCCTTACGAGGATTAACCTAACCCCGGAACTAAAATCAGCACCAGATCAAATCATCAAAGCCCACTATACGAAACCAAAGCAGTTGAACTTACCATCATAAGAATAGGCACCAAATCCTTAGCCTCGGCCTCGGCCAAAGCCCTCAAATTCCTAAACCCATTCTCCCGAAGCAATCTTGCCGTCCAACTCTTAACAAAAGTAACCTGAGCCATCTCGAGCAGGTCTGCACGCGCACCAGCCTCCAGCCTGTCACGCATATGATCCAGCACGGCGGCCATCATACCCCAATTCATGCGTTGGCAGAATTTGACGATTCCCGCCGCGAAGCCGTGGCATTGTTGGGCGAGGGTTTGGACTGTGCCGCGGGTGATTTTGTAGCGGGATGCTATTGTCGAGAGGGGGGTTTCGTTGCTTAGATCGCGGAGTTGGAAGGCTGTGTAGGCGCGGCGGTAGATGTGGGCTGTTTTTATTTGGGTTGGGTTTGTTTCTTTTAGGGAAGCGCCGGATTGGACCCTGAGTCGATGGTTAGCATGGGTTGTATGGGTTTGAGGAGATACTATAGAGGGAGGGAAGGGATCGGTGGATGGGTACATTGTATTCACGAAGCCGGGTTGGACGCCGACAAATTGTAGGGCTCGAAGACCGCTCTCGTCTAGTCGGTCTAGCTGGTCTCGGAAGATTTGCCAGTCGATTGGTGTGTTCATTGCTGCTTGGAGAGGGGTGAACATGTAGAAGATGTGCATGTCGCCGTCCATGACGAAGGCTTGTAAGGCTCTCTTTAATTCTTCGTGGATGAATAGCCCATCTTCAGGGGAAAAGGCCGAGGCCACGATTGCCTGTCCTAATGGTGTGGATCCGTATGATTCATCTTCTCGGAAGATGATGAGTTCTTCATCAAGCAATTCCTGAAGTGCAGATTTCATAATGGTGTATGCAAGTTTTTTGTCCACAGTTCGGAAAAGGAGCGTGCATCGAACGTATTCTTTGATTGCGTCGCAGCCTGATACCAGTCCTGTTGCTATGGCTTCCAACAGCGCCCTTCCAAGATGTGAGTAAAATACCAAAGGCCGAAGAAGCGAGACACACCTTTTTAGACCTCTTTTCTCTGGTGCCAAGCAGCTCTCGATGGCAGGCATGTCAGCATCCAACAGGTCGCATACGGCTTGCATGTCGGCTTTAACGCATATCAAATAGGTCTCGCCGGTTTCGTCCTTGCCTTTGCGTCCCGCACGTCCACACATCTGTCGACTGTTTCTGTCAGCTTCCTCTAATTAACTTAAAGGGAAAGGTGGCTCATACAACATTGCCGGGCCTACTAGCTCACGGCCCATTCGTGCCCCGTTGATAATGACTCGCCTTGCGGGAAGATTTACTCCAGCTGCAAGACTACATGTGGCCACGAGGACTCTCAGTACGCCCTGATCATATGCCTGTGCAATAAGTTCACGCTCTTCCGTTGTCATACCGGCATCTAAAGAAAGGTCAGTAAAATTGCGTTTGATCCTAGATGATGGGATACTCACTGTGAAACCCCGTTCCCCTGAGAATTGTAGTCTCAAGGACTGGATCTAGGCCACATGCAAGGCTCCGCAGGTCAGCAAGAAGATCCAGTCGTTTGTTCATTTCATCTGGTTCTGCTGGCGGCATTGCTTCACCGATGGTAGCAGCTTGGTTTTGGCACGCTTGGCGACTGCCACAAAATACCAATACACCGAACCCTGCGGCTGCAGTTTCGACTGCCAAAGCTACCGTGGCATTCGTAGCTGAGTTACTGAGCTGTTTAAAACCGGAAGGTTCAATGACTCGATGTGGAGGGATTGTATCAGTCACGGACGCAGCAGCAGTCAGCTTGGATGCTGTTTGGAAGAGCTGTCTTGATGTTGCAGCTGGGTAGATGGCATTCTCGTAGACTAGGTATTCGTCGATGGGAATTGGTCTGTACGTGGAAATGTAGAATTTGGCGTTCATCCACTCCGCCAACATTTCAGTGTTCTATAATCCAGTTAGAAAAGCCATCCCTAATGGGAAAAAGCACATACAGAGAGTGTGGCACTCATGCCAACGATTTGGATATCCTGTTGGAGCAATAACAGCTTGGTAACCATGAGTTCCAAGAGATATCCTCGATGCTCATCGTCGAGCATATGTAACTCGTCAAGCACAACGACCCCCAGATCACCAATGCTACATTCCTCGATTGCAGTGTTTATCAACGAGTTAGCCTAGGTAGAAAAGATCATCAGAATTCCGCAGCAACACCTGTCACAAAGCATACACACCTTTTCTATCGTACAAACAGCAATATCAGTATCAGCCCAAGTAGCCGTCGTCCGGCTTCCACCAAAGAATCCGGTAACGCGGATATTTTTCTGAGCACGCTTCCATCGCCTGCGAGGAAACGAAGAGTCGTCATCTTCTTCATCTGGAATATTTTTCTCCACATCTTGAACAATTCGCCTCATCCACTTCAGCTTCTCTTGTACCAAAGCGACATAAGGCAAAACGAGGAGTGCTTTGCGCGTTGGATTCTCAATGATCCGCCTCAAGAGCAACACATCCGCAACAAGCGACTTGCCTCCACCCGTCGGAGCTGTGTAAACCAAGTGTCGTTCACCACAGAGCAGACCTTTCGCCAATAAACATGACGCCTGCCACGGGTAGATATTGGAGACGCCCAATGCGGCAAAATTGGCAGTAAGGGACAGCGGCAGACCATACTTCGGATTCGAGAGTGACAGCAGGGGATTTTGACTAGATCCCGGGGCAGAAGTACTCACACTCCTCTTTTTCTCCTCGTCTGGTGATGTCTCACCCGCGCCTGCGCCGGGATGGATCTTGCTGGCAGTAAAGCGATTCGCGGGGGCGGTTAGTAAAGCCCGCGCTGATTCCCACGGTGAACCCACCAAGATGTCAGCATTGGCATTTTGGCCTTGCCCAGAACCGGTCGCTTGCTTGACGACTGGACCTGGATTGAGGTCGGGAGTCTGCTCGATTTCTGGTGGTCGCTTATGGCCTGCCACAGGCGCTAACTGATATCCTCGGGCGATATCAATGGTGGTCTGGAATCCGCGCGACTGGATGCCCGATTTCGACATGCCTGAAGCATCGGTCCATAGGAGAGATGTATTTCACTCTTTTGTTTGTTATTTGTTATTGTCGTCACGGGTGTTGAATCCCGGCCTGAGGCAGGAGAGTTAGTCAGCCGAGCTAATCCGGACATCGGGAGTGTTCCTGTTCCTGGATCGGAGATGTGATTCTTTCTATGTTCAACCCCTTGCACGAGTTTTCCCCGTAGCAATAATCGCACCAAGACACCCCTATGGCTATTAGCTCTTAAAGCTAGGCTACAAATTTGAGACTCATTGTAGCCTGAAACGAGTGCACGTCTATATATCTATTCGGGACAACAAATGCCTAAGTGGGATCTGGGCAAGCTGGCCAACGTTGTGTTCTACCTAGTCTAGACATCTCGAACAGGCAGCAGTACTCCGTTGTACTGTAATCCGGAACACACGGTCTAAAAAAATGGATCCAAAATTGGACAAATTCTGAGACTCGGTGGAGGCGTCATAACGACTGTATCATGAGTCGCGTACCACCTATTTCATGCACGGTGTGAAATGTGATATGCCCTATGCCAAAGGAATTAATGGACGTATCTGAATAGCGAGTATACTCTATTGTCTATATAGTCAATATAATCGGCCTCAATCCAACACAATCGGACCGTGGACGGAGCATGCCGGCATAGGTGGCAACGGAAGTAAATCGGCGTCATTGGACATTCAATTACCGGTATTGTCTCGGTATTGATCGACATGAAATTATATCTGCACTTCGACTCTACGCTTGCTCTCGAAGTGTTCTGTTCTAGGTCGCATGGATCTTTTTACATTCCTTGATATCTACTCTGTAGTTTTATAACTCATGTCCCTGGGCAACTGATGGGCAACTTATACTTGATGGTTCCTGGTGTTTCGGATAATGTTGTAGGGGTTTGATACTTTGCCAACGCATATGTTCTGATTCGTCCCTACATTATTCACTTTGCCAACCGAGCTTCGACCGAGCTCTAGCCCACCAAAAGTATGCCCGTTAACTTATATCTGACCCGTTGGCTTGGGTCTGACTCGACCTTTCTCCCCGATCATCCTATATTCCTCGATTCACCCATGTTGGCTCTTTGATTCCTGTTTGAATGTTGACTAGCCACACGTTCCCTTGCTTCTGTGTAATAATGCCGGACTGTACCGGTGAATGAGGCAATATAGCCTTCGTAGACTAGGATCCACTATGCGCAAAGGACTGGGATTAGACACAAGGGGCCAGAGTATCAAAATCCAAAATCCCGGGCAGACGTGTTTGGTCGTACAGGATCAAGCTGTAATTTTCATACCAATATCGAAATCGGGGAATGCTCTCTTCTCTTTCTATGCGCATACGTGACAACATTCCCAGGTCACGAGTAAGAGACCGTTAGACGTTGGAAGCAAGTTGAGGATCCGTCATATTAACATATCGGGACTAGGGGCCATCCTTGACTTTCCCACAGTTCTTCTCTTCTTTTCCCCCTTCCCCCCGTATATCCATCTCCACTCCCGACCCATCTTCCCTTCTACATACTCTTTCCTACACTCTTCTCTCTACACTTTATCACTTTCACACTCCCACTACCCCTTCCACTCCACTCTCCTACTTTACTCTAATTTTTCATCCCCCTTGATATTCTATACTATTCTTCGCGTGCAGATCTTCAGATCTTCCATCTTCTCGTAAGTTTCTCTTTTTCCCATGGCCCCTATCAACTTGATATCTGTGCTACGCCCTTCACCCCTGCAGAGAGGATAAGATCTGACACGGTCCACTCTTTGTTCCCACTTTCCCTAATTTTTCCTTCTTCCCAACTTCTTCCCTCATTTGATGTTCGCGACACCCGCGCACATTGGATGATCTCCCATATCTGCCCACCCGTATTTTGAGATTTTCGCCCCCCTCGTGTATCTCCTCCTACATACCACCCATTGAACGTGTTTGTTCAAGGGATCCTTGAACTAACCCGCCACAGCTCATATATCCCCTTCACGCGTTCAATCCGTGGATGACTAAAGGTCACACTCGATGACCACCCCCAACTCTCCGGAGGCTGTGGCCGATTCGGCCAACAGCTCCGCCACCACGTATGGCACGCGATCGAGAGGTCGCAATGCGCCGCGGCCCAACTATGCCGAGGATCGTGACCTAGATGTGGACATGGATGCCTCCGCGCCAAAGGCCAAGCGCAACAGCCTGGCACTCACTAATATTGTCAACGGCTCCAATCCCGATGAGAAGACCTCGCTGGCGCAACCACGCAAGAGTCTGACCAATGGCAACGGCGCAAATGGATCGGTAAAAGATGCCATTCCCGGCACTTCATCATTCTCCGCCAGGCCCGATGATGTGAATGGTTCTAATCTGAGAAAACGCAAACAACCCGCCAGCACCCCAAATTCAAACTCGGCTGCCAAGAAGATTTTCACTGAACCCCCTGGTGATTCTGATGGGGACTACTTCACCAATATGATGAGCTTTGAAAACTCTGGACCCTATCTCAAGGATGGTCAATTAATAGCTGATGATGGCACCACTCTCGGTCTTAATGGTTTGTTTTCATCTCCCTCCTACGGCTTCGCAAAATTAACCATCGCTAGACCATGTTTATTTAATTTGTGAACCGCCGGGTGAACCATATTATTTGGCTCGAATTATGGAGTTCCTTCCATCCAAAACTAAGCCAGACGGTTTCATTGAGGCATTGAGAGTCAACTGGTACTATCGCCCACGGGACATCCAGCGCCATTCTCCTGACACTCGCTTTGTTTTTGCGTCAATGCACTCCGACACATGTCCTCTATCCTCGTTGCGAGGAAAGTGTGAGATTCGCCATGTGTCAGAAATCGATGACATCAGTTCTTATAAGAAAGCACGCAACAGCTTTTGGTACGACAAGATGTTTGACCGATATATCCATCGAATGTATGATGTTATTCCGACAAAAGATATTATTAATGTTCCCGGCAATGTCAAGAAGGTCCTGGATGAGCGGTGGAAATTCATTCTCGTTGAGATCGGCAAAGGGAAGGAATTGACAGGCGCCGTCAAGACGTGCAAGCGATGTCGTTTATATGCTGCAAATTCGGAATCCGTCGACTGTGCAGTCTGCCACTCAACATATCACATGTATTGCGTACGGCCCGCATTGACCAAGAAACCCGCTCGAGGCTTTGCGTGGGCTTGTGCCGCCTGCAGCCGCGCTCAGGAACGCAAGCTCGAGGCACGCAATACACCTTTGATTAGTGGGGCTCGACCAGACGGCGAGGATGTGGTCATGGAGGAAGAAGAGGAGGATGACCACCATCATACGAACGGCACTGCGAATGGCAATTCTGACGGCTCTCCCACGGCCGAGGAAGACCCTATGCCCCAGCCTGCGACAGTGGAGCAGATTGCACAGGCGAAAATGTGGCCTTACCGCTACCTGGGTATTCACTGCCGCGTCGAAGATGCCCTTGATTACGACGATCGGATCTACCCCCGTGCAAGCTCACGTTTAGGAACACGACACCAGGCCATGGTCGCAGCTTGGCCAGGACGTGCAATTGAATACGTGAAGCCTCTGGACTTGAAAAAGAAGGCAAAGGCTGCTGGTGCGAAAAAAGATGGGAAATCCGCTGCCCAAGCTGCGCTGGAAGCCGCCAAGCATGAGAGAGCCAACCGACCGAAATGGATTCAAGACGAGCCGACTGGCTATATCCACCGTGGAATGGATGAACCGGTTACAATTAACGAAAAGACTGGAAAGCAAGCGCGTACCGCCGAGCCCCTGTTCAAGATGCCGACTTCCGAGCAGATCCCCGCCCGAGGCGAAGACGATGCCCCAGGATCTCACTTGAGCCAGGAGGAACGCGAGAAATTTATCGACGACTACATGCGCCAAGCCAAGGAACTGGCTCCTGGTATTGGTGTCGAGAAACACAACACCAACTTCCTAGACAAGGCGCTTTCAATTCTCTACGCCGAGAGTTTCAATGTGCAGGCCGCGCTTGTCAAGCTGAAGAAGGTCAACAAGTACAAAGATCTCAAGGAGCCTCATATTCGACCGGATGAACTCAAGCTATTCGAACAGGGTGTCGCCAAGTATGGATCGGAATGGCGCAACATCATGAAGCACGTCAAGACAGTTCCCATTTACCAGATTGTTCGGTTCTATTACATGTGGAAGAAGACCCCCGCGGTCGGCAGATCTGGGGTAGTTATGAGGGGAGACGCGGCAAGAAGGAGGTCCGACGCCACAGTGTCACCTCATCCAAGCTGGTCGACGACGTGGCTGATGATCATGACGATTCTGCCTTCGACTCGGAAAAAGCGGTTGTTCAGAAGCGTGGATTCCACTGCAAGTTCTGCTCTACCCGCAGCTCGCGACAATGGCGCCGTGCGCCCTTGGTTCCCCCGGGCACCACCATTCCCGCCGAACCTTCAAACAAGAAGGACAAGGGCCCTCTACTTACTGTCTCACTCTGTCTCCGCTGCGCTTTACTGTGGCGGAAGTACGGTATCCAATATGAGGACGTTGACGAGGTCGCAAAGAGAATTGCAAACAGCGGCAACAAGTCCTGGCGACGCCGTATCGACGAGGAACTGCTGGCTCAGTTGATTGTCGCCACCGAAACTCCGTTCACTATCAACAGTGTCACAGCAACTACCGCGAATCAGATGGGCATCCCGCTCGACTCGAACCCTCGACTGCTGCAGGAGGGCAAGCTCGATCTGACGAAGAAGAAGGTTCGCCCTGAGAAGGACAGCACCGCAACTTCAACTAGGACGTCAGTTGAGCCTATGCCGAAGAAGAAGGTGGTCCCCGAAAAGCCGGTGGAAGCTCCACCAATTGTCCCCGATCCACCGAAGGCCAAGACGCTACCATGTGCCATCTGCAACCAAGTTGAACCATCCGGCGAGCAACATCTTTCATGTCGCGATTGTCGTCTAACAGTTCATCGCAATTGCTATGGCGTGCGAGATTCGCGCGCTAGCAACAAATGGCTGTGTGACATGTGTTCTAACGACCGCAGCCCCTCGATCTCTACCAACTATGAGTGTGTTCTATGTCCAGTATCTTGGACAGAGCACGACCTTATGGAGACGCCGAAGAACAACGCCCGGAAGAAGACCGAACGCGACAAGGAGAAGGAGCGCATGGAGAAAGAGATGGTCAATGAGGCTATCAAGCTCTACCGTCAGCGGCAGGAGGCCGTAGGCAAACCCGTTGGCCCACGGGAACCTCTAAAGCGCACTGCAGGAAACAACTGGGCCCACGTGCTTTGCACTCTGTGGACCCCGGAGTTGAAGTATGGTGATGCAGAGGAGCTCGAGCCAGCCGAAGGATTCGGATCTATCCCCAAAGACCGTTGGCGCGAGACATGCAAAATCTGCAAGTCCAGCAAGGGCGCTTGTGTCTCCTGTAGCTTTACCGGCTGCAATGGTCACTTCCATGTTGGCTGTGCTTTCCAGGCAAATTACCGGTTCGGCTTTGATGTCACTCCCGTCAAGAGTTCTCGTCGCGACAGCATGCGAGCTATCCGCCTAGGCGATGAAGTTGGCTCAGCAACACCTGTTGTCTATTGCCCGAACCACAGCGTGTCAGGCACTCTGCATGAAATCGGCGAGCAGACTAGCACTGACCAGCTCAATGCGCTCCAGCTGTTCGCTCAGACATACAAACAGGCCGATCTTACTCTCACTGGCACCATTCGCAAAGCGGATTACATGCAGCAGTCTGTTCCAGCACCGCAACACCATGCTCACGGTCATGCTGCAAACCGACGAGCCTCGACAAGCACCGTACCGGTCCCCAAGGATACACCGAAGGCCCAACCGGCTCCGAGTGAGGATGCGCCCGAGGATCCAATGGAAATTGACACAGATAACCACGTTGTTCCGCGACCATCTACTGAGGTTGAGACCAACCGAAAGTGTTTCCGCTGTTCTACCGGATTTAGCCCCAAGTGGTGGACTATTCCAAGACGCCCTGATTACAGACCACCTATGTCCAACGGAACAGGACATCATCATCCGCACCCGGCCTTTGCTGCCAATGGAGACCATAGCGAACCGACCTACGAATGCCACAAGTGCCACCTGAAGAATCCGGCACCGCCCCCTCCGCCTGCACCTGAACCTTCGCCTGTTCCTCGTCCCTCGCCTTACTCTGAGCAACGTCAACAAATGCCATCCCTTCCCCGTATGCCTGGCCATGCATTTGTGCCGCACCCACACCCACACCCACACCCTCCTCCCCCGAGTGGTGTGATTGGGCGACCAATGCCTCCAGCTCACCCGCACAATGGAATCCCTGTATCAGGCTACACCGGGCCATACGAGCGACCCCCGCCTGACAATGGCCTTCGCAACGGCATGTCGTCGTCTCCTTATCCTGTGGCACCTCCACCTCCTCATCACATGAACAACTATCCCCCGCCACCTCATGCCGCAGGACCTCCACCACCACACTATACCAGCGCGGGACCAGGTCCCCCACCGCCTCCTTACCCGGCACACCAGAGCCCATATGGACCCGTACCAGCACGCTCGCCGCATCTCTCACAGCCGCCACCTCGTTCGTACGCGGCCTCCGCGTCTCCTCCGATCGTGCAAGCAACAACGGTTAACCGCTCGCCACAAACCTCACTCAGCGCGCTGAACGGTGGGCCCCCACCTCGCATGTACTCTGTCGACCGCGGTCTAGGAGCCCCGTCCCACTCACCGCCGGTGACTCAAGCCCGTCTCGATCCTCGTGGTCCTACCTCTACCCCTCCCACTCGTCCCGAAGATACACCACCCTCTGTCATGGCGGGACCACCCAGCGCCAGCAGACATGCGGGTGTGAATGGCACAAGCGCAGGAACCGGAGCCAGCGCCAGCCCCTCGCTGAAGAACCTCCTCTCATAGTGACTCCCAACGCATGAAGACCTCGGATTCCCCTTCCAGAGCTCTTTATCAACCTGTATGATAGTACCCTATAACTTTTTCTTTCTCTTCTACTGCATCTGCGTGGCACTTTCAGGAAAAAAAGTCTGCACGGGTTTTGCTCTCTTCTTCCACAAGCTATGTCTTTTTTCTTTTTCTTTTTTTTTTTTTTTCATTTACTGATTCCTCCAGCCAAAACACCCACGGGTGTCCCTCAGCGGGAAATCATCTATTCTCATATCCTGTTTGGTTGTTGTCATATTTCCATTCTATTCCATTCTCTCCATTTATTAGTCCCCTTTCCCTTTGTCTTTGTTTTCGCTTTCCGTCTTTGTCACCGTTATTCCCCGGCGTCTCTCTGATCTTTGATTTTGGCACCTGGGAAAAGTCCGTGGAGTCTATGCTACAGGTGTGGGATAGGAAAGGAGGCTGATTGATATGATGGAAATGCACGGCTTCTATTTTTATTCTTAAATGCATGGAGTACATGGATCTGGCCACTTATGATTATCAGTTTTGTTCTTTGTTTATGGCTAGAGGAATTGATTTGCATCGCTATTGATACTCAGATTTAAATGAGAGGTGTAAAAAGTACATATACTTTGTAAATTGGGTAGCTGTTTGGTGATGTAGTGTATCTACAGCATGCAGAGCCAGTGCCTACATGTACATTCGCTTTCTTCTATATGCAATGATTTGTATTTATATCCTTCCTCCTCCCCCTTCTCTTTTACTTCTTCTTTCCTCCTTCGCATTCTTCATTTTTTTTTCATTTCTCCCTCTCTTTTCATTCCTCCCTCTCGGGTCTTCCTTCATCAAGGACCTAATATACCATCCTCTGAGCCTTGGACATCTCTGTGCTACCACTGGCATCATAAGCACCTACGTTCTGTCCACCAGTGCTGCGCAGAACCAGCATGTTCACGACTTGGGCACAGAGCAGGTATGTACTTGTGGCGCCCTTTCCCGACTTACCTGGAACACTCACAAACGTTAATTACACTAGATGCGGCCCGCACAGGAATCCTTGCTTTTTTCCAACCCTTATTCGCGACGATGTGGATCCATCAGCTCCTACTATGGACGAAGAAAAGAAGTTGGTCGATGAAAGCGGGGTCTTCCGGGTACACCCAACAACACATAGTGCACACCATCAGAATAGAGGCTAAATAAAAGAATCCAGATGGATTACACGTTAAGCGAGAGATAACTATAGCTCATGACATCGACCCTATCACACTTACAGCCATCACCAATCTTTTTGCTTGTAGCCGAAGCCTTTATGTGAGCTTTACAGTATAAAGACACATCATTTTAGGTCGTATAGCTTACACCGGGAACTTGGTCTAGCTGGAATATGGCATTATCATCACCTTCTCTCTTACTAACTTACACTACGTAGGCCTAGCAATTATGGGGCTGCTGACCATGCAGAATTTCCAACGAGACGCCTTATTCATGGAGTCATTTACTTCTATAGATGAACCTTGAACATGTTGGACATTTCCTTCATCTTGCAATCCATATCGATATTTGCTGCCAGGCACGATTTCAGTTCCAGTGGTGTAGATCCTCAACGCAGCGTGCCTAAGGGGTCACTGACTCAATTAAAAGCAAACGGTTTGCTTTGCAGCTAAATGCGCATTCAGAATTGCAAAATGCAACAAGACGGAAAGAAAACCCCGGGTTTCCTGTGCCGATTTACCGCCACGATAGACCTCGGGAGCTGTTGATGACAAATGCCGATTTACATGGATGGGGTCAGCTCATTGAAGATCTCCACCAGATACAAAAAGGTTATAACCTGCAAATATTGAAGAAAGCTATCTGACATTATCCATTCCACCCAAAATGAGCGAGACCATGCGAGCTATTGGTAAGTGGAAGCGGATGAAGACCTTGGAGCTCCGAAGAAGCTCCCCCACCTGATTCCATCATCGCCGAGCATACACCAACATTGAGCCTACATGCCACCCACACGATGCTTACACAATCTCTCAGTTTAAAGTCCCTTCCCTTCTTTTGATTTTCCTTTTTGCATTTCACACAGCCATGTCTCACATCCAAGCTAACCCACCCCAGGCATCAAGGGCGGCAAAGGCCCCGCAACATCCCTCTTTGTCGACCAGATCGCCAAGCCCACACCAGCAGCCGGCCAAGCCATCATCAAGATCCATGCATTCGGTTTGAACCGCATGGACCTTCTGCAGCGGGAGGGTCTGTACCCGCTTCCGCCGCAGGCTCCTGAGACCATGGGTGTGGAGTTCTCCGGAGTGATTGAGAGTTTTGGCCCGGACGGGCATGAGGATTTCAAGGTTGGGGATGCAGTTCTCGGCCTTGCATACGGAGGTATGTTTCAACTACCACCCGGGACCAATGTCTCGGATAGAGGGGAGGGAAGTTCTGATATAGCGATCTGATATTGACAAATTGATAGGTGCGTACGCAGAGTACATTGCCGTCTCGACCAAGATGCTGGTGCACAAGCCGTCGGAGTTGTCATGGGAGCAAGCAGCCGGTGTTCCAGAAGTAAGCATCGAACAAAGGAAGAGAAGAAGCAATATCCACCATCCATGCTAACCAACCCCCAAGACCTGGATCACAGCCTCGCAAGCCCTCTTTTTAATCGGCGAATTCCAATCCGGTCAAACCGTCCTGTGGCACGCAGGCGCCTCGTCAGTCTCCATCTCAGGCATCCAGCTCGCCAAAGCAGAAGGCGCCAAAGCCATCTACGCAACAGCAGGCTCGCAGGAAAAAATCGACTTCCTTGAAAAAGAACTCGGCGTCACAAAAGCCTTCAACTACAAGACCCAAGACTGGGCCGCCGAGATCCAAAAAGAGACCGGCGGCGCGGGCGTTGACTTAACCATCGACTTCATCGGCGCGACCTATTTCCAGGGAAATCTGGACGTGGCCGCGCGTGATAGTCGCATTGTGTTATTGGGCTTGATGGGTGGTGGCAAGTTGCCTGATGGGGTTAATATTGCGCCGTTGCTGTTTAAGCGGGTGCGTATTGAGGGGAGTACCCTGCGCAGTCGGGATGAGGAGTATCAACGGAAACTGCGGGATACCCTTGTCGAGCATGCACTGCCTAAGTTCTGTGATGGGACTTTTAAGATTTTTGTCGAGAAGGTCTTTCCCTTTGAGAAGATTGAGGAGGCGCATAAGTTGCTGGAGAGCAACACTACTAAGGGGAAGATTATTTGTCGGTTTGAGTAGATGTCTATTCTATATCATGGATCTACCTAGGTAGTTGCTATCTACAGCATCTACAGTATCTGCAGCCAAGTGCAGCAAAGTGCAGTAAAGTGGGTCTAGTACTCCGGATATCCACTAATAATCCCTTGTGATGTGTAGGTTTTCCGTCCCACTTAGTCTGCTGAGAGCATTCTGTATAACACGTCATATTTGGAGAGTGACCTCAATAAACTCAGGGTGTTTCAAGTGTCTGAGACGCGACTGTGCCTCTCTTATAGTATACAATATGTAAGGGGATCAACTAGGAAATTTGATCAGCCCTTTACATCAGGGGCAAAACGGAATATTCAGCCGTATACTACCCCATACCTGCAGTAAAGTGTCAAAGTCAAAAGTTGCATATGGCAATCCCTGTATCATTGACATGATTGGAGGGACTGGCACCCTATCAGAGAGAAGTGATCAGCAATTGAACCGTGGACAGCAGCTGCACCTGGCAAGGATGTAATTGTACAACTAGGAATAGGTAAGGTATGATAATCAGAGAGACAAATGTTATAAGTAACTATAAGTGACTACAAGTGACTATAACCTTAGAAGTGATCTAATATATATAGACCGTAGATATGGCTAGACCATTAGGGCCAACTCGGTTAGAGTCGATGAGATCATCCGGATTATCCTTGTTCCGCTTTGGCCCCAATCTTGCCTGCACTTGTCTTTTATATTTTATTCTTTCTTTGTATAATAATTATATCTAGGTGTACCTAGGTAGCTAAAGTGATATTACTGAGTAAATATCAAGACACCCACCTAGGCATTTCCATCTGGGCTGTATCTGCAGGCTCATACCTCCGGTTACAGAATCTGCGCTTACCTAACCCGTGGACCTTCTAGAAAGAAAAAAATGAGAGGCGTCATTTGGGGGCCCACTGACTGCGATCGGAGGCTCTGCTGAAGAAATGAGATGGGAGAAAATGGATAAAAGTGAAGAATAGATGAAAGGAAATTATATTGCGTATCTATGTTCCAACTGTACTTCCATCATCGTAGCAATAGGTGGAAATGAAAGTACTATGTGAGCTAGGCTTAGTACTAAGATTACTTGAGGATCATCCCGTCCCGCCCCAAGGCCTTCTGGAAGGAGGAAAGAAGCCCCTTCCCCGTGTTCGCCCCCCTCCACTCTGTTTTGCCATTTCAACCTCTCCTCCCTCCAGCACATCGCTATTCTCTTTGTTGCTTCTCTTTCATATCTCACCGCTCTAACGGCCATGTCGGACTGACGTCCTGCCGTTGCCGCTGCCTCCCGTCTGCATTTCTTTCAACCTCGGCGCTTCAATTGACCCGGTCCCCTCCATACCCCTTCAGTCCCTCGACGTTCCTCACGTGTCGCTTTCTCTTCCCTCTTCATCCCGGGGAAAAGTGGTTGGATTGCGCGCTCCCTCGATTTGACTGCCTAGTGCGACACAGTCTAGGCTCTGGGGTGTCTCGGATCCTCCAGTCCACAGCGCGACTCGGACTGCTTCGCTGCAGGAAACAACTCCATTGTTCGAGCGCACTGCGAACTTGGTCGACTTTTTGTCATTCCTTCTCCTCCGATCTTCCTGGTGGTCGTTATCTTCAGTCCGGACCTCCGTACCAGCTCGCCGCTCGTTTTTTCGCCCTGGCCGCTTTTGTCAAACGACCTCGTCTCTCCTATATTCCCCCGTCGACACCCTCTTGATCTCGGTCATCTGAGCCTTATGCGAACTTGGATAGGTCCGATCGGCTCGTTTCCTTCCTTTACTCTGATTGACGTCTTATCTGCGGTCTTGTGATTCAGGCGACATTGCCTGATCGGGATTTCGCTTCCCCTTCGATACCATGGTGGATCGCATGGATTGCTCGGGCGTCTATATCGACGACCGAGTGCGGTCGGAGAGATGGGTGCGCAGAAATTCTATCGACGCATCAACTATATCGTCAGCAGGTTCCTTTGTTACTCCAGATGAGCCAGAGGCCCTGCAGACCGATGTGGAGCTGCTGCTGGAAATTTGCAAACAAGGTAGGTCCCGCTGTTGTCTTGCGCTTGAACACCCCTGATTTCCTCTTAGTCTACCTCTGCCAGAACGGAACCACTTTTGCCAACACGTTGGCCGAACTGAGCGACCGTGCAGGCAACGAGTGTAACCCGATTTTCGCCTTTTTCGATGTAGACTTTAGCGGCGAAGAATCAAATTTGGCTCGCCGAAAAGCCAGCCGGGCTTCGTGGATGGACAATGGGCCTCCATCACCCGGTTCCATTCATCGCACATTCACCTTTTCAACCCAATCTGACGAAGCACGTGGACTGTCACTACTATCGGGAATTTCGAACGACATTCAAGTTCAAGAAGGGCCGAAATTGATCATTCCTATTGCTGTGTTGCGACTTCCCAGCCCGGATACGCCTGCCGAAAATGTCGGTCCAACCAGTGACCCGCTGTCGCGTGTGCCTCTCACACTGGAGCATAAACAGATTGCCCGTTGCCTTGATGCTGGTGCAGTAGACGTTTTGACCACTCCGCTTGATCGGTCACGAATCCGAGGACTTGTGGTTCATGCCTATCGCACGCGCAAAACGGCACAGCGAGAGATGTCTGGTTTCCTTGCACGAAGAAAGCTACGAAAGCTTTCATGGGTTGGTGTTAACAATAATGAGCAGCCGTACTCTTACTTGAGAGAGGCTATGGTTTCCAAGCTCATGAAAGGAATTTGCAACCCGGAAGAGGTCATTTCTGAGTTCCAAGAAGGGGAGCTCGACATTAAACTTGACCGTGTGCCTTTTATCAAAGAGCAGCTAGGTAGCTGGAAGTTCTCAGCCCATGAATTCACCGAAGATGAGCTGGTGTTTGGTGCTTGTGAAATCCTACAGCATGCGCTCACTATGCCAGGTCTAGACCATTGGAGGTTAACCCCTGATGAACTGCAAAATTTCCTGCTTGCCTGTCGTGCTGCATACAACTCGTTTGTGCTTTACCACAATTTCCGCCACGCGATTGACGTGCTACAATCCGTCTTTTGCTTCTTATTGCACATCGGTGCCTTGCCGCCATACCGACCGGCTGGCCAAACCCGCGTTCCCGAATCTCCCATCGCCTCCATTTTAGCGCCATTCGACGCTCTCACTCTCTTGATCTCGGCTATTGGCCATGACGTTGGTCACCCGGGTGTCAACAACTTCTTCCTGGTTAAGCTTAACGCCCCTCTCGCACAACTTTACAACGACAACTCTGTTCTCGAAGCATTCCACTGCGCCGCTTTCTCTCAGATCCTCCGCCGACACTGGCCAGCAGCCTTCAAGGATAAATCCTTGCGAAAGCTTCTCATCAGCTCAATTCTGGCGACAGATATGGGTGTCCACCAGAAGTTCATGCAACGGATGGGTTCATTGCAAGAACGATTTTACGAGAATAATAAAAGTGTTGATGGCTGGAAACCACAGGATCTCGACATGTTCAAAACACTTGTTTGTGGATTGTTGATTAAATGTGCCGATATCAGCAATGTCGCTCGGCCGTGGAAGATCGCAGAGAAGTGGACCCAAATCTTGCAGGAAGAATTTGCCAATCAGGGTGATATGGAGAGGGAAGTTGGTATGGAAACTGCGCTCTTCGGTGGACCGCCAGAGTTGGGCAATGTCTACAAGCTGGCCACTGGCCAAATTGGATTCATGTCAATCTTCGCTCTCCCACTCTTCGAGGGCATATCCGACCTTCTGCCTCAATTGGAGTTCACCGCAGAGCATATTCGTCGCAACCAGGCACAGTGGCAGAAACTTTCCAACGATGAACTGAAGAAACAGGGGTTGCCGATTGAGAACCGGGCTGAGATCACTGTTTCGCCTCGTTCCCATAGCCCTGCCGCCGAATCAACCGGTACCGAAAAGCCACGTGCCAATTCAGACGTCAAATCACCTGCGTCATCTACAGATACGGCTTCGGCTTCATACAACGAAAACACTATTGAACCGGTAGTTTCGCCAGATACCGCAGGTCCTCAAATTGAGATCACAGGAACACCCCTCGCGCCGTCTGAATTTCCCTCTCGCAAGTCATCAAGTGCCGTGCCGGACATGTCTTATTTCTCTATTCCAGGTGTTCCAGAGTCGGCTCGCGGATCTGTTGGGACGCAATACTTCAGCCCCCTCCCAGAATCTAATCCTTCTACAGACGATCCAGCTGTGCTCGCAGCCGTTCTGTATGCGAACTCTGCGAATCCCAACACCCCGGCAGGGACAACAGAACGTGATCATGCGTCCGAATCTGCCGATAGACCGAGCAGCTCTCGCCAAGGCTTCATGCACGGCTCTCAACGTCACCACGCGCACCACAGCTCGTCTGCCCGCACAGGCTCCAACCGTAATAGCTGCACCCGGACACAAAGTACCTACAGCAACACAATGACACCGATCTCTCCCGCAACCAACGCCACAAGCTTTTTGGCCGTTGATAGTGGAGATGAAAAGCGGGTTTCCGGGGAAAGTGCGCCACAGAGTGATATTGGAGGACCGGATGATAGTAGTACCCGCCCCAGCACAGCAGACGCCTATCCCGCAAGCATTCCAGAGCATTCAAGTGGCTACAGCCCTGGGCGTAGCTCCGGACTCGGCGCTGGATACTCTCAATCCGAAGATGGCGCCACCAAAGACTTCGCCAGGACTGCAAATGGGCGTAGCCCTGCTCAGTCAACCACTACAGGCGAGAGCATCAAAAATGAAAGTCCGCAAGAAGATCCTCGCGGACACCGCAAGCTCCCTAAACGGCGAAGCAGACTACGCCTTGCTTTCTGGAAACGCCGCAACCATACACCTGAGGTCCGCGGCGAGACCTGATCCTCTATTTTTGTTGCGGTCGGTTGGTGTGTACCTATCACCGACTGCATAATGCTGCCATGGTCTTATGAACATTTCATTCTTGTGATGAACCATGAGACCTCAATGGTTGTTACATGAATTCACGACTCGACAACGGAGAAGCTACTCGGGACTTTCATCTCATGTATCAGCTTGTCGTCTGATATTTGACCTTTCATCTGATAGATTGGCTCTCCCAGTCACGAACACCTACGAAGTCGATGATGCTACTGAACACACTTGGACTTCTCGGACACGAAAGCAAACGCAAAAGCTTACTGAACCGTTTATGGCAACAGACAAGCTGCGCTGCATGTCCATCGCATTTCCTCTCCTCTCACTTCCAAGTCGAGAGTCACGCTTCACTGTGAATTCCACTTGCAAAACCGGGAAAAAAAGAAAAAACAAAAAAGGAAAAAGGAATACCAGCGTATGTACGAATGGATGTGTTAAGCAACCTTTGTTACTCGATCTGATGTTTGCGTCGGGTGTGCCCTGTTGTGTTTCTACCATGAACGTTTGTACCTTCTCTTCACCCTTTCACTTATCTCTTTCTTCTTCTTATTCTTCTCCTTCTCCTTCATCTCTCATTTCTCTATGTCCCTTGTGTCATGCCTGGGGCGGCTCTTTCACGCCATATCTCAGAGTTGGCAACGGAGCCCGGCGGCGTTGAATCTCTTTCAGTTAAGGAGTGGGCTTGGGTTTCTCTTTCTTCTCCATTTTCATCTCGATCTCCGAGGTTCTATTTTTATGATCTTGGGCTGTCTCTGCTTTCCTCTCCTATCTATGTTCGGTCTTACACATGTATCTTGTCTCTCTCTTGTTCTGGCATGGTTTCTTTTTTTTGTAGAATCTGCTTTGCGGGATAATGAATGTTATGTGTATAGTGAGAATCAAAGAATCAAGATTTTGAAACAAGTTTTTCGTTCTATTCTATGTGGTAGTCTACTATGCTTAACTATATTGACCTTATTCCAAGTCAGGCGTCCAATTCAACAATTGTAGTGGAGTGTTGTACCATCCAGAATGTCCCAACCACACCTTTGCAAGTGAGAGATACCAATATCAGGTACCTAGAAGGGGATCCAATATCTACTGTATGCCCGAGATCCTTAGCTCACTTTCATCATCAATTCAACATATATGGGATATCTCCCAATAACGGTAGCATCTAAAAAGTAAAATCTATGTACCATACACAAGACACCAAGTACCAAAACCAGGGGGTAAAAAACACCCCAAATCTCACCTACTGACAATCCTCACAAGCCTTAGCATCCTTACTCTCCTCCTCTTTTATCTTCTCCTTCTGCCCACTCTGCTGGGCCTTCAATGCACGATCCGTATGTCCCAAATCCCGCTCGGGGGCAATAACATTCCGCACGAGGGATTTGAGTGCTTTGACTTCTATAGGTGCGGTAATTAGATATATACATACTCCGAATACTCTTGGTGAACAGATGGGTAATAAACAGAAAAGAAAAGAAACAAAGAACATACCGGGGAATCCCCCATCCCGCTTCCGATCCCATAGAATACTCTCCTGGGTGGTAATATGCCCATCGTCCGATACCGTGCCATGCCATATCGTCACGGTGAAGATGCCTCCGGTCATGGGGACTAGAGCGACCTCGCCTAGGTCTGTGCTGAATGTCGAGAGGAGTTCTTGGGCGAACTATATAGTATTTGTTTGTTAATACATATATATATATATATAAAAACATAGATCCTTGTCTGATGTCACATAAGGATTGGGTGTACTTGTATATCAAAGTACACCACGATAATATTACGAGCCTCACCCGAAGGCAAAAAGGCCAACTCAAACAGGGGACACTGTGATAGGTCGAAGGGAACTTACGTATGCGGCGCGGAGCATCCATCGGCACTGGGTGCAGAATTTGATGGAGATGCGGGGGAGGTGGACGTGTTCCAGGGCGGTTTTCTTGTCTTCGTTTGGCTTGGACTCCATTGTGTTTGAGAAATGGGATGTGGTGAGGTGGTGATGTGATGTTCGGCTTAGGGTGGGGGTTGGAGCCGAGAACTGCAGGTAATATGTTGGGGGCCTGGATATATGAGTATATGAGTATAGGTGAGATGGCTGGTGAGTCTATGGTGGGATGTTTGCCCCAGGTGGTGTGGATGATGTCAGCGGGGATTGCTGATGATTACTGTAGATATCTACTTTGATACACTAGATAGAGGTATGTGGGTGTTTCTATATTTCAGGGACATGCTGAAACAATTACCCTGACACGCGTTCTTAATTTCAGATCAGATGCTACGATGCTACTCGTGTAGAAGGATCATGCAAGGCCAAAACAACGGCTTCGCTCGGATCCAATCTGCTGGGCCCCGAAGCCTCGGCATTTGGGCCAAAGTACTTCGTTTAGTAGAAGATTACATCGGTATTGGATTGGTCATGGATGCGAAGCGAATCTATGATACATGGCAACCGACTCTGCCTTGCCAAAATGAGGCTTTTGAAGGGAACCGTAACAAGGATACAAAGTGAGGAAAAAAGGTAAAAAAAAGGCTTCCAAACACAAGGGGTAATGGTGCGATCCAGAAAAAAAAAGCCGGGGTGCAACAGATGCATCGTCAAGTGCACTGCCTGCATGTCGGGAAAAAGGGGGGACCAAAAGTGTAGAAAAGGCGGACTCGCAGAATCGCAAACTCGCAGACTCGAAGGGGTCCAAATGGCGGCGTGGAAGGTTTCGTGCAGGACCAGCAGACGATTCTTTCAGGCCGACATCTCGCTTGTGTGCGCGATCGCAAAGTTCCGTTCAGGGTCCAGGGGGTAGTCGTGAATGGTCCGAAATTAAGTAGAAGAGAGAAAGGGAAAAGAGCGAGATGTCATGGCGAATATTGGCGTCGTGAGTCCATTACATGACAGTGCAGCAACCGCCCTGCTGCTGGGGAGCGTAGGGGTCCTCGCGCTTGTCGACCTAGAAGGTGTTGTTAGTGAATGCGCGCGTTGAATCCATTGAGCCGAAACCCGGTCGCATACCTGTCCCCATACGGATGGAACCATGAAGTCGCGAGTGTTGTTGCAGTAGCTGATGAGGCTGTTTGGGATGTTAGCGATGGCTTGCGAACCAAGGGCGGGTGAACGGACGAGAGAGCGGCCTCGGAGACCTTGACACGCGGGCGGTCCAAGTCCTCCTTCAGACGGGCATTGAGCTCGGTGAGCCGACGGTATTTGAGGTCGGCGACACTCTGCTTCTTGTTCTTGACATCACCACCGGATCGGAGTTCGTAGGCAGGCATCGTGGGTGGTTGGGGTTGAGGAGACGCGATGTGAGAAAGGGGGAAGAGAGGGGGATTGGATCGGCAGTTCCCAAGGAGGAAGAAATTAGGTCTGGATTTTCAGGGGAACAAAGAAAGTATTCAAAAAGAGGGTGAGGAGTTCAGGGAGAGAATGAGTGACAAAGGGAAGGTTAATCTGGAGAGGGATTTTCTCTTAGGTCCGTGGGCTTCGCCTTTCCTTTACACGTAAAGAAGTACCTGGTACTTCGGATGGGTCGGGGAACACTATTGTGTTACTATTGACGGGGGGATTCTGGGCGGTACCGGGTACTTGACAGGAGATTCGGAATGAGATAGTTCAAATCAGAACAACTACGATGAATAGCAGGAATATAACTAGTACAATATGAAATATGCAAGTAATCAATACTTCCAGGCGTGTATCAACTCGATTCTGATGTCTCTGATCTGACCAACACCTGATTCCTCAGGCCCCAACACGTGATCGCCATCGCTTAACCCGAGTGGGAACAGCGGCGGGTTCCAATTTTCGCTGCTTCACGCACATTGTGAATCTTCCCCTCATTATCGGGTCTTCGCGTGGCAGCATCTCCCATCGCATCTTACTAGCTGCCCGTGTGTGTGTCACTGGGTTGATCTCGACACTTTTCGATAATTTGTCCCCAGGTTTTTCTTTGAAAATTTAATTCCCCAAAGGGGCATCCACCCACCATGCCTCCTCCTCCGCATATCAAACCTGAGAATGTCCTCAAGGTGAGTCGCGACATACGAGCGATGGACGATGGACGGATGCTGATGAATATAATGTGGATAGAGGGCTCAGGAACTTATCGCCGTCGGTCAGGCTCCCGCCGCCTTGACTGTTTTGCACGAACATGTCACCTCCAAGCGGACGCGCAGCAGCCCCATCGCCTCCCTCGAGCCGGTGATGCTCCTGTTTGTTGAGCTCTGTGTCGACCTTCGCAAGGGTAAGGCCGCCAAGGACGGTCTCTACCAGTACAAGAACATCGCCCAGAACACCAACGTCGGCACCATCGAGATCGTCCTCAAGAAGTTCATCGAGCTCGCCGAGCAGAAGGTCACCGAGGCCCAGGCCAAGGCTGATGAGATCCAGTCGTCCCTCGAGTCCGCCGCTCCCTCTAGCAACATCGAGGATCTGGAGGCCATCGAAACCCCCGAGACCATCCTCCTCGCTACCGTCTCTGGCGAGCAGTCCCGCGACCGCACCGACCGCGCCGTCGTGACCCCATGGCTCAAGTTCCTCTGGGAGACTTACCGTACCGTCCTCGAGATCCTGAAGAACAATGCCCGTCTCGAGATTATGTACCAGTCGACTGCCCTCCAGGCCTTCAAGTTCTGCCAGAAGTACACCCGCAAGACCGAATTCCGCCGTCTTTGCGAACTGCTCCGTAACCACGTCCAGAATGCCGCCAAGTACTCTACCCAGATGCACGCCATCAACTTGAGCGACCCCGACACCCTCCAGCGTCACCTAGACACTCGTTTCCAGCAGTTGAACGTGGCCGTTGAGCTCGAGCTCTGGCAGGAAGCCTTCCGCAGTATCGAGGATATTCACACCCTGCTCAACCTGAGCAAGCGCCCCGCTAAGAACATCATGATGGCCAACTACTACGAGAAGCTTGCTCGTATTTTCCTCGTCAGCGAGAACTACCTGTTCCACGCCGCTGCCTACAACCGTTACTATAACCTCCTCCGTCTCTCCTCCGTCGCCCTGGCCAGCGGCCAGAGCTCCAAGAAGGAGAACCCCTCGGTCACCGAGGCTGAGATGACCAAGGCTGCCTCCTTTGTTCTGCTCTCCGCTCTCTCTATCCCCGTCATCAGCACTTCCCGCTCCCGCGGTGCTCTGGTCGACGTGGACGAGGCCCGCAAGAACAAGAACACCCGTCTCACCAACCTGCTCGGCATGGCCACCGCCCCCACCCGTACCGTCCTCTTCCGCGATGCCTTGAACAAGGGTCTGCTCCGCCGTGTCCGCCCCGAGATCCGCGAGCTCTACAACATCCTGGAAGTCGACTTCCACCCTCTCTCGATTTGCAAGAAGATCACCCCCATCCTCAAGCAGATCGGTGCCGACCCCGAGATGGAGAAGTACGTTGTGCCTCTCCAGCAGGTTATCCTGACCCGTTTGTTCCAGCAGCTGTCGCAGGTCTACGAGTCCGTTGAGCTCAAGTTCGTCTACGAGCTTGCTCAGTTCCCCGAGCCTTTCCAGATCACCCCCGCCATGATTGAGAAGTTCATCATGAACGGCTGCAAGAAGGGTGACCTCTCCATTCGCGTTGATCACATTTCTGGCGTCCTCACCTTCGACTCCGACGTCTTTTCCTCTTCCAAGGCCTCCCACGCTGGCAGCGGTGCTGGCTCCGCCGAGAGCGAGGTCCAGCGTCTCCAGAACACCCCTGCCGAGATTGCCCGCTACTCGGTCGCTCGTCTCGCCAAGACTCTCCACGTCACATGTATGTACGTGGATCCTTCATACAACGAGGCTCGTCTTCAGGCCAAGCAGACTGCTCAGGCCCGCGCCCTTGCTGGTGCTGCCCAGGAGCACGAGGAGACTCTGGCTCGTCGCGTCCTCATCGACAAGAAGAAGGAGGCTGCCACCGATGCCCTCCAGAAGAAGCAGCGTGACGAGGAGAACCGCAAGCGTATCCGCACTCAGCAGCTCCAAGATGCCGAGAAGCAGCGCTTGGCTGATGAGCAACGCGACCGTGAGCTCAAGCGCATTAAAGATGAGCAGGACCGCATCCGCCAGGAGGAGCTCAAGAAGCAGCTCGAGGAGCTCAAGACTGGTGTCAAGGGTATTGATGTCAGCGAGATCGATCTCGAGGAGCTTGACGCCAACCGCCTGCGTGCCATGAAGCTCGCTCAGCTCGAGAAGGAGAAGAACGAGCTCAACGACCGCATCCGCACCACCGCCAAGCGTATCGACCACTTGGAGCGTGCCTTCCGTCGCGAGGAGCTGAAGCACATTGCATCCGACTACGAGGCCCAGAAGAAGCTCGATATGGAGCTCTACGAAAAGCAGAAGGCCGAGGCTCTCAAGGAGTCCAAGCAGAAGCACGCCGAGGCTGTTGCCCTCAAGCACCGCCTGGGCCGTCTCGTTCCCCAGTTCAGCAGCTTCCGTAAGGAGGTTTCCGAGAAGCGCCACGAGGAGTTCGAGAAGCGCCGCAAGGCCGCCGAGCGCGAGTTCGAGGCCAAGAAGAAGCAGCGTGTCAAGGAAGTCCAGGAGCGCCGCCGCCGCGAGCGCCAGGAACGCGAGGAGGAGGAGCTCCGTCGCAAGGAGGAGGAAGAGCGTGCTGCCCGCGAGGAGCAGGAGCGCACTGCTCGCGAAGAGGAGCGCCGTCGTGCTCTGGCCGAAGAGAAGGCCAAGCGTGAGGAGGAGCGATCGTTAGTATTCCCACATCCCAAGCCTGTCCCATACCTTCAACCTAACCGTTTTAATAGCAAACTCGACGAGATAGCTTTGAAGCAACAGCAGCGCGAGGCAGAGGCCGAAGCCCGCCGCGCAGCCCGGAGGACCGGTGGTGGATTTGCAGAACCTACCGAGCGAACTGCCCCCCGTCTCAATGTTGCCCCCCGCACTGCAGCTCCCTCCAGCTGGAGAGAGCGCGAAGCTGCCAGGGAGGCCGGTGGTGCTCCCGCCCCGGCCCCCGTCCGCGAGGAGCCCCCTCGCAAGATCGGTGGTGGCTACGTGCCTCCTCACCTGCGCGCCGGTGCCTCCGCTGGCTCTGGCTCCGCCCCTCCCCCTCGTGAGCCCCGCGAGCCTCGCGAAGCCCCCACCGAGCGCTGGGCACCCCGCCATGCTCGCGAGTCTTCTTCCCAGTCTCCCTCTCCTGCTCCCCCTGCCTCAGCCCCCAAGGCTGAAGGCAGCGGCGGCAAGTGGGTCCCGAGATGGAAGCAGCAGCAGTAAACGACCGGCTCCACGAGTAGATAGCAATGACTCTTTCCCTCCCAAAAAGTGTATGGAAGCTCTTTTCTCTTTGGCGCTGTTCTCATGACCTCTTTTCTGCATATTTCCTGTATCATCGGCCCCATGGGGCCCCTTGGTCTGTCGCTTTTGCGTTTCAATGTCAATGTCTTTAATTTATTTCCTCCTTTCTGAATGGATGGATGGCTGATGCCATTTTTGATGCCAATTCCAAGTCACGCTTGTTCCCCTATGTGTTTTAGGTTTCAGGATAGTACCCAGTGTTTCGAGGCTTTGCCTTGGTGATAGATATTCTAGAGTCTGTTAATTTACTATACATTCCCTGCCACATATACATGTGTCTGCGTAGGTCTAGGCTCTGTTTTCCCCACTCAAAAAGAAAGACTACAAAAAAGTTGATTCCCCACTACTCCACGCCTGCATTGCATACATATCTGGGGTGTTCTACCCGTCGGGAACAATCGCCTGAGCATGGTGTCACGTGATTGACGGGCCCTAAGCAGTGGCCAAACTGTGTACACAATGGATGGGTATAACACCACCTCAGGAATGTTCGGAGATCATGATGGGTAAAATCTAGAATAAGATTACTCATTCCTTTACAGCGCCTTTAATCAAGTCATCCTTACCAAGCCCAAAAGTGATAAATGCAAGCTAAACAAGTGAAGATACTCGAACCCCCACCTCATTGTGGCGCATATGGAATATGACTGGCCGACAATCCGGCCAAATACGAAGCTTATTGCATTAAATGCATCCTATGTTTAGATCTGATGGCTGATTTTCTCCCCCTCCATGGAGCAGAGTCAACTGACACAGCCTACAGCCTAACAGTCATGTCACCACGGCATACTTTCACTACCTTCCCACAGCCCGTTTAATCTTCCGATACACCTTAACTTTTCACTCTTCAATCATACTAGACGCAAACCAGAACATACAATATACACAAAAATGCTTCTCCCCAGCGAAGGAAAACCTCTCGACATAGAATATGCAGACCAAATGCGCTCCCACCCCTACGGCACAGCCCTATACAACCCCCAACCGCACAACATCTTCCACCCAGGAATGGTAGGTTACTTCGACAGAGACGGCAACTGGAACCCGATCATCGATCTATCCAAGCAACCAGATCCTACCTCACCTACATCCACGACTACTCTAAAACCCCCACCGACCCTCCCACCCCTCGCAACACCGGAACATCAAACTTGGGGCCCAAAACTAGGCCTAAAAACCCACAGCCACCAAATAAACCTACAAGCAGGCCTGTCCCAGACCCTCCTCGCAATAGCCGGCGCACCAATAAGTCTATCTTCGCATTTCCGCTTCGAAAGCGAGGAATCTAGCGGTGCGGTGCTTGTTACTAGTGCGCCAATTGTACACGAGCGTTTCTACCATGAAACACCGTTTAAGGCATGGGTTGTTGCCAATGCGGGGAGGTTACTTGCTGAACGGGGCGAGTTGAGGGAATGTGCGTTGTGGGTTGTTACTAGTACGTGGGCTGCGGAGGAGGTTGCTGTTAATTGTTGGAGGAATTGTAGGAAGGCTGTTGACGTGGGCTTTCAGGTTGGGGTTGTTGAGGTTGGGGAGGTTGCGCCTACGGGGACTTGGGTTGATTGTGGTGCTGCGGCGGGTTGGTTGAGGGCTAGAGGGGATGATGTGAGTTTCTTTGTAGCTTGTTGTTTGTGCATGGATTGGTTTGTGTCTTGTGCTAATTGCTAGATGTAGAATTCAGGGGGAAGAAGGGTGGTGTTCTTTGGGGGTCTTAGGTTTAAGTATAGGCCTGTTATTGGGGTATGTTTCATTGATGGATTGCTGTGAGGAGCTATACTGACTCTGTATTGATAGGGACTCGGCTCGCAGAATAAACGGAACACATTTCGTGGAGATGATACAGGGAAAGAGACTGTGGCAACCACACTAACATCCGATGATGGCATGGAGTATGATCTTTCTTGTGAAGAGGTTCTTGAAGATAGGACTTTGCGCCCGCGGGAAAACACCGCGGGATCTGGGGATAGTGAGGATTATGATGATCAGGATGATCAGGCGGAGGATGAATCAGACGATGACTGGTGAAGATGAGGAAGATCTAGGCCAAGAACCGATAGAAGTAGAGTGATATAGGGTAGGAATATAGGTTCATAAACTCATTTAGACGACATATTTCTCTCAAGCTCTCAAGGGCCCATATGTATATACGAAGCCCAGAATACTGGACTAACACCGGATGTCCTCAACTCCAAGATAACACGCCGAAGCGCCTTCGCCGACTGACTCGGATCGAGATTCGTCTCCAGCGCCCCAAGAGCCTTATAGAATCTCTCAGCAATATCAACACTGAAGAAATCATCCACACGCCAAAGACTGGCAATTACATGAGGTACCCCAGCCATCTGGAAGCCACCAGCCAGATGCAACCCTTCATCACGGAACTTGGACTTGTTCGACGCACTCTCGCACGCAGAGAGATACACAAGTTGACAATCAAGAAGCCCCTGTTGAAGGAGACATCTTACGTCAAGGGGCTTACACGACCAATCCGTTAGACGGAGCGCACTACGTGCAGGATCATCACCATCGCAGACACCATGGCAGGCGAAGTGGGCGAAGTCAGCTCGTCCGAGGTGGCGTAGGACCACGTTCCGATTGGGACTAAGAAGGACCTTACTCTTCCCGCCTCGGCTGTCAACAATCCCTTGGATGCTGGCTACCTCACGCTCGGCATTGGGTAGGTGTGCGTCCTCTCCCATCTCGGGTGTCGTCTCCATAGAAATCAGGAGCACGCGCTTCTCTGTCCGGCATTGTGGCTCTACCTGAGTAGTGCGTCGCCGGCTGCGTGTATATGCCAGAGCACGGAGACTGTTGGTATAGGATGGTACGGTCCGGTCCATAATGGTGCAGTTGGGCCCCTTCTTCGAAGTGCCTGCGGCGTGGAGGGGGAATGTACCAATCCGACCCGTGGTGATCCACCATGTTCGTGGTAGCTCGCTGTCCGCAGTCGTCTCGCCATTGAACCCAAGATATTGTAGAACTGGCTCCGCAATGGCATCCCACAGCCATTCAAGGACTTCTTCCAGTCGCCGTGTTGCGGCAGGGAGATCACTACTCATGAGACGGAGGGCTTCTGTATACCACTCCTCCCTTTCTGTCATAGATTGTCCCTCTAACATCGGGAGGCGAAGCGAGTCAACCGCTTCGGTAGTCACGATGATAGCATCGCTGCGGCAGAGGCCGTGATTAACAATGATAATGGGTCCTTCCTGTGCGTGCTCGATCAGGTCGGAAGTGTCTCCTGGCAAGCATAGAAACCCTTCTAGCTCTGGATCTTTTCTCGACTCATCCAGAATCTCCTGATATGCCACGGACTCGCAGTATACCTCGTGTTGTTGCACCAGGCTCTCGCCGATATCTCCCGCAAGTGCATTCTTCGTCTGGCGGGCCTTGGCCTTCGAAAGGGGCTTTTGCATCTTTTCCAATTTAACCTGCAAAGCCGGGAAATTCTCAATGCGTTTTCCTTGCAGTGTCAATTGGCTACTCAGCACATGATCCCACATGACGCTGCGGACCTTGTCGAAGAGTTGGAGAGCCTGGGATGGCGGGTCTCCCGCCTCCAGAGAGTATGAGATGGTGAAGCTTGGTAAGGCAACAAAGTTGTCCAAGTTGTTGAGAATATCCTTGCGGTCAAAACTGAGCAGTATAGCTTTAGGCAAGAGCTCAGCCGCTGCACGTATCATGTTGCGAGCTTCTTCTGGCTTCTTGGCCACAACGTGTTGCGCTAAGGCTGCGTAGATATAGAGGCGGACAATGGCAGAGACCTGTAGTGCCTTCATCTTGGGGAGTATCGTCAAGACGGCACTGAGGTACATTTGCCCAAACAAGGAGGTAGCATTGTACCCGGAATCCTCCCAGGTGTCAAGGATAAAGTCGAGAAAGTTGTACATGAATGCATCTTGATGCACACGTTGGCTACTCTCTTGAAGCGGCTTCAGACGTTCAAGATTATCTTTCATTTGCGCTAGCGCAGCGACCTGGTCTTTAACGTCTTTCGTCTGTCGGGCCTTGTATCTCAACACCCGGGCTAGGTTCACAGAGGCTGCCAACTGGAAGGCGTAGCGCGTGCTACCCGAAGAGAGTGCACTCTGGAATTGTTCTTTCGCAAGGTCCAGGTATATTGGCTCTTGATACTCGATATAGGAGAACAGATATGCCCGTCCAAGATGGTTGCACATGTTAGAATAATGATCCGCCGGAAGGTCAAGTTTCCACTCGAGAACTTCAAGTAGAATGCTCTGCGACTGTTTGACGTCGGCTATTTGCTCTGTGAGCTTGTACCGTTCCTGATAAGCAGAGGAGAGATTGGTCGCTCGGCTGACATACTGCAGGGTTTTCTTTGTGGCACCCTGCAAACACTCCTGGTAGCACTCAATAGCTCTGTCAATGTCTCGTTGCTGCTGAGTGACCTCAAATTGCGCCGTGAGTGAGATAGCCAGTCCATGCGTGACCATCAAATTGGCCCTCTTGGCGTTTTCCAGTCCGCTTTCTTCCAAGGCCTTGAGAGAGGATTGATACCCACGGATTGAAGCTGAGAGATCCTCCAACTTCAAGCTGATCTTGAACTTGAAATAGTACGCATTCGCAAGATCATTGTGCATAGAATATGTGGTTTTTCCATCATTGCCAGGTTTCGATAACGCTTCTTCGTACTGTGTGATTGCCTGGTTGAGATCTTCGACCTGATCGCTCGTATGATATCGTGCAAACGAGATCAGTCCGTGGACGTGAAGACATTCGCCCCTTAGAGATTCAGAGATTGTGCTTGAAGAGATGACACGGTCGGCTTCACACTGAGCTTTATCCAGATCATCCTGCTGCCCAAAGGCTTCGTAGCGCAGTAGCAGGCACTGAGAAAGCTTCATTGGATATCTGGCATGCTCCTCCTCGTCTTCGAATGGCAAGTCAACGAGCGTGCGGAACCGTTGGATAGCCTCATCGATGTCTTCCATCTTAGCGCTCCTCCTGAATAGTTCCATAAGCGTTACAGCGTAGGCGTGACAGATCGATTCGCTTGGCTGTGTGCTGGCACGAATGGCCTTGCCCAGAATCTCTGCCGACTCTGTGAGCATCTTGTCCGAGTTGGTGTAGTTGGCGAAGACACGTAGATGGTTCCCAAGAGACTCCATTACCAGCGACGAGTCTGGCTGGATCTTGAGGGCTTCATTCAACATCTCCACGGCAGTATTGCCGTCCTCCGGATTCCCATTCTGCATGAACCGGATCGCATTCACTCGTCCCAGGTCTTGACTGGCGCGGAAGCGGTCTATAGAGCCATGAACGGGTGCCAATCTGGCCTGCCCAAAACAACCAGCAGCGTGCTTCAGGTCATCCGGACTCTGTGTAAGCTCAGAGCGCTCCCAGAAAGCGTATCCAAAATGCCACCATACGGTGCTGAGGGAAGTACGATACTGGGTGGGCCTGAACGCGTTGGTTTCGCTGGCCACGGCTTCTTTCAGCTTGCCCATATACGTGCGCAGCATCTCGGCCTTGTCGCGATGTCCAAATTCGTCCCGTTCCCTGAGCAGTCTCGCCCACCTAAACAAGAAGATAGGTCGCCCTGCTGGTCTCAGGGTAGAGGCCTGTTGGAAACAGTCCTCTGCTTCAGCGAAGTCAGTGGCATCGTGCCGCGTGGCGTATCTTGCCGTGAGCTGGTCGCCCAGGTCGTAGAAGTGTAACGCACGATTAATCTCTTCGAGAGGCCCCAGCTCCACGGCCTTGCGGCAGTAGTAAATCGAGTCGTCGAGTAATTTCCCGACAGAGGGCGTGCCTGAGTGTGTGTGTTGCCACTGAACGAGCAGTGACCTGGCAAAAATGCTGAGCAGCACACCACGATCAGCATTATCAGCATCGAGTGAGACATGGTAGGCAATTAGAGAGCCAAAGACTACCGCTTTTTGCAAGTGGGAAGCTTCTTTGGTCTTGGTCCGAAAGTACCGACCAAGCGATGCTTCACATTGCGTTGCCAGCAGTCCGGGGCGCAAGTTTGGCTCGTGGTCTGTGTAGATCTGGATGAGTCGTTGGACTTCCTCCTCGCTAAATTGAACCAAGAAGCCAGCGCTGCGGCAGTAGTCACCATCATGTATCATAAGATCATTGCGAGGAGAAGAATCAATCAACTCTCGGAGTTGTTGGCGCGGATCCGCAACCGTTGGAGTCTCCGCCACCATAGTGATGATGCGTCCAGAATGCCTGATTATGGTGGGCTTCAAGCAGTGAAGATGGTGAGATATGTCTCCAGGCTGATGAAAAGAGGACATCCAGTCTCACCCTAAAAATAGCCCCAACTCTCGTATAACTTGGGTGATTGCAGGGTGAGACGCAACGGGATCTAAAAGGGAAATATAAGACGACGGGCCATATCACCATCTGACTCCTCCCACCACAGCGGTAAAGTAATCGAAGATTAATCGGCGGCCAATGTTGTAGCTGAAAACATGCCATGGTCGTAAAATGCCACCACCGCGATACAAGCAATGCACCTACCAGCCGCCTACCATGAAGGCTTTTCACGGAAACACTCTCGGTGATCCTACTGGGATTATCATAAATGGTCAAGAATGTATCCGTTAGATCAGTTGGGGCTGTGGAAGAATTTCCCGAGTGGTGGTCACTAAGCATTTCGCCCTGCTTAACCCTGTTCTTTCAGGGTATTTCTTCCCAATATGCTGAGAGAGATAAGCAGTCGCTGACTGTAGTCAGGAGATTAAATAGATTGAACCTCCGGTGGCAATAACGGGAAAAGAACGATGTGGCTTCGAGTCGAAGGTGCGAGTTAGGTTTTGGGTCAAATTAGGGTTAACGTTAGTTGATGTTCATACTTTAACAGCCTGCATCAACGTCTCAGCACGACATCAACTCCTGATTGTACTCAAAAAAGAACACAATGCTAATTCTGACAGAACCCTTTCGAAATGGTCATTCTAGCATGCTGTATCCTATGCGAAGGCGACATCACCCGATCCACAACTTCCTCCCAAAAATATACAAAGTACACTTGTGGCATTCTGTCGGAGGATACTGGATTCTTACTGACAGCATCACATAAAGAGACGCGAGAAGGTGATTACAGTCTCAGAGTCGATAGAAGCGAGATTCTGCGAGCAACTACTGGAGAAAAACAATAACGAAGAGGGACAGAAGTTGCCACTCGTTCAAGTATGAACGGGATAGCAATGGCCTGGGATGCTGTATTTACTCTGTTGCTTTGTGTTGCCCTCTTATCTGGCAACAGTGCAATTGACGATACAAAGAAAATATTCATGTCCTAGCTATCAAACAGAAGAAATGGTATCATAGTTTCGAGCTTATATGCATGTAATCTAAGAAGCTCAGTCTCAATATCAACAAGAGCCAACTCAAGAAATGGTCCGATAAAAAACCAATATGGATATCCGACAAAAGAACAAAAAATAAAGGATAGCAATCTAGATCTTTTGACCTGTATAATAATGAAACGTCCCAGGCATAATCAAGGACCAGGAACATGAGGCTATGCAGCAGCAACTTCAGCATTCGCCCCGAACAGCTTCTCTCGCCACTCTCCACAAACAGCCTCAAAGCCACTGACTACATCCCCGCAGACCTTACCGGCTTCTCGGTCTTTCAGCCGGCGGTCCCATTCACCTCGCTCGATCCACCGCGAGCCTTCTTCGCGGCTCTCTTCTTCCCGCCGGATTTCAGCGACAAGTTCACGCGCAGACCGTAGTCGCCGGGAAGCAGTGGATGTCAACTGTCTTGACTCATAGAGCGTGTCACTTAGACCGCGAAGTGAATGGGTAATATCGGCGGTTTGGGCGATGAGTGCTTGTAGAGAGACTAGCGGATTATGAGCAGATGAAAGTGGAGTAGTTGGTCTGGAGCCGCGGCGGGACTGTTCGGGGAAGGGATATGGGAGGTTTGGCAATAAGCCTTCGTCGATAAGGGGCATGAGAGAGTCGATAGCGTCTTCGGAGAGGAGGGGGAATGGGGAGAACAAGAGTGGGTGGATGAGGGATTGAAGGGTACGGGTTTGATGCGTGAGATGTGATGTGATTGAGGAATGAGCAGTGATGAGTCTTTATATAGATATTAGTTTCCTATACTGACCTTTGGGAGAGTGGATGCCTTACCTCATGGCACTGTTTTCAATGCCGCTCTGCCCGCCGAGGTCTTTTAACGACTCGACTGTCCGCTGAATGACCAAGTCATTCTCACTTCCATTATTCTCTATACCCCGCCGAACAAGGCTTTCAATCTCAGCCATTTGATTCTCCAATGCCGGAGAGATATCCGCAGCCTCGTCTAGATCCGAGTCAGGTCCATAATCTGAACCGTCATATTGTGACTCCTGTCGCCGGTGCTGTCGCAGATGGTTTGCACGATTCTTAGTCCTCCCGGGATGAAGCGAGTCCCTCTCTGGAGATGGAGATGGCGAGCGAGTGCGCATATCATGCACAGATTGCATATATGCATCTTCCATATCACTCTGATCCATCTGCTGTGACCCCGCGCGGCCGTTTTCCTGACCTGACGCATACCCATAGCCGTCATCTTCTTGGTCCCAGGCATCGGCTAGCTCATCTGCCAAATTTCCCAAGCCTCCAACCCCTGCCTCGGCCGCGCCAGAAAAATCCCCGGATCCTCGGTGGGATCCACTCAATGCCGTTGAGTTGTGGCGGGAGGCGATTGGGGATGGAGGAGCAGATAGACGGGGTGTTTGCGGTGAACGAGGGCTTTGAAGTGCAAATCCGTTCATGTTTGACGTCCCGGGCGAGATTGGTGAGTCGTCCATGGCCGATGGATAGCGGTGTGAGAGTTTCAGGGGAGAAGGAGGGAGGGGCATTTTAGCGACTGAAAAGATCTCGTAAGAATCCCAGTTGAAACAAATGTCAACAGTGAGCAACAAGAGCCAAGTTATAAACAAAAAATTCAGGCTAAAGAAAGAAGTGTTGTCTTGGTCGAGCTGCAAGCGCTATGTTGATTCGGATGTCCGTTAGTGTGGTATCTCCGTTCCGAGTCAATGATCCAGATTACAGCGAGGAACAAAGGAGCCAATGAAAATGAATATAAGCACAAAAGACCGAATCGTCAGAACAATTGCATCACCAGGATGCACGAGGGGCACAGTTGTATACGGAGCAATTAACATGGAGATCAATTCACCGAACTGGCGTCGCCGCCCGGCAGAAAATGACGAGGGTATCAAACCCCACATTCCTTCTGCGATAGACATTCCTACATTATCTCAACTACAAGACGCCAAAATGAGCTCTGTAGAGCGCATGTCCCCTCTGGACCTCCTCAAAACAAACCTCACAAACCTCGACCCCCTCACTGAGAACTATGACCTCGGTTTCTACCTTAATTACCTGAATAAGTGGCCGTCACTATTCAGCACGGTGAAAGACCGTGACGCAGGCATTGTAGGCTACAGTATGCTTTACTCTACATCTGACTGCTCAATTTTTACGAGTGAGAATACATTGGCTGACATTTATTCTTCCCACAAGTCATGGGCAAGCTCGAAGAGCAACACCCATCCATGCGAAACTCCGAGCATTACACACCATGGCACGGTCACATCACCGTGCTGACCGTTGCACCCGCCTGGCGCCGTCTCGGATTTGCGCGCCGCTTGACCGAGCAACTAGAGCGCGGATCGGACAGCAATGATGCATGGTTCGTCGATCTATACGTTCGCGCCGGAAATAAGGTAGCGTGCAATATGTACAAAGACATGGGGTGAGTGAGATATTGAATAATCTTGGAAAGAGACACAATTACTGACGAATGTGAATCAAAATCAGATACTCTGTCTTCCGGCGTGTGGTGAATTACTATAGCGATGATCCGTCAGGGTTGTCAGATACTGGAGAGGATGCGTTCGACATGCGGAAACCATGCAGTCGAGACAAGAAGCTTGAGCATGTGCGGGAAAATGGGGAGGAATTCCGGGTTGGGCCGGAAGATGTTATGTAGCGACGATACCTTATACTAATACGTTTCTTGTTATACGCCTCTCAGCTTTAATATGGCATCGGACATCCATCCTAATTTGGGTTTTAAACTTCTACATAACCATTTGTACGTCAATATTATTAGGGTTCTTAGACCGGACTGCAAGGTTCATGTCATAAAGAATTAGATTTTAATAGGAAATAGATTGTTCCCGGTTCGCCCATGCAGCATGGCTACGCGCCGTGTTTCCCACCACTCCATAAGATGCAGAAAAAAGGTTCTTCCGGAGGTTAATGCAGTATGCAAAGCTTTTCGGGGATCCACCAAACACAATGCCAGTGGATTCTGTCATGATGCTATAATACTCAGATCATATTGAGGGAAACCCTGTGTATCCAGAGTTCATTTGATTTGAGTGATAATGTTGAAGGTTGCGCAGCCCGCCATTCTGTAGCAAAGCAAGTCACCTCCGTGGTGTGATCCGTAGGAGAGGAAATGCGTTTTGCGGGATTTCGAGATATATGGTGCCGCAATTTTGATCTAGGTTTTGAAACGAAGATTGGGACCCGAGCGCAAGAACCGTACGGTTGTAAAGAGGCATGCAGACGTGGTCAGACAGCAAGCTGTAAAGAGTTGCACTCCGAGATACTCGTTTGTGTCGCTCAGGATTGCACCGCCAATGGGTGTACCGATCAGCAGACCGATGGAAGTCACAGCAAAGACCATGCCCATGCGTGTGCCTAAATTGCGAACGTCGGAAGTCATGGCAGCCATCACGACAGGGGGCAGAGACACAAAGCCCCCAGAGAAGAAGCCGTAGAACACGGTCAGAATGATGATGCCAGGCACAGTGTGGACACGAATCCAGACGAAAGCAAGAATAGCGGTGATGGTCACTGCGGGGGTGAGCATGTTCAGAGGCCCAACGTGGTCAGCGAGGAAATTGGGGCCTATACGGCCGCACGTCGAGGCAGCGTTCAGCATGGACAGGAGATAGAATCCCAGATTCGAGTCGACAATCCCAGTCTGAATTGCGTACGACTGCACGTAGAAAAGGAAGTTATAAAATCCCAGGAAGCCCATAAACATGGCAACAGCAAATATGGTAAATGCGGGTTCTTTAAAGGAAGAAAGCTGCCAAAGCTTGCGCTTCTCCTTTGGCTGGAACCGTGCACGCATAATGCTAACGGAAATGCAAATCGTTCCGAAGCAGACAAATCCCAGAGCCCGGGTGGCCCAGGCAAAGCCGACCTTCTTTTGCAACTGGTCAAACATGATCGGGTAGACAACACCACCGATACTGCTGCCACTGGCAGCCAGACCATTAGCCAGACCTTTCTTCTTTCGGAAGTACTGCGGCAGGATAGCAACGGATGGAACGAAAAGACAGCCTGCTGCTAGACCGACACAGACACCTTGAGAAAGGATCAGCTGCCAATATTTGGTGGCCAGACTGGTCATCATCAAGCCAAATGGTAGAAGAAAAGCGGCAAAGCTTATGAGGGCTCGGAAGTAGCCTGCATCGAACAGCGGGCCTGTAATGACTCCGATCATCATCAACAGGAACGATTGCAGCGATCCAATCCAGGCAATGGTGGATGACGAAGTACCAACGAGCAGTTCCTGCTCATAATATGTTTGATATGCACCCCAGGTATTGATGACGCCCCTGTTCATTAAGTTTGGTCAGCTAGATGCACTCTATATAGTTTTCGTGGAGAAATACCATGAGTTGAAGAAGAGGAAGAACGAGCCCAGTACTTGTAGCCATGTCTTGAGCCCCGTATCATACGTTAGGTCAGGCTCAGGCTCTTTCTCTGCCACAGAATCAGATGTTTTGGGAGAGGTCACAATGCCGTCATGTTGAGCGGCGGAAGTTTCAGTGAAGACCTTCTGCTCTAGATCCAGATTATTGGATCCCATACTCAGTGTTTTGCGCTTGACAGGTCAATCCGAGGTCTGTCTCAAAGGTAAGAGTCGAGAGTGGATAAAGTGGGCGACGAGACAGAGTTAAAGAGCCCGCCACAAACCGCAATGATGCAAGACACTGGTCTCACGAGGCCATGGAAAGCCTTTGTGAAAAAAAAATCCTCGGAGTTGATTATAAACCCCGAACCAAGCGGGGCTCACCAGGGCCAAGCTGCCCTGGGGGCGGAAGGAGCCGAATGGAAGCGCCCTTCAGGCAGCGGCCTAGGGCCCACTGGGTCCTTGTCCATGGTGGAGAGGGCTTTCCACCTGTCTGCTGGTGGAAATCGAGAGATGATCCAATGATGAACCGTGGTCTTCGTGCCGGTTATCCAGGCGAACCGACCAAGATCAGATTAGTGCGTCTGTGACCCCAAATAACAGGGATGTTAGTGGACCATTGTGCATTCTGATACTTCCCCAATGCCTTAGGGATGGGAAAATGGAGTTGATTTCCTGACTCCAATATGGAGAGGTGAAGAATCTCGAGTGCGTCAGGATTCTACTTTCGGCAAATGATTGACCGACTCGGCACGTGGTCTGAACTACATGCATCAGAGAAATGAAGAAAGCGTCATATTATTTCTGGATATCTTTTTTGGTCTTTCTTAATGTGCAGAGGCCTTCTGTCCATGCATCCAAGACATTCAAAGCTCTTTTTTTGACAGTTTCTTCGAATCCCAGAACTCCAAACGCTATGCTGAAACCCAAAGAAAAGGAAAAGATGGTAAACAGCCACCGTGTGAATGATTGGCACTTGTGAGGCACCTACAGAAGCTCCTCGCAAGTCCAGTCCTCGTACCTGAAGCCAAGTATTGTTAGATATAGCCAACCACTCATGTGTCACAGGGGTATCCTTACCATCCATCGGGCAAGTATCGGCGCACGATCAGGGGAATCTTCTTCTGGTTCAACTCCTTCATGGCAATCTGGAGGGGATCGGTTTCACCCTCAAGATCAACGAGAACGGGAGCGTTCATACTAGAGAGATGTCAGCAAATCCATCTTGTCTCCGGTCCATTTCCGCAATGCTTCATATAGCTGTCAACGCACCTGATCTGTAAGGCACGGGTGCCGAGGACGCGCGCACGCTCGTACTTGGTCAAGTACGGGGTGGTTGTGCGCTGGTCATTTGGCACCTTCTTCTCGCGCGACTGTTCCATCACCTTCCCAGTGTACCCGGCATTGGGGTCGCCCGAAACAACGACATTCTCGCCATTGACGGCAGGGTTGTAGATATCGCCTTCGCCTTCCTCCCCCTCGAGGCCCTCCTGATCGGCCAAGTCCTCGGGCTCCAACTCCTCGAACACATCCTCACCGGGCTCATAGTCATAGCTGCGCAAACAATCAGATTAGCAACACTGCTTGTGGCGATTCATGCGAACACAATTTATTGGTGCTCGGAGGTGAGACAGAACCCGAGCTCTTTTGCGCCAGGGTCTGATCAACCTCATGATGTGGGAGGTAGCTCTTACGGTTCGGCGTCGTTTTCACCGTAGTCAGACATGATGGCTGGTAGGCTGAATGAGCGAAATATGCGTAAACCGTAGAGAGCGAGAAAAGAACCGGATGGTGAGAAGCGACTCGGAGATCGAAGTGGGATTGGTGCTTGTAAAATCCTTGGAGCGGAAAAACTTCCTCTCGCGTTCGCCGTCACCGCCTTTTTGGCAAAATAAAATTATTGGGACGTTCACGTCAGATCTTCCATTTCCTGCATGGGAATTCCTTTTTCTCAATCGTCTTCTCAGGGGCCTCTCATTATGGCCCAGAAAAGGAAGGCCTCGTCGCAAGGAGCGTCGACTTCCAAGCGTTTTCAGAAGGAAACAATCCTGGACACCTCTGGTATGCTTCATTTCTAGATAAGGATAAAGAAACCGAATCGCTGATCATTCAACAGACCCGATATATGAGGAGTATCATTCTGATGCTGAGTACTCAGCCCCAGGCACTCCAAGTGCTATGAGCCAAGACTTGAACGAAACCCCTGCCACTCCATACTCAACTACGTCGTCCCGCTATCCGTCCGAGCTCAAAACCCACCGTTGCCCGTTTGGAGGATGCGACAAAGCTTTCAATCGTCCAGCTCGTCTCCAGGAACATATTCGATCACACAACAATGAAAGACTGTTCCAGTGCACGTTCGAGGGTTGTGACAAGACATTTCTGCGCACTTCTCATCTCAACCACCACGTCAAAAGTGCCCATACTGGTGTCCGAGACTACGTTTGTGGCCGACCAGGGTGCGGTAAAAGCTTCGTGACAGGGTCACGACTCCGCCGACATGAAGCTGCACACGACGGAAGAGACAAGTTCCGCTGCACTGAGTATCCGCCCTGTAACGAGACATTTCGAAAGCACACGACGCTCCAGAAACATGTCACGACCGTTCATTTAAAGCAGAAACCATACCCCTGTACCCGCACAGATCCAGTAACCAACCAAAGATGTCAGATGGCCTTTGATACCGCTGGAAATCTGCGAGCCCACGAAAGCAGGGTCCATGCCGAAAAGCGATTTACTTGCGCAGAATGTTCTGAAAACCTACCAGATCAATCGTCAGACATGAACCGTACCGACAACATTCCGAGCCAAGACGTGACATTCCCCACTTATGCCCTTCTACAGGATCACATTCGGATTGTTCACCCTCCCAAATGTCCTCATTGTCCAATCGTGTGCTCCACATCACGAGAGCTCCGACGCCATCTCGAGGTTGCTCACGGAGATGTCAGTCTTGAGGAACGTAAAGTGTTCCTTTGCACTTACTCCGGCTGTGATCGCAGCTTCACCAAGCAAGGCAACCTGACTGTCCATATTCGCACCGTCCATGAAGGCGAAAAACGGTTCGTCTGCGGCGAAACGGACCTCTCATCCTCCAAAAAGGTCGCAGGTTGGGATGCCATTGGTTGTGGAAACCGTTACGGCAGCAAACTTGCACTCGAAGAGCACATACGCACTGCTCACATGGGACTCCAGAATGCCAAGGCAGAGCGGCGTCAACGACTGGGACTGAGCAAGAAACCCTCGCATAGCTCCATCTCTACATTAGCCGCCCTCACAGGCCAGGGTTATGTGGAGGAAACAGGTCGACACATTGCCTGCTTCTACGATCAGTGCCCTCATCGTTTCCATCGCGACTACGATCTCTGGGTGCACATGACCAGCAAACATGGCTGCTCCGAAGACGAGGTGCAGGGATTGTTCATGCAACGTGCCTTGCTTGCTGATGACTCCGGCCCTGGAGGCAACTCACTGGGCATGTATGGTCTTGGCCTTGACCAGGAGGGCCAGTCCTTTTTCCAAGAAAACTATACTGCAGGCGACCATTCCTCGGATATGGCTTTCGGCTCACAGTCGAATGACTCGAACTACCTTCCCGGCCAGCAAGGTGTGAATACCGATTATTTGATGCAAGATGGCTTTTCAGCGGGTGCAAGCGGGGAGATTGATTCTATGATATCTGGCCATAGCGACATAGCTATGATTGACCCTGTTCTTGCTTATAATTTGATCGAGCAGTGAACCAGGTCATATTTACGAACTGTTACGATTATCTAGCGGCATTGGCAAAATACATCTTTATGTTTCATTTTTAACTTTTATATGGGTCTGCTTCATAGAGCGCTACGATTGAGCGCTTCTTCCAAGATATGAAATATGAAAAGTAGACGATATAGTTTAAGTTGTGATACTGATTGACTTCAGTACTCACTATTGAACCCGGCCATTCCCTCCAAATCACGGTCCGTGAACTCCCCGCGTCATCCTTCAACATGTCCACTGGTCCCCACGGAATGTGTCTGTCTTGTTCTGGAGAGGCGGATTCCTCGGACCAGAACGTGACCATTCTCACTTTCCTTCTATATCAGAGTCTGCAGAGGACCCCAAGCAATAGCGCTGTCATTTCTTGACCAAAGTGAGTAGTCCATAATCAAGAGTCGCACCAAATCCCGATTCCGCTTGACCCTGTTCTAAGCTTCCTCTGGATCTTCCTCGTACTTCTTGATATCCTCGGCCAATGACCGGAAGACCGGCTGCTCTACAGGGTCAACAGGCAATTCCATTCCAGCAAAGCGTTTGCGAAATTCCAATCAAGCGCGGGGTTTGCCATTATCGCATTGATTCGATCGAGTGGCCGTAGTATAAAATCAAGAAACTTGTCACACTAGATATACTAGCCATCTCTTTCTCAGGTATTGTGATTGCAATCCAACTGACTAGAGCCTTGCAGGTACCTGCATGGCCACTGCCTTACCTCGCAATTATACAACTCCCGACTTAAACAATCTCACTGTTGCTCTTTTCCGAGCACCACCGGCTAATTGGCCTTTACCGCTGATGAACAAAATTTGGACCAGAGTGGAGTTTGATCTCAACAGAACAGTGGCCAAGGGTGTTGATCTCATCACAGCCACAGAATGGGGCAAACTTGGTGGTGTGTCAGTCTGAGAGTTGATTACTGCCTCGGAAAAAACATTAGAGGCATGCACAGAAATACAACTCTCCTATACTTTGATCTGGAGTATCCATGGATGGAGGTACCAAGATAAGCATAAATTGCGGTTACCAAAGAAAGACAACTAAACTAGGCCTAGTTTACTGTCCCAAAAAAGGTTTAGGGCGAAAACAACCCTGCAAACCCATCTGATCAGATTGGGCATCAGGGATCTTCTCCAGGTGTCTCACATGGCATGGATGATCTCTAATTGCCTCGATCTACGCCAAGACACCAAGTCCGCGGTCTGTGAACGAAAATTGTGGCTGGGACTGGGGATACCCTAATGCAGGAGCGCAAAAAAAGGCCCGTGTGTCGCCTAGAGCTATTGGGGGCAAATGCCGAGCCCAAGAAGAGAGTGTGAATTATTGGAAGTACAAAAGACGCTATGGTTCGTGGGTTGCCAATGTATGCGAAAGCAGGAGATTCGGACCTTAGCGGTGAAGCTCGGCCAATATGAGTACGCGTTCGAAGCCCGGGGGAAGGCCAAGTTTTGCTTTGGGCCACGCCATGGTGGATCCGCAGGAAGCAACGCAACGTGGAACATTGGGGAGACTTTGAGCTGTGGCAATCAGCCACTAACCCAAAGTGTAGCGAAATGAGGCACATTGTTCGCCCCGGCCGTGGTCATCTATCTGGGTCAAGCGCCCATTTTAGCTGGCATGTGGCGCAAATTTAAAGCGACGCCATGACCAGAATGAGCCATAACGAGGAAATCACGTTATGTTAGGGAAAAGGAGAGAATCAGGGGGGTCAAAGGGGAAACAATGTTGCCTTATATATGATAGAGTCGAATAGTGGATGGACCGTAGTTCTAAATTGGCTAAGACATGCACTGCTAAATTTACTTATGTCTTAGTTTCTTCGAGATCGGCTAGTCTAGAGTCGGGGGATCATATCTTTGTTGCAAGAATGTACAGAGTATACAATGTAAAAATAGGCAACATTGGCTTGGCCTAAGGTCACACGGAGTTTACGGAGTGTCCCCCAGATTAGTCGCCTCTAAAGTAATTCCACCTTAATCTTCTTCATATACCCAAATCTCCCAAAAAGTTACCCAAATAACCCAACTTCTTTTCTTTCGCTCAGGCCAACGTCATCTTCCTTGGCAGACACACCTTTTCCGGCCTAACCGCTCGTTCTTCTCTCTTTACTTTTTTTTACTGTTTGCCATAACCCTGCGCTCCATGGAGTAACCTTTCTCAGTCCTGTTCAGGCTGAACGGCTTCCTTTTAAATCCCACTGATCTCCATTCGCTTCTTACCTTCTGGTGTCACACTCGTTGAGTGGCTTTTTTCGGAGTCATCTTCACAACTTCCGACGTCATGGGTCGTTCGCGTGGTAAGTCGATCGTCGGAGCGCCGGAAAATTGACTAGAGCCCGTTATTGACTATCCCTTGCGTTTTCCATAGTTCGCTCATTTATCTCAAGCTTCGGGGGTCAGAAAAACAATGACTCCGGCAAAGGAAGCAGACTATCGTCAAGTAACGCCACTCCGGAGAGCGTGACGCCCTCCGATACACCACCCCGGTGGCAAACTCCTCCCCCCGAGACAGCATCGCCTCCTTCCGAGTTGTCACCCGTGGGATCTGCTCCAAGACACAACGGAGGTGGCTCACGACCGGCATCCATGGTGTTCTCGCGCAATCCGCCGTTACTGCAGCAGGCGACCGACACCCCGCCGGAGCTGTCGCCTATTTTCTCCTTCCTTAACATCCACACCAACAAGGTCTACCAGGAGGGATATTTCTTGAAATTGAATGATCTGGATTCTCGTAGGTGGACCGACTATCTTTGCGGGGAACTGGCTAACGAACGCAGTTGGTCGACCTTGTGGTGATCGGCAATGGGTGGAATGTTATGCGCAACTTGTCGGGACCGTTCTTTCGCTATGGGATGGTGCTGCGCTGGACGCAGCAGGTGGCGAAGAGGTTCCTGCGACCTTCATCAATTTGGCCGATGCGTCAATCAAAATGGTAAGTCCCGACTTCTGCCGAGGCCGGCATGAGCTTACATTCGTGATAGATTGAGACCCTACCGATCCGAAATGGCGCAGTACAGCCATTAAAGAATGTCCTTAGCCTTTCATCTGCTGGCAAAAACCGATACCTTTTGCATTTCAACTCTTTCCACTCATTGACGCAATGGACCGCTGCGATCCGTCTCTCGCTTTTCGAACACACATCCTTATACGAAGCTTATACCGGCTCTCTGATTGCCGCGAAAGGAAGAACTCTCAATGGAATCAACACCATCCTGGCACCCACAAAATTTAAATACGAAGACTGGGCGCGCGTGCGATTTGGAGCTGGAACTCCGTGGAGACGGTGTTGGTTCGTGATCAGTCCGCCAGACGAGAAAGAGATGCAAAAGGCGCGCAAGATGACCAAGAAATCGGCGTATGACCGCTTGTCAATTCCGGTAACTGGAAACATCAAGTTTTACGAGACAAAGAAGACCAAAAAGGTGACACCGATTGCCACCATCACTAATGTGTACGCGGCATATGCGATTTACCCGCAGTCCAAGGCTTTAATCGATGCGTCGACACTGGTGAAGTTGGAGGGTAGGATTACTACCCATGCAGATGGAAGTTCCACGGAAGGTCTTGTCTTCGTCATGCCCGAACTGCATGCTGCCGTTTCTGGATTCGAGATGATGCTGCGGTTCCTCTTCCCGACCTTCGACACGTTCAATCTATACGGCCGTCCGACTCGCCTGGTGGCTGATACCAACCACATCAAGAGTATCATGTTTGCATTCCCCAAGGAGCGGCGCTACGGCTATCTGGATGTGCTGGATATCGCAAGTCTCCTCCAGACCCCCGGAAGTCAAGAGTGGAGCGAGGCGGAGTGGAGGAAACAGTTGAAAGCAGCAACCCAACGACGGATTTCGACAGGCAGAAGCAGAACCAACAGCGTCAACAGCTCGAAGCCTCGTTATCGCTCCAGCATGTCTGGCCGCTACAGCGATGTCCCCGTTGACCCGCGACGTCAAGTCTCTGCTTTCCAGAACAAGCCTGACTTCAACCACTCTGCGGAGGCTGTTATCCAAGAAGTTCCTAGGACCGATGGTTCACCACTTGCGTATCATACTCGCGGTTTCTCCGACACCACCGGTTTCAACAGTGCCTCCACACCCGGCCGTAGGTTGGCCGAGGGCTCCCCTAATTCATCCGCTCAAGACCTAACGCCTCGTGATGGAACTCCGACAGTGGCTCCCATTGCCGAGAGCACCAGCTCCGAGAGTTTCCCAGCCTACGAGAATGGGCATCTCGAACCTGTGAGAGAGCAGCTTCCGCCACCCACCCCACCATCTCCAGTTATGAGTCCGCCCGCATTTTCGCATGGCCCAAGAGAGATGCCAACCAACCGACCGGAGGCATCATCGGAGCAGAGACTGGCAAACAACCGCATGTCTCACGCAACTCTCTCTCAACTCACATCGGTTGGAGGGGTTGGATTGAGCGGGGCTGCTTCTACTGCCGCCTGGAAACAATCGCAGAAACCAAACGAGCAACAGCCTCAGCAACGGGACGCCAACAGTGTCTACCACCCTAATCCTGTTGCTTATAACAACTCTCTTGCGCACTCATCGAGCGACGAGGCCATGACCATGGCGTGCCCAGTTCGCCCGCCCAAGGTTCCGGAACATCGTCCTAACACACCCAACACTGCCGGCAGCCCCTCCCCTCAGCGGCCATCCCCTCATCGGCCATCCCCCCAGCGTGTTCCAATTGATACCAGCAAGTCCGTCCGACGCAAGCCAGTCCCACGTGACATTTTCGCCGAAGAGTCCCAGAGACAGGGCGAACCGAGCTATGATGACCTGCGCCACACCCTTGACGAGGATGTGCTGAACCAAATTGCTCCTCACCTCCCATCCCCGATATCGTCAACAGCCATAAACGACGAGGAAAGCGTCTACGATGATGCGTCGACGGTTTCGCCTGACTATGCCAGTACCCATGGCTCTGTCTACAGCAAGAGATCCACCAAGTCGACCAAGCCCAGAATGGGTGTCATGAAGACCGTGGGAGTTCCAGCAGCTAAGGATCTTGTCATTGGTGACGCCCACTATACTACGGACAGAGCGCCAACCTCAAACCCCGACATCCCCAATGTGGACTTTGGGCCAACTATGACCTACATGCCTACCACTGGACGCCCGAGCACTTCAGATGCTCTCAAAAAGCCACTCCATCAACGGAGGGACTCAGAGGGAACTAAACTCACGATCCCTACTCACCAAATGGACCAGGCTAATGGAAGACCATCCTCCCAGGAGGAATACCGACGGAGTATGCTGTGGCAACCTGGAATGGCTTCTGGTCGCCCTGTCACTCCTGGTGGACTCACTCCAGAACAATATGTACAGCAACGGGCAGCCCCCAGCCCTCCGATGCACATGCACAACCGTACCCCATCCGGAGCCACCATGGTGCAACGCCCGGTATCGGGCGAGTGGGCCCATCTCGCCCGCTCTAGCTCGCCCATGAACCGAGACCCCAACTACCGACCCTCGTCTCGCGGCGCCACGACCATGCTTAACCACAACGACGCCTCGATCCATCTTTCCGCCCGAGAGCAGGAGCACGTCGCCCGCATGACCGGCTCTTCATTCTTCAACATGAACAACGACACCCGCAAGCCCCATGCACCGGTGAACCCCGGCGGTCTCGTCTCTGCTATTGACGCTCGCGAACGCGAGAAGCGCGAAATGAGAGAGGGAATGTCGAACCAGATGGTCCAGCAAGCCATTGCACAGCGCCAGCAGCACATGATGCACCAGCAACAGTACGCACCCCAGCCGATGTTGCACCAGCCCATGTCGCCCCAACAGGCTGCCTCCGTGTACTCGCCCCAACAGGCTGCCTCCGTGTACCCACCCCACCATGGTGGCCAGGCGTCCATGTACAACATGCCAGTTGCCAGTCACACATGGGACGCCCTTCACCAGATGAACCGCCCCGACGAGCCTCGTCGATCGTCGTGGTACGGTCAGCTTGCTCAGCAAGCTCCTCAGGCTCCGTCTGTCTACCCGCAAAGCCAACACACTCAGAACCCGAGCTTCTATGGCTACGCTAAATAGACCGGTTCACTCCATAGATCACCACAACCTTTCCTATCATTATCCTGTCACTACCACTAAACCAAATTTTCCTTTCCGTCCTCAACCTACATTCCTTGCACATCATTATCATCACCGTATATCATTTATTCCATTCGCATACCTATTCCAACCCTGGAACATAGCCCAGGTCCACCACTACAAGCACTCCTTTCTCCTTTCACTCTCCCACTCTTCACGGCACACACTATCATTACCATGATTTCACCTTCCATTGCTCATTTCCATTACTCTATTACTCATTGCCAAGTACCCATTACCTTGTTGCATCGCATCCAACCGGAGTTGCAGATTGGCGCGGGTGTCTCGTCTCATTTTGTGATTTGCGTGCGATTTTCTTTTCCCATTTTCATATCTTCACAATGGGAATTTTCTTTACTCTGGCCATTTTTTTTTGCACCTGTTTCTACCTTTCTGACTTGACTAGTATATTTTTTTCCCGTCGTCTTCTTCTATTATCATTTTCCTCGCTCTCTCTTCGTGTAGATGTGTCTCTTCGGCATATATTTTGTCTTCTCTGGTTTTAGACTGATTATTGTTATTTGATCAGGTAAAAATGTTCATGCTTTCATTATCTGGCTTTTATTTGAGATGTGTGGTGTAGTGTAGGATCTAAATATGCTTATGGTAATACTGTGCATGTAGATGCCGATCCCCCGATTCACCCAGTCGGGGAACTCCTCTCCCGTAGATATGTTATCAACTACAAATCTCGAGGGGCATACAGTCATAGGCCGCAAGTCCTTCCCCCTCCACCAACCATCTTTATACGATCTAGAATGAGTAACCGGAGGCATTTGAAAATGGGCAACAAAGAGGTGAAAAAAAGAGGCCAAAGTAGGGCGAAAACTGCATAACACGGTATACTCGCTTCGAGGCTTTTGTGTAGAACCTGTCCGATACGTGTTGGCGCTGTATACACATTTATGACCCGTTGTACATACATGTAGTGAACCCAAGAGAGTAAGATATCAGAAACATGCATACACTGTTCACCAGGCGAGACATCATACATCCAATTCCATCCGGATTCAACGACATCCCAAACACCACTGCAGACCATTATCGGCAAGTACATGTACCGCTAGCTTGGTTGAGGGGCCGCACGGAGCAGCATATCAGGTTCACAATCAAGCCACTACAGTATTGTTATAGTTATAGTTGTTCTCGCCAATAGGAGTCTATCAATGGCTCCAGTAAAATGTATTGGAGTCTAAGTTATGTTGAGACAGGGTCTGGACTTATACTTTAGTGTACTTATGCACGTCCGACGAACCGAGGTTTATTTTGGTTATTGGTTGATAGCTATACTGTGTGTTGCTTAGTCTGGAATTTGGCCCCAGGGGGCTGATGTGACGGACAAGGATTGCAACCTGTTCTTGTTTGGACTTACTTCATAGACCTATTGCTTGGTATTTGTATCGACTATCAATTGTTGTGTAGAATATTGTAATAAAGTTAGGAAAATATAAGTAGCGAAATAATAGATTTGTTCTAGAGAATATAAGTTAGCTGCGTTGTATCTTGGTATGGAACAGGATGAAAGGCTATAGAACCAACGGGCACTGATAAGTCGAACTAGGGCTGGGCTATGACAACATAGACGCCGAGCCCCGGTCAATCCCCTCATTTCATTCAATGAAGTATACACTCCGAGTTGAGGTTTGACGTAGTTCAGGCAAGTATGACGTAGTTCGGGTTGCCGTTACAGTCCGGACCGAACTACAGGTTTCTTGCTCCAGTGCCAACCAGTGCTAAAGCCCTTTTCCATTCAGCTATGATTGGTTGATGAGTTGGATATCTGCCAACCACCCAACATGGCCATCCGGGATCCGAATGGCACGATGCGCTATTGGGAGATATCTTATAAGAAGCGAGGTCGCCTCTCGTTGCAATGCATTTAATTCAGACAAATTGTACACAGGACGATCGTCCATTCTGTCTTCGCCACCATTCACAGGCCCCCACTTCCCCAGATCCCCATACATATAGATGATTGTGGACTCTATACAATAGTCCGCAATCAAAGTCTACCTCATGGCCTCAAACGACTTCCCGGCCTCTGAGAAGCCCGAGGCCTTAAATTCCAAAGATTCTTCAATCAAAGACGAAGCCGGTCTACAGAAAGGGAAGAACGAACGAGAGCGTGGTGCCGATGCCCACGCCGAACATGCCTCCAACTCCGACGCAAACAGTCACTCCGACTCGCCCAAACTACGTACTGGCGGTAAACCCGAACTCACAGAAGATGACTGCTACGATAAACTTGGCTTCTGCTTCCCATTCTGGAAAAAATGGTCTATCCTCAGCGTCATCTTCGTCGTTCAGATGTCCATGAACTTCAACACTGGTGTCTATGCCAACGCCGTGACGGGCATGACGGAGGAATTCCATATCAGCGAGCAAGCAGCCCGAGTCGGTCAGTGTGTTTTTCTCGTTGCATACGCCTTCGGATGTGAGCTGTGGGCGCCATGGAGCGAGGAGTTCGGCCGCTGGCCCATCATGCAGCTCTCCCTCTTCTTGGTGAACATCTGGCAAATCCCCTGTGCCCTCGCACCCAACTTCGGCACCATCGTCGTGTGTCGTATCCTTGGTGGCCTCAGTTCAGCCGGAGGCTCTGTCACCCTCGGCATGACAGCTGATATGTGGGAAGCCGACGACCAAGGCTTCGCTGTAGCCTTCGTGGTGCTCTCCTCCGTCGGCGGCTCGACAGTAGGCCCATTTTTCGGCGGCTTCATCGGTGAATGGCTCTCCTGGCACTGGGTCTTCTGGATCCAGTTAATAGTCGGAGCCGTAACGCAAATAATGCACTTCTTCATCGTGCCCGAAACACGCGCAACAATCTTAATCGACCGCGAAGCCAAACGCCGCCGCAAAGCAGGCGAAAACATCTGGGGGCCAGACGAATTAAAAACCCCTCGTCTAGACCTCCACGACGTCCTCCGCATCTGGATCCGACCCTTCGAAATGTTCCTCCGCGAACCAATCGTCCTCTTCCTCTCCCTCCTCTCCGGTTTCTCAGACGCCCTAATCTTCGTCTTCACCGAATCCTTCACCCTAGTCTTCGAGCAATGGAACTTCTCAACCCTAGCAGTAGGCCTAACCTTCGGCTCAATCCTAATCGGCTACCTAATAGCCTACATAATCTTCCTGCCTGACGTCTACCGCCAAATGAAAATCCGCCGCGAAAACGGCGCAGCAAGCCGCCTCGCCGAACGCCGTCTCCTCCTGCTGCTCTTCATAGCTCCCCTCGAACCAATCGGCCTCCTAGGCTTCGCCTGGACATCAATGGGTCCACCCATCCCCTGGGTCGCACCCTGCATCTTCGCCTGCCTAATCGCAATGGCAAACTACGCCATATACATGGCAACAATCGACTACATGGTCGCAGCCTACGGGCCATACTCAGCATCAGCAACAGGCGGCAATGGTTTCGCGCGGGATTTCCTAGCGGGTATTGCCACTATGTATTCGACGCCCATGTACCAGAATATAGGGAGCAAGTATCACCTCCAGTGGGCGAGTACGTTGCTGGGATGTGTTGGGTTCTTGGTGTTGATTCCGATTTATGTCTTCTATTGGAAGGGTCCTACTATTCGGGCTAAGAGTAAGTTTGCGCAGCAGCTTGCTGCTGATCGTGAGAGGCATTCTGAGTCGAGGAGGGTTAGTTATACGCGTGGGTCTCTTGGTGCGTGAGGTGTTGGGCTTGGTGAGTTGACGTGCATGAAGCGGGTTTCTTGTGTCTTATGATACCCTTTTTAGTATAGATTTATTGTATGCGGTTAATGGCATTTTCTTGTATATTGAGTGTTTGTCTTTGATATTCCTGTTGCAGGTCTGTTTCTTGTAGGCAATCTGGATCGACTTCCTGGTGTATGTACCAGCTACCTCCATCGTTAGGGCATTTTCTCATACGTTGCGTAGACACTACTGTCTTTTTCTACGATATTAACCACAATTAATAACAGAAGTCAATGCTATTGCTAGATGAACATTTACATCCAGACCCCAACACAACCGCAAAAAAAGCATTTATAGGTATCCCAAGAACGCCGCAAGTGCCAACTTCTCAATCCCACAAAGCTCCACAAAACTCGATATCAAGATAGATCGATCATGCAGAAATGCTCTGTATATGCTAACACCCCATACCATCTCCAAGAAAAGAATCTAGTTCGAGTGCGACTTCTTGACGCGCATAGCGCCCTCATAAAGACCGCGGTCCAGAGCAGCAGCGACAGTCAAAGTACCACCGATAATAGCACAGACTCCAGTGAGGAAGCCAGTGAAAGTCTTCGGGCGAGCCTCACGGTTGATAACCTTCATAGGAGAGATGTCATAGTTGAAGAAAACACCGGGGATACCACCACCGGCATGCACACGCTCCTTGTGGCCCTCTGCGGCATCGTTGCCTCCCATAAGTGGACGCTTGTGCGAAGTGACCGAGTACTGGTGCGCCTCGATACTTCCGTGAGAACCATATCCAAGACCCTGGGCACCGAGAGGCGTCTTGTCGTAGGCACTGTGTATGGAAGATGAGAAAAGAGGATCCCAGCCAAGGGGCAGGTAAGAAGTCGAAACGACCTTGACAAAGTACATGAAGTTGTACCCGGGCTCGTCGGTCTCCTGCTGGGTGTCGTCGAGCGGGTTAGTGTGGTGGTGGTCGGACCACTGCCAGCGGTCAGCGAGCTCCGCAGGGAGCTGAGGTCCAAATCGGAGCTCGTGGATAAAGTGGGACATAGTGTGCTGGTCAGAGGGAGGTGCGTTGGGAACGACGTAGCTGTCGAGGTCATGGACGTGCATGTTGCCGGTTGTGAAACTGCGGCCTGGCGCAATGTGGAAGTTTCCTACCACCTTGTTCACACGCAGCACACCCTCGATCCGGCATCCCTCCTTGCGCTGTTCGGCGAGCTTTTCTGCGTATCCTTCACGGATGCACTGCTCAATGCCGCCGCCGTCGCCAAAGGCCCACTGCTTCTGAGCGTAGGCCTCGCGCACTTCGTCACAAGTGCTGCAGCATCCGGGCTTGATCGCATTCGGGGGTGCGTCTGGTACTCCACCACACTGGCCGCAGTAGTCTGGGGCCAGGTGCTTAGCAGCATCTGCTGGGGAGTGTCTGGGAGACAATGAGTTCATATTTGCGGTGGAAGGGGTTCCCGAGAGCCATCACTTACAGGTCCAAGGCCTGAACATCGATAACCTTTCCTCCCTCCAAGTGAGAACTGAGGCGGACCTTGTTCACACCATGTGCGACACCAACCTGCTGTTCACCAGAGACATCCATGACATCCAGTGTTAGGAGCTCACATGGCAACCGAGGGAAAGTCATGTTCAGATGAATCTCCATTCTCTCTCCTGCGCATCAAATACGAATCGTCAGTCACCTTGCTCCAATCTTCTTCAGATGCCATCGTGGGTCCGATCAGATCGAAACTCTATTCATACCTCGCGATTTGTCGACGACGAGCTCTGGTTGCACAACAATGCGTCGATAGTCGGCCCATTCTCCCCATACCAGCCACATGACGATTAAAAGGGAGGCAATGGTGATAACACCGCCGGAGTTTGTGCGAATTCGAGCATCTTCAACGGTCTTGGCGAAGGCGTCGAGCCTTGTGAATCGCGACTTTGCCATTTCGCCAGTCAGTTGACGACCATATGGTGAAGCGCAGGGCTTAGTTAGGGTCCGTGGACAGTGTGAATATCAGAAGTGCCTGTAAATCAAAGAGAACATGAACACGTTAGCTGGGGATTCATTGAACGCGCACGCCTCGGACCCATCGAGTCAATAGACAAAACAAACAATTGAAAATGAATAGAGACAATCATACCAGCAATCCAATATGTGCAAATCAATCCAAATACGGTATTATTCTAGCCGCGAAGGAGTGTGTTTGAGCTAGACAATCCAATGCCAGTCCGACATACCTGCAGCTCAATGTATGGAGATACCATTCAAAGGCCAGAAAACAATCTCTGATTGGTCAATGGCATTGATGAGTCATTATATTTACCACGTGACTATCAATCACTGCATCACGTGATCTTCACGTCACTTTTTGCTTAAACTAATCGGCCATTGTTCTTGCGCTTATTGACCACTTCTCTGTCGGATTTCTTGGAGTGTTGCAACTGCAACTTCTCTGTGTCATACTTTCTCTCTTTTGTCTACCCCTCGACACCCTCCCTTTCGATTTGCACTCCGCTTGCGACGCTCTTGCATGCTTGCAACTTTTTTTCCGTGCCTGATCTGAGGCGCAACGCGCGCAGCTTCCTTTGCTAGAGCATTTTCACCTTTCAACCACTTTCCTTGCTTTCCACGAATCCTCCTTCGTCTTCCAACGTCCTTCGACTCCACCCAAGAACCATCATGCCGTCGATGAAATCCCGCCGCGGCGGCGGTAGTGATCGCGGGGGCATTCGCAAGCGGGGTCCCACTCGCACCGACAGAGATGGCGATATGGATATGGATGCAGGTGGCTCTCGGGCCAAGGGATCACGTCCTGAGTCGAGCCGCTCTGGCGCTGGTGGCGTTCGCCCTCCAGCTCCACGCTCCGGAGGTACCACTGCAGGTGGCCGAGGTTCTGGCCGAACTGGTCGAGGTGGCCGAGTTCAGTCGCGTGACAAGACCATGGATGCGATTCAGCGTGCGATCGCCAGTACCGAATCGCAGGCCACTATCCGACAGAATCGCCAAAACGACAACAACAACCGCAAGCGCGAATCGGTTCCATTCAGCGTCCGTGGATGGAAACAGAGCAAGGTAGCTTCCGACAAGGACGGCGGCGTCGGGAGCGTTATCTCATTCCTTGAACGGCGTCTCAACTCCCTCACCAAGACTGGTCCTCGCGCAAGAATTACAAAGGTAAGTCCAACACTCGAAATGGCGGTCACCAACTTCAATCCTCGACATCCCCCGCTACCGTGTCCTCTCGTTTCCGAGGCTGGTCCTCTTACCGAACGATCATCGACACTTTTTGGGCTTATTGGCTTTTCCTCCACTGGGTGACCCCAGGTCAAGGTCCTTTGGCACCTTTCTAACTTTCAACTAGTCGCGCGTGGAAGGCGACACAGTTGTGGCATTTGTTCATCCTGATCTTGTCGACACAATGCTCCGAATCAACAACAACACCTTTGCTGGAATCAATATCAGCGTTGAGCCGTACGACCCCAACACTATGATCGATCATGAAATCGCCGCAGTGGAAACTGGTCCTGGCTCGACTGCCGATACCAAGGCAAAGATGACTACCATCCTTAGCAAGCGATTCTACCCCGATACCAAGCTTCTCGATATGTCGAAGCTGGCCAGCGACCCCGACCTGCAGGCCATGGGAATTTTCAACACCACTTCTACCGAGTCCAAGTTCTTCCCTGCTCTTATGAAGGTGTGGGACATGGGTTTCAAGAGCCCTTCTGAGAGACGAGCTGCAGTTGAAAGCGCCAGCCTTGCAGACAATCAGCTGAACAACATCACTGTTGTTACAACCCTCGCCCAGGCTGTTCCCGATATCAAGAACCTGGATCTTTCCAACAACAACTTGAAAGATGCCCAATCAATGATTGGATGGCGGTGGAAATTCCGCAGCCTCGAATTTCTAGATATGACCGGCAATCCTTTTTGTGCCGATCCCGAATTCAAGGACACTATGCTCAAATGGTACCCCAGGCTACAAAAGCTCAATAACGTTCAGGTCCGCACTCCCGAGGAGGTCGCTGCTCAAAAGAAGACACCTATTCCGGTTCGCCCTCCACACTTCCTAGATGAATCGCAAATCGGAGAGACCTTCGTCCGTGGGTTCTTTACTGGCTACGATAATGACCGCAACACGGTGATCAACAATGTCTACGACGAGAACTCGGTCTTCTCACTCAACATCAACACCTCAGCCCCCAGAGCTCCCAACAGCGAAACAGCAGCCTGGGATGAATATATCAAAAAGAGTCGCAATCTGCAAAAGATCAACCACCTTAGCGCTCGCATGTCGCGCTCGTTCAAGGGTGCTGAGAAGATTCGCGAAGTTTGGAATGCACTCCCTCCCACTCGCCACCCCGACATGACCGTTTTCCCTGAGAAATGGCTCATTGAGTGCAACCCAGTTCCCGGCCTGCCTGATCCCACTGGACAGAGCCCCACCGGAGTGGGTGGCCTTCTCCTGACGATCCACGGACACCTCGAAGAGAGCGTTGGTGGAAAGGTCGAGATGCGCAGCTTCGATCGGACCTTCGTCATTGGCCCTGGTGTGGTTCCTGGAGCTATACGAGTGGTCAGCGACATGTTCTGCCTTCGCGCCTACGGTGGACACGAGGCCTGGATCCCCGAAACCCCGGAAATTCCTCAACCTATTGCTCCCCCTGCTCCGGGTCCTGTCCCAGACGCTCCAGGAGCAGCTCCTGGTGGTGAGCATGCTCAGCGCGAACAGTTGATTGCGCAGATGAGTGCCAAATCTGGCATGACCCCTCAGTTCTCGGAGATGGCCTTGTCGAGCAATAACTGGAACCCCGAGCTTGCGTGGAAGAATTTCGAGCAGCTAAAGGTAAGCTCATATATTTCTCCCCTGGTGTCATTCCGTCATGTACTAACGGCCTTTATAGGCGCAAAACCAGTTGCCACCAACTGCATTCCTTGCTCCTGCGTGAGTTTTGCTCACTTCCCGTTTAGATTCCCATTCACTTGCGCTTTGGCTTGGTTGCTTTCGTTATTAGCTACACATACGCACCCCGAAAGGGTTGGACGTACGATGCATCGGATTGTGTTTTCTTTTCTAAATGTTTCAATATTTGTATTTGCATGGCTCCGGCGATGGGGGACAATTGTCATACTTCTGGACATGGGCCAATGGGCCAAAACCTAAAACAAAAAATGACAAACAAACATTACATAGTCTAGTGACTCTTTGTCCGTAAATGCAGTAAAATGGGGTTAGTAGGAAATGCTATCTATGTAGGCACAATGTAGGGTTGCGTAAGATGCCAAGCTGGCGCGCTAGAGCCATGCGGGTCGCGAATCACCTCCGCCATTCCACCTCTTCCACGCATTCCGCCTAAACTGTCTCGAGGCCAAGGGCGGGATGATACTTGCGAGCTGATGGAATGACTGCGATTACTCCCCCAACTACCGGCCACATGCCGCCAGACGAGGAACACCTCGATGCCTTGGATGCAGGTGCGGAACAATTGGCCTCTCGTGCTCATCGTGCATGCTAACACTAAGGAAATAACAGTGGACTACGATCCGATTGAACACTTGAATGCCGTTTTCTCCCATCCTTCCACCCTCTCCTCTGTCTCTCAGATCTCCGACGCCCTGCACCAATGCGAAGATGACCTTGACGATAACATCGCCACCCTCGTGGAGGAGCAGGTTACCTCCAATGCCGATAGCGTGGAACGGATACAGGCAGCCAAGGCTGATCTGTCAGAGCTATTCAAGAAAATCGACGACGTCCGGGAACGCGCATTGAAGACCGAGCAGGCAATCACCGACATGACGGCGGACATCAAGCAGCTGGACAATGCGAAGAAGAACCTGACACTCTCTATGACGGCGCTGAAGCGATTGCAAATGTTGACTACAGCATACGACCAGCTGCAGGCTCTCAGCCGGACGCGACAATACGGGGATTGTGCACAGCTACTCCAAGCCGTGATCCAGTTAATGGCCCACTTCAAGTCATACCGCTCCATCGACCAAATTGCCATACTGAGCCGGAATGTGGCAGATATACAACGTGATCTTCAGGAGCAGGTCTGTGAGGACTTCGAGATTGCCTTTGCAAAGGGTGAAGTAGGCCCCAAGCGGGCGATGCTCGCGGAGGCGTGTCTGGTCGCAGATGCCCTCGGTGATCATGCACGGTCTCGTCTGGTGACTTGGTACTGCAATACACAGCTCCGTGAGTACCGGCAGGTCTTCCGAAATAACGAAGAGGCTGGATCCTTGGATAACATCTCCCGCCGGTATTCGTGGTTTCGGCGCATATTGAAGATTTATGATGAAGAGAATGCGGCCATTTTCCCGACTTCGTGGCGGGTCGATGAGATTCTGGCCAATGTCTTTTGTGAAGGCACACGGGATGACTTCAAGGGCATCTTGTCTCGGTCTGTGCGCAGTGGACAGAATATTGATGTCAACTTGCTGCTTTCCTGTTTGCAAGAGACACTCGACTTTGAACATTCTCTCGAGCGCCGCTTTGCCCCTGCATCGCGTGCATCTACTGACACCTTTACTTCAACTGAACCGCCTGTGTTTAGCCAGTCTATCTCCGAGGCCTTTGAGCCATACCTCAGTGTTTGGGTCGAGGCCCAGGATAAACAGCTCGCAGCGCTGCTCCCTAAGTACCGGCAACAACCCCTTAAAGTTCCGGACGAAGAATTCAACTCGCACATTGTTATTTCATCCTCGACTGAACTTTTCACATTCTACCGGCATGCTTTGCAACAGTGCGCCAAGCTCTCAACTGGAGGCAGCCTGGCGGAGCTTGCAAAGGTATTTGCTAAATACCTGGATCAGTATGCCCAGCAGGTCCTTCTCAACTATATAAGTGAGCGACCAACAGGACACACACCATCTCGAGTCCCCACAATAGAAGAGCTGGTGTCGGTTTTGAACACCGCCGATTACTGCTACACAACTTGCAACCAGCTGGAAGAGAAGATCAGGGGCAGGTTGGACGAGAACATGAAGCAATCTGTGGATTTGCAAAGCCAAGCGGATTCATTCATGGGTATTGCGTCCGCTGCTGTACGGGGTCTGGTGCGACAAGTCGAGGTCGAGCTTGAACCATCCTGGCGAGAGATGCGTAACACGCCTTGGGCCAAGATCGAGGCTGTCAGCGATCAGAGCTCTTATGTGGGTGAAATGCTTTCTCGCACGAAAGATAAAGCATCAGAGATCCTCCAGCTATTGCACAAGCAGCAATATGCGCGTGCTTTCTCGGATCATTTGGTGGAGCTCATGTCGAGTCAGTTTATCAGCAATGTTTTCCAATGCAGGCCTGTATCGGAAACTGGCGCTGAACAGGTACGACGATCACCCTGTCCATTCTATCTTTCATCTTACTTACTCAATCTCTAGATGCTCCTCGACTCCTATACACTCAAGAGCGGCCTTTCATCCCTTCTCCCGGCCCCCGCTCCAGCCGGCTTCGTCAAACGCGTAAACACAAGCTTCTTCAAGATCGAAACGCTCCTCAAAACCCTCCAGGTCCGCCCATCACCACCAGAGGCTCTAGTCCAAGCATACCTAATCCACATCGCGGACCGCAACAACAACAACTTCCGTAAAATTCTCGATCTCAAAGGCATCCGCAGCCGCCAAGAACAAAACCACCTCGTCGAGCTATTCCAGCTCCACCGCGCCTCAGACCGCTACGCCTCAAGCCTCCAGCCAAACAACCCCATCCTCGCCGCCCTCCAAGGCCCCACAGCCACCGGCACGACCTCCGTATCTCAAGGCCTAGGACTCGGCAGCGCCACCTCAGCCATGCCATCACGTTTCGACGCCTCCATGCTCGGCTCTGCAATCATCTCCGCTGCAAAGGATGGCGTCGACCGTTTCGGGAACCCAAATCTGACGACCCTCGGCGCCGCAGGACTCCCCGCGTCTGGATCGGGCATCACCAGTCCATCGGGGACGTCATCTCCTGTTCCGACTGGATCCATGCTCCAGCCCAATAACGTGCAGACATCGGAAGGTACAGCCGCGGGTAATCTCAATGAGAACCTGAAGAATATTGGCAAATTCTTCCGTCGTGATCTAGGTGGATTTGGTGGGAGGTTTGGACGGAGTACCGAAGATGGAGCATAGTGGTGTGCTCCTATTTGATTATTCTTTTTATACACTCTATTTTTGATGGAGCATGGATACCACATGTCATGATTAGAAGGTACATAGCTTATATCCAGGCGTCTTATCTCTAATTAATGTCTGATGTTTGTATTTGACAATTGTATAGCTATTTTAGGCCAACTAGCCCTTGATGCTATCTCTCTCGTGGCGATGGCTGCTAACGTAACCAGACGTAAGCAGCAAGCTGGATATGCCGAGAAAGACAACAAGACAGACCCACGATGCAACCGAGGGTGCGTCATCCAATAACGGCGTTGAGTTCAAGGGATGGGTAGCACTGCCTCGCAACATGAGCTTAGAGCTTAGGCCTGATCTAAGGTAGCAATTGCGAGTGAGGTTTAAACTACTACCAACAGGATGACTACAAAGTTTGAAAGACATTGTAACTGAATAATTTCATTGAGTGTTGAAAATCAACTAAGACAACAACACAAGAGAACAGACGTTCTAATGGTATCATCCAGCTACAGAATTGCCTACGAGACATCGGCCTACTGTTGCAGGGCGAGAATCTGTAATCTTATCGCAAGTTAGCATTGTTTGCAAATCGAGTGCAAGTCAAAATGAGAGGCAAAAGCAATGTGTGAAGGTATGGCGTCATCAAAAAATTAGAGTGTTGTTGTTGCGTGTTTTTAATCTTCAAAGCGCCCCGGAGAGGGGCGTGATGCTCGGGGTTAAAAATGTATAATCATCCGCCAGGGTGACATTGTAACAGGGTGTGTGTTGTGGAAGCAAAAGTAGCAAAGAAAAAGATGTGAAAACTCACCAATTCAGTGGAAACGACAATGGAGCGCGGCTACGTTCCATTATACGAGTCCTAGATTTCCGAAGAAAATCGATTGCCAAGGCATCATGTTTTATTGCCAGGGGCTTTTTCAAGCTCTGGTTCAAGTAAATCTAATACATGGCATTGTCCCGTGGAGGCGCTTAGTCGAAGAGACCGAAGCCCATGTCCTCATCGGACTCCTCCTCATCCTCAGCGGGAGCGGCGGCAGCGGGGGCGTCACCACCGGAGGTGGCAGCGGCAGCGGCAGCAGGAGCAGCAGAGGCGTAGGCATCGGGGTTAGCGATGCGGTCCTTGAGCTCATCAATCTCGGGCCAGCTGTAGTCGGTCTCGATGGCGACAGCGAGGACCTTCTTGTAGCCGTTGATGAGAGAGTGCATGGTGGCAGGGATGGTGGGGTAGTTGGCAGCCAGGGAGATGGCAGTGATGGTCTGAATGGCCTGGGAGAAGGTCTTCAGGAGCTGCTCATCGGTGATGTCGAGGACATCGGCACCGAAGCACTGGCCGTTGTCGTAGACCTGCTGAATGGTCATACCGTAGGTGAAGGGGGAGATGTTCAGCAGGTTAAGGAGGGTAGCCTCGGAGGCACCGACCTTGTTGCCGGCCTCAACGAGCTTGAGGTCGGAGACAATTTCGATGGTACCACGGGCAATCTTGGTAGGGACACCAAGAGCCTGGAAGAACGCGGTCTTACCGGGTTCCATACCGGTGTTACCACCGGGGATCCAGACGTCACCGGGAGCGATGGCACCGGCACGAGCGGGAGCAGCGACACGGTTGGCCAGGATCTTCTCCTTGATGGCCTTCAGGTCGGCGTTGGTGAAGATGAAACCAACGTTGCCTGGGAGGTTCATATTAGCCAATTGGTTACATGCGACAAGAAGAAATAGTACACACCCCTAACGTGAGGCAGGAGACGCTCGAACTCGGGGTTCTCGGCGATGAAGCCCTTGAGAGCACGACGAACCTAAAATCAGAGCGGTCAGCGAGGGGTTCAAGGCTGGTATTGTCAATTGGTAGACATACCATGGTGTTCTTTCCCATCAGGACAACACCCTCTCCACGGAGGGAGATACGGATCTCGTGCATCTGCTGAGAGCTGACATTGTCGACACCGACAATGAAGACGGTGCGGTACTCATCGAGAAGCTGCTTGAGCTTCTCGAAGTAAGCGGTCTTGGTAGCTGACTTGCCCCCCATTTCTCCTTAATTTCGCTGAAGATAGGTTGTTTAAGGACAAGGTCGTTGTTGTGGTTGATGAAGAAGAGAAATGGTTTAGTGCGATTTCGGGAAAACTTTTTGGTGCGTTCGCTAGTGGGTCACGTGATGTAAAAAGTAGACCCGCCCATATGGACTTGACGAGAGACGACGGAATTCGATTGCCATTGCGATTTGAGTCTATTCTGCGCATTCGGGGATTTATCTGGAGCTGAATTGTAATCCCTTCAGCCGGATCGCCCACTTCAACATGCGTTATCTCCAGCACCCGTTTCAGTGTCTGCGATATGTCGCAAGAGAATCGGCAGGCCAGTCCGATTTGCTAATTGCTGCTGCCGGTGCAAAGATCTATTCATACTCTGCTTCTACTGGCGACTGCCTAGATGTCTTTCCGAGTGCGAATGAATCGACCGTGTCGGACGATCTCAACAGCCCCCCGGCAAGAGACGCAAGCTATCTTCGCCCTCTGAGCAGAAGGATGAGCAATCCGAGTCCGCAGGCAAGCAGTCAAAGGAAGATGTCAAGCTCACTTGGTCGAGTATTCCCCTCCTCATTGTGGCCCAAGGCAAATATGTAATTTTCCTTACCGCCGAGGACAAATGTATTCGAGTCTACAGCCTAAAAGACAATGGGCAGTTCGTAAAGGAGAGTGTCCGGTAAGTGCCCGTTTATCTCTTACAAGCTCACCAAGCTCATTACATATAGAACAATGCCAAAACGGCCAAGTGTGTTGGCTCTGACACCTAATGAGAATGACATCCTGTGCGCCGACAAGTTCGGCGATGTGTACATTATCCCGGTGATTCCCAGCTCAGAGTACAAGAGAGTCGTGGCCGAAGAGAAGGAATATGCTCCATCTGCCACGAATCTCACTGTGCACACGAAGCGCAACCTGGAATCCTTGGAACAACAGATGAGACAGGCTGCATTGAAGAAGAAGGCTTCAGCAGAGGCTACCGCACTCAACTTCGAGCATCAGGCCATTATTGGTCATGTTTCGATGCTGACAGACATGGTCTCTGTGACCCGGCCTGCAGACTCAATCACCAGTCACCCACGGAATTACATCCTCACTGCGGATCGTGATGAGCATATCCGTGTATCCCGTGGTCACCCCCAAGCTCATGTCATTGAGCAATACTGCTTTGGTCACACTTCTTTCATTAGCAAGCTTTGCATTCCTTCCTGGGCTCCAAATGTTCTCATCTCAGGTGGTGGCGACAAGCATTTGCTTGTGTGGAATTGGGTTGAGGGGCAGGTCTTGCAGAAAGTCTCTCTGCCTGAGTCAGAAACAGATATCACGGTTTCTGGAATCTGGGCTGTCTCCGATAATGCCGACTGCCTGAAGAGCATCTTTGTTGCATTTGAAGGGTACGTACCACTGGAGTCGGTGATCATTATCAACACTAAAACTGGCAGCAGATCTTCCCAACTTCTTTGCTACACTCTCGAAAACGACAACACGCTAAAGCAACAAGAGACCCTACAACTCTCAGGAAACGTCATTGATCTGGTTTCGATCGGTTCCAAGGACACCATTGCTGTCTCCGTGGACAACCTGCGGGAACCTAACTCGACCAGTGTTTGGCGATCATCTCCCCAGGCTCTTCTGGAAACCTTCCGGGTTGAGGTTGGAAAATGGGTCCCTGCCGAGGACTCTATTGTTTCCAGTATCAACACCGATAGCAGCACACTTGTTCACACGGAACTGGACGAGAAGACCACCAAATCGCTCAACGAGCAATTGTATGGTTTGTCCGTTCTCCGGAAGAATGGGTGGAATTAAAAGTATGCATGTCTTTTATGTACATTTAGCAAATATTTTAGATATCTCCAAACTCGCATGAGACTATGAAGCAATCTATGTTTTAATTGGCAAAAAGTATGAAAGAGTAGAGAAGATATTTCTGATGCTTGACGATATATATATGCGGGGACGTTTGTCTACCCAGATTTTGATTTTTCGAGCGAGCAGACATTCATTCAAACTTTGGATATTTTAACGAATTGAATTAATTTGAACAGTTAAAGGAAAACAATATTATCATATTCGACTTCGGCAGCTTTTTAGACAGATGCACAACTAATAAAACCTCCGACGTCCCGATCCGATCGCGGGGCCGCGGTACCCGGAACACTTGGAATTCCACTTCTCCTCCTTCATCCCACCACATCACACAATGCAGGAACAATTTGAGCCACTTAAGAACGATTTGCTGCTGAGGGCTGCTCGGGGTATGTAAAACTTGATTTTTCGAGTTGAGCGGAGCTGACAATCGCAGGCGAGAAGGTGGAGCGTCCTCCGATTTGGGTTATGCGACAGGGTGAGTTATTCCTACCATGCAGATCACGACCTAGAACAATTAGCTGACCTTGATTCTCTCTCAAACAGCTGGTCGCTACCTTCCCGAGTATCATGAAGCAAAGGGCGGCCGTGATTTCTTCGAATGCTGCCGCACACCCGAGATCGCATCGACCCTAACCCTCCAGCCCATCGAACGTTATGAAGGCCTCATCGACGCCGCAATCATCTTCTCCGATATTCTGGTCATCCCACAGGCCATGGGAATGGTCGTAGAGATGGTGGACAAGAAGGGACCCCATTTCCCAGAGCCCCTCCAGTCGCCAGAAGACGGGCAATACGCCAAGGTGATGGAGAAGGAAGTGGACGTGAAGTCAGAGCTGGACTACGTCTACAAGGCAATTTCACTCACACGCTTTAAACTGAAGGGTCGCGTGCCCCTCATTGGCTTCTGTGGTGCGCCGTGGACGCTGCTGTGCTACATGGTCGAAGGCGGTGGCAGCAAGCTCTTCGTGCAGTCTAAGAAGTGGGTGTACAAGTACCCGAAGGAGGCACAGGCCCTGCTGCAGAAGATTGCCGAGATCTGTGTGGAATACCTTGCCCTCCAGGTCGCTGCTGGTGCGCAGTTGGTGCAGGTCTTTGACTCGTGGGCTGGCGAGCTGTCTCCCACTTCGTTTGCTTCCTTCTCGCTTCCTTACCTGCGCCACATTTCCGCCAACCTGCCCAAGCGGCTACAGGAGATGGGCTTGGAGCCTGTTCCCATGACGGTTTTCGCCAAGGGCGCTTGGTATGCTCTGGACGACCTTTGCCAATCGGGTTACAATGTTGTTGGCCTGGACTGGCTGCACGATGCTGGTGAGGCTATGCGCATTGCTAATGGCCGTGTTACCATCCAGGGTAATGCGGACCCCGGCATGCTGTACGGTGGTCGCCCGGCTATTACCGAGACTGTCGAGCATATGGTGAAGGGATTCAAGAAGGGCAAGCAGGGATGGATCTGTAACCTGGGTCACGGTAAGTTGAGCCTCATATTAGGGCTTCATATCGAGCTAATTAGTCATGCAGGTGTTACGCCCTTTGTCGACCCCGAGCATCTCAAGTTCTTCTTCGAGGAGATCCACCGGTTGACCGTATAATTGGACATGACCAAGAGCTTAAAAGTGGTCGGCTTCTTCCCCGACTGAGATCATAGAAGACTACATGGAAACAAAAAGCACTCCCATCTCACGATTCGAATCGTTGTCAATTCTCAGGGTATTTAAGGCTACATAAGCAAGCCTAATGAAACTAGACAGCGATATCCTCATTCCTGTACCGCAACCAGCATCAGTATCAATGACCATGAACAAGACAAGAAATCCAATGCAGCCACGCGCATCACAACATCCAAAAACAAAAACAAAAACAAAAACATACCATAGCTCCGGCTTCTCCTTCATAAAATTGGCCATCAATTCCTTGCACTCAGCATTATCAAGCACAATGACCTCCTTCCCGCGGTTCTTGAGCAACTCCTCACCACCCATAAAGCTCACATTCTCACCCACCACAACTCGCTTCACCTTGTAGAGAATACAAGCACCAGTACACATATCACAAGGTGAGAGAGTGGTATACATAGTAGCACCCTCGTAAGCGGAAGCAGGAAGCCGGCCGGAGTTTTCAAGCGCGGACATCTCGGCCTTCCATGGAAATGTTCACGTTAGCATATTCGTCCCTACTTGTAGATCTGTCCCAAGTCTAGCTCTAGGATTCATGGTATATAGTATCAAGGTAGACTGACATGCAAGACGGCGCTCCCCTTCTGCACGCGCATGTTGTGACCTCGGCCTAGGATCTTGCCGTCTTTGGATACTAGAGCGGCGCCGATTGGGACGCCTCCCTCGGCCAGACCTTGCTTGGCCTCTTCGATTGCGGCGATGAATCCTGGATCTTGTTCCATGGTTGTTATATGGATTGTGGGCGTAGAAAAAAGAGAGAGAGAGAGAGAGTGATATAGGCCTAAGTTGTCTATATTCGGGGACTTCCGCCCCTCTATGACGGGTGGACCATGAAGAGCCTTCCCTCGGCTTTATCGATAAGTGGCGTGTGGCTAAGTGGCGAGTTGGAATTTTCTGATTACATGAGTATGTCTATACAGTCCAGTAAGTGAACATGTTGTAACATGTTCACGTATAACGTTTCTGTTCTACTAATTTAGTACATGATATGCATGTCTTGAATACATAACGCATCTTATGAATAATTAAGTCTTAGTCAGCGGTAATTTACATACGCATGGAATACGTGCGAAGACCATAGAATGCCGCGGAATCCCGTAGAATCAGCGCTCGGGCCAGAACTACAGGGAAGAAACCACCAGAAGAGGGCAAATAGAGTGGTGTAAATAGTCAGATGTAAAGAAAGAAAGCACACTTTTCTAAGTAGATCTTCTTTCAAGAAATTGAGAAAATCAAATCCAAAGCCTGGGTTGCCCTGGTAATTTATACGAGCCCCATACAGCCCATACAGTGCCTGGCAAAAAAGTTACTAAGCCTTTTTTTGGCTTCGATTATTGTTGCAGATAACCATCTCTTCTCCCCCTCCATCCACCAGTTGTTGTCCTTCTGGTTCTAAGACTGTCAAGTTTTTGACCTTTGTGCCTCTCTATTTCTCACCGGGATTCCATCGGATCGTCCCTCATTCCTTCTTTTTGACACTTTCCATTCCCCCGCACATTTCACAATGGTCAAGGAAACGAAGTTCTATGACCTCTTGGGCGTATGTTCGATCCATCGCTGCTCTCCCAGTTTGCATTTAGTCCAGATCTAACATGTTTCGTCGATTTCAGGTTGCCCCCGGGTGTAGCGAGGCTCAGCTGAAGACTGCCTACAAGAAGGGTGCTCTCCGGTACCACCCTGGTACGTGAACAATCCGTCCGATAGCGCTTTCAGAATCTCCCAAACTGACATCACTCTGTCTGTAGACAAGAATGCCGACAACCCCGAGGCTGCAGAGAAGTTCAAGGAACTGTCGGCCGCTTACGAGTGTCTCTCCGACCCCGAGAAGCGTCAACTGTACGACCAGCTTGGTGAGGAGGGTCTGGAGCACGGTGGTGCCGGCGGTGGCATGAACGCCGAGGACCTTTTCTCGCAATTCTTCGGCGGCGGCGGTGGCGGTCCCTTCGGTGGAATGTTCGGTGGTGGTGGTATGCGCGACCCCGGTCCCAAGAAGGCCCGCACAATCCACCACGTGCACAAGGTCAACCTGGAGGACATCTACAAGGGCAAGGTATCCAAGCTTGCTCTCCAGAAGTCCGTCATCTGTGGTGGCTGTGATGGCCGCGGCGGTAAGGAGGGTGCCGTCAAGGAGTGCACAGGCTGCAACGGTAGCGGTATGAAGACCATGATGCGCCAGATGGGTCCCATGATCCAGCGCTTCCAGACTGTCTGCCCTGACTGTAACGGTGAGGGTGAGATCGTCAAGGATAAGGACCGCTGCAAGAAGTGCAATGGCAAGAAGACCGTTGTTGAGCGCAAGGTGCTCCACGTCCACGTCGACAAGGGTGTGCGCGATGGCCACAAGATCGAGTTCCGCGGTGAGGGTGACCAGATGCCCGGTGTCATGCCTGGTGATGTCGTCTTCGAGATTGAGCAGAAGCCCCACCCCCGCTTCCAGCGCAAGAATGACGACCTGTTCTACCAGGCTGAGATTGATCTGCTTACCGCTCTTGCTGGCGGTGCCATCCACATCGAGCACCTCGATGACCGGTGGATGACCGTGAACATTGCCCCTGGTGAAGTTATCACTCCTGGTATGTACCCCTGTTGCACCAGCCTTTGGACAATTTGCTAACCTTTTCCAGATGCCATCAAGGTCATCCCCGGCCAGGGTATGCCCTCGTTCCGCCACCACGACCACGGCAACCTGTACATCAAGTTCGATGTCAAGTTCCCCCAGAAGGACCAGCTCCAGAACTTGGACCTCCTGGAGAAGGTCCTCCCCCTCGTCTCGAGCAGACCCAGCCCCCAGCTGACGCCATGGTCGAGGACTTTGAGCTGGAGAGTATCGAGAGCAGCGAAGGCGAGAAGGCCCGCGCCCACGGTGCCGCCGGCGCCGGCATGGAGGATGACGATGACGACGTGCCCGGCGGTGCCGAGCGTGTGCAGTGCGCTTCGCAGTAAAAGAATTTCGAAGACCGTTCCATACCGTTTCGATCGAGAGATGTCCACCCGTGACGAACTTCGCTTATGATACCAATGTGAAGCGGGCACTCCCCTCCTCTGAACCGGAACATCTTTCGTGTTTGTCTTTGTGCTTTGCAAATGGCGTTCTCTCTGAAGACCCCGGAAGATATCAGTGATTTTCCTTCTCTTCTCGGTTCTCTTATTCTCAATTCCCTGTAATCTCTTTATTTTCCCTGTCCTCCCAATCTGCGCTTCTTTGCATACTCTTTTCACCTTGCTTTTCTTCCCTTACCTTTCCTTGCTTATTTTGTCTTTGGGAACCCGGGGGTTTGTGGCGGATCTGATCTTGCACTGTGAGGGGAATTCGGAAAGAGTGATGAAGCTGAAGATGGAGAATGAGACCACGACGGCCCAGGTGTTTGGCAGAGGGATTCAACGATCTGGTTTTTCTTTGATTCGACCCTGGGATGGGATTGTGGCATGATCATGATGGATTCGTTTTTTACTTTTCTCTTCCTTTTTTTGTTTCTAGCATGCACTCTGATGACCCTTGAATAGACATTGCGTGGTTTTTCGTTCCAATGAATCATTCATCCGTATGGATGGCTTCTGTGCATTCGAGATTGGATCTGTAGATGTGATGTTAGACGCGTGTAGATGAGATGGAAGTGAGAGGGTGTCGCGAGATGCGAGATGCCAGATGCGATATAGCTTCCAGCCCTCAAGGTCCCCCGCGCTTTATTTCTGCTTGTGGGACTGGCCATCTCCATTTTTCGAGTGTAGCTTGATTGGCCACTGCAGTGAATGTTCCAGCATGTGATGGAAATCACCAAGGGATTGGATGGAGTGGATGATGCGGATGGGAAGAGCTACGATGATTAGAAGAGAATAAATGGATTCTGCCTTGGCGGTATGATCTTCGAGGCTCTTATATCACTGATGTCCATTTGCTTGTTTGTTTGCTCAGTTATTGTGAATACGCCTTCTAGGTGGCAGTTCTACGATCTCCCATTCCCTTTCTCACCATGCCTACTGTTAAACCGGATCATTGATCCAACTCTTCCAAGCCTGTGAAAAAAAAGGAAGGCCATTTATCTCATTGGGCCTGGGCATCACATTAGAGATAGACAAGGGTACTCGACGCGGACGGGGTATAGGGTTAAATAGGGCATCGTTGTTATACTCTTCCCCGGAAGTAATTACTCCTGTATTATAGACAGCTACATCGACCACCTATGACACCATACTTGAAGCAAGGAAGCAGGATGGAACAGTCTATATATTCATTTAGCACATAGCAATACCAGGCGGACCCTGATAATAGAGAGACCACATCTTCACAAAGTTCCAAGTATAGTGATAAAAATCCGCAGTCATATCAACTCTATGCAGCATACTCTAGTCAATATTTTTCTCCATGTTACCCTCGATCGACTCATAACCGCACTCTAGTTGCTCATCAAGGTCTGAATCTCCATCAATTGCATACTACTCCCTCAATGACTTCTACCATCTACCTTTAAGAGTCTCTGACGCTAATACAGGTTGCTATAACACCGATGACTGAAAATGACCTGTAAAAATCAGGATTCTTTAGTTACCTTATTGAAAGACATTCTGGATCTCTACAAGCTTTACAGCAAGCAATGATGTGACGCCTACTATTATAAGGTCCATCTTACTAGCTAGGAGGAGCTCAAGATACTACTAGGTTCCAATACGCGGAAAATCACATACAAAGCAGTCCTTTCGGCGAACATACGAGCAGCTTTAATCTCTAGATCATTCACCAATAGCTATACAATATATTGTCTCGGTTCTGTTTGATTATCACATAGTCTTAGTATTAGATTGACATATGATTTCAATCTCACTAACCATTCGGCCCCACCGAACCCGGTGCGGTATATCGGAAATAATCCAAATTCTGTGATACGGTTGGTCAATCATGGCGGGAAAGGGTTAAACACCCAGCAAGTGACGCAACCCCGTGTCGCCTATCTATCCTGAAAGTGCCGGTTAGAGTGTGATTTGGCATTGAAACGAAGCTTTGCGTTACACTGCATTTCTTTGATGAAGCATGACCGTTAAATGAGTAAGACGTGACGATATCCCGCAGGCGAACCTGCCTAAACTGGTAAGGTTACACAGCATATCGCAAAACCCGACCATATAGGGGTATTCCCCGATCTAAGTCATTCATACGTAAACTACATTGCATGCTCTTTCTTTGGGGATCACGACTGGCCTGAGGTGCTTATGAGGAGGCGTCCGACCCTCCATTACAAATGCAAGCGAGGTCAAATCGGTCGGATTGATTAGCACGAGAAATTTGGTGATTTAAGATCTAAAGTCCCTTGACTTGGCCCAAGATGCACAGAGGACTGCGACACATTTGATTGTAGAACACAATTAATTGGGCTCCACAAGTTGACTCTGATAGCATCATCAAATCACTACGAGCGGCATGCCCGCTATGGAACCCTTAACTACTGATGTGTTTCGCGTCATCGAGCATGTTGTTCCTTGTCAGCATATTAGCGAATACCCCGGAGCAAAAGCAAACGGACAGGCCAATGATTTGAAACTGGCAGTGAAGCAGTACATTCCGATTGATAACCCTGACCCACAAACTGGCGATGTGACCATATTGGCCGCGCACGCCAATGGACTTACTAAGGTACGTTAAATGATAATGCACCAGAATATCCAGGATATTGTGAGACTGAATATGGCACAGGAACTCTATGAGCCCTTCTGGGAAGATCTCTATGCGTCTTCAAAATCCCAAGGATTCAATATCCGAGCAATTTGGATGGCAGATGTATCAAACGAGGGACAGAGTGGTATCATCAATGAGGGAATTCTCGGAGATGACCGTAAGCCCTATACCCAGATATTTTTGCATCGAGCTGACCGACGAAGCGAGCTGGTTTGATCATTCCCGGGATCTCCTTCATCTTGTCAATGTTAAGCGCTCTGAGACGCCACAGCCTATAATTGGTGTTGGGCACAGTCTGGGTGGCATACCGATGTAAGGCTAGAACATTATGTTGTTGCTTACCAGCTAACAGACCTAGCGCAAACCTAAGCTACATGCATCCCAGACTCCTACACTGCCTTATTCTCATGGAACCCGTCATTCAACGTGAGAGAACGAAGCTAGACGATCACCGGAATCTCGACAACAGCCAGATGGCCACTGAAATAACCAAGCTCTCTTTATTCAGGCGTGACAAGTGGCCTTCCCGAAAGGCAGCAGCAGCAAGCTTCCAACGCAACCCTTATTTCCAAATCTGGGATCCAAGAGTGCTGAAGAAGTGGATCAAATACGGACTACGCGACACCCCGACAGCAGTCTATCCTCTAGATAACGAGCCACACGACAAGACCGATAGGGGAGACATACCCGTTACATTGACAACGACACGTCACCAGGAGGTGTTCAACTCCACAAGGCCAGTTTGGGACTATTCAGGCCGTTCTGGCAGCCACCTTACACATCCAGACCTTGACCAGTCAATACCAAAGTCCTACAGATTTTATCGCCCTGAATCAGCTCGAGTCTTTGCGCAACTTGCGTTTCTCAGACCAAGCGTGCTATACATATATGGCAGTAAATCTGGCTTGGCGTTTCCAGCTTTGACAGCTGACAAACTCCGAAATACCGGCACAGCAGTGGGCGGCAGTGGAGGTGCTGCGAGGGGTCGTGTCAAGGAGATATTGCTGGACCAGGTTGGGCACTTGATTCCCCTAGAGGCCCCTCAGCGCTGCGCGGAAAATGTCGCTCCCTGGCTGCGCTCTGAATTGAGCCGTTGGCATTCGGAAGAGAAAGCCCTTGCCGCCAGGTTTGATAGGGCCACAGCCACTGAACAAGCCTCCAGTAGCGATCAATGGAAGGAACTCTTCGCTAGCCGAGGAAGTCGCCCGCAAGGCCCTGCCACGTGGAAGCTGTGATAGCTAAGATTATCTGCTCTGTTTGAATATATCGGTTATGCTTTGTATCGTTAATATTCTTGTCAGTATATGTTTCTATTTTCCGGCATACAGAAGAACAGAAGATACTAGAACCAGTTATACTGTTGTTTACGTTCAATTTGAAAGCTTGTGCTTCCTCACCGAGTGAGAAATTTCCAACAGATAGCAGATCCGAAGTCATATTCCTTATCACCCAAGCCTCAGGTGCACAATCCAAATCTTAGCAGTCTAGATACCGCGCATGTTGAATATATGATGGAGGTTCAAATGTAATCTACATTAACCGACATGTTATTCTATCTTATTAAGGACCAGGCGCTATACAAGGAACTGCAGACCGAGCTAGATTCGTTCTTGCCTGAGGGGAGAGCGAAGCATCTAAGCACATATGACTCTCGAACTTCAATCTACCTTTCGAATTAGTTTTCAACACCTTCGACTAATCAGAAGAGAAACCCCCTGTCACCTTTTGTCATATGATGCAAAGTCGTCATGTTTATGATCCCCGCCAGAGTAGTGTACGGAGTACTGAACTATACCCTCCAACGAAGCTCCAAGCAAGCTTAGCGAGGGACCCGGTAGAACCAACTGCTCGGGTAACCCAAACCAAACAAGCCGTTCAGGAAACCCTGCATATGCACCCATACCATACATCTCCGGGCCCGGACCCCGAGCACCCAAAAAGCCGCAGCTTGACATCAGCCACATCGAGACAAGATCCAAGCACAGCAAAGTGAAGCGATTATATGGCGTGCTCAGGCGTCGAGACCACCAAGGCTAACGCCATCACCATACTGAATCGCGTATATGGAGGACGGGAGTAGAAAAAGGGTATATCCTGGCGAGGACACTAACCTAACACCAACAATACTATACATTAGCGGCAGCGGTGTAGCGAGGTGAAAAAAGAAAAGAAACGCTAAAAGGGCGTGCTCCAACTAATAAGATTAATCAAGCTTGACCATCCCGCCGGCACAGATGACAAGGACTCGTATTCCGGCAGCCGGCGAGGCTGAAACAGACCCAGACCCAGGAACGTGGCCAGGTGAGCATGAACATGCATCTCCGAGGGAAGGATTATGTTGCATGGCGCGTTAAGCTAAGTTAGCACGTTTGGACATGCACGACCGAAGGCGTCTGCAGATCTCGCATAGATTGGAAAGAGTCAGGTGCTGGCATGGCGCGACGCCACGAACTCTTCCTGGGTGTGTGGTTTGAGGGGTTTGCCGGATTCCTTTTTCTGTGGTTGTGATCTAGGTCTACTCGGTGCAGGGTATACGGGATAGTGTTGCGTGATATATGACCTAATCGCCGAGGATTGTAAGTTACCAGAGAGTAGCTATTACCAATACAGAAGGTAAGTAGGGATACTCTATAACTGTTAGTTAAGGAACAAATAACGTGGCATAAAGTTAAGGGCTGTAGCGCATACATTGACAGCCAAGAAACAGACAGACACGGACACCGAAAAGACGCAATCAAGATCTAGATGGCGTCATCAACTTTAAAGTCTTGGGAGGAAATCATGCATATTTTAGCGCCATATCAGGTTGGACCTCGAAGTTAAGGGATATTGCTTATTTGCCTTTTGCCTTTTCTCTTTCCCAGCTAGCGAGATAGGTGGTAATTGCCTCAAACGGAAATGGACATTCTTCACGCCTAGTGTGTCATCCTATACTTCAGTCTCACCAGGGTCTGGCACCACTGGAACGACCGGGGCCCCGAGTAGTTGGCCGATCACTCGGACTGATGGGCCAGAATATCGTTAGAGAGGGTGTTCTATGCACCTAACAGATAGAGTAGGGAGCGCCGAGCCCACACGGGCCCCTGCCAAGCGGATGCGTCTATATGAGTTTAATGAGTGAGCTAGGGGGTTTGGACCACGCGGCAGCGGATGTGGGGATCTAAACCATATGAAGCGTATACGAGTACGTAAGTAAGAGTTGTACTCCGTATGTTTAAGTTATCTGATGCAAAATTAGAATGTCATGGAAGTATAATCTTAGTAAATGAAGGCGGTCAAAGCAGGCAGGAAAGACAAGAAGATTCTTGAAACTTGAACGTGGAACCAGATTCCTCACGACTTTCACCATCGCACGTTGAGATTGCGTGTTCTATATGACCTATGATTGGCTGTAGGGCCCCACTGGCTGATCGTCTCGGCGCAAATTGTGTGGAGGCGCACTTTCATTCGTCATGCGGCTGCTTGGCAGTGGCTCGTGTTCTGGAAGGAAGTCATCTATGAACTTCAGTCTGTGAGGTAAAGTCATGGGGACAACGGGCTTGCTCTGTGCAACACATTTCCATGTCATTAGCACTGGCTAATGAAGTGGTTACAGACTGATTGTTGCGATAGAATAAAGCCAAGTGTCCGCCTCCATGGGACCCCGCTGGGCGGAAGCTGTGCTCCATCACTCGTCATCCTTCCAGACCGGCGGAGTGGGACCTGTGGGTGCTCACACTTGATCGGCTTGCGATCATCGGACGGGAGCCGTGTGAAATTGTTCTCAGAATGGGCCTTCGCTTTGATGTGCCATTTTTGCTTCTTTCTTAAACCCTCTATCTTCTTCTCGTTTTCATCCTTGTTCAGCCAAGCGAGCTAAGCGTGGGAAAAATTCAAATCTTAAATTGAAATTGGAGATTTGATATTGCGCCATTTGCTTCCGAATCACGCATCAACGGCCCCTATACCTTTTTGTCTCGACATGCTTGTCTGATCTTCTGGTTTGACATTCTTTTTATATCCCTGATCATCGCCAGTTTTTGGGGAGCTCATCTCTCATCCGAAGTCTCCGTTTTACACGTGGTCCTCGTGGCAGCTTCGTCCAATCCCGGCTATATTTCAATCCCGGTCTGTACAAGCAACCATGAGCAGTGAGACCACCTCCAAGCTGGGTCATACCCTGGCCAAGGGCCTCGGTATCAAACTCTCCTACAGAGACCCTTTGGGTGCTACATCTGGCTCCGAGCCCGTCACAAGAGGTGAATCAACCTTTTCTATGGGCACTGTCGACACATATTCCTACAATGAACCCGAACCGACCAGTCTCGATTGGATTCGCGAGATCACCCCTACCGGACGCCAATTCGTTCAATATATGATCAATCTGTTCCCTTTCCTTAATTGGATCGCCAACTATAACGTCCAATGGCTGATCGGTGACTTGATTGCCGGTATTACCGTCGGTGCCGTCGTCGTGCCGCAGGGTATGGCCTATGCCAAGCTCGCTGAGTTGCCAGTGCAGTTTGGTTTGTACTCGTCCTTTATGGGAGTCTTGATTTATTGGTTCTTTGCCACGTCCAAGGATATTACTATCGGAGTGAGTGATCCTGCGACCGATTGAACGAAGATAAATGTACTGACTTTACTAGCCCGTGGCCGTTATGTCAACTTTGACTGGAACAATTGTGCTTGATGTCCAGAAGATATACCCCGATTACCCTGCCCATTTGATTGCTTCTTCTCTCGCAGTCATCTGTGGTGGCATTGTCTTTGTGTTGGGTCTTTTCCGCGTTGGTTTCATCGTGGATTTCATCCCTCTCCCTGCTATCTCCGCCTTCATGACTGGTTCCGCTATAAACATTTGTTCGGGCCAGGTTTCCACCATGCTGGGCGAGACTGCTAGCTTCAGTACCCGTGGTGCTACCTACAAGGTCATTATCAACACCCTCAAGTACCTCCCGACTTCCACAATTGATGCTGCTATGGGTGTTACTGCTTGTGCGATGCTTTACCTCATCCGCTCAGGGTGCACATATGCCGCGAGGAAACAGCCTCAGAAGGCCAAGGTTTGGTTCTTCGTCTCGACACTCCGGACCGTGTTTGTGATCCTGTTTTACACCATGATCAGTGCCGCCGTGAACTTGCACCGCCGGGATGACCCTCTGTTCAGCCTCCTCGGCACAGTTCCTCGTGGTTTCCAGCAGGCCGCTGTTCCCGTCATGGACCGTAAGATCATTGCAGCATATGCCAATCAGCTTCCAGCTGCGGTGATTGTTCTTCTTATTGAACATATCGCTATTTCCAAGTCTTTCGGTCGTGTTAACAACTACACCATCGACCCTTCCCAGGAGTTCGTGGCCATTGGCGTGACCAACCTGCTTGGACCTTTCCTTGGTGCTTACCCTGCCACTGGTTCCTTCTCCCGTACTGCCATCAAGTCCAAGGCCGGTGTTCGCACACCCCTGGCTGGTTGTATTACTGCGGTCGTTGTGCTGTTGGCTATTTATGCTCTACCAGCTCTTTTCTTCTATATCCCCAAGGCGTCTCTAGCCGGTGTTATCATCCACGCCGTCGGTGATTTGATCACTCCCCCTAACACCGTGTATCAGTTCTGGCGTGTGTCCCCGCTCGATGCACTCATCTTCTTCATCGGTGTCTTTGTCACCGTATTCACTTCTATTGAGAACGGCATTTACTGCACCATTTGTGTCTCGGTTGCGGTTCTGCTCTTCCGCGTGGCCAAGGCTCGTGGTCAATTCTTGGGCCGTGTCACCATCCACTCTGTGGTCGGCGATCACCTGTTGGACACCGATGGTAAGTATGGATCTTTCGGAAACAACAAGTCTCCCTCCGACGACGAGGAGCACCACCACCGCACCATCTTCCTTCCCATCAACCACGGCGATGGTTCCAACCCGGACATTCAGGTGGAGCAGCCTCTTCCCGGTATCTTCATCTACCGCTTCTCGGAGGGCTTCAACTATCCCAATGCAAACCACTACACCGACTTCCTCGTACAAACCATTTTCAAAAACACCCGCCGAACCAACCCGCACACCTACCGCAACCGCGGCGACCGTCCCTGGAATGACTCCGGTCCTCGCCGCGGCAAGGAGGGTAGCGACGACGACTCCCACCTACCCCTGCTACAAGCCGTCATTCTCGACTTCTCATCTGTGAACAATGTCGACGTTACCTCCATCCAGAACCTGATTGACGTCCGCAACCAACTCGACCTCTACGCCTCACCCCGCTCCGTCCAATGGCACTTCGCGCACATCAACAACCGCTGGACCAAGCGCGGTCTCGCCGCCGCAGGCTTCGGCTACCCAACTCCCGTCACCAATGAAGGTTTCCACCGGTGGAAGCCCATCTTCAGTGTCGCCGAGATCGAAGGCAGTTCCTCAGCCGCGGCCCACGCAGAGATCATCAACAACCAGCGCGAGCAAGCCTACCACAAGAGCGAAGACGTGGAATCAGGCCTCAAGTCGGAATCCGCCGCAACCGAGCGCGAGACCCATGGCATCGAGACGTCCTCCGAGGACTCGAATGTCATCACCGAAGACAAATTCCAGCGTGATATCACGGACAGCAAGGCTTACCGCAGTCGTCGCAAGGTTGCACTCGTGCAGGGCATGAACAGACCTTTCTTCCATATCGACCTGACGAGCGCATTGCAGAGTGCAGTCGCCAACTCGTCTGACGAGGTCCCGCACCTTGAATGATTTATTTTTGCTCTTCTCTTTTCTCTTTTACATACTCGTTCCATCTCGATTTGCATACATGTCTTCTTGCTCCTCTGCATCGATCATGGTATCCTCCCTGGTTTGGAGTCTGATTTGATCTGATTAATCATTTTCACACCTTTCCACATTTAACAATTGACATTTGCTGTCTCTTGTACCTGTTTTTGTTCTTATCACTTACCACTGTCTATATTGATCGGATGCATTCCTGGAAATATGGACATCCTAGTGTGTATATTCTTTCGGCGCTATTCCTTGGTTTGCGTGGGTTGGTTTATTGGAAGAAAAGGAATGGAATTGGAATGATTCGTCCTTTGGTGGATTGGTTCCTAGGGATACCCTTTGATATTTTGAATTTAGAGATCAATCTTTGGTCATTCTTATCTTATTTTGAATTAATTGTGCAAGTGTAGAATCGAGTGTTTACTCGCAATGATATTATAGAAAACCCTAATCAGCCTTCGTGTCCGCCTCGGATACCGATCCTCTCTTGAAGAATTCGCTTTCTGCGATTCCTTGATCATGATGCCAATACAGGCCATCCACGCCATCACCCCTGGCCGCTTGAAAGACATACATATCGGGAAAGTTATTAGGAAATTTTCCGAACCGAACAAGCTTTTATGTCTACGGAAAAGTGGTTGAGCACGAATCTCCCTCCCACTTCACAACAAGTACCGTCAATTATAAGTTATTATGATCTGTATATTGGTACCTTGTGTGATGTCGTCCAGAACAATGGTGCCAAGATTGCTGGGCATTGCTGTCGGAGCTTGCTAGAGTATGTTGATCACAACAAAGGTAGAAGTCATCCAAGCTACGAGGAACGCAGCATTTTTGAATAGAACAAGGGTTATGGCCCTCGCATGGTCTACACGCCCTACTTCCATCTTCTCCACATCTTCGAAGTGCAGCCACTCAACCCATTGAATAGATCATTTTTGCTGCTTATGGCCAAAGTTTACGCAGAGAAAGCCTCACACAATGTATAGCTAGATAAAAGCAGACACAGCTATGAGAGTTGGCCGATCCAATGGGTCTTGTTGATGGAGTATTTATCCGACAATGACCAATAGCTCAAGGATTTGCATAGCTAAACGGCATATACGTTTAGCTCACGGTAACATGTGTAAAGCAAAGAACAATATACTGAGTATTAAACAAACGAGGAGACGAGGTATACAAAGCCGATAGAAAGGACCTCGGTTCAGACCCTTCCCGAGATGCGAAATACGCCGCATCTACCAGAACACCCAACCACACTCGGTATTTAAGGCTTCAGCTTCTAAACACAAAGTCCCAGAACCATTCCAAATCCACGATGTCTCTAAAACTAAGCTATCTGCGGCGCCCCGCACTACACTTCGGCACGATTACTTCATGCATCACCCCAGCTCGAACATGTCTTGCCCAATATAGCTCCCACTCCCCAATGGGATCAACGACAACCACACGCAAGAAAGTAACCATCCAAACCCTGCGTAACCTCTACAAAAAGAACGAACCCATCGCAGTCCTCACAGCATCCGACTTTCCCAGCGGCCATGTCGCCGACACAGCCGGTATGGAAATCGTCCTTGTTGGCGATAGTCTTGCGATGGTTGCTATGGGTATGGAAGATACAAATGAAGTCACAATGGACGAGATGCTTCTACACTGCCGCAGTGTGAATCGAGCTGTTAAGAGTGCCTTCACAGTAAGTACCAATCCCAATCCCAATGGCAATCCCAACCCCCAATCCAAGTATACAATCAACACCCCATCCAACAACGCACTAACAACCCATCCAGATCGCCGACCTCCCAATGGGCTCCTACGAAACAAACCCCGAAAAAGCCTTGACATCCGCAATCCGCATGGTGAAAGAAGGCGGCATGCAAGGCATAAAACTAGAAGGCGGCGCAGAAATGGCACCAACAATCCAAAAGATTTCATCCGCGGGCATCCCAGTAATGGCACACATAGGCCTAACCCCCCAACGGCAACACAGTCTCGGCGGATTCCGCGTGCAAGGCAAATCCGTCACAGGCGCCGTGAAACTGCTGACTGACGCGCTGGCCGTGCAAAAAGCTGGCGCATTTATGATCTTAATCGAGGCGGTGCCGTCTGAGATTGCGGCGATTGTGACGCGGCGGTTGAGTGTTCCTACTATTGGGATTGGGTCTGGGAATGGATGTTCTGGGCAGGTTCTTGTTCAGGTTGATATGCTTGGGAATTTCCCTGAGGGGAGGTTTTTGCCTAAGTTTGTTAAGACTTATGGCGATGTTTGGGGTGAGGCGAGGAGGGGGATTGAGGCTTATCGGGGGGAGGTCAAGAGTAGGGCTTTCCCTTCGAGGGAGTTTACTTATGGGGTTGATTCGGAGGCTTTGGTTGAGTTTGAGAGGATTGTGGACGGAATGCCGGCTGAGAAGGAGGAGTGATTTGGTTTATGGTAGATAGCACCTCCAGAACTCGAATGGAGAGTGATGTTGAACAACAATTTCAAGAGAGTTGTTCGTGTGTGTATGTTCTATATGGCTTTGGAGGACTATACCAAAGCATACACCTCAGCACACCCCACAGATATCTGCTTCGAAGCCACAAAAGAGTCAAGTAATTGCCTCAGCAAAATTCAACCAAATTGAATTAATACGCATATACAATCTCCTACCAATCCCACACCCAATCCTCGCACATATCCCCAAAAACCAATCACCTCAAAACACCACCAACACCAGCCCACCCAAGCACAAACCCACTAAGCGCCTCACTCATAACACCACCACCAAACCAAACATCCCTCCAAGCACCCTTGCGCAAAATTCTCCTCGAACCAGCCTTCCCAGCAAGCTGCATCTTCACAGTCCGGCTCTTCTCATCCATCTCGACAACACCCTCGATCTCGCCAGCATTACTGCCCGGGAAGTAAGAGCCCGCGCCACCGCCGTTCGAGCGGTGGATTAGGACTAGGTGGAAGAGTCCTGAGACTAGGATTGTGCCGAGGAAGTAGAAGGCGAAGCCGTATGTTGATTGCAGGGCTAGAATTCCTGCTGAGAGGCCTAGGAGGAAGGAGGTTAGGCTATGAAGGGTTGAGAGGACCTATATTGGGAATGGTTAGTTTGTGGTTTGGTTTGAATGGTGGGAGGTTGTGGTTTCGTTTCAGTGCGGTTGGGGTATGTGGTGGCCGTCGGGATAGGGGTGGGATGAAGGAAAATACTTACGCGGTTGTTATGTTGGACTGATTCTGGTACGAGAGGATGGATTAGCAGGGAGAGTTCCTGCTTTGTTGGTGCCATTTTGGTTTGTGTCGTCTTTTGTTCCCTTTCGATGGGTGGAGGATATTCCGGGTTGAGAGGTCGAGCGGTGGCTCGGTGTTGTCGGAGGTAGTTATCAAGCCTCGAGGGCGTCGCGTATCGAACCTAATGGGAATTGCAGTGTGGGTTCTCTAGTATAGAGTGAGATGGAGGAGCTTGGGAAGATCGCGGCTGGACAGATGTCGGAGGTGGCAGCACGGGTTCTATGGGTGCACGGGCCACATGGAACTTCACCTGAGCATCACAGATCAAATCCACCTACACAGGTAGACAGGAAAACATATTATACAGGTTCACACGTAAATCCAATAATTCATGTCCTTATCTACTATTAACCCGAATGCAATGTTCAATAATTCCAGAGCCCATCTCATGAATCCGTTCACATGGCAGCGTTTGATACATTCCAGATCCCTCGATTATGCCGCAAATAAATGTAAGAATCACACAAGATTTTCGAGCTTGCCGTCGGTGCGGGCCTCCTTGACCTGCTCAAAGACCTGGCAGGGAATGTTAGTACGCCGATCAGTGTGGAGTCGAGTTCGGGGAGCTCACCTTGAGCATTTTGTTACGGGCACCAAGAGCGTTGACACCGCGGTCCTCCAAAGCTTTATCATCAAGCTCAACCAATTCCGTCCATTGCAAATCCTTCAGGTTGTCGGTGTACTTGTGGAGCCTGAGGGATCGCAGCCAGCTGGGAATATCCTTCAGAAGGGCAGGATCGGTGGGGTCTTCTGGGGGCTTGGAGCTGCCACGACGACCACGCGGAGAGCGGCCTCGGGCAACCTCCGAGTGATCCGACAGGTAGCCTTCACTACCCAGGCCGAACTGTCCAATATTAAGCGAGCCCATTCCATTGCCCATGAGAGGGTTGTTGGGATCATAAGCTGCCAGGAAGCCATTATTTTGTGGGGAGGTGAAGCCCATCGGGGTCAAACCACCACCTTGCATGGCAACGCCGGGGGATGTCGGGCGAGATCGTCCGCCTGCCATGGCAGCCTGTTGCTGAGCCTGCAAAGCTGCCAGCTGCTGAGCATTAAGGAGCTGACCGGCCACCAAATGTTGTCCACCAAGGCCTGGGCTAGCCAAGCCCTGGGAAAAGGTCGGATTGCCGTGGGAGTTCTTGCCCTGGCCATCGTTGGAGCGAGCACGGCGGTACTTGCGAGCATCGTCCAGAGCAATGCGGTTGTTCACCGTCGACAAAGCTGCCAGCTTCATTGCCGTGGCATTTGCAACCATGTCCGCATGCGTGTTGGGGTTTTGGTGCTGCTGCTGGCCGAAAGTAGCAGTCATCGGAGTGTTGGTCATTGATGCCCAGCTGTGGTTGCCAACGTTGTAGGGAGACAGAAGAGGTGGCTCGATGTCAGGAGCAGGGATATTAGCGGTTTGCGGAAGAGGCGAGCGCATGCCCGAGGGCTGGCTGAACTGGCCCATAGGCTGATGTCCGGAGGATGACTTCGGCCGGGCAATCGGGGGCTGGGTGTCTGAAAGACCACGCTGGGCCCACGGAGACGCCGGCGGTTGACCCAGATTGTCCGAGCTGTTGTCAGGCGCAGATATGGTAGGGGCGACAAATGAGGCACGGTCGAAGACGGCGCTGTTGCGGTTCGAGGGAGGCGCATTGCCCGTTTGCTGAGTGAACTCGGCCTTCTTCTTCGCAATGGCTGCGGCAGCATCTGGGAACATCGCATTGATGGTGGAAGAGTCGAGACCAGAGTTCCGCTTGGCGCCAGGGGATGGAGGGGGGCGTCCGAGAGAGTTACGGGAGGTATCCATATTAAGCTTCGACATAGCATCGCTCAAGCGGCTGGACATGGCATCTATGAGATAGGAGGTCAGTGAGAGCCACAAGAACGATGTGCAGATAGGATCATACCCTTTTCACCGAAGTTGGCGGGAGACAACAGGCCAGACATCGGGTGGCTCTGAGACATTTGCTGCAGGACTTGGATAAAGAAGCGGATCTGCACCTGAGTGGTCTGCTGCAGCAAAGCATAAAGAGCCGCAGTCCTCTCGGCCTCGCTCAGCACACGGAACCATTGTTCGATGGCACTCAGTTCATCCTTGAAATCCTGGTCAAGCGTAGCAGCCGCCATCTCCTCCAATGTAGTCTCATATTGATCAATGTCAGAGAGCCACTGCTGAGCCGCACGGTCCATCGCATCTTCAGACGTGTTCTGGCCCTGGGATTGTTGACTGAAGAAGACTTCCGATGATGGACGGATGCTTCGGGCGGACAACGGCGAAGGAAACCCGGACATGTCTGCCGACGCCCGCAGCTGGTGCGATCCGAGGTTTCGAGATGATGACGGAGGACGAAGGGTGGAATTCGAAGCGTCGGGGGTGCTATTGCGATTGCCGATGATATGACTGGCCATGGTTTGCAACGTGTTGCGAATAGTAAATACAGGGGAAATTACTGCAAAACACCTGCAGCGCCTGCTGAGTTTGCGTAACGAAAAGAATCAGAAATCCCCAAATCAGGACTTCTAGAGTATCAGGCTTGAAAAGACCCAAATCTCGACTTCGACAACGATCGGGCACAGACCAGTCCAGTGGGCTGCACCTCGAAAAGTGTGAAGAAAGTGAGAGAGAAATTAAGGCCTGAAACGAAAGAAAGAGACGTGAAGCAATAGTGTGTCAAACACAGCAAGCCACAGTCCCGAAAGGAAAGGAAAGAAAAAAAAAGGGTGGAGAGGAGAGGAGGAGAAGAAGAGAGGAAGTGAACTTTGGTGCAGAGGCTTTTCTGTTTCAGGCCGCGATCACGGGTTCCGACCTCAACATTCTTCGACGCGAGCTCTGCGATTTGCGCTTTTCTACTTTCTGCGCTATTTCATCTAATTTAGTCTATTCTTCTCTAGATATCTAGGGCCTGGTGGAGATGTTACTATGAATATCTGCCAAGACCAGGCCTGAAACGTCGCAGTGCGCTCTATACTGGCTTGATATCCACGTTGATCCCACGCAGCTGTCTAGTCTGACATTATCCCTTACAGGGTGCTCAGACAATTTTTGGCCATGGCTGATAATTATTACCCAGACATGAGCTCTCCCCAGAAAGAGGACTCGGAATATCCGGACATCGATGAAACTGTCCAATATCCATGGCAGCATGGCCAACCTATTGATGATGGAAATGCTCTTTCCTCGGTGCTTGATCCTCGTCTTTTCGGAAATCAGACACAGCCTCCACAGCCTCTAGAAAGCATCAATCAACCCCCAGCAGAAGCTGAAGATGAGATAGAAGAAGAGTTCTCCTCGGGCGAGTACAATCAGCAATATCCCCCTGTACCATATGTCCCAGGACAACTTGATGAGGCTGGATCAGACAACGACTTCGTCATATCTGGCGAAGAAGAAACCGACAGGTATGTTGATCAAAGATCCCTATCTGGGTGAAGCTAAGACTATTATAGCGGCGATGATGACGACGAAGCAGCAGAAGCTGATGACGATGATGAGTCTGTTGCCAGGAGACGCCGACGCCGAGGAGGTGGGCGCTTTTCCGGGAGATACGGTGCTCGCGGTGGAAAGGGCATCAAGAGAGGACCGCGTAAACCGATCGAACCCGGTCCAGAGTTCAAACACTTCCATTCAGAGGCCACATCTGCCTTCATTGATGGCAACTACGATTATGCCATTGAACAGGTTATGCAAGCCATCCAAGCTAACCCTGAGATGTTTGCTGCGCATTCCCTGCTCTCTGAAATCTTCCTTGCACAAGGAGAAAACGACAAAGCTTTGGCGGCTCTTTTCAACGGAGCTCATACCAGGCCGAAGGACCCCGGCGTTTGGGTCAAAGTTGCTAAGCTCATCTTAGACCGTGTCGGAGATAATCGAAAATCCGCTTTGAATGATGTGATTTACTGTTACAGTCGCATCCTTGAAGTCAGCCCTGAGAACTACAACATTCGGTTCCAAAGAGCAGCGATCTATCGTGAGTTAGGTCACAACGGCCGAGCTGCAGCAGAGTATGAAAGGTTACTGAAGGAACGACCACATAGCGTCAAGGCCCTCCGCCATCTTGCAGAGACATACATTGACTCAGATGAGATCCAGAAAGCAGTGGACCATTACGCAGATAGCATTGACCACTTCTTGACTCTTGATCCTGAAGAGTGCGATTTCTCCTGGTCCGATGTTAACATTTATGTTGAGCTTTTTGGCTACCTTGACCAGCCTGCGGAAGGACTGAGCTCCTTGAAAATGCTCGCTCGGTGGCTCCTAGGACGAGTTGATGATACTATATGGGAAGATTATGACGACGATGACCGCGAATGGGACGCCGACGATTCACCTCGACGCATCAAAACAGACGGTTACGTACCTGGACAATGGCCCCGAGAATGTTATGGACTCGGTCTTCCCCTGGAGCTTCGAGTCAAATTGGGTGTCTTCCGCCTAAAGATGGGTGACAAGAACCAGGCTGAAGCATTAGTAAGTTTGATTGTATACAGATAGTGGAGGATCAAAGCGCTGACCAACGGAATTAGCATCATTTCGAATGGCTCAACCCGGAAGACGATTCCGAAGGGGCTCGGATCTTTGACTATGGTGATCTTTTTAGGGAAGCGGCGGATGCACTGAAAAAGGCTGGTCTGCTAGAAGAAGCCTTGCGGTACTATACCCCCATTCAACAGACTGCAGACCATGCAGACATCAGCTTTTTCATGGCCATGGGCGAATGTTGTTTGCAACTTGGCAAAGTGGAAGATGCCGAAAGCTGCTACCTCCTTGTCGCCGAGCACGATCCGAAGCACATGGAGTCGCGAGTCGCTTTGGCGAAGCTATACGAGAGCCTGGAAATGAGCGAGCAAGCCTTGAAATACGTCAATGAGGCGGTCTTGATCGGCAGACAGGAGAACAGATCCAAGCGGAAAAGGAAGGATACCAGGCTTGAACAGCTTGCCATCGAATTCAAGCTGGCTGAAACAGCAGCCCTCCGGCCACTTGCACCCAAACCAACGGCCAAACCAACGGTGCCACTTATGAACGCTACCCCCTCGGCCCAAGGCAGAAGAGGTGAAGGTACTCGAACCGACGATATCCAGTTCCTGTACGAGAAGATGCTAGATTTGCAGCCTCACGTCAAAGAGGGTGCATCGGACGCCATTGAGGATTGGCTTGATATTGCTGATGCTCTGTTGCGAGACTTCCGCTCCAACAGGGCTTTCTATCCAGAGATCCGCAGCATCGCTTTTATGGGATATTCTCGTCCACAGCAGCGTAAGGGCGCTAAGTCTAAAGACCGGACATGGATGGATGAGATGCACGAAATGGCAGGTCGTCTCCATGAGAGTCTGGGTAAGTCAGCCAAGCCAATTTGGAGAGAGCAGGCTAATAGGCTTTCTAGGCGAGGGGACACATGAACCCCTCCAGGGTGCGATCCCAACCGACTATCACGGAATACCATTTGATGAATGGCTCGATATCTTCCTTCAGTACGCTCTGCTCACGGCAGAACAGGGCGAGCCAGAGGAGTCTTATGAGGCGCTTGATTCAGCAGCACTTGCAAGCATCTGGTTGCACTCCAAGCCCAAATCTCGACTAATCCATGTGTGCTGGTTCAGTGAGTCTGTTCGCCTTCTAACACGTGATTCTCAACTTACGTCTTTATAGCTTGTGCACTTCGCGTGGGAGATGAAGATACGCTAGCGAATGAAGCACGCTGGTTCATCAAGGAATACCAGTTCGTTACTGACACTTATCGCCTTTTCTCCATGCTGAGCCACCTGTCTGGCGACCCTCACCGATCTCTTTTCCATTCCTCGCCAAACATGAAGTTCATGCTTCGCCAAATCAAAGCGATGGACTTTACTCTGCCTAGTGATATCCCCAGACCTACCCGACAGTCCATCTGGAAAGAGCGCGCCACTCTATCTACGCGCGACGAAGCTGGTGACCCAATTCCTGCTATGGATCTAGACATCGCCCTTCTAGTACTCTATGGCCACATTCTGTACTCCGGAAACAGCTTCTACCCAGCGTTGAACTATTTCTTCCGAGCATATGCACTCGACGACCAAAACCCGGCTGTCCTCTTATCCATCGGCCTCTCTTTCATCCACCACTCCCTCAAACGACAAGCCGAAAACCGGCACTACCTCATCATGCAAGGGCTATCTTTCATGCACGAATACCGTCGTGTCCGGGAGAAGCCCGGTAGTCTCTTGGCAGAAAAGCAAGAGATGGAATTTAATTTCGCTCGCGTATGGCACTCTCTCGGTCTAGCCCATCTGGCAGTCGAGGGATACAACAAAGTGCTGAAATTGGGCGAGCAGATCCAACAAGAGGCCCAGGGTAACCTGGCAGAGAATGCCTCAGACAATAGCGGCGACGTAGTCATGGGCGATACCGATCAACATGAGACTTTACTCGCGAACCCGCCTTTCGTTGAAGACTTCACACGCGAGGCTGCCTACGCGCTGCAGTGCATCCATGTCCTCAGTGGCGATGCAAAGACAGGAAGGGCTGTCACTGAACAGTGGCTTGTTATCTGATTCATCTTCCAAAAGTGGTTATTTTGCGATCTTGCAAGGGGCCAATTTCCTCCAATTGCCTAGGTAGTCTGTACGATGTATGATATTGCTTGAACCTCAAACGAAAATGAGCTCCATAAACATTCAAGAAAGCTAGAAGTGCGTTGTAGTATAGTTGATGCCATCATTGACAGGGTATGTGTGGGGCCGAGGCCGAGTGCGGAAATCGGGGATGGCAACTCGGGGAATGACCGATCAGCTCGGGCTTTTTCTCGCGGAACATTACGGGCTTATATGCGTCTGATCTGCAGCTCTAATTGATTCGGAGGGTTTCTTGCTTCTCTTATCTTGCACCTTGTTCCCCTCCAAGTCTCTCAGTTTCCCCCATGTCTGTCTAAACCCTAGCAATTGAGAGGGCGACAGAGCAGACGACAAGAAAACCTTGGAATATTCCGCAGGTCAATGACTGTTACAAACAGCCACAGAGTGGAAAATCAATCCGACTCTCAACTTAAAGCTTCTGCAGAACCAACCAACGGGAATAGTCCGATCACCTCGGCACATTCTAATGGACCTACGCCGCAGTCGCATGAACAAGATGAAAAGAACCACGAATACAATGTCCAAAATGCAGAGGAAACGACGACAAAACGCCAGTATTGGACTGGTTTTGTGGATATAATATTCTGGACACCGCCGCGATGTCGATGGGATGCGGAGAATCCGTGCAAGTTCGGCTTGCCTTTAAATATCCTCTTCGCATTCTCCGGGACTTTCACAGTATGGAAAGCGCGAAAATAAAAGATCCAGATCTTCAATACTAATCTATATACTCTAGGTCGCGAATCTGTATTATTCGCACCCTATTCTTGATGTGCTTGCCCAATTCTTTGGCGTCACCTATGAGCGAGTCTCATTGATTCCGACCTGCAGTCAGGCTGGGTACGCAACAGGTTTAATCCTACTATGCCCTTTAGGAGACTTGGTTAGAAGAAGGCATTTCGTCTTATTGTTGACGTTTATCACCGCGGCCTTGTGGATTGGAGTTTGTATCACGAAATCATTCGAGATATTTCTTGTTCTGAGCTATTTAAGCTCTGTGACTACTGTGACTCCAGTAAGTGGAAATTTCGGATATATTTTCGACCTCAGAACTGACTTCGTATAGCAAATCATGCTTCCCCTCGTTGGTGATCTCGTACCTCCAGCTCGCCGCGCAACAGCCCTATCTATCGTTTCTTCCGGGCTCGTCCTAGGACTTCTCTTCGCCCGCCTTCTCTCAGGCATAGTAGCAGAATACTCCTACTGGCGAAACATCTATTGGCTATCACTAGCCCTCCAATTCCTCATCTTCGCCCTACTCTGGATGTTCATGCCAGACTACCCAAGCACCAACACCAACATCTCCTACTTCAAAATCCTATATTCGATCATCGGCTATTACTGGACATCTCCAGTACTAGTACAAGCAACACTAATGGGATTCTTTCTCTCCGCCACATTCACCAGTTTCTGGACAACCCTCACCTTCCTCCTATCAGGAGATCCATACAACTATGCAACCTTGACGATAGGACTGTTCTCCCTAGCAGGGTTGACACCAATGTTCCTGGGTCCGTTCTACTCACGCTATATGATCGACAAATTTGTGCCGCAGCTATCCATTCTCGTCAGTTTGAGCATACTCATCATTGGTGTTAGCGTTGGTACGTATACGGGAACCTATAGTGTCGCCGGTCCGATTATCCAAGCTGCACTGCAGGACTTTGGTCTGCAGATGACGCAGGTGGCTAATCGTACAGCTATCTATAGCGTTGCGCCCAAGGCTCGCAACAGGATCAATACTGGCTATATGATAGGTGTATTTTGTGGTCAGTTGATGGGTACTTCCGTTGGGAATCGCATCTATAGTGAGGGGGTTGGATTCTGACTGGAAGTGTCAGTTTGGCATTTATTGGGGCAGCTCTGTTTATTTGTCTTCTTCGTGGGCCGGCTGAGAAAAAATGGATTGGGTGGCATGGCGGTATTCGGATCCGGCGAGCGGAGTAGCGCCTGGGATTTTGATATTTCTATTTGGTTTTCTTGAAGACGGCCATTCTCAATACGTTATAGATTAGATTATACATAGGATCTAAAAGAATACGAAGTTATCGCATATTCTAATGATTTGTTTTCCACTCTTTTCATTCCTGTCGAACAAACTATGCTTGTCTCTATATATGAACGCCATTTTAGACGGCAAGCTTGTACAGAAGATCCGCAGAAGCCAATTAGGAGTCTGGGCCTGCACTTCAAGGTCGTGAAGGCACGTCCACAGAGCTTGCTGTAGGCTTTTGATTGTCTCAAGGGTATACGCCAAGCTTCCGTTCGCTTCACCACTAGCGTTTTCTCTTCGGGGCTCATGAATTTTATGAATTTTATGAATTTCTTCTGCTTTCTAGATTCCAGAAGAGACTTGAGGAGTCCACTGTCCGAGGACATAGCATGGATCAAAGGGAATCGTCAAGTTCCTCGCAGAATCCTTTAGTCTCAAAGTACTATTTTCGGATTAGTTAGGGCTTGACCTTCTATAAAATTTCTTACCGCTATACCTCAGTTGCATTCAAATTTTGATAATCGTCTCTGATTTGGAAGTAACGTCCCATAAGTGCGACAAACTCGCTCAGGTCAAGCGTGCTGTAATTTCGTCAACAACGTCTCAAATAAGCCTCTGAGCTCCGGAAGTCTAACCTGTTTTCAGTATTGTGGAGCTTCATAATTCTAGTGGCGATTCTGAAGAGGCCTCCAGTTTCTGTTCCAGGTAATCAATAAGCCTGGAATTGCATTATCAAGGACAAGAAACTTACTCCGATCAATCACTTGTAAATATTCTTCTTCGGGCGGGACTGTGCCATGTTAAGTCCAAAGAAGATCGTATCCTTGTCCAATAAGAAGGTGATGGAGCTCATCTGTTGTATATTTAGAACAGATTATATTAATAAATGCTGGATCACTCACCAATTAAAGCGTCAACTGTTGCCGGGAGATAGCATGCGCCTGAGAAAGAGCCTTCCCAAAGAATAAATTTGCAGAGTTGATAGTCTGGGCCACTCCAAAACTGCAGTGGGCTGGCTATTAAGTGCATATAGGACTGTCGACTAAATTATCAACCTTTTCATTTGTGGTTAGTGTGCTCGTATTTGACTTTTGCTAAGTGGAGTGCCAAGTTGTTAGAGCGTAAAGAAACGTGTTTTGTTGACTCACTCTGTTGAGCCTCATATTCGACCTTATCATCGTTTTTGATCATATACACAAACAGAATGATTAATGAAATGCCAATGATATTGACTCTTCCATATGAGCTTCTGGTCTCTCTAGTAGAGTACCTGGATGGCCCAAGCCGTGCAGCACTAGCACGAACATGCCATGCTCTTAACTTCTCGATGACACCGCATCTTTACGAATCTGCCAACATCCAACTCGGCAAAAGCAACGAGTTCGTACGGACAGTCGAGACAAAATATGCCGATTTGGTCCGCCATGTCACAGTCGCGATCCAAGATTGGGGTGTCGATATCTCTCCTTGTCGTGTTGTGCCATGTCTCGAGAAGCTAGAGAACATGCAAAGCCTCACGCTAGTCGGTGGCTACTGGATGTGGGACACTGAAGACGAAAATTGGGATACCCTTGAAGGCTATCTCTGGGACTACCTTGAAAAAGCGAGCTTGAAGCAACCTTTAGAATCGCGAGTTTCTACGAATCTTCGATCCCGTAAGTCACTGGCATCCATAGAGAGAAGATGAAAGACCAGAGCTAACATCTATATATCAGTGACTCTCGACCGTTCTGAACGCAATGGCCAAGCAGCATTCATTCACTACTCGCACGTCTTCATCATCCCGCAACTCCATAATCTCACGTTGCGTGGTTTTATGCTTGAGGAAGAAGATGGCGAGATCGATCTTCGGTATGAACGCCAGACCGAACTTCAATCATTACGCATCGAGAACAGCTTTGTGAACTTTCCGGCTTTAAAAAAGGTCTTGCGTGCTCCAAGGGCATTGAGATGCCTTAGTATCAGCCATGCAGAGTGCTTCTGGCACCATGAGCTGAAGAACGCGGAATACAACCACGCAACGGTGGCTGAGTTTGTAGAGGCTTTGTTCCTACATCGTGATACGCTCGAGGAGATTCAAGTGAAGGTTAATCACATTTACGACAATCATGACAATTACGATATGGAGTGCGATTCAACAATCAATGCTCCGAGCTTTCATAAACACGCAGCACAATTTCCGGTACTAAAGCGCTGGATCGGCTGTGATAGAACCACGTTGGCGGAGTATCTTGGGTCAGGCGAATTTAGTTCATCTGACGAAGATGGTGAATGACCAGACTGAGAACTCTTTGCCTGTATACAGAGATCACATTGAAGGAGTAAACAATACGATCAATCATTCATATAGCTGAACGGACTTTCCAAGATCTTACTGGCTTTTACTGGAGCGCTGATTCCTGAGAGTATACAAGAAGGCCATACGGTGCTAAATAGACATTATATCCTTCTGCGCATAAATATCTTCGTTTAGCCCTGAAGCACATAGTGAAGGACTTGTCAACTTTGAGCAACGTCTATACCGGTATAACATATCATCTATTCTGCTTTTCATTCTTTTGCTCATAATTACCTATCAACGTCCTATAAGGCATACAATCCCAATACCAAGCTTTGTCCTTCCATACAACAGAGAAATAACCAGCCATCTCATGTACAATGACGTGACCCAGTCGAGTTCCCAATCTATGGCGTACAGATTAATCCAACGACAGCGTTTTGATTCATACTGAAATCACAGCTCAATCTAAAATCAAATATTCATAGCATCGATTATATTGATATGACATGGATTTTGGATTTGATATTCGTCCATAACTTAGGTAACTGCAATATCAACCCTTATAATATGATATCAATATTTCCCCGGCTTCATTTATACTTACTTTAAACAACTATAGCCTTGCATAGGGTACTATATACTTTATGTAATTGTGCAGAAGCATTCATTACGCTGTTCTCCTGCAGTTGTAAGAAGTCGGTTGAATATATAATGTTATTTGACCTACAACATGACATATCCATGACAAGTAGGCCTAACGCACTGTGATATTAATTTTGATTGTTATTTGATCTGCAATAATAACAAAGTATAACACATTTATGTCCGTACTAGCATAATTTGCAAAAGCTAAGTTTGTCACGAGTGTAGAGACTGATGTCACTTACCATGCACCCCCGCTTCGCCAAGGTGATATCGAGCAGATGATATCTCTTAGTATTTACCAGAGAGACTACGTTCACGCCACTTCATTCAAACAAATACCGAGAACATAATATTCGTACACTAGGAGCGTTTATGTACATTACAAAGCCTTCCATCTCTGTCTCCGAAGGTAAATACCTTCCTGTGACACGAGTAAGCAGCAAATGCAAAGATAGCCGAAGCCAAAAATGACCAAATGCATAACCAATAAGAAATAAGACACCTTGCTATGCTGATGAAAGGAAGTAAGACGAGAACAAAAAAGGAAAGACGCTAGACAAGGACAGTAGGGCGTACAGTCTAAGAGTGCCCGCAGATACCGGCAAGAGCCGCCTGTCATAATGAATCTCACAGAGAGCTGGAAGTATAATGACGGAAGGCCAAGCTGCAGGTGCCCTGAAGCAGAAAGACTCTCCGCTCGAAGTGAACTCTGGGAGCGCTCAAGCCGCTTGTATTTTATTTTTCAGATGACCGCTGAATCTTCGTCACCGTAGGAATCCGCATCATCAAAGAAAACAGCAGACTGGCGTCGCATTTCCTCCATGATGCTCCCCCGCCGGGAATTCGGGGTCTGAGGGCGTGGTGAGGCGGTTGATTGGGACATGCTATCTGATAGGTCGACGAACCGCGACTGGTCTTTGTAGCTGGAGCCTTCGCGCTCTGAAAGGTTCTCATCTACATGTTCCTCCACGGGACCTGAATGTTCACTTTCTGTATTGTGGAGTCGACGAGAGAGCGCTGGGGAGAGGCTGCGTCCACCTGTTTTGGATTCTTGGAGTCCTTTCATGATTTCATTTTCGACTTTAAGTCGGTTTTGAATGAATTGAATTTTGGGGAATGCGCTTTGCTGACCGACATGGATCATGCGAGCGAGACGTTCAGGGCTTGGGTCGGAGAGAATGTGGATGAAATCGGAGGGAATGCTCTTAGGCCAGATAGTCACAGTGCCACTGAACTTCTGCAACCAAATCTCACTCCAGTCTTGCCCCATTGGTCGTGGGAGAAGCTCCAAATGCCGAAGGACTCGAAGCCATTTGTTAAGGTCTAACTTGATGTATTGTTCGATCGCAGTGCCGAGGAAGCCGCCACGCCACCCACGGCCCTTGCGGTGTGTGACTGGTCGCCCTACCGTTCCCCGAGAGCTGAAGAAGAAAAGGTTGATGTGGGGGTTCACCTGATGCAGTGTCAGTGGCAAAAGAGCACAAAGAAGCGAGGGTAATCTTACCTGGGACACTATCGTAAAATTGACGTTGAAATGTAGGTTCAGCGCTTTGATTGGTATATCAGTCCGCAGGCTACCATCCTTCCATTTATGCCCAAACGAGTAAGGCTTGAGAGTGCCATCACGCTTTTTGGTCATCAAAACTACTGGATTCAGAATGCCTGGAACGGCCGCAGAAGCAAGCACCGCACTCCATATGACGCAATCGGGGGATGTCAGATAATTGGCCAGGATGGTCGGCGAGTGAGGATCTGAGGGCACACAGCTGACATTCAAGATGCGCCCGGTCCGCTCGTAAGCTTCCCGAAACGTAGTTGAGCCCCTGCAGAACCAACCGCACTGTCGGGCCCAGTCGACAGTATCAAACCTAGCACCTGTTCGCCACCAGCGACTGACCCAGGTCGGAAACCCTTCGTGGCATGCGCGAATCCGATGTGCTAAGGCGGGAACGAGCAGCTGTTTCAGTTCCTCATCGGTCCTGGTCGCAACCAGGCCCGCCACTAGCGCTCCACCTGATGTCCCGGTAATGATCTCCGGGAGGACATTATTATCCAGCAGGGCCTTGACTACACCAAAGTGATAATAAGCGAATGTAGCTCCACCTGACAGACAAAGAGCGGTGCGACCGAAGTTCGTATCAAGGTGCTTGAAGAGCTGATACTTGGCGTCCTTATCAATCTGCTTGCTGTTTTGGACGAGTTCAATACACGCGTGTACCTCGTCGATGTACTCTTGGACCAAGTCTTTGGTCCCAGAGTACGTCTCGCTGTATATTCGAGGGTTCTCCACACCGGCGAAATTGTTCTTGACGCAAGCTTCCAATAGCGTACGGAGCTCTTCAATAGCCGACGCTTCGCTCGAGTCACTCCGCCCATTGTCTATCTCCCGTTCTGCATCCGCTCTGGCTTTCTTCAGCTGTCCCACCACTTTGTTGATTGTAAGATGATCGTAGTAAGCGTATTCATCGGTCTGTTTCCACTTCTCGGTCCCGAGGTGGACGTCCAGCGCCTGGGCCGCTTTCAACCAATCTGGATAGTTCTTCTGCGCAGACAACTCCCGGCGCAGCCTTTCCCTTTTGCCCCGCCACGTCACCCATTGCTCATAGAGGAAAATGTAGACTCGGATAAGCACATATCCAAAGCTCAACACAGTAATCCACGTGAAAACAGTGAACAGGAATGGCCATTTCAACACTGTATATAGCACCCCCTCTCTCGTTTCATCCTTGCTTCGTTTGGGTTGTTTGCGACGGCCACGGGTCTTGCGGACTCTTTGATTGATTGGGCGCCAGTCATTGATAGCCACCAATGGGGAGGCTTCTGGGGCATTCAGCGCCCTCTCGAATCGGTCGAGTTCATCGGGTTCAATAAAGTCGCGGTCAAAATCGGGTAGACAGGCCGGATCGTAGGGGTCATACACTGCAGGTTGCTTCTCAGTGGCCATGTTCAATGCATGCTGGAGTGACGAGAACAATGTTGAGACATCGAAGGTACCTGGAATCCGGTTGGGGAAGCTATGACGCTGATATCACGTGTCTGTCCATCTCCACGCACGTTGCGCTAGTACCGGATCTGGCTAGCCCCATTTATCTGCTGAGTCATTCATATCTTGCCCCGCCAGATAAGAAATCGTCAACCATGGATGCCGAGGTAGCTAAACAGTGGAAGTACCAAGAATTGAGAACTCAAGGTTTCATCGCGTCTGGGAGATAGATAGTGATGAACTATCGCCAAGTTCATGGCAAACACTCTCAAACTCAGCATTTCTTTGTGAGTGATGTGTATCTTGAGAACCGCAAGGCTTATGCAAGCATTATCCTACCAAGCTATGCTACGACACTTGAGTACAACAATGTCACTGTGCGACAGTCTTGGGAGTGTTTGGAATGTGCCCCTCCTCCGCGCACGCCCCGCGAGGAATTGACATTCCTCAATCTAAATCCCTCTCTTGTTACAATGAGCGGGGCAGCTCATACCGAAGGCAAATCCGAGGTTTCTTTCGTTTTCGTCTCAAAGAAGTATACTCGATCTCACCGCTAGATGAGGTGGCATGAATCTCAAGGAAGATACCGGTGTCCTTCCCTGATTGGTAGGCATGACGGCAGAGTTTGTTTGTCGCAGCCGAATTGGAGGCCCAGGAAAGCATCCCATGGGTTGGCGGGGTCAATATCCCTCTAGCTGCATGCAAGCAGGACCGGGAAATGTTTTGTGTGCGCGGTATCGGACATAAAAAGTAGATCAGATATCAGCCACTATCTTCTGTTATAGGTCGGGTAAGAAGTCTGCTTGGTCACCTGATCTAGGTGTTCGGAAACGCCTCTATTCACATATCAGGATGATTGGCAGCGAACTAAGAATTAGCGTCGTGTACGAGGATGCAGGATGAGTCCCTAATTAGGCTCTTTTCGGCGAAGATAATCCGGACATGTTTTGCCATTCGGTCATGTTCGTCCTTGACGCTGATCATGCTGATCATTCTGCTAAATTCCTAAATACAGTGCCAAAAAAAGTAAACATCGCGCAAGCCATCGCTTCTTGTTGCCACTTGCGATCCAACAATCGGCTCTGTATACCATCGACACCTAAATATTCGAATTTCGCAGTCCCCTGTCTCGTGGCGGCACAAGGAATATATTAAATGAGCAGTTTGCGCCGTAGCCGCACGATTTATTAAGTTGAGTTAGCCTCTTCAATATCCCTGAACGTGCCGGCGGCGCCGAACTTAAGTGCGAATTCTATGTCAAGGAACCCTGTCCTCCAATGCCCCGCCCTCAGGGCTCTTGGCATTTTCTATCTCTGTAATCCCGAGCCCGGATTCCCCATTTAGCCCTATGCAGATTGCTCATGGATCGGCGCAAAAATGTATAGATTGTACTGTGGCGTTGGTCGAGCGAGCCGGTGAGAAAGCTTCCCCCGCTTACGACGTTTACCCACTAATACTCCCCGACGTGAGCAAAAGCAAAAAAGTTCAGCGAGCCACAATTATGGCTTGAAAAGGGATTGCGTTTGCCAAAGGATCATATCATCCAATCAGCGTGGTTAAACGCTCATCATATCGCACGCACGCTTCGAGGATCGTCCAAGGGTGGGCCTCGGATCTCCGAGGCCGGTCAACGCCCGAAAGCATTTACATGTACTGCCAACTTTACTGTCGTTTTTACAGTATCCTCTCCAGTATTGTAGGGAGGGGTGTCGATCGTGATTATCGTATAATCATGTGCCCGCCCCCTTGGCTGATTACCATGTGCTAAACATTCCTGGGGAGATAGGAGGGGCATTCAGCCCCGATCGGCTGAAAAGCTGATGTTTGGGGAAATGAAGCCAAAGGATATGGCTATATGTACATGTGTGTGCTTGGATAGACATACTTAAATAACGACAGGGATGCTGCAAACTCCTCGCATGAAAGGTGCAGAGAGTTGTATGCGCGGCCGGGGTCCAAGGTTGAACCGAGCGTTTGAGGCGCATCTAATAGGAATGTTAAGATGAAATTATACCCCGCGCTGGCCAGGGATAAAGGTAATTTCTTTCGCAATTTTTGAAACATTACAGAAACACAATCCATGGCTCGCGGTAGAGGGGGCCGTCAGACGTTGAGGCTATAGATGAAGGGGCTGAGTCGAACCTTGGAACCACCAACCGCCCGTACCCGCTATACAAGCGGTGTGACCATTGTCTACCTGAACATATACAACCATTCGAATCATGTCTTACTATAGAAGTCAGTTGATGTCATTTGGGATAACATCCAGTCTCCATCTAAGAATGTCAGATGTCAGTGCGAGCTAAGAGACTCGACGATCCTAGATAGCGTAATGGCGAATTTAAATCACCAACTGATTGGCCGTTCACGACTTTATAGAGGTCCTCTTTTTACAGTATCATTCCGAATGACCGGGAGCCACCTTTTCCTCCAAGGCATCCAAGTATGCAAATATCCGCATGTGCCCAATGGCATGCCTCGTGCGATCACAACCCCCTAAACCCTGATTTGATCGGCTGCCCCTTCAGCGCCTACAGATGACCAACCGCATTTCCGGCAAGGGCATCTACAAAAAGAGAAGGGGAAAAAAGAGAAAAAAGCGGGCCAACGGGAGCACGGGGCAACTAAACCTCTCGGCATTCCCACCCGGTCTACATCGTGGGCTGAAGTTGCCTGCGTGTGGCTGCGTCGGAGATTGATCAACGCCACCATGGGAAAGTTTCAACTGTGTATAGGAGGGGCTGCAAATGCATGAATGGGAAGATGTTATAATTTTTTTTTGGGTCGATCAAAGAGAGCCCGTCGGACCCACTATGGTCTGAGTTTCCTTACTCTCTGAATGTTGACACTCTTTGGTTCAATTTATGCAGGAGAGAGGGGGGCCGCACATCGGACTAATCATATATTATATTTACCTCACAAACACCAGGCTTTTGATATAGACGCGGCAGAAAATCGAACTAAAATGCTAGGCGCCTTCATAGGCTCGCCACTACCCACCCGAGTTTAGTTTGCATACTGTAGTAAATATCCCGGGCTTAACAGTACGAGTGAGACAGATTAGTCGACAGGTCAAATTGGATAGAACGGGGACAATTGCATTGAAACAGGGAGCAGGAAGAAAAGCAAAGAAACAAAACAGAAAAAGCCAGAGATATAGTAAGTTAAGTAGGTCAAATATCATGCGACTTATCTCTCAGCTGATACAAGTGGTAATATTGCGTATCTCCCGTATTGCTATCAGGATAAGCGTATTGTATTTAGTTACCCCGTGCCCTCACTTCTTCTTCTCTCTCTTCTTTTCACCTCCTTGAGACTTATCTCTTTCCCCCTCCTTTTCGGGTCAAGGTAGAGTCAAACATTGACTCACCTTTCTTCTTCTCAGGTACTGTCCTCGGCAATTCCCTGAGACTCATTCAATCTGGCTAACCCTCGCCTCCAGAGCCCTCGCTCGATCTTTTTTCGGGATCTCGCTCGGGTCGCACAAGCAAGATGTCGACTACCTCTGGTTGTATCTGTTGAGTTCTTCATCTTCAGATTACCCCCGGCCTTACCGGACCCGTGGGCACCATGGAGAAGTTAAACACTGGGGATGGACAACTTTTCATCAAGGTTTGTATTCTCATAACACTCGTGTGGATACGCTACACCACTCTCTGGTGGGTTTTCAGATGGCTAACTCGTCTGTTTACTTTGTTAGAATGTCGCCAGCTTCGTTCGCACCCATGAAAAGGCCCTCGCAAATGCGCTACAACTCCGCCGCCAGCCCAAAAATGCAGTGACTCCCCAGTCACCAACTGCTTCGGGCTCTGGCTCGTTCTCCTCTGCTCCTTTGAACTTAGCCGCCGCCTTCTTCAAATTTACCTCGCAGAATAGCAAAACAGCCAAATTGACCCTGACCCCCCATCACCTCTTCTACCTCCTCTCCAGCTTCGAGGACTTGGGCATTGCTGTGGGCCCTATGAACGTCAGGCTGGAGAATATCCACACCGAGATTTCGCAGTCCTATGTTTCCTTTCTGAATAAACCACAAAGGTCTCGAGGCGATGGCGCCTCGATCCACTCCGTATCCAGCGTGCGTAGCGTGATGTCTGGTATGACCGACCTCTGGTCATCCTTCCGACTGGGGCCCAAGGACAGCCCTTCCAAATCGGAAAAGGCAAAGGCCGCCTTGGATATGGACCTGAAGTACCTCTATTCCGCCTTCACCAAGATCCCGTGTCTTCGCCTTGCCCCGGACCACCGAGCTCCTTTGATCAGCGGATATGAAGAATTTCCTTTCGATACGGCTGTGCCGCTACATTCTTTCAAGAACTTGAGCGCTTTAGAAATTATTGATTTAGACTACCGTTCCTTTTACGGCTGGGACCGATTATCCGAGCAACTTCGCAGCTTGACAATCAAGAGAGCGCACTTGGATGATCCTGCCGACCTGTTGACGAGGATCGTATTGGACGATATCGATAAGCGACGCCGACGATCCGCCAAGTCTCAGCAATCGCCTCCCTTGGGATGGACCAACAGCTCCAGCACGCAGCCCGTTCACACCCCCGATCATTCTTCCATCTCCGCGCCCGGGTCTCCTGTGGCAAACACAGCACTTGGGACCAGTTCCAGCCCCAAGTCGACCCCGATGGTCCGAGCAGGATCGGAAGGCGCCAAGATTCGTACAAGAGCCGGAAGTATCTCGCCCACTCGTCCTCCTACGAAGCCTGGCCACCGTCGAGGCCAGTCTCAGCGAATTATCCGACGTACCGGTTCTGCAAGCTCGGAATCTAGTGAGATTTCAGCTGGTTATCGAAATGGAAGTTCTTCAAACCTCCTTGCCGACATTCTGTCGCCCGCAAAATGGCGATTCCTGCGACACCTGGGACTTCCCGAAAACTCCCTGACATCCATCTCTGCCGCTAGTCTGACCCCTGTCGCCAACTCTCTCAACTCACTTGACCTGTCGTCGAATCTCCTGACCGAAATCCCAGATGGTCTAGCTTCCTTGATGGCCTTGCGAGCTCTCAATCTGTCTTATTGCATGATTGAATCGCTCCACTCGCTTACTCGGAACCCTCTCCCTGCTATCACTGCTCTCAACCTCCGCGGAAATCGTCTCCGATCACTCGCGGGTATTGAACGATTGCTTTCGTTGGAAAGATTGGATCTTCGTGACAACAATCTCACGGACCCGACAGAGATTGCCCGGTTGACTAGTCTCCCTGAGATACGGGAGATCTGGGTCTCCGGCAATCCCTTTGTCAAGACTCATTCTGGATATCGAATTGTGATCATGAATCTTTTCCGCCGGACGCCTGGTTATTCCGAGGACATCATCATTGACGGCAGAGGACCGGGTTACACCGAGAGGAAGCAGCTCGTCGAACGTGTTGCAGAGCCCCAAGGTGCGCCCATTGTGCGGCCTGTACCCGCTGATGAATCAACGGTCGTGCAAAAGTCTACTGTTACTATCATAACCCCAGAAACTGCAGTCTCCAAGCCGGTACAAGACGAGGGAGACTCGCGTGTGAACGGGGCACAGAAAGAGATTGATGGAGCAACCAACCGCCGAAAGAAGACTCAGCGACGCAGGATAGTTGACCACTCAGTGGACAATCCATTCACCACTGATGGACTGGGAAACTCGGGAAGTACCGCTCTTCCTGTCCTTCCCATTCAACATATCCAAGCGCCGGTCGATCATTCGATTGTCGTCCCCGTTGAACAGCCGTGGAGGCTCGACAGCGGACCACAATCCGGATCATCGAGCATCCAAAGTCCTGTCAAGCCTATGCACTCCCCGAACCCTGCTCTTGTACACTCTGCACAAGGCAAAGAAAGGACTATGGATGAAGAGTTCTGTCGTCAGCACTTGGAAGTTCTTCGACATGACGTGGGGCATAATTGGCTTACTGTGCTCGGCGAGAACGACTGGAATAATTCTCACAAGGACTTTGCTCACATCTCAGGAGTAGGGTTGGATCATTCCGCTCATCTTTCCACTCCGCCACTCACCCGCTCAAACACCCAGGCGATCCTCAGCGGAAGCCATGCACTGAGCGGATAAAAAGCATTTTGCGATTTGCATCTCTCCATACGCCCGGGGCCCTCCCACTCATACCCCCTGAGTATCTCCGCCTCTCCCCCGTGGGACCATAATCTGCCTGGCGGATTCTTCTCTTCTATATGGGAATGACCCATCCATCAAGTCCCTTGGGACCATTTGACCAACATATTTGTCGCCTGTTACAGGCAGCTAACTATTCTATGCATTGCTTTCGGCGTTCGATGACTAACGAGCCATGGTGGGTTGGATGTATGATTTATTTACGGCCTTTGATTTCGCACTGTTTCTGTCCATTCCTCTCCTACTTTCAGAACGCATGCACTGGTGACCTTTTCTGGTCGTCTTGATTCATGGAGGGCACAGTGAAAGACATTTTGTTTTCGGTTAGAGCGTGTATTGTATGATTCTTGTTTTCTGGGCACGTTGGCGTTGGTGGATCTTTGATGTCTTAATTCCCCTCTTGTTCATCCTTCTCTGCGGTTTTTCTCTAGTTCTTTCGATCGATTACCTGTGCATGAGCCATGACATCTATATGGACAGTCAGCATGAGGCACAAGGTACGATCAGTTTGAATAATATCACCGTGAGAACACTTACCTATACTCCGTAGGATTGAAGCGTATCCCTAGAATGACGTACATATATCGGAATGCATACTCGAAGATACAATGCCATTATAGACCCATGTTCACTATGTCGAGACTTTATCAGCCTCTACGTGCTTGGACCCCATTTGGCGTCGCGGCGCGCAGTCTCGACCTCGCAGAACGCCAGAAGTCATGCAACAGATTTTGCATACAAACTGTCAAAGCGTGGAGAAATGCATAGGGCAATAAATCGAGTAGATCAAGTGTAGGAACAAGGTCTATATATAACCGACCAAACAAGCGCAAACACAAATGGAAGTTCCCGCTTTGCAAAAAGATTCTCTCCTTCACAACTCTCGACAGGCCTTTCTCTTGTCTTTTGTCCCTGTTCTCTGTTCTCTTTCTCTCTCTATCTTCTCTTTCAACTTTCTCCCTTGATTGAGAAGTTCCTCCCTTTCCCGTCCAAATTCTTCCCTTTCGCTTTCGCTTCTGCCTCTGCCTCTACCACTACCGTCTGCCATCTCCCATCTCGACATTTCCCGGCTTCTTTCATCGAACCGATTAGTTTCCGGTCTCTTGCTCAGCCTCAGCTATCCTTTGAGGCGTCTACGAGCCCATCCCCTTCCTCCTCCCCGCGCATCGTACAAAAAGCGAGTCGGATAGGCACCACCGTCCCACACCCGTCTGGGCATCTTTGCCAGATCATTCTTCTCGCGGCCGTTGGGGCCCTTCTTCAGATCACTTTGGTCTTGAATTATCTCTGGTAGGCATCCATGTATTTTTTTTGTTGTTGTTCCCGATCCTGCTCCCTCCCAACTCCACCGCCAAGGGGGGAGAAAAATCCCAACAGGAAAAACCGAGCGCGTTCGTCGAATTTGCCTCCCATGGTATTTTGAGATACAAACTGGACTTTATTTCAATCTGGAACGTTTTGTTAACTTGTTTGTTGGACAGTAGCAGGACATAGCCGCGTCATCAAATCTCTGCTCTCCTCGCCCGATCGCTCCGGAAGTCTTCTCTTCCCGCGTTCCGTTTCTCTTTTCTTCAACTATTTCTTTCTTTCGTGTTTTTCCTTAGAACGACGCCATGGCCGACCAGGAAGTCGATTTGGACTCAATCATCGACCGCCTCTTGGAGGTGAGGGGTAGCCGCCCTGGAAAGCAGGTTCAGCTGCTCGAATCGGAGATCCGTTATCTCTGTACCAAGGCTCGTGAGATCTTCATCTCTCAGCCGATTCTGCTTGAGCTGGAAGCGCCCATCAAGGTAGGTCTTTGTGTTTGAAACTTTGACGTGAACCGCCTTGTCTTACGCGTTTACTCTCCCTAGATTTGCGGTGATATCCACGGTCAATACTATGATCTCCTGCGTCTCTTCGAATATGGCGGTTTCCCCCCGGAGGCCAACTACCTCTTCCTTGGTGACTACGTCGACCGTGGCAAGCAGTCGCTCGAGACTATCTGCCTCTTACTCGCTTACAAGATCAAGTACCCCGAAAACTTCTTCATTCTGCGTGGCAACCACGAGTGCGCCTCGATCAACCGTATCTACGGTTTCTATGATGAATGCAAGCGCCGTTACAACATCAAGCTCTGGAAGACTTTCACCGATTGCTTCAACTGTCTCCCCATTGCCGCCATCATTGATGAGAAGATTTTCACCATGCACGGTGGTCTGAGCCCCGACCTCAACTCGATGGAGCAGATCCGTCGTGTCATGCGCCCCACGGATGTAAGTTTCATCCCCTCATTTCTGATTCCCCTGTGTTTGGGTTTATGGGCGGGAACTCGAAGAGGCGCTGGGCTTCTCGCGGCTAAAGGCCAAATCACTGACTGAAACAGATCCCCGACTGCGGTCTTCTGTGCGATCTGCTGTGGTCCGACCCCGATAAGGATATTACCGGCTGGAGCGAGAACGATCGAGGTGTCTCATTCACATTCGGCCCCGATGTGGTTTCGCGCTTCCTGCAAAAACACGACATGGATCTGATCTGCCGTGCACACCAAGTTGTTGAGGATGGATATGAATTCTTCTCCAAGCGCCAGCTGGTTACACTATTCAGTGCACCCAACTACTGCGGTGAATTCGACAACGCAGGTGCAATGATGAGCGTAGACGAGAGTTTGCTCTGCTCCTTCCAGGTGAGTATTCCCAATCCCTCCAAACCATAACCGCCGGTCTCTAACCTATCTCCTCTCCTGCAGATCCTGAAACCAGCCGAGAAAAAGCAAAAGTACGTTTACGGTGGCATGAGCGCCGGCGGTCCCGTCACTCCTCCGCGAAAGCAAAAGAAGAAATAAAAGAATCAATACGAGCTTCCCCATCTGCAGCAGGTTCGGGCGGAGATAAGCCTTTCACAAATCTCTTTCACAGCGCCCTCATGACATCCATCCTACCTACAACCCCCGCCGCGAGTCCCTCCGGATCCACGAAAACGATGAACGACCGAGGAACCCCTCATCCGCACTAAGGGTAGCCCGATATTCTTCAACTCCGCCAACCCCCGATAATACCAATCTTTGTCTCACATATCTCTCCCACCACAACCCCCGGGCTCTCCCAGTGCGACATGCGAACAAAAAACCAGTCTCCATCATTTCCTGACCTGATCCACCGCGACCTCTGTACTTCCGGAGCGGAGTTCAAATGCTTATTTCTTCTTCGTCTTTTTCGAGTTTCATTTTCGAGTTCTCCTTCTCTGTTCTTGTTTCTAACCCATCTGAACTGGAATGTTTTTCACTTTCGGCATGCAACGGAGAAGGGAGGGGAACTGGATTGATTATCTTTCTCCTTTCTTTTTATTTTCTCTCTCGACTTCCTTATTTGTGTCCGTGTCCCTTTACCGCATGTGTGCTTTGGTTTTTTCCTCTTTATTTCGAATTCTATTCGTCTATCTCATCCTTCTCGTCTAGTTTACGTGAGGCCGATTAAGTGTGTCTCTACCGTAGTGCTAGTCTTGATTTTTGTGTTTGCCAGTTCCAGCTTGGTTCTGCGCCACAGCGAGAGCTTCTCCTTCTCAGCAGGACAGAGAGAATAGGGAATTGTTCATGGGTTTCCAACGGGACGTCACTGGAGTGGGTTTCTGCTTATTTTTGCTGGGGAAGGGTAGTAGGTCTAGGTTGTTCTTCAATCGAAATGACAGTTCCAAGATACTTTTGTCTATTTCCCATTCTATACTTCTGGCAGTTATGTCAATCAAATCCTTGAATCCATTCATACTTGACTAGAAGATAGCCGATGAATTTATACCTCATACCTCATACCTCATCCTCGAGCACGTTATACCTTATCCCCTATAACACAAGCTACACTCCACCCTACAAAACCAAAACTAAAATATAAATCAAGTCTTTGAACTATAGGAACAAAAAACCGGCTAGCTAGCTGACCAAGCGCGAAAAAAAGCAATAAAAGCATACATATCAAGACGTAGCATCGGCCGAAAAAGCGATACGTGTATGTGATGTAGACAAACCGGTCAATGTCAATGCCAAGGCTGAGTGGCGCATAGCAAAGCGAAGCGAAGCAAAGCAAGCTTGAACATTGGCATTGGACTGGTGTGGTTTTCAGATGTGGGAATTTGAATTGGATCGGACTGGGGAGAAGTTGTGGGGGTGGGAAGGGGAGGGAGGCATGTTCAAAAGGCTTGTATGTCATTTCATCAAGTTTGAACGGGGTAAGAATGGTGGGGTTGATGGAGTGTTGTTGAGAGATCGCAAGAGTGGGTTTGGCCTGATGGCTCGATTAGACGTATTGGGACAACCATCTGATGCCCTCGCCGTATCCTGCAAAAAGGTAAAAAAGGAAAATAGGTTAGCCATGATCAAAGAGATAGGTTTCGGACTCCGGGAGGAGTTGGGATATCTGCGCGCGATTGTAGCTAGAAACGGGATACACCTCCGCAGTGCGACAACCCGAACTCAAATCGGAGATAGATTTCAACAATAACTCACCCTGTCTCATGACAACACTGCACATGAACACCTCGATGGGCCGGATACCCTCGAGAGGAACCTTGCCCTTGCCAGTAGTCTGGTACAGACCAAGCTGGTGACGGAGCTCATCCTCGCTGACGGCGTCGGGGTGGTCGATTTTGTTTCCGAGGACGAGGAAGGGGACCTTGGAGAGCTCCTCCATGGCGAGGAGGGCGTCGAGCTCGGCCTTGGATTCGGGGAAGCGCTCGTAGTCCTTGGCGTCGACTAGGAAGACGATGCCGCTGACTTCGGGGAAGTAGTCCTTCCAGAGACGGCGGGCTAGATGGGAGATTGGTTGTTAGTTTTGTTGTGCTTGTTGTAAATTCATAGGTTGCTTGCGCATATCGTGGCTGTTCTTTTGATATCTTGTTGATCTTGTTGGGAGAGAGGGGTTCACTCACCCTGCTGGTGACCACCCAGATCGAAGGTGGTGAAGCGGTTGTTGCCGATGGCAAGCTCCTCAGAAGTAGGGTGTGCGGTAGGCTGAAGGACGGCGACACGGTCATTCTAGTGATTCCAGTTCCTGTTAGCAATCAGATCCATACCGCATCCATCAAGTCCCCAGTCCTCAATCCCCGTTCTTCCATCCAAGCGCCAGATCCGAAAATCCAAGCTCTCGGCATCAATACCCAAGAAGAATCCCACCTCCAATCAACTCACCTTTAGCATGTGCAGCAGTGTCGTTTTGCCAGCATTATCAAGACCGAGGAAAAGAAGCTTAGCATGCTTGTTCAACAGACCAAGCGAAGCAAGAACATCGTAAACTGCAAAAGAATTAAAAAATCAGCTCTCTGCAGTAGAACAATCCCCAACACATCACACGATCACAAGCAACCTGGAAAGCAAAGCCGCGGCCCAACCGGCGCAACAGCCAGCCATGACCCGAGACCGAGAACACTTATCAGCACCTCACTCAGCTCAAACAAACAGCACAGAACAGAGGACATATCCCAACAGAAACCATTTGAATCGCTGGCGGGTATGCAGTCGCAGTCTCCGCACGTGCTATGAAGTCGGCTGTGGTGCGGTGCGGTGGTGGTGGTGTCGGGAAGGGAACTTACACCAGTTGATGATCCACATAGTGAGAAGCCGAAGTCAGAGATGAATCGAGTAGAAACAGGCGACAGGGCAGAGAATCACAGATTTGATCAGTGAATGGGGAGAGGTGGATGGATGGTGGATGGGGGTAGGTCAAGAAGACAGGTTTGATGTTGTTTTCGGGGTCTGGTTGTGGCCTCAGGCAGCAAGCGGAATCGCCGCGAGAAGGTAAAAGTGCCCAAGGTCGGACGGACCGTGTGGGTTTGGACCTATCTTAGGTTTATATTGGTATTTGTTGGGCTATTAGGTGTTGTTATCTTTACCTTGGGTTGCTGGTGTTTTATCGCAAACATCTGCTTGTTATCATCATTGCTACCATTGGTCTACTCTTCTACTATGGCTCCAAGGTATATCTCGAAGATTTCATATTCACTCTCATCAACTGATGGATCTCTTTATTCACAATACAGCAAATTCAAGGGGGTATATGCACCATAGCCATGCAAAAGACCAAAGAAAGCGTCCTCCAACAAGTCCAAGGACAAGCAAAAGAAGAGAGAGAGAAGAGGAAAGGTATAGATATACTTCCGACAGAAATGCAAAGAAAGAATCACCTCCGTGTAGGAATTAAAGCAAAATGGATATAAGTGAAAAAAAGGAAAGACCTCTTGTGTGGATAACACGAAGCAGGCAAGGTAATATGTAAAGCGAAAGGCACTCGGATCGCTAACCGAGCAGGGTGAGCAAAGAGACCCCAAACCAAAAGTAGAAAGAAAAGTAAAATGTAGATATGTACAGTTCGTAAACGGGAGTGTGGAACTTTCTTTGCAAGTTCCATGAGGAATGGAAACCTAAACGGATAGGACGAGCTGGGCATCTTGACCGACGCCATAAGCTCTGCACCTCTCAGCAGCTTCGAGGCCAAGCTCCTTCATCCGTTCGGCTCCTTTGCCCGGGACTGGGCGTTTGCCCATCTGCTCTTTGGCAGCTTTACGGCAGTGTTGGCGCCAGAACTTTTCTTTGCGTTTCTGGCGCTTTTTCTCAAGACCTTCGACAATGTCGACAGGGCCTCGAGTGTGTAGTTCGCGAGTACGAGAATGTTCGCGCTCAGGAGATTCGGTCCAGGGTGGGATTCCTTGCCAGCGGTGGTCCTTGTCCATATCGGTGAAGAAAGGATTGGGGGTGCGTGGAAGAGACTTTGTGCGGACCAGGGGACGTCGCTGAACCAGGTGGCTGATGTTGAGACCTTCGGGAGATTCGACCACAGGCATATCCTCTGCGAATTCCCACTTCGCCGGGGTAGGAGACTTGGCTCGCACACGAGGAGGTGGAGACTTGAAACGCTTCGGAGAGGTGCGGCCAGCTCGACGAGGCGGCGGGGACATCAGACGCTTGGGGGAGCGAAGAGGGGACGGGTTACGGGCATCTCCTTCTGGGCGTCCTCTCGTTTCCTCACGGTGAGTCGCAACAGGAAGGTCGGAGATATCATCGTCAGAGTGGTCAATGTCCTCGTTGTCCTCGGGGTCGCTGGTAGGGAAACTGGGGTCGATGTCTTGAGGAATAGGAATTTGCTTCGAGAGGCGGCGTTGTTCCAGGCAAGATTTGTAGGCGGCTTCCAGGGGACGGTCCTCGTCGAGAGTTCCACAGACGAAGTCGGTACTATCAGGTAGGTTGGGAGTTCTCGGGCGAATCTTGATGCTCTTGGTTTTTGAAGGACGACGAGCGTTGAGTCTTTGAACGGGAGCAGGAAGCCAACTGGAGTGATCATCCGTCATGGAGTCAAAGGAGATGTTCGAGGCGCGGCGTTCCATAGTGACGGGGCGGGTTTCTCTTGGTTCGGTAGTAGGTTGAATGGTAGGCTCCGGAATAGCAAGCGATGGAGCCCAGAACTCATAGTCTGAACCATCATCGTCACTCTCATCCGACTCCGCAAATCCAGCCTCGTTGTCCGACTCGTTACCGTCGTCGGAAGAAAAGTCGTGCACCGTTGAGTCATCATCTGCGATGTCTTCCGCATCTTCTTCCTCTTCGAGAGCTTCTTCCTCTGCCTGTTCACCAAGCCGTCGGATGGCAATTTCTTTCTTCATGCAGTCGTTCAAAGTGATCTTTTCTGTATAAGTAGGTTCCTTGATCACCCACTCATCGTCTTCTTCCAAGGAGCTAGCAAACTCGTGGAAGCGAGTAGCTTCTGATTCTTCAAACTTTCCCAGCCCACTAGTCGGGACACCTGTGCGAATGGTGGATCCAGAAGCGGACTCTTCCGTAGGAGTTTGCTTGGGTGACTTCTCGACGGAGGGCTTGCGGGCAGCAGGAGCAGGGGAGCCGCGGCAACGTGACTGGAATATGTTCTTGCGAGCTGGAGAACGGGTCCTCTGGCTGATAGTCTCACGTCCCGGGCACACAAAAGTCAGGGTCGTCCGGCGCTTGATCTCCGGGATTGGGGCCTCCTCCTCGGGACCCTCTTTCGGTGGCGGAAGTGTTTGTGACTCAGAGGGTGATACGGGTGTTTTCGGTTGGTCATCTGTCTTACGGCCACATGCGAAGCTAATGCAACGCTTGCGGCCCAGGTTGGCTTCCACAGTCGTCTCACTGGAGTCAACGACCTTGACTTTGGGTGTCAAATCCTTCCTTTCCATCATTGCTGCCTTTCCCATCATTTGAGGAGGCAAAGGCGGGCTGGGTGTGTTGGATAGAGACGGGCTCGTGAGGCCACCATCGCTGGTGAGTTCGGCTGTGGAGATGCCACTGATGTTGCTGTGAGGGTAGGATCGGTACATGTAGGAGTCATGCATAGAGGTGTGAGGGTCGCTGGGGGACATTTCGGGGCTGCTCTTCAACGCGCGCGTGAGCAGAGATTCCTTCCGCTCCACGCGTGGCCGCGCAAAGACGATCTGGTCGGAGTTCATGTGGGTGGCGTGCATGATGTGATCGGGGGGTTCATCGACGTCCTCGGCCATTTCGGCCTCCTCGTGGGCCGGGGTGGTGGACGAGTTTGATGAAAGGAGCATCTTCAAAAGGTTGTGAAAAGAAAACGATCTTTCGCCGCGAGTCTGTGCCATCTTTCAAAAGAGAAAAAAATAAGGTGTTCCGTATCGAAACCGGAGGGTGAGGCGAAGCGGTGGGCGTAGGCTCGAGTCGAAGGTGACAGTGAAAGTTGTTGCTTGATAGACCAAGTATGAAGTCTTTCAACCAACAGATGCTCTGATATCGATCACAGGTATATGAATCGACCCAGAGGGCAGCACAAGAAGTCCCGTGAGAGGACGCTTGTCATGATATAAAACGCATGGCTAGAGTAGGGGGATAATCAAGTCGAATGTGGGATATTCGCCAAGATCGATAATTGTCCGTGTTCAAGAATGGGCTCAATGGTGAGGCTAGACTCGACCGCCCAGATTCAGGCCCGTGCTGTGTAGAAAAAACAAGAATGTGGAAGAGTTGAAATAAGGAGTGGAGAGGGGGAAAAGAAGGGGTAGAAAAGATGGGGGAAGAGGTTCAAAATAAAGAAGCATAAGAGTAAAAAGTGCAGGGAGGGGAGAGAAGTGGGAGTGACGATACGGCAGTCCGGCACTGTCGTTTTCGGCCTAGCGCGGCGATTTTTTTAATCTCCTTTTGGTCATCTTACCGTATTGGTAATGGGGTAATTTTCCGTAAGATCCCGAGAAAGATATTCATTGCCACTGTGCCAAGTACTTTAGATATTCCAGTTACAAATACTTAATAATAGCAGCAATTCAATAGCACTATTAACAATGCAATACCAATAGCGATGCCAATAGCAATGCCAATAGCAATAGCGTGAATGAAACAAAAGACAAAGCCAAGGTTTCATTTCGAGGGTCAATCCGTAGTGTAGTGGAGCTGGTCTATGAGGGATTTTGTGCTTAGGCTAAACCGGTTCAGGACCTACTTTCACCCTCACATTAGACCAATACTTCTAGTGACAGCTACATCCACTCACGAACCATCGGTGAACGGAGAAAATTCTGAACACACAGCGAATTACAGCGAGCCTATAGCAAAACATGAAAAACGTTGAAATACATGTAGCAATTATAATCCCCTTACTATTACCTATGTACTCTTAACATATATAGGCAAAGTTTGATCGCCACGAGGTAAGTATTGTCATTTTCCCGTCAGAGTGGCCATTCACAGTAGCCAACCACGGTATTCCCCTGTATGATTTGCCGATTGGGGTGCCTGAACACAGCGGAGCCCTGAACTTGCCCTAAAGCTAGGAATTTTGCTAAAATGTCTCGAAACTATAAACGCGCTGTGCGCGCTACGTTCGCTGATTATTAGATTATTAGCTTGGCGGGTTTCAATCCCCCAAATCATACCTGAATGCTTGGTATTCCTTTCTCTCCTAATGCGGCCGTGACGTAGAGTTACATCTCTTAATAGTCACCGTGAATCAGTATCCCCCATGACTGAACTCTATCGGAGCTTCTCGGGTGGAGTATACACTGCGTTGTGTATGCAGCACCCACATCATGATCCGCAAGAAGTCTCTTGGCTTCTTTCAGTTTTATCTTGGTATCCATGCACAGATGTATAAACATAGAAACAGAATTGCCGTTCATCGCCAACCTATGCCAAGTCCAAAGGCAGTCGCATTAGCTGGTAGGGATGCCAAGCTCTCCCTTTGCTGAGCTGTACTTCAATGTAGGATTGTTTCGTCATTCAAAGAGGCGAAGCGATAATCGCAGAGTGTTGGGTATACATATACAATGCCTCTTCACCGATCGACCCGGTACAATGAGTTGTTAAACAGGCAGCCTTGTTTATCTCTCGATCATCATAATCATCATCTCCACAGTAAACCCAAAAATATGCAAATAAAAAACCCCCAAACCCATCCGATGTCTGACCCGATGACTCGACACTGCATCAGGGCATACACGGAGGCCCACGTTAAAAAAGCACGAGAAGCGGTCAGCCGCGATCGGGATCAGCCCTAGCATAGCGAACAGCTGATTCAAGGTTGTATAGTTGTATAGTAATCCGGACAATAACCAAAAGAGAAACAAAATACTACTACCAAAAGGCCCAAGAGTCTCGCAAGACCAGGCCGGGAAATAATCAATAGCCCAAGAGCCCATCATTTCCCAAACCAACCAGTAGGGCCCTATCTAAGATATGTACATGTAAATGCAGCAGCCAGTTGAGATCTCGACAAGCTTCGCGAATCCAAGGAGATCCCCCCCCCCCCACACTGCATCTGTACGAGCAAGCATGGCCCCTGTAGCAAAAGTCCAAGCTCAGTGGTGTGGATGTATGCGAATGCACTCTCGAGCCCTCTCCTGGGCAGCTTTGACACAACGGTTAAGGAGAGCTTGAAATATCGAGAAGAAGCTTGTTAGCAATGCAACGGGGTTGCAGCTGGGATGGTCCTGGTAGTGTATGGGCGAATGGGCGCATTGATGCAATTGGCATTGACATTGACTATACGGAGTACTGTAACTATGGATTCGCATTCGGATTGGAGCTCCTGTTTGAGATAGTAAGTACAGTACCGGATCACGAAATCGCTTTACGTACTGTATCTATACCTACCCAACAGATCTATACTATACATGTAACAGGGACGGGAAGAGCAGCGGTCTAAGCAAAGCGATTCGCCCACACAATGTTGTATACTCTTCCAGTTTGCTTTTTCGCTTCCTGGAAGCTCGCACCCGGGCGCAAAGAACACCGTCGAATCGCTTACGAGTACGTAAATAATGTACTCCAGGTGTACTAATGCAAGAGTACGGGACAGCAAAAGTTCCCGCGCTGACGAGCGACATCGCAGACGGGAATAGAACGGCTTGGCCTCCCCTCACGAAAAAGCTGGGCTTTCACTTCTCTCTTTCCGCATGCCTAAAATTGGTCAAAATGGGCTCTGCCAATCCTGGGCGTGAATGTTGGCCATGCGGTTGGATTGGGGAATGTCCTTGATACTTTACCGTCAATCTCTCCGCCGATCTCTGTGGATTATGTACTGTATCTATGGCAAATAACGAGGATTCATTCTAGAGACAAGGTATTTGGAAGGGATAAACTGGAGATTGGAGATTGTATAGTTGCACCGTGGCAAGGGTGGACACTTCAATCGTGGCAGTCACTCAATTGATCATTGACAACTGATCCGACCCGCCGTTCTCCATTCTCGCATACGATGTATGGAGTACTCCATAGCTGTACACGTCAATGTATACAAATGGAGCAGCCAAGGACTGTAGCGCAATAAGGTGTGAACTGTGCAGGTGGAGACCGGACTCCGGGCAGATGGCACGAGCGGGATCTCTAAGACATGCCTGAACGGGCTATACAAAGGATTGACCGGGAGCACCACCTGGGGAAGTGGAGGGAAGTAAGAGTTGAGATTGGATAACTGTCGCTGCACGCTGCAATGCAAACTGTGCGGTAAGCGGTAGCTAAGGGGGCTAAAAGGCTGAATTGGAGGATTTACCTTCTACAGTAGCGCCTAGTAAAGTATGAGGCATTTTAGGTCCGGCTACTGCAACCTGTGCCAGATACAGTTAAGCTAAGACGGGATGTTTGTTACTGTAAAGTTCTTTCTCTTCTTTCATGTTCTATTTTAATTGCTTTGATCTTTGATTTGCATTGCTTTCTCTTCCTCCCCGAATGTCCGTTTCATCAATTGGTCTGTGCTGGCTTTGAGTCCTTTATACCCCAAGGTCTTTACCTTCAAAGACAAGACCTGAATTGGCAAAGAATGCCAAGTCCCTCACCTCGGAACTATGAGGATACACGTACGAATACACGCATATTTCCTTCGTGAACGGGGTGATACAATACCTCGCCAAGCCAAAGCTGTGCATTCACCCATCTTGGAACTGGCAGATCAATAATCTACCTTGCAGTGCAGACAGGGAGAGGGACGCTCAATGATTAACGGAGACCAGAGAGGAATGCTTGGCACCAGCGCGAGGTGAACGCACCCGCCAAGATCTCGGCGGTCTTCAGAATGCGCCCGGTACGACTTCGAACTGGAATCCGGTGTCTGTGCCATTCTGGAGAACCTGTCAAAGGTATTTCTGGGGTCACAAGAGTACGGAGATGAAGCAAGGCAGGCATCTAGACTCCACAAAAGGGAGTATCGTGACCGATACAGAGCTGCGAAATGCAAGATGCGAAAATAGCTTCAGGTCACCCCTTTTCTTTTCTCTTGGCATTGACTACACCCTTTTCACAGATAACAAAACAGCCCATGATAGGGGCTCCCTCTCTCGCCAAGCATCTCTCCTACATATTGAGTCTCAAATCAATCTTCAGGCTCGGCGGTGCTGAGTATGGAGGCGTGCCAAGGGCGATCATGGGCGATCATGCGAGGCGCAGGAAGGCCTTGGCGAGTATTCAAACTGGTCTATTTGGGTTGCTATTGTTGCCAAGCGGTTGCACGGAGTGACAAGGTTAGGGGGATCGACGGGTTATAGCCTTGGCCCTTTGACTCGGTCCGGTCCGATGAGATGAGACGTGTATACCACACAGCCCCCAGATTTATCTGGATGCCTTGGGAGAACAGTTCATATCGGACTGGCCGATCGACATCCCTGCAGCCATCAGCCATGTCACTGGGGTTCTAACGATCCCTCCGGCGTGTAGTCAAACACTAACCTGAATAATTATAGAAACATGCTATGAACTTGGCACACGCCATAAGACTCTCGCCTTCTCATCCTAGTCAATCCACGTCAGATATGCTCAATACGTTACGTGTATAGTCATAGCCTCAAGAGGAAGTCCTCGGACGATTACTGTCTGTGCATTATTTCACCCCGATTTCAATACTTTACTTACATCCAAGCCGACTTCCAAATCTTCTGGAAGTTGATCGACATCAACCCCTCTCCCCGCACAGATAACACTCTGGTCATCGGGTGTCCTTTTGACTTGCCAATGAAGATGCCGTTCAGCAACATGGGCTCCCTACCACGGGACACAGACCGAGGACACGGAGATATAGTACCAGGTGAACGTGCCACAACCAGCGACTGATACACGAAACTCTGTCGGTCGCAAAAGAGTGTCATCAGCCGCTGTGCACATCCCATGCCCCAAGAACCCCTCGCAGCGTTAACTCAACTTTACCCATACATGTAAATGACGTGAATAACTCGGTCGGAAAGCCCTACAATACAAGTCCAAACAAAAACCGTTGATCGCAGCATTGTAATATAGACAGTGATATCATTTCTAGAACGGTAGGCACAGATGGCAGGGATAGCTGAAACACGTTTCGAATCACATATCCAGAGACGTGGATTCCATAGGTAAAGACGTGAGCGGCAGAGAGACGGTGTCCATCGCAATCACCCAAACCATAAACACTCGAAGATCATCGACAGAAACGGCAGCTACAGTAGACGAATCCCTGCCTACGTAATCGCGCCAGGTGCTGTCATTCGTCGCCAATCCCGTCAATCCCGCCAATCCCCTGCTTATGACGAGTGTCTTTTATGCTGGGGCCTTTGGAAGAGGCGGAGGTAAATGGCGGTGTCAGTATAGGGGGGCTTGAAGGGCTGGTTCTGTTTTGCTGGATATATATAGTATGTGGGATGTTTAATCCAGCCACCGAGTAGTGTAGGATAGTATCCTATACTATAGTCCACGGAGATGTCGATGCTGATTTCTACCGGTGATGTCACTCCTGTAAACCTCACATTTTGAATACGCGTTAGTCGTTGCCATGGTAGCCTGTGCTTTGGTTACAGTCTGTCTTGGGCACTAGCGGTCCCTCCCGAGATGGGATGATTACACGTCAGATCGAGGGTTTGACATCTATGACATACAGTAGCATGTACGTCAGCGTTTGCCCTGTAGGGGGATATGGAGAAATGCGGTGACCGTGCCCTGGGGGATGTAAATTTCTATTGGAAGTAGCGTGGTGGGTTTCATTTATCCGAAGACGATCGTTGTGCGGTATGATGCTATATCTGCAGTCGGAAGGATAGAGATATATGAGGCATTTCGGCGCTGAGGTCATAAGGCAGGATGATGGAATTGAAGGTCAGTTATTGGCACCACTTTCTGCTTCTGATTTGGTGGTTTGAGTTGGATACGAGGTGTGGTTGTCGGTGCATTTCTTCCTGAACTGGCAACCCGGACCTTGTATTCGGATGTCATTGTTGATCTTCGTTTACATTGAATGTATTTGCATTGCAAGATATACTGTAACTGTTCTGATGGTTTCTACCCCACGCTGGTATTTGATATCGCGTGGGTTCCTGGAATACTCTGTTACACAAACCATGTGTTGGGGATGATCGTTCCTTACTATGGTTGTATGAGATCATTTTTATCCTTCTATGGAGCTAGATATTTCCCCAATCTCCAGCCTACATCCCCAAAAGGCAGATATATCCCCCTTAGAGTATTCTTCTGATATTCATATGCTCAAAGGAGAACGGGGTTGATATCAAACACTCAGTAGGTAGGTATGCTTCAAAGCCTTGAGCTTAAAGGCATGGAAAAGCACCCTTAAGGAGACTTAAACAAGAAAGAAAGCCCCGAGACCGAGAGGGTATAGCTTTAGTTCTAGGCAAGAAAGAAACTCCACTCAAAAGAGAAGCAAAAGTTGCAACCAGGAGGGGATAGTTACAAGAGAGGACTACGTGCCTCGAACAATATTATATACAAACAAAAAAAGTAAACCCGATCCCTTATTTCCATTTCCCAGCATCTTCAACCCCCTTAGCAACGCGCTTCGCGCCATCCTCAAGCCCAGTAGTCGCACTACCAAGCATATTTCCAACCGGCTCGCCAGTACTTCCCGTCGCGCCGGTGATGGTATCCCCGATACCCCGACCTGCAGTGCCAGTTACTCCGCCCAGCGTGCGGGTAACTCCACCGACTGTGTTTCCAAGTGTGGAGGTCACGAACTTGGCTGCGCCGGTGACGCCTTTGTCTTGAGAGGATGTGTCGATCGGCATGGTAGATTTGTTTGCGTGTGGATCGAAAGGACAGGAGAGGATATGATCGAGAGATGTTTGGTTCAGATTTTGGACAGAGGATGAAGTGGAGTAGATGGCTGTGATTGTAGAAATGAAGACTAATGGGCAAAAAGATGTGGTTGTTATATTGGTGCGCCCTATGATGTCATTGTTTGGGACTTGCCCACCTGGGCAGGTGTGATGGCTGTGGCGGAATCATATAGATACGTCAAATTAATAGATAAAATCTTGAGCTAACGCAGGCTTCATACGCCATTCTGGGCGAGTGACTACAATTGGGTGAATGGCGAAGTCTATACTGTTGATAACGCAGTTAACCAAAACCGCATTGCTGTTGTTCAGTCTAGCTATATGATACGTATGTACATGGTGTAAAGTCTATATGGTACATCAAACGGAGCAAGGAGATTCCAGAATTAGAGAAGAGCAGCATAGGAAGAATCAGCAACCTGCGACTCCTTCCAGCCAACACACTTCCAGCAACTCAACAAACCGAAGGGATCATATTTCTTCTTAATGCTCACCAGCTTCTCGTAATTATCACCCCACCACGACTCGACCCAGTCGATCGTGAACGGATTTGCCTCATTGCTGTACGCACCACCGCCAGGCGTGATGCCCTCAATAATGGCAGTCGTGTTCTGAATGGACTCGATTGTCTTCTTGCGCGTGGGAACGGTACTGTTCCACGCCCAGGAAGCCCCAGAGCCCAACTCCCAGATAGCATCACGCCAGGCGGGAGCGGCACTAGTCGAGCCTTCGGTGTAGTTGTACAACACCGGTCCGACAACAGGGATGTACGGCGTTTGGCCCAGTGACTGGATGGTTTCGAAGAAGCTCATGAGGTTTGAGCGGCCCTCGGCCGTCTCAAAGACGGAGCGGGAGATCAGACGGCTTCCGGGGAAGCGAGTGACGCCGACGGCGACGGAGCTGGTCTTGACATATTTATCATAGAAAGAGTACCAGGAGGTGAACTCCTCAATGGTGGCGGAGCCGCCGTTTGCTCTCGCGTAGGCAATCACGCTTGCTAGGGAGACCTCGGCTTCTTTGACAGAGAGCAAGGGAGAGACGTTGACGAGGGTGTTACCGGTGATGTGGCCACCCCATCCTTCCTTGCCCCATTTGAGGGTGTTGTTGACAATGATATCCATGAATGGGAGCATGTTGGTGGAGTTGGCAGGGAACTTGATATTGGCAGAGACGAAGCGGATAGCAGGCTCGACGCGGTGGGTGCTTTCGAGGACTACGCCGAAGGTTCCGCCACCACCACCGCGGAGGGCCCAGAAAAGGTCGGGATTCTGGAATTCGTTGGCGGTGCGATAGACACCGTCTGGAGTGACGACCTTGTACTCAAGGACACGGTCAACACCGAGACCGTACACGGGACTCAAGATGGAGTGGCCGCCGTTTTGGACCCAGCCGCCTGAGACACCGACGGTGCTCGAGTAGCCACCCAGAATGGTGACGCTGTGCTCCTGTGCAAATTCATACGCCTCGTCGAAGTTGACGCCGGCACCGACGGTGATAGCGTTGTATCGAGCGGTGTTTTTGGAGCCGCTGGGAGTGAAGCTCGGACTATAATGCATAGATCGCAGGTTGCGGGTCCAAAGGGACAGCGTGTCACGTCCGCTGCTGCGAGTGAGATAGTCATGGCCGCTGTTTTTGATGACGAGCTGCTTGCCAGAACAGTTGGAGAACTTGAAAGCTTCAATCACATCCCTTGGGCTCTGTACTTCGAGATAGTGAGAGGGAAGGTTGCCCTGACGGCAGTCGGCATCTGCGTACGCCAGGGGATCCGTGGGGTCGCTGCTGTCGAGGAGGCACTGATCGGTGGGATCGGACGCCCACATCTCATCCTGATTGTTCATATAGCCACTGGGAGAGTTGGTCCGCAGCCATGGGTCCGAGTAGTTCGCCTGAATGACAGCGCAGGCGGCATCATCGCGAGCCACCGAATTGCCATTGTAGCTGGAGAAACAGGGCAAGGAGAAAGGAGTGAGAGGCTGGACATGTCCTCCAACGGTTGCATTGAAGTTATCCAAAGTGCATTGCTTTGCAACAGTATAGCTTACTAAGGCCAGCAAGGGCCCGGATAACTTAGGCACCATACTTGGCGATGGTGAATGAAAGATCACAAAGGCGCAATCGCTCCGAGTTTAGAAATGAAGAACGGCAATTGAACAGCGAGAATTCTTTAACCTTGGTCTAGGAGACACTAAGAGAAACTAAACTTCATCAAGATGGGGGCCAATATCTTCCGCGGTGGAATTAGGCTGGTTTAGGTGAGAAACACCGAATGTCTTATATGATTGGCTGCTAGATAATTAAATCAGACTGACCCTGTGAGACTAATCTGAGACTAATCAGAGACTAATCCATTATATCTCTCCCGGCGTTTGGTCGCAAAGGATTTGGTTATATTCCACTCTGAAATAGGTCTAATGAGCGAAACAGAATTTTCGTGGTGACTTCAACATCCAAACGAACCCCGGAGAGGCCAAGGCTGTTCGCCATTGGATCTACCACGACCGATGGTTACATGGTAAAATGCCGATCATCCTGTTCGTCGAGAAGGCCCGGTCTCGGACTCTTTTAGAGTTCTTGCGCGCGCAAAGCTTGAATTCGCATTAATATATACGAGTGTGATAATAATACCATGACCCCTTTAATCTAAGCCCTCGGTCTTGGGTCTCGGATCTCAGAGATTAGATATTTTCTATCTTTCTCATTCCGAAGATGGCGAACAAAGTGAATGCATATTGGAAAAATGTCCTCACTATTGTGCCGATCATTGGGGCTGCGGTGGCGACCATCATCTACCTGTTACGCCTCTACTGCAGGCGGATGAAGGCCCTAGGGCTTCTGCTGGAAGATTATCTAATGGGTGCCGGTTTGATTATTTCTTACTGTGCTACAGCTTTTGTAATAGACAGTGAGCATCCCCCCCTTCCTCTCGACAGGATACTAACTATCAAAGCCGCCTTCAACGGCGTCGGTCTGCCGGTCGCATCACTCCCCAAACATGAACGGCTGCGCATTCAATTTGTATGTCTTGACCTACCGACTACGACCTTGAGACGAGTATGGGAAATCTAACAATATCTCGCGCAGGGATCTTGGATGATACAGAAGTTCTGGGCCCCGTCCATGGCCTTCGTTAAGATCTCGATCGTCGTCTTTATTAAACGTCTCTTCGGCTCCATCCGTGCATACACCATTATTTCCTACTGCCTGATCGCATTCATCGCTTTATGGGCCGTCACTGCGCTGTTGGTCAATACCTTCCAATGCATACCGGTGCAATACTACTACGATAAAGACTTGGACGGACACTGCATGAAGGGACAAGTTCAATTCTTCCAGACCATGGGATCGATTGCATTGATTGAAGACATTATCATTCTCTGTCTTCCTCTTCCTGTGTTCTGGAACTTGAAGATCAACATTCGGCAAAAGATCGCGTTAATGATCGTGTTTTCTCTCGGTGGACTGTAAGGCTCCCCTCCACATAACGAAAAGTAGCTCCCTTTTACTGACAGTTGGCAGCGTCTGTATATTCAGTCTAATGCGCTTGATTGAATTCCGCAATTTCCAAGTCACCGACCTTGCCTGTTAGTTCACATTCCAGTGCATATTAAGAACGCAGCTAATATCAAGCAGCATCTAGCGCCAAAGAATCCATCTGGACTTGCCTCGAACTCGATGTGGCTATCATTTGCGGCTCTCTTCCACTCCTCAATCCACTCGTGCAAGGCCTTCGCAGTACTGCCAGGAGTGGCGCCTCGAAATATAACTCGCAGCCCTACGCCGGATCCAGCCACCACCTACAGTCGATGCGGGGAAAGAAAACCGGTTTTCGAGAGCTTGATAGTGATCATGCGGCGTCAACGATATCAAAGGGGGCTAACGCCATGGCTTCGACAAGTCGGGTGAGCACCGATATGGAGAGTAATAGGCAGGACGTGGATGGGACGTCCGATATGGGGAGTATAGATCCGGTGATTCATCGCAAGGATCCAATATAGATGATCTGCAAAATAGATGCATAATACCCTTTTGCTTGAAGAAGTATTACCTGGTTTATAAGTATTATAATCGTGGTTCACGGCAATCACGTCCTGAAACCCGTTTTATACGCAGTGGGACCCCATCGGACTGTGATGGGACCGTAAACTGTGCAAACGTAGCTTTGCATAAGTTACATAGAGAGGAGTAGATAGGATAGTACACAACAAATCTCGTTCATGTTCAAGTATGTACTCGCTCAAATCGTCTGCCTACCCATAACAGGCAGGTGATAAAAAAATCACTGTAAGAATACATCAAATGATGGTAAGAAACGCTCCAGGGGTATCGATAAAAAGAAGACTAAAAGAAAGTAAAGCTCGTTTAGAGCCGACGAAGGCCCCGAACCCCGAGGCTCTGGCGACCAGAAGACTTGTGCAAAGCCTTGCGTTGCAGGGTCTGCTCTCGCTGCTTGCGGGATTTGATCTCCCGCCACCACCGGGTGATGACCTCTGCTGCCCCCAGGATCTCCGTCCGGCCTTGAACAACGGCGGCACAGTTCTCTGCGAGATCCCGAGCGACCTCACGCCGGTGCTGCATTTTCCTTGCCATGTGGGAGCGCCAAACGCCTTGGATAGCTGTGGCAGCTCGGGCACGTTTGGATGCGGAAAGCATGCGGGAGCAGAGGAACGCCAGCGCAGCAAGGGTCGTATCGCAGTTCAGGATGTGTGATGTTGTACCTGGGGCAACAAGGCATGCTAGTAAAACGACGTTAGTATTAGCCCGGTAACAGAAGTATGGCACCAAACCACTTACCAAATTGCGAGCTGCATCCCAATTGCTTGAGACGCGACTCCAATGACATGGAGCTGAAACGGAGATTTGGTGTATCACTTTCGCTGATACCCCCAGCAATGTATGGTTCATATTCGTCCATGATGCTCCCGTAGACCTTTCCATTCGCGAAACTTGTGGTCAGGTTGTTTACACGAAGTCCTTGCAAGGCTGCTAGAATGCCTGCCCATTGCTGTAGAAGGCCTGAATGTTCGTCTCCAAGTGATTCCTTATCCAAGAACCAAGCTTCATCTTTGACTGCTTCATAGCCAAGCTGGGCAACAGTCTTGCGCTTGAGGCGGGTAATTTCCTTGCGGACATCATCCCAGTCAACAAGGCCTGCAAGCCCCCATTTGCTGAGTAAAGCCCACAACAGGGCGATGGTCTTTTCGCGGTAGCCAAGTACAATGTCCTCGGCTTGAATGTTATCAAGAACCGAGGCCGCACCATTTTGGGAGGCCAGAGCTCCAAGGACAAGGCGGACATTGAAGATCTTGACTGCATGGCTCACACAAGGGAATTTCAAATGCTGGGACAGAGGTAAGTCGGGGTGGCCCTCGGTCAGTGAAAAGATTTCGCCAGTAGGCAGAGAGACCTGAGTAGGTGCATCTGGGTCAGATTGCAGATGCTGTGGCAAGAGGAGAAGAAGCTCGACAATACGAGCCAGCCGTACGCCATCTCGGAAATCGACGGCCATGGTGTTGATCTTGTAATTGTACTCTTGCAACTGATGCTGCTTGTGAGATAATTGGCAGTTCAGGTGGACAAGCAGCCTATTGATATCACCACAAGATGGAACCAGTAGGCGCAGCAAAGCTCGGAAGACATCAGCGGAAGATTTGGAGTCAGAAGAGGGCTGAAAAAGCCGGCGAGGAAAAGTAGCCCCAAGACACTCTTTGCCTTTGTCCAACAGGGCAACAAGCATGATGCTTCGCAGAACAACACGGTGGTAAATCTTTGCATTCCTTTCAACCGTATGATCATTGAAGCTGGTTGTGGGTTGTTCAATATCTTCATTGCGAAGCAAAAATGTTTTCAAGAATTCTTCCACTGTTCTGATGACCATTTTCTTCGAAGATGCACTTCCTGGACCGTCTTTGAGGCCATCCACAAGCCAAGTCGAATCGTCGGAGATTTGCCGACCAACGACAGTCTCCAAGGCTGGAACCAATGCACGGAGATCATAAGATTGGATCCAGATATCCAGGAATCTTCTTTTGACACCAAGGTCTTGATGGAGCCGTGTACCTCGAGTGAGGGTTTCCGTGGGGATCCTCAGAGCACCACAAGACAAGGAGCCTTGGAGGCGTTTGTAGAGACCTACAAACGGTTTGGTGTGGTAGATATTGAGCAGGTCAAGTCGAAGAGCATTGGCATCGTAGCTGGTCAACTTGGGATCCGAATATTCAAATAGTCCATTGACAAGCTGACCAATTACAGTCTCCTGGTGCGACAGCCAATTGTCCTCGTATAAAGCTGGCTCCGCAATATGTTCTGCAAGCAACGAGAACCGATGATTCGCTTCCCTGAGCGTGGAATTGATGTGATCAATCCAGAGATTCTGAGATGACTTAGAGTCACCCAGCCTGTCTGGCAAAGGAGTTGCTCGGGCACCGAGAGGCACTGCGCGTTTCACCTGCTCCTTGGGAGCCTTGTCAGCATTTCCTTGTGTTTCACCAAATGCCACTCTTCTCAGTGGCTCCTTTTGTCCCCCTCTGTGCCTGATTGTTGTTTGATTTGCGGTGGCAACTGTCGTGGATCGAGGTTGTTTAGTTGCGGGGGTTAGGTTTGTAGTGGCGTTTGTCGCTCTGCGTCGAGTGACCCTTGGCTTTGATGGAATATCGTTGGATTTGGGGTCTTTATCCTTAGGTAGCGTAAACTTCCCAGGTGGTAGATTCTCTTTGCCGCCACCGGTTCCAGGGATATCAGGTGCTGCTGGATCCACCTGGGGAACCTTTAAGTTTTGCTGCAGTGGTGCTCGTCGCGCAGACGCCGCCAAAGACTTCCGTGCCTGGCGTTTGGCAATTTGTGACTCAAAGCTATTAATTTCAGTGTTTTCCGATGTGTGTGACTTGAAAGCCCCAGATTGTTGTTTGACTGGACTGAAGAGACCCATGAACACCCTGGGGACCGTAGTGTCATCAGGAGGGATGTAGACAGTGTTGCGCCGAACACCTTTTTTCAGAGGGTCTCCCGCAGATTTTTTGTTTGGATCCTTGTCACCAAGTATTGTCGAGGATTTGTTCTTATTTCTGGCCCCAACACCTGAAGCCTTGGGCTGTGCCAGCATCTCCTCTTTCGTCTCCTGAGTAAAGCTGACGTTTGGGCGGAATCGTTGAGCTGGCTGAGCAAGCAGCGACGACTTGCGGCCTACTGATGACTTGGTGACTTCAGCAGTTCGTCGTCGCTTTTCGCGACCCACAGACGCATCTTCACTTTCTTCGCGGATATGGAATGTTGGTTTTGTCTTATTCGCGCGTCGGGGACGCGTACCCGTCAAAACCGGTGCGCGTACTTCGGTTGTGAACTCGATCTCTCCTGTGTTCTCAAAAGGTGTCTCGTCCAACAGGCTATCAAAAGTGTCACTTCCACTATTGTGCTCGCTGAATCTTGCAGACCCCGACTTCCACGGACAAGGGGTCACAGCTTCATTCAGAAAACCAGACATGGTGCCAAGTTGTCCTTGGAAGTAGAAGTATGTTTTCTTATGGGCGCATAGGAATGCGATAGTATGTATTTGCAATGTCTGGTGAGATACGTAAACTGTGTTTGATGTTCAGAGAAGCGGTGAAGTCAATCAAGGGATCGACTTCAACGCGGGGACGTGATGGTGGGGTTAAATGGGATGTTAACAAGCACCCATATAGACTGTACTGTACTGTGTGCAAGTCAATCGATCGAGGATCGCGCGCCTGGAACAGTCGAATACTCCAGATCCGTTGTTGACGTGCAGTTGTCCAGGGCAACTATCATTATGTCAGCATTTGGGTGGAGTCAAACATCACGTGACAATATATTTACACGTGACCTTGGAAGAGCGTTGAAGAAGCCGGGCAGATGCGTCCAGAATAGAGCAAATGGAATATCTAGGTTGCAGGGCGGTGGAAGAGGAAGTGCTTGATTTACCGGGATAGGAGAAAAATCGGAGTAACACAGGATAGTATGAGATCCGGACTTCTACTCTAGGGCAGTAGGGCAACCATGCAAACAATTAACCTTCTAGGTTCACATTGTACTCTGTTTGCTTGGATGGTATTATCCCAAGCCTTTAGCTATTCAATTCTCCAACAATACCAGCCCCTTCCCCCCAATGTTGCACTCACAATATCTCTAGGTCATGCCGCAGCAGAATATATGATACACATTGCTACTTCAGAGTCTCCCTAGAGTTAACAGATAATACCTTGACTAACTGCTGTGCTCATGGATCCTAGCACCCCGTTTGCTGCAACTGGGCTTGATTGTATGCAACGTTCCGTGACAAGGTGCCAGGGGCTCGACACTTTTAACCCAATCTCTTCAGAATTTCGACTTGTATGTTGGACTTATTCAATGAGATTAAATAGTAGGAAGAATGTGAGGACTGATATTTCTAATCTGCTTGACAAGGGCTACAAGAGGAGGGCAGCTCTGATAACTGATAGCAGCTCAATTCTGTGACACAGCTCTAGATCATAAACACCACATATATCTTGTGTATCACGCATTAGTCCCACGGTCTCAGGATATTGTCTAGTATGAGCTCGGATTTTCCATGATATTATGCAGAGTTCAATTCATATGGTGGTTGAACTATGCAACTGTCTCCGCAGAAATGTTTATTTATATGACAATAATCAGATTTGAACTTGGGTTTGTCAACTATGAGGTGATACCTGCGCGCAGTTCTTCGGCCAGAGATTGCACATTAACGGCGGCACGTTTGTGCCATCCAAAACGTGATGCCGTGTCCAGCCAGCTCCGAATAGACCAAAAGTGGGTCTCTAATGGCAATTTATAGCGTCGCAGAGATAGGAGAACATAGAGCTTAGTCTATATTGACATGTAGAGATACATAGAACATTTACTTTTGACTAGAAGTAAAGAAAGGACATATTGCAGAAACAAAAGATATAAGAAAGGATCTTGTCATACATTGCCTCCAGTCAAGTGTTAAAGCATACCAGTCTGTTTGGTAACCAGACTAGAAACAATCAAATATCGGTTACTCACCAATCAAACGTTGGCGCGAAAACAACTCAAATATCAATGTTGATAAGACGTCTAATCAAGACATCAGATCCTAAACAGGGATACTTCGTCTTTTCTTATTACTTTGAAGTGAGACACGTTAAATCTAGACATCCGAAAAAAATGGGGAGTATGCACCGATGTACATAGTTGCCGTGGTGAGTGTAACATCTTCTTGCCATCACACTAATCTACAGACACAATGGCGCATATTCCGGATCATCCCATGCCCCGTGCAAAACAACCTTTGCCTTGCCGAATCGGGTCTCTCCGGACCTTCTTGTAACTCGCCTTGTCGAGTAAGGTTACATCCTCTCAAGGAGGTTGGAAGATGACAGGCTTGGTACTTTGAGACCTTTATGGCTGTGGAGTTAGCTTTAGAGATCTCGGATAGTGTGGCATATATTACAAGATATGAACCTATGAGATTTAGTATCCGGATACAGAAGGCATTGTGGTAGACGCAATTCCAGTAGCAGTATACGGGAATACTCCCGAGAGATATAACAAGCCGTAGTACGTACTACTGTTCCACAGCAGGTATCACCTGCGAGAGTTGGCTTCTCGTGCAGCGGTAGGTATATGTACATCAGAATCCGCTCTGAGCTGACTCTCCTGTCTATTTATTTTTTACTTACGCTAAGTCATCTTCAGGGTAGAGGAAAGAGTTTTTCTTACCCAGTATCATCATGGAGTTGACGAAATCCTCTGTAAAAAGGAACTTGGCCATCCTCTTCCAACTCTTAAATCTAGTGTCGCGGGCCTCCAGTAAGGCAGTGTTTGCGCATTTTATGGTGAGCATGGCTTATCTTTATGGAAGCATTTCTAACCAGTAGATATTTCATCTAGATGGCAAACACTGGAATATATGGATCCTCAGATTGGAGGCAAGACATGTCCCTCGCCAAAGAGGCTCACATCGATGCGTTTGCACTCAACATGGCTTATGGTGTGCAGACAAATGAACAGTCTGTTGCAAATGCCTTCACTATGGCAGAAAACCTTGGTTTTCATCTATTTTTCTCTTTTGACTACGCCGGCAATGGAGCTTGGCCAAAGGCACAGGTCATCAGCATGCTGCAGAAATACGCCCCGAGCTCCGCTTATTATCGCCATGATGAAAAACCTTTCGTATCTACATTTGAAGGAACTGAGAACGCCGATGATTGGATTGCGATCAAGAATCAAACTCGCTGTTTCTTCGTCCCCGACTGGTCCTCCGTAGCAGCCAACTCTGCCCTTGAGCTCGCAGGAGGCGTCGTTGACGGCTTGTTCTCGTGGGCTGCCTGGCCAACAGATACTCGACGGATGACCACCTATGTGGATGCCGCATATCTCCAGTGCCTTGGGGATGTTGGGAAGCCATACATGATGCCGGCTTCTCCGTGGTTTTATACTAATATGCCTGGCTACGACAAGAACTTCGTATGTCACGGAGACGACTTGTGGTATGATCGATGGGTGGAGGTTGGCTTCCTCAACCCCGAGTGGGTTGAGATAATTTCTTGGAACGATTACGGCGAGTCGCATTATATCGGACCACTTAACGAAAAGGGCTATGGAGTATTCACCGCGGGGAAGGCACCATACAACTACGCCCGAGGGATGCCGCACGATGGCTGGAGACTACAGCTTCCATATGTTATTGATCTGTACAAGAAAGGAACAGCCTCCGTGACAGAAGAAAGCCTCGTTGTTTGGTATCGGACACAACCCCGGATCTCTTGCGGTGGAGGAAATACCACTGGCTTCACAGCTCAGCTCCAAGTCGAAGAGGATGCTGATACTCGAATTGCGGACAAGTTGTTCTTTACGGCACTTCTAGCTTCAAATGCTTCGGTCAAGGTGAGTATCGGCGGCGACGCAAAAGACACAAAATGGGAATTTGAACCAGATGGCGGTGTTGGCGTCTACCACGGTAGTTTTGACTATGATTCCAAGCACCTTGGGGAAACTACTGTCACTATTCTACGTAATGGAAAAGAGACTGTATCCGTCAAAGGCCGATCTCTGACCAAGGAATGCACTGGCGACCTCGCCAATCTAAATGCATGGGTAGGAAGCTCAACATCAGGAAGCACCATAGACTCAGTCTCGCCAGAGTTGTTATTATCCGAGCAAACCTGCATCGAGGGGGCTGGATCATCAAACTTCACAGAGCTATGTGAATTCACCTGCAAATACGGCTATTGTCCACTTGGCACATGCTACTGCACTGCCATGGGTGCTCCCAAAGGAAAACCGAAGACCACCAAAGACAAAGGCTACCCGAAGAACGGGGATGACAGTTACGAAGGACTGTGCTCTTTTGCATGCTATTATGGATTTTGTCCGAAGAAACTTTGCTCGGAAACCAAGGTCTCAACCACAACAAGCCATCCGGCTCCCACTGCCTGCGGCAAAGGCCACTGCACACATACCGATACCAACGACGGATTACAACGACCTCTTCCTTCCTTTGACGCGCTCTTTGGGCTATATCTCCTTATATTCTCTATTCTGGTTTTCAATACGTATCAAGGGGATTGATCCTTTCCAAGGGTATGATGGGCTATAATGTAATCTTAGAGCCGACAACATTACTGATTAACTTAAAGGAGACAGTATACAATGCAGAGGATACTTAACTGCTCATTGACAACTCGGACGAAAAGAAGGGCGTCTGGATAGGCACATGAGGTTGTCCTACACAGAACACACGTGATGCCCGCAGACCATAATTCCCCGACGACTTCCAAATGGAGCGAGTGTAATTCCCCGAGCTATATTCAGCCACTTTACAAGGCCCAAGTTACCCTTCAACAGACCTCAGAATGAATCATGACTCTTGGGCCTCTCCCACTTCTTCTAAAAAGCCATCCTCATCTTCAACCAACTACTTTTCCAAAATACCAAAAGCTAAAACAAGAATTTTAAGCCAGAAAATATACCGATTTCAAGCCTCAACAACTAAACAACATTTGCCAGGAACCGTGAACTATAAATCCCATCACAAGGCTGTTGAAATGCCAATGTCCATCTATATGCATACCCTATCACCAAACCTAACCAACCAAAATTTACACCTTCATCCAAGCCGAGATCAAATCAGCCTTAGCCGCATGAACTTCTTCCAGCATATGCGCCACCATGCGATCATGCGCAGGTCCCGGAAGTTCAACCGACGGGACCTGTGTATCAGCCGCAAAATCCAAATTTCCATTTGGCTGCATATTGGGCGTTTCCCGAATACGAACGGAGAGAGTCTCGACCAAGCGCTGCATATGCCGCAACTCACCCAGCGTGACTTGGGCTTGAATAGTCCATCCCAGCGTCTGGTCGTCGACTGAATGATCTCCGATTGTCACAGGTTGGTGGACGACCTTCTCTGGTGATGCGAAGTTCTCTTCAGGTTGGTTCTCCTCCGACTGATTTGGGCGGTTCAAGAAGCAAGTGTGGATCATTGCACGGTACCATGAAATAAGACGCGAACATATGATAGCCAGTACTAGCTGGTTCTGTGGGCGGAGGGCACATCCGCATTGCAGCATACTGCAGACTGCCATTCCTGCATCTTTGTTGCATTTCAGGACTGAGCCAGACATGCGTGGAGAATTGTGTTCGTTTTGACAATGGCTTCCGTTTTGGCGGGATAGGCAGTTGCTTTGGGGGATATGGAGTGAGCGAAGGGATTGTGTTGCGGTGATAATGCAAAGAGGGCGGTTTTGGGCAAGGCATAACCCCGGCGTGGTTGGATTTGGGGGTGTTGTCAATGGAGACAGTTCTGATCCCGGGACTTCAAAGGGGGTAGTTGAGAGGCTTTGAGGAGCTGTTGGGTTGGTGTGATGGTCGGGAAGCGTGAAGCAACCTAGAATCGGCTCACGATAGCCGTTATTGCCGTTGAAATTTGGTTGTGTTGTAAGAGAGCAGAGGTCGGAAACAGTGCCAGATGGAAAAGATGATGTGGATAACAAAGGATCCAGACATAAATCAGGATTGATATTGACATTTAGATCCAGATCTTGGTCTAATAGTGAGCCTGCATATAACCTGTCGCTGGCGGATATCTCCACGGATGGTATATTATCGTAATCTTGACATTGCGCTAGTATTGAATCCCAGTCGTTATTCTCAGGAGGAGTGGGGAAAGAAATTGGCTCCTTGTGGAAGCACAGATCATCGTTTGGACCTAAGACTTCCATTGCGTTGTAGCCTGGTTAGTGTGACCAGACCTCGTAGAACATGGCCCAAGGATTGTACCCAGAGCAATGGAAGGGATCGTTTCGGACACTAAGTTGGTACTCGTTCTTGCGGGAAAGGCGATTAGCAGAACGTACATCGAAGGAAGGCAGTTGGCCAATTAAGTTGGGGGGTGGGGGTCGTATAGGGAACTGCGAGGTTTTCATACAGGCCACCTTACGCTAATGCATTCAACTTGCTGACCCTGTTATTCTACGATTGTTTTCTGTGCCCATGTAGGGCTAAAATATTCTCAACCATGGAAACTATCGATCCCCCTCCCGTGGCTCGCTGATCTAGACTAGAGCCTCAATAGTTAGGCCTGTGACAGAGAATGGCATAGCAATGTCAAATCAGCGTGATCCGAATGCATTCGAATATGATGGAAATAACGCTATTCCACCAATTGAAGGTGATATCTTGTCAGACGTTCTACTGTATGATCGCGGGAGATTTTCATTTCTGTGGACCCACCCATGTCAATTCTGGATGATACACATTTCATCTCTCTTGCCTATATCTGATGCTAACGAATCTGAACGAAGTCAAGTAGAGTACGCAAGACTTTTTTTTCATCTGCGCTTTTTGATCTTTCCTCGGAGACTCGGTACAGGATCATAAATTTCACAGTCGGCCCTAACCGAAGGTGGAGTGGAGTGCCTCCATGGAGTATCTCCAAGGAGTTAGTGCTTATTTGAGATTTAGCATGCAGAGGGGTGAGGCTTCGGGGATACAACACGAAATTTCGGGAATTCGACACGAGGTTTCATTCCTACTGCATGAGATTCCTGCTTTTTTCCTAAGTCGACATAAAATAATATATAATAAACGGCTAGAAGCTTTCGGGAACATGCCAGTCACTTCTCGGCTTTGTCTATCTCCGTCCATCGCTGACGCTGAGGGAGTGGGTAAACCACGAAGAAACAGACTAAATCATTCGACCAGTATGAAAATGAGCTTGTCCCTCTAATAAATCCAAACCTAACGGGGATCTAGCATCAGTCAATACCCACTTGGACCGAAAACATGAGCGACCATCGTATTCGGCCTTCACTCTCATCGAGACCAGTACCACCAAGCCCGAAGCTTAAAGATTCTTGCGATAGATGCTCTTCCTCTAAGGTGCGCTGCACAAAGGGGAAACCCTCCTGTGCACGTTGCGACAAGCTAGGGTATACGTGCTTCTATAGCCCAGCACGACGGGTCGGCCGACCATATAGACCAAAAGGGTCCATCCCAGAAGAAAATGCCACCGACAAATCACATCAACGGAAAAACGCGCCAACAACAACTTGTTTCATAGATGAGAGCGTTAAGCTCTACTCCCACCGTTGCACATCTTCCACACCAGTCGAGGTGAACCCCGACAGCTCACCTTCAATCAGCCCAATCAATCAGCCCGACACGTCCAGCACAGCACAGCCGCCACTACAAGCCCCAAACAGCCATGATAACTCCGATCCAGACTGTGTATTGGTCGCCTTGGATCTAATTTCATTGCTAGAAGTCTCCGCCACGCAACTCAGGGGCTCAAACCCAATAGACGACATTCTCCTCAGCGCAACGGCACAAGCCATAGGTGCAGCCATCGATCGCCTATGTACAATTTTAGCATGTTCATGCTCCGGGCGGGCTGAAGTGGGAATGCTCGTTTCTGCTATATGTATGAGTATCATCGATATCCATACTGTGTCAATTGCGATGCTAAGGAGAGACTACTCCCATGATGCGGTCCTGAGTCTAATAACGCCTTGGGATACTCCCAGCATTGAGTCCGTATCCAAAACTAAAGCTTGTTTAGTTTTGGGGGAACTTTCTGAAGTCGCAAAGGTCATTTTGCAGTTTATTGAGGGGTATAACCACTGGAATGGGACAAATGGCTTCAGCAATGGTTCAGAGTTACCGGTGGGTATTCTCACCTCGCTGGCTACTTCCTTGCGGGGGAGATTGCAACAGATTACAATGACGCAAGTTGGTCCACGGGTGGCCGAGGTAGGTGAGAGTGGGCGAAACTTGAACAGGTAGTCTATAGAAATTCTATGTAAGCTATGACAATCTATCTACATAAACCACTTCTTCTCTTGCCCAACCACAGTGAAGTCAATCGTTCCTTCTTCGTGTAGTTTCAATAAAACATGCATTACGGATGGCCCGGCCAAAGCGTCCATCCCTGACCCGTAGATACTCGCTGTGACCTCTCGCGTCGTCAACATTGCCATGCCGTTGCTCTCGGCAAATGCAGCGAGAACTCTTTTCTCCCTCATCTCCCAGTGTCTGGTGTAAACCATGAGACTTGCTGACAAATCTTCAATCATAGCGCCGTGTCCAGGATATCCAATCTTAAGGCCCCCGGCGCGCATATCATGTCTCATAATCCGTAGACTTTCCATGTATCTTTTTAGGTCTTCCAAAGCCACGCTGGTTCCATGACCCAGGACATTATCACCTGTGAACATGGCTCCGTTCTCCTCCATGACAAAACACATGTGGTCTTTGCTATGCCCAGGTGTGAATAAAGCTTGCAGCGTGGCTCCTTCAGTCACGAATGTCTGACCATCGTGGATTGGGTTCTGGCCCTGATCAGGGTTTGCCTTGTAGACAGCCGTGGTAAGCTCAGGGTACTCAGCGAGTAACGCCGGAACACCGCCGACATGATCGGGATGCCAGTGCGTCAGCAGAACATGGGATATCTTCAGCTGGTTCTTGTCAAGATATTCGACCAGGGTTTTGAGCCATATCGGACAGCCCTGTCAGTCAAGGTCAACTTAAACTTCATATTAATCAATAGCTTGGCTGGCAATTTCACGAACCTCACCCGTATCTACTAAGATTCTGTCCCGGCCTTTACCAACCAGATATGTGTTGGTCCCTTGTAGTTGCATGTCGCCCGGGTTTCCGCCCATGATTCGCACAACCTCTGGGCTGAGTTGCGTAACCGCCGGGAGACACGGTAGTCCGGCGTTTCTAGCAGCTAGATAGTCACCCCATCCTGACTGGGTGCTTTTGGTTGACATATTGGAGCTGACCCTTGGCGTATAGTCCTGAAACATTGGGAGTGTCAATCAGATATAGGTGACTCTATGTAGTGGATTTCCTCTGCCGGGTGGGGCTTTCCTATCTGAGCTGCCACCGCTTTATGAGGACGCTCAGAGTCAGGCTCACTGAGTACACGGGTTCCAGTTGACCCGTACGCGCTAAAAGTTGACCCCTACTCGCTAATCTTAGTCAGCAAAGCGAGTACGGATCAGGGAGGCAAGGTCAACTCCTAGAGTTGAGACTCGCTTATATGCCACCGAGATCTAGCTATACATGTAACATATAATGATGCAGCTCTTCAATGAGTGCTGCGAGTGGTCTTATATCGGGGCTGATGGTACTTTGTTCTGACCACATCAAGGTGGAGATTTTACCGCAACGCGGCGAAAGACATGAACTTACAACTATTCTTATACCAAGCTTTACCTCAATAGTCGGCATAGGCAGCTATGCTTGCAGAGCTATCCGACCCATAAATAAGGGAAAAGACAAAACCGACTCCAAATACACCCAGGCTTTTCTCTATTCTGCACAGCAAGTCTTGAATAAAACCCCAGCTTCTCTTGATCCCCTAACCCCTTGACCTTGGGGGTGTCTAGGCACAACGTAATGAGCTTCGGCATGCACGTAGAATCGACCAAGCCGTCAAATTGCTCAATACCTATTATTTATGATCTGGAGCTTCCTTGCTGCTCTCCTGAAGCATCTAATCAAACGCACCCTACAACTTTTTCTTCGACAGAAGCGTGTTAAAGCCCCTATGGAGCGTTTCCATCAACACGATATCCATGTTGCTCTCGGTGAACATGTCGGCTAGGTCCGTGAAGTCCGGTTGCTCACCTCCTCCCGCAGCAGTCCATATTTCATGCACCATTTTGCGCAGAATTGCATTTCGGCATCGAGGATCATCCACCGCAATGGCTAGGTTTTCCGTAATGAGGGATGCTCGGCAGAGGTTGGCTTCAGATCCTCTTCTTCTCTCCATACGATGTCTTGCCATTATGCCATCATAGATGTCGCGGTAGTAGGCGAGACATTGGGGCGAATCTTCCCACACACCTTCTGGTTCCACCCCATGTTCCATAGACTCCTTATATCCGTACATAGCCGGGTCCCAGTCGCGCGTGAGCCACCCGGGATATCTCTCGCTGTCAAGAGTGTGAGGCACAGCAGCGACCCCATCCCAATCGATGATACCTTGGAGCTGGCCCTCTTCAGATACTATGAAGTTCTGGATGTCAAAGTCTGGATGTGCAAGAACGAAGGGATCCATTCCACCGGGCTCAGGGATCCAGCTCAGGGATCCAGCTGATCAGCTGGCGCAAGAGCGTTGCAAGACCCCTAGGAACCGGGTTCTGTTCGGGGTGTGTGTCGAGCATGAGGGTGTAGTATGCTTTCGGGTCGCTGGATGCCGCACACTCAATATATATGGGGTCATCGTCTGGAGCTTCATGAACAAAACATCGGTCAAGCATAGCCTTGTGATCAACTCGTCGCATAGGTCCGATATCAGATGGGTTGCCATCGCTTCCAAACAGAAGACGGCCGCCGGTTTGAAATGAAAATCTTTCCAGCTGCACCATTGCCGAGGCGATGCTTTCGAGGGCGCGAATTCGGCGTAAACAGACGGTGTCCAAACCAGACGTCGTATAGAGGGATTCCGGAAATGAAGGTCATATTAATGTAAGGACATCGGAGAGTGTTTTGTGTGGTCGAGGAGAATTCCAAAACATCAGGTAGAGGGATAGTAGTCTCGCGCTTCAACAGGCGCATTGTGTTCGCCTCGGAGGTCAGGGCCGAGGCAGACAACTCATCCCATTTGCTTGCCGTGCCGTTAATGGGGATTTTTGCGATCCAGCGAAGGCCGATGTCAAAGGTCAATGGGAAGAGTACATGGTAAGATCCGTACAAAGGCTCGCCGACTGAGGGTTTCGCATCGGTAGTTTGATAGGGTGGCTGGAGGCGCCGTAGAATGGCGCTCGCAAGCAGGGGCAACTGCTTTCTGTCAAGCGCCGAGAGAACTGCAGAGAAATTCTGCGTTTTCATCATCCTCAGCAGCGTGCAAATAAGGTGACTGTTCGATATGCTGCGGTTGCGCCATTCTTGTTTGTAGAGCAGGGCAAGCGAGCCAGGAAAAGCTGAAGCGGGGTGACTAGACATCTCTAAATGTTGATCGTCCGGCACATGAGACCATCGGATATTGAGCGCATGACTGTTTAAGCGCCGGGTGGAATATCCCCCTTCCTGGCGCTTCCCGAAACACGTTACAGTAGGGACATGTGTCACCTTGACCTATGATCTCCTACGTCGTAACCAACCGCGTAAATTGGGCTGGGATCTCCTCAAACGATGGGACAGACATGCATTTGCACTTCATCCTCTGTACCCTCGCGCTGATGCCGATCTTACAGTGCCTCTGGCAGCCTCTAATCCAATTAATCAACAATTCAGCCCCGATTTTCTTGTGATTTCTGGTGATTTCTGCTTAGAACTATACGTTTGAATGCTGGTTTCAGCTGGGGATAAGAATTTTCCTATTCTCATGTACATTCGACAGAAAGTGTAATAGAACAAAAATGACAAAAGAACAAAGAACATGATCGCCCTTCTAGAATAATGCAGATCCCTTAGTTATGTTTACATGTTTCTGACTAAGGATGTGCATAAAATCCATGGATAGCTTGCATACTGCAGCACGCGAGCCTTATCGGCATAAGTTGTTTGCAACTTGTAGATGTAAGGAATAGATCTAGTTATGCATATGATATATCCTACTTAATCTCCCACGTCAACGCCCTTACTTGTCGTGAAATCACCAGGAACCGGCAGGTGGGTCTGACCTAAATTAGCCTCTCGTGACCGCGACCTCCTTTCCCCGGACATGCTTCAACGTGGCCCTAGTCATTGCCTTCTGACACAGTTCTCGAGATCTTGTGTACCAGGCGTCTCTTCTACGGTATGGCCTTTTTATAAGCGCCTGCCTTACCGTTTCACGTTACCGTTTCGCTTTCTCCGCTCTCCTTTCCCCCACGGCATGATCCCGCAACATGGAATCACTCGTTTATGAGAACTCGCCCTTGGCCGACTACCTCGAAGGTTCGTCAAACCCACCCGAATTATGGAATGCAAACCCACTGACATCCGCGCCAGGCGAAGGTGGACACGAGGAGAGTTGGCCGGTGGAGGAGAACCAAAGCGATGATGATCATACCAGTGCTTTGAACTTTGCCCCTCGAGGGGCTTCCAAATTCCAGACCCGCGTTCGAAACAAGCTACCGAAGCCCCTCGATCTCAGATGTACACCGCGGAGCGAATTTGCCGGTAAACTGTACGATGCTTGCTCGGTATGTCCACTCTCCAGCTTGGGGTACTTCCGCCACGCTCACAAACCCCTCATTTCTAGTCTGCCTTGAACGTCCGACTACCGCGCAGCGATAACGAGCGATTTTTGGAACAATTTGGTTACGTTATTGTCGCATCGCAGCTGCTGAACGAGCACAGCGCCCCCTCCTACACCTCCGCCTCCGATGTCCTCTCAGCAACACAACCCACAGCCCCTCCTTCATTATCTACAACGTTCGGAATACAAGGTGCCATTGTCACGGCCTGCACGTCTTTCTCTATTGCTTGGTTATTACATTGGAGTCGTTCAAGGACAGGGTCGGGACTCAATCCTAAAAAGATTGGAGTGCTCCTGATCCTTGTTCCGGTTCTTGGTGTTATGTTCTACGCCTTTGCGAAACGGCAATGGTTGAAATACCTCCGTCATCAGGCTGTAGAAGCAGCTGGCACATTTATTGGAAATGCCCAGGGCTTTGATTCAGCCGCCTCGGCCTCTGTTGTTTTCATACAGGAGGTTGAACTTGTTTCCCGGGGCTATCGGATGTAAGACTGTCAACTATATGTGGACCACTACAAAAAGCTAACTAGATCTATAGAAGCACACCCCTGCCCCCTATCAGTCGACTCGAGGATCAAGTACAAACGCGCCGATGCTTGAGACTGCGCAGAACGGTTTCAGAGTGCTTTTACTCGATGCTCGAGCGATACGTTCGATCTGAGAACACTCTTCGCCCGCTTACTGACGAGGCCAACCTCGCCAAATATTACGACATTTATGACATTGGACTGGAGGAACTTGGGGCAATTGAATCGTCTCTATCGCATCGAACAAATGATGACCAATACTCGCTGCGCGCCCTCAGGGATCTATTTGGGAAACTCTACAGTGTGCGGAAGAGCGTTTTATGTTGTTTGTTGGCTCTTAGTGCCGACGGTGGAGGTTCCGACATAGCGAGATGGAGTTCAGCCGTTGAAGAGATGCGTGAGCTCGCGGCAGTGACTGGAGACAGCATGTTAAAGATGACTGCTATCCTGAATGAGGAAGATCGTGAGTATCAAACTCTAGTAATGACTTGAAGCTAGCTAACTCTCCCAGGTGACAATATTCCTCCATCGCCATTGCCATCCGCCTCCGCATCGCCAAGCAAGGATCATCTACGGGCCCAAATTCGACGGTTCAGTTCCTTGTCTCAAGGGGTCCGTGCCTTGCATGCCAAAATGCACATTGTCAGCGAGGAGTCACACGCCAGCCTTGAGCGGCCGGACTCTGCTGACTATGAAGCTGCTCTCCTTGCACAATACGACTCGGTTGGCAGCGACCTGAGAGCCCTTCTTCAGGAGTGGGAATCCGGCAAGGCTGCACTGGTCGATCAAGACCGACTTAGTACTGTGGACCGCTCGCGGCCACCAAGTACGTTGTTGATGCCCATGTCTCCCACTCCTAGCCTGGGAGGCTCCACAGCGGTCGAGGGCAGCCCAACCGATGCCCTCAAAGCCTTGAACGGCGAGGGCCGGCCGGACCTGACCCAAACCTACGATGACGAGGAGATTTTCGAAGCCGTTGTCCTTCCTGCATCAAGAAACAAGCGTGTCTCATTGACCCGAGATGAGCGTCTTGCACGTGTACGAGAAGATCGTGCTAGACAGGCGACTGCTCGGGAAAAGGTCGATGCAAATACTAATATGCTTAAGGAGCTGGAAATGGTGATCAAGCAACGACCAGGGAACCACTCTTCCAAAAGGGTAACCAGCATCTAGATAAGGCTGTAAACTCTATCGTTTGCTTGATCCTTTGACAGGACCTTCTACTTTCTTTTACTCCATTTGGCAGGTTTGACCACAACCAGCGCTAGCAGCTGGAAGTCACAAATTGATACCCACAACATGTATAGACGGGACCGGCGACAGCGGTGTTTTATTGGGTTTTCTTTTGCTATTAGCTCTTTATTGATCTTTTCTTTCTTTTTTCTTTTGTGTGATTACTAGCTATTATTCTGTACAGTGATTCTGGCGATGGAGTTTTTTGTCTTTGCATGTCAGCATTGACAGGCATCAGATAGCTATTTGTATATTACTGCAGGTACTTGTGCAAACATTCTTATTATTTCTTTACAGTGAAAGTAGAAATCGTCTAGGGTTGCCCCTATAGGGATGTATAAAATGGAAGGGTGCCTTGCCTTCTTGCCGCCTGAGGCATCAAACTTTACCCAAAAGGGACATATCGCCAAACGCGACTGACCGCGTTTCTTCCCCACCCAAGAACGCGATCCTTATATTAGACTGCTGCCTCTTTCACCTTCACCCAAATACATACCCTTCCACTGTCTTCGCCCCCATCCCCTCTAACATCCTTTTTACGTTCCGAAAATACCCTCACATATTCCTTCTACGACTCTCAAAACACACAAATACCGACAAGAGTAAGTCCGCCAGCTTCAAAATCAAAGAGATCCTTTTGTGCGAAAACAGATCAATTGACCTTCTCTAGTGTTGGAAGCTCGTTTGGAACAGGCCAGCCTTCTGAAGCGCGTATGTGATACGGTGTCCCAAACCCACGACGAACAAAATACTGACTGTTGCGACCAGGTCGTCGACGCCATCAAGGACCTCGTCCAGGACTGCAATTTCGACTGCAATGACTCCGGCATCGCTCTCCAGGCCATGGACAACTCCCACGTTGCCCTGGTCTCCATGCTTCTCCGCGCGGAGGGCTTCTCCCCCTACCGCTGCGACCGTAACATCGCCCTCGGCATCAACCTGCTCTCCCTGACCAAGGTCCTCCGGGCCGCCCAGAACGAAGACATCCTGACCCTCAAGGCTGAGGACTCGCCCGATGCCGTTAACCTGATGTTCGAGAGCGCCGAGACCGACCGCCTCAGCGAGTACGATATCAAGCTTATGGACATTGACCAGGAGCACCTGGCCATCCCCGAGACCGAGTACGCTGCTACTGTCGAGATGCCCTCTGCCGAGTTCCAGCGCATTTGCAGAGATCTCAACGCGCTCTCTGAGTCAGGTACGTTATATATCATTGGGGAGAAAAATGCCAAGTCAGGCTGGCAGAAAAAGAACCTTTATGCTAACCCCCGCAGTCGTGATTGAGGCCAGCAAGGAGGGTGTCAAGTTCTCATGCCAGGGTGACATCGGTAACGGCTCCGTCACCATCCGCCAGCACACCAACGTCGACAAGCCCGAGCAGAACGTCGCCATTTCCCTCTCCGAACCCGTCGCCCTGACATTCTCCCTCAAGTACCTCGTCAACTTCTGCAAGGCCTCCAACCTGTCCTCGTCTGTGGTGCTGCACCTGTCCCAGGAGGTACCGCTCCTTGTCGAGTACGGTCTCGGCAGTGGCCACCTGCGGTTCTACCTGGCTCCCAAGGTAAGTTTTGTATTTCAGTGTCTCATAGGTAGTTGGGAATCGAGCTAACGCGGGGTGTCAACACAGATCGGTGACGAAGAGTAAACAAACCATCCGAGGTTCATGGAGGGACATGGGATATGCTAAAATGAAACTCTATGATAATGGAGAGAACGGAGAGAGGATAGTTCTTTCACTGCATCCCAGACAATGGGGGGATACCAAGACTTTCACGATAATTCACAATTCAGCGGTTGAGGTTTCGACATCGCCAACTTTTTCAAATTATTCACGTCCTCTTCAGAGTACTTTCACATATTTTACAACAATAGAACGGCACAGAGGATATTACATGATAACCCGGCAGGCACATAAAATGTATTTCACTAATATCTAACCCCAATGCCTCTTAATCCAATCCACCCACCACTAGCGACCAAAGCCCAGTGTCAAAAGGAAACCCCCTAAAGACCTCAAGGGACACGGTCAACAACCCCACAAATCAGCAAGGTCGCCAAAAAAAAAACTCTTTCCAGCACTCCCCGGGGAACCAGGGGAGCATCGTAAAAAACTGACCTGAGAAAAAAAAAAAGTGAAGCGCCATCCCCACCAGAATGATCGGAATCGAATGATACCATCCACTCCCCTCCAACGGAAGGAAGCAGAGCAAGGTATGCTGCGTATTGCACTAAAGTGTCATCACACACAATCTCCGCACCGACTCTCCCATGGGGCTTAAGAAAAGAGACCGCGAGGCCTCCTTTCCATCACCCCGATGTTTCTGATGCCAAGTGCAGGTGTGGTAAAAGTGACCTAGGTCGCTCTAGGATCACACCAGGCCCTCGCGGGCAGGACCGGCGCCGACGCGCAATGAAGAACGACGGCGCGGGTTTGGGTTTTGAAGATTCCTCCGAATTTCTCATTTGCAAGGGGTCTCGGGCGACCTGGGCTGGACCCAGGACGTCCCGAGGACGGGCGCGAAGCTCCGTCGTGTGTAGCAAAGAAACGCAGCATTGGTGGGGATGGCGCTTGGGGAGGGAAGGAAGTTTTTGTGACTCAAGAATATTTATAGGTTTGGAGAGTGGGGAGGGGGGTTTACCGCTTTCTGTTTTTGTGTGTTTGGTTTGGTTGTTGGGTGTTTGATTGGTTGGGTAGGGAGGTATATATAACTCATTGTTTCTTGTTTCTGTTTGTCTTCGTCTGTCTTGGTTGGAATTGCTGATTGTTTGATAGATTTATAACGGATTATGGCTACTTGATTTCTTATGCTGAGTTGATAGATTTGTCTTCATATTGGCCTATCTGACACGAAAATAACAGCCGAAATCTGCCCAGAAGTGTGCCCGAAATTCTCACCTTGATCATGAGCTGTTGGTTGGTATATCACTGGTTGATGTCTTCTAGTCTCAAAGATCTGTCTGTCCACCGAGTAGATTTCGACGCCGAGTGGAAGTACGAACTGGCACCGACGAATTGCGAAGTGCCTGTCCAGCGCCATCAACAGCCTCGATGATAGTCCAAGCAAAGAACTTCTCACTTTCAATCCGTGTCTCAAACCCATGTTTCTCAAAATGCCCGATAAACTCGTACCTACCCCACTGCTGCCGCGAAACATAAACCTTCCACCCTTGCACTTCAGTCGCCCCATTCCAAGAAACAAACCAAACAGTCGGACCTTCAATACCCTCAGACATAGCATAAACATCCGGAGAAGTCGTCGGCACAGTGGTAAAATTAGCCTTCCAAGCACGATACCAATAACCAGTCGAATCGTCCAATTTTGCCTCAAACACCACGCGGGAGCCGTCCAAAATATGCTCAGTAAGGGATTGTTCAGCTCCCCAAGAAATAAAAACATTCCCACTCTCCAAAGGCTGTACACTGCCTTCTTTTTCCACAAGAAGACCCCGAGGCGAAGAGTATCGATGTACGAGAGTGACATGCATAGCATCCATATCGATGCGCAGTACAAGACCAGATGATGAATGTGCTGTCTGGTGATGTTTATCAAACGCGTTATTAAACAACGATATCGTCATGCCTCCTTCATCTTCATCTCGGACTCGGACATGGTGTTGAGAACTAAAGTTCAAGCCGGGCTCGAATGTAAAATCCGAGTTATTGCCGCCGAGTCTCCACAAGACGGATCCGTCTCGGGGTGATATCTTGTATATAGTACTTGTGTGCCGTCCAGAGATCAAGTAACCCCCATCTTGTGTTTTGTCGACTGAGTTGATGTGACTGATTAGGTGTTAGCTGGGACATTGAATAATGCTGCAAGACTTGAAAATACATACAAGAAATCCCAATCTGTTTGGGGGGTAAGACCGTCGCCATAGTGGTCCCATCCAAACTCCATGTTCGAATCCTTGAGATCAATGTGATCGGCCGGATCCCAGGTAAAGAGGACTGTTTGAGATGCAATGTCGACTTCTTGGAATCCAGTCGTCCTCAGGAATCCACTTGCTGGTCCGCCGTACGATGAAAGATCCCACGGTCTGGTCATTATCCATGTTGTCAAAACGGCGGTTCCGTTTTCGACGATTTTCAATTCATGGATGTCACAATCTCTGCCAGCTTGGATTTCAGTTGAGTCTCGTTTTCCTTCGGTCGTGTGTAGATCTCTGTCTATAACAATAGCCGATCCTGTTGATTTGAGTGCATCTATAAGGTTACGTGTCAATTCTGTCATACACAGCCTGTCATGGCCGGCAATATGACAGGGATGGAAGTTGTGTGCGAAATCATTATCTTCGGCGCCATTCCACACTAGTTCCTGTATAACTTGTAAGTGATATGTATGATGATAGACCGTTATACCTAGACAACGAATGACTTACTCCAGTGTGACTGTAGATGTATGGACCGTCTTTGTAATTGGTAAGGTGATACGGAGAAAGGAATATATACCCCTGAGTGACATTGCCCTCTTCATAGTGAGTCACGTTCAAAACAGGGGCGCAGAGATCTGGCCGCTATCGGACATTTTAGCCGTTGTGTTTCGAGGATTGTTAGGATTAGAATTCATACCGACTGAAAACACTGGGTCGGGCTTTTTTTTGCTTCCAATGCATAACATGGTGAGAATATCATCCAGAGAAGGAGAAATCTCCACAGGTCCATTACAGCGGCCATGGGTCAGGCGTATTGGACCGCACGAGTTCCGGGATTTGCAGATGCTGTCTTTGAATTTGGCAGGCTCAGAGAAAACATTCTTTGGCAAGTTAAGAACGATAATCCGTCGATTTTCTGAGGGTGTGTCACCTCAGCTGCAGCTTGAGAATGCAAGGGAGATCATCCATTCTACAAAAGTGACAGATCCAAAGATGACCATCCAATGTTACTTTTTTGCATACACATCCCCACCATCATTTGTTTTTCTTTCTATTCCTTTGGTCCAAAGGTCTGAAGATCCGCAAGACCTAAAATGAGGCTGTCCTGCATACTGTAATTGATTAACAGCTGTAAATACTCAAATTATAACTTCATCGAAAGCCCCAAATTCTCAAATGCCCGAACAATATACCTTTCCCCGTTGACGTCCACTTTGTCCCCTACCTTCCAACGCCCCTCGCCAGCAAACCCATCTACCATAGAAGGCAAAGCCCCAGCAACCTCCCCAACGACATACTTTTCCTTCCACCCAGACTCCCACTCCTCCCTCCTAGCACTAACACCAGCACCAGACTTCTTAACAACCAGCGCACCGGATGGATCCCTCATCCGCGCATGAATCTGAGTCTGTCGCAACGCCAAATACGTACCCCAAATGCGCCCAAGGAAAGTCTTAACAACTTGCACTTCCCCTTCGCGATCAGAGCCAGAGATATCCCCATTATCAGATTCAAGAACCCAAGAAATACCCCCATTCCCATTACCCCCTCAGGCCCCTCCCTGAACGGCAATTCCCTCCAGACCTCCTCATACTCGCACTCAGGCGCACCGGGTAAATCGGATCGAGGCATAACACCCGTTTCGAGATCATCGCCATTTGGCAGGGAAACAAAGGTACCACAGTCGACACTTTCAAATGCATCGTGAGAGTCAAGTTCGTGGGAAAAGGATACTCGTACTGCGCGGAGGTTAGAATGTGTCTCACACTTCCCGACTAGATATCTGCATCGGAATAACGTATCCCGATATACATGTACACACAAGGATCTTGACTCTCGACAATTCGCTGCCCGGCAATCGCCCAGTCAATCATGCCTGTTTCCTTTTCCATTCGTAGATCTAGGTACCAGTCTTTGACGGACATGACGATTGTATCTGTTGTTTCCGAGGGCGGGTCTGGGAGCCAGCGGATTGAGATCCGCGTTGAGAAGCGGCATTCGGATGTTGCGGGTTTGGTAGGGGACATTTTTGAAGGTTTGTGTTTGGTGTGTCTCTTGATGTAGGACGGTGTTGAGTCTTTAGGAGTTGGATTGGATTACGAGGTGGGTTGGGGCTGGTGATGTTATTTGTGTGACTAGGTTAGGTGTGGCCGGGGTAACTGGTGCCCAGTCGGCATGGGAGATCTTATAGAGACGAATTGGGAATGTCGAAGAGATTCCTGTTAGTTCAGATGGAGATGTTGCTTTTTCTTATCTGCCCCTCATGCCCCGCATCGGTTAGAAGTCAAGTTCCGATCTGGCGGAGTTTGCCGCTTAGAAGTATACAAGTATTCATCTAAAGCATGCTAATATCTAGATGAGAGTGTCTTGTATGATATTTCTAATATTCTTTGTCGGAAACTGGTGCTATCCAATACGTCACTACTCTGACTATCATTCAACAGCAGTAAAAACCAATCTACAACTCTGCCCCTTAGGCCTCGAAGAAATAATCTGATCATCCAACTTCATAGAAGCAGTCATATCCCCCGCAATCGTAGTCCTATACCGAGAATACACCTCCCGAAGAAGAATCTTCATCTCAACAAGCGCAAGACTAAACCGCAAATCCATTAGCAATTAAACACCTTCAAAGCAAAACAAAAAAATACAACTTACTTTTTCCCAGTACACCCCCTCCCACCCGTAGCAAAAGCAAAGAAAAGCCTATTCCTCTCTGCAGCACCCCGTTCCACAAGCCATCGATCCGGCCAAAACTTCTCCGGCTCCGGAAACACAGTCTCATCAATCCGATGCACAGAATAAGGCTGACAACTAACAATAGTATGCTCGGGAACGAAGAACGAATCAATAACCCGTCCCCCAGCAGGAACATATCGCGGCAAAGACATAGGAATCGGAGGCGCACAACGCAGTCCCTCTTTAATAACAGCATCGAGGTAGGCATAACTATCAAGAGATGCATCAGCCGGGGCAGAAGCTAACTCTTGGTATAGCCGCTGCTGGAACTGCAGGTTATGCGGCTGTGACAGTTCCCACATTAGGAAACAGAGGCCGTCGCCGGTTGTGTCGATGCCGGCGGCCATGTGGTCTTTGCATTCTGCTGCTGCTTGCATTAGGTGTAGGTTTGATTCTTTGCGTTTGAGCTTTTCCATTAGGGAGTGGGGGTCGTGGGTTTGGAGGGCTGCGCTTTCTTGGACGTATTTGTTTGCTTTTGGGGCGCTGCGTGGGTGGAGAAGGGTTGGGAAGTAGGGGGCTAGGGTTGGGAGGTAGTATTCCAGTAGGTTTTCTGGGATATGGTTAGTTATGGTTGTGTTTTGGAAATGGGCTGGTGCTTACTTTGGAGACTTTGATGGTAGGTTAGTTCATGCATGATTTCGTAGTCTTGGGGATCGTTGAGTGATTTGAGTCCACCGGGGCTGAACATGAAATGGGTCACGCAGTCGAGGGCGTAGCAGTGGAGCAGGGACTGGTTGGTGAGATGGGTTAGTACATGTGTCTCTATAGTTCCCTGTGGTTTCGACGTACATAGACATCCACGCTCTTCTGACCAGCTTCGACACACTTGGATACGATGGTCGTGGCTCGTTCATGGATAGCGGCCATGGGCTTTTCCTTCATGATATTGGACATGGCATATCGTTCAGCAAAGATGCGTTTTCTCTTGCTATGCTACTTATTGTCAGTACAATGCTGCGTAACTACTTTTCAGAAGACTCACCTCATCTTTCTGCAAAGTAGAGAACATCGTCCTGGCTTTTTATCAATGATCTGCTAAGCCTATACCTGCGAGTGGTACTCACTTGATCTTGAACTGCCTGAACAGATCATAATACTCGGTTTTGTCATACCCACTCCCCCCAGAAGCATAGATCTCCTTGATAGCATCCAGGCTCGTGAATGATACCTCATTCGGTCCGAGCCGGGCCACTGGCCCATAGATCTTATGCAATGCATGGATAGATTCGCGCCGGTTAGCAGTGAATTCTTGGTACTTGATCCACAGACTTGTGAATCGTGTATACCATGGCCCTGGTATTTTTGACAAGGGCGAGAGCAAACCTCGAATAACAATGAATCCGAAGATTAAGACAGCACCTGCCCACAGTGACAGCATATTGACGTTGTAGAACAATGTTAGTTTCAGTGTGATTTAAGATAGTACCTAATATCTTAAAAATCCAAGATGCAGAATTCTTGTAGCTCTATATATACCGATCGCATAGGACTTTCATTATATGGAGAAGACACAGATAGTCCTAGCCCAAACGGCTAACGTTAGCCGATATCATTGGAGTGCGGGGGTAAGTGCGATAACGTTGGAATACCCCACGCCAAAAAGGGAAACCATAGGAGAATCTGAGATTGAATGCTTGGGTAATTGGAGATACGTTAGTGGTTCCCTCCTGAAGCCTATCCCTGTATTTTGTGGCGCTTTGATCTACAGATAAGGCAGAATTTACGACAATAGAAAAATGATCGACATGATAATTAGATCCTCACATCATGGAGAGAGCCTATGATGAGATGTTTAAAAGTTGATACTAAGTCAGACCTCGTTAAACGCATTTCAATGTTGGCCATCTTTGGACTTGTCGGTGACTAACTACTAGGATAGAGTCAACGAGCGGATCCGAGGCCGAAACCAAAGCAACAAAGCCAGATCCTTCCCTATCTCCAATTGTAGTAAGCGAGCTGGATATGTCTCCGGAGTGGCATGTATATTCAATGCCATCTGTTGTCTACTGTCTGACACCATACCTATCACGTGACCCGATAAAACCATCCCCAGGATGCTGTGACGAGACTGTGGCTTGTTGAACCTGCTACTGCTATCTCTTTGGTCGGCCTAACAATCTGCAGAGGTCCAGTGGACTAGCACTGCCACTGAATGGGGAGTGGTGTGGCTCATCCGTTTCAGTGTCAGGCGTGCCAGCTGAGCCGGATCAATGCAGATCTATCAATATCTGAGTCGAATCCTCCGATATACTGAAGTTCCTCAGCAAGTACAAGTATATGGTGACTGGTAATGGGGATGAACCTGGATCTAGACCTCAATGCAAGGTGTCGGTAGCATATGCATGGTTGGCATGAACCTGGCACGCAGCTCCAAAAGTACGGGTGCGAACACCCTGGGTTGGATCGTTTCAGCTTGTTAAAATGAGGAACCGAGGAAAGCGAAGATTAAAGAACGGGGGCGCAACAACATGAAACACAATGGTGTGCTCCGAAAGACACGGTACACGGTGGATCCCGTGATACCTCAGCCACTCGTGGCTATTCCGTGTCTCACACATTCTCAGGAGTGGCTGTGGCTTGACAGGTTGTCACAAGTAAAGAGACCCTGGATTGGAATACTGTAGTACATCGATACCCTCAACTGTTAAGTTAACGTTAGTGTCAATACCTGTAGTTGTGGGGGTTAGCGTAGGCAGCCACATTAAAACCCACAATGGTACGCAAAACGATGGAAGTGTTCTGGACTCGACTTTTAAAGGTTTGTACCTGTCGGCGCACAATATGGATCAACTCCACCATTCAGGAGAAATGGCGTAGATTACGATGGAGTAAAAGATTCTAGACATCCCGTGTAGAGTAGTAGTAAGCAGGGCTGAGAGTCTCGGCATGCTCTGTTGTGTGTTGGTATGTGCTCCAACCCCAGATACTTTCCCCCCTAGTATCTTTCTCTCTCTTTTCATCCTGTCACTCATTCACTCGTTCAATTCCAGCATTGGGCCCCTACTTCCACCCTTGCTGTCCTGTCGCTGATCCCATCTCCTCTCCCCCCCGCCTCCCGCCTCGGAAACACGCGGGAGTGAAAAAAAGCCTTCATCGCGACTGGCTCGAGAGTCTGATGTTCCTGAGTCCGACCGTCTAATTGCCTGCGAATCCCGGCTGCCAAGCACCCAAGCCCCCCCATTCATTCTGTTTACCCCCGGGCTCCCACCTGACTTATAAACAAAGCCACCGTCAGGTGGTCACACCGTCACCGTGCCTTTCCCTCACCACGTTGACCCGAGCTCCGTCACGGAGCCTCTCGGCAAAATTCCTTCACACGGTTCGCGCGCCTCGCTCTTAGGGGGCTCTTTTGACCCTGCCTTTAGACGAGGGGGAGGGTTTCGCGCCAGAGAAGGATATGCAAACGTCGCTCCTGCGAGCAAGCCCGGCGGGATGTACATGCCCAACACCCACTGGACATGGTCCTTTGCGATCGTCACGCTTATCCAAACACTGGTGACACTCGGACTTGAATGGTATGGAGGTCGCCTGCGTGGATGGAAATCGAATACTGATCGCTTTTAGTTATATCTTCGCCAACTTCCAGATCCAAGAGATCCCGAACGACAGTCCTTCATCCAAAACTATCCCCACTTTCCTCGCGCTGTACTCCTTCGGTTTCCTCTACGAACTCGTTCTGGTCTACGATGCTCTTCGCATGAAGAACACGATTCAGGTCATCGGACTGTGTATTTGCAATATTGGACTCTTGATTTATGGCGCTGTTCAGGTGAACCAGATTCGAACTGCGGTTTCGGTCTTGGCCGACATGGACACGATCAGTCCGGTTGTCTGGGCTCAATCCGAACCGTTCCTTATCATCATTCCGTGCATCGTTGCATTAGGAACATTCTTGATGACCTTTGTCGCTTGGAAGCTGTACGATGAGTTCGCATGGACAATCTACAAGCACATCAGTGCCGATCTGCAGATGAAGCGCCGCTACCTTACCTATCAGGTTCGTCTTTCGCCTACTCCTCCGACCAACACAACTAACTGGTTAGATCTACATCGCGCTGTTGAAATTTGATTTCTTCTTCTTCCTAGGCTTCACAGTCCAGTTCCTGGTCCTGGTTTCCTCAGCCAAGATGGACGCCGAGTTCGCGCTCACGGTAGCCGCCATCCCAGTGACCATTATCATTCTAGTCTGCGGTGCATGGTTCGTGCGACGAGAAACCACCGCGGGCATGGTCTGCATCATCGTAAGACAACCACTTTCACCTTCCTATCCAACTACTGACAGTATGACCAGCTCCTCTTGTTCGCAGCCATGGGCTATTTCATCTTCAAGCTGTTCCGAATGTACGACCCGCTAACAAGCCCACAATACCTGCCCGCACGACCATCGATGACCTTCTTCGCAATCATCACCCTGGTCCTGATTGTGATCACCATCATCAACGCTTGCCTGTGCACGAACAACTTCAACCGCGGCCTGAAGCCCCACATCAATAAGAAGAAGAACAAGTCGGCAGAAAAGACAACCGAGCTCTCTTCAAACCTCACCCAAGTCCCCTCACGGATGATGATCGACTAACCGATCAAATCAACGAGAAAAACGGGTATTTGTTTCTATAATTACTTTGGGGCGTTGAATTTCGGAGCGTTATGTCTTTTCTTTCCTTCCCTTTCTTTCTCACATATGTGAACATCCAACCACTGGGCACCGATTGAAATTTAGCCTGATACTTTTGTCTTTCCTTTCTTATCTGTGGTTTCCAGCCTCGGCATCATACCTCTGTTGACCACCCCTACCCCATATCCCATATCATTCCCCCTTCCCAAAATTCCTGTGATTCTATTTTCCCTTCCTTTTCCCCTTTCCTTTCTTTCCTTTCCTTGCTCTCTTTTACATACCCCCTCCCTCTCTGCACGAGTACTACCGACGGCGTTATCTGGTTGGTTTGATTCCCCGGAGGTGTTCTCCATGTCTGTATGACAAGCCCTTCAACGCTACAATATGAATGTGTGCTAGTCTTCTTAATATCAATAGACTAGACATCTGGATGTTTTCCTCGTAAACGAGATCGGCCTCTTGCTAAACGATCGCCGATCCTAAAGTCAGCGTGCTTTGCCATTTTGTAGACTGGAACTGTAAGACTCATAACATCGGTATTTGCACCCGATAATCTCAAAATGATAGCGTTGTGAACATGAAAGTGGAGCCGAGCTTCTCATACCTCGTTTCTTTGATTTGAGCTTTGCCTTACGCTCAGGCCTAGTCTTTGTTCTTGGATGGAAGTTACTCGGCTGTTTGCTCGGCTGGAAAGGGTGCCTTCTTTGGCTTCTTCACGATCTGGAGATCCTTCTGGGACCGGAGCCATTACTGATCCTCGAAGTCATGGCCCTCTTCCTTGTCATAGGTACCACACTTCTCGTCATCAAAGCCTTCTGTGACTTTGGTCGCGTGGATGAAAGATCTAACGATAGAGTGCAGTGTATGGATGTCGTCTTCTTCGGCATGCTCGATTAATTCAGCGTCTTCTATGCATGACGCATTTTGGATGTGTCGAGAGAGTAGGAACAAGCTTGTTGAAGGGGTAAGCATAATGAAGAGAATGGTGGAAGGAAGAGAATTGGGAACGAGAAAGGTGAAGGGAGAGGTACTTTGTGCAAGTAGTCGCGTTCGAAGTCCTCTGTCCCACGTACGATCTTTAAGTATTATTGCTAGAGAATGAGACTTCTGATAATATTTCTAGTCAGCTCTTTCTATATTAACTGATGTAGAGAAGTTCCAGGCTAACCCTCCTCCTCATAGCATGTCCTCATCACCATTTTTCTCGCATTGTTCCAGATCACGGGTGTATTGGTGGATGCACGGTAGATCAGTTGAGCTGTAGGAGCTATTACATTAGTCTATACACTGGATAACCTCGTAATGATAGCTCAGTGAATGGAAAATGAAGACAAGACCATGCCTCATTTCTTCAGCTCTTTGACTTGCGCTTCACTTTGCGTGTCTCTGGCTTCGTCGCCTTGTCCTTGGTCTGAGCATGTGTCTTCTGAGCTTCATCGTGATATGCGCAGCCTTTTTTGGCATGTTGGTTGATTTGAGTGTATCCTGGGCACGTCGCATGTTGAAACTGTGAGTGGAGAGAAATTCTTGAAATTGTGGTGTGCCGGAATAGATTTGGAAAAAGGAAAGGTGGGTTGAAGAGAGGATAAGAACTGGTAAAGAAATCTGAAGACGTGTTTTATATCATTATAATTCCTTGTTTTAGAAACTCTTGTTGCTCTGCAGACGTGTCGGTGTCTCTGCCATGGAGTTGTATCTCACTTCATGTCGTCGTCAGGACCTATCTATCTAGTTTCTTGTCTTTCCACATGGTACCTTTTTTATGCCATTCTTTAAATGACAGTCTTTGGTGTATAGGACTTTAAGACCTCGATATATATCTATGAACCCATGAAGCTGCATATAATGTGATTACGCTTAGTAGAAAATTATAAAGCTATTCGGCTCACTATATTCCATTTACTATGTGTAAACCCACGAATATTCCAAGGTTAGCGAGTTTTCGAAGGTGAGAATTGGTATAGACGAGGATGAACTACTTGATGTTCGACATTTTGATTGGTGGACCTAAATGTATTGGTAATACGTGTAATTATGGCCAAGTTGGCCCTGAACAGCCAGCTGGAACAAGTCGGATACCGTATGACCTAAGAAACCGTGATCGTGGCCTCAACTCCGCAAACCTCCCTCTCCCTCTTTTTGTCCAGATTCTCTCTCAAGCTCCTTTCCTTTCTTTTCTTCTGGAACTCAATTTCATCTATCCTCTAATCCGTTCTCCGTCTCCAATATTTCATCCCCGACTAATCACAATGGTGAGTCCTATCCAATCCATCGACCGACCACGACGATCAAGCCAGCTCGTTATTCCATCCACCAACATCCATTGAAGCCACTCAACCCGACAATGCCACAGAAACTGACATATTCCTCAGGCTTCTCCCCGTCCCGCCTCTCCCCTGACCTCCGGCGCCGAATCTGGCGCTGACTCCAAGTCCGCCGGTGCTGCTGCCACCGGCTCTTCCGTCAGCCGTCCCTCCTCGCCCTCTACTCCCGGCGGTCCTCGCGCTGCCATGCGCCGCCGTGCCGCTGCCGACCACAAGGAGACTCTGCGCAATGCCCGCCCCAGCTCCACTCGCTCTGCTGGTGCCGGTGGTTCCTCCGGTACCATGCTGAAGCTCTACACCGACGAGAGCCCCGGTCTGCGCGTTGACCCCGTTGTTGTTCTGGTTCTGAGCTTGGGTTTCATTTTCTCGGTTGTTGGTCTGCACGGTAAGAACACCTGGAATCGTATTGCTGGTAGACAGCTCAGGTGTGAATGTGTGTGCTAATTACTCCTTTAGTCATCGCCAAGGTCACCCGCAAGTTCTCCGCATAAATTTGAACAACCTCCCTTCTTGCACGGTCGATATTTCGTGAGATAGCCTGACACGGCCCATGTGCTCCGGGCATTGACTACGCGAAAACTCGAACTCGAACCCCCCTCCTCCTACCACCTCCTTCTCTATACCCTATGAACTTTCGGCCATTATCTACCGATGGCGCTTGAATTATTCATTCCGAAACAGCTGGCGTGATTCCGTTTTCATTTTGTGGTGTTTCATTTGCGGTTGCAAAAGAGTCCCTCAACGACCTATCGGCTGTATAGGTCAGTCTGGATAGACTTGATCCTGTGGTATCTCTTGATTTTCTGATGCCATACGTTTGTTCCTTGGCGATATTATGCGCTGGATTGAGCTGTAGCAACTAGAACCTGGAGTATCACGGGTTCTATCTCGACATTGTCTGTACAATATGAGTCTTCAATGTGTACCTGACATTGAACTAACTTGGTACCCTGAATTTTGGCTCGTTCTATTCATGCATAGTTATTCATTTTTCAATGTTCCTCCCATCGGGTGCGTACATCATCGTAGTGCGTGGAAACCCAGTCCACCTCGTTCAGTAGTACTATCAAATCGTCATGACGAACCTCGTTACTACCATCTCGCAGGTTCATGGGTGACTTGGCTTCCCATAGCCTAGTTCATACAACCCTGCTACTCCTAACTGTGTTTCATTACCGTTACTATCGTGCATGATATAGAGGCATACCATTTCAGGACAAGATCAATCACACAACCCTATCATCACCTAAACCCACCCATTGTGCCGGCCAGAAACTCAGACATACGAGAATGTGACCGGAGAGACAGCCTGGATATTTTCAGTGTAGCAGAGGCAACTGTCATTATATATACAGGGGATCGCATTGTAGATTGATTATCGAGCGTCTTGGAAAGACGCATCATAGCGCCTGTAGCTATAGAATGTTTCTTCATTGTACTTAAGAACTCTAGGGGCTGAAGACATATAGAGCTTGAAAAGTTAGGGGTTGACCTTGGTCCTGGGGAGTGTCTTGGACAGGACTACGTGGAAGGATATCTCGCGACGGCGGGTACCTATATATTCATGAATATAACTACATGTAGGGCCTTCTGTAACTTTATGTCGAGGGTTAATAATCGGCCGTATAACATTATTTGATATGGTTCCATAGTAGCTTACACCCTTTGATACTATGTCTACGGCCGTCGGCCCGTCGGCCACTCTGGGTTGTTTATCTCGTCTGACTAACTTCTGGCAATTTGGCCTATCAAAATCAAAGTATTTTGAACCTTTGCACACAGGATGCCTTGTTCTAGATCGTGCATGGACTGTGGGGTCGTTTGAATATCCGGGGAACAATTGACCAATGCATGGGGTCTTAGCGGGAGACCGTTGTCTGTAAGTATCTAGAAAGCGTCTGAACAAGGAACAGAAGCTCTTCTCTAGTAGACCTGGAAGACGAGTTCTCTTAAAAGATCTCAATAATAGCTGATCAATATATCCTAGCCTTGTGATATTGAGAGTAGACCTTCCAGACCGTTATGATATGCCCTACGAAACAATTTTAGAATAAGCAAGCTACTAGATATCTGACAGCGAGTATTTATCCTAAATAACAGGTAAAGTAGGTCACCTAATTGGCATATCACATATAAACACGCCAAGAGGAGGTAGATAGTGGACCCTGACCAGAAATAATGCGATCGAGTAAAAGTATGATATCTCTCCTATTAGACCCGACATCCCCGGACCCATCCTCTGTAAGCATCTTGCATATAATTGGTGTTAGGAGGAAAGCTCACTGCCGAGCAACTCTTAGTCTCCTCGGGAGGTCTTATCTTGCTCCCTGCCTGGCCAATCACCGCCGAGCCACAACCCTAACTGATAACACCCACCCACCAATGGCGAACATCACAAAGCCTACAACACACCAATTGAATGTTCAATTGACTCCAAAATCCCCAGAGTGGCCGATATACCGAGACCTACTTTCTAGTCTCAATACACATGTGCCGCCCCAGACGCAAAAGCGAAGGGCATTACGAGAGCCACAGCTTATCTGACAATCACATTACATCCCTATCTAAGCTTCAATCAAGGATCAGCATGTGCCCCAGATGCGAGCTCGGAGTAGTGGCAGTCTCCGATGCTACACGTCCTGCCCTATATGAAGTCGTTATCCTCCGGTCTGTGTATGACACTTCCCAATCCAGGACCCATACTCAAGCACAGAGTACCATTTGCAACTGGAACACCATTGGCTGAGTTTACCAATTGGAAGCAATATTTTATAGCCTCCATCCCTTGCTGGTCCTACCTCATCCAGCTATGGCGGACTCGGTGACCTTCACAGCGCCCTTGTCCAAGGCTTTTGGATATGGAATCATCCTTGGACTTGGCTTTGCCTTTGCCTTGTTGATGATTTTCATTACTTGGGCTTTGAAACGGTAGGGCTCTATAAGTCACTTGATACCGTTTGAGTATGCTAATAATACCCGATTATAGCTACCAACATGAAGTCCAGACATCAGAAATGTTCTCCACTGCCGGCCGGTCTGTTAAGTCTGGACTCGTTGCTGCTGCTGTGGTTAGTAGTTGGACATGGGCTGCTACCCTTCTCCAGTCCTCTGCAGTGGCATATCAATACGGTGTTTCGGGTCCTTTCTTCTATGCATCGGGTGCGTATCCTCCATATACAGATGGAAAGAATGTGATAGCTAACATCTATTGTATATAGGTGCCACCGTCCAGATCCTTCTCTTCGCAACAATCGCAATTGAACTAAAACGCCGAGCTCCAAACGCCCACACTTTCCTAGAAGTCATCCGTGCCCGCTATGGAACCATTGTCCACTGCGTATTCATCGTCTTCTGCCTAATGACCAATATCCTCGTCACAGCAATGCTGCTCACCGGTGGAGCAGCCGTGATGACCTCCCTAACCGGCGTACCCACCGCAGCAGCCTGTTTTCTGCTCCCAATCGGTGTGGTCTTATACACCCTGTTCGGCGGTATCAAAGCCACCTTCATCACGGATTACATGCACACAGTAGTAATCCTCGTGGTAATCTTGCTATTCGCCTTCTCCGCCTACGCCACCAACGCCGAACTCGGCTCCCCATCCAAGGTGTATGACGCCCTAGTCGCAGCTTCAAAGCGCCACCCCGTTGAGGGCAATGCAGAAGGCAGCTACCTAACTATGCGCTCGAAGGAGGGTGGCATTTTCTGGATCATCAACCTAGTCGGAAACTTCGGCACCGTCTTCCTCGACAATGGCTACTACAACAAAGCCATCGCCGCAAGCCCCGTGCACGCTTTCCCCGGCTACGTGATCGGTGGTCTCTGCTGGTTTGCCATTCCCTGGCTTTGCGCCAGCACAATGGGAATCGCCGCATTGGCACTGGAGGGGACTCAGCGCATGAGCGCTAACGATGTCACCGCCGGACTGGTTCTCCCCTTTGCAGCGGTCAAGCTCCTGGGTTATAGCGGTGCTGTTGCCACGACACTGATGATCTTCATGGCTGTGACATCTGCCTTCTCGGCACAGCTGATTGCCGTTTCCTCGATCTTCACCTACGATATCTACCAGGCCTATATCGACCCCTCTGCTAAGGGTAAGAGACTCGTTTGGATCTCGCACATGTCCTGTATCGTCTACTCAATTATTATGGCTGGCTTTGCTACGGGTCTCTACTACGCCGGCATTGGCATGGGATACCTATACCTACTCATGGGCGTGATCATCTCCTCAGCCGTCTTCCCCGGAGCAATGACCCTCCTCTGGAAGGGTCAGAACCACATCGCAGCAGCTGTCTCACCACCCCTCGGTCTGGCAGTATCCCTAATCGCCTGGCTAGTAACAGCAAAGAAGGAGTCCGGCATCCTAACCGTCGACACGACGGGCGCCAAGTAAGCATCCCAATCTCCATCACCAACTCATCATCCAACTACTGACATTATATCCCAGCTACCCAATGCTAGCAGGCAACGTCGCGGCCCTGTTGAGCCCAGTCATCTTCAGCCCAATCCTAACCTACACATTCGGCCCCCAAAACTATGACTACGAATCCATGCGCCAGATCCGCAAAGTAGACGACTCAGAAGTCGCCGCGGCAGCGCACATCGACCTGGAACTCGTCCCCGGTGAAACAAACCAAACGCAGACCCAGAGCGAAGAAGAAAACCGCAAACTCAACCGCTCGGCACTCTACGCGCGCACGCTGACCATCTTCATGGCATTGGCATTGCTGATCCTCTGGCCGATCCCGATGTACGGGTCTTCGTACGTGTTCAGTCGGAAGTTCTTTACCGGGTGGGTTGTTGTTGGTATTATTTGGTTGTTCTTCACCTTGTTTGGGGTTGTTATATTCCCGCTTTATGAAGGGCGTGAGAGTATTTGGAGGGTTGCGAGTATGATGGCGCTTGATGCTGTTGGGAGGAAGCCGACTGTTTATCGCGGTACTAAGGCTGGTGGGACTGGGGCTGGGGAGGCTACGCCTTCTGGAGTGCAGACTCCTGATGCTGTTACGGAGAAAGGGGAGAAGGTTAAGGGAGACGAGGTGTGATTCGGTGGTTGTTTTTTTGTCCTTGTCCTAGCTATTTATACCCCTTCTTGCTATCTATTCGAATTCAGATGCACATTTTTATGTCAAGATTGCTTTGTCTGCCGTTTGGCACATTTCTCTTTCCGATAGGCTAAAAGGTGGAGAGCGAGAGAAGGAAGAATGATGTATTGTCTATGGAGAGACAGGAAACTGAATAGTTCTAGGAGCTAGGGCAAGCAAAAGCTTGAACCGGAAGACATGTACGGCAGCCTCCGCACTGCACAAGCTAGGCCCCCTAAGTTAGCACAAGATGTAGAGTTTGAGTGTTGTCTTCTGATTCAACTCACGTCATTGGTCTTTGTTCCCGTGAAACGGAGGGCCCGACTATGTATCATATCCTGTGTCTAAGGCAGCGCAGAGGTCCCGAACAGCCGCTGCAGTGGACTGGATTGCATCTTAAGTGGTATAGGTGGTATAGTTAGTAGTGACACTCGGCACTAAAGGAGTAGGCGGGTGGTAGATTAGGACATTGCTAGAGTGGAAGGTCTAGCTATATAAAGAGGTGTGGAGGGACGTAATATCCGACAGCGATAACGTAGGGCGACCTAGGCGGGGGAATCGGGCCGCCGACTTTGTTTGTCTTTGGCTGGAAGAAGCTCATGCGTAGAGAGCCGTGGTGGATGATGGAGAGGAGGATCTCGGTCTCGTTGGTGTGCTTGAATCCCACGATCGTAAACTTCTCAGTTGACTTAGATCTGGGGATCTCAGGGAGATTCTTCCCGGCGGAGGATAGGGAGTCCATTTTAATGTTGATCAAGGTGGTGGATGAGAGGGTAAAAGGAGTGGTGCGGAGAGAGGAATATGATCAGACACGAGGTCATTTTCGAGGTTTATAGACGCAACTTATTCAAGGTGGGATGACATGAGAATCGACGCGTCGTAGGTGTCCGGTCGATTAGGAGAGTTCCCGAGCTCGAGAACTAGCTAGGTGTATCGTTTCCATTGGGCCCATCCCCTTCCCAGCGGTTGTATCATAGCTGTCCTCACAATTTGCCTAGAACCAGGACTTCGGAAAGTCCAGGAGTGCCATCAGTTCATACATGTGACTCTGAAAAGGCCGAGGAGAACCTGCAAGGGCGCAAAAGTTCAGTGTCGTGTACGCAATACGACCGGAATGGCCCCAAAAACTTACATCCACACATATGTTGTGCGTTTGTCACACCTAGTACAAGACGGACTTGCAACGGCGTCGGAATAACAATCCACAACGAACAGAACTCGCCATTCAACCCAGTCACGGACCGAAAATCGGAAACAAAGCATGCACCAGTGGAGCACCAAGAGTACGGGGTTCCGCAGCTGTTTTGGGTCCTAGGGCTACCAGAAGGATCGCAATTCGCATCTGTTTGTATGGCTTAAGAGAGAAAGATGCAACGGTACTTCTTGATTAAATGATTTTGATTGATGGATCCAATGGAGCTATAGCAGGTTAGAATAATAGTGGCATAGTGTATCACTGTGTACCTTAGTAGATGGATAAGTCAGTGGAGGACATAGAAGAAATGGATGGATTCTTCCACAGCAACCAGAAACATACCACGTCTTCGCTGGTATATATACTTTGGGAGGGACAAAGAATGGGAGAGGGGCCGGGAGTTGTAGGAATAAGGAAAAGAAAAGAAAAGAAAAGAACAGAAGTTATCTTTTATAGATGTCGGGATATTTTTCATTGATGGAGAATGGCAAACTACCGCACGGATGTTCAGGCAATCGCACACAAAATAATGACAGAGCGCATTTCGTGCCCCAAAAATAAAGAAACGGCCCAGTGAATCATTTGCTAGATGCCATATTGGCAAATTAAACGATGAACCCAACGCCAACAGGCTAAAGCCCACGAAGTTAAGCTGAGAAATGCACCTCACCACCAGCTCCCCTACGCTCTCCCCAAATCACCTGCTTCCTCATGCTACCAAAAATCAGCCACCTTTAATCTCCGCTCACTTGTATCCTAGACCGCCCTGTGCCTGAGGGGGAGGACCAGGAGGCTGCTGCCAGATCTGAGCCCCCGGAGGTGGTTGGATCCCGTACTGCCCACCTGCAGGGGGTCGAGTCTCCGGCGTGATATCTGGCCGGTCACTATTGCCAATTTGTTAGTGGATCTTCTCAAGAGTGATGTACTTGGTTTAGTATCGAAGTCGAGCCTACCGTAGGTCTTGAGTGTATCGGCATGTGTAGCATTGCACTTCCTGATTCGTGTATTAGTATAACATAACGAGGATGTGATGTATTATGAGAATGCTCACCTTGTACTTGTGCGTCGCAAGGGGAATCAGGGGCTATATTGAGAACAGTGTTAGATACCTTCGTGGTCCTCAAGACAACGCTTAAGCCTCAACTTACAATGAAGCAGACAGTGAAAAACGGCCTAGAATATGTATTAGTCGTGTCCAATGTCTCCGAGGAATAAGAGAAGATATATCCAAATCTGTGAACATACCATCGAGTAATGCAGTGCCCATTCCAGTGTTGGCCTGATTGAAAAGGTAAGTCACTCCCCATATACAGTGACGTCAGAACTCACAGTTGTAGCAGTATGCGCGAACATGCTCATAGCCTTCAAGCTGAGACGAGAACTCTGGAGAAGGTATTAGTATGCTTAATATAACCACGGACAACTGGGTCCATTGTATCAAGACAGATACCCGCCAGAGCAACAGCTCCAGGGACAGGGTCCACTCTGGTGCCTGGATCGCGGGTCTTTCCAGGACAACTTACCATGAGTTCCGAAAGTGATACAGAAAGCCATGGTGGTATCTAAGGAGGGATAAACCAGCACGCAAATCCCGAAGAGATTGAACTGGGAGCTATTTGAGGAATTGCAGGTCTTGCGAAGGCAGCGACCCGGGGGTGTGGCGCTGTGGCTTGGCAATTACACGTGACACAATATCATGATATGTGATTGGCTCCTTTCTCTATTTGTTTACTCGAATACTTCAACTTGGGCTTATTTTACACTACCAAGGCTCTATTCTTGGTTGACTCGGCTTTGAAAAGTGCGCCTGGAAGCCACAGGCGGCGATTTGATTCCAGCATGAAGAAGCCATGCACAAATTGATCATAGAATAAGAAATCGCTTGAAAAACCACATGTTTTCCGGGATATCACCTCCTCCAAAGTTGTTGGACGTCTGTATACGCTCATATTGGTTCACTCGCGCTCACTGGGTCTTGAAAAGGAGGATGGCGCAGTGGCCGAGGTAGAAGTAGATGAAGTGCTTCGTTTCTGTTGAACGGAATGTCAGTCTCGGACCACGTAGAATGCGATGCGCTCGACGAACCGTGTGTCACGAAGCTCCCAAAGTTGCGTCCAACAACGCAGTGCCAGGTAGCGCCCTTGCGAGAATCAAACTGTGTATGGGGTTAGCGACGCGATCGAAGCGGGGTAGCATAGAGTCGGACCTCTTTCTTGATGTATTGGGCGATGTCCTAGAGAATCATTAGCATCAAGTCTGTTTTCCAGATTATCTGCTGCAGGTGCATACCTTTTCCACATGGTACTTCTCCATGGCCTCGATGGCTGCGAAATAAGTTAGCCTGATTCACCCGCGGGGCTTTCGGGGGGCAAACCAAGGGCAATGGCCTCCTGCTGCATATCCTCGGTCTAGGAAAGGTTAGACTTGATGTATACGGTATTCAAGGTATTTGTAATCCCTACCATGTCGACAGACTTAATCTGCGCTGTATAACATATTTAGCTAGAGTCACTTGAGCCATGAGGCCAAACTTACCCTCCATCTTCTCGTTCTTGTCATCTGCGGCGGTAGTCATGTTTGCGGGTTTCAGAATAGTTAAATATGCTTCGGGATCGAAAAAAAAAAATGCGACAAGGGATGGATTAAGAGTTCGATATGGGAGAACTGAACTGGAGCAAGCCGATTGCGCGGTGATAGCCCGACGACCCCAGGCAAATCGACTTTACTGCCGGGTCCGAGCTCTTACCGCCCCGTCCACCGCTTACGGCACTATACAAGAAAAAAAAATTCTCCAAACTTTTCAGTCTACACACTTCAAAAGGCTTGACCACCGAACACCATGGAGAGCACCAGAGTGTTCGTGAGTGGTCTTCCACCAACATGCTCCAATGACCAGCTTAAGAAGCACTTTTCAACACGCTTCCAAGTCACAGACGCTCATGTCCTGCCTAAACGTAGGATGGGCTTTGTTGGCTTCAAGAGCCATGAAGTAGCTCAGCAAGCTGTTACACACTTCAACAGAACATACATGAAGATGTCGAAGATCTCAGTAGACATCGCTCGTCCGGTATGTTCACTCTGCTCCATTGATTCAGCCACCTCATTTCGCCCGTGCAAGCTGACCAATGAAGGTGGTCTTGAGACTGACCCGTTTTATTGCAGATCGAATCAAATGCCGCTGAGGATGTTCATCCCACACGAAGACGTGATTCCACGAATGATAATGATACATCGTTGGACAAGAAACGCAAGCGGGATGGAGAGGACAAATCACAGGACCCTAAGCTACAGGAGTACCTTTCGCTGATGGGACAGTCATCCAAGACTCGGACATGGGCAAATGATGATGACATGGCCAAGCCGTCCGCGGTGACTGCTCCCGTGATTAACCAAACCATCCAGGAAAATACTCAAACGGAAGAGCTACCTTCTCACCCCAAGAAGGCGAAGACAGAAAAGCCTCCTGTAGCAGAAAAAGTTGAACAAGCCGAACCCATGGTGATTGACAAGAGTGGCGAGGAAGAGAACCAAGAAGAGTCAGAACAGAACAACTCTGCGGAACCTGAAGCGGAGGCTGCACCTGTATCTGATGCGGATTGGTTGCGGTCAAAGACTAGTCGTCTGTTGGGCCTTCTCGATGAGGAAGAGCAAGACGAATTCGATCAACACAAGGCTGAAGCACCTGCTGATTCTGATTCGGCGTCATTCTCGGCTGGTGATAAGTCGCCGCCGGTGCATAGTGAATCGCGCATTGAGGCCATTGAGAACATTGCGCCCAACATGACTGACGTTGACAGCGAACCCCAGGGAGCCCCGGAGGCCCCGGAAGATCCGAACCTGGATCTCATTCGGAACTCTGCTCGTTTGTTCCTCAGAAACCTTGCATACGACACAACCGAAGCGGATCTTCAGCCCTTGTTTGGACGCTTCGGAAAAATTGAAGAGGTTAGTCCTTACTCCATTGTGTTTCAACCCTGCCCGATTCCCCAAGGCTTGCTGGCTTTTCAGCCGCTTGCCGAGTGCTCAAATGATGATTTTCCCGATAGGGACATCCGATGCAAAAGCAGATGATGTGACCTGGACAAGAGATTTTAGTAGATGCTTCTTGACTATCTGAAGAGCAACTCATCCATTTATATTTGCATTTTAAATGTACTCAACGAGATTGAATACTAATAGGATACAGATTCATGTTGCTTTTGATACCCGCTCTACCACCAGCAAAGGTTTTGCGTACGTGCAGTATGCCGATGCCGAGGCTGCCGTCGAGGCCTACCAAAGTCTTGATGGAAAGCATTTCCAGGGTCGACTGCTACACATCTTGCCAGCTTCTGCAAAGAAGACCTACAAGATTGATGAGTACGAGCTGTCAAAGCTTCCTCTGAAGAAACAAAAGGAGATCAAGCGGAAGATGAATGCTTCGTCTTCTACATTTAGCTGGAACTCCCTGTATATGAACGTGAGTTTTGCTTCTATTACGTCCAAAGAAAAAAGCTAACCCGACACAGGCCGATGCTGTCATGTCTTCAGTGGCTGGAAGGCTAGGAGTCTCCAAATCAGATCTTCTGGATCCCACATCGTCTGATTCTGCTGTCAAGCAAGCACATGCTGAAACGCATGTCATTCAGGAAACGAAAGCTTACTTTGCCAACAACGGTGTCAACATTGATGCTTTCAAGCAGCGTGAGCGTGGGAATACGGCTATTCTAGTCAAGAACTTTTCTTATGGCGTGAAGTCCGAGGAGCTAAGGAAATTGTTCGAACCCTACGGCAAGATCATTCGCCTCCTGATGCCACCCAGCGGCACCATTGCCATCGTGGAGTTCGGACGACCCGATGAAGCCCAAAAGGCTTTTAAGGGTATGGCTTATCGCAAGTTGGGTGATTCCATCTTGTTCCTTGAGAAAGCGCCCAAGGACCTGTTCGATTCGTCAGTGGCACCGCGCCCAGTTGCTCCCGAGATGCGGGGCAAGGACCAGGGATTCTCAACTGCCGACACATTTGCTGCAGAGGCCGACGAGAGCGTAGAAACTACGACACTCTTCGTAAAGAACCTCAACTTCACAACCACCAACGAGAAGTTCTTGGAAGTCTTCCGGCCGCTGGACGGCTTTGTTACTGGACGCATCAAGACCAAGCCCGATTCCAAGCGACCAGGACAGACCCTGAGCATGGGTTTCGGTTTCGCGGAATTCAAGACCAAGGCTCAAGCCCAAGCAGCTCTTGCAGCTATGAACGGTTACAAGTTGGACCAGCACGAGCTTGTCATCCGGGCCTCTCACAAGGGCAAGGACGCTGCCGAGGAACGGAGACGCGAAGACACCGCGAAGAAGATTGCCGCACGCCGCACCAAGATCATCATCAAGAACTTGCCGTTCCAGGCCACAAAGAAGGAAATCCGATCCCTGTTCGGGGCCTACGGACAACTTCGGTCAGTGCGTGTTCCTCAAAAGTTCGATCGGTCGGCTCGTGGTTTCGGTTTTGCAGACTTTGTAAGCGCTCGCGAAGCGGAAAATGCCATGGACGCGTTGAAAAACACGCATCTCCTGGGGAGAAGATTGGTTCTGGAATTCGCGAACGAGGAGGCTGTCGATCCCGAGGAGGAACTGGCGCGCTTAGAGAAGAAGGTAGGGGAACAGGTGGACAGGGTCAAGCTCCAACAGCTTACTGCTGGCGCTGGCCGCAAGAAATTCACTGTAGGAGGGCAGGAGGAAGAGGCATGAAGCTCTCCTTTCTCCCCTGGCTCAGGGCGCCATGGGATTGGCTGCTTGACACCCCTTGCATATTGATGTCCAATGTACGATTACTTGCATACTACTACACGTAGGAAAAAAGATACCCCAAACACGTTCCTGTCAATTGTTCACTGCAGTCTCCCCGTCCTCGTGCGTCTAAAGGCGTATTTTAGTGTATAACGTTAACCCTACTTTTTCCCTGTGCCAACACTTTCCATCCCCACACTTCCAACTAAACTTCAGCTTGGATTGCAGGGTCATCTCAAGCTAGTCTAGCTTAATTTACAGATGGTACGCAGGACCGTCGTTAACAGAGATCATCCAAGCCTTCATTCCTTGGGTGGTACCTGATGGTAGTAGAGCATTCCTCGTCCCGCGCCTCCAGACGACGTCGTTGGACCACCAACATTCCAACACCGCCATGATTGCCACTGATTGTTGACAATTGTTGTTGACACTGGTCCGAGCAACTGATCTTCATGGTCACTTCGTGCTGCACAAAATCTCCGAACCGCTCATCACTGGGTCGTGCTGCTGAGCATCCCTTGCTTCCCCGGTCGACTTCCTTCATATCGAACCCTGTCTTGACTCCTGATTTGCTGCAGCAAGGATAGCTCGCCGTGGTCCTTTGCTCTTCGGTGCCTGGACACGAGCCAGGACCACGACCTGCCTAGGAGCATAGGCGTTCGAGGGACGTAGAGACCAGGCGGAACAATGTTGCTACTGGGACTACACAGTAACCCCCTCCAAAGGGGAGATATGGTTCCCTATAAACACCATCTTGCTCGCTCTCACATTCTCTTTCCCAGGTTCTTACATTCTCTTCCAGACTTGCGTTCTTGGGTCACTGTTTTGTGACTGAGCTGCGTTCTTTGCCAGGCAGTAAGCATTTGACGGTGCCTCTCAATCCCCTCCTCGTTGGAATCTGTCATTCTTTTCGAGAAGCCCGTCCTTGGTCCCCTCCCATGGCTACTGACTGGCAATCCGAGTGCCTCGTGCCTCAGAACCAGCCGTCCCTGGATCCTGTAAGCGCTCATTCAGAACGTGCTCTCCAGAATACCTCTGGGAATGTCCAGTCATACTCGGACCATTTAGCGCACGATGTTGCTGGCCGTGATGACCATCTTCAACAGCTTGCATACAAGTATCCCCACGCTGCTCCACCACAGCCATTGTCAGGACATAGCTTGCATCAGCATCAGCAGCATGTAGCTGCTCGCTTGCATCAGCGCAAGCTTCGTCGGCTTCAATCCGTCGGGGCTAATTCACAATCTCGGCGTGCAAGGAGCAGCTACCTCAAGTCCCAGAAGTATCTCGAGTATCGGGCACGTCCTCGCCGGGATACTGGCAAGGATGGGGAGCCAGTGTGGTCTGATGAGCTAGAGGATGCTTTTCAGCAGGGTAAGTCAATGCAAAGGCTATTCTACGGACATCAAGCCTAACGATTTGATATAGCCCTCGAAGCAAACCCTCCCATGGGCCGGAGAAAGTGGTCGGAACGGGGCAAGTCCTATGGAAGAAACGAGCTCATTGCCGAGTACATCTTCAAGTTGACTGGAAAGCGGAGGACTCGCAAGCAGGTCTCTAGTCACTTGCAGGTTCTGGACTCTTTCCTTAAGGGGGATCCCGACTGTGAGTGATTCAAAAATTAATCGTCTTCACCTTTACTGATATCGTTTTACAGGGGAACGACTTGTACGTGAGGCATCAACGGAACGATCATCGAGTGTGCATGGTTCAGCGCCTGCTCCCAAGTGGAGAACCTCGATGGAACACCCTTCGGCATCCAGCCACTATGCAAGCCACGCTCATTCCGCCTATCATGACCACATGAGATCTATGCAGCCTTACGCTGGTGATCTCCCTCCGCCACACTACACTCTGGGCTCTAACATGCAGGAATCTCCTTCCAACTCTATCCATGGCTTCAGCTTCGATATGTGGGTCAGCGCTCCTCAACAGGCCAACCGCATTGACAAGGCGTTGCATGCATACACTCGTCTCCAAGGAGATCTTCACCAACCTGTGGCCCCTCCCATGCCCCTTGAGCATGTCAATGGCTGGCGGTCGTCTTTCCCCCAGCTGGCCACCATGGTGGATGATATCAATAACCCTATCGACTGCGATATCATCTTATTAGAAGTGAACCTCCAACTCATGACTGATTTCCCCCCTGCGGGATCTCGTCTTGGTATCCAGCTTGACCTTGACTACGGCCACCCCACCGCGGGTGATGTCTTGGGAGTCGACCAGATGGAAAACTGGACATGCAGTACGCATATGTACAATGATGGTCAGAAGATCCTGGAGACTTACCATGAGCTACAAAAGACCCACCCTACCAAGGTCAAGCCTCTTTTTGAATCATCTTGGTGGGCCAAGCTCTTTACCGAGTTGACCCAAGACAAGCGCATGGCTGAAGACTCGGGATCACCTCAAATCGCCCAAGACGCTGATGCCCGTACCCGTAGGTACTTCCGCTCCCTGTCTGCAGTACAGGAGCTTCGAGCTACCTCTCCCAGTGCTCGCCGACTTTCCAACCAATACCAAAGCCACCAGGGTGACGAGAGCAAGCGCATGGCCATCTTGGCCTGGAAGTTCCGCCAAACCCGGCCAGGTGAAGTGGGCACTACCACTTGGAGACGACTCATCCCTGCGCCGGACCGCACTACTACCAACAGCCCAAGACCGGCGACTGGAGTTGACCTCCCTCCTCTCTCGTTGGACTCCATTCTTCTCAACAAGCCCTCTCACCAGAATGTCTACCAGGCTCCTCAGCCCCAGGACCTCATCCATCATCAGGGCCAGACTCAAACTCAATGGCCCATGTACCCCTCGTCTCACGACAACGTGGCTAGTCTATTTAATTCGTCGGGCAATCTCGACTTTATGACATCCATCACCAAGCCCGAAGACAGCCTCAACGACAAAACAGCCGTCACCTCCGTGCTAGATTCCTTCTCAACAAGCCTTGCACCGGAGACAGCCCCATCAACAAGTCTGCACTCGTCCAGCGGGGCACCAGTCATGCTAAACGTGCACGACCTCCCCCTCTCCCATCCAAGCATGGGCTACACAATGGGCCACGACGCCTCCCAGTACGTGCCATCACAACAGCATAGTGTGAACGTGCACGACAGCAACAGCGTGCTCAACGGCTTCTTCGGATCCAACCCACAGTCCCTCGACGACCTGAGCCACGGCCAGGCACCGTGGGGCACGCACTCCGCCTCTATTCCGGGCGACGTCGGCACCGGCAGCTACCACCACCTCCCCTTCCAGCCAGAGCACCACGCGCCAGTCTCCCGGGAGTCGCAACAACCTCATCAGTTTGACCAGCTTCTGCCGTCTGAAGACTTGATGGATAAGTTCGTCGGGCGCATGTCCAACGGTCCCAGCATGCATGGGGCTGGCCCCGATCATGCGAATGGCTATGGTGATAATGCTACGGTGGATACGGTATAATGAAACTTTTTACAAAATATCTAGTGGTAATGATAATCATTCTGGCAGCGGTCTGTGATCCTATTTCTGTGACTTTATATCTTATGTCTTCTTTTTGTGATCTTGTTTGTGGAGAAGCACTGGAGTATGGGGAGTTGGGAGTTGGGAATCGAAAGGATTTGACCAATATATTTATTTCAGACTATTTCCCTATTATTCTCCCTCTGGTATAATTGTATGTTGCCGGCTAAATGAGGCGCAATGTTTAGCCGCTATACCAGTGGGGCCTGGCAAAGAGGCTATTGGGACTATATTCGGCCATTTAGCCTGGACTTGTACATTTTACTGAATCGTGGCTTAAATACAATAGCCTGTCCCCGGGGGCTTTTCTTTCCAAAATATACCCCTCAAGTCAGTCACAATTCCAATTCTTTGCACGGAGTCACCACTAATACGAGGTTAGAATCTACACATTCACAATGGTTGCCCCTACCGTCAAGCTGAACAACGGCTACGAGATGCCCCTCGTGGGCTTCGGTCTCTGGAAAGTCAACAATGACACCTGCGCCGACCAAGTCTACAACGCCATCAAGGCCGGCTACCGTCTCTTCGACGGCGCCTGCGGTACAACCCCCAAACCCTAAACCACGCAGCGAAAGTAAAAAAAAAAAAAAAGAAACTAACAACAGTCCAGACTACGGCAACGAAGTCGAATGCGGACAGGGCGTAGCCCGCGCCATCAAAGATGGCCTCGTCAAACGTGAAGAACTCTTCATCGTCTCCAAACTCTGGAACAGCTTCCACGAAGGCGACAAAGTCGAGCCAATCTGCCGCAAGCAACTCGCCGACTGGGGCGTCGACTACTTCGACCTGTACATCGTGCACTTCCCAATCGCACTGAAGTACCTGGACCCCAGCGTGCGCTACCCGCCCAGCTGGACAACAGCCGACGGCAAGATCGAGCTGGCCAACGCGCCCATCCACGAGACGTGGGCGGCGATGGAGTCGCTGGTCGACAAGAAGCTCGCCCGCAGCATTGGCGTGAGCAACTTCAGCGCGCAGCTGCTGATGGATCTGCTGCGGTATGCGCGTGTTCGGCCTGCGACCCTGCAGATCGAGCACCACCCTTACCTGACGCAGACTCGGTTGGTGGATTACGCGCAGGGTGAGGGTCTTGCTGTTACCGCTTATTCTTCGTTTGGGCCGTTGAGTTTCCTTGAGTTGAATCTTAAGCATGCGCATGATACGCCGTTGCTGTTTGAGCATGCTACTATTAAGGGGATTTCCGAGAAGCATGGTCGGACTCCGGCTCAGGTGTTGTTGCGTTGGGCTACGCAGCGCAAGATTGCTGTTATTCCTAAGAGTAATGATCCTACTCGTCTTGCGCAGAACTTGCAGGTTACGGACTTTGATCTTGAGGGTGCTGAGCTTGAGGCTATTAGTGCTCTTGACAAGGGTCTTCGGTTCAATGACCCCATGGCTGTAAGTTTGTGTTCTGGTTATCATTTGTGTTCTTTACTGACTGGCTTTCTAGTATGGTCTCGGCATTCCCATTTTCTAAGCCTTGGCTGTTTAGAGGCGGAGTATATCCCGTGTCCGAAGAAAGGACGGGGATTACGATTTTGATGGCATAAATGAATAAAAATAGTTTAGCGCTTCTTTCGTCTTCCATCTGTAATAAACATAGAAACAATCCATGAAATGTCAGATCTATACCGTTGAGCGCCAAGACTTGCCGATCTCCGGTCATTTTTCTCCAACCTCCGCTCTCTCCAACATCCAAACCTCAAATCTCCAACACAATGCCCTCTTCAGCTTCAACCGCGGCGCGGTTAGCATCGCAAGTACACATTACAACCTGGCCCACGCCAAGGAATATAGCAGAAAGCAAATTAGTCCTCAAGGCCCTCCAGAAGCACGGCGAAGTCGTGTCATACCGAAACCTCAAGGTACACACCAATGCAAATCCCAGACAGCGCAAACCGCCGAGCCAAAACTAACCCTCACGCTTATACAGTACGATACAACAAATGACTCCCCAAACCGCCACCGACCAATGCTAGCAATCTTTGAAAACGCCGACGCAGCACAGCGCGCAATCGACTCATCGCCCGTAACAATCCCACTACCACCGGGCTCAGCCCCAGTCCCACACTCAAATAAAAACGCCATACTCAAAACCGCCTCAAAAATTTCTCCAGACGACCCGCCCTCAATAATAATGGAAATTCAATCCTCGCGCCACAACCACCCTTCCAATATCAGTCGCAACCCCTTCTACACAACATACAACACGCACAAGACGAGTCCGATGTACAAGGATTTGGTCAGAGATGGGATTCCCGTGAAGGAGTTGGCGGATTGTTTGCCGAGTAAGAAGTATCATATTGGGAATGGGGTTAAGGAGAATATTCAGGAGGAGAATCGGTGGATGGGAGCGATGAGTTTGATGGATCTTTGGAAAGAGGGTTTGAAGGAACAAGAAGATCAGAGGGCTTCTGGGGATTCGACTGAGAAGAGGAAGGAGTATGAGGAATATGGGGAGTTTCAATGAGGCGTTTCTTTGCTTGGCTATTGAGCAATAGATATGGACTCTGCGAGTCTTCGGATTCTTGATGATACGTCCTTCTCTCCCCTCCTCGTCTTTTCTAGTCTGTTGAGACTGAAACAGGTTCACGGGGACTCAATCCAGGGCGGATTGCAGTGAGCTATATGGCTACATGCGCAATGCTTCCTGAGCCCAACTGCCACTAGGTCCCAAGAAAGAGCCATCCTCTAGGGGAATTGGCATTTACCATATGCAAAATCCAGCAAGGTACTATACCCTGGCTGGAACGGGACCCTGTCTTTCCGGCAGGATTGGCTGTTACAACTTACACAAGAGAAGGGCTACACATTCTTGTCTCTTTCAAGTTGCAAAATGTATAATAATATTGTCACTATCACCCAATACCTAGTGTATCCTTGTCATGCTATAATAATATGAAGGCGTTCGGGGCACCCGAAAACGTCTTTGACGAGAACAATGAGAAAACACCACCGCATAGCCATCAGAGAACTGGGAGAACTGATTTCTATAGTTACGGGATCTGCGTCAGTACCGATGGGGTTTTGGTTGTCACGGGGAGAAATATACTTGAGCACGTATACATGTATGCATGATGACTTTGCTCAGCCATATGGCTTCCCGTACAGCCGCATCGAAAGCCACGAATTCGGCCAACGTGCTCGCTGTCCCCATCAAGCCTTGCTTTTGGGATGGCCACGAGACTTGGGTGCCTGATATATTTGTATGTAGGTGACTGAGAGAAAGAGAACCCGCTAAACAAGCGAGAAGGAGGATGGGCTGAAAAAGGAAAGGGTAAAAGAAAGGCAGACTGAGTCTATCTACAGCTGCCATTGCCCTCTATATAGGCTATGAAAAGTTGACAAACATTCCAGAATCATCTCTCCATGATCCAATAGGCAAACAACTCTTGCCAAGAAGATAAGGAGAGATCTAAAGGGCTAGCCTATGTACATGTATTAGATCTAGTTCACGTTAAAATGACATCGCACTAACCCTATTACGAACTGTAAAGACTCCGTCTCGACCTCACATTGTAACTTCTTTCGACTCCATCCTTGAGAATCGCTGTATATCTGGGAACTTGTTCAGCTTATTATCCTTTGCTAAACCATTTCTCGTGTTATGTGCCAGCTCATCCATGATGATCTCGATGACTCCCCTGATCAAGAGACCCCCATCATCCGCGCCGCGGCCAAGCCAGACTCCGCTAGACTGGAAGTCCCTTTGGCTCGTCATGCAGCATCTAGTGCAGAAGAAGATGTACCCCAGTGGAAACGCCGTCGACTACAATACCTAGGGCCGAGTGGAGTGATGCCAGTGCCTTCATTTCTATCGCCTATCGTATCTGCCACCAACGCTCAGTTGCCACACAACGTCCATCTTCTCTTGGCCGCAGGAGCAGAATCAAATGGTGTAAGTCGTCTCGGAATAGCAGACTATCCAATCGGTATATTCGTGGCCGCCATTTCCAAGACGATATCACCAGCTTCGCGGCGTGTAAGCCCCGAGTATTCGTCTTAGCAAATGCAGAGAAGCCTAAGCAAACACTCATACATGAAAGCTCTAGACACCGCTTTGCAACACATACTACATACACCTTTCAAGAATTCGTTCCAAGATTCATTTCTCATTTCAAGATTTGACCCACTCGCTGGATCATAGAACGGAGGATATCAGAACCGTTCGTCAAGGTCAAGGAGACAAGACAAGACGAGCCAAGGAATATAACAAAAAGTCAATACCTCACGAGGATATAAAACTCAGACCTTGACAAAAGCTTCAAAACCTTAAGTTAGCAAAACACCCCAGCCAAAAGAATAAAGAAAAAGACCAACTTACTAGCATCAATCTGCTTTATCTGAGGCAACGCCAAGCGCACCTTATTCCGATAAACAGCCGGCCCTTTCATTTGCAACGGATTTCCTTCAAAGTAAACAGTCTCAAGATTCTCCTTATCCTTTAGCTCACGCTCGACCTCCTCAAAGCTAGCGAGCTGGTTATTGGAGCCCCATAGCTCCTCGAGGTTCTTTAGCGTGGAGAGGTGTTCCAAGTGCGAGACTTGGTTGTTGGAGAAGTCCAGGACGCGCAGGTTCTCGTTTTGTTCCAGGCCTGATAAGTCGGTTATGGCGTTGTGGGAGAGGTATAGCTCTTCGAGGTTCTTCAGGGAGGAGAGGCCAGTGATTCGTGTGAGGCGGTTGGATTGGATGGAGATGATTTTGAGGTTGGAAAGGGAGTCTAGGTTCTGAAGGGTGGTCAGTATATGGTTCTTGTTCTTGTTCTTGGGTGTGTCGTATTTAGTAGGAGGGATTCAATGACATACCTTCATCTCGACAATCTTATTCTTTCCAACCCAGAGTTGTGTCAGAGCCGTCAAAGTTTCCAAGTTCTCAAGTTCCTAACGCAAGACAAGTCAGTATTCCCATATCATCTTGCCTCAATCATAGAAAGAGTACAAGTACTCACCCGAATCTTATTCCCACCCAACTCCAAATTCGTAATCCCAGTCAAACCCTCCAAACCCTCAATCCTCGCAATCTTATTCTGCACGAAGAAAATCTCCGTCAATTTTTTGAGATGCGAGATATTCTTAATATGCTTGATCTTATTAAAGCTCAAATCCAAGCTCCTCAGATCATGAAACTCATCCAGACCCTTGAGATGCGAAATGAGGTTATCGTAGAGGTCGAGTTCGGTCAAGCTGGCGGCGACGTTGGACGGGAATTCGATGCGTGTTATTTGGTTCTGGCGCATGCATAGTCTCTATAGAAAGTCCCATTTATTAGCCCACCGGCTCGAATCTTGAATTTCCTTGGTATGGCACGCGCGCGTCGTGCGCCGGGCGAAGATGGCGCCACTGGTTCATTTCACTGTCTGGGACGAAGTCCCACGGTCAATAAGGGTGCGTTACCTGGAGTTTAGGGAAACGGTCCAGTCTTAGAGCGGGGATGGACTGGATTTTGCAGTGAACGAGGTCGATATCCTGCGGCGGAATCGCGATTAACAATCAGGTCGTGGTCTTGGTCTTGTGCAGTCGAGCAGCAGGACAGGAACAGCTTGGTTCAATGCTGTACTCACCTCCGAGTTCGGATCTTCGTCGGCCAAGAGATCTGGGAAGCTGTTAGTCCATCGGGTCGCCAGCGATCGTGGTTGCGCGCCGAGCGAGCAATTTTTCGGGGGACGATACCTTCATCAGCCTGGATCTCGTCCACTGGAGGTGCTTCGGGATCCGAATAATCAGAGTCCTCCAGGGCCTCAGGATTCGTGATAACAGCCTTGGGTTCGACCCTCATCTTTCCGTCCCAGCCTTCTTTGTTCTTCATGGTGAAAGTGGGATGTTCGCAGTTGGGCGGTCGGAGTGCGGGGAGCTTTTTGCTTCGGGAAAATCGTCACAACTGCGAACTGAAGAAAGTTGGAAGTGAAGTGACTAAGATGACTTATCGCGGTTGGGGTTCAGGAACTGAAACCTTGACTACATCATCGCTCAATGCGGCAGTGCTCAATGCGGGATGGCCCGAGATAAACTCCATTTCTACTCTAACACAATTTGCTCTACTCTTCCGACTACACCTATGTACGTCGGGACATGTACACAAAAACCAAATGGCAGCGTAAAGGGGTTATTAGACACTGCTGACTAGGGGGAGGCAAGAGACTCAACACGGAATGCACGCTCGTGTATTGAGCTGAGATCAAGCCAGTAGGGCTGTGTAGCGAGACAGAAATGGGGAGAAAAAGAAGGGGAACATAGGGGGGATACAACGAGGACATGAGAACCAAGAGACGCCTGCAGAATGCATGAAAAGCGGACTTGTTGGAAAGGGATACAAAGACAAGGAAAGATCACGGCATGAATGAGGTGATGATAGGCACAAGGAAAGAACAATGGGGAGAATGAAGCTCGCTCGGAGCGTGGTCAGATAAAACAAATCGCAATGCAAATGGTCGATGGTCAGGTCCATGTGGCTACCCAACGACAACAGATGCAGACGAGCCGTGACCCAGGAGGATACCAGTTCCATCGGGGATGGTCATCGTCGAGAGGGGAATCAAATCGGCAGTAGGAGAACAGGGTGACTACCCGTCAATGGCAGTGGAGGGGAATGCAAAGGAAGGGCTTTTCTGGCGCAGAAAAGAAAACAACTCGCTCAAAATGGGAATCTCAGGCGTAAGAAAGATCCGAGGAATTTACAAGGTACAGTCCAGGACCATGCTGACATCTTGGACTTGCGTCCCGGCAAGATCCTCGAGGACCGGGATAAGGTCAAGCAACTCGTTGTCGTGAGCGTCAGAGAACCAGCTACTGATGGGAATCGCGTGCTCAGGATGGAAGATGTAAGAGGTGGGGGAGTTGTCAATGATGATCGTCTCCTTCAAGTCACGACCGACTTGTGAAAGATCCTGATGGTTGTTAGATGTGGTCAGTCTTGAGGGGGAAAGAACTCACTTTGACATAATTTCCTTGGTGGTTGTAGCAACTCTCTCGGAATAGGCGGTGGTGAACCACGTTGTGAATATCCAGTTGGTCCAGCAAAGGATCACCATACTATACATTGTTAGTATGGGCTTCAAGACAAGGGATGATGGTCCTACCTTTGAAACTGAGGCAGTGAAGACCACTACTTCGTACAGCTCGCCAACACGCTTCATAAATTGATCCACGCCTGGCCGCTTAATGACATAGATGTTGTGGTATTGTCCTTCAATTTCCACAGGAATAGTGAAGTCGGCACGCTCGAGAACCTGGCAGATGGGTCAGCGGAGGTACGTGGAATGTCAAATACGCAGATGCTTACCTTGAAGCTACTATGAACAAGCGTTTCATCTAGATCCAGAACAAGACACTTTCGGCCGCTGAGGTGAGGTAGAGGCGCAGGGAGCAACGGACGCATCCCATCCTCTGAGACAGCCCGAGCAGGAGGAGCAGGAACTGGCGGGGGAGGAGGCAGCACCATCGGGGCTTGTGTCACTATGTCCGCTTGGTTGACGGGCTCTGGTTGATCGTCGACGGCGAGAGATTTCGTGGGGGCGGTTGAAGGAGCAGGCTCCTCAATGGATTTTGTTTGCGCATCCAGATCCTGAGTGGATCCTTCCGGCTTACTTTCATCTACTGATCCATTTGCATCTGCAGACTCAACAGGCGCAGACACTTCGGGTTCGCTGTTCTGGCCAGAAGCCTCAGTTCGGACAGCCGCAGAAGGACCCTCGCTCTGCGCGCCAGTCGCGGTCGCATGAACGTTGCGCTCTTCTTCGCCCGGCTGGTCCGCGCTGACTGTCGAGTGCGCCTTCTCGTCGAAATATGGCTCCCTTGATTCTGCAGTGCTGGAGTCGCCGGTGTGAGCGTCCGCCTTGTCTGGGGTGGGAAGCCGGTTCGAGGCCGGTTGCTGCCTGTTCGTTTTCTTTGGAGGCACAGTCGTGTCGTCCGTATCAACATCCGCCGAAGAGCAGCAGCCCAGGAACGCCAGAAGCTTGGATGAGCTCTTCTTGGGCTGGAGCTTTGGAGTGCTTTCGGGCGCAGCGGCCTCTTTGCTTTCCTCTCCGTTCGCCACGTCCTGAGTCCGGCGTGACCGACGACTGCTTGCCCGGCTTGGATCTCTTTTCGCCCGCAGAATGCTCACTTTTGAGCTTCTGCGAGTAGGCTCATCCTGCGCTTCTTCGGTCTTCACCGGGGGAATTTGTTTATTGGTTTTCGAGGATCGTCGCGAGGGGATCGGGATCGACAAAAGACGTTTCTTAGGTGTCTCTGCGGCCTCGACAGCCGGAGCATTGGAGATTGCAGCGGACGGGGCTGGGTCAGAGGGTGCGACGGCAGTTGCGTCCTGCGTCTCGGTCGCATCGGTGGTCCGAGCCTGCTCCGAGGACTCAGGGTCTATGGGGCGAAAAGTGTCAGTCATTATTACCCTCTAAACATTTAATGCATCGCATGCGCAAATCACTTACTGGCTGGGTCGGGATTGTCAGTGGCCATGGTTGCTTTGTCTGTGGACTCCGGAGCTGAGGGTGAGATATCTCGCCCCGTGCTCTCTCCACGCATTGAGGATGGCTGTGTCAGTATTACCGACACAAATGAGCAAAAAGCAGTGTCAAAGTGACGAGCAATTCAAAAGGCCTGAAGCAATGCCGGAACCCTCACAAAGGTAGAGCGCGGCTACGGGGGTTGTTAACACGCCTGGATAAGCAAGCGCCCTGGGGAAAGAAGTGGCACCGCCTTTGGCCGTAAGCCAACACCACTATGTTGCAATAAGCAGGCAAAGAGCAGGGGGAAGCAAGATGCAGGCAGTCAATAGGGATAGAAGAGGAGAGAGGAGTTGGGGATGTCACGTGTACGGTGTGAGAAACGGGGGAAAGTGACTCGAGTCTTGTTTAATTCCTTTTTTCGACGCTAACTGGCCCTTTTCACACGCTACTCAAGCCCTCAGCGGCTACGCAGGTTAGGGTCTGGACCAAATCAAATACGATCGGATAATTTCCATGCCCCTTTTTTTTTCTATGGAGCTATGGCCTTTGGTCTGTTTCTCTCGGGATTTACCCGTGCAAGACAGTAGAAAGTGTGTTATAGTTGGATCACTGATTGTTGTGCTGTTGGCTGTTGGCTGTTGGCTGTTACTGTTACTGTTACTGTTGCCATTGTTTCCATCTAGGCAATAGGCGATACTACCTATACTTTGTTATGATAATTACTCCCTGTTTCCTAGTGGTGACCACTAGTCATACCATTGCAACATCACATCTAAGGATATCCCACGTGAGGTGCTAGTTTGCGCATGGTCCCTTCATCTATATTTAACAAGTTGCATAAGTTGCCTGCTTACCTTTTGAACAGGGCTGGATGTACAGTCAGCTTCCCCACGTGAGGTTCTCCGCATCCGAGGTTCACATGCAATGATGTATGCCCCCAACTTCACATTCCCCTTTGGATTCCCTTTCACATCTTCATGGCCGTCAGTCCAGTCTAGGGAGTATCGCTCAACTCGCGAGGTCACTTCCTGGGGTGAATATGGCCGTCCAGTCAACACTTCGGCGTCCAGAAGATCCCCTTCTGGCGCTGTATCAACATTACTCCGATTTAGTACGCTCCAAGGTTCGCCGCACATCCCAGACAACGCGCCTCATTGCTACAATAGCCCTGCTCCTCTCGATCATCAGCTCAGGGTATGGAGGCTACAAATGGCTGCGAGGGCGAGCAAAGGAACGAGCTCAGGGTCGCCGTCTTTTGCGCCGGAACTCGGGTATCCGGGGTAAAGATGGCTCCCGTACAATCTATGTGCCATACAAGGGCACCATGACCTCCAAGGTCTTGATTCATCCAACTAAACCAACTACATTCGACGCCCACCGACGCCTATTCCTCAATCCCCCGGCATCTGCCCGTAGCAAGGATGACGGTTCGACGAGTCAGATACCCCCGCCGACAACGAAACCAGGGTTGAACCTGGCATTCCTGCATCAATTTTTGAGCCTTGGTAGTATCATGGTACCAAGATGGGGAAGCAAAGAAACCGGGCTGCTGATGAGTCACGGGCTATTTCTTCTGATGCGAACATATCTCTCCTTGTTGATAGCACGGCTCGATGGTGAGATTGTGAGAGATCTTGTCGCCGGCAAGGGGAAAGGTTTCCTTTGGGGTATCGTTAAATGGTGTGGAATTGGAACTCTTGCTTCATACACAAACGCCATGATCAAGTTCCTCCAATCAAAGGTGTCCATCGCCTTCCGCACTCGACTGACAAGGTATATCCACGATCTGTACCTAACTGACAATAACAACTACTACAAATTGATGAACTTGGACGGTGGGATCGGTCAAGGTCCCGATCAATTCATCACACAAGATCTCACACTGTTCTGCTCAGCTGCCGCTTCATTGTACTCCTCAATGGGCAAGCCGTTGGTGGATCTCTTTGTATTCAACTACCAACTGTATCGCTCACTGGGACCTTTGGCCTTGAGCGGTATTCTGGCTGGATACTTCAGCACAGCCGTGGTACTCCGGAAGTTATCACCGCCTTTTGGAAAGCTCAAGGCAGTAGAGGGCAAGAAGGAAGGTGACTTCCGTGGCCTGCACTCCAGACTTCTAGCAAATGCTGAGGAAATCTCGTTCTATGGGGGAGCTGATATTGAGCGTGTCTTCCTGGTCAGAAGCTTCAAGGACTTGCAGCGATGGATGGAGGGAATTTACAGTCTCAAGATTCGCTACAACATGCTCGAAGACATGATCCTCAAGTACTCCTGGTCTGCGTTTGGTTACCTGGTGACTTCCTTGCCCGTTTTCCTCCCGGCCTGGGGTGGCACTGGAGGTGCAACGGAGCTGGCCGATGCACCGGAAGGCATCGGCCGCGAGCGTGGCCGCATGAAGGACTTCATCACCAACAAGCGTCTTATGCTTTCCCTGGCCGACGCCGGAGGCCGCATGATGTACAGCATCAAGGACATCTCAGAGCTGGCCGGCTACACATCCCGTGTCTACGGCCTCATCGCCACCCTACACAGAGTCCACGCCGACGCTTACTACACACCACGTGGCTCGCACCCTGAACTATATTCCCTTGGCGATTCACAAGGCACAACCCACAACGGCTTCGATGGGGTCCGCCTGGAGCAGGTCCCAATCGTCGCACCCTCCCTCTACCCAATGGGCGGCGATGAACTAATCGAGTCCCTCTCCTTCATCGTCCACTCAGGCGACCACCTCCTAATCTCCGGCCCGAACGGCGTCGGTAAATCCGCTATCCCACGCATCGTAGCAGGTCTATGGCCCGTGTACCGCGGGCTAGTTAGCCGCCCCCGAGGCTTCGGCCTAGACGGCATAATGTTCCTCCCACAACGACCATACCTCAGCGTCGGCACACTACGCGACCAAGTAATCTACCCGCACACCGAGATCGACATGCGCGAAGCAGGCGAGTCGGACGCAGCACTACAGAAGATCCTCGACGACGCCCATCTCGGATACCTACCACAACGCGAAGGCGGCTGGGATGCGCGCAAAGAATGGAAAGACGTGCTCAGCGGCGGAGAAAAGCAGCGCATGGGCATGGCCCGGCTCTTTTACCACGAGCCACGATATGCATTTATGGATGAGGGCACGTCAGCCGTTTCCTCTGATGTCGAGGGCTTGCTATACGAGCGAGCGAAGGAGCGCGGTATTACACTGATCACCATCTCGACGCGGGCGTCGTTGAAGAAATATCATACTTACAACTTAACTCTTGGGCTCGGTGGTGAAGGGGGGTCTGGGAGTTTGAGAGGATTGGGACGGAGAAGGAGAAGTTGGGTGTTGAGAAGGAATTGCAGGAGCTTCGGAAACGTTTGGATAAGGTTGATGAGTGGAAGCAGCGTCGTGATGATATCAATAATGAGCTTCAGAAGGTTTGGTCTAGTGGCGGCGAAGGCGAAATTGCTCCTCCACCTTATCAGGAAGAAGAACATTCTGGTTCTGAGGAGGTTGTTGAGGCTGTTGTTGAGGGGACTCTCAATTGAGTGTACATCCTACAGCTTGAGCATAGATAATGAAACTTTCTATATAATGATGGATAGCACGCGTTTCTACCTTGGGTTTTGTGCTGCAATGCATGATATTGACCTATTTAGATTTGCATTTTATAGAAAAGCCAGCTCAGCCCTTGATGTGTAAATATTTGAATCAGTGCACACCGCCTTATGCATACCTCGACGCCGCCCTCAAATGCTGGCAGTTAACTTATCGATAAGCCTCGCGTTTTCTGTCCGATTAGTCCCTCTCTTTGTCTCTTGTTTACCCTGGGCCTTGCTGCTTCAGACTTGCATCATGCAGGGCTCTGACGGTGATGAAGATGACTCCAATGTGGTTGTCATTTCCATGGGTGACTTCCAAAGCGATGGGGACGTCAATACCTGGCCCGCGTTCCCGTACAAGCCACGCGACGATTCTCGCTGGAGACAGTTGCTCGCAGAGAACTGGCTCAAGTCTCAGGGTAGCTATGTGGAAGGTAAGCCTGTACCGGTGTTTTGCCCTCCCTAACGCGGTCTATGATATGAACACATAGACCAGATGCATTCGTGCAACGCGCTTCTGTGGCTTTACCGAGCTGGACTGACAAACGACATGCACAGGCGACGAATACACTATCTCAGAGTTACCTGAAGGCTATTGCCTCTTTGACAGACCGCGCGGCACCAATCCCTTGATGGTGAGTCCGCTTGCTTGCACCTACATGCATCCGCCAGCTAACGATTTCACGTCCAGCGTGACCCTTTCCTCTACGGGCATCCCAGCGGACAGTACTTCCAGTCCCAGGCAACCTTCTTCACTCACTTCCTTGCCATGGCTCAGGGCAAGCTGAGTGAGTGCGAGTGCAAACCCTGCAGCAAGATGGGAGGTGCCAAACCGACTACAGTTCGACCGGGTGGGTGTTTATGCTCTGATATCCATGGCTCGCACACTGATCATTCACTAGCATCGAAAGTAGTTCGCGGCCCTGGTCGGCCCAATGACGACAAGAACCCTGATTACTGGCGGGAGTACATACTTAAGTTGAAGGCCAAGGGTACCATCGATGAACCCAATAAGCAACCTACCAACTTTGACTGGGCTCTGTCCGACGCATTGCTCTCTGACTATTTCAACAAGCTTGTTCTTGACCCGTCCTTCGTCCCTCGCTGTGGCGAGCTCGTACTTTGTGTTTGGGACATGGAGGATAACTCAAGCCTGCTGCGCAACCCTGAGAATGGCCACATTGAAATCCGCGACAATTACGGCCGCTGGCATGTGCCTAACTGGCGTGCCGGTGTGGTGACTCAAGCTCCTGAGACCGAAGTTCACATGCTGGAGATTGCTGAGAACTCCTACACCACCGAGGAGCTGAGTGACCACGGATTTCGTGTGGAGCTTCTCCCTGATCCCGTTGGCCTTGACAAGTCATATTCAGTTCAATCCAGATACCTACCACTTCGATGTGTTAAGCCATTTAACACCTGGCAGCTATATCTGGATGGTCAATCCCGCGATGAGCTACATCCTTCAATTGAAAACGCCCTGACCGTCATGTCCTCGTGGAGCGTGGTGCACAAGGTTCATGTCAAGGGCACCTGGCCCAACATGAAAATCAGCTGCAAGGGAATCTGGATTGGTGCCGAGCTACTCGCTGTACACGATACCGTTCGCCTCAAGCCTCGAGGCTACAGCTTTGACGATACGCTGGATGGCAAGGCCGCTCAAATCAACGATGTTATGGTCATTGACAACATCAGCCTCTTTCTTAGGGACTGCATCGAAGATCGAACCTCTCCCAATCTTGCCAAGAAGTACTCCGTGCTCATCACCGGCCAAATTTACACCACCAACCCAAACCGGGGCAAGAACGGCGAGCCATTCAGTCAATTTCCTCTCGAGCCAATGACCAACGAAGAAGCAACCGCAACCTTCCGCCAAGTCGGCATGTCCTCCTATGGCCCCTGGTATCACGTCGCCGTCGGAAAGAACAAGTCCCCCAGCATCAGCCAGCACATGATCCTCGGCCGCTGCTATGAGCCACTCGCAGCCGACCTGATGTTCAACAGACGCGAATTCGGATACGACCTCGGCGGCGTCATGCACGGCCGCAACTTCTCCGAGAGCGTCGACACACGCATGCCAGAAGGCAACACCTGGTTCTGGGGCGATAGCCGCATCGAAACACTGGGCATAGTCGAGATCAACGGCTTAGAATGCGACATGACTGCTCCCCAGCGCGAAACCCCTGCCAAATGGAGAGCCATCTTCAGGATTTTGGGTGGAGAGGTCACTCCCGCATTGGTCAAGCGCGCTGGCATTCCTCCCACCAGTGGCAACGTTGGTCGCCCCAAGGGTGCCAAGAACAAGAAGCCTAGCTCGATGAAGGCGAAGACTGGTCTTGCGCAGGTGGCTCAGACTAGCAAGCTGGTTAGCTCTGCTCTTGGCAGTGCTCCCGAGGAAGAGACTTCTGATGATGTGGAGGAAGGGTTTGGTCCAGGACTCGCTCCCCCGCGTACAATCCCGAAAAGTGAGGATGAGAGTGATTTCGCCCTGTGATTTGATTTTGGTGGGCTTTTTCTTCTTTGATGGCGCAATGTGATACCCTGGAATTACGAAGTTATTTGAATGAGCGATGCTAGCCTATCAAGTGATAGCAATTGAAACCCCCTTTAGAAATTTGTAAGATGGTCATTCAAGTGCCTAAGCGAGCTGGCCACTTCAACCACCCTATATGTACTGTACACCATCGTCAGAATGAGTATGCGGCAGATTATTCATGGCATCGAATTTCGGGGTCTTCCAAAACCACGGAAATCTGCCTCCATGAACACGTCCGCCCAGCGTCTAGGACCTTGTAAACAGCCTTTTAAGCCGTGTCTGGGCCTTTCCAAGACAATTAACTCCGCCTTGATTGAACCGTTGTATGTTTCGCTTGGCTTTGTCGAATATGACAGCCCGGGACAGAGTTGGGTAGTAGCCTCTTGCAAGCATTAAGTCACGTAGCGAGAATAGTACCGATGCACCGCCAGCGGCCAAGGCAACTGCTTGATCCAAATCCCCAAGGCGAGTTGCCGTATGTGGAAAAAGTGGATTGGCCATAATAAAGCTGGGCCAGTTATAGCCCAGAGAAGGGTCCCAGCTCAGTGTTAGCGACTCTTGGCCAATCCGACTGCCACGGAAGCCAAATAGTATGTTAGCTAGGCAAACACTAACCAGAAGAATAAAGGAACTCATGAACCACATTGGTCGCTTCCATCGGCTGAGAAAGATAGTGACAAGCACTAAGACAATAACGATGCCGAAGTCTGAGAAGATGATCCCGCGGGTGCCTAGTCTGTACTTGAACCATATAAGGACGCTTTTTGACTCCTTCGGCTGTCGTCCATCATGGGTCTGCGCCAAGTCAAGAAAATCCACGTAGGTCCGCCAGCTGCTTGTAAGGCATACAAGAGGCGAAATTATCGAAAACCCCATAACGCAAAGGGTGATAATTGTTCGCCGACGGGTGTTTTGAGGGTTAGGGGAGAGTAACGCTGATAAAATGAAGAAAGTCGAGAAGACAACAAGTGAGATGCGGATAATAGCCAGAGACGCGAACGTCGTATACTTCAGGGCCCAGAATCCCAAGGGGATCTCGCCCCCTGGTACCGCATGAGGCACACCAAACACTCGGTGACGACCAGGTTGCTGAACCCACTCATTAAAGGGACCGGGGGTACCACTGTGCCCTGCTTTGCGCCATTCAGCATAAAAGTTCCACAAGGATATGTCAAGTTGTATGGTGGTAGCCGTTGTAGACTGGACTATCAAGTCGCCCGATGCAATAGCAGGGTAGAGGATCGAAACAAGAAAATCATTGTTCAGCGCGTCATGTGTAGCCTTATCAGGATACAGGAGAGAAAGCAGGAATGACGCGCAGCTCAAGAGCCAACCGCCCACTGCACCAGGACCATAAAACCCGGAGACAACACCGGCGAGAATATCCTCGCCCGGCGGAGAAGGTGATACCAGGTCGCTTAAATTGTAGAAATAGGGACCGTGATTTACATCTGCGTATGTAGAGGAGGTGAAGTTGCTGCTGGAAGGACTAACACATTGGCTGTCGGACGATGTGATTGATGTAGTCATGGTGGGCGACATTCCGTTAATTAGGGGATGGCAGGAAAAAGAGTATCAGTGCAGAAGCACTATATGTATCCGATTGAGGGCCAGTAAATTAATCGTCATATTCGAATCTAGACCGGCCCTTACGTATATGGCAGTCTATCTTAACTCGCTGTTAGGGTGGCGTGACCATATAAGTACCACAGATTCCTAGCAGAACGATGTCATCTTTCGTTACAGGCGGACTCTCCGACATCTTTATATTTGATAGATGGAATACGCTCGAGCTTGTCTGAAGAGTTCCACGGTGTCCCTTGGAGGGATGGAGTCTGGAACCACCTACGCCACTGCTTCTTCCTGCATGACCTGTTCATTCTTAGTCCGATAAGAATTGTGGGTATTCATTGCTGGTGGGTCGGCTCGATAGTACATCCTTCGGGGATGTTCGAGTCAGCTGAACTAGTTGCAATCGATAATGTACGCCACCCAAAATCCGGGCTTGATATCATGAATTATAGGTGCACTTTCGTCAGCCGCCTTGGGCACATGCAGAGCTATCAATTAGCCACGGTATCGTGACAGGGGCTGATAAAGGTGTCTCTGTGTCCAATTGATATTATTAGTCGAGGAAGAATGACCATGCTCGTTGGACCGAGCTTTCAATATCAAAACAGTTCATATGCAGGGGGTGGGTGTATTGCTCCCAGATACACAGTCCATTTAAACTAGGGATTCCGCCAGGTTAATCAGCCGGTCTTCCGAGAGACTAATCCAAGAATGACAAGATCAAGGGCTGGGCATTGGGGCCAAAAACGGAGAAATATTGAGTCCCGAGCCATGTTGCAGCAACCGACGGTTTATACATACTTCCGATATTTACCACAGCCAATTGACATAGGGACATGCGTTAACATGACTAGATAGTGGTCGTCAATTGCAAGCTGCCCAGACCGTTAAATTTCGGAGAATTCCGAATAGCTCAAGCCCACATATTTGAGCCTTGCGTCTGCAGAATCCAGCGGGTCGGTCCCTTAGAGTCCATTAAGCCTTGCGTTTATTTGTGTTACCCTCATTTTCTAAATTGACGGGTCTGATGCAACAAGTAATGTGCCCAGCTATTATCTCCTAGAAGCAGATGCCAGGGGAGGGCCAGACCATGGCCAGATAGTACCGCGCCAGCATTCCTTACAGGAAGGGTGCCCGAGTAGTATACCACGTGCGATCGAGGCCCTATTGCACAAACAGGGAGCACTGTTGTGCTGCTGGGTTTTGTCTTATATTGATTTGCATATCCCTGCCCTAGACTCGCTCATTATGCTTACGACGACTCCTAGTTGAGTATGCCGATCATGGCTTCTCTACGAGGATTGGACTCCCTGACTCTGCATTATGCATATTTCATCTTCATGTCTGCGATCGGCAGTGTCATATTGTACACTACAGCGGCGCCGATCCATGATCTCCACTATGCTGACGCGTTGTTCATGAGCTTCAGTGCTATGATAGGTACAGGGCTGAACGTGGTAAGTCTATACAGCTGATCATTCGAGATCCGGATTCAATGGTTGACATGTTTCACAGCTGGACCTGGCTACCCTTAATGGTATACAACAAGGCACCCTATGTTCGCTTTTAATCTTCGGCCATGTTATTTTCATCCTCGGGATCCTCTCCTTCCTACGCGCCCGAAGTCTCCGCTCTCTTTTGAAAGATGCACGCAGAAAGAATGGTGATCAGACCGTTACTCACACGTCAATCGTGCAGATACAGACAGAGCAGCTTTCTGAAGACAAGGATGGTGTCCTATCTGTCAAAATCACCAGTCTAAACGCGACAGAAGGAGAAGTACCAGCCGATATTTCGACCCTTGAAAAGTCCAAAGATGATGTATCATCGAAATACAACGACTGCACCATGGTCACTCATCAGAATATGTTGGATGAATGCCAAAGAGTCACTACCATCACTGTCATAGGTGACGAAACAAACGTCTGTGACGCCAAAACCCGGTTGTTCCTCATGGTCGGCAAATTGAAGAGCATAATGCAACAAATCAAAAAGGATCTGAGCAAGAGCAGTCCAATCGATTGTGGAGAGCCAGGATGGACAGAGTACAAGGCACTTTCATTGATCTCGGCAGTTGTAGTACTCTACTACATCGCCTTTCTTTCCTTCGGCATTATATGCTTAGGGCTTTGGATGAAATATTGTCGTCCAGAAATTGCACAAGTAGATGGGGTTTCCCCTTTCTGGACAGGCACTTTCCTTGCTATATCTGCGTTTTCCAACAATGGCATGTCCCTCCTCAGTGCCAATATGGGTCCCTTTCAACAAGAGTGGGTGGTTTATTCCTTGCCGATAATCATTGAACCGTTTGTTAACCTATTTGTACAGGGCTACTCCCCTTCTCGTCACTGGTTTTCTTATACTTGCCGGAAATACACTGTTTCCTTGCTTGCTCCGACTTTCCATCTGGGTTATTAGCAAAATGATCCCGGAGAAACCAGCCTGGCAGTCGTGGCGGGGAGTTTTCGATTTGACTCTTGCCCATTCCCAAGACGTGAGTTGTTCCTGGCTATTCATAGAAAGCTGAGACTAATTATACCGGTAGGTTTGCGCCTATTTATATCCTTCTTGGCATACATGGTTTCTATTTGGCACAGTCTTGATGCTCAATGGAATCATGTGGGGAGCTTTCGAGCTTTCTGCTCTCTACAACATAGAGATTGCGGCACTTTCTGCCAGATACCGAGTTCTAGATGGACTCTTCCAGGCTTTAGGTATGTTCTACAGCCCACTGTTTTGTAATATAGCTAACTGAACTTCACAAAGCTGTGCGTGGCGGCGGTTTCTCCGTCGTGGCATTCGATGGACTGCCACAGGCATTACTTATTCTATACGGTATGTGCTTCAATTAATTACCATAATGAGATTACTTGCTAATAACCCGCTTCTAGCCCTTATGATGGTGAGAGCTTAAACGTACCAGAATAGCATAGGGTATCTAACGGTTTCCTTCTAGTATCTTTCTGCCTTCCCGGTATCAAGACTCATCAGGTATGGAATCATCACCCCATTAGCCAAAAAGCTTAGATTGACATTGGACAGCGGAAGGGAAGCAGTCAAAGCGAGGTCCATTAGTATCTCCGACAAAGAACTCGACGTCTCCAAATGTTCTCCTTCAACCATCGGTTCAAATCCCTCAAGATTTGCCCGCAGCCAATTCTTCTGTCAACAACTTCGCTCCCAATTCAGCCACGACATCTGGTTAATTTCCTTCGTGGTCCTTCTTGTAACCATCGCCGAGTCAGACCACTACAAAGCCCAACCCGTCGCGTTTTCCACTTTCAACATCATTTTCGAGGTTGTATCCGCATATAGCTGTGTCGGTGTGAGCATTGGATACCCAGGCAAGAGCTATGCCTTCTGCGGCGAGTGGCACACATTCAGCAAACTTTTGTTGGTTGTTACCGCGCTGAAGGGACGTCACAGGGGTCTAGATTTCTCCCGCGGCAAGGCTATATCGCTTGGTGGGTCTTTGGAGCCACCTGAGGAGAAGATATCGCAACAGGGCAAGGCTGGACCACCCTGTTGCGTTTAATTTTCGCTTATATACGTCCGTCTTCAATTGCGCAATTGGTAGACTTAATTCACTATTGATTCCCCCTTCCAACGTATTACACGAACTACGGAAGACACCATATAGCTTGTTGAATATTACTATGCACATGGTCTTGTTCCTGGAGCATAATAATGCCTCGCTGGCACATCTGATTAAGTTTATGCGACTCATGGGTTATTATGTACATCATATTTTTGTCCCAGTCCTCTCGAATATCTCCTCCGACCTTCCCTCATATTGACTGTTGGAGGAGATCGGTGATGGAATTCGAGTATTCGGATATTCGGGTATCGTGGTAAAGTTCTCGCCTATAGAGATCCCTTAGATCTGCTGGGGCTCCTTGCAAACAAGGTCGGCACCGCCCTATATACTTCGTTAGATATCATAGCCAAACATTCTGTTTCGGATGGAACATACCAGAGGAATGAGACAGCACAGAGCATCCTTCTTCTCAGCAGAGCAGGTGCTCTTGAAGTCCTCAAGGCTGGAGGGAGCACCGGTAGGGATCTTGCAGTCAAAAGCGGCGACTCCGACGTTGGTGGAGCAGCACTGAGGGTTGACGAAGTACTTGCCGGGGCAGTAAGCCTTCAGCGAGACAAGAGGGGAGGGCGTCACAGGGGAGGCGGTGGCAGTCAAAGCGCTCAAAGCGAAGACGATGATGCTGGAGGCGTACATGGTGAAATTTGAAAGAGTGGAATGGAAGTTGGATGAAGGGGGTGGAACGAGAGACTGGAGATGTATGAGAGACTGACAGCAGGGAGCAGAGAGGCATTAAATATCTGGGCGAAAAAGGCCTGGTCGTAGAGAATTACAGATACTAAGAGTTCCACTTCTTGCTCGTAGAGGAGATGATGTACAGCACTAGCTATGCCACGGAAGTGATCAACAAGATTTCAGGTTCTTCAAATCGAGCTATCAATCGACCCACCGAGATCGTTCAATTAAAACTCATCCTTGGCCGGACATAAATGACGATCAACCGTGCAGCTGTCGACATCAGGGATGAAGCTAAAGGTGTTTACAAAAATGGAGAACTCTACTCCGTACTCCGGAATTTTCGGTCTAGTCCACTCAATATGCAATTGATTCAAAATGGCCTGGTTCCAGTAAATATCATGACTTTTCCATAATGTTCATTTGACAAGGTCCACAATGTGATTGTTGGGAAACTAGAGTGGATCTCTTCTTTCAAGCTACTTACCGAAGCTCGAAATACACAAAGTTAATTCGATCATGAATCTCCCTACAAGTCAGGTTATTTGTCCCTTGTCGCCCCGTAATTATGCACTGTACTTCGTACTTTATCCTCTTTGCCCAGCATTGCCCCTTTCTCGCCTCAATTCATCTTTCCGAGGTACTTGAACCGGAAACCCCGATCCAGCATTTACCCGATATCAGCTTTGCCTTATTTCCATGAGCTCAGCAAATTATGCAGTTCATATCAAAATTCTGGTTACACATATATATTGTAAGCATGTCTTGTACTCCGCACTGGCGACCAGTTCCTTCGTGCCCCACGGGGGTAATTGCTGGATATATGTACGTACAGTAGATAAATCACACGTGGCTTGTGCGAATTTGACATGCGCTGTACGCTTGTTCCTTTCTCATTCTCTTCTAATACGTATTTCCTTCGCTTGAAGACTTGAACGACGTAAAATCTACATGTATCCATTAATCAGCTCATGACCGACGTGGTTCTATGAGCAATGGATATCAAGGCCTCAGTTCCAAAATTAATCCTTAGGGGACACCAAGTCCGTAAAACGATCACGTCTCTCTGTTTCCGCCCCTTCTTTGGCATAAAAGTCTGCCACCTCATTCCAACCTCTTGGAATATGCCAAAACTTGATGCTCAACCTTGACCTACGCGCCTTTTCTATCTCGGCAAAAAGACACAGCCAAAGGTCCTGGTTTTTAACTGGCGTTCCAGCTCTTGTTTCCCAGTCGTAATGCATCCATGACCATACCCAGTCCGTGCTACCTTTGACCACATATGTAGAATCGGTAGCAATGACAAGACTACAGAACCCCTCACCAGCCCAGCTTCGGAGCCGCAGAGCTGCAATGACGGCTCGCAGCTCTGCACGGTTGCTTGTTTGCGGGTGTGGCTCGCCAGTGGGGCCTCTGTTCTCGAGAGCAAAGCTCATACGGCCATAATATTGGCGCGTTTGAGTTGGCGGTCTGAAAACGGCTGAGCAGCCAGCCCTTGGATTCGCTTGGCCATTGTTCAAACAGCAACCATCGGTGTAGATGAGAAACTCATTGGGGTTGTCTTGATTAATGAAACGACGAGGAACAGATGAAGCCTTAGCCGTGGTACCAGGTTGGAAAAGTGAATCAGACGTATCATTCCTGTGTCGAGGCACAAATTCCGTGGGGATGCTGGTTTTCGAAATGACTCTAGGCCTTGTAGACTTCAGACCTTGTCCGACGACAAGGGATGGACTGGGCGAAGCGACTCTAATTCTGCTTCCCCTACAATATTCTTGGCTGGCAGGATGGTCGCCAACCATCACACCACAACTGGCACAGGGACGATCCAAATCCGCGTCGCTAAACCTGTGTGCGCCATCCCACTCAAATCCATACATATTGAACCTTGGATTACAATTAAAATAAAGCAGGAGCCGCGTAGATGGCAACGAGAGGATATAATAAAGAAGATAGGAGCAGGACGCGAATAACGGAGAAGTATTCAGTTCATAGCCTTATACATGATATTAGCGTCCCCGCATGGGGTGCTGTGTTGATGTTCGTGTGCACGTGACTTGGTATAAATTTGCTTTTTTTTTTAGTTTCCGGTGCGACTTATTTTCCATTTGTTGCATTTTATGATAAGGGTCTTTCGTTGTTTTGGTTTGTTCGTCCAGACCGTTCTTTCGGATCTTGTTTAGTCCTCAAACCTATGAAGCTGCATAAACCAAGCTATTTATACATCATACAAATGATTGTATTTTTTCGCCTGTCTCTAATTTACTCAGTTAAATCTGAATTACAACAATATTGTTGTCTTCAATAGATACACATCTAAGATTCGCATAACTAACTATCTTATATTACTAAACTGATTGAATAGCATCCACGAGCTCGTTAAATTCAAACCTATTCTCATTACCCTGTCTCACATACATCACAAACATACAGCCATTAAAATAGCCAACAAATCATAACGTCATATCATAACCCTCAAACATCATTCTTCTTACTCATCCTAGCAGACCGTCTCTTCTCAGACCAAGGGAAATGCACAACAGGAGGCAAGAAGAAGCTATTACTGCTATCCGCAATACCAGCGAAAGCATTATACCAAGCCAAAAACGCACCAAGGAGCGCAAACAATCCACCGGCTTTGAGCAAATTTGCATTTGGCAATGCACCGGTGGGATAGAAATATCCAAGCGCGATCATCAGGATGGCGAGATCGACGAAGAAGAAGAGGGAGAAGAATGCGACGGTGGATTTGAGGGTGAGGAACATGATTATGGTCGTGAAGATGAACCAGCCCTAGGGGAGAAGAGTTAGCTTTTCACGTGGACATTGAAATGATAGGTTGGTACGAACCATCAGGTATAGAGCGAAAGAATTGTAGAACATAAAAGGAGACCCCCATCCGCTTCCTCGAGCGCACCCATTATATTAAACCCACCGGGGATGAAAGTAATGGCCAAGGATATCCAGAATCCACCATAGGAGGAAAGGACAGTGGCACCGAATGTATTTCCAATTGCCATTTCCCTGCAGATAATCGTTAGCAACTATCACCTCAGAAACCCCCTTATAAACCCATGGATAGAGAAAGAAATACATACCACATCCCAGCACAAAGCTGCACAAGCCCCCCATAAGCCAAAGCAGGCCCAACAAGTATATTAGGCTGCGTAACACCTCTCACATCCATCTGAATACACCCCAGAATAAAAGTCGTCAGAGCAAAACCGCATAATCCCAACGGCGCAGGATTGGCGATTTTGCGGTCCTTAGGTACTCGCCATAGACCTGGTTGAGCCTCGCCGCCGAAGGCTGCATAGCGACTTTCGGCAGTGTTGACGTGGGCCAGGGGGCCAAAGCGGCCGGTTTCAATGTCATCATTTGAAGAGGAGGAGGAGGGGGAGGTTTGGTTGGTGTCTTTGACACTGATGCCATTTTCTTCGTGGGACATTGTGGTGGTGGGTTGTGTAAAGAAGAGGAAGGGGGTGGGTTGATAGTTAGGGTTACGGTATAGTTTGCAGAATGGATTGGTTCGAGGTATTTGCCTGGGATTATGATTCAACAGACTTAACAGAAGCAGAAGACTCGTCTCGATTGCGAATTCCATTGGCTTTATATAGACATCCCTAGCCACCATGAACAGTACAGTATGATCACAACCGATCTCCCAAGGTCCAAGGTCCAAGGTCTCCCCCCATACGCAAATGAAAGGATCAACAACCATAGCCAGCGGATCAACGGCGCCCAAAAACAAGAAACGAGCCTATAAACCACCCCAAAGAGGGAGTAATATCGAGAAGCAGTGGAAACAAACTACTGATCCGTACGCCCTAGCGCAAAACGCATCAAGGGATGATCTACGCCAGACCAATCATCTCCGCGCCAACAAAACCATGGGGAAATGCGGAGAACCCCACGATCAACGCGCAGTTTTGGGATTGCGTTGGAGTAGAGTTGGTACGTGTGGAGATTCGGCATCGTGGCAGCGAGTGAGGGTTACTCGGGTCGGTTCTTGGCAACTTTGTCGATACCGACATTTTATGCCGAGGTGCTTAGATGCGTCACTCTGGGTCTGAGCGTGGCGTTCGCTGTGCTTTTCAATGTATTGGGTTTCGTAGCCCCTGAGATTAGAATTGGAGATGATGTGGTTTGCCGTTTTCGGTTATAGTACTACCCACTACTTCGTATAGTACGACAGACAAAAGGCAATCTAATTTAGCTTACAAGAGATAGAATGGATAGATTCGCACATCTCGCAACCCTAATAATTCTTCTGCACAACTCCCCTAGCAAACTCAGCAAAAGTAAGCCCAGGCCTAACCTCCTCCTCCAAATTCGGCTGCGTAAACACAGCAAGAGTATTCCTCGCAATCTTCTGACCGGGGATACACTTCGCCCCCTTAACAAAATGCGGAACAGCCATGAACTTTCCGTGCGTAATAAGCTGCAACGCTTCGCCAGTCTGGAAGGCAAGACAATCCTTAGGGATATTGACCTTGACGATCTCGTCTGTTCGCGAGCGGATGTACAGGCCAGCTGAGGGGTCCGGGGATTGGGGCAGTTCGGGAAGGATAGATGTAGCGGACTCTACAACCGGTGGTGAAGCCGCTTCGTCGAGGAACATGGCTGATGTCAGGCCAGTTAGACAGCCGTGGTCGAGGTGTGTGGCACACCAGTCATCGTCATCAGCTTCGGTATCAGCTTCGGCATTGGCATCGGCGATGTTGTCATTTCCGGGAAAATAGTGTAGCAATCTTGCTTTTGTGGTTAGACTGGTTGTTACGACGTGGTGCAGATACCCAGGCTTGTAGCCTTCGATATTTGCTTCGGCGTAGCGATCGCAGGCTTTGGCGACTAAAGCTGCCGTATCGATTATCAGACCGCAGAGGGATTCAATGCTACCCCTGAATTCGGGGAGTTTCGCTGGTGGAGGCCAGATATTTGGTGCGGTGTACTGCGGTAGATCAGGGAATCCTTCCGCTGGCGCACTATCCAACGATGGGTCTTGGTAGAAGGCGCAGTTGACATAGTAAGAGCCCTTGAGCGTGTCGAAGTGACCTGATTTCAGAGTTTCTTTGCCACAGGACCAGCCGACCAGGTACTTTGATTCTGGACTGGTGAGGGATTCTGTGGGTCGTCAGTTGGGTTTTGGTTTTGCGCTCTGGTTAGAGCTTAGTGTATCACACTCTTACCCAGTTCGCTTTCTGGGAGTGCGGCGAGATACGATGCATTGGATAGAACTTTTTTGCGCAGTTCCACGAATGTTGAGGGTAGGTCTTTGACCACGATAATGCCTAGGGAGGCTGGTCCGAAGGCTTCGGTCAGGGTGTCGAAGGAGACAGTTCCTGCATAGTTTAAGATCTACTCTTTTATGTTGCAGTGCAGAACTTACCATCGATGAGTTCCTGCAGACTCACAGTAACCGCCTGTGCCACGGGCGCCATTTTTCCATCCATGAGGAATTGAAGAGAATGAAGGTTCCCCGCTTCAAGTTTTATCACGATAAGTTAAGTTAGCGGTTAGTGGCGGTGCTAAGCAGGGAAGCAGGGACTGTTCAATGTAACGGTATAATCTTAAGTTATAGTTTTATGATATTATTCATCTCTACTATCGTACAATCCATTCACCACTATATCACTCAACTTGTCCAGCCCGTCTCGTCACAGCCCGGAGATTCCCGAAAGGCAGGACATCGCCGATGCGTTTAGCACCAGTAAACAACATTACGAGACGATCAACGCCACATCCCCATCCACCAGTAGGAGGCAGACCCCACTCCAGAGCCTCGAGGTAACTCTCATCGATCTCGCCAGGCTCATTGGCATCCTTGCTGAACCGCATCTGATCCTCGAATTTGCGGCGCTGCTCAAACGGCGAGTTTTCCTCTTCGTATGTATTAACCACTTCCTTGCCCTCGATGAAGAGCTCGCCACGTGCGGCGACGCGCTGGTTGGTTACTGGGTGGAGGAATGATTTGGAGAGTGGGGAGAGGCATTCGGGTGGGTTGATGATGAAGGTTGGGTCGATGCATTGCGGCTCCACGTATTGGCTGCAGAGCTCGTCGAGGAGCCGGGGGAGGGAGGGGTTTTGGGGAAGAGGGAGGGAGAGGTCGGTGAAGATGGTGCGAACTTGTTCGAGGGCTTTGGGGTCTTCGAGGTCTGGGAGTTTGCGATTTATGGCCTCTTCAATGCCGGTGATGAAGTCGATGCGGCGGAAGGGGGTTGTGAAGTTGGCTGTTGTCGGGTTGAGTGTGCCTTTTGTGTTGAAATTTTCAATGAAAGCTGCCATCCCCGAGAGAAGCTCTTCAGTCATGGTCATTAGGTGGTCGAGGTTTGCGTAAGCGTGGTAGAATTCGCAGGTGGTGAACTCTGGGTTGTGTGTCTTGTCCAAGCCTGGGGTCTGTTAGCTTTCCGGTCAATGTCTTAGTTGATATCTTTTCACGCACCTTCATTTCGGAATGACGGTCCAATCTCAAAGACCTTGTCGAATCCACCGACAACCATGCGCTTGAGCCATAGCTCTGGTGCAATTCTCAACGACAGCTGACGGTCTGAGAACTCAGTGGCAGTGGTATAGAACGGACGAGCAACGGCACCGCCAGCCACACCTTCAACAATCGGGGTATTGACCTCTAGGAAAGAGCGGTCCAAGAAGAACCGACGCATATACTGAGTGAGAGCCGAGCGGGCTTTAATGATATCCATCGTGGGACGATCGGCCAGGAACTGAACATGGCGAGGGAAAGGCGAGACCTCATGCTTGGTATCGTGAACGGGGATATCATGGAAACAAGTCGACAGCAGCGTCGGAAGCTCAGTGGCATCGATAGTGAGTTCACCTCGAGCAGTGCGGTGCGGTTTACCGGTTACAGCTATCACCATTTAGCAGGCGAAACAAGACTCTCTCGGACCAGACAGACATACAAAAAGAGTCACCACGACGCAGTAGACGGAAGAATCTTTTGAATTCGGCAGAGGCGACGCTCTGGATGTTGCACATCACCTGGATTTTATGGTCGTCTTGCCACATATCGAAGAAGACCAGCTTGCTTCCGGCGATTCTAGAGGTATGGACCCTACCTAACTAATCTAAGTACAAGGGCATTGGAACATGGCCAGAGTAACCTACCAGAGACGGAGACTGTAGTTTCTACTGTGTCATTGTTGGCGAGTCCGCTGTATCGAGAGCGGAACTCAGGCAACGTCAATGTGTTTTTGTTCACTTTAAGGCGAGGGTATGGATCTCCACAGATATATTTCAATTGCTGGTATCGATCTTGCATGGCTTTCTCTGACGATGAGCTGTTCATCCGGATGTGCTGTGTTAGTGTCCAGGTAGGCCGACATGGGCGTGCGAGTCGCGATCCTGCACTGAAATTGGGTTAGCAATGCTCGAGAAGAAATGAACGAGATTGATCCAAATTGAAAGGAGCTTGTCAGATATAAAATCCAGTAGTGTTCATATGCCCCGAAGGGCATTACTGTAGCGGTTCTAATGCAGGGGGTATAATATCATCATATAGGGGAGATGCAAATGCAAGTAAATGCAATTGTAGCTTACCTTCGCAGCCCATGTTGTAATAACCTGGTTGAATTCATTATGAGTTCACATCGTGAGAAGAGAAGAAAAGAAGAAGAAGAGCAGAAGGACCGAGTTTTTCCACGCGGGTGGCCCAAGCTTCCGACCAGTTCTCCCGTTCCACCCTGGGCTCCGTAATAGCCATCACCTACACTCTACTCTACACTCTACTACATACCACCTACCATCTACCATCTACTATCATCATGTCTTTCCTCTTCGGCGGTGCCCCCAAGATGTCCTCGGCAGAGAAGATTGCTGCCGCCGAGACAGAAGTTGAGATGATCTCCGACATGTTCAACCGGTAAGTCGCGCGGAATCTCGGGTTAGGAATCGCTATTCTTTTGCTGTCAAGCATTGCGAGACCCTCAATCCAAGCTATTTCGATGCAATCCATCACTGTTCCGACTTTCCATATCAGTGGCTAACATTCCGTCGCACAGCTTGACCGAGTCCTGCACAAAGAAGTGTGTCCCCGCCGACTACCGCGAAGGCGACCTGAACAAGGGCGAGTCCGTCTGCCTGGACCGCTGCGTCTCCAAGTTCTTCGACGTCAACATCAAGGTCAGCGAGAAGATGCAGGGTGAAGCCGCCGCCAGCAAGCAGGGTGGCGGCATGGGCTTCGGCATGTAAAGCGGTTTGCGTTTGCGGGCGACCAGACGACTTGAACTGGGGAGAAAGAAGAATTGAGAACTCAGTGGTTACTATCGTGGTTTCTGGTGTACGGCTATATGACTGGTTCGGCCTACTAGGAACTTGGATCTGTTTCAATGATGGTTTCATACGTTTATAACCATCACCGGGTGGACGGCGAAGAACGGCCGATCTATCTGAATATGTACAATATGGTGGAAAATGGAAAAACAGGAGAATGAAAAAGAGGAATTTATCATACAAGCGTTATCGGGGTGAGAAGCCAATGGTGCGGGCGATCCAGGCTGTCCAGGATGTGCTGTGTTGTTCTTCGCCTTTGACCAGGACTTTGATTCTCGTCTCGACATTTACAAGGTGGCGTTCGAAGTCACTCAGGCCGGCTTCCATGTCTTCGACTTTGGACTCGAGGACGTGTAGTTCGTAGTCCAGTTTGGCGCCTAGCAGCTCAACGCGCTTCACACCATCGGTAAGGTGGTGGTTTTCATCCAAGAGGATGTCACTAGATCGTTCTCGTAGTCTCTGGTAATCGGCGAATCGCTCCAGGTAGATTGAGTTGAGCTCTTCATAGCGGTCGTGGAGGACTTGGTTGAGACCGTCCACGGAATCGACCTGCCGCTCAACCCATGGCACGGTGTGCTGGCTCAACTTCAGGATCCGAGAGCTGAAGATACGTCCGTCGGAGGCGAGCATGTCTTCTTGGGCGATGGAGTCTTCCAGGTTGTCTGTTTCTTTGATAACCGGGTTGTTGCCTATTGGCTCCCATTTGAGTACCACTTCTTCGACCGTGCTGAAAGATAGGTGTCTCGGGCAGTCGTTGTCTCGTCGTTCGATTTCCCTTTCACTTCCTTGGAAATCTTCGCAGCTTTGTGGCCGCCGCAGAGCCATGACAGCCAGGCCGCTAACTGAGCCTTCACGATCGCGATCACTTGATGCCGCCGTTGACCGAGACATGACGCGCTCTATATCCGACTCCTCATCAATGACTTCAGGTTGTGGTGTAAGTTGATCGGGTTGGGGCAGTGTATCAAGACCAACAGTAGGTGGTGCAGATTCGATGTGAATTTCTGGGGCTTTGGTCTCTGCAGAGCCGGGGATGGACGAGAGTTGAGTGGACTTCTCCTCCTGCTCCTCCTCAATGGGATCTTCTGTCTCAGTCCCGATCTTTGTTTCCGAAGATCGGAAACCAGAGTCTGTCCGAGCTTTTGAAATGGGCATCTCAGAGTCGCTGTCCATCGATGGGCGGTAAGCAGCATCGTGTGTCAACTCCGCGCTTTCTCGGGATTGCTGATGGTGATGCGAGCGAAGGCCCTGTAGTCCTACTGCATCTTTGAAGCGTCCCAAGCCTGCGCGGGCATCTGAAACGCGTCCGCTAACACCCTTTTTGCGATGTTCTTTTTCTTCAACCGCCGATGGCTCTGGCATCTTCCAAGAGCGATCGAAGGTGGAGCTGAGTCGCTCATGCACATCTTCTGTCGAATGATTCTTGCGACTGGTCCAGACATAGCCGCCCTGTTCATCGGTCGTAAACATCATGTCCGATCCAGTCCCACGCGTGAAGCCATCCTCAAAGCCACTCTTGCGTGGTCTACCCAACCACAACCACTTGGCTCGTTCTCCGTTGCAACACTGTACAAATGTGTCCATATCTAGCGTTTCAATATCAGCAATGCCGCCCTTGTCACGCCCACGAACCATCCCCATGACCATTTCACCACCTTGTCCACTGAGCTCCGCCATCGTAGATTTCACCGCATCGGTCCAGCCCTCCGAATTGGCAGCCTTGGCTGTGGCGCGGTGTAATCGATCCAATGTATGACGGTCCAATCTCCGGGATTTTCTCATTTTCTGAGATTTTTGAAAACTCCCAATGCCTCTCTTCAGGTTGGCAATGTCAAATGCATCTTTGCCCACTGGGGCGCCGTATGCATGCAGACGGTTTCGCGCTCCGAGGAGCGTCCCCAGCAAAGCAGCCACACTTGTTGGTCCCAAGCTACTGTCGCTCGGCTCAATGTTGTACAAGTCTGTTCCTATGTCTGTCCACCAATCGCTGATGGCCGCTTCGGTCACATCACAAAGTAGCCCGTCCACATATTCCGGGGCGAGCTTGTCAAACACCATGAGAGCTGTCTGGCACTGCCTGACCAATTCCATAACAGCAGCATATAGCGGAACCCGTTCACTCGTCCGGTACAACAGATGAAACTTGGCCTCGGTCGCAGCCGACGGAGCTTGAAGCTTTAAGCCCGCACGGCCAGCGCAACCGAGTCTCTTCAAGTCCTCATTCACAATAAAGTCCTCTCTATGTTTCTTGAGATCGCCACCGGGAATAGGAATGACACTCAAAGCGGACGGGAATGAGCTCAGATCCGTAACCATAACAGTCCCCAGCGGTGTTTCCTTCTTTCGCGCGTGACATTGTTTCATAGCATCAAAGTACATTCGCAGCCGCGGCGACCACGTAGCTTCATTCGTCGGGACGCTTAGTACCCCGACAATGACAGTGTGCGAAGGATCACCGGTATAAGTCGAGATAACAAACGTAGGATGCACGCGCGAGCAAGCCCATTGCTCAACGATGTAGATCTCATAGCCCTGCAGCGTCGAGCGTCGGTGGAGCACATCGGTCGAGGGATCTTCTTCGAGGTAGCGGAGGGCGACCGGGTCGGTGAAGACGAGTCTCTGATGGCCTTGCGGGGGCTGGTGGTCGATTGTGTTGGTGTTGGAGGCGGGGTTTCTCCTGATGCCATCCGATGTCTGCATGAAGTCGGTCCGTTCCACCGATGGTGTAGCCTGGGCACTTGCCTGCATGATGGGCGGGTTCCCGATCAGGGCTGTTTGTAAGGCGGGGAATGAATAGGTTGGGGGTTCATTTGAGCCAACAGCAGGCTACCTCTCCAAGCTCAAGGTGCGAAGGGAGGTGCCGACCTTCCTGCGATCCTCCTGCGCTTTGCCTCAAGTAGGGACAATCGTGACATATCCAGGTAACGAGTCTTTTGGCATACTATGAGCCCGGAATAAAGAGCAGCGGGACTGGTCGAGTGCCTTGACGACTTCCGCAGACCTGAAAGGCGAACTCCGAGAGTGAAGCGGCGACGTCACTGGGCGGTGAGTTGGATCTACAAGCGTCAGGGAGAGGATGATTGTCAACACTCCATTAACCTCGTTGTTTGACAATGCTTGGACATGGAGATACGGAATAACCCTGCAAGTTCGGATTTATGTGCTAATTGTTCTACAGCAGTTCAGATTTCCAGAGTCAAAAGAACCAATTCATTCAAAGCCACCATCATGCTCGCCCAGCGAGATGGCAGTTATATTGCGACATAAAGATGATGTCTCAAAGACATTGTGAGATAGTAAATGGCACTATTATCTCCAACGGAAATCCTCCGCAATGATGATATATCCACCCCGATCATGGCAATCAATCTATCCATTTACCAACCACCATGCTATACGAACGTCAGCAAAAGCTCTTCCATCAATCAATGGATGATATTCATACACCTCCCTGGCGACCGCCAGGGCCACCGGGACCTCCAGGTCCACCATGATCTCCTCCAGGACCTCCAGGACCGCCATGAGGTCCGCCAAATCCACCTGGGCCTCCCGGGCCTCCGTGGTGACCCCCGGGACCGCCAGGTCCACCCTGAGGTCCGCCAAATCCAGGTCCTCCCTGGTGGCTGCCAGGACCGCCGAATCCTCCAGGACCACCAGGGCCACCGGGGCCACCGTTATGTTGAGGGCCACCGAAACCGGGACCGCCAGGACCGCCGGGACCTTGCTGGGGACCACCGTGGGGAGGTCCCTGGTGGTGGTCGTGATGGTGGCTGAAGAGACCCATGATGTGTGGTTGAATGTGGTGGTGTGGTGTGGTGTGACGAACAAGGTAGGGAAAGTACGAGACGCGAGTATGAATAAGAGATGTGAGTATGATTCCAACAAGAGGAAGGGCCCCAGGTCCCCTTTTATAAACAGCAGTGGCGTCAACACCAAGCAGGATACTAACAAGCAACTAGGATACTCTGGCCGGGACCTAGTCTCAAATTGGGAACAATGTCACCTCTTACGACTCCCATTATCAGATGTGGAGTAGCGGAGGCCTATCAAGGATCAGACACATTCCGCCACTTGAATCAGCATCGATCGATAGCGGAGGACGTCACTATGTGCTACAGTAGATCGTACTCGCACGTCTTCACGATCGGTTGATCAGATATTACGTCTTTCTATCTCGGGCTTCGGTGAATCTGTATGAGAGAAACCAACCTTGTAGCCACCCATTATATCTACCCGCGTATATTGACAAGCTTTCTCAGACAGAATTGGCGTAATATTGGGTTTTACAAAGTTCCCTTAGAGCACATCAATTGCTGGCGCTGGGCTTCTGCCGAGTTCTTGGCGCTAGGGCTATGAGGCGGATGCGTACGTACCACTCCCCACAGCTTCAGCCCTGTAGGTGAATCGGTATCCTCATTGCAGCAATTCGGTAGCCTAGGGAGTCGTGGGCAATCCTCGGAGGTATTAGCTGTTATTATTAGGCCGAGATTCGGTCTTGGGGACTGGAATAGGAAAGCGGGTGGAACGCAGTGTAGGCCAATGCCACTAGCCTGTCTTAATTGGGCAGCGCTATATTCAAATATAGTTCACGAGACTAGATGTGTTCCTAGTGTAGCTTGCTAGAGTCAATTGATTGATTGTAGCCGAGGATCTACCTCAAAGCCAAGAGTTGAAAAGTCCAAGATTCATGTCACGAGCGTAGAAGTATATACATGTTAATCACACCTGGCAAGTAAAAGAACGCTAACAAATTGCCAAGTCTATATAAAAGAGTGAATCGGCCGTGGGTTATGGGTGGGCCATCCCCATCTCGAGTTGCTCATAGCCTTTTTCGACATGGAGCTGTTTTTGAGTCGATGGTAGTAGATCGACGATGAAGGAGAGAATATAGCCAGTGAACACGAAGGCGATGACTAAAATGCATGTTAGTACAGCTGACAAGACCAACGAGAAGAGTAGGGAGCACATACCCCATTCAAGTGTGGCAGCCATGTTGTTCTGGTTATAGTGGATGGCCTCGGTGACACGGAATACGATGACGAGGGAGAGTTCGACGATGATGAAGGACAGCTTGATCACAAAGCTTGTAAAGATCATAGGCTCTCGCAGAGCATGCGAGATGCCTAGATGGACATAATCTAAACACATCAGGGCAGCACTGATTAGATACCCCACACTTTCGGTTGTCAGCAGTTGCATGATATGATATCTTGGCGGAGACTTACATGAATATAGTGACGAATACATCATGTGTTATATGGTGGTCGATGTTGTCGAAGACGGATAGCAGGATCAAGCCTGTGCTTCCCAGCACTGTAAAGAAGAAGGATGCGTGTGTGCAGAGCTTGTTGACGTATCCCTTGTTTTGGATGAATTGATAAAATGAGAGGTTGAGAAGCAACACTGTGGTGATACATCCAATCATGAACAATGGCTTCAATTCTTGAGCTCCTATATCCGAAATGAACCTTTGGTCTGTTAGTTTCACTCTGGAGTACTCTGGTACCAAGACGTCATAAGGAAAAATACTCACGGTATATTCTGGCCAGGTTTCATGAGGCCATATCTCGGTTCACCGATCATAGTCCAGTGCCCAAGCATAGCCAGCAGCATTGCTAAATCCAGCGGTTAAATCGATGCCAACAGCGACCGTGGACAATTGGAAGAGCTCACCTAGCCAGGTAGAGGCCGAAATGGTCGGAAAAACCCAGGGAGGAGGCGAGAAGAGCGACATGGCGTATAAAGAAGGGTGTTTTGGCAATAATCATAGTCTATAAGGAACGACAAGAGATGGACGGCTGGTGAAGTTGGATACCAGCCACATCACATCGGCATTGAGCAGATGATAAGGAGAAAGTTGACCTTGCGTGTGGAATCAGGCGACAAAGGATTGTGCCTGTCGATCCTTACTCTGCCTCCTGATGACAACAGATATGGTATGTGGGTCTATTAAGGGAAACAGGGACCCTCGATTGTTTCGGATAAGACACTCGCGTTTTGTGGGAAATGCACAATGATTAAGAACAACAAATTTGAAACGAGGTGTGCTATATATATGGGTCTTTGTTTTGTCGCCCTTGATTGAAATGCCATTTACTACGCCGTGGCTGCGAGTACAATGTTGAGGAATGTTTCACCCATTTTTGATTCCCCACACCCCATGTTTACCTGCAGCTGAGAGAGTGATTGGAAAAATGGATGGCAGTGAAGATTTCATAGGTATCATGTTGTAGGGCGAGACTGTCTTTCTAACAGAAATTCTGAAGCTTTGTCTCGGGTCGTCATATGCGACGATCAAGGCTACATTCCAGGGGGAATTTTATGAATAATACGCCGTACTCGTATACAAAGGCACTGTCGGGTGGGGTTAGAAATATGCATAAAGCAATCCATGGATGATTCATGCCATAGCTCAAGATCAGCCACCGGGAGGAGCCGTAAAGATAACAAACCTTTCAACGGCTTTAGCGCGCATGCAGGCTGCTAGATTAGCAATACTGGCGCCTTGGCCATGGCCGACCATTGGGTTCTGGACATAATAGGAATATATCCCAGTCTTCTGCACCGGGAGCAATATCCAGTGTCCAAGACTCATCTGTGGTCGGGAAACAAAGGAGTATTATAGGGCGGATATGACACTCGGCGTCTCAAATTTTCAAAGGGGCCTTTTTTTTTGGGTATTGAGACGTATCTCTAGCGGATCCAAAAGAGGCGTTGATAATTCGACTTTAGCGGCGTTCTGGATAATGGACTATTGATTAAATTACCGGCCTCCGAGACTCAGAAATAATCATAACAGAAATCGGTTCCCGCTCAAGCAAAGCCTATATAGGCATGTTACTTCGAAGTTGCTCATATATTTTTAGGATGCATTCTCGCGATATACAAATAAGCTAGTGGTGACATTTTCATCGATACAGAATGAAAACAAAGGAGAAACAGGTTTTAAACAATGTAGGTTCCTGCAAAGTACAGGGGGTCGTCATAATTTAGATTGAATATTGCGCCTCAGCCAAGGAAGAGGCGCATCATCCGAGGCTAGTCACAAAACGGACAACAAAGTCGCGTGACCAAGGCAAATTATGTCTCTTCCAATCGGACTTCGAAGAAATGAATTGAAATAGTAAAAGTTGGTAGCATATTGACTACTATCTGGACTATTCTTTGTTAACGGTACCGGAACTACAGAGAACCACCCACTCTTCACAAGATGCGAGCCTACAATGCGCAGACTCTGAGGCAGGGAACATTCGGTGCAAAGTACGATATCGATCGGTATGGCCAATCAAATGTTGATAATAGCGAGTAAGCCCGATAACCTCATCCAGGAGGATCCAATCTGGCCATCACTCCCCGTCAGCCCATCTTCATTCAGCCGGTCCCATGAAGAGTGCCAGGCAGAGATGTTCATGTATTGTGTGACTAGCCCGACGGTCGCAGGGGCATGACATTATGGAATAGAGCCTTCGATGCGACCTGCGCCGGCTGTAGATCCTGCATTACCTGTGTGTGGAACCCGAATCGGCAAAGAGATTCGACTGCCACGGGTTATCCCATGATCCTCCATGTGTTGTGTATAGTCGGTGACCTCCTCGGAGCAGCGTCTGCCCAAGCAGATGCCTTGCATGGTGCACGATCAGAGTCGGCTGAAAAGGAGTATTGTGTTGTTCGCTGTCTACTTAGGAACAATACCGATTCACATCATCGTGGAATGCAACGTGCAGGGTGGTTGGGACAAGCTGATCTGCAGGTCAGCAAACACCATATTCGTGTTCGAGCGTCAGAATGACAGCATCAGGAACCCTGACCCGATTCATGAGAAAATTGGAAAGCTCCATCGGATCGCAGCAGGGCAACTCATTGGCACTGAAAGGAACAGTCTCTGATGATCTCCAGGCTAATGCCTCCTAGCGTCTCGCGGAAGCCGCGATGGTGGAGAGAGCAGCTGGGGGCTGGGTTGGTATTGACGAGTGAGAGACAGGGTAAAGGGGCATCTCCGCCGGTTCAGCCGCACTGAGACACTGCTTGGACTGATCGTCCAACTGTTAGTAGAAGTGTTGGGCGTTCACGGTAGGACGACCTTCTGTGACGAGGCGCCGCACTGTAGGAAAGTGGTCGACTGACTGGAAACAAGCCAGATGAGAACGGGACAGCTTGCCAAGATGTAGAAGAAGGATCCCATCGACGAAGCTAGCGCCATGAGTACTCAGTGCGAGCGTAACATGAACTGCGAGCTCGAGCACCTATCGTGGGGCAGGCGATGATGGCAAGGTTTGTTGACGCGATCGGTGACATAAACATTCTCATGTCAATAAAATTTTCATTACAGAGTATCTACACTAGACGACGACCAGCTCTCTTCTCCAAAAGCCATCGCAAGGACGACAAGTGATGAAAAGCAGACCGTCATGGTATGCGCGCGGTGGCTGGGTATAGCCTCCCATCGTGGATACCAAATCTGACCTCGATGAGAAAGGAGGATCAGGGCATGTATTGTTTCAAAAATTCCCAGTCTTCCCCAAGGGGCCGACTGAAGTGGTCAATTTGGTAGTTTTCAACTAGCAAAAACACGATCTCGGATGTCTCCTCACTGATGCGTGTAAAACCCGTGCACTTGGATGAAGAAGAAAGGAAAAGAGAACGAAGGGCGGGGGAGGCAGACGTATTTATACCCGCGAGTGAGCAAACATTGAGTTGGCGCTAATCTGAATTGGGAACTTTAGCCGAGGCAAACACTGGGCGTTCATTGGTTGTACGGACACATGGCAAAAAAGGGCGGTGTATGAGGCCCAGCTGACTGTCAATCAATAGTTTCGGCAGGGGAGGATAGTATCGAAGGAGGACAACCCTTACATCGGATACCTGGCACTGTTAGCACTCCTGGAGATGCTGGAAAGCGAAGGGAAGCCGAACAAACATCTTTGACGAGATGTCACTTCTCGCACTCACTTCCGCTTAGAGGTAAATCACGTGGACTATGTCGTCAGGCGATCAGCCGGAACAAGATTAAGCTACTGTATTCGGGCTGGGATATCTTCCCCTCATATCCAATCTCCATTGCTCTACCGCGTACACTCCTACTCTACGCTACTTGGAGGCCGCGCCGATAAAACATTCTTATATCTCCTCCACATGGCAAGCGGAATCGGTGTGCGGTAACCACATCACCTCCGCGATATCGGGAAGCATGGAAGTAGTCCAGAAAGAACACGACCGGCTCCTGAAAAGGGTCAAGGCATCACAAGGCATAAAGAATGTCCAGTCGACGATCGATCTACTGCAATCTGCCCGCGATGCCATAGCTGCTGGTCAGTAAACCATGTAGAAACCATCCCCGCTCACTTCAACTGACGAGGTTGTTCGTTGATAGACCCAGACTCGGCGCCGGTAACCATGGCCAAGCTTCAGACGCCGGTCAAATCGTCCTTTGACTCGATCAATGACAGCTTGAAGGAAATCCATAGCGGCCTGAACAAATACACCAAATCTCTCGATAAGGTATTTGGTCTTACATTCTCCGTTCGCAAGGCCCCTCTCACATGTGAATTAGCTCTTCAAAGACCGTCCTCTTCCAAGTACCGATCACGATGCCCTCTCCTCACAAGAAAACCTGATCAACCGCGCGATTGCGATGCACCTCCTCCGCGAAGGTCAGTTCGCGGTCGCCGCAACGTTCCTCTCCGAGATCGCCGAGCACAAGATGGATACTCCAACGCAGCAGACAAATGAGAGCGCGAGCGCCAGCACCAGCGACCCCGCAAACCTCCTCGACCTCGACGAAGTCCCCTCAACTGAGATCAGGAAACAGTTCGCCTCGATGTACTACATCCTCCAGCAACTACAAGAACACAAGAACCTTCTACCCGCAATCGAATGGTCAAGGGAACACCGCAACGCCCTGGAAGCCCGGGGCAGTAATCTGGAATTCGAGCTCTGCCGTCTACAGTACGTGTGGTTGTACCACGGAGGATCGGGCGGCCAAGGCGGACCAACAGGCTGGCAGGAAGCTCTAGCATACGCCCGCCGTGAATTCCACGTCTTTGTTCCTCGATACCTGCGAGAAGTGCAGCAGCTGATCGGCGCCATGGCCTACTCGCCCAACCTCGAAGCCTCGCCTTATGCATCTCTCTTCAACACTGCATCCGCCTGGGACGATGTGGCCCATTTCTTCACGCGCGAGTTCTGTTCTCTTCTCGGGTTGTCGGCTGACTCGCCACTTTACATTGCTGCGACTGCCGGTGCGATCGCCTTGCCAACGCTGCTGAAGTTGCAGACTATTATGAGAGCGAAGCGCACGGAGTGGACATCTGAAAACGAGCTTCCGGTAGGAGAATCCTTCCCCTCCAACCAGCTCTCCATGTTCATACTAACACTTCATTTCTTACCAGGTCGAAATCTCACTCCCGCCCTCATACCTCTTCCACTCGATCTTCGTCTGCCCCGTATCCAAGGAACAAGCGACAGATGAGAACCCACCAATGATGATGCCTTGCGGACATGTCATCGCAGAGGAATCACTGAAGCGTCTTGGGAAGAGCAACCGGTTCAAGTGCCCATACTGTCCAAGCGAGAGCCACCCCAAGGACGCGCGCAAAGTGTTCCTGTGAAGCTCTCCTTTCTCTCGATCTCTTTCTTGTCTCCTTTTCTTGCACTGGCATATGGCGCCTGGACGGAGGAATGTGGAATACGGATGCGGGGAGTATGTCTTTCTTTTCCGGGGGCGTTAAAGCATCGGCGTTCGGTGGCCATTTGAGTTATTGCATTGTACCTAGTGCGGGTTTCATTCAGCTGTACATGCAATCGAATTTTTACCTTAATCTGTTTCCAATTTTGTAGATGCAGCAGTAGTAACTCGGTACAGACCAAAAAGCACCAATGCTAGATCTCGGTCGAATCCACTAGTTAATTTGGCGATTCCACACGTCACAATTCAAACCCCTGAACAAATGATCTATCACTTCTACTCTGTCGAGTGCAATCTCCGAATATACCCACATCCCGTGACCACGCGCCCCTTTTCCACTTTACGCGTTACGCGTATTACTAGTCGTGACGCGTCCTATCGAGTCACTGACAGCTTTAGCGGGACGATCTGCCGTATATAACATAAGTTATTCCGGGTGCATACATGTATACAGAAGCTGAAACTGAAACTGGTTTGTATCTTGTATCTCACTCTTTATAAATAGGTAGCCCCTGAATCTCAATCCCAATCCAACTTGAAGTCCGTTTCTCTCTGTGTATCCTGTCATTCTCTGTTCCCCTTTGATTCCAATTGAAATACAATACTAGAACAGAACGCAATCATGCTGCGCACACCCGAAACTCCATCTATGCCTAGGTATCGCGCGGGCAAGTCTTCGGCTTTTACGCCTCAGTCGCGGAGGGCTGTACAGACGCCGAGGGATAGAGATAGGAGGGAACGAGAGCGAATGCGGGAGAGAGGAGGGGGAAGAGAGAGACGATTCTAGTTCTTCGGACAGGATGCGTCATCTTGAGCGAAGGAAGAGATATGAGAATCCTCCCGACGTAAGGTATGTGAAAACCCTCACCATCTACAGAGACCCATCCATCCGTGCAACACAGTGCAATATAATGCCATCTCAAATCCAATTCCAAACCGAGAACCAACCCAAAGACAAAAGCTACCCTAGCTAACCAAAATATATAGATCACCCCCAACATCCCCAATAGTAATGCTGCGTGTGGGACCCCAAAAACGCCTCTTCGCGGCCCACGAAGCGATCCTCAGCGCATCCCCATTCTTCGCAGCCCAAGTCCAGTCTCAAGCCCAAACTCAAACACCGACCCCAAGTCGCACCCGCACACCTCCCCGCCATCCAAGCAAGCTCATCGACCTACCGGATGAACAAGCCGAGGTCTTATCCTGTGTCCTAGAATTCCTCTATAAAGGAGATTATTACCCACGACTGAGACACAACGCCACAAAACGAGTCTGGGAGCTCGAGGATGTAGACACAGATACTGCAGGCAGTGATGGAGACGGAGAATTGAGCCAGGGTGCAATGGCAACAGTGTATCATCATCGGGCTGGGTGTGTTATTTTGCGGGATACGGCTATTTAGTATGTTCCTCCCTCTCCATACTCCCCCATCCCATCCACATCCACACCTCCACCCTCCCCTCTCCTCTCCTCCCACATACTAATATCTATATAAAATAGCTGCGCCGCCCTAAAATACAACCTCCCCGTCCTCCAACGCCTCTCCCTCCGAAAACAAGGCCTGCACACAAACATATCTTGCAGCACGATCCTGGCCAGTGCGCGCTTTGCATATGCCCACACACCAGATACAGAATCGAGGCTGCGAGCGCATTATCTGGCGCTGATTGTTAGGTCGCGGTCTACATTCATGCGGAGTGGGACTATGCAGATGGAAATGGAGCGTGGGGGTTGTTGTTTTTTGATCTTTTTGTTGCTTTGTGTAATCATATGGTGAGTTCTTTCCTTAGAGTTGGTGACGGGGTGAGGGTGTCATGTGTGGTTTGGGCGGAAGTGAGAGTGGAAGTGGTTTGCTAACTTGGTTGTATAGGATGATTTTCAGACTGGTGAGTTGGTTTCTAGTTCTGTTTCTACTACTTGTTAGGTTGGGTATTTGTATTTGGTATTGTATGGATATGATGTGGATATGGGAGTGCTGGTAGGATTGGTTGGACATTGGGTTACTTTAGGTTTACTGCGTATATACTCGTGTACTACTATACTTTGCTAATAGAATCGAAGATAATTAAAAACTGTTTGATTTCATTGGTTATCAATTCGTAATTTCGTGATCCATTGTGGCTCTGGTGGCCATATTACCCACAGTTCATGCACGAAGGTATGGACCGGAGGTGGTTTGATTGACCTTTCATCTGCATTACGCCCAAGGATCACACATTTATCTGGATGTACTATCTGGGTCAGGATTAGCGTTGCAGCTATTCGGATCAGTATCTCGAGTACCGCGGAATGTGGGCTGAGGAGGATGTCAGCCCAGTTGATGCAAGTCCAACGCGGACATGCTCAACATAATCGAAAAGTTTGTCGATACGTGCCAGTTGATGGCGAATGCCATTTTTGTTGCCACCGAATTTTAGACACCAGTACCCGGGAAAGCGCCTTTCTTGTTCAGGACGACAATGCCACGTTCACGAGCAATGTATCCTTTCATGAGGCCCTGGAGAGAATAGTTAGTTAATGAGCTCGTCATGAACATCGACATAGCTTACCTTGTAAATGAGGTTGGACAGTAGGCATTCCACCTCGTCGATATCCACTCGGGACCTGCCAGTCGCGTTGGTACCAACTTGAAGAGCAGCGGCAAACTCGGCCACGGGAACACGGCTTCGTCGAATGGCTGGCTGGTCATCCTTGGGCTCCTCGAAGCCTCCAGCGAGGAACACTTTGCGGAACAGATTGCGAAGAGCAATATCACGTCCACGCTCAAGAGGCAAGTAAATGCGTCTCTTGACAAACTCCTCCTCGCCAGCGGTCATGGCCTGGTCGAATCCAACCAAGTCTCCCTTTTTGATGCAGGTCGAAAGAGACCGGAAAAGTTTTTCAAGTCGTGGGAATGGCGCAAGAAGTTCCTTGGTGGGCAGTGTATGAGTAGTCACGAGGTGGCAGGGAATAAGATATGTGAGGATCAATCTACCAGCTTGTTAGCGAAAGCAGCTTGTAGTTAGTTTTAGGTACTGACTCTCGGTTCTTGTACGCATCTCGGTGGCACATCTTCCAAGCCCATGTCAAATGCTCTTCGGCCTGCACATAAGATCAGTCTCGGCAATCGCCCGTGGCAGTCTTTGGACATACCTCTGCATAGTTCTCATCCAAAAAGTGAATGACTCCAACGTAATACTTGAAAGTGACGATGTGGGCTTTGGGGAAAGCATCCAGAGAGGGCAAATCAGCCGACGAGGCTTTGATGGCACGTAAAATGTTCTTGGTAAGGCCAACAGAGTTGATCTAAACGACAGACATTAGCGGGTCCCTGCAATAGTAGGCAAAAGCATACCTTGAAATAAGTCTTGAACAACAGATTGGTCATCTGGTAGATACCCCACTTGCGAGATTCCTCAATGGGTGCCCTGATCTGTTAGCAGGAATGGTCTGACAGATCTCATCAGTACTTACCTATCACTGAGACAAAGAGTAAACATGCGATTGATGACCTGGGCCGCGTTCTCCAGGTGGGCATTCTTCTCAACATCTGCTGCGATATCATCCTGGAACCCAAAGCCAGCCGAGACCAAAGATGAGGCCTCGAGGTCGGCATTGATCGCAAAGATGCGCAGGTACTTTCCCACTGTGTACAAACATGGCAGTGTCCAAGCAGGGAGGCTGGAAGAGCTGGAGTACCCTCTGATCAAAGTGTTGGCAACTTTTTTCCACGCATTGAAGACGGCGACAATGCTGGCACCGGGGTGACGATCTTCACACTTCAGGACCTCACCAATAGCTTCCCAGAATGCGGAGAAAATGTCTACCCAGGCATTCTGTTCGGCCTTGGGAATTCTCAAGCTTTTTCCATGGAATAACGCGTATTGAAGGTCTTTGGAAAGGAATGCGGCGTTGGAGAACTGGTAAAAGGAGCGCAGTCGGTTCGGGTCATCGGGCGTCGCGATCGGAGTGAGCACTGCAGCTAGTTGCGGGCCAGATCCACTGAGGTAGGCATCTTTGAAGCCGGTTGCAAAAATGCTCATCTTCAATTTCTGTCTCACCGGCCTAAGCGAGACGCAGAATGGTGAGTTGTGAAAACAACAGTGTCCGGGGAGGATAACATCCGTGACTTACAGAAAGCCATTGATTGTTGGAGACATGTGGGGTAGGTCCGGCACTGTGGCTGGTGAGGGCGGTGAGGGCGGTCTGCTTGTGGCGCATGAAAATCCCAGAAGCGGACTAGCGTGAGGCGGAAAGCCTCCACTCGCTTAGGGCAAGGGCGGTAACCCTAAGCACAATCGGAACCTCACAATTCTCGTTTTCCACCGACGGCACACTAACGACTCAACCACCACAGCGACAATCACAGTGAGTACCTCTGGCTCGATTTATTGAGAGATTCATACTAACATTTAATTCTTCTAGATGGGTGAGTGATTTCTATTCCCTTCCCGATATTCCTGGATCATTCGAGAGACGGTGCGCGCAATTGTTGGACGAATTCGAGATGCAACAAGACTACACGATACCGACATGAGGATCACGAAGAGAAGGATGCAAGGAAATCAACGGCTGTTATCAACTGCAATGGAGGGACACGATACTGTCGATTTGGGTTATCTATCGAATCTCGAAATTTTCAACATCCACAACCGACCCCTTGAACTTCTTGAACTCTCGCCAACTAATTTCGCGCACCGCCATATCCCTTGAATTGAATATCTGGAGATTCGAGATCACATTCAGAACCATGACTGACGGAACATCTCCAGGGCGTCTTACTGAGTACCAGGTCATCGGGCGTCACCTGCCCACCGAGGCGAACCCCACGCCCAAGCTGTACCGCATGCGCATCTTTGCGCCCAACACCGTTGTGGCCAAGTCGCGCTTCTGGTACTTCATGTCTGCGCTCCGCAAGATGAAGAAGGCCAACGGCGAGATCGTCACCCTCAATGTGGTATGTTGGGATGAACACCCGCACGACAAAAGCGGTGCTGATTACTTTCTAGATCAACGAGAAGCGTCCCCTCAAGGTCAAGAACTTCGGTATCTGGATCCGCTACGACTCGCGCTCCGGTACCCACAACATGTACAAGGAGTTCCGTGAGATGAGCCGCACCGACGCTGTTGAAGCCCTCTACCAGGACATGGCTGCCCGTCACCGTTCTCGTTTCGGTTCCATCCACGTACGTTTTTCTGATAAGCCGAGACTCGAACTTTATTCTAACAATTTCTACAGATCCTCAAGGTTGTTGAGATCGAGAACAACGACAGCATCCGCCGCCCCTACATCAAGCAGCTCCTCCAGAAGGACCTCAAGTTCCCCTTGCCCCACCGCGCTGGTGGCAAGGTTGGCAAGAAGATCTTCACTCACTCTCGCCCCTCGACCTTTGCTTAAATGTATCGTTCTGGGTTTGGGTTTGGAGTGTGTGGACGAATGACTGTTTTATGGCCAAGCATGCATGAAAGATGGTCTGTGGAAACCACTGCCCGGATGGGCGAGATGGTTGGATGTCTCTAGTCCCGTATGGTGGCATCTCTAGGTTATTTTGAAAAAAATCATCGGGTTTCTTGAATCATTTATATCCCAGTAGGGTATTGTAGATTTTATATCCCTCATGCCATTACGATATGTCAACTTCAAGGATCAGATCACCCGCATAAAGTGTACCCCACTACTGGAATCTTGACATCAGAACGTGCATAGCTATCCCACTCGAATTATATTTAAACACAAGAAATGCCTACCGAAATGTACCTGTTCAAGGTTTTATTTTGCCGATTGCGTTTTTCATTTCAAGGGAGCAGATACCAATGGGTTCGAGAAGACCATCGTCCAACATCTGATTTATCCTATCGAATGATCTCGCTTTACTTCTATCAATCGAACTCGGTACATATATTCGGCGTCCGAGTCCAACTGTCCGGGGGATAGCGAGATGTTTGTGGCCTTGGTGCCTTTATGCCTTGTAAGTTAGGTGTCGATTGTGATTTCCGACTGCCCTTTTTTGATTTGCAAGTTGTCAAACTTTCGGTTGAGCAAAGGCACTGAACTTCTAAGTACCAAGTAACTGAAATGCAGACACATTACCGCAAATCCGAGATGACAAAGTAATCCAGGTACCGCAATTGCGTCATGCTCGGGATAGGGAGGGCTGTCCGCTTTTGCATATGTAATCCGAATTCTTCCACTTCCTCCCTTCCACACTCCCTCAATTCATAGCCATCATGTTTGCCCGTCAATCATTCCGTTGCGCGCAGCCTCTTAAGCAGGTAAGCAGGCATCAATCTGTCTATATAGACTCAAACTAAAACACATCACAGAGCTTCCGCAAGTACTCTGCGGTGGCCGCTCCCAAGAAGGCCAACTTGGCCCCCATCTACGTCGGTGTTGGTCTTGCTGGTCTGGGTGCTGGCTTCTACCGTTACAACACTAGCGCTGCTGCCGAGCCAAAGGACCGCCCCAAGGTCTTCAATGGTGAGGAGTGGATCGACCTTAAGGTTGCTGCCATTGAGAACCTCAGCGGCAACACCAAGCGTATCCGCTTCGAGTATGAGGACAAGGATGCCGTCTCTGGTCTCCCCGTTGCCTGTGAGTAGTCTGCTTCAAACTGTTATTTCCTACCACTGACATTGTATACAGCTGCTCTGTTGACCAAGTTCAAGCCCGAGGGCGGCAAGGCTGTCATCCGTCCCTACACTCCCACCAGCGATGAGGGTAAGTTCAATCATGACCGTTAATTATTCCTTTGCTAAACGAATCAGAAATCCCCGGATACCTCGAGCTCGTTGTCAAGGCCTACCCCAATGGCCCCATGTCCGAGCACATCCACTCCCTCAACGTCGACCAGCGATTGTCGATGAAGGGTCCTATCGTCAAGTACCCCTGGGAGGCCAACAAGCATAACCACATCTGCCTGATCGCCGGTGGCACTGGTATCACCCCTATGTACCAGCTTGCCCGCCATATCTTCAAGAACCCCGAGGACAAGACGAAGGTGACCCTCGTGTTCGGCAACGTCACCGAGAAGGACATCCTCCTCAAGAAGGAGCTCGAGGAGCTCGAGAACACCTACCCCCAGCGCTTCAAGGCCTTCTACGTCCTGGACCAGCCCCCCAAGGAGTGGACCGGCGGCAAGGGCTACATCTCCAAGGAGCTGCTGAAGACTGTCCTCCCCGAGCCCAAGGAAGACAACATCAAGCTCTTCATCTGTGGTCCTCCCCCCATGTACAAGGCCATCTCCGGTCCCAAGGTCAGCCCCAAGGACCAGGGTGAGCTCGAGGGTATCCTGAAGGAGCTCGGCTACAACAAGGAGCAGGTTTTCAAGTTCTAGATGATTGCATAATAGATAGCCGGAAATACGTGTAGGATAGACGTGTATATTGGTTTCTTTTTGAGCGCACTGCTACGTATTTAGGCTGATATTTTATCATTGGATATTGAAGTAAATATTATAACAACATATCTGCTATTATCTATACCAGTTGGTTTTATAAGATGGTATAAGTAAAGCGATAATAAATAGTGGTATCATAAAATGGAATTGCAGATATATATCTTGTGGACTACCGAAACATTCTATTATAGAAGGATGTCTGCCATTGAGAATTTGCTATTGACGAAAGTGTCAAGAGAGAAACATCAAAGGGTATTAATGTTCTAGAATATGCTGACCAGTTCAGTCCAGAAGTTGCGCAACATATCATGACAGTAAATAGTATACGTGCCAGGAAGAGGGGTAGGCGAAGGTAGATATAGAGCTCTAACAAGGCGACAAGTAGAGAGGAAACAAGAAGCAGAAATGTAGCAACTCAAAATTCGAAGTCTAGGGATATCAAGACAAGAGCATTGTTCATACTGCAGCATCGACAGTTCGGGCAAAGTTGGATCCCTCATAGGTATTCTGCAGGCCCTCGGCGACCCTGAAGAGTTGAGGGGTAGGCGGGGCGCCTAGCCTGCGCGATTCCTCGCGCCCCCCCCCCCCCCCCCCAAAAGACAGCAGCAGCATTCCCAAGGCCCTCTCTACAACCACAAGGACGATATTAGAAAAAGAAACATGGACTAGGAAATCTCCACAAAGGCAAACGATATCAATTACGTATAGACTCCATCCTACAATAGGAAAGCCCAATAATATGAATCACCAGCGCCTGCTAGAAGCCGTCATGAAGAAACCAGTTACGTATCCTTAACACACCCATCTTGAAAAGGGCGATAGATTCCTAAAAGCAGGCCTAAATCAGTCCAAAACACAATCGACACATCCATCCACCCAGACCACCATGGGTATGTTTTAGAAATAAGAAAAAGAAACATCAGTGTCACCACCCGGTCCCAGGTGCCTAGAGGGGCATGTCACTGGGCAAGTTGGGGGGAAGGACGGGAGCACCGGTGTTGCCCAGGAATCCCTGAAGTTTGGGTCTCATGACAACAATAGAGAACCTAAGCCGAAAGTAGCGGAGCATGCCCGGTGCATTCGGGGGGTCGATGGCCGGTGGGACCCTCTCTCGGCTTTCCTATCCCCCCCCTTCCCCCCGAAAATCTCTTTTTCTTCACCTTCAAACTTCATCTTTGCAGAATCGCCACCATGCCACCCAACAATGAAGCGACCGTCGAGGTCAACAAAGAAGAGCTCCGTCGGGCTGGCGACTTGGTATGTTCATTTTATATACCTTTTACGTCCACGTCTTTTTTTTCTTTTGTATTTCCTTTCGCTTTTCTGTGTGTTGTTTTCTTGTTCACTGCGCCGCGCTACGCGTCGCACATACACTCTCCCTTTTTGTCTACATCAAAGCTATACAGTGAGCTTTTAGAGCTTTACAGATACTCTGTGAGGCCTCATTAGTATCATCCTAAGCTTCTTGTGCGCAAATCACACCTCGCTGTGATCATGTCACAGTCAAAGTGTTGGCGCGTAGCTTGACCAGCTACGCGCCAAACAACCCCAACCTCAAACCATTACTCCAAACCCTCAAGCGACGAAGCACTGTTACCTTATCTATATAAATAGCATCACTAATGATACTAGATCGTCATGCGCTTGATGGAAGTCCAAAGCTACCTCGCCGACCTAGGCAAGGCCTACGTACAGCACGTGAAGAGCATCACCGACGGTGAAGGCGCCACAATCGAGCTCCCCCTTGGTCCCACCTTCACTGGTGGAGATTTCCCCGGCCGCGCCAGCAGCCCCGGAGCCAAGTCCGAGGCCGGCGGCCCCAAGAAGCGCAAGCGCGCACCCGCCGACCCCAATGCGCCCAAGCGCGCCCTGACTCCCTACTTCCTCTTCATGCAGACCAACCGTGCCCAGATTGCCGAGGACCTGGGCGAAAATGCGCGCCCCAAGGATGTCGCCGACGAGGGCACCCGCCGCTGGCAGAACATGGACGAGAAGGACCGCGGTGTAAGCATACGATTCCGCTCTCAACCGATGAATATACATACCCATACTAACCCACCAATGCAGGTCTGGAAGCAGATCTATGCTGAGAATTACGAAAAGTACAAGAAGGAGATGGCCGCTTACAAGGCCACGAAGGCTGAAGAGGACCACGACCCCGCCGCCAACCAGCTGCAGCAGGACTTTGCCGGCGCGGAGCAGGAGCACGAGGCCGAGGCTGAAGCTGAGCCCGAGCAGGCCCAGTCCGATGAGTCTTCCGAGTCTTCCGAGTCCGAGTCCGAGTCCCCTTCTCCCCCCAAGGCGAAGACTCCCACTCCTCCCCGCAGCACTGCTAAGCGTCCTCGCATCAGCAAGGCCAAGGAGGCCGAGACACCTGCCAAGTCGCCTGTCAAGAGAGGCCGCAAGGCGGCTGTTGTTGAGCCTGTGTCCGCTAGCAAGGAGAAGATTCCTGCTGATAGCAAGCGCAAGAGTGGCAAGAAGCGCAAGAGCGAGACCTCTTAAGTCTAGGCAGTATTTGGGGACTGGCTGTGTAGCCCTGGTTTTTTCGGCGTTAGGGAAAACTGAACTGAACTTGAACTGTATTTAGCTACCTCATCATTACAATCCATCACATGACACTTGTCTCCCCAGGCTCCAACCTTGTGTTTGTATCACTCTATTTCCCTTCTTTAATCCCTCGTCTCACCCATCAAGTTGATGCTCTTCCCTTATTTACTCACTACCTGTCTCATCCTCGTCATGGCAACCACTCGCTACAAAGGCCCTCTCCCCGAGGGTGTACCTATCTTGAAAACAGTCGAAGAAGGCCGCCAATTCCAAGCCGCAAATGTGAATGCCTGTATGTGGCCCGACAACGGTGGTTACTACATGAAGAACCCTGATGGCACAGTTATCGCCGTGGCATCAGATGAAGTGTGTGAATACGCCGACCGCGGAGAGGCCGAGATCGAAGCCATGATTACATCGGGCGAGCTGTCGGACAATGAGACATGCCACCTAGGCGAAGGAGGAGGACCCTGTCAGAACTGTATCAATGCCCAGTCTGAAAAAGGCCACAGCGGGCCTTAGGGGGTTTACTCATAAATTTATGCTTTCGGCGAGCCTGGAGGGTTGTAGGACATGGTGTGATGATGCATGCCTAGGCTAGGTGAGAGACAAGGCCCTAGTCGTCCAGCAGTGTCACTGTATTTTTTGCTAATCCTGGAAACAGCCCTGCTCTCACCTGTTACTCGTGATTGTATGCTTTCGCCACCCGAAGGCTGTGGGAGATGGTGATGAGACAATGAATTTGACCCGGGGAAGCAGTTTATTCTGTATCACGTTATGGAATGGGGGATCAGGCTTCATTTAAGTCAGCTGGGTTTCCCAAACATGGCCAGTAGATCCCACATAGTTCTTCCTCGATCAGAAGGAATCTTCTTACCCTTATTCCCGAACTGTTCTTTATCGTCATTTTGCTCACCAGCGTTGTCATGGGCTATGCGGCAACAAGTCGCTACAACGCGCCCCTGCCCGAGAACGCCTTAGTGCTTCACAACGACAACGAACTGCGAGAGCTTACGGCCACCCATCCAGATCTCAATCTCGACACCGCGAACGGAGGCTGGGTGATTCAAGAGCCTAATGGTCCGGTACTTGCGTATGTCGGAGATGACCTCAGCAAAGAACTCGACGCACGTGTGAGATCCCTCGAGCTATACGAGCAACTTGTGATGCAGAAAGGTGTATCAGAGAACGATATATCGATGTTATTTGAAGCGGCCGGCAGATGTTCGCATCCGCATTGTGTTAACCCTGGTCTTCCGGGCAAGCGCATATTCTACAATCACTGTGGATTTTGCGGCTATACCCACCGTTGTTACTAGTTGAGAGAACGATGCGGATTTAATATATGCCTACGGGAGTAAAATGTACTGAAGTGTTAGAAGTAACGTTATAAAGTATAGAGTGAAGTATAAAAGGCTAAACAGTTAACCATCAGATAAGCGGGTCTCAAGCTTCACCGTCTCCTCCACTCACACACATTTATTTCCATTCAATTTCAACCAATTAGCAAAGCCTTGACTAAAGCGGCCAAACAGCTTCGCCCGACCCAATCGGCCTGCGCGGCACTTATCAAAGTGCCTTATCTCGGGAAACAGACGGCAGTCAACCCTCCCCACATTCCTCATTTTATGTCCTTTCTTGACTTAAGCCCTCTCCTGGAAGTTCATATACCTGTCACCGGTCACCCCTCTGTCTTACCTCTCTCTGTTCTCTATATCTTCCATATAGTGTCAACCCTACCCTGCACGCCAAGACCCGCGTTCGGGTTCCACTGCCATGCAGCTCGTTCCAAAGGAGGTAGGTGGCACGGAACACTCGACATAGCAAACAACTGACATCCCTGGTAGCTTGACAAGCTCACTATTGCGCACCTCGGGTTCTTGGCACAGAGGCGTCTAGCACGTGGAGTGCGGCTCAACCATGCCGAAGCTGTGGTATGTACTTCTCAGCCTTGTGGGATACAGTATGCTAATCTCCACATCTAATTCCCTAGGCCTTGATCTCCTCCGTCCTGCACGAGGTACGTACACCTCTTCATAATTTTACATACAATTGAACAATTGGACTAATAGTCACCAGCTAATCCGCGATGGCCACTACTCCGTCGCTGATCTCATGTCAATCGGCAAAACAATGCTAGGCCGCCGCCACGTCCTCCCCTCCGTCGTCGCAACTCTAGTCGAGCTACAAGTCGAAGGAACCTTCATTTCCGGAACGTATCTCGTCACCGTGCACCACCCGATCAGTAGCAATGAAGGTGATCTCGAAAGAGCGTTGTATGGCAGTTTCCTGCCCGTGCCTGCGCCAGAGGCCTTCCCTGATCCCGATCCCGAGGACTTCCACCCGGAGAAGATGCCTGGTGCGGTTATCCCGGCTAAGCATGCGCGTGTCGAGTTGAGTAGTGGGCGGAGGCGTATTAGGTTGAAGGTTATGAGTAAGGGTGATCGGCCAATTCAGGTATGTCCTTGTACAATCCATGCACGGGAACTGTGATTGGGACTTTGATTCGTGAAATTGGTGCCGTCGGATTGTGCTAACTTGTGTACAGGTTGGATCGCATTACCATTTCATTGAGACGAACCCGCAGCTGCACTTTGATCGCATTCAGTCCTATGGATTCCGGTTGGATATCCCCGCTGGTACATCCATCCGTTTCGAACCTGGCGATACCAAGACCGTGACGCTGGTCGAGATTGGCGGGAACCGAGTAATTCGCGGTGGAAATTGGTTGGCGAATGGACCTGTTGATCTGAACCGCGCCGAGGAGATTGTGACGAAGTTGCAGACTGCTGGGTTTGCGCATGTGCCCGAGCCCCAGGCGGATAGTGCGCTTGTTTCTGGGTTCTCCATGGAGCGCGAGGCGTACTCGCGCATGTTTGGTCCTACAACGGGTGATTTGGTTCGATTGGGCTTGACCGATCTGTGGATCAAGGTCGAGAATGATTTGACGAGTTATGGTGATGAGTGTGCCTTTGGTGGAGGTAAGACGCTGCGTGAGGGTATGGGTCAGGCGTCTGGTCGGGGCCATGCGGAATGCGTTGATACTGTTATTACGAATGCTTTGATTATCGATTGGACTGGTATCTACAAGGCCGATATTGGTATCAAGGATGGGCTGATTGCTGGTATTGGCAAGGCTGGAAACCCCGATGTCATGGATGGCGTGCATCCGGATCTGGTTGTTGGTGCCTCGACGGATGTCATTGCTGGAGAGAACAAGATTATTACTGCTGGTGGTATTGACACGCACATCCACTTGATCTGTCCCCAGCAAGTGGAGGAAGCCTTGGCTTCAGGTATCACAACCTTCCTCGGTGGTGGAACCGGTCCTAGCACTGGATCAAATGCGACAACCTGCACACCCGGACCAAACCACCTGCGCCAGATGATGCAGGCATGCGACAGTCTGCCGATTAACATCGGCATTACAGGCAAGGGCAACGACTGCGGACGAAAGAGCATCGAAGAACAAATTCTAGCAGGAGCAGCCGGTCTGAAGCTCCACGAAGACTGGGGCTCCACCCCAGCAGCAATCGACAAGTGTCTGGAAGTATGCGATGAATACGACGTGCAATGCATGATCCACACCGACACACTCAACGAATCAGGCTTCGTCGAACAAACAATCGAAGCCTTCAAGGGCCGCACCATCCACACGTACCACACCGAAGGCGCAGGAGGCGGCCACGCCCCAGACATCATCTCCGTCGTCGAACACCCCAACGTTCTACCAAGCAGCACAAACCCAACCCGTCCCTTCACCCTCAACACCCTGGACGAGCACCTCGACATGCTAATGGTATGCCACCACCTGTCAAAGAACATCCCGGAAGATGTAGCCTTCGCCGAGAGCCGCATCCGCGCCGAAACCATTGCCGCCGAAGACGTGCTACACGACCTCGGCGCAATCAGCATGATGTCCTCGGACTCGCAGGCCATGGGCCGTTGCGGCGAGGTCATCCTGCGCACGTGGCACACGGCACATAAGAATAAGACCCAGCGTGGACCGCTTGGAACGGATGCCGATACTGGCGCGGATAACTTCCGCGTTAAGCGTTATATCAGCAAGTATACTATCAACCCGGCCCTTGCGCAGGGTATGGCGCATGCTATTGGTAGTGTGGAGGTTGGAAAGGTGGCCGATTTGGTTATGTGGAAGCCCAGTACCTTCGGTACGAAGCCGGTCTCTGTGCTGAAGAGTGGTATGATTGCCGTTGCGGAGATGGGTGATCCGAATGCTTCGATTCCGACGATTGAACCGATGATTATGCGGCCAATGTTTGCTGTATGTTTTCCTGAGAGCCTTGGAGTTGGTCTGATTGATACTAACGAGTTGATAGGTCCGCGTCCCCGAAACATCCATTATGTTCGTCTCGCAGGCTTCCATTGATGCTGGAATCGTCCAGTCATACGGATTGAAGAAACGGATTCTGCCCGTTAAGAACTGCCGCACTGTCGGGAAGAAGGATATGAAATTCAATGATACCATGCCAAAGATGAAGGTTGACCCGGAGAGTTATGTGAGTTTACCTTTTCTTATCTTTTTGGCAATCCTTATAATTCCTTTGGTTTACCGTACTAACCTCTACCCCCAACAGACCGTTGAAGCAGACGGTATGCTCTGCGACGCCGAACCAGCCTCCGAACTTCCCCTGACACAGGCATACTATATCTTCTAGTTATTGCATTGTCTTTCTTCTGCCCCTTCTCTCCCTCTTGCATATCGCCCTCCCCCTGCCCCTCCCGTCCCCTTACTAGCATTTACTTCCTTTCACGGCCTGCAAGTGATACGTTATATCTCATCGCTCGAGCGTCTGCTATTTTTCTTCAATTTGGAGTTGGTTGATAGCGAGCTAGCTCGAGTTTTGGCTTGGTTTCTCTGCGTGCATGACAAGTTATAGGTTTCTTATTTCATACGAACGTGACGATATCTATTTATATCCTATTTACTCTTATATTACTCTTGCTTTTCTTTTTGATCCTACTCTTATCTTAGATCTTTGACTTATTGGTCTTCGTCTAATCCATATCTTCAACATGATATGAACTAACCCCCCAACCTCGCAACCACCCCTTCAATTCCCGAAATGACAATATTATCTGTCCTCCGCCCATCAGTAAAAACAAGCATATCAGCCCAATGCAACAAACAAGCAACGACATCATCACACATACGTGGTATCTCATAACCGAAATACCCAAATGGTTTGGCAGTAACGTATGGATTGAACCGTGCAGACTTGACCATTGCCATCGATGCGGCTTTGAGGGTTTGCACTTTTGGGACGAGACCTAGGAGGGCCTTTGAGACCTCTAATGCTGTTTTTGGATTTACTTTTAGAGAGTTTGATTGCGATAAGAGGGATATTAGGAGGTTCGCTTGGGTTTGTTGGTAGGTTGTTACTGGGCCTTGAGGCATTTTGTTTTTTTGGTGGATTGGTAGATTGTAGATTGCTTGAGTTGTTAGAATGAATCGACAGAATTGATGAGATGAGATGGAATGGAATGAGATGTACGTGAAGTGATATCTTGGGGATCCTGTCTATTTATTAGATGTAACTACTGTCGCTGAGAAGATCCAGAGAAAACCGAAGTATTGTTCCATCTCGTCGTTGTCTGTCCATCTCATACTGCGCTCATATATTTCACGGTTATTAAAGAAGGTCGTTGGCTTGTCATGTCATGTCTCAACGTCTCTGCAAAATCTGATCTGTCTTATTGGTCAACCATTATAATGAGGTACAGGACCATTGTTTGAACTGACTGACTTCTTTGTATCTTCCTATGTTGTTGGCTGAGACATGGTACGTAGGCGTTTCATACTGTCATTACTATATCTACTTGCGGATGGTATCAAGACTTTGGCCTTCACAGCTGATACGGTCATAGGCCGTAAGTCCTTTCACACCCCCACATTTACAAAATCTACCTGATGAGCCCGAGGCCCTCGAAAATGGGTGAAAAAGAGGTGAAAAAAAAGAGGCCAAGCACGGCGAAAATGATACCTGAAACGGTATACTCGCCTCGAGGCTTTCGTGTAGAGACTGTCCAATACTTCATAGCACTGTATACACATTTATGGCCCCTATTGTAATAACAAGAAGACAGGCGCTTTGTATCGGCGGTCCTCTGCGACTGGTCCACAGAAGTCGAAGTTGCGAAAACATGACTTATCAAGAAAGAAAGAAATTGAGTGGTGAAATGAATTGGGGTATCATATATTCAACAACAAAGAATTGCAAGAGTACTCCGTAGCAAATAAGAAATATAGATCAAGAATAGAGTAACAAGCAATTAGCTTATAGCTCAATCTCCTCTTCGGTATGATTATCTCTCGCGGAAACAAGCGACACATCCGTCCACGCAGAGTAGGTATCCTCTCGTGCAGCGAGATAAGCAGCAATACGAGCACGACGCGAAAAACGTAGACTGGCATCATCCTGTTCCGGGTTTTGTGTTCCATTATCCATCAGTCTCCGGTCTGGAGACGCGAGTGCCGACTCAGAAATTGAGAGGGGAAATGAATCCGTGAGTTGACTTTCTGTTTTTTGAGTGTTGAGGTGTATGGGAAAGGTGATATCGTCGCCGGTTAGATCGATTATGCTTGGTGTCCTTGGTCCGCGGTTTGGTATCGTATGATAAGGTTCTGCAGTTTCTGGAACTAGTGTATTCTGTTTCGCTCCCCTGATACTGAGTCCATGGCCGTCTTCATTTTCCGTGGAACATGTAGATGGTAGGGTGCTGGCTTGGGAGGAAAGGGCTGAGTTTGCATGCGCCTGGGGGTGCTGTTCTTGACGGATATTATTGTCGAATTTAGTGGCACCGTCGGATGTATTCGCTTGGTAGGTGGGTACTTGAGGTTGTATATGCTGGCTCATATCAATAGTGTGAAGACTGGTGTCTCCAATCCCATCAGATGTATCTGTGGACTGGGTGGATAGGTCCAAGTCAAAACGAGGTCTCTTCTTTGCGCGCAAACCTTCTTCGTCACTCTCATCTGCCAAAGTCCGCCGCATGTGCTCATCGTGGGAGAATTTATTCCCTGAACAGAGGTGCCCGAACAAAGTTCGGATGGAGACATTCTCGTTCCAAGTCGATGGATCCACGGTGCATGGATGGATGTCTTTGGGTCGGAATGCAGCAACAAACTCACATGATTCGGAATACGAGGAGTGTCGGGAATATGGGAAGCGCTATAAACTTATTAGAGGGATTGTAAAAGCAAAACAAAATGAACTCACTATCGTGTTAGGCAGATCGGGGTTAGAGGACTCATCGAAGGAAGCTGAAGGACCACGGCTGAGAGCGGTCACCAGATTCTCCAGTGAAATCTCCCCTTCTTCTCTCAAGCCGTATGTATCAAGCGAGAGCGCCTTCCTTCTGGACTGAAAAGCATTCTTCAGCGCATTTCGCATCTGAGACAGCGCCTCTTGATCCTGAACGTGCTGGGAACAAAGTTTCTCCAACTCGGCCATGGCAGACTCATCCGGCAACTCTAATTCATGGGTTTGGTATAGATCCCCGACACCGCCACCTGCGCCGACATCTGGGATTTCCGTACCGGTAGGGGTGCGGTTGACAATGGGCATGATGTAGACCGATTTGGGCCCACGGGATGATGCACACGCGACACCAGGTTCACAGCTGTGAATTCGACTGGTCTCATTGTTGCTTAAGCAGCCTTCCACATATCTGTTTCCCAGGTCAAAGCCACACAGGGCAGGCGCTTCGCTGGCACCTTTGTTGTCAGAGATTCGAGTCAAAGACCGATAAAGACCCAACTGGTAGCGATCCACGTGTACCTAAAAACAATTAGCATGTATTCAAACAGGAGAATTGACAAATTAATCACCTTTGTGTTCAGCGCCGCTGACAGTGCTATCCACACATCTTCGTAGCCGAATGTCCATGCGCGAAAATAGAAAACCGTATCACCGGAATAGGCTTCCACCTTCTGTAGCAGCTCAGCCAGACCCTCAGCCTTGGAAGGAAATTCTCGAAATGGATTTTTCTTGCTCGCGAAGGTGGTGTCCAGGTACAACTTCTCCAGCCGTTTCTGACCTAGAGTGTATGGTATCAAGATGGGATGGCGAATTAAGCTGCCGACCCACCATTTCTCAGCTAAAGGTACTCAGTCATGGTATCAATGTACACAGGTTGTATACTTACCTCGGATGTCACCAGAGTAGATGATTGCCTTGCCGTCTCCTTCGATCAGAAACATCACCGCCCCAGGACAGTGATTGGCATCAAATAGTGTTACCCTAACACGTCGTCGAGGTGTAAGGTCAATCTCTGTTGGAGTATTCAACGGGATGGGGCGCTGTTCAAGGATAAGCTTTGGCTTCAACCGAGGGAGCTCAGAACACAATACCAGAAGTTTTGCGAGATGTTTATAATGCAATCTGCGTGACTCCAGGATACCTTTGTTAAAGTTCATCCTATGCGGATACTGCTCAATCCGTAATAATAGCTAAGTGAGGGTTAGCGAGAGTGATATCAGTGATGCCATACGACATACCTCGCGCGTCGCTGGCGAACAGTAAATGAACGGCGCTCGAAACGACTCGAGGCCCTGCAGATGGTCACTATGCACATGGCTGAGAAAGCACGCCAGTGGCGCAGGCCGCTCAGGGCATTTCCGAAAGTAATCGACTGCTTCTGTTTAGCTGACATCGCCGTATAGAGGCAAGTGAGGCTCACTCCGAATGTCGGGAAACTCTGTCAAACAGTTAACACCGAAGTGACGCAGGAAAAATGGGTCTCACCTTCAACAATGCCGTCAAAGGTCGACATGGCCACTCTTAGGTCAGACGGGATGCAAAGACAAGTCCACACCATGTATGGATGAGTTGGATATGCACGTGACGTGGAAGTAAAGAAGAAACGAGGAATATCCTTTAATCTTTATTGGTCTAAATAGAGTGAAATGCATAGTATTGACCTATCTGATTCGAGTAAATCGTAGTTCGTACCTGTACTCCGTACCTATGAGAGTACTAGTCGGAACAGCTGGCCGTGCAGGACACCGGATCTAGCCATTTGCCAGCGCATGCGTTATATACGCCCCATTCTTCCGATTTTCTCCCTTCTTCTTCTTCACTTTTCCCCTAAGAGGTCTCAATGTGTATAGTTCATGCCTGTGAGACCTCCAATCCTCAAGGGTCAAAGAGCCGAAACGTCAGCTGGGCACCTGATCGGTCTTTCTTTTTTTCCCTGAGAACTTCACTTTAACATAGTCTCAGAGACTCTCTCATTTCTTGCCGACAAAGGGGAAGGGATCCTGGTTTCTGGACATTCCAGGGGCCTCCTTAATATTTGCACTTCTCACACTCACCTCGCGTCTACTCTCACCATCAACATGCGTAAACCGTCGCTGGCCCAGATCGTGTATAACGCCACGTTTCCACGACCTCGCACAAACGAACCGGGGTCGTTTGCTGCTCACATTACCCGAAACCTCGTCCCTGAAGTGCGCGTTGAGACATCCCATTTCTACGGTTCGCTAGACTGCATCGAAGCGCAATACCCAGGGCTGGACTACTCCTACGGGCCGCATCGCATGCGACTGAGTCGCTTCCCATGGCATCGCAGATTATTCCGAGTCTTTGATGAGCTCAAATTAACCGAGGAGGAGATCTCAGACCTGTGCAGATGGGAGGGGACCAAGTCAGCGCGACAACGGTACGAGGCTGAAGAAGGGACCAAAGTGCGGGACACCACTGCCCAGTCGATCCGACCAGCATCACCCCTACCGTTTCCCTCCATCGAGGTCCACTACTTCGACGACTTCTGCAGGACAGAGGACCAGGATCAGATAATCGAGACCCAGAGTAACGACACCGTCCGTCCAAGCGCTTCTCGCACCCCGAGCACTCACTCCTCCGACAGAGCAGAGCACGAGGCCGAGGAGGAATACAGTGACGAGGAAATGGAGAGCTGCGGTGTTGCACTGAACAACCGGCTTCTCGCCGCAATGGCTGCGCGCGACCAAGGGGCCGATGTGCCTCTCGACGAGGACTGGGAACAATGGCTGAAGGAGGCTGGAGAACGCGGCGGATACGGCGACATGGTTCATGCCATTCGTGCAAACCAACCCTTGAGCGTCGGCTCTGATACGCGCACTCAGCGCCATCGTAATGGGGCTCGTTTTGTGTCGATCGCTGCTGCGTCTCTTCCTGATTCATACCCGTTCTCGCTGCCAGAAGGCATCCTTGCAAGCCCGGCTCTTCCACCTGCCTCCAATCCTGCTTCTGGCACGGCTCGATGACTGCTCTGACTTGACTGTGATCCTTGCTCAAGGCTTCGCTATAACTGTATGCATTTCTTCCGGCGCATCTTTTTCTCTCTATCATTGTCTGAAGTGGACTGGCTCCTCCTTCTCTTTCCCTTCCTTTCCCCGTCTTTTCCCCATTATCCCTTTCGATATTCACAAGAGTCTTTTGCTGCTGCATAGATTTCCTTGGCTACCTGCGTCTCACTTAATACCCTTACCTTTCATTGCCGTGCCTCGATTTCTCTGTTCTTTACGGGTGCTCTTGTTTGGACTTGAAAACGGCAAAAGTTATTATTCATCTAGCACATTCTATCTGATCTGAATGCTCAACATTTCGTACTCCATATTGTGTTCCTGTCTGTAGAGCGTTGATGCAAATAGAGCAAACACCCGATAAGCTCGTAGCTCATCTCCGCATCTCCGCATGCCACTTCACACTGTACATTGTTGCTGGCTCCCTGGCTGTATGCGACCAGGTCTGATCGTCCTCGGATAGTTGCGCTGCTTTATTGAATACTGAGTCCGCCTCATGGTCCAAGCAGTGTCCCTCCAACCCCCCGCGACATCACCCCCACGATGATCAAGGCAATCTTCTACAGCAAATTCGACACGCAAGAGGGTATGTGAAACCCCTGCAATGCATTGTCAACTACTAACTATCTCCAGGTCCCAAAGTCGTCCACCAAGTCCCTGATGGAGCCATTGTTCCCTCCCCCACGGCACCTGCACAGTCACTCTACCTGACCTTCTCCGACGTCTCCTTCTTCGTGATCCCCCGCCAGGAGCTCTGCGGAAACCTTCTGCAAGTCTGCACAAATGGATACCGTATCCTGGGCTACCCAATTTGCATGAAGTCGGCGCGATATGATCGCAATGAGTTCATTTTCAACTTCTGCATTGTTCTCGCCGAAGAGGACGACTTTAGCACGTATAAGAGCGTGGTACAGAAGATAGCGGATCTGATGCATGGCCTGGAGGAGCAGAATGGCTTCCTATCCCGTGATTTCTCCAGAAGTGGGGAGGGGAAGGTGCATAGTCTCTGTGAGATGTTGATGGAGGACTTGAATAACTACTGCGAGTGCATGGTTCCCATCGGTATGTCCTTGAAATGCATACACAGTTCTGCTGCTAATCTCTGGCTAGATGAGTTGAATACTCTCAACATTAAGCTGTTCCCAATCTATCCCTCTCCTCCGCAAGTCAAGGCATGGCATGTGCCGCTTTTCACCCTGCGGTATCAGGCCTTCATGGACGAGAACTGGGACTTGACCATGCAGCGGGTATGTGAATCGATGCCCTCATTCCATGGGCCACAATAACTGACCACATCAGATTGTCCCTCATATCAACGGTGTCAACAGTGTCCGCATCATTTCCATTCTAGCAGACACAGACTTCTCTCTCACCTGCCGTGCAATCCGTCACCTCCTTTACTACGGCTGTCTATTCCTCTTGGACATCTTCTCCTTCGCAGCCATATACGCCCCGACCGCCCAAATCAGCTCAACAATCGGCTGCGACGAAGCAATGCAACTAGAATGTGCTCGCTACGTCAACCTCCGCTTCGCACCACACCTCCCAGTAGGCCCAAGCTCATCCCTCCCTGCATCCCTCGCCCCAAGCGGCAGCAGCGCAAACGGCAGCGGCACGGGACCCCTCTCAAGCTCCCTAACCGACCAAGCCCCAAGTCTAACCCGCGACGACTCTCGCTTCGACGCAGAAGAAATCTGGCCCCTTCTCGGACCCGCAGAAGACACAGGCGACCAGGACCCCACAGACGACAATAACAACAGCACAACCCCAGCACCTTCCTCATCCAGCGATATCTCACCCTCCACTTCAAACCACCAAACAAACGCCCTCCACAAACCAGCCATAGTAGATGGGGTAGGCCTAGTCGAGCTCTACGCCAGCCTAAAACAAGGCCAAAGCGTCAAACAATGGTACGCTCAACACAGCAGAGCCCTAGCAAACATCGACATCCGCCGCTTCATCACCTTCGGCGTAATAAAGGGCTTCCTCTACCGCGTCCACAAATACGCTTGCGCTACCAGCCACGCTGCGCCCGCCCCGCGCGCGGCGGGCTCTCCTCTCATGCCTACGCCTACGCATACGGCCACGGCAACTCCTGTGGCTACAGGTTCCTCGTCCCGTGCTACGACGGGGACTACGACGCCCTATACTGTTTCCAGTGTTGGGGATGAAGGGCCGCTTTCTGGGCGGGAGTCGAGCTGGGAGAGGGCTGGGTCTGTTTTGAGTGGGAGTAGGAATGGGGTTAATGCGGGTAATTTTGAGGAGTATGAGGTTGAGGAGGTTGATGATCGGGTTTTGGAGAGGTATCTTGATGGGACGCATTGTTTTGATCAGATTTGTACCGAGTTGGAGCTTAGTGAGAGGGAGTTGACGGCGAGGTTGAAGAGGTATCCTGGGGAAGTTTTGATTCTGCATCGGTGAGGTGAGTTATGGTTTTGATAAAGTGTTGCATTCCAAGGTTGGCGTTTCTTTTGCTTTTTCAATGTTTGGTTGTGATCGATACCCCTAGTTTTACTGGTTATATATACCCTCGATGAGTCTCATGATATCGAGGTTGAAATACAATTTAAGATACAGAGCAAGTCTGTGAAGAGATTGATCACTTATTGATAATAATAAGCTAAAGAATAAAGGTACACTGTCACATCTGACCAGCCAGATACAGGACGTAGTAGAGAGACTACTCTCTTCGCGCGAATACAGACAAACACAATGCCTTCCATCCTCAATAAGCACAGACGAGTCCACGCCCGGTCTCCGAATCTAACATGGCAGTGGAACTGGGAAAGAAAAAAAAAAAAGGTATCCGCTAACGCCCGCCAGCCCGTCATGCCATTCGTATCGTATCGTGCAAGAAAATGAATCAGAACAAGAAGCCTCCGCGAAGCTGCTAGAGATCAGAAAAGGGAAGAGACACAAGACCAGTCAAAGGAGAGGAGAGATCCAAGTCAAGTGACGGATTTTACTCCTCCTCCCAGTTCTCAAGTTCAGCCTTTTCATGCTCGGCCATAACAGCCGGGTCGAAGATCGACTCTCCCTCTGAAGGAATCGTAGTCTTGATATCATCGAAGATAGGCAGGAAAGCCTCGTTCCAGCGCCGACGACGGTCCATAACAATCTTGGCAGCGTCTCCAACAGCAGGACGAGACACGCCCGCAGCGCCAGCGACGTGGCTGCCGCCACCTGCACCGCCGGGTCGGTGCTTAGCCTGAGCGCCCTTCTTGCTCTTGCCCATGGTTCGGGTGCGCTTGAGGTAGGCCTGCTGGACCTGAGTGTCGAGGTCGTCTTGAATGGTGGTGAATTCCAGCATGGCCATGTGCTCCTGGGCGATCTTTAGGATACGGGCCTTGCGCGCGTTATTGGTGACAATTTGCTTCTTGAGCTCGCCTTGTAGCAGGCGGAGACGTTCGGCAACCTCATCGTCGTAGTGTGCGTCGTAGTCTGGGTTATCGTCCGCGCCGAGGAATCCAATATATCGAAGCTCGGCCTTGGCACGTTCGTCGAGTTGGGCGTGGTCGAGCTTTGCGACTGAGGTCTTGAAGCCATTTGGGTCGGCATCACGGAAGGCTGTTGCAGGAGGTTGTGATTGTTTCTCGGTCTTGATTTCTGGTTCGCCGTTCGGCTGGTCAAGCTCCATTGCGTCTCCGCCGAGGCCGCCTTCGCTTGTGGCTGAGTTTGCATTATCGTCGGGAAGGGTTCGGTGCTCGTAACGCAGAAGAGAGCAGAGTCGGCTCAGGAGGGGCCCAACGGAGACCTCGTTGGTTTCCGCTTTATCATCAGTCAATGTGTCGATGCTGCCACGACCTTGGTTCAACGGGAGCTGATCCTTGTCATCTTGGCTCGAATCGTAGGATACACCATCTTCCTCTGCCCATAGCTGACGATAGCTTTTCTTTCCGCGACGTGGGATTATAAATGGGGTAACGCGATCCCCCTGTATCATGTTAGCTTGTGTCGCAGGGCGATAGTTGCAATTGACCTACTCGTTCCCTTAACCAGGCAATATCCTCCTCGGTAAGAGGCCGAACGTATGGCTCAATGTATGTCAGGAAAGTATTGGCGCTGACTTGATTGGATGGCTTCGCGTTGCTAAAGTCCTTGTCGGGTGCAACACCAGCTAGCATGTGAGCGAGGTCGCTCTTGGGGAATCGGGCAACGCTGTAAATCTCTTTCTTATCTTCGTCGGTCATATCTGGGAGAACATCGCGGATGTGGTAAATGGTAGGGTCGTCAAACTTCAGCGGATTATCACCGAAAACTTGTATTTGAGGGACAGCCGGGGCAGGCTCAGGCTGGTGTGACTCGTTACTTGTTTCAGACCCGGGGGAGCCGGGGGAGCTGGACCATCGCCAGCGGTGGTCACACCGTTGGGAGACATCATAGAGGGTGGTGAAAGCGAGGAGCTGTCATCGGATGCAGCGCGCTTGGAGTTTTTCGATGCTGGGGAGGCCGCTGGAAATGTCAGTACATGTCGAAATAGTGGGGAATATGGAGTAAAATTGAGGGTTGAGAAGAGGTGAGTCGCAAGTGAAAACAAAGGATGGAAATAAAGCGCCGAGTTGGTTCTCTTACCTCCCTCAATCTTAGTTTCAGCACCATCCTGACGCCCGACCTGGTGAGCTCCATGAGTCAATGGACGCTCCTCCTTCCCACTTGCGCGCTCTTTCCGCTTTTTCAGCTTCCCGCCCTTGTGGATATCATCCTCTTCTTCTGTCTCGCGCTTCAGTCTTGCTCGGTCTCGGACTTCACGATCAAGTTCCTGGTCCTCCATTACTTCCTTGCGCTTCTGAGACATCTCCCGCATTCCCGCATTGCAGACCTCACCCCGAGCATCAGCCATGTCACTGAGACTCTTCAGGTGTTCCACTAAGGCCTCAAGCGTTTTCGAATCTGGGATATTCTGCGCGGCCAACAAGTCCAACACATCGGCATACTGGCCATTAGCCAGGTCAATGAGCTTGGTTACATCATTTTCCAGGTAATTCTGAAGCGGAGGTCCTGGAATCGTAGGGGCACTAGCGCTGGATGGAGTGGTATTGCGACTGCGCGACTGGCGTGCGTCGCGGCCTTTGCCTTTGCTCTTATAAGCTGAAGGCATGTTGTTTGAGATAGGTGGGAGGTGAGAGGGGAAAGATGGATTGATCGCAGCGGTACTTGCTATCAATCAGACGATAAATCGGTCGACAGAGATGATTCTAGGAGGTATGGATGGGGCTGGACCAACACATGCTGTCGTTGGTCACTTGAAATGAAGATGAGTAGGAGGAGATTATGCCACCTCTGAGGTTCTCACAAAGCGAAGCTGACGCGGTTCTAGAGATCCTCGAGGTCACAGATGAACTACAAAGCTAAGAGGTGACGATGTTGGCGGTCGAAACTACACGTGACATGTTCTTTTATCATCACGTGTGCTTTTATCGAGGTTATCTGGGGAACTACTGTACACACAGTACAGCTTCTATGTTGATTCCATTAGAAGTATACGGAATATAGACTCGTGATCAAGCCTCAGTTTCACACATGGCTCAGCCTACAAGAATGTGCATGGCGTTTGAGCTTTGGGGCGGATCTGTATAGACTAAACATTCTGCGGAGAACACCGAATGGCCTTGGCGGCAACTCCGAAACAGGAGCCTCCCGAAGTGAGTTTTGTTTTTGCAAACCTAAACAGGCAAATAAATGGCCAGCGTATGCCCAGACTTATGAACTGATCGATAGCACTCCTATGTACTTGTACTGAACAGTTGCCTGTGGCGATCATTTCTATAAGCGTCACTTCCGCGAACGGCGTAGTCCAATGCGGAAAAGTATAGAACAGCAATGACCACGCGCTCGGCCATTCTTGCTCGTTTATGATGTTTTCTTCAGAATCTGAAACGCAGATCCTGGGGAAATGGCGTTTTTGCCTCCTGCCTCGTGGTCGGGACCAGTGTTGTTCACATTCTTGTGCCGGTCCCGATTAAACTCTCGCATTCTTCCGCTGTAGGGCTCAATCTAGCAGTTTTTGGCCGTGATCGATCAAATCCAATACTTTTTATTTGTCTAAATATACTGCAATGCCTTTCCTGACTCCATTTCAATCTCGACTTCTTCCCTCGTTTAGATCATCTGGGCATCAGCTCTCATCCCTACTTTACACAATCCGAGAGCCCATTGCTCAACATTCTATATACCATGTCGACTGTAGGCATGTCCCGAAATACTCCAGATGAAACGGTGGGGAAAGTGGCCTCGCTTTATGCAGGCCCCGGGCACGCTTCAAATTTCACCTCCACTGTCAATGTGAGTACCCTCTTTTTAAAGATACCAGGGAAGCATGAGGACCAATTCTGACGCTATACAGGACTATGTCAGCTATCGATTCGTTCTGAACCACAAAGTTCAGATGATATCAAGCAACGGTATTCCCGATACCGAGTCAGTTGCAGGTCTCTTGTTCGTACCGAGCCTAGAGCCTGAAGATCCATGCAACAACATTACAGCTTCGTTTGTACCATCAAATGTGACCCGTTATGAGGATGTGTCGGAGTTTGGATACTCCCTTATTGGTCTCGCTCCCTGGGTTACCGCCGAGTGCTCTTCATCCTATCTAAATGCCGCACGGAAAGCCGGATCGCATGGGCTGATCTTTTTCCAACCATCACTCAATGAGACCGACATACCGCCTTCGTCAGATGATCCCAGGTGGTCAATCAACGATGGTAATCAGTGGAGGATGGAGAACAATTACCCAGTTTATGCCATCCCGGGTGCAGCTGGAGCGACATTAATAAGTGACCTCTCTCACTTTTCGGACACGGGGTCAAATATCACCACCAAAGGCAACTCCAGCGAGGCATTTGCTGTACAGCCTAAGAGCGATCGATTGTTTGCTAGAGTGGATATCGGTAAGTCATAACTTTCTATCACTTTGAAAATCGGATACTTATATATCACAGACACATCCTCATCTGGACAAATGCCGAGTCTCTGGGCTTTTATTCTCGCAATTGCGGGTACGGTCCTGGTACTAAGTCTGCTGCTGGTCGTCATCTACCGTCTTGTATTACGGAAGAGAAGAGATATCCTCTTGAGACGTATCAATGACGGCCAAATCGACATCGAAGCTTTGACAATGACTCCAATGACGGCGCCTCGAGAGGTGGTTGACAAAATGCCACTCTACACCTACCTCGAGATCCACCCAGAAGAAGAAACAACAATTACTCGACTGAATACACCTGATGACGACGTGACACTTGCTTCTGGCTATAATACCGCCCCGTCGTCTCCCAACGAACATCACCATCTGGGCGATGCTGGACTCAAGAAACCGGAGCCAGTGTACATCAAACCCGAGGAAGGTGATACAGACGAGTCTCAAAAAGCCAAGTACAGACTGAGCCATACTCAAACAACTTGTGCTATCTGCATCGATGACTTTGTCGCGGGATCGTCATTGGTCCGTGAACTACCGTGTGGCCATATATTTGACTCAGGATGCATTGATCCATTCCTTATTGAGAACAGCTGTTTGTGTCCTCTATGCAAGAAGAGTGTTTTACCCCCGGGAAGTTGTCATATTGCTGTGACCAATGAAATGGTTCAACGAGAGCATTTTTCGAGGCGCTCCGTATGAACGCAGAGTGGGTGTTTGATATTTTGTCTGGAATATATTCTGAGAGACGTTCACAATGGGTCCTCTACTGGGATAGAAGGAAAGAAACGAAGGAAACAAGCGATGGATGAACGACGGTTGTATATTTGCATTGATCTAGCATTGCGGTTTTGGTGGCGATTGCATGGAACATGGCGTTTGACTCGCGCGATCGAGCATTTGATGAGTTTCCTTTACCATATGAATTCAGCGTCTCCTTTGATGAGAACTTTTTCAATCAAAAGTATGCAACTATAGTGTGTAGCAGGGTCACATATTGTATTGTAGCATTTGGCCTGAGGCAAAAATCCCAGTGGGCGCCTGACTTCCAAGGCCACAATCCCGTGATTGGCTGTGGACCCACACTCGGTTAATCACTAGCGTCCCACACACATCCCTCTGCCTTTAGTCGTTTTCTTCCTCGAACTTTTCGCGACAACGACAACCGACGACCTCGTGTAAGCCGACAAGGTACGTTCACCTTTTGCAACATCCCACCCATCCCGTCAGTGCATTCATCTAACATAGAACCGTCCAGATGGGTGCCCTCAAGTACGTGGAAGAAATCCAAAAGAAGAAGCAGTCCGATGTGATTCGCTTCCTGCTGCGCGTCCGATGCTGGGAGGTGAGAGAAACCCCATGCCCCTCGATTGCCTAACATCTCCGCCGAGCGCTCGTGTGCGCTGCCATAGGATATGCCGTTTTATGTGGTATTGCTAGGTGGCTCGAACGAAACTCATTCGGCGGAAATGATTGTGGCACGCAAGAGATTCCTTTTTTTAAAGGCTCATGTGTCTTGCTATACACTCGTTGAACTTTGCTGAGAGTGCATAATATAGCTCCGCCAGCTGAACGCCATCCACCGTGCCTCGCGCCCCTCCCGCCCCGACAAGGCCCGTCGTCTCGGTTACAAGGCCAAGCAGGGTTACGTTATCTACCGTGCCCGTGTCCGCCGCGGTGGCCGCAAGCGCCCCGTCCCCAAGGGTGCCACTTACGGTATGTTTTTCTTGATTTGAAACGGACCAGATGGAATTTTTGGTCTGGTTGAAAAATTGTCGAAAACTCTTACTAATGTGTGATTGTGTGAATAGGCAAGCCCACCAACCACGGAGTCAACCAGCTCAAGTACCAGCGTGCTCTCAAGTCCACCGCTGAGGAGCGTGTTGGCCGTCGCGCTGCTAACTTGCGTGTCCTGAACTCCTACTGGATCAACCAGGACTCCACCTACAAGTACTTCGAGGTCATCTGTGTCGACCCCCAGCACAAGGCCATCCGTCGTGATGCCCGCATCAACTGGATCTGCGCTCCCGTTCACAAGGTGAGTTTGATTCAGGATTCAATTGCATGCCAGAAGAATTTTACTGATCAAATTTCCTCAACAGCACCGCGAGTCCCGTGGTCTCACCGCCACCGGCAAGAAGTCCCGTGGTATCAACAAGGGTCACCGCTACAACAACACCAAGGCTGGTCGCCGCCACACCTGGAAGCGCCAGAACACCCAGAGCTACTGGCGTTACCGTTAAGTGCGGTAGTGCACTTCTGCAGCGATTTGGGTTGGAAAATGTTGGTCACAGCATGTGGTTTTTTATTCGAACACTTCTTTCCCAGACAGTGTCACCCACGCTAGGCTCAACTTTAATGCAGACCTTCCGGATCTGTTAGCCAAAAAGCCATCTTGTTAAATGTTCAAATTCCCCTATTAACGAAGTATGACTGGTTCAACTCCGTGCCGCTGGTGACCGTAAATTGTAGTCTTGAGTAGTGATTATGTCTATAAATTAGACCTAGACGTAGCCCTGGAGAGAACTGGCTGAATGCCTCACCGTACTAGGTCCTAGGGCCGGATAGTTTACCTTCGCGGATCGCCGTGATCGCCAGCAGGGGCTTGGAGGTCAATGGGCATTTGACACAATTGATGACAATTGATGACAATTGATGACAATTGATGACCTTTAACCCGCTATGTTATCCTGTTCAAATCTCGAGGGGTATATCAAAAATAGAGCTGCGATTTCAGGTTGTCCAAAAATAGGCATTGATGCCTGAGGCCGTCAAAGGGACCACTTACCTCCTCTCCGGCGCTTTCCTAATCCGTCCACGGGGACTATGAGATACTGCAACTTCACCTTTCCATTGGACTCTCAGGTGAGATTGCTCTTTTAGTGAACCTTGACCTGGATTGCTCATTGAGGCATCCCTGCCACAGATCTGTCCTCCATTGAACAAAGAAGCTGAACTTGCGTTACCGTTACTCGACTGCCTTACTCTAACTCCGTCCACCGACTCGCATGTGTCCAGTACAAGTGACAAGCTCCACGAGCTGGATACCTTACTGGAGAGGCTGAACTAGGTCGACATATCAAGAATAACCCGTTCGATGCGCCTCTATGCCGTCTTGGTCTGACCGTCCTCTGCCGCCCATCCCTCCGATCTCGACCTCTGGCAGCGCTGCCAATCCTCCACACCCTTCACCAGTCACTGGCCCGGAAGGTAGCTCGCGTCGCCAGCTCCGGCCTCGCGATGCTCCCAATATGCCATCCGTAACTGGCAGCATGCCCAAGAATTCATACCACCGAGGACACAACCGCTCGATCAGCAACCCGTTCGCGGGTTTCGGGCGAAAGCGCGATAAGACAGCTGTCAAGTATGAGACTTGGGACTCGGACGATGAGGACGAGGATGTTACCTACCCCATCGAGCCCGAGTCGTCAAGTCCTCGGAAAGGTGCAGCCCGCGGAGGACATGCCAGTGATCTTGCCCAGGGCAAGTGCCAGACGTGCGATGCTACTGTGCGGTGGCCCCAACACTTGAAAGTCTTCCGATGCACCGATTGTTTGATGGTTACCGATCTTGAGCCGGATTCCCATGAGTCAAAAGATACGGGGCACAACGGCATTCCTTCACAGGGCTCTCAGGCCCAGCCGAAGCCGCCAAGCAAAGGTATTCACTACCAATACTCTTGTCCCATTATACCCGTATAATGTACTGATCTGTAATTGCAGTCACCCATTTATCGGCCCATCAAACCCGTGGCATGATTGGAGGGTGTCTTAACACGTATTTCGAAGGCCTTCTAGATGAGGGCTCTCAGTCGTGGCTGTCGCTGGACGATGACAAGTACGAGAAGCCAAAGCAAGATTCTTCTCAAGCCTCCAATACTGGCTCGAACTATCTATCAGTGCCGGGCGCTGGCGATTCTCGAAGCCGCAGTCCTTCTCAGTCTAGCGACCAGGAAAGAGTCGGCGCGTCAAAGGAGAACTTGACGCATCTACCCCAACAGACCGTTCGCTGGGAGGGAAAAGACACACCCGTCAGAGTTCGCGCAAATTCCGACCTACAATCATCCCCGAAGCCAGACCGTCATCAAGACGGTTCGCAGTCTGCTCATCCTGATATTCAAAGTCGAGAGAGTCGAGTGGAAATCTTCAAGCGGCTGGAGAATACCATCGTCGCTGCTTTCAAAGGCTGTGACTGTCTCAACGAATCGTTTACGACTCATCCACCTCTTCGATCAGCCAGCAGTGGCAATCCACCGAAAATGAAGATGGACCCAGCACCGATGCCTGTGCCAGCGCAGGATGCCCCTGTTTTCGAACCAGATGCCAAAACCCTCCTTTTGGGAGATTTGACCGAGAACTCCACTTGGTGGATGAACGAATGGGCTGAGGCCGAAAGGCAGACCCCAGTCTCTGCCAAAGAGAAGGATACACCCAAGTCTCGGATGGTGTCATCGCGAAGCCCTCGGATCAATTGGGCCGAAGTATCTCAATGGTATCACTTAGTTTTGAGTGCGGGGAGTTCGTGGGCTGAGCAGTGGGCGGCTAAAAAGCCTGACCCCAAACGTTCAGAGGCAGACATGCTACGAGCGAGGAGATGGGCATCCGTTGATCCGACCCTCATTGGGAGGGAAATCAGCGAGTCTCGTTCGCACCTACAGCGAACTCTGCTGAAGGCCACTGAGAACCTTCTCAAGCGACCGCGCCGTGTCCTAAAGAGGCCAGAAGACACGAGGTTCTTGTTCATTCTGCTGGCGAATCCTATCCTATCGTCTCCCACGTCTTATCCCCAGCACGCACCGACATCAACATCTCATCGCGAGGAGAGGCGTCCATCGCCCCCAAAAGAATATCCAAAGTCAACCCGAAATGGCAAGCAGAAAGACTCAACCAAACCCCTTCCTCGTTTACCGAGCTCCAACCACTATGGAATCATCAAGCGAGTATTGGGCCTCATGTCCAATTTACCGAATGATTGCCACCACTACTTTGTATCTTGGTCTGCGCGTTTCTCAACAGGCCACTTTGAGCGCCTGGTGGAGCTCATTGGTGGATTCCTGACCTACCGTTTGAGCCGACAGCATGGAAGGAAACCTCCTCAGAAGCCTCAAAATGGGGATGACCTGATACCAAGCTTTGCTAGCGCCTCGGGTAACACTCCAGCTGAGCTTCATGCTGCTATAAATCGAAGGGGCCCGAACAAGAAGCCTGCCAAGAAGACCGAAGATCCAATAGTCTACGCCGAGGACTGGCAGATCCGAGCCGCAGCAAGGATCATGTCGTTGCTTTTTACTGCGAACATTTCTGGCTCTTCGAGGAAATCCGATGGATCACCGCGCCACGTTGAATTACCCAAAGCCCCAGGCCCTCGTCAAGGCCACGTGATCCCCATCAGTGCGTTCTATAACACACTGCTGGACTATTCAGATCTGATAGGAGACTTTGAGATCTGGGAGTCTCGAAGCTCGAAGTTTTCGTTCTGCCAGTACCCATTCTTCCTCAGTATCTGGGCAAAAATTCACATCATGGAGCATGACGCACGCCGTCAAATGGAAGTCAAAGCCCGCGAGGCTTTCTTCAATAGCATCCTCAATCACAGGGCGGTCAGTCAGTATCTCGTACTGAAGGTACGGCGCGAGTGCCTGGTTGAAGACAGCCTTAAAGGTGTCAGTGAGGTTGTTGGTTCCGGCCAAGAAGAAATCAAAAAGGGTCTTCGGATCGAGTTCTCAGGCGAAGAGGGAATTGATGCCGGTGGTTTGCGGAAAGAGTGGTTCCTATTGTTGGTGCGAGAGGTCTTTGATCCGCACCATGGATTGTTCATCTATGATGACGATTCGCAGTATTGCTACTTCAATCCTTACTGCTTTGAGTCATCTGAACAGTTCTTCTTGGTTGGAGTTCTACTTGGGCTCGCCATCTACAACTCTACCATTTTGGACGTTGATCTCCCACCATTTGCTTTCAAGAAGCTACTGGCGTCGGCACCGCAGACCAGCGGGCCACAGCCTGCGAATTCTATGCGTTCGAGCTTCAAGTGCACACTGGAAGATCTTGCTGAGTATCGACCGGTTTTGGCCAAAGGACTTCGAGGCCTACTTGAATTCGAAGGGGATGTTGCAGAGACTTTCTGCTACGATTTCGTCGCACAGGTTGACCGCTACGGAGAAAACATCTCGGTTCCGCTCTGCACAGGAGGCGAGAACCGACCGGTGACCAACTCCAACCGACGTGAGTTCGTGGATCTGTACGTGCACTATCTGCTAGACACCGCCGTTGCTCGACAGTTTGAACCTTTTAAACGGGGCTTCTTCACGGTCTGCGGTGGCAATGCACTATCGTTGTTCCGACCAGAAGAGATTGAGTTACTCGTCCGCGGCTCTGATGAGCCACTTGATGTGAACTCTCTTCGAGCAGTAGCCACATATGACAATTGGTCATATGCACAGCCAGAGTCAGTTCCTGTGGTACGGTGGTTCTGGGATTTCTTCGAAAGTGCGCCACCAAAACAGCAGCGCAAGATCCTATCTTTCGTCACTGGCAGCGATCGAATTCCCGCAATGGGCGCTACGAGCCTCAGCATCCGGCTTGCCTGTCTTGGAGATGACTCCCCCGCTACCCGATCGCACGTACGTGTTTCAACACGCTGGGTCTGTACCGCTATTCTTCACGAGATAAATTCCTACGTCTGCTCTCTGATGCAGTCGTTAACAGCGAAGGATTTGGCTTGAAATGATTTTGTTTATTAATCGGTGATTCTGGTGCTTGCACATTTGTACAGACGCTGGACGTTGACTTCCAAGGGAGCTTTTGGTACTTGGAGTCGTAACCTTTTCTGTTCTTTTCGGTTCTGGCGTCCCTTGCTTTTTGTTCCTGTCTCGGTTTTTGGAACAGGCGCACTTTGCTGGATTAGTCTTGATGACTTTATCCCTATTTGCATAAAGTCATGGATGTATGCTACTTTGCTAATACACGAAATTCATTGGCTGTGATCCTTAAGTGTTTCATATTGCAAGCAGATCGGCTCGGCAGAAGCTTAGATAGGACAAGCTTCTCGGAGCCCCGGCGGACTCCGCGTCTCCAGACCTCGCGTTGCTGAAGAATTAGTGTCGTATGAGCCCACGCCTTTGTTATTGTTATCGGCATTGCCATGTAATTGGACTACAAGGCTGACGCGTCCAGGAACCAGGAACCAGGAACGACCACAAACACGCTGCCTAATGATCCTGAAGAATCTCCACGCCCCCATACACTTTACTTATGAGGTATATCGGCTACTTTTCCATGTTACTAACCGATAGAATGTAACCCTTGTATTGTGTTCACTCAGGAATGCGGAGTTCCGTCGGTTTATCCCGACGAAAGATCAACACGAACTACGCTATCAGGGCGAATGGGGTGTTGTGCATAACTAGTTGCCGAGCACGATACATGTACTCACGCATTGTGTGATGAGCTAACAATCCGCCAGATAAGTAGACTAATTTCCTCCTGAGCACGCTTCCCCAAAGCCTAGAGACGCCGTGTACAGAGGACAGACCCAACATGCATCCAGCTATCTACACAGGGCTACTCTGCACCCTAGCTGCACCCACCCTGGGTGTAGTCTGGGAGAGTCTGGGCGGAGGCGTACCTAGCAGCTGGAATCTCAAAGAAACTCCCTCATCAGACTCAACAATGGCCCTTTCCATCGCGTTGAGCCGCCAGAACCTGGACCAGCTAGAATCGAAATTGACCAAGCTCTCAACCCCCGGCGAGGCCGAGTACGGCCAATGGCTCCAAAAACACGAGATAGACACCCAATTCCCCGTCGTGGACGATACAGCCGTGGTGAACTGGTTGAAGAGTGCCGGAATCTCGAATTTCGCCCGTGATGGCGCCTTGCTCAATTTCACTGGTAGCGTTGAGATTATTGGCCAGCTGCTCAATGCCAGCTTTGCTTATTATAGTAATGGTGATTTGGTCAAGTTGCGCACGACTGAGTATTCGATTCCTGATGATCTGACTAGCTATATCGATCTCATTTCGCCCACTGTTTTCTTTGGCAAGACTCGAAGTGCTGTTCCGGTGCCGTCGCCTTTGCAGAAGGTGCAGGAGCGCAGGGCTTCTTCGACTGAGATCTCGCCCGCTTGTCAGACTTCTATTACACCTTCTTGTTTGAAGGAGATGTATAATGTTGGTGATTATACGCCCGAGCCTGCGGCCGGTAGTCGTGTTGGATTTGCGAGTTTCTTGAATCAATCTGCGTCGTACTCTGATCTGGCGGATTATGAATCTCGCTTCAATATCCCATCGCAGAGTTTCACCGTTGAGCTGCTTAATGGAGGAGTGAATAATCAGAGCGCGAGTAAGAGTGATATTGGCGAGGCCAATTTGGATGTGCAACTTATCGTTGCTGTTTCGCACCCTTTGCCCGTTCATGAATTTATTACTGGTGGCGTTGCGTATGGAAGACCCTCTCTGGTTGGCTTCTATGGATGTGCTAACATTTGAAAGACCTTTCCTTCCTGATGCCGACGAGCCTACCGAGGCTGATGACGAGAACGAGCCATATCTGATTTTCCATGAGTACTTGCTCTCTAAGACCAATGACGAGCTGCCTCAGGTTATTTCCACCTCCTATGGAGATGATGAACAGGTTAGTACCTACTAACCAATCATTAGTCGACAGTTTACTAACTGTATACCAGACTGTCCCCGAGAAGTACGCCAAACGCGTCTGCAATCTCATCGGCCTAAACACACTACGCGGATTGACTATCATCCACTCTTCCGGTGACGAAGGTGAGAAGCGTGCTCTAAATCTTCACCGAAATACATTCTAAACTAAACCCAACAGGCGTTGGCTCAGCCTGCCAGGCCACCGACGGCGTAACTCCCCAATTCAACCCAATCTTCCCAGCAACATGTCCCTACGTCACCGCAGTCGGCGGTACATCAGACGTGAGCCCGGAAGTAGCCTGGAACGCCTCGTCTGGCGGGTTCTCCAACTACTTCTCTCGGGCTTGGTATCAGAACTCCGCTGTCGAGAAATACCTGACCAACATCACCCACGAAACAAAGGAGTATTACTCGAAGTATGCTGACTTCAAGGGTCGTGGATTCCCAGATGTTTCTGCCCACAGTTTATATCCCGAGTGAGTCCACAAAACTATTCCATAATGCCTTCTATACAAGAAGCCAATCATGTCTAAAACAATCCAGTTACCAAGTCATTACTGCCGGTAATACCTCCGCCTCAGGTGGAACATCCGCTGCGGCACCTACATTCGCTGGTATCATCGGTCTCCTCAATGACGCCCGTCTGCGCGCTGGCAAGCCGGTTCTTGGTTTCTTGAATCCGTTCTTATACTCGAAGGGATTCAAGGCGCTGAATGATATTACTGCCGGCGCTTCTTATGGATGTGGTGGTATTGATCCGCAGAGCAATCGAGCTGTGCCTGGTAGCTTGATTATTCCTGGTGCGCATTGGAATGCTACTGAGGGCTGGGATCCGGTTACTGGACTTGGGACGCCTAATTTCCAGGAATTGAAGAAGCTGGTGTTGGCTCTGTGATGTTAAAGGCCATGAGGGGAGGTGCACAATATGGATAGTTTTATTTTTGTTGTTGGTTGAACTATCAATATCTGTAGTATCACTTTTTTCTACTCCTACTCCCAATCTCGAGATTTGTTTGTCCCTTTCACCTCAGCGCCGTTGGCGCTTTGGAGCTGATTGGCGGCCATAGATCCACTACCTATCCCCCTCACCGGAGCTCGCTCGACTATCGCCTTTTTCTTAATTTCCGCCATTGGCGCCATACTGACATCTAGAGCCTCGCTTTAGGTGTTCATATTGTGATATGTCAGAGCTGATGCTGCGGGGGATTCCATGCCGAATCGCCAAACGGAAAGGAACCACGCGCGAACGGACGGGATGTTTAACATGTCGACAACGGTAAGAGATAAGACCACGAAGCTGTCAAATCGAAGCTCTTGCTCATACCTAGATTAGAAAAAAGCGTTGCGATCTAGGCTATCCAGTTTGCAAGCAGTGTGTCCGGCTCAATTACATGTGCACATGGGAAGAACCCAGAAGCATAGCTCTGAACGAATCCACCCAGGTTCAAGATCAATTGGTCAATACAGCATTTCGAATATTGCAGGTGCCTGATCCTATCCTGTTCTGGGTAGATGATCACTCTGATAATACGTCTCGCTCGAGTCAGCGCCATTTCCTGCGATACTATGCACAGACCTTTACTCACCTTCTCACGACGAATATAGAGAATAATTCTTTTCTTTCGAGTTAGTGGATTGTCCCTTTTATGGTGTGGCACCTTGGCTAATGGACACTTAGTTTTCCTGCCAATGGCAATGCATGATTCAGCATTACTGAACGCTCTGATTGCGTGGTCTTCGTCTCATCTTTCGCTGCGAGATAAAGCTTTCCACCAAGTTGCTATGCATAATCGGCTTGCTGCGCTTCGGGATCTGCGTCTTTCTCTCCAGTCCAGTCCTGCCAATGTGGAGACTAATCTTGCAATTACGTTAGTGCTTTGCTCGATGGAGAGTATCATGGCAGATAACGACAAAGCATGGTATCTGCATCTTATGGGCGCGGCCGGCATTATTTCGTCTCGCACGTCTATTGAACCTGGCAACGGGTTGGACTCCTCACAGCTTCTTCAGACTTTCGAGGATGCTACCACTGGCCGGTGGCTTTTACGCAACTTTGCCTATCATGATATATTAATGGCAGTAGCTTTGGACAGAATGCCGCTGCTACCTTCACACCTTTTTGTTCAGCTTGACGAAGTGCCCATGGCCGATTCATACTTTGGCCTGGCTTCTGAGATTCTGGAGATCCTTTATCTGATTATTAACCTGAACGCCCAAATCAAATCCCTGAAGGACCACACCTCCAACTACACCAAAGCCTTACCAGTCTCTATTTCCGACATCTCAGCCACATTCACATCCCTCGAATCCCGCCTAAAGGCATGGACCTGCCCGCCATCAAACGACAAATCCTTAATATTGCTAGCTGAATCATACCGCAGCTCAGCCCTCCTATACCTATACCGAGTGGTCCGTCGAGGTCTTCCCAACCGGGTAGACAGTCTATCCATCAAAATCACCCACGAAGTGGCAGCAATGGTCACCAACATCGACAAGATGCCAACTCGAAGTCTCCCAGAATGTACATTACTATTCCCGATTTTCCTTGCAGGGGGAGAAGCCACAGAAGAAGCCCATATCAAAAGTATCCGGCACAAAATGCTCGATATGATCGAGTCCCGCGGGTTCCGAAACGTAGAAGTGGCACTTTGCATTCTAGAAAAGCTCTGGCGCTTGAACCTAGAAAGAAAGACCTCACAGGCGAAAGGAACAGTGGACTGGCTGGACATTGTACAACAAGATGGAGTGTTACTTTCACTATCATAACGAAACAACCCATATATAATTCATCAAGGAATTCCCCTCTCACCTCCTTATACAATCACCTATCTCACAAACTGATCCACAAACCCAGCCCCAAGCCCAACATCCTCATAATGCTTCCTCGCAGCTATCAACTTACTAAAAACATCCTCAACCCCAAGTGCCGTACCTTGCGGATCAACATAAACATAAGCCCCGGTAACATGAAAAAGCGTCACCATCTCCTCGACCCCCTCCGGAACTTCAAGCGTGTGGATATCACCGGGTGGTTCAAACGCATAGCCCCCCTCCTCAGCCCACCAGTCATGTTCAAGATAATGCCAGCGGCCACGGAGCACAGTCGCGTGCACGGGTCCTGTATGTCTGTGACGGGAGAGAATGCCGTTTTTGCGAACGCGTAGGATGTTCACGAAGTAGCCGTGCGACACATTGAAGCATAGTGGTCGGAACCAGATGTCTGGGGATTGCGGGACCCAGAGGCGTTCGTCGCAGTTTAGGTTCAGTGCGTCTGTTACTACGAGGTCTTTGGGGACGTTTGGGAGATTTGGGCCTTGGTAGGCTATTGGGGTGTTGTCGCCTTTTTCTTGAAGGGACATCTGGGTTTGGGTTAGTTGGGTTTCTGATGGAGATGGGTATGAAGAGGTCTTACCGTTTCTGTTGTGATGGTTGTCATGCTTGAGGTTGGATAGGAGGTGTTGAGAGCTATTCTGAGGTTGTATCTTTTAACTTATACTTATACTTCTATTTTGCGCCTCTAGGGCGTCAATGGCGGCGAACATAGTGGGATTGGAACTATATCTCAAAAGTGGAGAATCATCTACAAATCAATACTCGAACTATAGACTCAGCGTCAACAGCGGCGACTCCAACTCCCCACCCGGCGTCAACGGCGGCATACTCCATCCGAGTTGGAGAAGAAGATGCCCCCGAAACCAATACAAAAACTCAGAGGCCTTCACTTGAATTGCAATCCTCACTTACAATCCTCAATTATCCCCATCAAACACCCATACTGCCAAAATGACAGACCCTTTCGTGGCAAACTCCCACATCCTCCACCGAACCTTCAACACCAAACCCTCAAAAGTAACAAAAGGCAACGGCATAACCTTCACCCTAGAAGACGGCCGCGAAATAATCGACGCAAGCTGCGGCCCCTCAGTCTCCTGCCTAGGCCACAGCCAACCAGAAATAACCAGCGCAATAACCACCCACCTACAACAAGACATCGCATATGTCTACTCAGGCAGCCCATACACAAACCAAGCAACAGAGGACCTAGCAACACTCCTCCTCTCCTCCAAACCAGGCGGGCTATCCAAAGCAATTTTCGTCAACTCAGGCAGCGAAGCAACAGACGCAGCACTGAAACTCGCCGTACAATACTGGCACGAGAAGGGCCAGCCACAGCGCACGCATTTCATCGCCCGGAAGCAGAGTTATCACGGGAATACTATTGGCGCACTTTGCGTTTCTGGACATGAGTCCCGGCGGGAGTTTTATCGGGATTTCATGTCTGGGAATGTGTCGTTCGTTGATCCTTGTTATGCTTACCGCATGAAAGGGGAGAGGGAGAGTGATGAGGCGTTTGTGGAGAGGTTGGCTGGGCAGGTTGAGGAGGAGATTTTGAGGGTTGGGGGTGATAGGGTTGCTGGGTTTGTTGCTGAGACTGTTTCTGGGACTACGTTGGGTTGTGTACCTGCCGTTCCCGGGTATTGGAGGGCTATTCGGGAGGTTTGTGATCGGTATGGGGTTTTGTTGATTTTGGATGAGGTATGGTTTTACCCTTTGACTGGCCTTGGGGTGATTTTTCGGAAGATTTGAATGTTAATTGGGTATAGATAATTTGTGGTATGGGTAAGACTGGTACTATGCACGCCTGGGAGCAAGAAGATATTCGAGGTCCTGATATCCAGACCATTGGCAAGGCCCTTGGTGCCGGATTCGTACCTCTGTCTGGTGTCTTGCTTCATGAGAAGATATTTCAAGCTCTATCCGCCGGTTCTGGTGGATTAGCTCATGGCCATACTTTCCAGGTTAGCGATGGTGAAAGACTTCCTCGTTCCAGGCTAATATAAAACAGGCCCACCCTCTCGCCTGCGCCGCGGCAATTGCAGCGCAAAACATTCTCCACCGCGACAACCTACTTCAGCAAGTCGTGACTCTGGGAAAAAGGCTGGAAGCTCTGCTCTGTCGCGAGATTGGTCCTCTTCCCTTGGTAGGAGATATCCGCGGCCGCGGTCTCTTTTGGGCAGTGGAGTTTGTGGTCGACAAAAAGGCCAAGACGTCGTTTCCCCTTGAAGCCAATTTCTCCAACAAGGTGGTCACCAATGCTCTCAAGCGTGGTGTGAATATCCTTGGGAATTTGGGCCATACTGGCATATACCAGGTTGATCATATTCTCGTTTGCCCGCCGTATATTACGACCGAGGAGGAACTCGAGAAGATCGTGGCACTTGTGAAGGATGCCATTGTTGAGACAAGCCAGTCTTTTATTTAGTTGGAAGGCTGTCAGCGTCAACAGAAGAGTGTGGTTATGTTTGGAAAGATAATTAGCAAATGTAAAGCCTATCCCAGCATCAGGCCATGGACAACATAGCAATAAGCCGCTGTATTAGCTTCGCATCCTTGAGGCTTCTGGCTTCCGCATCACATTATGGGGTTAAGATCTGCCTCACTTTTACCCATTTTCAGTTAGTACATACCTGCGTAGTACCCACACCCTCGAGTGATGCAATTACAGGTCAATGTCAGAAGTGAAGCCTTGTAATAAACGAACGTACAAGTCATCCGGGCACCATGCAGTAGAAATCTTCTCCCCCTGTTTCGGACAACAATATACAAGGTTCGAGGCTCAACCCCCAGCCCAATGAAGAGAATAACCTGCTAAAAAAATTCAAGACCTAACCAGCATCAGACCATATACACAGCCCTCAGAAAAACAAAAGCAGACCCAGCCAAGCACCCCAACCGCAAAAAGGTAAGTTGAGACCACATAAAAAGCAGTGAAACGCAGATCCCAACGGAACCATGTCAATCGCGGCCTAAATAGTTCGGGGTAAAAAAAGAAAAGCAAAGAAAACGCCCATCAGCAGATCCAGAGTGACCAATGCATCTCTGTCCTACAGTACAGAATAGCCGATAGCCATCTGCATCTGCATTCCCCTCACCGGCGGTCAAGAATCCAGCACACACATGTTTCGACGAGTCGAATTGGGCGCCTCTCAGACTTCCCGGATTCAAAATTAAGCTATCAATATCAATATCCTCGTGATCGTGTCTGCATTTGGTGGGCTTGGGGAAGGTTGGGGAGTTGCTTCTTTGGGATTTGGGTAAGGGGAGCGGTGAGAGTATTGGGATGGGATCTGGTGCTTTTGCTTCTTTGCTTCGAGATATTTGCTGGGAATTTTCCGACGGGGTTGGTCAGCTGCGCTGCAGAGACTTTTTTCTTTGTTCGGTTTTGTGGTTTTAGGGAATGTGCCTGTGTCTGTGTGTCTGCAATGGAAGAGACACGGACATTGTGTGAGTTTAGTTCAGGTACCGAGTTCGATTGGGACCGAGACTGTGATGAAGCTGTTCAATGATTTAGCACACGTTACCCGTTGAATTGAGGGATCGAGGATAGGTGAATGGTTGATCCAGTTAAGGCTCATCTCTGGAGCGAAACCCGAGATGGAACGCTGCAGCGCGGGGCTTTCCCACTTTGGCTTCACTTGGCAACGTACATTCCGTAAATTCCAACACCAACATACTGTAAACGAAAGCTTTGGAACTCAGAAGCGAAGCGAAGTAGGCCAATTCGAAACAGAGATAGTGGAGACAAACGTATGACACCTGCCGATCTCGACCCGCCGGACGTACTGTAAGTGTCGATGTAATATGTGAGCCTGTATAGTTCGGAGGCGTTGAGGGCATCAAGCGCTTTGAAGCCAGACCTTCCCCTCTTTCCGTGGTTATTTAAACGGCCTGTACAGCTTCCCCCTCTTCTTATTTGTTTTTGGTTTCTCCAGATTCTTTGCTTCCTCTTGTTCTTTTCCCTTTCCTACTTACCACCATGGCCATAATTCCCAAGACTATGAATATTCCCAAGACTATGCGGGCTCTGATGTACACAGAGCCCAAGAACCATAGCATCGTCGAGGTCCCTGTGCCGGAGCTGCGTGAGAATGATGTCTTGGTATGAAAGAAAGCTGATCGACTCGTGAAGAAGGGAGCTGACCACTCAATCAATAGATCAAGGTCAAGGCCTGCGGTGTTTGCGGTACCGATTTGCACATCCACGAGGGTGAATTCATTGCCAAGGTATCTCAGGTCTTGAACAAGAGGCGGTTTATTCATTGGATGCTGACGAGTGTATAGTTCCCTCTGATCCCCGGCCACGAAACTGTCGGCGTCGTCGCCGCCATCGGACCCAAAGTCAAAGATTTCCAGATCGGTGAGCGTGTCGTTGCAGATAACTCTGAGCTGTGCGGAACCTGCTTCTACTGCCGTCGTGGCGATGAACTGTTCTGCGAGCACTTCGAGGCCCACGGCGTGACGATGAACGGTGGTTTCGCTGAATACTGCGCCTACCCCGGTGAGTAGAACATAATCACAATCCACCATTTGAAATAACCAAGCTAACATATCACTTTAGCTGGCCGAGTCTTCAAGATCAAGAACCTATCCGACATCGACGCAACCCTCCTCGAGCCAGCCTCCTGCGCCGCCCACGGTTTGGACAAGATCGCCCCGAAGATGGGCTCATCCGTTCTAATCTTCGGTGCTGGACCAACCGGTCTCGTGCTGGCCCAGATGCTCCGCCAGAACGGTGGCTGCAATGTAGTCGTTGCTGCTCCACAGGGATTGAAGATGGATCTTGCTCAGAAGCTCGGCGCCGGTGACAAGTACATTGAACTGTCGCGCCAGAACCCGGAGGCTCAATTCGATGCTTTGAAGGCTGAGAACCCATACGGCTTTGACATTGTTGTTGAGGCTACTGGTAGCCAGAAGATCCTTGAGGATTCGATTAACTATGTTCGCCGGGGTGGTAAGCTTGTTGTGTATGGAGTGTACTCGAGTGAGGTGCGGGTTTCGTGGTCGCCAGCCAAGATTTGTGAGTTGTTCTTCTCTTCCTTTGTGCTGCTGGTGTTGTGTTCTCTTGCTGATCCCTTCCAGTTGGTGATGAGATTACTATCCTTGGTAGTTTCTCTGAGACATACAAGTTCCCTGCTGCTGTTGATTACCTTGATTCTGGAAAGGTTAGGGTGGATGGTATTGTCAACAAGGTGTACAAGATTGAGCAGTGGGAGGAGTGCCTTGAGGCTATGCGCAACAAGTCTGCTATTAAGGCGGCCATCACCTTTGACTAGATTTGGGACTGAAGTGATTGGACATTTCTTTGTTTCATAGAGGTTGATTGGATAGAGAAATTGACAATTCTTCCTTGAAGTTGGGGAATCAGTACCTTTATGTAGGGTGAGGACCTTGAGGGACATCACCAAGGTAGCGGGGTAGATGAACAAAAGAACTAACTCTATAGGATGACATGCCAACATATAAAAAGAGACATAAAACAAGAACCGGGTGATAATGTAGAACCTTTGACCGGATATAGTTCCTGCTTAGTCGTCCCCCCACCCTCAGACCCACAGCAGCAATCTCGATCTCCAACTTCAACTCCAACTCCAACTCCAACCTCACACACATATCCAAAATGGTCAAGCCCTTAACATTCAAAGGCGACAAGCCCAAAAAGCGCAAGGTCCGCACAACAGATAGCGAAAACCCAACCCCAAAAACACGCAAAACAACCGAAGCCGCCGACGAAGACACCAACCCCGAAGACCAAAGCTGGGTCTCAGCCGACGCAGCAAGCGACATCGCCGGCCCAGTAGTCCTAGTCCTACCATCCGATGACCCAACCTGCATAGCCAGCGACGCCAATGGACAAGTCTTCGCAAGCAAACTCGAAAACCTAGTAGAAGGCGACCCAGGCACGGCGGAGCCACATGATGTGCGACAGGTTTGGGTTGCGTCGCGGGTAGCAGGGACGGAGGGGTTTAGTTTTAAGGGCCATCATGGGAAGTGAGTATCGCCTCTATATTCCCTTTCCCACTTTTCAACCTTCAATGTCCAAGCTAACCGATCTCTCCCCCTTCAATAGATACCTAACATCCGACAGCCACGGCCTCTTAAGTGCAACAGCTTCAGCGGTAAGCCACTACGAAAGCTACCTAGCTATCCCCTCCCCAGAAGTCAGCGGCACATTCTCCCTCCAGACCCATGGCGGTGACGCCGAATCCTTCCTCTGCATCAAAGAAAACAGCAAAGCTGCCGCCGGCGTGGAAATCCGCGGGGACGCCAGTACCATTTCGTTCGAGACGACTATGCGCGTGCGCATGCAGGCGAAGTTTAAGCCGAGGATTCGGGCGAGTAAAGAGAGCAAGGCTTATGAGAAGATTAGTAAGAAGGAGTTGGAGGGGATTGTTGGACGGGGCCTTGATGAAGATGAGGTTAGGAAGTTGAGGAGGGGGAGGAGGGAGGGGAATTTCCATGAGGTTTTGCTTGATGTTAAGGTTAAGGGGAAGCATGACAAGTTTGCTTGAGTTCTATGCTATGTGGTTTCAGAAGCGCTACGTTGACTCGAAGACTTGACAAGAAGGGAAAGGAAAAGAGAAGGCTACAGCCTTAGAATATTGATAAGGATATTCAAAATATATCAATTTAAAACGATCTTCCTTCGTTTTCTATCAAAGGTCTCATTTTTGTTGCCTTGCATATCGTATCCACCGAGAGAGAAGAGCAGAAACAGTCAAATCAAAATCGCATTCAAAATCGAAACGCACCTCCATAGATACTCGATCAAATTCACATGCCAATTCTTTCTCAATTTGTATTTAACGAATATATAGGAAGAAATAGCGAAAGCAAAGAGCAGAGGTATGAAATAAAGAAGTAAAAGAGGGAATTTCGAGCATGCATTCTTTTTTTCCAAATCCAAACAATCGAAACAAACAAAAAAATAAACGAGGGAAAAGAAGATAAATCAAAACAGAATCGATTATAGATTGGATCAAGATATGGACATTTCTTCATCTGAAACGGATTACGAAAAGAAGAAACATTCGTCATGCAAGATCAAATCTATGGCGAATAGAGTAAAGGGAAATGGAAACTGGAAACTGAAAATAGAAATAGAAATATTGGGCAAGTAATGGTAACGACCGAGCGGGGAGTTGTGTCCTGTCCGGATTTTCTGGTACATGGGTTCAGGCGACAGGACCCAGGGTATGAATTCTAACATTTGACAGTAGTACAGGAAATAGCCACAGAGAAAAGAAGGGATGAGATTCTGATGACGATTGAGGGAGAGGGGTGGAGGAGGAATAGAGGGGGTGATAGTAAGTCTTGGGAGGGTATGAGAAACTGGGAAAGAAAGAAGACGGAAAAAACGCAAGGCCCAATCACATACCGTAGGAAACATTCTTTGAGCAGAAAACAATAGCAAAGAAAAAGCAAAGGAAAACCAAGGAGAGACATGCGCGGAAGCCGCAAACGAAAACGAGGCTGATCAAGTCTAAGTTCATAAATCTCTTTCGTGTCGCGAGGGAAAAGATCGGAAATAATAAAACGGGACGCAAGGATGAAAAGAAAGAGGTCGGATTGTACACAAAGAAGAAAAAAGATGGAAGGAAGAGACGACGTAGATGGTTGATTCCAGGACATGTCCGGCGGACTAGCCCATGTTGTCGGCGTCTTTGTTCTATCCAGAACGCAATCGAGTCCATGCGGAATCCTTTCGATATGGAATATCAGGAGTTAAGGGATAGACCTTGGAATCGACCGACCCATTCACCTTGCGCTGGGTGTAGGCGTGTAGCACTGTTGGAGGCAGCACTGGCAGCACCGTAATCGAATGCTCCATCGAGAGGACCATATGCCGGCGGAGAATATGCGGCGAAGGGATCCGACTGGGATGAGTCTTGCTGGCGAGAAGGCTGGGTGAAAGGCTGGTAGGTGTCGCCATAGGCTGTGCGGAGCATGCCCACTGGGTTCTGCATATCACGGCCTGTGTCGATGGGCTCTCGCGCTCCATGTTGTCTGCCATCGTGTTGATGACGGCGGTCTGGAGTCTCTTGGGTGTACAGCGGGTTAGGCATTGAGCCTGGGCCTGGGCCTGGGCCGGGTAAACCGGGGGTTGGGGGAGTGACGAATGAGGCCGGGTTGATGGCGGACATCCAGATGCGAGTCTTGTAGATCTTGAAGAGGTCTGTTACTAGCGAGTTGAAGTTGATATATGAATCCGCAAAGTAGTAGAACGTGAGCTTCTTCCAGTCCCTGCCAAAAAGTTAGTCGCTGATTCGTAACAAGACTGAGGAAACTTACATTTGGAACTCAGCATCGAGGATCTCCATGTTCAGACGATGCTCAACAACCTTTTGCTGGCAGACACGTTTGGCCTTGGCCTCGTTTCCTTCCTTGTCACGCAAAGTCAGGATCTCGTGGGGCTGCGCCAGGCGTTTGATGAGCTTAGGCTTGAGGTCGGTTGTAGGCTCCTGCACACTGTGTGGGCCATGAGGACCCATGCCACCGGTGGCACTTCTAGCATTCGGACTTGTGGGGTTGGTGACGTTGGAACCTTCAAGCTGACCCTGCCGAGAGAACATCATAAGCCACTTGTAATGCTCTTCAGCATATTGTTGCTTCATCTCTCTAGCTTTTTGTAAAGAGATGTTTGCATGTTGAACGGTACCCAGGTCTGTGCCCCGGTCCGCCTCAACAATGACCAAATCGCCCTTGTTCACTTGGAGACCGGTGTCTTCTTGAATGTAGAAAACATCTGCGCGGTGACACTTGAAAGTGACGAGGTATAGAAGCTGATTCTGGTGGGCGTGGGACAAGGCGGGTTGCTGGCGACCATACGCACCCGACATGGCATATTGGTTGAGAGAAGCAGGGATACCCGAGGAGCCATCGCCACGCAAGGTCTGTTCACGGGCATAGTATGATGCTGCAAAGCTGTTAGCACGTAACAAAATATTGAGTGGATGTACTCACGGTTAGAGTAGTCATTGATGCCATAACCATCTTCGCGATCTCCCATAGCTGCACGAGGAGCGGCAGAATTGAGGGAGTCAACCGAACCGATTGAACCATGACGCATCGGAATATCTGCAAAGGAGTGACGGCGGCTCTGAGGCATGTCGGCCATACGTCCAAAGCCGAGAGAAGTCTGCCAGTGAGCCTTGCGCACATTCTCCAGAGCACGGTTCTCGAGCGGGGGAGCGAAAGACGAGAATGGCGGTTCCGGGTGTGGTGAATGTTCAGAGAAGCGTCGCCTAGTATTGCCGTGTATGTTGTATCCAGAAATATCACGCAGTTCTCCCAGATCTTCCACGGCCAAGTCTTCCTCTGGAACACCACCTCTAATGCGATGCAACGAATGAACTCCTCCGCCTATAGATGCAGCTGATCCAGCGCGCTCGCGGTATCTGTTGTCTGCTTGACCTGCAGCAGCAGCTTGTCGTAAAAGTGCATTCTCACGTGCAAGCTGCTCGATTCTTCGGGCTTGACTAGCCGAATAGTTCGTGTCACCTTCTGAACTGTTGAGGCTTTCGTCACCATCTTCGTCCTCGCGGACCTGACCGAGCATGGCGGGATCGTGTCCTAGTTCGCCCAGTACACTGGGACGCGATGCCCGAGGCTGAACAGCCGACATCTGTCCTGGTGCGCGCGAACGACCACCCGCAAATTGGCCAGTACCAGCGCCCGCACCAGACTTACCAGTGAGGCCAAGGAACTCAGGGTCCATTTGACCAACAGAATATGACTGGGATCGATAGGTTTTGGGAGTAGGGTGTAGCGGGATAGAGAATGGAATAGCGGATTCACCAGAAATGGTACGAGTTATTGGGCTCAGCATCTCATCTTGCATGGTGGTGGCAGGAGCTGGATTCGTCATAGTAGGAGAAGGGACCATTTCTGACAGGCGAGATGGTGGTTCTTTGCGGGATTCAGTATTCCAAATGCCTGTACCTGGAGTCCAGGGAAATGAGCTTCCTCCGGCTTGGTTCCAGCTGAAGGAGCCAGAAAGCCCAGGGCTTGTATTTGTCGTCCAGGGTGCCTGTTCTGTGGCGGGACTGCTAGGATTGGAAGGAGCAGATGACAGGAGACCTCCCGGCAGAGAATGTTTGCGTTGGGCTGAAAGTGGTACCTCATTCAGCCACGAGGTTCGGCGTGCCGGTGGTCGGGTAGTAGGTGGGATTATGTTCTGGGCTTGGGCCACATGGTCTCCGTCGTCATCTGAAGAAGCAAGCGCGTCCGAGTCGGGAGTCGAGCGACGCACACCAGGGTGAGTCTTCTCGAGAATAGCAGAGGCAGCCGCCGCAGCAGGCGGCGGGGACGACTGTGCCGGAACTGGTTTGTGTGATGGCGCAGCCATGACTTCTTTTCATAGAGGGACACTGCTGTCAAGTCAGTCAAGGCTTTTCGAAGTGTGTGACAATATGATTATTCCCTGCTGGCTGTGACACCAACAGCGCCACTTAACACCCATTGAAGCGACACAACCAGAGCGGGGTTTTTTAATCAAATGATAGTCCGAGGGTCTGGAAGCACGGGTGATGGACTGACCTGTCTTTGAATTACAATTGCGAGGCTGTACGATATAGACGTGTCTTAGGTTCAAGAAATGAACACACAAAACTCCAGTCTATGTTCCACGCGCTCGATGAGGTTGGGGTAAATAGCCAATCTCGATCTTTCAAAGACACGATGGATGACTGGGTATATGCGCTATGTCCACAGCTAAAAGGAAGTTAGCTTTGTGCATCTCAGGATGAAATAGTGAACCAGAAACGAAACGCTCAAAACGCTCGAAGAAAGAGAGTGTGGGTGGCATGACAGGAGCTGCAGCGCAAAGCGGGGATATGCATATCTGCAAGTCCTCGGCCCCTCTTCTCAGGGCCCAGAGGCCCCAGAGCCCCAGAGTGGAGGTCAAAGTCCACACCGGTGTGTGCCCCCAGCCCGCAAGACGCCCGCGGAAGTCCGCAACAGGCCCACGAGATGCCAGGCAAACCCCCAGCGCAAGGGAAGTAAGGAGGAACAAATAGACAAAAGCCCCACTGTCACGCGAAAACACAAACCCCAGCGCAGTATCGAGAAAAGCCGCCTCGCCACAAAAACTCGCCTGCGATCGCAGAACCAGACCAGCACGTACCTAAAAAAACCCGTAGATATCTAGAAAAAAAACCCTCAACTGTAACGCGGGCGAAGATCAGACGGCTCGAAATCAGGCGACTATCAACGAAATGGCGTCGGGGAAAAAGCAGTCGTGTGATCGTGATTGTGCCTGGGTTGCGATTCCATGCATTAGCCAGTCGCATTCGGAAGAGGAGGGAATGGGACAAGTGCGCGATTCACGACTCACGACTCTAATGGTAATGGATTAATGGAATAATACGTCCGTAAGAACTCCGGGAATCTATTCAAATCAAAGTGCGCACGTGTGATCGTGGGTCTCGTAAAGAGCGACAAGGCGAGAGGGTGAGCGATGAGGGTGGGGCGACAGCGACAACGGGAGGTAAGCTCCTCTGCGCGGAGTGGAACTGAAAGATGAAGATGCAGCTGTAGCAGCTGGGGGGAGGGAGAAGGTAAAACGTAGGCGAGAGGAGAGGTTGGTAGGGTAGAGTAGAGAGGTAAGAGGGGGAAAAGGGAAACTGGGGTAACCTCTGACGGATCTGGCAACGTTGCGATGGACACGGACCACGTAGAAGTACAGGGGGGTGTGAGTGTGTGTGAGTTATATGTTTAGTTTCTAGTTAGTGAGATTTGTTTTATTTTAGTCTTTCACTTTTACATTCTTGACTTCTTATGTTCTTCCCAGTGGGGCCGCGGGTCGAAGATCTGGGGAACATACCCTCCCTCTCTCTCTCTTTCCCTCTTCCCTTCTCCCTCTACTCTGGTATACAAAACGTCACACAGAAAACTTAAACGTCACTGTTACCCCAGATCCCAATATACCATATACAAAAGGTGAAGTAATGCCACATCAACTGACCCCCTATATCCATGGAAAAGAGTGACAGTCTTTGCGGGGAGAGCTTTCCCGTCCATGCATGCCATGGGTCTAACAGCCTCTCACAGCGCACCCAATTCCCCACGCGACTAATATCCTCGGGTGGCGGGGGTCCGATGCATCTGGACCGTTGTACGGAGTACAATACACAGAGTAGAGTACAGAGTTACAGGCTACACAGTAGGGAGGGATATTGGGCATATTGCCCCTCTATGAGTCTAAAGAAGCGATGTCTTGTCCCAATCACACCCCGCTCCGGACCTCCGTATTCCCTGTCTTGGCACTACACGACATGTTTGTGGATCCTAGCTATTACCTTGGAGCTTGCTCTTCTGAGAATATGAACTTGAAGTTGAACATGTATATTCGGTCTCAATTTCATATGACTTCAATTCACGTCTCTTTTGTACTTTGATAGCGTATATGTGCCCAGGTGGGGTTGGGCCTCGGTAGCATCGCCACTATACCTCAGACCTGCAGGTTAAGCTTATGAATGAACGCATCCTACAGCATTATTAGGGCCCATTTAGGGGAGAGGGGGAAAAAAAAAACATAAGAAACGAAGACATCCTGACCCTATTCCCTACATGTGGCAAATAAGGGCCTAGCCACCGAGGCAGCTACTCAGCAATACGGACCATACAGCAAGGTGGCATAGATGCGAAGGACGCTGATCTAGTCTCCAGTCCAAGTGGAGATCAACATGTGAAAGCTGTAAAGACCGAAATAGTCATCCATTTAAACCCAATTAATGTACACATATGCATCCTCTCAAACCCCTCACGGGGCGCTATCTAAGGGAGCAGAGGCGGTAGCAGCAGCGCCCTTCTGCTGGCGCAGCTTCTCCTCAAACCGAGCGAACTCATGCATAGAAACAACTTCCTCCTCATCCATAACCTGCTCAACACCCTTGACCTCCTCAATCTAGAGACCAAGTCAGTATAGAACTTAAGAATCAGCCGTAGAACAAAACTCACATAATGCATCAGCATAGACTCAATGCCATTCTTCAGCGTGACAGTACTGGAATCACAAGTCCGGCAAGCACCACGAAGCTTCAACATAACAATACCATCCTCGAAACCGCGCAGCTCGATATCACCACCATCCTCCTGGATAGCGGGACGGATTCTCGTCTCGAGGAGTTCCTTGATCATGCCGACAACTTCATCGTCATCTTCGTTGTAGCTGAGCGAGTCCTCGACACTCTCTTCGCCGTCAGCACCGGCTTCGACTGTGGTCACGATCGTCTCGCCGGATGTCACGGCTTGGGTGATGATGCTGAAGACTTCGGGCTTGATGTGTGCCCAGTTGGCGTCGCCAGCCTTGGTAACCGTGATGAAGTCGGCGCCGTAGAAGACGGAGGTCACGCCTTCAACGTCCAGCAGCTTGGCTGCGAGAGGGGAGGGTGAGGTGGCGCGAGGGTTGAGCGTGGTGAAAGGTATTCGAGAAATGTGGTTGGGAAGTCTTCTGGGAGAACGCGGTGGTTGGGGATAAATTTCAGGGCCTGGTTGTTGATTAGTACTGTATTATATCCATCTGTAGCTTGGACTTACATCGGGGTTGGGGGTGTTCTCAGTCTGGATGAAGATGGTGCGCTTGCTCGTCGGCGAGAGCCCATTAAGCGGGTTCTGCGAGATAGGCTGCTGGTTTGGTCGCACGGTAGGTCGGCGACGGGTCTCTGATGCTGTGAGTGTAGGGAGGCGGGCTGAGCTGGAGACATTTCTGTATGCTGCAAAGGCTGGTCGGATGGTTCGCGCGGTGCACTCGGAGGTGGCGAGGCGGCTGCTTAGAAGAGCGCGGCGGAACATTGTCGTAGATGTGTTGCTCATAGACATTATGTGAAATGAAGCGAAATGCTCAGATAGTTGGTAGTTGAAGAATCCTAGAAAAACACTCGAGGCGTTTGTCCGATGGCCGACTCTGACGCAATTTGATCATCACGTGACCTTCAATCTGACAAATGAAGATGGGCTCTCCACCAATCAGAGGCGATGCTTTTTACCATTACATTTATGGATTCGCCGAATGTCGGAGGTCGAGAGACCAGTGGTTTATAGGCAATTGTCATAGTCTTCCCTGTTTTGATTTGATTCTATGAAAGATTAGTACGCTGCTGATCTTAGTTGCTCTTGTTATCTGAGAACTTCTATCATTGATCTAGACTATATCTTTACGTAGCGTTCAACGAGCGGCAGCCATAGAACTGAAATTGATATAGGTCTTGGCTATCTATAGGAACAATGAAGCTTAAAATCGAAAGCATCACGTGGGAACTTGATAAAACACGTCGATCATCAGTCTGGGGAACAGGTGGCGCTCCTAGCTTTTCAGGTGTTGGCTGGAGACAACATGCGCAGTAAACTTTGTTTTTTTGCCACAACCTTCATACATCTGATTTGGTTGCTAATTTAGGTTCTAAAGATTGATGTCTAGAACAGCAAAAATTACTTCTATAACTAATCTTCGGTCTGGTGATAACATGATAGGCAGAGGAACTGAAGGGATGCAAAGGGGTGATGTATTCAACTACCAAAAGAACTGAGACTAGAACTAGGTCTACCTGCTAGTCTAGACCTCTGGACATAGATGCCGTAACAAGATATCCCTATCCATTTAGTACTTCCTTATTCGAGGTAAAGCCACAGTACTTCCACAGACCTCGAAAAGGAATCTTGTAGAGGATCCTATCACAAGCCAAAGCACCGACAAAAAACAAACAAAGTATGCAAAAAACTGAATTCAGCGTCGAGTCAAATCGGGAAATCAGGATCCATCGGAGATGGCCTTACTGCTTTCACTCCCTCAAGTGGATCTCATAGTCGTGTACAGACTCTGTATAGAGTGAGATCATGCCGTTGCCCATATGTTACCTGTCGAATTAATCTCAAGGACATGACCTTTTCTAAAGACGTGGCCGTTAGTGATGCATCTCGTGCATTCTGGCTTTGTTTCGTCGCACTAGACCAGGGCTAGGATGGTATTAGACGTGGAAGATGGTGATCATGCCACACTATATTTTCGGGTGGAGATTGTAGGTCCACCTTGAGTTTTCGTCTTCGGGAGGTATTTGAGCCAGTCGATCTATATGATGCGCCACTTCTTATAGTGCTTAGCGGGGCCCATGGAGGGGTGGCCACATTAGAATGAGTGTGGGCTTGTCCATGTCTGGGATGTTTGCGTTGTATTTGATGGATCACAGCAACCTATGCCAAACGATGCACAGTAACTTAGCAAACAGAATAACACGTACTACAATGTGTCACGTGGAAGATCTTTAACTAGTTAACTAAGTTAGCTGAACGTTGAGTTATTCACGTCAAAGGGATATTCAGGCACCGAGGCATGAATTTGGCCTGAGGCAGAATTGTCTGAGCTTTATCGAGCAAATCGGGAAGTCACTCAACTCCCTGAAAGTTTCCACTTACTCCTGGACCAGTCAAAATAATGGACCAAGTTTGACTGTTGAGCTCATGGGTTCTTTAAGAAACTGCCACAATGCCTGGTTCCTGTGAGGTTTGCTCTTCGGAGCCCTCCAAATATCGTTGTCCCACCTGCGAACTGATGAGGTACATGATTGCCATTCCTGTACGTGGACCACTTACTAACCTTCCTTGTCGCTCTAGCTGCTCGCTTGCATGCACCCAGTCTCATAAGATATACTGTGCTCTGAAAGCCCCATCCAACGAGGAATCGAGCAATCCACCCGATGCCGATCCATCGCCTCAGAACGGCGATGTCAACACTGAAAATGCCGAGCCAACCGAGTCGAAACGGCCGACAAATGTCGCAGCTGTAGCGACATCAGCGGAGATCAAAGAGCTCCTCGAGAAGTACCCTCAACTCCGCAGCCAGCTACAGGAAATTTACCAAGCAACGCTGGAAGAAGAATGGGTGGAATGGCACACAACTCCCATCCGCGGACGAGGCCGTGGACGAGGACGAGGTGGCCCCACTCGTCGCAGTAGGGGCTCCTGGACTTCCGAGAAAGGCTTCAACCGTGGGCTAGGCAAGGTCCGGAAGCTGCGACAGGACTGTGAGGAAGGCACAGAAACTGGTCAAGCCGCAGAGGCATTCATGCGGTTTATGGCGCTTGTCAATCAGGGCCAGGAAGCACACTCAGCCTGAGTCAGATGCGGTCTCTTTGGGGGAAAAGGAAGCGCATACGAGGTGGACTTTCGAAAAGAACCATGTCAATGAGACATGCAGATGTTGCGTCTACATACTATCAAGGGGGCGTCTTAGTTGCGCCTCAGGATGTCCCAATAGAGTGTCAGCAATCTCCTTTGGGGACACAAGTCTACGTCCACGGGTCTGTCAGATGACTGATTCAGATTGGTTTCTCGGCATTTGAAGAAAACCACTGTCTCTGATTTCTGTATATATAGGGTATCCATGTATATCCCAACGGGTCAAGCCAAGGCCGAATGGCGGGTTAGCGGCCCTTTAGCGTACCAATCCAGGCGGAGCAACGGCCCAGAACTTTTGGAGATCGGTAGAAAATGCTGAATTTTGGGTAATTTCCAGGTTTCTGACGAGTCAAATCAAGGCTGAAAATATTGTGTTGGATGCATCTTAAAAGTGCGAAATCGGTACTACATGAAACTTGTGGAGTAAGATCCGAAAATACCAGTCGCCACTTGGACAGCTCCAGCTGCGCGTTTTCAGCTGTACTCCGTAGTAGGGACAAAGACCATCTCGCTTCCGGATCCCAGCTTCCGCCAAAAAAACGGATCTCGCTGTGATCTGTCCACGTTTCTTTCTCTCAACTCCCCCAAACCTCCAACCGAGCTCTACTTCCCCGTTGACTGGCCTCGAACTTGACCTGTCCAAGACAACCATGGCACAGCAGTGCTTCTCTGACCTTACACAGTAGAGCGTCACACGGGGATTGCTTCACTCCGGAGAAGCTCTATCCGACTGCTTCCGACATGGCATCCGCATCCCCATCCCGCCGAGAGCGGGCTCAGAGTGACAGAGCTCAAGCAATGCCCGGAATTGCTCAACGTCCTGCTATGGGAGACCGAACTGCCTCGGCCCCAGTGGGGGAACTGTACAAATTGGATGCGCGGAAACCGGGAGGATCAGTTAATACTTTGGTGGAGGAGGATGAGGGGTCACCGACTGCCGATGAGGCCCGCAGGTCCCGTCAGAACGAGGTATGTCTTGATCTGATTGCGAGGACTGGAGACTCAATTGCTGACGGTACTTTTTCTACAGGACTGCAAGGCCGGATTTCCCGAAGTGACTATTGCCGTGGTGGGCGAAGAGAACGCTGGCAAGAGCAGCTTCGTCAGATGTGCATTGGATATGAAGAGCTCACCTGTCGCTCCTTCGAATAAGAAGAAGATGTCGTTGGACGGGTCGGTCTACATCGTGCGACTACTGGAAGTCGACTTGGCTCAGGTCCAATTCGACCAGGAGAACAACGTCCTGTGGCCTCGGACAGGACGTGACAGAGCTGCGCCAGCTATTGATGGAGTTCTTGTCCTGCATGATGCTACTAAACCGGACAGACTTTCGCTCACGACAAACCTCATCTGTAGGTCTACCATGGGTAGCTTTATTTCTCTTGCTGATCATATCCAGACTCCTTGGCGACGTCGACTCTGCCGTTCTTACAGGTCGCCTGCAAGTGCGATGTCCTCCCCGAACCTCTGGAAGAAACTGTGGATGCAATCCACGAACGATATGAGATTTACCGCACATCTTTTTCCTCGCCACGATCACAGCGAATGTGCATTGCGTTGGTGCTGCGGGCGGTGATCTCGACTCGAGAAGGTGAGCACAAAACTTTGGGGTGTGCCTTGACCCCCTGGAGCGGGCCAGGTGGGTCGCGGTAGTAGCGTTCGCTACCTCTGTCAAATGCCACTCCCCAGGAGACGATTTTATGGATAATCTAACTCCTCACCAGACCTTTTTGAGCCTGATTCTCTCCCTTCCCCTCCGAGAACCACCACCAAATCCTTCCAACCTCACCCACCCGAGCATCACACCCGTACCAACTCCGGAAACCCCTCCGTGTTCACAGCCGCTGGCGGCCCACAACCGACGGTTCCAGATCGATGTGTCGATGGAGACGGTGATCGTTCCTCCAGCGACCACTTGAACAACCTAGCGCAAACCCCAAGTTCCACCCACTATGCCCAACGTAATTCGCAAGCGTTGCGACCGCAAACTCCCCCTGGAGCACGTTTGAACCCGCGCAGACCATCAGCAGAAGCGAACAACTCCCCGAGTCACGACAGCCGTCAGCAGCGTCTGCATTCCGCCTGGCGACATAGTGGAGGGTCGGACGCCTTCAACAGCTTCTTAAACATGGAGGACGAGATTGATGATGGACAGAGCCGACCCCCGAGTCCTGGTGCCGTCGTGCGACCAAAGCCAAGCAGCGAGAGCAATTCCAGCGCCGAGACAGGCTTGTCTTTCGACGAGCTTGTTGACCGTTTGATTTCGCTACCCATGTCGAAGCAGGAGCAGAAGTTCGGGTCCATCTTCCTATGTCTATACCGCAAATTTGCTGCCCCTGGAACCCTCTTGACTGCCTTGATCAGTCGATTCGAGCGAAATGAGCAGAGCAACGTCGACCAGCTTACCCGCATGGCAGATCAGCTGCGCTTGCTAGACGTTATGGCCCAGTGGGCCTCGGAATATCCAGGAGATTTTGCTCACCCTAAGCTACGCAAGCGCATAATCGACTTTGTTGCTACGCTCGAGAAGAGCCACTTTTATATGTTCGCCGCCAAGGAAATTGGGTCACAGTTGGATTCCAATGCAGAAGACGACGATGTTGGCTGGGCTTATGGCGGTGATGTCGACCCCGATGATTCTAGTCTCACAGAGACATTTTTCGACAACTCTGGCCGAAGCTCCCCAGCGCCGGTTCATACTGGCCTGGACATCGGCACTGGCACATACGAAGATGAGGAAGAACAAGATCCCATATATAGTATGAGTGCATTGGATCTTAGCGATGGTCCGCAAGACTCCACATCCCGACTTTCTGGCACTCTTTCGGTTTCTTCTACTGCCGACAAACCTAATACCATGACAAATCAGTCATTCACACTCCTAAGTCTCGAGGCAGCTCAAAAGAGGCTTTGCGTCTCGAATTGAGCCCCAAGTATCCACTCAGCAAACTCCAGTGGCGATTCTTCATGGAGACGCCTGACGAGGAGTTCGCCCGAGAATTGACCCGGATTGACTGGGTCATGTACAACTCGTTCCGGGCGCGTGATCTGGTCCGCCATGTCAGCCTTTCAGGCATAGACAAGGACAAGATCAAGAGCCTGGCGAACGTCAACCGCATGATCAAGCAGTTCAACAACCTCGCATTCTTCGTAGCGAGCATGATCCTCCTACGAGATAAGCCCAAACACCGCGCGAAGGCGATGGAAAAGTTCATGAACATCGCAGTGGTATGTCTACCCCATATTGTTCCGAATAACGCCAGCAACTGACCTTTTTAGAAACTCCGCCGCCAAAACAACTATAACTCCCTGGGTGCCGTAATCGCCGCCATAAACGGCACACCAGTCCACCGCCTAACGCAAACTCGTGAACTGATCCCCATCCCAGTCCAGAAAGAGTTCATGCGCTTGGTTATCCTTATGAGCACGCAAAGAAGTCACTTCGCCTACCGCCTTGCCTGGGAAAACTCGTTCTCCGAGCGAATCCCCTTCCTTCCTCTCCACCGTCGTGACCTTGTCTCTGCCGAAGAAGGCAATAAGACTTTTGTTGGCGAGAACAAGTCTCGCATCAACTGGAAGAAATTCGAGGTCATGGGTGAGGTTGTTCTCGGTGTTCAACGTAGCCAGAAGGCTCCTCATCCCCAGGCGCAGAAGTTCGATGATGTCGAACGTCTGCTTCTGGAATCGAAGCTCTCTGGGGACGAAGAGGTAAATTCCACCATCTCCACAGAATATCGATCGTTCAACTAACGTTGTTTAGGACTTGTATGCTCGCAGCTTGCACGTCGAACCGTCCACAGGAGCCGAAGGGCGAAGGAAGTTCGGCTGGCTACGCTCTTAGGAGGTCTGAGAGCCCAGTCACAGCTCTCAGTCTCACGCCACCTATATTGACCGACTTTCACGTCCCTCTTAGCATCCTCCACCTCCCCACCCCACGCCACCCCTCCTCTTACCTCCCCTACCCTACCAACCTTCTCATGTCGCCACGCCCCTCTATGATTGATAAACATTGCTACTATTCTTTGCCTGCTTTTCGTTATGAACTCAGTTCCCGAGGGAACAGATATGACGCTTGGAGCGGCGAACATCTAAAAAAAAAGCTCCCCTACGACGTTTTTGTACATATGCGCCTGCAGAGTATACATACCTGATTTTCCCTGGCAAGTGGGGCTTTCCTATCTGAGCAGCGGCTTTTACGAGGCCCCTATGTAGACATTCTGTTTGGTATCAACTTTGATATTCGTAATGATGGAATAAGTCGTTGTAGTACCGCCATTAGAATGTTCTGTGTAAACAGATCAACCGTAAGCTTTTCGCGCCCATAGAGATATAGCCGTGAAAGGAATGGTGTCCTCGCTTCACCTCGCAAAGGCTACGTAGCTGTTCCTCTTAACTTACGCAACATCATACCCTCGGATTCTCTGATCCTCATGCTGATGCTGTTGCTGTTTCATCACCTCAATCACACGATTTACACCCACGGGTTTGCTGCTGTACAAAGATTCAGCGGTGTTCGTGAAGGTTCATTCCGCTATTCAGGTAGTTGAATGCCATGGTCTTGGATAAGACCAGGGAGAATTGACGTCCATCTATTGATTATTGTTTTAGCACTTTGCCATATACCAGTTTCTCGGTTTCCACAGGTGAGGAAACCTGCCCAAGTTTGGTATTAGTCATAGCCAGAAGCTCTTCATATACCTCCAGAAATTTCTCAGAGTTCTCTCCATAGCCCGGGAATGTATCTTTAGATGTAATCTTCCGTTGAAGTAATCCATTTGGTTCTAGCTCATTCGTGTCCGATGTTCTGCTATCTCTAGTAGCCATACCCTAGGATAAGTAAGTAATTAGCTAGAGTGATCTATTCCATATATATCTATCTTCTGATATTTGACTCTCTTGTCAAAGTGAAGTATGGTACATATAGCCGTGCCAATCCCATACCTACTCGGATGGATAAATTCTAGGGCCTTAGAGAATAGAGAATCCATTGAACATGGCATTGTTATATGCAGTACAATTGAGGCCTTGATACAAAAGTAGCTGTAACTTACTCCGTATATACATGTGCAGCTCTTATAAAATCAACGCTAAACCTTTGTTGGCGACACTCCACATGGATCACGTGCCACAATCGATCTGCTCAATCTGATATCCAACCAAAGCCACCCTGCACATCCAACAAAGGAGCCAAATCAACCTCCAAACCAAGCCAAATAAAGCCAGCTCGACCCCTCAACCGCTCAACACCTCAAAACCAACCCCATCCGAAAAGCCACCCACAATGCCCCAACACATCCAAACACGAGCAACCTACCGCGCCCTCCTCCGCGAACTCCCAAAAAGATCCCTAAACACTCCCAGTCCAATCCACCAATCCCTGCGCAAAATCTTCCGCTCAGAGCCGAACGCCACTACAAAAACCACCACATCTACATCCACACCCGGATCCAGCGCGCTCCCCTTCTCCGCACCCGAAACACGCGAAGAATTAACTCTCCGTGTGCAAGAAGCCGAACAACTGGCTCAGTATGCCCGCGCTCAGCGCTCATACTGCGAATTGCTAGAGCGGTATAACCCTGGCATGAGCATGGATGAGGAGGAGAAGATTCGTCTTACGGCTAGACGGGTTGGCTTTGATTTGCCTCAGTTGCATACTGCTGAGGGTAAGACTGAGTAAGATTGGTTTACTCGAATTGGGCATGGGCTCTGTCATGATCCCTTCCTCCCGAGCTCTTTCTCTGAGTAAAGTCTCGGGATCTGGCTTCATGGCTTTGCCTATCTGGGACCGAATGGCTTGTACACAATCCAACCGGTCTCGGTATCGACGGACGGTGCTGCCATGGCATGTCACCTCCGGTTGCTGTATAGATAGATAACCTGGGATGCATTGCATTGGATGGATCCCATGAAAAGGGCGTTTTTTTGTTGATTATTATTGGGATTTGTATACTACAACCAGCGACTTCGTGAATAAACTACCCACTCAACTATGTATAATGTTCATATTTGAGAATCTCTCGAACTTGCTCTATGCTATGGATAAGCTCTAGCTTTGGTGCCTTGAGCTCTGTTCTAGCTTTGTAGGTTGCTTGTCGGGATGGGCCCGATATGTTGAGCTCCGTGATTCCAATCTTAGCCTGATACGCATGGGCTGCCGTGCGGTGCAATGGTACCGACTTAGGTACTGCCTTTCAACGTGACTGCACGGAGGTGCATGTGGTGGCGTGGCAGGTACGATGACCTAGGCGATATGGCTGTGGTGGGAATGCCCAGGATCCTGAGTCCGGTTTCTGTGGAGTATGACCACTTGGGCATCATAAATAGATGTGCTTCACTGGTCCACTGTTCAGGTAGCTCCAAGCTGAGCCCGCTCCATCTGCCTCATCAAAGTGGAACTGCCTTCTTCGTCCTCCATACTGACGCCAACTTCGATTGCCGTCTTGGGTCGGTTCCGGTTAAGGCCATCCAGGAGTGTGCAGGCTTTGCAGATCCGCTGACTGGAGATGTAGCCACAGCGCTCACAGTGTCCCATGGTCTGTCCCTTGATCTGCTTAGCGGGCTTAGCCGGGCGAGCCTTCTTCGATGCAGCAATTGGAAGCTTGATCTCAGTCTCGCGTGACTCGGCAGCGTCGTTCTCAGTGAGTTGTTTCTCCATAGCAGCCATTTCTCCACCACTAGACCGACCGTTTTGACTACCACAGCCGCCGGCAGATTCGTCCTCTGCTCCGCTCGAATGCTTTGATTTTCCAGAGCCTCGAACTTCCACCGGCACAAGCGCAGCCATGTCCTCGCCACTCTTGACAATATCAAGGATCGAACTAGGACGAATCTTCTCCAGGTCTTTGATCAGGGTGCGCGCACTACCGCGGAATGCCTCAGGCGAGTAGATACATTCAGTGCTAAAGTAATCGAGTTGCCGGTGATGAGCGTAGAGGACAATTTCCTTCTCATAGGCATACTTGAGAGGCTTGCTGCGCTTGATATCCGAGGCGTCGGAGTCGGTGACGATACTGGTTCCGCGCGATAGACGGGGAAGATCACCACGCAGCAGGTTCATCATGACAGTCTCAGCGACGTCGTCTGCATTGTGGCCGGTAACAACATGCTTGATACCCAACCGAGCAGCGCCTCGATCGAGAGCCTGTCGCCGGAACACACCGCAGTAGGTGCAGTTGCCCTTCTTGCCAACTTGTGCCACCACTTGATCCATTGTCCACCCGTAAAGTTCACCATATCCCACGATCTCGAGGGGCATCTCGTATTGGACTGCATTGCGCTTTACAGTTTCCAGGCTGTCATCGCGATAGCCGCGGATTCCCTCGTCGATGGAGAGCAGGCATAGGTCCAGGCCGTAATCATATCGCTCGTTCAGTGTTTTCAGTACTGCTGCCAGTACTGTGCTGTCTTTGCCCCCGCTGGCTCCGATCGCCACTCGCTCGCCGCGGAAGAAAAGTTTGGTGCCGGTGATAGTCTCGTGGACTTCTGTTTCGAATATCTGAATGAAACAGGCCCGGCAGAGTTTGTGTCTGTTCTTGGGCCGGATGATGACGGCTCGCGCCTCCTTGCAGTTGAAACACGCTGTAGGAGCCATGATGTTGTTGCGAGAAGGTGGCGGGCAACAAGAATTTCTTTTTCCCCCGCGATCAGTGAAGTGGTCCGTGCACGCATATCTAGATGTCCACTCGGAACTACGTGATTTTGAATAGCAGATTATATGAGTGAATGTTGTTGCAAATATTACTCTCATGCCTTAATTCTGTCGACACTAAAGTATTTGCTTCGATTTTGGCATCGGTCAGAAAACATGGTCGCACCTTTCGAAGATGTATATATAGTTCAAGGCTGATGAAAGTCGAATTGTGCATTTCATATGTCTCGATATTTTGATAACTTTAAGTTCAGAAGAAAGATCGGACATAAAATACACGCCGAGAAAACCGTGCTTAGAAAATCTCCAAGGGAGTAAGATACAAGAACGTACCTCGACGTGCATCAGTCCATCCAACTTTACGCCTTCACATTACTACCCAAATGAGCCATAGGCTTCCCTTTTCGACAAAACATTTTGGCATAAAAAGCAGGCCACTTATTCGTCTTAGCATGCTGCACAGCCATATGATGAATATGGTGTCTCCTCAAGTGCAAAGAATAAGGCAGAGACCGATCCGCAAACAACATAAGATCCTCCTTCTGACCCCCAACTTCTCCGCCACCTGAACAGTTTTCTCCTCAGAGAAAGCAAAAGAAGTCCCAATTATCTTGAACCGCCTCGCAATCTGATGAAGATTAGGCGAATGCCAATCCTCAGACGTCCAAGCAAGCTTCACATTCCAAGGAATCCGCCTCTCTTTCTTGAACGCATGCCACCATTCGTCAACAGATAACCTACCCTGCTCCCCGCTGACAGCATGAACACATCCACTCGTCCCAACCGCTACATGGACTAGCGCCCGATCAACCACCACATCCACGGGGACTTCATCGATAGTGGCTTCTTGACCTGGCTTCTCGCATCGAGATGAAAGTGTGATCCGTCGCCCTGGGTGGAGCATGTATGCCGCTGCAACGGCTGTGGAGGGTGTACCTTTCGAAGTTGCATAGCCGGGGTATGGATGCTTGTCGGCAGGGCCGATGACCGAGGGTCTGATGATGAGGACTTTGTCTAGCTTGCCGCGTTCTGATGCCTTTTGCAGGACGAGTCGCTCGGCTAGGTGCTTGGCGTAGGCGTATGGCCAGGGAAAATCATGGGTGTCGTATTCGTCTGACGAGCCAGTCTTTTCTACTGCGCGCCATGAGTCCAGTGCGCTTTGGTAATAGTCCTCGCTTTCGGTGCCGAGGGGGTATATATTTTCGTCGACTTGCACATCGGAAGAATTGCTTGTCTGCCATAGATGGGCGTTGGCGTATGCGGTTGAGAAAAAGACGAAGCGTTCGAGGTTGGGGAATTTTAGGGCATATTTTGTTAGGCACAGGCTGGGTGCCATGACGCTATATGCTAGTTCTCGGAGAGAGTTTTGTAGTTGGACTGAACATGCTGCGTGGATGACTATGTGCACTGTTCGTTTGAGCATCTGTAATGTTTCTTCTGGTAGATCCATAGTGGCTGTATCACCCAATTCACCGTCGAGAACAGTCAACAGTTGACTCTCGGTGAGGATCTTTGCAGTAGACGCTGGAAGCATGCTAGACCATTTTTCTTCTGCTTTGCTATTGACCTCAATTAGATATTTCCATCAAAAGAAAAAGGCCCAAGAGCACTCACGCATATCCACCTCGACATAGCACATACACTCGTTCGGGTGAGGATTGACTCAAGAGTCGCCAGAGAAGTGCGGTCCCAATGAATCCTGAGCCTCCCGTCACAAAGAGGACCTTGCCATCGTAGTAGTCCCATACCATGATGAAGAATATAAAGTACCTGTTTAAAGTTTCTTGGACAAAGAAAATACTAAAATATGCAGGTAGGAGGATATTTATCAAACCAAGCTCGTGCAGTTGAACCCTAGGTGGGTCCACCGACATATTATATAGTGTAGACGACCGTACGGTTTAACTATCCGTCCTTGATGTCAAAGAACTCGGCAGTGCAATCCCAAACCGGCTGCATGCAGACCTGCAGCTAGAGGGGCATTTTGTGCAACCATCACACCAAAGGCCATGGGTCAGCCAGCCACTCAGATGGGCAAACGAAGCATAGATATCCTGCGCTGCAGGATTGAGCCGAACAGCTCTAGCTTTTTTTTTCAAGCCTTGGTGGTTTATGACGCAGTCTCAGCATCCAGCCGCCACGGTTGTACATGTGCAACTATGCGCTATGATGGCCAGGAATGATGTCGCCCGATTTGACCTATCGAGTGATCTGCCCTCAAATCAACGGGACCGTCTTTGTTAAGAATAACGAGCTCACAAGAGAGAACCTACAATGCAAAACCTGGATGTGAAAAGAAATTGATCAAGCACACCGCTTTATGCAGCACTTTACCAGGTATCAACGGACGGAATTCAACCTCGACTCGTATCCATTCAGGTTTTTAGGGTGCATGATGTGCATTAGCCCACACTGGATCTTGAACACTATTTGTCAAGTCTGAAGCAAGATTTGCCGAACGGATCGCGATCACCACCTTTGGTTCCCAGATACAATGACCAAGGGTCGAGCCCGTGTTGATCAACGAATCCAAATGACGATTCCTGCATGTACGATGTCGACACTCCGATGCTCGACTGTTAAATCGTGCAAAGATAATATGTGTGGTGTCCCTTCCCTCTTGCGGTTCAAGTCATTTACTCCCAGTATACAACCTGATCACCAGGACATGTTCAAGCTTCCCACACACCCTTTGAAGCAATCAAGAACACAGTGAGATGTGTTAAGCATCGTGCTTGAGTGTTTTGCACTGATGCAGCGGCCCTTCCCGCCCCTTCGTTGCGCTTTGACCTCGTTCGTGAGTCGCTTCATCCCTGTTTCACCTGCGGTCTGATCGGCCAATCATTTTCGTTGGAGTCTTCCCTCAAAGATAACCTTTGTCCTTCGGCAAGCAATGAAATCGCTGTCGTCATTCTCGCCTTGACACTGGCTATCATTGCTCCTCCAAACTTTCTCAAATTATCTACTTCCCTAATCAGCAGTTTCCAGGGGGAATCGTCGGTAATCGGGGCTCAAGTCCCGTCAATCAAGTATACCTCGAGCGAGATTGAACACAGATCCTGATTGGAGATCGATACCTTGATATCTCGGATATTGTCTGATTGCACTGTCCAGTGCGTCTGAAAGGATCACCCGGTGAGAAGTTCAACTGCCATCATAACCGATGATGTTATAACCAATGCCGAAACAAAGTGGAATTCGTGCCTTACAGAAATTGATTTTTAGGGAATGACAGGATACAGCTAATTGGCTACAGGGCTACCGGCTGTAGTATCCTAATTCCCGTCAACCATGCTACCCCGGCCTTAGTGGGTAATTATGAGCGATAGAGACGTCTGTGCAAGGGCAAAAATATCGCCTAACATTCCAGAGGTGCCGCTGCCATGGCACGGAATTCCAATCGTGTAAGCCAAGACGACAGCAGAGGCAGAAGCCGATCACAGGTTGCGCATTCCAGAGAGAAGTTATGTGGAGAGGGCCATTAAAGTTGTGATAAACAAGCGAAAATTATGTACTTCTTGTCTGTTACGGCCTCATTTTCCTGAGTATTGTTGATATGCACTGCTAGATTGAGTTCATACAAGAACAGTTGTTCGTTTCCATTTTTTCTTCTATCCAATCGCTGATATCATTTAATTTATCTTTAATCTTTTCTTTCAACATGAAGCCAGGACCGCTGGATTTGGGTTATGCTCGTCCTCTCGAGTTTACCCTGTCGGTCATCGTGAAAACTAAGCCGAGTCCATTGGACTTTCAGTTCGCTGCGGATACACTTGTCTCACAATGGCCTGTGTTGAATTTGCGAATGGACCCATTGGTAAGAAGTGCTGCATATATAAGCAACAGAACCAAGGCTGACATGTATCAGAAAACAAAATTTCTGGAACCAAAAGATCCTGGTGATCTAACAGATGTCTGGGAAGGGCGAGAGATGCACCAAGACCTCGATGAGATCCTCTACGTATCCCCTGAGCCGGATTTCCCACAGATGATCGATACCGAGGCGCTGGATAAGGCATTGGATTTTGGTTACGGGATTTTGCAGGCATGGAAGCAGCGAGTCTTCTCCATCCGAACAGTCTTCTTGAACGACGCCAGCATAATAGGATTCAAGTTCCTGCACTCGCTCTGCGATGCGAATGGTGATTCATTCCGAACCAAACATGCAAAAATAAAGCTGATATGTGACTCCAGGTGCTTATGGGATTATTCAGGCTTACTGCACTCTACTCCGGGGCGAAAGAATCATGCATACCCTGCACGCTCGACCATCGCTGTCGCTCAAATCGGAAGTTCTGGAGAAGTGCGCTGAAATGATTGAATCGCATCAAATTGCAGACTTGCACCTGCATTCTGTGCATCGAACTTGGTCTGCTGGGATTGGTGCTTTGGGAAAACAGATTACAAGGAACATTTTCTGCCCTTCTGCCCGACGGGTTGGCAGGACCATGCTGGTACCGCGAGGCCAGATTCAAGGATGGGCAAAGGAAGCAGAGATGCAGAACTCCAAGGTTACCGATCACGATTTGTTGGTTGCTTTCATCTACAAGGTAAGCATACTCCCTACTCTTATTGACGGATGCCATTGAAACTCAACCATGTATAGGCGTCTCTACACCCACCTACTGCCCACAATTTTGGGCTGGTAGTCGACATTTCAGAGCAGCTCCAGACTGAAGCTAACCTTTATAACCCGTGGTATATGATGCCTCTGCCGGACCCAATGCCATCTAGCGAATATAGTACTCCGTCAATGACGCGCCTGGCAACACACATCCGACACACAATCGACGAGGCACAGCAGCCAGAATGTATAGGTGAGGTTGTAGAGCAACATCGACAGCTCAAGAAGAACCCCATGGTCCCCAAGACCTACGGTAGCCGAGCCGCGCAACCCCGGATCGCATCATGGAAAGGCCTGCCCCTTTTCGAGATCGACATCCAGGGAGAAACCCCGCTTTTTGTTCAGGGCAGTGTCGACTACTGTGGGATTTTGCGCGAGACCAAGTGCCACTTGGATGACTTGTTAGTGACGTGGAAAGGACAGGGTCGGGATGGAGGAGAGGGCGGGTATTGGATTCATGGGAGACTGCCCGAGGCTGTTTGGAAGAGTATGGCGGATACTTTGAACTGTTGACAGGTATTTTCTGTACACGACCGGAGCGTGTGAAGTAGTGAAGATATGAAGATATTTAATGAGAAGTTGTCGACAGTTTACTTCCCCGCAAACTCGCGCTTGAGCGTTTTAGTCAAGTCCACCCGAGAGTTTATCAGGACATCCCTTGGCTTTGATCTTTTGCTCCTGGCATCACTTCGAATGGGGTCTTCTAAGACCAACATTTACGTCTGGATAGTGTTTATCGCACACGCTGAGCTATATTGATCAAAGTAGGCATTTTTGTCTATACCCAGAAATGCGGGGACCTGATATCAATAGATCCATTTGAAGACGGACCACGTTGAAGAGAATCCTTGATTGAACAACTGAAATACTCTACAATGCCTTCTTCTGCACCCAAACGAGCCTGCGACCAATGCCACACTTTGAAAGAAAAGTGTCGTCGACTGAGCCCTGCAGCACCATGCGAAAGGTGTGACCGGCTAAATCACAACTGCCAAACCACACGGAATATCGCGAAGACAGGTCGAAAGCCTCGAATGGCAAGAAAACTATCATATAATCTTCCAGCCTCGAGCCTCAATGCCGATCCTCGTAGCCCGACAACCGTCTCCATGTTATCGCAGGACACTCCATATCCACATTTTTATTTCTCGCTCAATGATGGACTAGGCAATAACACAGCATTATTCCCCGACCTAGACCAGTGGGAAAGACATTTCGTGAACCTCATGAAAGACATTGTCGCACCATCCCCACTCGACAAATTCCTAATCGGACCAAGCTTCCATGAAACACACCATAGGTCCTTCGTCCAAAACTTGCTCCAACCGACACCTACCCTAAAGCATGCTACAGTAGCCTGTGCTGCAGTGTTATTAGGCGACAAATATGCCCAATATAACAAAGCCAGCGTTGAAATCGGCCACCGGCGAGCCGCATTAGCCGTGTCTGGACTTCGCGCTTTGCAAATATCTCAAGATCAGGACTTGATCACCGCGGTGAGAATTGGCATAGCGATGGTCACATTCGCTATGCATGTTGCACATGGACAGTCATTCCTTATATCCCGTTACACTCTTTCTCTAGTTAAGCCGATGTATCCGAGGCTTCTAACGATGGATTCGGGTACGATGGATTTCCTGATGTGTCTTGTTAGCACGGAGACGCTTGATTGTCTCCTGAAGTCGGAGATACCAACCATCAGAATTGGAGAAGACGACCGCAACAATGTTGTTGATCGCTATGTTGGGCTGAGTTCTGGTCTTTTTGCTCATCTATATGATATTTGTGAAGTGGCCAGTATCCTTCGACACACGGGTGGAAGAATGGATGTCGGAATCGCAAAGCAACTGGAGACCATCCAAGATTGTTTGGATCAGTGGCAACCTTCACCACCGCCTGACTTTCTTGAACAATTCAATCAAGATGAGGTCGTTCGGATGCTTGCACAGACTGAAGTGCTTCGCCTTGCCGCATTGCTCATCATTCATCGGCTAAAACATCCCTTTGGACAGTACGATGAGAGAGCACTGTTGCTCTCTAGAGCCATCACTGCTGAATTTGACATGGTGCTACAGGTCACGGGGAGGTCAATACCATGCACTGCACTTGCTTACATGGTAGCCAGTTTTGAGATCACAAGTGCTGAAGAACAGTCAGCTATTATTACCAAAAGTGAAGAAATGGTGACTTTTTCCCTACAGTCACAGCTCCGGGTTAAGAATATTATGTATTCAGTATGGAACGCGAGGAGCTTTGGAGACCAGATTCACTGGTTTGATCTAGGAGATTATATCGAGAAGGCAGAGACCAAGTGAAGGGTGGAACTTGAATTGAACAGCAACTTCATTTAGCGTACAGCGATATTACAATTCAGTTATACTTTCACAATCTTACGATTTGGTTCCCAGATAATAAATCCGACGGCCGTGAGTCCTGATGGGATAGGCGTGAAGGGCCACTGCCTTGGAGATCGCTTTCTAGACTGGTAGTGTAAAAGGCCTTAGTACAAATCGGCTGATAGTAATACTCGGTGGAAAGTGAAATACTTAAAAAGACAGAGTGAATATTCACAACTTACTCTATTAGTTCAGTCCTGCGAAAACCCGGACTACCGCGTGTCGGGAGCAGCTGAACGGTCCGTGGTTGTAATTGCGAATGGGTTATGCTTTTGGTTTGCACGGTATATGCGATAGTGAGCAGCTCTTATTTCTAGAGCAATAGAGTACGATAATTTTTGAAAGGCCGGGTTTTGGGGGGGAGGGTACTGTCTGCCGGTGAAGACTCAAATCAAGACAATCGGCTCTAAACCGAAAAGCCTCATCAAGCCGTGAAATATGTCACAGCTGACTGCATGCAACTGACTTCTACCTATTTACAGCTATGCAGGTTGCGATGCATATATGGATCAGTCTATTGCTGATCTACACCGCTGTATGTGCATACCTATCAATATTCATAGTACTCTGCATGCATACCCTAATTTGTGGTGCAGCTCGAGTCTGTTAGCCACCCCGAGGGATTGCCAGTCATTGTCACGACAGATCTGTGGTATTCTGTTCATGATTGATTATTGTAAAAGCCGGTGGCTTGCATAGTCTTCACTCGTCCTAAGTTGCAAAAAGGCAACCAAGGTGGCGCAAATAGTTGTGGATTCCAAGGGTTCTCTACGCACGCAAATGGCGGTATAGATGTCCACCAACGGAATTGCTAATTTGCTGCAGCTACGATAGATTTTGCACAATTGAATGAAATTGACCGGGTGGCCTCGTAATTAAAGCAGCAAGTTACTAAATTAAATGAGCATCCAGCCTCCATTAGACTCCAGTACTGTCCCCGACATATAGGAATCTCTGCTTTTTGAAGCTCAATCTCAAGATATGGAACAACCACAGCAATAAAACGTGTCTAGATCATGGTCTGAGATGATTTCGATACAGTCGATGTTCGTTAGGATCCAAAATTAACGCCATCGGTCCTTCGGCGCCCAGAGCTTGGTAGAATTCAGCTTCCTTATAGTAATGGGTTCTGATACCAAACACTCTGCAACCGAGAATAAGCTCATGGTTTTTTAACCTGTGGAAGGGCTACTCTTCGTAAAGTGAGGATCATTGACATGATCGGCGATTCTTGATGAAAATAGCCTGGTGAATTTTATCAGGCTGTCACTGAAACTCATTTAAGCGATGAAGGGCGTCAGAGGACAAGCTGTATTGTCCATCAACAATGAACTTGTAACAAGGGCTGTACCACCTGCCGATGCGAGCCAACTTTAAACCTGGAATTCAGCATAGTGGACGAAAGAACAGTCTCAAAATAACCAGGGCCGTCACATAGCAGAGCAAGCATCCAAGCGCACTTAGACCTAATCTACCATCAAGTTCAATCTTCAATCTTTTTGGCCCTCCATAGATAAAAAGTAGCAAGTGGATGACAAAGTACGTACCATGTACCAGATCATGGTCAGGGAGAAGGAAAATGCCGATATAGCCAAGCTTTGACAGCGGGGCAACCCAGCACACGACCTCCCAGCTTATGGTACCCTCATATATCCTCTCGTATAATGGAATCTCGTACGTGCAATACGGCTCTGATTTTTGTTGGCATCGAAAATGTCAGATTCAACCAATTCAACCAATTCAGCCACAAGCTTATTCAGAATTCTTCGCCTCCTAGAACAGACCGCATGTTAACAAAATTTTGTACACTATTGCGCTTCGGGTTTGATAACTCTTAACAATACTAATAGCAAGGCGAGGGATGCGGGAGAGCTATTCCCGGCTCGGAAATGCAGATGCCTGGGCCACATGCGTCGGCCGGGGTTTGCCTTGGGGTGGCTTTCACTGCCATGAATAACTAGTCCGCCACCTGCGCATTATCCAAATTGAGATGGCTTACGCGTCTCCCGATCGTATCGATACGGAGATATCTCAGTCCATGTTAAGCAATTGCAGTTACCACCCGCCACCAATGGCTCTAAGCTGGGATTGGGAGCTTCTTTACATCCGGCAACTGAAGAGTCTAGGTTAGTACTCAGCCACACCGGAGCATATAAGTTCAACAAGGTATCCAATTCAACCAAGCGCTCCGTTTCACTGCCAGACAGAACAAATGAATTGTCACCTTACACAGCACCTTTCTTTGACCATAAAGAACAATCTTGCCCAAGGCACCATCTTCCTGAGGAACCTAGTCTGCGCCCGGTATGATCATGAATCCGAGTGGTACTCCCGCTCTTTAACTTACGGTATTACCAGTGGCCAACCCTACGAGAAGGGCGGCACTCCCAGGCTCATCTCCCCAGAAGATGTCAATCAGATCTCAATTCCACATGGCCAAAGTGCCGTGGTATCGGTCTGCGGAAGTGCAGCATTTGGGCTAGGTATCGAGGGAATGATTGATCTCTACCATGATGAGAAGAGTTTGATAACGTCCCTGTACTGGAATGGACCTTGGGAACGGATTGGGAATCAGCTTCATCTGGTCGACGATGACCAAGAGCATTACCTCGTGGAAGTTTCTAACCCTCCTTATGAAGGTATACTGGGAGATCTCGCTGTTGAGGTCAGAGAAGTTTTTGTCAACAATCCGCTGCAATAACATTGATTGTGACTTGAAGTATTTGCGCCCATAGGAAACTATTTTTTTCAACCGACAGTGTAGCTGAATCGACGAATATATTACATATTAACTAGTTGTACTTACTGCCATTCTGTCTCTGTCATGATTCCTTGGCCACCTTCGGATTGCAGGAATCGAAATCAACCTTGCGAAGCACACGATCAAGCATAATCGTCAGTAGACGGTGAAATATGGACAATCCAGCAGCTAACCCAACCGCTCCAATGAAGAACCAAGACCATCTCCGTTTTCCGATCCACATGAGCACCTGTGCGTCTGTTCGATGCCAACTACCGCTCTCCATATCCGTGATGTACGGCGCTAACTCCGTTGCATTGATAACCCCTACTAGCGGCGAGGGTAGCGAAGGCTGCTCAAGCAAGTATTCCTTTATCACCAGAGTGAGGAACATGGGCCCAGCAGATATCATGATGGCACAGTAGGGTTGCCATCGAGCCCAGAGGTGAGTTATCGCATAAAAGATGGGTAGTTTGGCAATTGCCTTGGCATAAATTGGATGCCGGGCGGAGGTTATCATGAAGTCGTTGGTTACACCGGTCGGCACTGTTGATTTAAACAAGGCGTAGTGTGTCGATGTGTTGAGTCCAATTTCGTGAAGGGGGAAGCTCTGATTGCACCAGGTGTCCATGTCGAGGTAGACACCACCAAAATGATACAGAACGAAATAGCGTAAAGCGTCTGCACGCTGGATTGGAAAGGCGTAGGCATCCCAGGTATCCATGAACCAGGGATATTCGATGGAGAGGAAGTCTCGAGCCGACTCATCGGTCCATAGCTTAAAAATCCGTCAGTTAGGTTCAAAAGTAGCCAGTTCCTTCGATACGAAGCTAAACTTTCGCAGGTCGATGGGACTTCTTATAATGCACGGATAAGAATTACCTTGTATTCAAAGTCTGAATAGGCCTCTATGCAGCTCTGCTGCGACTCGATCCACTTGTTTGGAATCGTCTCGGTGGCGGCGGTTTGGTGCAGTATTCGCGGTATCTGGCCTGATGAGGTCATTTGATGCCGAGCATCTGGCCTATACGGGGCGGGCAGTGCTACTCGAGACCCGAAGAGCTCTTCATTTCTGCGTAGCAAACTGATGAGCGGCGCGAAGGACTGGAGTAACAGCCCGACGACCATCAGGTCTATTAGAAGGAAAACCACTGTAGCCTTTCTCAGCCGTGGTATTAGTCGGCAATTCGGTCGCGGGCATTTTGGTAACCCAGACCCCCATCGAAGATTCTCTTCATCGTACGTTTTGTCGTTGGTGGCGTTAAAAGCTCCGAAATCCCAGTGGTGGAGACTTCGCCAGAAGCTCATCATTCCGGTTGGTAGTGCATTTGCATACCCTAGGGACTCAGGTGCTATCTTGCGGAATCTTCCATTGACTTTATAGAGTCCGGCAGATAAGATAAGTTTCAGCTAGTAGACGTGAAAGCTCGCGTGATTTGGTGTCTGGAGGCGTAGAAGTCAAACTCAGAATTTGAGCACTTTTATGTAGGATAGGAATAAGATAATTTGTGAAAGACCCGTTTCCCCTAGTTTATTTGCACAGCCTGAGCTTTGCTTGATCTGGACAGACATTGGCTGGCAAAACACCCGCGGTTTCCGATTCGGAAGGTTGCTCTGATCCGGTGACAAGTTCATGTCACCCCAGCACTCTGAGTGGGCGCCACTTCTCTGCTGACCACATCCGGCCACTTTTGCCCTTTTTTCCCTAGGAACCAAACCGTTCCAGAATTATCATGTAAACGAAAACGAGGCGAGTGTTTTTTTAGCCATTTGACCGAAGTATTCATGCTAATGTAAGTGTAATAACAATGTTACTATGTCTAACTCCTATGAGACGTCGTCATTAAAATACCCCAAAATCGTTTACTCAGCCTCCACCCAGGCTTTGGTTGACGGTCTAGACTTTTCCCAGACAGGAAGTGTAGGAAAAGGTGCATGTCGAGGCGTTTTGTACTCTTTGTAGATTGGTGTAAGATTTCACATTCTTACCTTTTCCTGTTTCCCCTAGCAACAACGAGATGCTGCGGAAAGCGGCGACCACTTTCCATCGTAGTGTCTGCCGCAGCATCTTCAATTTCGGGCAGCCCACTATGACATGAACCACTGTTCCTGTGCACTGCACTCACACTTGTCTTCTTGAAAGCGAAATCGCGTTTGATAGCTACCAGTGGCCTGTTCGCAGTTGGGTCAGTAGGTAGGATCGACTCCTTGGAAGCGTTCCATGAAGTCGCCTTGTGTATCTAGAAGGCAGGGTGACATCTATCCGGCGAAGATGGTCGCCCGTTCTAGAAGGTTTATTCTTGCCCTTATCGAGCACTTTTTCATCCCGAATGAGCGCCATATCCATGGAGAGATGGGGGTGGAATAAGTGTGCTTGGCCAGTTGATTCACTGCGTCGTTTCCAGAATCATCGCAGTATCCAGGCACCGGTTGAAGGGGCAGAGCCACGCTAATCCAGACCTCTCGGGCCGATTGCAGAACGGCGTGGATGATCCGTTGCCCGGGTTCTCTATCAAAGATCGCAAAACCAAGGTGGCTTTGGAGAACGTTGACATCAATACTCTGTCCTACAACGCGCCTAGCGCCGCTGAGGAATGCGTCACGGCTGACCAGCTTTCCACATTGCACAAGCTTTATAATGACTGGATCTATGCGAACCAGGCATTTGCCTATGGCCACCCGTGATTCGGCAGTGAAGCATCGTAGTTGCTAGGAAATATCGGCCTGGGAAAGAACAGCACTATCGAACAGCAGTGCTGTTATCCGCGGGACCTTATGGGTCTTGAGGATCGCTTTACCTGGCAAGACCTCGACGACAGCACTGTCCAGCTTGCAGACAAGTTGAACCCTGGAAATGCGACCGCCGACACGTTTGACATCAGTGATTACCACAAGCGCTGTGGCATGTTCCTTCATCACGGGCTGTCAGATGCGCCTGTTTCCCCGGATACTAGCATTTATTACTACGACCAAGCCTCCAGTGCCGTAGAGCCCCAAGGTATTGAAATGAATAATCTTTATTGTTTGTTTCTCATCCCTGAAATGGAGTAGGTTCAAACATTCAGGAAATTTAATAAAATAGACCCCAGTCAAGCCAGCCACTCTGAGCCTCAACAGGCATTATCTTTCCACCCCCTGAAAATATGGATGCTCCATGGACATTGCCGGTCCAGACCAACTGCAATATCAACACTGGTGCCTACAGCACTCTTGGATACAGAGAATCGCGCCACGATATTGTTCTAGCGATGATGGCTTGGCCGAGAACGGTACTGCGCCCAATGAACACGCCGCCACAAAGTGGGAGAACGATGCGACGGCTGATGAAATCTTGCGCCAGCATCCAATCTGCCGCTACCTTGACCAGGCAAAGTATAATTGCAAGGGCAACCAGAATGACGCGGGGAGTTGGACTTGCAGTATGCTGTATTAGGTTACGGGGACCAAACCAGACGCGGTTCTCCCCAGGATGAGGAAGTTTGCTGGAGGGATCTGCGGACGACAACTGAGTTTCGGACAAAAGTTTGTCTGCACTGCCGTTGTAAAGCGAGTTGACCCGCTATAAACTAGTGCAATATTGGTGAAGATTCACCAATCTCCTCTATGCAAATGGAATGCAACGAAAACAAGTATATATCCTCTTGGCATCTCAATGAGTCGTTCTTCTTGTCAGGGTCTTATTGTTTTTGTAACAGACAAGTCGGACTTCTCAACTTCTCATGCAGTCAGCAGGATGAATAAGTGAAATGTTTGTCTCTCAAAACTCAAAAAAGTAAAGGTCTGTCGATCTATCTCTGTGACGCATGAGATGTATAGAATATTAATAACAAAGGCGCTGTCATGGGAGTAGAACTCAAATTCAAACGGCTGAATCTCACTAATTGCCACCATGTGGATCGTGATCTAAGGCATATGAGATAGAATCGACATATCGCCTTGTGGCTCGGACGGGGCTAGCCGAGCCCCAATTTCAGCTCCTCCCGTCTTAGTCCCAGTATTCAGACGTCAGTTAACCAATCATACGAGAATGTCTTGACGCAGAAACCGGGAATGGTATCTAGGGGCCTGCACACGCCCCAATTATTGGGCGATCATGGCGCTTCCTGCTTGACAGATGTCGCCGGGATCCACTAAATTGACATGACACATCTGCGGCATGAAACTCTCCCCCGTAGGGCAAAGTCCCTGGAGAGCTCTACCCCGCGACTTTAGATTTGCCTCAACCTTTTTTTGCTAATCCCTTACTTGGGAAGAAGGGGTGACTTCCGATTTGGATTGCCGCTAATGTTCCTTGTCTATCAAAAATTGCTTCAGGTGGAAGAACAGTCAATGTTTACTAGACTTCTCTGCAATCCAGATAGAAAGAGAAGCAGTCCTAAATTTCTTATTCAACACATTCCATCTGGTTCTCGAAGTTGGCATCTGCAACGAAGTGGAGCATACTGTGGTAGGGCCGATATGACACATCTACTCTCTGAGGTGATATATCGGAGAAAATTTCCATCGCGCGCATCCGATTGGACAAAAAGCACAAGATCACAGCGTACATAAGATTCAACTTTTTATGATCTGGCAAGGCATAGATTGGAAACTTATTGCTTTTCAACGCGAGGTACATGTAGTTGTGCCTAACACCCCGCAATTATGGTTCGCACAGAACACTGCCTTGGCTATGAGTGTGTTTATGCACTCATACCGCGTTGAAAATATGATCTATGTGATCCGTAGACACACCATGTCACTTTGCGGCATTTGGATTGATGATGAACAATATGATACGTCTTCGGTGTAAGAAGGATCTAACACGCCTATCTCAAATCCTTTAAAGTATATTAAGAGGCGTAGCCTTACAATGATTCCAAATATTTCAAACCAACAACTTTTCTCGTTTTGCTTTGCCTGTTTGTTTAAGGTACTGACCCACTTGACTACTGCCTGTCATGTCTTCAGCACAACAATCTTCTGGCGCCACATGGACGCCAGGCGACTTTGAACACCCGAACGAGGACATTCGCCGGCCTATCAAGATCGCGCTTGTGTTTGCTTTCACATTGTCTACACTCGCCGTTGTTCTGCGTCTTGTGGCCAGACGAATGACTGGAAGCAGGCTTTTCCTAGATGATTATCTGATTCTGGTGGCTCTGTTCTTCAAGTATGCATGCTCCAGTGGAGTTGTTACCCGTGAGTGTTTTAGATATGCCGGAGCGACTCGACAACAATACTGATAATGTCAGTTCTGTACAATGGTCTCGGATCACACATTACCATGATTCCACCCAAGAATCTGGTTTTTTACTTCCAGGTACGCCACCCGCAATACCAATTTTAGCACACACATTGACTCGAATTAGATCGGATACTCCAATAACTTCGTCTACACCAGTTGCGTGGCGTTCGTGAAGTTCTCCATCTTGGCACTTTACAAGCGTCTGTTCGCAATTCGATACATGGTAGTTGGTGTGCATATAATGACTGTCGTTGTCCTGCTCTGGGTAGTCGGCGTCTTCGTTTCGGGTGCTCTTCTTTGTATCCCGGCGAACAAGTTCTGGGACCAATCCATCCCAGGAGCCTGCCTTAACCCATACAAGTTCTACTATGGCATTCAGATCCCAAACATTCTCTGTGATCTCATCATCCTCCTCATGCCGGCGAAGGTTGTTTGGTCATTGCCCGTCCCAAAATCTCAGAAGGTGCTTCTGTCGGGTATTTTCCTTGTTGGTGGCCTGTGAGTTTTACCTTCCCAATTGTGATATTATCAATCCTCTGACATTACTCGCTACAGAACTTTCGTTTTCGATATTGCCCGATTGTATGCCATGATCAAACTGCTCGATGCCGGCCCTGATATCACTTGTGAGTATCCAAATTCTCTTCCCGCTTGACACATTCTAACCATTTCCATAGACCACCAAGTCCCAGTCGTCGTATGGACCTGCATTGAAGCCACAGTCGGTATTATTGCAGCCTGTCTGCCCAATCTCAGACCTCTATTCAAGCTGGGCAAGTCTGGCTTCTGGTCCCAACTCCGGTCCACAGGTCGCACATCCGAAAGGACTCTTGTCTCCAACAAGTCTGGAACTATGAACTCAAACGAGACTATGAGCAGTATTCAGAAGCCAAATACTGTTACTTCCTATGTGGCTGAGGAGAGCATTGAGATTGCCGGGTACAACAATTTCGGCAAGGCTGGAAAGGTGTAAGGCTGCTGCTGTACCCACTGTTCTCTTTTGTGCTTGCACAAGGTAAAAAGACTGCACTTTCAATATGTTGCGTTGTAATATGGGGCTGGGAGTCGTACATTGCTTTTACTTATACCAGATAATCACTCTCTTCTTCGGAATCTTTTCTTAATTAATACTTTGTTGAATAGCTTATCTCCGTATGAATCAGCTCTCGTATTTAATTTGGACTTTGAAATCATCTATGAGTTTCCTAAGACAGAAATGGAGAATAAATAGATTTCAATATTGCTTAAGGCGTGGTGTAGTACCTACACAGTGCGGTGACTGAGCTGGTTCGACGCCATCTTCCGGTACATCGGCGCAGTAGCGACTCTTGCCTTTTTGCCCCAGATAAGCAATGGCACGGGGATAAGTAAAATAACAAAAGCAATGACTGCAACTAATATATGTAGGTCGCGCATGCCCATGCCTTCGACCCACGGTGTGAGCACGAAGAGGACAATCACGGAGAAGATGTTGCGCATAAAGATCACACCAACCAGTGCGTCGCCAATGATCTAAAACAAGCATATTAGCTAGAGAAGGCAGTGACGTAAGAGAAAAAAGGAATATACTCACATCCTGGTAACAATCCATGAGATACGAAAGTGCAATCCCGCTAATTGCCGCAAGTGCAAATCCGAAGAAACCAAAGCCGACTGCCAGTAGAGCCCAGTGCACGCCCTATGTATTATTAGCATAATGGAACTTAGCTCTAAGAAGATATACTCACATAGGCAAGTCCTAGACCAAACATCAATATACCTGCGGGACTGATCACCGCGATAGGAAGCGCAAGCCAAAGACGCATTTCTGGCTCATAAACACCACCATTCCGCTTAGACAGCCACAAAATAGACCTATCACTTAGGTGTCCACCGAATGGGAATCCAAGAACAGCGCCGACAAACGGAGCCACGTTCATAAGACCAACGCCAACTGCATCGAAGTTATATGGTGGGAGAATCATGTAGGATGCCTGCAACGAGGTCATAATAGCGAACCAACTCAATGTAGTCCCATATGTAATAGCAGCATAGCTAACTGCCGGGAAAGTGAAAAGTGCAACAATAGGCTGATAAAAGTGAGGCCATATAGGGTCATCAGTAGGCGTAATCAATGCCATACGCTGGAAGTATGACTTCGGCTTGATTTGGGTGTTGGTAGTTACCCGACTGGCAATAGTTTCACCGGGATTCTTCGTATCCTGCAAGTTATCATCCTTGGGATTCTTCGATGAACCCGCGACGGATTGCACTGCCGGGGTAGCATCCACGCTATTCAGCACGGGGATATACTTCGACTCCTCAAATAGGAATACCACACAGAGCAGTGTCACACCAAAGAAGATGACACACCACCACCACATCCACCTCCACCCCTGTGCCACGACAATGTACCCCGATGCCACTGGTCCCAGGAATGCGCCAGCCGATTGGACAATGACATACCACCCGTTCATGGTAGCGTGTTGGTGTACGAAAAACATATCGGCGATGGTCATCTGCACAATCGTCTCGCTGATTGCACCGCCAATACCGGATATCAGGCCGCTGCCCATCAGATCCCCAATGGTGTATGTTTCAGCCTGCCAGATACATGATGCGAATTGGAGAGCAACACTGAAAATATAGATTGGGCGTCGTCCGTACTTGTGTACCAGTGGCATGAAAAATATGCAGCCTACAGCTAGACCGCCGTAGTTGACGGCTGCTTCTGCGTTTAGTATATCCACTGAGAATCCCAGCTCTGTTTGCATGGGTCCCCATGCTGTGAAGCCGATGTCCAGTTGGACGAAGGTCCATAGCACGAAGAAGCTGACGAGCGTGAAGTTGAGTGCTTTGCGGGCTGTTGACCAATTGAGTGGATCATTGGGGTCGGCTGAGGGGGTGGGGAAGAGGACGAGTTGATCTCTAGAGGCGTTGACTGGGATTGTTAGTCAATCTGCTATTAATCTTGTTGTTCTTTGGGTCATGGATAATTACTATCTTCTAGAGCAACTGTTCCTGGTGCCCAGAAGGTCTCGTCTCTCTCATAAGGGTCGTTATCCATATCGCGAATTTATAATTGAGTCAAATGAGAATAATATCGGATAGACATGGTGCTCCTGGGCATGGCCCTGGTTAAGAACCCTCAGCCCTTGCTATATCTTGAGAAACCATGACATTGGCCTTATCAAAACTATAGTAGAGCTGCGGGGAAGCTATTAGTGTTGGTACCGACGATAGCATCACATCGAATCAGAAGGCGTGAAATGTGCCGGCTTGGCACTACCCTGGACAGGCTGCAACAGAGTCTCCACACCTATCTCTTAAACCGCATATATTCGTTCGTCTTCATTTGACAGGTATTCCGTTGCCTGAACAAGCTTTTAGTGCCCACGTCTTTGTATTTTGCTTGGCAGAACGCCTCCGCTACAAGTTTCCCTTTTCTGCGAAACATACACTCAGAGAGCAATAAGAAAAAGCAATTATGTTTCGTCACTATCTGCGGATTGAATTTATTAGTCATGATCAGGGAGTATAGGTAAGTAGGGTGAGATAAGCGATCATTATTGGAACTATATCCAGAAAACATGTACAAATAAGCAATCCCTGCCAAAGCGTAGATAGAGAAAATAAAATAAGAAGTCCTAGTGCTTTGCAAGCAATCCCTGCTTGTGTTCTTGTAAGTAACATCCACAAGAAAGCGAGTCCTAGAGAAGTGACCAGATATGAGCAAGGAACATTTCCCGACTATAAGCTGTCCGCGGGTAAACAGTGAGATCAAAGCGAGGATTCATGCGCTCCCGATCCTCCTCTGTTACCGAGAATCCGCGTGCACGGTGACAACAGCCACATTGCTCAGTACAATGACCACGTCCGTTCACCCGACGAGGATCGGGCAGATTCTCACAGCATTGACATGCCCGGCCACAGCATCCACCTCGATTCGCACAATCCTGACGAAGCCACTGACTCATCATATGCCACTGTGGTTGTCTTCGAAATGATAGATAGACGCTTTTCATCGACCCCTCTGGACATTTCGCAATCACAGCAACGTAAGACCGTTCAAGGTTTCGGTAGTCACGATCCAAGGATATGAGTTCTTCAATTAGTGCCTCTAAACGAGACTTCTCGTCGACGGTGCGGTATGATTGTTGAGATTGGATTAATTCTTTGAGGTAGGACTCGCGTTGAGTAGTTTCGCGTAGGCGTATCTCCGTCTCGATGATGGATTGTGCCCATTGTAGGAAGATATCTCGGTCGGTATCCCACCATATATATCGCATACCGCGCAGGAGCTGGGCATATATCCATCTTCCAGACTTTTCAGCTATTTCCTCTGAGAGCTCGAAGAGACTTTCAAGTCTTTGTGATTCCCGTGTCTTTGTCAACTTTCGAAGCTTCTTGGTCTTGATCGGGTTCTTCATTATGAATGTGCGTACTGTGAAGGAGCTACAGGAGGTATCAAGGGGCTGTAAACATTAGTTGCATCACTATTCATCATTGAGTTGTTGAGTGTTTTGAGACAACAAATTATACTCGCAAGGTTCGCTTCATCCATGGATGCAGCCCGACGAGAAAAAGCTCGGAGGATCAGATGTTGTAGAATTGATGCGATGTAAACGATACTTCATTCACCACTTTAACATCAAATCGACGATGCTGTCTTGAGGTTCGGTGTCACTATCCAGTTAGGAGGATATAGATAAGGAAAACAGGCAGCAGACTCCGACCAACCAATCAAATACCATAGATTCGCCTATGTCGGAGCTCCCGACTTACGTAATGATATCGGCGGGCCCTCCGAGATCGTATAGAGTTGAAAAGACCGAGTTCTCGACATATTTGGCCTCTTAACGTGTCTTATTGTCTCAATTACTGCTGGGTCGTTGCATAAGTTTTACACCAAGCCATCCTGGGGAAACACCATTGAAGCAATCCACCATGCCAGATACAAGAATTCCAAAGCGGAGAGTATTGGTGGTGGGATCTGGTGGAGTCGGCACAATGGTCTGTGTCGCGCTCGAGAGATCTGGAATGGCATCAGTAACAGCTGTCTTGCGATCCAACTATGAGAAAGTCCTACAGCATGGATTTGAGATTGATTCAATTGACCATGGCAAACTCTCCGGCTGGAGACCAAGTTCGGGTATGCAAAACCGCAGCCAGTAGAGATACATTACGAGATTGACAGAGAAATTAGTTGTGAACGCGGTCCCGCATGCGGATCAAGAAAGTCCATTTGACTACGTGATCGTCACAGTGAAGAATATCCCAGAAGTGAACAACGTGCCAAAGATAATAGCTCCAGCGGTCACACCAGACCACACGACCATCGTGCTGTTTCAAAATGGACTTTATATTGAACCACCGATTATCGAAGCATTCCCGTCAAATGTTGTGCTATCCGCCCCCAGCTATATTGGCGCACATGAGCTCAATGGAAGCGTTATACATGATGACCATGATAACTTCCACATAGGCGCCTTCCACAACCAAGCCTTGGATAAAGCAATAGAGCGAGCCAAGCTCGAAGAATTTGCGGCCATCTATAACGGCAGCAAAGTTGTCGATGCGGATATTGTGGATGATATCGTTTTCTACCGCTGGCGCAAAGTGTTGTGGAATGGAATCTTCAACCCAATGTGTGCCATTACGCAGCTTGACAATGCAGCGATTCGACGGTTCGGCGGTGAACACAGTCTAATCAGACCCGGCATGGAGGAGATGGCAGCGATAGCTAAGGCTGATGGCTATGATCTCGGAGCAGGAATTGTGGATGACGTGGTTGATGGCACTCCTCTCGAACTGTCTTTCCGCCCTAGCATGTTAGTGGACGTTGATAAGGGTAACCCTATGGAAGTGGAGGTTATTCTGGGGAACGCTTTGCGGGTTGCCAGAGAGAAGGGCGTCCAGACGCCCATTTTGGATAACACCTATCGGTTCTTGAAGCTCACGCAGGCGCGATTATTGGCTGCAAGGGGATTGATTGTTGAGCCGAAGGAACTTCCGACGACAGATTTCATATAGTGGTTTCTTGGTTGGTATGAAAATAACCCAACGGGTTTGCTATATCATGTTCAATATTCCCATTGTTTGCAAAGAGCAATATAGACAGGCAAACAATGTATTCTCCTGCATAAAGTCCAATCAATCCAGCCAAAGCAATATTAGTCACGAGGCTAATGTTGCATATTAATGCCTGACCTTGGAAAAAATGTCCAATCTGCGGTCAGCACAGAATGCGGGGGACTGCCTAGGTAGTAAATTTGCACACTCAGCGCCAATTACTCTTGCCGTTGTTCAGTACCTCAAAATGGAGAGAATCGATGCCCACACTCACTGTGTTCCATCCTCATATCGCGAATACTGCCTGCAGAGCGGCTTCGCGGGCAACGGCCATCCAGATGGAATGCCTGCGATCCCAGTTAGCACCCCTAGAGACCAGTCAACTTCCTTTACTAAATACTGAAACCCCAGGAATGGAGTGCATCGGCCCACATCGAACTAATGAAAAAGCTCAACATCAAACAATCAATCCTCAGCATGTCGTCACCGGGAACACATCTGACACCAGGGAACAACGAAGAAGGGCGATTGATAACCCGGCGCGCCAACATTGACATGTCCAAAACCTGCGCCGATCACCCCGACAAATTTCGTTTCTTCGCGTCTCTTCCCCTCCCGGACGTGGAAGGCTCCCTTGCAGAAATAGACTATGCGCTGGACCATCTAGGCGCAGTTGGGTTCCAAATCCTGACCAATTCGCATAGCATCTACCCGGGTGATGCGCGATTCAATCCTGTTTTTGACAAGTTGAGCGAGCGCAAAACGATCGCCTTTTTGCACCCCACCACCTGTCTCATTCAGCACCCAAGGGAGAATACCTTAAGCAAGGTTATGCCGATCCCTGGGTTCTCGGCGCCAATGATGGAGTTCATGTTCGATTCAACCCGGGCGTTGATGAATCTGCTCACTTCCGGCACGGTGGATCGGTGTCCAGGGATTACTTTCCTGGCTTGTCATTGCGGTGGTACTTTTCCTCCTATTCTGCAAAGGGTTGCCGGATTCTCTCCCATGCTTCCGGGTCTAGGGAATGGTGTGAGTGCAGAGCAGATGAAGAACCTCTTGCAGACACGGTTCTATTTTGATCTTGCGGGGGTTCCGTTTCCTGACCAGATACATGGTCTTCTTCGAATGGTTGATTCTTCCAGATTACTGTACGGGAGTGACTATCCCTATACGCCGGCGGCGCTGGCTGAGTCTTTGGCGAAAAGAGTTGATGATGGCTTAGAGAGTAACTTTGGACCGGAGACGAAGCAACGTATTTTGTTGAAAAACGCGCAGAATCTTTTTCGGTCCGCATGTCCTTAGCCCTGGTAGATATCCACGGCGTTATCAAAGGAGGCACACTGGTTCTTTCTAGTAACAACCGGGCCAGAAACCTCAGGCAACAAGGTCCCAAGAAACGACGAGAAGCATAGAAACTGACAATATGTGGTGACCTAGGATGAAGACTACATTTGAAAATGGTCTCTCCATATAATAATCGGCCGATTGGTGCTCAGGGTATCATCTTAGTGGACCCGGCGTGAAGAGTCGATATCATCATGCATAAAGAAATGCGGGGAACAGCTTAGTGCAACATATTTAAGCCAGCCCGATTGAACGTTCCTGAATAAACACTAGATATTGTCACTTTCTTTACAAACTTTGCAAGTTTTTCTCTCACAATGTCCCACCAAGAAGTCCAGTCAAATGTCCATGATCCCAGATTCCGAGAAGCTAAGCAGCCACAAGGAGGCGCGTCAGTCGCAGTCGCGGATTTATTCCGACTTGACGGGAGAACCATAATTGGTAAAGGAGCCAACAACTAATTAAAGAAGAAGTGGACTGAACTCCATCTCAATCAGTAACCGGAGCAGCTGGCTTCATGGGCACGACGTTGACAGAAGCCATGCTCGAAAGTGGCGCAGACGTCGTCTGCCTCGATGTCATGAGCTCACCGAAGCAAGAAGAATGGGGTAGATAAACTCGGCACACATAAATATTGCGAGCGTTTTCTAATTACCTTGAAATAGCAACCCTCGAAGCAGCTGCAAAAAAGTACTCCCGCCATGTCTCATACATACAGTGCGATCAGCGGAGCGACGACTCAGTCAACGCCGCTTTTGATGAAATAGTCCCAGGCCTTACATATCCCATTCGCGGCCTTGCCGCATGCGCAGGCGTGTCCGACAATGGGCCTGCGACAGAATTTCCCTCTGAATCATTCACCCGCTTGCTCGATATCAACGTGACGGGGACATTCCGGGTTGCGCAACGTGTCGCAAAAGAGACGATCAAGGCGAATGTCACGGCTAGTATGGTACTAGTGGCGAGTATGAGTGGATATGTCTCGAACAAGGCGAGCCTGTCACTAAATGATCTATCAGCTAGTAAACTAACAAGCAAAATAGGGCGTTGATACCGCTGGATATAACTCGTCGAAAGCAGCAGTGCATCAGCTTGCTCGGTCTTTGGCTGCTGAATGGGGTTCTCGTGTTGGAATACCCTTGATTCGGGTGAACTCGCTTTCGCCGGGTTATATTCGTACTGCAGCTACTGCCGAGGCGTTACAGAAACCCGGTATGGAGACACAGTGGGCCGGTGATAATATGCTCTATAGACTTAGTACTGTGGATGAGTTCCGTGCGCCTGTATTGTTTTTGTTGGGTGATGGGAGTAGTTTCATGACCGGGTCTGATTTGAGAGTTGACGGTGGGCATTGTTCATGGTAGAGATGTTGGTATTACAAGGATGTGTTGAATGGGTAATACAATTTGTTTTCATTGCAAAGCTATTCGATATTACTTCCCATACTTTTTCTTTGTCCGCGTCACATTTCCTCCTCCCGTTGCAATCTCCCTTGTTTCAAGCAAAGTTCTTCCCTAGCAAATCACAGTCTCTGGTTCTGCGGGCTTTCAAGCAAGATATCAAGCCAGTGAAAGTATTTCGAAGCGCATCTCCCCGAGAGATGGGTCCCCCATCTGCTGCAGCTTCTGCGTAACCCACGCATCAGCCTTGGCGTGTAAAAGCTCCCATACTCTTCGCAAATCAGCATGTTTATTCTCCAGATATCCGATAGCCAGTAGAGTTGCAATCACAGCCTTTTCCTCGACATTTGGAAACTTGGCAGCATCCGTGTCCCAGTGCTGATCATACATTCTGATAATGCTCGTGGTGATCTCCTGCTCGCGCAGACCGAGAAGATTGAACAGTTTGTTCGACCACATCCAGCTGCCTTCAAAGGTTTGCAGCCCAATAAGCTCATAAAACTTGTCCATTGGGCGATCAGCAGATGGCATAGGCTGACCAAAGGCCCCCATATTGCCTGCTGCTGAGCTAGCTCCACCACAAGGAAGAGAATACATTCCAATACTCCCTCCTGGGGGAGATGGCGCATAATCCGAACTCCCTCCAAAGCGACTCTGGGTGGAAGGAGAATTTGCTTGGGAGGATCCAAAGAGACCGCCTCCTCTCCCACCTCGTCGGCCTCTCCCTGATTCTCCAAACCCTCTCTCTGATACTCCTCCACTTCTTGCTAGGTCAAAGGGTTCCGCCTGCCGAACAGCTGGGCCACCTGCTCGGGCCAATAGTTGGTGCGACTTCTGCCCGAATGGCGGCTGATGGGGCCCTGCAGTTCTCGTCCGCGGGCTAGTGTCCATAAACCTCGCTTCACCATAGGTAGGCCTTAGAAAGCTTGACGAAAGGTTATGGACAGCATGCTCCTTGGACCGAACAGATGTGATCTGTCTCCTAGCCGACGCTCTGCGTGGGCTGTTTGGATTGCTTGAGTTGTCTGGAGTGCTCGGGTTATCTAGGTGATCTGACTTGTCAAGCTTTTCAAGATCGTCCTCCAAAGCCACGAAGGAGCAATGTTTTCCGGTGACTTGGAACTTGATTCCAAGACGCTGACATTCACGTTCTGCAATTCGCTGCTTTGTGTCCAGGTGGAACTGCTGGAAAGAGTTCCCACTCTCATCCTTGGCATCAGAGAGCCAACCGTGCTCCTCTTCGAGCTCAATAACTGCCTTGTGGCAGGCTAGCTGGTGAATGATCTCACCTGTTCCAATGCTCTGAATGGGAATCTTTAATTGCAAGGGACCTTGTTTAGAGGTTGCACTGAATTTCAAGCTTTTGGGATTATGCTCGGCCTTGTCGGAGTCCATCAAAAGATAGACAGTAGTCCTCACGAATGGGTAAAGAGTAGGAATCCTGTATGGAGCTTGAATTGCTTGTGGTGAAGTGAGAGTTGGAAGGCCAGCTGATGGACTAGTGTCAGTGTCAACTTGCATCATTTCAGGCTCTATGAAATTCTCGTCAAACAATGAGATCGGTTCCTGTGGGGTGCCTGGTTGAGGCCCAACAGAAACGTTGTCGTCGTTGACTTCTGTGGCAGAATCTTCTCCCTCCGTTTCGACATCGCTCACGATGTCAAACTCATGTTCTTCTTGGGAATCATCGTCATACTTAACCTCGAGTTTGTAGTCGTAGATATGAGGAGTGAGAGCAGCCTTGAGCATCCGCACTATTTTGCGATCGAGCTCCTCATACTCCATAACCGATTGACAAATTCCTTTCCCAGCTCTGGCAATACCTTCGATCAGGGAGTGGGATGCCGCATCGCCGACACCAAGAGAAAAGAATCGGGTAGTGTTTTTGGCAGCCGCATCGCGAACAAAGCCAAACAGAGAGCCCTGGTCATAGATTTCACCATCCGTGAGAATCAAAACCTCGAGGCTTTTGCCTTCCAGTCGGTTTCCCACGGTGGCAATGACTGCTTGTTCCATCTCTGTGCCACCCATATCGGCGTTAATAGAGCCAACAAATAGTAAGGCCTGCTTCAAGCTAGAAGCATCATAAACCTTGCTTTTTGGCCACATAAATGAGAAGCTGTTTCCAAATGAGCAAATATTGAAGCAGGCTCCCACAGGCAAAGATTTCAAAAACACTTTGAGTGCAGATTGCACGGTTGAGATCTTGTCATCCATGCTGCCGCTCCTATCGATAATGAAAACTATCTCAGGGGTAGCTGGGGGGAGGGCGAACTTGGGAACAAGAGTGGCCATCAGAGCTCGCTGGTTTGCAAGGGTAGGATGGGTCTCAACCAAGGCACGGGGCGTATCAAGTCCATTCGCATTTATGAGGAGGACAAAGTCGTGCTGTAGCAACACCTCTTTGGTGGTACTCCCGGAGCTCAAAGTTGCAAAGGCGCAGGATGGCTCGAAGCTAGATGACTGTGTGCAGGAAGTGCGCCCCAGCGAGACTTTTATCTGGTGGCTCGGGGATTGCAACTCTCGAAGAATCAGGCCTCGCTCCATTTGAACATCAACTGTGAGGGACATTCCTTGGAGGACTGCAGGCTAGCCAAGTGGGGACATGTCGGTCAGGCTCCATGGCATTTGATTTCGGTAACGAGGAGCAATAACAGTTGGAAGTGTATAGCGGATACCGTCTGTCTGAGTGTCTTGCTTCAACTCTCCAACAAAGGTGATGTCAACTGTGACCTTCTCTTGAGCAGGAACATTGCCAAGACGTATGACGAAGACGTCGTTTTGAGAGGTATGGTCCATGATAGCAGCAGTCTGCTTCTTGGCGATGGCATCCTTGTAGTCCTTGTCCGCTTGTTCGGTGGTCTTAACCTTGCTGTGTAATAGGCGATCTCCAACCTTGCATTCAAACCCGACAACACTAACGCCATCATAAAGAGGAAAAGTGTAACAAACCTCTTTCAGAATGCGCATCGATGGGTTGACGAAGGTTTGGGTCAAGGTCGTGCTGGCCGCGGAGGAAACGATAGTGGCATGGGCTTTGAGCGAGACCTGCGGCAGATACTGGGCATAGCCAGTATGAGGGCCTTTGCCTCGCACATAGTAGCACCCACAGTCGGTTAACATGATAAAAACTGACCACAGTAGGGAGATGAAAACAGGATTTGTGGTGATGAATATTAGTGAAACCAGTACAAGATGATCGGGGAGGATATGGGTCAAGAAAGCGTGAGCTGTAGTGATAAAACGAATATCAGATATTTGATGAAGTAGTTATTCAATAGGCTTTTGGTTGTTGGAAGAAGAGAAAACGAAATGGACGAGGAAGGTCGGCTCCAGGCTCTTATAGATGGTTCAGGCAACACCCGGTTTGTTTGTCGGAGGCACGATGTCCGCTTGACTCATTTGTTATTTGCTACCTAGGATGCGTAATTTAAACAGAGTTTATTGTGGCTCCAGCCTAGAATATACTAAGGCTCAGTACCTAAATGCATAATCGTGATGTGTTCACAACGCCTATTAAGAGTGATATGTGCTGCCTCGGGCACGGTGTCCACTTTTATAGATCTCTCTTCTCTTCTCTTCGCAATCTGCGTGCCCTACTCAACATACTGAGTAGGAGTTCCAAGTTCACCTTATCCAGCCGTTCAATTTGAATATCCCCACAGTCGGCATATGTCGCTTGTTAGACGGTGTACCACGGTCGCTGGAACAGGCTGTCCAAGGCTTCCAAAGACCTTCCAGTGGTGTCCGACAAAGTCAGTATCATCATTACCGTCAATTGTCGAATGACTCACACATAGAACAACGATATTGTGCAGATGCAACCGAAAAACATGAAAGCACCCCATTTCTGAATCGCCGCTAGCGGACTCGCCATCGCCTGTGAGCACCCAAAATAAAATTCCCAATGGAATCCCATTGATATAGACAAGTTGAATGCCCGGATCTTGGTTGGGAAAATCTTTGATCCAACCAAGTATGGAATACTGAACCCTCAATACTCCATGCCACTGCGTGGAAATAGACGGCGACAATGGCTCCAGTGGATGCCCGAGCTACGTTGGGTGCAGTATTGATATATGATGTGGTCATGTCTTTAATATTGCCCGACATAGGCCAACGTCACCAGTTGCAGGGTGATGCCTGCCATAGGACCGATGCTATCCGACGAATTCAACTATGAACAGAGCGAAAGCGAGGGTACTGATGAACTTCGTTACGGCGTATATACCCGTGGCCGGGAACTTGGACTCGTCTCCAAAAATTCCAGGGTATCCGAAAATAGTCGGTGAGTACTGTGTTATTGCGTTGGCTCCAGACCACTGCGAGAAGAGAGTCACCCCGGAAAAAAGGATGAATCGACGGTGATTCTCCACTGGATTAAATGTCTCCTTTGCGAGGTCCCACATTCCTGTGCTGACAACAGATCCACTCTCATGGAGGAGTCTTGCTTGATTTTGCTTATCATTCCTATTTCGTTGCCGGTTATGGGGTTGTGATTTTGCTGGCGAGGATTCGGGTTCGGAAAGAGTTGGTTCTTGAATGGATCCCACGGGATAGTGTTTAACGGATGGTATAGAAGGGTTGGATAAAGGCGAAAGAGTTTTAACTTCTTGAGCTTTGGAATTGAGGTTTGCTTGGTATCATAGATTGTCTATTTACCTACTTTTGTTGCTAACGTTATATTCTGCTGAGGTAAATATCCTATGCGCCGACGGCGGATTTCCGATAGAGTTCACAGGTGGGGACTAGCCTAGGCACATAGGGCATGGACAAGGTACATAGGGCATCACTCCAAGGCTTGATGGTAGGGCCTTTTGGATTATTACTAGTACTGTTGTACTGCTTGGTTGGAGGTAAAGAATGAGTAAAATTAGTGTTCGGTAAAGCATAACTGAAACTTACTTCGAGGCACACAGATTCGAGGAACTGGCATGCATGCGACAATTCGATTAAGAAATTAACAATTGGCAATCAGGCAGTGGCTATTACTGTGGCTGAAGCCTGAAGTCGATAAAATATGCTGGTCTCATGTTCATCCATGAATATTGCCTGATGGCTACCTTGCCTTGCGTAGTCCCGCAATGATTTCCTCTACAGAAATCCCTTGCTTTTCCTGCCAATTGTCACCTAATCTACCGAGACATTGATCAATGTTTCTGAATCAGCGTAGTAATACCAGCCGAACATTCATTAGTTAATTCTCTATGCAGTACCCATTAAGTAATCTCGCAAGTAACTTTTGCGGCGCCGAAAAATAACACCCCATCACTTAATCCAACATGATCCTCCAATTCCTATGATGTACATGCCACGTATAAAATATCGGGGCTTGTCAATGAACAGAAGCTCCATCTAGCAGAATCCTAAAACTGTAAAATAATTTACAGCTTGAACTGCAGCAAGTTGGAGATCATCTCGCGAGCAGTAATGCGTGAGGTAGCCCACAGGGTGGGGAAGTCCAAGGTGCTGGAGAAGGTATCGGCATAGCCGAAGAACAGCATGGGAGGGATCCAGCCACGGGCGTACTCAAGCGCGAAGCAAGACTCGTCCATCTTGTACTGCTTGACCTCGCCGCGAACCAGGTGGTGCACGCTGCCGGCCGGGTAGACCTCTGGCTTGAACTCGCCTGGAACGTAGGCCAGCTGGGTACCCTGGAGGATGTTGAAGTAGTCGTCGGCGGTGTGGCGGCCGGTGTGGCCCTCGGTACCGATGGCGGTGCCTAGGAAAGGAAGAGAGGTCAGAAAGCGGAAATGGTGGAAAGCACAATGCAGATGGGATACTCACCGAAGATGATCAGGTACTCAGTGATACTGGCGTGAATCACGTACATGGCGCCCATGGCACCGCCGGCATTGTTGAACACCCACTCCTCCTCGGTGCTCAGATAGTTAGGGCCCACCTTTTGCTCGAGCTCGGCAACAATGAAGTTGACGATGGAGCGGGTGTCTTCGCCATGGGTGCTGATGGCGCGCTGAGAGAGGTCGTGCAGGTGCTCTGGGTCAAAGATGTAGAACTGCTCGAGGCGCGCGTCGAGGTAGCGGTAGACGGCGGAGAAGAGCGCCAGGAAGATGGCGAGGAAGCTGAGGGTCTTCAAGGAGAAGCAGCGGCAGCCACAGCCGGAGCTGGAGCTGGAGGACCTGGAGGATTTCGAAGGCATCTTGTGAATTGGTCGGGTCCTGGGGAAAGGAAGAGGCGAACATTTAAATTGAATTTTAGGCCCCTGGCGAAAACCCCAGAGATCCACCTGTGGGGCGATCAAAACACTCGATTCATACTTTGCTCTTTGTTGTTTGTCATTTACATGGTTATTTTTCTGTTACTATGAACGCAAATACTTCTAATTGAATACTCCTCGGCTCTTGACTCTATACATGTTCACACCTGCACAATTTTTTCTATAAAATGTTTGTGTTTGTTTGTGTTTGTGTCTATTTGCCCTGTTTGCATCTGGCGGGCCCGCTGAATCAGCAACATGCCATCCGGATCGCCGCAATCCGAATCACCGTCTCTTCTATTGGCCAACTGGTCTATCAGCTTCTTTGTTCGGCTATGTTGTCTGTCTATCTGTATATGTCTATATCATTGCTGAGATCAGATATTTGCCAAAACTGACCGAAGTTCAAATGTTTAGATCGGAGTAGGAACAGTTTCAACCCCGAGAACAAAACAGCCTCATAGATATACTGGTGAATACTACACGGAAGGCGGTAGCAAGCATGGAGAAAAAAAGGACCGTATGACATTCTCTCGTGGGATTCTATAGTATTTCTCATGCGATTATCTTAGCAGATTGTCTCTAGCGATCTGGACATCCGTCCTGTTATCGCATGATGTCGAGTTGAATCAAGTTTAGTGAACAGCTAAATCACTTTGCAGAGAAAATGATCAATTGACTATCTGAGAGAAGAATTAACAGTATAGCAAGTGACGCGTGAGTCGGACGTAGAGCTTGGTTCACATCACCTGTCCGAGAGCCTAGCACAGGAACTACCAACTCCTTTAAGACTCACCGTTTACCGAAGACGCGTGACAATTGATAGCTTCTGTTACTTCTCTTAGCAAACACATTTGAGGTCTTGGTTTAAATTAATGTGATCCCCGGTTAAATTGAGAGTCCACAGGGGTAATCGTGGTCCAGATATATATACTTCCACTCAGTACCAGATGGCCATGTCGATCATCGCCCATTGAAAAACGGCCAGCTCTCCGTTCCATCTGAAATCAAATCACAATTCAGTCGGATTTACTCTCGACCATTCTTTACAAAGTCTCGGATGTTGACTAGTTTGCGGGGTACATATTACTGAAGAGTATGGAGAAATATTGACGACGTGGCTGGCTCGGCGACGACCTTCCGCCAATCCCTTGCAGACTGACTATTTAGAAGACTGCAGCTCGAACTTCTGCTTCAATCCTTTATGCCGGCACTGGTGAACTTCCCGCGACACCGAGCTCCACAGTAAAATAACGAAACCCCTATTCCTCGGAGAATTGTCGCAATTACTGCAACCTTTAGATTATTTTGGATCAGCTTTGAGAATTGCGGATACCTTTCTGCAACGAAATGTTATTTGATCATGCTCTAGAAGCCGCAGCCGGACGCCCCGCTATCCACCGTGGTCTCAGATTCGCCCGGAGATCTTCCCAAAACCGCAATCTCGTCTCCTTTCTGCAGACCCCAGTCGCGGAAAATTTCACGAACTCGAAGGATATGAGGACTGTGGCTGCGGCGATCCCTTTCGACAAACCCGGCTGATAGGCAGGATAAAGCATCGCGAAACACAGGAACTGGGATAATCTAGCAGGCTTCAAGCCTGATTTTATCCGGCGTGTGGAGTCCGGAGCAGAATAAGATATCAAATTGTGAGACAGGACCACTCCGTGATCTATACGGAACGTGAGTCCATTAAGTCCCATCGGATAAACTTCCGCTTGAGAAGAAGGGGCCATGTATAAAACGGCCAGACAGACCCGGTCAATGGACAACGTTTGATCAACTCCCTTCTCTATACCAATAATCAATCATTCATTCATTCCTTTCGACCAACTCCGTGCCTAAAATGAAGTCCTTCGCACCCCTTTCGCTCCTTACCATGGCGCTGGCCGCCGTGGGCGAGGCCGCAGCCGTCCCCACCAAGACTCTCAACCGCCGTGCGGACTTCTGTGACCAGTGGGGTTCTACTACCACCGGTAGCTACATTGTTTACAACAACCTCTGGGGCCAGAGCTACGACACCTCCGGCAAGCAGTGCACCGGCGTTGACTCGTTGAGCGGCAGCACTATCGCCTGGCACACTTCTTGGTCGTGGGCTGGCACCGCCAACCAGGTCAAGAGCTACGCCAACGTTGCTCTGCAGTTCACCGCTAGGAAGCTGAGCGCTGTTAACAGCATCAAGTCCAGCTGGAAGTGGAGGTATGTGGGACCTATATATCAGCATTAGACCCAAATGGAACACATCGGCTAATCACACCTCTGTTCGACAGTGCCTCCAACACCAACGTGGTCGCTGACGTCGCCTACGACATGTTCCTGAGCTCCACTGCTGACGGTAGCGAGGAGTACGAGATCATGGTCTGGCTCGCTGCTCTGGGCGGTGCTGGCCCTATCTCCTCCACTGGCTCTGCCATCGCCACTGTCACCATCAACGGTGTTTCCTGGAAGCTGTACAAAGGCCCCAACGGCAGCATGACTGTCTACAGCTTTGTCGCTTCCTCTACCGTTACTAACTTCTCTGGTGATATGCTTGACTTCTTCACTTATCTTGAGAAGAACCAGGGTCTCAGCTCTAGCTTGTACCTCACTCACGTTCAGGCTGGTACTGAGCCTTTCACCGGTACCTCTGACCTCCAGGTCTCCTCTTACTCTGCTGTTGTTGCATAAATGATGCGATCTCAGGTACTTGGGTATGTTGAGTGAGGAGAGTATAGTTCATAGCAGTTACATTGGGTGATGTAACCCTTCTCATTCAACACCTGTTCAATAATTACTATTCTCGATAATACTAGAATCGCTTTTTTGGCAGTCAACTTTCTCATTTAGCACTAAAAGGCCACTTACGGCTTTGTGGAAGTAGGCGCAAGTCGTAAGACCACAGCTAACTGCCCCATGACGGCCGTCGCAGGAGTCACGGCGTCATCTGTAAAAACATCCGCTTGACCGAGCTTTGCGCTTGTAGTTCGTTGTGAGAAAGAGGCACTAGTTACGACTCTTTGGTTATTGACTAACATTTGTCCTGCCTTTGTGATCATCTGACATCATTGTCCCATGATACATCGGTAGCTTGAACCAAGGAGAAATGGAAAATATAACTGAGCGACCGGTAATTTTTCTCAGGCATGCTTTCACAGAAGTGTGAGCGAGGTTGGAATCATAAAGAGCCCAAAACATGTGTTAGCAAATTCGGTGGGATGCCACGTAGATGCCATACACCAAAGCGGGAGCTGCTTCCACACACCCGCTTTCCCGCCAGCGTTTCATCCCAGAACCACGCCTCAGGGTCACCTTAAACATCCTCTAACCGCCGGACGAACGTCCACGTCACAGCTGAAACAAGCAGCCGTTCAACCATGAAACATAAGTATCGTTTCAGACGCCTAGCTTCTCATCCACAATCTGATGGTTGTGTGTCGAAAGACACTCCTAACCAACCGAATGACACACAAAACATCAACATGAAATCCAGCGAGACGCCCATATCCTGGAACAAGCATGTCGCATCGTAGACAACGGGGCGGGACGAAGCTAGTGCGAAGATCAAGAACTCGGCACCGTCGCGCGCATATCTAAGAATAACAACCTTATCATTCTATCAATAGAATAACTCCATCTCTTACCGTCATTGTCCTCAACAAAATTAGCAACAACGGAAAGTGTCACAGCAAGCGCTGTGTGCTGAAACTATGTAAGCGCTGGCCGGGGAGGAGGGGAAGGGAGGACGGGCGCTTATATACATGCAATGATCGCGAGTAACAACAAGAAAGAGAAGTATCTTTTTTAGACCCGAGCACACCACAGTAGTTCTGCATGCACACGGAACATTGCATGCATGGACTGCAGCCTCGGACACATATGGATACGGACATGGACATGGACTATAGTATGCATACTCCGTAGTGTCGGGGAGAAATCGAAGGCTGGGACGATCAGACTCGATACATCCAAAGCGCGCCCCCTCTCTCCCGATCCGGAAAACTCTGAACGGCCAAAGGAGACGATATCAGAGGATTCGCGAATATGTGACTCCCCTCATGCGAGGTGTAAAGACTATTCTTCGTCCTTCTTGTCCCCCTCCGTTCCCTTGTAGGAGGGTCATCTGGCATGTTCGGGATGCCCCTCGAACACGCTAACTCGTGGCGCGGGCGTGACAGGGGGTCATTTGGTATGAGGGAAGCCTATGCTTGTACATGTACACGTCGAAAGGGAAACTTGACAGGGATCGTGGCGTGTCTTGCCCCATGCCAGGCACGGATGTGGGCGAATCATTAGGCATTAGGGGGTTTCTGTATAGGCACCTCGAATTGCCACGGTCGGCAACTGACAGGTATTGGGCACTAACGCGAGAGATCAAACCACTTTCAAAAAGAGATAGATAGAATACTAAAATACTACAATACTATCATACCACCGAGTACAATACAAGTAGAAATAATAGATCTAGTATAGTTACTTCATCGGGTCAAGGTTGGGAGGATCCATGGATCGAAGCGTTAGCGTCAATCTATTTCCATGGAATGAAGTAAGTATAGACATATCGCATCCCCCCGCGTCTCGCGCAATGATGAGACGGTCGTGAGTTTCATGATGGGGCTGGTGAATAATCGGAGCCCTGTCCACAGTCCACAGGGCGATCCCCCTGTTACGTTCGTCTACTTTATTCTTTCTTTTATTACTTTTTTTCAAACACACAGCAAATTGTAAATTGTAATTTGCAAATGACAAAATTAATTATAGTTGTACAGTCGAGCCCGTAGTAATACATCCATGAGGATGTACAGCTGAAACTAGGGATAGCAGACAATAGTGTGTCTATCAAGTATTTCTCCACCACATTCCTGGACAAATCATTTGTCTAGACTCCGCGCGCGAAAGGTTCGAGCATCTCAGATCCAACTATGCAGGTCCGCTCTGGCTATTCTGTGACCCCTGTGCTTGGCCTACTCTCCTTCAGGGACTCTGACTGGACGAAAGTCCTTACAGCTGGAAATCCGTCTCCCCCTCCCGCCTCTCTGGCGCATACCAGATGCTATATCTAGAGGTATTCCCACGGATTCTTCACGGGGTTCATCCACATGCTCAACGTCGTCACCCATCCATCCTTTCCTTTTTCTTTGCTGGTTTCCCTCGCTCTCTCGGAAATCATTGTCTCTCCTCAGACGCATCTTTTTCGATCTATTGCTATAAATTGTGGGAATTGTCTCTCATAAATTCTCCGAGTCTCACTTTTCCGGAGAAGCTCAGTTAGGGCTATCGATAAAGAGGGTTGACACGACAACCCCAACTATCCTTACAGCAACATTCCTTCACTCAAGAACTACTTCATTGTCAAGTTATCCTGCTGGCCAGGAATTTGAAAGCGATCCAGCTTCATATTACTTCGATTTTGCTTTTGCTGCTTCTGTTTCTGTTTTGGTTTTCGCCTTTGTGCTGAACCTCGTCCCATCTATACCCATACAATTGTCATTGTCTTTTGTCTTTCTTCGCACAAAGAATATCTCCCGAGACAGTCGTCACTGCCTTGATTTACCTATTCGTCTGCAGTGTGCCGACATATTTAATTACACCCACCTCGACCTCCGCAACCACATACACAATGGATTCCTTGTCGCTCAACAGAGCAGCTCTCGACGAGTTTGTCACTCAGCGAGTGACACGGGAAATGGTGACGCACCTGGCCCAGCAAGCAGCTCAGGTCATCCGCTGTGAAGCCCATGTGACCAACACTGTCAACCAACATGGACAGCCCACGCCGCCATCCACTCCTCCCATGGAAGCTTCCGACCTGCCTGCCCTTCCGTCAATCGAAGCCTTCATCGCGTCACTCGTCGCTCGCTCCCAGGTTCAGGTGCCTACTCTCATGAGCTCCCTGGTATACCTCGGTCGACTGCGTGCCCGTCTCCCCCCGGTCGCCAAGGGCATGCGCTGCACCGTCCACCGGATCTTCCTCGCCTCGCTCATTCTCGCCGCCAAGAACCTGAACGACTCAAGCCCCAAGAACAAGCATTGGGCCCGATACACCGTGGTGAAGGGGTTCGAGGGCTTCGGCTTCTCCTTGCCGGAAGTCAACCTGATGGAACGCCAACTGCTCTTCCTTCTCGACTGGGATACCCGTGTAACTGAAGAGGATCTTCTCACATACCTCGAGCCCTTTCTGGTTCCCCACCGTCAGCGCCTGATCGCCCTCGAGCGTGAGCGCAAGTCCGAAGAGGAGCACATCCGCAAGCAACAACAACACCGCGAGTGGTATGCCCTAGCAATATATGACAACTTCCCATGGTAACACCCTTGCTGACCGAACCCACAGGCGCCGTCTTCACGCATCAGCGGACCTGCTGGCCAGCCGCCTGCGTCGCCAAAAGCTCGAAAGCCGTGGTGAGAGCCGCCGCGCAAACGACAACTCACTCCGCCGTCTCCCAAGCCATGTCTCCTGCCCGAGCATGCACAACGCCCAGAACACACAGGTCTCCGCTGAACACGATCGTTACAACCCTTACCACCGCCAGCGCGCATCTCCCAACCGACCCAACCGGTCCATCTCCCCGCCCTCCGTTCGCGATGTGCCGGCCCTGTCTCACGCCGAGACCTTCAACTCTCTCTGCTCGCGTTCCTCCAGCCTCGCCCCAAGTTCAAAGGGAACCCCGGCCAGCATCAGCACAATCTCTTCTCACGGTGGTGCCGATGATGTGATGCTCACAGACCTCAGCCGCAGCCCATCGTGCGCCTCTTCCCTCAACTACAGCTACGTCAACGTCGCTCCCATCGAGACGAAGCACAAGCACTTTGAGCCCCTCCGCCAGCCTAGCAAGAAGGTAAAGGTCAACAGCCACGCCCACGGCGGCGGTTTTGTTGCTCGCTTCTTCGCTTCCGCCACTGGCTCTTACATGAACGGCCGCGTTGGTCGCTCTCACTAAGTCGAGCTGGCCTCGATTCACATTTCCTACTTCTCTCTATCTACCATATACCGAGCTAATCACCGATGCATCTGCATCTCTTTCCTACCCATCTCAACATCATATCGCTTTTATTTATTTTCTCTCTACCTATTGCCGCTTCAAAAGCATTTTCATCCGTCGATACGCCTTGTGCCAATACCCTTCGCTCACATTTGGTTTTCATTTATGGTTCCTCCTCATCCGCCTTTCCGCCGCGTGTTTCATTACTCAGTTCTACTAGAGATGAGATGATTCCTCCGCTATTTCCTTTCTCTTGTCTCTTTTCTTTTCTTCTCTCTCAAAACACTCGTTACATTGCATTGCCCTGGGATCGGTATGGCGTTCATGTGCCCGGTCTCTTTTCTTCAATGGGCGTTTTCTCATCTATTGTGGTTTATTATTTCATTATTGTTATCTCATGGATGTTTCTCCAAGATGTGGATCGGATGGCCTTGTTGTTCCCTCCAGATTAGATTCTGCGCTTTATGTATCTTATGGATGTACTTATCTTCTCCGTTTGTATGTCCGAGATGGTGGACAAACCGATAATGATACTCATACTCAAATTCCAATTGCCTCCCAAATATTTAGACTTATTGTAATTATAGTCCTTCAACATCGACTCTAGCCCGCATCTCTTCCCTCACATTCGCAGTCAAGTATCCTTCAACCCCTTCCCTATCCCCCTCAAACCTTCCCCTTCGCCTCATCCCTCTCTCTAAAAAACTCCCCAATCATCCTCCCAGGCTCCGTTCCCCCATCCCCATTCTCAATCCCATTCCCATCCCTTTCCACCTCAAAAGCCTCCCCAAAAGCCTCTACACCGGCTATAATCCCCTGTTCCAGGGAAAGCTCCTCCCATTTAGAAATCAAGGCCTTCTGTCTCCGCACCGCAAGCGGCCCATTCTTCTCTAACAAACCAACCCACTCCTCAACAGCATCATCCAACTCACCATCTTCAACAACCTTCTCGACAAGACCCCATTTTAACGCCTCGTCGGCGGATATAGTCTCCCCTAATAGAAGGAGTCGCCTGGCCCGACCCCATCCTATCAGTCCTGGTAGGAGAGCAGCTTCAACAACGGAGGGGATCCCGAGCCGGACCTAATGGTTGTTTGTGAATATTAGTCTATGTATCTAATCCATCTATAAAAGAAGCATATAAACTCAACATCAAAGACCATAAAAAATAAAATTGACAAACCTCCGGCATCCCAAAAGCAGCCCCCGCCCACAAACCCTAACATCACAAGCCGCAGCAACCTCCAAACCAGCCCCAAGAGCAAACCCATTAACACGCGCAATAACAGGAACAGGACACCGCCTCAATGCAGAGCAGGCCAGGTGGATCTTGCATATGAACCCGCGCGCAGCAGCCGGTGAATCTAACGCGGCTATTTCTCTCAGGTCTGCGCCACCGATGAAGGATTTGGGGCCGGCGCCTGTGAGGATTATGGCTAGGAGATCTTTGTTTGTTTCTGTTATTTCTTTGATGGTTGGTGGGAGTTGGGTTAGGAGGTGGGTGTTTAGTGCGTTTTGTTTTGTGGGCCGGGTTATTGTTATTCTTGCTAGGGTGCCTGTTTTGCGGCGGGTTAGGGTTGTCAGGATTTTGGAGGTCATTTTTGGGTGTGTTTATCGGGGTTGATATTGTTGAAAAGTTGTGCGTTTAGGAGCGTTTGATGTCTTTTTTGGATGTTGTCTTTTGTAGTTCGCGTAGACCGAAAAGCACCGAGGCTAGTGCGGGGAAAGCTCGTCATATAGATCCTCGGATGGTAATTGCATTGAAAATGTGAAGGCAGAGAAAGATAGAGAGATAAATGGTATTCTAGCAATTTGTTCGTGATTATATTAACATGGTGGCATAAGAGTTTGAACAAGATATCACTTCTGTGCTATCATCATGAATCATCTTCATTCATTTGCGATTGTCCTCGTTGGAAGGCAAGTATATGCAACAGCGCAGGTGAAAGCAGACAATGAAGCTAGAAGAAGTTAGCATGGAGCAGAGAACCGATAACTGAACTTGCTCACCAATAACGCAATTCATTACGTAGTAACCAAATTTCTCATTGAGCGTCCCAGCCAGGACAGGTCCAGCACACGATCCCAATACATAAGTGATACCAGATAGAGCAAGGGCTCGCGACTTACCACCACCAGGACCAAATGCCCCAGGGTGTTCCTTTGCCAGCTCTTTGGCAGCCATTGTAGCTTCAATGGCTCCTGCTGCGTTCAAAAACGTGGAGTTGAATCCAATAAAAACCATGGCTAACACATACAGAGCAGGTCCCCGGCTCTCGGTGTCTGCCCATGAAAACAGCCCACTCCCTGGAACGCCCAAAAGCCAGATTAACGGAGTCAATATGGCGTATCCATAAACAGTTGGTATCCGTGTCCCTATCCGGTCTTTCAACCAGCCCACAAATGGAGACATCACGAGACGGGGAGCTTGTAGGGCTGCGAATGTAAGCCCAGTTTGCATCCCACCCCATTGAAATGCATCACGGACATGTAGTGTGACTGTGGTATTAAATGCAGTGAATATGACCCCAAACATGAAACCGCACCACAGGCCGGCAGAGAAGTTGGGCTTGCTGAAAATGCATTTATAGAAGTTTGGTGTCGCCTTAGGAGGATCCTGGGTCTCGGGACCATCATAATGGTTGGAGATGCGCTGGGAAGAAAGAAGGGGTGAGTGCTCAGAAGGTGAGTCTTGTTTAATCGCAGGGTCTCTAGCAGTATCTTCAAAGTAGCATGTTAGAATCCAATAGACACTCAACGATCGGAGATAACATGCCTCTTTTCCCCGAGGAACTCTTCTCCACCATCAACAGACGAAAAGCAATATCGACACCGATGATCGCAAATGCTAAGGCCCATGCCATCCAGTACCCTGCCAGCTGGAACAAAACACCAGATAACATGGGGCCAGTAGAGCTACCCAGCGAGTTTGCCACAGATACCGCAGAATACACTTTCGCTGTATGTTGAATCGGAACTACATCTGCTAATGTCGAGAATCCCACGACCCACATGATACTATTGGCGAAAGCCTGCACGAACCGACTAATGAATAGCACGGCCACTGTACGGTGTGATTAGCTTCAAAATAAAACTTCTGCATAGAAGTGGCCAATTTATACATACAAGATGATGAGAATGCTGTCGCAATAGTACTGCTAAGGGCGATCACCAGCGCTGACATGAACCACTTGCGCTTCGAAGTAGACTGATCTGCAAAATGTGCTAACGGCAAACGAATACACACACTGACAGCTGCATTCTCAAACAATAACCATGTAGTCATGCTCTGTGTGCGGGAGGGGTCTAAGCTGATCCGATCTTCGAGCATATATGGAAGGATGGGGACAATGAAGCTGGCTAAAAATGTATCTGTGGTATGACGTAAATGTTAGCCCGGGAATCTTCAGTTCAGAATCAGTGAAGAGAGGCAACAGAAAATTACCTGTGAAGAGTGCCACGACCATTGTTGTGACGATAAACCACGCTGATGACCGCCAGCGAAGGCCCCATACTGAATCCGTAGATGGCATAGTCATGTCCCCAAATGAGGCAAATGATATAACCAACTTTAGTTGAGATAAAGTTTCCGAAATCTCTTTTGAACTTGTTGGAAACGGAAAGCGTTTTCAATGAGGAGCAAAGAAAAACACACCATTGCCTCCTTGCATGCATTTAGTCAATAGTGTCGGGTGACGCTGCAACCACCTTGAACATCACAATTGTGATCGTCAAATAGGGACTGTCAGTTTGTACAGTGGTGTTCACGATTAACTATATATACACATTCTCATTGTTTCTCAGCCCCAAATGCCAGGAAACACCAAGCTACAATACCTTCCTGACCAACCAAGTCTATACGATAAGGGTAATGCTTATCAAGCGGAAGCTGCTGCCGCAGTAGGCATACAATCATCAGGGTATAGTTTAGTCTGCGGGTAGCCGAGGTGTTTAGCGAGTGAGGACCGAGTACTCCCATCGAAGCTTCGATCAATTCTCTTGCCAGAATATGACTTGCTATCTGTCGCCTCTGGTTACAATGCAATCGCTACGTTCATAAAGAGACACTTTGAGTTATAATGAGATTAGTTCCTTTGAAATACCTAATATAAGGGCAGGATGTCTAGAAGAACGTAGCGCTGAGGATCTTGTCTATTTAGCAATGGTACTTCACCATCTTATTCTTTTTCGACACTGTATTGAGTAATCTGTTGCTTCGTTACATGATCCAGACAAAGCGGGGTTTTATTATGGTCATCTAAGTAATAGTTCGAGATCAATTATATTCTACCATATCCAGCATTGAATTGCAGGAATAAGATCGCACCGTACAAGACAAGCTCGTCTATTCAGGGGGTCGGATCCCAAAAATAAACATTCGCAGCCTTCTTCGCGTACTTGGAAGTCTGACTGACATATTTCTTCTTATCCAGGCGGCACGTTCCTCAATAGCGTTGAGAAGCTTGTTACATTTTCCGCCTGAATATGTCATAGTCTTTGCATGTCCAATCTAGAAACTTGTCCTTTTTGTTCATCTTTTGGGGCAAACGATTTTACTGACTTGATCGGACCACCAGAACATATTATCGCCTCCCTACATGCGTCATCGGCAGGAGCTTTTGCACAAGTCTGGGTCTCTGTCTTGCATCTTCTGTCGACACACTGATTTTTCTCATTTTTGTTGCATTCCCTGAGCATGACATACGTGGCTGGCGTAGAGCCTCACTTCAATGGTTTCTGGATACTCATGTTTTCTTTACATTGCAGAGATGCGGATAATGAAAAGGCTTTGCAATCAAGTTCACGATCGCATATGCTTTGGATATCTGTCTTGGGATCCAATGATCTGCCATCGAGAGGAGTAGCTTCCGAATTGAAAGCAATGGTGAAGGTGATAAATAAAACGCTCCAAGATTGTACCATTGTAACGGCAACGCGGTGGAGGCTGCTTTCTTTTGGTTCGAGGATCCGAAAAACGAGCAGATAAAAGGTCAAAGGAATGATCGATGTAGTTTGTCAGATTCTGATATAAGGAGCAGATTGGGACTGTAATCATCTGTAGGTAAGCGAGTATCTCAGGCGAGGAAACGCGAGCAATTGACATGTTTTAAACAATATAAGATAATCCAAAAGAATGATCCTATGTTGAGGGATCAACAGAAGTACCATTACAGATGAGCAGCCCTTGCATTGCTTGTACTACAGAATATCATGCTTGAAAATCCAATTTGCAAGTAGTATAGCCCGTTGTCCATTCAGTCGTCATGGTGGGATCCCGATTTCCAGATTGCTTTCTTCATCTAGCACCGCTTAGGATTCACCTATTTTCAATGATGTTAATGCTGGTTTCAGTGGAACGTCTAATGTCACAGGGGGAAGGTGAGACTCAGTCGCACATTTCCTCAAACGTATACATACATGGATGCACAGGTGAAAGCTAACAATGACCCAGCCTCGTCATAAACCCCAACTCCCGTCACAGGGACACAATAAAAACAGCTCTCTCGACCAAATACGAAGAAACATTCTTTCCACTGGACATCTTCACACTAAGCGAAAACTGCCAAAACATGGCCTGGGGGCGCGTGAAACAATGCAACGCAAATACTCTCCCACTGGTGGACCTCCTCAACAAACACGAATCCGTCGCAACAGTCCACCATCCATCCATAGCACCGACAGCATCAATATACGAAAGTCTCCGACGGAAAGGTGGAGGCTACGGTAACGTTCTGAGTATAATCTTCCACAACCCGGCCAGCGCGGAGCACTTTTATAATGTGCTAGATGCGTGCAAGGGGTCGAGCTTTGGGACAAATTTTACGCTGGTTATTCCTTATGTTCAGTTGGCGAATTATTGGAATCGGGAGAAGGTTCCTAAGTATGGGGTGCCACAGCATATTTTGCGGATGAGTGTTGGGTTGGAGGATTGTGAGCAATTAGTTGACACTGTCGCAAAGGCGTTGAAGGGGGTGGAACTTCTTGAGGGTAATTCTGTTTAGCTGGTATATATTGAGAAGTTATTGTCAGTTATACTTTGGTGCGGAATATTGGCACATCCTCCGCTCTCTTTTTTCATCTCTTCATACAGTACTAAGTATTGGTTTTTCCTGCGCATGTGTAGCAATCAAGCTTATCACTCAGTATTCTGTTGTATGTAAATATGTGTTGATGTAGACGTTTAGGTTAGCACGACTAATAGCCCGTGATGCAGCCTTACGTCTATCAGATTGTGGCCTCAGGCCGCACTACACACGGATTTCCGCATTGGGCTTGGCTTCAATTGCCGAATGCGGTAGGGATCTCCGGTTGCGATAGTCCTCGACTTTGCCTTTGCCTCTCGGGCACAGACCTGACATTCAATCTACTTGTACTTCATACCCTTAATAAGTTTCTCTTGTGACTTGCATTGCTGTTCAAACGTCTAGCGAACAGGCACTGATGCATCGTCTCTGCTGATCACCCCGCTCCTCCCCCACCTCACAGTCGCGACTGTCGTCATCTCCGAGACGGCCAATTTCGCTGCCTCTGAACGCCCGACCTATTTTAATCTGGGTCCCACGCCTTTTTATTGTGGCGCGGGGCACCAAATCGAACAGGTCTTGCGTGGTTGTTTCACTCTTATCTTGGCACCCGGCTGACTGGTAACTGGAGCTCTTTATCACAGATTACTTTTCTTCCTCTTTCAACGTTCCTCTTCCCTCTCAACCCGCTCTCATGCCTCTCACTGTCCTCTCCCGATCGCAGCTTCGCACTCTGCTGCAGTCCCTCTCCCGCGACGAAGTCGTCGATCTACAGCGCAACCTCGCCGAAGCCCTACGCGAATACTCCAGCGGATCCCAGGATAAGGGTTGCTCGGCGGCTTACCAGCCCCAGAGAACTGCTATCACCCGTCACAATGGCTGTACAACACTCTTCATGCCCGCTACCACGGGCCATACAATTGGCATCAAAATGATTTCCCTGCAGGACGGGGCTGTTGCCGGTTGTGCTGTTGAACGCGACGCCATGGAAGCCCAGGAACTAGAGCAGGCCTTGTCCCGGAAGCGGGGTTCTTTCCGTAACTCGGTGGCCTCGCTTTCCTCTGATCTGAGTGACTTGTCTGTCGGATCTTCCCAAGAGGACAAGGAAGACCAGGACGACGACAACTCAGTCAGCCCTTCTGTCACTACCGGCAGCAGCGCGGACAGCTCAACCCTTCTCACTGGATGTGTCAACCAACAAAATGTGACCGGCAGCATTTCCACAACGCTTGGCGCTTGGCCGGGCGTAGGCACTCGTGACACATCGCCTCGCGGCAGTGTGACGCTGCTGGACGGCGACAGTCAGCCTTTTGCTTTGATCAACGTTCATGAATTGACAGCGTTCCGCACGGCCTTGGCATCGCTGATGATGTTCAACAAGCGCAAGAAGGTGCGCACCCTTCTGGTGTTCGGCGCAGGTACTCAAGCCTATTGGCATATCCGCTTGGCACTTGTTCTCCGCGGCGAGGACATTCGCCGAGTGTACATTGTGAACCGTTCCTTTGACCGTGCCGCCGAGCTTTTGCGTGACATCTACTCGCCTGAAAACGCCGAATGGCGCCGAGACATCAAGTTCTCAGCAATGAGTAGCGAGTTCGGCGAGTACAGCCGTATACTGAAGGAGCATGTGCGCAAGGCCGACGCGATCTTCTGCTGCACTCCCTCTCCCGAGCCGCTCTTCCCTGCGGAGTTCCTCACCTCGCGCGAGGGCCGCCAAAAGGGCCGCTTGATCTGTGCGATTGGGTCGTACAAGGCTCACATGGCCGAGATTCACCCCGATATCCTCCGGGACGAGGTCAATGTGCAGCCGCCGCATCGCCACTTCCACAAGCACATCCACCGCAGTGGTGTGATCGTAGTTGACAGTCTCGACGCAGCCGTCAAGGAAGCGGGCGAAATCATCCAAGCCGGAATCAAACCGAACCAAGTGGTTGAACTGGGTGAATTGCTTATGGTCCGTGATGCTACGCGGCAGGCCGAGACCGTGGATGATGAAAAGAGCTTGCGCGAGTGGTCGCAACGCGGTAATGTGATCTACAAATCGGTTGGTCTTGGATTGATGGATCTGGTCACCGGCGGAGATTTGGTGCGCTTGGCGCGGGAGCGGAAGCTGGGAACCACAGTGGAGGACTTTTAATGCGTAGAATACCCTTTGCATGCTTTACTTCATGTTTATTGGTCTAGAGAGTGGTCTGCCAAGAACTCTCAAGCCGTCGGGAGAATAGCGCCCAAGCTACCTAGAAAATGAAATGGAAAAATACGAAAAAAACCACAAAACTGGGAAATAGCAAAATAGCCCAATAGAATAGAAATGAGTAGTGAAAATTACTAGTTGTGAGGTGCAGCTCCGCGTGGGCCGATGCTATGCGTCATCCAAAGCCAAGGTCGGACAAAGTTGACTAGTTGACTACACTGGACTGGACTGTGGACTATTATTCTCCTCTCCCACTCTCCTTGTTCACATTACGAATTCAATCCTTAGTACTGGAGAGCGATCATCATCTTTTTCCCTGCCAATTCCCGCAAGTGAGGGGCCAAAGCCAAAGGGATAAAAGTCAACGTCAACCTTTTCCGTGTTCATAAGTCTTTTCTCTTTCTCTCTGAATCACCTCGCCATGCGATACACCACCTGCAACTTGCCCAATGGCCTCACCTTCACTGTCTCGCCAGTCTTTGGTGGGGTAACATTTAAATCCACCGACTTCAACGTCCAACAGAACCCCACCTTTCCACCGGGCTGGACGATTATCATACACACTGAAAAGCCCAAAGATGGTGTCAAACCTCCCCCAAGCTCGGACAGTGAGCGCGTTAATGATGACGATAACATTACCCGCTTCACCATCCCCACCTTGAACCGCGATTCGCTCTACATCTCGTATATAGTCAACCCGCCCTCTAGTGACTTCAAACCTGTCACGTCGCCCACGCGCCAGATTGCCATGATGCTGTGGGCGACCATGTGGTGGTATTTCCACGAACCTGAGCCAGACCTGCACCTCGAGACGACGGCGTCAAGTTTGACGCCCCACGGCGGACGGCCAAAGGGCGAATGGCGCATTAATATCAAGCGCGAGGGCATCTTCAAAGGCCGGAACTTGCTCCAGAAGCTCGAGCGAATGGGTTTAATAGCCACCGAGGACTCCTCGGTAGGTCTGCAGCCGATTGAAACAAGGGACTCAAGCAGCTGGTCCAACATGTTCGTCAGCCGCCGGAGCTTCTGGCAGCTCGATCCGCGTCTTTTCCTCTTTACTCTGACGCCACGCGCCGCCGGCCCTCCATCTCCGTCGTTGTCACCATACCACTCACGACAAGGATCCCCAGCCCCGGACGGCCTGTCATGCCCAACAACACTAGGGCCAACAGAGGCAACATTCCACACAGCAAATGTAGGCGCGTTCACCTCCGCAGGCCCCTTCAATTCAGGAAGCCACCTGCCAACATACTACCCGCCCGCCCCAACCCAGTACACCTTCACGCACGGCGTGCGGCATCCCGTGCGCCCGAAACCACCGCACCAGGGCGAGGTCTTCTACGTACGGTACATCCCAAGCGTGAGCCAGTACCTCTCATTCCGAATCCCATTTGTGCCCATGACAAAACCAACTTCGATCCCGGGCTCGAGCAGTGGCGGTGGCAGTGGGAGTGGTAGTCGACCCGGAACACCGGTTACATCCGCTGTCACGAGTATCGAGCAGCATCTCTGCGAGAATGTCTCCTCAGATGTGGATACCTTGCACAGATGGATGAATGTCCCGCGCGTAGAGGCGATGTGGTCAGAAGGCGGACCGAAGGCTGCACAGGAGAAATTCCTACTTGCGAATTTGACGAGCCGGCATAAATTCCCTGTTATTGGATGCTGGGACGGGAAGCCCTTTGGGTATTTCGAGATCTATTGGGTGAAGGAGGATCCGCTGGGCAGGTTGCTGGACCGGGTTGATAACTATGATCGGGGTATTCATCTGCTTGTTGGCGAGCAGGAGTTCCGTGGTGCGCATCGGGTTGCTATTTGGTTGAGTGCTTTGGTGCATCATTGTTTCCTGGCTGATATGCGCACCGAGGCTGTTGTTTTGGAGCCCAGGGTTGATAATCTCAAGTATGTGTCCCTGTTCCCCCTCTTCCCCTCTCCCCCAGCTTCGTATTCGCGTACTGACATCTCTTACAGACTCATCAATTACCTCCAGGAAGCTGGCTTCTATAAAGAAGGTGAGGTTAGCTTCCCGCATAAGCAGTCTGCCGTTATGAAGATTAAGCGCGAGTTCTGGGAAGCGCCTGTTCTTTAGATCGTCGCTTTAATGAGACAATTACAAGTAACGAATAATCAGCAGTTTTGTCTGCATCTATCTTCTTGCCATCACTTCACTTGATCACAGTGGACATCTTAGATATTTGGATTGCTAGTGACTGCTGGCGATAGCATGGAACACTACCAATAGAAACCCATGTATACTTTTGGTAGGGGTAAGTTATAACATGCCTTGGAGTAGTGATAATACCAAGGTACTTGTCTTTCAATTCTCAGCATCTCTTCTAACCCCTTTCAAACAGCTGTAACCCTATGATAAATCCCATTTTACGTATAACGTCGGCTACGGATATAAATCGAAACATCGGCATCAACCACCGAACCCCTCGGGAGCCTCACCCGAGATCCGTGACTCAAAAGATATACAAACCAAACCCCTCCCCCAAACCTCCAATTGTCCCTCAATTCACTCCAAAAAACCTACTGCAAACCCAAAAGACCAAGAACAATGGCCACAGAGCAAACCCTCGGCTTTATCGGATGCGGTAAGTAACCACACCCATCTATACACACCAACCCCAACCAAAATCTAACAAACAACAGGAAACATGGGTGGAGCCGTCCTAAACGGCATCCTAACCTCCGCATTCCCAGCCAACAGTCAACAACAAGACGTCTCGACAAGACAACCAATAACCAACTTCAAAGCTGGCACAAAAACCGCCTCCTCAGCCCAACGGCTTCAATCCACAATCCCCAGCCACAACACAGACCAAGTAGAAATCCTCTGGGGAGAAAACGTGCGCACCATGCAAGAATCAAACGTCATCATCCTAGGCTGCAAACCGTTCATGGCGGAAGAAGTCCTAGGCGCCAAGGGCGTACGGGAAGCGCTAGCTGGGAAATTGGTTATCAGCATGTTAGCCGGACAAAGTGTTGAGAAATTGCTGAGGATTATCAGAAGCTCTGCAACTGAAAATGAAACTGAGACTGAGACGGTTGATCCGATAATCATGAAAGCAATCCCGAATATGGGCGCGCAATTTCGTGAGTCGATGACTATCCTCGAAGAACCGGCCTCGAATGTCCCTGCTTCAATGGTCGAAACGACGGAGTGGATTTTCAAACAGGTTGGTATGATTAAATACCTACCGGCCAGTTTGACGGGGCTGGGGTCAGTCCTTGTTGGAGCGACGTTGGCGGCGTTGACGCTTCCCATCGAGGGATTACTGGATGGGTGTGTGGCGGAGGGATTGAAACGGGGCGATGCGATGGAGATTGTGTTGCAGGGGATTCGGGGGCTTTCTGCTTCGTTGGAGGCTGGGACGCATCCGGCTGTGTTGAGGGAGAGTATTTCTTCGCCGAGGGGGTGTACTATTCAGGCACTTTTGAGTCTTGAGAGAGCTGGTGCTCGGAGTGATTTTGCTGAGGCTATGGTTGCGGGGAACAAGCATTTGAGGGAGAAGATGTAAGGGAAGGAGATGGGCATTATCGTTGGATTGCATTGATATGTTAAATAGGAAAGAATATACAGCCAGTGTATACAGTGTGTGAACAGTGCCCCGAGGGCTATATAAGATCATCTGCACTTGAACTCGAACTCCAGATCCATTTGTACCGTTTCCAATTTGTTCATCCCCAAATATCATCATCACCCTTGACCAGATCATCCTCGTTCAATACTTGAAGGCCATTACTGCGCTCTTCTCGCTTACGCTGGCGCTTAGTCACTGTGCGTCCTGGTGTGAAGGGGGTTACAGGAGTGAAGGGCATGTATGGGCTGTATGGCGTGGCCATGCCGGTGACCGGGCCCGCGCGGGTCTTCATGGGCCGTTCCAAGATGGTAGTCTTGGTTGCCGGAGCACTTTGCGGTGGGTAGGCCTCACGGAAAGGAAGAGACGATGAAGGCGACGCCGTAGCTAAGCTCAGAGGCGCAGGTGCTGGTGCACGAGCACGCCCAGGGGCAGGCTTGATTGGACTGAGCATTGACTGTCGGGTCACAGGCTGTTGGCTCGCCGGGTGCTGGCTGGGCACCACTGGTGGAGGACCGGGATTATAGATCCGCGGCGAGAGGGGCGGGTTATCAAACTCATAGGCTCGGGGTGTAGCCGCAGCCGGCGAAGCCATTGGGGATGATATGGCCATTTTGCGGAGGGCCAGACGTGGGGAGCGCACCTTGCTCGGATCTGGATTCGCGCGGGAGCCCGAGTTGAAGAGTTTTGACAGGCGGGAACTGTTGAATCCCTTTGTCGGGGATTTCAACGGCGCTAGAGAGTTATCAGAGCCATGGGAGCCACGATCCGTGAATGGATTTGTGAGCTGGCTGTCCGGGGACTGGGCATAAAACTCTGGTTCCTTCCCGGACACATCGGGGGCTGAGGCCTTTTTGGCATCGTGCTCCATGACAGCAGCATACAGCATCTCCATCTCATCCTGGGCTCGCTGTCGGTCGGTGGCGACGATAGACTCGTCGACGGTCAACATGCTGCCGTTGACAGAAGGTTGAGAAGGTCTGGTACTCCTGTTCAATGAACCCCAGGACTTGAACCCACTTGATTTGGGACTGGGAAGATTGTGTGACATAGGAGAAACTGGGCTGGGATCCATGCTGACAGGCGGTCTGGCAGGCTTCAGCATCTCCATATGCAGTGTATAGTTGGAGGACTGGACTGTCCGACGTAGACGACGTCCGACAAACAGAAGCAGAGCTAGGATGACAGCAACGAAGATCACGTAGGCGCCAGCAATACTCCCAATCTGAATTGCGAGGAGTGGTTTGTCCACGATGCGAGGAGCATCCGGTTGGGCACGTTGGATCTTTTGAACCCCGAAGACCGGGGTGATATGCAGGGTTAGAAAAGACACACGCAAAAAGAAGGCAACCGGGGAGGGAGTCATTTCCGGCGCCTGTGTGATTTATAAAAGAGGAGAGAAAAGGAAACAAAATTATGAGAAGGTGCAGTCACTTTTGATCGACATGTCGAAGCAGCAGACGAATCTCACTCGAGAGATTGAGGTGATACATGTTCCTCTGTGATGGGGGCGGCAGGGGAGGGGTTTCGTATAAGAGAAGCTTATAGGATGTGACGAAGTGAAGAGCCGTCAAGAATTGTCGAGTTTGCGCCTGTCGTTGGTCACAAATACGCGCCCTCATGCACGATCGTCACTTGGCGGCGGCCACTCACAGAGCAGCTGAGGGGCTTGGCGAAGATCAGGTGAGCTCTATACTTCACCTCTATCAACATCATCTATTAACATCAACATTCAGGGCTTCACCTCAGATTCATAGAAATATTTCCGTCTGAGCAGTGAATACCGACATGTCGAATGCCAACAGAGTCACTTCACTAGTCTGGAAAGCTACTTCCCAGCTGTGGCCCATCTCAACTCATTCAAGTGAGCTTGAACAGCCCTAAAAGATCAAAAAGATCAATGTTTCTTGCGAGATGACGCGAAGTGACGTTGTTGTCCATAAGGTAGTCGGCCTCGAATGCTCCTTCTCTCTTCGTCACTTCTTCTCTGTCATCATTTCACTTCCTCGCATCTCTCATCTCGCATCCCACATATCACATATCATACCACTATCCATCACCGTCATCGCTATACGACGTTGTTCCATTGCAATCCATTACAACTCATTTCTCTCTCCACCAACCACCCGCTGAATGGGTGCCAAGATCTCCGCTGTGCACGGCGTAAAATCAGACCACTTTTATGACCAGGGCAATGCGATAAACGAAATCTGGGTTGGAGACGTCGAAATCATATCCCGCCTCCCCTTCGGAGACTCAGACCTCGAGCAAGCCGGCTGGCCAGCAGGAGGGTGGCCCAAAATACCCTGGCATCAATTTGTCATTCCAATGCGTAAACGAGACGACATGTCCGAATCGTTCCTCGGGATAAACCCCCTCCAGCAGTTGATAATTGGCTGCCGACACATGGATATCTTGGAATATACACGGGAATTGATTGGTGCCTTGCATACATACTGGGTTCCTTTCTCCTGTCCATCGGCTTTGGGCTTTACTTGATCTTCGTTTCCAATGTCGTTTGTGCCCTCCATGTACGTCGGGGTTACAATGCTATGCCCAAGCAGCAACGAAATCTGTCTGTTATGGGCATTGTGTACCGACGTTCAATCTGCCGCCCTGTCATGTATGCCTTCTTAAAGTTGGCGTTCAGTGCGCTTTTCTTCGTCTTGGGGATTCCGGGCGTTGTGGCAGGAATGCAGCGGTTCAATGCTGGCATGTACGTCTTTATTAACGCGGCTGTCATCTGTCTGGGCTTCCCCACGATGTCAATTCTGTTCTTCCTTTACTTGATGTACTGGTCGAGACGGCGACCCAGTGCTGTGGATAATGAGGCTGTGGGAACTCCAAGGAATGCTGTGTTTTCTCGGGATATGAGTAATCCTGAGGTTACTGAGGCAATGAGGGCTTGCGGCGTGGATTTGGTCTTCCTGCATAGCGTCATTGAAGCTCTGGGGTCTGACGAACCCCTGTTCGTCATCGTGCAGGCCGATGTGCATGCCAATGGGGCTGTGTGAAGAGTCTGTGTTGAAAGTTTGACATCGCATGGATGGGGTTTTTCTGCTTTAGTCACATCATTATCTAGAGCCATTAGTCTTGGGGCCATGCCCCAAGACCTTGCTGTACCAAGCCCAAGTACCCTCCGCTCAAAGAGAGATGAGGAGAGTATATCAATCAAATTTTTATCCGTATCCAGCCGGTTCAACATCCAATATTGTACACTATATCAAAAAGAAAGAGTAAACACTTATGACTTGGAGAATAAATCCCTCCAGAGTTCTTTCATACCATACCCCTTCGCCTTATCTTCATCACGAACCCGCGCGGACTGTGCCATACCTAGAGACCCAAACGCGCTCGAAGCCGGCGTAACAGTCGACGACGGACGAGCGCGCTCCGTCGCCCGACGTTTAATCTCTTCCGCCAGCTGAGGCGCAACCTCAGCAAAGCACGCATTGAGCTCTCGCTCGAGATTGAGGTATGCTTTACGGGCGGTAGGCGGTGCTTGGAGGTTGTACGAACGTGCAAGGGAATTGATCTGTTTCACGGCGAGTTCATGATAAGCACGCTCAATTGCGAGGTAATTTGGATCTCGCAACGGAGGAAGATGGGCGAGGTCTTCGGATGGTTTTTCACTGTTCTCGTTGCTTGGGGAGGACTCGGCTCTGTGGACTATTCGGCCATCTTCGTTGATCTCGGAAACGGATGGTTCTTCGCGCAGGGAAGCTTCCAGCTTGGCTTTCTCGGCTAGCCTTGTTTCGGCGGCTGCACATGCTTTTGCTCGGTTCATTTGCGCTTCCAGGGATCCTCCTTTGCTGGAGATTAATATGGCTGCATGTCTCTTCCAGTCTGCCCGGAGACGGCTGCGGAAGCGACTGGTTTCCGTGGCTAGTTGCTGCTGCTTTTCGATCCATGGTGGTATAATCTCCTGTTGCTGGATGATCTTATTCATAAAGTATTCGGTCGTATCAATGAATGCGTTATTCGCATTATGATCCGTCTCGGTGTTGACACCCTTGCCACGCCGGATCGACTTAAATTGTCCGCGGGCAATGGCATCTTCAATCCGTTCTTCTGCCAGTGACGACAGACCCGAAATGGAGATTGGCATGCTTCGCGCACCGGGCGACAGGTTTTCTCGCATTTCACGGCGCATATTCTCACGCTCTTCCTCGGAGAAGCCAGGCGCTTGACTCAATGTATAGGTAGATGTGCGCTCCTTCGCCTCAGCCAAGCGATGACCGCGAGACTTCTTTGGTTTCGGGGCCGGTTGGAGGTTGACCGGTTGGGGGATTTTGTAGGGCATGCGGATTGGTTTGCTTGCGTCGTCTAGCATGCGCAGAGTTGTATCTTCCACCCTTTCCTGTCCTGTCCATGCAGGCGCAGCGGCCATCTCTCTTGTGCCTTGGCCTGCACCAGCCTGTGATGGAGTATGGGTCAATGAGTGGTCGGTTGGAGATTAGGTAGATTACTTACTGGCATATTAACTATAGAGTGAGCTGCCGCATACTCGCTCTTAAATGAAGCCGCAGCTACTCGCTCTTCGAGCTGTTTCTTCAATTCTTCTGAGAACCCGGCATGCTCGATGTTACGACGCGCAGACCGTCCACCTTCTAGCATTGCATCTTCGGTCATCTGGGCCAGACGTCGCGTCATCGCACTATCCTGTTCCTCATTTTCATTCTCATTTCCATTCTCATCTTTGGTCTGTTTATCTTCTGCCTTGGCCGTAGACGCTGAGGACGTCTGGTTGCGTGGGCAAGCTGCGGAGAACCGCCTGGACAAAGACAAAGGAGCTGTCGAAGCTCTAAAGGTGTATATTGATGAAACACCTCGAAGCTGCGTTGGCAAGATGTGTCTCCCAGTCATATTTGACTCAAAATAGCTATCAAAAAACTCAGAAATAATGTACAGACATAAGAACAAAGAAGTGGCAAGCTGGTGGCCGATAAACTGCTGACTCATCCACCTCCGCGGAGTCAAAACTTGGATTTTGTTTGGCGAAGACTTCCCGTCGCCGGCGCCAGTTTCTCAACGTCAGTCTCGTCCACGATCATTCAAGGCATCTTGCCTCCTGCCGTACCGCTTACTATCCTCGCTGCCATTCCGCCGAACCTCATAATTTCCCACCATGGCGCCCAAGGGTTCCCTTTCGACCCGGCTCAATCCAATGCGTCTGAACACCATCAATCACCTCCGTGTTCGCCGACCGAATCAGAATGAGCAGAATCCCTGCGTTACAGTGATGTCTTCCATGCTGAGTACGTTCATACCAGTATCATTGCGCTGCCAGTGGTGTTGGTCTCCAACCGCCCTATCTTCGCAATTGGATGGTCCATGACATGAATTGTCACAAATTATACACGGTAACTAATAATACATCCTTACAATAGACTGCTGGGCATCTTCTGGCTATGGTGCAGAGGGATGCGCCGCTCTGGAGGCTCAATTGCGCAAGTGCATGGACGCACCGGTATGTCCAACCCAACTTCGCCCTTCCTCGGAACTCTCCCACTAACAAGCAATTTGTACAATCCAGAAATCCCAGGAAAAGAAGAAGAACACCGTCAACTACCACCTGATGAGAATGTACCCCAAGGTCGTCGGCCCGCGCAAGAAGGACGGTGTCCTGGGTTAAATGTTAATTACGGACGGATTGTTCTCGGTATTGCATCGGGGGCTTAGCAGCAGAAGCGAGTTGTCCATCTGGAGTTATTGGGTTTCTTTTGATACACTTTTTTGCAACCCCTCGATCCCCCTCTTGAAAGATTTCCGGGTGGCTATTGCATCATTGGCTATGGCTAAGGGAGTTGGGCTTTTTGCTCATATGTACAGTATATAACTATGTGGGATATGGAATTACCTGTCAAAACAATTGATTATACTCTTATTTCATGCTATTTCTAGGTAATAAGGGGCATGTCTTGCTCTTCTCAAATTGCTTCGAACTTCAGAATCAATTTGTCACCTTGTGGCTTGACGGTATAAGCGTCGATTGCTTCAATATTGTCGTCGTTGACAATAATGGTGCGGAAATTAGTGTATATCGCAGCGACGGCCAACTTCATTTCTGTTGAGCAGCTGTTAGCCTGAGTTTTTGGGGCTCATCGTCAATCCGTACCTTGCAATGCCAGATTACTCCCAACACACATCCGCCCTCCACTTCCAAACGCCCAGAACCACCGACGTCTCTCATCCAGCTCAGCAGCTGAGTTTTCTTCAACCAGCCACCGCTTCGGCTGCCAGCTCTCCGGGTCGGGGAACACCTCGGGGTTGCGGTGTAGAGAATAAGCTTGAGCATTCACTCTAATGTTAGGCGGAATATCCCCATACCCAGCCAAAGTGCAAGGCGGAGATGGCGTCACTCGGGGCTGGATACCCGGGATGGGAGCATGGAGTCTCAACGTCTCCGTCACAATGGCTTCCAACAAGGGTAGGTTATCAATTGCCTTGGCCGACGGGAGCCCTGCAGACTTCGGATAGGAGATCCGAGGATTTAGAGACAACAGCTCTTTGCGGAGTCGATTCTGCACATCTGGATTCCGGGAAAGTTGCCAAAGCAAATACGTGAGACCAACCGCGCTGGTTTCAAACCCTGCTGTCAGCTGGTCATACATCTCGCAAGCAATATCGAGTCGCTGCTGGGCTTTGTCCACTTCCGCGACGCCCTTCTTTGCGGAATCTTTGTCTAGAGCTTGTTTCAGCTGCTTGTACACGCTGGGCTCAACGCCCGGCTCGGTTGACGCGATCAATTGATCTCCTCTGTCGCACAGGTCTAAAGCCCACGCATCGAGCATTGCATTGGCATCATCACAGTACTTCGGTACCACCCGCAGACCGACACATCTCAGCCAGCCATCCAGATAAGGGACCTCCTGCGCATAGAACTCAAATGGCTTTCTGCACATATACAAATGGAGCCAGTGTTTCCGTAGGGACTCGTCTTGTAGGAAATTCGTTCCGTTCTGCAGACCGAATAGATAGGATGAGACGAAGTCCATGGTCAGCCCTTGGTTCAGATCATGCACATCAACTGCTTTGTCAGACGAAGCTGCTTCGTGGAGAAGCGGTAGCAGACGGTCGAAGACGACTGCATTGGACACGACCCCCAGATGAGGAGATGTCTGCAAGGTTGACTTGGAGTAAATGTTGGACAACATCCTCTTCCGGTTTGAGTGTGCCTTGCTTCCGGTCATGGTGAACATGCTCACTGTTCTATTGCGGCTGGTGAGTCATTCGTCTTTCTGGCATGGGGGATACGTTCATACTAACCCAAATGAACCGAAGACTCGTGGATACCAGTCATGTTTCTCGAATCCGCCTGTGTAGACAGACTTGATTCCGCCGTCGACGCAGTTGATGGAGATCTCGGATGGTCCCAGTCTGACAATCGGACCTAGCTTCTCATGGACTGCTTGTATGGTTCTGTTGTTCCGGCTTGTGAATCGCCTCCATAGCATCCATGCTGGGGAGATGGGGGCACTCCAGTGGGCATTGGGGATCTTGGACAGTGGCGATAGAAATGCTGGATATATGATCACTTTGTAGATGACGAGGACAACCAGGCCTGTTATGGCCAGTGTGGTAACTGACAAAGTCATGTTGAATAGAAGGAAAGAGTTGTCCTTCTTCCACTCGGACTGGTCTCTCTTCGCTCTCGGTAATGATCTGTAGGGGAGAGGAATAAAGTTGAGGCCCGAGGGATAGATAAGGCACTTCTATACAACGGGTGCTAAATGCTAGACTAGCCAACGCCCATCCGTGTATTACAGGTGGTGCCGAGGGTGATCCCTAATTGCAAGATTAACCTAGCTCCCCAATATCGGCTTTTAACTCGCTCCGATTCGTCTCTACCTTTGCCGACGGCCAAGGTTTAGGTAATTGGGTCCCGCGCTTGGAGGTAGTTACAATGTAAGGAGGGGATCATGCACGTTATAGTTCGAATAGTAGAAATAGCTGCGTCCAACGAGAACTGCGTTATTACTCCTCCCCGGGAATGTGATAAGAGATAAGGGGACAGTCAACGGTTGCGACCGAAATGCTAATATTGATTGACCGGACATACGTATATACCCTGGTCCATAAGATGAAATATCCATTCCATATTTCCTTCGCTCTCCTTTTGACCAAAGTACCACATCATCAGGAGGTATGAGTAAATATCACCCCTATGTATAAGAGCGCATTGGCCGCAATTGTCTCATCCAATCTGCACATGCATATACAGTAGGTGACTAGGTTGACTATGTAATTTTATTCCGGCATTTAGAGAATGAATGAACACCTAAAAAAAGATGAACCCAGCTCCATATATTGCTTTGTTTAGTCGAAAAAGGATCATTTTCAAGCGAGCCCTGGAGGCGGCCGGTATGTGCTTACGTCATAGCCAGCAACCCGCAATTGTTTATCAAATTGTTCAGTAGTTATGTCCTCAGACGATCAACAATTGTCGCATAAATCATCTTTCGATATACTTATCACTAGTCCAATGGGATCCTTTGTTTATGCGTTGTTGCCTACACTGAACTATTCTCTTGCATAAAGCCAAAGCACGACAGTGGCGGGGCTGACACCAGGATGATCTAAAATCCCAAACACTTCATTCACAGATAGCACCTTCCTGCTTTCAAGATGCTGTCCGATCTCCCCTCAGAGATAATCTATCACATTGCAACATATCTCCCAACAGCCAATGCATTGGCCCATCTAGCCCAGACATGTCATCGACTGAACAAGATTATCACCGCCGAAGACTCGAGGATCTTCCGAGCCTTTGTTCAAAGCAGATTTCTGGCTGTTAAGACACCTCCGTATTGGAAAGATGCGGCTCAGGCCCTGACTTCCCGGTCCCGGGCTCTGGACAGGAAAGCCATCATCGGGCGATTCGTTGTGCCATCTGGAACTGCTATCAAGATCGGTTGTGATGAGGTCTCACGTTTAGACAATCCGACCTTGGGATACCGGCCTGTGATCGACTCATACGAAGTGTGGAATGGTAAAGGCTGGGCTGATAGGAAAGAGGTACTCGCCTGGGGTGCTGCCAACCAGCTGGTTATGAGGTTCAAGCAAACTGGTGCTCATCCTCAAGAGAAGTGGGTCATGTTCAATGATGTTGAGGATGTCAGCAGCTATGATGATATCTCTTCCTTGCATCTTCTATCCTCGAGACCAGAATACAGCCATGATACCGATATCGAGCATCTTATTTTTGGTCGAATCCGAGGTGACATTGTTCACATTGCAATTTCACCGAAAGACGCCACCCACAGCTACAAGAAAAAATTCCTCACACATGGACTAAAACTCGACAACACAGATCTAAGTGACGACCCGGACCCTGTTCTGGCAGCTCATTTTGACAACGGATCCGTCGCCCTCTACCACACAGCAACAGACGAAGAACAAGTCGAACCGTTCACATGGCTCCGCCCAAACGGCACGCTACGAAACAAATACTCAAAACTGTTATCCCCATCCCTAGTCGCAGTATCAACAGGAGACATTAAAGAATCCCTATGCATTTCAAAAGTCACACCTAACGGCATTTTCCCTTGCCGAACAGTCAGCATCAACAGCCTAAACTCCGACTTCACAAGCCTATCAACGAAGGCCAACATCGGCGCCATCGAACCTCTCAACACCCACCCCCTCGCCGGTCCCCCAGGCGAAGTCTTCCTAGCCGCATGGGACGACTTCACGGTCCGACTGCACGACCTACGCTCTCCACGACCCTACGAAGTCGCCTACAAAGACATAACAGACCTCAATCCCATCTACAGCCTCCACACATTCGGACACAACCACTTCCTAGCCGGAGCTGGCGGCGAAGCCATCGTTAAGATCTTCGATATGCGCATGTGCAATACGTACAGCTATCTCGATGCGCAGGTACCCAGTCCGTCTCAAATGCATACCAACCAACCCAACCCCGGCCCCAACCCTAACGGCAAAAGTACAACCAATAAAATAGCCACGGGTTCTCCTCTCCAGTCACAAAAGGACTTCTCAGTCTTTCTCTCTAATCCCGCACCCGTCCCACGCACCTCCCGAACCCGTCGGCGTCTCCACTACCGCGGTCCAATCTACACAATGTCTACACCATCTCCATCCTCACCAACCGTGTACGCAGGCATCGTCGACGGAGTCGTGAGCCTAGATTTCGCATCTACAGATGACCTAACCGGATCGCGGAAGGGGTGGTACGAGGATAATCTGGGGTTGGGACTAAATACCGGTCCAGGACCGTCATCTGATGTGACTCGAGATGCGATTGATCTGGCTGGGTATGAGCGTCCGAATGCAGATAGTGATAGTACTACGACTATTACATCTAAGTTGAGGAATCAGCGGGCGTTTTGGGAGATTCCTTCTTCTGATGAGGGACTTGAGATTGTTACTGGTTGGGATCGGAGGTGGAAGCCTTTGGAGGAGGCTGGGGCTTGGAGGAGGAGGGATTGATATGGATGTGATTACAACAGGGGGTTATAAATGTGTACACAGTGCTATGAAGTATTGGACAGTTTCGTTACGAAAGCCTTGTAGTGAGTGTACCGTTTCATGCATTGTTTCCCCCCTGCTCTAGCCTCTCTTTTCCCCTCTTTTTTGCCCATTTTTGAGTGCCCCGAATTAATCACCTAGATCATATAAAGGCAGGGGTGTGAAATGACTTATGACCCCTGCTGTATGCATGTTCTGGGTTGATTTGATACATACTCTGTACGTGGAGTTTAATAAGGCTAGACGGATTTAGTAAATGCATGTATGTACTCGGAAGCTAGAAGGGTTGTAGAGGAAAAAGAATCCCAAACTTTTGATTATAAGCTAAGTAAGCAAAATGTGGATCCAACAGCCTTCTCTGAAGCTCCATGTGCGCCGTGCTGAGTGAAATTGGAAAAGTATGAGGGAAATACACGTGTGGTATATGGAAAACCTATCTCCAGCATTTATCCACCGCAGCAAGCGTTGATGGTTCCTGCGAGCATTGCAGTAACCAAGTAAAAGTGAGTTCCCCTTCAAGACAGAAGCCAGGCTTGGGGGGATTCCTTCATAGGATTTGGTGGCATATTTCCTGAGTGAGGGCTCTGTATAAACCAGATATTATGGCATAGCAATGCAATGTGGGGAAGCGAAGAACGATCCGTCGTTTAGTCGTCAAACTTGAAGGACTTGCCGCCAGTGATATCAATGGGGCCGCCGCGGTATGAGCCGCGCTTCTTCTTGTTCTTCTCCTTGGTGAATCCCTTGCCGCGAGTCACGGAAAGGTCCTGGAAGGCGCGGTCTGCGTACGCGTACGACATATAGTCGTTGGAGGGGTGGTCGTGGGGCAGTTCACTCAGCAGAGCCAGAGGCGTAGGGCGGGCTCCGGTGTGCTTCTTCTTGCCTTGGCCGTTGAACGGAGCAGGGCTGGCACTTGAAGAGGGGGCCTGCTCAAATTTCACGGTCTTCTCGACAACGACGGGGGCAGCTTCGAGTGTGTTGCTGGTGTCAGATGAAGAGTCGGAGTCGCTGGAGTCGGATTCAGGGAGGGGGTCTTCTTTGCATCCTTCAATGCCACCTTGGATTTCTTCTCATCTTCCGAGTCGGATGAATCAGAGTCAGACGAGTCGGAGTCGGACGAAGAGCTCGAGGAATCGGATGAAGAGCTAGAGGAGTCGGATGAAGAGCTCGAGGAATCGGAGTCGGAGCTAGAAGAGTCCGAAGAAGAAGAGGAATCAGACGAGGACGAAGAAGGGTCCTTGGAAGCCTCCTTAGGAGAGACCTTGGCTTTCTTGGCCTTGGGACTGTCATCCTCAGACTCAGAAGAGGAGTCGGAAGAGGAGCTGCTGGACTTGGCCTTGCGCTTCACGCCGGAAGGCTTCTTGGCAGGAACGGGGGCCGCGGGGGACTTGTCATCGTCCTCATCGTCGGCGTCGCTGTCGGAGCTGGAACTCTCCGAGCTGGAGGAAGAAGAGGAAGAAGAAGAGGAGGAAGAAGAAGAAGAGGAAGAGGAAGAAGAGGAAGAGGAAGAAGAGGAAGACGACCTAGCATCTCCCATTTCAACGTCCGACTCGCTATCGCTGCTGTCGGGGCTGGTCGAGGCAGCCTTCTTCACGGCAGAGGCCTGGAAGAGGTCGAGCAGGGAAGCAACATTCTTGTTATCAGTCTTGTTGCCCGATTTGACCAATTCCTTGTTGAAAGTGGCGGCGGTCTGAGGGAAGTTCTCGGCGAGGAAAGCAGCAACCGAGGCGATCAACTGGGGAGGAACAGTGTTTACGCTCTTGGGAGACTGAGGAAGGCATTGTCAGATCGATTCTGCAGATTGTTCAAATGAGTAACATACCTTGGCCGAAGCCTTGACTGAACTTTTAGCCATAACGACAGAATACCGGATCAACGCAAAGAAAAGGTCAAACGGAGGACTATATATGATGAACTTTCGCCAGGAACCAAAAAAAAAAAAAGAAAAGAAAAAAGTATAGGAGGCGGTGAGGAATGGCATCACGGTGATTGGCGATCCAGGGCGGTAACAGTCTAGCCTTTCACGTGGATTCAACGGCAAGGACTATACTCTTGAGCGAACTGGGAGTTGTAGAGCATTGAGAGTGATTCACCCTTATTTAGATGAATAGAAAAGACAATCGCCTAACAAGATACTCAACTGAGGAATATCATATATATGCAATTCAAGTCAATTTTGACAAATAACTCGGCCTGATAAATAAGGCCAACATGCAGCAGGTAACTTAACGTGCCTCGGGAACCTACATGTAACATCATTTTGAGATATGAAAAGAAGAATTCTATTGTTTTTACTCGGTCACATTGAAGTCGTCACTGTCTATGGAGGTTGCATACCTGAGGTTGGGCGCCGGATCAACTCGATAACCCGCGCCAAGCTCTCCGCCCTACGCCCACCCCAAACAGATGAGCTCGGCACTGTCTCGCATTACCCCAGAGCGCCCACCGCAAGTGCTTTTCACTTTGTTCTACCTTACCGGCTCACCTGCATTGTCACTCAGCGGATCTCAATTCCCTCGGCGCGTGGTGTGGATCCCGACCCTCCGGACCATGTCCCCTTGATCTCGACGCTACCCACCAGTGAGCTCCGTGTCCCTCCACGACACAATGAACGGCCGAGACCGTCCCCGCGGACCTCCGCCAAATCGCGGGCCTGATCCGCGTGTAAGCCCAAGTGATAGCAACCTGTCAAAAGCGGACCATTTCGACGACGAGAAGAAGCGCATCATCCATAGTTGCTATGCAAAGAAGGACGCTGACGGTACCTGTACGTATCCTGAGAAACGACTTTCTTTGGTTTTTACAACACATCCCTGGTTCTAGCCAGGAGCTGCTTGAGCGACGCATGGCGAAAGTGACGTACAATTCGTCCGGACAAGTCGCATCGCCGCTCAACATGCCTCGATGATAGATTCCGAACCGAGTTGCCACTTTTGGTCCTTTGGACTGCTGCTAACTGCTTTACTTATAGTGGTCGAGTCCTACATCACCCACGTCCGCATCGTCGAGGATGCAGCCCACCCCTCCAGTCCTTCCCCGCCAAACGCAGCACCGGAGAACAAGAAACCTCGTGTCATCATCGTTTCGGTGCGAAGGTCAGGTCGGGTTCGTATGCACAAAGCTCGTGAGAACAACGATGGATCTTTCTCAATTGGAAAGACCTGGATGCTCGACGACTTAACTGCGATCCAATCATTTTCCGCCTTCGTCCCCCAATCACCAACAGAACAACAACAGAAGGAATGGGCTGGACACGTTGGATTCACAGTCACGATAGGAAAGCCTTACTACTGGCATGCCAGAACCTCCAAGGAGAAGGAGTTCTTTATTGGAAGCTTGGTCAAGATCTTCAAGAAATACACCAATGGAAGAGTCCCAAACCTCATCGGCTTCGATGAAAGGGAGCGCCAACAACTGTTAGGGCCGGGACAACCTGGACAGTCAGGGCCGTCGAGCGGTCCCCCGTCAAGAGGAGCTGGGGCAAGTCCTGCGGAGGGTGCAGTGCCACCTTCACTACAACCGTCATACCGAGGTCGTGATCCTGGTCGCGATGCACCGCGAGAACTACCCCGAAGGAAGCCTTCTGAAGATCCCATCCCTCGTGCACAAAAGAGCCGCGAGCAGATGTCCCGACCATCTACAGGTTCTCGGCCGTCGACCGGCCATGGAAAACCGGCACCATCACCCTTCGACCTGCCCAAAGCGTCTCCATCGGGCCCTCAAGAGTTGCAACCTCCCCCACGCGCAACCGAGCGTCTCGCCTCAGACACAAAAGGCAAAGATACCCCTCCCGGTTCTAGCCATAGCGGGATTCCAGATTCACTACGACCAGCCTCCTCCCGCAGTCAGGATCACGGTCCCAAGCCTCCAGCTTTTGCCACCCAAGGTCCTTCAGACAAGTCCCCAGAGTTGGTGCGCAGCACCGATGGACTTCGTCCCATTACACCTGCCTCCGCCGGCGACAGTCGGGATGCAGTCCCAAGCCCAGTTAGCAGCTTCGGGCAAAGGTCACCGCAACGCGATGGTGGTGATAAACCGTCTCCATTGAATCAACCGCCCTTGCCTCAAGAAAGAAGTGTGCCAGAGAGCCTATCAGTTGCAGACCAACTAGAGTCGCGAGAAGCCTCTTACTCACCCGGAATCGAGGACCTGGTCGCGGAACCGGCTGCTTTATACGCTGCCAATATGGCATCAGAGGAGCCTGCTCAACCTGTTCAGCCCGTTGAGTCTGCTAAAGAAATTAGCCCTGCTGAAACCACCCCTACAGTAATCTCTCCTATAGAGGAACCCTCATCTGAGCCCAATTCTGCCTCGGTGGGAGAACCTGGAGAGCTCGACCCACATCGTCCAGGCCTCGGTCCCATGATCAAGAAGAAGTCAGGCAAAGACATTGCAGGTGCATTCAGAAAAGCCGCAAATGCTTACGGTGGTTTCAAACCTAGACCTGGTGGTGCTGGTGAGCGACTGCTGGCAGCCGCAAAGAAGTCACAAGCTGAGGAAGCCGGACCCGATGGTATCACCGGCGTTGTTCCGGCTCCCTCGCTTACCCGGTCTGCGACTGATCCTCCCCAAAGTCCAGTGGCAGAGAAATCAGAGAAATCCGACAAGGATCTGCAGCAGCCACCCTCTGGACCTGAAACACCAACTGTGGAGATCACAGAACCACAGCTTGATGAAGCTCCAGTTGCTCCTACGGTGCCCCCTGTACAGATCCCTGACTCGTCCAAGAACACTCTCACGGATGTTGTGCTGGTTGAGAACCGCTCGAGAACACCATCTCCATCTGGCCAAGGACCTCGTCGCAGACGTCGTGTGGACAATACATTGAAATATTGCCAGGCCCTTGGAATCGATTCGGGAGTTCTTGATGGACGCGGTATTGACTTTGATGATATCCTTTCCGATCTGGGATGGAACGGCCGGTTGGCCGATGAGCAGAAGATTGAGGATCTGGAAGCAGATGTTCGTCGTGAAATTGGCCGCGTCGAGGCCACCAGCTGGCTTGGCAATCTTGAACAGCAGGAAGGAAAGGTTGAGCAACTTGCCAGTCTTATCGACAGAACTATTGAGGAGTGTGATGAGCTTGATGGACTATTGACCCTTTACTCCCATGAGTTGAACGTGAGTTTGGGTTTGGAGAATTTGGAATTGATCATCAATCCGCTAACGAGAAATTATGACAGACTCTCCACGAAGATGTGGCGTACATTGAAGCTCAAGGCCAAGGCCTGCAGGTACAGACAGCCAATCAGAAGCTTCTTCAGAACGAACTCCAAAACCTATTGAAGACTCTCTCAATCTCTTCGTCTGAGCTAAGACCACTTAAGGAGGCTTCATTGAGCAACCTCGATGGTCTCAAGGACAGTGAAAACGCTCTGTCGACCTTGTACAAGGCCATGCTCATGATCGACTCCGACATTGGTCAAAACAAGAAGCGTCAGGTAGACTCCAGCGTCGGTGTCTATGCCGATACTGAGATTGGCCAAATGCGTGCAATCAAACAAAAGAAGGAAGAATACCGCTCTACTGCCCTAGTTTTCCTCCAGCGTCTGAAGCAATTCATGGCTATGGCTTTCAAGATGGCAGAACAAAAACGAGCCGATTCGACGGCAAATGGTGCCAAGGATGCAATGAAGCTTGACACTGTCGCACGTGGCCACTTCCGTCAAGAGATCTGGAAGTACAATGCCCTGATGCTCTTTGCTAAAGAAGTTAGCATGGCAGAATGGCATGGTCTGGTCGGCCTCTACGAGCAACAGTCCAAGCCTTCGTACCAGGGTGACTTCCGGGACAACAACCTGGCTTGGAAGAAAATCGCTCGCAAGCCCACTGGAGATGAACAGGAACTACTCTTTACCCACCAAGAGAAGGAGAAGGAAACTGAGGGTATTACTATGGCCGCGCGGAAATTGACCGTGCGACGAGGCAAGACAGTACGAGCCGCCGCTGGTCTCCGTATGGCGTCCGACGAGAAGAAGCAAGGCAGGGTTGAGCCATGCGAGGCCTTTTCGGGTACATTGCGTGAGACACTGAAAATGATGGCTCAGGAACAGAACTTCATTGTTCAATTCTTCCACCTCGATTCTCTTTCCAGCGCCGAGTTCTCTGATCTAGTGTCATCATCAACTCCGGAACGCCGAACGTGTCCCGACTTCTCTGCCAGCCAGTCGCACGACCCTGATCGTGGGATGGCGAAGCGAGTGGAACAGATCATGGACGAGATCTATTCCTTCTGGCCCAATGACATGCAGAGCCTTGTGGATTGGGCGATGCAGGCTGATCCTCTCCAAGGAATCGGTATCCTCTACGCTTTGGAGACCTCCATGGCCGACTTTGATGACACAAATCAAGAGTTCATCCTTCACTCGCTACAAAAGATCCACTCTCGCCTGATGGGGTTGTTCAACCGATTCGTCGATGAACAGATCCGAGGTATCGAAGACACCAAAGTCAAGGTGAACAAGAGAAAGGGAGTAATCTCCTTCATGCGGGTATTCCCCAACTTCTCCAACGCAGTCGAAACAATGCTCTCAGGCCCATCCGGCGAAATGTGCGACATCCGCGTCAGCGTCAACGACGCCTACGACCGCATCAACCGCGCAATGTGGGAGTCCCTCAAATTCATTGCCAAGGAAGCCCCCGGCCAACCCCCAGGCGTCGCCACCGGCGGCGCCGGAGATCCCGAAGACAAAGAAGTCCTTAACTACCACATCCTCCTAATCGAAAACATGAACCACTACGTCGAAGAAGTAGACGTCCACAACATCCCCTCCCTCGAACGCTGGACAGACCGTGCCCACCAAGACTTCCAAGAACACATGAAGCTCTACCTCGACTCTGTCATCCACCGCCCGCTAGGCAAACTCATCGACTTCGTCCAATCAATCGAGAACCTCCTCGCTGCCGGTAGCAACCCAACCGACATCGCATCCCGCGCTAGCCACTCCCGCATGGTGGCCAAGAAGGTCCTCTCCTCGTACGACAACAAGGAAGTCAAACGTGGCATCGAGATGCTGCGCAAGCGTGTTGAGAAGCACTTTGGTGATGCTGATGATCCTGGTCTCAGCCGTAGTCTAGTTCTCAAGGTTCTCCGCGCTTGCGAGCAGCGGTATGAGGATGCTTATGACCGGACGCGCCGTATCATTGATACTGTTTATGAGGGTCAATTAGATCTGGATTGGCGTAAGGATGAGACTCTTAGCATGTTCCAGAAATGAGTGGTGAATTATGACCTTCTTTTTCGATTTCTTTTTCTTTTTTGGTTCTTGGGTTCGAGTCATGGCGAGTGGGGTTAGGGGTTGTATACATAGCGCATACGTATATCAAGACAATGCCAGGCAATTCTTGGCTTTTATATTTTGTTTGGTTTGGTGCTTGTCTGGGCTCTGTACCACTACGCTTTTATAAATGATCTTGGGAATATAAGCCTAAATGAGTACTTTCCATGTAGTACCCACCCTGCATAGTACTGTAGACTATTTACAGTTAGCTTGTCGGAAGATATCAGTTGTGTGTCTACCCTTGTTTACTTAGCATCAAACGAGACAAATGATCTAGTTATGAATACAGTGCCCTGCCCCTTCCCACTTCGTCCCTTGTTCCTTATTTTCTTAGCTGTTCTTTTCAGGTCCTCACTCTAAGGGTGTCTCGCTCTATGAGTGTTGGTTGGCTTTTGAAGGAATTTGTACTTTGTGGGTCGCTAGGAAGTAAACGTCTATACCCACCTCTCTCATTGCGAGTTAGGACTCTGTGGTTTGGTCGTGTGTGCTGATTTCCAACATCGACATGAATTACTGTTCAGCTGCATCATCTAGTCTACTCCCTCTCTGATAGTGTAGTATGTCAATGAGCGAGAGAGAGGGTGGTGTTCATGTTGTGATAGTCTTGATTACTCGTGGACGAGCTTGCCCGCGTTGATGCAATTCAGTTCTCCTCAACATTAATTATCTAGTCGTTACGTGTTGTTGTTGATGTTGGTGTTGTTTGTCTACACGTTCTGCTCATGGCTATATACGTTTTCAGCCTCTTCACGTGTGGCCAACGCTCTTGCCCTAGTTGATCTCAATGTTTTTCGCGTTATTCAAACAGCAGGATGCCCTAATCACGAGACTTAAGAAGTTGATTATGGACACCGATGCTGAAATCTAGACATGGCAACAGCTTCAGATTCGCAGGCCAAAGTTGGTTGTTTAAATCTGTCGCTCTGTATGTTTTTGAGACTGATCAAATCAGCTTGTCGGAGGAGTGGAAACGTGACAACTCATTGTATCTGACAAGAAACTCGCCTGGCACATGATCTTTATGTCGAACAATGTATGGGATCTTTATAGTTCTTGCTGATCAATTGAACCTGTTACTCCGTTCCGTTTGCCCATTGAGACTAACCAGACTGGCTTGCGTCAGTAACGTTTTGGCAGTTCCCTTGTACCTGGTCCCTTGCCCCTGGCGTTTCCGTGGTGTTCTACTTCATGGTGGAAATGATATCATGTTTTTATGAGCAACAAATAAACAATCATGCTTTTTATTTTAACACTTCGAGTTACGTCTTTTACGATCATTTCCAATGCGCATGTGACCTGTGATCAGGCCCGTGACATCTATAAAAATGAGTCTCGCAGTGGCCTGATATAAATCCCCAGATATGATATGATATCTAGCACAAGTTAAGTTAACGTGAAGTAAGGTGGTTTAGGGTGCCGAGATCCGCCGACCCACCGGTTCGAGGCTTCGATTTCAGGGGGTTTCAGATGTAGGAAAACTCGAATTGAACATATCACAGAGACCAGAAATATTAGGGGCGAATGACATTGGACTGTGGCTGTGGGCGTTAAAGACCACTGCATAATGTAGGTAGAACGTTAGATTCATTTACTGTGTATTGGGTAGTAGTCGGTATTTCAATCCAAGTAGAGTGGCTTTCTTTTATTCCTTTTTTGCTGGCTTCACAAAGGCCTAGATGCGATACATGCAGCTGAAGCAAGGTAGTTATCCTCCGGGCTGAAACTTGCCAATTAAAGATTGGTGAGAGTCGGTGTGGGGAGAAGTCCCAAGACTTGGATCGACTCTTAACTTTTAATCTTCTCCTTTCAGCTCTGCGCTCATTTCCCTGCCTCTCATTTTCCCTCACTTCTCTACTCATTCACTGTATCTTCTTCACAGTAAGTGTTTCCCCACGATTCTCGCCAAGGGGGTCTCCACTGATGTCCCAGGGGGGCACGGATCTCAATTGCGACACACCGGACCCTGCGAGGTGTCTCTATTGTGACCTCTTGTCTTTGTGTTCCCCTCCTGTTTCTTTCCGGACGCTGGACCCCTCCAGAGTCTCACTGATTGGCCCCTGTGCATCTCCTAACGATACTCCAGATCGTTGTCGCATAGCATTCCTCACCCCATTCCTGTCTTTTCTCCCTAGACCCGACAATCTGGAAACCCCCACTGCATGTCGCGTGTGATTGACTCGATTGACTTGAGTGACTCGGACGAACATTCCTCGAACGAACATTCTTCGAATTGAACACTTCCCCCGTCCCGAACCTTGCGATCGGATTGCCGCATCTGTGGGGACTGGCACGCCAGAGCCCCTCTTGAGCTCCTCTCGCGTCTGGACTAGAACACTACAGCCATGCCCTGGCGGCCGCTGCCTCGCATTGCCTTTGCCGTGGCCATATATCCCTTCCAGCCTTCTTCCCCGGCCGACCTACCATTAGAACTTGGCGATGAATTATACATAATTGAACAGGGTGGAACGGACGGCGAATGGTGTCGAGGATACCTCGTTGCGCCGCCGTCATTGCTAGCGGGATTGACGAGTACCAAAGGCCAAACTCTCGAAGCTCGCGTGTTCTCGGGTATCTTCCCGCGGAACTGCGTGGAGATTCGGGAAGTGCTCGGCGACGGCGATGGCCAGAAAGCAATGTTCAACGGTGATCGGAAGAGTGTCGACCGGCTGACCTTGTCCGGGCTTGAAGGAGACTTCATGTCCCGGAACAGTCTGGTGTACTCTGAGTCGTACATGAGTACCGAGGTATCGGATGCGGTGTTTGCGAAAAAGGGAAAGCCTGCCCATATTGTCATTCACAAGACCGACGAGCGAGACTTGTCCAGTCCGCGATCTGTACAGACATGGCGCTCGGGCTCGATCCCGCATACGCCCGTGTCCTTTTCTCCCCGCGACCCGAATGCACCCAAGCCAGCTGCTCCAGTTCCGATGCTAAAAATCGGCGATGAGACCCCGACTTCCCTCACAGAGCCATTGGTTGATGAGATCGCGTCATGCCTGCGCGAGTGGCATTCGACGAACTTGCATGAACTCCTTCTGACTCGGCAGTATGATGTGCTGGAGGAAATGTCTACAATTGTACAGGAACTAGATTTCGCGAGACGCCAATTACTACACAACGTTTTGACCGGCCAGGAGAAGGAAGCCTTGCGGGATGAGACTGTGTGGAAACTTGTCAAAGCCAACAAAATGCTCAGCGGAGATGTTATTGTGCGGGATCCCGAGCAGAGGGGCCGCTTGCTAACAGGCGAGGACTCTGCTATCCAACTTGCGAAGCTGCAGTCCGAGATGAGCATGCTGGATTCCCGTCCTACCTCGACTTCCGATGCCACGGCGCTTCACCATTTGCTACTGGAGATTAATGCGGTATCGGGCAATGCCCCGGGACCTGTGACTATCGGGATCCAGCTCTTTTCACGAACTGATTCCGGTGTATTGAGCCCGTTGTCGGAGACATTTAGTCTAGAGATCCCGTCTCCTGACAAGTTCATCAATATGAGCCAAAGCAGTAAACTGAAGACCCTTTTCACAGAATTGGCCGCCACAGATATCGGAGATGGATCTGCCAATGGGCGCCAGCTTTATCTACTTGCTACAGTCCGTGCTCCAGAGACACGATCCACCACTGATACAACCCCTGTTTCGAGATCTTCGATTTCACGGGAAAGCCCGGCTCCGACCAAGGCCGCAGGAGCCAGTGGCATTCAGCCATCAGTCAAGGGTAGCCTGAGGACCCGGCGCAGCATGATGTGGACACCAAAGACTCGCGGGCCAAGCCTGGATCAGTCAAGTCCCAGTGGCCAAGGGCTTCCGAGACAATCGAGCAGCTCGTCCAGCATCAAAGAGCAAACCACTACTCAATCCACCCCGGCCAAGGAGATCTTGGCTATCCGCACTGTTGGTGTTGGGATCTTGGAGATCTCGCCGATCCTCCGGCAAGATCGAGATGCGGAGCAGGTGATCAACATTTGGTCTCCACGTCAAAATGGCGAAGACGGCGAGGGACTAATGGAGGGCTTTGACAAGCTGATTCGTACATTGCTCCCCAGTCCCACCGGCCGGTATGTGCGTTGCGATCATGCTGCGCGTCTACATCTCCATCTGCATCCTTTCATCAGCAGTGATCCCGATGCCCTGATCCGTCAGAACCCCACGATTCTGCACGACGTCGTGCAAACACAGCGTATTGGGTTCTCCAAGGCTCCTACGCGGCCGCGGTCCGACATCTACGTCACTCTATCTCAGGCTGTATTCCCCACAGACGCACTCCTGTCTCATCCGCAAGCTGGTCAGATCCCTCTGCAGGCGACAACAGGTCTCCACAGCCTGCAACTTACCCTTGAGGTCCGTGATGCCAAGGGGGCACGCATCGACAAATGTGTATACCCTTCGTCTGCTAATACCTGCAATACGGCATGGCGTACCACGATCGCTCAGCGGGGCACACCTTGGAACCAGACCATCCGTCTTAAGATTCCCACAGAGCAGATTCCAGGATCTCATATCGTGATGAGTGTTGCGAATGCACCTGAGTTCCCCTTTGCACTTGCTTGGATGCCCCTTTGGGACCACCAGGCTTTCATCAGGGACGGTCGTCATTCCCTCCTATTGCATGCTTATGACAAGCAGACTTCCAGCATTGAGAATGGAAAGGGTGCGTATCTGAACCTCCCTTGGAGTGCGCTCGGCAAGAATGAATCTGCCAAGGATCAAGATGTGACTGGTCCATTGGCCACTCTTCACCTTGAGACTCACCTCTGCAGCACTGAGTATTCCCAGGACCAAGTTATCCTGAGTCTACTAAACTGGCGGGAACGTCCCGTAGACGAGGTCTTGGATCCACTCAAGCGATTGCTATTCGTCCCCGAGATCGAAATCGTGAAGCAGCTCAGCGGTGTCTTCGATGCGCTGTTCGGTATCCTGGTCGAGAATGCTGGAAACGAGGAATATGAGAATTTGATTTTCAATAACCTAGTCACTGTCCTGGGTATTGTTCACGATCGACGATTCAATCTCGGTCCGCTGGTCGACCGCTACGCCGATAACCAATTCAACTTCCCATTCGTTACCCCATGCCTCATCCGAAGTTACCTGCGTCTCCTGAATGCAGGCACCGACGGCCAACAATCTCGCAGTCTTCGCGCTGCATTCAAGGTTGGACGCCATCTACTGAAGTTCATCATTAAGGCTCGTGAACAGCAAAAGGCCAAGGAAGAAGGCATCGGCATCACCGCGGTGCAGTCCACCTTCAACCGAGACATGCACACAATCTTCAAGTCTCTAGAGACCTTGATGAAGAACCCCTCACCGGCATTGGTAGGCAGCAAAACACTTGTTGTCCAGCACTTCCATACCTGGCTGCCCGAGCTCTCCAAGGTGCTGAGCAAGGATGAAATGATTATGATTGCTTTGAGTTTCATGGATTCATGCAAAGATGTAACGGGCATGTTGATACTCTATAAGCTAGTTCTGATCCAGAACTACACCCAATTCGAGCTCTTCGCATCCGGTGAGGAGAGACAGACGTTGATCTCCAGCTGTATTGGCTGGTTAGCTCCGTACTGGGGTTCTACCTCGACTGTCTCGGACCTGTATCGTGATCAGGTCCGATTGAGCAGTTCGATTGTTGCTCAATTGCTCAGTCAACCCGATCCTCAGCTCTATGGATTTATGCCCAGTATAGTTGCCTCATACTGTGCTATCTCAGCTGAAGGAGTTGACGAGACGGAATACCTGTCCTTGCTTTTCAGCAAGGCTTTCCCATTCCAGATGAGGACCGCCAAGACTCCTCAAAGCTTTGACGAATCTTTGGTGGAGCTCTCTGCCCTCATGGCTGCTATCGCCAAGATCGTGTCTCCCGTACTTCCATCCTTGAAAGAGCTGGAGCTCGCAACATTCGTTGCGCAGACTTTCGAGGCTCATAACTCCATTCTCGATTGCGAGGCATATCCCGAGACCTGGTTCAGTATTCATGTGTACAACCACCGTGCGACCATCAAAAGTCTGGAGCATATTGCTGTTTTGCTAATTGAAAACCTCCTCCCGGCACCCGATGATGCTGACGCATTTGATACCAAACTGTGGGAGTCATTCTTCACAACATTGCTCAAGGTGATCTCTAGCGATGTTTTGGCACTGGAGACATTTCCCGAGCAGAAGCGACGAGCTGTTTGGAAGATTGCTGGTGATGTGCGCGAGCAAGGCGCAGACTTGCTACAATCTACCTGGGAAGCTATTGGCTGGGAGACTACAGAGGATGAGAGGGAGCGCTTCAATCTGAAGCGGCTTGGTGGGTACCAGGTGCAGTATGTTCCTGGCCTGGTTCCTCCGATCGTTGGTCTATGTCTCAGTGTTCACGACGGCCTGCGACATGTTGCTGTTCAGATCCTTCAGACTATGATTCTCAGCGAATGGGATCTGAACCAGGACATCTCAATCATTGAAACTGAGATCATCTCAAGTCTGGATACCCTCTTCAAATCCAAGCACATGAATGAAAGCGTCAGCCAAAAGATCTTCGTTGGCGAGCTACTGGATCTCTTCGAGAATGAGACCATCGCTGATGAACTGTTGTCAAATGCTGTCAAGAGTCTTGTTGGAACTGTTGATGAACTCTTGGATCTGTTGGTGGCTTCTCAGAGCGGCGCCTCAACTCAGAGTCTCCACGCTCTGAAGCTGATGGAGTACATGAAGGACATGGGTCGTGAGGATATCTTCATTCGCTACGTCCACGAACTGGCCGAAGCGCAAGCCGCTGCAGGCAACTTCACCGAAGCCGGTCTCGCCCTCCAGTTCCACGCAGATCTCTACGAATGGGATCTCAACAAGGCCATGCCAGAACTCCTCACTCCCGAATTACCAGCTCAAAGTGCCTTTGATCGCAGAGAGGCACTGTACTTCTCCGTGATCCAGCACTTCGAAAACGCCATGGCTTGGGCCCCCGCTCTGGCATGCTACAAGGAGCTCGCAGCCCACTACGAGCACACAACAATGGATTTTGCCAAACTGTCCCGAGCTCAGAGCTCCATGGCTCGAATCTACGACTGCATCGCCAAAGGCGGCAAGCAATTCCCGCGGTACTTCCGCGTGGCCTACAAGGGTCTCGGATTCCCTCCCAGCCTGCGCGACAAGGAGTTCATCTTCGAGGGATCACCGTCAGAACGCATGGCCTCGTTCGTGGACCGCATGCAGCGCGAACACCCTACTGCGCAGATTACGTCTGCTGGCGAGATCCCCGATTACGAAGGCCAGTTCTTGCAGATTAGTGCTGTCAGCGCTTACCGTGACGTGACACACCCTGTCTATCAACGGTCCAAGGTCCCGCACTCTGTGCGTGAACATCTGCTCATCTCGGATCCTTCTCGATTCTCGGCTACGTCCCGCCGACACACGAGTAGCTCGGATGTTCGTGAGCAGTATGTCGAGAAGTTTATCTTCACTGTTTCGGAGGCTTTCCCCAATATCCTGAGGCGCAGTGAGATTATTTCTGCGCAGGAGGTTGCTCTATCTCCTTTGCAGACCGCTATTGAGCGGACGTGGCGGAAGACGCAGGAGCTTCAGCTTCTTGAGCGTCGGGCTGCGTCTGGTGAGGATTCTTCGCTGTCTAATTTGACTGAAGCCCTTGAGCAATTGCTGGAAAATAGATCGCCTACTTCAAACTGTGTGGCGTTGTATCGTCAGTTCCTTTCTGATGCTGAGATGGCGAGGGAGAAGCTTCTGGAGGAAGTGGACGAAGATGCTACGGATGCAGAAGCAGTGCCGGAGGCTGCAGACCCCATGGAGAATGCGCTCGCTGTCGCACTTGTCGACCACGCCTTGGCCATCAAGCATGCTCTATCTCTTTACCAGCGTCCCGCTCATCAAGCTACTCAGGCTGAACTTCTCCGCCGCTTCGAAGATGTCTTTGAACCTGAGCTGGCTTCTCTCACCTCTACTCCGGTAGAATACTCCTCGCCTACGCCAACCCAGACAGTCCGCCAATCCCCCAACTCAAGCGAGATTCGCCGACACCAATCTGTCCAGCGAACCGCCAGCCCAGAGCAGGAACTGATGCGCGCATCCCGTGGCAAGGCTCACACGCACAAACGTTCTGAGCGACAATCCGTCAGCCACCGAATCAGCATCATCAACCCCTTCAAGCGTTCCCACGGAGCCTCCAACTCCATCTTCACAATCCAACAGTCCGACAGCAAGGGCCAGATAGTTGACCAAGAAGAAGCTGACGATGACACGGCAACAATCCACAGCCGAACAACCAGCCACTCCCGCGGCGGCCGCAGCGAAAAACGACGCAGTTTCTTCGGCGGAGACAAGGCACACAAGCACGGCTCCTCCCCATCCGTCGGTGGCGCAGGCGCAGGCCAGGACTCCCAACCCTCCTTGAAAACAAAACCCTCGCGCAATCCCTCCCGAGACACAACCGCCCAATCCCACGATGGCCGCAGCCGCGCCGGCTCCCAACACCGTGGCCCAACAGCTTCCGGTGCAGCCGGCCCGGACCGCCCAGCACCTGCTTCCAGCGGTGGTTGGTCCACACTCCCCCCCACGCGTGATTACTCCAGGCCCGCGACAAGGGACAGTACCAATAACACCGTCACACTGACGACGACGAATGGCACGGCGCCTTTGTCCCCCGTCAGCAATGGCAGTGTCAACGGGAATAACAGTGGCATGCGGGACTCTGTCTTCCGGCGGTTCAGTATGCTCAAGGGAAAGGGAGTTGGTCGCAAGAATAGCCGGATGGATTTCAAAGCTAATGGCACGCTGCAGGAGGAGTAATGACCTCTTCTCCATTCCCTTCCCTTCCCTTCCCTTCTTCTTCTTCTTCTTCTTCTTCTTCTTCTTCTTCGTCTTCTTCTTCTCTTCTCTTCTTTTTTACCTCGATATGGCTCTCTTTTTCATTCCCCCTGAGTCTTTACCTTCCTTTAAATCCTTTCTTGATGTGATTTACTACCTGATGTATTCTCCTTTTAGTGTCTTTTTTCTGACTTTTTGAGTTTTTGTTTCCCTGTGGATGGGGTTCGCTTTGGTGTTATGATAGATACCATGTGTTACAGTTCCTATCTCCGCATAGTCTATACTATATTTCCTAATGTTACAAGGATCTCAGTCTATACTCTAGTAGTTATACTTCTGCCCAACTTTATATGCGAAACAAATCGTCCGTGCATCTGGGTCGACTGTGGCAGTGTAATCTTGGCACTGAGTCCGCCAATCACGTGTGTGGCCAACTGGCTCAGTGGAGTCAGATCGTCCAAGCTCCCGGTCATCTTGGAAAGCTGCGAGGCTGTGCTCTTCTCATCCATAGTTACGTCGCCTCCAGGTTGCGTATCCAGGGTTTCAGTGGCTTGAACCCCGCCAATTCATTTCCTTTGAAGCTTGGCTTTTCCTAAAAAATGTGTTAGTGATCTCTTCTCTCCCCTTTATCTCCTTCTCCTTGCCGACTTTCTGGAAAAGTCCCCATATCACCCCATAATCACCTGTGACCCCTTCATTCCCTATCAAAACCAACTATCCTATTCATCCTTTTACATCATATATAAAGCTCCGTCAGGTGACGGAAACCCACTAATTCCCAAACAAACAGCCCACGTCCACTTCCGCTCCCAATTCCGAAGCTATAGCTTCGGATCCGGCCGCAAAATGTCATCAGGAAGCGCCGGCAACGGCAACATCAACGGCCCGAGCGAGCAAACCTCACTCCTGGGCTCTCATCGGGCATCATCCTTCTCCGGTCTTGGGCCACACGAGCAGCAGGAGCATGGACATCATCACCATCACCCGAAGGATAATCGCGTGTGGGTGGCGTGGCCTATGCATGTCGTGCGTTTGACGTGGAAGACTCTTGTGCGGGATTACGTCAATCTGCTCCTTTTCATGGTGCCGCTGGGCATTGTTGCTGGTGCTCTAGGATGGGATTCGACGGCTGTTTTTACGTTGAATTTCTTTGCTATTATTCCGCTTGCTTCGCTGCTTAGTTTTGCTACTGAGGAGTTGGCTGCTACTATGGGTCAGGCGCTTGGTGGGTTGATGAATGCTACTTTTGGGAATGCTGTTGAGTTGATTGTGAGTTTGACCCCATTGATTCGAGTTGGTTATCTGATGGAATATTTGTGTACTAATTGGTCTCTCGGGTACAGGTCAGCATTGTTGCTCTTAAGGATAACCAGGTCCGCGTTGTCCAGGCTAGCATGCTCGGTAGCATTCTCTCGAATATCCTCCTCGTGCTTGGCTGCTGCTTCTTCATCGGTGGCCTGCGCTTCCGCGAACAAACCTTCAACAGTACCGTTGCATCGACCATGTCCTCCCTCATGGCTGTGGCATCCGCCTCGCTCATCATCCCGGCAACCCTCTACGCAGCAATCTCAAACGGCACAACCACCAAGCCCGGCGAGAACGCCACAAGCCCGGACGATAATGCGCAGAAGAACATCCTCATCCTCTCGCACGGCACGTCCATCATCCTCCTTATCATCTACGTCATGTACCTCTACTTCCAGCTGCGCTCACACGCCGACCTTTTCGAAGAGACGACCCCCAGTGATGCCGAGAACGGCGCCGCCGATGAAGAAGAAGAGGAAGAAGAGCGCGTGTTGAACCCCCTGGGCTGCGACTGTTGCCCTGGTCGTCGTCACCATCCTCGTTGCCATCTGCGCCGATTACCTCGTCGGTAGTATCGACAGCATTGTCCAGAAGACCGGCATGAGCAAGACATTCATTGGTCTAGTTCTCATCCCCATCGTCGGTAATGCCGCAGAGCACGCCACTGCCGTGGTCGTTGCGTACAAGGATAAGATGGATCTGGCGATTGGCGTGGCCATTGGTAGCAGTTTGCAGATTGCCCTGTTTGTTACTCCCTTCTTAGTTATCCTGGGCTGGATCATGGGTATCGAGATGACGTTGCATTTCCAGACTTTTGAGACGGTTGCTTTCTTTATCTCTGGTTTGGTTGTTACGCTTCTTATTCAGGACGGAAAGTCTAATTACCTTGAGGGTGGTATGTGTCTTGGCATGTATCTCATTCTTGCTCTGGCTTTCTATGTCTATCCTGATAATGTTGCTACCTAAGCGGGGTTGAGCTGTGGTTGGATCTTTGATTTGGTCATTATTTGGGTGGATATATCCTCTTTTTTTGTCTTGTCTACTGACTACTGTTTTTTCTTTGTATTCATCTCGTGCCTTATGTACTTTCCGATTTTCATCAAAATCTCATGTGTCTATATGTTTCTAGTTTTGATCAGCTTGAGGTAGGAATGAACGATTCTTTACCTTGCAGATATAACCCGGTGATGAGACGCTTCTTCGGCACTTATCGTCGAATCAAAGATCAGTTATGTATCCTAAATGTCTCGGCACACTATAAATGATGCTGAGCTCATGCCTGTGGGCAACGCTATTTACTAGATAGGTAAAAGTGTTGGTTGCCTCGGATTCTTTTGTCGATTGATATCCTTCGTTAATCCTGCTGTCTTTGTTGGATCTATTAGGCCATATCCATAGGTATTTTGTCATTCTTTGTCTATATTGTATGATAGTCGATAACTCATTTTGAAGTACACGAATTGTAAAATGGTTGGGGTCATCATTGACATTGAATATATAGTTGTTTTCTCAACTCCCATGTGTATCATATTCTATAGGAAAACAGGAACTAAGTACCTGGCTAAACAATATCCAAAGCTTGACAACCTCCAATAACTCACTTTACACGCTACCCTCCAACAATCAATCCTGTTTCCAAGACTTCTACAGTTCATGCATGACCTCACAAAAGGGTCTTGGCGATGACTAAGCGCATCCCGGAAATTTGCCGGAGACAGCAAACTTCACCAACAAGCGGTTGATCTCGACTCAACTCGATTGACAACAATTGAATCGAGGCCAATCCTCACAGCCACCACAATGCCACCACGGCTCAACCTCTTCACAGCCAACAAGGCCGTCTCGGCCCTCCGCCAATCTACCACTCCCGCACTCTCTTCACCCCGGAGCATCGCCAGCCCAGCTCGATTCCGCGCTGTCCAGTCCGTACCCCTTCAGAAGCGATGGAACTCTTCGCGTGATGGCTCGAAGAAGGTCGAGCCCCAGCCCGATGAGCAGACCTTCCCGACTTCGGACCAGCTCCCCCATGTTAGCGAGGAGGCTGCTGAGATCTCGCGCATTATGGATAAGGAAAAGCGGTGCGATGGTGTCCCCTCCACTCCAGAGCTGGACCAAGGGACTCCAGTTGAGGAGGTGAGAAATATCCCACCCCGCTCCCAGGGTGACTAGGCCTTACCGGGAACCGTGTTAACAATATTGGTATTGGTGTAACAGATCCTCAGCCGCGATAAGGATGCTATGAAGCACATGCCCAAGATTATGCGGGACGAACTTAAGAAGGCCGGTGGCTCGCGCTCATTCTCGACCTCGGCTCGTAGCCGCATGCCGGATGTGCAGGGTGTTGAGCCTAACAACGAGTCCATCCCCGTTCCTGGTGTCGGTGCTGGACAGGGCATTGAGGCTAGCGATGAGGCTGCTGCTGCTCTTGCTAGCATGATTGAGCAGGTGCAGGAGCAGGCTCTTGAGCAAAACCCCGGCTTGAAGTTCGATGAGCCTGTTCTGCCTAGCAACATTCGCACATTGAACTTCCGGAAACGCTACGATACGCTGCAGGACCAGTTTACCAAGATGATGATGGAGAGTGGGAAACTGACCCGGGCGCAAAAGGTACATCTCTTTCTCGCCGATGGATATTTAACTGGGAACGGTTTGGCTAATTCGTCTAGAACATGTCCATCGTTCTGGACCACCTCCGCACCGCCGCCCCCCACAGGTAAACCCTCGCCGCCGTCTCCTTGGTGCTCCTCCCGCTTCCCAACTCCCCCTCGACCCCGTTCTCTACCTCACCCTGATCGTCGACTCCGTCGCTCCTCTTTTCCGAATCCGCCAGCAGAAGGGTATCGCCGGTGGTGGTACTGCGGTGCAGATCCCCCACCCGCTGACTCTGCGCCAGCGTCGCCGCACCGCTATCAAGTGGATTCTCGACCAGTCGGACAAGCGCAAGGATGCTCTGTTCGCGCACCGCGTTGCGGCTGAGCTGGTGGCCGTCGCTGAGGGCCGTAGCTCTGTCTGGGACAAGAGAGATCAGCAGCACAAGATTGGTATTTCTGGTCGTGCCAACTTGGGTGTTCGCAGTCGTTAAACGGCCATGGTCTGTATTTGTTCTTCTGGGGTTTGGATTATGAGCACTTCTGCATCTGTACATTTATTAGTTCATTTATTAGTCCCGTCAAATGGATTTGGCTTTCTTTCACAACTCGACAAGGTCATTCCTTGCTATTGACTAACGGTCTGTATCAATGTTATGTCGCAGTTCTTCAAGTGTAAGCCAGACTCTATATACAGCGCCCTCCCCTCTTTCCATTGGAGGATCTAGCAGATGGGCTTATCCCCCTTGCATAAGACCAGTTCTACGAATATCTCTACATCTTATACAGAGTACCTCAATAACTAACTTACGGAGTACATTTCTCAGCTTTGTATAGCGCCCCACCTGATAGGCCGAACCTGCTTACCTCAGCCATTCCGCCAACGGTCCTTGAAGTCATCGAAGACATCGCGAAAGCGACAGTTGATCTTGTGTTTCGGAGTAATTCCCATCTTCACGCAGGGTGATCCACAACCGTGCAACCCACAAACCGCAGCTGACCCGACACTATCAACAAACCCTCCACCGTCCCCGACCTAGCCTAGCCCACTTCGCACTTTCGAACCCTCGCTTCTCCCCACCCCCCATTCATTGGGTGACCCAGGCCGATCTCCCTCCGGCCTCCCAACGACGGTGGCTCCCACGCGTCCCGATTCCATTGAACTTGTCGAGTACAACCACCCCTCCCAGGACGCTACCGGACCGGACCTAGGGCCCACTGCTACAGCTCAACCCTCATCCTTAAATACAAGGCCCTTTGCTCCTGCAGCCAACTCTCAGGCGCTCGCGCTAGCTAGTCTTGTGCTAGAGCTGGACGAGGCTGCCCACGAGAAGAGTTTTGAAGGTCAGCGCCGGCCGCCCGGTGTCCGCTTTACTCGTCTGAGATTTTGGACTGAGGCTCTTCGACGTCGTGCGCAGGCTTCAGAATCGCGGAAGGTCGACTCCCATACCGATACCGATACCGGAACTGAATCTGGATCTGGATCTGGGAGTATCGCCAAAATGAAGTTCTCGCATAGTGTGCAGTTTAATGCTGTGCCGGATTGGAGCTCGAATTACATTGCGTATAGCAATTTGAAGAAATTGTAAGTTGGCTGTTTCTCTTGCCGGGATTTAGATTGGAGATGGGTGGTTGTGTGCGGTGTGATACCGATGCGATGCTCATATCCGGGGAGATTTGTCGGTGTCACATTGCACATTGTACGGCGGTGCATGCATGGCTGATACTGTCTTCGGAGATTTGTTTCGTGTGCTAATGATGCATTGTGGCTAGAATATACACCCTCGAGAAGCAGGTCAACCGCACTGAGGGCCAGTCCACTACTGATGTTGAGTCTGCGCCTCTGCTGGGTGCTCAGACGAGTAACCCCGATGGGATCTTTAAGCGGGCACTTGATGCCGAGATGGATAAGATCTGCACCTTCTATCAGAAGAAGGAGGCCGAGATCTTCGAGCTTGCTGATGAGGTTATCAAGGACGCTCATGTCTATCTTTCCGAGACGGATGGCGTCAATATGGATCCGGTCAGCGAGACTATTATCAAGGCCAACTTCCGCCGGAATAGCGGTGCTTCTCATCTGCGCCGGCGATCCAGTGGTGCTAGCAACGATTCGATGGCCGATGATGAGGGCGATAGCGATGATGATCGATCGCCGACGACGCTTGCTCAACGCCGGAGAATGGTGCAGTCGACGGATCTCGAGTCTGGCACGGATGATCAGCACGGCGATCTGGTGGACTCGACTTACTTCGGCCAGTCGAGTGCACGCGAGCCCCACGAGTCGTATTTCAGCGATGAGGATTTCCTGGCTCTATATAACGCCGGGATTTCGTTGAAGAAGCGCCTGATCGAGGTTTATGTCTCGCTCTGTGAGCTTCGGTCTTTTATCGAACTCAACAAGACTGGTTTCTCCAAGGCTCTGAAGAAATACGACAAGACTTTGGACCGCAACTTGCGCCGCGATTATCTGGCTTCCGTTGTCTACCCGGCACGGCCTTTCGTCGAGAGTACCATGGCTTCTGTCGATAGCCATATTGATAGTGTTGAGAATGTGTACGCCGGCATTGTCACCAAGGGCAACCAGCAGCTGGCTAGGCGCGAGCTGCGTCTGCACTTGCGAGAGCATGTCGTCTGGGAGCGGAATACCGTCTGGCGTGAAATGATTGAGATCGAACGCCGTGCTCAGGCCGCGAACGTTGGTATCCGTCGGACACTTTTGGGTGGTGATGAGGATCCTGCCACTGCTCGACGCCAGGGTGATAAGCAGGAAATTCGCACCCAGGAGATCAAGACGCCTCTGGGTGGATTCCATTTCCCGCTGTGGTTCTGTAGTCTGAGCTTTGGAACGTTGGTCTTGAGCATTGCTGTCTTTGGTGCAATGCTCTCGCTTCGGATTATGGAGACCCCTGAGCAGCAGAACTGCTTGGCTATGTTGGTTCTCGTCAGCATCCTGTGGGCTACTGAGGTATGACATACTTATTCCATCTTTTTTGATTGCATGCTAATATCTGACAGGCCATTCCGCTGTTCGTCACTTCGCTTTTGATTCCGTTCCTGGTTGTTGTACTTGGTATTATGCGGTCAGAGGACAAGCCCCATAAGCGCCTGGGGCCTAAGGAGTCGGTAGGCATGGTGTTCTCCGCGATGTGGACGCCCGTCATCATGCTTCTCCTTGGTGGTTTCGCAATCGCCGCAGCACTCTCCAAGTATGATATTGCGCGACGCATGGCCATGTTCGTGCTAAGCAAAGCCGGATCGAAGCCATCCGTTGTCCTGCTCACCAACATGTTCGTGAGTATGTTCCTGAGCATGTGGATTAGTAATGTCGCATCGCCTGTGCTCTGCTACTCTATCATCCAGCCCCTGTTGCGCAACCTGCCCCCAGAGTCGGACTTCGCCAAGGCTCTCGTGCTAGGTATCGCGCTCGCTGCCAACGTTGGTGGTGCCGCGTCCCCTATTGCCTCGCCGCAGAATATCATCGCCCTGCAGAACATGTATCCCAACATCAGCTGGGGAACATGGTTCTTCATCGCGCTCCCCGTCTGCATCATCTCCATTCTGCTCATCTGGGGCTTGCTCCTAGCAACCTTCAAACCGGGCCGCAACGCAACAGTCATCCCCATCCGCCCCGTCAAGGACCGCTTCACCGGAATGCAGTACTTCATCAGCATTGTAACCCTCATGACTATCGCCCTCTGGTGCGCCAGCCACCAACTTGAACATATCTTCGGCGACATGGGCGTCATCGCCATCATCCCCTTGGTTCTCTTCTTCGGAACCGGAATCCTAAACAAAGAGGACTTCAACAACTTCCTATGGACGATCATCATCCTCGCCGCTGGTGGACTATGTCTAGGAAAGGCCGTCACCTCCTCAGGATTGCTGCACACCATCGCCGGAAGCATCACAGCCCGCGTCGAGCACCTCAGTCTATACAGCGTGCTGTTAGTCTTCAGCGCTCTGATTCTCGTCATCGCAACCTTCATCTCGCACACCGTCGCCGCCCTGATCATCCTCCCTCTCGTCCGTCAAATCGGCGTGAACATGGAGAACCCCCACCCAAATCTGTTGGTCATGGCCAGCGCCTTGATGTGTTCCGTCGCCATGGCATTGCCAACCAGTGGTTTCCCCAATATGAGTATGTTCCCTCACCCACGCGTGGACTGTCACTTGGTAAACCTTCCACTAACCTAATCTCCTCTTCTTAGCTGCCATCATGACCGAAGTACCCCAAACAGGCCAGCGTTACCTCCAAGTCCGCCACTTTCTCACCCGCGGTATCCCAGCAAGTCTCATGTCATTCGTGGTCATCGTCACGCTCGGCTATGGGTTGATGTATGTGGCGGGATTATAGAGCAGCACCTTATGCCCTGTCCTATAAGAGAGCGCGTGTGACGATTCAATCCAATCTCATTTGGAAGAGCTAAACCGACATGGATAAACAAAGAGAAAAGAAAAAACCCACACACCCAGTTCAGTTCTTGGCCGCGGCTATCGTCTGTTTGACTTTGGTGTCCGATCTCGTCTCCATTTTTCGTTATTTATGCTTATGAGCGAGCGTTCTCCCTTCCCTTTCCCTCTTTCTCTCCCTTCACCTCACCACCTCTCCCTTCCTCTCTTGCTTGCCTGATCCCATCTCGTATCGGCGAGGATTGGTTCTGTACTTGTTGCACAGATGACGATAGATAGACTGATGGATAGTGAAGAGTAATGCATATACCATACCATACCATACCCTTGTTTTTCAATGGGATAATTCCTCGATGGATTTTTTTCACATGATAATACAGTGGGATGGGAAGGATGGGACGATAATGTGGTGTGTGTGTGTGTGTGTGTGTGTGTGTGTGTGGCTGTAGATGTGGTTGCATACATATCACCTTTCTCGGCGAATTTAGAGGGAACACTAAATACGAATACATGCCTAACAGTCTGGAGATTATTGCACTTGTCCAACTTGATTTGTTTGTGCTTTCCTTTTTTGCTTTCTGATATGGATGCGGGGGTAGATAGATACTGAGGTGGGTATGGGAGCACTAGGTCAATACATCTGAGCAGGTCTCGACACATTGTATTTTAATACCATTGTCCAACATGTCTACAGTACTAATGCAAAAAAGTACTTGGAACCAGTCAATTAATCCATTTCACCAGACCCAATACTTGTAGGCTAAAGTTACTGTACAACGACAAGACTCCAAGACAGTCAGACCAGATCTAGGGAAATGAACATCCTAGTCGCAACACAGAAAGAAGTAAGATGGTGAAAAAGGGGAAATATGATAATAAGCCTAGCCAAGGAGAAACACAATAGGCCGGAGAAAACAGATATCACAAACAGGGACATAACGAGAAAAAGAACAAGAATAAGGACTATGCATCTTGCATCACCGTAACGTTAACCCATAAACAAGTCATTTCAGGCGCACGCAACACCACCCGAGGGGAAGGGAGGGGAAATGGAGCTGGTGTTCATCGCGATGGAGATAGGATAAGCATATAGACGTAGACGTAGGCGTGAGGTATAAGTACTTCTTCTATTTGCTGTAGAAGATGAATTTAATTACTGCATCGTCAGTCAGTGAATTGCACCAACAGAGACTTGAATAAGAAGTAAGAGCAGAGATTAATAACCAGAGGATCGGGGTTAGGGTTGAGTTAGGATTAGGATTGGGAAATGCGACGACAAAGAGCTGTCGAGACAAGTATAGGAAAGAATAGGAAAAGAAAGGTAATACTGACAGCAAACCAATCGTCAAATCACCATGGATCTTCGCCTTAAGCTGGACCTCAATATCCAGATTAAGATCCAGCCGCAGACGAAGCTGCTCATCACGACCACCATCCTCCTCTTCATCTTTCTTCTCGCCACCGCCGAGGACACCACCGACGGCCTTGCCAGCACTGCCAGTTACGCCGTTCAGGGCATTACCGGCTGTGTTCTGGACGAGCTGGCCGGCCTGGTCGACACCGCCAAGACCGCCGAGCGGGCCGCCGTCTTGTCCTTGCTGCTGCTGCTTGGGCTGGCGCTGGCGACGCACGCGACGACGTTCTTGCTGGGGTTGTTCCATTTCTTGGGGTTGAGGGCGAGGACGAGGGCGACGACGACGTTCCTTGGGCTCTGGTTCGGGTTCCGGTTCGGGTTCCGGGTCGTTTTGTTCTTGGTTGTCTTCGTCTTGGTCTGAGTCTGGCTCTTGTTGTTTCACTGGCTCGGGTTCGGACTCGTTATTTTCTTCGTTGTTCTCTTCTGGTTTCTTTTCGGAGTCTTCGCTCTTGTCCTCGGCCTGGCCTTGTTCGGACGGGGGAGGGGTCTGTTCTTGTTTGGTGGGGGACTTCTTGCCCAGTTTGGGAGGGGCACGTTTAGGCTTGTTGGGGGTTGTGGTTGTGGAATCGGGGTTGGGAGTAGGAGGTTGATCCTGATCGGCCATATTGAAAAGAGAAGAAAGAGAGAAGAGAAGCTGTCAAGAGGGGGAAGGAGGGGAATATGAACTGATTCGAGCACGAGATATGGGACAAAGCGTCACAGGAGGTGGGCAACAGGAACTACTATGTAATTGTGCGTATTGGTATATGAAATGAACACCTTGTCTAACCGTTTATATCATTAGAAACGCCAATGGAGCTGGTCAAAACCGGTCGTCGCAGTCCCCAGGAGCCGCCTCCGACGTCAGACGGGATGCGACTGTGGCTCGCACCAGATGCCAGGGCTGAGGGTCGCAAGGCGGTCGTATACTTACATCTGGTCCAGATGGGGCTGGCGGAAATGACGGGGGAATCCCAGCGTGAAGAAATCGATATGACGTGTGTAGGTCAGAATCAGGACCTGGAACGCCTCCGTATGGAGCAACTGACAACCCCGGCTTAATTGGTACAACGTGGGATCAGCAAGAAACAGACCAAACCCTGGCCATGCGTTGGACCAGAGACGTGGATCGGCAAGGAAAAAATAGATATCTCCGCTATTGGCCGCCACGCACCAATCATAGAACAAATTGGTAAATTTGTTGCACTGACACTCTCCACTTAAATAGATTAAGTAGACGTAGCAGGCCGTTGAGTATGACGCGACTCGACGTCAGGATGGGTTGTGCCTGTACGTGTTAGTATCCTTGGATGCTGTATTGTATACCCTAATGCCACTTTAGCAGTCTTCCAGCCACTGGAAATGGGGAAATGACAGGGGCAATATATGCCCGGTTCCTGGTTTTCCGAGTTTCAACTTGACCGGTTCAGGCCTGTCATTGTTTCCACGGTCGTGCCCATGTGGCATGTCGTTGGACTCCATCATTGACACGTCCTCAGTCTTGTCTGACACTATGACGCGGGTGGTCTGTTGAACATTCGGTGGCAGGTGGGAGTGGGAGGAGGAGGAAGCGGGAAGCCGCCAACGTCATCTGCATAGACTTGATATCCGATCCCATACTGGATATCATACTGCTTCCCTCTCTTCTTTTTTAGGTTTTTATGTTTACTTTCTATTCATTTCTTGTCTATACCCATTCCCTCTATTCCCCCATCTCTTCTCTCGCCTATAACCTCCTATAATATACTTCATCCACTATGGCTACCGTCGAAAAGACCAAGGAGCAGCCCAAGAAGCTCCCCGTGCAGGAAGACCTTTCCGACGGTGAAGATTATGACAGTGCCGACGACTATACCGATGAAGAGTACGAAGAGGAGATCCCCCAGACCAAAAAGAACAAGCAGGTGCAGCGCCGGAAGCCCCTGCAACAACAAGACGACGACGAATACACAGACGAAGATGAATATGGTTCAGATGAATACGACGATGAGTACTCGGATGACGATGATGTCGCCATGCAGCCCTACTCCAACAACAACACCAATTTCCAACCCAACGGCGGCATGGACGTCCTCCACAAAGAGGAGAAGTCGATGCTGGACGAAGAGGGCATGAAGTTGAGACTGGAACTGAACCTGGAAATTGAAGTTGAACTGAAGGCGCGTATTCACGGTGACCTCACCCTGGCTCTCATGTAAGTCTCTTCACTAGAACCCCCTTACCCCTACCGAGGACGTCTGCTCAAAGGCCGAATTAGGAGTTGATCTCGTTTTGTCGACAACAGGGCGTGAATACCCATCCTATTTTCGATATTTGCATTTCTGTTTCCAAGATTCGACGTCGTCACGAGTGATTTCAATGTTTGCTGTCCATAGAGCCATGTTTAATATCTGCACCTGCACGATGGATTGTCTGTTTTTGGGGCACCACAGCGTGTACCACTATGTATATCCCATGAATGGAGTACTGGAGTACAGTCAAGTCAAGTACAGTAGTCAAGTATATCTAGGTAGTCAACTATAGACACACATGGCAAACAAGCCGAGGCCCGAGTCTTGGCACGGATCCATATTCTCCTGACCTCCCTCTACTCAGTTCAAATTCCAATTTCTACTTGATCACCTCTCCAATTGATACAATTCCCAACTATATACCATGTCCTCCAAAGACTTCATCATCAAGCATATGAATGCCGACCACCAAGACTCCCTCGCCCTATTCCTACAAGCCTACAACAGCATCTCAGCCACCGAAGCCAAAACCGCCCAATTGGAAGACATCAACCTCTCAAACCTGATAATCACAGCTAAAGGCACCCGCTACCATGTTCCAATCGACCCAGCAATGAAATCATACAGCGAAGCCCGCGGCTGCATGGTCGCAATGCACAAAGAAAGCCTCAAACGCCTAGGTCGCAGCGACGTAACCCTCACCGAATACCGAGGCCCCCGCGGTTTCCAAGCTGTAATCTTTGCTCTGTGTCTGTTCACCTACGCCAGCTGTTTCCAGCGCAGCAATCTGCTCCCAGGATCGGTGGTCTACGAGTACTTGGGATACAAGTATGTGCCTGACTTTGCGCATTTTGTCTACAATATCCAGCCGTACCTGTTTCCTGCTGTTGTGGTTATTCATGTTTTTGAATCGGCGCTGTTGGCGGTTTGGAGGCTGAAGCCGCTTGGTGTGCCGGTTTTCTCGGGGTTGTGGTTTGCTTGGGTTTCGTCGTGCTTGGTGGAGGGCTTTGGATGTTTCCAGCGTATTGGGGCTATCGTTAAGGAGGAGAGGGCGAAGAGAGGCAAGAGCGAGTAAAGCTGGTTAATTTTGATATAATCTGGCTAAATAGTCAACGGGCTGGTCCATAAATATATGCAATAAAGCAATAGCATAAAGAGCCATAAGATGCCACATCAGTTTATAATAGTTAGTTCATGTTAAGCACAAATGAAGGTTTGATACCGATGTGCACGTGATCTGCTGATTCATCAATCAGCTGACCCAGTCAGTGACTGGTCACTCTAAACCCAAAGCAGCCTAGTGTCGGTTAGGGCACTACACAAGCGAGCGACACACTGCGCCCTGCGAAATTCAGCGACTCCACGACCTCAAACTCCCACGACAACCCAACGACAACTTATCCGCGTTTCCGGTGAAGGGCTGCATATTCAGAGGTGAGTTATCGACATCTTCCTTCCTGGCCCTCAAAAATTCTGTTTCGCTCGCGCCGTCAATTTCGACACTTGGTCAATATTCAAAATTCAATGTCAATCGTCAATCGTCAAATTTCGACTCTGTCTCGCCTTTTCTCTACTCTCGACCATCCTACAACCTGTCGCCATACTATTCCGATATTCCAAAATTGATTTGTGCGGTGCTTGAGACGAAACAGAAGGATTGGAAAAAACTTCAGGGCTTTCAATCGACCCATATCTAACCAGTGTCCTTCGACTTAGACCCCTCCATCAACCGCAAACATGGGTATTTCTCGGGATTCTCGCCACAAGCGCAGCGCCACTGGTGCTAAGCGCGCCTCCTACCGCAAGAAGAGGTACGATTCTACACCCCCAAGTTGAAATTGAAGTTTTCCGTCGAGGAATTGGACCACATATGTCGGAGCATGTTCTTACCAGTCGTTCTACAGAGCGTTCGAGAAGGGCCGCCAGCCCGCCAACACCCGTATTGGCTCCAAGCGCATTCACCTTGTCCGCACCCGTGGTGGCAACCAGAAGTTCCGTGCCCTCCGTCTGGACTCCGGTAACTTCTCGTGGGGCTCCGAGGGTATCTCCCGCAAGACCCGTGTCATTGGAGTGTCCTTCCACCCCTCCAACAACGAGCTGGTCCGCACAAACACCCTGACCAAGTCCGCCGTTGTTCAGATCGACGCTGCCCCCTTCCGTCAGTGGTTCGAGGCCCACTACGGCCAGCCCATTGGTCGTAGACGCCAGCAGAAGACCGCCGAGGTCACCGAGGAGAAGAAGTCCTCCTCCGTCGCCAAGAAGCAGGCTGCCCGCTTCGCCGAGTCCGGCAAGGCTGAGTCCGCCATCGAGCGCCAGTTCGAGTCCGGTCGTCTGTTCGCCGTTGTTGCCTCTCGCCCCGGCCAGTCCGGCCGTGTCGACGGTTACATTCTGGAGGGTGAGGAGCTTGCTTTCTACCAGAAGGCTATCCGCAAGTAAACGAAAAAATAAAATATTCGGGAAAGCTCATTCGGCGAGGGCCGCGTGTGTGTTGTTGCAACGGGTGGTTATCGGAGTTTCAGCTATGTCATGAATTGGGCATCCATGAGATGCAAATTGTCTGTAGAGCTCTGAGCCGTCAATCTATGGGAATTATTCCTAGTTCATTTGTTTTTACCCGTAACTGTTGAATTGTAGATACGGCCGCTCCCTACCTGCCGCCTCATTCCCCTCCTACAACTCCCCAACTACCACTTCTAACTACCATTGCCAACTGCCAACTCCCAGTCCCGCCATGTCAACAATCAAAACGCGCATTTGCCTCATCTCAGACACACACACCCTCCCTCCAAACCCACCCCAGCAAACAAACAATGCCTACCGCCACCCCCTCCCAAGCGCAAACATCCTCCTCCACGCCGGCGACCTAACAAAAGTGGGGTACCGCCAGGAAAACGAAACAATGCTCCAAATGCTCAAAGAAGCAGACGCCGAACTCAAACTCGTAATATCAGGCAATCACGACATAACCCTAGACGAAGACTACTTTACAAGCTACGGCTACAAACGCCACAAGCGACCCGAAGAACTGGGCAACAGCACAACCTTCCTCACAGACGATGACACCCTCCAAACACCTCTGCGCGCTTCTTCCAATCCCCCAGATAAGAAGGAGTTACAGGCCTACGCCCGCTCGATTAAGGATCTCTGGACGGGTGAGGCTGCGCGGAGTGCGGGCATTCTCTACCTCGAAGAAGGCATTCACTCGTTTACTTTGTCGACTGGTGCGGCATTTACTGTTTATGCTTCGCCTTACCAACCCGAATTTTATAACTGGGCATTTGGATATCCGCTCAGTGAAGACCGTTTCAATATTCCTCCTTCTGGATCATCAATTCCGCCACCCAAGAACCCAATACCAGATTTCCCAGCTATTGATATCCTCCTAACACACGGCCCACCAGCGGATATCCTAGATGCCGTCCCGCCTGACTTGAATGTCGGTTGTAAACATCTCAAGAAGGCGGCGTGGCGCGCGAGACCGCGGTTGCATGTCTTTGGGCATATCCATGAAGGATGGGGTGCGCAGCGGGGTATCTGGGATGAGGATGGGGGTGAGGTTGGAAGTGTGAAGCTTGAAGATGTGCCTGGGGATCCGGAGGATATGTTGGAGTTCAGGGGTGCGTATTGTGATGTTAGTGATCGCGCGAAACGGCCATTGAGGGTTGGGGAGGAGACGCTCTTTGTTAATGCTAGTGTTGTTACTGTTCAGTATGAGCCGAGGAATGCGCCTTGGGTTGTTGATTTGGAACTTCCTGTTAGCGAAAGGGGGAGGGGATAGTGTGTTTTGGTTTTCTGTGTTTATATTGTTCCTGGAGTGGTCAATGTTAGCAGCATTACACTCTAGATTTTAGGAAGGGTATATTGAATTAATAGCTTGGTGGGACTATGAGAGACAAAGAGTTCTATCATCGATAACATAGAGGTGGAAAAGAAGCAAATCTAGTTTGGAAAAATATATAGCAGTCTTACGGCCAACCGCACCGTGGAATATATTATCAACGAAGCAACATTTCAAATTCTCTACGAATTCAAAACAGCTAATAAGTTAAGAACCATTGGGGAATTATACCTTAACCAGTAGCCGAATCTAATATATACGCATTGTAGCACACAAAATGGCTACCAAAAAAATCATGAAAAAAAGAAATAGAAGGAAACAATAAGTAAAACAAGGTCTTCCAACTCCATTACAACTCAGACCTAAAAAGATAACATTCAAGGCGCGCCACCAAGACCTAATGAAATTTTTAGCATTTTGCAAAACAAGCCCATCAAAACAAGGAAAAAGAGATGACTTACCAGCAGCGAAAGCCAGGTACCAAGTACGCGTCGCACCACCATCAATCCAGCTATAGTCAAAGTTCGGCTGGGTAAAGAATTCCCAGGCGGCTTTGGGATCAATGAGGGCTAGGTTGGCGTATAGCACGCCCTTCCATCCACCCTCGACCTTGTCGGCAGGTGTGGAGGCATTGGCTGAGAACATGGCGTTCCATTCTTGGCGGACGAACTCCTTGCGGCGGGTGAAGGGGGTGTGAGGCATCAATGGAAGCATGTGGATACTATATGATTTTGATTTTGGTTAGTGTGTGATCAGGGTGAGAAGGGCAGAGCGAAGGAGAGGCTGGTTGGGATAGACGCACCCTTGGACGTATTCCAGGTTTGCACCGAAGTAGGTTGTGTGATCGACCTTGTTCTCGAATAGCTAGATGGGGAGTTAGTATCTGACTCATAACAGACATGGGTGATTGTTGACTATCGATGATACTCACAATTCCAGTAACCTTGTTCTTGACGAAGTTCGCCGGCTGGTTAACATTATCATCTTCCATGAGGAAATAGTTGTGAAGCGAGCGACTCAAAATGCCCAGCATCATGTTACCACGCGCTTCCATACTTGCATCGCCGGTGGTCTGTCCCCACATCTTGATAGCATACGCGAACATGGTGTCCTCCGACGTGGATTCCTGATCCTTTCCATCATAAGACTCGAACAGACCCTTCGCCCACGAGTGACCGTTGTACCAATCAAATGAGCGCGAGAAGGGGAAGAGAGGGTCGTTGTCGACGGAGTTACCCGCATCACGGACGAGCATGTTAACCCACTCCTTATTCTTTGCTAGCCAGCTGGGGTCAAGAGCACCAATGATGGCTGCTGCTTGGATGAAGTAGCCGTAGTGGAAGTGGTGGTCGTTGTACGCTGTGTTTCCGAAATCTTGGTTCAGGTCGCCAGCGTAGCCGGCTGTTGAGACAACGCCCTTCCAGACGGTGTCGTATGCCAGTGGGTATTGTTGCTTGTTGTCCACGAAGCGAGCGAAGGATTTCTTTACTTCTTGGAAGGCGTCCGCGGCGATGTCGACGTTGTTGCCTAGCTGGTTGACGGTGTAGACCAGAGTTGCGAACTTGCTCAGGGCCTTGCCGCTGTAGTACATGCTGTTGAGGTCGGTTTGCTCGGAGATGTTCTGCTTTAGTTCGTGGGGAGCGGCCTTGAGAATGGCGTGCTGGGCGGTGGTTGAGAGGTCGTGTACACTGCCATGGGTGGTTGTCCAAGGGGCGAAGCCCATGTCGACAGGCAGGTTCTGCTCCGTCATGGTCCATGTTTCTCCAATGACAGCGGTGGTATTGCCCTTTGTTGTGCTGCGGAGGTGGATATTGGTGATACGGCTCTTAGTGGCCTTGTCGAAGGAGTGGACATGATGAGGCAGAGCGAACATGAGCAAGGGAGTTCCGTTAGGCTGCTTTCCGGCCTTTGTCCAGGAGAGGCTGTAGCTGCCCTCATTGCCACTGACAGAGCCGGAGATCTCTCCGGAAACAGCGTACACACCAGCCGAGTTATCGTAGAACTTCTCGCCAGACTTACCAGCCGGGTTCTTGGTAAGCTGGATGGTACCGGAGAACCCATGGGAACCACGCAGGCTGGACTTCGAGACCAGTCTGAACTTCGGGTCTTTACCGTCGGTGGGCGTGGCATACATGAGCCATGTAGTGTCATCTTCGAGATCAACCTTGTACTTGAAGATACCATGTCGGGGCGAACCAGCGCTAACAACCTTTCTGAAAAAGACACCACTCTCAATAAGAGGCTGCAAGTCATTGTAGATAGCAGTGGTGTAACCCATGCCTTGCACAACGGGGAAAGTAATCTGTTGAGCTGAGCCTCCAGAACGCTTCAGGACAGCATGGGCAGAGAAAGCCTTAGGATCTTCAATGTCCATAACACTGGACTCGCCGAGCTCAGTTGCTGAGAGAATTAGGTGTTGAAGTCCAACTGGGTTGATATAGTATGACACTGGCTCTCCGGGAATCTTATCATTCTTGGGACCGTAGGCAAGCATGTGAGGCTCGACATGGGAAATGCCCATACCCCAGCTCTTAAGTGAACCACCGCCCTTGGACCATGCCAGGGAGTAGGGTTGCGTGAAGGAAGCATTGGTCTGAGTGCCCAGGAAAAGCCCAGCGTAGAACTTGTTGGTCTCAATTGGACCGGTGGCGTTGGCCTATGCATGAAATTAGTATTCAATTCATGTGATAATCCAAATTGGAGCCAGCTTACATGCTTGTTCTGCACAGGGTGATCATGCCTCGACTTGATGTTGGCAGGAACAGCCCCAGTCGCAACAGGCCTGAAGATGTCCTGACCGTTCATGGTCTTAGGATGATCTGCTTGAGCTGGGGGAGGAGAAGAGACTGTGGGAACAGGTTCTGTGAAAATTAGCATGCCGCATAAAAGAACCCATGCTTTTTCATTCACACATACGTGCTATCGAGGTCGCAGCTTGTTCGGCTTTTGGTAATTCTGTAGTAGTTCCGACGGTTGGAACAGGCAGCGCCGTAGCTTGTGAGTGCTGCTGCGAAGCTGTCGTTGGGACAGGAGCAGGTTCCGCTGCAACTGTTGGTGCCGAAGCAGTAGTAGGTTCTGGCACACCTAGCAAGTCGTTCAACCCGTGAACAAACCTTTCGAGTTGAAACTGCGGGAATGGAGGCTGCGGTGGACGGCCGTCAAACTCCAAAGCCGCGCGATATTCCTGATTTAAAGGTTAACATCACGCCGTATCAACCCAATGCATGTCTACAAAACGTACAGGGTGAGATTCCGGAATAAATAGTCTATCCTCCTCGTTCGTAGGCGGATATTGGGTTCTATAAGCCGTCTCAGGCTCTGTGGCAGTTCCCTGCAGTATACCTCTAACTGCAGTTCCCACACGCGGCAGACAATTGACTGATTCCGCGGCTAGAAGCCAAGTTAGCAAGGCTGTCGCCTTCCATTTGGAGCATGATTCCATGATGCAAATAGTTCGTATACAGATAAAAGAATGAAAGAGATCGAAATTGTATATAGAGTCTTTGCTATTCCTCAATTCATTCCAACTGGATATGAATCACTAGACGAGGGCGACTTCTAGGGCGTGTAAAGAGCGACGAAGGACTGACAAAAGGCAAAAGTTCCAGGGCGAGGGCAGTAGACTTACAAGTATGTATGGATTCCAGGAGATGGCACTAATTCCTCGGTGCTCAGCTCTCGTCCAAATTGGGGCAAGACACGGGCTGATTTGTTGTGAATGGCAGAAAGAATCCGCAGCTGTCGATCATAATGCGAGTTAGCAGTGTGAAATCCTCGATACAGTGGGAAGAATGGCCCGGGGCTTTGGGCAGCGTGTGCTCAGCAATGTAGGGCGTCACAGCAAAACATGCGGGTATCGACGTGAAACCCACCAACAGGAATGCGGCGTAAACATGGCCACCGTAAACTTACATTAAAGATGAAGTAGATGTAGTAAGTTAGATATTAATTGAGTTGGTTGATATTGCAAGTGAAGACGTTTTAAGTCCAGGCAACATTTTGCCAAGGGATCACCGTGTGGAGTAGAAAAGTAGTAAACACAACATCCACGTTGAATATTTACACGGTCAATATCCTTTAGTTTAGCGTCTATACCACCTTAATCACGAGATTATGATTCTTACAGACAATACCATACATCTTTGCCTTTCATCGCGCATGCCCTGATCAGCAGGCTGTTCACCCAGCACCGGCAGACTAACATTCCCATCTATAAATAATTACCATTCTGCAGCGTGACAACATTGATCCCATGTGGAAAGGCTGGGCAATTGTAAAGTGACGCCGTCGCATGCTCACAGTAGAGACCAGGTGATATATTACTCGTATACGAACTACGGCTGTGACAAGGTGAACAATGTAGATGCTTTTTTTGACGAAACTGTAACACGTCGTGGTAATGGGTCGTGCCAGTTCATGGCACTGGATATACAACTGAACACACATTCCCAACCCCAGATATATACATTTAGAGCATGGGCTTCTGCATAGGCTTGATAATGCCCTGCTTGATCATGACACGAGGTTTGGTACCACTCTGGAAAGTCTCCTTGGTAGACCACTCAGGACCCAGAGGCATGCGCAGAGACCGTTCGTACTGTTGCTTGGTCTCGAACTCATGTGGCAACTGGCTTGCCATGTATTTTACGTTCTATAACAAAGTTAGCGGACAGTCACCACTGATAAAATAAAAAGATTGTCTTACCTTCTTGACACGCTTCTGGTTGATGATCACCCGATCAAGCTTGGCGTCCTTGCGCTGCTGGGGTTTCACACCCTCCACAGTAGTCAGATCACGCTTCTGTCTCTTCTGCTGTTTCTTGCTGACACCGTCACCGGCCCAGCTACCCCAGCCTGCGAGGGTGTTGTCTACTACCTTGTCGCCTTCGTCTTCGATGGTGTCCATCTTATCCTGTTCGAAATCTTGGACGACTTCATCGCCGGCGAAGGCTCGCTTTACAAGATCATGGTTCTTGAGTAGGACGGGCACGCTCTCCTCATCATCGCTGTCATTCTCGGCATGCAGTTGCTTTGCGGCAGCTGTTTTGGTGTTCTTCTGCTTCTTGTTCTGCTGCTTTGCTGGAGCAGCTTGAGGAGCAACATCAAGCGAGATATCGATAGTCTCTTGGGCATCTGGGCCAGCCCGACGACGATTGGTCCGCTCAGTCTGAACCAGCCAAGGATTCTCCTCTTCGGCAGGGGTTTCCTTCTCCTGATGGGAAGAGTTGCGTGAAGGTTGTGAAACATTCTTGATGGGTGTCGATTTCTGCTTCGCAGGAGCGTCGACAACAATGTTAACATCATCGTCTGATCCCGCTCTCGCTGCCTGTGCGTCTTCATCATCGGAGTTAAGGGCTTCTTCAAACTCGTTCTTGAGCAATGGCTTGCGAGGCTTCTGCTCAGGCTTCGTCGACTTGCCGAACTTTCGTCGACCGACCTCTGAATCCGCCTCAGACTCGGACTCCTCTCCATGAAGCTCACGCTGGAGTTTGCGGATCTCCGCATCGTTTTGCTCCTTGCGGGCGGCATCGGCTTTTTGCATGAATTTCATAGCAAAGAGGTCAGCATGAGGTCCCTTAGGGACGTCCTCATCGACATCATCACCATTGAGGGCCATGAGCTTCTTCTGGATCTTCTGTCGTTCCACATCGGAAGCATCCTCAGCCCAAGGGTCGTCTTCTTCTGATTCGGAGCTCGATTCCAAGTAGTCGTCTTCTCCAGTAGAGACACGCTTGCCTTCGATTCTCTTCCGCAACTCCTCCTCTCTTTGGGCTAAGTCGGCCGCGCTGTTGCGTGCCTCCTCATCCCACGCGGTACGACCGCTCTGCTTCAGACCCTTGGACCATTTGCTTTCACGGTGCTTGGAGCCCATGCGAGCTTCGGCTCTCATGCGCTCACTCTTCTCCTGGTCCATCTCATCTGGATCCACGCCTGCTTCCAGAAGTGCCTGGCGCTCTTGCTGCTCCTGCTTCTCGCGCTCTTTGCGGTGAACACGGCGGTAAGACTTGCTCTTGATCTTCTTGATGCGCTTAGAACGCACTTCCTCTCGGAAGAGTAGGTCACGTCGCTTGCGGAGCTCAGTGCGTCGAGCTTGGATCTCCTCGATTGGAATGTTGCGAGCCTGCAGTTCTTCGAAACTCTGGATCTGGTCCTCGGCCGACTTGCCATCGGCCTCAGCGAGTCCACTTTCCACAAGAATGTTCTGGATAGCGCTTTCCAAGTCATTTTGCGGCTTGGCAACATCCATCTTGTGATTTTGCTCAGCTTCGGGATCAGGCAGAGGGAACGACAGGTGCTCGGCCCTGCGGTTGGCTTTGACAGTTTCGAGCCATCGGTTAAGAGTTTCCTTGCTCTTTTCGTAAGCCGCAGCACGGTCAAGACGATCTTGCTGGCGCTTGGCCAGAGGAGCGTCTAGCTTGCCCGGAATCCCAGTCTTGGACGTCTGAGGGGCAGAGTCAATATGCTTGAGTGAGTTTTTGAGGCGAGAATCCGTAATCGAAGGGAGTAGATCGGCGACAGTCAATTTGTTGGAGGATGTTAGGCCGTATTCCGAAGGCTTGCCTTGCTCTTGTGACTTCTGGGTACGTTTTGTAGGCTTTCCAGTCTCCATAGCCTGGACAAAGTCTTGTAGTTTTGATAGACCGTGCTTGTCTGCACCATCGTCTGAGACAGAAAGGTCGTCGTCGCTCTCCTCGCTTTCACTGTCCCCCTCTGATCCTGAATTCTCATCACTGTCGTCCCTGGCAGCCCGCTTGGCCTTTTTTGATACTTCCTTGGCGTCCTCCTCTTCGGCAGCAGTGTTCATATCCCAAGCAGTCGCGAGGTCAACAGCATCCTCTCCCAGGTCATCGTCTTCATCTTCGTCATAGTCACCTTCAGATTCCTCCTCGGACTCATCAACATCTTCGTCCAAGTTGATCTCACTGGGCTTCTTCGCCTTGGGTTCCGCTTTCTTTGACTTGGACTTGGACTTGGACTTGGATGCGCGGAAAGTGAAGCCCTCAAATCGCTCTTCGTCACTCTCGCCCAGAGCTTCGTCACTGTCCAGTTCACTGTCATCGTCACTGTTCACTTGTCCAAGTGTCCATTCGTGTCCTTCACTATCGCTGCCGCCGTCGAGGCTTCCGGTGTCTTCGGTTCTGCGGCGCTTGTGATGCTGGGCCTCTTCATCTTCGTCGTCATCGCCCTCCTGATTGTTTCGCTTGCGGTTGAAGGAACCGTCATCGTAGGCTCCTAGTCGACTGCGTCGAACACCCAACTTGCTTGGAATTTGTTTCTCTGCAATAGACAGCGCATTGAGGGCCCGGCCGTTCTTCCGCTTCTGCGCTGGTTTTTGAGCCGAGCGGTCTTTGGGACCACGCAGCTGAGTTTGGCTGCGAGGCATGGCGAAATTAAAATATAATAGAATAGAAGCCTCAGATTAGTACTGGTCAAAGTACTGAATCATCCGACGGCTGCTTTCAAGAGGGGTGTAGTTGCGTTGAACTTTTTTCCTGGCAGAAAAAAGTTCTCGGCGCGGAGATTAGCGCGACCCGATCATTCGCCGACTTTTGTCTCCCGCAACACTTCCACTCCATCAACTGCCCACCTTCGAACCGGCATCATGTTTAAGCCTACGGAACCAATGCTCATGCGCTTGCGCTTGACCACAAAGCAAGTCAATGGCGGATACTACAAGGGAAACCGGACCGGCTCCATGGGTGTCTTCGACAAGAAGGGCCAGTACAGATCCCAGGTGGAAAAGCATCGCAATTATATCCCTGCAGCCAAGCTTGAATTGCCTGGACTGCCTGAGGGTTCGAGCACCAAAGAACCATTCCTGGTTAGTGGTTAATGCTATTCCGCATGCCTTCGGAGCCCTGCTAACATCGCTGAAGCTCACTCCCTTCGTCACAAAACACATGCGACCGACGCCTTCAAATTACGTGCAAGACCTTGAAAGAAATGGCAAGACAGTCACCGTGATCCGAGGATTTGAGGGCGCCGATTATCTGAACATGTGGGCCGACACCCGCGAGGCCTACTTTGAAAAATTCCCATTCCCTAAGAAGTCGAAGAAGTCCGAGAAGTCCGAGAAGTCCAAGAAGTCGACAGAGGGTACCTCGGATCAATGATAGTCATCTCATGAGTCTGTGAGCCCCAGCTGAATGTTAGTATACTTCCAATCCAGCACATAAGAGTGCCTACTAACATTTGTGTCCAGCTCAGCATACCATCCGCAATCATCTACCTGTGCAGCATCAAATGCTCACCTTGGGCCTTCCCCCGCTGGCCGATTGAATATATATCCCATGTATTATAGTATTTACAACCTCGTTTGGAATTGGACGGTGCACTCCTTTTTTAGAGGCATCGGTGGCCATGCTCGGGCATCCGCATAACTCCGGGCCGTGGAGTCTTGTTTTGAAAGAAGATTCTATGTTATAGCACAGTTGTTCCATAGTATCCAGTGATACTGCATTATCTATACCTATAAGCCCCGGAATAGCCACAACGACTGAGGAGCGTGGAAATAAGAACAAAGTCGGAACATAAGCGCGAAACAGGCGTGGCACGTGCATATAAGGAACGATAAGCCTCCATATCGGCGTATGTCATAGTTCTTCATCTTTTCAACCCCGTAATGCGGGCTGCTTCGTTTGTACCTAAAGCGAGTCTTCCTTTTCAGCTCAGGGCAGCTCCAGCTGCATCATGTTCCAATCATTCACAGGCAACTCTCGTCGCCCGCGACAGGTGAACCTCAGCGGCCGTGCCACTAATCCCTTTGCTGCATTCCCCGGAAACTCCCCTACTCGATCTACCCCTCATGCCGCAAACCCCGAGACCGCAGTCGCAATTGCCCAGCGCGAACGACTCCTAAGGCAGCAGGAGAGAGACCGACAGACAGCGTCTCGCGTCATCCAGCGAGTCTGGCGGGGCCACCGGAGCAGAACAGCAACATACAAGGAGTGGAGGTCAGAATGGGACACATTTGAATGGGAGAGGGCCAAGCATGCTTTGAGTTTAACCGAGGGCAACGATAGGGCTCCAACGACAGATGTTGAGCGTCTACAGTGTCTCTTGCGTTGTTCTCCACCATCATACGCCAACGCAGAGCAATGTCTGAATCAACTCAGGCTGTTCGTTCAGTTTGTGGGGTCGCCGAGGAATTCAGAAGACATCCTACGTCTACTGTACTTCTGCAGCGTCTTTGAGAAGACCTTCCACGCCCTGCCTACGATCGCCACGGAAGGTGAATGGACCGAGCTCTTGAAACGGCTGGCAATCGCTGTTCTGTATCCCCTCGGCTCGGCAACGATTACTCCGACTCATGGAGAAGCGGTGTTACCTCTCCTCCGGACGGTGGTTTTCTTGGTAGACTTGATACCGAAGAAGATGGCAATGATTGCCAACACCTACTACCGTGCCATGGCGCACTTGACAAAGAACCTTGTGTCTCTGGGTGGTAATCTGGCACCAGAACATGTTGTGAATGCTACTATTGCCCTTTTACGGCCAATCACATCGGAAACGATGGCAGCTTATGAAGCCTTTGCCATTTCATATCTGAGCGTCCCGGACTTAGCGGCCTATCTTGGCGGACTGGATGGATTGGCACACCAGATCAACTACAAAGTACTGGCTTCGGCGATTGGGTCATGCATGCACCCAGCGAAGGCAAGTTCTTATGCCCTTCAGGACGTCACGGCTCGAAGTTGGCTGCTTGCATACCTGATCTACTTTCATCGATACGCCCTAGGTGGTCAGGCTAACATTGGAGCCCCTGATCTTGGTTTCTTGACTGTAGTATCTGAGTTGCTGAACTCAACAGCTGCTTATCTCACACGGTGCTTGGAGACAGAAGAATCCAACGAAACCGACTCATCCAACGGTCCTTCTTTGCACCCATTCGTCAAAGACCAAGTCACCAGTCTTGTCAATCAAAGTAGCATCACCGGATTGCTTTCACGGATCAGACCGTCCCACCTGACCCAAACAGATTTCTCCAACAGCGAATCTGGCTCGTCAAAAGAAGCCAAGATTCTTGCCACATATGCCTTGAACTTGTTGAGGGTATTCCCTCGACGAGGAGATGATATCCGAATGTGGTTGTATCTGGGTTCGGCTCCTTCAGGCGATCAAGTGTCCGGCCAACCAAGCACGAAGATCCCAGCGATCAAGTACTTCTGGCAGGCATCTAGATCCAGTCGGGTCTTTGATATCATTACAAACGAACCGACCAAAGTTCTTTCGCTATTAGAACTCCCGCAACCGGGTTCACGGATCGAAATCCCACAAGAGGATCGTGACCAGGAGTGGACAATCATTCTTCTTTTCTTTGAGCTCTACACATTCCTTTTGAAAGTCATGGACGACGAAGAATTCTTCTCGAGTGCATCCCCGTTCACAGCCTCCTCTAATACCAAGTCCTCGTGGACGAAGGAAAGCGCCCTGCCCCTCGAAGATGTCAAAGCGATGACCGTCTTCCTCAAAAACCTCGCCTTCACCCTTTATTGGAACTTTGCCGCCTTGAGCGACAAAGTGCCTGTTCCGTCGTCCACCGGTGACCTTAAAAGCTATTTTAATACCGCGAGTCAAGTTCCCGAGCAAATGGAGCGGTTCAATGAAACCCAAGCCAAAGAACAACTCAATGATCTCCCAGGCGTTACAGGTATTCCCCTGGACTATTTCAAAGGGCTAGTCACAGGATTGCTCAGAATGCTACATGAGCGAGAGTAAGTTAGAAATGCGCCCTGCGGCCGGGTACCTTTACTAACCACCATCGACTCTTCAGCTCACGACGGAAGTTCCTTCCTAAAGACCATTGGCTTATGACCGACCGATTTGACATGGAAGGGTTTATTCCAGCCGTCGTGGGAGAGGAAGAGAAACGCCACCAGTTCCAGGATGATGAAGAGGATGAGCCCGATCTTCTAGACGACGATACCGTGGAGCCTTTGGGCATTGCCGGTTCTAACCATGCTCTACGAACAATCCGCATCGAAAACCTACGACGTCGTCAACGGCAGGCCGCTCGTGGAAAGGCCCTTGCTGCTATCGCGCCCAGGCTAGAGATTCTCCGGAACATGCCCTTCTTCATCCCGTTCGCTACCAGGGTCCAAATTTTCCGCCAATTCATCCTCAGAGATCAACAGCGCCGCCGAAATGGATTTGTTGATCCTGAGACTTGGCGTCTCTCTGTAGCCCAACAATCCATGATGAACAGTCAGTTCAATGCTCCAGATGTGCTGGCCCGGCATCACGCCGACATCAGACGTGAGAGTGTGTTTGAAGATGCGTTCTCCCAGTTCTACGGGCTAGGTGATGGTCTCAAAGAGCCCATTCAAATCAGTTTCATTGACCAATTTGGATCAATGGAAGCCGGTATTGATGGGGGTGGTGTGACAAAGGAGTTCCTGACTAGTGTCACAACCGAGGCTTTCAAGACTGACGATGACGGGAGCATGTTTGCAGAAAATGACCAGCACCTGCTGTACCCAAACCCAGCAGCGGTCGACCAACTCAAAGAACTTCTCAGTGATGCTGGTCTTGCAAAGACAAGTGCCGAGTGGCAGGACGATGTGCGTGGTCTTCTTCGACGCTATGAGTTCCTCGGACGTGTCATCGGAAAATGTCTCTACGAAGGGATTTTGGTGGATGTCAATTTCGCGCCCTTCTTCCTGTTGAAGTGGGCACTCACAGGTGGTACTGGGTCTGCAGTGAAGGAATCTTCCTACCGTGCCAATTTGAATGATTTGAAGGACCTTGACGAGGGACTGTACCAGGGTCTGGTGAGTGTCACTGCTTATCGATGTTGATGTTTTTTTTTTCCTTACTGACCATACCATTATAGTTGCAACTGAAGAATTACCCCGGCGATGTAGAAGACTTTGCTCTCGACTTCACAGTCAACAACACAATTCCGATGCCCGGCGGCACAAATCGAACTACCACAGCCGAATTGAAGCCACAGGGTTCACAGATTGCCGTGACCAACAAGAACAGACTGGTCTACATTTCCTACATGGCTCGTTATCGCTTGCAGGTGCAACCTGCGATGCAGACCAATGCTTTCTTGCAAGGTCTCGGCCAAATGATCCAACCGGCCTGGTTGTCCATGTTCAACCAGTCCGAGTTGCAAACGTTAGTGAGTGGAGAGAACGCCGATATCGACGTGGAGGATCTCCGCCGAAACACCATGTACGGCGGCGTGTACGTGATCGGCGATGATAACCTAGAGCACCCGACCATCCAACTGTTCTGGCAGGTTCTGCACGAGATGACCAACGCCGAGCGACAGAAAGTCATCCGGTTTGTCACGTCTACCCCTCGAGCACCACTGCTGGGATTCAGTCACCTCAATCCCCATTTCTGTATTCGAGACTCGAGTGAAGATGAAGAGCGACTACCGAGTACCAGTACTTGCGTCAATCTTCTCAAGTTGCCGCGGTACTCGGATGCTCGCACCTTGAAGACTAAGCTGCTGTACGCAGTCAATTCGGGAGCTGGATTTGACTTGAGTTGATACAATTATTATTCTGTCATATTGTTGAGGGTCCTTTGTTTTGTGTATATCGCCTAGACAGGTTGTTTGTAGTTTTGCATGCATAGCATGGGCGTCGAGGAATGAAGCGATTCTTATTGGTCGTTTGAGCATTCCATTGTTCGAAACTTCCCCGGCTTGCCAGGGTAGGCCAAGGCTACGGAGTAGATGTTATTCGTATGTTTGAATGTAAATAGTAGTAAATTAGCAATACCATACATAGACAATATCAATCAAGTACAGCACTGTATACTCCTATCGGGTAAGCCCTTAAAGCGGCAACCACCATTCCCAAACAGGCTAGCGCCCCCATCTCGTGCTCCTCTGAGTTTTCCAGAACGCCTCGCCTTTCACGGTTCATCTTTTTTTCCCTTTCACCAACCTTCTCCAATCTCTCTTCTTTAGGGAAACCCTTTTCTTTTCGAATCTTTATCGAAAGGCAAAAAATCTAAAAAAACACGAAAAACCCCCAGAAAATTTTTCCAGTTATCTTATCTCATCCCTCCCGATTGTGCGGTGTGTTGTGTGGAAGATTTTCTTTCAACGACCGCCTCCATCGTCCTTTTTTTCACCTGGTTAGTCACGTCGTCTTTGCCTCGATTTTACTCGATTTCTTTTCAGAGTCGTGTCATTTCGGTATTCGCATCTATTTTTGATGCGACACCCTTGAGTTACACCCCGCTAATACCTCGCAGTGTGTTCTGCTCAGTGAAATTTCTCCAACCTCTTTGTTTCGTGGATACCTTGCTGTATGGCTCCCCTCCCCTGAAATCCCTTCGCCTTTCTCGTCCTCTCCATGGTGGCTTGTCAAAGAACCCGCGTGGACTGTCGTGTAACCTCAGTTCATCTGCCTCAATCTTCCCCTCCCCCTCTCTGCGATAGGCTCGGCATGCACATGCTAAAACGTTTCTTTTTCCAGTAAAAACAGTCAAAATGTCTGCTGAAGCTCCCACCACCGCCCCCGCCACTGACAATGTTGTCAACGGCACCCCCGAGGCCAACGGCTCCCCTGCCCCTGCCGCCGCTGCTCCCGAGCCCGCCGGCGAGGGCGCCAATGCTCAGCCCCACTCGGCTTCGCTCTACGTTGGCGAGCTCGACCCCTCCGTGACCGAGGCCATGCTCTACGAGCTCTTCTCCTCCATCGGTCAGGTCGCCTCCATCCGTGTCTGCCGTGACGCTGTCACCCGTCGCTCCCTCGGCTACGCCTACGTCAACTACAACAACACCCCCGATGGCGAGCGTGCCCTCGAGGACCTGAACTACACTTTGATCAAGGGCAAGCCCTGCCGTATCATGTGGTCTCAGCGTGACCCCGCCCTCCGTAAGACCGGCCAGGGCAACGTCTTCATCAAGAACCTTGACAACGCCATTGACAACAAGGCTCTTCACGACACCTTTGCTGCCTTCGGTAACATTCTGTCCTGCAAGGTCGCCCAGGATGAGTTCGCCAACTCCAAGGGCTACGGTTTCGTCCACTACGAGACCGCCGAGGCCGCCAACAACGCCATCAAGCACGTCAACGGCATGCTGCTGAACGACAAGAAGGTGTTCGTCGGCCACCACATCTCCAAGAAGGACCGCCAGAGCAAGTTCGAGGAAATGAAGGCCAACTTCACCAACATCTACATCAAGAACATTGACCTCGAGATCACCGATGATGAGTTCCGCACCATGTTCGAGAAGTTCGGTGAGATCACCTCCGCCACCCTCAGCCATGACAACGAGGGCAAGAGCCGTGGGTTCGGTTTCGTTAACTACGCCAACCACGAGAGCGCCGCTGCCGCCGTTGAGTCCATGAACGAGAAGGACGTCAAGTCCCAGAAGCTCTACGTTGGCCGTGCCCAGAAGAAGCACGAGCGTGAGGAGGAGCTCCGCAAGCAGTACGAGGCTGCCCGCATGGAGAAGGCCTCCAAGTACCAGGGTGTCAACCTCTACGTCAAGAACCTGACTGATGACATTGACGATGAGAAGCTCCGTGACCTCTTCGCTCCTTACGGTACCATCACCTCCGCCAAGGTTATGCGCGACTCCGCTGAGCGCTCTCCCTCTCCCGAGGGTGAGGAGAAGGAGGCCGACAAGGAGAACAAGGAGGAGAAGACCGAGGAGAAGGCCGAGGAGAAGACCGAAGAGACCTCCGAGGAGAAGACTGAGGAGGGTGAGGACGCTGAGAAGAAGTCCGAGAAGAAGGCCTTCGGCAAGTCCAAGGGCTTCGGTTTCGTTTGCTTCAGCAGCCCCGATGAAGCTTCCAAGGCCGTCACTGAGATGAACCAGCGCATGGTCAACGCCAAGCCCCTCTACGTTGCTCTCGCTCAGCGCAAGGATGTCCGCCGCAGCCAGCTTGAGGCTAGCATCCAGGCCCGCAACACCATCCGCCAGCAGCAGGCCGCCGCCGCCGCTGGTATGCCTCAGCCTTACATGCAGCCCGCCGTCTTCTACGGCCCCGGCCAGCAGGGTTACATGCCCCAGCCCGGCCAGCGTGGCGGTATGCCCTTCGCTCCCCAGCCTGGTATGGTCATGGCTGGTATCCCTGGTGGACGCCCCGGCCAGTTCCCCGGTCCCTTCCCCCAGCAGGGTGGTCGCGGCATGGGCCCCAACCAGCAGATTCCCCCCAACTTCCAGGGTATGCCCATGGGCATGCAGGCCCCTGGTGGCATTCCTAACGGCATGGGTTACCCCATGGGTGGTCCTCAGTTCGGCCGTGGCGCCGGTGGCCGTGGTCAGGTTCCCGGTATGCCCATGAACATGCGCGGTGGCCCCGGCTTCGGCCGTGGTGGTCCCCAGATGGGTCGTGGTCAGGGCCGTGGTCAGCCCGCCCCCGGTGGTGCTCCCGCTGGTGCCGAGACCGGCTCCGCTAGCCAGGCTCTCCTGTCCGCTCCCCCCGCTCAGCAGAAGCAGATGCTCGGCGAGGCTCTCTACCCCAAGATCCAGGCTCAGCAGCCCGAGCTCGCTGGCAAGATCACTGGTATGCTTCTTGAGATGGACAACTCTGAGCTTCTTGGCCTGTAAGTTATACTTTCCCCTACTTTCTTGTGAGATCATTTACTAACAACCTTTCTACAGGCTTGATGATGAGGAGGCTCTCCGCGGCAAGGTCGACGAGGCTCTCAACGTTTACGACGAGTACATGAAGAACAAGGGTACCGAGGGAGAGGCTGGTGACTCCAAGCCCCAGGAGGCTGCTAAGGAGACTCCCGCCGAGGAGAACAAGTCTTAAATGATGTGTTCATCCTCTGTCTTTCGGAAATCTTTGGATGCACGTTTTTGATGACCTTTCCTTTCTCTTTTCCAACATTTGTTCCTACCTTTTACCCTTTCCGTCCCTATCTCTCTTCCTCTGATCCTGATATCCCTCGGTTCGAAAAGTTTGTGTCTTAGGCAGCCACCTTATTGGTGTTTAGTGAATGTGGTATGACATTCGGATTTTTTTTTTTTCATTCTTTCGATGAATTTCCCGTTTTTCTAGTATGCCCGGCTTTAGCTGGCAGTGTCTTATGGCAGTTCGGTAAAAGTGTTTTTTTCCCTGGGCGCTGGATACGGTTTATCTTTATGCTTCACTTTATTCCTTGTCTTCTTTCCTTTCGCAGGGCGCTATGACTTCTTTTCGATATCGAATCCTCTTCCCTTTTTCCATTCCGTTCATACTTGTGCTTTCTGCTTGCTCTTTATTGAGTACTACATAGATCTCCTTATTCGTCGCGGAAGGGCATAGCTGTTCCCAGTGTTGTTCTCGGGTTCGTCAGAGCAGCAACAATCAATGAACGGTCGTGGCCTTGTTTCTTAAGAAGAGTCTCCGTATAACACCGTAAAAATTTGCACCTAAAATTTTACAATTCCAATCCTTGCCAGTCCTCGGTTAATGGCAAACGCCACCACGGGGATTTCTACCAAATGGCCACTACAGTCAGCCTCCCCGGATGTAACCCACGGATTACTCAGCCTCTAGAACATTTCGAAACCTTCAAAGAACATCTCACTCGCACGGAATGATATATGCACAATGGCGTCAGAATTCGTACCTGAGACACCCGAGATCGGTTCCTTGACAGCACACTCAAACGAGGACAGCCAATTCGTCGGCAGCTCCAGCGGCGTCTACTTCATCAATACAGTCAAGCGAGCATTTAACGACCTAAATGAGCGAGACTCATCAGAGACAAACTTTCCCACAGCAGAAGATACCCTAGTCGGTCCCGAGGACTCACCTCGCGAAAAGCGACAGCGCACTGCATCAGTCAGAGACACCTCGACAGCGGAGGTGGAGTCACCAGCAGAATGGACCTACGACCCATCATTAACAGAAGCCCTGGGAAAGCTACCACCCCCAGACATGGCAAAGAGCCTCATGATGATGTACTTCAAAATCTGGCATCCTCTCTTCCCATTTCTGCATGGTCCCACCTTCCTGCAGGCAATGGAGAAGATATACTCCACGAATCAAAGTCCGCCTTCACAGCCCTCATGCATAGATCACCGCAGTACATGCTGGACAACAATTTTCCAATGCGTCTTCAACCTGGGGAGTCTCCTAGCACTAGATTTGAATCTACCATCCGAGTCGAAGATCCAATCACCCGGCAGTATCAACTCGCTTCTCGGGACACTCTCCTCTCGGCATGATATTGCGTCGCTTCAAGCACTCCTGGCTATACAGGTTTACCTCGTTGCCACTATGTCACTGCGACAGGCATCCACTGTTGGTGGCTGTGTATTACGCTCAATGCTTCATGCTGGTCTTCACCGGTGTCCGTTTCGATATAAGCAACTCTCCACGCATGATCGTCAGTTACGAAAGCGCATCTTTTGGTGCGGATATGCTATTGATCGGTATTTGAGTCAGGCTCTGGGTTTACCGCTTGGTATTCAGGATTCTGATATCGATGTTTGTCTACCTGCCGCGAGGGAGATGCATTCCCCTGGGGTGCAGGCAAACCAAGTGAGCAGTGAAAAGACGCTTGGCTCGACATCCGCTGGAAATGGACATCCTGGAGGTGATAAACGTCGAGCTTCACACTCCCAGTTTGGGAATAGAGAAGAAGACCATGGGAAAGAAGCCGTTCTCGCAAGCTATGTCGAATCCGGAACCCTCACAGGAAGAGCACTAGAACTCTTCCACAAGTCGATATTGGTCCGATCTGTGCGGCGGACTTCAGTCTTATTCCTTGTGACGGATGTGCACAAGTGGTGGAACGGCCTTCCACTCGATCTGCAGCGAAAACCATCAACATCTGATCAAACGGCTGGATCTGGAATGGTTGATAGTCCGTTTGATTTTAGTCCCTTTTTTACCGTGTTATATCAGCATCTCATTTTGATCATTCACCGGCCTTCGTTGTCATTGGATCCGTCAACTGCGGAATTTTGTTCTGGATTGCAGACATGCATTGGGGCTGCTCGTTCTATTCTTTCGGCACTGCGGTTGCAAGTACATAGTCGGCAAGCTTTGTTCTGGCCGGGGTTTTTATCGGCTGCGTGGATGTCAGGGCTGGTTTTGGCTTTGGCGTGCCAGTTGAAGCAATATGTCCTAACCAAGGGACTTCAGTATGTGCCTTGTTGATGTTTTCTTTGCTATTGCTTACTGACTATTGATAGGGAAATTCATGAGTTTTCGGGGTTTCTACGTCTAATGTCTGATCAATGGGAGACAGCTAAGCACTGTCACATGTCGCTCGCGGTGCTAGCTGCAAAGATTAAAGAGTCAGAACACCGTGCCGATTCAACAGCCAGCTCCAACGTCTATGCGAGAGGCGTCCCTGCAGAAGACTCCACGCTTATGGATTCTTTGAATGCACGCGAAGAAAGAAGACGAAAACTAGGCGGTGCGTTGCACTCGCAAGAAGACCACAGATCCTCCACAGAGCCGAGCAATTCAGAGCAATGGGATCGAAAAGTTCACCCAGACACAGCCATTGACAGGGGACATTCATTGGACAGAGAGCATGGCTTCACAGCGATCCCGCCAGCCCTTGTTCAACCATCAGACATGAACGACCAGAGCCTTCCCACTGATACCCCTTCTTCGATGCAAATGAATTTCCAGGATACCCATCCTACTAATTTTGAGGGAATATCAAACTTCGATTTGAACATGGTCGACTTGTTCGAAGGAGCCAATCTTGATTCCCTTTTTGATGTGCTTGGGCAGCAATTTCCTAGTTTCTAGGGACTGTCTACGGCTACATTTTTCAAAGCTATTGATTGCAATGGTAATGATCTACGGTTTACTTTTCGAAAAAAAAAAAAAATAAAAGTAATCAATTTATTAAGAGGTCAAAAGGCCATATGCAATGTTGCCTCTATCACTGAAACAGCATCTCTCTAAAACAAATCTCGCGAGACAAAGACAAAAAGGTCAAGCAGATGATCCACGGAACAACAAGTTCCTGTTAATACGAACTTTTCCCGAACGAATTTCCTGCCTATACCAATCGGCCTGCAACTCAGCAGCAGCAAGGATAGACGCCTTGTTGGAGTGATAGTCACCGGGGACCTTGATCGAGATACATAGCGGGTGGGAGTGGTGCATGGGGTGCACAGTGATAGTAGCAACGCCAGTGCGAATACACGTCGCGACGGTGCGCATGAGTGATTCGTCATCGCAGGTTATGTCCTGTCGACTTAGGAAGACGTTTACCCAGTTTGTGATTTCTCGTGGGCAGAATTCGGGTTCTTGGATTAGGGTGCCATCTAGGTAAAACATGCTACCTGCGAATTCGTTAATTACTCCGTTATCCATGGTGTCTGGACCTGAGGATTCGCATCTAATGGAGGTAGTGTCTGGTAGGGATAAGTAGGGGTGAGTCTTCTTGTTGAAGCCCATGGTGTTGTTGGATTTGACTGACCTCTTTTTTGATTTTGAGGTTGAATGTTAGTGTTGATGTTAGTATTGGGGTTGAGACAGTAGATTGGATACTGGAGGTTTGGTTTGATGCTTTCTGGGTATTTTCCGGGTGCGATTTGAGTATTTGTATGTTTTGACTGAGACATGATGCTATTCTCATAGATTGAACACGTTCATTTAGACCTCTGTTGAGAACAAAGGGGTTTCTCCCTGTGACAATTGCATTTCAAGTCCCTCATCTGCTTTCCGGAAGGTCAAAGGCCTTTTCTTTCTGTTCTTCACGAAACTTCTCGTTAGTGAATCTTTCTAGAGCGTAGAATGATCCATGAATGAACTGAAACAGCAATCAATGTCTTGACTCGAAAGGGAATCGTTCCAAGGCCATTCTCTTCTCACCATGGACTTTTATCCTCACGTTAGAAAATAAAGAGCTTTTTGCAGTCATTGGTTAAATCTCTCTGTGATTTTGTCCGTTGCATGGAAGCTATTGGTCCAAGACGAGGCCATTGTGAAGAAAGTAAAAAACGAAACAATGGATTATCTCTCCTTTCAAGCCAACTTCGCAACCTCCAAACACACAGCATCCACGACCCCCTGAGTGTCAGAGGTTCCCCCAAGGTCTGGCGTCAGAATCCCGGCAGCACAAACACGTTCAACGCAGCCCATCAACTTAGCCGCGGCATCCTTCTCACCCAGCCAGATGAGCATCTCTGCCGCAGACCAGAAAGTAGCAACAGGATTCGCAATTCCCTTCCCAGTGATATCAAAAGCGCTCCCATGAACAGGCTCAAACAACGAAGGATTCTTGCGCGTGGGGTCAAGATTACTAGAAGGCGCAACACCAATCGAACCAGCCAACGCAGCCGCCAAATCCGATAGAATATCCATATGCAGATTCGTGCCAACAATAGTATCAATAGACTGCGGCTTCGCAACCATCCGCACAGTCATCGCATCAACAAGCATTTTGTCCCACGTCACATCCGGGAAATCCTTAGCAACAGAAGCAGCAACTTCGTCCCAAAGAACCATCCCGTTGCGCATGGAGTTACTCTTCGTAACAACAGTCAGCAACTTACGCGGCCGGGACTGCGCCATTTCAAATGCGAATCTCATAATACGCTCGATGCCGACCCGCGTGAACATGGCTACTTCTGTTGCTGCTTCCCATGGCTGGCCGACGTGGGACCGTCCGCCTTGACCTGCGTACTCGCCTTCCGAGTTCTCGCGGACAAGCATCCAGTCGATGCCTTCTGTGGCGGTATTGAGGGGACATTTTGTTCCTGGGAAGGTTCGTACGGGGCGTACGTTGGCGTAGAGTTGCAGAGGGCCTCGGATTGCTAGGAGCAATCCCCATAAGGAGATGTGGTCAGGCACGTCTGTTCGTGTTTGGTCAGCAGGGGGATTATAGATTCTGTAAACTCAGTTAATCTTACCGGGAGCACCTACAGCACCGAACAACGATGCATCGTAGCTGCGCAGGGTGTCGAGGGCGTTGCCGGTCACGTAGCTTCCGGTTTGCTTGTAGTGTGCTGTGCCCCATGGAATATGATCGAAGTTGATATCGAATGTGCCTAAGGTCTTTGCCAATTTTTCTACCACTTGGATTGCAGCACTGACTACCTCGGGACCGATTCCATCTCCGGGGATGGAGGCGATACGGTATGAAGGCTTTGTAGCCATGTTGTGTTATAGTATAAATCTGAAAAAAGTAAGATGCAATTAGAGTATGAATAGACTGACTATAAATAACATTCAATCCAGTGTTAGTCTCATACGATTGAACATGACCTCGGCTGATAATTCACCCAGTGTCGAGTATAGAAGTGAATTAGTCCAAATGGCCGCTATGATCTCCCGCGTGTTCTCCGGAGATGTCGGCAGAACTTTCAGGCGACGAGATCTGCCACATCCCGCCACCGTTCGACTACATCTGCATGTCTTGGTCTACTCAATATTCAGGCAAAAAGCAAATATGGCATCGAAGACGAAAGAAAGGAAGCCGGGTCGTATCACAATTGCTTGTAATGCGTGTCGGTCGCGGAAGCAGAAGGTGAGTTGCGTCCTCATAAGAGCGCTCAACTTGGCACTAACAGAACGCCAAATGCAGTGCAGTGGAAAGAAGTAAGTATGAGTGGTTGTATCCAAATACCTCACTGTGTTGATTCTTAAATTGAAAAAGACCTGTATGTGAACAGTGTCTCGAATACAACCGGCCATGCAACTGGCCTGAACAACTCCGAAGGTATTTCCTCGGCAACGACGAGTTACAGACAGAGCTAACGGCAATACAGAGGCCCGGAGAAGGGATACGCAGAAGCACTGGAAAACAGACTCCAGCTCACAGAGAGCATACTACTCAATCTCCTTCCGCACGTCTCAGACAAGCAACTTGCCACAGCACTTCCTCCCAAAGAGGGCCGCCAAGATCATAGCACGCCCTACGTGCCATTTCCAAGACTTGAAAAGAGAGGAATAGAATCTTGGTCACAATTTCCTCTCGATACTTCTCATGGCATCCGACGGTGGCAGCATGCCTATACCGACCCCGAAAGGGCTGGTTTGGATGGGCATCAGGATCTACCAAGTCCCAAGAGAAGACGATTACAGAACGAGGGATCATCCACATGCAATGATACTTCGGCTTCGGCTTCAATCCCGACCTCGGGAATTGGAGGCGCATTCAACGGAACATTCTCTCCGCCGTCACTCAACATCTCCAACTCGATTGAGGAATACCCGACGCGACCAACCAAGGCAAATGAAGGAAACGTCCCGTTGCAGACAATAAGCTCGTGGAACGGGGCTCCTTCATCTGAGTTCCAGCGTCAGTTTCTCTGGTGAAAGCGAAGCCATATTTGGTAGTGTCGGAATTCCCCCGACACCCCGCAGCTCCCCGCAGGAAGACGCGAATGGGATCAATCGCTGGCGATTTCAGATTGTGACATCCCAACAATAGTGGGATGGCCCCACGGTGGGAACACTGAAGACGTGGTTGGTGACGCAAAATCGTTTTTCTCGGACTATTACTGCTTCGTTTTGGAAGTGAAGTATACAAACCAGCTTTGCTGCTAAAGGACATGGCGATAGAAAAGGTATATCTATCCCACCGTTGCCTCAAACGATAACTTCTTACCATTATTCCCAGGTTATTGTCGTGGGCGCAGGACCGTCAGGTCTAATCCTCACCCTCCTCCTCTCCAAAAAAGGAATATCAGTAGAACTACTCGACGCTGGCGCAGAACTAGACAAACAGCCACGCGCAGCCCACTACGCCTCAGCCGCTACCTACGAATTAGAACGAGCCGGCGTGCTAGACGATCTAAAAGAGCGTGGCTTTAGCCCAAAGGGCTTCGCATTCCGTAAGTTCGATACCAGCTTCATCGCCGGAATCAATCATGCATCATTGCCCGAAGACTACCCATACAAGATGCAAGTCCTGCCCCTGGATCGACTGGGTCAACTTCTTTACGAACATGTCCAGCGCGAGCCAAAAGCAGCGGTGAAATGGTCTCACCGGGTCGTGAAAATCGGCCAGGATCAGGGTAAAGCCTGGGTGGATGTTGAGACTACCAGTGGAACACATAGATCGCAAGCAGACTATGTTATCGGCTGTGATGGGGCTAGCAGTACTGTTCGACGAGAATTATTTGGACCTGAGTATCCTGGCGAAACACTGAATGCTCAGATCATTGCTACAAATGTACACCTACCTACCTACCACCCACTATACCCTATACCACCTCCAAACAAAGAACCCAAAACTAACTCAGCCCCATCTATGTCAGGTATACTACGACTTCGACCGCTACAACTACTGGGATTCAAACTTTATAGTCCACCCAACAAAGTACTACATGGCCGCCCGCATAACGAAAGACGGTCTCTACCGAGTGACATACGGCGATATACCGGGTCTCAGTAGAGAACAGTACATCGCGCGCCAGCCAGCTCGCTATGAGGAGATTTTACCGGGGAGTCCTAAACCTGGTGATTATCAAATCACGAATATCTCGCCTTATAGAATGCAGCAGAGGTGTGCGCCTGCTTTTCGGGTTGGGAGGGTTCTGCTTGCTGCTGATGCGGCGCATCTTTGTAATCCTTTGTAAGTCTATCACTTCGTTCTATTATGGGTTACTTATCCATGGGGATTTGGACTGGTTCACTGAAGGCAGAGAGAGGCTAATTGTTTGTCGTGGCTTTGCAGTGGCGGTCTTGGACTTACTGGCGGAATCGCAGATGTGGGAAATCTCTTCGATGCACTTGTTGGTATCCACGAGGGTCTTGCGGATGATTCTATTTTGGATAAATATAGTGAAGTGCGGATGCGTATTTGGAGAGATATTATCGATCCTATGTCACGAGAGAATTTCCGAAGACTTTGGGATCAGGATCCTGAGAAGGCTCTTGAGAATGATCAATTCTTTCAGATTTGCAAGAAATCCGAGACGAACGAGGCTCTTGCGAGGGAGTTGGCTTTGGTGAGTTTCTGTCTCTTTTGGGTTACTTTGGCATGAGTGCAAATAACTAATCTGGATATAGGGATTGGATGTGCTCAGGTTCGATATGACGCAGTTCTATAACAAAACGAACAACACGGATGATTCTCGTGGGAAGTTGTGAGTTGTCTGTTTGAAGTAACTAGCACTTCATCGGTCTTCTGCAATAGACCGTATTATATTCTATTCAAAAATTCCAAGTAAATATCTCATCAAATGAGAACAAGTCCTCTTGAAATTCCTGGAAATTAGCAAAATCAGCAGCTAGTGCGGACGACTGTAGCAGATCTGGCAGCTGAGGGATATGAGGAGAAGCTGTAAATTGCGAGGCAAGGTTGTTGCTGGATGAAACCGTAGAGTCCTGCGGTTGTTGGTACTATAACAGCGTTAGTCAAACCAAAATCCCAGGCGTGGTGCATTTTACGTACACCAAAAGTAGAATGCTGATCTGTAACAGCAGGTAAAAGATACTGCCGGCAAGCAGAAAGAGCTTTCTTTGCACCCTGTGCCATCCAGCGATCTTTCATTTCGGGTGTGCCACGGCCGCGCACAGATTGCAGGACTACTGCAAGGAGAACAATATCTTTGACGTTACTTCCTACTTCGCCGATGCGGCGAGATAGGCTCTCGAGGGTGTTTTCCACCAGTCTTGTTAGGCTGGCTTTGCTGTGTAATTGGTTTTGTTTGATGTTGAGATTAGGAAAACCGTTCGAGGAATGTTGGTCCGTAGTTGGCGTGTGCTGTGTATATTGCCCCACGTACTTGCATACACTGAGAGCAGCCCATAACACATCGTTCTTGCAGAATGTGTGGAAAATATCCCAATATCCGTGGGAGTTTTGGGTGTCTAGCTCGGCTAGGTTGGGGTCGAAGTAGTCTTGGTAGGACAAGATTATCAATGATGAGTCTAGGCATGCTCGCTGTATTTCTTGGGGGGCACGGCTTTTGTCTGTGTTGACTGGTCTGTATAAACAAAGAAGGGGTCGACGGATGTATAAGTCTAGAAGAACTTGGTTCATGAGGAGGGGCGGCATGATATCGTTATTCGAAGTTTGGTCGATCTTCAAAGGGTATGGAATGTCTCGCAAGCATTCTTCTAGTATTCTGCCTAGCTTGAGTCGTTCATCTAGATTGGTTTCGGATCTTGTTTGCTGTATAAAGTTCATAGCGTTGATACGGTGCGACAAGGTCCTGGCGAGAGTGACCAGAGGAAGAGTGTCAGTTGATTCATTCAACGGTCTAGGAGCAGGGAGCTCCGTGGTGGACTCGTCAAAGTCAGCGTCATTTAGATTTGCTGGGCTGAGTGTATGAAAATCGACCTTGGGCGTCATGATTGGCATCCCAGAGGTGATTGAAGCTTGGAGGTCCATCTCGGCAATGGTGATCCACAATCGCCGCCTATTCTCAGCTTGAAAGACCGAAATTTTGGGAGATCCAGAGGGATCGATATGTAGTCCCACTACCATTGCAGAGCGGACAAGTGAGCCGGCAGCTTTCCATGATTCTTCGGCGGATGTTGAACGAAGTTGGCGGGCTAGGAGCATGAGTGTTTCAATTTGGAGGGTTGTAAGCTCTGTGCGGTGTTTCCTTGGGAGTTTCTGTAGCCATGCTTGTAAGAGACAGACTGCGTTCAATCTCAAGTATTCCCAAGAAGTGCTATTTTCCATTTTGATGCTTTCCTCCCCCAGAATGATCGAGATAGTCAATACTGCAGTCAGTTGAGGGATAAAAGGCGAAGATAGGTAGGACTCATCCTCAGGACTTGTCCAGAAATGAGCATATTGACGAAGAAAGCAAGGAATGTGTAGAATCCGCAGTGTCTTCTCAAAGTTGGTGGTATAGATAGCCACAAGCCTGTCACATATTGACTTCGATGGAAGGGACTGGAGAAGCTGGAGCAACTCGGGAAAACTCTCCAACTCCGATATGGATTGCGGAGAGCTCAAAGGTGCTTGCGTCTTGCTCTGTAGGAACTGTACTTCTTTGGCGAGTTTCACAATGGAAGAGTCTTTGGAGCATTGATTGACAAAACCTTTGGCTTCCTCGAACTTAAAAGGTGTCAGCTGATGATAAGCAAGAGACAGAGTCCATCTCACCTGATTCAACAGAGTGATTCTATCATTTTGACCATGATAGCGAGATCTTGATCCCTTGACTACCAAAGTCCCCAGTGATGACTGCAAACCTGAGGGCTGTATAGGTGTATTGCTTGGCCTGTGGAGTCAGTAAAGCGGGTCTGGGCGATCAGAGATTGGCATACCAGGAATTCGGACTCGATACAGCCGGTTCATTGACAGACCGACTCGCAAGCAAACCCTCGACTCGAGTCAAGCGTTGTTGAAGATCCTCGATGATGCCGATGCCGACTCCTTTCGACTCATTACCAAGCGCATCGACACTGAGCTGCACGCGCTTTGGCTTCGAAGGCAATTCTGTCGGGTGTTGATTGTACGTACAGTCTGCACGATGTCCTGCTTTGATACAGTTCTCGCATGGATCGACGCGGTCGCATTTGAGCTTTTTCTCCCTGCACCGCAGGCAAGAAACCACGGGGCGTGCACGCTTGCGAGATTGAGAGGTGTCCATCGCTCACTGAAAGATCACAACATGGCTAGAGACACAAACCCAGACTCGCAATTAGCCATCATCTCCCCCTAAGCTATATTTGGCCCCCCAATACGGGAGGCGAGGGCGACCAAAATGCCAGCCTTGCTCAAGTTACAATAGCCTCGACGCTAACTCCTATTTATATCTGACACTAAAGCAAGCCCCCATCACATTTATCTACTCAATTGGTGATTACAGGAGCAGTGTTATCCCACTTCGTATCCAACGCGGCCTCCACCAAAAACCGAGCAACACTGATGCGACTAGCAGAGCTCATCAAACCAACCCCCTTGCCATCATTAGGCCACTCTTTGACTTTAGTCACATCACTCTCAACAAGTCTCGGTGGCCGGACAAACACAAATGTAATGCCACTATCCCGCACCTCCTTCGCTGCAGCATTATGGTCGTCATATGAGTAGATCATGTTAGACTTGCTCATGAGTAAACGCAAGACACATGGCATATTAGCCCAAGAGTCACCAGTGCCAAAGGACTGTAAAACAATAATCTTGTGGACTCCAAACTCCTTCATAACTTTCGCCACATTCGCATTGCTGTCTGCCATCATGCGGGGAGGGGAGATGGGCTTTGAGAATGGGCTGTCGCTTTCTCGGAGAGCATTCAGAGTGACGATTACCACGTCTGGTACATTGCTAATGAAGGCTTTTCTAACATCTGATACATCGAGGGGTGTGCCTATATGCTAGTTAGTTGAGACGGTCAAATCTAGTAGATATTATGAGACGCGTACCTTGAACAATGTTCAGGCCGGATCGCTCTTCCAAAGAGACAGGGTTTCGAATCAGTGCTGTGACTTGATGGTCTCTCTCTAGTAGCTCATTAATTACAAGCTTGCCTGTGCGGCCACTGCCTCCGATGGCAAGGAATCGCATCTTGAACGTAGTTCGGAGTCAGGGTTGAGAAGGATTGTTCGTGTTTGAGAGGTAAGCTGATCAAATTTGAATGAGATATTATAGTGGCTCCTAAGAGATACTCGTATCTTAAATATATTAGCTCCCAGCAAGTTTTCCGCCCGTTCAGTACCCAATTTCATGTCTATAGATGGTGCCTACTCCGGATCCGATGCTCGGATCCGGGTCGGAGAAGACGATCTCCATTATTATCTCCAGAATATTTGAAAATGAACAGCCTAGAAGGAAACTAGATAGCAGTAGAGATGGAATGAAGGCAGATGTTCGACGTCAATGCTCGGACAGAGTAATAAGTCTCAAACTTCGGCATTGAGAGGAAAGATATTTCACCACACTTAGGTTTAGTTTAAAGCATTTACTTGTATGTATATTTTGAGCAAGGTGACTCTTGTAGAGTATTACTAGGTATTAATTATCGCTTCAATTTTGGCAGGGGCAAGAGAGGGCGTAAGGAAGAGCGTAAAAAAGAGCCGAAGGTCATGATATAGTCGGGAAAAAGCATACTGGCATTTGGAAATCTTTAAATTTTGTCACCCAAAAAACAAGTTCAGATCGCTAACATATATCGATCTTTGTAAAAGTACTTAGTCGTGAAGACTGCAGGTCAATCGACTGCCCAGTACAAGGTGCTGTGGAATCTCCCCCACTGTGGCGACCCACATCGGCCACCATTTTCCGAACAGACAGTAAACCGGAGATGCCAGCGATTGGATCGGGGATTTCTCTGAATTCATTGCATAAAAAGAATCTGACTAAAACATCCTTCCAGCAGACTTTACCCCGCACTTCTATCGAATAGCTCTCTATCCAGTCGAGGCTCGGTATTTCAAATGACGGATAGCGTCGCTTCAAGGGCGCGAACGAAGACTGAAAAGATGCCAAAGTCCAGTGATCATCCGAGGTCTAAGCGACATGCAGTGATGGCATGTGTAGCATGTCGGGAGAGTAAAGTCAAGGTGACTATCCAACTCTAGTAATCAAGCGACAAGGCTAATTCTCACAGTGTGATGGTGACGGCAATGAGAAGTGCTCTAGCTGCGTGAACAAACAGCGCGAATGTCGATACCAGGCCGTGGACAAGAGAAAGTAAGTTTGAAACATGAGCTACCCTGGTATATATATACAAAGCTAATCAAATGCAGGTTGCCTTTGCGAGTTGCCATAGAGCTGCTAACAAGCAGGGTGAATCAGCTGTATTTATTCATTTATCAAAATGGATTAGAGCCCCCATGCATGCCGCAAGAAAAGGATGCGGCTCTAGCAAACGTCCTTGATATACTCGGGCTGACTGAATTTCACTCGGCCTCATCTCAGCTTGATGCCAGTCTCTCGAGAGCGACAGTGGCTGAGCATCTACCGTCTGATGCACCCACTTTGTTAAACTTCTCTACTGATCCGGGTATTACGAAAAATGCCGAGAAACTAAGAGATCACAGCTCTCCAGGAGACAGTTCCTGCGCTTCTCAGCCTGATATTGTTCATATCCCAGATCCTCAGACCATGCCCACATTGCCTATAGCTTCCAATGAGACGGCAAATATTCCAATCACAGATCCATATCCCCTGGATAACGCCTCTGATGCCTCCCTAGCCAATCTAGACTGGAGTCTGAATATCGGAACATGCATGACTCCACCATCTCCGGACATCCAGGGTCTACTTGGTTGCACCTCGTCGATAGAGACACTGGAGCGGGAATTGGAGGGATTACCGGACGCTATCGAACCCCCTGTCACCGATAATCCAGCCAGTCCTGACAAAGAGACAAGAAGTCCCGAAAGGATAGAAGACCTTATCGACGAGCTTTCTGATCGGGTGGGAACATTACGCTTCGGTCCTGAAGGACAACCTCATTTCTATGGTCCAACTTCGACATTCAACCTCCCGGATGCTCCCGTGGCTACTAAACCCCAGACACATCGCACCTTGGATTATCGTGACAGTGATGTTGATCCCGATGAAGAAGCCCCGCTAGCTTTGGAAGAGCACCTGCTCAATCTATATTTTACCTGGCAAGACCCATCGTTCCATGTGGTTGATCGAGACATGTTCGAGAAGGCAAGGAGGGCCTGGCATGGAAAGGAAGAAACGCCGTTCTATTCCGAGGCACTCTGCTACGCAATGTGGGCAGACTATCCGGGCCTCAATGAATACATTCCCGCTGACCACTACAAACAGGTGCTCCCTCGGTGCAGCTTTTGAAACGCGATATCACCCGTCATTCGTTACATTTCCAAAGTCTTTAGTGGAATACTTTGGAGACCGTGCGAAGGCCCTTCTTGAGATTGAACTGGACTCTCCCTCTGTAGCGACAGTTCAAGTACTAGTCATTATGAGTAGCCATGAGGTTGGAAACGGCCAAGATACTCGAGGGTGGCTTTACAGTGGTATGTCTATCCAATTCCAATATCGGACTTGACTGAATAACAATTCTAGGAATGGCTCTACGGCTTGCTTTTGATCTCGCTCTTCATATCGACCTTTCTTCATATGTTGCCCGTGGATCTATCACTGCTGCTGATGCGGAGCTACGCCGGACTGTTTTCTGGGCTGCATATATGGTTGACCAGTAAGTCTCCTTATAATTGCTCCTTCACTAGTGTTTCACACTAACTTTTATGCAGTCTTGTCGGATTCTATCTAGGCAGGCCTTTCTACACCAACATGGAGGATGTGACAGTAACCAAACCAAACACTGACACCCGCCACCAAGAACCTCCCAAATGGACACCATACGCATGTCCTATCTCATTTGGCAGCAACTACGAGTCATTAGACTTCATGGAAGCCGTGAGTGAACAAGAGGTTTCTCTTTGTGAGATTATGGCGCCTTGCGGCTATTTCCTGTATGTTTTCCGTTTCTCGTCTCCTCTCTTCCTCTCGTCCTTCGGCTGATATATGATATGATAAAAAGCTACGGAAGCTCAAGCATCTCAAAACTCCTCCTCCAGCAACTGAACGTCAAGGTCGTCGCCCGTCTCCTCGACTGGAAAGCCCAATTACCGCAATCCCTCCAAATAAACCTAAACGACCACACAACACCCTATCTCCCCCATGTCCTCCTCCTCCACATGCAATTTTTCCAAAATCTAATCCATTCCCACCGACCCTGGATGTCAAAAGACTACCTCCAGCCCCAACCACCCGTTGGACCAGGCCACACGCACGCACGAGAGATGTGCATACAATCCGCAATCTCCATCGCCAAGATCCTAGTCCTCTACGAAAAGCGATACACTCTCCGCCGGATAAACGTCAAAGCAGTCTCGATCACATCCTCTGCCATTCTGCTTCTTCTCTTTGCTGCCGTGTCACACTATCCACTCGCAAAGAATGAAGATATAACTGCCCACCTCGGCACATGCTTTAGAGCTCTTGATGAGTTCTCTTTGTCTTGGCAGAGTGCTAATAAAGTCAAAGATCTGTTGGTTAGATTACAGTATAAATGGGAGTTGAGGACTCGAGCTAGTAAGCAGGGTCGGGCTTCGGATGGGGATATTGATCCCCCGAGGAAGAGGTCGCGGACGGTGAATGGATCTGGAACTGGAACTGGGACTGGGACTTCAAGATCTGATGGTGGTATTTCACTTGCGCATCCTAGTCTTCGGGATTTACAGCCGGATTCTGGGTTGGGGTGGATGCTTATGCTTAGTGGGCAGCTTCCAGCTGACGGGGACGAAGATCTTTATTCTTTTGTTGCTAATACTGCTATTCCTGGGGTTGACTAGTCGCCGGATCTTTACCGAGTGTAATGTTAAAGCTCGAATGCTCGAGTCCATCAAAAGACAGCTGTATCTTCCTAGTTGGTAACTTCTTGTCCATTACTATAAAACACACATGTTGAGCCAGCAGCTTGGGTCCTTGTATAACAAGCTGTCTCCCACACGAAAGTCTGAGAGTGAATCTGGAGCTCTGTTTGCTTTGTCGTCTTACATTAGAGACTCCAATATATCCTTTTGCGGCGCCTCGCATGTATGGTGGAGCACCTTTAGGGCTCGGGTGTGAATCCTTCTCATCTGCGGGGAAAGGCAATTTCTTCTGCAGCTAAATCCTTAGTACATTAGGATTCTAAATGAGAACCTGTGTTTCCCTGGGTATTGCTGCGTAGTTTTCATGAAGGAGAAACAATTATTGAACTAGATAAAGTGAAAACAAAGCGAAGAGTGTAGTGAAAAGACGGGCTCTGGGGCTGCCTCGGGGAGTGGCTGACTAACGCGCCTTCCCCGAGTTTCGCGGGATTGAAGGTTCCCCTCAACTTGGAATGTTCCGGCTTTGATTTCGTTGCTCAACGAAGCTGTGATGGTCCTTAAAAAGTGTAGTATCTGTTCCAGGGTCTTCTCCAAGACCGAACATGTCAAGAGACACGAGCGGTCGCGTTAGTCACCTTCCAACCCCAATGAACATACCTAACGCGTGGAATAGATACCAAAGAACGCCCTTACCAATGCAATGTCTGCTTGAAGCGGTTCTCTCGTAGTGATGTCTTGAGCCGACATGCCAAGGGCCATGAGACTCAGCTCACTGCAACGGGTGGTCCATCAGATGCGTTAAATCGACGGTATTCTGCGATAGCCGCGTCACCAATGAATGCAGCTCCAGAAATCCCAGCCGTCGCCGAAGCGTATCAGCTTCCAAGTCTCTCTTCTACGCCGCAAGATATGCCACTCGTGCCGCATCATGCCCGCTCCGGATCAGAGCTCGGGGCAATGATGATTGACGAACGGCAGCCTTATTTCGGGTGGAATGAGGTCACTCCACACCAAGCACCTCACAGACCCAGCATGGCTTTCGATCCTGTGCCCAAGGATATGCTGCAACTGTGGTTGGAACCTCACCTGGTCATGTCCCCAGGCCAGCAGACTCAGCACTCAGCCGATAGTGCCAAATCGAGCAGCGACAATATCCCCACTGAACGATTCTACAAGGTCCAGCGGTGCTGGCCTGCACCAATCAACAGTGGACGACTCATCAATAACTTATGGCGAGATATTGCGTTTTCGGTGGAGGACAATGTCTTCTCCGTTCAGTCATTACATCTTCCCAGTGAGGTAACATTCACTCAAGGATCACGGTGTGGACTGGACGAGGACTGCAGACGACGACTACAGGCGGTGTTTGGCCGTAGGCCGGCAATGCATCCGCACTTGCAGTCTCCAAATAATGGAGGCATCTCCCCAGTCACGCCTGTCTCGGCTATGAGCCATCTGCCCGATTTCCCGCCTGCTGAGATCTTGGATATGGCACTCGACCTTTATTTCCGTATTTCTCTTGTTCCTTTTGTTCATTTGCCGACATTCTCAGCGAGGAAGACGCGACCCTCCCTCTTGTATGCCATGATTTTAATCGGCATGACGTTGCTTGACACCAAAGGGACAACTGATTTTGTCTCTCGGAATTTCACTGTAAGTTGTTTGTCATGGCCCCTTCGTTCATGGTATCCTAACAATTACATTTAGAGTGTCTTAGAGCAGGTTACAGCGGAGTTTTCTAGATGCACCGTAGGAGTTGAGAATGCCTCGGACACTATGACATTATTTGCGACAGCCTTGCTATTCCTGCATCTTCCTCTTTTGACAGGAGTATGACACTCCAGACCTGAGAATGATTTTTCGATACTGACTGTCGTTTAGGAAAAAGAGCATCTAGAGCAATGTCAGACATTATACGTGAACGTCATGACCGTGAGTGCAAGACCTGTACATAATTCTACATCGTTTTAACAAATTTGATAGGTTTCCCAAAGACACGGCCTCTTTACTGGGGGCCAGGTCCTTGACATGAGCCTATTCGAGAAATTTGCCGATCTCGATATGAGATGGAAAGCATGGAGCAAGGTTGAGTCAACCAAAAGGTGAGGCATCGCCCAAACACAAAAACGTACAACTAACCAGTCCACCAAGGATCATCATTGGACTTCTCCTCTTGGACTCTTGCTACTCATCCTTCCTCTCAACAAGCCCAATAACAAACCCCGACACAATCCAACTCATTCTCCCTTGCGGCGACGACCTCTTCAACTCTCACTCCTCCCACCGCTGGACGCAACTCATCCGCTCCGGGAAACGTATTCTTTCCACAACAATCAACGCGCCATCTGAAAACACCAACATCCCCAACCTCGAAAACCCCACCGAAGACTTTTGCATCCAAGCCATCCTCGCAACCGTCCAAATCCGCCAATCAGAAGCTTACCACCGCCTCCTGTCTAACAGAGCCAGCTACCCCTTCGCACCATGCCACACATACGCCATGGATGGCCGAGCAAGGTGTCTCCCCTCACTCCAATTCCAACTCATCACGAACTACGGGGAAACCTTCGACCGCCTGAGTCCTAATGCTCTCATCATGTGGCATCATATGTGCATGATGTTAACAGCCGATATCCAAATATTCGACCTAGCTGCGGGCCGTGCTGGCCCACTTCCAGCGCGCAAAGCCCTCGATCAAATCGCCGAGTGGGCACAGACCCCAGCAGCGCGACGGGCTTGTCTGCATGCTGCGCATATCTACAAAGCTATGACGAACCGCAAAGCCTCCGACCATCCTATCTTCCACTCCCTCCTCTCCTGTTTCTCTGCTGCATTAGTACTGGGTCTGTACACATTCATGGTTCCCGACTCCGCGAACACGACAAGTATTGGCTCTGTGGAATTGATGGATGATGTTGACTGGTGCTCGGTGGGCACCGAAGGTTTCACGAGTTTCATGGAGCCTGGAGGCAGTCAGGGTTTCGCCCCTACCGATGATCCTGCTGTGAACTTCATTCGAAATGGATCGACTGTTTACTTGCGGGGCACGTCTTTCCATGGTGGATATCAGTCTGCTCGAAGGGTTCTTCTTGATTATGCTTCTCTTCTTAAGGATTCTGGGAAGTGGAGTGTGAAAAAGTTTTCGCATATTCTATATATAATGAGTGATGTCCTTATGGACCTGGAGTGATGATACCTTTACCACTTTTGGCTGGAGTATCAAGCAGCGTTTGTTTCTGTCCACATGTACGTTAGCCGGGGAGGCTATTTCTGTGCTTTAGTTTAAGACGAACCTGACGAATTGTACGATTTACCTGCTATACCATGCTCTCCGACGTAATCCATATGGCTAACTAACCAACTGTATATTTACACTTTTGTCCACCATTAGGTATATATATACGAGCAAACTATAAACACCAACAGTAGCAACCCCTCATCTATACAAAATCCCCTCGACCATCTCCCCAATGGCCAAACAACTAGTCAATCCAGGACTCTCAATCCCCAAAAGATTCACAAACCCCGGCAAACCCTCCTCCTCCCTAATAATGAAATCCTGAAAACCACTCCCCTCATTAACAGCCCCACCCCTCCCCAACTTAGGCCGAACACCGCAATAATCCAACGAAATAGCATCAACATCGACACCAGGCAAATAAGCCCGAATCTCAGGCAAAGCCCGCTCCAACCTAGCAGCACTAGGAACAAGATCATCAGCGGCATCAACCCATTCAACATCAGGCCCAAACCGAATCCGGCCACCCATATCAAGCGTCAAATGCGTCCCCAACCCCCCAGTCCCAGGCATCGTAACCGGATAAACAAGCACATTCGTCTTCGGCCGACTAGCCGCATAAGAAAAATAAGTCCCCTTAGCATAATGCGGCACGAAATGCCGTTCAGCAGGAAGCAACATATTACTGATCTCGCACGCCCCATGACCAGCCGAATTAACAAGCGTCTCAACCGTAATGCACGTCTCAGATCCGTCTTCGTCGCTCACAGCAGTCAGTTTATATCCGCCCTTCCCACCGTCCACAGGCTCGACCCCCGTCACCCGCGTCTTGAACGCGATGTCCCCGCCCCGCTCTTCGAATGATCCTTGTAGGTATGTCATTAGTGAATGGCTATCTACAATACCGGTCGTTTCGGATTCCAGAATCCCCGCGTCGGCTCTGACGTCCGGTTCGCGGTGACGGGCTTCATCGCGGCTTATTGGGCGTGTGGGTGCGTCGAGGGTCTGCGAGTGCGCATGTATCTTTAGGGCTGCTTCCCATTGCTCTGGGGTTTGGGCTACGATCCATTTCTTGGTGTTTCGGTGGGGGATGTTGTTCTTTGCGCAGAGGTCGTAGAGGAGGTTGCGGCCGTGGATGCAGAGTGTTGTCTTTAGGGAGGTTGCCGGGTAGTAGAGGCCTGCGTGGATTACCTGTTTGGATTGGTTGGGTTAGATTGGAGGTTGGAAGTCGGGGTGGACCGGTCTAGTGGGCTGTTGCTAACCTCGGAGTTGCGACTGCTTGTCTCGGTTCCTGGCGCATCGTGTCGCTCCAGTAGGATGGTTGATGTACCCTCCCGAGCTGCGAGTTGTCGGGCAGCAGCGAGGCCGACGACTCCTGCACCTATTACCTGTTGGTAAACGAGTTAGCTAGGGTTGTTCATTGCTTTGTATGCGGGTGCGGCCGGGGGAGGAGGGCATACTGCATGCGTGAAGTCGGCGTTGGTGGCTCGGGTGCTGGAGAAATGGCGCCTGAAGCTCGGAGCCCGTATATTAAGGAAGGAACGTGAATACATTTTATATACTTCACAACCAGATGAGAGGGGACGCTCTATATTATAAGTGAGTAAAAGAGTAAAAGGTAGTGAGGAGCTTGGATGGCGCGATCCCGCGGCCAGATGTGCTCAACTCCACTGATAAGAGATAAGTTTATTTTGTTGACATTTTGGTTATATTAGCTATATTGGCTATATTGGTTATGTTACATTGGTAAATGCATTGAATGTTATATTCAAGGGATATCTAAAATGTATGAAGATGGGACGTACATCTATCCGATATGCAGGTCTACCGCTTGCTGCTGTTCTTAAGCATCTCTTCCAAATGCTAGGCAAGTTAGTGAACAATACCTCGGAGGACACAATGTGGACACTCACCTGCTTCTGTTCAGTTGCTAATTTGCCTTGGGTATCCTAGATATAATCAGCATACCCCCTCCTATACGAAGGGAAGGCAACATACACTTATGATGGTTAAAATCAATGAATAATTGTTGAAGAGGAAGCGCTCTCGTCGCTTGGCGTCCGTGCCGTTGCGACTGAGTTTCGCCAAGAGTGAGTCAAACTCGGCAGTCAACCGAGCAAGACTGTTGGAAACCGGCTCATCGTCACCGGCATCGCTGCTAAGAACAAGGATTCCATGGAGAAGCTGGCCAAACCGCTGGGTGAGGAAGTGCGGTGCCGAGGACTGCTTGAGGTCGTCTCCGCCTGCGATCGAAAGGGCAGAAACAGCACTGCGTCCTGTGTTGGACCCAACGCGTTTCAGCGACTCACCATGGTGGTCCATGACCACCTGGAAACGTGGCCAGAGCTGCATATTGATTCCATTCACATATGAGTCGGCTACTGGCACCTTGCGGCGCTGGAGCTCGAAGGCGGAATGCTGGTTCAGGCGAACGCACATTAAGACACCCAGAGAATCAGTGGTCTGTTCGATAAGCCTCTTGGTGAGGTTCTGGCCAAGAGTAAAGACCTGCTGGAAGATCTCCACCGCATTGCGAGAGATTTGATGGAAGGTTTTGGCGGAGAAGAACTCCGTCAGGAAAGAATACTCGGCACACACGTTGTCTACCAAGGCCAGGTTGAAGTTTCGAAAAGGGACTTCAATCCCATGGTAGTTGTTGTCTTCTTCGGCTAGATATGAGGATAGAGCTTGTAAATTGCCAGTTCGGAGGATATCAACTCGTCTGCCTAGAGAGAAAGGATCATGTGCGGCAGAGCCAGCTCGGCCACCGGGTAGGATGTTTCCTATAATTATCAGCATGTAGTTGGCTTGGCAGAGACAAAGCACCAACCGGTTCGATGGGAAGAGGGATCTCCTCCGAGCACCTCATTGCGGTCAGGAGGGTACACCTTGACCTTGTCGAGTGCTTGGAGGTAGCGTGTGAAATGAGATGTGTAGTACCAGCGCATTGTATTGATATATGCCTGTGAGATCTCTCCAGCCAGCTTCGGATGAGTCTTTGAGAGATAACTATAGAGATCTTTGAACTTGACCAATCGTTGTTGTTGGATAATCTGTGAGTTGATGTTAGGGGATCGCATCGCCCGGATTTGCGATACCAAGTAATCTCTGATTCTTTCGATCGCCTTTATACAGTTAATACAGATTCGTCTGCTTGCACGCAACCAACACTTACCTTGTTTTTCACATCAATCAGGAGTGGTCGCACATCCTCAATTGCCTTAAAGCCATTGGCAGATGATGCCTTGGATTCAATGTTTGTCGTTCGAGTATCAATCTCGTTCAGAGCACGTACCCAATTCTCGTCGATGGGGCCCTCGGCGATTGTCCGCACAGCTTTAGGGGAGATACTGATCTCTTCCACGGCGGGTCCTAGAAGCCGTTCCACATTTCGCCTGTTCTCCAGCATTGCATTGAGCTGTGTAGAGCGGGATTGCAGAGTCTCGATCTCTGCCGATACAGCGCCCAGTTCAGTCTGGAAGTCATTCAGATACAGCTCGACTGACTTGGACACCTCATCACAGCCCGTGATGGAAGTATGTAATTCCTGGAACTTGTCTCGCTCTTGTTCAAACTGCTGAAGTGTTTGTGCATTGACATCGCTATCCCGGGTCTTCTTCCTCGGTTTTTCTTCCTTTGTCAGAAAGTCCTCAAGGCTGAGCCCATCGAATTGAATAATTTCCACTAGCTGTGCAGGCTTCTCTAGCTCCAATAACTGCGACTCATTTGTCTCTGTCTGGTTTTCCTTTCCAATGATGCTATTTAAGACTTCCAGCGGGTCGGGAACATTGGCAGGTCGCGGTCGTTGGATGCTTGTCTGCTTCAATGGAGAGCCATTGGCTGTCCGTGCAGTTCCTGGAAGGGATGCGGTGGAATCATTCGGGGTCACGAGGAGCGATGTAGAGGATGTTTTGGAAGTTACCCCCGGCCGGCCATAGGGACCTGGGAGAAGCTGGGATGAGGTTCGTCGGGGTAGGGGAGAGAGGTTTCGGCTATTGGTTGGCGTAGACTGGCCTGAAATGCGGTCGCGCCACATAGTGCAGGATCATCAGATCATGAGAAAAGCCGAAGGAAGGTGAAGTGAAGCAAGTAACTTAACATGGTCATTCTACGTGTTGCATATCCCAAAGTGACACTAAACCCAATCGGACCTAGCGTCGCAACACCCCTCGTCTCCGCCACAACAGGCAAAATCCAAAAATTCTCTCCCGATCTCCTCTTTTTCCTTCCCCTCCCCATCCTAATTCCTTCTATCCTTCCTACCTCCCCTCAAATCTATTCACCATGTCTGCCGAGGAGGTACGTTCTTTCTTGTCTCGCGATTTTTTCGTCTAGCGCTGCTTTTTCGTCAAGCCCCGCATGCGGCTTCCCCTCTCTTCGCACGAGACTACCCTGGGCTCATCACCCCGCTCAATCTGGAAGATTTTGAAGTTGGAAACTAACACGATCTGCTGTAGCACGATGTCACCTTCGAGTCGGCTGATGCCGGAGCCTCGCTCACCTTCCCCATGCAGTGCTCTGCTCTGCGCAAGAACGGCCACGTTGTGATCAAGAACCGTCCCTGCAAGATCATTGACATGTCCACCTCCAAGACTGGCAAGCACGGTCACGCCAAGGTTCACCTTGTCGCCACCGACATCTTCACCGGCAAGAAGCTTGAGGATCTCTCCCCCTCCACCCACAACATGGACGTCCCCAACGTCACCCGCCGCGAGTACCAGCTCGTAAGTGTTCCAAATCATAGTTGAATTGGAACTTATAGACTAACAAATATTAGCTCGACATCACCGAGGATGGCTTCATGTCCCTGATGACCGACAACGGTGACACCAAGGACGATGTCAAGGTTCCCGACAACGAGGTTGGTGAGAAGATCAACCAGATGTTCACCGTTGAGGAGAAGGAGTGCAGTAAGTGACACTTTTTCAATTGCCAAGTATTATTACTGATCGATTCTAGACATTGTTGTCCTGACCGCCATGGGTGAGGAGGCCGCTATGGAGTGCAAGGAGGCTCCCAAGTCCGGTTAAATAACCTGGACATGTTGCTTGTTATGCCAACCTTTATGTTCCAAAAGGGCTAAAACCCCCCAAAAATTCATCTTTCATGGTTCAACGGACGGATACGATTCCTTGAACGATATCACCGTTGCTTCAAGGTCTGTCCATCACGTAACCTTGGATTTGGGCTGGACCAAGAATTGCTTTGGTTGGCATGATGTGTGTTGTCCGAACAGTTCTGAGTCTCAGCATCTCATGATAGTGTGACGAATAAATACTCTTGCTTGACAATATATGAGATGTAAAACTCTGCTTAAAGACCTAGATCAATCAAACCACATGAATATGAATACACTTAAATTAACTAAACTACCTAAAACACTTTAACCACTTAGAAACCAATGACGACTGGAGGATTACGATCTCCAAATCTTTGCAAAGTGGAGCGTCAGAATCGGCGGTCACCTGGAGGGCAGAAAAAAGTTCCGCCTCAATATACCCTTCTCCGTCAATGACATGAACAACTCCCTTGATGGAATACGTTACCCGAGGGGTTTGCGGTCAAGAGGGATGCCGTGAGACGCGATACTATCTCGACAATGGTCTTTGGTATTGTCGGCGCGGTCACTTGCAAGCGGTATGACGTCTTCCTTCGATAACCATGAACGCGCCAGATATCAGATGGTAGTGGGAGATTTCAACTGATGGAATAACGCATAGGGCGTCCAAGTCGCAGACGATGCAGATGATTTCGGAAATCTAGGCAGACTACATCGCGTGAAGAAGGAAGCCAAGGAGAAGACGAGCAAGAGTATGTATTAGCCATTTCATCTAAGGAGCTTATCGCTGACTTTCGGGAAAAGCACTTCGTGGCCGTGCGGCATATACGCTTCTCTTGCAATGCTATCAACTCATTCTTTGGAAGCAATGTCATGCCTTGGTTCATGAACAGGGCTTCCCAGAGGAACTTGAGGTGTGTGCAACAGTCTCCCTTTGACATGCATGAAAGCTCATCATATATCAGGTTGTTGTTCGTGATCTCTGGGCTCTTCGACTCCAGGACTTCACATTGAAGATCACTGATACTGAAGATGACGATGATACTGAAAATGAAGGTTTCAGCTCGCAGCCTGGAGAAAAAGATGGCTCTGGAGAAATTGGATTCAAACCCGATTCAAGATATGTCGAGTGGCCTCGTCTGATTGATTCTCTTGCAACATGTTATCTAGCTGCATTTTTGATGCGGCTTCCTGTCTGCGTCAGTGACTTCCACGAGTATGTATATTCTATCTGCCTTTGAGCTTTTTCTACGATCTATACTAACCCTTCCTAGGATGATCATGCGCCAGGATGTTCCTTTTGCGCGAGTCCTGGCCACCGTCCCTCGAGAAATGAGGGACAAGCTTCCTCCAGAATTGACTGGGATTCTTGAAGTCACTGTAAGTTAGCCTATCTGGAATGGATTTGCTCATGTCTACTAACCTTGTTTAAGAAACTCCCCACACCAGAGCGGTTCCATCATAGTGTCCTGGAAACAGCGGTGTTCTACCAACGCCGATTTGGAATGGCGCTTCCTGCTCTGAATTCGCCAATGGTTCTTTGCCGGCTGATCAAAAGATTAGCCTTGCCTAGTACGACATCCCACCCCCGTGATCAATGTTTCTCTAGCTAACACATTATAGTCGAGGTATATGAAGCAACCAAAACCTTACAAGACCTCCTTGGTTTCACATACAAATATCCGATACCAAGCTCAAAATATGCCCGAAAAGGGCCACTTAATTTCCCCGATCTGCAAATGATTGTACTCATTGTCATTGCAACAAAGCTCCTCTTCCCATTTGATGATTTGAAAAGATACCCCATAACCAACAAGGAACCCGCAGCACAGACCATGGACTGGCCTCTATGGGCACGCGCTCAGAAACATTACGACCATGATCCGCGATTTGTCAACAAGATTGGAAAAGGAACCGCCCTCCAGGTCACAGACAAAGATGTGATGGACATGACTTCTACCCAATTGGACAACTACATGGATTGGTACGAAAGCAGCTGGCTAGATACCTCCAGAGCCCCGGATCGCCTCGCTGAGCTGTTCCCTATCAGTCGAGCAGAACCGGATATTCAACCAGCTCCAACCGCCGCTTCGGAATCATCTTCAGCCCCTGAAACTGGTTCAATAAACTCAAAGCTCGACATTTTACTACAAACCGTCATGCAAGATATGAGAGCCAGACGGGTTATCCCTGAGGAAGATGAAGGAGCCAAGCGTCCCGGCCAGTGGTATCGTCGATATCGATGGGAATCCCAGCTCAGTGATTCTGCACGGGCTTTCTATGAACTTGCTGCCAAGCTTGCTGCAGTCCCATTGAAAACTCTTGTCCGTAGTGTGTCACTTGTTGAACACAGGATCGCAAAACTACAAGAGGACCAGGAGCGCCGGGAGTACTACAAAAGAGAGGGGATTGAGTTTGATGAAAGCGTTGATGAGGATGAGGCGCCACAGTATGAATCGGATGAAAGCACTGACCCAATCAATAAATTGGACGAGCAGCTATATGCGATGGACGTTGATGAGGAATTCTGATGTATCACAGGCACGGCGTTGGGGCTGGATATTGTATTTGGCGTTTACCATGAGTTATTTTAAGTTCATATCATGTTATTTCAGCAAGCATGCTTTCAAGGCTTAAAGAATCAGCTCAACAATCATTCATCCGCAACAAAACCAGGTGTACTACAGAATTGTAAACCTGGAAGTACACAATTGTAACCTGATTGGATCTGGTCGACCCGAGACCGGGGTTCACGTGACCTATGACGAAACAGGAAGCAGTTAGGGCTTAGGGTAACCCAGATCGGTCCACCTTTGCTAAGCGAGCGAAATCCTCAAATTGACAATCGACTGCTCCGCCTGGAACACAGCGACCGACAGCCGACACCAACGAAAAATCGCAACCAGTACGTGCCTTGAACCCCGTTGAACAGCATCTATGCATTGCTATGAATTCACCATGCTAACATCGTCTTTTTCCGCGCCTTTCCAGTGCAGATGTAGGTCATCCTGAATCCATATGTCATCATGAACCCGCGAACCACTTCCGACCGACGCGATCCCACGAGAAGGAAATTTGGACATGGACTAATACGCCTGGATATAGTTTCGTCAAGACCCTGACGGGTAAGACCATTACCCTCGACGTCGAGTCGAGCGACACCATCGACAACGTCAAGACCAAGATCCAGGACAAGGAGGGCATTCCCCCTGACCAGCAGCGCCTGATCTTCGCCGGCAAGCAGCTCGAGGATGGCCGCACCCTGAGCGACTACAACATCCAGAAGGTATGCGAACGCCTTTTTCAATCTTTGTGATAACGACCAGAAGTGGGGACTTTGGGTATTCTCGGGTTGGATCGGATTTCTTTGTTACAAGTCGACAGACAAAACACTATTATGCCCGCCGAATACGCAAGAGGAGGAAACCAAATCGCTTCACATTGTGGTCTTCAAATGCGCTGGAATAGTGGCTGACTTGCGATTTTTCTCGTTCTATAGGAGTCCACCCTTCACCTGGTCCTCCGTCTCCGTGGTGGTATCATTGAGCCTTCCCTCAAGGCCCTCGCCTCCAAGTACAACTGCGAGAAGTCCATCTGCCGCAAGTGCTACGTACGTTACTACCCCGCGTCATCCGCGCGCGCTCGAATCTCCTGGAACTACCCCTCCAAGGCGCGCTCCGTCAACATCTATACTAACGTTGACTAGGCTCGTCTCCCTCCCCGTGCCACCAACTGCCGTAAGAAGAAGTGCGGCCACACCAACCAGCTCCGCCCCAAGAAGAAGCTCAAATAAGCGACTCGCTCCTCGGTGTTGTGCTCGGTGTGCTGTGGTGCAGAATCCAGTGCAGGGGAATGGCTGGGCTGCTACATGGAGAGGTTTACAAATGGCGTTAGATATGATGAAACAATCAATGCAGCCTCAGTCATACTGTTCTTAGTTGGCTCCTCTCGACGACCAAAAGTGCACTCCATGAAATGAAATGTGTAAAATTTCAAAAATAACGAATTGTTACTTCCATTGCAATCGATAAATACACGGGTACAATACATTGCATGCTTTGAACATGAAACATGCCTAGAATTCTCGAAGCGTTGCTAACCCTGCTGCCTGAGCAAGACTGATGGAATGACCAGTATTCCAGACCCGAATATTCCCCCACTTATGCCCTGAACATCATCCCCCGCTTGGCGTCAGTCTTGTCATCAGCGGCTGGCTCCTTGTTCTTGGAAACAGGGCTTCCGTGCCTAGTAAATCGGTCAATTAGCTGTCCTTCCGACTCAGTAGATAAAAGGGACATAGGAATGAACTCACGCAAAGAAAAGCACCTTGATAGCAATAGCCAAACCAGCATGCAAAACAACAACCAAGATCAGAAGAATCTTGCTAGCTTTCGCATCCGTAGCATTCAGCACAGGATAAAGATTCCTCAGCAAGAAAAACACCGTCCAAGCAAATCCAACCCCAACAAGCGCCCAGTTAAGCGCCGTCAACGGACTCCAGCTAACAAGCGCAACACCAATCCAAACCAGATTGGAATACCCATACAGAGCCCAGCACTCAATAAGATCAGCCGTCGAGCTTCCAAACCAACGCAGCGCTCCCCACAGCGCAATAGGCAGAATACCAGTGTATCCATAGATCAACCCGGCAGCACCAGACAACAAGGTAAAGTCATACTCGAAATGCTTGTCGTCATTGTTCGACAGCCATTGCGAGATCGTGCCGGTCAAGAATAGAATCACGACCACCGTAGTCGCGATCCAGATCGGCCCGTATAGGTCTGCGTTGCCTTCCAGAACATCCAGGAAATTGGTGCGCGGGTACAGGGCTGCCACGCAGCGCCGGAAGACTTCGTTCGTGTCGACGTCGAAGAATTGCTCGTAGTAGTGCATCGACCACCAGCTGTGCTTGGTTGGCGTGCCGCCAGGGGACCGGTCCCGGCCGCGGGATGAGCTGCCGCCGCCCAGGAACGGGGCGTGGTCGCCTTGGGCTTTGGCGGTTCTTTGGTCGCTTTCGAAGTCTGGTTGGGAGGGGGTGGGCTGGTTAGAGAAATGTGCTGTGGTGAGCTTCCGGGGGTGTAGTTCTGGACTCACTGGAAGGGTGGAATTCGAGGTCCTCTTGCAGGTCGGTGTGTCCGAGGTCGCCCTGTTGGCGGGTTAGATGGATTATTTGGGATATTGGGTTATTTCGCGCTTACCTCTGCGTCCACGTCGACTACGACGTCGTATCCTCGGTTCGCCATTGTGGTTGGGTTTGAAGGGAGCTGTTGGAAGGGGAGTTGTTAAGTGTACACATCAGCTTCCGCAGATAAGTCACCGCTCAGCCACAGCTGCGGGTACATTGCCGTGTCTTTACCAACATTAGTGACCTCTACCGTATATTTGAAGTTGATTAATTGGCCGGTTTGTTTTGTGGAAAGTGTTCATTAGCAGAATTAGATTGTATTGTTACTTTTTAGATGACTTCTTCATAATTATACACGCGGTAAACACCAAGGTAATACTTATGTTCATTGAAGAGAAGAAATCCACCTCCGAATCACTTTTTGAACTCGAGCAGCATAGGACAAGATAGCATTGTCCAATCCCTTCTTTCGGAGGTAGATGGACGCCGCTCCAACCAAAATAGCCAATGCCACAGAGCCAACAGAGCGACGATGGCTCCACATAAAGTCGAGAGCCTGTTTCTTGCGCTCCTCATAGCGAAGCTGTCGGGTCTGTTGATCAAACAGATACACTGCATCTTCTACTGCATATTCTTGATATGGATCTCGTGAAGTTTTGAGCACGCTGCACCAAGGAATATGTTTCCAAGCACCGAGCGGCAAGGATTCTGGTGGGTGGTCCTTGAATAGCTTTGTCGCATTCTGGATGTGGCCATCCAAATCAAGCGGGTTTGGGAGCTTGGAAAGTGTGAAGTGGAGCATTTCAGGTTCGTCTTCGGGGATGCCTAACAGCTCTTTCTTCCTCGACAGGATCATTGCTGCAAAAAGGTAGATTGCAACGACAGGTTCCCGGGCTAGAAGGAAGTCAAAAAGTCGAGCAATGTTGCTGTATTCTTGGATGTCATGGGCGTAAAGAGTAAGAGTGGCTGCGAGAGCGAAGAAGGGTTGAATGTTGCCAAGGTGCCGCCATAGTTCGGAGTCTGTTGTTTCGATGATGGCAGGAATTAAGTGCAAATGTTTCACGGCTGGTGAGAGTGATGGAAGCATGTAGTCTCTGATGCGGAAGAGAGAGATTTGTGCCACAGCTGGCAGGGCCTTCTTCTCGCCCAATACCAGAAGAAGAACTTGGACTATGTCGTGATATCCTTGGAAATAGCATAACATTGGATAGTTCCTAAGGACTTGGGTGATCAATTTTGATAGTTGATTTTTCTTGTTTAGAAGTTCTGCTTCCGGCGCTATAGATCGAGTTAGTCATAACGTTCATAGTGTTTATAGACTGATACGAACATTTTGGATAGTAAACGAATGACCTGTTGACGTCGAGTTCTACCTGATCTTCATCAACATGCCGTGCAAGCTCATCACTTGGAACAGGTTCGTCATGTCGTGATTTTTCATCGCATCGTAAAAGAATGGGCCCTGTTTGTTGGTCAACGTCCGCACTGCTTTCTTATTCGGCCGACTTACATGCTACTTGCCGCAATTCATCCTCTAACAACCCGCCTTCGGACGTTGCTAATGACGCTAATGCTTCTAGATCACGCGAAATGCAAGCTTGACGAATAGCTTTCGCCTTCTCTGCTTTGGCAATCGCTATTTGTTGTGATCTCGAGGATGGCGTCGACTCATCCGTCTCATTAGAGTTATCAGAGTCCATGCCTTCCAATGAAGCAGTGGAACTCGCATCTTTCAGTTCCATTTCAGAATGTTCCATCCTGGTTGGTTTTAAGGGGGCTGCTTCCCAAAGGCTTTGTTCGACCGGGATCAACGACAGCCAGCATGCATGCACAGCAAGCAACAAATGTTAAGCCTGATTTGCTTTTTCAGACGAAACTTGCGATAATGACGTTGCTTTTCCGGCGACACTGCTCAGGTTATCGACAACTGGTCGATATAGATCGAGTTTGGTCTCTTCACCTTCTGACACAATCATGCAACGGCGTGTTGAAATGGCTTCAAGCCAAGAGAACACAACACAGGCCTTCGCTTTCAGCTCGATGCGCATACATCCAGATGTGGAGTGAGAATGCAGAAGGCGGCAGCGCAGACCCTCCCGTCCAGTGGCCTGAGGCACCACTCGGCAACGTGACATGATTTCGACAACATCACCTGTGCTGCGCTGGGGGTCTGCATACGATCGCTTTGCGAGTTTGATCGCATTCCTTAGGCACAAATGTGCTTAGTGCTGCAGACTCAGTCTCCCTGAACTAGTCGATTTCTCCTCGGTGGTGACAGCCCAGGCATTGCGGAGCTTGTGGGCTTCGGCGTTGAGCATTTCCTAGGGACAACGTGAATCTGGCTAACAGAGCCTTCACATCTGCTTGGAGCTTAGGAACCAATGCAATAGGTTACAGCCAATGCCCATAGGTCTCTTTGGTTCTTTGATACCTAGGAAGAGGTCCGGCCAAGCTGTACGTCGAGCATCGGATTGTCTTGGGAGGTACTGTTAACACAGAGACCAACGGGGCTTGTCTAAAATACCAATATTTGCTGCTGGGACCAGGCATATTGAGGGTTGCATTTGCGTTCATCCAATCTCTGCGCAATTGCACCAATATCGAATGTCCCAGTTCATGGATTGCATTTGATATACCCTAGGCGGTATCAATTGAGACAATATCTGGAGTGCGCCTTCCTCAAGCCTACTAGGGTCTGGGGCTGATAACCGGTCACCTGGGCCTGTTGATTTTGCATCCTTGGGCAGCGCAGCGCGTCTTCGATCTCGCGTATTTCTCGCACTCGCGTCTTCGTTCCTTTTATCCCCGCACTCTGTTTACCTTCATCTTCTGGTTCCCTGAACATTTTGCTCTGGTACTCTGCTCTCATACTCTACTCTCATACCCTGCTCTCGTACCTTGCTGTCATACCCTGCTCTCATATCCGTTCCCTGTGTGTTCTCATATCGTTCCCCAACCGTTTTGCCCCATTTGCTTTTCATACATTCCAAGTCACCATGTCCGACGTGGCTGATGCTGGGGCTAACCCAGAGCCGATGGAGGTGACAGGGCTTCTAACCCAGCCCATCCTCCCCAGCCCTATCATCAACTGGATACTCCCCGCGCGTGTTCGAAGCAAAGAGCACAACGACGTTGTCTTTGTCGGCGAGAGGCGTATTCAGGTCAAGGAGGCACTCCCCAGTGGAAATCTCGCAGATGTCTTCGAGAAGAATGACCTTACTGGCTCACCTCTTGGGGCCAAGGTTATTAACGTCGGCACTCAGCTGCCTTGGGAAACCCAGGGAGCCCGCTCATCCCGGTCAATTGGACGCATGGAAGCAGAGACTCTAGCCCCTCAGATCCTATTTCTCGCGTTGGATTCGAACGAGCTGCTCTTTATGTACTGCGCTGCAGGAAGAGAAGATCCATTCGTCACTCACTACCGACCACTACCCCGCGATGTCAATACCTCTGAAAAATATGGCCGACACATCGCGGTTGACCCGAAGTACGTATCATCTTCGAGTTCTGCTATTATTGAAAGCTAACAGAATTAGGTCACGCGCGGTCGCAGTCAGTGCATCGCGTAATTTCTTCGGAATTATGTGGTTGAATTCTTCCGATGACCTCCAGCTGCAGATGATCCAGGGAAGACTGCATCCAATTCAATCGGTACGCTGCGTTTGCCCTTCAAACAGGCTGGACTCTAATAATCTTCAAACAGGAAAATTTTCTTAAAGTGAACGGCGATATCTTGTTCATGGAATTCCTGTATCCCAAAGCCATCGATGACAAAAGAATAATCCTACTTCTTATCATTCACACAGAATACACAACTCAGGCTCTGTTCTATGAATGGGATGAGCTTCGCATGGACGAGCGCCTTTCTCCCAACATCACAACCATTTCTCTGCCTGCACAAGACTTCCTACCTACCATGATTGTTCCCTTGGCCAAGGAATCATCATTCCTGCTCATCACCACAACATCCATGGCAATGTACACACCTCATAGCATGAATCGCCCTATGAGATACCCACCCATCATCCCCGATACCGATCCTTCTCAGATCGGGCTATGGACCCGCTGGGCAAGACCTTCGCGAAATTGGCTCTACAGCCAGCGATACGATGGTATCTTTTTGTGTCGAGAGGATGGATGGATTTATTATCTCGAGTTTGGCAATGAGGGTGAACTTGAAACCCAGACCTCTCTGGGTCAGCTCCACTGTGATGTTGACACTGCATTCGATGTTTTGGATATGGGCCACGAAGGTGGCGACTTCATCCTCGCTGCTGGAAGCCACGGTGACGGTGGGCTGTTTGTCCAAGAGGCACGAGACCACCCGAGATGTGTCCAGCGTTTTCTCAACTGGGCACCGGTCACCGATGCCGTTGTTGTGCCTTCATACTCCGAAGACCCCTCCAAAGCTGATCAAGCTCATGATCGGCTATTCGTCTGTTCTTCCTCTTCTACGGGAAATGGCGCGATTACTGAACTGCGATATGGAGTCGAGGCTCAGGTTGGCGTTGCCGTCGCATTGGGTGAATTTTCGAACATTCGTGATATGTGGGCGATGGCAAAGGAGATGACTGGCGAAATTTACCTCATGATTACCGATCCAATTTCCTCGTTGCTCCTTCACACTACTTTCGACTTGAAAGACGGAATTTCTGCCCTCCAGGATGGTATTGGCTTTGACACTGAACAGACCTTGGCAACAGGCTCTACGCGTAGTGGTTTTGTCGTTCAGGTCACAGAAAGAGCCACATACATTTCTAAGCCAGATGATCCTTCCTCCAGTCAATGTGTTCCGCATGACCCTTCTCATGTTGTTACTGCAGTTACAGTTGATAAGGCAGACTCTCTGATTATCATGACTGTCAGCAGCCCAAGTGGGATGTTCCTTCGTCTCGTTAAGATCCTTGAAAACGCTTCTTTGTGTCATCCTGTGGATCCAGTTCCTCTCCAGAAAGCGCCCATCTCTATCTTATACCAGACTTGGGGCACGACTGGGCTTATCTTCCAGGGCACCAGTGATGGCACAGTGCTAGTTTTCCACGTCAGCAACGACGGTTTTTGTGTTAATCAACTCGCCAAAGTTAGTATCTCAGTCGATGTTGAAGACGACATATCAAGAGCAATCGACAGTCTTGCTGTTATTCGCATGTCCACGGGGCGTGAATCCAGTGCATTCCTTTTCTGCGGTCTTCGAAGTGGCATACTTGTGCCATTTGAGATAAAAATGAACGGCTTTGGTCTTCATAGTGGGTCGTTCTCTATTCGGGGCCATCTTTCACGTTTCTAACAGATTTTGCTCTCTAGGTCTGGATCAACAAGCACCAAGACATATTGGGAAGACCTCAATAATGCTCAAGGCTATAGAAACTTTTGCCTTGTTCACATGTGGCGGTGAGCTCTGGCGTATTTCATACGCCTCCGACAGCAATCCCTCTGATTATTTCCTGTCTCGCGTCTGGATCACCGATCAAAGCTGGGTAGGTCTAACCCATCCATTCCGTCCTTGATCGTGACTGACACTCACGTCAGCCCGCATATTTCCCTACCGCCATTTCCAGCTTTGACCTTGTTGCGGTAAAGGATCCGGAGACTGGCTTCACAAGTGTAGTCTTGTTCTGCTTTGCCGACGATAACCTTCTAGTCTGTTCTCTGGATCACGAGACCAAAACTGTTCCACGGCGCATTGATGTCCCAGGAAATCCCAACAAGCTGACTTATTCAAAACACATTCGACATCTCGTTGTTTCCTACTCCGTCACTGAGCCCAAACTTGAATCAAATCCTCTTGGACGTGTCACAAAGTCATACATTGAATTTGTGGACCCGGATTCCCAGAACCCTGTTACTCGTAGTGACAGGTTGGCGACGTCGGACGGCCTGATCCCATGGAGACCAAGCGGGTCATCCGGGGAGAAGATCACCTGCATCTTTGACTGGACTGCCCAAAAGAATGGCAATGAATACCATCTTATTGCAATTGGGACTTCGCTGCCCATACCTGATGACCCCAATGACCTCCAAGGTCGGGTCTTGCTCCTGCAGGCTTCTCGGGATCCCAACACTCCAGAACAGATCAACTGTGTTGATAAGTACGTGCAAATGTTAGACAGACCAGTTTATGCGATGGCGGCATACCGTGACAGCCTGATTGTTGCCTCTGGAAAAAGACTTTTCCCGGTAGCTGCGAGGAACTCCGAGGTGAAATGGTCTCGAGATATCACAGCTGTTCTTCCATCTCCAGCCGTCGCAATGACGGTGCAGGGGAACTTGATCTATATCACAACATCTCGCAGCTCTAACTTGGTCTACGAGATTGTCAAGGGGGATATCGTGCACGTCGCGTCTGATGCTATCGCTCGGGATGGCTTGTCGCACACTTTTATCAATGGACATGGCGAGCAGTCAGATATGATGTTCGTGAGCACTCGAGGTGGTGCTGTCCAGGTTTTCAAATATCTGGATGCGAACAATTACAAGGATTTCCCTATTCTTAAAGCTCGTCCGTCGGCTGATCTTCCTGTTTCAATGTTGAGACTCGTCCAAGGCAGCAAGTCCCCGCCGCTGTTGTTCACTACTACCACCTTGTATGGTTTTGCCCTCAATGGATCAGTCTACCGCATGCTGCTCCTTGAAGAAAACGAAAGGCGTCTTCTCGAGAGTCTCCTCAAATTGTGCCTCAGGGACCATGCTATCTGTCCATCTTTGTCGGCCAGGAAACGCCACATCGCCGCAGCTAAAGATTTTGCAACCACCATGCATATTGATGGGAACATCCTGGCTCGTCTCGCCGAGCGCGATGAACAATACCTGAAGGAAATGCTTGCCCAGTACTCTGTGAAACGGGCAGGAACTCCACTGGCTGCCCTGGCCGACGAGTTCTATGAGGCGGCTCGAGGCGTCTTGGGAGAATCTGAGAACCATATCCTGGCTGTGTTCAACTGGCTTCGGGCTGTTCTGCACATCGAGTTTTGAATTCCAATTGTAACTTAGTCTAACTGTGAAGAAGCGTAAGCACATATGTCGGAGTTCGTTCAGATTTTGGAGTAGGTGGTATGTACCGAGTGGCCCACAAATGTCAAAATTCTGTATGATTTCATATTCTGCTTCTGCGTAGTCAATTCCCCTAGTAAATCAGTAGATTTGAGACTAGAAACTGCCCACAACGGCTGTAACTCAAGCTTGTGGAGGAAGTGAAGTCAGGCTGCTTTGTCCCCACCGTCAATGATTCTTCCCGAAATTCTTTTCTCTCCCACACCCCTCCCTTGGCCCACCTTAGAGCTCTCTGCCTTTCTTTCCGGGGATTGTCTATTTGATTCATTTGGTTTGTGGCCTTTGATTCTTTTTATTACCCACGCAAATAAACGGTTAGCTCCGTTTGTGCGCCCACTACACTCCCTCCGGTCGCCACTCGAATCGGACCTTACAGACACGAAAGAACGTCGAATCTCGACAACATGGCGCCTAAGAAGAAGGGATCCAAGAGACAGGAGGAGGACTGGGAGGCCGACCTCGGCGAGTCCGCCCCCGCCGCTGATGCTCCGGCCGAGGAGCCCCAGGAAGGTGCCGGCGATGAGGAGGCTGCTCCCGTCGGTGGCCTCATGGCTGCTCTCCGGAAGAACAAGGCCAAGAAGGCTAAGAAGGGAAAGCAGAATGACTTCGTCGAGGGCGAGGACGCCCCCGCTGCCGGCGACGACCTGGCCAGCAAGCAGCCTGAGGAGGGCAACTTCGATGACGACGATGTTTTCGCTGGAAAGAAGACCAAGCCCATTAAGGCTATTCCTCAGCCTGCAGCTGAAGAGCCTGAGAGCGGCGAGTTCCGCGTGAAGAGTAAGAAGGAGAAGGAGCGTGAGAGGAAGGAGAAGGAGAAGCAGCGTAAGAAGGAGCAGGTATGATATCAATTTTCCATGCTGATATAGCTGTGATAAATTTGCTGACCTGTTACTTTTCTATTTACATAGGCCGCCACAAAGAAGAAGGTTGCTCCTCCACCCAAGGCCGAGACTGCCAAGCCTGCCGCTGAGGTCAAGAAAGACGAGCCCGCCCCTGCACTGGCTGCCGAGACTGGTGGCAAGAAGAAGAAGCTTCCTCCTCACCTGGCAGCTCTCCAGAAGCAACAGGAGCTTCTCCGACAGCAGCGTGAGGAAGAGGAGCGGATTCTAGCCGAGGAGAAGGCCGCCGCAGCCAAGCAGAAGCTCCTCGATGACGAGGAAGAGCGGAAGCGGGAAGAGGCCCGTCAAAAGAAGAAGGAGAAGGAGAGAGAGAAGAAGGAGCAACTCCGCAAAGAAGGCAAGCTTCTTACCAAGGCTCAGCGTGAGGCAAAGGAGCGCAACGATATGCGCATGAAGCAGATGCTGGCGTCTGGTGTCAAGGTGGCTGGTCTTGAGGATGCCGGCGAGAAGAAGCGCCCCGTCTATGAGAACAAGAAGAAGAAGGCCGGTAAGAAGCAGGAGGAGGATCTTGAGGCTGCCGCTGCTCGTGCTCAGGCTAAACGTGAGGCTGAAGATGCCCGCCGGAAGGAGGCTGAGGAGAAGGCCAAGGCCGAGGCTGCTGCTGCTGCCGCTGCTGCTGGTCCTGAGGATGACGACGCCGTTGACGACTGGGAGGCGGCAGCTGACGAGGAAGTCAAGGACAGCTGGGATGCTCCCTCCGACGAAGAGGAGGAGAAGCCCGCTGAGAAGGCTCCTGAGGCCGACAAGAAGGCTGATGAGGAAGAATCCGAGTCGGACTCTGACGAATCATCTGACGAAGACTCATCCGAAGATGAAGAGCAGTCTGCTAACCAGCGGGCTGTTGCTGCACGAAAGGCGGAGGCCGCAGAGCGCAGAAAGAAGCAGCACGAGGAGGCCCTAGCAGCTCGTTCCAAGGACGATCTCCGCTCTCCTATTTGCTGTATTCTTGGTCACGTGGATACTGGTAAGACCAAGCTTCTTGACAAGATTCGTCAGACCAATGTGCAGGAGGGTGAAGCCGGTGGTATTACCCAGCAGATTGGTGCCACTTACTTCCCCGTCGATGCTTTGAAGTCGAAAACTGCTGTTGTGAACAAGGACGGCAAGTTCGAGTTCAAGGTCCCCGGTCTGTTGATCATCGATACCCCTGGTCACGAGTCTTTCTCCAACTTGCGTTCAAGAGGTTCTTCGCTTTGCAACATTGCTATCCTGGTTGTTGATATTATGCACGGTCTCGAGCCTCAAACTCTCGAGTCTATGCGTTTGCTGCGTGACCGCAAGACTCCTTTCATTGTCGCACTGAACAAGATCGATCGTCTGTACGGCTGGAAGAAGATTGACAACAACGGCTTCGAGGACAGCCTGAACATGCAGAACAAGGGCGTTCAGAACGAGTTCCGCACTCGACTTGAGGCTACCAAGCTTGCTTTCGCTGAGCAAGGTTTCAACTCTGAGCTATTCTTCGAGAACAAGTCCATGTCTCGCAACGTCTCCCTGGTTCCCACCTCCGCCCACACTGGTGAGGGTATTCCTGATATGCTGAAGCTCCTGACCAGCCTGACTCAGGAGCGTATGACCAACGCTTTGATGTACCTGTCCGAGGTTGAGTGTACCGTTCTGGAAGTCAAGGTCATCGAGGGTCTCGGTACCACCATTGACGTTGTCCTGTCTAACGGTGTTCTCCGCGAGGGTGATCGTATTGTAATGTGTGGTCTCAATGGGCCTATAACAACCAATATTCGAGCACTTCTGACACCGGCGCCGCTCAAGGAACTGCGTCTGAAGTCTCAATACGTTCACAACAAGGAGGTTAAGGCCGCGCTTGGTGTGAAGATTGCTGCCAATGACCTGGAGAACGCCATTGCCGGTTCTCGTATGCTTGTCGTCGGTCCCGACGACGATGAGGAGGACCTCGAGGAGGAGGTCATGTCCGATCTCGAGAACCTGCTGAGCCGTGTCTCCACTGACCAGCGTGGTGTCACTGTCCAGGCCTCCACTCTTGGTTCGCTTGAGGCTCTTCTGGAGTTCCTCAAGGTGTCTAAGATCCCTGTTGCCAACATTTCCATTGGTCCCGTCTACAAGCGTGATGTTATGATGGCAGGAACCATGCTTGAGAAGGCCAAGGAGTACGCTGTCATGCTTTGCTTCGATGTCAAGGTCGACAAGGATGCCCAGGCTTACGCCAACGACATCGGTGTCAAGATCTTCACCGCAGACATCATTTACCACCTGTTCGATGACTTCACTGCCCACATGGCCCAGCTCACCGAGCAGCGCAAGGAGGAGGCTAAGCTTCTTGCTATCTTCCCCTGTGTCATCAAGCCAGTTGCCGTCTTCAACAAGACTGACCCCATTGTCATCGGTGTTGATGTTCTTGAGGGAAGTCTGCGACTCCACACTCCGTTGGCTGCGATCCGCACCAACGCCGCTGGTGTCAAGGAGATTGTCGATATCGGCAGAGTGTAAGTTTGCTATCATTGCCCATTTTACTATTGGATTGATTTCTAACGCTATTACAGGACATCCATTGAGCGTGACCACAAGCCCGTCCCCGTCTGCAAGCGCGGTCAACCCTCCGTCGCCGTCAAGGTCGAAGCCCCCAACCAGCCCATGTACGGCCGTCACCTCGAAGAGAAAGACCAGCTCGTCTCACACATCTCCCGTGCCAGTATCGACACCCTCAAGGAGTTCTACCGTGCCGAGGTGTCGATGGAAGAGTGGGCTCTTGTCAAGAAGCTCAAGCCCGTCTTCGACATTCCTTGATTTCGTCCCTAGGGCATTTATCCGGGTGTTCGGGATTTCTTCTCAGAGCTAAAGAACGCCTTCGAACTTCGGACCCATTCTAGCCTTGCGGGATCACTCTTTTCCCTCGCGAATTTAATGATGACATCCTAGTGAGTGGCGAACTTGTTCTCCGTTGGCCTCCTCTGTTCTCTGTTATGGCACTGGCCAGGAGGAAGCGGATCTAAAATCTTTGAGCTATGACAATTGCTATCAAAAGCGGAAAAGTTATTTTGTCTTGATTGCGATTTGAACATACAATGAATTACCACGACTTGATGGATGAACAGGGAGAGAAGTCGCCTGTACATGATATAGGAAAAGCAGGGCCTGGTTAATACCAGATCTTTTGTTCTGTTAGTGAATTGAATTGATATTGCTAGACTATGTTCCAGTCTTCATCGGTACATCGTAAGGTCAGTTGAAGGCAAGTCATGGATAGTTACTTTCAGAATCGAGATAGACCAAGGTCCTCTTGTTCCATTCTTGATGTAATAGTTATGTATGTACGAACCCTAGTAACTTTACTTTGTTACTCTTCACACCGGGCAACCAGCCCAATACAAATTCATATCACAGCATAAATACCTAACATCAATATATTATCATCCCCCCAAAATTAATCAATAATCCCCCCCGTCCCACTTCTCAACCTTCCCTCCATTCCTTTCCCAATCCAGCCAAGACCCCCAATAAACCCCAACAGACTTAGGATCATACCCAGCCTGCACAGCCATTTGCGCCGCAGCCTTAGCACGCACACCAGCTTTACAATAGAAAACCATCGTCTCGCCCTCTTCAGCAACAGGCTTCGCAAACCCGAACCGAGTCTCAAACTCGTCGGGCGTTAGGTACATCGCGTCCGGTTGCGAGGCGAGCGGGATAGACACTGCCGAGGGGATTATGCCCGTTCCTGTTAGTTCGGCTGGTTCGCGGACATCGATTAGGTGGATTTTGGGTTTGTGGGTTGGGCTGTCTGCGGAGGCGGGGAGGGAGGCGTTTATCTTTTTTTATTAGCTTTTTAGTGTCTGGTTTATAGTTCGTTTGTAGATTGCATACCTCTTCAAATCCCCAGTACCGGAGGCTGTCTGCACTGGTATCATCGCTGTTTGATCGCGTCTGAACCTGCGTGTTCTTGCCCTTCAGCAAGATCTTTCTGGAAAGGTTGCATGATGTCGCCAAGGGATTGAGTGAAACTCGCGTCTTCGTGGTGGTGGACAGTCCTCTTGTTGATGCGGAGATGTATAACCGCTGGAAAGCTGTGGCCGGTGCCGCATTGTGAGCCGAAATCCTGGCTGTAGCGGATGAGAGCGTGATGGCAGAACGCCGGATATTTGATGATAATGCTGAGGCCATTGTTTCGGGCTGAGATCTTGAAGTTCTGGGGTGTTGCTTGGAGTCGCGAGTTCCGAAGTTGCGAGTCAGTTGGGTGATGTCAGTATTTGCCGGTGGTTACCGCCTACTTGGATTGGGTATATCGTGGGCTACGATGGAGATCTGGGAATTAACTACACCACAACGCTAGGTAACGGTAAATTCGACAAATCTCTTTCTCTTTCTTTTCTTTTTCCTTCCTTAGATTCGATGTCTTCCTTTAATGGACTCTTCATCTGAATGATTTGCCGAACGTAACAAACGCCTTAAAAATATTATTGTCGAAAGGATCCAAAGCTCTCGGTCTCCAGAAAGTCTTTAATTATCATTTACCACCTCCGTTCCGATAATTCATAGTTAATAGCCTCATTATGAGAACATGATAATAAATATATCATGAGAAACGGGTGATGGGACTGTAGCTAATGATTGGTCGTGCAGTTACTCATTGCTAGTATCACCTTTATCTTCTGTATCTGTCGAATAAGTATAAGTTTCAGGGGGACACAAAAAATGCTATACAAGCGAAGAACAAAATAAAAGCAAAAGGCAGAACTCGGCAGGCTCAACATCTCCGGTTCCAATGTCACATAAGATTACATACACCATTAAGTTTCCACTATTTAAGATTCCACCTTTTAAGATCTATCCTTTAAGATCCAGTGCTTGAAAATTTAAGCGTTCATAATTCCAAAGCTATAAATCTACCACTCCTTTCTAAGATCGACTAAGATAGCAACATGGTTCGTACTATTCGGAACCCTAGTCCATTATTTATAGTATGGGATGAATAATCTAACATCCCCTCTACAATAGCGAGAGATACACGAGGAGAAGTGACCTCATACGAAGTCTATTAATATATAATACATCGTTTCCAATAGCTTGTTTAGCTGAACAAACAATCAATACATACAAGGATATCATTAAACGGCCTGCCATATTAATATAGCCACGCCTATAGCCAATGGATTAGTGAGCGAGAGGCTGGTAGGCGCAGAATTCTTGCTGCTAGTAGTTGAGCCTGTAGTATTGCCTGCGGTTTCAGTTCCATTAGAGCTCGTAGCAGCGCTAGTAGTTGAGCCGGGAGTAGTGCCTGCAGTTCCAGTGCCACTAGAGCGTTCCGTAGTAGATGATGAAAGGGAGGACGATGAAGGTGATGGCTTGGGACACAAGTTGTTATACACAAACTGCTCAGGGGAGCCACTACAAGCGGTCACAGACCCAGCATTAAATGTGCCGTTCGGATAGATCCAGCAACTGCCCGAGGCATATGGCGAGTTGCTTGGATTATCCGGATTAAAGACGACATAGCTGCAGGAATCGGCCTTTGCACATTGACTCAAGCAGTTCGATACACCCGTACTAGCAGTACAACCGTTAAAGCAGTCACCAGGCGTCGGGTACCCGCAGACCGAGGCAATAGCAGAGGGAGTCGCGGTGGCGGCGCAGGCGCCAGCAGTGGTGGTTGCTCTCCCGCCAGCACACACGGGCTGGCTGTAGACGGACAGGCTGGGATTGGTGCAATCCGAACTACCTTTGCTCTCATCGAAGGTTTCACCCGGGTACAGCCAGCACGTGCCGGTGCCGGTGTTAGGGTTGCCGGCAGAGAAGATAACAAAGTTGCAGGGAGAGTGAGCGTTACAATAGTCCCAGCAGGAGGCCCTGCTGTCGATGGCGACGGCAAAGTTTGGGCCAGGCTCCGGATAGCTGCAGAGACTGGCGATGGGGGAAGATGTACAGCTTGGTGCCGCGGCAGTAGAGGTAGTGAATGTAGCAGATATCGCTATGGATTCAGTAAGGACTGCTAGAGCCCGTGGAACTAATAGGGCGATAGAGACCCAGAAAGGAGCGATTTTCATGGTAGCGAGCGTAAGTAAGGAAATAAACGTGTCCAAAACTAGGAGAAGTATTCATATTTAATCAGGAACAGTCACTAGTACGAACGGTCCCTATTTATACCTAGGTAGAAAGGGGTAACAAGCCTTGTCGAATTTTAATATCACGTGGTAGTAGTGGAGGCTATGTTAGAGGCCTCGGGCATGGTAGGCGCAGATACTGTATTCCGTAGTAAGTAACGGCCGCCATGGCCAGAGCGAGGGCACCCAGCCAGCTGGAACCCGCTCATGTTCGCTCCCGGGGCCGATCATTTCCCGAGGCAGTTTTACCGTCAATTACATTACTAAAGAGTACTGTATTTGGAAGAGTTTTATATAGTGATTCCCAGTGTCCATTAGACCGGCAAGTAGGATGGGAATATACTTACAAAGGGCTTGAAGTGTTTCTCAAGATATATATCTGCGGATGGTGGGGAACTAGTGTAGATATATAGTGGTGCATATACAGATTGACGACGAGAACACAGAACTTATAAATCCAATAGTCTAATACAAATGATGAGAGTTGAAATGCAACACAGGCTAATATATGAGAAGAGTCACTGAACAAAGATGAATTAATATTATTCTAAAGTGCATGGCTCTAAAAGTAGTCCCCCGGGCAGAAAAGAAACAAGGAACCCCCAGCGACCTTCAAAGGCCAGATAATCATAAACACACTGGGGGCATCTTTGCACAATGGTATACAAGCTTTCCCAGTAAGAAAAAGGGAAAGACAATACTCTAGAGCGTCCGTCATACATGAAAAGAAGATATCAAGAAAGAAAAGAAAAAGAAGAATTCATCAATGGGCCACCCCATCTCCAGGACAGGAAGGCAATGTAAAAAAGGCAACCAAGCCCTTCTCTACCCGGAGAACGGGGCTGGGCTCCAGCTTCGCTTTTTGTCTTGTGCAGGCCAACAATGGGAGAATTTAGGCGCGAGGACGGAATGTGAGCAGGCAGTCATCCTGAGTAAGTCAGTATAGGTTATAAGATAGAAACGGGAGTGGGAGTAGAACATACCTGAGGGAAGATAGTGGCAAACACCTTGATGTCCTCCGACTCGGGAGTGGGGGTGTGTTCCCAGTCCATCTCCATACTGGCCTTTCCGATCATGGCCATCAGAGACAGCTGAGCATAGGTCTGACCCAGACAGTAGTGGGGACCTGTGCCGAAGACGAGCCAGTTCTTGGTCTGCTGCTCAGCAGTACCGGTGATCCAGCGGTCGGGGTCAAAAGAGTCGGCATTGGGGTATGCCTCCTCGTCGTGGCATGCGGGCCACACGGAGGGAATTATCATAGAGCCCTTGGAAACAGTGACAGTCTCGCTGATCGGGAAGTCCTTCTTGACCAGGTAAGGAACCATGATGACAGGGGGACGGTAGCGCAGAGTCTCCTTGACGACAGCCCGGGTGTAGGGCATGTTGTCGAGCAGGTCCATAGTGGCGGGGATGGTGCGGTCACCGTTGCGGACTTTCAGGTTCTCCTCGCGGACCTTGTCCAGGATTTCGGGACGGTCTGCCATCAACTGGAACAGCCAGGTGGAGGCGGCGCTGGTGGCGTCCTGAGAGGCGAACAGGAAGGTGAAGATAGTCTGGGCAATTTCGAAATCGGTGAAGTCACGGAGGACCTGGGAAGGCTTCTCGGAAGAGTCGACCTGAATACCCTTGGCGATCTTCTCACGATACACAGCGGAATCCAGCTGGGCCTTGACCCAGGCGTCCATGATACAAGAGATCTCGCCACCGGCAGCCATGCGAGCCTTAGACTTGGCAGCACACTTGGTGAATTCAGCGAGCACCATATCGGCGGCCTTCTTTCCGTACCATGTCTTGGTGTAGGGAAGGATGATAGGGAAGTTGACCAGCTCAAGAGCAGCAGTGATCAGATAGTAGTCGTCCGCAATCTTCTGGACGGCCTCATCGGTCATGTAGTAACCAACGAAGGTGCGACAAGAAAGAGCACACATAAGCTCGCGGAACTCAGCCATCCAGGGAGTGGGCGTAAAGTTGGTGGCGGCGGACTTCTCGAGGAAGCGCTTGTTGTAGGAGTTGAAAACCTCCTCGGCGCGGGGGAGGTACATAGCCAGAGCCTGACGGGTGAAAAGACCGTTGAGGCCCTTACGGTAGTCAACGTGGGCCTTGCCGTCCAAGAAGACCCAGTTGGTCTTTCCGAGAAGCTTGTGCGCGGCATCCACAACACAGGGCTTGACATAGGAGGGCGAGTTGAAGATCTTGCGAGACATATCACGGGTTGAGGCAATCACGACGAACCTGTCGAAGCTGTTAGCGGACCTATTTCCAAAGTTGCAGTGCATCGGGATGTTCCGTCCAGATGTCACGGGCTCCTCACTTGTGGAAGACAGAGACACAACTCAGGTCGCCACTGTCCCACTTGGCCTTGTATTCGGTGAATTTGGGGTTGACAGATTGAAGAAAAGGGCCCATGAAGGGAATCTTGTACATAGGACCAACAATGGCGCCCTTGAGGTAGTGGTACTTGACTGCAAATAGGGGTCCCCGGTCAGTTTCAAAAATGCGATTTCCAAGGCTATACACGTCGCAATTGCACATACACTGGTCATAAAGGACAGCCGCGACGAAGAGCGTCAACAAACCCTTCCAGATAGTGAAGCCATCCAAAACGGTAGCGACGAGACCCGCCGGCGCGAAAAGTTGGGGCGAGACTGTCGCATCGGCCGATGGCGAGACGAAGCTCCCAGTCATGTTGACCATATTGACCATGTTCGGAGAGTCGAAGTTTCCGAGCAAGGGGAAGAGTGAAGAGAAGAGAACCCAGAACAAAAGAAAAAGTTGGAGGGGAGAAAGAATTGGGGCCCTCAGGGGTGGGAACGCCAATAACGCCAATTACACGGAGGGTCGGGACAGTATCAATGCACGCCTTGGTTAGTGCATATTGGTTAAATTATACACGTAGATTATTGATTTATTTTATTATTTGGTTATTTGATTTATGAAGGGTTTATATTGTAATGATTCCGTAGTTTCACACACTATTTCATACCACGGAGTATCTCATATGCAGAATCAATCTCTGATTCCATAGTTCCAATCTCCGGAAATACGGCAATAATGGCATGATGTAACCATTGACGAGCATAGCTTTCATTACCAGATCAATTAGACCACTTATTCTCATTAGATCCATTACTCTCCCCTGTATACTCGAATCATCATATCACAATTACTCAGGCGTGATCCCGGCTAGAGAATACCCGAGTTCCGGGCTGAACGCTGATTGGCTGCAAAGTAAGGAGGTTTGGAGCGGCACGTGTGCCTGAGACTACAATGTACATCTAGTAACGCTCATCCTTGCATATCTGGGCTTTATTGCATATCTTGGCTCTATGAACGGCCAAAGCCAAACCATCCACGACGACCCTTGTTTTCCTCTTCGGGAACTGCAGCTGTTGGTGCGGCGTGGGGAACCTCCTGTTGCTGGCCCTCACGCGGGTAGTCAATGTAGTTCCATGCCACATCGAGGAACAACGGCTTCACAGGAATAGGTTGCATCTGAGGCGGATAAGGCACCAGGTTGTTGAGATCCACACCGGAGGCAGAGAACTGTTGGAGTCGTTCCACCACAGGACGCTGGCTGGACTGTGATGCCTCTGCAGCAAGGAGCTGCTCCAGAGTGACCAGTCCCCGATACTGAGCAACCAACTCCCGCAAGGTCGATTCCAGGATACCGGATTGCGCCCGAGAGACGTCGAGTTTCGGGGGACCCTCGAGATCAGTGGATTGGGGAATAGCGGAGCCGGCGAGATTCAAGGCTTGAGAGAAAAGTGCAAGAGCTTCCTTGGATTTGCCAAGAACACCGTGAGATCTTCCCAGAGCAAGACATCTAGATATTTGTTAGTCATGAGATCAATGAACGATGTAGCGGAATCTTACCTGAGAGCACGGAAGTAGTGTCGCTTTGTCTCTAGGTCCTTGACAAAGGCTGAATCGGCCGCAACACCAGGGAGCTCAAGGATGAAGTCCAAACTTTGAAGTGTGGAGTCGTACAGAACAACACGTTCACGCAGCTTATTCAGCTTCTTCCCATTTCCTACAGTATGCTTCGTGTCCTTTCCAGCTGTAGGTTCTTCGAATGACAAACCGTCCTGCTTACCACACAGGACCCGGTTACGTCCCACTCGCCATCCGACCAGAGTATAGTTAACTGCAGTTCGGGTGATCTGCAGGGCCTGCATCCTCTTGTCGCTGGGATCAACACCCTCATTGACCAGGTCGTCAATGGCAGTTTTTGTAGCATCAACGGCATCCTGGCTTGCAATAATAACGTTGTCGTATGCAGCAGCCTTCTCCTTGTCAGTAGCAGACTTTCCTGCGTCTGCCAACCAACTAGTAAGGCGTGCCTCTGCCGCTGAAGCAGCGGCTAGTGACTGGGAAATTGAAGCATCCTCGAGAGGGACAGTTCGTGACCTCCACGTCACAGATTGGGGCAGTTCCTGCACCTCTCCCTCTGCAGTACGTCGGGTTCCAGCAGCTTCTTCGGCAAGGCAAGAGGGAGCAATCTTCTCAACCTCAGCGCGGATGTCCGAATCCGATGGGAAGAATTCAATGGACAGCGATGATGTGGGTTTAGAACGAGGGAGCTTCATCTGATAAGCGGCGTATCGCATACTTGGATCAACAGTTCCCGACAGGAGGTCCCGGAAAGCGTCCTTCTTGACCCTCTGGCCCAGAGCCGTGTAGATCACTCTGGCAATAGAAAAGTCACGAAGACACTGCTCCCACTTGCGCTTTTCAAGCCAAAGAGATCCAGAGATCATTGCCAGATAGGCACGAGTCTCCAGGACGTCGATATCACTCGCCCCGGAACCCGATTGTTCGTGGAGCAGCGTGACCAGGTGCTGCGCATATCCAGTCGCCTTGCTCAATCGGGAAATAATGTGACGTCTAGCAGCGCCCGAAATACCCTTGGCCGAGGGATCTGCGGAGTGTGTCGACTTCATGTGCATGGCTTGCGCCCAAGCTCGTTCGGAACCGAGAAGCAAAAGGTGTACATATCTGCCAGACACATGGGGTTAGATGGATATCGGGAATGATGCGGGGAGCCATACGAGACATTGCTTCCGACATTCTCGGCAGTCACAGCTGGCTTGGCAGTATACTTGCGACCCTTCGCAGTGGTCTGTCCAAGCTTCTTGCGGAGTTTGTGCAGTTTTCTGGTAGTGTGCGCCCGGTAGGCATTGTAGTCTCCCACGAGGAGAACCTCCTCTCTTTCCTTGAAGATGAAATCAGTCACCTCCATAATGTCTGTGTGCGATTGTGATAGTGGGAGGGGACACGGTTGTGGTGGGAGTCAAGGCGGTAGTGCTTTTCGGGCAAATGAATGGTCCGATCAACCTCCGGCAGTTTCCAACCTCCGAATCTTTTGCGTGTTTTCTCCAAGCTCCAGGACTTCACTGCTCGCGTTGCGATTTTGTCTCAGACGTACATTTATTGAAGTTGGATTTCGCAATTGCAGCTTTTGCGTGACCACTTGAGCGTACCGCCGGCAATTTGACTAATTGGTTTTTCTCGCCCTGGTATGGCACCACCAAACAATCCGCTAACGCAGCTCCGGGAAAAGCTTTCTGACATAACCAGGACAGGCCTTCTGAACACGATACGATGCAGAACGAGAATCAATTACACCATCCTTTGGTTTGACATTACAACGATCGGGGGTAATGCTCGAACGGGCAACAAGCTGCCTCGAGAGCGTGGGACGGCGTTTCCTTCGAGACCCCAACGGCGTGATACGAAGCAGAAGATCTCTGTCTAGTGGATTATGGACGCAAAATACCACAAGAGCGGATATCCCTCATTGGTTTCTCGCTCTGTTGCAGGCGACAGGTCAACGTCCGTCCCCCGTTCCCAGCACCGACCATGGCAAAGGGGCTACCGATGGAGGAGGACCTTTTCTCGACTTCCTTTGCCCCCGACAAACGCAAAGCCTTGTGGGCTCTCGATTATCCCGTCCCCCAAAGAGGCTTGCATTGCGGAGAAGGAGGCCCAACACGGGCTTCTTGAGATCTTATACATCAGCCTCATGCACCGGTCAAGCTATTCCAGCGGACCAAACTGTCCTAGACGAAACCGCGAAGCGGACAGAAGAGTCGCTACAGCCGCAAGAATCAAAAGTGCCACAAGAGTCACATAGGCCACATCGTATACAAAGAGAACCAAGGCGAACAGGCTCCGAAAAACCGATGAGTTCACAACTCGCTTTTCTCTTACGACAGAAACTTCCTGGCCAGTATGACAAGGTTTGGAAGCTATACCTTGCAGCTGGTAGCCCGTCAAAGTACAATTCTGCAGTTCTTTCCTATTTGAGCGAGTCTTCCAACTACAACCATCAGGAGCGGGCATGGACGGTTTTTCAAAACATTCCTAGCTGGAAATGCACCAGTGACGACTACCTCAATATTCTTTCCTCGCAGCACCTTACAAACCCACCTCGAAATTCTCATGTGGTGTCAATCTGCCAGCAAGCTCTTTCCACAGCATCGGCCGGTTTCTGTATCCAGCGGAGCCTGGTATATGCCACGAAAAACAGAAACTGGTCTCTAATTTCAAATATCTGGAGATTGATATACGAAATCCCGGACTGCTCCCGAATGCAATTGAGAAGTTATCTGGATGACTTCAGAAACAAAGATTTTCCCGCGTTTTCCCTGGCTAGAAATCTACTCAGCTTGGCAGAGTACCTAGAGCTTGGAAAAGGGGATCGTCAACTCAGTGAATTTGCTCTCCATTTGTTTCACCGATTCATCAGGGACCAAGAATTCCCAAGGCTCACACCTACATCCACCTTGCTCCAGTTATTCCGAATTTACCGCTCCCTGGGATTCGTTAGGGTGCATGACTACTTGAAGATGATTGATCATTTCCAAAGCTCAAATACACGGCCTGAGTTTGTACAGTCCATCATATTTTATCGCCAGTTTCGTTTGGACATGCCGGATGAGCCGCCTGGGAAGCTTTTAACTCGCTTATTTGATCGTGCTGTGGCTTTTGAGATGGCCGACAGCGTCGCATACTTTTTGGACGAATTGGCTCATTTCCAGGGGAAACCGACCATTGCAGCATACAGGGAGGCCCTCCAAAGCTTCTCCAAGGCCGGGGATGTGTCAAAGGTACATGGCACCTTCGACAGGTTTCTGACAGACCACGGAAACCCAAAGAGCCGCAGACTGTTGAGCCCGCTCCTTTCTGTTCACGCGGGGCTAGGCGATGTACCCGAGACACAACGGCAATTTGACCGCATCTCTGCAGAGTTTGGCCTCCATCCGAATACGGTCTGCTGGAATATTTTGATCCAGGCCTATGTAACTGCGGGGGATTTATCAGGTGCGGCCTCCACTTTCGCTAAGATGATGAAGCAAGGTGAAAAGCCGAGTTCCCACACATTTGGTACTATCATGGCACTTTTTGCCAAGCGCGGCGATATCCAAAATGTTCGCCGGTTGATCAGAGAAGCGAAGAAGAGGAGAGTGGAAATTACAAGGCCAATGATTGACACTATTGTGCGAGTATATCTCAAGCATGGCCAAGCCGGCCACGCAGAAAACCTTATCTTGGCCAACTGGGAAAAGGCGACCGGAGGGTCTCCCGTGCAGTTGTGGAACACGCTTCTGTGGCACCATGCATTCCAGGTCAGCAAACTCACTTTTAGCCGAGTCCTTGGCGATATGGGCAAGCTTGGGTTGGTTCCAGACGCTGGGACGTACGGGGCCATCATTTACTCCCATGCCATTGCTCAGCAGCCAGATACAGCACGCTCTTTGCTCAGGAAGATGGCCCGAGCTGGTATAGAACCCACGGAGCAGCATTATTCCATTGTGATGTTCGCGTATATGAAAAAGCGCAACCGTGACATGGTGCACGCCATCCTCCACGAGATGCAAACCCGCTTTGGTCGAGTCGGACTGAGTGCCAGCCTTGTGAACCTCCAAATGCAGCTTCAGAGAGATTTGGAGAACGCGAAACGGTCCAATACGCCTGCTGAAAACTTGTCTTTCCCGCATGCAGAAAAGGCTCTGATGGCATCAATCGCTCAGTTCAATGACCACCCTTCGCAAGCCAAGGCGCTATCATTCGATTCGAGTGGCTCTGCCAAGGAACATTTCCCGGCCATGCATTACCAACATCTGATCAGAGCATATGGCGATGAAGGTGCCATTGACAAGGCGCGTCAAGCGCTTGATCAGTATCTCCGAAGCAGGCAGTCTACGAGCTCGTCAGATCAACAGATGGCAAAATTGCCATTTGGCTTTGTTAAATCTATGATGTCGGCTCATCTGAAAGCTCATGAATTCATGAAAGTCGAAGAGTACTGGAACCTTCTGTGGCCTGACATTATCACCATTGCTGCCCGCTTTGATCTTGATCAAATTTTGCCTGCGAAGTCGAAAAGAATTGCGATGTCGAAAAGAGCTGCGAAGTCGGCAACAGGCATGGGGACGGAGTCTCTAGGCTCAAATAAACCTAAGATCCTGCCTAGTCAGAAGTTTATTTTGAATGTACCACTCGAGATGTACATGCGATCTCTGGGCTTACAAAATAAGTACCAGAGACTCCATCAAGTTGTCAATGAGGTCCAGGAAGCTGGCTTTGCGTTGACCGCCCAAAACTGGTCGAGCTACATTGAGCTACTCACGTTATCTGATGAGCCTTCTGATCAGATAAAGGCGTTCAAGTTGTTTGAAAAGAAGTTCCAGCCTAATTTCCCTGGTTGGTTCTACATGCAACGTGGGTTTGGTTGGCGGCCGTCCCGTGCAGCGGTGACAATTCTCCATCTCGAGAACCGTGTAGGCGGCAGCACACCCCGCCGAGTGATGGGCAAAATCGCGCGCAGACATTGGTTGCGAATCCAACCTAATTATATGCATCCTTCCTACCGCACCATGGTGTACCTGGCCAGAAGGTTGCAATTAATCCGAAGAAACAGTATCGAGTATGGCAGTGTATCATTGTCAGAACTCTTCGCCACCACGCCAAAGACTATCCGGATTCTTGCCGACATGCCTCAGTTGCCTGACAAGTACCAGGAGCAATTGCTCCGTGGCTGCGAGAAGGAGCCAGAACCTCTTCCAAAACCGATTCGCTTAACCTCTACGAATTCCGGTTTGCTTGGACCGATGGGCAAACTGAAGCCACGCAGCAGAGAATTGGCCAAGAATGAGCCCGTCGGTCTTGACAACTTCAAGCCTTCCGATACCACCGACGAGCCAAGCCTAACTGGTCTAATTCCAGATGACTCCGCGCGCGAGAAATAAACGCACTGACCCAGGTTCTCCCTCGCGTGGACCGGATCGCGATGGAAATGCAGCTCCACGAAGACTTGGAGGTGACGGGCCTTTGGCGCACACGAGCCGACCCCAATATCAGGATCCGGGCGAAACTCAAGGCACGCTACAAAGCCACGAATCCGAAGATTGCGAAACCCTTCCGACTCCCACGGGGATACTCCAAGTCGCTATCCGGCGCGCAAGATACCCTCGAGCGGCGAGTGTACAACAAACGCTTTGCCATGTATAAGCGCAGGCAGCCGGCGAGTGAACCTTTGTGGAAGCTCTACAACCCTAGGACTGGATGGCATGAACCACACGAATCCCAGATGCAGAGACGAGACCGGAATGGCCGGATTGGGCGACGTCTTCTTCGTACAAGAAAAAAGTTCCTACCACCATCGAGCCCAGAAGTGCGGCCCGGATATTCATCTCAACAGCGGCCGAGGCGCCCAGCACTGCGTGATGATCAGTCGCTTGTACAGTAATTGTGGTTTTAGCATGTTGCGTATACCTTTGCATATATTTCCTTGTACAATAGTTGAGTTTTAGAATTACATCTTCATTCCTACACAAGAGCCCATGCGTAGACTAATGTCACAAGCTGTATACCTAGATAAGTTGTAATCACGAGGCTAACCCATGAACGGAGTATTCTAGTAAACTGGTTAACATGGCCTGAGGCTTTGTAGCCTCATCAATCAGGCGGAAGTACGTAACTTACTCTCTGCATGAGCAGTGGCAGGGTCTTCAGTTTTCACGGCAACGTAAAATTATTTTCTAGACAGCGGAGCGGCATGACGCGCAACAGAATTTACGAAAAGATTTCAAGTGAAGAAGGTAATTGTTGTTCATTGTTTGTGATGAAACAGATAACCATACCATCAACTAAATGGAAGGACCTTTCAGACCTCCTCGACACCCACCAGGACCGACCGACCGAAGTCAGACATCGAGACCAGGTCAAGATCATCACCACTCCCTGGACCAGAACACAGACACTCCGAAAAGCACGCGTAACAGTCGAGGCGGGAGTAAAAAGGTTTCACTTTAGGGCATCGAGGACATAGCAGTCATCAGCAAGGGTGGAGATTCTGTGGCTCTTATAAAGAGCTTAGAAAGAGGACGTCTACTCTAAAGTGATTCTTTGAACTGTTGAAAAGGTCAGTAAAGATCCTCAAGAGTGAAACCGAAACCAGTTGGGGGAGGGGAGACGCACGTAGAGTCGCTTGAAGAAAAGAAAAAGGATCGGGGGATGGCCGGCTTATATATCCCAGGAAAAAAAAAGCGCTGACCTAATCACAGACACGCGGGACGCGTGGGACGCGCTCTTTTCACCAGGGACGTGTCGCTTTCAATTTAGCCCGATCGGTACACCCTTAACACCTCGACTCATCCTTCCCTACCCATCCGCTTTATATTGACTACATCATGGACGGGTTACAACTACGTGATGAGGCCGCGCAGGATCGTGTGCGTGCTGCCGTTGAGTTTCTTGATCCGAGTATGTTTTGTCGCTGGATTGGTGGTCCATGGTGCTAACATCTTTTTTTTTCAGGCGATGCACGGGCACGCAGGTTCGTCGATTTCGAGATTGATGATGGGATTCGGTTCTAACGGAGGTGGTACAGCTATCGAGCGGATATTGTGGTGATGCTAAATAGGGGCATGCGCCGCTTGACTGTGCGTTGGTCTCTTGGAAGTCCCTGTCGGGGGCAATGCTGATTTTTGAACAGGTCAGCATCGATGAAATCAGAGCACACAACCGCGAGCTCGCCGATGGGTATGTTTCTTTTCGGCCTTGGCAGTCAATTGGATATTGACTCATGGGTTTAATTCAGGCTCCTCTCTTCGCCGTTCGACTACTCGCAAGCCTTTGACAGAGCCTTGAAGGAGGTCGTCAAGACTCTTCCTGCCCGACCTGCCAAGGAGACCTCCGATGAAGCAGTGTGTATCTTTGGTCATATCTCCTCATATTCAGTGTCTAATTCCTCGATAGGCTTATTACTGCGCCTATGTTGGTGCATTCGGAGAATTCTCTTGTAACCCCCGCACATTGGGATCTCAACAATTGAACCACATGGTCTCACTCGAGGGCATTGTTACAAAATGCTCTCTGGTCCGCCCCAAGATCGTTCAAAGTGTCCACTACGTTGAGGCAAAAGACCGCTTTGTTGCGAGAAAATATCGGGATCAGACTATGAGTGCCAGCGGTGCAACCAGTTTGAACGTCTATCCCCAGGAAGATGATGATAAGAACCCAGTATGTCTTGTGAGATTATTGAGTGCTTACCAGGGACTAATATATGGCTAGCTTATCACTGAGTATGGTTACTCGACATATTTGGACCACCAATCGATCTCCATCCAAGAAATGCCCGAACGTGCCCCTGCCGGACAATTGCCCCGAAGTGTCGATGTTATCCTCGACGACGACCTGGTCGACACGGCCAAGCCCGGAGACAGAATCCAGCTGGTTGGTATCTACCGCACCCTGGGTAACCGGAATGCAGGCAATGGATCCTCGACTTTCCGCACCATTGTCATGGCAAACAACATCATTCAGCTGTCTTCCAAGAGTGGCGGTGGTATTGCACAGGCTACCATTACGGATACGGATGTGCGAAACATCAACAAGATTGCCAAGAAGAAAAACGTCTTTGAGCTACTGTCCAAGTCACTGGCTCCCTCTATCCACGGACATGACTACATCAAGAAGGCTATCCTCCTGATGCTGCTTGGCGGTATGGAGAAGAACTTGGATAATGGTACCCATCTTCGTGGTGATATTAATATCCTGATGGTTGGTGATCCCTCGACTGCGAAGTCTCAGCTCCTTCGTTTTGTTCTGAACACCGCACCTCTTGCAATTGCTACAACTGGTCGTGGCTCCTCAGGTGTCGGTTTGACTGCCGCCGTCACTTCTGATAAGGAAACTGGTGAGCGTCGTCTGGAGGCTGGTGCCATGGTTCTTGGTGATCGTGGTGTGGTTTGTATCGATGAGTTTGATAAGATGAGTGATGTCGACCGTGTCGCTATTCACGAAGTTATGGAACAGCAGACTGTCACAATCGCAAAGGCTGGTATTCACACAAGTCTCAACGCGCGCTGCAGTGTTCTGGCAGCTGCCAACCCAATCTATGGTCAATACGACCCTCACAAGGACCCTCACAAGAACATTGCTCTCCCCGATTCCCTGCTCTCTCGTTTCGATCTGCTGTTTGTTGTGACGGATGATATTGAAGACACCCACGACCGAACAATCTCGGAGCACGTTCTGCGTATGCACCGCTACCGCCAACCTGGCACCGAAGAGGGCGCTCCTGTTCGGGAACAACTCAACCAGACCCTGGGTGTTGGCATTGAAGATCGTCAAGATACCAATGCTCCTACGGAGGTGTTTGAGAAGTTCAACGTCATGCTACACGGAGGCATGGTCAACCCTAACACAAGCCACAACCGCACAAAGAATGTTGAAATCATCAGCATCCCCTTCATCAAGAAGTATATCCAGTACGCCAAGTCCCGTGTCAAGCCCGTCTTGACTAAGGGCGCCGCCGACCACGTCATCGCCACATACTCTGCTCTGCGAAACGACGAACTCACCGGCAACAAACGCCGCACCTCACCCATCACCCCCCGTACCCTGGAGACACTCATCCGTCTCTCCACCGCACACGCCAAGGCCCGTCTATCTAGCCGAGTCGACGAGAAGGACGCCAAGCATGCCGAATCCATCCTCCGCTTCGCTATGTTCAAGGAAGTCGTCGAAGACGAGCGCCGCAAGAGACGCAAGGTGACTTCCTTCGAGGACTCCTCAGACGAGGACAGCGATCCAGAACTTAACGACGACTCCGACGACGAGACAACAGCCCGCGGCACATCAACCGCAACACCAGGCCGACGAACCGGCACGGCACGCACACGTGGCACAGCCACCCAATCTAGCGTCCCAATCCCAGACGAAGAAGAAGACGACAGCCTGTACGCCGCCAGCCCGCGTGCTCAGCGCCTGCGGTCCAGCCAGACCCAGACAGGCCGTACACAGACCCAGTCCGACTCACAGATGTCCGTGGCCTCATCGCAGCCCGCCTCGCAACTCATCGAGTCCCAGACAGACTCTCAGACCACATCATCCGACGTCCCCATCACGCCCGCGCGCATGACTCTCTTCCGTTCGACCCTAGGCCCGCTAATGGGCTCTAAGGTCTTCGCCGATGGCGATGAGATGAACGTCAATGAGTTGATTGGCGCTGTTAACACTGCCATTAAGGATTCCCATGGTGCTAGCAGTGTCTTCTCGCACCCTGAGGCTATCCAGGCATTGCGGGTTATGAACGAGCAGAACTTGCTTATGTTCCTCGAGGACGATGACAATGTCTACCGTGTCTAATATGTCGTGGATCTGCAATAGCGAAACTCCTTTCCTCGAGAAGGAGAACGCTGGGGGTGTTGCGTCTTGTCTTTGAGTTGTTTATCGCCATTGCATTGGGATTGATATCACATGTCGTTAATTTTGTGTTTGGCGTATGGAATGGAATTGGGGATATCAGTGGACTGACTCAATGAGAAATATGAATGAATACCGATGCTTGACTATAACTCCCTAAGTAGACTGAGCCTGATCTTGGTCCATGTGCATACTACGATATTACTTAACTGGTAGACATGTATCGAAAATACCGTAAACATGCACTGGAATACTATCTACGCAAAAGAAAGCAGAAAAAACAAAACCATGATTGAAACATCCAATGTATCTATAGAACAAGCAACGCATGGTCAGTCATACAAACCAGCGAAGACATCATCCGACACTCCCAATCCAAAATACAGAGAGAACAAGGGTATAGAAATAAACAGCATGAGCAACATTCCGTGCTAATTTGCAGTGCGTGTAGTGCGCGTTACAATTCCGGCACAGCAGCCGGTATAGACTCCTCCTTATCCTTCTCACCCATCGGCAGCACAGAATCATCCGACGAAAATGACGGCGTCCTCACTCCCTCCCGGATTTGCGCCTGCGTCAGAGGCGACAGGCCCCGGCGGAGCATGGAGCCTTTTCGTTTTCGCTGTTGCGGTGTAGATTCTCCGGATGCTGTACTGCCTCGGCGGGGTCTGCTGGATGTTGAAGAGCGTGAGGGTGGCCGGTCCTGGTCCAAGCCGATGTCGACGGGTGTCGTGCTGCGGGACGAGGTACGGGAATGTGATTCGGAGCGGGTACTGCGGCGGGAGGATGGACCGCGCTGCTCCTGGCTTAGTTTTGAGACTGACGGGTGGTGGCTGTGGCTGAGACGGTGTTTAAATTCTGGCTCGATGGGTCGGTGGAGGGTTGCTGCGACGAGGCGGCGGCGCTGAGATGCGCGCCAGCCTAGTCCCCAGCGGCTGAGCCAGCCGCCCTCTGTCTGGGCGAGGTGGATTTCACGCTCGCGCAGCTTGATGCGTAGTTGGGCACGGCGCTCGTTTTCCTTTTCCCAGAAGTCGGTTCGGTAGTCGTCCCAGTTCTCGCGGAACTCGGGGGAGAATGACTTGGGCAGTAGAAGCAGCCGAATGTAGTCACCTCCTGGGCTGAGGTCTTCTTCTACAAGACCGGACTCGCTGTCACCGCCGTTGTAGTATTGCTGGTAGTGTTGACGGGCACTGCGCTTGTCTGAGGGACTCCGCTCGACGAACTGGTAGTTGCCAGTGGGGGAGGGGAAGAATGGGATGGAGAAGGGGAACAAGAAGGAGAGGTAGGAAAGCATCTCCTGCCAGAATGGCCCGCGGATGATGATGATCTTGGTGTTCATGGTTCGTAGGCCGCGATTGGCGACTGCTAGCCAGCGCCTTGGCCATCGGATACCGCGCTCCCATTGCCCTGTTCCCCAGACCAGCAAGGCTGTCACTACGCCGCCGAGCAGGGCGACTTTCTCTCCCATCTCAACAACCCAGTAGACTGAGCCGCCAACGCCGCGGCCATCTTCTCGTGGACGGAGGAAGAGCGCATAGGCAAAGTAGGCGATCCAGGCGGCAAGGAGAAGAACGAAGAAGGTGTTTTGCCTCCGGCGTTCGCGCAGAGCCAGGTATTGGGCTCGCAGCGAGGTTTCGAGAATCAGCAGGTTCAGGTAGATCTGCGGGGGAGCCGACGGGAGGTGATCGAGGGGATCGGAGAGTCGTGAGGCATCTGATGCTTGGGGATGCAATGGCTCTGGTGTAGGAGCTCGGGCTTCTGATGTTGGAGCGCCCTTGACCAGGTGGTCCAATGGCGAGACCATGGTGGATGATCGGGTGTGAGTGAAGTCAGAAGAAGGCCGTTGTGGAAGGCGGTCCACAGGTGATCAGCCTCTCCGCTCACAACATTCAACTTCTGACTTCATACTATAAACTTGTATTCGGCTGCCTATATTCTCTGCCTTTTTTCACTTCTTTTTTTTCAAGTTGAAGATTTGGGAATCTTGTCGCCTCACGGACTTAACGCCCGCCCGCAAACTCCGGCTCCGCTTATATGCTATGCTACTTCCTCCGATTCTTCCCAGCGTCTCATGAGCGTGGCCTCCATTCGACTGGCTGACCACGCCTGTATCTCTACTTTGCGCACGTCAAATACATTCGCCTTTGCACACCTCCGATCATACAAGCTCCATACCCTTCGTGGGCACCGCTATTCCTCAATGGCCTCAGAATCACTAAACTCATCCCAAGAGGACACAAATCGCCGCTCGGGCGAAGAGGCCACTCCGTATGCCACCCGGGCTACGGCAACAAGGCCCTCAATGTTTCCCCTATCATATCGAGACGGCTTTGCTGAATGGTGGGCCAAGCTGCCAGTTGCACAGACGGAACACAAAGTCCTTTCCTACCTGCCCTACTTGCGCCATGAACCACCCACCCACCTGCAGACGGGAACAGAGAGAAGGGGCAGCTTGGAGTCCACAGACCATAATCAGCAGGGCGAGATCAGCACGAACTCCCTTGATGACCCGTACGGCCCGCGCAGATGGAGCTCCAGCATGGTGGAGCTGAGCGGGAAGGACCGCGCGCTCAATGAGTTCTCGGTAGAAAGAGTGGGTGAGCAAGCTGATCAGCATCTGGTCATGCTGCACGGCTACGGGGCTGGTCTTGGATTTTTCTACAAGAACTTCGAGCCGCTCAGTCGTCTCAAGGGGTGGCAACTGCATGCTTTGGACATGCTGGGTATGGGCCGGAGTACTCGACCTTCGTTCAAAATCAAAGCAAAGGGAAGAGAAGATGCCATTCGTGAAGCTGAAGCGTGGTTTATTGATGCTTTGGAGGAGTGGCGCATCAAGCGCAAGATTGACCGGTTTACCCTGCTGGGACACAGTCTCGGAGGGTACATGGCAGTGGCCTACGCGCTCAAATACCCCGGTCATCTGAATAAACTTATCCTGGCCTCTCCTGTCGGCATTCCGGAGGACCCATATGCCGTCACCGCAGACGTTGCTGAGCCTTCAGAATCAACATTGGCCGGCGAGGTTACCCAGGACCAGCAGAGTGTCGTGGCACAAGCTGCTGTCCCAGGATCAGCACCGAAAACTGCTGACGGTAGCTTTATCACCGGACAGCAGCCCGCTCAAGGGCCAGCCCAACCCCCCGACGGAATCTTCCCAAGTGGTTCGCCTATTTGTGGGATGCGAATATCTCCCCTTTCAGCCTAGTACGATGGACTGGTCCTCTAGGCCCACGCATCGTCTCCGGCTGGACCTCTCGCCGTTTCTCCCACCTCCCAGCCGAGGAAGCCAAGGCCCTCCACGACTACTCATACTCGATCTTTAGTCTCCGCGGCAGTGGCGAATACGCATTGGCATATATCCTCGCCCCCGGAGCATTCGCCCGCAGCCCCCTTATCCACCGAGTCCACGGACTTGGACGTCAATTGATCCATAATAACTCTCCCTTGAACCCACTTCCTCACGCGATCTCCACTGCCAAAGCCTGCTCAAAACCAGCAGAGGATGACCCCGCCCCCACTGCTACCACTTCTTCTGAACCGGAGGCACCCGCTAAGCGTGAAAATGGCCTTCCTGTGGTTTTCATGTACGGTGATCACGACTGGATGGACGTTTCAGGCGGCCATGCAGCCGCAGCTCGTCTGGAAGAAGAGAAGCGGAAGGTGTTAGCAAATGCTACACCGGAGGAGCGTCGCTCCGACGAAGGTTCGTCGAAGGTGGTTGTCATTAAGAGAGCTGGTCACCATCTTTACCTCGATGGCTGGGAGGAGTTCAACAGTGTTATCCTCGCTGAGATGGAGGAAGTTAACAGGCGGGAGAGGGGTCGTCAGTCTTCATGATGAAGGGATGTTTTTTGATAATGCTCTATGAAATTTGGGATTGGAGCTTGTTGATATTGCGTAGTATACCTTTCTTTCTCTCTCTCGTTTGGTACGTTCGTTACAGCTTCTGGTGTTTATGTAAATATCTTTACATTTGTGGGTCGCTCTTCTATTATGTTCCTTGTCCTTACATCAACTCACATACATCGGCGAACAAAACATAGAAATGGACAAAACTGGGGGCGTTATCCTAAAAGAGAGCCGAAATCGTATATCAAGTATCACATAAGAGCTCACCAGTACGACCCGTTATCTAGGCGAATACTGTGGCAAGGAGGCATACATGGCCGTCTTCTAGGTCGAGCGAGTATACTGTTCACTACAATTCTTTCACCTCTTTATTGCCTATACCCGAGTGCTAAAAGTAAAGGGCGAATGTCCACTAACGGTGCCCTGACTAGCTGTCCAAATATTGAGAGGCTCCATTATACGACATGTTTGGTTACAGATGACTATCTCCATTTATGTACAATTGCAATGCTTTCGTACCATCTGCACTGATATCCAAGCCAGTACTTTCCAATAACACAAAAAGAGACCGCAGAAATCCTTCATCTAATTCGTTACCCAGAGCCCAGCCCCCTCGAATTCGACCCTGAGATACTCTGCCTTCGGTGCCTCGGACTGGTAGGATAATGTGCCATCAAACGTGCAAACCCCAGTGACGCATCACGCTCATCGGTCGATGCACCAACGCCAGGGGTTGTATACCCACTAGCACTCGGAGAGAGGGTATGATTCCCAGAGGAACTCCGTCGTCTGAGAGAAAAATACCCACCCGCACTCCCGCCACTGCTATTACTTCCAAAGCTGTGGCCTCCATCAACAGAGCTGGAGAGATATGAGCTCGTATAGGGTGCACCGTTCACCGGTAAACCACGGGGTAGAGCCCGTGACTGTGTATTGAATGGTGCATATGGCTGTGGTGTCATGAAAGGGGCTGATAGGCGAGATGTAGATGAAGACATGCCATAGCCATACTCCCTGGAATGGGGAGCAGTGTTATCAGGTCTAGTCAACAATGCCAGAGAAAGACCCGTGCCAGTGCGGCGGTCAGATGTGGTCAGTGAAGATGTGGTCAGTGAGCGGTGATGATTCCTATGTCCATCGTGATGCTCATCGAATTGGAGACCATGTGAGTCTGCGCCAGGTGAAAATGTCTGGAAATGACATCGGCCGTTGCGGGAATTGTCGAAATGCGTGGGACTGTTTAGTGCGGTTGCAGGGTAGCCACTAGCTCCCAGGGTAACAAGCTGAGAAGGAAGCTCAAGGCGATGGTTTAGAGATAGCCAGGCACGCTCGTCTGCGTCGATATCTGCGTCTGGATCTCCCTCGCCGGTCCGGCTATGCGTTGAAGATGATGATTCCGAGCTTGCTGCCTTGCTTGTGCCTTTCTCGTAAAGAGAATGGGTACTACGGGCTTTGGAGGGCATACAAGAGCGCCAGCCGCCTACGCCTTCGAAGTCCCGTCCTTCATCTCCGCAGACGGGAAATCCGAACGGCGTTGAGGGATATAGGTTGTGGGCTTCGATCATGCTGTGGGCGTAGGAATTTCTTCTCCTATTTTCTGGCTCTTCCAAGCTCGTGCCAATGGCCCACGATGCAAGAGTCTCATTATTCTTTCGAGGCTGGGCTCCATGCCCGGAGTTGCGTCTGGACCTACCATCTGCTGGGGTTGTAGGTTCCGAAGCCGCGAATGTCAACAGTGACGACGTGGAGGAGGTAGGCACTGAGAGGAAATGCAAGAGTAGTCCATAGACCAACTCAATAGAAACCACCGAGAGCCGCAATACCAGCGCGAATAGCGCAAATGATATCGTTACCCATGCTGACAGGATGAGTGGAATGGAGATGACGGCCAGGAGAGGCAGCGCAAGCAAGGCTGTTAAAATGGACCACATTGAATTCAATCCTCCCCAGAAGGAGAGAAAGCAAAGAGCCCGGGCATGGTAAACAGTTGCTCGGCTTGTCTCGATCTGCGGAGTAAATACATGTGATGGATGCCCCAGGCAGCAACGCCGGTTACATCACTTCTGACTTTGTATATCAACTTCAATCAAACATCATCTTACACCTTACACCACTATGTCCCAGCAATTCCCTTGGGACATTGGCGTCTATGATGCCCACTGTCATCCCACAGACACCATGGCCTCAGTGGCAGACATCCCACAAATGAAAGCGACAACTCTGACAATCATGGCCACGCGAGGCGAAGACCAAGACCTTGTACAACAAACAGCGATGTCACTCGGTAAATCAGGGCAATCGCCAGAAAGAGCGATTCCCTGCTTTGGGTGGCACCCCTGGTTCTCACACCAAATCGTGGATGATACCGACGCAAACACAGCTCAGCAAAAAGAAGACCACTACATGGCTGTATTATCGCCCTCACCAACAGAAGACAAATCATTTATCAATGCTCTTCTGACTCCAAAACCACTCTCAGAGCTTATAGCCGAGACCAAGGCCCGACTACAATCTTGTCCAGACGCCCTAGTCGGCGAAGTCGGCTTGGATAAGGCCTTCCGCCTTCCGGGTATCTGGTCACCAGATGAACTAGAGAATCGAGATGGCCAAGTAACACCCGGCTCGCGCGAGGGAAGACGTCTCTCGCCGTATAAAGTGAAGCTGGATCACCAGCGCACAGTTCTTAAAGCACAGCTACAGCTAGCTGGGGAAATGGACCGCGCTGTTTCGATGCATAGTGTGCAGGCGCACGGCGCGGTCTTCGATACGTTGAAGGAATTATGGAAAGGTCATGAGCGGGTTGTTCTCTCACGAAGGAAGAGGGATAAGCAGCAGGATGCGGAGGGTGCAGTGTCTGAGGATGAGGCATCTGCACCAGATAGTAAAAGCCCACCTCCTTTCCCACCGCGTATCTGCATGCATTCGTACTCTGGTCCTGTGGAGCCGATTCGACAATTCCTACATCCGTCAAATCCATCAGATGTTTACTTTTCTTTCTCGAGTCTTATCAATTTCAGTGGAGCTCCGGCGCGGAAGATCACTGATGTTATCAAGGCTTTGCCTGATGACCGGATCTTGATCGAGAGTGACCTCCATACGGCAGGTGCGCAGATGGACGACTTGCTTGAAGATGTCGCTCGGCAAATTTGCAAGCTTCGAGGATGGGAATTGAGACATGGTGTCCAGGTGCTTGCGGATAATTGGCAACGTTTTGTATTCGGCTAGGCTTTGCATTGCATCTGTTTAACTGGTAACATACCTGTGTGGCTGACCCTCTGGCTGAGATTCATTGGATTTACTATGCAACTGGCGAAAAGCATCTCTGGCGCTGGCTTGATGTTGTGCATATTATATGGTCTATTTGAACTAGAATATACAGGAAGAACGCAGACAAATGTATTCGATATCAATGTTTGCAATTATATGACAGGGTATATCTCTATCGAAACCTGTATGTGATCGTCCGACATGGCATCGTAGGCTCTGAGCTTGTATAGAACCTTTTGTCTGTAGAAGATTGTCCTACATGGCCTTGAAATGTATTGTATGTGTATTTGCGTGCCCCGGCGTGGCTCGTCTCGTCGTCAAGGGGTAGGAAGAAAGGAAGAGAGGGAGGTAGTGAAGTAGTGTGAGGGAGGTATGACAACCTTCAGTCGTAATGTGATAGAATAGCCAAGGCTAATGATGAATCCATCCTCCGTCGTGGATGAGATCTGCCATTGGGGCATCTTGCCAGTAAATCTGTCTCCATTCGTCTTCGAGTTCGGGTAGACCTTCCACTCCAACAGGTGGAGGCAGATCTACATCACCGAATGCGAACAGTTGTCGCCAGTCAGGATAATCCCGAGCCGGCTCGACAGAATCCACTTGCATGCTGCTTGAGAAAGGATCGTTTCTTTCCAACGGACCAACATTGAGTCGAAGAGGGGCGGTGATCCAATTGTCAAATTGAGTATTGGGCTGTGGCGAGAGGTTGGAATGCTGTAGAGTTGTGGAATCCGGAGTGTGAACACCAAACGACATGGGCCGGGGTGTTTGCGCCATAGACGCCGTTGAGGCCGGAGAAGCAACGGGCATCTTGTGTGAATGTTGAGGATCACTAAATGGCTTAGGTCGTTCGGTGGTTGCCATGCGAAGATCCTCTTGCAAGCGTTTGGAGTCTTCAAAGAGGCGCAGAATTGTGCCAGCATGAACCCAGTATTGAGCCAACTCGCGCAGCGAGTAGGAGGCCGAGTCGAAACGCCGCAAAGCATTAATAGCAAGAACTGGGTTGGAGAACCGAAGCTCAACCCGGACTTGGATCATGGCTGTGAAAAGAGTATGAACACCAGTGTACCAGAGGTATTTCAAGCGGTCATTCATCCTGAGCTCTTCAAAGATGGAGGCAATGACACCGGCAGCTGCACTACAGATTTCTGCATCGTGGGGACCATAATCGTCGGAGTATGCCGAGGCTCTGGGATGCGGCCTATGTAGCAGAATGAGGAAGTTGTTGTATGTCAAGTGGAGCATGGCAGACCATGGATCCATGTCAGATGTCCGGAGACGAAGGTTATCAGGAAGTTTCAGAGACCAAGTTGCCAGTGACCCGTCAGCTTCCTGCAGAACAGCCTTTCGTCGTTCTTCACTTGCGCGAAGCCCAAATCGATCACGAATGAGGTATGATATCATTGTACAAAGTTCAGTGAAATGTATCACATATTCCGCTTGTACATGAGGACCGCAATTCTCGAAATCAGCAGGAGTCAAAGGAGAAACATCAGAATCGTCCAAATTGCTAATGTGAGAATTGATTAGCATTGCGCCAAAACGATTCATTGACAGTCACTTACATTGCTTGGGGTCGGCCATATGATAGAGATATTAGCACATCAAATTGGACCAAAATGAACCAAACTCTCCTCCACATTCGCCTGTCGCGGGTCACAAAACTACTGGAAACGGGGTTTCGATGCATGCCAAGTCCCGTGGCGATTCGTGCAGCTGCACCAACCCAAAAGTGAGCATCTGCAGCAACATCATCGTCCGCACTGTCCGAATGCCACGTCAAAAGAAGGGCCGCTTGGACAAGAATGTCTCGGTTTCGCTCAATGCGATTATCGAACAAATATTTGGTGCGACGGAAAAAGATTTCCTTAAGAGCGTCTCGCTCTACCTTTGCGCGGGAAACATGTGCTCCAATAAGGAGAATGGCTTGCAGAAGTAAGATTGGCGGTGGATCTGCCGGGTCCCGATTCCGATATTGTGTCATGAACAAATCCTCATCAATGATCGGGTACCCTGGATTGACGTAGGTGAAATATGCCTGCACTAGTTCATCTGCAAGTGCCGGTTCAGGAAGTGTCAGGGCATCCATAAGGAGCTGATCATGACCGGTCTTCATTTGGCGCCGGGGGATCTCATTGCTGGCAAAGTGGTATACATCGTCATCTTGGTCTCGTTGTTGCCGGATCAAAAATGACATGTTTGATAGTTCGTGTCCGACATAAAAGGCACGCACACCTCGCTGGATTTCCCTTCTACCGGAGTCCTCCTCATCAATCAATTTCACGAGATGTTGCTCCATCTCCGTGTGTGCCTCGTGAGCATGCGCCAAGTCCGGGCCTTGGCGCCCGAATGCCTCCGATCCCGTACCTTGCTGGAAGCCATTTTGCGGAATACCTCCAGCGAGTGGTGTATGACCGGGAAACGCAGTTGGAAAACTTGGAGGGAGCGGCGTCCCCGCTGCAAGAGAAGGATTCGAAGTAGGATCAGACGCGGGGAGTGGCCGAGATCGGATCGGAACGGGATCTAGAATTGAGCGCACCGCAAGCCGCTTTTTCTTTTCGTGTATACGGCAGTCGGCCTTTCCAGAGGCGCGACAATTTGTACAAGGGGTTCCGACGACACGGGCATCACAGCGAACTTTGCGCCGGTGGCAATGGACGCAGGCGGCGGAGCCTAAGAAATTTTTGAGTCACCAATTAGCCGCAAGCCTATTTTTGCTAGAGAAGTAGCCGCAGAAAGACACAAATCGTGACCAGGCGAAAGCAAAGGAAGAAATCAGTACCTTGCTTTCGCTTCGCCCCGTCGACAGGTAGCGGCGATGAGTTATCGTTGACGGAGGACATGGCAAGTCATCCTAGATCCAGATGGACCAAGATTCTGCATCATTCGAGTCACAAAGACCGGTCATTCAAGGCGACATGGTCGACAAGCAGATAAAAAAGGAAGTGTCCGCGCGGTCTATCCCGGGTAAGGCGATAATGAATCGACGAAACTCGGGGCGAGATCGGGTCCTCACGTGGGATGCGGAGAGGGCACAACTGCTTATGTAAATCCACCTCGCCACCCGTGGATGACACTTCCATGGATAGGGCTCTATATATCTTATGTATTTTCTATAGAGATGAAACCGTCTCTTATGGAGGTAAAGCAAGAGAACCTCACAAGATATGTCTTCGGACTTGCAGTTTACTCTTAGCACTAGGGCATACGAAAACCGCTATGGTCCACGGGGAAAACTAGCAAGTATCCAGCTGGCCTCAGTCAACAATCTTCCTAAATATGCCCTTGATTCTCTCTTCAAACTCGAGAGCACTTTCTCCTACTATGTAGATACGTTCAAATTCCACCAAAATGCTACGCTCTTCCAAGTCTGTCTATGCATCACTTAGGCTTATTGGCATGGCATGTTTGCTTCAGAGACTATGCCTCCCTTGTTTGCCTGCCCTAGTCTACAGGACTATTTAGTCTGCTGCTCCCTCATAGAAAATTATCACCCTCTTCCCCCTCTCCGTCCGTCGCTTATGTATTGTTCTCACCTCCTTCGAGTTCAAAGCTCATTTGTACATTGGATTGTCTTTGCCGCTCAACCCTCACTCAAAATCAAATTCCCACATAAATTTGAACCTCATTTCCACTTTCAACCGTCTTTCACGCCCAACCTTTGCTCTGGCTAATATCTATTTGCTCTTTAGGTGTACGTTGCAATTACACTATGCTATTCATTTTGATTCGACGTCCATGTTCTCTACCCGCACATTCCCCTCCCCCCAATTCGAATCGCATTTATCTCACTTCATTTCTCCTTATATTATTGGAGGGTGAAGCCAAAGCATCGTCCTCGCGTGGTCGTCGTCGGCCATCGTGCTGAGGAATCTTGGACATGACTGTCACGACTACTGAAACTCAGTCATCTGCATCCGACGGATGGACCTAATTCTGGGACTACCTGGCATAGTGCAAAACGGACACCGGGAATATCGTCGTTGCACCATTGACACAGCACGCCATCCTAAGGCACAACTGCAAATGTATTCTTGATGATTGTGGGAGTAAGGAGTGAAAGGGTGAAATGGATGAACATAAAATCCCAAGTGAATTTTCAAATCAGAAGTTAGCGATTATGAGATCTTTGATGGCCCCGAAGCAGATGACTGTGTTACCGAGGACAAAGATTAGAAACCTAGTATATGGCGCACCTGCCCTTAAAAGTCTTCTTGAATGGGATTGTTTCTCACAAATGCTTGAGTCAGTGGATTCTGAACACTGGAAACACCATCAGAGGCTTCTGATACTCGAGTTTATACCACTGGACGATGACGCATGTGTCTACACCAAGGGCCAGAGCAAGGAAATGAACAGTCTCATTGTCCATGTCGATAATTCCATCATTGCGGCTCCTTCGGACGCCGAAGTGAGTGAAATCGTCGCCAGAATCGATGGTTTTTTCTCCCTGGTAAAGACCTCGAAGAGCAGTAGGTCTTCCTGGGATGCCCCCGAAGCCGAAATTACGATGCGGGAACCATTGCTATGCGCCAGACCGCTTATGTCCTTGAAACCTTGTAAAAATCGATGACTGACGATACGACCTGCGTTGAGACGCCGATTCTTGCTTCATGGAAGTGGTCAGAGCTTGAGGATGCAGCAGAGATTCTTAAGGAGTGGAATAGGACGCTCTCCATTGCATTTCATTCCAGCCAGCGTGAAGAGCTAGCAGACGAGTTCAATGACCATTCCAGTGACCTACGCGTTTTGATTTCCACATATGTGGACACAATGTGTTTGAACTTGCACGAAGTTTGTGATGGAGTTGAGCTTTAAGGTCATGAGCAAATCTGGGGACAGAAGTCCTAAGCATATGAAAGATGTTTGCGCGTCAGTCACAGTCACTTAAAAGCCAAGTTTCGGCAACATCCTGTTAACAATGACTTTCCTCTAGGTGTTCCTTCGATTCTGTTGATACGACATGGCCAAAGACGGGAAATTTGTCTAGACCATCAGGAAGGATTGATATATTTGCGGGAGAATGCTACTAATTTCCTTCGAGAAGTGTCCAAGGCAGTGGCTTGATGTTGCGTTACAGGGACATTCAATCATTTCGCTTAGTGGCTACTAGACTTGTTACCAGACGTTGGGGCTTCGGACAAAAGTCGCCATTAAATCCTTCTCTTTGTCCGGCCCCAGTAGTGTTGGAAAGCTCGGACCATCGGGCATCGGCAAGTGGGCCAATAATAGAGTTCAATCCAATCAGAAACATGGTTTGTATTCAGCCTCAATCCCCGAATCGAACACCACTAGAGACTATTGAAGTTCACCGCTGAGTCCAGACCAATGACGATGGTACTCGTGGAGCAGTGAGCGATACAAGAACTAATTTTGTGATCTCATCGCCGATCGGGCCCCAAATTAGTTCATTCTTTGTGATCTTGCCCCCAGGGTGGCTCTGTTGATGCTGCGGCTTTAACATCCGGAAACTACAAGATCCGTGTGTGACTCGTGATATCAATAGCGATGCATCAAAGGCATTGGTATCGAAGGGTGTCGAGATGGTTGCAGCTGATTGGAATGACGAACAATGTCTCGTCAAAGCCTTCAAATTAAGTCACCTAGTGCACTGTTTACATCATAAGACTGGCTAATTTTAAACAACAGGGATCATACGCCATCTATACCGTACCTGATTTCTGGGCTAGCTTTGCGACACAAAGCATTGAAGACAGTATCGAACTAGAAGCTATGCAGGGAATAAATATGGCCAAAGCCGCTGCTAGGACTGCTTCCCTCCAGCACTTTATCTGGAGTACCATTCCAAACAACGTTCAGATTCCCGGAGGAAAGCACTCTGTGGCTCACTTTGAGGGCAAGCTCAAGGTCGACCAATTCATCAAACAAGATAAAGATTTGTTGAGCAAAACGCCATTCATGTAGGTCGGTTAATACGCCACAAACATCATTTTGCCTATGATTACTCCCAGTCTCCTTGTCAGTATTACTCTTCACTCTTCCCCAATTGGTACATCATTCATAGATATTGAGTCGTGCTAAATACACATTAGAAAGCATCTGGCAAATATCTCCAGCTTCTACCAGTCCCAGAGGATTGCCCCATCACCACCGTAGGTGATCCTAGAATCAAGCTTAGTATCTACGCAGTGGCTATCTTGAGCCAGCCCAAGCTCACCCTACCTGGCAAAATTGTTCTGGCAGAGCCTGAGACTAGAACAGTCCGAGACATAGTAAAAATTGGGTCAGAGGTTTCAGGAAAACCTGCCGAGTACTCACAAATCCCGATTGAGCACTACGATAACCTGTGGCCGAAATGGGGCCGTGAAATTGGGCAGATGCTGCAGTTCTGGAATGAAGCGCGCGAAAAGAGCTGGACTTCAGATCATCCTGTGTTGACCAAACATGACTTAGGAGTGTCTGGCTTAATCGATGTGAAGGAAGTCTTTGCCGGGTTTGATTGGCCTTCCTAAGTCTTAAGTCTGCTTTGGCCTGAGGAGTGGTACGTGCCAATGTACAAGCAGATCTTTCCGCGTGGCGGGACTCTCTTGTATAATCTGTTACAGTGGAATTGGAAAATGTACAACGAGTGACTATAGTTAGATTTTCAGTGCGAGTATAAAGCAAGTTTCCGAGGAGGGCGATATTGAAACTCAGAGAGTCCACGACGCCTCCTCAACCGCACGAATGCCTGCTGTGTTGAAGCTTACCAGGCCCTGTGAGCTACACAAAGTGCAGTAACAACAATGTCCCCAGGGCGGCTTCCTCTCCATCTCAAATCCGAAAAATGAAGAACGAGACAAAAGGAGCAAGACAGAAAAGCGCAAAACATCAGGCCAAAGTGGCAATGTCACTCCTACCACACCAGATCATAGATGCCACCATAAAAAGACTCGGTATCCCCTGCGGGAAATACCCGGTTAAATCCTCGGATTAGCTCTCAGACCTAAACTATCCTTCTGAGCACTAATCTGAGGACTTATCCGGGCCTTTCCCGTTGGGGATCCCGGAGCCCCTTTATCCTGCCATATACCAAAACGTGTGTAAGGAGTAATCACAACACGCTTTGGTCTTAATAACAAATTAGTCCAATTAACTTTCAGTCCGAATAAACACGGGAAAGCGAGGGCTTACCGTATCACTCTGCACTATCCATGATTCCCAAGTTTCTCATGACCGCAATGACAGCGTTTATATCGAGTCCGCTGTCAAGAAAGACAGCCCCGATCAGGGCCTCCACCGTAGTGGCCATAGTTTTATTCGAAACCATCCCCCATTGTGCCGGATTGATGATGACATGCTCGTCAAGTCCTCTAGAGCGTCCCAAGATAGCCAGAGCGTTGTTAGATGCTCGGTTATTGAGGATGTTTGTCATTAACTCTAGAATATAGGTTAGCTCGAGGTGTTTCAGAAAATCAGTGACAAAGCACTTACCGCGCGAAGAACTTTTCGAATACCCATCAAAATGGAATGCGAGGGCAATAGCCGCATCTCCAAGGAGAGCGTGGCTTTTGTTGCCGTCAGGATATTCGGGACTCCAGGTCTCCAAAGCTCTGCGAAGCAATGACACATTAATGAATATGTATCCCAGGATATCCATGACGGCCTGATCATTCTCTGAAGAATGTGTCGTGACCATTTTGATGTTGAAGGGATCCGTATAAACAAATTGGATGGAGTCTGGTGGTGGAAAGAGAAATGGAATGCGATAGTCACCAGTTGCGGGCACAACTATTTATCTTTCACCATGCGGCTCTTCGGCATTAGAGTTGATTCGAAGGCTTACAGGAACACCTCGGGCAGCAGTTGTCGGACCGCAGGAGTTGACTTGACTGGTTGCCTGATCCCTCTCACGCAAGTTGACTTGGCCTGCCACTTACATTGGCAAACGCGCGGTAGAGCCACTCGACCAAACGATGACGTTATTAGTTATTTGGTTCATGTATCTGCAAGCAGTCATCCTGGCTTTTTCCCTCAGCTGCTCAAATCAATATGGAGGGTAAAATGTTAGTTACATGGGTAGACATCTGCTAACTCAGCACACTTCGTATTGTCAAAAATGCCAAGGAAATTTACAACAGATTTATCTACCTGTCACGTACACCCGTATACAGCCGCATTCTCCTTGATCCTTCCTTCTTTTATACCATTGGATGCCTCACTTCCACCCCAACCGGGCATCATTACATCCGAGTTAGAGGACAGGCGTAGGCCTCGTTCGAAAAAAATTGGGGAAGGACACTTCCCACCAGGTCGCCTACGAAAGCGAAGCGACTGCGCGTCCGGCACGATCCACGCATGCTCTAGAATCTTATTGTGGAGCTGGGCTGAGAAATGAGCGTCAAAGAGAGACGCCGGCATTTTGGATCGTCAAAATGAAGGACAAGTCATTTATCGCCAAATAACGCTGATAGGTTGATACCCTCGAGCTAAGACCCAACCCAACGTGGGTTATAGGTTGTATGGACCTAACCTAACCTAACCTAAAACCTCACGGTGGGTACCTATTAGGCATTGATGGGAGCAATGCTCACCGCCGAAAAAAAGGCATCGGCTTTTGGAATCAGTGGTCTCTAGGAATTCTATCTCCAGCAGAAGATTCAAACCAAACTCACGGTCATGTCTCGACCATAATTTTGCCTCTTTCGCTTTCAGTTCCTCCTTAATAGGCTTTCTTGCCCACACGCAGTTCCTTAATGTTATTAGCGCGAAATAATTCAACGGTGCGATTCAAGCGAAAAGCAACACGAGTTCAAGGATGGTAGAAGTTCAATAAAGAATCGTGTGCACCAAGATGATAACTACCGAGCCCTACTGGATTTCTCACCACTTCGAGAGATTCGGGAGATCGGCAAGTCATCAATCTCGGAAACAACTCACACATGCGCACGTTTCTCCTTACTGTACGGATGTACGCGGAGTAGGCAAGTTGGAAAAAAAGGATTTCGCGGTGGATGTAATAGCGAAAATGATCGACCGTAAGACCCACAGGCAAACAATAGTCATTCATGTCAATGCACAAGCCAATTCGCGGGGCCTTGAATTAGGGGGTCAGTCTTCTACATTTAGGACTCATCCTATTGCCCGTAGAATGTAATGCTTAGGAGCTGCGGCTCAAAGTTGTATGATTGCCCGGGGTAAGAATGTGAACCGGCCTTGTGTAGATCGATCAGACTGAGACAGGTGGGCCTGCAAGCTCACTAGGGCTTCAGCTCCGAAAGAACGCCGAGTTCGATATAGATCTCAAGCTGGACGGACTCCGTATGTGGTGTCCTGGTCCAATCACCTTCGAACTATACCTAAGTGATCGGCAGTTCACCATTTCAGAGCGCAGAGCCAGTGCCGATATGCAAATTATCGGCAGCCACGTCCAGCTATTGACCCCTTACAGCATTATCCTGATTTCTCGCGAGTCAGCCATGAATGAAATCTTGGAAAGCCTCCAAGGCGGCCCCTTATCCTTTTATCCGGGATCTGTCAAAGCATGGAAGTACTTATTATCCTGCAGGACCCCATTGATGTTTAATCTCTGCGCAACAGTGTAAAGACGCCTCTAGCAAGCATGAAGCTGTCCACGCTCCTTTGTTTTGCGGGACTCAGTTCTGCTCTGCTTTCCCTCGAGTCTCCGAGAAGGTTTGTGCTTAATCTGACTTGGGACACAAGGGCGCCCGATGGAGTCGAGCGTAAGCAAGCTTTGATCAATGGCCAATTCCCTGGTCCTCCGCTCCAGATGGATGAGGGCGACAAGGTTGAGGTGACTGTGAATAATTACCTGCCTTACAATACCACAATACACTATCACGGCCTTGAGTGAGTCCAGGTCTTTCGAACCTATCAGAACGAGCATTCATCCAAGAACAGACAGCAAGGAACATCGTGGTCAGATGGTGTACCTGGAGTTTCGCAGCGGCTCATTCCTCCTGGTGGAAAATTTGTCTCTAAATTCACTGTCACGCAGCATGGAACATACTGGTAAGCTTTATTGTATCAATGTCAGAGTCTGTTATGCTGAGTACTCATAGGTATCACTCGCATTCTGCTGGGCAAATTATGGATGGGTTGTACGGGCCCATCTATATCAGGTGAATTTATATCCACATTGAGAACTAATATCAGCAAGCTGAGAGTCATTTAGACCTCGGACAGCCGCCAACGACATGGCCAATGCTATGGCAAATGATACCCTGACACGGGCTCAAATCTATCTAGCGATCAGAGATCCTAAATTGGTCATGCTCTCCGATTGGTTCCACAATACCTCCGAAGAACTACGCAAAATTGCTTTAGATGCAGACATCGACACATTGTAAGTCTAGCGTATATACTGGCACAGCAACACCTAACAAGTCGTTTAGATGTACTGATTCTCTCCTGGTCAACGGCAGAGGAAGAGTGCGCTGCGTCGACCCTGGATATGCGAGCAGCCTGGTCCCCCCTGCCTTCTCTTCCCTGCTACAGGGTAAGAATTACACTGTCAAAGGGTACGTATACAATCTGAAGAGCCTGATCAAAGTCTCATTATAGCTCACAATTTATCATGAAGATGTCTCGCGCTTAGTAACACATACGCCCAAACAACATATGCGCAGCACAACTACAGTGCAGTTCCCTCTACCATGTACAACGAATGCAATGCCACAGACGCGGAGGAAGCAGTCATCCAGGTTGAAAGCTGGAAGGGATGGGCAAGTCTCAACTTTATCGGCTCGGCGGGCATCTCGGTTCCAACTGGTATATTTGGTGGTATACCTCATCGGTGAACTTTCGACTAACCGAGATAGTCTCTATCAACAACCACTCGCTTTGGGTGTACGAAGTTGATGGCCAATACATCCAGCCTATCCGAGTCGACGTATGATATCTCCCCATCAACCGATAACAAGTCGCAACGTGATACTGACCATGTACCCTTTTCTAGGCACTGACACTCGGCAACGGCGGTCGCTATTCCGCCCTGGTAAAGCTGAACAATACAGCGGGAGACTATCCCATTATTGTCGCCAATTCCGGATTGAACCAGAAGATTGCAGGCCGCGCGACTCTGTCATATGCCCACGGCGATCCCACCATCGATTCCACGCCCTCTATCAATTATGGTGGTAACAGACTTACTTCTGACGTTGTCGTCCTCGATGAAAACACCATCAAACCGCTAATTCCAAACAAACCAAGCCAACATGCGGATGAGACCTACCTGCTCAATATTGGACGTTATGGAAAAGCTTGGAGATGGTCCCTCAATGGACACCATGCTTACGACCTGGCTTTGGAGGCCGAGAGGCCTATGCTGTGGGATCCCCAGTCGCAAGAGAACAGCAGTCTGGTTATCGCTACCAAGAACAACACCTGGGTGGACATTATCTTCAAGGTCTTTGGTGATTCTACAACCCTTCAGCCTGGTCATCCGCTCCACAAACACTCGAACCCGGTTTATGTCCTCGTGAGTTCTTTCAGGCCCTTGTGCCTCGTCCACCTGTTCCTAACGTTATTCAGGGTTCCGGCACTGGCGAGTTCAATTATACTTCCGTCGCAGAGGCTGTCAACGAGATCCCAGAATCCTTCAATCTGGTTGATCCTCCCGTGAGAGGTGCGTATGAGTTGACATTGACTATCCTGATTTTCGCAATGAACTAACAAGTATGCTTTACAGATACCTTCACCAGTCCAGCAGCCTTCCAAGGACAGGCCTGGTTGGCGATCCGCTATCATGGTTTGTGCTTCAGATATTCTATGTAATTAAATATAGGCTAACAATGTCTTTTTTAACAGTGCAAAACCCAGGAGCGTTCTTCATGCATTGCCACATCGACCCGCATCTGACAGGCGGTATGGCGTAAGTGACTCTCCCTGAGCCGGGTTATAAATACCAATACTAACCAGAGCTCGCAGACTTGCTATGCTGGATGGTGTTGACACCTGGCCTACTGTTCCAGCTCAATATGGCCCCGAGGGCTACTGGGGCAAAGCAGCATAGGTCAGGTTCGAAAAGAGGATCAAATAGATACACACATTAGACTTGGGCGTCAAAGAGATCCTGGTAAAATAATGTGAGTATCCTTATAATATCCAAGGATAGGAAGATTAAGTCATATAGCTTAATTTACAACTTCACTTTCAGAAGATAGTTGGTCTCACCAGACCCTACGAAAATATAGATTTCGTCTGTTCTAGTTCTATAAACCCTCCCCCAATATATAAAATACTTTGATAAGAAACTGAAGACTCTCTCAAAAAGCTCCTCCGCACCGCAAACTACGGGCTTGACACTCGGTACCTTCAAAATCTGCGCAGCGTTTACCTTATCAACAAGGGGCCTGGTATGCCGCTCGAGAGGTTGCATTATCTCGACATGAAGCTCCTCGGATGCATGGCACTTCCCGACCACCTCCCGCCAATCGAGTTTGTTCCACCGGATAGCCGTCGGATAGCCGAAAGCGAGCATAACAAGATGATAGCCTTGCCTAACTATTCAACTATCAGTCGAATTGTCATCTCACATTGTTCTATCGGCAAAGCTATCTGGAATTTGTTGCACCTAGCAAGGTTCTTCGGGAGTTTGGACTCTATCGGTGGAAGAAAGTGGTGGGCTCTTCCTTAATTTTTACCCAAAGACTTGATCAAGATTCTTTGCAATCTCAAGGAGACTTTGGAGGTATCGATTTTGGTGTGGGTGAGAATACACTAGAAATGGGGTTTGATTTGGAGGAAGCTTACGACGTGCCGACACACCGATGGTCATACACGGCTCACTGAAGGATTTCGTCGCGTGAAAGGGGCTGAGCATGAATATCTAGCTTCTGCGCGATTTCACCAAGGGGTAGGGTGAGGTCAGGAGGAAGGATGCCATGTTGGTGGACCCTTCGGACAATCTTGAGTATTTGTGTCTTCGCGGATATAAAAAAGGTGTAGTTGAGGAGTGGGATGCTCAGGTTGATGGTTTGGTGGAGCTTTGCGAGTCAGGTTCATCGCCCTGAAAGAGGTGAAGGGAGTTCATAACACGATAGCTCCGGCGCAACATATTGGACATATCGATTTGGAAGAAACCCCGCCTTGGGATTTGAAGGATGCTGGGTACTGGAGTGATGACGAGCGTGGCTTCGATGGTGATAAAGAGGAAACTACTTAGACACTCGTAGATGTGATTTCAGAATTCGAGGAATCGGCTGATCAGTGATCCGGCTGACCGATCAACCAAATCTTCGGATTCTGTAACGCAAGTTCATTCTACCCATTTAAGGCCTATGTAATTCAATAGAAGGTTGCTTTGAAGCAAAGTACTGACCTGCAATACCCGTGGATGTTGACTGGATCTCGGTAAACATATGATCAACCCCTAAGACCGTCAACCGATGGATACCGTTCAAATCATTTCCAAAGCGCAAAAGGAGGCAGATAGTAGGAGACAGTATGTCATTTAATCCAATGTACAGTCTCAGTCATCTGGCGAAGCCCATAATACGTAATAACCCGCAAAACTCCAAGAAAATAAACGGCCGTGAAACAGGCCTGGTCTGTCGAATAGAACGCAATCCGAGAATAGGTGACCCCTCTAGGTAGAGACACTCCACATTCCGCTGTATCAAATGGCCGAGATAACGGTGCAGATAAACACTGAAACCAAAGACGCCTGCACGCCTCACGCTTCCGCTCTGAAATCCACAAAGATGCCAGTCTCAGCACATGCATCCTTTGCTAAAATGGACTCGCTAGTAGGAGTCTCCGCCTGCACCGTTGTGGGATTGGCCAACCATGGCTGGGTAGCCATAGGCCGCGGCATCTTGCTCCGACGGGTCAAGGTTGGGGTTAAGCAGGGGGTTGCCAGCTTCGGCATCAGGGAATCCTGTAGGGCGAGCCGAGCCACCGACAGGTCCTCCGGCTCCATAGCCAGCACTTGGGGGTCGCTGGTTCTCACCACGTGCAGATTGGGTCTATAAGTTGGTTAGGATTTCAAACCATATATGCGCGCGGTTGCTGGGTAGGGATATTATTTCTTACCTCACGGTACTTGGAGAGGTAAATCTTGAGTGCTTCCGCGTAGTTCTCAAAGCCAAGGGAAGTCATGGCGAACAAAATATCTTCACCGTTGACAGTCTTTCGCTTTTCCTGTTGACATTTCTCCGAGGCTGTCGAGGTTCATTAACACATGTATGACACACGGAGAAGCTTCGAACCCACCTTCACTTGTGATGAATGAGATAAACTCGCTCACGCATTCCTGCATGCATTCCTTGGCTTCTTTCGCGATCTTTGCATTCTCAGGCAGCGCCAATTTCATAATACGTGCCACTAAATGTCACTTGGGTTAGCATATCGGGGGTTAAACTCGAAGAATGATAGAACAAAGGTAGGAGGGCATAACGAAAGGAATCAGATAAGCGCAATATGCGACCGATAATCCATCTCATAAAACCACCGCAGGCGCATGTCCAGGATCAAATAAGATGAAAGCGGGACTATCAAAAGCGCAGTTGGGAGGACCGAAATGCGGGGGAAAGCAGAGGGGCAAAGGTAAGGTACGCGCAAATCGGAATAGAAACATGCAAGTTGACGCAACTAACCATTTGCAATCGGAAGCCACCGATCTTGCTCCTTTACCTCAAATTCGCCCTGGTGTCCTGACGGGTCGTGGTGGTCTTTGTCCATGTGCTCTTGTTCTTCACCCGATTGCACCTCGGGGTCGAGTTCAGGTTCCTTGGAGGGGGAGGTCGACGACATGATTATGAGTGATTTAGACACGGGCAGTGGAGCCGGGGTTTGGGCGTCAATGCTTGTTGGTTTCGCGTGCCTGTTGTCAGACCACGTCAGATCTAATGCTGGCGCGCGATCGATTGCGTTTCGGACAGCGCAGAGTCGGCTGCGTCAAAACGGGACAGGGTTGTATCGGCTGGGTACGAACCGCTTCACAGTAGCCTCAGAAGAACGAGTCGGGGGAATCTGGCAATAATGCGCGATCTAGCTCTATGCGAGCGCAACCTGGATTAGCTTCGTGGTTCGGAAATGGGATGAAACCCGTCAAGGATTAAGAAAGGCGATCGCGTCGCACCCGCTGCTGTGGAAATGCCAATCAAGTGCGCCTCACGAGTCGGGTAGGGCCAGTGAAGCTTGAGTGGTGACGCGGGATGCAACGCGGGAGCAGCGAGGGTGGGTCAGATTGGGGGAGCCCAACTGTCCGACAGGTGCAAGTCGCGCAGGGAAGAAGAAGAGCATACCGTATAAAGCCTTAGTGTCTTAGTGTCTTCCGATTCGTCTGGATCTGAGATCAGAGCGCTAAAGTCAGCATGGTGTTTTGAGTGGAGGGCATGGGCTGTGGTCAATTGGCGAACCACAACTCCCTGGGCAGATCGAAGGGACGCCTTCGGTTGGTCACTTACCAATGTAAATATTTAAACGTCAAACAGGGTCACAACAGCAACTATCAAATATACTAAGTGAATGCGCAGGTTTCTTGGCCAAATCGAATGATTATGAAGCGGATGAAGCAGCCGACACAGTCAAAGAGGGGAGAGAACGAGTTCAGCTCAGTCATGATTGCATCCGATTTTCGCCGCCTGAGGCAGCAATAGGGGTGTATAGAGATTACGACTTGTTACAATACGTGCCACGTTGAGATAGTAATATTATGTATTTGAGATACCATATGGAAATGCTGTCGATATTGCATCTATAGAAGCTGCACTGTGCAGATATGAGATCACAGTTGTACGGCTGCCTTGGTACTACACCTTGCATAAATCTAACCTTAAACTGCATCCTTCATAGCCCAACAATGCCTGGGTCATTTTCCATTACGGTCAGGCATCAAACCCTACATAGAGCATACAGATATATGCATATGAAACATTTGCATTTTAGTTGAATGCTCACTTCTTGCTACCTAAGGAAATCCACTTAGATAAGTCTCATTTCCACAGCTCTTTGCTTTTGATTGATAGGAACCATGAGAAATATACAAGTCCACGTGATAGGGCTAGCACGATAAGTCATCTACAATATGGAAACATACGCCTTGTTTTTTGAAGCCCAGTGGGCCAATTGAATACTCACCATGACTTTATTGGCTTAGACCGATATATGCAACCCGAGGGTACGTACCCCCATGACACTGTTAGGCCTCCAAGATCCAGAAGATATGGGTATATTTCTTGGTACTAATGAACACTATGAAACAAGGAGCCCTTGCAAGTTGGCATCAAAGCACGAATCAACGCTGCATTATGTCTAATCTTTTGCCGTTCCCAGTAACGCCGGTAGTCTCATGCTCTCGCACTTCGATAGTACGACCGGGGACAGATAAAGGGATACGTAAGTCAAAATATAAGAAAGAGATGCCATTAAGGCTGTACAACCTGGATGTTGTTCTTCTTCTGTAATAGAAAGGCAAGTTAGCACTGTCCCTTTTCATGGGAGAGAGATAGCTTCAGGCAAGAGAAGTCCTCACGCCAAGACACCCTTACCTTCCAAGAATCCAACTCGCTTTGCTTTGACTTGTATTGCTTGAGCATATCCTCCAGTACTTGCTTCAGTCCATCCGAGTTCGTCTTGAGTGTGGGGAGCACATCCTGAACGGTGCGCTCAACCAAGACACCGTTCACCATGCGGAAACATTTGCGGTCTTGAGGAAGAGGGTCAAGGGTTTCGATAACAAGCCTGAGGAGACCAGAATGTCAGTACCATGTAACTTCATCGAGGAATTCCAGCTGAGCTGGTGTAGCTCCTGATCCAAGCGCAAGATCTCAAGCCAGAGGACCGTCTGTGACATTGGAAGAAACGTACTTGTGCTCTTCAGCTTCCTGCTCGATATCGCCGATCTTCTGTGCTAATTGCTGGAGGGTATTCTTGAAATTGGTGTACTGGAGCTGGAGCTCTGCATTGAGGGGTCGCATTAGTTTTCGCACCGAAGAGTTGGACGGTAGAAAGACATACCCTGTTGCTTCTTCGGATCGATCTGTTGCTGGCTAGACATGATGACTGCGTGACACTTGTGGTAATGCGGACAAGAAAGCTCGAGAATTAAGATGACGATGCGGGGCGGTTGCAGTTTGGTGTTTGGCGCAGGCCACTATGGACTGTCTAAGCACTTCTCAGCCCATAAAAAAAATTTCACGTTATGGTATTGGCAGATCTTCACTTGGATAGTCTATTCGTTTTCTTTATCCTTCTAATTTATTTTATTTACCTGCTGATACCGTGGTATGCGCACGAAAAAGTAGATTGTATATCACGTGACTGATATCGGAGTTTGCACCGTTTGCCCGCGATAAGTTCGGCGGCGATCGGTCGTCAAGTCAACTTCCACCACGGCTCTCAATCTGTGGTCCAAGTCCCATCTCTGGCCTGCAAATAGGTCCATCGCCATGTCTCGCGATATGGGTCCCCCGGCCAAAAGGCAGAAGAGCTCTGGCAACCTCCCGCCACAGCTACGCGACGCCAAGCGGAAGGATATCGACACTTGGGAAACCAATCGAATGCTCACATCCGGTGTAGCACAAAGACGCGACCATGAAGGAGATTTCATGCCCGAAGATGAGGAGGCAACTCGAGTCCATTTGCTCGTTCACGACCTCCGGCCACCTTTCCTCGATGGCCGCACCATCTTTACGAAGCAGCTCGAGCCGATCTCCGCTGTCCGCGACCCGCAGAGTGACATGGCAGTGTTCAGTCGGAAGGGAAGCAAAGCTGTACGTGACCGTCGACAGCAGCGCGAGCGGCAGAAACAGGCCCAGGAAGCGACAAACATGGCTGGCACAGCTTTGGGCAACTTGATGGGTGTCAAGGAGGATGAGGGCGACAGCGCAGTCGCTATGCCCGTTGAGGATACCTACAAAGGAGGAGGAAACAAGTTTGCCAAGCATCTGAAGAAGGACGGCGGAGCCAGCGCGTTCAGCTCGAGCAAGACTATGCGGGAACAGAGAGAGTATCTTCCTGCTTTTGCTGTTCGCGAAGACCTACTGAGGGTCATCCGGGACAACCAGGTTGTGGTGGTTGTTGGAGAGACAGGATCAGGAAAGACCACACAGTTGACCCAGTTCCTGCACGAGGATGGCTACTCAAAGAATGGCATGATTGGATGCACGCAGCCTCGCCGTGTGGCCGCAATGAGTGTCGCAAAGCGTGTCAGCGAGGAAATGGAAGTCGATCTTGGTTCTACTGTTGGATATGCAATCCGTTTTGAGGATTGCACCAGCGATCAGACGGTGATTAAGTGTGAGTTTGTTTCTGTACATGATACACGAATGAAGGCTAACTAGTATCCAGACATGACGGATGGTGTCTTGTTGCGAGAGTCTCTCGTCCAGACGGATCTCGACAAATACTCCTGTATCATAATGGACGAGGCGCACGAAAGAGCTTTGAACACCGACGTCTTGATGGGTCTTCTCAAGAAAGTTCTGGCTCGGCGCAGGGACTTAAAATTGATTGTGACATCGGCAACGATGAACTCAGAGCGTTTTTCGCGTTTTTACGGAGGTGCTCCGGAATTCATCATCCCCGGAAGAACGTTCCCGGTCGATCTTCACTTCTCACGCACACCCTGCGAGGATTATGTCGATAGTGCGGTCAAGCAGATCTTGGCTATTCATGTATCGCAGGGTCCGGGTGATATCCTTGTCTTCATGACTGGACAAGAGGATATTGAAGCAACCTGCGAGCTCACTGACGAGCGGTTGAAGCTACTGAATGACCCTCCAAAACTCAGCATCTTACCCATTTACAGTCAAATGCCAGCTGAGCAACAAGCCAGAATCTTCGAGAAGGCTGCTCCGGGCGTACGCAAAGTTATTGTTGCTACCAACATCGCCGAGACTAGTTTGACTGTCGACGGTATTATGTATGTTGTTGATGCTGGTTACTCAAAGTTGAAGGTGTACAACCCGCGCATGGGTATGGACACTCTCCAGATTACGCCAATCTCTCAGGCCAATGCAAACCAGCGATCCGGACGAGCTGGCCGAACAGGACCAGGTAAGGCCTATCGTCTCTACACCGAGACGGCCTACAAGAACGAATTGTACATTCAAACGATTCCCGAGATTCAGCGTACCAGTCTCGCAAATACCGTGCTCTTGCTCAAGTCTCTTGGCGTGAAGGATCTTATGGACTTTGACTTCATGGATCCTCCTCCGCAGGAGACAATCTCCACATCTCTTTTCGAGCTTTGGTCTCTGGGCGCTCTCGACAACCTGGGCGAACTAACATCCTTGGGACGCCGCATGACGCCCTTCCCTATGGACCCCCCTCTCGCCAAGCTCATCATCATGGCATCTGAAGAATACGGCTGTAGCGAGGAGATGTTGACCATCGTCTCAATGCTTTCAGTTCCAAACGTTTTCTACCGACCTAAAGAACGAATCGAAGAATCAGACTCTGCTCGCGAGAAATTCTTCGTCCCAGAATCCGACCACTTAACCCTCCTCCACGTCTACACTCAATGGAAAACCAATGGATGGTCCGACTCATGGTGCGTTAAGCACTTCCTACACGCCAAAACCCTCCGTCGTGCAAAGGAAGTCCGCGACCAGCTCCACGACATCATGACCGTCCAGAAAATGCCACTCATCAGTTGCGGCACAGACTGGGACATGATCCGCAAATGTATCTGCTCAGGTTACTACCATCAAGCCGCACGCGTCAAGGGTATTGGCGAATTCATCAACCTCCGTACCAGCGTTACTATGGCCCTTCACCCTACAAGTGCACTTTACGGTCTGGGCTACGTACCAGAGTACGTAGTATACCACGAGTTGATCCTCACAGCCAAGGAGTACATGTCCACAGTGACCGCAGTCGATCCTCATGTAAGTTACTTACCCAACCCTACTTCTTCCATTCCAGAACATATAATCCAGAGCATAAAGCTAACATCTCCATCAAGTGGCTCGCCGAACTAGGAGGCGTCTTCTACTCCGTCAAAGAGAAAGGCTACTCGCAGCGCGATCGCCGCGTAACAGAACTCGAATTCAACCGTCGCATGGAAATCGAATCGCAGATGGCAGTTGACCGCGAACGTGCTGCAGCCGATAAGCGGCGCGAGGAAGAACGGAACGATCCCACGCGCCGCAAAAGAGAAGTCGAGGCTGGAGCGGGGTCTGCCGTGCGCCGACCTGTCATTAAACCGGGGCGGAAGGTCGGCGGTCTTACTGCTTCGTCCTCTACTTCGTCGCGGCCTAGTGCCAATGGAAATGGCAGCGGTAGTGGAGGGGCAGGAAGGGGTGGTGGTTCTGGGGGGAGTGTCGTTAAGAGACCAACTATTCCCCGGAGGCCAGGGCGGGCATTTTGATTACAGTCTTAGTGTCAGCCCTGTGTATGCCGTTGGGCTTTTGAGTTGCCTGTTTGTACAACATTGAGTTGTTTTAAATCCATCTAGATGGATATAGTTGAATAGATACCCGCCATTGCATTTCAAACCAACCGGTCATTGAGCTGTACGACTTGATAGTACCTTACGTCCTTTAGTTACCTGGGCAGGTTTGTTTCTCTTTACCTACACCTATTCCATCTCAAAACTATGGGGAACTTGTACGAAGCAAATACTTGTGTAAGTCAAGCTTAACATTGTATAAGTGACTAGACCTAAGATATGAACAACCATGCCCATCCTAATCAGACAAAGCAGTAAAAAGGGAACAGGCTAAAAAAGAAAAACGTCCCAAATGCCAATATCTAAAAAAGACAGTATTTCCCAATCCATTCAATAACCAGCTCATCCAATCAATCCAAAATAGAAAAGAACAGGCCAGCATGGTACCGAAGGAAATGAGTAAAGCACCGACCGAGCACAGCTCAGTTAATAAAGTTGATGCAGAAAAAGTGTAGAATCAAGCTTCCAAAGATGTAATCGGCAAAGGCCCTGTTGTAACCAAATATTAGCAAATATCCCAACCCCGGTAATGAAATACAAGAAAGAACCCACCTCTCATGCGAGTAACCCGTCCCCTGCTCCTCACCCTGCTCATCCGCGAACCGCGCGTTCTTCCCCTTCGAGCTTGGCTTTGACGTAGCACCGGAATCACTAGTTTGCATGCGAAGACTTGCGGTAAGAACGAATTGACCAACGGCGGCACTGAAGCCACTCAGGAAAGCGTTGAAGGGCTGTTATTGAGAGAAGGTATTAGCTTAGTTCATATTGGTTTCGTGTATAATGTGGTTTATAGATTGTCATGTTGCCCATTTTTGGGTATTACCATCCATTGAAACACGAAACATAGATAAATAGCCCAAAGCAGAATGCTGATGATAACTCACGTAATTTCCAGCCAAGACACAGTATAAGAACTGCAAACCACCAACAAGAACAAGGAACACCATGAAGGCATCTAGAAGGAGTGTACGCTGCGGCGTCGTGGTGGCATATTGCTGCCAAACATGCTGGGCAATTTCTGTTGCTGAGGCGTTCGTCTTCAGGGTGGCTGGGCCTGAGGAGAGGGGCTTTGGTGTTGGGGTTGTGGGTGTGGAGGGTGTTACAGAGGTAGATGAGGCCGCGTGGCGCTTGGGAGGCATGGTTTTGGGATCGGGGGTTGTCGGGTGCTTTTTTGGGGTGATGCAATTGGGATATCAGGAATTGGAGGTAGGGTGCACTTTTATGTCCCCAGTTTGTTTGGGTGTGGTCGGTGGGTGGAAGGGTAATGGCGGAGTGGAGGAGATCATTGATGCCAGCTTGGAGCTTCTCCGTTATCGCGTGGTCACGTGGTCACTGTTTGGAAATATACAACAGTATAAATATTTGATTATTTGACGGTTGTACATAAGGGTGATTATGCTTTATTCTTATTTCTTTTAACTTGATACGTTGCACATTATATTTGTATTGATGATATTGCACCACTACTGCCGTCCCCAACATAACATACATCATAGAGAGAAGAGATATAGAAACAATGAGGGGAGGGGATATCATCCAAAATCCAACGCCACAAATGATAGCATCGTGTATATAGTTACAAGCCAAGAGAAGACACCTCGTATGTAGATATGCAGTAGCCAGACGTCAACGGACAAAACATATCAAGATCAGTCCGACGCAAATCAGACAAACCATTCAGTAACATTAGTCCCCTTGGTCGGCTGAGAGGCATCATTTTCGACATCCATCTGGAAATCACGCATGACCTGGTCCCATTCATCCCAGCTGAGCGGAGGGGCTTCAGGGAATGGTTCGGGGTTCAAGAGGGGATTGCTCATGGCGGCGTTGTAAGGTAGGGTTGTTGATAAGCCCGATGGCGGGAGTGAATTCGTTGCTGGGATATCACTTTGTGTAGTTGGGGTATCGTAGATGTTCTGGGAAGCGAAGAAGTTTGTGTCGGGGAAGATGCTCTGTAGAGCATCTATGGGACCTCTGCTAAGGTCGATGTTCAGATCGGCGTCAGATGTAATCTGTGGAGATACGTCTGGTCTATTATTTTGGAAGGGGCTTGCCTGTCCCGGTGGCATATGGATCTGGGGAAGAGGGTGGTTGGGCACAGAGGTGATTTGAGCGCCGACTGGCTCTAATGGGCTGGGAGCTGGGCCAAACTTGACAAGCAATTCCTGGCTCTGTTTGATGCGGGTGGCTTCAGCTCGTTTCATTAGGGCGGCGAGGGGCCGCCATAGCATGCCCTTCTTATGGGTGGCCTGCACTGCCCAATCTGAGTAGAGCGAGCTAACGGCATTCCAGGCTCGATCGGTGATAGGGCAGACAGGGCGAACGCATATTTCAGACAAGACAAATGCAACACCATGCCATTGCATATTGGTCCGGAACAGCCAGCCCCATTTGGCGGTCTTTGGATCGGCTTCGAGCAAGCGGCCAAATTCGAGCACTTCGATTGCTGTTAAGAACAAGCTCTCGCGAGTTGCCTGTGAGACAGTGGTGCTGCGATCTTTCCGGGTCATTGGGTGGTGGACCATCAGCCACAGCTTGGCAAGGATAAGACGCCCCACTGTGGCAGCGCACCATTGGATGGGAATGTTCATGTCACAGTGTCTGATATACCGTTGTTCGCAGCGATCACTGATTACTTGAATCATCTGCTCACAGCGACTGATTGGTGGCTTATTGTCAAGTGCACGAAATTCGGCGCCGGGACACACGTAGTTTGCTCGTCGCAAAGCACTCGTAATCTCACAGCGAATGAGACAGAATGTATTATCGGTGCAGCCCTCCCGTTCTGCGGGAGCCTCAGTCATCTCGGGGTACAGGTCCTCATCGTTGACATTCAATGGAAGCCGAGTGTCGTACATGCTCTCATGGATAATAGGATCCGTCCCATGATCTTCCGATGAGCGGACATCCAGTAATGAAATATGCCACCATAGTCGACGGCGCATTTCGGTCTCGAACGGCTTTAGTGCGAAATTTGTTCCGTCGCGATGTATGCCTAGTCCTTGGGCAAGACGCAAGACGATGGAGGTCATAGACCAAACGAATTTGCTATCATCTTCTCGTCGTACACAAACCAAGAACAGAACAGCAGCCTGGAGAAGGACCAAACTTTGTGTATTCAGGAACCCAGCTTTTGCCAGGGCTTGCTCCGTAGCAAAGCGGTACCGTTTGACAGCAGTCGCGCGGTCTTCACCGAACCGGAATGCGCATTCTTCAGGCTTCATACTGACAAAGCTGCTCAGATACATAGCGAAGACCAGAGCCTCTGAATTCTTATCAAGCGACTCCGGGTGCCGCGCTGCCTCAACAAAGAGATTTCTGGCAGTCGGTCGATGAACGATAGTGATCAGAGGAGCAACGTTGTCCTTGTATGTTTCCCAAAGTATAGACACTTTGGAAATAGAAGGGTGAAACTCTCGAAGCGAGTGAGACAGCGAGTAGTATCCAAAGATGTGTCCATCATGAGAGCTTGAATTAAGAGAGTCTGGCGAGGGAGCATCATCTTCCTCAGAGTCAGAATGATCGAGAATATCTTGCAACTCCTCGATCTATAGCAATTAAAATAAGCCATGACCTGGTATAGAGACATTGATATATCATACCTCATCTCCAAGACTAGCCCAGAGTCGATTGCTCACATATCGGCTCCGACCTTCATCAATGACCAAGCGCCCGAGCTCGTTTTCAAGTCTGTTAGGGGCAGGGCTCTTAGGATCTGCAAATGGACATTCAGAACTCTGGCCCTGAGGTCCAGTCGGTCCAGTCGGTCCAGGGGGTGCAGCAGGAGCAGCTGCTGTAGGCACGGGCGCAGACGCAGGCGTGTCGCTGAGAACAGTAGAAGACGTCGTTAATGCCGGCGTCTGGGTTGATGTCCCCTCTGTACCCGAGCCATTACCACTCCTCAGGTGATCAATAACACCTTCCAAACGACGCAACCGCGAAAGCAGCTCCGCGTCAGGTGGGCGCCTCGATTTTCGCGGGGCACGGCCAGGCGGGGGGAAAATGCATTCAATACCTGCCTTTGTACAATTTGAGCATGGACTCCGCTTGTTACATCGGACTTTTCTGCGGCGGCATGTTACACAGCTGCGGGAGCTCGATATGTCAGCGTGGCGGGGAGCGGTGGCGGACACGTTGGGCGAAGTCGGGGAATTATCGCTGACGACCATCTCTGGCGAATCTGATTGGAACGACATAATGGAGAAGGAATGCAGGTCTCGTCTCCTACATTCTTAAGCAAACCATCTCTTTGCGGCTTTGAGCTTTGAAAAGATCACAGGAGCCTCACATGTTATCATGTGGGGCATGTGACTGGTGACTCAGCGTCTAGGCGTTTTCCTCTTTGGGAAAAAGCCGTTATCTCCGTGCGGTTGGATTGTTGGATTGTTATGGTATTGGAATTCATATTAACGCCTGGTATATGCAGAGGCACGCTAAATGACAAATAGAAAAAGCACTATGAACAAAGATCAGTGGCTCATGTCTCTATAATAGGATTGAGATCCGAGGTACGGACTGGCAAGTCATCGCCTCGCCAGCCTCGTCGAAGGAAGCGTTTAAGCTTTCGCCTAAAAAAAAAAATTGGTCAAATGTTCAGAGATACGGAGTACACCGATGTGAAAAAAAGAGGGAGGACTCACTTTGTAGATTCCCAGATCTTGTTCGCCCCGTTGAAAGTATGACTAAAAAGCCGGTTAGCCCCGTGGATCTATGTAGGGAAGATCGACATAGCGTACTAACCCTGAAAAGGTCGTCTGTGTCAGAGCCTTAGGTCCATATTCCTCCTCAAGAAGCCAAGTATAAGCATATGGAATCTTAACCGCAACTCCCTCAAAGGTGCTATCACGCAGCGGGAAAATATCACTTTCCTTAAGTCACAATTAGCACGACACATCGACATCAAGTAAAATGAGGGCACACCTCGTAATGATGCTTATCCTTGCAAGTCAACGCCTCCGGATGTCCATTCTTCCTCTTATTCTCATCCTTGCGCACAGCAGTGATATCAATGAAAAGGCCCGACGACATATCAATCCAGCGCGCGTCGATCTTGTTCATTGTATCTCGTTCAGACTTGACGACATAGTTGGGATTGATTTCGAGCATGTAGGCGCGACCACCATCAACGTCGGGGAGATCGAAATGGTGCTCTGTCATGTTATAGTATTCTGCTAGGAAGTGGATTGTTGCTTCTGAAATTTGGACATCTAAGTCGTTGTCCCACGGGAAGATCTATATTCTGTTAATTATTGCCTAGGTGGAACGAATGTGGAAGTGAAGGGTAAATCTTACCTTCTGATTCCACCACCAGGCCAGCAGCGTGCCGTGCATAATCCATGTCTCTGCACCGATGGCGTTCATTGTCGAGAAGTATGTTTGGACTAGGGCTGAGAGATGTGGGATGACATCTGATTCTGGGAGAGTTTCATTGGCGAAGCTGGGGTTTATAAGTGGATAATCAGGATAGATTAAGAAAGAGAGAGCGTACCGGCCGTCATAATGATAATGGAAACTGTGGTAGCAGTTTAGTTTAGTGCCGATATAGACATGTTATGTTGTTAACGGGGTGTCTCGACATACGATGATTCATCTAACACATTCTCGCGTGTCAGTTAAAGTTGACAGGAACCAGACGGCTGATCGACAAGGCTGTAAAACAGTATTAGGGCGGCTTGTACTCACGGAAATATTTCTCTGTTGGTATTTTCTTCTCGCTTTTATACTCTCTTGTTACGTTCTTTCTCACGCTCATGAAATCCGGTTCTGTCCCTGTACTCCCGCACACCCCGGAGACAATTGTTGCTAGGAGTAGTCCATGAAGCCAGCAAGCGGTAGCTAGAGATCGCATTCTGTATGGGAGATCGCAGATTCTGCGTATTTATGCGTTGATTATCGGCATATACAACGATTCTGATATATGGAAGGATAGGTTTGATTCGTATGCTGCAGGATCTGCCAAAAGGAGATATACGAGGCACGCGAGGCAAGGTAAGGATATAAATAAAGATTGTTGAATAGGAAAAGAGGTTATAATGCAAAGAAACAAAAGACCAGCGCAAACATCAAGAATGAAAGATGATGACCAGCACAGAAATAGGCTCAGTGGCTGAAGAACAATCCCCTTTCCAGCGGAGTAGATTTCACTTATCTCTCGCAAATTTCAGAACCAAAGAACAGAAACAAATTGACCCTAACGTGATCCATGATTGGGACTGGACGAAGCCGGCTTTCCGCCACGCAGCCAAAGAGGCTTGGTATTGAGCGGGAGCTGACGACTCCCATCGTACTCGTTCGGAGAACAATACTATTAACGAGGCCGGTATATCCGTGGATCGAATCAGCAAAGTCTGCGCGTTCCGCCACATGGACCCACATGGTAATGAGCTTGTCTTGTGTCGCGTGTTCAAGTGCCGGGGAATATTTCACAGCACATGGGTTTCATTTTAGGAGGTTAATAATATTGGATTAGAGAGAGGGCCGCGAATGCCCCTATTTCGTTGGCGTTTTCAAAAGTTAGATTAGTGCTGTTGCTATGTATCTGAAGGCGCAGCGGGAAGTCGATGTATACGCGTCCCTTCGATAGCATCATTTTAGTCTGTTTGACCGCTGCACTAGCACTCCGCACAAGACTGGAAGGATCTAATTTTGACAAAATGGGAAATGCATCACGTATGACATCCGGAGGCTCGGCGTTTTGACCGTAGAAACATGATGGGTATATAGTTGGATATCTATCTTTATGTCGATGTCGATACAAAATATATTGTCATATCTAATGCTACTAGTAGCCATTAGCTTGCTTAAAGTCCGCGTATAGTCTGCACTTATTAGGCGCAATTGAAGCTAGGGGTTAGACTTTCTACAGACCTGTTCGGTAGCCAAGAAATGGTGTAAATTGTGGGTCAGAAGTCGGCCGTTTAGACGGAGTAAGATTCTTAGGCAATGTTACATGAGCCACTTTAGAGTAATTCATTTGAAAGACTTCCATCTCACTAGTTAGGCCTCGCCTCGAATAAAGTAGGCTGATCAGCCAAAGTTCTCGGCCCATCGCAACCCTCAGGCAACCAAACCTTCACCAACTCGAAGCCAGCCATCTCAAGCAAAGACCTCCACTGCGTTTCCGTCCGTTCCAGCGACGCATAAGTAGCCATCATATGCAAATCGGACAAAACAGCAGACAACGCAACCCCAGATTCAGGCAAAACAGTCTCACTAATCAACAGCAGCGAATCAGCCCCCATAGCGACACGCAGCCGCCGCAGGATCTGCACGGCCTGCATATCAGGCCAATCATGCAAAACAGTCCGTAAAAAATAAGCCTTCGCGTTGCGGACGGGCTGTTCCTTGAAGAAATCGTGAGCCATGACTTCGATCCCCGGGAGATCAACGCCAGCGACCACAGCGGGCAGATCCTGCAAAATCAGTTTGCCTGGTAAGTCTGGGAAATAATTTTGGAATTTTTTCAGGTCTTCGCCCTGGCTTCCGCCTATGTCAACAATGAGTGGGTCGGACTGGTCTTCCACGCGCAGTCGTGCGACCGGGAAGAACTCGAACCAGTCTTTGCCAGTTCGCCGGAAGGGCATGCTCATTACCGTGTTGAAGGCTTGATGGTAATATGGGTTAGAGTTGAGGAAATCGAAGTAGTGAGCTGGTGTGTTGTGTGCGAACTGGAATGGCCCGTCTAGGCCGTTTTTGGGGCTCTGCCAACCGTTGGAGTGGAAGTATTCTGGGAGACTAGAGAGTATTGTCCAGAAATGAGTTCTGTTTGATGTCAGGCATTGGCAATGCTACGCTATCTCAGGGGAACTATCATACCCATGAATGATCGCAGCAGAAAGGGGCGAAGTTGACACCAGTGCAGCTGCCAACGGCGTCGTGGTATATTTGTCTACATCTACCTCATGGATCACGGACATGGCAGCCAGGAATCGCACAATCCGCCCTACAACTGTCTGTTGTAATTTACAATGGTCTGAGAAGCACTATGCATGAGCAATGGGCAGTAAAACGAGATGATTTAAGTCTACCTCCCGAAGGAGGCTTCTCTATAGCTATTTATAATGGTCAAATGCATACGATATGCCTTTCATGAAACTATTGCGTGATCAGCTCACTAGCAATATGAAAAGGCCACGTTGCTTGATGCATTCAACCAAGTGCTCTGAAGCTCTCTATAGCGCTGCTCAGCCAAGCATTAGCAGTGCTTGGCGAGCTTCAGATCACAACACACCCCCTGAATGCAGCAAGCATTTCAGAGGTTCAAAAGCCATAAAATTCAGCTCTAAAATGAATGGATAGGGTGTCAAATAACTTCCCCAAATACTCGATTCTGATCGGTCGAATCAGAATGCCATTTTGCTCATGGAGCAAGATATCTCTTCAGTTGATGAGAGAAATGGATAACTGCTTCCTGAACTCGTCAAATGACGGTTTCGGGAGCGGTTTTGTGAGGCCATCCGCTATATTACGGACACCTGGCACATGCGACAGCCGTATCTTTTGATCTTCGACGGCTTCGCGAATCCAGTGCCAATGGACGTCAATATGCTTGCTCCTCGAATGGTTTTTCGCGGACGTCGTAAGAGCAATAGCTGAGAGGCTATCACAGAGCAAATGCACTGCTTCACCCTTGTTGCCAATGCCTAGATCGTCTAGCAAGCGACGCAGCCATACGGCCTGGCTTCCTGCGTCTGAGAGAGCGTAGTATTCAGCCTCAGCTGAAGACTTCGTGACGCTGGTTTGACGGCGAGTACACCATGAAATAGGAGCGCCGGCGAGGAAGAATACCCAGCCGGTTCTCGATCTCATAGTGTCGGGGTCGGAAGCGAAGCTCGCGTCCACGCACCCCCACAACCCTAGACCTTCTTCAAAACCAGTATTGCCTGCTTCCTTCGCCTTGCCGTAAGTGATCCCATATCCGCTGGTTCTCTTGGCATAACTAATGGCGTGGTCGGCGGCGAGGGTATGCGATTCGTCGGGGCTCTGATTGAATTTCGACAGTATGGAGAATGCGAGGGTAAGGTCGGGCCTGGAGTTGTTGCTCGCATAGCCGATTTTGCCAGTGGTCTTCCTATATTCCTCGCCTCGTAAGGTGTCGGTAGGAAGCTCTGGATCAGCTTTCTTGAGTACTGCGATAGGATTCATCGGAGTAAGAGGGCTTGGTGAAGCTATCTTGGTTGTTGGTTTAGCAAATCCGTCAACATATGCTTGCTGGTCAATGCTCAGCAGCCTCTGCTTCCTGTCTCTTTTGATGCGAAGGCCAAGGTAATATGACACTTCACCGAGGTCGGAAGTTGACCATTTTGCTGAAATAGCTTCTTTAGTGTCGTTAAGAAGCTTCTCCGAAGTTGCTGCTATCAGCAAGTCGTCAACATAGACGAAGATGAGCACTATTCCACCCCCCTGGACATGGCGTACGTAAAGGCATGGATCAGCCTTGGTGCTCATGAATTGCCTGGAGTGGAGGTACTCGGAGAGGGTTTTATACCAGTTTGCTGCCGACTGGCGAAGTCCGTACAAGCTTTTATAAAGCCTGCAAAATGCTCCGCGGTCCTCGAAGCCTTCCGGGTAATGCATATACGTTTCTTCCTCCAAAGCTGCATTAAGATACGCTAAGTTGACGTCCATATGCGTGGTGTGAAGGTCTCGCATTGCGATGACGGCAAGGAGCACTCGAAGGGTGTCATATCGGCCAGTACTGGCGTAGACTTCGTCAAAGTCAATACCAGGAAGCTGCTGGTCTCCGCGGGCGACCCAGCGAGCTTTGAACTTCGCTGGTTTGCCCGCTGAATCAGTCTTCAATTTGTATACCCATCGACCACGAAGTGGGCGGGCGCCCTTAGGCGGTGTCGCCGTTTTCCATACACCGAGGGCTTCAAATTGTGAGATCTCTGCTTGCATAGCTCTCTGCCACCATGGCCATAGAGGTGAAGCTTTCGCTTGAGCAAGAGAGGCTGGAGAGTCAAGCCATTTGGTAGGGATTTCCTCCATGTTTTGAGGTAGGGTATGAAGGTCATTACTAGCCAGCTTTTGAGCTAATAATACCGTTGTAGTGTCTTCCCATGCCTGGATTTCCCTTCTGTCACTTTTTGAGATCACTGAGGGTCTGAAAGCTAGTGCTCTAATGATCTTGTCGGTTTTGGACGGCGATAGCTTGTCCTCCTCGGCCATATCGAGAGGAGATTGATTGCTTGTTAGGTATGCGTCTACTTCAGAGGTGAGATTGTCGGCAGATTCATCGGAGCTTTCTTCATTGTCCGATTCAGGGTTGAGGAGCAAGTGATCTGCTTCCTTGAAGCTTTCCTGGCTTTGTTGGCTTTGATGGCCAATAGGCTCATCGATTTGATGATGAGGAAGCTTGTTTCGAGGGTCTGGAAGGTCGGGGTTGTTGTAAAGGGCCCAGTCTTCTCCTTCCTCGAAAATTGCATCTCTCACTAAGTGGAGAGTGCCGCCATTAGGTCTAGTGCCGTCTGATCGCACTGGGTAAGGTCGGTAGACCTTGAAAATGCCGCCATTGTCATCTTCATAACCGACGAGGTAGCCGATTTCGATGCGGCGGGCGAGATGTTTGCCGACGGGGTCTTGAGCCACCTGCTCTCGGCCAAATACTCTGAATACCCGGCATCCGATGATACGAAGGTGAGAGAGATCCGGCTTCCGGCCATGGCGAAGCTCATATGGGGTGGTTGGTGGCATCCCGGCGAGTCGTCTACCATAGTAAATGGTGCGGTTTCGGACGTATACGACGGTCTTCATGATCTCCGCCCAGAGGAATGGCGGGAGGTTCGAGTCAGCTAAAACGGATCGCATTCTCTCAGCTACTATGCGCATCAGTCGTTCCACTTTCCCATTTTGCTCATGAGCATATGGAGCAATGAAATGCCAGTGGATTCCGCGGTTTTCAGCCCAAATTTGGAGGTCTTTCTGAATGAATTCACCCCCATTATCGGTCTGAATGGCTCCAATTTCCTTGGTCGAGTCGATAGAAACAAACTGCTCAATTCGGGCTTGGTGGTCCCTTTCGTACTGGGCAAGAAGCTTCTTGATAGCGTCTTTTGCTTCGTTCTTAGACTTGAGGAAGCAAATATCGGCCCAGCCATCGAAATCATCGATCATTAGGAGCCAGTAGCGAGCTTCAGTATTGAGAGCAGGTTTTAGCTTGCCGCCGCCGCCAATATCTATATAGACGAGTTCTCCGGTCTTTTTCGAGCGGTGAAGCACAGGTGCGCGGCGTGGTTTCAAAGTTGCTTTGCCAATGGCGCAGCATTCGCATGGCCTTTTTGAGGCTGACAACCCATCAATGTCAATGCCATTGACGATTTTGGCTGTATTCTGCACCCCCTGAATGCTGAGATGCATCATACGGCGGTGCCAAGTGTCGACATTGACTCGGGAGCGGTCCAAAACAGGTGGTTTTGACGCTTTTGACGCTTGCTCGGTTGCTATAGGCGGAGCTTGCTCAATTTGTTGAGCTTCCTCGATATGCGGAGCTTCCTTGGTGAGGCTCTCGGCATTCAACTCATCCGATTCTGTCGTCGTTTTCAAGGCATATATTGCTTTCTCAGTTTGATGAGTTTTAACGACGTTAAGCAGCCATTGTGAGCCATTCTTCCTTCCCGAAGTAAGGTGCGAGCCGTCCTTCTCAATGAAGTCAACCCTGGTTGGCTTATAAATGGCTGTAATGCCTTTCTTTGAGATACGGTTGCCGCTGAAGAGGTTGCACTGTATGGTCGGGCACCATATTGTATTGCAGAGTTCGATTTCTCTGGTTTTACGGCCCGATTTGACGGTCAAAACGACGTTTCCACGAAGCCCGTTTTGCTCTTGTCGTCCATTTATAGTGACTATGGTGGTCGTAATTGGCTTAGCAGTGCCAGCCACGAAGTAGTGAGGTGAAGAGATAAAGTGGTCATCGCTTCCTGGATCACATATCCATGCTCCTGGGCCATTTTTGGTGTTTACCGAGAGGGCTATAGTAGCTGGTGACGGTGATTCGTCGCTTAGCGAAGCGGTGAGGGAGGCGGTGAGTAGAGATCTTCTTTCTTCTCCTTTCTCTTCCTTTTCCCCTCTTTTTGGCCGTTTCTCGGGGTATTTCTTCCAGCAATTGGAGCTTTTATGCTTCCGGCCGCAGTGCTTGCATTTCTCTCCCGTTGCAGCGGTTGAGTATGCTTTTGATGTCTCGTTGGAGACGTTCTCTGTCTGGTTCTCTATCTCGCTGACGAGCAGCTCGAATTGGAGAATTTCCTTATCAGGGTTAGATGAAGCTGTGAGTCGAGACTTGAGGTTGGTCTTCCAGCTTTGCCATTTCTCCGAGTCGAGCTTTCGAATGAACCAAAGGCATTTGATTCGCTCGCTTTCAATGCCTTCATTATGGACCTTGGCCCATGCAGACTGAAAGGCGTTTTTGTATTGGTCGAAGCTGGCGTAATTGCTCAGCTTACATCGCTCAAGCTCCGCAATGCCGTCTTCAGCTACTTTGTATGGATGCGGCTTATAATTCAGCTCCAATGCTCTCCAAATAGCATGCGGCTGGTTGATTTTGCGGTGTTGTAAGAACTGGAGAATGGGCTTCGATATGTGATTGCAAATAACCTTTCTCGCGTGGCTGATGAATTTCTTTTGCATCATTGAATACCGATGGTCGGCTGGGAGGGCAATGACTTCGCCATATACAATGGCTTCAATTGCATTGTCTTCAAAGACTTGTTGCATGCTCATTACCCAAAGGGTGTAGTTCTCCTTTCCCTTCAAAGCTTCGAATTTGTCGTCATCAGTAAGCTTGCGATGAATAGTCGCAGCTATTTTGATGTGCTCGGTGGCTTTGCGAACGGCTCTTGCGTATTGGACCTCTTCATTGGTCATTGCCGGCGTCGGTTGATGGCTTGGTAGACGTCTTAGCGGTGCATTGCCAGTGGAAAAGTGAGATCTCCGCGAAGCTGTTCTTTGAATTGGCTCTCCACTATGGCGACTGGAGGCTCTAGGAGTATGTGTTCCGTTCGGGTGAGCTGTATAGCTTCTTCCCGGCTTGCTCGACGCAGTTCGGTTGCGATACATTACGTCGGCATCTGTATGGGGCCCATCGGTCTCTGACTGGTCCGATGGTCCATGGATTGGCTCACTTGGTTGAGTAAAGAGAGAGGGTGCTCTCCTACTTTGAATGTTAAGCCTATATCTATCAGACGTTGTACTGGCGTCTAAGACATGTGGTTGGTTGGTGCCAGTGATCTCTGGCCCATATTGAGGCAGCGAGGTCGAAGCTGGCTGCTCTCTTATTGGTTGGTTGCCAATTGCTCGCGATGAAGGGCCCGGCGCCGAGTCCTGGATCACGGTATGCGTATCGTCTTCAACATCAGAGGGGTAAGCGTCGCTCATTGGTGGAGCTTCACTTTCACTCCAATCGAGGTGATCGGTCTCGAGACGGCGACGTTGAGAACGTGTGGTGCGTCTATCAGACATTGTTGGAGGAGTGGACTCAGGGGTAAAGCAAGTAAAGAATTGATAGCAAGAATGAAGCTATTCCCGGCTTACGGAGACGAAGCCGGGCTCATAACCTGTTGTAATTTACAATGGTCTGAGAAGCACTATGCATGAGCAATGGGCAGTAAAACGAGATGATTTAAGTCTACCTCCCGAAGGAGGCTTCTCTATAGCTATTTATAATGGTCAAATGCATACGATATGCCTTTCATGAAACTATTGCGTGATCAGCTCACTAGCAATATGAAAAGGCCACGTTGCTTGATGCATTCAACCAAGTGCTCTGAAGCTCTCTATAGCGCTGCTCAGCCAAGCATTAGCAGTGCTTGGCGAGCTTCAGATCACAACACTGTCAACACAAGCACAGCACACGGATTAAGAATGGATGCCAACTTACTGGCAAGCAGGGGATCGGCCTTAATCTGCAATTGCTCAATATTGAACGCACCATGACAGTTGGATATAGCATCAAACAGCTTCAAGTCCACAGCTAATCGAATAGCCATTCCTTGGTGGCCCTACCACATGTCAATTGCCTGTCAATTACCTCCACAGGGGATCCACACGGCATACCGAAAATACTAGACGTGAGGCAATCACCAAAGGACTCTCCAGCCGAGTCCGTAGTCTGTCACATGCTTGCAGTAACTGGGTTTTTTGTTGCTCATCCAATCTATCTGGATCGACGGCGTCGAGTTTATGTTGCAGATCGCTCATGTTGCAGTAAAAATAGATTTAATTGTGATACTTTATCATTATGATTGATCTTTTCTTTTATACTCTCTTTGAAGCCGAATTCAACGAATATCCCGGCTATTCTCTAAATTGAATCTTGTCTCATGTAATAGACCGAAAATCCCATCGGACTCGGTATATTCGGGGAATTCTCGTATAACGTTCAATGTCACGTTCTGAAGTGTAACCCTAAGAAAGTCCAAACGACCCGGTGTCCTAACCAAAGTTTAAAGGATCCATCAGACAGTCTACAGCGAAGTCAATTCGCAAACTGCACCAATTCGAGCAAATCGGGAATAGCCGTCGGGCGCTGATGGGCCAATATTAACTTATAGTGGAGATATTTGAAGTGCCTGATTGGTTAGGTTTTAACTCTATAACTTCACTGCCTGTTCCTCCCATTTCCAGCCACCGAGGTTGGCATCTTTGGACCCTGAATTTTGCGTCTAAGTATTGGCTCACTGCTTACCCCAGGAGATCTTGGACCTGTTCATTCTTACCTAATTTCTTCCACCTTTCGACTCTCACATGTTTCTTTCTGATACCAATGACTCCCGACTAGTTTTCGTTACATTTGTTCATGTGCTCCCATTTTGACATTCATTCGATACGATGAGTCGAAATACACACTAACACTTGGCCCGGATTTACCTTTGAGGCCGTTTACGTTCCCGGTTCGAGAGAAAGTGCGCTATTTGTGTGTCGTGTGTCCACAGACATAATTTTATGCCTATAGGGTGTGCCCAACTCACTCTCGACCCCCCCAATCTCACAAGATAGTGCTAGGATAGCCCACTATCACGGGCCCCCAAGTCCAAGATCCAAGATCCAGTGGAAGTGAACATGTCAGAGGCCTCCACACCCCTGGGAGAATCAAGCACACTGCAACCGGGCTCGGCACAGCAGCTGAACCGCTCCTGTGAGTCATGCAGAAGTCTCAAGGTACGCTGTTTGCCTAGCCCGTCCACGCCTAATCAGTGCCAGCGATGTGCGAAGGGGAAGAGGACTTGCGTCTTCGTGCCCCCGCAGAGACGCCGGCCCCGTAAGCGGACGGACTCACGTGTGGCACAGTTGGAGAAGGAGATGCGGATGATGCGTTCGCTGTTGAAGGGTCGGATTCGGGAGGAAAGTGAGCCCGAGTCGGAGGGTAGTGAGGTTGATGATCGGGATTTGGAGGGCGATGGGGAGCTGAAAATTATGCGGGATCATTCTGCACATTCTTCGGATCGATACATGGATTATTCGCCTGAGTTGATGAATACCCATCCTGGTGGGCATGATGGTGTGCCCTTTTCGGGTCCTCCGTCTTTCGCTGGGTTGCCACCTGGTTTTGAGATGGAGGAGACTCCGCCTGTTGAGGATGTGATCGACCGGGGTATTCTCTCTCTAGAAGACGCAGAGCAGTTGGTGGCATATTTCATCCACGAGCTCGCATATCTCTTCCCGTTGGTCGTCTTGCCCCTGAATACAACGGCAGCGCAACTGCGACAGACAAAGCCAGTCCTCTTTCTCTCCGTCATCGCGGCCACATCAATATCCGTCGACGCTGGATTGGCAGCGGTGTTAAATCGCGAGATGGTCCGGCTCTATTCCGAAAGGTTCTTCATCGAAGGCGAGAAATCACTAGAATTAGTGCAAGCCCTTCTCCTCATGATTGTCTTTTACTTCCCACCAGCGTCGCCCCTGAAACTGCAATTCTATCAGTACACGCACATCGCCTCGACGATGGCGCTTGAAATCGGTCTCGCCAACAAGCGTCGAGTCTCGAAGAAGTCCGACCGGAAGAACAGACCTGAGCCGCACGATGAGTTGCTGGCTGAACAAGCAAGAGCGGTTCTGGGCTGCTACCACCTTGGCTCAACGGTGGCGATGAAAACACGTCGACAGAATCTCCTCCAGTTTAACGACTGGGTGACCGAATGTGTCAAACATCTCGAACACTCCCCCACCGAACAGATCAGCATTTGGCTGTGTGGTTCGAGCTTCAGCGTATAACAGACGAGGCGATGTCTTCGTTCGGTCTGGATGATACCAGTGCCACCTCGCCTTTGACGGAGTCAAGAGTACAAGCCGTGCTGCGATGGTTCGACAAGCGAATGGATACATGGAAGAAGAATACTCCTTCAGCCATGCTGACAGGTAAGTCCTTCTCCAAGCATCCCATTCCCAGCCCATCAAAACTAACACCGCCCGACTCCAGTTCCAATGATCCTCGAATACCGCTCCACAGCCCTGGCAATGTACGAACTAGGCGTAGGCGAAGGCTACCGCGACCCAGACGCAATAAAAAGACGCTACTTCACGCTCCCAACCCTCGACGACGAACACGAAAATGATCCCGAATCCTCAGATCCAGACCCAACGACTGCCCCAATCCGAACAAACACACAACAGCCTACCAGCACAAACACCCTCAGCGCAATCCGCATCGACATAAACATGAAATGGATGAACGCCGCGCAGGAAATGCTAGACGCAGTCCTAGCATGCAGCATAGACACGATGCGGAAATTGCCCAACTTGATGTACACACGGCTAGCGACGGCCGTGACAGCATTGCTGAAGATTCATTTCTCTGTGCGGACTGGGGCACTGGGAGAAGTCATCACGCCCGAGACGGTGAATGTGGCATATTATCTGGATGCTGTTGCTGCGAAACTTGGCGAGGCGGGCGGTGGTGGAAAGTACAAGATTCCTAGTCGGTGGTATCAGGTCGTCGGCGTCAGAGGACGGGATTGGTATGAACGATTGGAAAGACGGTATAGCGGGAATATTGGGGTGGGAGTTGGATTGGGGACTAGTCCATCAACCGGAACAGGAGTCACAAGAGAGCCGATGGGCATATCAGCTCAAACACCAGGTATTGGACCAGGATCACACCACAGTACCGCAACACCCTCTTCAAATCACTCCCACACCCACCTGAACGTGAACGTGAACCCAAACACACAAACACAACCAGGAATGGACCCCTACCCCGTCTCAGCAGCCGTGAGTCCCATCCCACCACACGCACCGGGAATAGAAAGCGGCTATGTAGCAATGAGCGGAGGACCGGGAATGTGGCCCGGGGCTGGTCCGAGTCCGATGGATGCGCAGAATCCACATTTCTTCCATTCCATCCCACCGGGGTATCAGCCTTTGCCTGCGCATTCACATCCAGCCATGCAGCCGCAGTTTGCCTATGAGGCACAGCGGATGCCGGCCCAGGGGCATGTTCAGGTTCATCAGGGTCAAAGCCAGGGTCAGCCACAAGCTCCAGGGATGCATGGGACGGGCATGGAGCTTGATGGGTGGTTGCCTGATGGGAGTATTTTGGGATGCCGCCGCTGCCCGAGTTCTGATAGTTCAGTTGGCGCTGATAGGGTGAGCAGTGTCAGATCAGACCAGATCAGATCGGACCAGGCTGAGATGCGGAGTTTGGTGTGCACATGCTCGTTGGAGTATATCCATTGATTCTTAGGATATCAACACGGTTGGCTGTGTTGTGTTTGCATGCATATGTTATATAACTATTGAGTGGGGTTAGTAAACCCGACAAACCACAGGAATAGGAACAAAATAATGAACAAAGACATACTTTACTCACCAAATAGAGACCAAATCTCTACTCAATCAATAAAGAGAAGTGAGAGAGTGTGTGTCAAGCTTCAGTCCAGGTCGAAGTATAGAAAACCCCAACAAAACAAGCCGATACCCAACCAAAAGCCAAGCAGGCAAAAAGAAAGGAAAAAGAAAAAATCAACCCAAACCCAGAAACCGGGCCTATGCGAATATTAATACCGAATGCCCAAATACCAAAACCAAAAACCAAAAAGGAACAAAAAAACCCAACCGGCCGTTCACCTCAACGCATTTACCCCCATTTACCCGGGCTCGAAAAAAATGATATGGCGGCATATCACGGAACATCGGGAGGATCGGAAGTTCCGCGGTGTGTAGAGTCCGATTACCTGTGAATGGGTCGGTGGGTATTTGGGTTCTTGGCGGGCTGGGATATGTTGGTGCTTGGTAGGACTATACATAGATATGCATGCATAGATATGTGCAGGTGGGTGTAGTTGTGCATTGTGGATTGTTTAGGTGTTGATACAACATGCTTCCGAATCCGAATCCGAAGCCGGATCCGAAATTTGTTAAGGATGCGATGTGTTATTGAGGGTTGGGGGGTGGTAGATGTTTGGAAATTGATAAGCCTTCAGCTCGGCATATGTTAACTATATCTCCCGAGAACCCCATATACTCATCACCGCTGTGGATATGCTGTGAGCTTATAATGGTGTAGTTACGGGAAGATCACCGAATAGAGTACTGTATCTCCGATGAAAACCAGGAACAGGGGCCCTCGGGGAATCTCCATGGACAATCTTCGGGGTAACTTTTTTGTTCGCGGAAACCATGCAGGTCAGTCATTGCTCTGAAACAGGGTGCTCGTGGGGTTTATGAACTAGTTGGATATGTATGGAAATAAATATTGTAATAGACAGGTAGCCATGGGTATCAAAATCGGACCACCGAACCCGAATGGGGTTCACCAGACGCCGAGACCAAATGAAAAGAATGTAAAGAGAAAGAAAGTTTACAACCAAACTCATAGCAGCATGGATCCAAGTGCATAAAAGAAATCAGGTAAGGCTAAATGCCTCCAACGCATCTAAGAACCCGGCGATAGCACCAATACCAGCTAAGCCCCTTGTAGCTTTCTTAGTTAAGTCTTTCCGGCGCTCCTTAGCCTCCTCCCTTGGTTCTCGGGAATCATGGGAATCATGGGAATCGCGGGAGCTGCGCGAGGAGTAGTGACGCGAGCGGGTTGGTGATCGATGTCGTGAGCGAGGCGATGGGGGTTGGAAGCCCATTTCGGGTGTAGATGTCGAGAGTGGGTAGACTGATGGATGGGGCCGGCGCTGTGGGTTGTTGTTATATGGGGCTTGGGGCTGGCCCCACGGAGGCCCGAAATGGACTTGGTTTGGTGAGTGGCCTCGGGAGGATGGGTAGGGTGTTGTCATGGAGGGACCGGTTTGTTTGTTTACTGGGATTGATCGAGGGGTTGGGGCATAGGGCTGGGAATTATTATGATTGTAGGGTTGCTGTGGTGTGCTTTGAGGATATGCTTGGGGTGGTTTCGTTTGTGAGTGAGGTGACGGTGGTCCTGAGAAGTGCGGTGGTGGGCGTGGTAGGGTGTGGATAGGAGGTGGGAAGCTGCCACTTGGATATGGCCGGTTCTCTGTATTGGTCCAGCTAGAGGGATATCGAGAGGAGAGACTGCTGGCGTGGACGCGACTGGGAACCTGCTTGCTGTGAGAGGGACTGAGAGTTGATCTTTGCTCGCCCTCGTCGCTCGAGTCAATAATGATCCTGGAATTATTTCGACTGTCTCCCCGCTTGATTATATCTTCCGGCTCTGACTCGATTTCTACCCGAGCCTGGTAATTTGAATACTTTCGGCGGAGTTCAGCGGCTTGCTGTCGTGCTTCTTGGGAATGGGGGTCTCTCCAGTCAACTGTGGGTCCCTCGATATAGTAGCCCCGTACATCGAGGCCCTCAAAGTCCGATCCGGCGTCATCATCGTCAGTGTCAGAGGAGACATAGACACGAGGTTGGGCATGCTTTCCAGATGCATCGATCAACTTTCCAGCATTTTGTACCTTCGAAAGATCAATAAGGGGCACCCAGATTGAAAGTAAACGGTTCATGGCACTTTCAGAAAGCTGCACCATATCCTTTGGCGATCGTTCCATGTTGCTCAGACCAACATCACTTTCTCCAAAAGTCACGACAGGCATTCGGATAGGATCAGAGGCACGAGTAGCAGCAACCGATGGCTTCGACGCGGAAGCCGTGCTTGACAAATAATTTGAATGAATTCTCTGATTTGTCTGGCTGGTTGCTGCATCTCTCGCCTCCTGTTCCACGAGATCCCAGAGCCGGTCAAGACGTTTCAATGACCAGTAACGTACAATGATCATGTTCTGCGAGTCTGCTTTTTCTTGGGCGATGGTGTCATCAGCAACTGATGGCAACGACTCAGCATCGATTCCATCATCAACGTTGGATTTGATGATACTCCCAAGCTGTAAAATCTGAAGTAAAACAATCAGACTGAGCTTAAGAGAATCAAGTTGTGCAAGCAAGTAGGTTACGTGCTGCTTCTGAAAGCACCACTTGAGTCTCTCTTGGAGAGGAATCCTCCTCAGGTCATCATCCCTATCGGTTGACTTTAGCATGTCCAGCATGTGTTCAATCTCGATGAAAATCATCTGGCCCTGGCCAGCGATCTCCCATGCCTTCTCTGTTGCCTCTGGTGTCCGATGGAAGCCCGTTGATTCAATAGTCTGTCCAGCATCCTTGAGGGTTAAAGCAAATAGTGAGATGCCCTTGGCGATGCTGTGTATCTCCAGCTTGGACTGCGCAAGTTGACAAGCTGCGGCATTAAGAAGCAGTGAGAGCCGCAGCCCCGCACCGGCGATCTTAACAATGGAAGCCTGGGAACCTTGAAAGAGAGTGGCTGTTAGCGGGGTCATCTCATTGTCAGAGAGAGATCCTACTCTGCGTCATGATCGGATTGCGTTGTAGGCTGCGCAGGGTCTTAGGTAGGATGAAGCATGTGGGGAAACAGAAGAAGAAAGAAAGTTGCCCTGATCAAGTAGCAAATCTGATGTACGGGGAAGAAATGCCAAGAAGCTTGGGGAGCCTCAAGCTGCACAAGTGACTCAACGCCCCGTCAAGTCCGCAATCCCCGTGCATGACGCCATGAGGATGATTCTCGCACTTTGTTTGGCCGGGGAAACAGACAGAGCGATCCTCAGCTGCAAGTAATATACGACGTCTTTGAAGTCCCGGGCAAAAGCACCCGCACTGCCTCAGTCGAACCCGATCGACATGACGTCCCCCATGCTCGGATCTTTTCTTTGTTTCGTCCAAGTACTTATCAGAGACGCCTCGCCCGTACTTTGATGTTTGCTATCGGGCCTTGAGCTGGTGAGATTTCGCTTCTTACTCGGGTATGGACGATACCGCATTGGGCAAGGCTGAGGCGTTGCCCTCGTATTCATTCGGGATTCTGCAGATAGGAAAGCTCCAAGGCTGACTCGGAAGGTATCATGTTTTATGAGCTCCGATATCTGCGGTCCAGGGTCTTTGTTTTGTATCAGGATATGACGATATTCACAGTTACTGCGCGGTACCGCGAGCCTTTTGGCCACGCCAACCCAGTAGACAGCACATAGACAATATGGACGTATTATATTGTAAATTAACTTATATTGTGGATGAAAAGTGGCAAAACAAAGTAGAGCGAAGCTGTTTTCATGAAGTATTGACAAAAACATTCTGGGGAAGCTGGAGGGGTGTCCGCTTTCGGCCTTGCAATGCAAACCAACAAAACTGCGCAGAGTACGGAGTATCCATATGTCTTATACTCAATAAATATTCAATATCCTTCAATATCCAAGTGTTGAGTATAACACTGTGGTTTTATTTGATATCCCGCATTGTCCGCCTAGCACTCCTTTTCGCCGCGTGGCCACCGATCGTCACTTGCGGAGATCCAGTCCGATGACCATCAATTGGCCCCCCATCGGGCATGCAATATTGCACTAAACGAGACTGACAGGTCGAAATACGTCGAAATACAACACCTAGCCAACTGTGAGCCGGATGGGTGAGCTCTTGAAGCTATCGCGAAGGAACGTGCGAAGCAACGTGCCACTGGGATCCCACACATCACCCCTCTTGGAGCCTCTGGGGTTCTCTTGTCCATGAAACCATGACCGTAACCTCGGGTGTCACCGTTGACACCTCCGACAAACCCACCTCCCCGTCGAATGCGCCTGATTCACCTCAGCTTCCCCAAGGAGGCTCCCCCACAAACCAAAATGGGAGAGACACAGAACGAGCCCCTCAACCAGCGACGTCCGAATCGGCCGTAGAGACAGCGAAGCATGAATCTACAGAACCAGACGAGGTCGATGATTTTGGCCTTCCCATCCGCGCACGCCACAAACCCGATCCCCCCACCAGCGAGCCACCCGCAAACGAAAATGCCAATCACGAAATCCAGGAGACAGCTGCAGGCTCGACAAGCTATAGTGAAGCTCTGAAGAAGCCAGCGAAACCAGAGCCGCAGGACAAGCCCGAAGGTGAGACGGCCCCTGAGCTGGCCAAGGTCAACAACACAGAACAACCAAACAAGGATCTGGAGGGCCAAGGCGCTGCTCCTGAAGATGCAGAGAAATCACACGATCTGGATGCTACTGCTCGGCCCCGTACGTCGACCTCAAAGCCCAAACCCGCCGAGATGTCGGAATGGTCCCATCAGCGACTGAACCAACCACAACAATCACACCCCGTGAGCGACGACTCAGAGGAGGAACCCGAGGAATGGAAGTCGATGCCCGCCCTTGGAGAATTCGACTACTACGATGACTATGGGAGATTGATCGCCAAAGGTGCCAAGGAAGAAGACGACGAGGCCGTATACCAAGGACTAGGAGGAGCTGGGAAAGGCTATACCCGAGTGCAACTTGATGAAGATGCCCAGTCTGCCACAAGTCTAGATGAGGACACAAGCTATTTATTCCGAGAGACAGGAGGAAACTCTGCCGGTCTAGTTGGCGAGGAGCTTCGAGACTCAATCAGCCAGCTCCAGGCTACCAAAGACTTGCTCAATGAGACCCAAAAGATCGCATATGTGGGAGTTGTCAGGCTGTCCATCCATGCTATGAACCGTGATTTGGCATCCATCTCCACGACGAAATCTACACGCAAAGTAATGCAGAAAGCGTCGGATGCCATGAGGAAATGGGGCCAAGCGATCATGGCTCGAGTCTATGCTCATATGGATATCAATTCAGCTGAGCAGATTATGATCGAACAACTTGCGGAGCATGGCGTGCAACCAGAGGACCTGGTACGACCACTCATGCAAAATGCGCGAGTCAAAAACCCCATGGCCGAGAATGACCCGAAAACTTCTACATCTACGGCGGAGTCTCCCAGTCTCAAAAAGGACCCACAACTGAGGCTGTCGGCAGAGTCAGATACATCCTCTGAATCGGACCCTCCACCGCCATATGAAGCTCAGGAGACCGAGGAACCCCCAGAGGTCACGACTCCTTCTCAGATGCCTACTACTGATCGAATCGACATCGATCTCCGATGGACCGTGCTCTGTGACCTATTCCTTGTGCTGATCGCAGACTCGGCATATGATGCTCGGTCACGAACGCTCTTGGAAAGGGTCGGTGCAGCTTTGGATGTAACATGGCTGCAGATCTCTCGGTTCGAGAAGCGTGTCACGGATTCACTCGAGATGCAAGAGCAAGCAGACAAAGAGAACTGGGACGAGTCAGATCATATGGAAAAGCGCCGCAAGATGGCCTTGAAACAGAAGTATATGATTATGGGCCTGGCGACAGTGGGTGGCGGACTGGTCATTGGCCTTTCCGCCGGACTGTTAGCTCCTGTCATTGGAGCTGGTCTTGCAGCTGGTCTTACTACTGTGGGTATCTCCGGAACAAGTGCGTTCCTAGGAGGAGCTGGTGGTACCGCCCTGATCGCTTCCGGTGCTACACTTGGCGGAAGTACTATTGGTATGAGGGCTTCACATCGCCGGACTGGTGCTGTTCAAACGTTCGAGTACCGTCCTCTTCATAATAATAAAAAGGTCAATCTTATTGTGACGGTTTCGGGATGGATGACTGGCAAGGTCGATGATGTTCGCCTGCCTTTCAGTACCGTCGATCCGATCATGGGCGATATCTATTCCGTGCTGTGGGAGCCTGAAATGCTTCGAAGTATGGGTGACACCATCAACATTCTGGCAACGGAGGTAAGTTCCCAAGACGTATGATATCCATGCATAACCTAACAAGCGATCTAGGCATTAACTCAGGGTCTGCAACAAGTTCTGGGCAGCACCGTCTTGATGGCGTTGATGGCATCATTGCAACTTCCTCTTGTCCTGACTAAACTCGCATATTTGATTGACAATCCCTGGATCGTCTCATTGGCTCGCGCCAACTCTGCCGGTCTTGTCATGGCCGATTCCTTGCAAGATCGAAATCTCGGTAACCGGCCCATTACCCTGCTCGGTTTCTCACTCGGCGCGCGTGTCATCTTTTCCTGTCTCAAAGAGCTGGCCGACAAGGGTGCCCACGGACTCATTCAGAACGTATACTTGTTCGGGTCGCCCGTTGTTGCAAACAAAGATGAATACCTCAAGGCTCGGAGTGTAGTGTCTGGCCGATTTGTGAACGGCTACGCCACAAATGATTGGATCCTGGGCTACCTCTTCCGAGCTACAAGTGGCGGTATCATGCGTGTGGCCGGCCTCGCGGCTGTGGAAGGCATCCCAGGTATTGAGAACTTCGATATCACACGGCTCGTCAACGGCCATATGGACTACCGTACCGCAATGCCTCGCATCCTGCGGGAGGTCGGATGGGAAGTTCTCGAGGATGAGTTCGCAGAAATCGAAGACCCAGACCCAGACAACCACGCCGAACGCCAGCGAGAGCTCATTCGTGAAATCGACGAAGCCCGCCGAGAAGCAGAAGCAAAGCCAGAAAAGAAGCGCTTCGGTCTCTTCAAGCGAGGCAAGATGGCCGAAAAGAAGAAATGGGAGACCTACGACATTGACCGAAACAATGCCCCGCGCGATTCAAACGACACCGACAGCCCTGGTACGGTGCTCTTCGATATCGAAGCCATTCGAACCGAGTTGGCCTCGGAGGCCATCGAAGTTAAACAGCTAGAGTCGACCATGCCTCCGATGAAGCTAGACCTGAACCCCCCGTCAGACCCACCTGCTCAGCCTTCTCCTACTCCTAAGACACCAAAAACACCTAAGACACCCGACCTTCCACCCCCTTCCCGAGTTTCTTCAGAGCCCCCGCAAGCCTCGGGACCATACTCTCCTCACGGCCCGAATGAACATTCCACCATACCAAAGGACGAGTTCGAAATGACCTTTGATACCTCTTTCCATGAATCCCCAAAATCCAACAACGACCCTCTTGCTCGGCCCGAGCTACGGTCTGCAGCTACAATGCCTACAATGCCTACTATTGGCACAACTGCTGTCGGCGCCATGGCTATGGAGCCTAATGCTTGGGCAGACCAAGACACGGGACATGGGGATGGCGAGATCTCAATGACGTTTGAGTAATCTCTGTCTTAAATTTTGTTTCTTCCACACCTCTTTTCTTCTTTTTATTCCCTCTATATACTTTTTCCTTTCTTCTCTTCCGTTAAGATTACGAGGTGCATGGCTTGCACGGGCGTATTTGGTTTGGTCGTTATCTGCTTGTATACAAATCCGTTTGTCTGTTTGTAAAAACAGCCCTGGCTTTTTCAACTATCACGATATGGTCATAACTCTCCAGGGCTTCGGTCAGCTAGGAAAAGTGGCGTGCATCGTAACCCTAGAACGTATATACTCTCCGTAACAAATGGGATTTTTGGGTAATGGCATCTTGATTTCATTTTATCTTTTTTTCTTCATTGAACTACCAATACGAGTTATACACATTTTATACATCCTCGGCCTTACAGAAAACAATGTCAAGTCGTTGGTGTCGTTGGCGCTCAAGTGAATGTATTTCATACTGTTCTTTATCCCTTGGTTCTTTGTCTACGTCTCCGTTAACTCCTCAACCATACAATTTGAGGGACGCAAAGAGAATTATATGAGGGTCTACAGCTCTGCATGAGATGTAATTACTGTAGGGTCCTATAAGTATGGCGTATGAAGATGTTTGCGCATCGAGGTATTTAAAGTACAGAAGTGGAACTGGCACGTGTCACGCGTTTCGCGTTCCCCTCACGTTATCTGAGCCCTTTCCAGCTTCAATGAAATGTCCATGATCAGCCTTCCGACGTTAAATTCCTTGTACTGTTATTTCTTCTGCTCGTGAAGAGCTTGAGCCCGCACCACACGCGTCCCGACTTATCAACGCGTACCCGTTTCACATGTTCAATGCTCTAGCTCCACTCCAACCATTGCGCAACGTCTAACACCCTCCACAACGATTAAGCATGGGCGCTCGACCCAAGCGCGATGCCAGTTATGCTTCAAATCGCTTAACGACACGCAATGGCCCGGGAACGCACCTATTGTCGAGTTTCAACAAGCCTAATTCCCCCGAAGACGCCGAGTTAGATGTTGAACCTAGTATCGAGAAACCCATGCAACGATACGAACCCGCGATAGATGACGCGCCACTTAGCTCCGAGGATGAAGAGGAAGCCAATGACAGCGATGCCTCTCAAAGCTGTAGAAATGACCGAACCAACACAACAATGGAGCAGAGGCTGGCGGATGACTATGTGATTTCGCAGGGTAGTCCGCAGAACTATAATAATGGCTCATCCCGCAAGGGTGGGCTTGCGCGGACTACCAGTGGGGCCATGAGCGACGAGGATAACAATCCGCATTTCATGTCTTCGCAGAGTTCAAAGCGCAAGCGGGCCACGTACGCGAAACCACTTTCAAGGGTCCCAAGCGTGAGTAGGCAGCCAGCTGCGACTGTGAAATCCTCGCTGGCCAGGAAAAAGGCACCGAAGTCTAGTGCGGAACAACCAGACAACGCATATGAATCACAAGAAGAACCAGAAGTGACGTTTAAGATGCCGAAGGATTTGCCATCTTCGAGTCCTAGGAGATCTTTTGCTGGCAGAGGGAAGAATGGAGACTCGAAAAGCATGCCTCCTAACACCTTACCCAACGACTCTTTCTCCGCCTCTTCCCTTGGCACTTCATCGTCCAAAGACCTGCAGCAGATACTGCTAGACAGCGACTCGTCCCTGAGCAGCTTGCCCACCTCACCATCTGGTTCTGTTTTCGATGAAATGTCATTACTCGAGGACCAAGAAGAATCACCTCCTCGAAAAGCCCTTTGTCCAATGTGTAAAGGAGAAGTTGAACGGGAGATTCTAGAGCTGTTCGAAGCACAGCCGAAACAACGTATCCGTGAACAGCAGCAATTCTGCGCATCCCACCAGGAGCGCAGTGCGATGAGAGAATGGGAAACGAAAGGATACCCCGAAATCGATTGGGGCGCGTTCGACGAGCGGCTTCAGAGCCATTTCCCCGAATTGGAAAAGCTACTTGTTCCGGATGCTTCGTGTTATTATCGGAATATTCTTGACACCAGCATGAAATCTGGACAGGCAAAGAACTTCCGTCTAACCTTGGATGGTGATGGACTTGAAACGATCACTTGTGGTTATTATGGGACGAAAGGAGCAGGTAAAATGTATGCAATGACGATGTCCCTTCACTTTTTGTATAGATACTAACGGATCTTCTCGATTTAGGTTACAAGCTGTGATTGATCGATTCTCTTTGCGACTCCGTCGTCTGGCTACGTCGGATCATATCGCCAAGACTGCCGGTGTGGCTGGCTACGCACAATCTGTTCTTGTGCCTGAATTGGCGGTACGATTAGTGAAAGAGGATATGGATGTCGGTGATGAGACTGCACGTCAGATCTTAAGGGAGAGCATTGAGATTGGTGAGAGACTGAACCCAGCGCTGAATGATGTGGTGCCCATTCCGGGTGATTTTGAGGTTTAAGGGGTATATTTTGCATCTTATACCACCACTATCTTTGGAACTAGCATCTTTTTATATTACTATCCCATGCCAGGATAGTTCTACTTGAGCGTTTGTATATAGAGCCTGCATTCTGATACCTCTGATGTTTGTTGCATTTAGTGGGATACCAATTACTCCAAATATCCCTTCTCTGTTATCAGTCCACAGCGGCACAAGATAAATAATTGACTGTCTTATGAAATCTCTAGAATCTAAATGAGAACAAAAAGAGAGAGATCAATTACACTCTCCGAGAACTGGATTTACGTCGGGAGCTGGGGCGAAAAGAAAGTCCTTATGAACTTGACTTCCCTAAAATAACTAAGGTAATCCTGAACATTAACTGAATGTTTCACTCAGCGGAGAATCCCGCATAATCTAGTCTAAAGTAACTTTTGGTAGAAGTACAATCGCTGGCTACTGATACAGCAAATGAGAGAAGGAGAAGCGAATCCTTTGAGGCATATACAACAACAAATTGACCAGGGTGTACATGCGTATGTCGTCGAGATAGGAATGATTGGATGTTAAGCAATGTTCCGAGTACAGCCTTGGGCCTCGACTCAGTCAGGTTTAGGGCGTCGGATCTCCGGCGGCGAAGCTCAATGCCAAGAGCGCCTAATGGTCTTGGTTAAAGCCCCGAATGACCTATGGAAAGTGATTATTCTGTTAATATTTGCTGCAATAGCGTGATAGCCAGCAAGTTCACTGTGTAATTCGCGTGTGTTATTGGGTTGGAATATCCCTCCCGATTTTTCCAAATTATCAGGTTAACACTCCTAACAAATCAATATATTCATATCAGCATAGCTGAGCTAGTTGTGCCAGACAAAGGAAGTGTCCAACCTCGGACCCCTCCTTACAACTCCCTATTAGGCTACACTCTCACTTGCTAGCGCGAGCGTCGAGCCCATGGTTATATTGCGAGCATTTTGGAAGTCTCCATATGCAGCATTTTCATGTCTAAAAGCAACTTCTTACTTCTGACCAGACCTCAGAGCCTCATCCTCTCACATCAACGTTGCATTTCCCTTTACTTGGCCCAGTGCCACTCCCGCCATGGGTGCCTGCGACGATGGCCAGTTTGGGCCTATCGTCGATGGAGATTGTCGCGGGGGATTCGACTTCACTGTAATGTTCGAGTCCGGTATTCTGAGCATCCTTCCCGCCGCGTGTTTCCTCCTCCTGACATCCTTTCGTCTGCTCCACTTGTTCAGACAGCGAAGGAAGGTGCTCTCTTCCACATTTCGGGTGGTGACCCTGGTGAGTAACCCCGACCGCTTGAGGGTGGTTTTTGATATCTAAGACGTGTTTTGCATTAGAGTGTCTCCGTGACTTTTGCAGCGATTCAAGTTGCAATAATTGTGCTTGTTACAAGACAGCACCCTGCAGGGAGAACACTGCTTGCAAGTGCCGTTCTCGACCTATTAGCGGCACTGGGTGTGATACTCCTTCTTGACCTAGAGCACATCCGGTCAATTCGACCATCCTTCTTGGTCTCTGTATATTTGTTTATCACGTTGCTCTTGGATCCTGCGCGTGTGCGCACAGCCTGGTTGCTACCGGATAATGAAGCCTACTCTGCTCTACTGTCTACGTCTTTGGCCGTCAAGCTAGTTCTATTGGTGCTAGCCAGTGCTGAGAAAAAGAAACGGCTTCTATCGACCGAGAAATATCACTCCACCGAAAGTGTGAGCGGTCCTTTCACTCGAGGCTTATTCACCTGGCTGAACGGGCTGCTGTGGAGAGGCAGCTCTGAATCACTGGCTGGGGGCGACCTCCCTGCGGTCCACGAGAAGCTTTTATCTTCAGAATTATCTGCTAGATTCACGGATACATGGGCTCACTCCGATCAAACTGGAAAAAATGCATTACTTTGGGCGGTAATCAAGTGTCTGCGCTGGGAAATTGCAACAATCGCCTTCCCGCGGCTTTGCGTTGTCGGATTCGGTATTGCGCAGCCATTTCTCATTGGAAAAGTAGTCAGTGTCTTACAGCGGACTGACTCTTTCTCAATCGACATCAGCTATGGCTTAATTGGAGCCACTGCAATTGTCTTTACTGGGATTGCGGTAAGCTAGTCAACACATTGTCGCACTGCTGAAAGTAAACTGACATTCCTTGTAGCTTTCTAGAGCTTCCTATGAGCACCTAGGATATCGTGCTACGACGATGATCCGAGGAGGTTTGATGAGCATCGTCTTCCAGCATATGATGGATCTGCCACTGGGGAGCACAGACGAATCTAGTGCTATGTCCCTTATGGGCTCTGACATAGAGATGCTCGCCGAGTATTTTTATTCAGTCGTCTGTGAAACTTGGGCAAATATAATTCAGTTAGCACTGGCTACATGGCTGTTAGAGACCCAGGTCGGCGCCGTCTGCATTGCTCCCATTTTGGTAGTAATAGGTTAGTTTTCTCCATTGCCCTCATATATTTTTCATCTAATAGAGCCCACTAGTATTTACGGGTACCTCCTTTGCTATGGGATCTACTGTTTCCACTCGGCAAAAAGAGTGGCTTCAGGCCACTGAGAAGCGGATTAACTTCACGTCGTCTATCCTAGGGTCTATCCGCAACGTCAAATTTCTCGGCTTAACCGAGATAATGAGCTCCAAGATCGAAGCATTGCGCACAGAAGAGCTTGAAATTTCCAAGAAGTTCCGCCGGATCCAGTCAATTCGTGTCTGCATGGGTGTGTGCTTGCCACTGTCCTTGTCCCGAGACAACTACGTTATGAATAGCACATTGCCGTGCTGACACTTAATGCTAGTAAACTCTCCCATAATAATTGGCCAGTTTGCGACGCTGGCTGCCTATGCGATAGTTGCCTTGGTGCAGGATTCTGGGCCCCTTGCTGTCAATCAAGCCATCACCTCATTGTCGCTTATTAGTTTGATGATTACACCACTGAGCTACCTTTTGCTCGCGATTCCGGACACATTCGCTTCCATAGGTTGTCTGTATAGGATACAGGTCTTCCTTAAGAACCAGAATCGCCTTGGTAAGTGCTCTAGTTCCCGTTGTTCAAACTGTTTGATTGTGTTCCAGGGTTTCGGGTTCCTGAACCAGAATCTTAGATCCTGAATGCTAATAAGAGTATACTATACACAGAGAAAAGAAAGCTTCCCCAGATCTTGTCGACTAACTCCACATCATCTAACAGCCTCTCTGGTATTGAATTGTCCACATTTACACAGCCTTCACACAGCGAGAAAGGTGTGGTCCTATCTCTAAAGAATGTCAAATTTGGCTGGAAATCCCCTTCTGCACCAGAGACAAGTGGTATCACTCTTATGATGGAGAATGCCCCTTCTGGAAATCTTGTCATCCTTGTCGGCCCAGTCGGCTGCGGTAAGTCCACCTTTCTTAAGGGCCTCGCAGGAGAGACGCCCGTGTTAGAAGGGGAGCTTTTCGTGAAGTACCCAAACTTGGCCTTCTGCGATGACACACCTTGGCTATCCAATTCTTCAATCCGGAGCAATATTGTTGGTGAAGACACTTCGGCTGTCTTTGATCCTGACTGGTATCGGACTGTTGTGAGCGCATGTGCGCTGGAACTTGATATAAAGAAGATGCCGGCCGGCGACGAAACACTGGTCGGCAGTAAGGGCTCTAAGCTCAGTGGAGGACAGAGACAAAGAATCGTGAGTGACCTACAGGCCCAGAAATATCGGGTCTCATACTTACATCTTGGTTTGCATAGGCTATCGCACGAGCGGTATATGCTCGCAGACAGATCGCTTGTTTTGACGACGTTCTAAGCGGCCTGGACAATGCCACCGCCCGAACTGTATTTAACAATGTCTTTGGCCCGGCGGGTCTGCTGCGGCGGCTAGGCTGTACTGTATTCTTGGCTACTCACAGCAGTATGTGTATTCCATTCACAGATAAACAACCTGGCTTACCATTTTTCAGCCCATCATTTGCCCCAGGCTGATTTGATCATGGTTCTTGGGGACAATGGCCAAGTGGCCAAACAAGGCAGTTATGCACAACTTCGAGACAACATTGACGGCTTCGTCCAGATGAATGATACTCAATCCGCACCTGCAGAAGAGGCGAAAGGAAGCGGCAAGCACACAGATGTGCTAGCGGATCTTCCGACTCCTACCCAAAACACCTTCAGTGTTTCCTCCTCTAAAAATGGTAGTCGAAAGACAACTGACTTTGCTGTATACAAGTATTACTTTTCTGCGTTGGGTTGGTCACGAATCGCGACGTTGGTTCTCTTCATTGTTACTGAAGCCGGTATGAGCGGATTCCGCTGTAAGTTATAACGAGACCCCGAACTTGCATTATTGGCCATGGCAAGAAACTCACTCTTTCCAAGATGTATGGGTCGACCTTTGGTCTTCGAGCAGTGACAGTAGTTCACGCCTAGGTTACTGGCTTGGACTGTATGGAGCGTTCTCTATTCTCCAAGCTCTTGGACTTGTACTTGCCGTTTTGTATGTTCAACATCGCCATTCAATGCAGTCGTCCTTTCGATAACGTCTCTAACCTGGTCATAGCTGGACATGGGTAATTATTGTCCCATTCGCCTCCAAGAATCTTCACTTAACCGTGCTACGCACTTGCATGGGGTGAGTATCTCTCCAATGATCACTGCAGTAATTGGCTAATACTCATAGCGCCCCGTTGTCCATTTTGTCAAATCTAGAGACTGGAGCTCTCGTGACACGTTTCAGTCAGGACATGAGACTAGTTGACATGGTCCTGCCTCGAGGTTTTATATCCACAGGGTTCCGTAAGTTTAGCGACAAGATCTGGGAAGAATAATTGGTCAACATTTTAACATCATCGGCTTTAGAGTTTTTCGGTGCTATTGCCCAAGGCGCCATTGCTATTGCATCGTTACCATACCTGGCAGCGGCCTTGCCCCCTCTATTTGGAGTCCTATATCTGATCCAAAAGTTCTACCTTCAGACGTCTCGTCAGCTGCGGCTACTAGAGTACGTTACTCTTAGACGCATTTCCTACATCAATTTGTTTTCTATGTTTATCTACGCTCCACAGAACTAACATATCTACAGGATCGAGCTCAAAAGCCCCCTTTACACTCACTTTATTGAGTCCCTGGCAGGAATCACCACTATTCGCGCCTTTTCGTGGACCCACGCAACGACCAACCGAATGCTTTCTATGCTGGACACTGCCCAGCGACCCTACTATCTTCTCCTATGTATTCAACGCTGGTTGAGTCTAGTGCTGAATCTTATCGTGGCCGGAATAACAGTGCTTCTTGTCGGACTCTCTGTTGCCCTTCGCTCTCATCTTGACCCCGGTCTTCTGGGAATTGCTCTTGTCATGATGATGGATCTAGGACTCATTCTATCGGAGCTGATTCAGAACTGGACATTGCTTGAGACGTCACTGGGAGCCATTGCACGCATCAAAGATTTTGCTGACGAGACTCCCCGTGAAGAAAGTAACTTTACTATTGAGACTCATGTTGAACCCTCGGAATGGCCGACGAGCGGTGAGATAAAAATCACGGATGCAGGAATTGCTTGGAGTCCTGGTGATACAAAGCCTTTACTCAATAGCATCAATCTTCGAATCGGGGCTGGACAGAAGTTTGGCTTATGTGGCAGAAGCGGAAGGTGAGATCAACTCCTATCGTGTCCTCAGACTGAATCATGCTTTTCAGAATTGAAGCAGCAAGCTAACAAATTACTACAAAATAGTGGCAAAAGTACACTAGCACTATCGCTCCTCCGTCTCAACGAGATTGTATCCGGCCAAATCCTCATCGATGGACAAGATATCTCCTTGATGACCAGATCATATTTGCGACAGTGTATTAGCTGTCTTAGTCAAGAACCCTTCCATTTCCCTGGCACAATCAGGGAAAATGCTGATCCAGCGGGCAAAGTGTCGAGCTTGCAGATTGTTGATGCTCTGAAATCTGTTGGAGTTTGGAGCATTCTCACATCAAGTCACAGAGGCACCGACGAAGAAGTGTTAGATTCAACACTGGACGACAGCATCCTATCACAGGGTCAGAAGCAGCTGTTCTGTCTAGCTAGAGCTCTGCTGAAGAGAAGCAAGATCTTAATATTAGATGAGCCAACGAGCAGGTATGTTCATGTGTTATTTCGCCTAACTCTCAATGCTTCTATTGCTTGATAGCTAACAAGAGATCCGTATAGCTTGGATTCGGAAACAGACGCTATGGTGCAGAATGTTATACGGGAGTCGTTCCGTGGCTGCACCATAATCATGGTGGCGCATAGAATTCACACATTGCTTGACTTCGATCAGGTTGCTGTTCTAAACAGTGGTCAAATCATAGAGGTCGGAGAACCTCGTGATCTACTTGATGAGCCTAATGGGGAATTCTCAAAGCTGTTGAGCCTCGAGTCGTGACATCCAGGCCTATTCGGACTATGTGTCGCTAAAGGATTTTTGAGTTGGTTTGTTTTCTTTTGCTTAGTTATTTTATTTAATTTAAGAATATTCGCACGAGAACACCCGTAGTGTGTACCAGGTATATTCTTGTGTTATTGGCTTGTTCCAGCGTTCCGCGAAACGTCCATCCATCACGAGGGAGTCTTAGCACATGAAAAAGCCTGATGCAAGGAGGAAGTGATGATATTTTGAAGCTAGACAGTTTCATATTCCAAGAGGGCATGGGCCATCTTCAGTCGTAGGCAGTGCCATTATCAGATTCAGTAGATGGGAATGGGCGATAGGAGACAAGTAGTGTAGAGATGGGACTCCCATAGTATGCCAAGTGCCAGGTGTAATATGGATACTGCGCCTATATTTCATGTTCCCACGATAAACATATGCATGATGCGGGCTCAGAGAGCGAATATTATGGGTCGGGTTGTATATCACACGAAGACAAGCCAAGTTCCTCCAATCTATAACGCGGTTTACTGACATGAAAACCAATGTAACCCTGCAGATACGCGTCCACTCTCTGTAATAGCGTCTTGTCGTCCGAAACAGAAGCTTTTATACGAGTAACATACACTTCAATCTCCTGAGATAAGGAACAAAGTACATCGCTTACCTGACTCGTGTTTTGCTGCGCTCGAAGGTATACGGGGTTGTTCCTCTCATTCGAAGCGATAGACTCTTTGTAGAAAGATAACAAGTCATTCACAGCATTCGTGTAGTCCATGATATCTGGAACAATTTGGATTAAAAGATCAAAACTTGTCTGAGAACAGATATATTTCGGAAGTAAAAGCTAAGCGTAGGCCTCCACGAGCCCAGTCATGAATCGAAAGTAGTGCGGAAAATTAGGCGCAGTTGAGAGCTTCTTGAAATCATGTGTCTCGGCTTCTAAAACGGTAGAGCTCGTGAAGTTGATCGTTCCAACAGTGATCTTGTCCGTGGAGAAAGCTGTATAATATTCTCCGAATTCTTCGCAGAGCTTTTTGTAGTCCCGAAGGAGAGGGATTTGAGGCGCCTCATGAAATACATCATGACGAAATAGTCGAAGATCAGCCAAAAAGTCAGGTCCAAGATCGTCGATGGCTCCCAAGTAGGCAGTGTAGAAGGCTACCGCCTGGCGAATTTCCTTCTGGTGGAGGGGATAAAAATGTTCCGCCGAGGAAGCCCCATGGAGAGCAAGGTATTTGGCTTTTGCTTCACTAATTTGGTCGTACTTTAGAAAGCGATTCAAAATAGTATTCTCTATATCAGGATCATTCTTGGCTGTTTTGAAGGCATTTTTAGATAGAAATCTGCAAAGTAACTCCTTGTAGTCTTCTTTCGAAATCGGCCCTGGGCAGTGAGAAGTAGCCATAGTGAGCGAACACGGCGATTATTGGATGGTTAAAGTGAGGCTACCTTCGGGATTGATGGAAATACTTATATGTTGTTTATTCAGAATGCGCACTTGATAACATCGACAAAAAGGCACAAAATATAACTACAACCTTAGCCCACATGACTCTTCCCCCACTATCCCACCGCTAATATTCGCCACACCTCCTGTGTTTCTGATCACTCAAGTTTGAGTCAAACCTAGTGCTATCCTAGAACCAGACACCGTCAGCTTAGGAAGCCAAATGGGTTGCTTATTACGGACACGTAGACATCTACTAGTAAACTTTCTAAGATTATTTCTGTCATGGTCTCCTGATCGAGTGTGATGCATGCTTCTCACGTCATAGTCTCTCAAATAAACTTGGTGCGTAAAGTTTGGTGGACCTTAGAAGTGGCGGTCTTAGGTGGTCTCTTGAATGGGTGTGGCGCATGCTACTCGCGTCGTAGTCTTCTGAATAAGCTTGGTGCGTAAAGTTCGGTGAACTTAAAATGCTCAATTTGAACAGAACTTAGGTCAACTCGCAAGTTTGGTAAACAGTATACATACGTTTTGCATTATCTCATTGCGGCAGTTCGTTAAAACAGATCAGGCTAAAACAAAGAGCCGTGAAAACTATTCTTTACGAGATATAACCTTGGCCAGAAATGTATTGCTCGATAGTTTTCCTGGTATGAATGCTTTTGATGAGAACGGCCTCACCAGACTCATTCAAGACACTCAGTCAGGCAAAATTAACTGCCAATTTCAAAGACTTTTTGACAAGGGCACCATGCCTAAGATTTCCATACTTTTCGAGGGCCAAAAAAGCCAAACTTTGGATGACATTATAGGAAGGAATGTAGCATGTCGTAAGAGTGACAATCTTATGCGAACAGGATTCATTGCAGAACTGGTGCAATTCTCGAAGAAGATCCGCATAGTCCCGAGGCAGGACGGCATGTGAAAGGCTCTGAGCCATTTTGTGGCTAAATGTTCGAAATCCTTTCCCGGGGTCCTCAATCGCCCCCAAAAAAGCTATATATAAACCGATAAGGCGCTGAACTTTTGCGAGATGAAAGGGGTAAAATCACCTCACTGCAGCAGCGCCGTGTGGTGCTAGTGTCCTTGGTGTTCTATCAGCAATCCCTCTCATAGACATCGACATATGACAGTGTTCTCCAATAGACTATTGTGAAAATTTGACAAAAGTTTCTCTACAAGTTCCTCCTATCCTTGCCTCGAACTTTCTGGCGAGTTCAAAGGGCGATAGTACCAGTAAGAGAAATAATATCCCAGGTCAAAGAGCGTAGTATAACAGCTGATTACAAATCATAAGTCCTGCCAATATTAAGGAATGATGTGCATCCCTTCAGCCATGGCACAGACGCCCAAATCAGCACCGTGCATAGAATACTTGGGAGACCTTCAAACAGGGAATCTCAAGATGAGAAGTGTCGAAGACAAAGTTCAAACCCCGTTGGAAGCGGTTTGCGTTCGACGGGATTATCTGAGAATCCAATGTCAGAGCTGGGAAATGCGGCGACTTGAATCAACCTTCTGGGGTATACGACGTTGAATGGACTCTGTGATCTTGGGAATTCAGTGGGTATATACCATTACCCGTTGGTACGTACGGCCGGCTAAGTGATTGTGGATGGGCAACAGTTTGTCGTCCCATGGCGACAACTGAAGGCGCGCTGATTGCTAGCGTTTCTCGCAGATGCAAGGCTATCGATCTCTCCGGCGGCGCCACCACTGCTATCGTTGCTGACTACATGACAAGGGCTACGTGTCTGAAGTTTCCATATCTCCCACGGGCGAGCGAAGCTAAGATCTGGATTGAGTCAGCAATAATGCGCGGGAAATACAATTACTATGCCTTGCCTATTAGGGTAAGATAAATGGAGAAGGGGTCCGAATGATTTTAATATAGCCCTATATATATTTGATGATGGTTGCCGGAAAGTAGAGTGGGAAGATACTTTTGACCAGTATCTGTACTAGCCGCATATAAGCCACACGCCGGCAGGTTAGCTTTACTATGTAAATAGCAACATGCGCTCCTCTCTGCTTCGTGGCATGTGCCCTCATCCATATTCCCCTGAGCATTAGAAGCTGTGAGGTGTCAGCAGGTTACGAGCCCGGTCAATCTTGCTATTTTGTAAAACACGAGATCGCTGAGCTGGGAAGTTTAACACGACCGCTTTCAGCGCCGAATCATGAAGCTTTTCGCCTCAACTGGGCACTAAAGGTAGCCATAGTTGGCCGTGGGGCCTATTTGGGAATCATGTAATAAATCCTGGAATCATGTCACTCCACATCACTGCACCTGTCGGTGAAGGAAGAAGTCTTAAATTTTCTTTCCCGGGAGGCCAAACTTACTTGCTTGGCCATTTGTAAAGTTGTCACGCCTTTTAGCCTTGGGACCAGAGCAATTCTGCAACCCATTGAAAGGACTCTCAGTCAATTCCAGTGCCTTACCATGAACGCGAAAACTATTCGCGAATGATTGCCCGAAGGAAGAAAGGTCCTCTAGGTCCGCGCAGGCTGGCGATGTGACTGACGTACCGTCTAGAGTACTACGGCAAGAATGATTCCCGCTCACCCACTTGATGCAATAGCGACACCGCAAGGCGCTGTTGATGTTTCTAAGGAACCGCATGTCTGCGCATCATCTGCGTCCAGTTGTCACCACCATTCGATTGAGCTCTGCTTGCCAGTCGTTCCGTGGCCTAGGACAGAAGGGCGAAACGCGCAGGACGCAGCAACAAAGAAATAAAGACGCCCTCATCGTTTCTAGCGTGTAATTGAAACCTCCCTGTTGTGTGTTTTGCTTTTTGATTTTACTCACCTATGTTTTCCCTGCCATGACGAAGCCTCGCGCTGCTAATTTACTACGGTCTCCTTGCTTATGTTTTTTTTTTTTTTTTTGTGGGGGTTGAGTTGTTATATTCACATGCCGACCCCTGCATAATATTCAACCGGAACTGTAAGGGGTGGTTGGTCTTCAGAAACCTGGATTTTCTCATAAGTAATATGGTCCATTATATTTTGCAACAATCTGTCCATTCTAGGTCCCACCTAGCTGGCCCAGTTTACCTGTGAGTTGAAGCCGTAGAGTTCAACAAACCGGCCCCGCCCCCCGGGTTGCCCTCCTATCATGGCACCGGAGCAAGGGGAGGTGCCAACTCGGCCGACTCCCAATCCGACCCCTAATTATACATGGGCGTATGAGCTGCAGTGGTATAGACGCCATTTCAATTGCCTTCTGCATGTATTACTTGGGGGTCCGCTGGTTATCGTGTTTTTGGCGGGACCGTATGTGAGCTGCTGTCGGAATACAGCGATAATGACCATTACTTCGGCCATTCTAGGAGGTCTTGGGATTACTATCGGTGAGTGGATATTCCATTATCGATTTTCAATAGCCCCAGTATCTAGACACTAACCCAGCTACAGGCTACCATCGACTTTGGGCCCACCGATCTTTCCAAGCATGCACCGCGGTCAAAATCCTGCTCGCTGTTGCTGGGGCTGCCCAGAGCCAATGGCCGATTCTGTGGTGGGTGCGGCATCATCGTGCCCACCATAAATATGTAGACACGGACCGAGATCCGTATAATGCGAACAGAGGACTGTGGTTCACTCATATTGGCTGGCTGCTTGGAAAGAACGAGGCAGCATGGGGCCGAGTGGATGTATCGGACCTGGAGATTGATCCGGTGGTTATCTGGCAGAAGCGATTGTATTACCCTATTGTTGTGGTTGTGGGAATCCTTCTTCCCACTGCTGTTGCTCATTACGGCTGGAACGATTGGAAGGGAGGGATGATATACGGAGGCCTAGGTCGGATCGCCCTGAGCCATCATGTCACATTTATGATCAACTCGGTCGCCCATGCTTCCTGGGCTGGGAGCCAGCCGTATTCTGCGACTACAACAGCCCGAAATGTTCCCCTTCTTGCGCTGGTGAGCTTCGGGGAAGGTAACCACAACTTTCATCACACGTTCCCTACCGATTATCGGAATGGAATCAAATGGCACGAGCCTGACCTTTCAAGGTTGGTCATATGGACGTGGGCAAAACTGGGGCTGGTGTCTGATCTCAAAACTGTTAGCCCACTTGAGATCGAGCTCGCTGGTCAGCGTCAGCATGTACGTCGCACCGAAGATGGAGAGAAATTGACCCAGCTACCCCGGATGATCTGGCACGAATACATCAAACAGGTCAATCGAGGTCGCTGCTGGGTTTCGATCGATGGGATGGTTTATGACGTGACCGACTACATGAATGACCATCCTGGCGGACGTGATCTGATTGAAGGGGTGATTGGGAAAGATGCAACGGCCCTGTATTATGGGCATCATTCCCACTCCCCACATGCTGCTGCTGTACTGGAAGACCTGCGCATCTCTTTGATTAGGTCAGATTGATCTATTAGTAGAAGATAGATAGGAATCAATATGCACATTCTGTTTATATTTCGCTTTTTTAAATTGGGCTTTTATCTCGTACAACGATGTCGGGGTTGCCTGGTCTCCTTGTTGGGGCATGAAACACCACGCTGCACCATTTATCAAGACACAGTGAACGCATGTCCGCAAGCACATGTACCAGAAAGGTATAACCAAAGTCAAAATCAAGAGCAAGATTCGGGACGATGTTTCCGATTCAAGGAATCCATGACCAGAGAGACAACACCTTCAACAGTCCCTACCGTCGCGATATCAAGGAGGCCTATTTCCACCCCTAAACTGCGCTGTAGCCATGTTCTAGCTTCCACTGCCACCAGCGAGTCTACTGAGATTTGGGCCATGGCAGCCAGGTCTGCGTTACTAACCGCTAGTGTGTAGGGCCCCACTCGAAGCGCGATTTCCTTGGTGAGAAGATCCACCGTCGTGGCGAGTCCCAGGAGGTCTGGGTTGGATTCAACTGCGGAGAGGAGATCCCTGAGATTGCTGTTCTCAGGCAATAGAGGACCCGAGTTTGCAAATCCCACGGCGGGCGGACGATAATAGCGGGCGTCCCTGTACCGCGACCGGCTTGTTTTATGGGTCTGCGAAAGACCCAGGCCGAGCGAAAGCTGACTTTGGCCTTGGAAGGGAGAAGGAGCTCCATCAACCATTTGAGGCGGACTCAGAAGCAGGTGTAGAGAGTCCAGAAGATCACTCTCTTTCACCGGGAGGAGGCCGTTGGACCGCATTACCTCCTGAAGCTGGGGACGTTGACTTACATAGCCAATGTCGACGAGCCAACCAACCTCAAGGACGGATGCTTGTAGACCTAGAGAACGGCGGTACCGTGCGAAGGTTTCCAGGAAGGTGTTGGCTGCTGTATAGTTTGCTTGGCCGGCGGAACCGACTGACGCTGCGACAGAGCTGAACAGAACGAAAAAGTCAAGGCTACTTGATTCTAATGCGCGGTGCAAATTCCATGTCCCCTCGACTTTAGGCCGCTGCGAGTCTATCCACTGGTCGTACGCCATGCTAAAAAAGGGGAGTCCTGCGAGCCAGTCCGGTCAATTTGAATCTGGCAGATGGTTGAAATTCCAGGATTGTGAAGTTCGTGCTTACCTGTATAACCATTGCAAGGTGGAAAACTCCAGCAATAGGCTTGGGGCTTGCCGAGACTGCTCGCTGTGCGTCGGCCAGGCTGGCAATGTCACCTTGAACCAAGAGAGCCTGGCATCCCTGCAGCGCCAGGTCATGGACAAATCGGTCATGGCCTCGCCTGGTACTGCGCGAGAGGAACACCAGGTATCTGGCGCCATTGTCAACCACCCATTGTGCCACGGCACGGCCCAAGCCCCCCAGTCCACCCACTAAAAGGTAGCCCATGTCTCCACGAAAGGAGATGGGCGACCTAGATTTCGAGACTGAGAGGTGAGACGTTTCTTTTGGCATCTCAATAGCAATCTTCCCCATGTGTTTACCTTCCTGCATTTTCTTGAACGCTTCAACGACATTTCCTGCTGCAAATGTGTGCATGGGCTCGACTGGGGGGATATGGTTGGGCGAGAACAACTCAGATATGCAATTCAAACATCTGTTCGAAACTCATGTCAACATATAGTGTTCGCTATCAGGGTTAGAATTGTGTTAACTCACTCTTTCACCATGGGCCGTGTCCTCGCAAGTGATAGAATATCCACGCCCACAAACGACCGGTTAGCAAGGAATCGGTCCATAGGCAACATCGCATGGCTCATGAAATCACGCTTGCCTATTTCGACCATTATCCCTCCCTCTGCCACGCAGTCCCACGATGCCAGCAGGAGATCACCAGCGAGAGAGTTGAGAACGAGATCAACTCCTCGCCCTTGAGTTCTTTCTAGCAGATTAGGGGCAAAGGAAGTGCTTCTTGAATCAAATATATGATCTGCTCCGATTGCAAACCTCTGGATGAGATAATCTCTCTTCTCTTGGTTACCAACGGTGGCGAAGATCTTTGTTTGTCAGCTCCTATACGAAGTATGATGAACGGGAGGGTGGCATAGCTTCACTGGACTTACCTCCACGCCAATCCTCTGGCAGATCATAATGGATGCATTACCAACTCCCCCAGCTGCGGAGTGAATTAACACGGACTAAAATCGTCAGCATATCCGAATCTAACCTCCAGGATTGAAAGCCGATACCTGTCCTTTGGATAGTCTCCCAACGTTCAACAGACAGTACGCCGCAGTAGCATATGCGCAGCAGACGGTGGCGGCCTGCTCCAACGAGAGACCGGTTGGTATTGGAGCTACTAGGGCCTCTGGGACAACTATGCGATTGCTGAGCACTGATGGATGCAGGAAGATCACCTTATCTCCCGGATGGAGTTGCGACACACTGGCCCCGACTCGTCGAATGAGACCGCTACCCTCAAAACCAAATCCGTCTTTTTCCGGAAGCATATTCAAGCCAATCATCAAATCCTGTCCCACGAGGTCAGTCTGCGTTGATATTCCATTCGATGGAGAAGTGCCGACGAACCCGGAAATTTAAACCGACATAATTGACATCAATCTCAACCTCATCGTTGCCGAGGGCGGGGATACTCTTTTCAACCCATTTAAGGGACTCCAGTATGCCCGGTTGCTCGATAGTGAGGGTTTTAGGGGCATCTGGTGTAGCATCCTCGAGTAGATTCTGTGAAAGATGACTCCAGCGGTACCTGGAGATATAAACCACGGCACCTCGGATGGCATACTCATAATCCAGCGGCTCCTCAGGGGATCGGAGCCGCTGCTGTTGGAATTTTCGGTAAACCTCTATGAGAGAACGATGAGAATCCCGGTCAAAGGCCTCCACTTCGACCGTGGCAAAGTCCATTTGATACTCCACTCGCATAGTTCGCGCGAACCCCAAAATCAACCCGTAGTTGGGTTTTTCACAGACCATTTGCAACGGGTGAGTGACCCACAAGATCCGCATCGAAGTGCAGGAGGAGAGATAGCTTTGGAGTTGTGAATACCCGTCCTGGGTAATGGAATACAAGAAAGGATCTTCCACGTCTAGGAGTGAAATGATGTCTTCGCCAATTGGCGGCGGGTCAGCGATGGTGCAAAAGCGAATAATAAACCCAGCAGCTGTCATCTCCTGGGCAAATTCAGTGACGAAGTGATGTTCCTTCGAATGGCAGAGAATGTTTACGTTACCCTCTTCAGTATGCTGGGATGGTGCAACCGAGGATATAATGGACGTCAAATGAGTATCTCGTTCTTCTGTCACCGTGTCAAAGCCCGCAAACCCGGCCTTTCGCAGTTCCTCGTCCCACCGTTCAACCGAGATATACGGAACGTCCACTCGATCATCATTATCGCCCATCCACCAGCCGGGAAGTATTCCCTAGGGAAGTCAGGAACTCCCGCACAACAATAGTACTAACAAGGCGAAAGGACATACCATGATATAGTCGATTGGCAGAAACTCTGCGAACATGTTAGTGTCAGCCCGATCCTGCTTTCTTCTAAGTGCTACTCACCTGTGCATATTTCTTCAATCAGCACGCGACCACCGGGCTTAAGGATCGATTTGATGTTGCCCAGTGTTTGTTCAATACTGCGGGTTAAATGGAGAACCTATCAAGGATGTCAGCATGGCATTTCTGAGGGTAAAACGTGAATAAACAGACATTTGACGCGATGACCAGATCGAAGGACTCGACATCTAAACCTTGCGCCGTTGGGGATTGGTTAATGTCCAGAACTGCAAACTCGACGGACCGATGATGCTTAAATCGTTCCTCGGCGGATGGAAGGAGATCCGAGGAAATATCAGTCCAGAGATACCGGGAATACTGCGGATCGCTACCGGGAGGATGAAGGCACTCTAGCACTTTGGCTGTCGTTGCACCAGTACCTGCACCAATTTCTAGGACGTGAAGGTCGGGTCGCCCATGTCCCAGCAGCTTTATGAATCCCTCATAGGTTCTAGATGAGCTCCAAACGCTGTATAGCCGGGATAGGGCCTTTTCCTTCATCAAAATAGTCAACGGAGAACAGTTCCCCTTTACTAACTCAACGCAACTTTTCAGGATTGTGAGGCTCAGTTCGGCGAGGGAGTCATAGAGCGGCGAGGCTACTCCAATTTCACGACGCAGACCGTCCAGAATGCGAGGCCAGTCTTCTCTAAGCACTTCCAATAATGGCCGGATCCCTGCGGAGACCACGGGGTCATCGTTGCCGAGAATGGCGGCCGATCTTGTGGTCACCCAGCGTTGGTACTTGCCGAGGTGCAGCGAGTCCGGTTCCAAGGAGCCAATGAGCCGTGCAGTTTCGATTATACACATGTCGAAGAACTGTTGTTCTGGCGAATACGTATCGCTCGGAAGGGGCTCCTTTGAACTTGCGGTTGTCAAGAGGTGTCGTCGAGGCAACAGGTCGATATCAGGCGCCCAAACAAGATGAGAACACAATTTCCGATCTTTATCCCCATCCAGGCTCTCATCCAGGGCCATAAATTCAAGGCCATCTATGGCCACCGCGACCTCGCCTCCATGCTGCGCAATCGTGGAGCTGGAATTTGTACCAGCAGTGGTCTTTGTCTCGGTAGCCTGGAGTAACAGTCTCGACCCTGTCTTTCCTACGAAGATATCTCGAATGAAGATGGGCAAGCCAACAGCGTTGTGTTTTCGTGCAAGGCCGTTGCACAGAGCAACTAATGCGAGCTGTAAACAGTGGTCGATGGTGGGGGCATCAACCGCACTTGGAGCATCAACTGCACCCTCGTCCCCGTCAATCAACAAGCTGGCAGTGGCGGAAGTTTGGATTGGATGAGCAGATATCTGTTGGAGACGTCTGAAGTGCGGTCCATATTCCAACCCATTTTCCTTGAGATGGCCATACCAGAGCTTAGATTCAACGTTTCGTGGAAAGGACGTAATATCTCGTGGTGAGCGCGAGACTGGTTCTGCCCGTGCTTGTCCAGTACAGTGTGTGGACCATGCACCTCTTCGGAGGCCTACGATGGAGAATTCATACCAGCCCGAGCCTAGATTTTCACCGTTGGATCGGACCGGGCGAAAGTTGGACACAATCTCCGTTGTTTCATGATCGTCGAGGATCAACGCCTTGCTCATGCGAAGGTTTCGTACGCGATACCTCTCGCACCCGGTGATTTGCCGAATTGCTTCACCCGCCATAACAATATATGCCGCGCTGGGGAATACTATAGTCCCTCCAATCTGATGCTCCGCAAGCCACGGAACATCGTCGAGGTGGAGCAAGTTCCTCCACGCAGGCTCGATTGGCGTTGAATCCACCCCCTGAGAACCCAAAAGCTCGTGATGTGAATTTTCGCGGAATCTCCAATCACGAGTTGTTCGACCCCCACATCGAACGACCCTGCCAGCACCCCACGGGTAAGGGTCGAGGTCAGTGAGAATTTTCCCATGACCATTGATTGCAGCAAAGTTGATAGGAAAGCCACTTAGAAATAGGTCTCCAACTGCCTGTAGAAGGGATGACTCTCGGTTCTGTCCTCGGACGACGCAGGACGCATACAACAGTTCTTGTCCTGCACCGGCCGATGTACTGAAGATGTCTCGTAGTGGTCCCTTGAGAGCCGAATGGGGGCCAATTTCCAGGAAGAAGTGCCTTGGGTTGTCTGAGTGGTCTCCCAGGACAATAGACTCAATGGCACTCCAGAAGAGAACCGGAAACGATATGTTCCGGCACCAATATAGGGCGTCGAGCTCCTGCGGATTCACAATCCGAGCTCCGGTTAGGGTGGAGTACATAGGAACCATCACAGGTCGCACTTCAATGTAGGACCAAATACTAGACTCGTATGCTTTGACAACGGGAGCCATCAGCTCTAAGTTTGAATTAGTTTTGCATGTACTTTTCGTCTGCCCGAGATTAGTGACAAGGTTGACTTACGCGAGTGATAAGCCCTATTGACAGAGAGCATTCGACAGAGAGCCTCTGGGTGATCTGACTTGATGTTCAGTAATACGGCTTCTATATGACGCTGTTCTCCCGACAGAGTCACGCTGTTTGGGCTGTTTTCGCAGGCGATGACAACCGTGTTCTGCAGATACGTTGCCACTTCCCCTCGGCTCAGTCCTACTGCCGCCATCGCCCCCAACTGGCCGAGATCTTCCACCAGCAAACCACGATAGTAGCTCAGAGCAGTGGCACATCGGCCAGTAATGGCCCCTGCCGCATATGCAGCTGCAATCTCGCCGCTCGAATGGCCGACAACTGACGCCGGCATAACTCCCCAGCGGGCTAGTAGGTTCACCAAGGCAATCTGCAACGCGCAGCAAAGAGTTTGCGAACGAGAGGGCATGTTGATAAGTTCAGTGTCAGGATCGACAAGTGCATCTAAAATAGGCTGTGAGTAATCGTGGTAGCTAGAGCCCTAGAACTGTGCAGTTACCTTCTAAGCTCCAGCGAGGGGGCCTCTCTAGGCCCTGCAATAGCCCATCTAGCAAACGTATATCATCCCGGAAGCTATCAAAGCGACTCATCAACTCTCTTCCCATCCCAGCCCACTGAGCACCTTGTCCAGTAAAAACGAATGTCACCACTGGGGGCGGACCGGCAATGGAACGTTTCACACCCGCCTTTGGTATGTCCCCAGAGATGGATTTGATAAGAAAGCCCCTGTGTGAAAGATGCTCACGGTGGGCACCGAGGGTATATGCAAGATCTTCCAGTCGATCCGGGTGCGACTCCATGTATCTGAAAAGGCTTTCTTCTCGAAGGAGAAGTGCTTCTTGGCTTTTCGCAGAGAACACCAGGAGTAAGTCACATGGTTCTCTCTCCATCTTATCGTGAAATGGTGATGTCCGCCGGGATGATGGAAAAGACTCTATAATCGCCTGAGACCGTGAGCGACTGTCTATATTTCCCGCATTTTTAGTATAGAAATGCTCACATGCGCATTTGAGCCGCCAATTCCAAAGTTGCTGATACTGATTCTCTCCTCTCGATCCTCTGGCCACGGGATTAGTCTTTGGGGTACACGAACACCCCATTCTTTCCAAGGAACTAGCGCCGGATTAGTTCAATGACTGTAACGGGAGCAAGGCAGTACTACTCACTCCGCGGGTTGGGGTTGTTAAAATGGATGTTTGGGGGTATCTGTCTATGTTCCAGACAGAGGATTGCTTTGATGAGACTGGTGAGGCCCGACGCTCCCTCGGAATGACCAAAGTTTGGCTTGACCTAGTAACAATATTAGCGCAAGGCCTTCTTCCTATTACGAGCCAACTGGGATTCAAGCACAGACCGATCCAATATAGGTCCCTTTAGGGAAGACCTTTGCCATTGCAGCGCATTCAATAGGGTCGCCTGCCAAGGTGCCTGTGCCGTGACACTCAACGAAGGGCGTTTGCGAGACATCGTGTATGGATGCTTTGTGGTACGCACCACGGATGAGGTTTTCCTGCGCCACTGCTGATGGTGTACTTATACCGTGACTTCTACCATCACAATTAACCATGGTTGACCGGATCACCGCTCTGATTTGATCTCCATCCCGTACTGCATCATCTAGACGCTTGATCAAAACAGCATTGACCGCTTCTCCTCTTCCATACCCATCGGCCGCAGCGTCGAAGGTTCTGCAGATTCCTGAAGGGGAGAGCACGCCCGTGTCTGCGGTGTGGAGAGCGATAGTCGGTGTAAGTATCAGATTGGTTCCGGCCACAACAGCTGCAGAACAATCTCCGGCGTTCAAAGCCTGGCAGGCCTGGTGCAATGCCACCAAGGATGACGAGCATCCGGTTTCAACTGTCATACTGCTTGGGATTTAGCACAAACACATGATCCAATCTACTAGATGGCACAGCGAGTGCGCTCAGTATCGAAGCAACTGACCTAGGACCGTTCCAATCAAATTCATAGGAGGCAAAATTCGCCAGTCCAAACGGTTTCCCACCCATCAGGTGGAACTTGCTTGTATTTTGGGCATCTTTGTTCACGATCTCTTCATAGTCTCCCCCAAATGTTCCGACAAAACAGCCGATGTCCTTCCCCCGCGATTCTACCAGCCCACCATTCTCGAGGCACTCCCATATGACCTGGAGCAAAATCTTCGCCTGGGGGTCAAACAGCGAGTGTTCTAGCCCCTCCAGGTCGAAGAAAGATGTGTCGATGGTTTCCAGATCTTCCCGGAGAAAATAACCATGCTGGACCCTTATCGAATGTGCTCCAGACTCACTATAGAACCCGTCTGCGTTATACCGAGACTTAGGAATACGGCATCGCCCGTCGCGCCCGTCAATCAACATCTGCCAGAACTCTGTAGCGGATCGCACATCTTCCGGAAGGCGCATCCCCATTCCGACAATGGCAATTTGCCCAGTGGTAGTATCATCCATATTGGATTCTTGACTTGCGGGAACTGGTGATGGATTTTTAACCATATTTCCGTTTGATAGTTTTTCATCTTTCATTTCTTTTCCCCAAGGATAACAATGGGATCATCCTAAACCAACCTTCCAATATTCCATATCGAAACATTGCTTTAAGTCAGGAGCAAGCCCCCTGCGGAAGTTTCCTGCAAGGAGGGATCTTGAGAATGTTGCTCTGCTTTTGTAGGCAAGGAGGTGGTATCGGGCATTTATCGCTGATAGAAAGCTAGCAGTATCTAGCTCAAAGACTAGGAACTAAAAGTGGCTTGAGAGTGAGAGAGATCGTGAAATTGAGGGTTTCCAGAGGAGGGAGCCCTTAGCTTGATTCGTTCCAGCGAGAGGAATCAATCGATCTATTCCCAACGCCCAAACACGATCCTTGCCGATCATGTAGACATGCAGATCGGTGTATATATTTTGGGACAAATAATCAACACTTTGGACTTGGTGTACTTATGTCGTGCTTCAGGACGATAAAGGCCAAGAAATCAGTTCGGCAATCTATTCCTTTCTCATCACTGGGTCCCCAATGGCGGCATTGTATTTCGGACCTTGTGCTCCCCTGATCTCCATCGGTGTCGGCTTTATGTTCTTCGAGCATCTTGCAAGATATCCCCATATTCGGTCTGCATTATGTGGTGTTAACATTCTGTGTGCTGGTCTTACTATGCGCCACCCACCAACACCAAGTCCACTTTTCAACTATATCGCAGGTCTTCTATCAATTATCCACATTGTCCGAACGATAGAAATTCTCTTTGTTTTCAACCCACAATCTATGAAACGTCTCAGGAAGATCGGCTCGTGTGCTTATGCCTGGGAGCCCCTTCCTCCATCTCTTAGCTTTCGGCGCTTAGTATGGATCGTGGACATACTTTCAAATCCCCGTTCCATTGGTTGGAGTCATGGCTATTCCCGGTATCTTCCTCCAAAATGTCAGATCCTTGACAAAAACACTGCTTGTCGTCCGTTGAAAGCCACCGGAATCCAGAAAATTGACTGTCGATATTTCCCATGGAATCAGTTGAGGCGACTCGTCGTCATATACCTGTGGTTCGATTTTTACCATGCTCTATTTGTCCATGGCCATGGACAGGCTGCGCAAAATGTCATTGATCAAACTGCAATCAAATTACTTGGAGAAGAGCTGACCTCAGCGATGAGCCAGACCCTGTATATCTGGCTAGCCCGTATCGCATGGGTGATCAGCGTCCACTTCTTCTTTGATGCCTGTCACGCCTTCATCACCCTAATCGCAGTTGGCATCTTCACCGAAAGCTGGCTGGGTACAGCTGGAGAACCGTGGGCATATCCCGCTCTCTTCGGAGGCTTCCGGCTATCGACGCCCAATTTAAAAGGTGGGAATCTCATGAAAGCAAATTCTTGAGTAGACCCTTGCTAAGTTAGATTTGTTGCTAGACTTCTGGGCGAACTGGTGGCATGACCTCCTACGGCGCCCATTTTGGTCCGTGGCCGGGTGGCTTTTCCCGTCAGACCGATGTAGGACACGATATTTCTGGGCTATTTTTCTAATGAGCGGTACTGCACATGGCGCCGGATCATACACGGCCTCTCAAGATGCGTTGCGTGCCTTGAAAGTGTGCGTTGGATTTTCTCTTCAACCAGTAGCTACGATTTACCAGCAGAAGAGTGTCCAGTGGCTCTACAAGGATCTTGGAACCCTATTTACAAGGCTGCTTATTGTGTGGATTATAGAAGCTGCATCATCGATCATATGGGTTCTTTGTATCGTTCCATGGCAGTTCGACGATCCTAGTCAGGAAGCGCCTTTCTCATTTCTTCGTCTCCCAGTTAGGATGTGGTGTATCTTGTCCCCTCTCACATCCCCTACCGGTCTATGCTAGTTCTCTGGGAGGGTGCTTCGGTTTTGATAAGGTGTCTTGTGGGAGTTAGTGGCTGATCTAGCGTAGACTTTCCTGATAATTCCTCAAACTCAGCCTTTATCAAACAAAGTATATATGTAATGTAAAATTTGATCGGGGTGAATGCAAAGATTGAGTAATGTTAATTGGTGACTATGAAGTTGTTAGTTCAGACATAGACAGTGACTCAAATACTACTTTTTATACCCATGCTCCCTTAACTACAGTCTCATTGAGAAGGCTATGCAGCATCAATATCGAGACAGGTTTGCGATAAATAGAACACGTTGTTCGCATTGGATCAAAACTGGGCTATAATTAGGAGTATGCATAGATACTGAACCGTCATCCTCGCACGCCCAAAGCCCAGGTTCAAGCCACAGCTTCTACCTATCATATGACCAATTCTTGAAGTAAACCTCTAGCAGTGTATGCATGGGCTTACATTGCAAGATTTCCGGTTGGCTTTCCAAGGCTCTATTTACGTTTTGCGTCCCATATGTCACCATGGCATCTTGTTTTCTGTTCCACCAAATCATGTCCTCTCCTAGTCGCTCACGTATATGCGGGGCAAGTTGAGTAACAAGATGCCCTTCAGACTTTGAAAACAATTCCACCCAATCGGAGATTTCCAAAACGCGGAGCGGTGGTGAAGCAAGTTGGCCAATGATGTTAAAAGTGGTTGACAGGCTGATATTTTGATCCGGATCCGGATGGATTAGATTGTACGCTTGGCCGATGTTCTCATTTGATAGGGAAATCTGCAGCGCAGCTGAGCAGACAAAGTCCACAGGGACAAAAAAGTTCCGCTGGGCAGGAGGATCAGGATATGCGCCTAGCTTGATGCAGGTCGACATCAATCGATTTACAGCATCTTTCGCATTTCCGACGCCTGTAACACTGTGCCCCAGTACAAATCCGGGCCGGTAGATTGTGAGAGGAAAGCCGTTTCCGATAACGTCCCAGCAAATGTTCTCAGCGACACACTTGCTGAGGGGATAGCCCCCGTGGTTCTGTGTTTGCTCGGAGCCGGCCATCGGTTTCTGATTCTCAGGAATAAATTCTTGGTTGCCAAGAAATCCGGCTGGACCGTACGCAGCCATGCTAGAGAAGTAATGGACAGACTTCAGACGCCGAGCGTTGGCAAAACCTATGACATGAACAAGGCCACGCACATTGACACTCCGGAGATCAGAATAAGGCAGGCCAAAGTTCACAGCAGCTGCAAGATGGAAAACAGTACTGCACTTTTCGGCCAACTGGGCGAACATTGCGACTTCTAGGCCAAGATCTCGTTTTGAGATATCGCCAGGGACCGCCCGCACCTTGTCACGGAAATTCATTGGAAGGCCAAATTTGTCCAACGCTGTTTCTAGTCGAGCCATTGCGGATGACTCGTCGGCAGATCGTATTAAGCAAATGACACATTGGACTTTAGGAAGTGCTGCTAGCATGCATAACAAGAACGCACCCACAAACCCTGTGGCCCCGGTCAAAAGTACATATCCTTCTGACCCTGAATGCCATTCTGGTATTGGTCCCGTAATGGGATAGATGTCCTGACCCAGCGTCAAATCCTGACCCGGGCTAGTATCATTATCGGATGAAGAACTCGTGTCTGCTTCCATGTTTGCATCTCCTGTCTGGTATTTAGCACGGAGAGCGCTCATTGTGACTTTCCCAAGGCCCCCAATGGTCCCTGCGTTAGAAATATCAACTAGGGACAGCTCCAGATTCAGGTGCCGCCGAAACCAGCTCCTGACCTCGATCATAACCAGAGATTCAATTACCAGGTTTTGTATTTCATCATCTTCCATATCATTGATGCTGGTGAGATGTGACCCGATCTCTTTGCCAAGCACTTTGGTGATTCGGTTCTCGATAAGCGGATCGCCTAGTATTTCAGGGCTACGCTGGATAGCCTCAACTAGCTCCTTGACATCTCCTTCCAATGTTGTGGTGGTCGTATCGTTCGATGAGATTATTTTTGTCCAGAGACTGTATCGAGCATCCGGGGTCCAAGGGGGAACTACATCGGGGTTGGACGGGCATCTCGTGGTCCCAAGCCCAGTGGCAATCTGGCCGGGCTGCAAAATAGCCAGCTCCAAGGCTTGGAGCAAATCATGCTCCTCGACTGTCTGCATCGATGCCGAGTGGGCTCGTTGGAGGAGCTTTGGCGCATACTCGTATGCAAACCCCACATTCTCCATAAGGCCGACATCAATCACACTAGCCACATGGCCCTGTTTTCGTCGATACTGGACGAAGGCATCCAGGAAGGAATTGGCAGCCGCGTAGTTGGCCTGGCCAGCGTTCCCACAAAGACCAGATAGGGAGCCAAAGCACACAAAGAAGTCCAGATCGCGACCAACAAGGGTCGTATGCAGATTCCATGTCCCTTCGACTTTTGGGGCCAACGCTGAGATCCACTGATTATGCGTCATCTTAGAGAAGAGCTGATCCTATATACAGCAGTTAGCTCACTCAAACTTGATACAAGGGGCCTTTGACCTACTCTGAGCACCATGGACATTTGAATAACACCTGCAATGCGATTCCCGCACGCCGAGACCGCACGCTTCACGTCGTCTAGGCTATCCACGCTTCCTCGGATCGTAGTCACCGAGCAACTCTGACTCTGGAGCTCCTTGAGGAATGATTTTGAATCTGATTCTTTCCCCGCCGATCGGCTTAGAAAGACCAAGTCTCGAGCTCCCTTCTCTACCATCCATGTGGCCACCATGCGTCCCAACCCTCCGAGTCCACCAACTAGGAGAAATGAGTCATGTGGAGAGAAGGAGACCGAAGAGAGACGGCAAGATATTGGTAGCACCGAAGAATCGTCCGGCATATTGATCACAATTTTGCCCATGTGCTTGCCCGTTTGCATAAGACCAAAGGCCTGGAAGATGTCGACCGCTTCGAAGAAGGTAACTGGCCGTATAGGCTTGAGCTTCCCTTCGGAAATATAGGCCATGGCCTCGTCCATTAAACTGTCGAGCGTTAACATCAGTTAAAGATACAGGACTTCCTCCGAACAGTTGCATACCTGCGAAACTCGGCCGGGTCTTCCTCCATGACCTGCTTTATATCAACCCCGGTGAAGGATCGGTTTCCGGCGAATAGTGACATATCCAATTGGGCATGGCCCAAAAGGTCCCGTTTCCCCAGCTCTATCATTCTCCCAAATTTGGCGACGCATTTCCAGGACAAATGCAGCAGTTCACCGGAAAGGGAATTCAATACCACGTCCACTCCACGATTATGAGTCTGCGCCATAAGCCCCTGGAAGAAAGACGGGCTCCGGGAGTCAAAAATATGGTCTCGGGGGATGTCAAAGGTGTCTATAAGATACTGCACTTTCTCCTCATTTCCGACGGTGACAAAGATCTACCTTCGGTCAGTTTCTGACTTTAACTTGAATTCAGGCTAGGTAAACATACCTCGGCGCCCAACATCTGACAGGTTTGAATCGCTGCAAGTCCCACACCACCGCATGCGGAATGTATTAATACGGACTGGCCTTGCTGGATCTTGCTGATATGTAGAAGGGAGTGTATAACAGTGCCATACACACATGCCATTGTGGCAGCATCGGCCAGGGAGAGGCCCTCTCGGAGAGGGGAGCAGTACTTCGCATCGATGATCTTTCGAGTGCAGAGAAGCCCGGTTCCCATAACTAGAACGGCTTCTCCCACGCGGACATCTTCAACAGAAGACCCGACTCGACGAACGAGACCAGTACCTTCGAGTCCAAACTCGCTCTTGTTACCCACGAACCCCATGGCCACCATCATGTCCTATAACAGTGGGTATCAGTAAACAATGTCAAAGTAACTGAAAATATTCTGGGTGAGCACGTACTCTGAAATTTAGCGAGACATACTTCATGTCAACCTCAATTTCATTGTCCTGCAATGGTCGTTGGTCTTGTTCACACCAGGCAAGCGAGCTCAATAGCCCGTATGTACCGATATCCAGGGCTTTGCCTCCATTGTTTGGGGGCATCGCGGCAACCAAAGACTCCCGAGTCGAAGTCCAGTTGGCTCGACTAACATAAACGACTCCTTGGCGCAATGCAAACTCGTAATCCGGGTCCACCCAAGGACAACTCCGTTGCCTGTGTACATGTTCAAGAACGCGAGCGACTGAAGTAGCCCCAATTGAATCAAACTTGTCGATCTCAAATGTGGTAAAATCTGGCATGACTTCATGTCTGATTGTCCGCGCGAAGCCCAGTACCAGGCCAAACCGCGGGTCATTGCATGACATTTGCGAGCTCTCGGTGATCCATAGAATCCTGGAGTGCGTCATTTGGGTAGTAAACAGTTGAAGCTGATGGAATCTGTCCCCAGACATATTCGAGAAGAATGGGCCTTCCAGATCAATCAAAGATACCACATCGGTTCCCGGAGGAATAGGCTGTCCCAAAGCAAGCCACGTCACAATGTAGCCTTTCTGGACTAGAATACGTTCCACACTCCGAGCCCAGGCTGTGATGGTGGAGAGATATAAAAGAGAGATGTGCCCCTGGTGGGCGACAGAGGTACGCGAGCGCCATAGAATCGCAGTGCTGGGTCGAAAGGGCGACGGGTCACTCGTTGTTATCTCGTCCCCTTCTTCAAGCTTCACTTCTTCGAGCATCGTCTTCCATTCCTTGGGAGAGACCAAATGGTTTCCATTATCACAAGGCTGCTGCACCCACCACATCGGAAAGATACCCATAATATAGGTCACCAAAGGAGTACTCGAACAAGGCTCTTGGATGAAAAGCCGACCACCGGGGGCGAGAAGAGCGTGAAGGTTGTGGAACGTAGAGGAGAGTGGTCTGTTTCCATCAAATACCTCCGATGTGATGATTAGGTCGTAGCTTCCTGTCTCGAATCCTTGATCCAAGATATTGTTGTCAGCGTCTAGCAAGATATAATCGATGTTGTGAACCCAGTCAAGTCTCTCCTTGGCCTGAGAAACGAGGTCTGGAGATATGTCGGTGACCGTGCATTTTTCATACATAGGTACGCCGTCTTTGCATGTGAGGCCGCGAAGAACCTGCATAGTGGTAAGCCCATTGCCTATCCCAACTGTGAGAACTCGCATCATCGGGTTGGAGTGACCAAGTAGCGAAAAGAATTCCCCACAGCCAGTGCTGATTGAGAGGAACGTGCTCAGAGCTTTGATGCTTTGATTCTCGTCTGTGATATCTTGCGGGCTGATTTTTTCTTGAATCAAATCAGCTGAAAGATCTGAAATTCTTCGCGCTAGGTTGCAGATCACATCTAGCTGGGGCATCGCCTGCTCCAGCTCTTGTATGCATTCGTTGAGTTTATCTTCCTGGCAGAGGGAATCTAGGCATAGCCCATTGCTCTTGTCCGGTGAAATGATATCAGCCTGTGCGCAGAGCCAAGCTTGATACCTTTTCAAATGAGAATCATTTGGGTGAGAGGGTCGAACTTTGGCTGCGGTATTCACGATCAAAATGCGTGTGAAGTTATCAAGCAGCTGCGCAGAGGAGGCTCGTAAAGCACCAGGAGAGAGTTGATCGGCCAGCGTAATTAGGTCGATGTGTGGCTTCCATTCCACTCGCGCAATCATAGAGCCGTTGTCGTTGGCGGCATCTATCTCTTCAACTGATACCAGCGTCGCGTTTTTCATCGAGAGGACAATCTCACCGTCCATGACTGCGATCGAATCTCCAGTTATTGATTGCGCAGACCCATGGCAAGATGCATCGAGGAATATTGAGCCACGGCCAGGTCGGATATCAACATTTTCTATCACCATCGGGATACCGAATGTTGAAAGATGACGAAGAATACCGCGGTTCATGGCAACGACAAGTAGCTGGAGGCTTTGGTCAATGACCGTTGGATGAAGAGCATATCGACTGCAGTGAGTTGCACCATCCTCTTCATTGTATTGGAGACTAGCAGATGCCTGACAGGTCGAGGTACTTGCAGATATATTCTGCAGGAGTCGGAATCTGGGGCCATAGACACCACCGCGCTTTTTTGCCGTTTTATACAATGCTCTAGAAGGAATGGACCGCGGATATGGATGGATCTCATGAGCATGGGAAGGTTTTCCCATCGCCGCCCTTGTCTGTCCAACACAGTGCTTTTTCCAAGTTCCGTTCTGGTATGCCATGATAGCAAACTCGTACCAGGTGGATTCAACATTGTCTGAGAGCTTCACCGGACGAAAATTGGTCAGTATTTCTGCGGCTTCATCTCCTCTCAGAACCAGCGGTGCTCTCATAAACATATTGCGAATAGTATACTCTTCCGATCCCGTTGTTTGCCGAATTGCCTCACCGACCATGGCAATGTAGCCAGCACATGGGAATATCACATCTTTCCCCATCACATGGTCCCACAGCCAAGGCACATGGCCCACATGCAGAAGTCTTCTCCACGAGGGCTCTATATCTGATGATTCCAGGCATCGAGAACCCAGAAGCTCGTGGGGAGGCTCTTTGCAGTTCTTCCACTGTCGAGCAAGCCGCGTCTCACTCCACGAGCAGTCTTCGTGTTGCCAAGGGTATGATGGTAAGTCTATCAGCACTTTGCCAGATGTTACATTTACCGCAGACAGATCAATTGGAGCACCTCCGACATAGAGCCGCCCCGCAGTTCTCAGAAGAGCTCGCCATTGTTGTTCGTTGCGAATCATGGTAGGGATATACGTTGACATCTGTTTAGGATCGTGCATGCGCAAAATCTGACGGAGCGGGCTTGATAGAGCCGAGTGCGGCCCAATCTCGACGAATATTTTCGCTCGCTGTGTGCTTTCTATCAGAACATTCATTGCTCCATTGAAAAGGACTGTCGACTGCAGGTTCTTGCGCCAGTATGCCGCATCTAAAGCGGATGGATCCGTGATAACGCCACCGGTGACAGTAGAATAGAGTGGCGTCATTCTGCTACCGTGGGACATAATCGGCGTAATGAAGCGTTCATATATGCTTCCAGGTTGCTGCATGCTCTCTGACAAGATGTTAGGATCCAGCCTCTCAGAAGGACATTTGACAACGTACCAGAATGATACGCAGTAGAGACTTTGAGTTGTTTGCAAAATGTATCTTGTCTTTTTGACAGAATGTCTTCCAAGACCGAGAGTAGAGTATCTTCATCTCCAGACAGCGTCACACTTGCTGGGCTGTTCTCACAGGCCACAGTCACTCCCTTTCGCAGATATTTTCTAACATCTTCGGCGGACATCCCAACAGCAGCCATGCCACCACGCTCTGTTGCCAGTTCTTTCACAGCCTTGCCCCGGAAATAAGACAAGGTGATGGCCACTTCAGCGCTAATTGCACCAGAACAGTATGCCGCGGCAATCTCTCCGCTCGAGTGGCCAATGACAGACGCTGGGTGAATTCCCCAGACGCGGAGAATATCAGTCAGCGCGATCTGGATAGCTGTACAGAGCGGCTGGCAAAATTCAGGTTCTGAGATGCTGCTCTCTTCATCGTCTTTCAAGAGCTCACCTAAAGCCCTAGTCAGAGTTTTAAGTCTTCATCTCACTAGCTGGGCAACGTTACCTTCAAGAGTCCACGAAGGAGGGTTTACCAGTTGCTTCAACGCTCGATCCATAGTTTGAATGCTCTTGAGAAAGCATGCAGATGTTGATAGTAATTCCCTGCCCATGCCGGCCCATTGCGCACCTTGCCCACTAAAGACAAAAGATATGCTGGATGGGGCTTCGTGGGACTGTTCGAAGTCCGATAACCCACCATTCTGGTCAAGAATCGCGAAGCCTCGATGCGCCATGTGCTCCCGTCTGATATTCAATGTATACGCCAAATTATTAGCGGCGGGCCGGTGCTGGGCGACATATTCATGAATGTTCTCTGTTCCTTTCTGGAGTGACTTTTTGGTCTTTGCGGACAACACCAAAAGCTGTGGAACTGCTGCAGAGAGTGAGCCATACGTTGGCAAGGCGGTTGAAGACGAAAACGATTCCATAATGACCTGGAAGCGTGTAAGTAGATGTGATCTAAAGTTTCGTCTAGTAGAAGAGAGGCCAGTACGTGAACGTTTGTCCCTCCGATTCCAAATGAGTTCACGCTGACTCGTTCAGATTTCCCGTCTGGCCAAGAGATGGGTTCTACAGGTACTTGCAAATTCGCCTCCTCAAAGGGAACTTGAATATGAAATGACCAGTCAGCGGGTCCTCGTCTTGATGAGATGTCTTTGCGTACTTTTTGGGTTTCTGTTCAAGAAATGCGCATTGGGCGGGATGATTCTCTTCTCCAGCGCAAGGGCAGACTTGATAATGCTGGTTAGCCCCGAGGCACCTTCAGAGTGCCCAACGTTGGGTTTGACCTTCAACATCATTAGCACTTTTGACGAATCTCAAGATAGCATATGGCCAGACTGACCGCGCCGATATATATACCGCCCTCGTTGAAGATCCTGGCGACAACACGCGTCTCTGCTGTATCGCCAGCAATCGTTCCAGTTCCGTGGCATTCGAAGAATGCAGTTTGAGACAGATTTTCGATGCCAGCCTTTAAATATGCGCGCCTAATAAGCCGTTCCTGAGCGTCCGACCCAGGCGTTGTGATAGTCGGTGTCTTCCCATCACAATTCACAGCGGTAGATCTGATGACAGCGCGGATAGGGTCGCCCTGCTGTATCGCATCTGCCAGTGGTTTAATATAGACGGCATTGATAGCCTCTCCCCTCCCGTAGCCGTCGGCAGCTGCATCAAAGGTCCGACAAAGGCCACTAGGCGAGAGGACCATGTTTTCCGAAATTGATATTGTCATAGTGGGTGCCAGGAGGAGATTTGATCCGGCAATGATAGCTGAAGAACATTCGCCGCTGTATAGAGCCTGGCAGGCCTCGTGCAGTCCAACCATAGAGGATGAACAGGCTGTCCGGTACGTGATACTGTGCAAACTTGCGTCAACAAAAGAGAAGTAGTTGGAGCTGGCTGCAAGTGGCTGCTCACCTGGGGCCCTGGAGGTCATATTCATACGACAGACGGTTCGAAATCGCAAAGTCCCCTGTGCACAAGGCGTGGGATCGGTCAATAGACTGGACATCTTTTGTCGATATCTCCAGCCAGTCTTCTCCGAAGACCCCGACAAAGCATCCGATATTGCTTCCTCTCCAGTTGGTCTGTCCACCACTCTCCATGCACTCCCACACTACCTCCAGCAATAATCGTTGCTGTGGGTCTAGCTTTGCCGCTTCCATCTGGCTCATGGAAAAAAATGATCGATCGATGTGGGCGATGTTATCCTGCAGAAAATATCCATGTCGTGTTTTCACTGTGCCGGGCGCGGAAGGACTGTAGAATGCATCGACGTTGTATCTAGTTCCTGGTACCTCACAGTGTCCATCCCGCTTGTTGACCAGCATCTCCCAGAATGAGTCTGCATTGTTCACTCCTCCCGGCAGTCGCATTGCCATGCCGACCACGGCAATCGGGAAAGGAACGGTATGGGAAGACAGCTGTTCGTTTATGTCCCCAGGTGACTGATGATCCAGGCACGGTGAAGCTGTACCATTAGTCGATGGAGGGACAACATCGTGCACTGGTTTCGGCAAGCCATCTGGAACGGTATCGGCGGTAATTCCTGACATCTTTCTGACTTTCCACCAAGAAAGTGTGTTGCAAATGCGTTTCAACTCTAGATCCTCACGAGCTCTAGCGCTGGCGTGATTTTGCGATGATTCTGAGAGCGATTTCTCTCAAGTCGGGAAACTTGAAAGCGAACTTCAGTCCCAATTTTGGCTGACGGAGAGGATTTGACAGTGAATGCCTATTGAATAACCCTGAATACGAACTATGTTCTGCCCATAAGTTCGCTTTCCCAATCCCTTACATGACCCACCCTAGATTTGATACAGCGCAGAAATCCTGACAAGCTTGCATTTGCTCTTTTTTCAATTGGGCTATCTTTTGCTCCTAATGGCTAAGTTTTGATCAAAAAAGTTGATCATTCTGCTGAACGTCATAAGCTCTGATATGTGTACATAAATTTAAGGACTACCTCTCCCTTTTGTGGCGGTCCTGCACCCGCCGGTATGCAGACGATCCGTTCTTCTCAAGCACGGAATTTAACCCCCTTACGTCGAGTTGAGCCTCCCATATTTATCTCACTTTTAAATGACAGGCTCCTTGCCGCTACAATGGCCGTGTTCTCTGACCGTTCAATCCTCTCTCACGAATTGCGACCTCGCCATGCGTTTTCTGCGACGCCTCTTTCCTTTAGTGGTGCTGTTGGTATCATCCTCCACCGCATTTTCAGACCAGGCCAACGATGCCCTCAGTCATATCTCTACTTTCTCTAAGATGCTTGACGAGAATCAAGATGCTGTCAATCGGTACAACGGCGGCATCGTGGCAGCTTCCCCTCTTGCACACGGAATGCTCAATATATGGACCTCGTTGAGGGAGGCCAATTCCAATCTCCAAGGTACCAAATTTACACCTCAGGAGTCTAGTGAGATTGTTGGCAACCTTACTGCTGCTAATGAGGCTTCTCTTAATGTGCTTGATGCGTACCGGGAAAAGGTTTGTTATATTGTTCTTTTTTCCAGGACAAAGAAATTCAAGTCATCTCATTGCTGATGTCCGCCCCTCTCTAGGCACCACTGCTTAACCAGGCCGGTGTAGGCTTCATGGTTCCAATTTTCATGCAAGCCTTGTACCGAGAAGCAGATGACTTTACAGTTGGGTTGAAGAAGCAGATGCCTCAAAAGTATGCGGCCTCAATGGATCAGATTACCGCCCGCCACAGGACAGCCTGGGATGAGACATTCCAATCGTACGAGTCAGCCAGCAAACCGAATCCATTGAACCATAAGAGGTTTTTCTCAATGGTGTCGCCAGTTCTTGGATTATTGATTTGAGTTTCGGGTTTTTGATCTCCGTGCATCTGGTGGACACAATATTCTTCTCAGAGAGCCAACAGTATTTATAACTAGTTATCTTCATGCCTGGGATTACCTAATTGGGGGGTTATTCAATTGAATAGCACTAGTTCCGGAGTAGCAGACAACGAAATAAAAATTGTGTAAATAAAAATTGTGTCACAACAATTAGATAACTTTCTACAAACGGACGAGAGGTTAGTCTCTAGAGCCGCTACTTACTGTTCACCGGCTGACTGTCATTGGATCAAGAACATTAGGGCCGATGCCTCAGGTCGTAAATTCTTTTTTGTGCCCTCCATTATTAACGCTCCTTTTTCTTTCCTCGTAGCCTCTTCTCACGCTGGAATCAATCTGCAATCATTTCAAATCGAGTTTTAGTACTGACCTTCGCCTCTGTTATTCTTATTTTCTCCACCTCAGAGTATATTGTATTGCTAGAAATTGCCACCTTGAAGTAACATTGACAACCCAGCTCTATATAACACGCAAATCGTCAAATTCACTTGGATCAGGCCATATTCTGTGTTGCCCTCTTACCGAAATTTTTTCCTTACAGTCGAGAATGCTGTGACACCATATACCGCACGCGAGAAGAAAGGATTGGAGCGTCATAAATGGTTCTCTGAAGAGAGGTCAGATTACCGGGCTTTACAAGCGACGAAGCCTACAACAGCTAGCTATGCATTGGCTGACAGCCCCGTCGCATTGCTGGCGTGGCTCTACGAGAAGCTTCACGACTGGTCTGATGGCTATCCCTGGACTGAGGAAGAAGTGTGTACGTGGGGTAGCATCTACTGGCTTAGTATAGCTGGACCGTAAGTTTTCCTTTCGTCGATATCTTCAAACAGTTCACAATTAAATTTAAAGCAGTAGAACCTCATTGCGAATATATAATGAGTCAACACACACGTGGAAGAACAGCACATCAAACAAGGTCAAACGAGCTCGGACGGGTGAGTGGATATATTTTGTCAAAATTGGATACAGTTATCTTCCAATGGAGTTGTGAATCGTTCCTAGTACCTGGATCAGAAAATCGTTTTTGATCGTCAGAATGGCCGTGGCGGGCATTTCTTTGCCTGGGAAGTCCAGAATCATTGATCAAAGACCTGCAGGATACGTTTCGAACTGCTGGGGAGCTTACGGGGTTATTACAGGTCACGATGCTATGAGAGGTAGAATTTTGTAAATTATCTAAATGAGAGAGTGTTTCATTTTTGCCGGCAAATGCCGGTATCCTTTGTATCATCGACCTTTATCTAGAGCAAAATGGGTCGACATGGAAAAAAACCAGACATACTGTTTTGAACTGCATGTCAGAAGAATTGGGGAATTTGGAGGAAGGGTCTAGTGTTTAGCCCATTGCATTCGGGGTCTTGGAAATCTAACTCTCTGTGTACAAGGAGTCTGAGGAACTCTCCAACTTTCACTGCGAAATGAGCATTAGGTTATTAGAAGCAGCATACCGAAAGTAGAAAATCTACCAGCTTCTGTTTTCATCTTCAGACAGAACCATGTGATAGCTCGGTGCTCAACTTAAACGTGTTCCCACGATATATATCTTGTTGAACTGTGAAGCCTTTCCGTGACCGAACATAATCGAACATAATGGTTGGTTAATCCAGGAATTACTAGACATGAGGGTTCCGGAACGGAATAATTCCATTACATACGATGGATATATTTTTAACATCCATGTACGACGGCGAAAGTTGTAGGCACACGCAATTAAATAGTTTAGTGGTGGAACCCATGAGAGTAGCGTATTCGTGGCCTGAGGTATCACAAATGCCTTGGGAAGCTTGCATGCAATCTTCTCCTTCGAGGGCAGCATCCTACCAACATCAATATGACTACAGTTTTTCCACCAGATTCTTCATTCATGATATAGCTTCAAGATCAGTACTTCAGTCGCTTCCTGAGACTACTCTCTATGCCTACGGTGGGCATGGGAGTGGTTGGTTGTCTTCTCTCCATTGATATCGACCCGTCTGCTATATCAGACTGCCATCTAGCCATCCCTATTTCAATAGATATTATTTAAAATATATCCGTTCATCTTGTGGTCTGAGTCTAAAGTTTCGCCGTCTCATGTACTCTTATCAGATGCGCCTTCAGATTCCCTAGCAGCAAGGGCCACCTTTGCGGCAGCATCGCCGGCACGTCGTCCAAAGACCGCACCAGAGGTTAGGCCACTACCTCCGGCGTAATTATTGTAGAAAAGACCACCCATCATCTCCCCCACGCAGAACACATTTGGAAGCGGCTTTCCTGTAGTGGATTGAATGAGGCGGGCATCCTTCGGATCGACGGCCAATCCTCCAAACGTGAATGTAATGCCACAGGATACCTTCACAGCCAGAAAGGGCGCCTTGTCAATCGCTAATGCCCAGTTTGACTTAGGTAGCTCCAGCTGTTTAGCATTCGATTGAGTTGAAACTCCATCCCGGATTGCCGGATTCCACTTCGCAGCTGGGTTCTCTCGACGGTGAGCATAGACGGCTTCATTATACTCCTTGAAGGTCGCCACAAACTGGTCAGGGTTTTGCAAGCCGCGTTGGGCGCACCTGTCGGCTAATTCCTCTAAGGTGTTGGCCGTGATACGTTCAACTCGCTCATCACGATATTCTTCCTCACGGAGCCAAGGACTAGTTTGCGCATCCCAAACCTGGAAAACGACGTGATCGGGTTGGGCCAAGATAGCCTTTCCAAAACGAGCGTAGGTATAGTTTCGGAAATCGACGCCCTCGTCAACAAATCGCTTTCCGTGGGCATTGAGCATCAGACCTAGGGGGTATCCGGACTTGGTGTATTCGTTCGAGGCTTCCCGATCTCCGGCATTGGCATCCGCATTAGCATCCCAAGCGACTGAATGACAGCCAGACCAGTTACCGGCTGGCTTAGCATCCAGCTCCCGGATTGCAAGTTCCAGGCAATCTCCTGTGTTGTATGGCGTACCTCGGACCATAGCCATATCCCAGCCTGGCCCCAAGTACTGGCATCGCATGCGGGGGTTGGCTTCAAAACCTCCAGCCGCGAAAATGAGGGCGTAAGCCTGGATTGTTCCCTCAACTCCTTCGTGGAGCACAGAGGCTTTGACCTGTCTAGCCTCTGCCGATACGCTTGGAATTGGAGAGGATTTTTGAAGATCAACACCAGTCAGAGCCGTCGACCAACATAGGGTGACACCATGGCGAAGAGCAGCCGCTTTGTAATCTTCGACGAGCCCCTTGCCACCATCTTGTGTCTTCAATGACAGCCCACCCCAGAAATGGTATCGATCCTTCAACTTGTACGCTTGGCGATTGAAGGAAAGTTGAAATCGGATCCCGTTCTTGGCAAGCCATTTAATCGTGGAATTCGAGTCGGAGATAAGAGTATGCGCAAGGAGGGGATCAGAACGGCCCATACATACGCGATGCATGTCATTGGCAAAGTCATCATTCGAGTAAGGACCGAGGTCGATTCGGCTTGCCAAATCTTGGTCGACATTGTTTACCACAGGGAGAAGATCCAAAAGTCCTCCGTGGACAGTACGATATGCACCAGCCGTGAAGTATGTGTTGCCCCCGGCCCATTCCTCTGGGCATTTATCAATCAGAATGACCGACTGCGCCCCGGATTGAACTGCGGAAACAGCCGCAGAGAACCCCGCATTGCCGCTACCCACAATTAAGACATCGCATTCGCTTGGGAAGGCCATTCTGAGCAGTAAAAAGAAGTGGGATCTGTTTGAAAGATATGAAAAATGGGTTAGATAAAAGAAACGTGATTTCCAATGATAGTTATGGAAGTCAAAAACTCCTAAACAATCATCCACAATCAACGAAGTGATCAACCGGCAGCGGAGAGTTATCCTCCGGCATATTGAATGGGCTTAATTGCCCGCTTTCGGATATAGTGTTGCTTCCCTACCAACGGCCATTTGAATAGAAGGGATGCACGGAGGTCGACTCCGAAATATCATAGCCGGAACTATCGGCCTCTAGCCAGTTACAGAAAGAGATAGTTGCAAACCAGCTTCATCAACTCGCACTTTTGTTGATTCTGAGCCCCCGAGTGCATATTCTCCGAATTGGGGGTTGACTATTCATGATCGCACAGAAAGCCGAAGTCAACCTAATGCATATAACCCTGTCCGAGTCCATTTGATTGGTTCAAGAAATATTGCGCACCCTATGCCCTATGCCCTACATATCTCTAGTCAGTTCCCTGTGAGGTGTGCGCGTTCATGACAAGCCATTAAGCAATTGAGATGAGGTACGTCAATAGTTGACGAATATCTGGTAGTCTATGCAAGTATTGATTGGCCAAAAATTGATTCCTCAATTCTGTCTCGTGATCATTCAATCAAGATATTTGAGTCATGATGAATGTTTTTGACAGATATAGCCGGTCAATTTTTGTGTCCTCTTTAAGTTACCTTTTTCTAGATACTGTAGTGGTGGAACCCGTGACAGTAGCGTATTCGTGGCCTGAGGTATCACAAATGCTTCAGGAAGCCTTCTTGCAGTCTTCTCCTTCGAGAGAGAGCATCCTAGCATCATCAATATAACTACAGCTTTTCCACCAGGTTCTTCATTCATGATATAGCTTCAAGATCAGTACTTCAGTCGCTTCCTGAGACTCCTCTCTATGCCTACGGTGGGCATGGGAGTGGTTGGTTGTCTTCTTTCTATTGATATCGACCCGTCTGCTATATCAGACTGCCATCGAGCCATCCCCATTTCAATACGTATTGTCTGTGTCTCACTAAAGCTCTGGTATGAACGTGCAGGAGAACACTCAGTGGTGAGAGAACTATATGATTACGGTGGTTGAGTCAATCGAGTTCCGGTGTAGTTCATTTTCTATAATTTCCATTCTCCTGCCTTCGCATTTTATGGTTCTGAAGATTAAGCATAACCAGAGGCTCCACTTTAGTGCAAACAATATAAACCGTGTCAGACCCACTCCGTGTATTGTTCAGCTGAACAGCTCAATGCCCAAGATCGCTGCCCCATTGTGGAAACACCCCTGAGAACAAACTCTGTGCCTCCAGGCTGCCTCCGAAGGAAGTAGCCAACAATGAGCATTCGTAAGACGTTGAGAAAATGGATAAACAAGCCAGAAACGTCACAACAAAATGACTATTCGTTCGCTCCGACCGCAAAGCCAGACCCGTCGTCCCCAGCCTCTATCGAATCAACCCCTGAAAAATTAGCTTCAGCCAGCTCAGTCAATACCAAGCCACCTTCGTCGTCCGTGAGTCACTCCGATGTTGGACCTACGGATATCCCTCCCAAGGACCTGGACCTCTGGACACTGGCCTACGAGAAATTGGAACAGCGCGACCAGGAGTTGATGCATATGTACAAGCAATGCTTAGGCTTATCGCTGCAGGATACGAGCATCGCAGATCTCTCTAGTTCCAAGTCTGTAAGCCTAGTCGTGGATAGGCTATTAGACGATCGCGAGAAGAAACGGTGGCACTTGTCAGTCCTGGGAAAAGATATCGAAGTTCGAAAACAAGTTGAGAAGCTACAAAAGTTTATCCTGTGGTCCGATCCACTGGTTAAGGATGCCCTCAGTGCCCAGCCATATGCTGCACTAGCATGGACTGGCGTCTCATTATTTGTACCGGTATGATTAACTTCCATTGAATGCGAATTAATAACTAAAACCGGTGACAGCTTTTGGCCAGTGGCATGACTGCTAACGCAGATATGCTTGAAGGCTTCAACAAGATTGATGAATTGCAAATTTACTGGTACCACTGCGCTCGAGTGTATCTACCAAGATATCCCTCCCTGGCGGAGCACATATCCAATCTCTACTCCCATATCATTGAATACCAAGCTCTAGCTATCTGTCATTTGTCCAAAAAGCAGCCCTCACGTGGCTGGAGCGATGTGGCCGGCCAGAATGACTGGAATGGAAAGGTGGCTAAAATTGAAGGGCTTAGTACCCATTGCAATAAGCTGATTAAGCCGTTCGAAGCTGAATGGATACAAAAGCTCCAATACCAAGAGCTTGAATTGATGAAGCAATCACGAGACTCTGGAAAAAACACAAGACCTTTTCAAGGAGACTCAAAACCAGCAACTCGCTCTTTTCGAGGAGAAGAAGCAAAAAGAGCGTATGGAAAAGTTGGCTTCTAGTTACGAGGAAGATAAAAACTTCCCTAAGGAAAAAACTCCAGGTACTTGCAACTGGCTTATTCAAAATGAGACTTTCTGCAAATGGCGAGACTCGCTAGAATTGAATGTGCTTCGGGTTTCAGCGAGTCCTGGATGTGGAAAATCAGTCCTGTCGCGGGCGCTCATTGATCTACTTCAGCTATCTACGAACCTCACGACGACAACTATATGTTACTTCTTCTTCAAAGACGGAATTTCGAGCCGTGTCCATGCCGCCGATGTTTTGCGTGCTATCCTGCATCAAACCTTTATGCAGAATCGCACATCAAATGCCATCAAAACTGCGGTTTCAAATTACGACGACTTCAAGGACTCTTACCTCTCAAGCTTTCCTAAATTGTGGAGCACGCTTATCAACCATGTCGAGTCGCCGCACTCCGGAAATTTAGTTTGCGTCGTTGATGCTCTAGACGAGTGCAAAATGGATGAGAGAAAGCTGTTCATTGACCACTTGAAGGCATTTTATCGTGACGCAAAGTTCCCACATAAACTCAAATTTTTGGTCACCACTCGTCCCTACGTCAAAATCGAGTCTCTGTTTTGGGATGTATTGGAAAACACCTCCTTTGCGCACGTTGAGGGCGATCGCTTGTCCACTGAGATCAGGGAGGACATCAATATGGTCATCGATGCGAGAGTGAAAGAGATGAAGCCGATTTTCAGAGACAATGGACCGAAGATCGCCAGTCAATTGAGAGCCATGGAAAATGGTACCTACCTTTGGTTGCATCTTGTCCTCGATATCATTGAGAAATCACCAGAGCTATACACGAGGCTAGATGAGGTTCAAGACCTGTTTTCAAGTCTGCCACGCGATGTTTCGGACGCATATGACCTTATTTTGAAAAAGGTCGAGCATCCTCAACCGGCGGAGGCTCTTCTCCAACTCATGTCAGTTGCAGAAAGACCGTTGACTTTGGTGGAAGCAAACTCCGCATTGGCATTGACGCTCGTTCTGCAAAAGCAACCATCAATCTCTTTTGAGGGCTTGAAAAGCAAGTTGTGGGGAGGTGATGTTTTTGAGGCAACTATGAAAAGCATATGTGGCCTTTTCGTCACCGTATACCACGGAAGGCTGTTTTTCATTCATCAAACAGCACGGGAGTTTTTAACTTCCGCAACACCGAGTGGAGAGTGGAAAGGTCGATTGAATGTGACCAATGCCCACAGAACAATGTCCATTGTGTGTCTCTCATATCTGCGCTATGTGTACCTATCAAAACTTGACATCAATTGTCTTTCGGACTTCGAGACGTTGATAGACGAGTTTCCACTGGCGATTTACAGTGCATGGTTCTGGACGGATCACGCAAGGCTTGTTGACCATGAGAGCATCATTCAAAACCGAAGTTTGGAGATGCTTCAGCAAACCGAGTTCACAAAGATGTGGCCAACCCTCATAACTGCTATTCGTATTTGGCATCAAAGCCCAGCGACCAAAGCAAGCTTTGATGGTGCCTCTGGAGCTCGGCAAAACAAGCTCAATAACAACATGCGGAAGCAATTCGCCACGGACAAGGTGAAGCATCGGGCTCCAGGGAAGGAAGCACCTTTGTACATCGCCTCGGCAGCAGGGATGCAAAACGTTGTACATTTATTATTGAAAGCGGATGAGAAACCCGTACCAGGGAAATATTTGGGTGCCCTCGAGGTCGCCGCGCTGAATGGTCAAAAAGCGGTTGTGGAGAGCCTACTAATCTCGGAACTTATGATGGCTACCCCAAGAGAATATCTGGCTCTCGCCCTTAAAAATGCCTCTCGTGAGGGTCACGACGAGATCGTGGAGCTACTTTTGCATCATAGAGCTCCTACCAACGCTGAGAGATTCGGCTATGGCACAACACTTTAGGTGCCCTTGCATACAGAACATATAAGAATTGTTGAGCTTTTAATCAAATATGCAACAGGAAGTTTACCGAACAGTTCCCTTCAGCATGTCTACCGCGTATGACTGTCCGAGAAATGATTAGAGGTCAATAAGACGGACCCAATGGCATCAAATCGGATGGGTTGCGTATTTTTGACATTTCCACACTATATACACATAGTCAACCCTTTTCAATAATTGCATATCCTAAGGAATCAATTTAGGCTGATGGGTATCTATTAGGGCAAAAAATGAGTAGGCAGGTGCGATTTGTCAACTTCTGTATTATATCCGACCAATTGGAGATATCAATGACTCTGTATTTCATTACCCTTCCTTCTCGCTAACTAACGTATTTCATATGCGAGCCGCCCACCCCAAAATACCATAGTAAATGCCATATATTCCCCACTTATATCTCAACAGCCACGTCTTAATTATATTTCATTGTTTACCGATAGCTATTGATAAGACGTATTAGCACTGTGCTTCAATTTCAAGGAAATCAAAAGGCCATATTATCCTCATTTCAAAAATTACTGAAAATTACACTGCTATAAGCTATGAATATATATCTCTCAATCACGAAGTCATAGAAGTTCTCCAATCTCCATAAAGAGGCTAGATATCACCTGGAAAACATTCTGATAAGAAGAAAAATACTCATAGGCCATGGTTGTTGAGATATAAAGCTGTAATTTATCGCATTTACTATGGTGTTTTGGGGTGGGCGGCTCGCTTGGGTGGGCGGCTCGCATGTGAAATACGTTATTTATTGGGCGACTTCTAATTACATAATGAGTCCTCGGATATAGTTATATACCCGAGGCATTCGGACCATTTATAGATCCGGTTTTATGCAGTATTTGTAAGGTAATGCCAACATCTCTAGTTAAATTAACATTAACGTTAGTCAGCTGATAAGGCGGGCCCCGCCGCCGGTCGATGATACAATCCATGCGGAGAAGCTCGAATCTGTCTTTCTCTTCTTCCATCACTCGAGATGAGGGAGAAAGACATGCCGTACTCAGAGACGACCCCTCTGCTAGAGGTCCATGTCGCTCCTCAGCGGCATCGATACCCACATCATGCCCTCCGTCGAGCTTGTACTATCTCCCTTGCAGCTTTGCTTGTTTTGGCAGGAACTCTGTTCCTGATTCCCATCGCCATTCTGCCTCGAGAGCATGGCTCAATTTGGTCATACCTCCCGTGGTCTCACCCAATCCCTCACGATGCATGGCCAGAAAGCTATGGCCTTCCCTACGATCAGCTCCAGCAGATCCTCCTCAATGTTCCATCTGCAGCCAAGGCTCGTGAGTGGAGCAACTACTATACTGCGGGACCACACTTGGCGGGTAAGAACCTGTCCCAAGCTCTTTGGACTATGGAGAAGTGGAAAGAGTTTGGTGTCGAGGATACCAGCCTCGCCGCATATGACATTTACATCAATTACCCGGTTGATCACCGTCTGGCTCTACTGAACCAGTCTGATGGGAAGACCGAGGTTACCTTCGAGGCTACATTGGAGGAAGATGTCTTGGAAGAGGATCCCACCTCCGGTCTGCCTGACCGTGTCCCGGTCTTCCATGGCTATTCTGCTACCGGCAATGTGACCGCCCAGTATGTGTATGTCAACTTCGGCACATACGCGGACTTCGAGGACCTCGTCAATTCCAACATCACCTTAGAGGGCAAGATTGCTATTGCCAAGTATGGCCGCAACTTCCGTGGCTTGAAGGTGAAGCGTGCTCAGGAACTCGGAATGGTTGGTATTGTCATCTACTCTGATCCTCAAGAAGACGGAGAGATCACCGAAGAAAATGGCTACGAGGCTTATCCCAATGGACCGGCCCGAAACCCAAGTGCTATCCAGAGAGGTAGCACTCAATTCTTGAGTATGGACAACTCTCCTATACTGACATTGAAAAGCTAACTCGAGTAAAAGGTATCCTTCCTGGTGACCCCACAACCCCGGGCTACCCATCGAAGCCTGGATGTGAACGGCAGGATCCGTATAACTCCATTCCTTCAATCCCATCTCTGCCCATCTCTTACAAGGAGGCGTTGCCTTTCTTGAAGGCCCTCAACGGGCACGGTCCCAAGGCGTCCGACTACAATGAGTGGTGGCAGGGCGGTGGTCTTGGCTACAAGGGCGTCGAATACAACATTGGACCCTCACCCGAAAATGTAGTCATCAACCTCCACAACCACCAGGATTATGTGACCACCCCATTGTGGAACGTCATTGGCGTAATCAAGGGTCACATCCCAGACGAGGTCGTAATCCTGGGTAACCACCGTGACGCATGGGTAGCCGGTGGTGCTGGTGATCCAAACAGTGGATCTGCTGCCCTCAATGAAGTTGTTCGCAGCTTTGGTGAGGCTCTCAAGGCCGGATGGAAGCCATTGCGCACTATTGTCTTTGCAAGCTGGGATGGCGAGGAATATGGCTTGCTAGGCTCCACCGAATGGGTTGAGGAATATCTCCCCTGGCTCTCCGAAGCTAACATTGCGTACTTGAACGTCGATGTGGCTGCCGCTGGCACTATCTTCGAGCCCCGAGCCAGTCCCCTCCTGAACAAGGTCATCAATGATGTCACCGGCCTGGTACAGTCCCCCAACCAGACCGTTCGAGGCCAGACAGTCCGCGATGTGTGGAGCGGCAAGATTGCAACAATGGGCAGCGGCAGTGATTTCACTGCCTTCCAGGATTTCGCCGGTGTTGCCAGTCTTGACTTCGGCTTTGGTCGTGGGAAGAACGACCCGGTATACCACTACCATTCGAACTACGACAGCTTCGCGTGGATGGACAAGTATGGTGACCGAGGCTTCCTGTACCATCAAGCCTGCACACAGCTCTGGGCTCTGGCCGCCGCGCAGTTGGTGGAATCCCCTCTGCTTGCGCTGAACGCCACCGACTATGCTTCTGGATTGGGGTCCTACCTGAACCACATTAAGCCCTCGGCGGACAACCTCCCTGGGAACACAGGATTCCACTTCGCGCCTCTGGATAGAGCCATTCTGGAGTTCCAGGAAGCCGCAAAGGCTTTCGACGCGTATTCCGCTGACTTGTCATCCCAGCTTAGTGAAGATGTGCCATGGTATCACTGGTGGAAGAAGGTGAGACTGTGGTTCCAGATTCGGGCTACCAACAAGAAATACAAGAGCATTGAACAAGCCTTCTTGTACCAGCCCGGTCTGGATGGCCGTGAGTGGTTCAAGCACGTTGTGTTTGCCCCTGGTATCTGGACTGGTTATGCTGGAGCTACTTACCCTGGCTTGGTGGAGAGTCTTGAAGCCGGAGATGTGGAGAACGCCAAGGTATGTTCTGATCTAATACCCCTTCGTTCGGGCTTTACTAACATCTGCGGTTTAGAAATGGGGCTCTATCATTCTGGGACGGATCGAGGCGGCGACTAAGTTGTTGCAGTAGATAGGCCATGGTCTCTTGTCGTCAAAATTGAACACAGGGTATACAGCTGGCTTGATTCTTGTATCTTGCACAAGCAAGTACAAAAGAAGCCAATATAAGCATTTTATCTGAGCGCCGATTGGCTACATGAAAACTATTAGGGACATCAAGTATAATCATGTTTTATTTGTCTGTGGTGAGCATACACGGCATCCAAGGCATATAGACTAGACAAATAAATGCCTCAGATTAAAACCACAAAAAAAGAAAAAAAAAAGGCTCCAAATGTACATGTAAGATATATCCATCTTCGATCTATAAAAGTTATGCTATGCGCACATCTACCCCAGACTGCGTCATCTGACTAATCAGTGGCATGACCGCCGACATTTAGAGATCAATCTTACAGCTCTAGTCCTCTCCTCTTTCTACCTTTACATCACATACAAGCCCCAGAAAGAACCCGACAATCGGCGCCAATCCTACAAGATGGTAAGTCTCACCCCAAAGCCCCCCATCCGGCATCCAGCATCCACCCACCGTCACATCCAACCAAAACACCCGACCCAAAACATCACACCACTACCCAATAACCAAACCCAAACTAACAACCAACCAACCAAATTTAGACCCTCCCAACAACTTCGGCAATAACCCTCTCCCTCCTAACCTCCCTAGGCGGCGCAATCGGGTACGCCCGCACTGGCTCGATCCCAAGCATAGCAGCAGGCGTCTCAGTAGGCTTCGTCTACCTCCTCGCATTCCTGCGCCTGCGCGCAGGCCAATCCTACGGCGAGGAGTTGGGATTGCTGGCTTCGACTGTGTTGGGTGGTAGCTCTATTCCGCGTGTTATTAAGACCGGGGGCAAGCCTGTTCCGCTGGGATTGTCTGTTTTGGCTACTTATGGACTTGTTATCTTTGGGTTGGCTTTCCGGGAGAAGAGGGCTGTTTGAGGGGATTATTTGATATTTTGAGGAAAGAGTAAAGTGGATATGGGATTTAGTTGATGAGGTGGGGATTGCGAGGTTGATATGATCTATTTCGCTTGGATGCTGTGCTGTTGAGGTCTTTCGTCCGAGTGGGTGCGCATATATACTCCCGTGTCAATCTGATATCAGTTGTGCCGCTATACGTGTTAATCAAAATTCCGTACTACAAAATACAAACTGCATGTGAATACAAGTCTACTGTACACACCATGACAGAAATCAAATCCATTGTGTAGGTAAGAATAGCCCACAAAACCCAGTCCAGAACGCCCAAACGGGAATGTAATCCCTACCTCGAGATCGAGAGAAACGCTAAAGACTTACGTCGAGAGTAAATGGCATTGTCACACCTGGAGGCATGCACATCAAACCAAACGGGATAGGGCCAGGGTTACACATCGGAGAGTGTAAAATGAACAAGGGAGAAAAAGAAGCAACGAAGGGCAGAGAACACGTACTGAGGCTGGTCGAGGTGGTAAGTTGATTCACCCCCTTCAAGACGATAGTTCCTCAGATTAGATCAGACATGATCCCCCATAAGGTCCTTGCACACGAGAGACTCGAAGGTGTTGCCCTCAATGTCTTTATTTCCTTTCCAGTTTCGTTTTCTGAATGTTTTTCATTTTCGTATGGCTGTGAATTGAACTCAGAACTCACCAGTACTGACGTCTCCTCGGGTAATCTTGTCTTGTCGGAAAAGAAGATGGGATGGTGAGAGGACTGGCCAGAACTACTGATTCAAAATTGGATCAGGGACTGATAACAGATAACAACGGGATGCCATGGGGACACCGGGAAATCACCGGCAAGTGAAACGCTCATGTGTAGATAGCTAGAATTGTTTGATATGTGTCGAACTTAGCTGAGTCCGTGATCCATCACTTGCAAACGCCACGGGAGGGACAATGCAGAATCTAACGGGCCGGATCGAGCACTGTGTCGGACGTTTGGATGGCTCCGACAACTACGGCGGGGGGACCTCGCCGAGGACGGTTTGGGCCGTGGTATCTGGAACGAATGCATACCGGGGAAGCTCGGCCATCCTCTCTTCTGGGCTGATAGTTTCATGGGAGTAAATCATGTGACCCGATGGCTTCGACTTGTCTTTCTTGGCTGGCTTTTCAACCCCCTCTGTCGGTTTGGAAGCCGCTGCGGCATTCGCTGCTCCTGAAATCAGATCGTCAACAGACTGGGAGACTGTTCCATCTCCATTATAGGCTGGAGTTGCCTGTGAATGCGGGACATGACCCATGTGCATCTGTTGCATTTGGTGCGCGTTGACCGTAGGTGCGCCGAATGTGGGACGTTGAGGGAGGTTCGAGGCAGTTGGCAAGGCACTCGGTCTGTGTTCGGGGGTGTAGGTTGCTGAGGGAAGGATGGAGGAGTTCCATAAGTTGGGGGCTGTCCAGGAATCGTGGGGAATGGCTGTGGGTACCCGTTCGGCATGTAAGGTTGCGGCACAGGCATGTCAAGCGTCTGGTTTCCGTTGGCCGGGTAAGGTTGGAATTGACCGGGGGTGGGTCTGAGGGAAGGAAAACGCGGGAGCGGCAGCGGCACCGCCATAGGCCGGAGTGAAAGACTGTTGCTGATCCAGAGCGGGAGCGGCGGCGGCCTGAGGAGATTGCGCCTGTATCGCTGTCAGTTCCAAGGCCATGCTAGCTTGGACGGAATAACTTACGAATCCAGTGGGCGTCGCCGACTGTCCAGCACTGGTGGGGGTTACATCACCGCTGCTACCTCCAGCAAGCGCCTCAGCGCGCTTGGCCCTGTGTTCAGCCAATCGCTTCTTAAGATCCGAAGCAGCCTCAAGCTTGGGTTTCTTGGCCGGCTGTCCATTAGCGGAAGCGCCAGCAGGAGGGTTTCCAGTCACGGCTTGTCGCTCCACCTCGGCCTGCTGGAATTGTGTGGCAACACGCTGCTGGTGAGCCTTGAGCACATCCTCGGGGATACCCTCCATGCCGAAGATTTCCACATCGAGGCCCATTCGGTTGGGCAGCGCGTTGTCCACCTCGGTAAGTTGTTCCTTGTGAACTTGACTCAGATGGACAGACAGGCCTGGCCGCGTGTATCATTAGCATTGGTTTGATGCGGAGAAGAGGAGGGGTGGATGGTATCTCAATGAGATCCACTTACCTCCTGCGGTGTTCAATCGGCGCTGGCATCGGTCACACTTGAAGTGCTTGGCTTTCTGATGCGAAATGAGGATCTTGAGGTCGTCAAAGTCGCGCTCGCAGTAGTAGCACCACGGACGAGCGAGAAGCTCTTCGAGCGAGGGGCCACGTCTTTTCTTGCCCATGATGGCTGTGCGTGTTGAGTCGAGAAGAAGACGCGATTGCGGGGTGAGATAAAGATGTTGCTCCTGGAGCGGTGTCGCAAATCGGCAGCTTGAGATGATGCATTCAGCCAAGAGAGATCACGTGTGATAATAGGGTCACGTGCGATAACGTGATCTATATACTTCCAATGATGAAGCGGTGTTCGACGTTCGCCTCAGTTCGTTGTATCTCTTCAGCTTGTTGGAAGTTCATTTGCTGCAGTATTCCTTGTTGTGTTAAGCTTTGTCTACGACAACTATTCTAGACACATTTTGGCTCCCTACTGTAGACCAGACCCACTACACTAATTTCCATGTCTGTGACTTGATTAACTATAAATGGGAGAAAAAAGTAATCGTACAACATCTGAATTTGCTAGAATACATGAGCTGGTGCCCCCGTGGGGTTGCCAGCAACTCAATAATGTATCTGATCTTCGCGCTCTCAGCCCACTCCCCCAGGAGGTCCAAGACCACAGGGAATCACCTCCATCACAGTTCATCAACCGCGTGCCATGTCCATTCACGAGGACAAAACACCAAACAGAGACGACAAACCGAGGCAGAAGCGACTCCCCGCGGCCTCAGACCAATCCAGAGGCGTGCCAAGAAAGAAACAGCGAACAATCAGTGGTGTTAAGGCGGTCCCCAGTCTCTTTGTCCCACCCGTGTCTAAAGTGAGAAGTATGTGAAGAAGGTTTCCATTGTAGCTTCACAGGTGAGAGGGAGGGGGACCGAGGATCACCTCAACGAGCGGACCTGCCTTCAATGTCGGGGATCCCGCGGATCATGTGGACCCGGGATGGAACCCATCCCGTAAGGAAGGTACGGGAATGGCGCGTACTGGGCCGGCATGGGTTGCCCCAACTGCGCCATAGGCGCAACAGGTGCAGCAGCGTAAGGGTTTACAGGGCCGTGGCCGTAGTGAGGCACACCCATAGGAGGGAGGGTGGGCATTGGCTGCTGCGCCTGTACGCTAACAATTGAAGGCAGGCCGCCTGGCCCCTTGGGAGCCAAGTTGCCGGCGAGCGGCGCGAGAGATGGCGACCGCTTACGGCGGCCGAGGGGCTTGGGGGGCTCCTGAGTGCTGTCCCCGTCGACGGTGCGGTCTTGCTCGATTTGGGCCTTGGACCGCTTTGGATTGCGGATCCGCCCCTCGCGGTTGAATCGGTCCCAGTGATCCAGCATCGCCTTTGTCCGCTTTGGATTCTTTGAGTTGGCGATCTTGACACGCCGGGCCTCCTCAATGGCCTCGGCAGACATGGCCTCCTTCTTGCTCGATGATGGGGCGTCGACAGGACTTTCAGTGCGAGGTTCAATGGCGGGGAACGAGGTCTCCGGTGGGATCGAGGTGGCTAGGGTGCTTGCGCCGCGTCGACCACGGCCACGGGTGGAGGTTTGAGGAGTTGGGGTGACCTCGAAGGTGGCCCGAGTGGAAGCGAGGCGTCCAGCGCCACGACCGCGACCACGTCCGCGCCCACGTCCAGGTCCAGAGCCTCGGCGAGGAGTAGAGTCAAATTGGATGGATTCGCCAGTAAGGCGCTTGCCGCCACGGCCTCTGGTGCGTCGCTTTGGTGGGTGGCTATCGTCTTCAGTCTCTTCTTCGCTCTCGTTCTGGGTCTCTTCAGCATCGGTCTTGTTGGGAAGTTCAACCTCAGCGGCCTTGCGCTTGCGAGTGACTTTGGGAAGAACTGGTTCACGGCGGGGCTCCCACACTTGGGGGACGTAATCAAGACCGTGTCTCTTCATCGTGGCCCAGCCATCGGCATTGGGTTCGCCAGTCTCCTTTTTCTTTGCGATCATCTTTCTAGCCTGTGCAGGAGTAGGGACAAAGCCTCCTTGGACGAATGGATCTTGCATGGTGCGGATAGGAATGAATGGGTTGTTTGTGGGGAAGTATTGGTGTTTGTAACCATAGAGCATTGCCTCTTTCTTTTCGGCAAAATCTTGTGTGTCTTCATTGACATGTGCCAGAGGGACGCCACCTTTCTTCTTGTGGCCCTGCATGACATTTCGCTTTGTCTCATATGAAGACTCGCCCCGGGTGTGTCGGAGGGCCCTGAGGTTGAGATCATCGAGCGCCAAATACTCATCTTGGATGGTTTTCATGGCAAAACAGGCTGTTTGTGTGAGGGCATAGAGTTCTTCAGAAGAGTAATTGCCGGGATTGCGGAGCATGTTCACAAGTTTGTCGATTTCTTCAACCTGGACTTCCAGGAATCCACCCTTGTCGACTCTGGATTTCTTGTATAGTAGAGGGTGATTAGCGGGTTCAGAAGCATCGCGCTTTCTGATTTTGGTTGGATCATGGAATGCAGCGTCCCAAGAAGCTCCACACTTGGAGGCTTCCTGTTCGTAATCCGAGGAGAAGAGATTAACATCATGGACATTCCAGAAACGTCGAAGGCGTTCTTTGGCGTCTGGGCCACGCCATTTTCCCTCGCGGGCGCGGTGTTCCTCCGGGAATGAGGTGCGCGGATTGGAAAGCCAGTCAATCCAATCGATCTTCCCTGTAGAAAATTGGCCGGCAGTGACGGTGGTCTGAGTAGGCTTGACAATGTTTTCAGAGTCACTGTTTTCGCCATTGGTCACAACGGTAATTCCTTCGACATCGTGAGGCTCGCCATCTTCAGGCTTGGCTGTTTCAGCTGCAGTGTCCTCATCTTCTTCAATGGCGTCATCATCTTGAAGATCGCCAGTCTCATCGTAAGTATCATCGGGACCATCGTAGCCAGAGAAGCTGATGGTCTTTGGATGGGCATCATTGATGTGATCATTCAGAATGTCTTCTTCAGAGATGTTTTCATCATCAGGTAGCTCTAAAAGCTTTCCACACCAATCGCACTTGACATGTTGCGGAATGGGCTCCGGTGACTGGGAGATTTGGGTAGAAGTAGATTGAGGGCGGAATGGCTCGGAAAATTGTCGGCGCAGTGGAGAGTCCTGACTGTCACCAACATCCGAAGAAGGGTTGTCCCCATCCAGATCGGCCCTTGGAATAGGGGCCATGTTGGAAAAGAAAAACAAAAAACAAGAGGGGGTATGAGTAATTGAAAAGCAAGCGATAAGAAGCAAAAAACGGCCCGGCTCAAATGGGGAATGTGAAATCTCAAGAAAGGATCTGTATAGATGTGGTCAGCCGGGTTCGCTTGCGGGTGCCAAGACGCCAGTAATCGCCCGCGCCAGCCGTGGGAGTCAAGGGCCACGGTAGTATGAGAATCGCCAACACAATACACATGGAAAATGGGCAAATCAAAGGGGGTCCGAAAGCAAGACAAAAAGGGATACATGTAAAAAGAAGACACGGTCGGCCAGGAATGTGTGCAGTCCGGACCGAGAAGTACCAGAAGAAAAAAGAGCGAAAGATGTGCCACTTACCATGAGATGTTCAAGATGTTCAAGGAGGTGTAAATTGAGTGGGCCAAGAGCCAGATCTCAGCCAATTACTGCTTGCTGGCTGTCAGTGATCTCTGCAAAGAAGGGTGCAGGGTAGGCGTGAGTGGCTGCCAGGGATACTTACTCGGAAGGCTGGGTAGATGAGGCTTTCCACTTTTGAAAGCGCAACGCGATGTACGAGAGATGGAAGCTGACGAGATTAGATAAAAAGATGTCCAGGAAAAATACACCGGGAAGTTGTGTTGTTGGCGCGCAGATCTTTGCGCCGGGTAGTATGGAAAAAAGATCTTCGACGCGATAGAACGCGAGGGAGACGATGAGAGGTCAGAAAGCAGGTAAAAGGATGGTACAGAGAGAAATGAATACAGGAGAAGAAATAAATGGGAAGGGGAAAGGGAGAAGGATGAAATAGCGAAGAGATTGAGGTTGAGAGAGAGAGTAGTTTTGTAGTTTGTAGCGTTTACGGGGGTTTCCACTGCCCGATGCGGCCCGCCAATCAGGTGTCAGCTATCTACTAGCCACATCAATGGCTGTATGTCGAGGAAAGGGGTTATTCAGTGTATATCTTTATTTGCTTGCTTTATTGTGGTGGAATCCATATTCACGTTTCTATTGTGCACTTTGCCTATTGTTGTCTGGGCAGCCTGGACCGAATAATCTCATTTTGCAATTTCGGACGTCACATGATACGTACTTTATAGTCCAACAAAGCCTGCCTCAGCGGGCTCTAGAGGGCTCTGGATAGCTCTGAAGTCTGTTCAGATGCATGGAATAGAAGTCGAGCATACATTCTGCACAGGCTCACTGGTGTGGGGACCCGGTGGAACTACATGTATCCTGAGGCGCTTGCTCCCTGGACACTAGCAGATTTCCGTCATCTACATTCATTGTACGTGATGGCTAAGTAACGGCTTATTCCAAGACAGCCCCCTTGTTTCCCAGCCTCCAGATTCTGTATGAAGTGACGGTCAAGTAACGAATGCGATGGGGGATCTATGACGCACGCGACAAGAATGAAAATGTCGTCCTCTGTGTTTGAGAGATAGAATGACAGCAATACTTTCAATTCTATTCATGCAGTCTATAATGCTGAACAGTGTAGGAAGAGCAAGGCTTCGTCCTGGCAAAGGACATGCCGTCAAACTCTGTCTCTGTCTCTCCTCTCTAGTACAACAATCCCCGGCGGCTTCAGGTAATGGCAGAGGAGTGCCAGTCAAAATACGATCCTTATCAGCAAGAGCAGCCGCCACTGACATTGTCATTCAGCGGATTCCAACCTTCTTAGCGTGAGTATATTATAGAAATGCGTAGGACGTTCGCGCGACGCGATCGTAGATCTGGGCATGAACAATGAGCAGGCAGACAAAAGAAATATGGCGAAACAGCTTATTCCTTCATTCGCATTTTCATAACTTGGATATTTTCTTTGATGGGCCGTTGGCTTGGACGCTGGTGCTCGCGTTGTGCAGTGGTTCGTTGCGTGGTGGATAATGATACCGGATGCCAGCTAATAAAGAATCAAACCCAAGCTGTGATCAAGAAAATATAGATGATCTGGGGAATACAGTTCAATGGGCGTTTCTTCCTGGTATTTCGACTGTACATCGTGTTGTGCGCCAATGCACTGGTGCAAGATTGACCATGGAATAGTCCTGGGAAGAGAAATCAGTACACAAAGAGGAAGGATAATCACCAACAGAACTGTTATTCTGGCAAATGGCAAGGTTGTCAACAACGGCCTCACTGGGACAGTGTAGAAGAGGGTGTCACTAGACCGGAATATACTGCAGGGACTACATATATTCTCCACAAACAAGAAAGCAATGTAGTACACACCTACCGGACAGGTAACCCCAAATCCCGGCTATGAATTAAATCCGATGTCACATCCAATGAGATATTCACTAGGGGCGTTAATTTTGTACATGCATGAACTTGGCGCCTAGCAAGCGCCAGCCATGCATGATGTCCACTCTATGTACATACCAAAAGAGCCTCTAATCTCTAAATAGAAAATAGTCGCAATAACACAAGGGTTCGAAACCTAAATAATGCAAATCATGGATCTAGTCTAGTCTATATCTAAACCTCTGCCCATCATCCTCTACTCTGTACATGAGCCTCAATGATTTTTCTCCCCAACATCAAGAGCGACCAAAAACCGACTGACACAATTATAAGCAGCAACAGTAGCCGTAATCTCTACAACCTCTTTCTCATCAAAACAAGCTCTAAGCTCTTCAAAAACATCATCAGGCACAGCAACAGTCTTAGTCATTGCATCGGTATACCTCAAGACCGCCCTCTGTTCAGCATTCATATTTGAAACCGAATTCCCATCCTTGAAATCAGCTTGCGCATCCCCAACGATATTCAATGCCTCCTCGCTCAGCCCGCCCTGCTGCAGTAGCGGCGCATGTTGTTCCCATTCGAATAATGCGCCGTTGACTACTGCGACACGGCAGATTGCTAGTTCGCGGATCACGGTTGAGAGACTTGTTCGGGTGCGGATTGCGCCGATGAAGGAGTTCCACCCTTCTGTTACCGGGTAGGAGTGGAGGAGGGCTAGGTCTAGCGGGAGGAGGGGGTTTGGAGCTCGGCGGGCTTGTACGCTTGCTAGGATGCGGGCTTCGTCTTCTGTTTCTGTTGGTGGGGGGTTTGGGACGTAGGGGAGACGCATTTTGGTGTTTAAGGATAGATTGGAGGGATTGGGATTGGTTTGTTTGTCAAGGTGTTGGTTGTGATATGTTGATCGGGGGTCTGGGTTGATGTTAGTCCAGAGTAATGACTCAATGTCGGAGATCGTAATTGGCATACATACGATTGTTTCAAGAGATGCAATGCGATGAGACACAGGAAGCTTGATAGACACCACAAGCGACTGGGTGTTTAACAAGTCTGAGTCAAGGTGTCAAAAGAAAGTATGACCCCGCGCGGTCCGGCTAAAATAGTATAGTTCTCGCCGCGGCAGTCGGCTTTGCGCTTCCGACGTGGTTCCGCGCATTTTATATAAAAGTGTGGTGTATTCTTGCATAAGTAGGCTACTGTAGGCCAAAGGAGGTATTGACATTAGTACTCTACCTGGTAAGTTTGTGCTAGGGTGGCGTACCTTGGTGTATAGATCCACTATCAGATGAACTTGATCAAGATCCTTCATTTCGAAAATCAAACATTTCTAGTCTCTGAAAGCAGCCTTGTAGGTTCGAATATGATATTTATCTTTTGTACTGCTCTCTGCATAGAATCGCAGTCGGACTAAACACTGCAGAGCGGGTCTTGGCAAAGGGTTCTCCACAGGTCAAGCTCAGGTGTCGTCACCTCTCCTTAACACCACCCAAACATGCCACCAAAGGCTCCCAAACCAACCAGCGATGAGCTCCTGGCTCAGTTCGACGACCTCGGTCTCGACAAATCCGGCAACAAAACAGCCAAGCCAAGCGCCCCCAATGCCGGAGGCGAACAGGAAGACATTCTGGCGGAGCTGGACCACCTAGCCACCCAGCGCCCTAGCAGTGGACCGGGCACTCCCCGCTTGTCTTCTGATAAGCCCAGGTCATCTACACGGTCTCCTCGGCCCAGTGCAACCATCGACCGACCGGCCGAAGAGAAGGCGGCGGTCCGCCAGTCTGAGGAGACGGGGCGGACGTCGCGCACAGAAACCAAGCCCGAGCAGCCCAAGGCTGAGGCCGAAAGCGCCCCTGCACAGCAGTCCTCCGAGGAGGCTGGTGGCTGGTGGGGTGGTTGGTCGGGCGGATTGTCGGGAGGACTGTTTGCGACCGCCACTGCGGCGATGAAACAGGCCGAGGCGGCTGTCAAGGAGATCCAGAATAACGAGGAGGCACAGAAATGGGCCCAGCAAGTCAAGGGCAATGTTGGAGCTCTACGAGATCTCGGTATGTCTACTTCTACAAACTAGTATCATTCTCTTTCACAGGCGGATGCTAACAAGGTACACACAGGCGGGGAACTTCGCGACAGAGCCCTCCCAACATTCACGAACCTCATCCACACCCTCGCACCACCCATTTCCTCGCATGAACGACTTCAAATCCACGTGACGCACGACCTGTCTGGTTACCCGGGCATCGACCCATTAGTCTACGCCGTGTTCTCGCGCGTGATGTCTCAAGTCGAGGGCGGAGACCTGCTTGTGATCCAGCGCGGCCAGGAATCATCCCCGAAACGCGGCCTCGATGTGACCGGGTATATGACCAGCGCCGGCTGGAACGACGGGCCGTGGTGGCGGACTGTCACACCAGGACAACCGCGGACCGTATCTGCCGTGCGAGGTGTTGTCGACGGATCCAAGCTGGCGCGTGCTAGCGCCGAGTCCTACGCCACGGAGTACTTCTCTTCGCGTGGCGGTGTTGAAGAGGCCGCGAAGCAGGCTACAGAGGTACTGGAGTGAATCGAACCCGGTTCGCAGTAGTGATATCTTCTTGGCTATTCAAGCCATTAGCCAGGCTACTTCCAAGGACCTATTCCGGGCCGGTGCGTCAGGCGAGAAGGCCGATAGTGCTGAGGAGAAGGAAGATGAGGAGGAGATCTGTTTCGCGCTGTACCTCCACGACCCTATCCATGGTATTGCCTTCCACACTATCTCCCAGGCTATCCCACAGACTTGGATTGACTGGCTCGACGAGTCGGCCCCGGCTCCCGAGAATCCCGATGCGGAGGATGCTCATATGGCGCGCGTTGTCGTGCCGGAGGCCATTGCCGAGATTATCGAGAGTGGAGGCGTTGATCCTCGTGAGTGGGTCTCGGAATGGATTGAGGAGACACTCTCGCTTGCTGCTGGAATTATTGCTCAGCGATACGTGGCGCGCCGCATGGGTGTTGGTGAGGGCGGTGTTGGAAAGGGTAAGATGCGTGCTGAGCAGGCTTCCACTGTTGAGAGTGGTGCAGGCGAGGCTGCTCGTGCTATTTAGGCCGGTGTTTCTATTTATATCGAGAACAGCTACCTTGTTCTAGCATCTGTCGTTCGTGATAACCCCTTCAATCCATTGTTTGCATCGCACCGCACTTGCTTTTTCTGTTATTTCGCGGTTCTCTATTCAAGCTGTTTGGTGGTGAACACTGGAGAATGATAATCTACAATTGATCCCCTTGCAAAGTCAAACAAATCATAAAGAAAAATAAAATCAGGTATGCAATTCCCGAGATATATATACACAGAATTTCTATGATCAAATGCAAGATCCAGCGCCGCAAGAAAGCAAACCAAATGCATCCGAAGACCATAGCGGGTATTGTATCAAGCATTCTTCTCTTTTTAAACGTCCAAAGGCCCTTCCAAGCCAGGAACATGCCAGAAGTTCGCACGGAGAGCTGTCACACTAAGAAGTATCAGCAATCGTCCCAATAACCTCAGTTCATAGAAAAAGAAAGACATACCTCGTAGACCCATTCAACACAGTATGAGCATCCGTCCCTTCCTCACTCTCCTGCATAGTCTTTTTCATATCGGACAAATCAGCCGACCACTTGAACTGACGTTTCCGACTTTTGACCTCATGCCCATTGACACCATTCACTCCACCATTAACCGCACCATTAACCCCATTAACCCCCTTCTTCCCCAAATCCTCAGCATACAAACACCCCCGATTCCAATAATAAGGCAATGTCCGCGTATATATCACCGGCCGCTCCTCAACATCAACCCGCATAGGAACATTAATATTATAAAGCTCAACACGCTCATCCCAATGCTTATACAAGAACCCCACAACGCGCACAGCAAGTCTCGCCGCAGCGGCAATAACATCCGCAGGCTGTTCATCCTTGCTCCCGAACGAAATCGCGATCCCGCGTTTCCCACAAAACACGGCTTCCAGGGCCCCGCCTACCGTCCCCGAAGACAGGTTGTAGATTGTTGAGGCGTTGCGGCCGTGGTTTGGGCCGGAAATTACTAGGTCGATTTGGGGGCGGTTCGTGAAGAGGTTGTGCAGGCCGAGTTGCGTGCAGCTGGCTGGGGTTCCGTTTTCGATTATTACCCATTCGTCTTGGGTTGGGCCGTCATCTCCGTTGCCGTCATTGTCGGTGGCGGTTGTGCCGTTTGTGAGGTTACCATTGGTGAGGCCGTTGGTGAGGCCGTTGGTGTGCTGCTCCTCTGGCTGATACTCCTCATCCCAGGACCCATCTTCGCGGAATGAATCCTTGTGCACATAGCTCGCAGTAAGCTTCGCTTCGATAAGGTGCGCCTTGCCAATCCAGGAGCGCGAGGCTGCCGGGATAGCTACTGAGACTTGGTGGCCATTCGCTTGCAGTTCGTCGACTAGTGGGCGGATGTATGGAGATAGGCGTCTGCTTGGCGGGCCATCGTCGTTGACTACCTGTTCTTGGCGGTTAATTCGGTGTCCTGATATTGGTTTTTGGCTTTGGGTTTATCTCTCGGCATTGAGGGAGAAAGAAAGGGAAGAGGGAGGGAAAGTAGGTCTCGTGAGGACTTGGATGTCATGCGGATGCATGATCCACCGATCTATAGCAGATCCTTGCATACTCCGCTGATAGCTTGATTTCTTTTTTCTATACTTCCGCGGAGTAGAAAGGAATAATGGAAGAAGCAAAAAAGCAAAATGATAAAAATAAACGCAACGATGTAGATCTCACTTACCAAGATGTGCATGACCTTTTGCAGCGCTTAGGGCGATATACCTCGAAACTTGATGGTCTGAGCTTCCAGGGAATTTTCCCTTTTGATTTTCTGATTTTTTTCCCGGGTCTGGTTTTCTGGGGTATAAGGAAGGAAGAGAGGAAAAAAGAGAACTCCACGAAAACAGCGGCAATCAGGCACTTATGGGAAACTGGGTAATGATTGAGCCATTCTTCCACACCGGGGTTGGGGTGAAGCCGTTCAGGCTGCGGGGACGGCAGTGGCAGGGCCCGAATGCAGCCTGCGGTGAACCGATCCGTCGGTTTTCTCGGTGGTACCGGCCATAGATGTGTTTTCTATTATTCATGTGGATTGGAATTGTGAGCTTCGACATAAGTTGGGTGTTCTAGAAGGCATGTGCATCCAGTATAAGTTACATTTAGTGTAGTTATGTACAGGCACAGACTGCACTATGAAGTCTACTTACCCCATAAATTTAGGTTGTATACAAGAGCCCTTGGGTCCATGTATGTTTACCATATACCCTGCATAAATACGGAGTAGACCTCGTAATAACAACTTCAAGACCTTAGGTAACTTACATCGTTAGTTAAGTCGAGTTATGTTAAAAGGTTAAATTCTGGCTGAGCTAAGCATGCTGTAACATACACGGCACCTGTAGTACCTGGACCGGGAAATTTTTGCTTTTTTTATTAAAACCTTGGGAGACACAAAATGTAACTAAAGTTTATAGTGGAAACAGGGACTTGGCCATTCAGAATCATATGTGATAGAAGCTCCTTTTCTCTGACAACATCGACTCTCGTAAGGTCCGCGCTCGGAGATCAACACACCGGGGCACACGTTGTCGGCACCATTACCAGATTGGCCCATTGGCATCTTGACTCACAATTATATAGACTGAAATCTCTGAATCCTCCAGTTTTAAATCCATTAATTCCGAACATAACCATAGGCATAACCCATAACCCAACCCAAAACCTTGGTCTGTGCCAGAAACACGCTAGAGACGATCGCAGAAAATCTTGAGGTGGGGACCCGTAAGCCTTCATCTTTTGGCCCCTCAACTTTTACCTCTTCCATCATCTGCCTTACGATACACTTGCAATCTGCCCACCTAACTGCACCTGCAAAGTCTCAAAAAGCACGAGCTTTTTGAGATCTTTGCTCGACTCGGTCGTCGTCCCCCTCGAACATATCCTGTATGGACAGTGGAAGCACCGGGACCGCTGCGGGGATCGACCCCAAAATCTTAGACAATTGGCAAACCGAAGGCGCCTTTTCGGTCGCATCGTGGGAACATTTGGGATACGATCAGCCCCCAGAGTGGGATACCAGCCAGGACTCGAGCCAGTGTGATGCGGATATCGCGGACTTGGGAACCCTCCAGGGTCCGTTGACGGGCGAATTCCGTCGTCTGGAGAATAGGTCGGGACCCCTTCTCCCTGGATAAGATGCGTGGTGGGCGATGGCTGACACGTGTTGATTTTGCAGAAAGCATGATGTAGCACCCGAGACCTTGAACTACGCCGATGGCGGCGTCGAGGGAACCGGGAGTGGGACCATCAGTCCCAGGACGATCCCTTCTTCCGATGAGAACTTTCATTCCGACGAGACGTGGCCGCATTTTCAGTTGTACAACTCTGTCGGCATGCCGATGGATGCGTCACTGATGTACCCCTACGCGAAAGGACAGAATCACTCGACCGGTGCCGTCATTGTGGACGATGTGGGTGAGATGCCTCATGGGGGTTTCTCGGATGCCCCGGGGGAGAGTATTATGCAGTTCCAGCAGATCCCTCAGTCCTTCCCTATGATACCGGAGCAGTGGGCTGAGATTCAACACGGCGTACCTGTGGAGAACATCCCTGCACAAGAGTCTGTGCCGCTCGCGGTGGGTACACAGGGGAACCCCAAGGACCATCCCCTATCCGAGTTCCCGACTTCCATCCGATCCCTCGAGTCCCGTTGGCTCAACAGTTTGGAGTCCCAATTGCCCATCCAGCAGATCACACCAGCCTCCCAAACTGTGGGCCCCCACAGTGCCCAAATGGGACAGGACCGTTTCCAATACAAGTCGGAAAACTCATCGGTGTCTGGTGATTTGTCCGGAATCTACGAGTGCTCTTACTCCGCCACTAGCGATGAGCCCCCGGCTTTTGCGGACCATCAAGTAGACGATGATGAGGTGAAGTGGACATCTCAGCCGAGCTCGCGGGAGGGATCACAGCCGGCGCCCAAGACCACGGCATTCATGGTTAGCGAGGTGCCGGAATCTATCGTTTCCACCATTCCCTCCCGGTCAAGGGCTTCATCGACTGCTGGCCAACGTGCCGGTCGATCGGCGCCCCTGGCTATGCAGAACTCCGGCGCGGTCAGGAAGCGCAAGACCAGAAACCCAGGTTCTACAGACCAAGGTCTGCCAAGACCACTGCAGATTGTCCAGGAAGATGGCCAAGGTGGGTCTATTGCGTCGGCAGACTTTGTCTCACCTCCCCGAGGCGCTCGTCGCAAGGGTCCTCTGAGTATGGTTGGACGGGCCAACGCTGGTCTGCGTAGGAAAAACAAGGATACATGTGTCCAGTGTCGATTGAACAAGCGCAAGTGTGATGGAAGCTCCCCTTGCGATGCTTGCCGTCCAACGCTACACGAGCAGCCCTGTGCGCGTGCCTGCTTCTCCAGCATTGTCGAATTTGGAACTTGCAATTACATCTCTCAACGAGCTGTCAACCACCCGACAATAGATGGTTCCAACCGAGTCCGCATGGAAATTCCATCCGAGTTCGATCTTGGGCAACTCTTGTCATTGCTTGCTGAACGGCAAGGGCGGTTCAACATCCGCGCTAGCCAGTCCTGGGGCTCTCTATACGTCCTCGACCTGGGAGAGACCTACAAGTTCCTCAAGGCTCTAAGCGAGTACAACGGCAACTCCAAGTCCACCTTCCTCGAGTTCATCGACCGCCGAATCGTCGACTCAAAGGACAAGTCTAAGAATTGGCTATCCTGCGTCGCCGACTGCGACCCAATGAACCAAGCCTATGTAAGCATTTTAATCCTTCCCCATCAAAACCAAACTAACAATCCAGACCCTCCTCTCCCAATGGCACAACATGCCCAGCCGCGCAAAATACAGCTTTGTCTCTCTAGACGCAAGCGGCGAAGAACGCCCAATGGACATAAACAGCGCCACAGACCGCCGCGAAATCCTCCTAGCAGCCCAACTCTCTCGAATCTTCTGCCGAATGCTGGAAGTCGAAGGTTTCCGCAAACTCGAACGAGACTTCTACAACATAAAATGGAAGCAAATCTCGCACGAGACCCACGTCCGCTTCCTCGGCGAACTAGGCCACATCCTGCTCACGCTGCGCTGGCGTGTCTCGTGGTGGAAGCGTCTCGGCGACGGCGGCCAAACCCCTGACCCGTCACAGCAACACTACATCGACCGTGTCGAGCTGCTCTGCCGTATTCTTTATGTTTATTATACGTGCGTGCTGGCGAAGCTGCCTTCTTGGTCGGCGGCTGATGTGCCAAAGGGCATTTGGTCTACTTATGCTGATTCTGAGAATGCTATTTGGGATGACTTCCCTTCTGATTCTAGTGATGATGGTTTCCATGGCTGGATGGAGAGGGGGAGGGATCTTATTGAGCAGGCTGGTGTTCCTAGTCGGATCTCGAAGTCTCCTCGGCTGGGTTGAACTGGTCGACAGAACGACAGAATGACAGAGAACACTGCGCGCTGCTCATGTTATGGGCTTGGTTAAGTTAAGGCGATGGACGGAATGGAGTTGGACTTTTGATACCCTTTTACCCTGTTTTTCTTTATCTTTTCTTTATATTTTCAACCTTTTTTTCATTGTCATATTTTTATTACTTAAACCCTGTCTATTGGTTTTGGTTTGCTTTGCCTGAGTGCTCCCTGTTCCTGTTTGGAGGCATCATGACTTGATATACAGACTTACCTTGCTTATGATTTGATGATTTCGCACCAACATGTTCCCATTCAACGTGGACATCTGGACTGCTGGGTTTTGTACATAGACTACTCTAACGATACAGATATATACTCTTCCCTACTTTCTATATCCAAGATCAAGTACTACCAAAAACAAAAGATAGAATATAATGAAAAGAAACTGGGTATCGATTTCATGCACTCATATCGAGGACTCTAGAGCATGGAACTTGAAACTGAACAGGAACAGAACGGAAGCAGAAAACCAAAACAAAAGAAAACCACTTGTAAATGCAGATTATGTTTGTTTCCTTTAAGCCTTCTTACCACCCTCCTGGGCCTTCTTCTTCTCCTTCTGAAGGCGATCCTTCTTGCCTCCAGCTAGAATCTCGAGATGGCCTGCCTTTGTTGCGAGACTGCGTTCTGTCTTGCCGACGAGGCCGGATGTGAGTTTCTGTATGGTGAAGATGGTGTCAGTTATCTTTCTTTCTTTTGTATCTTTATCATATCCATATCACATCTCATGGTCGTATCTGTAACTGTCGAACAACGATGATAGTTGGAGATAAAACCCCAAATCCAAAGCCGATTCCAATTCCAATTCCAATTCCAGAGAGAAATAACCCATATAGGTATATAGGGGTGGATATGACAGTGTATGCGTGTAAAGGTAGAAATTCATACCTTCGTCAGCTTCCGCTGCTTAATGAGATTAGCCTTCTTAGGCGCAACCTGACGAACACCAGGCTTAGTAGTCTTAGCAGGCCTAATTGACAAGGGAAAACATTAGCCCATGTTCACAACCCAACCAATGGACACCAACTGGTAGCCTCATCGAAAGTGTAAAAAAAGAAAGAGGAAAAACCACCCCATCACCATGGTGATGGATGATGGTTCTTCCTCCCTGGGAGAGTAAGAGAGTATAACTTACTTCCGACCAGCTGTGGCGGGCGCGGCCTTCTTCAGGGATCCTTGGACCATATTGGCTGTGTGTGTGGTGGATATATCTGAGGACAAGGAAAGAGGAAAGAGGTAGGAGAAAGTACTGCCTGCAGCACGGTGTTCTTCTGCCTGGGTCTTTTTTTGGGGGGTGGGCGGAGGGAAAATTGCTTATCGGGCTTATCGGTATCGGTCACGTGCGTTTTCGCGGCTTTGTTGTTCCGGTCCGAGGTATATCTCGTTGGATAGCATTTTTCTTCCTATTTTGATGTTGTGTCCGTATGCTTCGATTGATGGTTCTTATTATAGAATAGATATCCATTAGTATATCTACCTTGGCTTTTCTATACGGTCTTGTGTACGACAATGATAGGAGGAAACGAGCTAGCAAGACTGCTTGAATAACATCCCAAGGTAGAGAAGAGACTCCCTAAGCCGGCGCTATCTCTCAGTAAGTGTACTTGAACCCAATCTGTCCTTCAATTGGCTTTCCACCAGATGCGACCCGCTTGTTCGCCCGATTGAACTTCAGCGTCATTGCGCCCACAATTACAACAACCAATGCATTGGCTAGCATAGTACAGAGCAGACCTGGTCGATAATTGGGTGCATCTTGGGCGCGGAATACTGTTGTTCCAATGATTCCTCCAATACTTCCTCCGCCGATCAGCGTAGCGGATGTAAAGGCTCGCTTCCATTGTCCGCGGATATTGTTGCTAGAGTGAAAATATGTCAGAACATGCAACATAACACAGAACTCTGTAAAAAAATAATCCTCTTACCTCTGCCACGACACTAAAGCTGGACAATTTGCGTTTGCTGTAGTATAATGTTAGTAAAGCCAAGCACCCAACGGCAATATTGAATCAAACCAGTCAACTCACCAGCAATAGTAGCCAAGAAAACCCCAAAATACCTAGGCGCCGGGTGCTCAAGATACCCCAACAAACCAAGTCCAAGCAAACCCATAAGCGCGTTTCCAGCAACAACCGGACCACGCAAACGCCATTTATCAGAGTAAACAGCCTGGATATACATAACGATCGCGGCAGCAACATATGGCGGCGCAACAAGGCACTGGGCCTTTGCCACGGAGAAATGCATACTCTTCTCCAGGATTATAGGGAGGAAATAGGCAATGGAGTAACTGTTTGTAGTTGTAAGCATATAGAGGGCCGCATAAGCCCAGACTTTGCTGTCTTTGCCATTGGCGAGGTATTTTCCCATGGAGAAGGGTTCCACAATAGCATCTGCTCTGTCATTTTCAATCTGGGCAATAACGAACGATGCTTCGGTTTCGTTAAGAAATTTCCAGGATTTCGGGGATTGCTCTGGGAAGTCAACTAGGAAGATGTACGAGCCAATTCCGAGGACGCAAGTCAGGAGGCCTTCGATCTGAAGGTAGTGTTAGTCGGATATGCCCTTTTTATTACAGTGAGATGGTTGGCTTCTTACAATAAAGATCCATTCCCAACCAGATTTCCCGGCTATTCCATCCATTTGCATTAACCCATAAGCTAGGATACCGCCGAATCCTGAGGCCGTGCTTCCAATTAGGTAGAATGTGGCATTGCGCTTCTGGAGCTCGTAGCGGGGATACCAGGTACTGAGAAGGTAGACGCTGCCGGGATACATTCCAGCCTCTAGAGCGCCTAGAATGATGCGTAGACCAGCCATGGTTTGCCAATTTGGGACGAAGCCAAAGCTCTATATTAAATGATCGTGAGACAGGGAATCCGCCAATTGTTCTCCATGGGGGACGTACAATCATGACAGCTCCCCAGACGAGCACAATGCTCGCAATGAACAGTCGGGGCCCGACTTTCCGGATGATGACCGTAGCGGGGATCTGGAAAACGGTGTATGTGATGAAGAATACCAGAGATGTGATGCTGTAGCCGTTATTGGAAGCGTTCATGTTCAGGTCGCCCTGCATTCTGAAATTGAGTCAGCGAAGTCCGTATATAGGTATGTGCTAAGAGCACTCAACAAGAGATTATGGCTGGAACATACCCAGCAACAGAAGCAGCCCCAAGATTAGTCCGATCCAGCAAGCTGACGCAGTAAAGGCATCCCAGCGTAATCACCAGGCGAGCATCAATCCGCCGAATGAGCTTCTTCTGCTCACTTGGACTGAAGGAAGCAATGACATCCGCATGTTGGAGCGCGCCTTTCTCCGTGTCCTCGATGTGAGCTTCGGTGTAGGTGTCTTTCATGGTGACGGTCCCGAATTGCTGAGGCAAGTGTGGAAGAAGGGAAGGGCTGATGCGTCTGCATCGTGGATATATACCAATTGCGGGGTTGTAGCATTGACACTGACACTGACTGTGCCCACATTTGGTTCCCACATTTTCTCCGCAAATTCATGTTTGATGCCTTTCCAAGAGTTGGGATCCGGGGTAAATCGGTCCGATTGGTTTGTTAACTTCCGGTGGAACTTGTGCTTGTATATTCTCGTTTAGATATCCTCCACCGGCGGTTAACTTGTGAATCATATTGCAAAACTTGCGTTATGATATCTTTAGATTTCAAGTTTCAATGTATATCCAATGGGATCGTGGTTATATGTGTATCGCTTACGCGCAGAACCCCGATATACGAGCTACATTTGTGAACATCGCCAAGTACGATAAACATGGCCTCTTAGAGCATTTCACTGCTCAACGGCGCAAAGGAAACGGAATACAGGACCTCCGTGATCACCTGTTACGGGATACCTGAGTCACTTCACCAATTTTGAGACTCTCAGGTTACATATCAAAGAAAAGTTAAGGTATAGAAAATACCATTCAATATTAATAACAATCAGGAAGTCTACCATCTTCCTTCATATACCTAGGGGTTTTCACTAACATTAGTGGCATTGAGCCTTTATAATGGGTAGCCGGGCTGGGTTCTGATTCTGACAAATTGCCGTTCTGCCTCGGGCTTCATTTTGCTGGCCTCGGCTATATCCAGTGGATCATCGTGCCATCAGCTAAGATAATACCCATCTTCCAACTCGGCCAGGCGACGCGAGACGGATGTAACATGGGAAAGTATTAGCTGTTAGTTAGCTTCGCCAAGAAAGATATTGAATATAGTACGATGCAAAGGAGAAATATGTATCAAGAATGAACACAAGAGAAGCTCTTGACTCAGTTAAAATGCAACAGCTGAAAATATTGTACAAGATGCCAAAATAAAGATTACACTCAAATCTTACCACCGGTGATCTCCTCTCCGAGCTTCTTAACCCGTTCCTGGACGATATCCCAGCGCATGGCCTCGCTGCTCTTGCGAGCCTTTCCGGCAAGACTGTTCACAGTTGGAGGGTTACCCAGGTTCCAGATGTTTTCACCGGGCTGATGGTCGTTGCGCCATGCCACGTTCTCGCCCTCGGGGAATACCCGGTCGATTTCTGCAGCAAGCTGCTCCTCCGTCGTGATAAAAGTGCGAGCATTCATGTACAAGGAGTGTAGGTGCTCCTGGCGCTCTGCCTCCTTCTGTGCCTGCTTGGCCTCCAAGCGAGCCTTGGAGAGCGCGAGGCGCTCCTCCCGGTTGGGGTCAGGAATGATGCCTTGCTTCCGAGGCTGCATTTCTTGAATCACTGATGGCCGAGTGAGACGTTCATCCTCACGAATGGGTTGTTGAAGGATCTGGTCTCGCCGTCTCTGGTTCTCAAGACTGCGGGAGATCATCTTGGAATCCGCCTTTTGTTTGCGCTGATACAAGCTCGTGAGACCTTCTCGCAAGTTCTGTCGCCGCAATTCTGCCATATGGAACTTCCATTCCTGCTTTTCCGGGTCGCTACTTGTCGGGCTGACAGTGCGTTCTGTCTTGGGGGTGGGTGTTGCGGCATCGATGTATTCTTTCTTGGGCTTGTCGGTTCGGCGGACTGGGAAGATCTCGCGAGGCACGGGGAGTGTACCCTTCACATGAGGTCGGATGGGGTTGCCAGGCTGGACAATCTTCGGCACATCGATGAATTGAGGGGACTCAGGTCCGACACGGAGGTTGGAAGAAGTTGTGAATCCGCGGACTTGCACAGAGGCAGTCCGGCTGCTGCGAAGGACAGACATGTGCGATCCAATGTCACCGGAAGGGACTGAATTGGCTGATTAATAGTACAATCAAAGGCCTTGGAGCTGGAGGCGGAGAATCATGGGAGCCTTCGCGGTCAAGGAAGAAGCGATTTTCCCGTGGTCCGTGCTTTCTTGGCGCCAAAAAAAATAATCTTCGCCGCCTTCCTCTTTTTTTCTTCTTCTTCCTGCACTCTGCCACTCCCCTGTGTTTGGTCTTGTCTACTACTTTTTTTCCTCTCTTTTCATATTGCAACCTTTACCATGGGTACAGGAAAGAAGGAGGCCACTCGTAAAGAGCGGCAGGGGAAGACTGGTGATGGCATGGGCAACGTCAAAACCAAAGGTGAAAATTTCTACCGGTATGTACAACTTGACTCCTAGTCATGGCAAAGTGACTGACGTTTTTTTCAGCGATGCCAAGAAGCTCAAGACGTTGAACATGTTCAAGGATGGCAAGGCGCGCCGTGACAAGGAGGGAAACATCACAGTCGCTGCGAGCTACCAATCCAGAGATGTGCCCACAGCTCGGATCGAGCCCAACCGTAAATGGTTCGGCAATACCCGTGTTATCTCCCAAGAGGCCCTGACCTCGTTCCGTGAGGCTGTCGCTGAGCGTGCTTCCGACCCTTACCAAGTTCTCCTAAAGACCAACAAGCTGCCCATGAGCTTGATCCGGGATGATAAAGGTGGAATCAACGGGTTGAAGCAGCACCAGGCCAAGATGGCTATCGAGACTTCTCCATTTGGTGACACCTTCGGCCCCAAGGCTCAGCGCAAGCGTGTCAAGCTCGGCGTGTCTTCTCTCGAGGACCTCGCTGGCGAGACTGCCAAGATGCAGGATACCTACATCGAGAAGAATGATGAAGGCACCCATGCTGATGGAAGCGCCATCGTCGGCGGTGATGACAATGCCAAGGAAGATCTCGGCCAGCTCACCACCGCTCGTGAATCTGTCTTCTCCAAGGGACAGAGTAAGCGCATTTGGAACGAACTTTACAAGGTCATCGATTCCTCCGATGTCGTTATTCACGTCCTTGATTCTCGTGATCCCGAAGGTACCCGTTGCCGCAGTGTTGAAAAATACATTCGCGAGGAAGCACCGCACAAGCACTTGATCTTCGTCTTGAACAAGTGTGATCTTGTCCCGACAGGAGTTGCTGTAAGTTTCCACATTCTTCTACTATTATTTTCCCTATTGCCCATTTCTCGCGTTGCGTTTTTCATGTCTTGTATATGCATTTTGTTTTGTTTCATTGGCCTTGAGCCAATTCCATCGCTAAGTCAAGGCTTCTTCCCGCGACGCATGTCGTGCTTTGTTTACAATGGAGGTCTGTCTGTTACAGCTTTGGTAGATTAACACTGGCCCGCACCGAATTTCTTTCTGAAGCTAGGTTGACTTGTTTTCGTCTTGAAAACATGTCGCAAAGGGCCAGATGTGTTTTGTTTTTGAGTTGAACTCTGCTTCTGCCTTTTTGGTGGCTTAGTAGCAGAGTTCTTAGTAACATCCCACACATTCTGCTTATACAATGCCTCATTATCTGGTGACTGATGCTAACATTTCATGTCCACTAGGCTGCCTGGGTTCGTCATCTTTCTAAGGATTACCCAACGCTGGCTTTTCACGCCAACATCAACAACTCTTTCGGCAAGGGATCTTTGATCGCTCTGCTCCGTCAGTTCTCTTCTCTTCACTCCGACCGTAAGCAGGTTTCGGTTGGTCTGATTGGTTACCCCAACTCGGGCAAGTCCTCTATCATCAACACCCTTCGCAACAAGAAGGTGTGCACAGTCGCTCCCATTCCCGGTGAGACCAAGGTGTGGCAGTATGTTACATTGATGAAGAGAATCTACCTCATTGATTGCCCTGGTGTGGTTCCTCCCAGCCAGACCGACACCGAGGAAGACATTCTCCTTCGCGGTGTTTGCCGTGTGGAGAATGTCCACAACCCGGAACAGTACATCCCAGCTGTCCTTCGTCGCGTCCAACCCCGTCATCTTGAGCGCACCTACGGCATCAAGTGGCAGGAGGACCACATTGATTTCTTGGCTCTTCTTGCCCGCAAGGGTGGTCGTCTTCTCCGTGGAGGCGAGCCGGATGTCGATGGTGTTGCCAAGATGATGATCAACGACTTCCTCCGTGGAAAGATCCCCTGGTTCACTCCTCCTCCCAAGCTCCAAGGCAAGGATGGCAAGGATGAAGAGAAGATCGAAGGCCGTGAAGGCCGTCTCGGTGAAATGGGACGCAAGCGCAAGCTGAACGAGAACGATGAGCCTGCCACCAAGGAGGCTGATGCCGAAGAAGCCGAGTCTTCCGACTCGCAGCCTGCTCAGGACGAGTTCGGCGGCTTCGATGATAGCGACAACGACTCGATCGCCAACATCGAGGTCAGCGACGTCGAGAGTGGCGAGGAGTGATTGATCTGTTCACGTTTTCTACGGCACTCGAGTGTCACCCCCATTCAGCCATGAAACACGCAGGCAACCTGCCAGCACGGGGTCGGCCCTTCCTGCTCTTGAAATACCAGAGCTTCGGCTGCCTCATCACTCGCCATTCCCTTCCAACGGGAAATTGGCTCAAGCCATTTGGCGTGTCGTGCTCCCAATCGCAGTAGTCTGAGGGCTGTCTCGCACAGCTCAGCCCAAAGAGCGCGCCGCTACCCAGCTTCGTGTCCGATTGTGAGCTTCCCAGTACTTAACCGTGCATACCCAGGATCTGGTGTTACAATCACTAGCTCTATTTCAGATACCCGATTCAGAGGAATCAAAACCAATGAAATCAATTCAAACCAATCATGTCCTGGGTAGTCGTAGCAAACCACGTATTCTTTCCTTGCCCAACCAGGCTCTTAGTGTTCACCGTTCACACCGCGAAAGTACAATGTTCAATAGGCCCCGAGATACATCATACTCCAGTCCTGAACAAGGTCTGTCATGGTCCCGAAATATGCGCCTCCTCTAATGTCTATCTCTTCTATTGCCGTCGAATGTGATTTATTTTATCTGACCATGCGCATAATCATAACCTTTCTGACCTTGGCTAAGGCACTTTTTCCTGACGTAGTCTCAGAATTTCTAGGAGGGAGGAGTCCAGCAGTCTGAAGTAAGGCACATCGAGATTATTTCACATTTGAGTTGTTTGCTATGAAGGAGACATGGGTAATATATGTTTCTGCTAGATACTGGCAAAGTTGAAGTTGTGTAGAGAAATCGGAGAAGGGGAAAGGATATCAAAACGTGGACTGGATAAGCCTCAGTGGTTGGAGGTGGGTGATGTAGTCTTAGAATTTTGGAAAGTTGGGAGGGACAGGAATATAGTGATTCGAAGGAAGGCTCGTTGGGATTATTCTATGATGGATTGATTAGATCTTAAACTATTGAAGTTGTTTGCTACCCCGAATTTCCTATTTGACTTTGTTTGCTACTCCGGGTTTGCATGGTACATGTATATTCAGTGGCCCTCTTCTCTACCTAGATATATCGCGTCCAAAACTTCCACCCCTCACGATTCTCATGCACCCCAACTCCAACAAGCTCCTCAATCCCCTTAGCCCCAGGCGCATTCTCAAATTTCTCCTGATCGATCTCCTCACTTCCCCCCCCTCAGTCCGGAAAACAGCAGGCCACAGCACCCCAACCCCATCAGCCCCAAGCACAGTCTCATATATCCGGAACCCCTCAGCAGCAAGATCCCGCTCAAGCTCCTGAACAGTCTCCTCCCGCACATCCGGCTTAAAAAGCGTAATAGCACATCCACCACCCCCAGCACCTGTCAACTTCGTCCACCCAATATCAGTATAATCAACCAGTTCACGGATCCGCTCAAGACGCGGATGAGACACGCCCAGTGAAACCAGGAATCCATGATTAACACGGATCAATGTCCCAAGATGATCGAGAGTCCGGGAGATTCCATCCCGACTATCAAAACCGGGCGATGTAATAAGCTTCAACGCCGAAGCCGTAAGCTGCCCAATCCCATTTAGAATCGACTCCGTCAATTGCTCATGGTTCGCCCTAAGCCCTCGCACTTTGTCAACCTGTGTCGCCGTTGAGCGTGCATGCTGCGTATCAATCAAGAGGAGAGGCAGTTTCGGGAATTTAGTCAGAGGCGTGACGGTGGGTGCATTGGCGCCGTTCCTCTGATACACGACCGCCTTCCCACTGGCCGAGACGGTATTATCTATCCCACTGGGATCACCATGTGTACACAGCTCGCCCACAAACGCCCACCGGTTGATCCGCTCGATTTGGGTCTCTGCTTCTTCCGGTGGTTGGTCTGGGTGGGGTCCTGCGAGAGTGCGGATTTGGAGGAGCAGGGCTGCACTTAGACAGACGCAGACGCTTGCGCTACTACCCAGACCGGCGCCAATTGGGATTGTTGAGCGCAGGGTGTAGATGAAGCCTGGGCTTTCGGGTGAGCTTAGCGAGAGGAAGAGGTAGAGGAAGGCTGTTGCGGATCGGATGTGGATCTTGCGTTGTTTCTCTGGGAGGTCTTTGGATACCGCTTCTGCGTGCGGTTTTATTGCTTCGAGGAGCTCTGGGTCCAGGGAGTCGACTAGCGAGTAGTAGAATTTCTTTTTGATTGGTTGTTGGAATACATCCCATGGGAGAGTATCGATCTTCCATGTGTGGTCCAGGCCGATATCTCTGAAATTGAGCTTGACGGTACGTTGGGACTTCGAGAGGGTTGTCACTAAGAGGTAGGATCTCAGTGAGATTGCAGCTGCAATGGCTGGCTTGTCGTATACTGCTGCGTGTTCGCCGAAGACAATCACTTTTCCCGGTGCGGAGACCATGAAGGTGGGGGCCATTGGCGATGAACTTTTTCGCTCCATGTTGATAGTGGGTGCGAGGACTGACCAGTAGAGGATCAATCAATGTTTAAAGACCTGTATACTCGAGATGAAGATCGAAGATCAGAGATAAGCTTAAGACTCAACCGCGGTTGGAATCCAGGGTCCCACTATGGCCACTACAGCCTCAGCCAGCTGGGCATCCCAGTCAATACTGCCTCATTTACATGCAGAGTATGCTAGCCTCACTTAAATTCTGTTTAATCAAACCAGTTAGGTCACATCACTCGATATAAATAGTATAGACCCCATAGGACTATTTCAATTCACTTCATATCCTTAACTCTTTATACTTTCTCCCCTCACCGCCCAGCGACACCATCGTCATCAGAGCCGCAGTGCCATTCCTCCCCATAACGCCAGACAATATGTCTATGATCCCCTACAATGGTGGAAACCTGGATGTTGTGCTGTAAGTGATATATATCTTGTTTTCATTTACCCGATCTAACCATAACAGGCGGCACAATGACTCCGTGGTTGTCTTTGACCGCGATTCGCATCAGCTCGTTCTCCGCAGTACGGCAGACACCGATGACGATGTAGAGCTCGCCAACTGCCCGCTCTGCCACCGTCCTATGCGCGACAGTAGCAGGGGGCGGCATCGTGGCAGTCATGAGCCTGAGGGGGAATTTATAAATCCCAATTATTTTCGCATGCTCAACAACAGTCTCCCCAGCTCCCCCTCTGCCTCGACTCCTTCTTCCCCACGACGCCGCCTTGTCCAACCTGCCCTTCCCGGTACACCGCTCCATGAACCCCGTGTTCAAGCTACATCTGGATCACAGGGGATCTCCTCTGCAGCATTCAGTCCAGATTACTTCAAGAGATTCTTTGTTGAGAAACGAATTCTGGGCAAAGGTGGGAAAGGTGTGGTGCTACTAGTAAAGCATGTCTTGGATGGTGTGTCTCTTGGCGACTATGCATGCAAGCGTGTCCCGGTCGGTGATGATCATGAGTGGTTGGAGAAGGTTCTTGGCGAGGTACAACTATTACAGCACCTCTCACACCAGAACCTTGTCTCGTACCGTCATGTCTGGCTGGAAAATGCAAAGATAAGCAACTTCGGCCCCAGTGTGGCTTGCGCATTCATTTTACAACAATATTGCAATGCTGGTGACTTGCACAACTACATCTGTGGCTCTGTTCAGACCTCGAGCACCGCCCAGCAGTTGAAGGACCGTCTCCGGCGGAAGTCGAAGGGCGAACCTGAGCTTCAAACGGGCACGGGAGGTCCTCGCACACTTCAGCTGGATCAGATCTACTCTTTCTTTCGTGATATTACTTCCGGTTTACGCTATCTTCATGCCAATGGGTATATTCATCGTGATTTGAAGCCACACAATTGTCTTCTTCATGAGACTAGTGACGGTATCAGAGTCTTGGTCAGCGACTTCGGTGAAGTGCAATCACAGCATTCAATGCGCAAGTCAACTGGGGCAACGGGTACCCTTTCGTACTGTGCACCTGAAGTTCTTCGACAAGAATACCCCAATGGACCGTTTGGGAATTTCACTTTCAAATCCGACATTTTCTCCCTCGGCATGATTCTTTACTTCCTCTGCTTTGCAGCTCTGCCATATGCCAATGCCGATATTATCCACGAAGAAAAAGAGGACTTGGACCAGCTCCGCGCGGAAATCACCAGCTGGGCTGGATTCGACCATGCACGAGCAATCCGCCCCGACCTTCCCGAGAAGCTGTATAAATTCCTTGAACGTCTTCTCTCTATCGACCCAGGTCGACGACCTTCAGCTGAGGAAGTCTTAAGTGGTATCCAAGCCGGCGCCAATTCCAACGCAAATGACAACTTCCGCTTCAGAAAGGCCAGCTCAGCAGGTCCCGATCTGCCAGGTGCTCGAATTCACCCCGTGGACAGCCCACAGCCATCGATCGAACGTGCTCTCTCTCCAACAAAGAAAGTGCGTCGCCCATCTGCAACCTTCCGGCGCGACGCCATGTTTGACTCGAGTAACCTTCGAGCGAGCACAACGCCAGCAGAGGACACGAATCTCGAAGACGGCCCGTTGTCAACTCCAAACCAGGACCTCGTCATCCGACACCGTTACTCTACCTCTCCACCTCTATCTCCAACCCGACGACCCCATGAAGAATCCTCACTCGATGCCCAATCCCACTCGTTCTCTGAGCACCATCTCCTCCCACCGCCACCAAGCCGCTTTCCCTCACTGAACTCCCTGATAACAATCTATCCTTCCTCACATACCCTGCAATTCTCTCTCTTCTTCGTCAAGGTCGTCTCAACTCTTCACCCCTGCTCACCCCTAGCCGTGAACCCCTGGGTCCTCTACCCCGTTCTCCTTTCAGCATTATTGACCCTCCGAGTCCGAAGTGCCCAGGGACAGCTTCTGGCTGTTTTTGTGCATTTGCTTTGTATCGGGCTAGGTTTCCGTCTAGGTGCTTTGTGCATGAGGCATCGAGACTCGGATATGCACATGTAAACTTATCCTATGAACTCATGCTTTGATGTGTTTTATCTTTCCTTGTTTTATAAAGGAGCATGACTTCGACGAGGCCGTTATGGCTGTTTAATACCTAACGAGTTAATGATTGTATTTTTGGCATGGATATGAGAAGTACGTGTAAACAAACATCCGTAACTACAGCACAAGTCTATAATAGCACGTAGTTTACTAGTCAAGGAGACGAGTCAATTATTAGCGTTATATCGACAAGAGTTGCAGGTGTAAACATATAGTATCAAGATTCATCAACAACAATCAATCATCTATATCTACATCTACGTGCACTGCCAAGGAATGTCGAGATTCTATTATTGACTATATCTCCATATTCGACCGGCCATAACGTTACTCTAAAAGAGTACAATGCAGACACCTCCCGTCTCTCCCAACCGCACCGGTCCACCAACAGGTGGAAATAGATTCAGGAGTAAGCGAGGTAATACAGCGCTCTCTGACTCTCATTTCAATTTGTGTAATCCAGCAGACGGGCCATACCATGTAGTCCTAGCTCGCTATGAGAGAGGGTATGCGCATCTTTCAACACGGCAAACCAAGAAGGTGTCATAAGGTGTGGATGTAACAGCAATGCATCGAGGAGAGGAAGAAGGAAGGAAGAAGTGAGCTGGGGAAGGAGGGCTTATTGATAGGAGGAGCGTTTGCTTTGCCTGCCGGATGTTCACGAGGAAAAGAGAAATCTTGAATGTTTCTATCGTTTCTCATCTATGTGTATCTTGTCTTTATACTTAGCAGGAGTACTGATTGTGCATTATCTTATACCCTCGTGCCATCCATGCTAATTTAATCTATGCAATGGAAAACTAACCCATTCGCGAAGCTTTGAATTTGCTCACGCGCTTCGGTGGCTCCTCCGGTTCGGGTGGGAGGACAACCTGTTCTTCCTCAGTTTGTGAATTACTCTTTCCAGACAGGCGATTTTGCATATGGAAGAATTCAGAGGCGATCTGCTTCTGGTGAAGTTCTTCGTCGTAGTGGTCCAGCTCTGGTGCCTTCGCCGCTCCAGGTGACACCTGGCGCTCGAAGACTTTCTCGGCCAGTGTCCTGTCTTGTGGAGGTTTGGGTGTGTAGGGCTTGTGCTCGTTCTCGGTGATGTCTGTGATGGGTGTGGAGAAAGGCTTAGGCTCTTTGGGTGTGGCTGGGAAGAGGGTGGGAGGTGCTGCGGATGGAGCTGCGTTTGTTTGCTTGCGAATTCGAGATTCGGTGACTCCTGATGGGTTCGAGGTGGTAGCGCCTGAAGTTACCGATTCACTGGCCGGAGTGCCTGGGGCCGCACCCCGAGCACTCTTGAACCGTGAAGTTTTCTTAGGACCCGACGGTGTAGGTCGAGGTGGTTCTTGGGGACGGCTTGTACGTTCGACAATTGAATCAGCGAGCACTTTGGGCTCCTCTTGTGGAGGAAGTGACTTCTCGGCGGCGGCATGAGGTTCGGGAGCTGGTGCGATGTCAAGGTCATCGGCGAATGCAACCCGTTTCTTGGGTTTCTTCTCCTTCGGGGTAGACTCGGTTTCCGTTCCAACCACCGTTGGGTTCTCGATCTCCTGCTGGACTTCCTCAGGGAATGTATGTGTGTCCTTGCCCATGTTCATCAAACCGCGAGCGTTAAGCTTGGCTTCCAGCTCTCGCATCTGCTGATGATAATCCGCAGGAAGTGCAGTGTGAGAGCGGCCGTATTCATCCTCGTTCTCTTCCTCGTCATAGTCATAATCATAGTCTTCGTCGAAGGAAACGTCACTTCCGGACTCGTCCATTTCGAGTTCGGCCACAATTGCGCCCACTTCGTCAATTCCGTATTGAAGCATTTCACGGCGCAGTCTCGCATCTTCAGCGGTTTCATTCACATCGGTGACAGGTGGCTGCTGACGATCTTCGGGAGTCACCACAGAGACAGGGCGCTTGAGGTCGAGATCCTCGCGGGAGATGTCATTTGACTCAAGAGCCGCATTCTGACCACTTGAAGAATCGCCCTGCTGGCTTGCAGCCATTGAGTTACGTGGCTCGCCCACAGCATCCTCAGGTGTAGCCTCGGCGGGGGTAGCAGCAGTCTTCGACTCCTCAGCATCCGGGATATCCTTGACACCAGCCTTCTTCAACACGTCCAGCAATTCCGATGCCTGGTTTCCGGGAGTATTGATCGAGCTCGACACGACATTTCCGTCCTCATCAAGCTCCTCCATAATCTCCTGCATAGGAAATTCCGCGCCATCTTGCAACGGCTGGTCCTTCGCACAAAGAGCTGAAAGCTCATCCTCGGCCTTCCGGAGCCGCTTCTCCATGGTGGCCACATTTTGTTTCACATAGTCGATCCGTCGGCCCAGAAGATCAATCACTTGTCCGCGAGACCGCATCACACCTTGCGACCCAAGTATCGCCTGCATTTCCTTCTCGTCCACAAGGGTGCCTCCGAATTCCAAGGCGACATTAAGGAAGCTATCCGTGCTGGCTCCATCGTCCAAGTTGCCGATCTCTTCGCGCAGTCCGTCGTATTCCGCTTCCCAGGTTCGCCAGTGGTAGAGTGATTTCTGCAGTTGGAGAATGTTATTTTCGAGCGCTAGGCGCTGCTCCTCGAGAGCGTCAAGCCTGTGGTTTGGGACTCCCATGTTGAAAAGCGTGGAACAGCTTCACGCCAGGGATATAGCTTGAGCAGAAGGGAGTAAAAGATGGGATGTTCGGAGGCAAAAAAAAAAGTCCAAAAAGGTGAGTAGAAGATGTGGTCCGTGCGCACGTGCTTATCGAGTTCCACGGCTCGTCCTCACGTCACTCTCACACTCTCTTCCTTCACGCCCTCACGATGGCCTCAAAAGATGGGATCTCTCGTCGGGATGACGACGGTAAGCTGACTATAGCTTCTCTGTGATCTTATACACTAACCCAGTCTCTCAGAGGTCTGCCCCGTCTGCAAATCCTCGCGATACTTGAATCCCGACATGCGATTCCTCATCAACCCAGAATGCTACCACAAGATGTGCGAGTCATGCGTGGACCGCATCTTCTCCGGAGGTCCCTCGAGCTGTCCAGTCGCCGGATGTCGTAAGACCCTGCGTAAGAACAAGTTCCGCAAGCAGACGTTCGAAGATATTGGAGTGGAGAGAGAAGTAGATATTCGGCGGCGCGTGATGCAAATGTACGCCCCTTCGCATCCCAAGCACCTCAGTGAATTTCTGACTAACATTCATATCCTCCAGTCTGAATCGCCGCGAAGAAGAATTTGACTCGAAACGAGCCTTCGACGACTTCCTCGAACAACGCGAAGAGATAATCATGAACCTAGTAACCCGCATCGACGTAGCCAAAACCGAATCCCAACTCCAAAAATACGCAACCGAAAACATGCAATCAATCCGCACAAACCAAGCGCTGGAGGTCGAGGAAGCACACTCATTCCAAGCACGCATGACCCTCGAACAAGAAGAAGCCAAGCTCCGCCGACAAGCCGCGCGCCAAGAATACGAAACCGAGCGACGCGAGCTCCAAGCCGGACGCGAGGACTTCCTCTCCAGACTAGCCTCAGGCTCATCAACGGACGCCGTAGCCATCGCGCGCGAGGGTCATAAAGTCCTACTCAAGAAATCATCAGCCCGACGCAGCGAGGAGGAGCGTATCCGACAGAAACAAGCCGCGCTGCGCGGAACAGAAGGCAAGCGTGGCGCGAGCGGTCTCTCTTCCATAGAGAACGGCAGTGCACCGGATACAGGGCTTGTCAAGGGTCTGCGCAAGATCAAAACGCCCGAGCCAGAGAAGCCCTACGATCCCTTCATGGGGTATGTACCCGACAAGCGCGATTACTATTCCCTTCAGTCGTATTACCCATCTACGTATCTTGATCCTATTCGACAAGACGCGCGGATACAGGCTGGTGGATATGATTTGGGCGAGTATTACTCGCGCACGCTGCTGGAGGCTTTTGCTGGGTTGAGTTGCTTTGTTGGTGAGGAGATCTCGCAGAGAGATGCTTCCAAGCCTGTGGCTACTGAGGGCGCTGCTATTGCTGCTACCGGGGACGAGGAATTGTAGTGGCTGACTGTTACTCTTGTCTGGCCTGTATCGGGTCGGATTTTTTTATACAGCTTCAAGAAGCTTCTGGGCATAGCGATGGCGTTTTTTTATGTATGACGACGGCCATCTCAGCTACCACATAGGTATATGAACTAAAATTGAAATTTTATGCGACTGTATAGATTGCAAAAGAAACCTAAAACCCAAGACCAGTATAGAACGCAGCACTAAGTCCCAGATCCGAAATGGGCAAACTACTCATTTAGTTCGACTACAAGCTCAAAAGGGAATAAATAAAGAATTAGCTTTGAAGGTCACATGGACATCGCCTATCAAGAACTTCCCAACAATGAATTATCCAGTCCAATCAACTTAAACATACAGATTCAATCCCAACTCCATGCGACAACGCAAAAGTAGCACCAAAGTAACCTTAATAAAGAACAAACGATATACAATGCAATGCAATGCAATCAGTCTCAATTTAGTGACCGCGAATAGAAAGATGTCCAGTCATCTCAGTAGTGCTCTCAATACCCTCCCAAGGCAAATCCTCCTCATCATCTAGATCAATCTGATCAGTGTGACGAGAAGATTTATCAGTGGTACCGGTGATGTCCGGAGCATGGGATGCGCCAAAATCAATTCCAATGGATTCGAGTGTCATTTCCATTTCTTGCTCGGTCATTTCATGGCCGTCCTGCTTTTGGCCCTCGAGGACATCGTATAGAGCGTAGATTTGATCGGACTTCATGTCAACGTCCTTCAGAAGCTTGTCGATCTTTTCGAGGAGTGCCTTCCGTGGGCGCTTGCCAAGGGATGCGTCGAGCTTGTTGAAGGCGCTCTGGTACGTGGCCAGTTGCATCTTCAGATGAGAGAGCTCGTCTTCCAGGCTCTTGAGGACAGTGGCAAGGGCGATGGCGGGGGGTTGCGAGGGACGCATGGTCGGCTCTTCATTGTTTACCGACGGCTTGGGCATGCGCTCCGAGACTGGAACAGGCTTGGGGACCTTGACCGGCTCGTGGTTGCATTCTCCGTCATTTGAGCGGCCATGGCAGACCGTGCAGTTCTTGCCGTTGTGTTGGGCAATGCTATCCAATGCTTTCTGAGTGGCTTGGGGCAGCTTGGATGGGTCATTTGCCGCCAAGTCTGCCTGGTGGAGAGTAATATCAGGAAGGATGAAGGCGGAGGTCATGTCAGGGGCAGGGCGCTGCTTCTTAAGCGGGGTGGTTGCAGGTAAGGAGTTGTCTGAGTGACGCCTGGAACGCTCGGCAATCGGAACGGCCAGACTGGTCTCTCCGTCGGTAGTTGCTCTTGAACCAGTGGTGATATCACCAGCAGCGGATGCTGGGCGAGGGATAGTTGGCTTGCTTTCGCGAAGGGATGACTTTCGAGGAGCAGGAGCTTTCAAGATACTCTGTCTGGTTGAGTTGACGGTCTCTGTAGGGTTGCTCTCCGTGGGAATACTTGAACGGCGCTGTTTACGCATCAATCTCTCCTCTTCCAGAGTCTTGCGCAGACGAGCAATTTCATGCTCATCAATAACGCTCAACAAAGTGATGTCTGCCTCAGAAGACGCCTTTGTCTGCTCAGTCGCCTCGACAGGCGAGCTCGCATCCTCAACCACCACGCGTTTCACGCGCTGCTTGCTAGTGTTTGGCTGTTTCCGGGAGCTCTTTGATTCGACTGTGCGGGACACAGGTTTTGAGGTCTTAGAGGCTGAGGTGCGTCTTGGGGTGGGTACTTCAATGGAGAAAAGAGCCTCATCGGCGCGTTCTTTTTCGAGGCGATGAATTTCCTTGTCCACCTGATTGGATACCTTGGAGCGCGAATCATCCTGGCGCCTGCTCTTCGTGTTAGAGCGGGTACTTTTGGAGGTGAGATCCTTGGTGCTGCGACTCATGTCTGCGCTGCGCTCGGTGTAAAGCTGGCTGTCATCAGCATCAGATACAGTCGAGCTGGCTTCAGATTCGACGGTGTCCTGCTCGTGAGTTTTGCGGTGTGAGTATCGAGAAAGTTGAGACTTAAGATCCGCATTCTCTTGCCGTAACTCCCCATTTTCGGTCTTGAGTTCTCGGTTCTCGAGGTAAGCTGCACCAAGTTGGGAGATGGCTGACTCTCTGTCGTGATTAAGACGCTTGATGGCGGACTCCTGAACCTGAGCCTTTCGATCGGCAATGTCCAGCTGGTTTTGTAACTCAAGGTTTACTGCTTCCAATTCTGCATGAAGACTGTTAGCCAAAGAATCCGAATTGTATGGTAGGGAACTCACTTTGATTTTCGTTCGCCAAGCGTTTAGATCCCTTCTTGTGATCATTGTCCTCCGACTCATACTTGACTGACTGGCGGGGTTTGTTTGATTTTAGGGACGCGTTCTCCAGGCGATAATTCTCCATTCGCCTTTCTGCGTCTGCCTTCCACATATTCAACTCGGCCACCTTGTCCTGGAGCAGCCTCAATGAAACGAACAAAGCCTTCTCATCTTCAGGAACAGGCACTGCGTCTAGCGGGAAATGATCATGGGGCAGAGACATTTCTGTGTGATCATGCAGTGGTGAAACAAAGCGAGTAGAGCGCATCTTGCCCTGTCGGTTGTAGACAGGCGTGCCATCTTCGTACACACCAGACACGAGTTCGGAGATATTAGGGAGGTCGGGGAGAAGAAATGATTGATGGGTCATGGTATCACCAATGGTGTTGGTGTTGGCTGGGTTGGCACTGGACTTGCGAGGAGTCCCTGAAGTGGACTTGCGCAGTTCCTTCGCGTAAGCATCACGCGAAGCTCGCTCAACAGCATCCGCAATCTCTTGGGAGGTGTTGGCATTTCCGAAACGTGTCGAACGCGTCTTTGTTGAAACTGGGGCCGGACGTTCGTCTCCCAAGAAAGAGCCGTCGTAGTTGTCACGTACTTTCGCGTGCATGTCGGAGAAGGTTCGGCGCTGGTCACGCTGGGCCTTTGATACTTGCGGGCTCATGGTTTCCTTCTGTGCCTGGGTCGCTCGCCGCACCTGAGCGTTCTTTCGGAGATTTTCACTGACGGCTCGTCGCTGTGGGCGCGTAGCGGGCTTTTGTGGTGTTGGGTATTCAACCCGAATTGCGGGTGAGGATGAACGGACACTGTTTTCGAAGCTCATCACAGAGCTTCGCGAATCGTCGCGTCCCGCCTTGCCACCGCGTCCCAATTCCACGGACATTTCGTGGTCGCTCACTGTGAGCTCATCCTGTTCTTCTTCGGAAGTCTGTATTTGGGAGAAATCAGGGAAGGCTTGGTCGAGGGTTGAAGTGTGGATGTCGTAGTCGAGCTCGGGTTCGTCGACACGACGTGTTGATGTGCCCATGATTTCGTGTTCCAAATTTGTCAGAGAAAATGAGTCGTCATGATCAAAATCTCTATTAATTGGAGGCATCTCGAGCGTGATGAAGTTGGTGTAAATGGAGAGGCTGGTTTGTTTGGGGGCAGAGTCGGAATGTTTGGGTCTGGCGCGTCTCGGCAACAGTCCCACTCCTGATTGGCCCACATCCAACTACAGAACCTCAACTTGTACTTCGACATCTTATGTTGTACTCTGTTGTACTCTGCGTTTTTATTGTGCCGTCAATTGCTAAAATCCCAGATCATATCAGAATATATCTGACTTTCTGGGAATTTTTCCGTAGCACATACCATATCTTGAGCCCCGCTGCTCCTATTTGTACCTGCAGCCTCGGGAATATAACTGTAGCAACCAAAATTTAAGCATGCATAATTATCATTCGGGCTCTCCATATTAGTTGCTAGTCCTCATAAGCTCTTGTTGTTGGTCAAATCCCACAGTATATTGCATATGCATGCAAAAAGGTCTAATGGTATTCGTTCACTACCAAGTTTTCCAAAAACGTAAATTTAAACTCTCATTAGACTTAATAGAATAAAGTGTGTGCTTTCTATCACAAATATGGTACTGTTGAAATTCTCTCGAGATGTCTTTCAAAATATTGTCGCGCTTGCAATTCCAATATATATTTGTGTTTAGGAATGACTCTTCAGCAGGCTGGAAAGTATCAACCATAAATGCATTCCTGCTATTCAGCACAACTCCCTCGGCAATTGATCTTCAGACTTAAAATGTTTTAAAGTTAATCCCTAGGGATATATCTTAGTTGCTTGTATTTTGCCCCAACAAGTTCACCTTATAAACTGCTCGGTTGACCACCTAATTAGCGATCTCGGGACCATTCATAACTAAGTAATGAAATGATACAATACGCCATAAACCCGGACTCAATTGCAGTCTAGATGCCTATTTCCGCCTTTTAAGTAAAGGTCAGAGTTATGGGAATTACAGTACATGCATATTTCGGCAGCGTCAGTGTTTTGGTGTCCCGAGCATTTCCGATGTTGGTTCGCCTACCGACTGCACCCTACATTTTATGCCATAAAAGAAATACTTAAGTTCATTGCATCTCTAAATCAAAATAGCACTCGACCAGACCCGACCCTAAGGCACCATGTGTTAGAGTACATTCAGCTCGAGTATAGCCAAAATCACCACTGAGCCTGAGAGAACGATTGAATTCCAACACGTTAAAACCTCCAGACCAGCACCCAATTTCCATTTGGTGAACCAACTCGCCTCTCTCAACAACGTGCTCTATGACAGTGATTCTGATTTCGGTGACGAGGGTCCATCCGCTGTATGCTATCCAGAACGACCATTTTGAGACGCCCAGAAGACTGGTTCTCCTGGCGGATCTCCATTTGAAATCTAGCAGTGACGTGTAACGTTTTGCCTTACATCACAGAGAAATCCGAAAAGCCAGGGTGTCCAGAGGAGCCACGCCTACGTCTGGTCCAGAATGGGTCTCTGCCAGAAGAAGGTTGGCCAGCAGGTGGATTGAGCTCCAAGACTCCTATCAGCGCGACATGTCGAAGTGGCGAGATATACGATGGCGTCTCACATTTCTTCGAGAAGTTATTAGCCGTTCCGTGGGCTCCAGGGCTTTTACATTCTAGACAAGGATGAAGATGTCGATCCTTCAAAGGAGTTTGCCATCTAAACGTGAACGCGTTGTCAAGGGAAGCAAGTACAGCATGTCGATTACCTCGCCAGGGTGTGGGACAAGCAGAGACAGGTGGTGCTGAAAAATAAGTCATAGTTGAAGAAATGCCTGTGTCGATGGAATACACTGTTCTTAGAATGTGTGGATGCCCTGATCTTCCAAAGAGAAGGACCAACAGCTTGCATCTCTGAACCTCGTGGACGCACTGAGTTTCTCAACCTGGGTTTCTTCGGCCTTGTCAGGGCTAATATCCTGAATGGCAGAGACACGAAACTTCGCACAACTAACGCTTGACATCCCATCTGAAGTTCGGTTCAAAGAAAGGTAACTCGATCCTTATACCCCGTCTTCTCTTGTATATACACCTGCCTAATATAATATGTGAACCCACATCGACTTCTTCCCACAACCAACGTAGCCCTCAAATAGTTCCAGAACCGACTTCAAAAGAGACTAATATCTACGAATGCGAGTAAGACATCATGAAGATATAGCAAATAGCCATGCCAAGTTAAACATATAAGATTAGTAATAGGACGATAATAAATGACTCTTATTTCAACCCATGGATGTATCGCATCTGATTTGTACATCAAAGAATTGAAAAAAAAAAAAAAATATGGTATGAGTATGCGGTGGAACAAGAGCTTATTACAGCCTAAGTTCGGCAGAGAATAGGAATGTGTCGGATTGTGGAAACAGCGGTAAGCAACGTCGAATGGGATGATGATATACATGCAGAGTCTATGCATAAAGACCTAATGTGTGACACAAGGCAATAAAACAGAAAAAGAAAACCTCGATGATTCCTTCACCATGGATATATTGGCCTAGTAGAAGCCAAGTGGGTATAACAAATATAAGGACCTTGTAGAGGGCGCCGTTAGAGGTACGTAGAGTGACCCGTAGCCTCATAGTGAAACACACTAAAGCCAAGTACACTCAAGTATCTATCAAGTCACGAGTAGGGCCTGCACCACGTGTTGTCGGCTTCATACAACCGCTGACCAATCACAAGGCAGGAACCACTCACGAGCACAACAGCCAGGGTTACCGTGAATTCCTTGACAGGTCAGGTCGCATTGAAGAATGGACTGACTCCTACTTACATCTTCTTCGGTTTCGCTCGGGGTTCACCGGTACAGATGTGAGTGGCTTGGTTACTTGGACTCGACCCTTGTGACATCATCTAGACAAGGTCGAACCCGATCAAATGGGGTACTACAGTCCCCGCGGAGAGGAGGAGAGCCTGCTCGGACGCCGACGAGATCATGGTTCTAAGCAGCAACGGTCCCGAAAATGGTCGGTAATGACCATGGCTGCGCTGTTGGGCATGCTGTTCCTGTCGGCTCTGTATTTCGTGCTGGGACCTGAGTACGAACCCTTGCATTCCATAACAGAGATATCCGGAGCGCAGTCTGACCTGCCGACTTCTGCCCCTCTTTCTAGGTCGATGAGAACGTCGCGAAGTGGTGAAGCCTGCAATACTGTCAACGGTGGTTATCAATGCAACCCTGAGATCTCGCACCGTTGGGGTCAGTATTCGCCTTATTTCTCTCTTGCGGAGGAATCTGCTATCTCGGATGAGGTACCGGATGACTGTCGCATCACCTTTGTCCAGGTGCTCTCCCGTCATGGTGCTCGGTACCCGACGGCATCGAAGAGTGCAAAGTATGAAGCTCTCATCGATAAGATTCAAGCGAATGCCACGGCTTTCAAGGGCAAGATGAAATTCCTCCGCTCGTACAACTACACCCTTGGAAGCGATGATCTGACGCCGTTTGGCGAGCGTCAGATGCTGGGATCCGGACTGAAGTTCTACCAGCGCTATGCGGAATTGACCAGGCAAGCTGTGCCCTTCATTCGTTCTTCCGATTCATCGCGGGTTGTGGAGTCAGGCAACAAGTTCATCAAGGGCTTCCAACAGGCAAAGTCAAAAGACCAAGAAGCCAACCACCGACAGCCAGCCCCAAAAATCAGCGTCGTAATTTCTGAGGAGCCCGGCTTCAACAACAGTCTAAACCACAATACTTGCACAGATCTCGAGAACAGCGAGCTGGGCGACGGAGCTTCCGACGAGTTCACATCCATCTTCGCCCCAGCAATCCGCACACGTCTCGAAGCCAACATCCCAGGCGTCGAACTCTCCAACACAGAGGTTGTGTACCTAATGGATATGTGTCCCTTCGACACAGTCTCCCAGACAACCAACGGAACAAAAAGCTCCCCATTCTGCAACATCTTCACAGAAGAAGAATGGACCCAATACAACTACCTCCAATCACTAGACAAATACTATAGCTACGGAGCAGGCAACCCCCTGGGCCCAGCCCAAGGCATCGGCTTCGCAAACGAGCTAATCGCCCGTCTAACACGATCCCCCGTCAACGATGACACAAGCACAAACCACACCCTCGACGCACCAGGTGCAGCAACCTTTCCACTGAATTACACTATGTACGCAGACTTCACGCATGACAACGGGATGATCCCCATCTTCTTTGCGTTGGGATTGTATAATGGCACGGCTACCCTCCCTCGCTCGCATGTTCAGTCGCCTGCAAAGGCTGATGGATACTCTGCTGCTTGGACTGTGCCATTCGCTGCGCGCACGTACATCGAGATGATGCAGTGTCATTCGGATCCGAATCCCGAGCCATTCGTGCGGGCTCTTGTTAACGATCGTGTTGTGCCATTGCATGGGTGTGATGTGGATGAGCTTGGGCGTTGTCGTCGGGGGGATTTCGTGAAAGGGTTGACTTTTGCGCGCTCGTTTGGGAATTGGGACCAGTGCTTTGTTTAGTAGCATGTATGATTTTCTGTTGGAAATACCCATTGGTAAAGCATTGGTCTTTCCGTTTCGGGTTTGTGTTTCAATATTGTTTCGACTTGATGCCCACAAAATGTACTATTGCATGCCTGTCCGTTTCTGTTAGATTATTCTTATTTGCATCATTAGCCAATTCAACCTGAAACAAAATACAATCCGAGAAACAATATACTTGTAACCAGATATAACTAAAAAGGCTCTAACACATGCAAGTCACCATAAAAGTAATTCAAACAGCCGCCAAACACCAAATAAAACAAACTCCCTCTCATCTTTTACCCATATCGTAAACTTATCTCTCCTAACAAAGTACCAACTACATACTCCACCCATGCACCCTCCCATTCCCATTCCTCTTAGCCCTCAACGACCCAGCCAACACCCAAGCCTCCCAAAGCGGCATCTGCTCATGCAAAACATGAACCCCATCATCCCCCAGATCCTCCACCCCCAATGTCCGAACCTTCTCAACAGAAACCTGTCCAAAAGCCCCCATCTTCCCGCACACCAAATCAGGCCGCCCATCAGGCCCTAACCCTAACCCCAGCGGCGTATACGTAGCAGGCGACAAAACAACACCAGGCTCCTCCCCCGTCCCTGCCGCAACAGTCAACGAAGAAGGAACATGAACCTGGACAGGAGCAGGATAATCATAATCATCAAAGACTTCAACTCCATTCGAAACAGCCACCAAATCGAAATAGGCCGCGTAGTCAATTTCCCGCAAGTCCAGGCGGTCTAATTGGTCCATTTCTTCGCGGAGAACTGATAGTACATCGCGCCATCGACCACCCGGTCTGAGATAGACGCCTCCGAGTCTGAAATCGCGGAGTTGGTATCTATGCCTCCGAGCCAGGTTGATTATTTCCTGGGCGTTTAGACGCCAACCCTGGATACTTAGTTTGCGGAGGGTTTTCCAGCGGATATTGTGAAACAGGGCCTCGAGATCAAGGTCGAGCGGTGTTTTGCTTAGGAAGCCGATATGGATTGCGATGAGGTTTTTGGCTGCTATGAAGAAACGGCGGAAGACACCCGACAGGTTGGCCATTGTGGGCGTGATGTTATCTGTGTTTGAGTGGAAGTTTATATCGAGGCTTGTGAGGCGGGTCCCCATTGCCGCTAGGGTTGTTGAGGGCGCGCGGAGGAGTTGGAGGGTTGCTTCCGGGCTGATCTGTGGTGCTGTGAAGCGGATGGAGCTGCATTTTGAGTTTAGGAGGGCGATTCCTAGGTTTGTTACTGCGCGTGTGCACGCTGGTTCCCAGTCTAGGCGGATTCCTGTTTGGGAATAGTGGTGGTCGCGGATGAAGTCGGCAAGGCGTTCGTCTCGGTGGTCTTGGAGTCTTAGGAGTTTTATTTCTTGGAGAGAGGTAAAGGCGGCGATCGCGTGCTGGAGTTGGGTTTTGTCGTAGTTTGTCTCGGTTAGGTTTGTTTGTTCTTGTAGTCGTCGGCTGTGTAGTTGGGATAGGGCGTTGTTCTCTGTTCCCAGTGTTCGTAGTATTCGGGCCCATCCTGTTGTTTTTGTTAGTTTATTTCTCGATGGAGTTTGGATTTGAAGAGCTGGTACCGCTTCCTTGATAAAAGGGTCGCACCATGTACGTGAGAGTCTTTACATAGCAGGCCAGCTGCATTTCTAACAGTTCCCCCAGGCGCCGGAAGCCATGTTCGGAGAATCGCAGGATGAAACGGGAAAACTTATAAGGGGTGCCGATTCGCATGAAGCGCTTGCAGACCAGACGAAAGCGATCGAGGTCGGATGCTTCGCCATATTCAATGGCATTCCCAGAGCCATTGGTGTAGAATAAATCGTTTAGGGCTCTGGGTGCTGGCTCGAGGAGAAAAAGCAGTATTTCGCTCAATAGCTCGTCGGCAAGATCATGAACGTGACGTGGCTGATCCATGATCGGCGCGCAAGGCCGCCGAAGCATCGGCTTGAGCAATTGGCAGCAACATGGAAATATGGCGAGGTTGGGGGTGAAGTCGAAGCTGAGTCTCCCGGGGAGAGGCCACAGATGGAAGAAGAGAGGGGAGGTTGGGCATATAAAAAAACAAAAACGATATTACTTCACACTAGTAGTACAGTTGACTTGTCTCACCATGAGAGCTCTCATCCTATGCCTGGCGACCGGGATGTCCCAGGGCCCTTATTTAGCGCCCTTTTTCGGCAAGAATTTCGGAATTTGCACTTCATTGGTGATCATTGCACCCAGGAATCACATGATTGATTGACTCTGCGGCCAGCCAGCGCGAACCTGCAGGTTGTTGCATTCACGGAGAGCGAGTCAAATGGTGGAGGTCGGTGCAAACCCCGCCTGGAACCCGTCACATCATGCAGAGTGACGGGCCATGCGTATGCGATTGGGGAATAAATGGCCGAAACCAGAATGAACTAATGTACTTCAAATTATCTACTTCTCATACCTTGGCCCGTTGAGCCCGCCGCCGCCTGATATCTGTGCTGCTTATTTTGGACTCGAAACTCTCAGTATCGGTGGCTTCTCCAGATTGGAGTACATCCACTTCAAACACCGCAAGGGCCTTCCACCCTTTCTTTGCACGCTCATCATTGATCAGGGCCCCTCCTGATCGGGTCTCCTTGGACACCACAATCGCACCGAGGTTCTCCTCCGTGATTGTGGGCCCAAACATCTCGGAGATTTCCACAAACTTGAATGCCAAGTTGGGTTGTATCCTCGTGAGAACATTCTTCAGGGGAGTCTGGCCGTTAGGGTCCGGCGATAATCCACGTTCAATCTGCAGTGATTTCTCTCCAGGCGAGAAATCCATAATGGCTGTAAGGAACGAGGCAGTACTCTGCCAACGCTCCTCCCAGCTCTCGAGGACTTCGGCGTACTTTTTCTTGGTCAACAGTGCATCCCCTGTGACTCCGATGGTCAGGCGTCCTTCCCGGCCCGGCTCCAATGCCAATGCAACTGCTGTAAGAAGAAGCTTGTGACCAACATGGAGGTGATCAAATGTGCCACCCACGACCACGGAATAGTACGGAGTGGAGGGTTGGTCGTCAGGAATTAACAGGGGGTCAGCAGTCGTCCAGTCAGGATGGCTGGTGATGGCTTGCAGGCTTGCCGCTCTGCCGTCTTTGGCCTGGGCACCAACATGGCTGATAAAGGAGTCAGCCACGTTTTTGCCGGCAGTGTTTCCTAGATAATAGACATGGTCCCAACGGCGATCGCAATCTGCAAGTGATTGCAGGTCCAGAATGGGCCCAAAAGGAGTGCGTTCAGCCGGTTTAGTCGCCTGATCAACAAATACCACCCTGGTATCAATGCCACCTGGAGAGTCCAGCTCGATATTTCGTGTTGCACAGACGGCACCAATCAGGGTATAGACGCTGCTCAAGTAATGTTGGAGTTGCGCAAACACTTTGGCCCGAGGTTGACAGCTCGAGAGTAGACCGGGGATGGCCAGAGCAATGTCGAGTATAGCTGTGTCATTGGACTCATTCAATTTATCGGAGAGCTTAGTGTAAACATCCACCAAAGATGGTTCAAATGCATCTTTGACTGGGTCAAAAGAAAAGGCAGAAGGCGGGGGGAGAAGTAGAAGAGCCGAGGGCGGGTTGGGATCAGCCATGATGCAACGAAACAATTACTGGCCAGGCTAAAACAGCATCGAGAAGACAGAGAAGACAGAAAAGCACAGCAGACCCAGAAACATAAACAGCTTGAAGCTTTGAAGCTGAAGCTGAAGAAGCTCAAGAAGTGATTCTCTGGGGTTACCCGCCCAGCTGAGTCAGCCCACTTCTCCCACTCTCCACTCCTCGACTCCTTGAGATGCTTCGAGATGCCATTGTGAGCCCAACTGATTAGCTGGAATGATCCCAGTTTGCCACGGTCCTCTTCGGTTGGAGCTCTCTCGCAGCCCCTCGCGCCTCACCTCCTCGTTTGGAGCCTACCCCCAATCTCTCTGATCGCAAGGTGGAGCTCATTCTTGAACTAAGATCCATCGCACCTTGCCGTGCATAGACGCCTTTGCCATTCACATCATGTCGAACTCCGCCCAGCCTTATGACTCGCATCGGCGGTCAACCGCCTTCAGTCGCCAGCCCGAGGAGCTTCACATACCATCAACGGCGCTAAGCAATCCGAACCTATCCCGTCAATCCTCCTCGCATGACTACCCAGCGCCCGACGGAGGTGCCCGACTTCCCGCGATCAATGTCCAATCAAGTCCGGAGTACGGAGGTGATGGAAATAGCAGCAGCACTGCGCTCCCCGGAGCCTTGCAGCCAGGAAATCATAACCGTCCAGCTGCGGTATCGATAAACACCGCTCCATCGGCCCTCCCTACCATGCCCCATTCCTCGACGCAGCCGACGAACCATCGCGCAAGCATGATCAACTCTCATGGACATTCGCGATCTAGCCCCGCTGGGTTTGACCACTCGATGTACAAGCAACACGGTGCTCCCGAGGGCTCCAAATATCCCTCCTCTCCTGGAGCGTTCCCACCCCATACACCGCAAGGCTCGAAGTACTCTCCTCTCGGTCTGGCCGACATTAGACCCCCTGGCGAGCACCTTCTGAGCGAGGCGCTTATGAGCCCTGGAATGTCATCGGTGCCTTACAATGGAGGAGATAACCAGGTCCCAACCAACAGCAATTATGTTGCGCCGTGGCCTATATACGCGGTCGATTGGTGCAAGTGGCCGATTACAGGAAGTTCAGGCTTTGGTGGAAAATTGGCTTTGGGCAGCTATTTAGAAGACAACCACAATTATGTTTGTGGATCTCTCCGTGAAGGAATACCCTGGCGCTAACCGATTGCTAGATCCAAATCATCGATTCACACTGGACGCAACCAGACCCAGACACCCCAGATGCCGCTGCAGGAGAGATCAAGTTAGAATACGTCAAAACAGCCGAGGCGACTCATTCTTATCCAGTCACCCGCATTCTCTGGGAGCCTCCATCGTCTCAGAAACAATCGACTGATCTGCTCGCCACGTCAGGAGACCACCTCCGTCTATGGTCTCTACCGAATTCGCAGCCCCTACAAAGCTCGAACTCGATCACTCGTCCCTCGAGCCAGCGGGACGCCGCCACATCTAAACTGTCACCGTTGGCATTGCTGTCAAATTCCAAGTCCCCCGAACACACTGCCCCCATTACATCTCTTGACTGGAACACCATCTCTCCCAGTCTGATCATCACCTCCAGCATTGACACGACTTGCACTATCTGGGACATCCCAACATTGACCGCCAAGACACAGTTGATTGCTCATGACAAGGAGGTTTATGACGTTCGATTCTGTGCCAACAGTGTCGATGTCTTCGTCAGCTGTGGTGCTGATGGCAGTGTGCGCATGTTCGACTTGCGAAGCCTTGAACACAGTACTATCATCTACGAGCCGACCGATAAGAACGAGAAGCGTAAGTATTCGTCCCAGTTGTCTGTGCTTATTACTGACAATTACTTCAGCAGTTGTGAGCCCTGGTAACTCCAGTCCTCCAGGCCAGTCGCAGAACGGCCTCTACCCGCCACCTCTTTTGAGAATTGCAGGTATGTAACAAATCCAACGTACGAACTATCCCCAGCTTACACAGTGGTAGCATCTCCCCATGACGCCCACCTCCTGGCAACATTCTCCCAAGACTCCAGTGTCGTGCGAGTCCTCGATGTCCGCCAACCAGGCCAAGCCCTCCTAGAGCTGAAGGGCCACTCCGCAGCCCTGAACTGCGTGGAATGGTCCCCAAGCCGCCGCGGCATCCTAGCATCCGGCGGCGACGACAGCATGGTCCTCCTCTGGGACCTGATCAACCAACACAACGCCGCACCAGTGCCCTCACCAAACCCCCACACCCCGGGGGCACCAGCTGCAACATCAGAGCGCGGTCCCGCAGCCGTCTGGCAAAGCGAATACGAAGTCTCCAACATAAGCTGGTCACCCCAAGGCGGACCAAACCACACCGGCCTTCCACGGGAATGGCTGGGAGTCTGCGGCGGGCGAGGAATCACCGGTGTTGCGTTATAAGGATCGAATTCTCAAAGGCGAGAAGTGAGAAAGGGTTGACGTTAAACTTTCCATGCAGTCATCTATGAAGCTTGCAACAGTCTGCTTTTCTTGCATTAGATTTGTTTTTTACGCTTATCTCTTGTTTGTGGTGTTTGATTTGGTTGTGCTTTTCGCCCCCTCTGATGCTCTTCATCTTTAACCTCATGTGTTTGTTTCTCTTTTCTCGCTATTGTCTGTAACCCCCGCCTTTTTTTTGCATAGGTCGAGCGAGAACATGTGTGACTTTGTCTCTTTTTTTTGAATGGGTTTTGACGGTGACCATACTTCTGACTTGTTTTGGCACGAGTGAATGAATGAATGAACTATACATTGGATTTTACTCACATTTGGGATTTTGGGTTAGTGACTTGCTTTTTGTAGACTAGGAACTGGTGTAAAAATTACGTATTGGTCGGTAGTGTGGAGATGGCCAACCCGCCTCGAAATAAGCCGATTTTGTTGCTTGAACAGGTCGCAGTAGATGTTACAGCAATGATTGGATGGATTTAGTTTAGGTTTTTACTCCGCAAGTCTAAAAACAGAAGAAGCCACAGGCCTGAAAACTCGTGTATAAAAAAGCACGAAGGCTCGCCTCGCCCAGCGAGCAGGTATCATGGTATAGAAACAACAGAACAGAAAACTCCCCCGCTAAACACAAACAATCTAAGACATCCAGCCCCATACTGAATCCCAAAAGCATTCATTCCCTTTGAGGCATTGACAAGCTCGGAGGACCATGAGCAGGAGCCTTAGAAATAACGCGGTCTTCCAGCGAACGAGCGAACTTGACACTGGGAATATCAACGAGACGCCAGAAGATATCACCCATCCAGATAGCGATGGGCAGGCAGATGAGCCAGCCGAGGAGGAACCCGAGGCAATACTGGAAGTTCGTTACCTTGCCGGTGTAGTTCCAGATATTGGGCATGATGGAGTAGCCCAGACAATGAAGGATGGGGCCGTGGACGACATAGAATGCGAAGGAGATCTTGCCGAGGTATTGGGAGAAGGGGTTTGTGAATAATTTCTGGATGTCTGGGGAGTGATTGATAGAAAAGACGATGAGGACTGCACCGATGGTTTGGGCAAATCGGTGTGGTTCCGGGTAGGTCTTCGGAGTGACATGCCACAGCCACATGTAGAAGGGCGTCCATTTGAACCCGATGTTGGGACAGGAGCCGAAGTATAGACCGACTATGAAAATGGAGATCCATAACCAACGGCGGGAGACATTGATGGTCACCTTGCTACCGGTGTTGAGACGGATGGTCGTTTTCTCTTCTTCTGTGGTATTTCGTTTGGGTTCTTCCCAGGTGCCGTTGATGAGATCTACCTCTGCCATCAACATGCCAAAGAGGAAGAGGACAATTTCCCAGCGGCCGTAGCGCATGCAGAACCATATCAGAGCAGAGACTACTGTCATGCGCACAGGCGCCACTAGGCGTGATGTTCCCAGAATGACAACGAAAAGGATGAGCGATGAACGGAACTCGAGGGGAATTGTCCATAGGTGAGGATTGTAGTAGTTGTAGTAGAGGTTGTAGTCGAATGGGTTCATCAATGTTGCTAATGTAAGCCACAAGTCGTCGCTTTGCTTCATGAATGATTTGAAAACAGTCGGGTGTTGTTCATTGGTGCCGAGAATAGTGTGGCCCTCCCTAATAACGCTGTGGGAGTAATTGTACAAACCGAGTCGGACAGCCACAAAGACGCATAATACCCCAACAATCGCGGGTATGTAGAGGCGGAAGGCTCGACGGAAAGTTCCCGATGCTAGCGTTGTGAATGTTTGGTCAAAAGACCTGTTCCGAATCGTCTTTAGAGGTTTGTACGAGAGAACGTAGCCGGAGAGGACGAAGAAAATGGCCACCATGATATGACCAGAGATCAACATATGAAAAATGGGTAGTTGGTGAATCCCAAAGTTCTCCCCACCAAATCCCCATCCCACAGCAACTTTCCATGTGTAAGTGAAGAGGAAATGGAAGTTAAAGACCAACAGACAGGCCCAGCCGCGCAGACCGTCCAGCGCGGCAATGGCATGGAGCTTCGCAGGTTGAGGTGCTTCACCACCCACCCAATGCTGGAGGAAGCTTGGAGTCAACGCAACTGTCAGCTTGTGCCATGTGTTCTCCAAAGAAGCTAGCCAGTCGTCCTGCGACATGCTCGGGGCTAATCTTTCGGGGTGTGCAAGGATGTTCGACGGGTGAAACTGGGAGAAACCGTTCCAGCGCGATGTAACTCCTGTAACACTTGAAATTGTAGCTGACTCGAGGTCCGTCAAGGGGACATCGGAGGCCGAAGTCCTGGCCCGGGTCTCGGGGTGGGATACCATTGCCTTAAGGGCAGGGCGATCGTAACAAGTGTCCGGTGCGGCGAAAGCCTCAATTGCGTGCGCTAATAGGTCGAGGGGAACATCGAGGCCTATGGTTTGGTGTACTGGCCAAAGCGACAGAAATGGAATCGGTGATCGCCTCGAAACCGGGTTTGGCGCAGTTGGATCGTGGGGTGGTACTGGCCGAGGGGCGTTGGATACGGGTCGTTCGATACGTCAGCGGAAAGAGTCCCCGGGACTCTGATTATCTCAAGTCGGAGGTTCGAAGGGAGAGTGAAGGAAAAAGAAAGCCACGGGAGATTAAGGGGAGTACGTGAGGTATGACGAGGCAGAACGGCCGAGCCGCCGATCGGTAGCCGTTTTCGTCGAGCTTGGTCTCGGGGGTATAAGCGGCTCTTTTCCGGCGTTATATATTTAGTTTAGCAATTGCAATAGTTATTAAAAGTGTATAATAACTAGCCACTACTACGTTATGCATTCCGTGTATACAGTATGTACCGATTGACATAACTTATAACTTGTCCACTTCGAGTGTACAAGTTATGTGTCAATCGGATTTGTTAATTCTTATACTGCTTTGGCTCTACTTTGGCTTCTATTTTTCGCCTATGTGCTTGATTTCCTCTGCAACTTCTTGGCGTTCCCTTTCTGTTTCAATGCTCAGGCCTGGCCGATTTTTGCTCACTAGTACAACTGAGCATCACCCTGAGCGCCCTGATTTGCTCACTGAGTCTGAGCTGAGCCTAGGGGTGAGCAGCCTGAGTAAGCCACATCAATAAAATGCAACACGCTAGTTCCGTCACGTGTACCCCTTCACTTGTGGATGGCAACCCTCGTAGTCCTATCAAATAAAGCCTGGCATTATCAGTATGATGTTTAATCCTGGTAAATTGGCTGCAATTAATTGCGCCATATCAGCATTACCATTCTATGCTCGATGCTCCTGAGATATCTTCCTCTACTCGGTTCCACGATTTTCGAATCAGGCTTTGGAAGACTACCGGAGCCCAGGGTATTGGATCAGTCTACCTGGGGATCCTCAACATGTCCTGGTACAGAGGCCGAGAAGACCTTTAAAATGCGGAGATAGAGAACCTCTTCTCTGCCAATAAGCGCATGGACCTGGACTTGCATAAGCACTCATATTTGCTTTGTGAGACTTCAAATATGTTGGCTCTGGTAGTCGGCCGCACAATCTGCAAGAGCCTTCCAGAATTTTCCGGCACACGGAGTTTACTTCGTTAATTGCAACTATCGTTTGGGCTATTTCCCATTTTCTTAATCACCATATTCCCAGGAACTCGGACCGTTTACAACCTCTATGTGTACAGGCCATTCGATTATGTGAGGGCTACGCGTACGCCGCGGAGAAACAGCTGTTCCTTGACTCTAGTAGACGTCGCGCGAGGAAGTAAAGAAACGGGGCCTCCTCACGTCTAAGAGAACCTAGGTAAGCTATGTAGGCTATCGTAGCGTGTATTTCCCACTCCTCCTATATATCTATAAGATCTATAGCTCTTTAGAACAAACTTTGTTCCTAGGAGCCTGCCGTGCGCCTAGCTAGACCCTATTCCGCAAAAGACCTAGTTAGACGTCCTAGGAACTCAACCTATATCCACAACCCCTTAGGTTGCTGACTATAGACGTGCTAGAGGATACCAATGATGCTGCTGTATAAATATAATGTAAAGGATACCTATCTCTATCATTTACAATCTTCTATGGTCTTCGGTCACTAATACTATATCTAAGGATAGAAATAGCAATAATTCCTCTTTGCTATGGTGAGTCTGCCTATGTTAACTAATTGAGCCATTTAGTTAATACGTTCGCTACTTATGTTACCAAATGTATGATGCCCGTCCTGATAAGTATTAGTGTAACTACAGTCTAAGTTGCGGAAGCTGCGCAGCGCAGCGTGCTTGCTCTATTAAAGGATATTTAAGCTACTAAGTAGGGACTTCACTAATCTCTCTGTTTGCTCTCGTATCTTTATCCTTTCCCAGAAGCGAGACCCGCCACTGCTTCTTTTTCCGATCGTCCAACAGTTGCTTCACGACTGTTTCAATGGATTGCAAAGTTAAGATGTCTGCAACAGTTGAGCAGTTGCGTTGCAAGGAGGCCAGGTGCTTCTTGTATTCTTTCATCAGTTCGGGCTCTCGAGTCTGCAAAAGCTTATAAGCCCGAGCCCACAGTCCAATGTCGTTGCTCGCATGAAGGTAAGTAACTTCAGAAGTGGTTGGTTCTGTACCCATATTGGAGACTCTGCTCTCTCCTTTTAATCCGCCATGTTTTCCTTTTTTTGCCAGGCGCAACTTGGACTAGAGTCCCATGTTTTCCTATTCCTATGTATTACGGTTATATTGATTTAATTTGCTGGGATTGGTGTAGATGGAGATTTCAGATCCCAAGAGAGGGATGCTAACGGCCCGTCTATTTTAAGATCCAAAAGAAAAATAGAGGCGTCGCAAATATTGAATGCTACGCATATATTGACGCGATGATGAAAAGATGATCGGTCTAATTAACCAGTATACATCCATGGATATGTACATCTCAACTAGACATCGGTTGACTTATGTGATAGGTTAATATTACGAGTTTCCCTACTTTTGGGTAGTTAGAGGATCGCATGGTGGTTCTTTGGCTAAGTGGATGATGAATGGACAGGGCTAGATTGCACTAAACCGTATCTAGATTGGGGGACTGCAATCAGGAGCGCTAGTGTAGTCAATACCCAGCCCCACTTCAGGGCCTCCAGCTCAGCCAACCAGAGACCCCCAACCCATGGTGATACCCTATCGCCACGTCGGGAATAGAGTTAGAATTCAGGTGATGATTTTGCATCGTCTCTACGTAATTCTACATAATCATATATAGAATGGAAGATGTCATAGTGATGAAAACGGCCTGGCCCCAATTCTTCGCTATATATCGGCTGTCTAGAGAGCCAAGTATATATTTGTGCTAAGAACTCAAGAAAACTTTCAATCCAAGTTCACTCATATCCTTATCGATTTGTGGATCCTCATTTTTGTTCGCACCGCGAATCTCCAGTATGCCTAAAGCATATTTCGACCGCGACCCTATAACCCTGCAGGAAGGGAGCCACATCGGTGCCGAGATTGGTGGCAAAATGATTGAGCCCGATGAGATGGAATTTGTTACTGGAGAAGTTGAACGGGTCATTATTTATACATCTCCAAATTCCACTGTTGAGCTCAAGTGTACGCAAGATGTTCATTTTTCGCCTGGGGAACAAGTTATCTTACAGCAGCTGGGTAAGCTCTCCAGAATAAGCACAAGTGAACTATTTTTAACTAGTATCACAGATCCTGTCAGTTACGCTGCTATAGGCATGGAAAGTGGAAAGGAAGTTGAGTTTAAGGAGTAATACAGTTAATTTTGTGCTTCAAATAATTTGCCATTATGTATTGTTGCTGCGATCAGAGGTAAGGGGAAATTGGCTTTGGACTGTTGGATAAAAATGGGTACGGCTCTCTGTTATATCCCAAAGGCAGCTGCGTGCGGGCCATAATTGATTGAGCTCGAGCCTTCTTCTCTGTCTTTCTCATGCCACAATCTCATGCTTCTCTCTTGAATATATTCTTGAAACGTGTATATCCCCGCTGGCCCTTCGGCGAAATATTGATAATTTGCGAATAACCTCTAGAATCTTCGGAAGGCCGAAGACGCGTGCAATGCCGCCATTGTTATAGAGCTCACACACGTCAGGGTTTGTGGAGGAGCACAATTTGGCCTCAGATTTTCCTCGTCCTTCCTGAGCCCTGCCAATAAAGGCGCGGAGCGACGGGCTTCCACACTCGACTTGCAGACACGACCGCTGTCAGTATACTCATCGGCACCACTGCGAAAATGAAGTAATGAAGATGAGTAATGCTCTCGCTAAGGTACTGTTTCGTTATCCGTCCACCAAAGGGAGCTAGGAATGGCGGGAGATCGGTTACGAGATTGTTCGAAAAGTCGTCCCAGCCGTCTGCACGGACAAGAGGGAAGGGCCAGAATTGCGAAGAAAGACGCGAGGACATCCTCCCCAGTAAGGGCGCAACAGAGTCTTAGGCTAATATTATAGAATGACGGTCGTGGCTAAGACTGGAACAAGTTAGCATTACCACGCTTTAAACGTTGGTCGCTGGTGTCATGGCTCACTTTTTATTAAAATACGCCTGTATATGAGGGCCGGAATATTAGTGTTTTCGCTCAAGTAATGCCGCAGACAGAGCTGACCAGGAAGGAAATAAGAGATTCGTAACATCGAAAGAGAAAGAGGGCTATAACGTGCTAGAATATGCGTATGTGATGAAAATACGATGGTTATAACTAACTGGTTAGCTAAGTAGGAGGTTAATTCAGCCACAAAAGCAATGATTCTCAAAAGTTGTGGTGCTGCAGTCCTTGAGTGCTAACTATTTCTTCCTCGCCTTCTCTATTCTCCGATTCCACTCTTCTTCATTCATTACATCGATCTTTATAGCACCCCAGCGGATTTTCCGCATTCTTTACGTCGGTTTTTTCTTATACGAGCCAGGCGGCAGTTTTTCTAGTAGCCCCATTGTAGAAACCTATAAATTTTATAGAAATTGGCATCTTAGTGTGTTAGCTTTAAAAACTAGGAAGAATAAGGTTAAATATATAATCTTTAATGTCTACACTGATTATAGCCTTGGCCTCTATATATACGAGACAGCGAGGCTATTATACACACCTTACTTTCCGTGTATAGATCACTAACACAGCGTAAGTGCTACAACGTTATAAGATACCGGATTCATTTGTCTAGAATCACTTTCGATATAGAAGTACATCAATGTAGGGGGTTACAATGTGTAAGGAGCCAGATCTCGAAAAGTTTTCCCTCTTCTTAGATATTAGCACTACTAGGTGCAATTACGTATCTCTATTATGTTTATTCACGCGTTAGGACTTCTATTTCTCATTTACACGATAACGCCAAATGTCGGTATAGCTAGTTCCGGAAGACCTCATAGTTTCACTGCATAATGTATTCTTTCCTTTATGTGATCCGGTATCCACATTGATAGTAACGGTTTCACTGCATAATATGATCTTCTCTTCATCTAGTAACTATATCAATGACAATGGATTCGCTGCATATTATAATACTCCCTTCATACTACACTGCAAAGGAGCCCAATGCTATCAAATTTAACCTTTACATGCCTGTAGTACAACAAGCGTTTACTAACAAATAATATAGACTATATGTGCCCCTAAGTGGATGCTTTAGGTTGACTATATCCGTTGTGATTACTGTTCTAGTGAGGGCCTGCGGCACACACACTCCTGTAAGCCACTGTTTGCGAGAGTAAATTAAAAAAAAAAAAAAAAAAAAAAAAAAATAATCATGGGATCTAATGACGCAAAAAAGGAGGTGGACGAACAACCTGCAGTTACAGCGCATATGGCAGCCACGTCACGGGTGCTGGATCATATGTATCAGCTATTCTGTATCGAAATCCCGCTGTAACAAAGACAGTCGCTTTCCTACTCCAAAGTGGAGACTTTCAGCTCATTATATTTCAATATTTACAAAGGCATATGATTCGTCAGCATGCTCAAAGCAGAGCCTTGATTGTGCTACCCTGCTTAGTTGTGTCGAGGAATTTTCATAGCACCGATGTTATAGCAAATATCGGCCTTACAGCATTTCCATGTCGCTAAAAAACTTAGAAAATCCTTGAATTTAAATATGTCAACTTATCTACACAATCATTTTTCATGTGAAACTCGACTACATCAGATCAAGGATGGGCTACTATATATATATAGTAGGAGGGATTCGGGTAAGGATCTCCTCGCCCGATCCCCACGCCGGCTTTTTCCAGCTGGACGGCTCCATGATTAGCACCACGAGATGCCACGCCAAGAAGTTGATTCGCAGCCGAAGTGACACAAAGACAACAATAGTCCATCACGTTGCTCATTAACCCCACTTCAGCTAGCCACGCGCACAGATGTTATTCATCGTATTACTAGGATGGCTAGAAATCGTCTCGCAGACCGCTTTTACTTTCACTGCACGGGCCGGCCCGAATTACTTAGAATAGCTTTTATATTTAGACCACAGATATAATTGATACTAGGCTTATTCATTGAATATAGAGAGCTGACCTCAGGTACGCATGATTGTGAGTAATTATCGCTAGAATACAGCTGGGAAATTCGTTTAACTAATCAATATCGTAAATCACTTCATAGCCATGACTACGGTATTTTTTGGTGTCGTTCTATTTTGACCACATGCTCTATGGGTTGCAGGCTGAACTAATGTGTGCCTGTAGCCGATTTGTAAGTTATGACGCAATGTAGAAGCTCATATGGTATAATCAGCTTTGCGTGGGGAAAGGATATAGAAATTACACCGCGGTTTTTGCTTTTTTTTTTTTTTCTTTTTCTTTTCTTTTCTCATTTTTATTTGATTTTATGACATTATTTTACGTATAAGCATCTCTTCTGCTTTAGCATGCGTTGCAAGATTAAATGCCACTACCCTGAATATTGCGTTTAGTAACCTAGCACCCTTCAATTAGCAAATGGAAAATGAGAAGCTACGTAGCTTGTGACGCGCTACATTTGTTTCTCGTATAAACTTCAAGCTATTGATCCTCATTCTTGACTACTAATCAACTGTGACTGAAAATAATGCCTACTTGTGAGTAAAATCAACCTATTTTGAGAAATGCATGCGGCTAGAAGCAATATTATCAAACTGTTACATTTTTGTTAACGTCCTGCATGAGGCAATAATGCACAAGTACGTAATAAAATATATCAGGATTATGTAGTGTTGTAGACAGGATTTAAGTACCATCTCTATAACACAGTTACACGAACCACCGACGTAAATACCTACCAACAAAAGTGATTTGCTAGCTTTTGATGTGAATCACTAGCCGGTTTTGGATCTCTATACAGGGTTACTACACGATTAGAGTCGGCTTTTGCAGATTATGATGGCATCACATTAAATTATGCGAGGTCTTCAAAATTGTTAGTCTATCATACTCTTCACCGACACTTCGTAAGCGTCTAGACTAGAGAGGATCTATGTCCAGAAATTTATAAATTCTGCTATTTCTCTCCCTACGAATGTAAAACTTCCAGACTTCCAACAAGATCATTATCACTTATCTCTTCCACTTCTATCAAAGTCCATTTGAATCTACCAAAATGGTTGACGCAGCCATTGTCCACGGAGAGAACCAACAAGGATACTTCTTCTCCGGCAGACGTTACGCCCGGGTCAAGTGGACCCCGTACGGTAGTGATGAGGAGATAGTATTCGGCCCAAAGCAAATCAAAGACTACTGGCCCGCGACAACCAAGGCCGGATTTGGCAGAATTGATAGTGCGGTTGCCGTTCACGGCACCAAGGACGAGTTCTACTTTTTCTTCGGCGCCCGCGTTATCCGTATCAAGTTCAGCCCGGGAGGAGACGATACCCTACTTGAGGGGCCTCTCAAAATTACCGACAAGTGGAAAAGCCTTGTCTCTACACCTTTCGATACGATCGACGCCGCTATCAATCTTCCCGGCTCTTCGACTGAAACCTATCTCTTCTCAGGAACGAAGTCCGTCCGGATTGATCTTAGCAAAGACAAGATCATCTACGGCCCTTACACCCTAGTTGACCAGTGGCCGGGGCTCACAAGCGCTGGGTTTGATGCGGTCGATGCCGCTATTCCTGTTCCCAACGCTAAGGTGGAGGGTGAGCACTACGTCTTCAAGGGATCCCAATATGTGAGAACCCAGGTTATTCCTGGCGCCGCCGACAAGTTAACCTGGGGCCCGAAGCCAATTGCCGACTTCTGGAAGTCTCTTGACTGGTCTTGAATGATATAGTTGCAAGTGCCAAAAAGAATGGACCAACTCCTATAAATAGTCATTCTTTTTTCTTTACCAATCAAGTTACAGTCGGAATGAATCTGAAATCAGAATTCATGTCCCTTGCAAATCACTTTCTAGTAAATACAATCAATAGGACGTGAAGGACAAGACGAGATATTGTATTGTAATATCCGTACAGTAAGTGACAAATTCGGCTTCTTACAACATTTACATACACTCTTCCGTTCTTTCTCAGCGCCACATCCGTGCACTAGTCTATAATAAGCTTAGGTTGTTGTTCAAATATTTTACTTGCTGTTTCCAACTGAATGAAACAAGCGTTATTGTAAAATAACTGTTCTGTACATACAACGAGTTCCAAAGATTCGTTGCAAACTAGGCAAGCTGTAAACATACCAGTGGCTCGAGAGTCTGGCAACGTGCTGTCTTTTTCCCTCTATAGAAAACTACCATGCTAATCAGTAAAATGGACGACATTGTCGAGTAGTTTAGAAGCCGTAGAATTTTAGCTACAGTAAGGATTTATCAATGTACCAAACAGTGAGCCGAAAGTAGAGATATAACTCTGGTCCTTCTCTTCTTGTTTCACTTTTGTGAATGTGTACTTGGCCAATGTGCTTTCTACTTTGATGGGTAGACCTCTATGATATCTATAGCCAATTGTGAGAATTTATGAAATCAGCTAAATGAATGTAACTACCCATATAGTAAAATTGATGAACAGCACTGAAGTTGAAAATGAATTGGTCTGGGCCGGCCTCTTACCGCAAGTCTAACTGGATAACCCCAAATTTTAGGGGATGGAAACTCTGTGGTCCGAGAAGAGGAGCGTAGGGATATTTTGTCCTCGTTGATGCCCATATTAAGCTTTGTTGGCGTGAAGCCAACCGCCCCGGGAACGAAGCGAGGTCGGGACGGCGTGGGTGGCAGCAAAGGCGCACCTTTTGTTCACGGGATGCCAGGCCACACGAACACAACTACTGCCCTTGCTTGCGCACCACTCAATGCAATGTTAAAGTGTTGGAGAAGCATAGTTCGCGCCTGCACCATAGTCTTGTGTTTCGACGTCAGTTCAGAGTGGCCGACCAATTTCGAAGGATCCGGTTGATTACTCACACTTATCACAGTTGACATACCAATCGAAGCCCCTAACTCTCACATGTCTGCTATGAGCCTCCTGACCTAGAATTAACACCAGTATTTTTAACTCTATTCTGAATAGAAAAAGAAAAGGCCTTTGGCAAATTGAGTATCAAGACTTACACTTTGCTTGGGGGTTCACGCGCCTCTCTAGGCCATTCATTCACTTTCAGTAACAGACCTTGGGCTTCAGACTGGTACTTAGTGTCGAGTTCATCTTTTTCCCGCTGGCACTTCTGGTTCGTAGACTCAAGGTCCGCTTTTCCGACTGACATTTCGCGGAAATGTCCTGCTGGAGCGCGAGTTCATCTTCCCAGGCGTTTTTCTCATGGAGGCATCCCGAGGTGTCAGGACCGTCTCCGTCTTTAGGTACCTCGGTAGGTTTTAAATAGACCGAGCCCCGCAGTGAGCTCATATCATGGCCTTGGTCGACTCGAGCGCGCATCAAGTCGAACACCTCATGGAACTCTTGATGATCGCAAAGCGTGTAAATAATTCTTCCTCACTCGCCCAGCCTGCTTTCACCATTTTCCGAAGAACATCTTCAGTTAATTGTGCATGTCCTTTGTTCGCGCTCGAGGCCTTGGAAACGAGTTTGATGATCTCGTTTTGAGTCGCTTGAACCGGAAGCGCTCAGACCCGAATCTTCGCGACAAGTTATCGGTTCGGTTAAGTATTGATGTACTTCAACTCTTTTGACTTTATAGGTTTGACCACATCTCTCCAGACCCAAAACAAGTTTCAACATTGCTCTCGCAACCTCGCAACCTCGCAGCGGCCGAAAATAGAACGGTACAAGCCTCCCGGAAGTGCTAAGTTAATTATTGAAACAAACAGCTTTACTTCATTTGCGTAAGGTGAAGGGTACAAGAACACCCTTGGCATGAGGTCTTTGTTTCAAGATATAGTTCTGGAATAGGACTAGCGTGCTATGGCGACACCAACTGAACTGGGCATAGCCTGGGCTGAGTAATCTTATACCACGTGATCCTCGAACAATCCCACCTGGCCTTTTCCAACACCTTTCGATGAGGACATTTGAACATTTTGATACGTAGGATTGTTGGAGGACGATTGCCTGAAATATTTTGCACAATTTACAGACCCGAACGGAGATCGTTTCTAGCATAAGTGGTTCCATGATATCAAGCTATCCGAAAGCATCATGCTTCAAGAGCTCTAGTTTTCTACACTTGGCAGCTTTGCTGGACATTTAGAGCTCCAACATAGAACTACACAAGCAGCTACAGAAATCTTCAAGCTTCAACTTGACCTGCTCGAACACGCGCAGTAGAGCTTTCTATAGCCAATTCCCTAAAGCGGCGATGATCCTCTCTCCCTGATTCGCGCGATTCCGCAGTTCGAGAACTTCTCCCTTCCTCTTTGTTCATCCACACTCATTGTCCCTCCCTGCTTCCCGACATCTTGCGAGGTCTGAATGTCGCGATCGCCTGTCGCGTGTGATTTTCGATAATAGTGCTAGTGCGGTGAACCCGAAGTGGGTGCTGTCACTATGGATTTGCGCACGATCATGAACAGCGACGCCGGCGCCTCCAATCCTCCACCCCCCAACAACTCGTCCAGCTCACCCATATCCGCCCAAGCCCCCCAGAAGCGCACAAAGAAATCACCTTCTTACTCAGAATATTCTGCCCACCCGCCCCAACACCCATTGCAACCATCGTACGCTTCCCCAGACCAGACTTCGCCTTACACAACCGCGCAGTCACCATATCAGCAATACCACGGGCCAGGGATAAACACAGCAGTGCAGGCTCAGCGCGGTCAAAGTCCCACACACATCTCGACACCCTACGGTTCTGCAACGCGTGATCAATTTGGCGCGTCGGGATACGGAACACACCCTCAACACCCCAGTGGCCCGTTAGCCTCACCTTATACACCACAGCCCTTGAGCGCAGGGCCACAGCAGCCGGACCAGCAGTCATATTTTGCCCAACAACGCTCTCAGTCGCTGCAATCGGTTGTCACCAACCCCCGGCCCCCAACCGACCCCTTCCATCCTAGAGACAGCCCGCCCGCTGCATCAGAATCTGTCTCATCGCAGCGCTTTTCACCTTCTGCCCATCGATCCGTTCCCGGCACTCCTCTCGGTCCTCCTCCTACCTTTGCCTCCCGCCAGTCGCCATCGACTGCGCGCCCGCCATCCTCCGGTCACGGCTCCTCGCGCAACCCCCTATCCAGTCCGCGAGCAGCGCACGAATTGCAAGCACGAGACCCCATTCAAACGCAGTCACCTGGGAATCAAAGACACTTATCAGTGCACAGCTCTCGCCCGTCTGAGCCGACACCTCATCCTCCTTCACTCGGGTTCAAGCGAGAGCCAATTGAGAGCGCTAGTCCTCAATCCAGCTCCCGTCCCAACAGTATTGTTGGCATTTCAGAACCAGCAGCAAGTGGTCCAGCGCGCTCATCTGAAGATAGAAAGCTGGTCGATAGTCCCACAGCACCGAAGCCCATTTCAGCCGGATCGGATTTATTTACCTCCCCTACTGCACCGGGCAGCCAGGTCAATAGTTCACCCTCAGGTCCTAGCGAAGGTGTGCATCCTTTGAAGATGGAAATCGACAACCCGCCTCACGTGGAGTCTCAACAGCCCAGTCAAAAGAGAAGGAGATATAATGAGCCTCCAATCTATGCTCAGAGATCGGCTCGCACCAGAGGCAAATGTCCGCTCATTCCTAATCCCCGCCCTCCAATTCCGAAGCATGCCCGTCAAACACAACAAGAGTCTTGGGCAGCTCGCAGACGTTCCTCCTCAACAATGGCCGCCACACCTTCTGCGCGGGTCACCCGAGCGCCAACCGTGGCTTCACCGAGTACAAACGGGCCAACGCCTGTGCAGCCCCCGCCATCAAGTACCTCGCAGTCAGCAGGTTCACTGGGACCTTGGGAGCCATCTATCACTGGTTTCATCCCACACGAGGAAGTCACAAAGACGCTTTGCGATTTCTTGTTCAAACATGTGGTGTTGAGAACCGATGTAAATGCAGGACCCGCAGGCTCGGCAGCTGCTGGCCAAGGCGCAATCATTGAGGTTGAGGCGAAACTGGGTCATATCATCGACATGGACAGTAGAGACAGGATCAACCTTCCCATTCTAACCGAGAGTGTGATCAACCGGGAGAGCGCACGGTTCCGGACATCGTTTGAGAGTACAATGACTGTCGTAAGTTCATTTCCACCCGGTCCTCAAGCATGGTCAGCATAGGAACTTGATCGCTAACCATGAATTATAGGAACAACACCGCGCGATGAACAACTTCCTCAACGAGACTGTCAAAGCGTCAATGCCACAACAAAACTCGACCCGAATCCCGCTCTCCTATACACACAAGAGAGCGTGATACCTTTCATGAGGTTCAAGCATCTGATCTACCCCCAATCATCCGTCAAAATTTGAACCCTCGGCACAAGCCCAAAGTCCGGGTTACCACCGACCAACGCACAGGGGAAGTCCTCGCCAAAATTGTCAAATGTCGAGTTGCCGACATAGATGTGTGCAGTCCACGCACCACAGTGGATTGGCGTGTCAGTGTCAACCTCGAAATGGAATACCCCGGCGACGTTAGCACCCTCCCACTGGCGGATGCAGCAGGACGAGGCGAGCGCATCAAAGACCGAATGAGCTACAGCCATTTGGCATATCAGGTGGACCTGACTCAGGTAGCCAAACCCGAGGTAAGTGCCCCAAAAATTCTTATGTTACCCCGAAAACCCGAAGACAGTCTTCTGACCATCAATAGCAACAACCGGGCAAGAATGAGTTCGAGCATGAGCTCGAGGTTGAAGTCTCTGCCGCTGAAATCCGTCGCCAGGGTCAACTTGCCATGGCAGGCGATCCAAAGAACCAGTATGAGGACCTTGTCAAGGGCTTTGTGGACAACATCCGCCTGTTGGCTCGAGCTGTGCCACCTTGACGAGGTTGCTTGTATTTTGTAATATCTATCTTCATCAAGTCCTCCCTTCTGGGAATCAGCATTTTGCTCTTTTTCTTTTCTTCTACTGCAAATATGTTTTTGCATTGTCACTGGGTAAAAAGCACGCACTTCATTAGACAAGGTGTGTTGGTTTCTCTATGTTCGTATATTTTCCGGAGTTATTCACGCCTGATGTACGATATTACTCGAATTGATTACACTTGATCGCCTACTTGGGCTAGATTCGTTGTCATTCTTTCTCAGCAATCGACCTACTTACAGACAATTCAGGAGTAGATATACAAAATCATCAGACTCGGCATACTTGACAGGGCTCTCCCAGTGAACTTGATGTTTAATGCATAGTATCTGCCAATTTAAGCTACACAACCACTAGGCCCATCAGAACTTCCGTCTATTAACAAGCGCATCAACAGCAGCAACCCACTGCATCCAAACCTCACCATCCCCAAGTCGCAGCACCCTCTCCATCCTCGTGTACTGCCTAATATCTTCATCTTCAACTTCACTCTTAACCCCCATTCGACTGTGAGGCCCCCAAATCATCCACTTGCGCCCACCCTGAGCAATCCAAGGCTCAACCCCATTCGCAAACCGAATCCAAGCAGCAGCAAACTCCCTCGCCATCACACTTTCCCCCTCACTCATTTCATTATTCAAATTTCCAAAAAGGTAAAGCAACTCATGAGCGTGATACGCAGTCCCCTCAAAAGATTCTTAATCCGAGATCGCTGATCGAAATGGTACAGGAATAAATTCTCTTCCACCACCCGTTGACGCAAACATTCCTGTCCCAGGACATAATTGGGAACTTTGAAAATAGCATCGCCACACATATGTTCTAAGCGTTCAAGCAGTGTCTCGTGGGCTAGACCCTCGGTGATACCATATGCAGATAGGATCTCGTCGGTGTACGAGTCGTCCTTGAAATGAGTTGTCATGACATGTCTGATAGATGCATAGCTCTCTTCAACAAGGTTGATATGAAAGATTACACCTTCGTGGTATGTATCTCCAATCATATACCCCTTCAACCAAGGCGGCGGAGTATGAATCTGACGCGGGTCAAAGCCCGGGCGATAGAACCAATCGTCCAGACATGGATTCCCCGTTCCAGATGGCACACCTTGAATGGATGGTGTTGCATTGGCAAGATCCTGTTGCGGGATAGCACGTAAATGATCCAGTGCATCCAGACCGGCAGGATCAATTTGGAAATGACGACACACATCCTCGAAGAAACGATCATGTTGTTCCATCGTGAATGCAGGAATAGCAGGCGAGAGGCCGGACATGCACACGGCACGGTGGAATACCGGTGGTCTTGCAGCGAGTAGCTGGTTGCTGATTGAGATGCCGCCTGCTGATTCTCCCACTGCTGTGACGTTGTGAATATCACCTCCTAGGAGCCCGATGTACTTCTGTACCCAGTCAAATGCGACCTGCTGATCAGTGAATCCGAAATTGCCACTGCCTGCATATCCATCGTGTTTCAATTCACGGGCAATTGTCTGACCGGCAAGGAAGCCGCCAATGCCGACGCGGTAATTGAAGTTTACACAGATGATCGGTAACCCGACGGTTATACTATGTGAAACGAGATTGACCGCGTCGAAAATGGGTAAATTTGCACCTCCGTATAGTAGTGATCCGCCGTGAACGTAGACAAACACGGGAAGCAGTTTATCGTTTGGCCTCGGTGCATGTGGAACCACGATGTTCATGGCCAGACCGGACAGTTCGTCAACGGTCTGCAAGGCCGGGAAGTGAGCAGCCAATGGGACAGGGATGAGGTCGTCGGCGTCATCACCTTCGATTATGGGGCTTGGGCAATCATTCCTGCATGATAAGGGTCGGTCAGCAAAGACTCAATTTTGGGGATTTTCGTCCTAATACCCTAGTTTGGTGCCATCGTGGTGTCCATTTTCCCATGTTGTCTTGAGAATTGATCTTGTCCAGCGTTTTGAAAGATGTGCATAGGGAATCCCGCAGAATTGTTGTACGCCATTGGCGAATTGGAGACCTTCCACTGTTCCCAGACCCGGGATGGAGACATTGCATTTGGATGTGGGCGGTCGGAACGACATTGAAGAATACAGCAGACAGAGATGTTGAAAACCAAGACACAGGAACGAAGCTGAATATATCCAAATCTCAAGATTGAGACAACTGATACCCTTTAGATATCTGTCCCAATTGGGCAGTCGGACGCGGCTGTCAATATGGCCGCGATCTCCACAGTTCCCCCCGCATTCAATTAAAACCTCGGCGTCTTCCCATCCCCGAACTCTCCAGCTCCCTCTCAATCTGGCATGTCGACCCGCTCCTACCAGGGCTGTTGGACATGTAAGCGACGGCGTCGCCGCTGCGATAACGCGCGCCCTACTTGTCAGAACTGTGCTGAGCGCGGGGTCGTGTGCGAGGGCTACGAGGTTCGGCTGCGCTGGGGCAGTGGCATTGCGTCGCGCGGCTATTTTACTGGTGCTGCTAAGCCTGTCAAGGGTTCTGCGCCGAGCAGGCCGAGGGGTCGCCAGAGGGATTTGAGTCGGGAGAGGAAGAAGCGGGAGACGGAGGGACTGGGGATTTCTTCTGGTCAGTTATGGCTTCGCAATTGATGAGTTTGTTCTTTGGTGTTGATTGCTGGGTAGGATCTGACGGGAATCGGGCTTTGGAAGACAGTCCAACAAATGACGAGCAGGTCGTTGAAGATGAGGTTCTTTTTAACAAATGTGAGTCTTGGTGATGGTAACGAAGGAAAATATCTGCTTTACTGACAGTAAGCAGTTATGAATGATGGCATCAATGCCCTACATTCCACGACAGCAAGAGACAGTATGTTGCACGACCGTCTTCCGCAACTATGTCAAGAATCCAGCGCACTGTATTCTATCTGCATTGCATTCCAACTTGCATTGACAAGCTTCGCCATGCCGCGCTTCTGCGAGTACTTCGACACAGCCCTAGGAACATTTCGATCAGAACTGGCACGTAGCACAACCCTTTCTGACGGGACATTGACCTCTGGGCTGCTGCTGTGTAGCATTGGCGTGCGTGACCCCAGATTCCTTCGTGAGACATTGTGATATGGTTCTGACACCCTTTCTAGTTGATGCATGGTTTGCCTTGGACTATGCATCTAGAAGGCATGCACAATATTCTGCAAAGCCACGGCTTAAACGATACACATCGGCCATCTACGCCAACCCATTTCAGGATTCATCTACTGGAGGTCATGGGAGTCATGGATTTGGCTAGCTTTTCTATTGGTCGCCAAAGCCCGCGTATAGGCATCTGGCGTCGCTATTGCCAACCTGCTGCTCCTAGGTATGGCATTGAGCCTGTGAGTGGTATCCCGCGCACCTTATTAGACATCTTCGCGGGAATAGGGGCAGAGGCTACGGAGCAGACGTTCTGGGACTGGCCGGGTGAGCCGGGCAGTTTTCTACAATGCTATCTCTGGGAGGCACATCGGTTAGCTGGTATTTTGGCTCTTCGCAGAGAAACGAGAGCTTCTTTTCCTAGCCAGGGCGACACTAGCACCTCGGCATGGCGACAGCCCGCAAGGTGCCCGGCAGATACAACTGTGCTTGTTACACGAATTATGGCTTCCCTCGATGCCATGCGCCTCGCATTTATTGAGCGTCCAACGGAAGATGCCTTCATCAAGAACGCGACCATTTTTCCTATGTTTGTGGCTGGATTAGAAGTCAGTGTGTTATGTCGCAAACCAGAATGGCAGCAGGCTATCCGTAAGGAGTTTTCACAATCTCATCAATGTCAAATTCTTCTGAGTCTGTTGGAAGAGCTATGGAGAAAGGGGGATCCAGCTATTGATATACATGAACTGGCTCGCTCAAAGGGACTCGAAATGGGCTTGTTATAATGGCCTTTATGGATTGGGATATGGAGAACATATGCTACCTTACTACATGATCTAACCAGACATCCAAGGTTATATTCTAACAATTGTTCAATCCGGAGCAAAACCAATGTTCACCTCGCTTGCCCCGTTGCCGCGTACTATTGAGTGGCTATACATGCTACTTTATACAACTTCTCCCACGTTCTGACGGACCTTGCATCGTTATTCTAACTCCCATTCTTCCCTGGATGAACCATTACCCAGTGCTTGAACCCCTGATCACCATCACCGTCCCTATGACTCCCATCCTCGAACATCTCAACCACCTCGGCAACTTCAAATCCGAAACTCTCATAAAATCCAATGTTCTCCTCCCGAGTACATTCCAGATATACAGGTTCGTTTTGTGCATGTTCCAAGGCCCACCTCATCACACCCCCGCCGAGTCCGCGTGATTGCAAGGAGGGATGCACAGCTATTACCTCGAGATACCACAGTTTCTGCTTGGGGAACGTTGCCTCTAACAACTTCACACTTTCGTCATGCTTCTCCATGAGTACCTGCACTCGCTGGAGGACAACGCATTAGCTTCAAGAATAAATTATGCAGAGTGACATGGGATATTTGCTTTACCTTCTCTCTCACACCGCTATCGTGCGCGGGTGTCAGACATTCCAAAAACCACAATTTGCATGCAAGCCATATGCGCGGTAGGGACCACGATGCTCGCCCGGGAGGTGGAAACAAGAAAACAACAGCGCCGGCATCCTGTCTGCTAGAATTGATGCCCCCGTCTCCCTCCATCCAGATTTTCGGTTCTTTTTCTGGCTGTGTGGTCACAGATACTGCAGGAGTACATGTTGATACCTTGCTTCGTGCTCTCTGGGGAAATTTGTCTGCCATTTGTTCAACATCGCCAGATCTGAATACCTCGCCCTCAAACATTATCCGTTGGATCCGCCGGTACTGCCAACTCCCCGTACCGGTATCTTGCTGTGCCCATGGGGTAGCATTCGGGCGCAGCCAACGGATCAAGGGATCGGAGGAGAACGCACGGTGGACTGTTCGTGCGATGGCGGGAATGGAACTTTCTGTACGATGGTTCATGTATTAGTATCCGGTGCAACCTGTCTTGTTCTATATGGGGGAAGTTCTTACCCTTGTGAACAGGGAAGAGGTCAACCTTTACCATCGATTTAGCAGACATGGTTCCGATAATGCAAGGTGATAGTGCGAAGGCGGCTGACAGGTTCGTGGATATAAGATAAACGCATTGATATTGAGATATTTGCAGATATCCTCAAGTTGGAAAGTACTGGCGAGGTTATGAAGCACGACAATTAATCAGAGAATTAATTGCCTGATACTGGGATCTAAGCCAGCTTCCCCGGATATGGCTTTTAATGAGGCTTGATAGGCGCGGACATTCGTGTTTAGAATGGAGAACTAAGTGGTGTCCACCTGCCGCTTATGGCCAAGATTCACCTAGTCAATGCGGTATGCAGTGTCGATGCAAGCTATATACCGATGGCTCGGTCTGTTTCAATTACGGGAAGTGGTTTTGTTCCAGAATTGGCTTATCGATATTAAGCAAGATACTGTTTGGAATGTGCTGTAGATAGAGATACATGAAGGCTTCGTGTAATAGTCAATTCTAGTTCTAACGCGTTCATTTACGCATATTTTGTAATTTACAGAACTCTGGAGATCTTTGACGAAGCTAAAACATTCACTATTACAGTGCAGCTGATTTCCACTTTAAGATCCATGCTGTGTTTTAGTCGTCAAGCCCACGGCAGTTGAGCACTTCCTCCAGCTCCGAACCAATGTTGTCCACCATATTCCGACGAACACAATATCCAAGAGACTATCAAGTAATAACATCAATCTCCCTCCTCCAGTCTTGCGGGGTAGACAATTCGCTTCGCCACGATATCCACTAAATGAGTCTAATTACACGCCATCCCCCATTCGGCAAGTCGACGCACCGGAGAACATTCAGGAGCTGCCAATATCAACGAAGCCAACGTCAATCCAAACCCGCAGTCCACTCACGTTCCTCTTCTCCGCATTCTTGTCACAGGTTCCGGGTGGCTTGACATGCTTCGAGAGACACATTATGGCTTATCTTCCAGGCTGGACTCGCGTATCTGTACCGCTGAAGTAGACATATCATGTGTATATCGTGTCCAGACACTGGTCGCATCTCAAATTGGACGGAAATTTAGGTATATATCGTGGTTTGACCACCTCGTCGCTACTTGGGAGGGTCTCAGTTCACGAATATCTCACTTTATCACGCGACTTGACTTTCCTTTTTCAACTTCTCCTGCCCTAGGGAAATTTCTCAGCAAAAAGTATCTTCTATCTGTACCTTCTACGCTATATCTAACCTTCCGAAGAACATAATTTGGCGACGAGTTCTACGACTGTTTATACCTCTTCCGCCCTATACCCATCCAGATACTACTTCGACCTTGTATCAAGGCCTCGTTTTCTTTTTCTCCCACATATCCCGCAGAAGTCAATATTCGTTGGCTTGTCCTAATCTAACGAAGTGATGGTGGACCTACATCAAGTGTCCTCTTTCGAGGACGAGCCTGACCTCGCTCCTGGAACCTTCAAATTGATTCGAGGTAATTGAACACTAGCCTAAATCGAGATAAACCTTTACTGATATGGCATACTATATCTAGACGATGAGTCTGATGAGTACGGCCAACGGGTCATCATGCTTGACCCAATCCCGTCAAATGATCCCAACGAGCCCTTGGTGAGCTTATGGATACTCATTTCGTGAATTCAGGGCTGATATCAAGATATCTAGAACTGGAGCAGTATGCGAAAGTCGGTTAATTTTACTATAGTTCTAGCCATGACAATCATCATCTTCACAGCGTGAGTTGCAAAAAGCAAGCTTATAGATACAGTGATCTGACGCTCCCTTTTCATCAGACTATCCATCCAGGCAATATTCTGGCAGCAGATGGTTGTGGATCTCGAGGTGACATACACCGAGCTGAATCGAGCTATCTCAGTCAATTTTGTCGGCCTGGCCACTGGCTGTATCTTTTTCATCCCTTTCGCAAAGAAGTACGGTCGACGACCAGTCTACATTGTCTCTACCGGTTTGATGTTGGCCACATCTTTTTGGGCATCGAAGATGCATAGCCTGACGGAGTTGTATTTGATGAACCTGCTCCAAGGCTTGGCCGGTGCCACAAATGAATCCATCGCTGAAATTACTGTGTGTGGAATATCTCTATGATCCCTATTACTAGGAGGCCGGCTAATGTCGCACAGATTTCCGACTTGTTCTTTGTCCACCATCGGGGGACAATGAACGGTCTGTATATGACTTGCGTCATGATCGGTGTAAGTCTCTATTCCTCAAAACATCGTATATGCAAAAGTCGTCTTCGCTCACACTGTCCATAACAGAGTTTCTTGACACCGATGGCAGCCGGTGCCCAAGCTACGTCGCAAGGATGGCGGATGTCCTATCAGACCATGGGTGTCTTCAATGTCGTACTTTTCCTCTGTTTCTGCTTCCTGTATGAGGAAACCAAATATGTTCCTCTGTTCACAGGACGAACCAGTAATACTGAGGAAGAGGATGAAGAAACCGAAGTATATTCACAACATAAGAAGAAACAACAAAACAAAGGAGACACCACAACAGCTGGCCAGAAAATCAAATCAGCTACCGAACCCAGCGCCGGTCACCACCACCTCGACCTAACAATTCCACACAACTCATGGAAAAAGCGACTGGCATTAGTGACACCCACCCCGGAGCCGATTTTGCCTCATTTCTACCGCCCATTCTGCGTGTTTATCTTCCCAGCCGTTGCATTTGCCGCACTCCAATACGCTGCCGGTGTTGTCTGGCTTACCGTCCTGTCTAATGTCCTTTCACTCACATTTCCGTTGCCACCATACAGTTTCACACCCGAACAAATTGGCTTCACCAGTGCCGGTCCACTCATCGGCAACGTGCTCGGTGCGATATATGGCGGTGTTCTAGGCGACAAGTCTATTCTTTACTTCTCAAGGAAGAATAAAGGGTACTATGAGCCCGAGATGCGTCTCTATATCCTGCATCTTCCCGCTCTTGTTATGGCGGGTGGCCTGATCATGTTCGGTGTCACCATCTCCCGGGTAAGGCTATGCACCCCCATTCGGCAGTCAGTGAGCATCATATTCAGCATCATTGCTAATATATCCAATCTGAACCATAGGGCATGCACTGGATCTATCCCAACGTGGCCGGTGGCCTCTTCGGGTTTGGACTCGGTAGTATCAGTGATGCGGCACTCGTCCTCGTAATGGATAGTTACAGAGATGTCAGTACACTGTCCTTCCAGAAGTTCCCATTCCTCAAAATATTCTCCGTACTTATGATCTTATCTACCCAGATAACCGGCGAAGCTTTCACAGCCGTAGCATTCATGCGCAACGCAGTCAGCATCGGAATCCCTTTCGCGATAACACCCTGGATCCAACGCAACGGTCTCCAGAATATGTTCGTGGCATGTGGCTTTATCAGTTTCGGTGTTACACTAACCATAATTCCCATGGTTATTTGGGGCAAAGCCGCCCGTCGTGCGCTTGCGGGACGGTATCGCGGCATTGTTGAAGAACATGGGCATGCGGGTCCACAATGATGGCGTGTTGGGACGACAGTAAGTCAATATGGATGATTACCATGGAGATTTGTAGGTATTGTGAGTACTATCAGATTTGGGCTTTTTGATTTGGGCTTTTTGGGGTCTTGGGATTTAACCCGATCATTTGGTTTATATTTGTGCGCCGTATGGATTGTATGGGTTACCACAGACGTGCCTGTGGGTTTTGTGTCCTTATACGTCATTTAGTCTATTGGTAAGAAGAATTCATTGGAGCTCAGAAGCTTTAAACCTTACATACATCGAGATTATGTATGCCATGCCGGTGAATAAATCCCCGTAAACGAAAGCTGATCCACTGTAATGGCTCTCTATAACTAACGCTGTGTTCTAGTGGAATACAAGCAACGGTGAATGGAAAGCACTGTTTCTCAAGTGGAATGATCTATACGAATATGCTTTCTGTTTAAAGGCTTCCGACATCATTGTATAAAATTTTCTGCTGCAACTGAAAATGTGCAGCCATAGAAGCAGCCGGTTAAAGGACAATTCCCCGGTCAATGGCATTTAATCTCGGAAGCCGGCACAGGTCTCGGGCCGGGGTATAAACCAAGCCTCAGATGCTTTGGTCATAACGCGAAAACTGACTTCGGAACGTGGGATGCCGCTGGGGCAAAGGACGGAGAAGACCGTGATTTTTGCTTTTTTTGGATATTTCATTTGCCTGTGCCCGAGCTGCATACATTTTCGGGCCGTATAATGACGATCACCAGAGGGTACAATGCTATAGAAAATGATCGTCACTATGAATACTACATGTGGCGCCGAAACCAAGAGATATTCCGAAGCTAAGCCTTGACGCCAAACCCTGGCCAGTGAAGCATTGACTAGCGTCCCCATACTCCAACACCCCGCTTCATTTCGGCATTCAAAATTCTCGCACTCGATAGCCGCCATCTCTACAGTGGCGTCTGTGTAAATAGCCTGATTTATTGCTCGTGAAGATTATGGGGATGTGATGTCACACTCGTGGGGGTCTGTGGGAAATATTCTATTCCATATTTAGCTACACAAGAGGCGTTTTTCCCTTGAAATCTCAGGTTTTTGCTGACCACGACTATTCAATCCGCAGCCATTGAATTCCTGATTAACAAAAGCCATGAATGTGTGGTTTATTGCCCTCTGGGTCACCTTGGTGAAGGCCTGGGTCGTCAACGAAGGTACAACATGCACCTTGTATCCCGAATCGCTTTTCCATCGCGGGCAAGCCGTTGATGATTCTCCTTCAATTCAGCAAGCCTTTGATATGTGCGGTACCAATGGAACGGTCATTTTCTCTAAGAACTTATTCCATGTCAACACCGTCCTAAACACCACGAACCTGTTGAACTGTGATGTTCATCTCCGCGGAGAACTGCGCCTTTCTACCAACATCCCATACTGGAGAACCCACGCCATCAGCGTTGTTCTGCAGGATCAAGTCACTGCTTGGCTCTTTGGTGGTACAAATGTCAACTTCTATGGCGAGGGTGGCTTCTACAACGGCCAGGGCCAAGAATGGTATAACGCCAACAGAAACCAGTCGAACCAGCCAGGACGGCCAATGAGTATTACGTTCTACAACTCGACCAACCTTTTCGTCGATAGTTTAAGGGTCATTCAACCGCAGTTCTGGGCCACCTTTGTCTGGGATAGCAAGAACGTAACCTTTACCAACTTGTTCGTCAACGCCACCAGCGACAGCAAATGGGGTACAATGAACACTGATGGCTTCGATTCCTGGAAGAGTGACTCAATTCTCGTGGAAAACGCCACTATTATCATGGGCGACGATTGCATCGCCGCAAAGGGTAACACAACCAATTTCCACGTCAAGAACGTTTACTGCGAAGGAGGAACTGGAATCACGATTGGTTCTATCGGTCAATACCCCGAGACACCAGACTACAATCTCAACACCACCTTCGAAAACGTGCATGTCAAAAACGCAATGGATGGTGCTTACGTCAAGACCTGGCAAGGCACACGGATCTACACCCCCAGCAATGGCGACTGGGGTGGTGGTGGAACCGGACTCGTGAAGAATGTCACTTTCCGCAACTTCACAATGGAAAACGTTGGACTTCCGATCCAGCTTTCGCAGTGCGTCTACTCAGCCAACTCCAACAAAGGATGCAACACATCGAAGTTGCAGGTCGAGGACGTTAAATGGCAAGACATCCGTGGCACATCGCGCTTCAACATTGCTGCGTCTATGTACTGTTCGGATGAGCGGCCTTGTCCCAATATTACATTTGAAAATGTGAACATTACAAGCGTGAATGCCTCGCTTGGTCTGCCTTACTACGGCACCGATATTCAGCACGAAATCTTCCAGTGCACTAATGTTCTTGGCCAGAAGAACTCCGGAATTCCCTGCAACCAGGCCGCTCCGAGCAACTTCAGTCAGTGGATCTTTAGTAATGTCGACAGCAGTGGTCTGGCGAAGACTTTGACTTGAATTTTGTGTTAAAATGCAAGTCTTGTGCATTGCATATATCAGTTGATGTATTTACTCGTTGTGGGAGTTGTTGAGATTATGCTTCTTTGAGGCCTGAGGTGTTATCTAGAACTTTACATGTATTAACTAGCCTGCCAGATGCCATGGACACTAGGATGAGGGCTCAAAACAGAGAACAATAGACCAAACAAATAAATCATGGCCTGCCCCATGTGTCTTCTCTTGATAAAATCCCCTGTCAGCTTTTATTGGATGAACAAAGGAACGGTCAGTATCAATGTTAAGGCATTCTAGGTTCATCGTCTTTCTTGTAGAACAGGGAATACTTTACTTTTTCAGCCTAATCGAGAAATCCTGTGATCAGGGCTGACCACCCGGGATCTATCTGGGACTCGGGTCTGGGGTGTGGTTGGATTATGCTTTTTTCCCGACGTGCTGTTGTGTAGTCCGATTTATCTATGTCCCATCATATTTCAATGGCGTCAATCCCTATTCACTGAGTGAGCTGTCCACATCAGATAAGATACAGCCAGGGTGCGATTGTGCTACTTGGATACTGTTGGTGTAAAATGGCGAGCTTTGCTGGGTATATCATTGGGGACTTTCCATATCCATTATCTACTCATGAAAATCTCCATAGGAGACGGTATGATATGGATATGCTATGTCAAAAGCTGATCAATTATTGTAGTAGCTTGGAACTACCAAGTAACCCACGGCAATCTACGCAGTCGCTATGCTTTCCTGAACATATCAAAGGAATCGATCAAGGTAGACTAAAGCTCTAACAAAGTATGATCATAAAACAATCCTAAATAAAAAGCATCTGATCAACTACTTAAGATCTTTTCCGGGGCACAAATTCAATGTCACCCCCATCTACAAACTAGCCCGCTGGCGCTCCACAACAGCCTCCCTAGGCAACTCAGTCACGCCAAACCGCTCCTCCGAAACACGCAACTGCTCAGGGAACCACGAAATATCAGCACTGCCCCCAACCAATGCACCATCCTGTTCAAGCAACATAGTAGCCAGCGCCTTCCCACAAAGCCAAGCCTGAACCATCCCCTCGCCACCAAAAGCAGCACAAACCCACTCGGAGCCATCATCACCATGGTCTGCACGACGTGTAACAGCACCAGGCAACCGTCCCACCCAAGGGAAAGCATCAGAGCTGAAGGCCATATTACCCGTCCACATAGCCTGAATGGGATCACCCTGCACACGACCCCAATCTTTTCGTCCAAAGACGGCACTCAGTACACCAGAGAGATGGATATCAATATCAAGACTTAGTTCGGAATCAGTTGAGATACCCAGATCGGACAGTCCGCCATGCTCGCTCTTTGCGAACCCGCCACCAAGCATCATCTGTCCCTCTGGTAGTTGGGTCAGATAGTCGAAGCCACGGTCATAGTTGAATAGCCAGGAGTGCTCGCTAGCTTGGCAGGGGAATTGATCGCCGGGAGTTTGGGCGGACATTTGGCCTCGGACTGGGAATATGCGTCCGCGGAGGCCGGGGACTAGGTGTGCAACGTGTGCATTTGTACAGTGGATGACGTGCCGAGCGAGGATTGTGCCTCGGCTGGTTTCGACTTTGTAGCGTGGGGCGGAACTGGATGTGTTTTCTTGGATGGCAGTTACCGGGGTGTTTTCTTGCATGCGGAAGTCGTTTGGATAGTCGGCTCTGAGACGTGAAAAGATGCCTGTCACGAACTTGTAGGGCCAGAGAGCACCTGCGGGACCGGCAACGATGCCTCTTGCGCGAGCGAGGCGGAATTCCTGGAGGCTGTATTAGTATTAATTCCCTACATGTCGAATGGGAGACACTTCAAAAATGTCGCAGAAGAGGGGCAAATAGTTATGAAAACATACCTTTGGAATAGCATCACCCTCATATGAAGTCCACTCAGCAGATTCTTCAGGCATACCCTCTTTGAAACGGCGCAATCTCTCCAAAGCTTCCTTCCATGTGTCTTCGGTAAAATAAGCACTCAAAAACTGTACTTTGCGCGCTTGGGTCTCCTCTGTAATCCCCAGTTCCTTTGCAACAGCAAGCATCTCATGCAAATGCGCCAATCTAAACTTGAGAAACTTGCGCGCATCATCAACGCCAAATTGATCAGCCAGCTCTGCATATTCATCTGCGGTCTCCAGGATATGGCCTCCATTCCGTCCCGTAGCTCCACTGCAAATCGTCCGGGCTTCGAGTAAAACCACAGATGGTTTTGCAGCTTTGGGCTGAGAGGTGCGGTTTTGCAATATTGTGCGCGCAATAGATGCACCGGTAATGCCTGATCCGACGATAACGGTGTCCGTCTCGGTGGGCAGAGGCTTTGATGGGGTCTGGCTGAAATCATGTTTGGGTTGGATCCAGAAGGACGAGGTTGTTGAGCTCTTTGGGATTCCTGGGTCTGCGTGAACACGGTTCAGAGCTTGCTGACGTGCAGAGACCGGGAGGGAGGGGTCGGTTAGGATATCGGTAGCGAAAGGCATGATATGGTGCTAAGGTTGAAGTTTAGATGGAGTATAGAGTCAAAGTTGCGGGGAGCAAAAAGCAAAGAGTCAGGTGAGCGGTACAAGGCAACCAACCCTTTTATAATTGCACTATAAGTCGAGTAAGAGCGGATATCTATCACGTTTGAAGTCGAAGGTGAAGTATCAGACTGAGATGGGAACAAAAAATCAAAAGAGCGGAAGCTGAAATAGGTCAGGGATTTTATCAGCTCACAAATCAGATATGACCTGTTGGACCTCCCTATTCTGTATCTCTCAGTTATAGTGAATGAACTGATTTCACGGAGTTCCTCAAAAGTTCAAGTTGCAATAAATGCGCCGGTGGGTCAACCTTCTCTTTTGGATGTGGAGATTGCGGGGAGGAGATAAGTTATAGAAACAAATTTGCAGTTTGTGTATATGTAGTATAGACACTCATATTTACTGCAATTAGAACTCACATCTAAATTCTACCTTCACAATGTCTTCCACCTCATCCCCAGGCAACGGCATCTTCCCTAATGGCCCTACTATGCGCCAACCATCCATGTCCTGGCTATATAGACTGGAATGCTCTACCGAAGACATTGAACTTGGAGCTCCCCACAACGGCGATACCATTCGCAGTATTGCAAACATCGTGCGGGGCAGCGTCAAAGGCCCTGGAATTGAGGGTGAAATCCTACCCTTGGGAGGCGCAGACTGGGCGACAGTTGTGAAGGGCACACATGTTAGCAATCCCCTCCATTCTGCTTTATTTCTTTTCGGTGTCTTGCGCTTTGCATACGGACTTCGACATCCAGGATCTAAAATAGCCGGCTAACTATATAATTTACAGTCTATGACCCTAGATGCCCGCTACACCGTCCGCACATCCGATCGTCATTACCTCTACATCCGCGCACACGGCTTGTATCGTCCAGGTCCAGAGTCCAATTACGCTAAATCTGTGGTAGAGGATCCGAATTTTGTTCCGCCTGCGACGGTCTCTCAGGACGATGTGGAGTTCTTTTCCCATCTGCGTATCGAGGCTGGGCCGGGTCCTTACAATTGGTTGAATGGATTGGTTTGCCTGGGTGTGATGTGCTGTGAGGATGAGAAGATCTGGATTGATGCGTATTATTTGACCAATTTCCCGGGTGTTAAGCCTGAGAATGTGGTGGCAAGATAGGGGCGGGAACTTTAGTTGATGCCGAAAGGTCTCTTACCTATCCTGAACAGGTTTAGGACCTTGTTTAATGTCTCTTATCAATCCAATTCTCCATCCTTCACAAGCGAAGAGCAAGTGCCGACGCATAAGCCGCAAGTATATAGAACTATAAACGAGGCTAGACTAAGCCGATAACAAATATGCAGGAACAATAGCCAACATCTCCAACCCCTTGCCTCGGCTGCAACCCTAGCTATCCCAAACAGGCAGGCCGACACACTCCCTAAGTGGGTCACAGCCAAGTACATTACATGCAAAGATAACCGGCAAACTCCGCCAGGAACACTACATAAACCCGAAAGAGAGCATTTAAATCCATCTGCATCATACCTCCCAGTCCAACAATGGAATCCGACTCGGCCCCCTCCAACTGGCAAGACCTCGTCGCGCAAAAGCAACGCGAGTGCGAACAGAAGATCCCCCGCGAATGGGTCCCGAGCGGGGCCATACTCGCGGGCCGACACCCACGATTGTTGGAGTACGACTTGCCCCGTCGCAGTGGTCTTCTTTCCGAGAGCGAATTGGATATTACGGAGAATTATACCGCCAGTCAGTTATTGGTTAAGTTGGCTTCTGGATGTGTTAGTTCTTTGAATGTTACTACGGCGTTTTGTAAGAGGGCTGCTATTGCCCAGCAGGTTGTGAGTATTTCTTAAACTTGATGCATTTGAACGTTGCTGATGTATTATTTTGTACTTGTAGCTATCTTGTCTAACAGAGTCATTCTTTTCTGAGGCGCTTGAGCGCGCTAAGTATTTGGATGAGTACCTCCAACGTGAAGGGAGACCTATTGGACCTCTCCATGGTCTACCTATTAGTCTAAAAGATAGCTTCTGTGTTGAGGGTACACAGTCAACAGTTGGATATGTCGCTCTTCTGAAAGAGGAACCATCGAAGACGAATTCCGCGCTCGTGAAGATGTTGTTGAAGCTGGGAGCGGTCCTATACGTCAAGACGAACATTCCACAGACAATGATGGTAAGTCTGCACATCCTGTACCTATGTTAACCCTACAATGACATGGATCTTACCATACTTCAGACCGCCGACTCCGAAAACAACATCTTCGGCCGCACCCTCAACCCCCACAACACAACCCTAACAGCAGGCGGATCCAGCGGCGGCGAAGGCGCACTCGTATCATTCCGCGGATCCATCCTAGGCGTGGGAACCGATATCGCCGGCTCAATCCGCATCCCAGCATTATGCTGCGGCGTCTATGGCTTCAAGCCAACAGCCAACCGCATTCCCTTCGGTGGACAGGTATCCGGTGCTACGGAGGGAATGCCGGGACTGATTCCAGCAGCTGGGCCATTGGCACACAGTATCGCTGATTTGAAGTTACTTATGAGTACAGTCATTGGGGATGGTCATGCGTGGAAATATGACTCTGGGGCTGTTAGTGTACCCTGGCAGAGTATCCCGTGTGGTATCAACGATACTGCTAATGGGAGTTTGAGTATTGGTGTTCTGGCTGAGGATAAACATTTCCCGCTTCACCCACCTGTTAAGCGGGCTTTGGACTCTGCGATTGAGGTATTGACTCGTGTCGGACACCGGATCGTCCGTCTCAGTGCTAGTGGTGATGAAGCGCTGAGTGTGGCTTATGCTTCACGTCTCGCATTCCAATACTTGACCTACGGCCCGCATAAAGATCTTATTGCCGCTAGTGGTGAGCCCCTTGTGGCATCCGTGACTAAAGCTGCTGCACCTATGTTCTCAGGTCCTTTTTCTGTAGAACAGGGACTTGAACCGTTTGACACAATCCAGGCGCTGCATGAAGCCAGGGCGCGGGTTAATGATGCTTGGCGGCAAACTTGGGTTGATCAGAAGCTCGATGTTATCTTGGCTCCTGGGGCTCAGAATACTGCTGTTGGTTATGATACTTATGGATGGCCTCCTTATACTGTTATCTGGAACTTGTTGGATGTAAGTCTTTCTTCCTCTATCCACTTTCCTACTCACAGTCCATTCATTAGAAGGGCATTGCTTACAATTGGATATAGTATCCTGCGTGCATAATCCCATATGGAAAAGCATCTAAAGACCTTGATTCAGAGCCGATGAATACATCAGACGATGTTCAGCCCAACTGTATGTCTCTTCTTTCTTTCATTTCATGCTGATTATAGTGCTGATTAAATGTAGATATCCCCGGCGAAGTCGACGGCGCACCTTGTGCTATCCAAGTCATCACACCCCGATTCCAGGATGAGAAGTGTCTCTGGGCAGCTGATATAATTGACAAGGCGTTGGCTACGTACGGCAAGAAATAACTTATTGGTAGTCAAGTGATTTTGCTTTTGCGTTTGTATGTGGAATGAGAAACCAAGTTTTTGTTCTATAAGACTATTCCGTAACTACGTCGTCTAAGATTGGGAAAGAAATCCAGCTAGAATGATTATCTCATTTGCTGTTGACTGCTGCTCTGAGGAAATAATTTCAACAAGTAGAATACATATGCAAAGCCGATCCAATCCTAGATACCTTGAAGGAGGGGGAAAAAAAGCAGATGGCAGGGACAAGCCTTTTGTGCTTGGAAAGAAATGGAACACAAGGAAAGGAAATATTTAAGGATTAGATCACGGACTCGGCGAGTCATCATATCGAGGTCCGTTATCATTACCACCATATCCAGCGCCGGGCGTGGCAGCCGCACCACCCATGGCAGGAGTTGGCGCGTCATACGCCGCAGGAGTAGGAGCGTCGTAGTCACGCTTCGAAGGGCCGCCAGGGGTTGGTGCGCTGAAAGCACCGCCGGGTGTGGGGGCACTTTCCGGCCATGCTCCAGGTGTTGGTGCGCCGGGGGTAGGTGCTGTGTACGCGCCTGGTGTGGGGGCGGAGTAGCCTCCACCGGGTGTGGGGGCGTCATCGAAGTCGCGCTGGTCTCGGCTACTGGACAGGCCACCCCAAGCTGGGGTGCGGTTTCCTGCGTTTCCGCCGGCACTGCCCCAGGCGGGGGTGCGAGAGCCAGAGGCAAAGGCGTCGAAACCAGAGCTGGAGTCGTATGGTGTCTTTGATCCCGAGTTCCAGGCTGGTGTGCGGTTGCCCACTCCTCCGTAGGCAGTGCGGTTTCCTTCGTAGGGATTTGAGGTGCGGGAGCCATCGTTCTTCCATGCTGGTGTGCGAGACCCACTGGCGTTCCCCCAAGCAGGAGTTCTGGATCCTCCTGCGCCGCCCCAGGCCGGGGTTCTGGAGGAGTCTGCGGCAGCCATCGGAGTGCGACCACCGGCCCATCCACCTTCTCTCGATGGGAGACCGGCCGAGGAGCCAAATGGAGTGCGTGACCCTCTTCCGCGGCCACCACCCATATCCAGGGATTGTTTGGTGATGGGATCTTTGACGGTAAGGATGTCCCGTGGGATGTGAACGGGCTTGTTAGATGTGTAAAGCTCCACCTGGGCGGAACTATCATCGGCATCGCGAACAATTCCGACAAGTCCCTTATAGCGACCCTTGCGAATAGTTACTGTCTTTCCAAGCAATCTGTCGCGGCCACGACGAGGAGGTGGCATTTGAGCCCCACCACCACCAGGTGTTTGCATAGCCAGGGCAGGGTTCATCTTGGTCAGGTCAGGTCCGGCAGGTCGGCCGCCTCGTGCCGAAACAGTGACAACGCTTGATGTCCGCACTACGGTAATACCGGCGTTTTCAGCTTGGGCCTTATTGTGCAAGAAAAGGAATGAACGGTGGATGTGGCGGATGACTCCGCTCCGCTGCTCTCCATGGAGCTCGCGGACAGTGTCGCCAAGTCGAATCTCTGCGCCATTCTTATCAGTAGCGACTGCATCACGGCGAGGAGTGATTTTGGCTGCAATCTGGGTGGGCAGAATATTCCGAACAGAGCCATTCTGGTCCACAACGCGGAGCGACTCGCGGTCCACTTTGATGACACAGGCAACTGTGGCAGCATCAAGCTGGACGAGATCATGAACATCATATATGCCAAGCTGTCCATCGGCAGCCATCTCAGCAGAAAGTCGGAGGTCTTTACTGAAGACTGTGATCTCCTGCATGCTCATATCACTGAGTAGAGTAACTGTATCGTCCTTGACTTGGACCACCATACCCAATTCGTTTTGATAACGACTGCCTCCAATGACCTTGACGTGATCACCCTCTCTGAATCGTTTGCGAAGGGTGCGAACAGGCGCGTCAATTGTCTGTCCAGACAGCTCACCTTCGGTAACTTGCAGAGAAACGATGTCACCTCGAGTTGACACTGTGCGACCAATAAGGCCCTGCTGTTCACCTCGGTAGACCTCCACCGGATCGCCCGGTTGGTAGGCTTCCTCGGCAGTGGACTTCTTAAGGGTCTCAGCGAGCGAAGCCAGGTCAAGGTTAGCAGTACCGTCTTCGCCTCCGCGGGCAAACATTGTGACTTCCTCTAGCCTAGGGTTGACATTCTTGGTATCCAAGTGCTGGACCCGCATATCCTTGATGAGGAAGCCGTCGACGTAGTTGTCGTTCAGATAGTTCCATGATTTTCCACCGAGACCTGAAGTAGACGACAGGTACTTTGCGTGCTTCTTCTTTGCCTCTGCCTCGCTGAAGAGGCGCTGGGGAGGGCGAACAGTATTGGTGAGACCACGTTTGCGCTTGGATTCAGCTGCAGGAGCACCAAGAGCATCGTCGTTCATTCCGTAGTCCAGTCGAGGAACAAGGCGAACAGTGACATTCAGTCCATTTGTTTCAACCTCCTCGATCTGTGCCAAATCACCCGAGTATTTGCCGCGCTTGATACGGACCCAGCCACCAGGCAAAAGCTCTTCGGATTTTTGAACACGGAAAAGATCAGGCATCTCCTTCACGGGAACCAAGGTCATCTTCTGGGATGGATAGTAGAAGTTGATGGCCTCCAGACCTTCGGTGACATCTGCCTGTCTGCGGGCTTCACAGTAGAACCAACCCTGCATAACATTGCCACGCTCAAAGGCTGAAATGATACGAATCGGGTTGCGGGAGCCTGCTGGGCGTTCTTCAATACGTTTCTGGATCGAATAGACGACTTCCTTCTCCTTGCCAGGTTTGCAGCGGCAACCCCAAATACTGGGATCCTCCACACTAGGAAGAAGAAGTCGTTTCGGGATGACGAGCGCATCTGAAGCTGCCGCACGGTTCCGTCCGTATCGCTCCTTAAGCATCTGTGCCTGCTTCTCTGCGTCCATGCTGGCGTCAATCTCGCGCTGGCGATCCAATTGTCGGTGACGGCGGTCATCTGTCTCGGTGCCTCCGGGTAGCACATCGAGGTCATCGGGGTGGGTTTCCATGCCAAATTCGGCGAGCTCATCCTCTTCATCTTCGGCTTCGTCCTCTTCTTCGTCGACACCGGCTTCGATTTCAATGAAAGGGTTGGCCTTCATTCTCTTACGCGGGCGATGGCTCTATAATGAGAAAACAAGTTAACAGAGGCCCAGCATGAGGCTAGTCGTAGAGAACGCACCACTGCCTCTTCTTCATCCTCTTCCTCGTCTTCCTCGTCATCATCCTCTGCTTGGTTGTCGCCCTCCTCATCGTCCTCCTCGACGTCTTTGGCATCATCCTCTTCGTCGTGGGGGACGCGTCCGTATTTCACATCGTCCTCATTCTCGCCGTCGCCGCCAGATCTCTCTTTCTTGGCGGGCTGTACTCCTTTATTAGCCATCGTGCTTACCGAAACTCGGTAAGTGGCAGACTGACCTTGGCTCTGGGCTCCTCGGCATCGGAGTCTTCATGGGGGCGCGGGGTTGAACTCATCGTCCTCATCCTCGGACCCGAAGTCCTGGTCGAGAAAGTTGGACATCGTGGAGATTCGCGTCGTACAGGGTATCAATAGGAATCTGGTCGCGCTGTGGATAAAGTGGGATAGCGATTCGGGGTATGAGAGCGTCTCTATACAATGCCAGCCTGAGTCAGTGTAAGACGAGAGGTTAGGTCAAGAGAGAGCACGTACCCAAGCCAGGGAAATCGCGCTGTGGTCGGGTAAAAAGATCAGATGTAGCTGGAAGTTAGACTGTCCCGGATTGCTTTCAAGAGGACAGCCTGGTTCGAACGGCGTCAGATCGATTCTTTGTGATTGAAGTGATGTGTAGGCGCGATCGGAGAGTAGGGAAGCAGACAATCGAGCTCTGCGGGCAATCAATGAGTTCCGCGACCGCCTACAAAGAACGAATCTCGGGCTTCGAAGAGAAACTGTGCGCGCAAGGGATTCCGCGCCTTTTTCAGAAGGGATGTCAGCTGAGAAAAGGGAAAGGAGAAATTGAATCAGAAGGTCAAGTCGAGTTGCCCAGGTGAGGCTTCATTGCTGCGTCGGTGGTTGTTATGCCCCGCCGTAGTACATTACCTGCAACCTACATAAAATAGGGCACTGTTAACATACCTATATGCCTAATATCTGTGAATATAGATGTTATACTCTTCATGGATCTTCAATCTGCCTGTAGGCTAATACATCAGCTATAAAATATTACGCAGGCGATGATGCCTATGTATAAACCGACGACAACCAACAAAACAACATCTTTGAAAAGCATTAAGATATACTCCTCATTCTTAATGCCGTCTAAAACTTGAGCAAGCTGCTCAAGGCTTCTTAAAGCAATATGTCACTTTGAAATAGTTTTGGACCATAAAGCCGTGCCCTAATTCGAACATCCGAACCATGTGAACATATATTGAAGTCACGATAGCACCACCATTTGCTTCTTACCAGAGCTCAACAAACCCAATTAAACAACAAAAATTAAATACAATAGACAGGAAAATTATGGAAGCCCCCATCTCCTAGCAAAAATGAATAAGACTATGGCTCTACCTACCGATCGGTAACCGGCCCATGGTCATACGAAGCACGCCAAAACCCAGCACCTTGTTCAAAGTCATCGGTGAAAGACCTTTCGATCTCAAGCTGAAGGACACCTTGTCTAATCCATGTCTCCTCTTGCAGCTCAACGAACCGAAGCAGCCAGTGAATTTGAACCGACTCTTGGAAAGTATCCCAAAACGGTCTCAATTTCTGATTGAGCACGCGAAGTTTCTCCTTGGTGGCCTCTATCAATCTGCTCGTCCTTGTCTCCCTTTCTGATCCGCGCGGCAGCTCCGTGGTCGACTCCATATGGGCTCGATTATATGCAATGATGATCCACCAATAGATTCTTTTGACGCCTTCGGTATCACGCCAGGCTTCTCTGTCAAGACGAGACAGGACGATATCGAGAATCTGCACACAGTTGGCGTTCATATTGAGCGCGGCGTAAAGTGCTGCGTCTGTGTGTGTTAATTTCCCGAACCCGTATTGGTCACAGAACCATTTGGTTGCCGGCTGGTTTCCTCTGACGGCAGCGCGTAGAGGCGTAATGCTCTCGGGGTGGTTGCGTCTATTGAAATTATTCCTTGTCCTTGGTGACACGTCCGAGTGTTCATTGAACCACCTCAGAATATCAGAACCGTTCGGATTCTCAATTGCCCGGTGCCAAATTGTTCGAGATGTATCGGGCCTTCGATCGTTGAAGTGCTCTTCGTTCGAGCTCCAATTGGGTGGATCTGAGCGATTCTGGCTGGGTGTCCTCTGGGGACTGGGTGACCTATTGGGATAGTACTCTTCTTCCTCCTCGCTGTCACTATCATCGTCGTTTGTGTCATTCCCTGGTTATTACCCTAATTTACTACCTGCCCTCCTGGAGGACTAGGCGCAGGCCCTGGGTGCCTACGGACAGTAGGCCGTTCACCAAACCTAGGATGAATATCTGGGTCATTCACATAAGCGATAGCAAAATCGGCCCTATTAGGTACGCCATCGAAAAAGGAATGATCAATAGGGTCACCATATTCAGCATCCCGGTTCCACAGGTAATGAAGTGGTAGAGTATCATAAATAGGACCACCCTGCGGCGGAAGACGGTAGGGAAGGGTGTTCCTAGGAAGATAGGCAATATTGAACTTTTCATACCGCCACAGCCACTCAGCCATGTATCGAGAAGCGAAGCTACATAACTGGAGCTTGAGACCATCATCATTCCACAGAAGTATCGGGAAGCCTTTCGATGAGAACTTTTTGACCATCGCCATAAACACTTGTGGGTCTTTCATACGCGCCACATGGTGTGGGATGGACATTTCCTCGATGCTTGTGGGCATATGTCTGGGATTGACCCCTGTGTTCAGGATTTCATCAAGCAACCATAGTACCAGACCTCCTTCGCTGCCCGGGAATAAAGGGACTGCTTCGATTGCGGCATGAAGAGCGGATTTTCCGTACATGTCGTATCCTATGACATTAAGCTGGGTTGCCATTGCGATGCATCCGGTGCAATGACATTTCGATATAAAGTTGTAAAGGTAGGTCTTTTGGTTGGTACCGGTCATGTTGCTGGCTCTGCGGTTGAGCCGTATTTGCTCTGCATTGTTGTAGGCTGTCTTGAAGTCTGGGTAGAGCTGCGAGGCCTTGAAGTGCATGTTGAGATATCGTGCGCCTGAGCCGTCTCGTAGCCATTGCCACGCCATCACGGCCAGCCTTGGTACTTCTTCAACAAAGACATGCAGGTCATGGAAGTCCGTTGTACTTGGCTTATCGGTTATGATATGCAGTAATATTGGGAGGAGAAGCTTAAACATGTCCTCGGGCATGGTGGTGAGATCAAGATGGGTAGACGGTGAGCTCAAGGGCGCGCCTGTCCGGTTGAGTTCTTTCGAGGATTCTAACCCAATTTAGACCAATGGCATTCGAACCCTTGAACCCACTGAACTGGAGAGGAGTAACATCGGGCTCATTGCGATGGCATATTCTTGGGAAATCATGGAGACGAATACGAGCGCGGTAGGTGGGAAAGTAGTCGTGGTTCCATCCTCAAGGACCCTTTGCAGAAGAGGATGATTGGGCGTAGGGAACAGGTTGGTATCCGGTATTGGGTCATCCATGGTGGTTAGATGCTCTCTTCAGATTCAACGCAGGATCATATGGTTATATCATACGGACGCGTATGAAGTGAGCGCCTATAGCCTGCCTTTTATTTAAATATAAACCCGACTCAGAGAATTTTCAAAGGGCTGGAAACAAAGAAATAACAAAGGCCAATAATTTCGCAGCGCTTCTGCTCCAACTCAAGATTGTGATCGTGTCGAATCAAATCGAGGCCTGTACCATATGATATACATGCCTCGTTTTCGAGTAAACCGTAGGAACCATGTAGCTCTTTGGCTTGGAGTATACCGACCTTCCATGGAAGTGGCCTTTGTCAAAGAACGATGGGCGAGCCACGGCAATAAAGTATGGATCGAAGACAAAGAAATTATCAACCGCTTGAAAGGCAAAAAGTAAATGAATAAATAAATCTCATATCTCAAAATCCGAAGTACTATGAAGCAAAGATCCAAAAAAGGTGATCTCACCATGAACCAAGAAATATACAAAAGAATTCAACGTATGATACAAGGCAAATCATAGCAAAATCAACCAAAAAGAAGCCGTCACAGACGAAAGGATATCTAGCCAAACAAAAAAGAAAGCAATCATGAACCAAGACGAGGGACGGGCAAATCTCTATCGTCAAACCCAAGAATAAACACCCAAAAGAATACTCTATAGCTTCATTCCAAACATGCCATGAACACGCAAGCTCTGACGCATACTAAGGTCAAGCATGATCTCCTCACTACCACCAGGGATAGCATAAGCGCGAACATCACGGTAAAGCCTCTCGACCTTACCACCCTGTCCACCACGGCTATAGCTCAACCCACCGAAGATCTGACTCGCCTCGCGAGCGCAGAACTCGAAGCAAGTAGTAGACTGGGCCTTCAAACTGGCGATAGCACCGCCAAGCTTGAGCATGGCCTCTGTCTCTTCCATGCACTGGCATTGGAAGATCATGTTCTCGAGCCAGTTATAGGTAGCCTCGATTTGGCGGGCCATGTGGGCGAGTTTCATGCGGATGACAGGGTGTTCGATGAGTGGCTTGTTGAAGGTCTTGCGCTTGTGTGCGTACTTCATGGATTCTTCGTAGCAGACACGCGAGAAACGCAGGCACTGGATCACGATTCCGATGCGCTCGTGGTTAAAGTTTGTCATGATCACCTTGAACCCTTGGTTCTCCTTGCCGATCAAGTTCTCGACTGGTACCTTGACGTCTTCAAAGGTTACGTAGGTTGTGCCGCTGGACCATACACCCTGGCAGTCCATACGGCGGGTGCTGACACCGCCGGCTTCACGCTCGATGAGGAGGACACTGACTCCATTCATGCCGGGCTTGCCGGTGCGCACGGCGGTGGTGAAGTAGTCGGACCAGATACCGTTTGTGATCCACTTCTTCTCGCCGTTGACGATGTAGTGCTTGCCATCTTCGCTCAGCTTGGCCTCGCAGCCCAAGTTGGCGACGTCACTGCCCGCATCAGGCTCGGTGATGGCAAGACAGATACGCTTGTCGCCGGCCAGGATACCCGGCAGGATTCGGTCGACCAGCGGCTTCTTGCCGAACTTGACCAGGGGTGGGCATCCAATGCCAAAGCCTCCGATCAAGTTCCAGACAAGGCCGCCGCTGCCTGCACGCGACAGTTCGTCGGTCAACAGCATCTCGTGGAACAAGTCCCAGCGATCTGGTGTCACCGACTGCACGCGGTGTGGGGTGTGGTTCACAGGGTATGTGACACCCAACAGACCGGCCAGGTATCCTCGCTCACCCATCTGCTTGTAGATATGGGGCGGGACCTCCTTGCCCTCATCCCATTCGGTTACATATGGCTCAATCTCGGACTCGACCCACTGGCGGACTTCGTCTCGGAGGGCGGCGTGGGAATCGTTAAAGTAGGGGGAGGCATACTAAGGACGCAGGAAAACATACATTAGTCTCTGTATACCCCGATTTAGCCGAGGTAGCAAAACTTACACCCTGGTACCATGAAGGGTCGGCGAAAGGAATCAAATCTCCGTAAGGATCCTGCGGCGCACCAGTAGCAGGCGGCGTCACAGAAGAAGAGGACTCAGACTGAGGCTTGGGCTCGGGAGCAGCCTTCTTAGGAGCCGGCACCGGCTCAGCTGCTTTCTTGGTGTCCAACGAACCGATCTGCAGCTGACCCTTGTACTTCTTCAAAATGCCCTCATTGTGGTACTTCCAGAACTGCTTCGAGGCGTCCTTTCCGGCAACGCGCTGGAGAACTAAACGTGCATAGTCAATATACTGCTCTTGGGAGTGGCGGTTAGCCTCGGTGACGACGTACTCTTCTTTCCGCCTGTTCAGAATAGGAATGTTAGCATGTGATCCTTACGGAGGGTGGCGCATGACTTCGGACATACCAGGGTGCTCGTCTTGGAACTTAGATACATCGTAGACGTCTTCATCGATCACGATCCAGAGGCTGTCGCCCTTGCCGTGCGACGCGACGTCGTCTTTGCTAAATCTCTTTGCCATGATGTTGGGGGCAGGAGTAAGAGGTAAGAGGTGCGGCGGGGAGGTAAAGATAGAATATGGTGAGCAAAGGGTGTAAGGTGGGGAGAGAAGAAAAAAAAAAATTAAGTCCGGGGAAGCTGGAGGAAAGATATATGAGTCTGGGGTTTCATAAATAATTTCCGTTTAGTTCGGAATGTATTCCAAACCAGGACAAGTGGTGTAGGATTCCAAGGGGGCCTCGGAGTATGGAAATCAGTTCACATGCTCTATGTAATTGTGCAGCAAAGCGTGAGAATCCCTTAGTCTCTCGTCCATCGGCTGCTGATCGCTTCGGTCATCCCCGTTGTTGGACTCTTTATTGGCTCGAGGTGCGTCATGGTGAGAATGCCGAGGCAGACACACATGCAGGGCGGTGAGCTGAGGGAGCATGTGATCGATGAGCATAAAAGGACAAAAGGATCAAGTGTCGAGCGCATAGTTAATGATTGAACAGACCAAGTGTATACCCTTAACTAGAGAAACTATATATTCCGACTGTAAAAAGCCCGGGTGTGTGTAACAACAGTAAAAGTACGGGTGAGTCGAGTCATGGTATAACGTTAGTTACTCCCATGCTTGCATGTGCAAGTACCTGCACCCTGGAGCCCAATTTCAAATGTCCACGAGACGCCATGACACTTTTAGAACCAAGGCATACTGCTTATGGGAGATTCTATGGTGCAGAACAAGCTTACGTGGAGAATGCAGTGCAATGTACAAAGTGGATAAAACAAAGGAAGTCTCATATCAATCAGTCGAAAGCCACATCAGCTTCCAATAGATCAGGTCCAGATAGACAGCCTGATTAGTCTAGTAATACATCCAGCATCAAGATTCTACGACGCATCTCCTTACTCCTCCTCGCCATCTGACTCGTACGAGAACTCGTCAGGGCAAGGCGCGTCCTCCACACCTTCTTCATCTTCATCCACCGCCGTTAGAACACCGGCAGCAGCACTGGCTCCACCAGCAGTAGCAGCGGACAGGGCAGCCCGAGCATCAGCCCGTTGAGGGGTTTGCAGGGCAGCGGTGCCGATAGCGGCTTGCAGGCGGTCCTGGAGTGTTTCGGTCTGAGGGGGTGATTGGCGAGCTTCCTTGCTGGCCTTGAGCTCAACAACTTCGCGAGGCTCGTCGGGCTGCTTGTCGAGGACAACGACAACACCACCAGTGGGCTGGAAATATTGAGTTAGCACAAGATTCGTGGTAGTATGTAGGACTGAACATACCCTCTTTACCGGCTCATACCGCGGGTCTGGGAAAGTGAGGTATTTGAGCTGAGCTGGGAGTACCCTTGACAGGTTGTCCAACTCGTATCCGACCTTCTCCCGTTCCGCCTTCTTCTTCTGACCCTCAGAGGCAGCCTTCTCGGTCTCGGTGCCTTCTTCGCCTTCAGCCTTGGTGTCTTCCGTCTCCATAGCATCCGGTAGCTGATCAGAGACCTTTGGTGTCGTAGGAGTCTGATCAATGTCCATGCTCTCACGGCGAGCCTGCTTCTCCCGACGCTGAGCACGGCGCTTGGCCTGGGCAGTGGTAGAAAGTACGGCAGTCTTCACCTTCTCGGGGGCCTCCTCGGCCTTCACCTGTTGCTCAGGGGGATAGTCGAAGAGACTGGGGCGGGTGTTGCTGTGGAACTTGAAGTGGGGGACCTCAAGCTTCTGGTCAACGCCAATGACGGATGTCGGGGCGAAGCTAAGCGACAAGAAGTGTGTGAGAGGGAACCAGTACCAGTACTGGACGAAGACTGCGGCACCAACAATACCGGGCATGTTGAGGTTACCGGTCTGTGTCTGCAAGCTGATGGTGCAGTTGCGGCCACCGGCATCAATGATACCGAGGGCAATGGCACAACCGAACTTGGCCATAGCATCTTCGTGGCGGTCACCAAGCATCTTCATCATGGTTTTGCGAAGGCTGGTAACACGGGGGTTCATAGCCTCGTTCTGCTGGACGAGAACCATGGCGAGGGAGATCAGGGCACCCTGGCGAACGAAGTCGGTCGAGTCCTTGAGCATGGGCTCCAAGAGATCAATTGCTTCGTCCAGGCCAGTTCCGGCACAAGAAATACCAAGCGCCATGGCAGCACCGTAGCGGACGTGGGGGTTGTACGACTCAGAAAGTAGCTCAACCATGCGAGGAACGCTCTGGTGCTTGCGGAACAGGATGAAGCCCAAGCTGAGAACGGCGACGCGACGCACATCATCGTTGACATCACTGACCGCAACATGCAGAAGCTTACGAACTGCCTTGTTGCTGCCACTGCCACAGTAAGCCAGGGCAATGGTCATGATACCACCGTAGCGGAGGGTGGGGTCAGGGTCGCCGAGGAGACCATTGATCAGCTCGTCGGCACCTTCCTGGCGACCGTACATGATCAAAGCCATGCCCATGGCGAGACCACGGACGATCTTCTCGTGCTGTGTCTCGTGGGCGTACTGGATCATGTCCTCGAGAGCCTTCATGTTACCAGTGCCAAGCATGATGAGACCCATGGAAAGGCCGACAGCCTCTCCGTTAAGGGCGGAATCGGTGTAGAGAACGGTCCGCAGGTCTTCGAAAATGCCTTCGTCACCTGTGGCCATACCGGCAACACCCAGACCAAGAGCTCCACCGTGTTGAACGACTTCTTCGGTGGCCTTCTTGAAGTGGTCCCGGATGATGTCAACGGCCATACCACCGTGGTTGGCGTAGATGAGACCGAAGGCATAGAGCGAACCACCCTGGCTGTAGACAGATCCAGAGCCTCCAACCCCAGCAATGTGCTCACGGGGCAGATAAGGCTGGAGAAGCTTCTGACCCTGGCTCAGGTTGCCGCGGTGGATACAGCCCAATGCGGCAGTAGCCGTGAACTTGGACCAGTTGACTGCCTTGCCGAGCCATTCCAGGTTGTCACGGAAGAACTTGTCGTGGGTGGTCCCCGCATGCATGAAGGCATTCGAGAGAGTCACTGCAGTGTGGAAGATAGAATTCCGAGCCTCGAGGCTGTCGCGAATCTTGTTCAAAATCGCGATATCCGCTTTGTTGTTTCGGTATAGGAATTCTAGGTTCAGCTGGATAGTCTTAATACCATCAAGAATCTGGAGAATGTTTTTAAATGCTGTGATCGCATCATCCGGCAGATTGGAATGCTTATCACCCGAAGGCCGGGAAGAGCTGCCCTGGTCTTCAAGTAATGCGTCAGACTCCTTTGGCTCGTTCTCATCCTCGTTTTCCTTCTCGGTTTCCCTTTCGGGGACAAGCTCAGCGATCTCTTGCCGAACCTTCTGAAGGAATTCTTGTGTGCTGTTGTCGTAAAGGTCGAAGGAGATTTGGTAGGCGACCGCAAGGGAGCGGGAATCACCCTTCTCGACCAGCTGACGAAGAATGACGGAGGCCATAGAGTGTTCATTAAGGAAGACAACACATTTGGCAATTGAGAAGTAGTCAGGGGCCGGGATCTCATTCAGCAGTTCCAAGATAAGTTTGAGGATCTAGAAGGAATACCGTTAGTTGACTTGTTCCATACGGGGGATTGGGATCACAAACCTCGCTGCGGAAGGCCCGCTCTTGGACAATGCCCATGCAAATATCTAGAACATATTCCATCAGCTCCTCGCTGTTGCGAGAATCGCCCTGCTGCTTCTTCTCGTCGGAGCTAGCGCGCAGGATAGCCATGCGGAGCACATCTAGACTCTTGGCCTCGATGGCAATTCCAATAACTTGACGGTATCGCTTCTGGCGGAAGCATTCTTCGAACAAACGCTCAATAACAGTCTGGAGTTGGCCCTGGACACCGCGCTTCAGTACGAGAGGGGTCTCCTCGTGCTGAACACTGGTGTCATCGCCACCGGGGTGGGCGGCGTCAATACCGGGAACCTCGGCGCGAGAGAGCAATGATTTCGATGGCAATGCGGACTTCGAGAACGGTGTGATGGGCGATGTGAGGCTTGCAGATGTGCTGGTGGCGCCGTCGCCTGATGATGGGAAAGAGGTGTTCAGGTTGACGGACTGGTCAGCAGTAGGCCGTTGGGCAGCAGATAGAGAGATGAAAGTGTCGACGCATTTCGCTGTGTTCAATCAAGTATTAACCATCCAAATTCAGGATGATTGTGATGGTTCTCAACTTACCAATGATGGTCTCCTCATATTCGCCGCCGTTCTCCAACTTGAACAGCTTTCCAGCGCCCAGAGCAAGGACCATGCTCTCATTATATTCCTGCAAATGGTAGTATACCTTCGAAGCAACTAACGCCGCGAGTCCGCGTTCTGGGAAAGATTCGTCTTCATAGAGAGCCTCACTGGAGGAGTTAGCAGGGGTGCACTCATCGGTCGGACTCGGCAGGAATGGCGCAAGAGCGAAGACTGATCCAAGCTGACAAAATCCTGGGAGAGAAACAACTCACATGTCAGGAACAGCATTCACAACTTCTGTCCAGAGCAGATCGATCTGAGAATCTAATGACTTCAATGCAAAGACCTTAAGCTCTGGGTCAGGCTCGGAGAGAAATCCGACCAAACCGGCGGCCGATACGAGTCCGACCATCTTGATTGGGATAGACGGCTCGCGTCGAAATTCACGGGATGAGTTTCGAGGATAGATCGATTTGTTGTTGCTGTGATGAAGCAACGGGATCGGGAGGGAGCTTGGGGAACAGCGAATCAGCCCCAGGGTCGAACAAAGGTACAAAGGGGTAATCAGGTGCCCCGAGAAAAGAGAATATAGCAAGAAATACAGAAGATGATTAAATGAAAGAGACGAAGTGGATGAAGGGCACGTACAAATAGAAGCTGGAAGCAGACAACAGAAGCTTGCAGGCGCGAGACTGACGTTGACGGGAGAGCTGACTGCTGACTGTGCAAGTCACGTGCTCATCAGCTGCAAGGCCGTGGACGGATCTGAAATCACCTGGCGAGTGATTCTTTCCCTGGTCTGGTGATCTCCTTCACAGCTGGCTGATCCATGTCTCCAAACTACTAAATAGCTGTTTTCCCCAGGGCCACGTAGCTCCAACTCCAGTCTGAAGCTCCGCCTGCCACGCTTCCCTGTCCGCCATGTCAACACTTCTCCAGCAATCATATCGTGATAAGAGGCTGCCTCCAGTCCCAGCAGCAGCTTCGACGTACCATCATGACCCTCTCCTATATATTGAACGACAGACGAAACACATACAGCGTAATCTTCAGGTTCTGATTGACGCCCAAAGCGACGGCCTTCTCTCTGGACTGGCACGACCACGGTCAGACGAATCCTACAGCAGAAGCTTGAGTCGAAACACTTCCGAAGCCAGTCGCTCGCAATCCCCTTCTACGGTCCCCTCTAGGCAACCTGCACCCAAGAAAATTGGGCTTCGGGCTGCTCGAGATGGCATCTTCCAATCGATCTATGACCTACTGAAGCTGCGAGAGGAAGAACGAGAGATCATTACGACTCAAACGGAGGAGAGAGAAAGCGCGCTACATGATATAGAGAGCTTTCTCTCAAAGAGAACCGGTCTCGAAGAAGCCATCGCTTCTATACATGGCGATGAGGAAAGCCAGCATTCAAAGCAACTAGAAGAAGAGGCTCGGGCCCTCGCGACTGACATTCATGAATTGGAGACCAGGCTGTATGAGATGAAAGCTAAACATCGACATCTTGTCAGTGAGATTTCACATATCAACAACTCGATCGAAGCCAAGCTATCTTCCTATACCGAATCTTTGTCCATACTCGACTCCGATATCCGAAAATATCTCCGAGACCCTCCCATTCAACCCATGTCGCAACGTCCAGGTGAATCAACCTTCCACTCCTTGAACCCTAAACGCCGCACACTTGACATGGCCCGGGAACATTGGAACTCTGAGCAAGTCGGTTTACGCAGTAGACAACAGAAAGTAGATGGAGAGATTCTGGCGCTGGAAGAAGGAGGCGGAGTGTGGAAACAAGCAGTGACGGACGTCACCGGCTTTGAGAAGCGCCTCCGCGCCAACATGCGACATTATGTTGAGATTTCCACTCCAGCGACCGAGTCCGAGGGATCCACATCGACAGACTACAAAGACGAACTTGTTAAGAATATCTTGGATGATTTGGAAAAGACTACCCAACGCGTTGAATCACATTTGGAGCTCGCCGAGGACAAGGATTGGAAGCTATTGGTTTGCTGCATTGCAGCTGAGCTAGAAGCTCTGCGAGAAGCAAGGGGTATGCTTCTTTCTGCCTTCGCCTTGCCGGTGCATAAAGAGGATACACCCCTAAACTCGACTGGCAATGCTTCTCCGAAGGACCAGGGCCAGGATGAGGACCATCAGCCCCCCTATGAGGATCCGCTAGCCCACGACGACCCGGAACCTCCAGCTGACTTGCTGAAGGATGCAGATTCTCATCATTCGGACACTGAGTCAAGGTCAGAGGATGATGATGAGCCGGATCCCGCTTGGTTGACCTGATGGAGTATATAATGAATTATGATATATATTTGTGACCCGATCTTAGTAAATATTAGCATATACTTCGGCTTTTTAGATTGAAAATCTTCCCTCTATTCCCTTACCTCTGCCATAAAGCTTATTCTAGGGTTGAGGCATCATCTATTCCGTTATGTATACTAGGATTGTTTGATCCCCAAAGTCATGTTCATGTTGCGTCCAAACCGCGAGTTCCATTGGGGGACGGACCCGAGGCCTCACCGAAGACTCCCTCGACTTCTTCCTATCAACAGTCTACCTGCGTTTCGAGGCAAATAACCATGCTATACGATTAATACAAGGATGGATCTTCCATTACCGACTTTTTCATTCGCGATCCCCTCAATCCATGATGGCAAACAGCTGGAATGTCGCATATATCTCCCACCCGCATTCCAAAATATAGAATCAGCAACAGCTTGGACAAACCGCGGCGCAATCGTCGCACACCCATACGCGCCTTTGGGAGGCTGCTATGACGATCCTGTCGTGAGTTTCATCGGCGGCGAGCTGTTACATTCAGACTGCATCGTCGGAACCTTCAATTTCCGGTACTATTACCTACTCCTGGCATTGGATCATGAACCCAAGCAGCTAATACACCCCATAGCGGAGCCGGGGACTCTGAAGGACGAACAAGCTGGACTGCCAAACCCGAGCTAGGAGATTATGTCTCATTCTACGGGTTCATGTTGCAATATCTTCATCACTTAAAGCTTGCATTCTCCCCAAGTGACCAAGCAAACTCATCCAAACTTCACAACACTGACGAAGATGGAAGCCCAGATGTACGTCTCGTCCTGGGCGGCTACTCCTACGGGTCCTTAATCGCCTCCCACGTCCCATCACTCGAAGTCATGCTGGACATTTTCCGATTCGGGCCGACATCAACCTCAGCCTCCACGCACAACCCAACGCCAAAATCCGAGATAGGCAAAGCATCATTGCGGATAGCTGCATCAACCCTGGAGAAATTCCATATGACTCACAGTCACAATCTAGCTGACACCAACCCTACCGCCTTGACAACCTCCATTTCCTACCTCCTCGTCTCTCCGCTCTTACCCCCAATTAGTCACCTCCTAACCTCCTTCTCGACCTTATCACTGAATGTGAAAGCGGATACTGGGAGTGATACTCGCATTCCCTGTCGTCCAGCAGACCAGCAGAGCACCCACCACACCCTAGCGCTCTTCGGCGACCAGGATACATTCACCCCTGCTGGGAAACTGGAGAGGTGGTCAGACGAGATGGCGCACATGCCGCGCAGTCAGTTCCAATTTCGGAAAATCGATGGCGCGGGCCACTTTTGGCGCGAGGATGGGGTTGAACTGCGGGCAAGACATGCGTTGAAGGTGTGGCTTGGTCAGATATGATATCATTTGCTGTCCAGGTGGCTATTCCAATCAAATATGTTGACCTATTGTGGTATACGGAGTTCCTTGACACATGAAGATCGGAGCGCACATGCTGCATGCATGTGAACAAGGGGCCCCGGGGCCCCCAGGGGTTCTGATAAGCTTGCGATCTAGGATGCATGTAGTTAGGGAATACATAGATGTTTACATCATATCAGATGATATCAGATGAACACAGAGAACATAAATCAAGTGAAATTGACTGCAATGTAAGAGACGAATAAAACCAACACTGCCCAGCCAACATTCAAGTTATTCAAGGATCTTCCGGGTGAGGCAAATGCTTCCCCACCGGGATCTGGGGCGTGTTCAGATGATGCGTGAGATCATGGGGAAGTAAAGTGACTGCATAACTTCCGATTACCGGTTATCAATAATTTGATACCCCAAGTCAACCCCAAGTCCCGTGAATGCTACATTCCAAACCTGAAGGCTGAAAGACTTAGTCAAGTTAGGCGGCCCAACTCCGGGGAAAATAGATCGGGCGGATCCTCGTGACGTTTTTCAGACCGCCCAGTTACTTAACTCTTGACTCTTGCAACTCTTCATATTCTTACTATTCTAGTCTAAGTCTTTTCTGATCTTGACCTTGGGCTACGTTTCAGATCCCGGATGGCTTGCTTCCGATGCACAGGCCTGCGATGTCGGTGTTGGGCGACTCCACAATAGTCCAGTGCCATCATGGACGCAAGCAAGCAACCGAACACTCAGAACATGTCCACACCAATTCCCAACCCCCGCGATCCCTGCGGAAAGCAGTATCGATACCAGCCGTGTCATCCCTGGTGAAGGACTCATGGAATTGGGCCGGTGACACCCTACACACCTACCGCGATGGCCTCAACAAAGAACAACGAAAACAAAAGGCCGAGATCGAGGAACGGAAGCAGATATTGTATATGCACATGAAAAATGTAAGTCTACGCTGTGCACCTGGGCGCTGGGGGCGGTCGCACCTGCAGAATTATCTTGGCTAACCAACCATCGGGACTGCAGGCCGTGTCGTACGAGGAATGGCGAAGTTGCGCCAGCGAGCTCGACGAACTGGAAGACAACAACGCTTGGAAGCAGACGTTCGAGTCCTCCGAATACGACAATCAGTTGGTCCAGGATCGGTTGCGACAGCTGGAAGAGGCGCGGATTAATTGTGATGTGAGTCGGATGCTGTTTCTCGTGCGCACGGCGCTGAGTCGGGATCTGGCGCATATGAGCAATGCATCACTTTATCGGCATTCGCATATTGGTACTAAGGACTTGATTGATCGGTATATCACCACAGCCTTGGAGACTATCACCACGCTGGTCGATCTGTCCGTCCATAATCGCTGCGATGGACTGGAGCTGAAGTATATCCTGGACCAGTTGCTCGCAGCTCGGCAGGCTTTTGGTCGCAGCGGTCTGCTTTTCTCTGGGGGTGCGACTTTCGGAATGACTCATATTGGGGTTCTCAAGGCTCTCTATGAGGCCAAGATGATTCCTCGCATCATTTCAGGGGCATCTGCTGGTAGTATTGTGTGCGCAGTCTTCGGCACACGTACAGATGACGAACTGCCGGCGCTGCTGGATACCTATGTGCATGGAGACTTTGCTGTTTTCAATAAGAAGGGCCAGGAAGAAAATCTCTTGCAGAAGATGACTCGCTTTTTGAAATTCGGGTCGTTCCTTGATATATCGCATTTGGCGAATACCATGAGAAGCTGGCTAGGAGATCTGACCTTCCAGGAAGCATACAACCGCACTCGTAGAATCTTGAATATCTGCGTCTCGAGTGCCGGTATGTATGAGCTTCCGCGGTTGTTGAACTATATCTCTGCGCCGAATGTGTTGATTTGGTCTGCTGTGTAAGTGATCTGCTCTGTGTTTCTCTGCTCCCTGCTAATGTCAACCAAGGGCTGTATCATGCTCTGTACCTTTCGTGTTCAGACCATTCACCTTGATGGCCAAAGATCCGTTGACAGGAGAAACAGTACCGTGGAATGACCTCCATAAGCAATACATTGACGGCTCTGTCGACGGTGATCTGCCAATGACCCGGTTATCAGAGATGTTCAACGTCAACCATTTCATCGTCTCCCAAGTCAATCCTCATGTAGTGCCATTCCTCCCGAAGGAAGAAGGACCCCGGATCGAGGCAGAAGACGGCCAATCCTTCATTCCTCGATGGATGAACACGATGACACACCTTGCAAAAGACGAGGTTCTTCATCGAATGAATGTCCTCTCAGAACTCGGAGTCTTCCCAACATCGATGACGAAGTTCGCTTCCATCGTAAATCAGAAATATCACGGTGATATCAACATCTATCCGGAACTCATATCCTCCAACTTCCCCCGACTCTTGGAAAATCCGACCACGGAGTTCATGCTTGCGGCATGCCTAAGCGGCGAACGGGCGACATGGCCACGGCTGAGTCGGATCCGAAACCACTGCGCTATCGAGCTCGCACTAGATAGTGCGATTCAGAAGATGCGGGCCCGGGTAGCCTTTAGTCCGGGTCAGGTTGATTTACGGATGCCCAACTCCTCCCGTCACTCGATTGATTCAGTAGACAGCAATGGAAGAGGCGGACGCCACAGACGGCGTGGTTCCTACAGCCATGAACTGGAAAAACGACGTTCAGGCGGGCAATCGCGGCAACAACCAGTCCGAGAATTGCGCAAAGCACGCAGCACCGTATCTCTCGAGAACCCACCTCCAACTCTAACAAACGAGTCAATGCAACCGAGGACCCACCGCCGGACATCTTCGGCGTCCTACAACAACGGAACGATATTCGATATCGGATCTAGCAGCGATGACGACTACGAATTCCCCCGCTTGTACACAGTCCGATCTCGACTGGCTGGCCATCGAGCGTCCTCGGACTCAGTTTCCTTTAGTGGAGCAACCGCAAACTACGGGCTTCGCAGCCCAGTCCGATCCCGGCGATCCTCATTCTCTTCTGGCCTAACCTACAATTCTTCCGCTCCCACTTATCGAGCCTCGCCGAAGCAGGTTTATGCCTCTTCGGCTCGTGAGTTTTCCACGACCGTACCACCCTCATCCCGCCATCTGCTCAGCATGACCCCAACACCAACAATCCACCCGAGCTCTCCTGACCTTTCCATGCGCAAACCGCGGCACTGAAGAGCTTTAACGGGCAGCTCAGGTACCATCGGTGCTGGACAAGCACAGGCCGCTTATCAATCTAATCCCTTGAATCGGCGGCTCAATTGGCATGGGAAGCACATTTCCAACACCCCTTTTGACGCATGCGACGCACGATCCACTACAGTATATTCGGTTTTCTTCACTACATTTGCTCCAGCTTCGTTCTTTATAGGGTTTGGCGTTGTAACACGGCCTGGGCCCACCGCCCGCTATACGATTCCCCCTTTCTAGACCACCTCTATAGCATTCCCTTTTGGTTTCAGATTTCGGCATACATATTGCATCCAATGGATTCACAATTATTTGCGTTCCTTCCTTTCTTCATCCTTGGTTATCTGACAGACATGTGGCGGTCTCGAATGTATGTATAGCGGGGAAGTGTTGCGCGTACATACGCCAGGTGGCAAGAGCAGCAGCCACAACCCCCAGATGAGATCGATTACGAGACTGTTAGTCAAGATTCCGGCTATACAAGCTGTACAATAGTGCACATGTAGTTTTAGTATCAGGTCTCAGGGTTTCGGTTAAGGATACGAGCTTCCGCCCTTGGCGCTAGTCGGCCCTGAAGCTAAGCCCTTTCCCACCATAAGCTCCGGCCCCAACCGGCTCAAAGGCAAATCAATCCAAATGGCCCCGTGGATTCAAACTTTGGAAGACAAGCTTGGCAACTGCATAGCCAACTAGATAGAAGACAGTGGGGGTTCGGCAAAACAATATGAGGAAAGAATCGGCATTTAGAAATTTAGTCAGCGGAGTTTCGAGCGCTATGTCGGCCCCGGGGCCTCGGGGCCAGTAAATAACAAAGATGATATGCCAAGATGAAGTCGAGACGCAGACATAGATCATGGATCATAGATATGTAGGCTGCAACACGTGTTTGGCAAATTGTATCAAGATTGAGAAGAGCTAAGAGGAAGTTCATGAGCCGTCGATCTTTTATGCCACGGGACCCACCCTGCTGGAGCTAGACATTGCTTGATCCAGTCAGACTTCCTCAGTCCAGCCCCAACCCCCAATTCCTTCAGCGCTGACGACGACTGTGATGTCTATTCCTTGGGATCCGCCACTCTAGTTTTGCCCTGGAACAAGGACATCTGTCTATTCACAGCCTATGCCATCGGTGACTGAGCATCCGCGGATGTTCCATTTTCAACTGTTGAAAAAAAGCCCAATTTTGAGTCGCACTGGTTCTTGGATTGGGCACGCTACTAAGACCTTCATTGAGAACAACCAGGAGGCCCATATCGCCGATCCGTTGGTGACCATTGGCCCTCACTTATCAATCAGTGGCTCCGCCAATCTATTCCCCAATGCATAACGTTCGAATCCACTTTATCCCGTGGATACTTGGAAATTCTCTGACACAGACTGTATCAGCCTCGATAGACGCCCTGTGGCAAATCCAACGTGAAACGAAGGAACTGCCACGCTGTGACAGAAATTGCTTCATGGGGCGGAAATGATGAGATGCTGATGCGGCCCCCAGCCATTATGGTGTGAGGCCATGATGTGCTCAGGCACGCCAAAGAGGGGCTAATTGGTACAATGCAGACAACCCTGGATGCAGGGTTCGCAGGGAAACAAGCTTAACGGATTTCTTTCTCAAAGCATTCATCGGCCGGCCCCGTTTTCTTCTCCTGGAGCACCGTCTGCATTGGGCAGGTCCTACGAACGACATCGAAGCCCTAGGATGTGATACGGGCAGACTATCACGGCAGATCATTGATATACACGGAATAGGATCGTCGCCCTATTTTCTGGTACCTGCCTTTGGCGCCTGCAGCCTAACCGAGCTGTCGATACCTGCCCTGTTGAAGGATCCAGGGACCACTTTTTCACCTCTTCCACGTTGGCTGGGCTATCGGTTCCTGCAACGCCTTGGAAAATACCTCAGCCCCAGGCACCGCAATTGCCGGGTACCTGCTGGCCCCCATCCCTGGCGCTGTCCCTGACAACCCTAAGGTCCCTGAAGGTGAAGATCGTCAATACCCACTTGGATTGTTTGGTGGATGGTCTAGCCTGTCCATCTGGCCAGCCTTCTAGGGCAATAGAACTGAAGTCATGGCCTGATCACGGAATCCACATTGGCATGAGGACCCAATGCTCCCAGATCAATCCTGATACAGCGGCCAGTCGTATAAAGACTGCTCCATTCCTCCAAACCAGACCTTCCCTTCTTCTTCGAACTATCAGTCTTGCTTTTGATATATCTATCCCATATATCAAAGCCTGTTTCGCAATCTATACACCTCCATTCTTTACTTGTTTCATAGATTTATAAACACCAATCTTTCACAATGAAATACACCGGCTTCGCCGCTATGGGCTTGATGGGCTGCGCCCTCGCCCTGCCCCAGGGTCCTCCCGCTCCTTTCCCCGGTTCCCCCAGTGACGCTCCCACTCCAACTGGCCCTCCCCCAACCGGCTTCCCGACCTCCTCGGCGACCTCTTCGGCGACCTCTTCGGCGATCTCCTCGGCGACTCCCTCGGGCCCCCCTCCCAGCGGCACCCCCACCCCCGTCGCCTTCCAGAAACGCGACGGCTTCCCCGACCTGCTAGGCGAGATCTCCTCCAGCCTGCCCTTCACTCTCCCCGTCGCGAAGCGTCAGGAGCAGCCAACCGGTACCCCAAGCGGTAACCCCAGCAGCACCCTTAGTGTTACCCTTTCTCCAACCGGAAGCCCCTCCGCCCCGGCCGGCCAGGGCTTCGGCGGCTTCCCCTTCGGCAAGCGCCAGTTCCCTGAGCCTAGCAGCTTCTCGACTCCCTCGAGCTCGGCCCCTACTCCCTCAGGCACCCCCTCAGGCACTCCCCCTCCTCCCTTCCCCACCGACGCTCCCAGCGGCTTCGAGAAGCGCCAGTTCTTCCCTACCCCATCGGGTCCCACCCCCAGCGGCTCTTCCTCAAGTGGCACCCCTACCGCTACCCCCACCGGCCCCCCTCCCTCGGGCTTTCCCCTCCCCCCTCAGTAAATCTTTCACATTCCTGAGCGGCTCAGCGGCACTTCTCCATCTACGCGTGTAGAGCTTGCAGCATGTGCGTCTGATATTATTTGATGCCATCTGTGGACGTCTCGCGCGCCTCTTGTACATATCTCATGCTTACGTTTATGTGCGAGGACTCGTTGATGGTGATGGTATCTTTCTTTTTTGACGTACATACTGGGATTGAGTGACTCAGTGCCCGGTACTGTATACTGTATTGCTTATGGGCTACGGGTTACGGGTTATAGATTGGGTTGAATGCTTTTTTTTTTTTTTTTCTGTTTCTGTTGCTAGAATTAAATTCTACTTTACCTTCCAGATTGGAATACACTCGCTTTTATATTTTGAAGTATTGGGTTCTTGTAGCTTGTTTCATCACTTCAAGTGCTTGAATATAAACTCCAAATAAGCCGATGCGACCAACTTGACCGCTGATAATCCTGCTATGCAAAACATCGAATTGATTAGGATGTTTGCGCAGCTAGTACTCTTGTTGACATAGAAGACACGATTCCAATTTCAAGAAGCAGGTTCACCTGCTCATATGCACAATTTGTCGCTATTCAAATGTTTTAACGGGGCTCTATGACCCTGGAGCTGCAGCCCTGCTATGGCTTAGATCGTGAGATCTATATCTGCAACCACTCAGGTCAAGCACGAGGTCTGATATATCAAGATACAACCCCAAAAGAGAATTCACCAAAATTTTGTTAAATGAGCTTTGGCAGGATATGCCGAGACAGTGAACCAGGCAGATAAGGAACATGTCCTTTTCTTTTTTTACGAGATTATCCCCGACGGTAGTGGATTGGTCAGTAAGCAGCCAATCTGGATGAGGATACAGCAGTGACTACATTGGATGTGCCCCTTGTATTAACGCTGGCTGAGATGATGACTGCTCTGGCTATTGTAAGTTGCTATTTTAGGGAAACACAACACCAAAGACAGCGATCAGTATGGAGTATCCGATAATGCTGACGGTTGAAAGGTTATCAATTTCGAAGGAAATGTCATCGCCACACTTACCGCTACGTACGAATAGCCAGCGAAATCCGATCGTCCTCAAGACCGAAATACCAAGGCCTTCCAATTTTTGCCGTCACCGTATGATTAAAATCTTTTCGCTTTTCGTGTTTGCTTCGGATGCATCCAGTATCATGGTTCGTTTTCAACTGAGGATTGCAGAGTTGTTACTCTCAAATTTCAAGGTAGCCAACGTGTATGCGATTCATGCTTGTCCTTTAAATTCTTATCTTACGCATGTGTTGCCAATTTTCCAATGTGGCTCAAAAAGTTCGCCGCTGCATTGCTGTACGGTGTAGCCTCGAGCGTTTGCTTTTAGCTACCCATCCAAACAATTCGTCACCTAGGCTCTTGCATGGAAGCCTTAACGGATTTGGGAGCAATGAGCTTACCACTGCTTTTGCGACAAGCACCATTTCTTGATTCGGGGCTGAAATTCCGACATGTGCTATCTTTGTTCGAGTGGCTGCTTGCACGAATCTGTCGGAAGACAAACTTCGGACACCAAAATGAAAATAATGAGTATCAAAAAGCGTATTGTTCCTTGATTGGATTACATTCGCTTTTCGGTTACACTTGCCTATTCATGTGTCTTGGAGATGCGCTTTGTTATTTTTCGTTTGTACGCATCATGGCACTTTTTCCACCCTGACTATATGATGACGTCGCGAAATTTCTTATCAAATACACTGTGTAGTTAAGGTATTAGAAATTTGTACGAACATATTGGAAAGGAGACTAACTTGACCAAGAGTGATAACAAAACCCCAAAGATGGAGAACGACAAATACAACATGACTGGCGGATAGGCTTTGAATGGCGTAGGGACGCGCACAACGTAACTGGCGAATCCGATGCAACTGGCGGACACAACGCAACTGGCGAACAGATACGGCTGGTGCAGTTGAACACGACAGCTGGCAAATCTACACAGGCGGTGCAGACAAAGGCATTGGCGACGCAATCACCGGGAATGCCGTGGGTGTGTTTGAAAGGTCGATACAACAGTCGGGTGTATCGTGTGACAGGAAACGTGGCATTAAGTTTCCCGGGCGGGCTGAGCCGGTAACCTTAATTGCATCTCACCCCGCAGTCTGTCGATCATTTTTTACCTCGTTGCCATGTACTTCGCGATTATTACTATTTGTTCCCCAATACAGAGAGCCTTAAGTCGAAGATAGACTGGGCATTCGAAAGTCTCCAAGGACAGCATTCCCTCCAAATACGGTCAAAGCTTTAACGTGACCGCATTTCCAGAGCCCGAGCTTCCTGCATTCCACCTACTCTGTCCCTCTTCTTACTCGAGCAGATCTCTCTTAGGTACCAAAGCAAGGCACTCGATAATAGGACAATTTGAGGAGAATGGCTAGCTGTTTGATTACTCCAGTCAGCAAGCGGGCTTGCACGAATCTGATTGGACCTGGTACGCATGCTCTCTCCCCGCTGGAGTTGCATGGAAATATGCTGGGGCTGGGTCACTCGCCCCAATTGGTAGTGTATGTTCTGCTGGGATCATGGACTGTCCATGCTGATAGAACTGAATCAATAGGTAGATTGACCTGCCGGGATAGGTGGAACAGACTCGACCAGGGATTAGCCAGTGCGCGTTCTAACCGCACGAAGACACAGGGAGAAGAATGACTAAAGTGGAAAGTTTACTCAGGATGCTCCTCGGAGGTCAAATCCCGTGAGCACTAGCCTTGATGGCCAGGACACCGGGGAGAAGCTCAATAACATAGGTAGCAGGAACAAAACATGGTTGCTTGGTGCTATCATTCTCGAACTCACACGTTTAACAGGCGGACTTATTCGTCAATCCACACTACCTACGCACATTCAATAAGAGCCTGTACAGATTGATTACATCTGATAGTGGACACCGTAAGCGTAGGTCCTCTTCTCCTAGCTGCCTCGGAGATCGAGAAGAAATGACGGTGGAAAGTTTAACTCCTCTCGGGATGACGCTTTTGGGAAAATTGAGCAAATCAGCCCGTTGTCTACACATGAGAAGAGGAATATTAAAGCAAAGGCTCAATAATTAAGAAGGACCACGATTAGTGCCGTACGCTGGCTAAGCGAGAGCCTGATTCATTGACAGGGCTAACCGTTGAGCCCTCAGTTCGTTCCGTCTTAGGAAATCGAATAGAGCAGCGCACGTGCTCGAAAACATCTCGTATAAATCAGTGGCTCCTCGCCCTTCTTCTCATTTTCTTTTATCTTCTTCTTTTAATTTTCCAAAACACGTTTTCCTCTTCGTCCTGTTTCTTTTCGGGGACCTCCAAAACATTACATCCAATCAAACAGTTCTTTCTATCTAACAGCCACCATGCCTTCCAAGGCACCCTCGAAGGCACCCGCGACCCCCCAGGGGTCCACCCCCAAAACCGCGAAGGTCGTCCGCTCCGCCGTGAGCAAGTCGACGCCCATCAAGGCCTCGACGGACGCCGGTCCCTCTGACCGGGACATTGCGTTCCTGCTGAACTGCATCAAGTTCAGCCACAACGACGTAAGTTCACTTTGGGATATCAACTGAAATTACGGCTGACGTTTCTTTTTATAGGTGGACTACAAGAGGGTGGCCGATGCCCTCGACATGAATGTCCCGGCTGTCCGCATGCGCTACAGCCGGATCCGCGCCAAGATGGATGGCCAGGACGCCGGGAGCACTGGCGGCAAGGCCGCTAACTCAGGCAGCATGGGCGCAAAGGGGGCCAGCAAGTAGAGAGTTCGTGGGCGAGCAGCAGTGAGTAGGGTTCAAACCCCCTCACAAGATGCGTAGGCAGCAACAAAGAGAGACAATCAAATCGAATCAATTAAGATAGTATAGGGATTCTTCTGTTTTCCGCGAGATTTTGCCTAGTCTACGTATAAATAGCGTCTAGAGTGCAGATATTTCGTATGTTTGTAAGCTTAAAATCTCGTAATATAAGTAATATCTAAGTCGTATCTGAGTCGTATCTGAGTCGTATCTACAATTAGATGGCTCAAGTGATAATAACGAATTCTTAGCGTTGCGTTAGTATACGCGTATTTTTGGAAGTTTTATATAAAGACTTAAATACTTATTTTACGACCGTCCCGAAAATCGTCCCGAAAACCAGTCGGCAGAGCGTCCTAAAAACTAGCTAGTCAGGGGTCCTAAAAGTGAAGCTTAGTAGTCTAAATATGGCTACCTATAGATAGACCTAACTAAATAGATTCCGGTGTTATGCGACCAAAATATTATGAATGAAAGTAAGTTTGAGCAGAAATTAGAGTCACGGTTGTTTTGTGATTTGTTTTTAACGCGTCTAGCACAGTTCATGAGGCCCATGTAAGTGAACAGCTATACCAGACTTTTAGCCGATTCGGAACTAATCTAGTTTTCATCACAAACTTTTATCTTATCTAACGTTAACGTTAATACTTACCAACACTTCGAAAGTGGGGCGCCCTACTATGGGCACCTCTTTCTACCTAAGCAAAGAACGAATCATCGATCCTATATCAAATTGGTCTTTGGTATAAGGGTCAGTTATTGATCATATTATAAATGCCCACAAAACCTTTCCCTAAAATTTCTTAAATGCTGCTTTACTTAAATCAAGCTCAAGTAGCAGCAATATAAGTGTTTACTAGAAAAATTTGCAACAAGCTCGGTCGCTCACTTAAGGCTGTTAATCCGTACTCCTTAGGTACCTCGCACTCAAATATTGATGGTCTTCTAAAGGAGGTGAGCTTATTTCTAGACATTCTTATTAATATAGCACTGCTGACAAAGTATGAAGGGTCAGGGACGTAGTGAAGGAATAGTGCATGATTCTTTCACAGCAGAGGTATTCGAGCTTAAGGCTACCAATACCCACGTAGAAGTGAAATTGGAACGCACTCGTTCTCGAGTAAATAACTGTCCACGCTCCGGGCTGAGGCCTATGAACTCCACCACGAGATACAAATTTTTGAGACGCAAAATAAGAACCTGCGGGATGAGCTAGCGCAAAAGAGAATGGGCATCCCTCGAGTAATACAGGCATTGAATTTGTTATAAACAGAGGGAATCAAGATCGCGCTTGACACCCACGACAGCCAATCATCAGCTGTTACTATCTACGCTGTAGGAAGCGAGGTCTAAGCTTGACTGGAGAGTACGCGACAGAGATCACCGAATATTCTATTTGTCGTGCATTAGGCGCCGTATGGCGTGTATACTCCCAGTGATACGTGCACAGTTTGACACCAGCTTCATCTAGATTCAAGTCGTCGTGGAGGTTGTAGCAATGCATATGTAGCAAAAGATGGAGAAGGAGGGCCGCCAGCGAATAAGTAATAGAAGTCATCGAGCCGGGTGCCTGACGAACACAATTCTCCGAACGATATATACCGAGGCCAATGACGTATGTGTAGCTTATAAGGATAATTATAATATGCATTGTTGGATTCAGTGGCTCATGTTTTCACTTATGATCGCTATGTTGTATTTCAAATTTCCACTCAATGAGGAATTCGGCCCATTAAGGGCAGGAGTGATAGTCAACTGCGTCCAATCAATGATAAATCTGGACTTTTCAATTTCTAGTTGCGACACTACACTTTCTCCTAGAAAAGCTAAGTGAAAAGATCCCCGGTCATCGTCCGATATTCTGCTATCTCGGTCCAAATCCGACTTGCATTCCAAATACTGCACGAAGCTCGTAGCCACACGCCCCCGATCGCCCATCAAACCACAGATAGGGGTTGAATGATCACCCTGTCTCGTGACATATCGCCGAGGCCCTCATCGCGGTACCATGATTTTTTAAAATCCAGTCGTGTCTATGTCATGGTTGGACGCTTGATGAATACATAACTTGCTAGCAAGAAAGGCCTTTCATGGGTGCCCCAGTGACAAGGACACAATCATCAATGATACTTCTTAATCGAAACTCAAGCCTAACCTCAAATAACGGCTTGTTAAAGAATCCAACATATGCGAACAGGTATTCCAGAATTATGACATTTGGGAAAGAACGCCGCAGATTTTTATGCTCGACCTACGGAGAGTCGTGGAAGCTGGCGGTACTCACAAAATAAAGTATTTGATAGATAATATTGAGCACTGGGGCTTTTGGGTGGTATTTAAGGCCCAGTGAACCTTTCTATCACGAGGTAGCGTTGTATGCATCAACGTACATCTTTGTGCGGCCTTGTTGCTCGCATACTCCACAATCAAGCGGCAGGCGTTCTGTGCGTTCACGCTAACGCCCAGTACTCAGTGTTTTGGGTTTATGATCCTGGTTTCGGCACAACCTTCGTGCTTCAACCCTTGAAATAATATATAACTTGAATTTTCCCCTGGTAGCATCTTGTTGGGGGCTTAAGGCTTTGTCTGTATGCAGGAACATTCTTTTGTGAGCTCTAGATCTCGCCTCTCTTCTCTATCCCTCTTTGATACCTCCAGAGTCGATCTCGGTCAAAAATGCCTGTTCGTTGTATGCTTCTCCATGCTTCTCCACTAGTAAAGCTAGGGATTTGATAATTCCCACTACAATGACATGCAAAATTCATTTTCTATCTAGGCCAGCTGCCCTAAATTCATGCATTACACATGCTCAATGGTTGGATCACTCCCTCCAGGAACTGCTGCGCAAAGACGGCATCCCCGGCGTCATCAGTTGGAAGGCTGGAATCGAGAAGCTTTCTCACCGTCTCTTGGTACAAAGTTCCCATCCTCCATCCGAGATCTTCTACAACGTTGTTAATCATATAGTCCCGCCATGCCTTTCGACTCGTCAGCTTCTTCCTCCTGCGCTCGTTAACGCTGTCGGCAACAAGGGCCCATCGCCCAATTTCACACAACACAACGCCCAGACTATAAAGATCACGTTGTTTCGAGAACCCTAGATGCGCATCAGGGTGGTAGTAATGGTCTAGTGCACGGTTTTCGAGGGGTCCACGAGATAATGAAATTCCATCCTGAGGCCGGGAACATTGGAAGCCCGTGATGAACGGCTCGAGCACAGTGATACCAAGGCCGTTGGTACGTTCGAGGAAGTGGATATTACCGCAATGCATGCCCTTGTGCAGCCAACCCGCTGCATGGAAAAGGCTGAAGGCATTTGCAAGACGATATGCCAAGCGAAAGCGGTCTCCGAGATGTGGTATTGCAGCGCTTTTGTCTCCCTGGATGAGAGTCTTCAGGTTTCGCGGGGGATGGAGCTGGAGGTTGGCTTCATATTGAATGTTGAGAGATGGGTCGGATTGTGGTAGTCCAAACACAAAACCCAGGCGTTTGGATCCGTGCTCTGTCTCATATTGGAGGTCATCATACACCCCGTAACAAGGGGGTAGACAAAGCTCCGACTGACTGACTCGTTCTAGGACATATCCCAGCGATTTGATGCGCGTAGCATATCTATCAGATCCAGGTCCGGCATCGAAATAAGTCCACTCGACCCAGATGGGTAGCTCTTGGCCATTACGATGGAAGAAAATACCAATGACTGATGAGTCTGCTCGGAACTCCAACTCCCGACCAGTTATTGCGGTTGCTGACCCCGTAGATCCTCGTTCAAGCCCTTGATTAAGAGTCTTTGCTCGAGCAGATAGGGCCAAAGTGCGATTTACTTCATTTTGAGGGTCGGACAGAATATCCAATAGTTTGTGATCGGTAATTGGGGCGAGAACTTGAGGCGGAAGCCCTTTTTCCGCAAGCTGTGATTCTCCGGGATATACATTAAGCTCGTGGAGATCACTGACGAGCCTCGTGAGCTTTGTGACAACTTCCTGAAAAACAGACTTCCCCTTTATTGTCCAGCGAATCCGGGACTTGGGTTTCGTGGTTTTCCTGGACAACGCTACTGGCAGGGCCCGATCGGGGGCAAGATTATCATCCACTGTGAGCGCTGGGAGGGGCACCAAATCAATATTGTACTTCGAAATCACGCTGTTAGCCTCCTGGTTGAGTTTCCGAATTTCACCCAGGATCCGGACAATCAGCACTTTCAAGTATTCCGGTTTGTCGCGAAGTGTGCATTGTTCGGATTGCGATTCATCATTCACTCTGCATAGGTCTCCCCATAGCTGTAAACGCGCCCTTTGAGTGTGATAACATAACGCTAGATATCCACAATCTGTTTGACTGTCGTCGAAAAAAGACTCGATCATCAGCGCGGTGTCGATAGCCCCCTTGAATGCGACCACGACGCCGACAACCCCTAGCACGAGCCCGGGGATCTCGAGACCTGACATAGTGGGCTTCCTCACGATGACGCGACACAGCACAGGCAATAAAACAGGCGAGGACAAGCAAAAAGAGCATCAATGTGAACTAATGATGTACCCCTCTCTTGCTTACGCCGTATTTTCAGCCCCAGGTCAGGCAGAAAACACTGCAGACGAATCAGAAATCCCGAAGCCGCTAGTGTTGGCTCTTCAGAACCCGGCGTTCTTGTCCAGTCGACGGTAACATTTTCATGACACTACGCGCATAACTCCCTTTCCGGTTCGGTTCACAAAGAGGCTCCACCGATAATGGACCGTTCAGGCAGATTATTCTCATCCAGCTTCAGCACCTTTATTACCGAAACACAAGAAACACCTGCGTCTGCTCTACCAGGCGAGGGATCCCAGCATTACTGGAATCTCGCAAGCGATGATGTCTCACAAAACCTTCAAAAGGCGGCACGGGCGGACCCTGATTTTGCAGACGTTGTTTGCGCTGCTTCTGTCTATAAAATAAAACACAAGACAATAGACAACATCGGCGTCGGAGACCCGAATACTAGCAGACAGACGTTTTCCATAGGAGCTGGGCTGACTTCAGAGGTCGTGCAGCATATGCTGATTGACGAGGCGTCTAAGCTCGATCCCCCTCCGGCCACGACCATCGCGCTTAAGATTTTCCGATCTGCGAAACAGGGCAGCCCCAGTGAGGCCAGAGCAGCGCGACAGAAAGTTTATGACTCAATACTGAGGGAGATGAAAGCTTTTGGTCACCCCAGTCTTTCCAACCACCCGCATGTTCTGAAGCTCTTGTTTGTTGGGTGGAACAGCAACTATGCATATCCCTTTCTTGCTATGGAGCTTGGGGACCACGGCTCTCTTGATCACATTCTTCGCACCCGCGGGCCTGGCCCAACCACACGACAGAAGCGTAATCTCACTATTGATATCGCACTCGGTCTCCAGGCTATTCATAAGGCTGGTTTTATCCATGGAGACCTCAAACCAGACAATATCATCGTATTTAGTAGCGATGATCCGGCGCGTCAAATCAGTGCGAAATTGTCGGACTTCGGAGGAAGCAATGAGATTTATGGAGAACGTGACGGCGCCCCTACACATTTCACTCCTCTTTGGTCGGCTCCGGAAGTTCTCGCCAAGCGCTCAAAGATCTACTGGGATAGAGCAGACGTTTACTCGTACGGGCTGGTCGTGGCCAGCTTATGGGCTAACCCGAGGGGCAGTGAAGAGGATAGCGAGGGGAAAGACCATGGTGATGATTATGCGGGGTCACGGTCACCAAGTAGAACCATGCTCCGGAGCTCCAGTGTACTTTTCGGTTCTGTGCCGTTGCCCTCCGGCGAAGGGCTGTCCTCCAATGAGGATCTCTCATCCGACGAAGATCAGTCGTCCCTTGAAGATCAGGCATCTAACGAAGATCTATCCACCGAAGATGAGACTCCATCTGACGAAGAAACCCCATCCGAAGAGGATATAGAGGGTCTGAGATATATAAAATGTTTACCGGAAAGCAATCCGGAAAGCCTCATGTCGGTGCTTGCAATTCTAATCACAAGAAAATCGCTTCCGGCAGATATCAACCCCAGTGAAGTATTCGCCATTCTCACGCCAACATTGAGAACCAACTGGTGGGAGCGACCGGAAATGGATGATTTCATGGTGGTCATATCGGAATTTGCCAATGCCATTGGGCGCGTGGTTGAACCGTAAGTAACCAGACCCAATTGTTGTTTACTGCGCAAGACAACACCTGCGGGAGAATATGGCTGACATTACGACAGCCTTGTCGAGCGTGTGTACTCAGAGGCAAGCAAGCAGAGCCAGATTGATATGTATCGGTCTAATGTCGATTATCAGACCTATGAGCCAAAGCCCCTTCGCCCCTCCGCCCTCAATAGAGATATTGAATCATGTTTAGTGTTTACTGACCACCGAGACATCATGATGAGTCACGTATTTCGTGCCCTCGACGATATAGACGATAGAGTGAAGTATACGCCCCATCCAGAAGACATTCCAGACCACTTCCCTGAAGATTTCTCCACGGACCAGTTTCTAGCGAGCTTGCTGGCGATTACTAATACCAATCTGAGACATCTCTACGCCGCAATAGAAAGTAATTCAAGAGATGATATATGGTCTGGGGCGCTTGACTTTATCAAGAAGGGGTGTTTTTTGCGCGATCTAGGTTTGGCTGGCGTGTATGGTCTGGAGCCGGGTATGGCGCTAGACTTCAATAAGCGCAGTTTTGAATACATACGAACATCGGCTCTGTACGAAAATGATACTGCAATTATCACCGCGACCTTTGCGTTGTCTGCTGGGAGTGTCATCCAGGAATCGGAGATTCCAATCCGGTTAAACCTAGTGTTGCTCTCTCTTTCGCATTCATCGCTGGCAATGAGGCGTCTACATTCCAACTGGCCCAGCTTATATGCCATTGTTCGCAAGGTAATGCGAGAAAGGGGCTTGAGTTGCCTTACGGAAGCGAAGGAAATATCTCCAGGCCTGCACGCGAGCCAGCGACTACTTAGAGCTTACATCAACGCTGTGCCGCTCGATTCCTCGCAATTAGCGCCACTCAGTCTCAGTGACTCTTTGGAGATCGGCGCTACCGAAACGATTATTGAGATAATCGAGGACAACGATCATCCTGTTCCAGCAGATCAGGAACAGTCAATGCGGAATCTGTTCCATAAGCTTGGCAAGATCCCAGATGTTAAAGCTGCCGCACTTGCTCGGGCTGCGTACGAAAGAGGTGCCAGCCTTGAATGTCCTTCAAAAATAGATTATGACGATCTGCCGAATTCTGGCACCTTTCAATTTTTCAGCACCCCTTTGTGCGCCGCCCTTGGAAGAGGACAACCATTGCTCGCCTTCGAAATATTTTGCCTCCACGTCGAGTTCGATGTCCCTATAAAGCAATTTGCATTTGCGATACATGTAAGTTTTGCAAATCTTTACCCAGTGGTTGGGCTGGCTCTGGTCAGGTTGTTCCAAGATAACCCCTCCATGTGCCTTGATCTTGATGATGGCACGATTCGATGGGGAAAGGTGAACGGGGACTTTATGAGACTTGGACTCCCACAAAGCTTGGCTGCGCCCATCCTGATGCAAGGCAAATGGATGTCACTCATGCTGCATGGAGGAGAATATCGAACGGCTCAAAGTAACACTCTCAATCTTTTGCTAGATGAGGGGGCGGATCCCGCATTGGGTCTGTCCACCTACACACCACTGGGCCTTTCCATAGTCTCGGATGACATCAATGCATTAGAGACATTCCTCGACCGTATGGAAATGGCTACCTACAACAAAGGTCGCAAGACTGTGGATAATGTCCTTCTAGCTTCTTTGAATGACCCTTGCAACCTAGCGCGGTTTCAAGAGCAACACCTAGGCTCAGAGATTGACTGGGAGTATATGCACACTGCTCTGGCTCTGTGTATAAGGCATGCCTCACTCAGCTGCTTTGAGCTCGTCCTCAAAAAGGTTCCCAGTCTTGTGAACACGGAAAGGGATGCTGTCGGAAGAACTCTGCTGCACAGGGCGTGCTCCGGGGTTGAAAGAGGCATCCCTAGTATGGAGGGTCATTCTAATATTAAGCTTCCTGTGTTTATGGAACTGATCGCACGAGCCGGCCGTGTGGGCGGTCCCGGTTTGGAGTTTATTGAGTTGTTATTGATGGCTGGAGCAGATGTCATGGCGATAGATAGCATGAATAACTCGCCACTCTACTGGGCTTTGCGGCGGGTTAACATCCCCGCGGCGGATATGATAGCGTCGTATTGCTCTCAGGACCAACTGAAACGTCTGTTAGGACGCGATCCACACACTGGCGACTCGATATTCGCAGCTTTGATTGAAACGGACATCGACCACCCCATGTCTGGCAGTCGGAGAGAACCAAAATTAGTTACGAGTCTCCAGTGGCTTCAGGAGCGAGGAGGGCTACACTTCTACGGCCCAGGGAACGAGGCTGTCTGGAACACGATTCTGACAAGTCAGCGGACTCTGCGAATCCATCAGTTGATGGACGCCACTTTGATGGAATATCTGATCGATCTGCCTGTATTCGCGGAAAAGCTCCATACAGAGCGATACGAAGGCTTTTCAATGCTGCATCTTGCTGTCATGCATAGTAACGTGGATATTGTTCGCCTGATGCTCGCTAGGCAATGCGATCCTAATGTCGCTTCCACGACCGAGCTCCCAGTCCCCTATGGCGCAACACCCCTCGACATGATTGGTCTCAGTCTTTTGCTAGGGAGCCAAATGCCCACAATGGACACGGCTAGCCACGCTGCATTCATAAAGCGACATGACGCAATGCTAGATATTGCCAATATGCTTCTGGAGAAAGGTGCTCAGGGCACGGCATTTGAGGCGCTTCAAAAAATGACAAGTGTTCTCAAAGGCGGCGAAAGAGAGTGGGAGAGCTTGCTTGAAAAGTCCAGACATCAACATAAACAAGGCGGATCTCTTAAACAGGATAATATAATGGGAGCTTGGCCGATTTCACTACCATCTGAGGACCATACTGCTGGTATACCCAGCGGTGCGCCTAGCACCACTGTGTTGTTTGACCCAGTGACGGACGCTTACCTCACAAATGAGATCCTCGAAAGGGCTTTTGATCGTCTCATTGAAAGACGCCACGGAGAATTGGAATCTTCAAAGCGGAAATTACTTCTTGAACAACTTCATGTGGAATTTGTTCGAGATCGAGCCCCCGCAGGAGGCAGTGAGGCAGCATCAGTAGCCTGAGTGAAGCCTCCAGGGTTGGATAGGGTGTAGAACCTCTTTTTCATAGCAGTGCCCCCACCTCCTTCTCTCTCTCTCGCGCTCTCTGGAGTTCATCGCCTAATGCAGATACATGGCTGTTTCCCCGAAGACATCTTTTTGACTAGTCCACAACACTACCTATATTTAGTGCGGTGCTACTGTGAAGTTACAAGATAATCATCTTACTCCCCCCACTACCGATCCTCCATCCAACAAAGTCTCCGCGCAATAATGAATGTAGTGAGCTTCAGTGTTGATATCAATTAAAATTATTACGACAGAAGATACTCAATAAAGCTCGCTTTCCTATCACTTATATCCACGTCTTTCTAGCCATTCTCGCCCACTCCATCCTGGGGGCGGGGCCTTGGGCAGCTGTCCTCCCCTGGAAGTGATCATTTCCTGCAAAGCCACCCCAATTTGATCCGGGGTAACCGCCAATACATCGTTGTCATCCGCCGCGCTCAAGGCCATGCGGTAAATGCGCGTACCCAGCGTATGAATATCGCGTGCATTTCCCCATCCTTTCAAACTAGATAAAATAGCAAAATGTTCGAACAATCCCTCGTGACTTCCTTCTTTGATGATTCCCAGTGCCGAAACATCCAATTCTTGCTTCTGCATTACCCGCACCAGAAGCTGGATGCACTGTGTTGGGTTGAGGCTTGTAAAGGTCATCGTGCGGTTGAATCGGCTCCGCAAGCCCGGATTCGAGTTTATAAACTCGTCCATCTCCCGACTATAACCGGCAAGAATAATGACCATTTTTTGCTGAAACATGGGGCTGGTGAGCGCACCGACAATTTCTGCAACTGCATCCCGCGAGAAGGAGTTGTCGGATTTCAATCCGTCGTTGAGACGATATGCTTCGTCGATAAGTAGGACCTTGCCAATCGCCCTCTTTAGTAGACGTATGATTTTAGGACCCGTATGTCCGACATATTCGCCGATAATATCGCTGACCGAACACTCGATTACCTCGTCGCTAGCAAGAAGTCCCATATGGTAAAATACCTGGCCCATCTTTCGCGCTGTGGATGTCTTGCCGGTCCCTAGGGTCCGGTCAAAATGGGCTGGCTTGAGGGAATGATAAGACATACCTGGATCACCTCGAAATATATAATTGAAGGAAATGTAGTCTTTGGGGTCGATCCCCCGTGCGATGGCTTTCCTTACAATCTTTGTATCATCAAGTAACTCGGAAATGACAGTTTCACAACCAACAACATCGTGAAATAGCTTCTTGCATTCCTCTTCAGCGTCAACGTGACGTTTCCAATCCTTAGAAAAGTCTTCTGGCTCAAGAACTGTTGTGTCTGCATCTGGGCGATCGAAACATCGTTTATCCATTGAAAAGTAGGCTTTGTGTAGGAGTGTGTCCACCTCGCTCGCATTTCCAAATCTGGGAGAAGCCATTGAATGCGCTAGCACCGCTAAGGCAGCACACTTTGCATCGGACGATGCACGAATGGAAGCTGATTCGAGCCGTTTCTCCAAAATCCGCTCCAACTGAGATATTGAAAGGCCTGGGAACCGGAATGCGGAATCCAGAGGGAACCTGGTGGAGAGGCCTGGGCTGACTTGGTCAAACATGTTCTGTATCTCATCCTCATATCCAACAAGCAGCACCATTACATTGGCACTCCCAGAGGATGAAACACGGGCGATAATCGCGTCGATCGCAGTTCGATGCCAACGATCGGTGTCCGATTTGGATCCACCCCAGAGCCCGTGAGCATCATCTATAATCAAAACCTTGCCCTCTGAATCTGCTAACTTTGTATTAGGATCCGATGAGCCCACAATTTGTGAAGCATTCAGTTCAAGTACTGTATAAGAGAAACTTTCAGTGACATGCTTTTATAACATGTACGGAAAGTTGAGGGACCTGCTTACCAGAATCCTCCTTGACAAAGCCTAAACGATGTAAGATTTGGGCATAGAGCCTTGCAACTGTCGTCTTTCCAGTCCCTGAAGGCCCTACGAACACGCCTGTATGGGGTATTGGGCGCGGAGTCAACCCGTTCTTCTTGCGCGAACGATTATCGATTGCTCGACGGTGTAGCATACGAATTCGCTCCTTGATATCTTCAAGGCCAACCATATGGTCCAAAGTTCTCCAAGCTTCCATGTTCTCGAGAGTCATATCTTCACTCTCACTTTCACCACTATCCTTGTCCGGGGAGGGTTCCTTCTCAGTATCCCCAACCGCAAATATTTGGTTCAACTTTCGGACTGCTTCAGGGCCTTGAAAAGTGAACCTAGTGCTGGCATTAGAGCCATCCGGCTTTTGTTCCTTGCTCTCGTCCTTGTCATCATCCTCATTTTCTTTCTTGCCTCCGTCCTTTTTTCCGTCCTCCTCCTCATCGCTGTCCTCGTCGCTTTTTTCGTCGCTTTCCCGATCACTCTCCCCGTCCATGTCTCTTCCCGCGCCCACGTCGCTGTCCGCATCGCTGTCCGCATCGCTGTCCGCATCGCTGTCCTTCCCGCTCTGCTTCTTGTTGTCAAATATTCGGTCACCTTTATGGTAACGGCGCCGGTGAGTATGCCGGCGACTCTCACTCTTATGGTCAGCTTCGCTGTCAATATCACCGTCACCGCCACTATCGCTTTCAGTGTCACGTTCACCGCCACTGTCAAGGTCAAGGTCAAGATCGTCAGTGGTCGTGGATTCCGTTATGTCAAAAGAGCCATCCACCACTCCAGCCGGTGGTACCTCGACCGAAGGTAGGCCTCTGCCTATCAGCGTATCCCACATATTGATATCGCTGGCCATGCGAGCCGTAGACGGTTTCCCCCGCCCTCTTTTCCCAAAGCATCTCCCTCTCCGAATAAAATGAGCCTTTCGGTTGTCTCCGGCAAGATTGCCAGAAGGAACCCTTCATCGATTTGATCTGCGCCATCAACAATAGTGGTCTCGATCTGTAAGCAGGATAATTCGGACATATGCTCTGCCACTTCATCCGCAGTACAAAGATAGATACTTGGATCCAAGGGTTCAAACACGTGTACTCTCATACTCTCCTTGGCGAGAAGTTGTGTTTTCTCGTGGTGGGAGGCATCGTACTTCAGCAACCATTCTTCCACCTCTGTCCTGCTCATCTGAGCAGGATCAGCTGGCATCTTCCCAAATTCCTCTCGATAAGTGCTCCCGGGAAGACTACCGGAATTCACCTCCTCGTCGTTTGGCAGGGAATCAGCCAAAAAGGGATTTGCCTCTTTATCAATATCCGGGGGGTTACTTGAGGTCTGCTGTCGGTGGGGTAGCAACCCAAGTAGCTCAACCATCGAACTACCAGACTTTGGTTCTGTATCTCTCTCGAGGTCCGTAGGCTCAAGGTCCGTGGGCTTATTCGAGGTCTGGTCTCGCTGGGGTACCAAACCTAGTATCTCAATCATCGAACTGCCGATTTCTGGCTCTGGGTTTGTGTCCTTATCTTGATTCATCGTCGATTCGGAAAGACCATAGGTTTTTAAACGTGAGGAGTCATCTATTCCAATGTTCCCAAAGCTGTTCGATAAACCGAAAACCCGCGATAACCTAAAGATGGCATCTCTGGGCACATCTAGGGCATGTAGACCCACTAGCATGTCGCGCAGTTTTTTCTGGGATGAAAGAATTACAAGTATTCTCTCACTAGCAAACCGAAACGAAGACTCCGCAATGATTTTGCTCAAAGGAAATGGTCGAACACCTTATAATGCAGAGTTAATTGCCTGCTAACTCAAACTCGGGATAGCGCATACCTGCTGTTTGCCTGTAGAGGGTAAGCCGCCTATTGAATGCCGGCATGCATGCCCAAATTCCTTCCTGTAATGTGAGACTGAAGTCGCTATAAAAGGAACGCAACTTCAACAACTCATACAATAATTCGAACTCGTCCGCCAGTAAATGTTCAGAAAGCTGATTCAGCTCTGGTTTGAATACCGGCCCAGGGGGTGTCCGGCTGTACAGGAGTAACTCCTCCCTTAGTGGTAAATCGAATCTCTTCTGCAGCCACTCAAGAATGCACAAGAGCTTCCATGAAGCAGTCCCAAGGCGAATATATCGTATCGTGTTTTCTGGAATTTGGCGTTTCATCCGACGCATATTAAACGACATGTTGGAAGTGGTATTCGATGGAATATGAATCACATCGCTTACCCGCCCCATTCCCGTTTTACATCGTCTTGCTATTGCTAGTACCTGATTCTTGGATGCCACGAGGCAAAGGCAGTTGTCCGGGTCGTCGGCCTCGTCCTCCGAATCAGGCTCCTCGCTATCCGATTGTTCATCATGGGCAGTATCTTCCTTTCCGTTGTGATTCTCATCGTCGACTTCGTTTCCATGTTCACTCTCAACCTCAGACAGGGGAGCAAAAATCAGTTCCTTTGGAGCTGTATCAATTTATAAGCGCCTAATTCCGGATCGCGGGATATGCATGGACTCACCCTCAAAACGAATGGCAAGAATCAGTCTATTGCGTAAGCGGAAAAAATGGCTTTCTAGTAGTTTTGATAAAGGATCCTGCTGAGAATTATTCGTCGCCTGTATCCTGGTCGTATGATATGCCTTGATTTCTGCAATATCTGGCAAGGCAGATATGGTACGAAAGTCTTCCAGTTCCGTAATATTCTCCACCGACTCCAGCTGTTGGGGTGAGGCGTACTGTGCGGCTGTTGACGACGATTCTGCGCCATGCGATGGCGATGCTCCATCTTCCGCGGCCATCACCGCTGCAGTGGAGAGAGAAACTTTCAAGTCGATTTGAGGCTTTGGAGACTGGTTGAGCGTGAGGACGCGGATCGAAATGACTTCGGCCTAAGGCTGAGGCTGAGGCTGAGCCCAATAATCTAATTATAGTACTCTGTTTGTACTGAGGGGGCAAGAAAAATCTTGGCTACAGACTGCGAAGCTTGAAGACACAGAAGAAGGATATTTTGCCTATTTCCATTTAACTCTCACCTAACTCTGAATCTAAGCTTATTTCCTCCAAAACTTTCCTCCAAAAGGAACCTTAGAAGTGGTGCCCAATCAGGTGGCACTTGTGCCTTAAAGACTTGGCAGCACTCCACGAAATGCATAAATAGTTGAGATGCAAGGTAAGGAACATAATGAAGCAAGTGTTAATAGCCCTGCAGACGCCACATTCTCTACATGTTGCGATAAAATTAAAATTAATCAACGGCCTGGCTGTTGCAGTCATGTTCTAGGGCACTGCGTTTATAATGACTATCCACATGCCCGCATAATGGCCATTGGTTGCATAATTTGTCTACCTGAATATAGTTTTGATTTTAATTTGTCGCTTTACGTGCATATGCGAAGGGGCATAGCGGCCAAAGCTCAAATGCCTGATTTTTCAGGATTGATAGCTTTCTTATGCCTGTTCATGCCTGATTTCGGACTGGCAATTTAACCACTCGATGATGATATAGTTATCTGCCCGAATACGGCTTGATTCACGATGGAAATATAGATCCCGACATCACCGAGCAGAGCGGCTCTTATGAGACTTTTTTTCACCGAGACCGGAAATGGCAAATACGTCCCTCGTTCGATCTTTGTCGGCCTTAACCCTTCGGTATGTAACAAGGAGCCAGATACTTGAAATGGATTGGGATAACTGACATATTGGCGGTGATATAGCCTACTGACGAGATACGTACTGGAGGGGAAATGGTACAATCCAATGATGTTCTGCCGTTGTTCAGCTGAAGGGGTCAGTGCAGTGGTCGCGCGACTTAGGTGATTCTCACCCTGTCTACAGCGGACTCATCCTTGTCACCCCCGGCCGCGCGACCCAAAGGCGGCCCTCACCCATTTCTCACCCGGGCGACACTCACCGGACTAGTGACCGCACATAAGCCACATGCAGGTAAGTTAGTAGTTAGGTGGGTGACCACTAGCGAATCCTTACTGTTGTATGTTTTTGCATTTTTGGTGGTTTTGCTTTTCTTAGTTTTGGCAGAGGAAATGATACTGTTGTCCCGTCGTTGTTTGGTTCAAAGTAGTGAAATTTGGGCAATATTGAAGAATGTGGTAAATATAGACCAAGCCTACTGGTTAATCCAGGGCTGCTGGTCGAAATCGTACGCATTACGGAAGCCACGGTTCAAATAAAGTGAAAGAGCCTCGAACTTGCTCACCCAGTCCACCGGAACTTCGATATTGCTCTGACTTTCGATAAGTCATTCACAAACTCGAGCTTTATAGGATTCCGGTACCAAGATGCAAAATGAACTGCCAAGATAAAAGAAATAACTTGTTGCTAGCATCATTCGCGGATCTTTAGTCTGGTTACTAATTAAGGCCATTGTTATTGTTCATCGAATAATTACATGGGCCTGATTAGCGACCTCAAGATAAAAAACAGAGATGCACTTGATCCACATCGTATGAAACACGGCTCCAGGATGCGTCTATACAAGTGTTATAAGAGGAATGAAAAAAAGAAAACCACGCACGAACATCTATGCTTTAAACAACGCTCTTGGTATCTAAGATCTGCACTGGGGCCGACAGAAACAGAGAGCAATGAGAAAAAGAATCATACTGCTAGAAGAAACATGCTCTGAGGGTCACAAAGACCAGATTCCATCAAATTGCAACGAAACCAATGATGACCATGGCCAAAACAAGATAGCCCTCAACTCTAGGGAGCAGAGTGGCTGCGCCATTGAATGGAGTAGCGGATGGTGAAGATGTCGATTTGCCAGCGGCCGCAGACTTTGTGGCTGAGGCTGTAGCATTGCTTGCTGCCACAATCGCATCGACTTCAACCCAAATTTCACACGCGGAATAATCGACGGTTCCAACAAAAGCGGAGTTGTCAAAGATCAACCCGGGAATAGTCAGATTTTTTCCTTGGTTCTTGAACTGAGGCCACTCAATCTCCTTGGTTGATGGTTTACCGTTTGCTGCCATTGCAGTCCACAAGTCCATCATCTGGCCGCCGAGCTTCCATTCAGCTGATGTCGAATTGCAATCCCCATCCGGGAGATACGAATTATCCAAATTGCCAAAGACAAAGGGTATTTCAGCTGTGTGAGAGGCATTGAGATAGCTGACAGTAGTATCATTCATCGTAAACAGCCAAGGGCAAGTCGAGCCATGGTTGAATTGGTATGTCCACGCGGCGATCCCTTTGCGAGTCGCCTGTGTCGCACCATACCACGCTGGGCACTTGTAGGTGGAATCGGTTATGACTTGGGTTATAGCCAAAAATATCTCGATTGAGGTCGTGCTCATCTCAGCAAAAACAGGGGAACTTTGAGCAATAAGTTCGGCTGCTGATTTGAACAAGGAGGGCGCATAGTACTTTTCAACAAGCGAGGCAGCGTTGCCGAAATTACTGCGAAGGAAGTTTTTGTATATCGATGCGGTTGGAATTTTCTGCTCTGTCTCAATCCACAGCAACGAATATACGATAGCTTCATTATAATCTTTCGGTTACTTGATTAGCAAGAGTTCACACGTGTATGATGATGAACATACTGGATCCAAAGACGGCTGGGACTTGCACTCCACGGGTGTAGGGATCCTCGGCAATGAGACTGCCGTCCACAAAGGGGTAGAAATTGTGAGTGCCCTGGCTAAGGATGCTGAGAGAACCTCCTGCTCCATAGTATCCAATTCCCTGGGTCAGGTATTTATCGTTGTGGTATGCGGTCACTATGTCAGCACGTGTCTTGGACTGGAGACAAGTTTTCTATGGGAAGATCAGCATTCGAGAACGTGTATAACAAATGAAGAGGTGTGCACTCACGTCAGTAGTGCTGCAATTGAGCATCTTAGCATATGATGCTGCAACCTTCTGCTGGGTTGAATTAACGCTAAGGCTTCTACCTCCGCCCGATTCTGAGATGAGACTGTTCATCAAAGAAGGCGCTTGAGGAAGAGAGCCGATTGCGTATACGTTCTCAGCACCGGCTGACTGGCCAAAGAAAAGAACCTTTTTCTAGAGTTGGGTACGCATGTCAGCTGTACTTCTTCGCTTTCCATTTGAGATTTGATGTAAGTTGCCATACCGGGTCTCCACCGAAGGCGGCGATGTTCTGTTGAACCCATTCCAACCCCATGATCAGGTCTTTGATTCCCTGGTTGCCATATAATGCAGCGGTCTCAAGTGCCATAAAACCGAGGGGGCCAACACGGTAGTTGACAGAAACAAGAATAGATCCTGCCTCTGCTGTGTTGCAGCCGTCGTAGAGGGGGTCTGAGATTGAACCTTCTGTTTCAGATCCACCGTATACCCATACTTTGACGGGAAGTTTGGAGTCCTTAGTGGCTGTAGACGGCGCCCAAACGTCCAAATAAAGGCTACGAATTTGTCTTTTAATATACTTTTCCAATGAACGCATGATGAGGGGTCGGAGACCCGATGACTCGACTTACCAGTCTTCAGATGACAGTGCAGCTGTATTCAATTTCTTCTCGGTGAAATCATCTGAGAATTGAATGCAGGTCGGGGCCGAAGTTGTTGCATTCAGCTTGCCTTGAGGGTATTGCTTTTTGTAGGGTTTGGGGGGCTCGAAGCGTAGTTCGTCGACTGGAGGCTCAGCAAAGGGAATTGCCTTGTAGAAAACGGCATTTTGACCACCTTCACATTTCCCACCCTGAACTGTACCAGCATCGATTGTGACAGAAGGGGAGGAGGATGCTGCGGCTGCCAAAGCCGGCAGAAGAGCTATCGAAAGAAGCTTCATAGCGATTGTGATAGCCCAGGAAGTTCCAAGCCAAGGAGATGATATTCAAGGATAAGAACGAAATCAAAATGAGAAGGGGAGCTTGGTGGTTTTATACCATTTCTGACCTTGAGAAACTAATACTCAGTCACGACAAAACGCATACTGTCCCGCCTGCGGGTACCTGGATTGACATCATCTAAGCCTTGTCAGGATCGTCATTTTTGGGCTTAGTATTGGGGCGGGCACTAATACAATTCCAGCGCATATTGCGACCGCCAATCAGCCTCAAGAATAGCGGCTCTTTCATGCTATCGAATTGGCCCCCAAGACTTCGCCACCCCAGGCGTCCCCAGATTCAATTTTAAAAAGAGCTTAATCATTACCGAGCTTGATGTTCTAAATAGAGGTAGAATTAATTAGATTAGGTTAAACATGCAGGGGTTCAAACGATCCATATCACATTAAAATGAAATCAAGTAGATAATGCCAGAGTCGCTCATTTCTATTTTTCGAAGTAGCTTTTTCGTGCTTCGTCGGTTCTGTTCTGTTCAAGAAGCTTAACTCGGTGCAGCATTGGAACGATGGAGCATGTTCAAGCCCCGGGGCCTGTCACTTCTCAACACGATTTGGTGCATTACTAAAGAAGCTATAGATGCTGCTGATCTTCCCCCTACGATAGCCCCAGGGCACGGGCTGGTAAAAATAGAGGCTGCTAAGCTGGGAGCTGATTGGCTTTCGCAATACTGTCCATTTTGGGTTTAGCTCCTATATGAGTGACTTTGTGATCAGTATAGTACAATATTCTAGACTCTACGAAATACCGTGCACTATCCCCACTGCTGTTCGGTTACATGTTCTCCATGTAGATAATAGGCTCATTTAGCCATTGCGTCCGACGTGCCGTTGTTCGAGGTGACTTTGTACATTTCCTTCCCTTTACTGGCAGAAGTGGGGTTTCACCGAAACAACGAACTCTAGTCTTGCTTTGGGGCCAGAGCGATGGCACCAATCCCATGGCCTCGTGGATGTCTACAGGATTAGAAGCGCCATTTGCCACGATCCTCTAATACCAACACAAATCCACATACAGGCTATTGTATGTGATCATCGAAATTATCCTGTGCCGGCGAGACTTTTAGCAGTAAAAACTAAGATACAATCGGCGAGGAGTTCAAGAAACGATACGCAGCTGTTTATCGAGCTAGAATCGATCAATGAATTCGGGAGAAACACCTACCACCCATCCAGGCAAAAGCGCGGAAAAGGGACGCAACTACAAGATGCACTGATAACGCACTATGAAATATGCTTTGTTTACCTAATCTACTTGGTCTGAAATCTTGCTTCCCTTTTTGATGTTCAGCTAAGCTACTAGGTGCATATTTAGGCAATGAACAGGAAGCAATTTCTTCATACACCAACTGTGAATTAACTGTGAGAATCTGATCGCAAATACTCAAGATACCAACCCACGCGTCCCGAAACTCGCTTACCCAGGTTATGCATACGCGCTCATCTTTCGCCTATACGGGTTAGACGGGATACTTGGATTCAGCCCAATGTTGGGGGCCAAAACAACCAAGCAACTTTCAGCCCCATCGGCTTTATTCTTTGTTCTGAGCCAATGCTGATCACATCTCAAATTCAGGGATAAAGTGTTGATACCATCTGACAGCCCCTCCCAAGGAAAGAAGCCACATACCAATATTAGTAGATTGTCGTATCAAGGGCTCCGCAGGAACTCGAGGGTTGGACAAGCCATATTTCTGGGCTGCAGCACTCCTTCAGTACGGGGGGGCTACACAATGGCAAAGCATAGTAGGCACCTGACTTCTTCTTCATTTACGATATCAGATCATGAGTGACAGAATTCCGAGAACTAGGAAAGGACTGATCAGTTCATAGATTACAAGTTGCCTCCAGCGCGACTTCCTTGTTCCCAGCTCTGTCATGGAATGTACAATCCTTGATATCTTCCCCGAGATACAGAGTGACGTTGGAAATAAACTGAACTTGATCATCGGCAATCTCGCGAATTTACGGACAAATATCCGCTCTCGAGAATTGACCAACCCCCAAGAGATCCTGAGTGTGGCATGTGCCATCGAAGCCGAGCTCCTCGCTTGGTTAGCCGCACTGCCGCCGGATTTCACATACAGTACCCATACACTTGTGCCACTGGACACATCTTTTGGACACCGCTGTCACGGAATCCGACCATACAACAACGAATACCACATCTACCCGGATATCTGGTCGCCCAGTGTCTGGAATCACTACCGCTGCACACACATTCTTGTCATCGAGCTTATAATATCCCAAGTGAACAAAATATCCAAGAGCTCGCCTGTCCCATTATTCGAAGACATTAGTTCATACTGCAAGACTCAACGGGCGACAATTCGTCGCCTAGGTCTCGATATCTGCAGCAGTATCCCATTTCATCTGGGTGCGTGCAACTCAGAGGTACTCCTAGAGACGACTATCTTTCCGCCAGAGAGCTATCTAGGCGGTCTCATGCTTCTTTGGCCCCTATTTGTGGCCGGCCTAGTGGAGTCCCCGGCTCATCCACAGCGTCTGTGGGCTATACAGTGCCTGCAAACCATAGGAAACACGTGGGGGCTAGCGTCAGCGCTGGCAGAAATGGATGTTCTCATTGTGGACCCGAGAATGTTTTACTTGGTGGAAATCTATGGCGAAGCCGCTGATCCGCCGGCTGGAACGTCGGTGACACTGCCGTTTCCCGTATATCATGTGCCGTATTTCGATCTTTCCACTCTGAGGGAGTTTCGAAGGCTTCAGCCTACAACGGCATGAAAGTTTCGGGACTAGACTGGGGCTTTGCCTGAAGTAACTCAAGAAGTTTTGAATAACTATCTTTGTTTCTTCTCCTGTCCTCCAATTGGACTTCCCCAAAATTGTCCTCGGCGGTCTCTCGAAAACCTATCGCCGACCGATCTATATAATGGCCTTAATATGGCATTAGGGGAATTCACTAGGGGTTGTTTTGTGATAGAAACTTTGGATGAAATAGACCAAAGAAATGATGGCTTTCACAAGGGTTTTGTTGATCTGGACCGGTGACATTCGAGAAACATGAAGGCTTTGAGCAACAAAGGCAGTTCCTTATCCAAGAACAAACTTAAGCTTCCTAAAACTTTGTATAGATCGCTTTGCTGATCAAGTACATGTCCGTTTGGTCATTCAATAATTATAAGGCTCAAAACAGCATAACCATACATTGTACTCCACGAGCCTACTCATCAATCTGAGCCTCATCAAAGCAGCGACTCAAATAGGAGTCTTCCATATCATATGGCCTCTCCTCAGCCACCCAAAGCAAAAGTAACACCTCCAGTAGCTCCAGCTTGAGAATTCGCCATTCTCCTCCGTCTGTTATCCTTGCTCATGTAGTTCTCTAACTTTTGTTCGTACCGTGCATAGTCTCGCTGATACTTCTCTTGGTCTTTGTATTTTTCTTGACGAGGCGGACTCGGCTTGATGCCATCGAAGAAGCCAGTGCCGAAACACATTGTGATTTGAGTTTGTGGAAAGATGGGTCTTGTTGGGTTTAATCTTTGCTCGGTGCAAGGATAGATGAGGGGAAATGATATTAGTGTCTCTTTGACTGTATGGAATGATTAATTTATATGAATTTGACCAACGCAGCCTGCTTTTGCCCGAGTCTTAGCTTCGTCATAGGGGGCCAAAAAACGTGGCTGTGATACTTGGGGCCTATGCGGGGGCGTCACTGTATCTCCCTGGGCAGATTATCGTTCAGCCCTGAAGGGAGATCTCGTGAATCGCTGATCTGAATGAATGTGGTTTATACAACGTAATGAAACGGAAAAGTATCCGGCAGCTCATAACCAAGAAGAACGTCATACTAGCCATGTAAGCGATGGAAGAGTAGTGATTTCAATTTGAGAGAGTCGGATATCAGTATTACAGAGCAATAGAAGAAAGCAGAGCCAAAAGAAGAAAGCAAAGCGACAAATGGTCGCGGTTAGCGGTTAACGGTTGCGTATTCACCTACTACCATTGCACTCAGCAGGAGATAATGATGGAGATGGTCAAATTATCAAGGTGAGAGATGACCGTGTAAATTTGTGCGCTATCATATTGTGTTCGCGAATTCAAGGCATACTGTGCAGCCCGCAAGCCCTATCTATCATATTTTGTGTTCGCGCATATGCTGTGAATGTGTTGGCAAGAAAGTAGACCAAAAGAACTGTTCTTTTGCCGTGACCCCTTGTATAGCCTACAGAGCATCAGTTTATTTCTATTTCTAAACTAGGCGTCCTTTGGCGAGCTTATTATCGCCAGTGACTCCGACCGTGGTTTATCATCCTTTGCCCTGCCCATGTCCGTTGGGATGCTCATCCATAACCCGCCGAACCCAAACCCGCCCACGGAAACCCGACCCGAGACCCAGACGGGTACCCAAATTACCCACGAATCCCAAAAGGGAAAGATTGGTCTGCCAGCACAAAATTATGCTGTATCTTTGATTTAGATCAATGTATCACCCCGGTATTAGTGGGCTAGATGCAGTCTTCGGCCAAGAAAACCTGAAGAATGAATCAATCGGAACCCGATATGAGTGAGGGACTACAGCTTAGAATACATGAATCCAAAGAGGAAAATAGAATTAGATCTTAGCCATATAGTAGACTAGTTAATACAGTTTGTAGCCTTGAAGCCGGCGTGAAGGCCCTGTCACTCTACCTGATGATCTCTTGTGAGATCTCTCACTTAGGCGTGTAACTGGAGGTGGGAGCAAATCTCCACCGTCACCATGCTCCTCTCCAGCCATCTCAGCCAGCTACAGTTGGTCCTGGGCCGGAAGATACTGTGAGGCTGTGCTTTCAGCTCCAGTAACACCCTCGATGGTGAGACCTTCATCGGTATCATCAATCAGATCAATCTCGTCAATATCGCTGATAAGCGCAGTGTCGTCTTCATTTCCTTGATCGCCTCATTCTCTTCAAGGTTTTCCTAGTCCTCCCTCTCGGCCGTCCGATGGTCCAACAGACTGAGTTGCTGGCTCAGCAAAGTACCCACCTGATTAGCAATCCGGCTCCACCGAAGCATCAAAGACGAGGAAGGTCCAACCTGTGAATCCATTTCTATGATTTTGCATTCATAATATAATGGAAATGAGAAAGAGCTCCTCGAACTTCACATTGGTAATCCGGAGAGTTTTGTTTCTGAATGTTACCTTCGGGCAAATTAGTAATGAGCATACTTGTTGTCATGATTTCATGAGTCTCTGGCAAAAAACTATTAAAGTCCGCTGGTAGAACCTCTTAATTTCTTCAAATCGCGCCGGCAAAATCTCTCAACAAGAATCCAAAATGGCTGACAGTAAGACACAAGTGCTCATTGTGGGCGCAACTGGGTACATGTACGTTCACACTTCCAGCAATAGCAAAATAGTGGAAGGGTAACCCGGCTGACCTTCGAATAGTGGCGGATCAGTTCTCTCCGAGATACTGCGATCTCCGGAAGCTTTCCAGCTGAGCATTTCGGCCCTCATCCGTCGCCCAGAACAGGCGGCGAAGCTCGAGGCATTGGGCGTGAAGCCACTGCAGTTTGAGGGACTGGATGACTTAGAGGCCTGCAGGGATGCAGCTGCCAAAAATGATGGTATCCAAATCAATCTGTCTCACATGTATCCTTCTTGAACTGACAGCGTTTCTCCAGTTGTGATCAATGCCGCATCTGCCTCCCATGACAGCTCTGCCAAGGCGCTGATCGAGGGTCTGGCTCTGAGACAGAAGGCCACAGGAAGAGGCTCGTACTTGATCCATGTGAGTTTCCTTCTTCGCGCTGTGCAGCTACTGAGTGCGGAAACTGATACAGTTTAGACATCGGGTACCTCCATTCTGGGCGACCACCCTTATACCGCCACCGCGCAGGAGAAAGTTTGGTCCGACGAGGACAATATCTATGCCATGGAAAAATATTACCCTGAACGTTACGGACAGCGAGTCACCGATGTTGCCGTTGTCGAAACAGGATTGAGTCTTGGTGTGAAGACGTATATCGTCGTCCCTCCTACCATTTGTACGTTGAATCAATGTCGAGAGATTGGTTTACCTGCTCATACTTAGTAGATGGAAAGGGATCCGGTCCATTTGCGACTCTCAGTCAACAGGTCCCCAATCTTGCACGCTTGGCCCGGAGGCGTGGGTATGCTGCTGTGATTGAAAGCGGCAAAGGTGTACGTGAGAATACGAACGGGTGGAGTTATTTTATTTACTGACTGTTTGTATTGACAGATCTGGAACCATGTCCACATGGACGACCTCTCCGCGTTCTACCTGCTGCTCTTCCGTGCTGTCATTCAGAAGCAGAGCTGGCTTCCTTCTGGCGCGGAGGCTATCTTCTTTGTTGAAAGTGGCGAACATACATGGCTTCAGGTTAGCCAGGGTATTGCCGATGCCATGCACAAGAGGGGTCTTCTGGCGACGAACGAAGTCAAATCAATCAGTCTCAAGGAAGCAGCTGCGGAAATCACCAAAGGCAATGAGAGCCTTGTGGAGATCACCCTGGCATCGAAGTATGTGACTTTCTGATATCTTTGGGGTGACATGCTAATGTTTCATTTAGTTCGCGAGCTCGGGCTGATTTTGCTCGTAATAGGCTGGGATGGAGTACCGCGCGTGGGTTGGAAGATTTCTTGAGACATTTTGATGGCGAGATAGAAGCTATGCTGGGAGAGCTTCAAGGCTAGGTTTTGGGAAATGAACCCTCGAACATTCTATGTTTCATCAAAAGCCTGTTCCCACCCCCAATTTCGGCTCCCCCATCAAATATATGTAGCCTAGTTCCTAACTTATTAGAGAAAGAATGGCAGCGGCGATATTATATAGTATTGTGGTCCCCGAAGGAGGCTTGTTAGGGGGCCGGCCTAAGCGAAAGGATTCTAAATCTACTCCCCTAGTTACTTTTCCATTTTAGAGGGAACGCTACAATCTAATAACATTCTGTTATTGTTTAGCTAAGGGAGTTAGTGCAGTGGTCGCGCGACTTAGGTGATTCTCACCCTGTAAATGGGCCTCTTTGGTATCCGGGCAAGGGAATTAGAAGCTTAACTGCAGGGCATGAAACAAATATTGATATATTATCAATGTTTGAACGCTTGTCTTTGCAAGAGCTAGCAGGAACTCCCTATATACAAGATGGCGTCCTCGTCAACAGGGCAACAAATGATGCCACGTGTCTTTCAGTGGCCCAGTGCTCTGATATCTTCATGGCCACCAAGGGAATTGATCCTAGTGCGACAGCTGGGTCCTCTATGTTAATCCAAAAGATTCCGACAATTGCCTATTATGCCAAATCAAATTCTGTTGTCTGGGGGCCGCTTGACTCGGACAATACACTGCCCTAATCGACATACAGCATGACAAGCGAATCCTCTTGCCTAGCCAAATACAGATCATCATCATCATCGACGTAGTTGAATCGTAGGTACTTTTGTGGGGACAGCCACCAATGAGTTCAATTGCTGACTCGCTAGTTCCGCACACCGTTCCATTGCGGGATTCATCGCCACAGTTGATATAGAGATCAAAGGCTTGGTCGCAGAAGGTTTCTCAGCGGACATACTGTCGTATTTTCATACTGTAGCAGTTGACGACCCCTGCTCGCCGAATTGGGGTTTTCCGTCAGAGCCGGCGATCAGTGGGTGGTTATCTTTTGCGATTGTTACGGTTTTGGTGGTTGAAGAGTGTGTATTAAGGAACTCTGTGCTATAGTATTGTAGTAAACAAGTGTATTTCCGTTTCCTTAAACAGTCGTTTTCCTTTCACGCTATTTCATGAACCAAACCTCGAGCCAAATCATCAACTACAGGATTTTGGCCTGATTTTCAATAAACATGTGCACCACAAACTATCTAAGAAGGGCTGAATGGACGTAGTATATCCACTGTATCAGGTACATACATATTTACATATCAAGATGTGAGATATTGAGCAGGTAATTTGTAGACCCGGCAACAATGTCACTTTGATATACGTGCGGGAAAGTAAAATTCTAGCTGAAGCATGTAGAACAATAGGTGATGTATTGCAAAGACGGAGCGTTGATCCTTCCAATAACAGGCAGGAGCTCCTGACATACAATATGAGTTCTTACCAAGAGGGGCGACCCCTTTACGTGATACAAATTTGACAAGTTAAACGCATATCAAAATGTAATAACCTTGTTCTACAGAAAGCAGTATACATTCGCGAGCGTGGTTAACACCGACAGGCACATATTCAAAGGAAGCCAATGTACACTTGACTTTTCCACTTAGGATTTTGGGAGCTTGGGAATATGTTCTGCCTTCCAGCACAGTATTTTCTTGGCTACTTCACGCTGGGCTGCCATTTTCTGCCCTTCCTGCGCTGCATCAGCATCACTCGCGTCCCATCATCATTACTCTCCTCCCCCCACCACCATCAGCATCGTTGTCCTCGATATCGTGGTTCCCATCATCATCATCTCCCAGACGTGAATCCTCCCCAAGCGTCCTCCATGTGAAGCTTCATTTGCATATTAACCAAACAGCCGTTTTCAGCTCTACCTAACACCATGCCGCCGATATTTTCGCGTGACGCGCTCCAAAGTCGTCTTCCTGGTCTTTTAGAGGCACCGAACAAGACTACATCCTCCGCAATACAGCGCATCACCTATTCTGGACCTATCGCGCCATGGACCGGCTTTAAGGCAGGTGTCCTGGCTAGCATGCTCCCATCAGGGGGAAATATCATCGACCACAGCCTCAAGGGCCGCGATATCAAATTGGAGCAGGTTTATGTCGCCGATGAGACGGGTGTCCAGGAAAGGTTCCAGCAGGCCGTTGGGCATGTTCTTGGTGCGGTCTCTGAAGCACGAGGTGTGGACATTCGATTCGCTGACTTTAAGTCGGCTGGCCGTCAATACAGGAACACCCCAGATGTGGCGATCGTGTCCCGCGGTACTCCAGTTACACTGAAGGCTGTGGGCGAACTGAAAGTCCCCTGGATTGAAGCCCACGAACTAGGCGAAAAATATCACAATTTGGACGATTTGCGTGCGACAATTGGCCAAGTCGTGGAGTACATGATTGACCTGAAAGTTCCTTATGGGTTTCACTCAACATATGACCAGACAATCTTCTTGCGTCACATCCAGATCCATGGATCATGGAGACTGGAATATTCATGCGTTATTGACAACAACAAAACCACCGATGTTTCGGTAAAGCAATGCTTTTGGTACCTGGCCCGGCTGGCTGCTTTGGGGCAACCTGTGAGCAACCCCGAACAAAAGCATCATCTGATTGTGAAGCGCTGAGGTCTTCTTATATGGTCTTGCCTCTCTTCACGCTGGTAGTTATCTTTACATACGTTCCCTTTCGTGTGTCGTTCTTGCTTTTGCCGATTTTCTTTTATATCGTGGTGTTGTTGTTCTCTTGCTCATTGTTGTCGTCGCTTTTATTCTTTAGCGTATTTCATTTTCGTGATTTCTTGATTTTCTTGCGTTTTGCATTTCTTAGTCTCCTGGTGTTTGGTTTTTATAGCTTCCTTTACGGCGTAGGTCTTATATAGTAAGTACCTGAATCCGTAGTGTTTTGTAAATTGGACTGATTAGCTTCTGATATACCATAGCTTTTAGGTTGACATTATACTTTTTTTGTAGATTTATGCCAATATAAGCACCAGCTGTGCATTGTTATCAGTTAAAATGTACTACCAGTACATATTGCCCTGCTTAATTGGAAGCGACATCCCTCGGCCACGAAGCATTAGGAACCATGATAATAAGGTATTTGTGGAATTGGGTTGTCTAGTAACTTTCTCAAGCTAGTTGGTCAAATGCTCGACATAAAGCAACCTAGGTTCCATTTCGTATCCTACAACGTATGTAACCGCCCCTTTTTGTCCCTTTCACCACCTCCAGCCGGTCTTTTCGTCAAGTTGGAGATCCGTCGCCAGGTTGGGAAGGCGCTTGTCGCACATGAAGGGGGACAGAACTAGGTAAAAAATAACGAAGAAGTGGTCTGTCCATTTCGTATCTGGATCTATGCGAACAGCCCGGCTAAAACCGGAGATTTTGCTGCGAGTCGAGTCATTAGCATGAGGTTGCAAAGGATAGCGTAGAGCATACACATCACCTGTGTCCTTGTTGAGTATGATCTTTGACGAGGTTGCAAGGATCGGCTCGTACCCAAATTTCATAACTTCACTAATTACAGTCAGCTCACAGTATAGCCATAATAGAGTAGTAGCAGACCTAAAGGCTATCTTGAACCTTTCACGGATCAACTGGCGCTTGTTGTAGGGAAGGCTCCAGAAATACTGCCGATCAAGGGAGCAGAATCCTTTAACCTCTTCCCATACCAGATAGATGATATATCCGCCGGGGACAAGGTCGTTTGCATCTTGTATGCCAGTTCGATACCCACGGACTTTAGGGGTAGCAGTGGATCGGTCCCTTGTAAAGCGCATCATAGCCTCTAGCTCCGGATGCTCTCGTGGCTCAGAGGCCTGGGCCCGTCGGACACTTGCATTGTCAAGGCGAGTACCATACAGAGGAATCTGTTTGTAGATGCGCATAAAAGCAAAGTTGTTCTCGTTGCCGGCACCTGCAAGACGGCAATAATATTTTCCAGCGGTGAAGGCGGGGCCCATGCCTTCCTGAAAATCCTCTGGGGTGATCAAGGTTGGATGCTCATCCATCTTTCGAAGAATGATCCAGTCGCGCTCGGGGATGAAATAAGACTCCGAAAGCTTCGTGCGGGGTGTAGTGATCACCTCACCATCCATCTTGTAAAGATATTCCATTTCGGCCATAGTGGGCGGGGGTGAAGGAGGAATAATTGAAGGCGAACCCGGAAATGACGACAAAGTTGTCAGGTCAAGTGATTTAAAGTTTGAAGGAAAGTTTGAAAAGTGCAAACAGATTGCTTGACGTGGAAAGCAATGCCGAGCTATACCACCTCTACAGCAGTCTGACGCTCATGCTACAGAATTTGATCACTCACATGAATGTACCAAGCTACTGAGTTGAGCTATATGTGCTGCATTCCCGCTAGTCTTAATCAGGGATTAGCGGGAAAGTTCCTGTCCAAGGGGCTCGGCCCATTGTGAATGAACCAATCAGAGACGCGATTGACCTTTGTGTGGAGCGACGAGAGGCTACTAATCCTGCCGATGTCCCAAAAAGGTCTAGCGTGTTCGGCGTCCCAAAAAGGCTTAATTTCTGAATTAATATGAAGATCTTTCATTAAAGGGAGAAAAGCAGTTGTTCCGGGTAGAGCTGCATCTTGCAATTTTCTCTTATTTCTGTGTATGAGACCAGTATGAAGCTAAATGTTTGCAGCGGTTTAAGCTTGCGTTTAACGCCACCCGCGAACACAGAGGGCGAATATTCAAGCGACACTCTCAATGAAATGGAACAAGACAGCGACCTGGTTTTTCCAGATGGTGGGTGGCGTGCGTGGAGTGTCATTCTTGGCTCTTGGTGCGCAATGGTGCCCTCATTTGGGCTTATGAATACAATCGGCGTGTTCGAGGCTTGGTTGGCAGATCATCAATTGAAAGGCTATTCGAAAGCTTCCATCGGCTGGATATTCAGCCTGTACATGTTTTTTCTTTATTTTGGAAGCGTGCAAGTCGGTAAGAAGCTCATTAATTTTCTTTACAGAAAGGTGCAGGCAGACTGATATCTGAAAGGACCTCTTTTTGATTCGTATGGCCTTAGGCCTTTGCTGGTCCCGGGATGCGTTGGGCTCGTCGCATCACTGATGATATTCAGCGTTGCAGAAGGTGCTTTTTTCCCTACTAACCGAGCTGACTTCGCCAAAACTGATGATAAGCGTTCATATAGAATACTACCAATTCATGCTAGGATTCAGTGTCCTTGGCGGCATCTCCTCATCAATGGTGTTCACCCCTAGCATAGCCTGCATTGCCCATTGGTTTCTCAGACGTCGTGCACTGGCCACCGGCATAGCCGCGACTGCTGGGGGCATTGGAGGAATCATATTTCCTGTCTTGGTCGCTAATCTCGCGGGAAGTCTAGGCTTCCCATGGACTATTCGAATTATTGGATTTATAAGTGCAGCATTCTGTTTTCTGAGCGTCGCGCTTTTGAGGACCAGACTACCCGTAAATTCGGTGAAAAAAGGAACTGTCGATATCAGAGCTTTGAAAGAACCATGCTTCTCATTGTTGACGGCCGCCATTGTTTTGATCGATTTCGCCCTCCTGATTCCATTGACTTATTTGCCGTCCTATGCTCAATCTCGCGGCTTGGAAGATCCTATTGCATACAACCTATCATCTATCCTGAACGCCGCGTCCATAGTTGGGCGGATCGTCCCTGGATATTTTGCTGACCGATTTGGACGATTCAATGTGATGATCATCACGACATTTGTTTGCTCGGTGTTTACTTTCGCCCTCTGGCTTCCATCCAAGTCAAACCAGGCGGCCATTTTGGCTTTCGCCGTGCTTTTTGGATTTTGGAGCGGCACTGCAATCAGTCTCTCCCCTGTTTGTGTTGCCCAAATTTCCAAAACAGAAGATTTCGGAAAGCGTTACGGTACAACCTATTTCTTGGTCAGTGTAGGCACACTCGTCGCCATTCCAATTGCTGGCGAGCTCTTAAAAGTCCAAACATCCACAATCGGCCAGGATGACTATACTGGATTAATAGTCCTTTGTGGGCTTGTCTATTCTTGTGCATGCATCTTTTTTATCTTATCTAGAGGCGTGAGCGTTGGTTGGGGTTTGAAGGTTTTCTAGTACTTTACACAGCTAGGCGGTTTTCCTTGGTCGACTGTACCTTCTTCTTATTTGTAAATCAAAAGAAACGTAGGGTGCGTAGTTCCGGTCGGTGTGCGCAATTGTGTCCAATTATCGTATTTAATATGGGGTTTTCCAGGTGGCCACTCGTTATAATTCAATGCCTAGGTGCATTGGTCGTGTCAGATACACTACATTTTCAATCTGATAGACGTGGATGATCTGCAGTCTAGCCTAATGTAGCCTAGGTAGTTTAATCGTCGCCTTGGCGTTAGGGTTTGGGAGAGTTTCTCTGTGTAAAACGTGGAACCCTAAATGACAATGAACTCAGCAAGCCTCCCTTTTCCACTGCCACTGCCATGAGCACACGTCTTAGATAATTTTTCCTTTATGTTTTTGTACCAAAGAACAAGCAGCATCTCACGACTGGAACAGTTATTGCCAAAGTCCTCCAGTTCTTAACATAGACCAGTAACGACCGGGCCAGTTGCCGTGTCAGAGTTTAGCAGTTCAACATCTAGCGTTTATCGGCAAAGTTTCAAACCTACTGAAATCAAACTCCGGGAATGAGCAAAGTACCTCACATTGTTTGTCAACAAATAGAACCACTGATCGGTGTAAATAATACACTAGCTTTTCCAAATTTACACCGGGATGGGGCATAGACTTCTTCCCTGGTGTCGGGATAGCCCTTTCCCTAGTTTCATAGGATAACTGGGTGATAGTATGTGTGATCTGTCTTATGTACATTGGAAGTAATGAAGTCAGACGTCATAGAGGAACAAGTGCTAATTTCTAAAAATATGCTAATTAGCTACATATGCTGCTAGGGTTACATCCTCCAGGGCTCCTTCCACATACATTTATGTCATCATACCGTTTTGCAAGAGACGAGGTTGCGAACGCTGGATATGATTCTAGATTGATTCCTTACTCTACGAGTTTCGCCTAAGCCGGCTGCAACACTTTTAGGCCAGCCGTTAAAATTATAACACCTCCTTGTGGACAGGCTATACAGCAACCGTCAGACAAAAATTCAGATGGAGAGGTCCTAATATGGGTAAAGCCGATCGTACTTTATTCACAGATAAACAGAATATCCAGGCTTTGGAATGAAAACAGTGCCTCGCAACATGCATACTGCAAGCTGTGAATTGCAGTTAATTGACTTCTATTTTAAGAGCCGAAAAGGGAGGGGTCGTAAGCTAATTAAGGAACAATAATCCCTGTCAGGCGCAGACCTGCAGATCCGCCTGCATCACCTCCGGGCGGTAACCTACGCACCCTATTGGATATTGGCGTTTACAATGCAATCTACACTGAAAGACATGCATCTCGGGAGAACTAAAATGGACCGGGCGGCTGGAAAGAATAAGCTTTATATCCGTACGCCTTCCGGAGGAGTTGGCAGTTTTCTCTCGAGCTTCGTCTCTACTATACGTCCCTGGAGGACTGTTCGATTGCTTTGATTTTGTTTTGCTTTTGTTTTGTTGATTGTACAAAGATATATTCATTGCCTAGCGACCCCTCCATTACCCCTCGAGATCCTTGTTCGTCGTGATCCCGGCCACCGTCCAATCCGAGGCCGTTGTCACTGTTGGTTTCTGGATCATTGCAGAAACGAGAGATCCCCAGCCGTGCGAGTGGCCACCTCTTGTCTGGCGCCCCAAGGGCCAGCTCCCAAGCCGGTGTCATCCGGTGTGCGGTTCTTATTAGAACGTGGGCTTTCCATACCGACTGCAGTCTCTATCTCCCTCAACTTTTGTTCCTCTTCTCACAAGCACGAATGTCCTCTTTTGTCGGAGCTGGAGGGAACTCTCACGAACTTACGACTCAAACTTACACTTCTATACAACCATCATGGCGGGAATCGTCAACGGCCCTCTTTCCCTATTCCGGAAGTCGGACTCTTCGAAGCCTCTCCATGCTCGATGGGGCGATGTGTCCATTTCTGTCCCTACAGATGGATCATGGAACCAGTATGACAACCCCCATCGACCAGTCACGGAGAGGCAAGCATATGGACCGGGATATGTCCCCGACTGCTCTCCCCAAGACCGAAACCCTCGGCCATTAAAGGATGATGACCCAGACGACGACAACCGGAGTGTTTCAAGCGTAGCATCAACTGCCTCGCGCCGAAACTCACTGTCATTGGGAGCATTGCGACCGGGTCGCCTATCTGTACGACTAGCCTCGCGCCCGAAACATCTGCGAGGCGAAACAGCATCAGAGAGAGATGCCCAGCGCGTGGAGCAAAAGAGAACAGAGTTTGCTTATAGACCGATTCAACAAGACTACACGTCCGAGGTGGTTGAAAATTCCTCCCAGTCAAGCAACAGATTCAAGTATATCCCGACCAACGGGCGATATCTTGAAGGATCGAGCTCTCGCTCTGCCGCACCACGCAGCCAGTCTGTCAGTTCATATCGGACATCCTATTCTGGCCGAGAATCACTAGCCGAATCCATTGATGAAAGAGACGTCGGTTACGATCGCGATCGCTTTCAGTCTCAAATCCCGATGGCTCACGGGGGTGCTTACGTCGAGGATGACCGTCGGAGTCTCCGCTCGAGTCTTGGAGACAGCTCGGACAGTTCTAGTTCCCGGCGAAATGTTGGTCTGCCACCTCGACGTAATACGTCGCCTTTTGTGGCAGCTGATCGGAGGAGGGCTTCTTTCGTTAAGCCCATGACTTTGGCCATGGTTCCTGACCCCGATGAGCTCTACGAGTGAAGTCCCATTTTTCTTGTTTCTTTTGTATTAGCGGAGTTCTTGCTACATTGTATGATTTTGAGCATCATTGCGCGGAGTCATTAGCATATATTGGCGTTTTTGGTTGTTACTGGCCTATTTGTTGTGCCTCAGAATGAAACATTTTCTATTATTTGGTATTTTGCATAAAAGTTGGGGTTATGGAACGAGGATCGAACGATCAGACGCTCTGTAAACATAGCAGCAAGTCCACAATGGGGAATTAGGACCGAGTATACGGGATGGGATGACTTCAGCATACCCAGTAAGTTCACACCTCGAAAGACAAAAGAATAAAAATCGGACAACGATACTCAAGTTGAACAGCCTGGTACACCTTTCCAAATAGATGTATAGTATAATGTGACATAATATAATGTGGTTAATGACGTCACACTGAGTCAGGGCAATGCATCAGCAACACTTAGGAGGCAAATCAACTATCATACATACCGGTCCAATTGGCGGATCATATCCCCATATTGACTGCTCCAGTTGCAACTTTGTCGTTTGTTGCGGTCACCGCTTGTTCTTTGACAAATTAGCCACAAGCAGTCACTATGATGGCATTTGAACGTCTACCACTTGGTCTCAACATGCATTTGATTCAAATATTTGCTGTATTCTGCTTTTATCTAAACAAAAAGTGTTGGAATCAGTTTTTGTCTCCAATTTCCCTCAAAGTTTAGCTTTCCAAACCTTGTTTGCAACACAATGGCTGAGGCAGTAGTTCAATTACGTTGCGGCGTGAAGGTACGTAGTCGCAACATCGAAAGAGCAATATATTTCAACGGGCAATTAGTACTAACAGATTATCTTGAATAGAATGATTTGTGGGGAAAGAAAGGAAAGGAGTCTATGGCTGCCCAGCTATGGTCGAAGACGCCGGACAATGCACAGATCGATGACTCCAAAAATTACTCAGAGGTAACGACATTACGCCAATTATTCAGTGACTGGAATAATTCGTTTGCTGATCTTCACATAGATGTGGATGGGCACATACCCTTCCAATCCATCCTATCTCCTGTCAACAGGCGAACATCTGGGAGAGTACCTAAAGAAGAACCCGCAGCTTGTCGGAAAATCCGTTCACGATCGATGGGGACCAGAGATTCCTTTCCTACCAAAGGTATAATGAACGACCTACCCCACATACCAAGGCTAACAGACCAGATCCTCTCATTTAGCAAAGCCCTACCTCTACAAATCCACCCGGATCTCAGTCTCGCCGCGAAACTACACAAAGAAGATCCGAATAAATTTGGCGATACAATGCACAAGCCAGAGATCGCAATCGCGCTGTCAAAATTCGAGCTCTTCGCCGGCTGGAAGCCACTGAAAGACATCCAAGCCCTATTCGAACTAAACCACCTGGGAAAGTTCGTGCCAAAGCCAGGACAATTCAACGACGGGACCCTACGACAAACATGCAAGGCCTTGCTGAGCGCACCACCGCAGACAATCGCAGAGACAACCAAAGACCTACAAGCAATCCCAGAATCCCAATTAGGATCGCACTCCTACATTCCAAGTCTGCTCGCTCGACTGGTCAAACAATACGGCGAAGGCGACAACGGCAACCTCGTCGCCGCCCTCCTGATGAACTATTTAACCCTAGGGCCAGGAGACGCAGTCTTCGTCCCAGCAGATAGCATCCACGCCTACCTAGAAGGCGACATAGTAGAATGCATGGCGCGCTCAGACAACGTCATCAACACGGGTTTCTGTCCAGCCGCAGAACGCGACAGTGTCGAGCTATTCGGGCAAGCGCTCACTTTCGTGCCTCACAGCGCGCAAGAAGCATTGCTGCCGCGGAAAAAGAGTGACAAGGGCATGAATGGCAAGACAGACGTTTACGCGCCGCCTATCAGCGAGTTCAATGTTCTGTATACTACACTTGGGGCTGGCGAGAAGGAGACGCATAAGTCCATTTTGGGGCCGAGTTTGATGATTGTTACTAAGGGCTGTGGTCACATGAATATTCCTGGTGACAAGAGTGTCGAGCTGAAGGAGGGTTGGGTTTTCTTTGTTGGGCAAGGTGTTGCGTTGGAATTTGCCACTGACAAGGGCATGGCTGTGTATCGTGCGTATGCGGAGTAGGAGGCTCAGCTGGGGTTTTGGGGTGAGTTGGATGTGTTCGGTGTTGAAGATTGAAATAGAAATGTGTTATATTGCGATATCTTCTAAAATGTCTTAGTTTTCGGATGGGGTTTAACTGTCAATTGTATTGTCTTGGCCTATGTATACACGGTGAAGCCCTAATGTATTTCCTTCCTGAACTGGTAAGAGATAACACGTTCGAACAACGAGGCTTACAAGGCTGATTGACATCACAAACGCTAGAGAAAAATAGGAAATATTAGCAAACAGGCGGTGATAGCCATTTATACTTGTTTAAAGTGGTGTTGGTATCAGGGTCGAGGTGATTCGCTAATCTTTGGAGGCGCCCAGTTAATGCACGCCCGCACTGTTGGTCACCGCTATAATTTACCTGCATTTGCAGTTCTATTTTGGACATTTGGGCACTTTCCGACCATGCTAGCCCCGCATTAGGTCGGAGGCTAATCATGGCTAATTAAGTATCTATCTATAGCTAATATGGCGAGTCGCGGTGTCTCAAAATATCCTTGAAACAGGGACCGTGTGTCAGATTAAGCCTTGAGCTTGATAGCTCAGGGTCTATATATCCGTATTCGCTCTTCGTAGTCTTTGTCTGTCCGGCTTCCAGGATTGAAGCTCTGTCCTTGGGGCCTTTCAAGTCTGGTACTTGTGTCTTAATTGTTTGGTCTATGTACCAGATGTTTCTAACCCAACGAACATACCCCTGTTGAGACATACAATACCGGGATATGTCCATTAAATCCGCTCTTGAATCAGGCAACAATTCATCTCGGACCCCGCTCATTGTGCTCGGCGTAATAGGCGGAACTCTCATCTTCCTGGCAAGTAAGTCTGCAGCTAGAGCCGCAAGTCACCGCGCCAAACTAACCCCAACAGTGACTGGCAGTCTCCTATACTTGTTCTCCCGCAAGGAGCGGGCCAGGCGACGGAATGCGCTTGCACAAGAGGTCGAGGCGTTCTCTCCCCTGCAACCACCCCCAGCATACAAAGTGGACGACCTGAGAGCGCCTCGAGGTCCCCACTCTGCACATCCCCGGCCGCTCTCCTCCTTTGCGCCGGACTTCAGTCGACAAGACCATCAATTTCCGCGGGCATCATATGAACAGCCCCCACCTTATCCAACTCTACCGACATACGACCCCTCCAGATACCAACCAACTCGATCCATACCAACCGAGTTCAATCCACATCCACATCCCTATACCTATTCCAACCAGCCCATCTCCACCCCCCAGGGTCCGTCTTCCCGCTTGAGCGCCGTGCATTACAATGACGCCAGACAGTCCCTGTCCCTGTCCCGACCGCTGTCAATGGTGGGACAGGTCCCTCCGGGTCCAGGACCTGTGCCTGCAGCTGTGCCTAGACCGAGGCGCCAAACGGCTATGCCACCACCTCCCGAACGGCGGCCAAGACAAGAGGGCCGCGAACGGAGTGTGTCTGAGCCAATGCTACTCCAACCTGCAGGACCAAGACGACCTAAGCCTGTCCTGTCGCGGCTGATCACCAATTTCCGTTGAAAATGTGACGGTGGCTTGAGGGCTTGTTTTTACGACTATCACGAATTTCTGCTTCGGATTATTGTTGCGTTAGGGCTAAGATATGGGGGAATGAAGCTTATCTTCAACTTGGGTCTTCAGGGTTTCTTCAATCAAATATGCAAAATGCAGTATGTTACTGTACAATCCCTAGGTCTCAAGTACTATACATGTCTATAAATCGGAGGATTCGGACAGTACCTCACCCCGATCGCCTATACACAATCGATGCCATTGCCGATCTCTTCTCGGGGTGTCTCCGTTTAATCTGTCTGATCATCCCGCAATTTCCCTTTTGGTGCTGTTGGCGCCTATCGTAGCCTGTGAATGGGGTGGTCAAACGCCTCTCATGAGCGTGGCGGGACGATCATATGGCCAATGTCTTAACTTATAGATTAGTCCTTTGTGCGCAATGCCCAGTGAACAGCCCACTTGGCAGGGATATGCACGGTGAAACACAGTGAATACACTACGGTGACTACTACTGTATAGTACTAGTAGCCATGGCATCCCCACCCCCTCTTTTAATCCCTGCATCTTGTCTCTCTTCTCTCTCTCCCAGCCAGATGACTGTCCCTGCCACTATCTCAACCCTGCTGCATCCCTGAACAGAGGATAACATGTCTAGTCACAGCCCCCAGATTACATCTCGGTCATGTTGGATATTGGTGCGGATGCAGATCCCTCGACAAGCGCCACGCCAAGACGATGGCCAACGACTATGCATCAATACACGCACACTACAGTGCAACCTATCGCTACCTTGAAAACTGTCAACGCAAGTTGACTGCGCCGCAACCTCTCCTTGACACTCGGGGGAGAAACAGACAAGGGTCTCAATCCACTCCTACCCCTCTCGCGTGCATCCTTTGCGCACACTGCAGCTATCGGAGCCTCTCATTCACGGCGACCCGCTTGGGTCCTTCTGCCTAGGGGTTTTCTTTATTTTTCCTTTTTCGCCTATGGCATCGTCTAGTATCCCAGATTCTGCCTCGGGGCCTATCAGAGGGGTTTACCCGGAGTCCTGGGCTGGAATCGCCAATCGCTAGGCTCCCAATACGTTAAGCAATTTCCGAGATCGTCTCTTTTCTTTCCAGACATGCGTTGACTAATCTATGGACGGTCTTGTCTTGATATAACCTCAAAGCCGTTTGCGGGCCCTTACTTTTTCCTCTTTGTTTCTTTTTGGGCTCCGCTCTGCGTCTGGCCTGTCACCTTTTGAGATCCCCATGCTCTCGGTGGGGAGTTCGGTCTGCTCTGAGATGAACAACACATTGGGGAGTGATTTGTCCTCCCTTTGACACCTTTGTCCCCCTACTGCGTCACCCTCAAGTGTTCCCTATGAGGAGTCTTTTCAAGGCCATGGCGACCTTCATGAAGAAGTTCAAGAGGAAGCGCAGACTCTCGACTGAACTACACTCTCGTTGGGGCGATGTTTCTATCAGCTATCCCACTCAAGGATCCTGGAACCAGTGGAATCAACCGGCGGGATTTGTCGCCGATGCACCAAGGGCCTCACCAAGCCGTCATCGCGATGATGGGCAGCGATATACTCCAGCGGGCTCAATACGGCAACAGAGTCCCAGCTCTATGAATCGGCGATCCCGAAGCGCAGGCCCTCGAGAGACCCAGGTGGGATCTCAGCCGCCCTTTCCCACAGGGCATTTTGACGAAAACATCCGGCGTCGCGGAGGAGAAAGAGAGAACCGCGCATCGCCAAATCAAGGACTAGGAATTGGCGATCTCCGAAATGGACCAAGTGGACGCGTATCAAGTCGTCGCACTTCCAGTTTTTGCAGCGACGAAAGTATCGTCGATGATTCCTGCGACGAAGAGGACGAACAACGAGATACGTTAGGCGTTCCACGAGCGCGATTGAGCCCTCGGGATCCTCGAGACTACGAGAGTGATATGTCGCACACGCCACGCGAAACCGTTGATTACGATATCGCAGCGAAATCTCCACCCCTCTCTGTAACTTCGCGCATGCGCCGTTGCAGCTTCCAGAGCTGTGCGACGGACCCGATGACCTCTGCGTCTGGCGCGCCTAGCTCCCGACGAACCAGTTATACTGCTGCTTCCTCTGTCTCTGCTCCCTCTATGCCACCCTCTACTCCTCGATTTGCATACAACTCTGCGAACTATGGTCCTGCGAACTATACTCCCTTCCCGGAGAAGAGACATCCTCCCCGGGCGAAGCAGCAGGAACCTGAGACCACGCTTCGGCAGGAGATGGTCCCCTCTTACGATGAATTATATGGTTGAAATGTTATGAACAAGCTATGGGATGTAGATATCGTTCGTTGGTGGTAGGTTTGAATACTTTTAGTAATCGGTGTTTGGCAACACGCCAAATCGGAGTTGGCTCAAGTTTATTTAAGAGTAATTTTGCATTTCGGCGGTTTGCATGAATTTATTCATATTATTACTCTAGTTGTGTACAGAATGGGGAATAAATATGATCTCTAGACTGTCCACGTCTACTCAAATCCCTGCCTCATTAGTATGGGATGTTTGGCACTTAAGAAGCGGCATTTACTTTCTTTTCTTTTTTTCCCCGCGTACCTTCTCTCTTTGCTCTTTGTTTTCTCCCTTTACTTTTTTTTCGCCGATAGCCATTTCGAATAAGTTCAGCGAAAAGAGGGGAATCTGCGCCCGTGCATATGCAGAGTGTATCACAGTCACAGTCACCAATCAAGCGTCAAGCACCGTCACACTCGTCACGCCCCCGACGTATCGACTACAAGTAGGATGTGGCCCATCCCCAACTGCTCTTCGCCAAGGTGCAATCACCAACCAGCCTGTGTGCGGTGGTCTCTAAGCGCCGACCAACACTGGGAGGAAACGGAGCTGCATGATTCGACCACATCCTCGCCATTGCCTGTCCCAAGCATTAGCAGCTCTGCAGGTGCATCAGCAGTGCGGAACTTCCCTGCCCGTCAATTCAATTGCTCCACTTGGTCATCACATCCATACAGAGACCGCAAGAGCTGGCGCTCAGTGAAAAAAAGAAGCTTTCCCGCCCTGAGCAGTCTCGAGTCCCAAGTTACTGTTACCGTTTCTCATGCGAACGTGATCGCTCACCTACGGCGCTCTGCCTTTACTCTCCCCCGCCCACCTCTCTCTTTGGCGATCGCTGTAAGAACAGAAGCTGTCGCTCTGTTCGTTTCGATCCAGTATGCTTGGGCTCTGGGAAGGTAGTCCCCGGTCTTCCAGTATGCTGGCTATCCTTCTGGCTGCGGCTCCAGTGGTTTTGGGACTCAGAACTACAGCCGGTTCACCCTGTACGGATGTCTGTGGCACAATAACCAACACCACATCCTCTGAGATTTCATGCCTGGATCAGTCGTATAACACAACCTCCACCGGGAAGGATTTCGAGAAATGTATATCATGCCAGTTGGAAAGTGACTTCCACATTTCTGCCACTGGAGAATCGGATGTTGACTGGGGACTGTGTATGTCGTGCCACCTCCGAGAAGCGCAAATGTCCGATCTAGCGTCAGAACTAACAGATTGAACCAGATAATCTGCGATATGCCTTTTCAACTTGTGTCTTCGGATACCCAGACTCAATCTCCAACACCTCCTCACCATGCCCAGTCGCATGCGACGGTGTTCGGCCTGCTGTAAGAACCGACATTGACGATCCCAGCACGTCGAATCTGCACTCCTGGTGCGACGATGTTTCTTTCGCCGACAACGTCGTCAACACATGCGAGTTCTGCTACAATCTGACCACAACCCAAGTCTACATGGCAAACTGTATGTATCTCCAAGTCAGCAATCAAACCCCAAAGAACCGAAAAACCAACTAATCATCCAAACCAGTCCTCGAATCCATCCGCTACAACTGCCATTTCAAAACAGCCACCGGCAAAACCTTCGACATAGCCCCATCCCGAATCTTCACCCAGTCCCTCCTCCCCTCAAGTTTGTCCCTGACAACCCCAACCTCAGGCGGCTCAAACGTGAACCTAGGCGTGGTAATCGCCGTCCCGATCGTAGGATTCCTAATCATCCTAATCGCCCTAGCAACATGTTGCTTCTTCTTCATCCGGCATCGCCGCAAGAAGGCCCGCCGCACCCGCCAGTCACCCAGTATGTATAATCAGTGGAACGACCCGGCCCTCGCCGCCCAATATGGGGACCAGCAGCAGGGCTGGGCGAACGCTGGGTACGGATATGGGCCTGGGTCTGGCTTTGGATTTGTTGATAATGATGGTCGTGGGCAGGAGCTTGCGTATCAGGGTCAGCAGTCGAAGGGTGGGTTTTCGCAGGGTGTTTTCGAGCAGTCTGATGTGCAATATCAGCAGCAGGCTTATGAGCAGCATCAGATTTATCTGCAGCAGCAGCAGCAAGGTCATGTTCCTACTACTCATGTGCATGATCCTGATAAGAAGGTTCCGCAGCAGTGGGAGTGATGGGGATAGCTCGTCTGTTTCTGTTTCTGCGCTGCTGAATAGAAGATTCATTTGTTGTCTTCTTGCCTTCGGGTAAGAGGCCACCTAGGGACTTGTGTTGTGGGTGGAACATAATGAGATAGGATATCAGCTCACATCATTGTTGAAGGCGTTGTATTATGTGTTTCGCTTTGGGTCTTGTTTTTTTCATGGAGTTGTTCTGAGTTGTTCTGCGCCTACTGCACCGATATATCCCCGACAACATGAGTGTGTGTCGTCTGTGTGTCTTTGGCTTGAATGTATGTCGAATAGTCGAAAGTTGATAGTCAGTTGGACTCAATAGTCAATAGTCGAACGGACAAAAGTCCACAAGAAATCAAGCCAACCAAAGTTAAGACCCAAAGAAAGAACCAAAAAATTGTAAGAGAAAAGTACAAAACCCTTGTCTTGACACTATTCACAACAAAACCCCCCACAACAAAGGGCGCCAACCCCAATATAAGTACTGTACCCCCAACCGCCAGCAACAAACGCATACCGCCCAAATCCCAAAATAGCACCCAACCCGCCCAAGAAAACGCCCACACCCAAAACACAAACCTACACAACGCAGATATACGAGAAGATCGGCTAGGAAGACCTCTGGGCACCGCTGGACAGGAGTCAAACCCACCTGTCACAGGAGCGCATTGGTCCGCGGGCGTTCTGCAAGCGTTTCAGCACGCTCTGCCAAGGGTCCAGGAGTCCAATGAGGGGGTTGTCGATCTTGAGGTTATTTTTGGATTTGGGGGTTGTTTTTTGTGCTTATTTTTGGCGGGTTTGATATCGGTTTCGGCCGAAGGGGTGTGTTTGTAGCGCTTTGTTCGGGGTTTTGCTGGTCGTAGTAGTTGTGTGGTGGTAGGTGATGATGTACTTACTGTATGGCTATTTGCGCGGAGTACACCTGGACTGTTCGTTGTAGGAATCGCCGTGGGATTTATTAGTAACTACAGTCTTGAGGTCTCATTCCTGGCAAGGTGTATTAGTGCTTTCATTGTTGATAATGTGGAGAATAAGTGTGACTCTGAAAAGAGGTATCGTCTGTGGATTGCACACGGCTTGTCAAGCAATAAGATAACTCTTTGCGTCTGATCTGACACTGCAATCTCTTCGGAGGATCCATTGGAGGTATCACCGTCCCATCCTTCTTCTCCCCATCGTTGCCCATCAGGTGGCCTGGTGAGGTCAAACAAAGCCCACGCCTCTTTTCGCAGTTTGCTATGCAGGCTCTGATTTCCCTAAAGAGATCCTAGGCTCGACGCTATTAAATACCATACTAGATCCCACAGAAAATGAACAAGTCTGCTCGAGATAGAAAAGTCGGAGCAGCTTGAGTGAGTGGCAATTTGGAATGGTTTGAAGAGCTTCATACATAACGTTATATTAGAGACATACACGAAAGAGGTACATTAAAGAGACGTTTCAAAGGCATTTTGAGGATTGACATTACTATCCACAATGTACGAATCGTAGTCAGCCAGAAAATATAAAAAATAAATATATAGTGAAGTCCGTAGAAGATCTGCGGCTGGTGGATCTACAAGCTTCTCACCTATCCGCAACTCTCTTCCCCGACAATATCCTGCCACCCATCACCCACCATGTCTACCCTCACTCAAGAACAAATCAAAGTCCTCGAGCAAGCACGTCAGCGACTCGTACAGCTCACCCGCTCACTGGGCTCACTAATTACCAGCCTACACTCAAGTGACCCTCTTCCGCCATGGTAAGTCCCAGCACTCCATCTCGCCCACCGACCCAAAGACAAAGAACAAAACCCCCAATACAAACCCCCAAGACCGGCATACTAACAAGCTCCAGGTCCTCACTCCAATCCCAAGCAAGTATCATCTCAAACAACCTCCTCAGCGTCTCCGAACAACTTTCTGAGCAACGAGACCTCTTCACCTCACTAGTCGCCTATCCAAGCCCTGAATACCCAGGCCGCACACAAGCACCCACTCTCGAGCAACTCCTGCGCACAAAACTCGACCCCCGCGTCGAAGACTGGGTTGCGCGCGGCCGCGCCGCAGGCACGGAAGGCGGTCCGTCCCAAAGTACCATCCCGTCTCCGTCGCGCCTTGTCGAGGCTGAAAGTGCCGACCACAAACTCAGTGAGGCAGAGCTTACGCAGCTATGGGAGTGGGCGCCGCTTGAGGCGAACCAGGAAGCTAGGCGGAGGAATTGGGGTGGGAATTTCACTCTTGAGGAGCGGGAGAGTGGGATTCAGAATGTTGTCACTGGGTTGAGGAGGCAGCTAGAGGATGATTTGGCTTCTGAGGAGGAGGAGAGTGAAGGGGAAGAGGAGGAGGAGATGGATGTTGTTGGTGTTCATCGGAAGTCTATTGGTGGGGGGTTGGAGTTTGATATTGCTGTGAGGCAGCCGCATCCTGTGCAGCCTTTTGTGCCGCTGGATGATATTCTGAAGTATATGACTACTGGGCGCATGCAGTAGCTTCTTTGGTCTATCGGGCATTGGGGGTAGTGCTATCTACGAGACGGCGCATACGGGGTTGCACTCCTGGTTCTACTTGAGCTCCATCTTGATGAATACGACATGACGTGGCTGCCCTGGCCAGTGAAATGACAACAGAAAGCGTTATTAAAGATATAACCTAACCGAAAAAATAGAAAGGGTCCGAGAAGAAGCTATTCTCTAGCCCCGTCGGCGGGTGGTGGGGGTCTTTGCGCCTCCCTTGGGCGACGCTCCAGTGCTCTTGGCTGACGACACCTTTTCGGCGACCTTTGCACGGGAAGCCTTCTGCTTAGGCGCCGGAGCATTCCAGTACCAGATCATTTGTGTGGCGAGGATCACATTGAGGGAGAAGCCAGCGATGAATCCGTAGAGGATGAGCTTGTCATCGACTTCTTGGAGGGTAGTGAAGATGCGAGAGAGAGATCCGGCGAGGTAGTTAAAGACCTAGAAGAGACAATAACTATTAGTATACGGCGAGAAAGTGCATACTGCGCAGGCATAGACTTACCGCGAATGCGCTCAGCTGTCCGGTTCCTCCTTCGCGCCAGATGGTATAGATCTGGGGTGCCTTGCTAGCAACACCTAAGGCACCTGCACCAGCCTGCAGGTAGGCCATGGTCTGCGCATCCACAAGGGTCTGATCGAAGAGCAGAGCGTACACGCTAGCAGCGACAACAGCCACGAAAGCTGCAGCCGCCGCAGAGCGTCCAGCATAGTTTAGAACCAAAACACCAACAGCGATATCCTGAACGGCAATGAGAGCAGTCTCGCCATATGTGCTGAATGGGAACTGGTTGCGCACGCCGTAGGAGAGGGTGATGAGCAGGCTGGCAGTTTCAAGGGCGTATGAAACGAACGAGACACCGGCCGAGGAACGGGAGCTGATCAGCTTGAGGATCTGCGGAATCTTGACAACTGCACTGGCACCAACGATAGCCAGACCGAGGGCCTTGGAAATGGCCAGCGACGTGCAGGCAGGGTCCTTGGTGACATCGAGGTCGAGGAGGAGCGCGCTGTGGCAGGGCTTTCCGATCAAGGACACGACGGCATCGTGAACAGGTTCAGGGATCGCGGAGACAATAGGCTCCAGGTAGGGCTGCAGGGGAGCAATCACGGAATTCTGAAGAACGTCCATAATGGTATCGTTGTCTAAAGAAATAGAGAGGATCATGCCACAGAACAATTGTTGACATTCACGGATGTGGCCCGTGCACCGGGGAAATTCAACTTCTCTCGTCCACTTTTCTTCCTTCTGCACCGACACGCCATGATCCCTCTGCGGCCCTCCCTGTTGAGGCCTCGAGAGGCGCTTGTATGCTCGCAATGTCTGGTTCGGTCCCGTACTTCACAGCCCTCCACCATTCGGGGGTTCCTATCGTCGTCGAAACGACGGACAGGCATCGCGGATGACCAGTCTCCTTCCGCATTTCACAAAACATATTTCTCGGCCAATCGATTATTTGATGGATCAAGCAACAGAGGAGGACTGCTATCTTCACTTGCATCAAATAATGCCAATGCCAAATCGACTTCCGATTCGCCCAGCGGTGCTTCCGCAAGTCCGGCCGATGCGTCTGAAACAGCTTCGTCAGGGACAATCGCGACAGCAGCAATCTCAGAAGAACTACCACATCGGCGGAGGAAGCGTTTGAAGGAGGAAAGCAAAGAGCCGGGGCAACCTGAACCCACAATTCCTCTGGATGCCTCGGCGCAACTGTCGAACTTCTCGTCCGCGCTCCCCACCACCTCCCTCCGCCGCAAACTGGCTGCATATCTCGCCCTGACAAAACCGCGACTGTCGTTCCTGATCGTCCTCACCACCACTTCTGCATACGGAATGTACCCGATTTCGTCTTTGCTCACACTCGACCCGGCCATGACTCCACTCCCTACACTTTCGACCTCAACTCTGACCCTGATATACCTTACGGCGGGCACGTTTCTGTCATGTTGCAGCGCGAACACACTGAACATGATGTTCGAACCGAAATACGATGCGCTCATGTCCCGCACTCGCAACCGTCCGTTGGTTCGTGGCCTCGTCTCCAACCGGGGAGCTCTGTTGTTCGCCGTCGGCACTGCCCTTACGGGTCTCTCTCTCCTTTATATCGGTACCAACCCGACGACCACCGCCCTATCTGCCGCGAACATTTTCCTCTATGCATTTGTCTACACGCCATTGAAGCGGATCCATGTGGTGAACACTTGGGTTGGCGCGATTGTTGGCGGTATCCCACCGCTGATGGGCTGGATCGCTGCGGCAGGCCTGACTGCCACAATTGGCCATGACACCTGGCGCGACATGCTTTTCAGCGAAGAAAGCATTGGCGGGTGGCTGCTCGGTGGAATCTTGTTCGCCTGGCAATTCCCCCACTTCAACGCTCTATCTCATATCATCCGTGACGAGTACAAGGCCGCCGGCTATCGGATGATGGCCTGGGTGAACCCTGCACGTAATGCCAGAGTCGCTCTGCGCTACTCCCTCCTGATGTTCCCTATTTCCATTGGCCTCTGGTGGTACGATGTCGTCGGCCCCGGGTTTTTGGTGAGCAGCACCGTCGCCAACGGCTGGCTGGTCCGCGAGGCGTACCGTTTCTGGCAACACCAGGGTGCTAATGGCACCGCTCGTGGACTCTTCTGGGCCAGTATCTGGCAGCTGCCTGCTCTCCTCGTCGGCGGCCTGGTAACCAAGAAGGGTCTCTGGGACGGCGTCTGGAGGAATATATTTGGGCATCCTGACGAGGATGATGAGGAATATATTTACTATGAGGACGAGGAGGAACTTGAAGGTACTGCCTCTGAAGGTAGAGAATCGGCGCCTCGTCTGTCATCGAAACAGACAAATACCAGTACTTTATCTACGGTATGAGAGACTTGGGATTTTCACTCTCTTCTGGGGATCCATTCCACTCTCCTTTCTTAGCACATTGAGATGCTTCTTTTTTTTCTCTCAAACTATATCTTGCTTCTCCGGTTTGTCTTATACAGCGGTTTGGTGTGGCGTTTTCTATTTTTGTATAACACCGGTCTCACGTGGAACCCAGTTCCAGATTATATCGTTCCTGTTCCTTTCTTACACTGTACTTTCATGATACAATCTACAACGTCCAACATTCTCCAGCATCTTATGCGCCAACTCGGTCCACACGAAGTCAATTCTTCCCCGATATACGAAACAAATTCTTGGAGAAGTACATATTGACACTTATTCGCAAATTAAACAACAGGAAGAATGCGCCAAAATTGATCCTCTCCCAATCCCTCCCCCTCAGTCCTTCACACAACCAAACAGACCACAGACCACAGAAATCTACCTAAGAGGAAGTGGAGAGACCAGCAGCCTTGATCAAGAACTGCGCAGCCTCCTTGGCATCACTGCCATAGCTCAAGTGAGCCAGGACGTTGGCACCGTTCAAGCAGACCGGGTCACCAGTGGCGCAGTACTCCTTAACCTTGCTGCTGTCAAGCTTACCAACAGCCTGAGCCTTGAACGGGTCACCGAAGAGAACAGCACCTGAGACCTGGTCAGCAGAGAGGCTGTTGGCAGCATTGTGTACGACCATGGAACCCTGCGAGTATCCACCCAGAACGACCTTAGTCTTGGGGCACTGGGAGAGAGCCTGCTTGACGAGCTTGGCCATAACGGGACCACCGTTCGCGCCTAGAGAGACGTTGCTCTGAAAGGAAAAGGTAAGTTATACGTTCCCAAGAAAAAAGAATGGAAAAGAAAATGGGGAGAAGATGGATTGATCATACCCCAGCAGTAGCCGCATAAGTCACACCCTGGACGGAGACCTTGTCACCGGTCAAAGACTTCAACTGGGTAGCGACGGGGGGTCCAACGACGGAGCCCATGTTGCCCATCTCATCACTGCCACGGGCGAAAATGAAAGTCAACTCCTTGCAGCCGGCGTTGTCGGTGACATCGTTTGAGGTGATGGAACCGGAGCCTAGTAGACTCTCACGTTTAGCCTTGAGACTGGAAATACCGGAACCACTGGGGATATTACTAAGGCCAGGGATGCTCAATCCGCTGCTGCCAGAGCTGCCACCAATAGAGGGAATGAGGGAGGTGAGGGCGTCGAGACCGCTGTTTGTGCCGGAGCTGCCGCCGAGGCCGCTGGTCAGGGAGGAGAGGTCGAACTGGCGCCTCTCTGCCTCCTTGGCATCGCGGCGGGCCTTGAAACCGAGGCCACTGGAGCCGCTGGAGCTCATAGAAGGAATGAGGGACTCGAGGGCGCCGAGACCACCACTGCTACCGGAGCTACCACCCATAGAGGGGATGAGAGACTCGAGGGCGCCGAGACCACCGCTGGTACCGGAGCTACCACCCATAGAAGGGATGAGAGACTCGAGGGAGCCAAGACCTCCGCTACTGGAGCTGCCACCAATGGAAGGGATCAGAGACTCCAGAGAGCTGAGGCCACCGCTGGTACCAGTGCTGCCACCAAGACCGCTGGTCAGGGAGGAAAGGTCAAACTGACGCTTCTCGATGTCACGGCCAGTCTTGAAGCTTGGAATACCGGCACCGCTAGGCAAGGCGGTAGGAGCGGGCAAGCTGGGAGTGCCGGAGGACTCAGCACCAGAGCCTCCAAGACCAGGCAGGTCACTGAAGCTAGGAAGGCTCGGGGTGCCAGTGGAAGAACCACCGGAACCTCCGAGGCCAGGGAGGTCACCGAGGCCGGGGAAGCCAGAGCCAGAGCCGGTGGAAGAGCCACTGGACTCACCTCCCAGACCGGGGAAGAGGGAAGCCAGAGCGCCGAGACCACTTTCAGTTCCAGATCCACTGGAGCCGAAACCGGGGAATTGGCGGTTCTCGATCGTTTGAGTGGGAGCGCTCAAGGCTGCGCCGGCGAGGGCGAGAACGACTGTGTTTCTCATATTGAAAAGAATGAAGTAAAAAGGGCAACTAACGAACGAGAGAGACCAGCTCTGCGCTTTACAAGGAACAAACGAAGGAATGGAGGGACTGAGGAGGGATGGTTCAGTGATTTGTCTGGAGGCGACAAGACGACTGCCTTTATATTCTTCAACAATCACATCGTCAATGCCGAAATCACAACTGCCGAATCTCCATTGACCGAGGTTGAACTGGATTCCATTTTGCGATGCAGTGATAGTCCGGAGAATGTCTACATCGAGTAACTAGTAATCCTCATGAAACAAAACGCCTTGCCCCGTTTCATCCTGGGATCCTGGTACCCGTGGCTGGAATTCAACTTCGGGGTAGATAGATCCTAAAGTTGGGGCACAAACGACTCGTAAATAGGTTCTTTTACGTACATGTATGTGAACACTGGTCTTCACTAGACCTTGAAGAGGAAGTCTCCCCCGTTAGCTCAAGTCTTAAAGAATAGCCTGATCCTAGTGATCATCAAACACGACAGATCAATTCTTAGATAGATGAGCCGACTGGGAGGTCCTGCGGGTACAGGGCACAAACTGAAACAGCCATACAATTTACTTCATCGAGGCCGAGTTTTGGTAGGTGAAGGCATCCGATGGATAGTTCTCAAAAATGAGACGTTCCTACCCGCATCGGGCAATTTGACCGTTGGCCCTAAAAAGAGCCACACGCTAGACAAGCCACAACGCCCACCGGACCACAAATAAAGGATCCGGGTAGCCATGTTCAGGCGTGGGCCCCTGTTCCCGTTTCTGTTAGATGCATAATTAGCCTTTGATATACTTCGGGCCCGTTTCAGGTCCAATTCTAGCCTGACGTGTTGGATGTATCGATTTTAGCCGGCCGGGCCGGGGTCCCTCAGGGCTTGGTGGTATGATATCAGATCTTTACATGGGTTGAGACGGATATAGTGAGATGAGTATTATGTCGGGATTTCTCAAGCTAATGGCTCGTAGAATGGTGGGTATAGTACACGGGTATAGTACAAAAATTGGTACATGTAGTTCTCGTTGAGAACAGGAATATGCATGCCCATGCATCGGATGTAAGCACAATTCAGCGTGCTGATCTACTTCCTTAATTTCAGGTGGTAAGTCTCCAATGCTTGCTCGGTCATGGGACTCGGCGCCCCGACCATAGCGTCGTCGCCTCCTCTTCCGGTTTTAGGGAAAGCAATCACATCCCGCACAGATTCTTTGCCTAGCATGACAGCAACAAGTCTGTCAAAGCCCAATGCCAGACCCGCATGCGGCGGACATCCAGAGCGCAGAGCATCGAGCAGATGCGAGAAGTCATCCAACCGCTCAGCTGGCATTTTCAAGATATCACGGAAGATGAATTCCTGGACCGCTGCATCGTGGATACGGCGACTACCGCCGCCCAGCTCGACTCCGTTCACGACTAGGTCGTAGTGGTCGGCCACGGCCTGGGTAGGGTCTGTGAGGAGGAGGTCGACGTCAGCGGGGGTCTTGGGTGCGGTGAAGGGGTGGTGCGTTGAGGAGATGCCTGCTGCGCCGCCCTGGCCTGGCTCTGAGTCCGAGGAGGGGGAGAAGAGAGGGAAGTCGACGACCCAGAGGAAGTCGAATCCTGTAGGGGCGGGCTTGAAGCCCGTCGAAATGCTTGAAGCGTGTAGTGCACGGCGTAGGTCACCGATAGGAGTCGAGCCGCCAGAGAAGGGGGCACGAGGTCGTGCTTGAAGGATGATCAAGTCACCGTGATCGGGGTACAACAGTTCTTCGACATGCTCAGCGGCCTGGAAGCCAAAGGGCTGTAGTCCGCAGAGAGGCTGCTTGCCGTTGTAGATGAAGACACCCGGGCCACCGTCGGGGTTGTTGTTGAATGGTGCACCAGCAGGCGAGTCGAGGAATTGAGTGATGAATTTATGGGTTTCGGCGGGATCGTTTTCGTTTCCTTCAACCTTGAAAGCCTCCACAATGGGATCCTCCAAATCAGAAATCTTGCCGATCAAATCCACGGGCAAAAGTTGATCGAGTCGAATAATTTCCATGCCGTATCTGGTATCTGGCTTGTCAGAGCCGTACTTAGCCATGACTTCCTGATATGGGACCTTTCGGAATGGGCCCTGCGGGGCGGGGTCTTTCATCAACGATGACCAAAGTCGACGAATGACTCCCTCGATTGTACGCATCACATCATCTCCGGTAGCAAAGGACATCTCCATATCAAGCTGAGTAAATTCTGGCTGGCGATCGGCCCTTAGATCCTCATCACGGAAGCAGCGCGCAAACTGATAATACCGCGGCAAGCCACTAGCCATAAGAATCTGCTTATACTGCTGCGGACTCTGAGGCAAAGCATAAGCCAATCCCTCACGGCGAGTAGGAACAATAAATTCACGCGCACCCTCAGGGGTAGATTTGAACAAGAGCGGTGTCTCAATTTCAAAAAACGGCGGAGACTGCTCCTCCAGCTCTTTCTTGCAGAGGTTATGAGCGCGGGCCCGGAATCGCAATGCCTCACGTAGCTCTGTATCCGAGCGCAGCTGTAGGTATCGCTGCTCAGGCGGGAACACTGTTTCGGGTGTCATAATTGTCTCCTTGGGGAAGTCATTCAGAAGGTGAATCTCCTCCAATGCGAGCTCCCATGAATCCTCGACGGGCTTATCGGCTGATTCCGAGGCTTTGGCTTTCTTCTTTTGCACAGTGCCGCGCACAGCTACGGGGCTGTTTGCATTGAGTGCTTTGAGCTTCTCGAAGGCATTGTTCTTGGCGAATGCGACGACTTGCAGGCTGTGTTGTAGAGTTGGATCGGCCAGGCGCACGAACGACAGTTTCTTGGAAAGATCAGAGCGCTGGCCAAGATATCCGTGTAGCACAACTTCGGTGTTTGGCTCGGCCTGTGCGAAAAATGTCTCGAAGTCATGAGTCGCCGGAGGGAAGTCGACTGTAAGGAATGATATACATTAGTCAAGGTTCAAAGTTGAGGACAGCGGACATTAGAAGGAAGCTCCAACATACCAGCCCGCTTATAAGCTTCTAAGAAAGCTGGAAGCTCTTTAGGAGGCTCCTGCTGCAGGCAAGCTCGAGCATGGAAATACCGCGGCGCATGAAGCGGCCGATGGCATTGTCTCGGCAGTGCAGCAGCACGACCACGAAGGATATTCGAGATCTCAATATAACTGGACCTCAAACGCAAAGAGCGCATCGGCAGCACACCGATTGGCATATTGCAACGCTAAAACAAAGACAAAGCACAGTAGAAAACAAGAGAGTCAGATCTGATCAAACCACAAAAACCGGCAGAACAGCTCCCCGCCCTGGGAGCGGACTAGCGCGGGCAGAAATAAAACCCGCGCGATTTTCTCTTTTTCTTTCTTTTCTTCATCCTTCCAAGTTTTATACTTGTGAGTCCTCCTGTTCCTCTTTAATTACTTTATTTGCATTTACTGACTGTTATTCCAGAATGATGAAAGCCTAGTGTGTTATATATGAGACAGTCTCTTCCCTCTGAGACGTGCGGCTCTCTTTCTTCGGAGAGCTTAAGGGCTGTACGACTCGAGGGGTGGGTTTGTGATATATGCGTTCGGCATACCAACCTTGTTTACATGACGGACGCGATGAAGGCATCTCTGATCCTTTTTACAAACTTGAAGGTGTTACCACGGCGTTGAGCTGTGGTTGAGGCTGGTCCTCGTTGGAAGGGAATGGATACTGGATTGGCTTTGGAGACATTGCTATATGACAGTCGTCCTCTCTTCTGGCTTTGATATTTTATCTAGCTGGGCATGGATCATGTGTCCCTCGCGCCATGTTCGAGTGCTTTGAACGGTCGTCATCACATGTAGTTTTGAAGCACCAAGTAATAACATGCGTGCATGGCAACAGGGGCTAATTCATGACTACATGAGAGGATACTGTTCAAAGTTCTCACAATAAAAAATCAACTCGCATTTGCATATATCAGTCTTCCAATCTGATGCATCTAAAACTGTACAAACTTGGTAACCACTTTTTCCTTCCAATCTCACCACATTCACATCACGAACCCCAATCACTCAAAAATCATCTTCTCCAAAACTTCCTTCTCCCCACTATTCTCAACAAGATTCCTAAAAACGCCCCCTTCAATCCCCATAAGATCCCTAGGCGTCCCAAACTCCGCCGCCTTCCCAGCATCCATAACAAGAATCCGATCAAAATCAGCAATAGTGCTCAACCGATGCGCAATAACCAGCAGAGTGGTAGCGTTGCGCCCAAACTCAGCCCGAATAGACGTCTGAATCAACGCGTCAGTCTCCATATCCACAGCCGACGTCGCCTCATCCAGAACCATAATCTTCGGCCTGGATACGATGGCACGGGCTAGACAAAGGAGTTGGCGTTGGCCTTGTGAGAGGTTCAATCCTCCTTCAGAGATCGTCGCTGATAGAGATGTGAACGCGTTCGCATTCGTCTTCTGTGTCTGTGCAGGCTCGGGTGTCGTAGCACCCGTAACACTAGGTTGACGGGGTGAGGCAGTCCGTGACGTGAGTGTTAACTCGTCATCGTCAGCTTCGGAAATGAGATGCACGCGCGCTAGTGCATCGTACAGTTCTGTATCACTGTATTCGCCGAACGGATCCAGGTTCGATCGGACAGTGCCAGAGAAGAGGACCGGGTCTTGTGGAATGATAGCAAGGCGACTGCGGAGATCGTGCAGTTTAATCTTGGATACGTCCAATCCGTCAATGATGATTTCACCGGATCTCGCCTCCAGGAAGCGGAATAGTGCGAGCGTTAATGATGATTTGCCGGCGCCTGTGCGTCCAACCACGCCTACGCGCTGGTTCTTTTCAACTGCGAAGCTTAGTCCGTTCAGCACGGGTGGGAGGTCTGGTGCGTAGCCCACGACCAGATCGTTGACTTCTAGTCGGCCTTCTGTTGGCCAAGCGGCTGGTGCGTCTGCGCCTCCCTGGTTTTCGATTTCGATGTTGGAGTATTCGATGACGCGCTCTGTGGCGTTCATGTTTAGCTCAAGGTTGGCGTATTGGCGGAGGGCCATTGCGATTGCGGAGTTATACTGCAGTGCGAAGCTCAGAGCGAAACCAGCTAGGGACGCAGTGATACCGGGGACGTAGACGATGAGAGCGGCAGTAAGTGTCGAGAAGATTGCACCGACGACGTTCATGCGGAAGCCTAGCCAGCGGTTGAAGAGCCAGAGGTTCCACCAAGCTTGGGCATGGCGGTTGATCTTGCTGTACATGATTTCGATGTATGTGTCCGGTTTGCTGAAGGCGCGGATTGTGATCAGACCCGCGAGACTCGAGCCGAATTGTTCAAAGACGGGGCTCTTGGCTGTGCTTTCTAGTCTTTTGATCTGGCGCGCGCCTGCTAGGTAGGTCAGGGATAGCTTTAGGCATATCAGTAGGAGGACCGCGGCGAATACTATCACCACTGGTGATACGAGCATTCCTGCTATCATAATTCCCAGGACCTCCAGGATCTTGCCGACAAAGAAGCCGATGTCGTAGCCGATTCGGGAGTCGAGCGAGTGGAAATCTGCTGTGAAGCGATTGAGGATTCGTCCTAGTGGGACTGTGTCGAGCCATCGGAGTGGTGCGCGGAGGACGGCGAAGATTAGGCCGTTGAATAGGTTTCTTGAGGCTTGCACTGCTGCGCGGAGAACGAAATAGTATCGGACTGATCCGGCGATGCATGCAATGACGGAGAGTGCAACGTAGATTCCGAGATACATGGCAAGGCTGTCGTCCTGTGGGGGTGGTGTCGGCTGCATGGTGTGCTGTAGTAGTACTTGGTACTGCTCAGGGTGGGCTTGAGTACTGCTCGACGATGATCTTGTCCAGATATTGATCCACCAAGCCTGAAAAAATGTTAGTATAACTTACACACGGGGTAAAAGATAGACTCTTTGACAGCCTTTGGGGATGTTCACTTACTCGTCCAACCATGAGGGCCGCAAATATCAAAAAGACAGACACAGTCATGATCCAGTATGCCACCGAGCCACCCATACCCAAGAAAGCACCATAAATCGCAAGTCGCACAGAGCCAATCTCGCGCTTCTCATCCTCGACAAACTTTTTCGGTGCAGAAGCGTTCTCTGGTGCATTCCCATTTCCATTGGAAGCATGGCCATTAGTATGACCATTAGCAGCCGCACTCGGCCGTCTATGAGAAGTATTAGACATAACCTTCTGTAGGTTTGTCTCCTCATCATTCAAGAAATCATGACTTTCATCATCAACCAAAGCATTATCTGCCTCTTCGGCAGCACGCTCCTCACGAAGGATATCCTCCAGATGATGCGATTCTTTGAGATCATCAATGGTACCTGCGTACTTGATGCGTCCATTCTCCAACAGAACAGAGTAATCCGTGAGAGGAAGACAAAGCGCAACATGGTGAGTAACCAGGACGCGGGTTCGACCCTGTCCAAGCTCACCAGTGAGTGCATGCTCGTAGACGTGACGGCCAGTGTGTGCATCCAAAGCACTGAAGATATCATCCATGATTAGGATCCCAGCTCGGGAGTACAATGCCCGAGCAAAGGAAATACGCCAGCGCTGACCACCACTCAAGTTCACACCATTGGCACCGATATCAGTCAGGTCACCATCAGGCAGCATTTCGAAGTCTTTCTCCAGAGCACAAGCGAAGATGACCTTTTTGTAGCGTTCTGCATCGTCAGGTAATCCATACAACACATTCTCCTTGATTGTTGCATTTTCAATCCATGGGATCTGCGCAACATATGCAATAGCCGAGTCGATGATCCAGTTGGCCTTTGTTGCGAGACGGTCGTAGCGCTCCCTGATGGGTGGTGGAACAGGTGCTTTGACCGTTCCACCGACCACATCACATTCACCGAGAATAGATGAGAGAAGCAGACTCTTTCCTGAGCCTGTGCGACCAGATACCACGCTCAGACTTTTTGTCGGGAATTTCAAGTTCATATCGCGGAGGACGAACCTATCTTCGTTATCCTGTGCATCTGCCTCGGCAGGCCATGCAACAGAGGCATTTTCGAAGGCGATATACTCCGCAGGAACGGTGTTGACAATTTTCTCCGAGGTAGCCATGAACTTATCGATTCGATCGGCGCTGACCTTGGCCTCAAGACCAACAGACGTAAGCTCAGGTAGAACAGCCAGTGCCATCTCCAGCGAACTGAAAACGGACATGGCTGTAAAAGCCACAGAGGCTGTCAACCCGCCATGGATCATGGCATATGTAGCCAAGGAGACGGCAGACAGCCCGACAGGACCCAGAATCCAGATCGAAATCAGGCCAATATCGGCTAAGAACGCAGCCCATAATGCGCCCAGCTCTGTCTCTCGCGTCTCTTGTACCCGTGTCTGCCATTGTTCTTCCAATGCAGAGAACTTGATCTGCCGAATTCCTTGCAGCACCTCTGTGACGATAGCCAGCTTTTGGTCGCGGAACTTCATCAATCGATCTTGGGCATTCGAGTATTTTCTAGCGGCGTAGATGTTCAACGGCGTAACAAGGGCGGATATAGCAAGACCGGCAAAGGTGCTTCGCCAGCCGAGAATTTGAACAAGGAATCCGCAACCGATGATAATCTTAATGATCGCGAGGGGAATGATATAGTTGAAAGCAGCGAAGTCGGAGATTCGTCGCGCGTCCACAGCCGCAAGGTTGATAATACTCTGCCGGCTCTTCTTGAGCGCCTCTTCTGCATCTTCCTCGGCTTCCTGCTCAGCCTCTGCTCCAGTGGTTGGAGTATCAGACCCATTCTTCGCACTGGATTTCTTTGTATGCTTCGCATCTTTCCGACGCATAGCCTTGGCAAAGATAACCGCAGACAACTCGGCATAAATCGGCACACCAATTCGAGAATAAATAACCCAAAACAACCAAGCCTCAACACTGGACGAAATAAACATCAATCCGCCCAGCGCCAACACCCACAGATACGACGCCCCAGCATTCCAATACGGAGTATCGCGCAATTCAAGCGTCTTAAGAATCTGAAACAAAGCCACCTGGGGACCGAAGCTCAAAAAGCAAGACGTAAGAGTAAGAATCATCTGCACAGTCAACGCACCAGCATGCGCAAAGATGATCCCTTTCCATATCTTGCGATCCTTCCTGGCCTTCTCGAATTTCTCTTTTAGAAAGCCTGCGCGCTTCGACGCAGGCAGTTTAGGGATATCATCGAGATTGAGGGTACTTTTCTGCGCGGCATCGTCTAGTAAGCCTGCAGCCCAGCTAAACGAGAACCGATTCAGCACGGAAACTGAATATTCTTGGTCGACCACTTTGTCTTCGTGGTGTACATCCGGACGGCGGGGTATCAACACGCAGAATAATGCGCGCAGAGATGCGCAGGCGATCTGTGATAATTGGAGGGCGATCCAGATCCGGTCGTAGGGAATTACCCGGCGTGCATAGATGGTCAGACCTAGTTCAACGCATGGAGCGGCGATTGCAATGATACTTCCGCCAAAGGCGAAACCACCGAGGACGTAGCGGTACGTCGGTCGGGGTTCAGTGAAGAAGGCGATAGATTGGATAGCGAGGAAAGTCTAGAGTATAATAACTTAGCGTGTTCCGTTTCAAACTAGAGTTTTGGTGATTTTTCTTGTTTCTGGGCCACTCACCCACACGCCGAACTGCAACCATTCCAGCAAGATATAATCCTCAACGTTGCCCATCAATGTCGTAAGAACAGCCAACGCTAACGTGATTAGGAACCCGGCAGCGGAGAATACCGCAATGGTAATTCTCTGCCATCTATCCGAAAACGCTTGGAGAGATTCCTCGGTTGCCTCGCCGTCTTCGTCGCGGTATTCATCCTTGGCTAGCAAGATGGGTTCGTAGTTGCGACTGTTGCCCGCGATGCGAGTTACGATACTTCGGATGGCTGGTATGCTATCCAGCGCGACTAGCGACAAGGCTAGAATACTTGTCGCTGTGGAAGTTACCGTGTAGGGGGCCATGATTCATGTCGTCCCTGGCGGGGAGATTCACGAAAGAAAGAAAAAAAAAAAGGCGAGCGAAAAACATTATACAAGTAGCGTGTCTTATCTAGGTACACTTGGAGTTAGCGCCAGCCATGGAGGTAAGGTGACAGTGAGCGGGGAAGCTTAGACCGCAACTTGGTGACTCAGACACGTTGTATACCTATATTATAGGTAGAAATACGTATGAGGGCATAGTCTAGACGGGTTTGACTCACAATGACTGCATGCATGAAGCACAAGAGACCTATCGGCTGCTAAGCATCGGGGACCACATTGGGAATACTCCACTAGTGGATCAAGGAGTCACAGATAAGTACGAAGTGCATATCTATGTACAGACGCTCTCTCTTTTCGAGTCTTGAACTCTATTTTGCATCAGGCTTTACCCATTATGGTTAGCCTACCCCTGACCTTTGTACTTGGCTGTATCTGAGTACCGTCATAATTAGTGGCATAAAAATTGCTCTTGTATTATGGTTGTATGGCCCGTCCGCTGTCTAGAATAACTTCCTTGCAAACAAGCGAAACACACCTTGCGGTGGATTTCGAAACTAAGAACACTATCATAACGCCGCTAATTCTAATATGGATCAAAATTGCTTCGAATACGGGCTGAGAAACAACGCGCGAATGTCTGCCAGTAAACTATTTTCGAATTATACTGTGTGGTCAAGCCCTGTGTAAATTTTCCCTCGCTATATAGATGCTATCACAGTGCCTGAAGTCTCTCAAAACTCTGTAGGCATTGAAGAACAATGCCAGATAGAGCATAGAGCACCAAGTAGATCTATCCATGGTTGGTCACATTATTTTACCAGCAATTCTGCTTACGGCCTGAAAGTATGATCAGCATGCCTCCAAATCTTCTCATTAGACGATCGTTAGACGAAGGGCTACATTGGCTGGAGGCTGCACCTAGCTCAAGGAAGCCAGAACGATGTAAAGATAAAGCACAGTAATTTCCATAATAAATAGTGGACCGCCTAAGGTTCTGTTGTGCGCCTCATCCTCGACTGGTTGATAGCTACTTTCCTACTAACAACATTCTGGGCTTGAAAAGCACTTTTTAGGTCAATGGAACGCAATTGAAAACATCAATAAAGGTATTACAGGTCAGAAAGGATCTTCACCTGGGCCAGGTTGCTTGCCATTTTCAAATACACAGTCCACGTGATTGGGGAGATCAATGGAATTCTATTTCATATATTAGCCAGAGTGAACGTAGGAATGAAGAGCGCAAGGGGGAGTTTACAATGTTTGGCTTCGGACAAAATACATATCCCCTATCACATGAAGAAGGCTTGCAGCCTGGAAAGCCGGTGTTAGTCACTTATGTTTTCGCATCTGCCGTGTACCTTGCCTTTCATGTCTACACAATTCACAGCTCCAGTAACAAACAGTGTAGTTCCCGACTGGCCAGCAGCCGTGAAATCACAACAAAAGCATGGTCCGACCGCAGTAACAACATTAGTCACTGCAAATAGACCAAGACCAATCGTAAGGCGCATTTTAGGTACTAGATGATATAAAGTATTCCGAGATTAAAATTGCTCTGGTTGTGTTATGAAGAATAGAAAATTGAGACTGCAAATTTCAGTGGATTATATAGTTGATTTAACAATTTCTAGGTCATCTGCCGGCACGTAAGTCTAGACTAGCTTTAGACTCTCCTTCGCCGATCCTTTAAAATTGAGTTTGTCCGCAACTGTCGCCCACAAGTGATAATATAGTTCTGGACTATTGGTTCCGGTGGGCGACTGACAGCTATACGTGGATAGATTATTGAGTATTATGTCGAGCAGTAGTAGTGGCAAAGCTTCCTCCGCTTAGAGATACCTAGATTGCGACCTATGACTTACTTAGACTGCGACATCGCCCATCCACGGGCCTTAAGGTAAGGGCCCATGAAGGCTCATGCCCATAATTATGCACAAGTAATGTAAGAATTACCCTTTCATATGGAGCTAAGCACGGCGGATGAGGGCGAAGAGAAGGAGAGGGATAGGTCATATGGACCATCCCTAACAAAACCTAGTAGTAAGGAGCAAGCACGGTGTCTAGGAAAGTGATTTTAGCTCGTTGCTTAAACGAAAGGAATTTGGAACGGCTGTTATAGATTCAGTGATGTAATCTCTAACCAAATTATAACACATTATACGAGATAAGAACCATTTAGACGTTTAACAAAACACTGGTGGGGTCGAACTCCATATTCAGAGTTCTAGAAAGAGGCTTAAAAGCGCAAAATGCTCTTATCATAACTATGACCTAATTGCAAGCAATGATGGTTGTTGGTAGGAGTCTAAAGGATCTACTTCGCAGGTCGCATTCAATAGTTTTAAAGGTTTTCTTTCCTTGGAGATGGATAGCTCGTAAGCCAAAATATTCTCAACCTTAAAAGGCTTTTGCCCCATCATTGCACAACTTGGTTCAGCTCGAACTTCTAAACTCAAAGTGACGTTGAAACACCATCCACGAGCTGAATTTATCAATTCGTATTGTTCTGGACCCACCAGGAACCACCGATAGCCAATCAGTCCTAGGGACTACGAATATCAGGTCACGTGCACCATCTAATAGCCAGAGTCCCCGACACCTTTGGGACCTTGGGGAACGAGAAACCACGGTCATGCTTAGGGAGCAAGAGTAATATTAGCTCTAATATAGACAAGTATGTACAAGACCAGTTTCACCACCTTACACTCTGTGATTGATTTAGGGCCCCACTGCTCAGATGCTAGCTAGCTGGGAGAGTAAGTGTAGATTAGTAGGCCCTCACATCACATTCAGAAGGTATCATATCCCAGACACATATAGCCAGTAAGAAGGTTTGGTGAGAATGTTGACTGCTAGAGATATGTCTATCTCTGATTTGAATTTGGTTGAATTCATTTTCCACATAGTCGTGGGTAGTCGGATTAAGCCTGAGAAACCTCTTAGATTTCCGGTCATTCTCTCTTGGCTAGACCTTCTCACTGTCGACAAATAATACGATGCTTACATTAGCACCCTTCTATGACAATTCCGTTATACGGACCTTCTTCGTCCGATATGTATAGATAGAACTACTCCCAGGTGATATATCGATAGGTATATTTGCCGTTGGGAGTTTTGTAAAAATTTTAGAAAAACATAGTTCTCGAAAGATGAACAATATCATCGTGCTTTCATTTACTTTTTGTTTTAACATTTTGGTCAAAAGATAAATATTTCGACGTAAGCTGTCACGCCCATTTCCCCGCCAAATTAAGCAATGACTTAAATCTTCATATAATACTCATCGACAAGGTAGGTAAGCGTAGTGTTCTGAGCTCGGATACGAATCCGTCACTTCGAGCATAAGAAGCTAGGATAAAGACAGGGAACCTCAATCGGATTAGGAATACACTAAGCTTGTTCCAAACCCCCCTTTAACCAATAATAGAAACCCACGATCCGTATTAGCAGCGTGATAACCTAGTTGTACTACGGCTAGGTACGCGAGGTAGCCATAGTAACTTACTATAGTGTAGACAAGAAGAGGTTGCTTTTTATCAATACCGGCCAGGATCCCGTGCAGTGTGTCAAACGGAACATTCTGAGCCGACAAGACATGCCCTTTAGCAAGGTCATCAGGAAAACATAGCTGCATAGGAACATTGTCTTGCCTTTACTAGGATGGCCTCTGACCCAGAGGAGACAGTTGCTCTGGATGTCTCGCCATTGTTTAAACCACTCATTGTCTAGAATCCAGTAGTATAAGTCTTTAAGCAGCCCTCCGTTGATATTCTGAATACGATATTTGCCATGGTGAGGATTGGTCGCCCGCAGATCCGCAGGCACGCTTGACTAAACGATGTTTCCGATAGTACTATGGCAGTCACACTAATTAGCACGTTATATTAGAGATGCCTCTGCCCACTTACGGAACTATATAGGGATGTGAACATGGTTATACCCGACTTGGAATTCAGAGTTTTCATTGCCAAATGATGTTTCAGGTGCCATGATTGCAGGCAGATATTTGTAGGATTAGTCGCGAACGCACGGCTGAGTCGCCCAAGTAACCCGCTGCCAGGTGACCTATCAAGCTACGCTAGCGAGGTACCACTTAGTGTGACTTCAGGCTCCTCGTTCACTCGAAGAGGCAATATTTATACTTATTTATTAATTGTTGCTCTTAATGGTAATTGCGTAGACCCAGCCGTCATCTGTTTATCCACCGCCCAAGTGGACCGTACAGGTATTTTCGGTAAATTACATAGTAACTCATTATGTGATTGAAGATTACAATACATTTCGATATCTTGAAACTTGTTAAACTAAATACGGACTAGCGTCTTTCCGGGTTGTGAAACTAATTTCGAGCGCGGCTGTACCTATGTACTGACTTTAGCCAAGAGACATAGACCGTAGATCGACCAGCTACCTCTCTATGGTACTTCTAGTACGATACTAATGCAGGACAGGTCTCCACCCCCGTCTGGGCACAAACCCTTGAACACCCTCATCCGCAAGAACATGCAGTCCTAATCGCCCCGTAAGAACACTCCGCTCCACCTCCGGCCCGTGCACATGGAACGGCTCAAAGCCCCCGTCGGACTTCCGGCACCAGAACTTCGACTTCGCCTTCCGCTTACTAGATTGTAAATGCTGCTCTGGACTCGGCTCGAATCCCGAGTTTATGCGGTCCAGACTGAGATACCAGCGTCGTTGGTGGATCGAGCCTATGATATTTGTGGAGCCGGGATAGGCGTTTTTGAGTTGGATGTCCAGGTCGGGGTCGTGGTCGGAATGGGTACCGTTTTCTGGATCGGATTTGGATTTTGAGGGTGTTAATCGGTCTTGTTGAGTTCTTGATATAGGTGGAGATGCCGTTCGGTCGGTTTCAGGGGGTGGCGGTGAAGCCGATTCCGAGTCTGAGGTTGATGGCGCTTGTGGTACTGTATGTGTGGAATGGTGGCGTCGGCGCCGTTTTAGGCCTTGGCGGATTGGTTTCTGGAAATTGGTGGTTTTGTCCATGCGAAGGGAAATCGTGTAGTCTTTTGGTAGACGGGTTCCATGTAACCGCAGTCGGATTTTGCCCTGGGATGAACCCGTGAGAATAATACCCACGTTGTTTGCAAAATTGAGACGTACATTTTGGAATGCTTCTTGCAACTTTGCGCTATCAGACATCTGCTCTTCCAGCGAAACAGATGCAGGAACAGATCCCTCATCGGAGATCTCAGACCTTGAATCATCCGTCTCAGGAGCAGATGGATCCTCCATCGGGTAAGGCAGAACTTCGTATTCGCCAGTATCCCAGATGATCATACTTCCCGTTTTATGAGAAGCCGTCTCAATAAGATGATTCTAAAACAGAGTCAGCAATCAAAGATTATATCAGTTGATGGCAGCCGTACCCATAAACAATGAATGCGAGTCTCAGTCGCATTCCGATTCAATTGCTTACTATTCGGATCACCCGGCATTCCATACATAATCGCCCAGCTGACAGAGCTCGTCTCTGAGATCTGTAGTCGGAGATCATAATGGGGACCTGCGACGGGGTGATCGTGTTGATGGATGACGAAATGGCGGCCTTCTGGGTGTTCATTGCGTCTGTATAGATCGATCCATTCTCCAATCGGCAGCTGAGGAAATGGCTGATATGGGGGTGGACGCATGCATTGGTTCAACTTGGTGGATATAATCTTTAGATGGTCCTTCACCTGAACTTGGCCTGCTTCTATAGCGGCAAGGCTTGGCGTAGTGTTTGACTGGCATGCGTTGAATGAAAACGTGTTTCTTCCATCCTGACTTTTCCTGCTGCGGGATCTCTTTGGTGGCGGAGATACAGGTGCACTTAAGCTTGCGAGGATTGGTCGCGTATTTCGAGATGTTTGTTCCTTCGGCTCATGCTCTGGGCTGTTTTCTCGGCTGCTTTCTGGGCTGCAGGCGCGCTTCATGATCTGCAATTCAGATGGAATAGCGGTCTGCAAAGATCATGTGGCAGATCAAGCCATCGTTCCTAGACTATGTAATGCCCAAAATTGAGATGTACTTGCGAAGAAGATTGGAAAGTTGATGTCGATCCGTTGCAGAGCTTAGTCATCGACCAACGGTGCGCTCATCACCTGGGCGTGGTAAATTGAACGTACGTTATTTAATCGTATACATGGCAAAGTCTTCGATACACATTTATCAACAGGCTGACACAAAGTAAGATCAATTCGACTGGTAAGTGGATATATTTTTAAGGATGGAGTCAAAAGCTCGATGGAATTCACACTGCTAACTCGCTAAATAACTATCTGAATCGCTTTAAAACTAAATGGGCATCCAGGCCGAAGCTACCAATAAGAAGCATGAAAGATGAAAGATAAAAGCACCTGCAAGTATTCGATCTTTGTCTTCGTCCGGTAAAACACACCAATCTGTTCCGGAGAGAACCCAGCCACAAGATCCCAGCTTGAAAACCCCTAAACCTCACGAGACCCAGGGGTAGGAGGATTAACTTCCACACTCTGTGGGTTATGGAAGACATCTTTCGGGTCGACGGCAGTCTTAATATTCTGGAGTCGACCGAGATTGGGTCCCCAATAGGCCTCCTGAGCGTGTTTGAGGTAAGGATCAACATATCCAGGGTAAGAACGCACAGGGCCTGGTGGGCGGTTCCCAATGACAACTTCATGCAAGCGATTGAGGAACCGTTTCACGATAAAGCCCGGGGGCTCAAAGCCGGCGACTGCATATGACTGCATCCACATGATAGCATCGCGATGACCGTATGAGGTTGCATTCATGGGGACATCGTTGGTTGCTCCGCCTTCCAGGTCAAAGATCACCCACCAAGTGGGAGTACCCTTTGGTGCAGTATCCAGGTATGTGAATAAGGCAACCAGGTCATGCTCGGTGAACAGCTCGTCAGCCGTGAAGGATAATGACTTGGCGTAGAAAGAGGTGAGTACGCTGCCAGTGAGACGGAGAAAGTAATCCTCAGCCGTGTGAGCCAGTAAAGATAGCCAGTTGGTGATATATGCCACGTTTCCCATGCTTTGAAGAGGCAGATCGTTTTCCAGCTCGAACTCTCGGAATTCATCCCTGGTCCCAAAGAAGGTGCCCATGATAATGATACCATCTTGAAAGACCGTGAGTTCGGTGGAAAAGTTCCGAGTGAGGTTCGGCTTCGCCACAATATCCTGCCAGGCCATAAACAGCTTAACCTTGTCGAGCACATCTCCCTGACTGAAGGTATACTGGTATTGAACCGCAGCCTTGGGGATTTCATGAGTGCGAACTTTAAACTCCGTAATGATACCAAAGCTAGCAGCCGCACCTTTGATAGCCCAGAAAATGTCTTGGTTTTGTGTGTCCGATGCAGTCACCACACTGGAATTGGCCAACACGACGTCAGCCTCCATGACATGATCTAGCGACATTCCCCACTGTCGAGACATGAGACCAAGACCGCCAATGGAAAAGTGACCACCGACACCGACTTGTGGGCAAGACCCATGTGACATAGCCCGACCACCAGCATGCAGAAGACGATCCTGAAGATCACCAAGGTTTGTACCGGCTCCAATCGTGGCAACGTGAGTATCGGGGTCCATAGCGAAAATTTGGAAGTTCTTCAGATCCACGACGACATGACCATCTGCTCCGCCGAGACCTGTGACGGACTCTATTAGCGTGTGTCGATTTCAAGTCCCGAATTTTCTCTACCGTAGTTCCCATAGCTGTGACCTCCACTGTAGGCCTGCACCTTGTAGTTCTGCGCAGCAGCACAACTCACGATCTCGGCTACCTGGGCGGTAGTCTTGGGGTAAGTGACCACGGTGGGATGGACTGGAATGGCCAGGTTGTAAGATGGCTCGATTCGGAACTCGTATAGCAAGTCTCCTCGAAATGTGATGAGATTGGGGTCGCTTCCCACAGCGGCCACGAAGCATGCACGTCCGGCGACGCTGGCTGAGTTTCCCATCTTGCAAGTATATCAGAGATGGGATGTGAGATTTCGGGATGGGCCTGAGGGATGAAGAGGTCAAGTTCACAGCTCTGGAGAGAGCAGTGGGTTGAATATGAGATCAAACAGGGCAACAACAGGATGGCACCTGCCTGGTCTGCTGGACAGTTGACTTTTCATGTTGTGTTTGTGTTCCCACTCTGTCGACGTGTATACTTGGGTGACTTTCTCATCCTGGACTGTATTGCTGTATTGCTGGACATTCTTCAAGACCCCCGGTGTTCTTCAGTTGTACTATTAGGGCATATATCCAGTCCCCGAGCAAAAACATGGTTGTTTTATGCATCAACCTGTCATACTGACATGCAGGGACTCGTGTAACCATCTAACATCCATGTTGAAGACCAAATCACAATACTTTAAAACAAACGAATGTATAAACAAATGCCCGGGGACAAGGAAGAAAATCGGGGATCACAACGGCGACTTGGATGGTCCCCGATCCGGCAATCCTTAAGGGGTGCAAGAATGCGCAAAGCCTAAAATTCACCTTCTATGTTCCATTGCTTCTTTCAGACCCCTGCCCATTAAATCTACGATTCTCCGGTTCTCCTCTACTTCCATTGCCTTTGATACGCCAAATTGCCATTAAGATCTATACGGCCTCAGACCGCACCTCCCGCTATGACATCAGGGAGAAAACTTTGATACCAACATCCGACTCGAGACAGCGAAAATATCATGTTCACGCCAGTCCACACAACCCTAGGCGCGCTATTACTATTCCAAGGGTCGTCGGGCCTCTTGCTGCACAATGGCGCTGTGTTCGGCATCTCTTCCCTGCTGTCAGGGATCGCCTTCAACCCCAGTCGTGACAACGTGCCGATCATCGCGGGACTGGTGTCGAGTGTGGTGCCAGTCTACCTCTTCGCACCATCCCTAATCCCGAGTTATCCTGCGGCACCACATTCTTGGGCTTCTGCCGCTGCAACGCTGGGGGTTGGCTTCTTGTTGGGTTGGGGAACCAAGGTGAGGAATAGTGGACCCACAACGTCGGGGATCACCAGTTGACATGGATTAAACAGAATGGTCGAGGCTGCACTTCCGGACACATGCTATGTGGCCTTTCTCGTCTTTCCCCCCGTTCGCTGATAGCAACGGCCGTTTTCTTCACCACTGCTTTACTCACCGCGAACTTTGTTGGTGGCGGTGCCAATATCCCGGCTTGCGGTGCTACCCCGTGTTATACCCCAGTCTATCCATCAGGGCCAGAGTTGGTTTTCATGGCGGGTGCAACGATCCTAGCTGGGATCACAAACTTTGGCATCGTTCCTCGCAAAGTCCATCGGTCGGAGGAATCGAGGGTTGCCTTTTCCTTCATAGCAGGGTTGGAGTTTGGGCTGGGTCTATTGATCTCTGGAATGGCTGACCCTGCCAAGGTCCTCCAATTCTTCGCCTTTTTGACGGAACCGTCTCGGTTTGATCCGTCGTTGGCGTTGATCATTTTGTTTGGAATCGGGCCATCTCTGTTCACTTTTATGACCGAGAGACCGGGACAAGTGTTCGATAAGGGAAAAGTGGTTGCAAAGCCTACTCTAGCAGAGAAATGGCGACTTCCGACAGCGACGGTGGCTGACATTGACTGGCGCTTTGTGGCTGGTGCAGCGTCCTTTGGGCTAGCTTGGGGCTTGAGGGGCGTTTGTCCAGGTCCTGCCGTCTTGCGAACAGTCCTGCAACCAACCTGGGGACTGGCAACGATGTCCGGATACATGCTGGGCAACCTTTTTTGAGACCTTATGGAGAATGCTCAAATTGTGAACATATTATCTTCTTCTTATTAATTGTCAGAGTCGGTGGTTCTTTGGTCCATTCAGTTGAAGGGGCGTTGGTTGCATGAGGGCGGTGCTCGAGAGGAGCAAAGGTTCAAATCTCTCAAAAGCTATGTTCGGGCGTTATTAGCAGAAGAAAAGAAGTAATGACAAAGAATATGTACAGCGCCAGTTGGGCTGGGAACAGATGCAATTTGTCCTATAATAACTGCAGTGGGTATATAACGGCGGAAAAATGCGAGAATCAAGGGTCCAAGGGAAGTATGGTAAACAAACGGAAGAATCGCTTACAACTCGGTCTTCTTATTCAAACGAATGGCTTCGGCCTCTGCAGGTTCTTGGTCACTGCGACCCTTGATAGTTGCAGGGTGATCGAAATACCCTTCCAACTCCATCCATTCAGCAGCAAAGGCGGTAACAAGCATGCCCCAATCTTCGACGGTTTCCGTATCCAAATGTTCACCGTCATCATCAATTGTGTGCCAGACAGAAGGGAAGCCCTTGAATGGAGCATAGTCAATGAGGTGGAGAACTTCGACTCCTTTGGCGAGAAAAGGAAGGTGATCATCCTGGATACCACCCATGGGTGTGAGCTTGTGGCCATCCTTCTCGGAATCAATGAACCATGAGTCAGTCGAGGAAGATTTGAATTGTTTAAGTGATTGGAAACGCTTTTCGAGGGCAGCCAAGTTTTGATAGGCCCAGTGAGTAGTCTCATAGTAAGATTGAATGGTGGGTGACTTCGAACCGAGGAGATCCAAAAGAACAAACAGAGAAATTGATGACAGCGGAGTCTTAAACTCCGACATCGCCGGGTAAAACTGATCATCCCAATGTGTCGCGAGAGCACGTGCACCATACAGGGAATCAGTGTCACTCCATTGTTTGAAGGCTTCCTCGCCATCCAAGAAAATGACCTGGATGCCATTTGCGTCTTCAAGAGGCTCGTCGAGGCCCTGCTCCTTCATTGCGGACCATTTCTTCGCCAACGCAGCGTCAATGCTGCGCATTGCATGCATGATCATCGCACATGGGGCAGCACTATCGATACCTCCGATGAACCCTTTCGGCTCGATCTTGCTGTCATAATGGGCGACAAGAGTCAAGCGCTCGACGTCACCAGCCGAAGCCCAGGGAGGATCACGAGTTGCGATAAAGTTCTTAAAGGGAACTTCCTTGCCCTTAGATGTCGGTGTTTTGGCAGTTGAATTATGCACCTCAATTGTCCATTCTGGCAGGGTGTTTCGAAAGAAGTCAGCAAAGTGATTAAGCACCGCGGTGGAGCCCGGAGTGCCAGGGACGCGGGTCCTTAGTATTGGTGACAACAAGGCGCCATTGTGAATGTCAAAGTCGTCGTTCGGCCGCGGAAGAGCGTTTAAAGTCGCATCTGAGATCTTCTCGTATGCGTCCACGCGTATAAGGAGCAAGAGAAGGCCCAGCCAAAGGGACACAATGCGGCTAGAGAGGCTGCGATAAGCCGGAGACATGGCGGTAGAAGAAAGTCGCGCTAAACATTCATAACTTGCACCAAAAAATCGATATGCAAGAACGAGAGGCTTTTCCAGCTAGATAATTTGTACCGATGATCTGGCAGCAGTGCTAATGAGGAGTTGTCGGAGATGCAGGGGCTTATGCAAGCTCCAAACAGACCTCGGAGGCGGAGGCCAAGGCGGTCGCGGTTTTGCCGGAAGATCGGCGCGGATTTATCGCGCGACAAGCAACGTCCATATTCCACTCTTGTTCAATAACTCAGCCACAATGAGACTTAACATCTTGCTCCACCCTCAATTACGCACGAATCTACCCGAATGCGCCCAGAGAGGCCTTCGGAGGAGCGTTTGGGTCCGATTCAAGTCACAGATCCCCCGGCCCTCTCAGAAGCATCTGTCACCACTGCCGAAGAAAGAAACGGCTCCCGCTCCTCCGGTCAGGAGGACAGTTACACCTACATCTGAAACGAGTACCTCGCCTAAAATAAGCACGAGGACAGGTATGGGAAGATTTTCGACACTGCGAGTACGCTTGCTGATCAATAGTTGCAGGACCACCGGAACGGATATTGGTATACTATGGAGGCACAGGCAGAGCTATTTTCCTCGGTACTCTGCGTATTACGACAGTGCTCCTCTTCGGTGCAGCTTGTCTGATTGTTGCACCAGCATGCGCTGTAGCAGACTATCCATGGTATAGCGTTCCAGGCGGTCAGTTTCCTTCTATATCATGCGATCTCGACATCAGAACTAACTCGATCTTAGTAATCGCTGCCGGCGCTTTACCAATGCTATTCGTTTCATATACTTCAGCTCCTTATGTGAATTTCATTCACCTGGCTTTGCCCGCCTTTGCCAGGAAGTCTCGAGAAGCGGCCATTCAATATGGAAAAGAGCTGCCTCCAACTGCTATGTTGTACCTCACCAGCATGAGGTTCAACACCATTCCACGACAGACAGCTGTGCGTCTAGGAGACCTTGTTCCAGCTCATGATCCTCTTCGCCCTATTAGCTTCCGCAATTTGAACCCTATGCCGCAGCGGTGGTGGCAGGGGAGAGCTCCCACTGAATTCTATACGGGAGAACACTCCAAGCCTGGTCGACAAACGGCTGCTTTCTTCCCAGAGCTATGGGAAAGTATATATCGACAAATTCAGGCAGCAAAGTCCTCAACTCGATGATTAAATCTGAGCCGGACTTGATGGTTAGCCGCATCCAGGTCATATTCACCTTTGCTTCAACTCCATTTTATAGATCTTGTATGGACTGCCTCATCCTTTATCTTACTTCTACCCTTTGTACTCAACTCATGAATGTACTACACAAATACCTCTTGCATTGCTGCTCAGAACATAACTTTGTTCTAATGCTTCATTGAGATCGGAGTGACTAATATCGGTATCAATTTCATATTTGAAAAGCCTCACCAGGTTACGAAAGCAGCAAATCGGTGAAGCGGCGTGTCATTTGGCGCATCAGATACGACTGTCAAGTGCTGTTCGCGCCCCCCAATCCCAACGGAAATCTACTATTCCTGGTTGGGTCTAATCCGCCCTAACGCGTCGACGACTTCTTTCCAAATCTGACACAAATCGCAATAAGGAATTCTGCCCTGATGAACACCGAACGTGACACCACTTTCTTTGAACTGTGACGCGAAACGCACAATAAATACTGCCTTTCGCCTCATGAGAACCTTTCCTCGTCGCATACCCTTCGTTTCTTCGTATCGAAGACCAAATTCTCCGGCTTCTGCATTTCATCTTGCAATACTTCATTCTATCAACCAATCCTCCTCGCCATCAGCAACCATGGCTCCTCCCTCCAAAGCCCTCCTCTACGATGGCCCCTTCAGAAACATGAACGACACTGAGATGAAGCTCCTCGTCCTGGCTCATATGTTCGACAAAGGAAGCGGACCCGTAAGTACTTGAGACGGACCCGACCTCTTTCCCGACGCTAATATGATATATCATATGTATAGACCAACTACGAAGAGATGGCTAAGTGGACCGGCATCAAGGCGTCCTCTGCTGCAACCCTGTACCGTGGCGCCAAGCGCAAGCTCAACAAGTACATGGACGGCACCACCACCTCCACCACCATGCCCGCCAAGGCTGTCCCGGCTCCAAAGCGGGCCAAGAAGTCGACCGCTAAGACCGCCAAGGGCGTGGCCAAGGCAGAGGAGGAAGAAATCGTCGAGTACCCCGCCGCCATCATCAAGAAGGAGCCCATTGACGACTCCGATGACAAGAAGTCCGACTTGCGTGCCTCCCAGATTGCCGTCGAGATTTCCACCTTGGCCGCTCAGGCTGTCCGCGACGCCTCTGACGCCACTACTGCCTCCATCGTGGCGGAGTAGATTTCCTACATTTTGTCTTTGCTGCAATCGAGATTGTTTTTGTTCTTGCGATGAAAGAAGGAGTTGAAATGGCAGTTGCCAGGGAGTTCAGAGGAATTGTGGAGTTTGTTGTGGGGAGGTGTACATCAAATAGCTAGCTCACAGCACCCTGCATGAATGATCATCGCGGACTTGACTCTGGTCTACTTCGTAACTTGTGCGATTGTAGGAGGAGTATCATGGGTCACCATGATGAAAGATGTAGCCAAAATATTCCCCGAAGGCTTGAGCTACGTATTTAACCAGACGACAACAAAGCTCAGAGACTGGCGGGTTGACAAATTGTACAGGGATGTTTTACATAAAGACAAAGCAAAAGTGGAGGGAACGAACAATAAAACCATAGATACTCTAAAATACGCCTTTGTCGGCATTTCAGAGTGTCAACTTGAAGAGGGAGATTGGCCTGTAAGGAGGAGGTTGAAATAACCACGGGATATAGTGCGTCGCCCGAAAGTATAAAGGTTGCTGCCACGCATCCCTTCCCCACAATTTAGCATCCCACGATTGAGAATCAGGGTAAGTCACTAAGGTCGTCCATTATTACATATTCATTTACTAATACATCAAAAATAGCAGACAGAGCGAGGAAGTCCTCGGAAAGGGAGACACGCACCCATAACGAATTCTGTCGAGCTTGTGTACATACATGTCACAATCCATCGCTGGATAACGGGACCCAACTACGATACATTCCGAAAAGAAAGGATCAAGACAAACACAATGGTAATTGGAATACAAGTTACCGCATACGGGTACAAAAGAAAGCGAGGCAAAGAAAAGGAAGAACCTATTGCTGAACGCAGGCCAATGCCAACTGCATGGACACCAGAGGCGAGAACCGACAAAAACAGAGCATCTAGCTCATGACTTACAAGGATCATACTAATGCATTATAAGCACAGTAAATGATGCAATACGGCAAATAGAATTCTCTGTTACAGAAACGAAACCGAAAAGCGAGAACTCCGCTGCCACAATTGGAAAAAGGCGAATACCAAGATGTTCGAAGCGCAAAAAAAGAATCGTTCAATCGCATCTGCGGCAATTCAGAAATACAAGAGGAAATTAAGAGGCGGTCTGGCACAAATGGGATGGAGACATGAGGTGCATACACGATCAAATTGTTCGTATATGGCGTCTGATCCTCGGGGTCATCTTGAACACAGAAATGTGCCGTGAGATGGGAAGTAATCCATACGCGTAGTCTGAAAATCTCTATCATGCTACTCAATCCAAGAACACTCGGGTACCTACCGAAGAGTCCGTCCCTGAATGGGCCCACCTCCGAGAAGAAAGACAATTCTATGAATCGGTAGGGACGGAAAAGAACATCATACACTATCCTAATTCATGACCTAATCATCAGCGAGAAGTCTGATCATTGTCCTATTACAGGATGACCCGCATTCGTGCAATCGTACATGGGTTCTGAAAAGAGACGAGCTCCCTAGCGATTCACATATCAGAGTATTGAAAGCTTTCCGACTTTTCTCGGGTTTGGCTTTCATTTCGTTTGTAGTAAGCCCAAGAGGAATAGGCTTTGTAGCATCTCTGATATAGTCTCACCAGCGTTCATCTTGACCTCGTAATTCTTCTTTGTCGTAACAGTGGCAGTCGGGCTCAGGCCAGAGGTTCCTCATAGTCTGGTTAAGACAACGATAGTCACAAATGTGTACACAGTGCCACTTAATCACTTGGACAGTGAACGCACGTACACATGCCCCAAAAGCACCTTGCTAGATGTTTTCTTTCCACTCTCTCGTATATTTCGTTTTCAGGCCTATCTCGCCTGCTGTTTATTCGTAATGTATAGGCTCTCAACTGTACTATAATAAGCTGTTCACATATTGAAGACACCCCGCTCTGCCTAAGTCAGGCAACTTCCTATGTCACGGATGTTCAGGCTGAAGCCAACAAGAAATATTGCATTGATCTAGGAGTCTACCACGGCGACTAATTACATTGTTGTCAGATAGCGTTCTCAATCTCTACATAATACACGAGTGAATATGCTCTGAGCAAACTAGATAAAAGTGTACGATAACACGTAATACAACCGAATATATATTCACAAGAGTGTTAGAGATACCCTTAAAAAGAGCATTCAAGAAGGCGTGGTTAAATAATTCATTATGGATCGACTTCCTTTCCCTCTACTCCTGTCTCTAGGGCGTGGGAGAATTGGAATCCTGGCTCTTACAATCTGACGAGAAGAGCGCCTTAATTCTCAACGACTAATTCTCGAACCCTTCACATTCATCTATAAATGAAATCATCCACACTCGAAAGATCTTCTTCCTTACAACAACTTTCATCCGCTGGAAAACATCCTTTCCATCAAGTTTAACCCCACAAAGGCTTCCACTTATCACACATCAACACTTCAGAACACCATCGTCATCATGCCTGACTTGAGCCCTGACAAAAAAGGCGGAAAACCTGACGAGCTCACCATGGGTGAAAACAAGATGCTTCTCATGGGCGTTCTGTGCTCTGGCGGTGCCAAAGTCAGTTGTCAATATTTCCACAACCGTTGTCCGAGCGTAAACTAACGCTACGCATGAAACAGGTCGACTACGAGAGGCTTGGTGCCTTGATGAACATGAAGCGAGCTTCTGCTGTAAGCATGTACGGCCGCGCAGTTCGCAAACTAGAGAAGGTGTACGGCGTGAGCGCCGAGGGAGGCACGGCCAAGTCCCCTGCCAAGTCCCCTACCAAGCAAGCTGGTGGTCGGAAACGCCGCAAGAAGAATCAGGATCCTAATTTGGAGTCTGAACCTGAGCCTGAGGTTAAGGTCGAGGCCAAGACCGATGTTCCTGATGAGGCCGAGGAGGAGGATCTGTTTACCTCCAAGAGTCAGCGCACTGATTAAGTGGCCATCGTTATCATCAAGCTTTCCTGAAGCTGCAAGATAAAGACAAGGAGGAATTATGGGACAAGGAAGTGGGAGTGGTTCTGAAAGTATCTAGTTTGCTCTTCAAGTGGGCACCGTTGTATGGCCGGCTAGCATCCTTGCCAAACAATGAATGTCAGTTCGTGCAATACAATCCTATTCTAAGTAGCAAGCGTGCACCGTCATCAACCCAGTCGCTTTTCGATTTCTAACGGGGTTCTTTATGTTTTTGGCGCATAAACTCGTCAACGATTCTGCCACAATGTAGCATTCGACTTCTCCCTGACATAAGGCAGCACAATGTAAATGAACTGAACGGCCCAAGAAGGATGGTAGGTCCTGCTTGGATGGGCCTACCTGGCTGTAAAGCAATGATACTACTGCTTTCTCACTACTACCTAATGGAATCTGTTAGTGTTCACATGAAACTTTACGCTGTATGTTAATCATAGAAAACAGGCTATTGATTTTGATAAGCTAGCGATGCTTACGGGTTATAAACACCATAGATCGGCCAGATCACTATCACTATCCAGAAGGGCGATGGTGTCCCTTAAGCTGGTGTGTCTCGCTTATGGTTGGATTGCCCAGCATCGAGCGACAAAAGAAGCAGTGAAACATCTGAATCTGAGGAGGACATGGCATCCCGCAGCAAAAGAAGACCAGAAAACGACCGCATCAAACGTAAAACGCCCAAGAGGAAGTTCATGCGAGCTAAGAGTGCTGAAGAAGATACAGACGGACTTTCCACATCGGACATAGAGCGCCATGCAGTCAACGCCGGGTTGGCTTTTTCTGGGATGTTTCAGCTTAGCTCCAGAAAAGAAACAACAAACAAAAAACTAGGTAAGGTGGTGAATGTGCTCAGGAGTTCAGAAAGGATTTATGCTAAATAAAAAAACATTCGAAAACATAGATTGCTCTAAAAATACTTCATTTCGGAGATAGTAGACTACATTGACGAAATCTGCTATAGGATAACCGAACAAACTCAGAGACGCCAGTTAAACCGACACATCGAAAACAAATATGATGTTGACACAAGGAAATGGGTAAAATAAAACGACGGACATGCGATCATGAATCTATATGATGATGATGCACGGAAGAAGAGATAGGGCATAGAAGATTAAACAACCCAGCATATCATTACAAGGCCTCAATGGCTTTCAGCAAAACATCCAAGCCACGGTCAGAGACATCACCAGCATTGGAGTCTTCCTCAGCAACAGATTCGCGCAGTGCCCACGCAACGTCACTCCACCAGCCAAGGCCAACATAGCCACCGCCTTTCCGGCGCTCAAGGCTCTCCTTCAGGCGGCTGGTGTGCTCCCATTGCTTGGCGGCGTCTTCGGCACATTCGATGACCTTGCTTGGGATTCCACACATCGAGGCGCAGTGCATACCGAAACTGCCCTCTGCAACACCCTCTTCGAGTTTGTAGAGGAAGGCAATGCGGCGCTCGGCGTCGTCGACGTGGATGGCCATACGCTTGGGTGCAATTTCGGGGTGGTTCTCGAATTCAGCGGCGAGGGAGTGGTAATGGGTAGCGAAGAAGCCCAAAGCGCCGATATGGGTGGCAATGTGATGCAGCACAGCCTGGGCTACGGCAACACCGTCGTACGAGCTGGTTCCACGGCCGAGTTCGTCGAGAATAACCAGAGAGCGTGGTGTAGCTTCGGAAAGGATCTTCTTGGTCTCGGACAGTTCGACGAAGAATGTAGATTGAGCGGCGAAGATGTTGTCGTTTGCACCCAGTCGGGACATGATTCTGTCCACAGGAGTCAGGCGGGCCGACTGGCAGGGAAGGTAGCAACCGATCTGGGCCATGATCACAGCAACACAGGTCATTCGAAGCACAGTAGACTTTCCGGCAGCGTTGGCACCTGTCAGCAAATCGATGCTGGGATGCTTGCCACCGAGTTGGATATCATTGGGGATGAAGTCCTCAACAGAGGACAAGAGACACGGGTGGCGAAGCTCTTCGAACTCGAGAACGCTTCGTTCGTCATCCACAAACGTTGGCCGACAACTGGGCTGGCCCAGAGATGCGGAAGCTTTAGCTAAACTGATGAGGCAGTCAAGCTGGGAAACAATCTTGACAGCAGCCAACCATGTGCTGTAGTGTTCGTCGAAACGAGCGTGGAATCGCCCAGCGACCTCTTTGACAATTTGACTGTGAGTTTCCTGGGCCTCTTGCAATTTGCGAATGAGGCTTCGAAGCTCGGGGAAGTAGTATCGCTTAACCTGCTTGGTTGCAGACATTTGGTTCCAATCCTTGGGGATATTCTTCACCTTTATTGGAACCTCAAGTTGATAGATTTCCTTGCCGTTATCCCGGAAGCAGATGGCAGAAGATCCCAAATCGCGGCGGGCCCTCTTCAAGAGGTTATCAAGGTCCTTGTGCAACTGCTCGATGATTTCCTGAGAATTGTCGAAGTCACCTTCGACCCCAGATTCAGGCACAAGGATTCCATTCTCCTTGGCCTTGGGGCGGTCAAAGGCAGTCTTCCAATACCCCAAGAGCGAGGTCAAGTCGGGCATTGCATTTGTCAACTGACCGATAATGCCCTCTTCGGTGGAGGTGGAGCCATTCTCCTTGAGAAGACCCATGGTATAGTCGATTTGTTCGAAGCCCTCCAGGACACGCACGAAATCGGCAGCCTTACAGTTACCGGCATGGATACGAGAGATCAGTCGCTCCAGATCCGGCATTTTTGTCAACTGAGAAGAGAATTGGTCGCGAACACTGGGGTCAGCATTCAATGAATCGACAGCATCGAGTCTTGCGTTGATCTTCTTTGCATCCACCAACGGATGGCAAACCCACTGCTTGAACATCCGCTTGCCGAAGGGTGTAATGCAGCGGTTGAGGAGCTGGAACAAAGTCCCCTCAGATCCACCGTCAAACGAGTTCGCGAAGATTTCCATGTTGATCAGAGTCTGACCGTCCAGCACAAGACTGGTTGCCTTCTTGATAGGATCATACCACGTGAAGTTGCCGATAGTTATCAAGTCCCGTTCGATCTTCAGCATGCGCAGATAAAAAACCAAGGCACCGAATGCGCACATCAGCAGCTCCTTTTCGCGGGCTTGGCGCAGAGCCTCTGGCCAGGCTGTGATGTTTTCATCGTTTTCAGAAACGAAATATTCACTGGCCTCGAGCTCTCGGATTGTGATGTCTGATTCCCAGAACTCCTTGCCGGGCTTCATCAGGTTCCAGATAGTAGTGGGTCCAGTGTTGTTCTTCAGGATGCGCATAGCCTTCTGAGAAACGCAGCCCTTTTCTAGCAGCAGTTCCTGCGGCCGAGTCTGGGCGACAAAAGTCTCGAATTTTGTCATGTCAACATCGTCCACAAACTCAGACAGGAAGAATTGACCTGTTGCAGTGTCGACAAAGGATATTCCAAATGCAGGAAGCTCGTTAACGATAGCCTCCTTGATAGAAACACAGTAAGTAGACATATCATCTTGAAGCATGGAGCCGTCGACGAGGGTACCTGCTGTGAGGACACTAGCAAGCTCTCGCTTGATGATCTTGTCCTCTTTTCCGGGCTTCTTGCCATCTCGCTCACGCATTTCCTTACCTAGAGCAGACTCAGATTGGTCAACGCGAGCGATCTTGAAGCCTTTCGCCACGAACTGGTTGGCCCAGTGGTCCAAACTCATCTCGGGAACACCGACCATGCGCATGTTCACGCGATCAGTCAGCTTGAGATCGAATAGCTGGTGTCCGATGGTGGCATCGTTTTCGTAAAGCTCATAGAACTTTCCCTTCTTGAAGAAAACCACTGTATCCCAGAACTTCTGCTTGATCTCCCAGTACTGCTTCTCAAATGGAGAGAATCGCGACCAAGCCAGCGGTGGGATATAGATCGTTCGGGGGTCGTAATCGGGGTGCCCCTTGGGATTTCCATCAATGTCCTTGATGGTGGCAAGCCATGAGTATCGCTGCTCCGGTTCCTTCAGGTGCGCTTTTTCCTTCTTGTTCGTGTTTGAGGGCTTCTTGGACTCAACCGCTTCACGCTCCTTTCGTGGTTCTTTGTTCTCTGGGTCGAAAGTCCATTTCTTGGCTGTCCCTGATGACCCCTCTGGGATTTCAATATCAAGATCCGCGTCTGGGGAGGGAGGTGTGGGTGCTAGGACCGAGGATGATTTAGCCGTTTGCTTGCGAGCTGGTTGGGTCGAGGGTCTTTTGCGCTTCTTCGAGGATACGACTTCCTCATCGGAATCATCCGCAACAACGAAATCGTCCATTTCTATATTCATGTCAGCCGTGTTCGGAACGGACAATGAAGACGCGAATCCACGATAGCATACCATCGTCGGAATATCCTGCCTCCTCGGCACCCTCTTGGAACTCATCCTCACTCTCTGGGGATGTCTTTCGTCTCTTTGCTGGACGCCCAGTAGTGCGGTCTCGACGGTCGGGCTTGAAGATAACATCATCGTCATCTTCGCCCTCGGAGTCCGACTCCTTGTAACTCACCTTCTTCTTTCCCTAGATAACACTGTCAACACGGCAACTTAATCAAGCTGTTTAAAACAGTACGATACGTACCCGGCGCGAAGACGACATCGTGGAGTCCTGTGCTTCCCCTTGGGTGGTCTGCGAAACGACAATTTAATCAGCGGCGAAGGAGCATACAAACGCGTTTAAAAACAACTATACCTTCACTTCATCCACATTTTCATCCTCCTCATCCGGAAGAGGAAGATCACTGCTTGGAATAGGAGTCAAATCCTGAGCAAAGCTCGAGAAACTCCGCTTCTGCTCCCTCGGTGTCGGCTTCAGCGCGCTCCCACCACGATTTTCGGCGGCTCTCTGTGCTGGGGAAGATGCCGGTTCGCGGGTACGGTTGTTCGAAGGAGTGGCAGGGGATGATTTCTGAAAGAAGCCCAGAATTGATTTCTGGCTTTTCATATTCTGGGTACTGGAGGTCGTCCGTTTCAGCGCGGCGGTTGGCGGCGTGCCTGCGGTCGGGGACGAGGCCGATTCTTTGGCCATTGCTTTTTTGTTTCTTGTTCAATTGAATCTGATTCAATTGATTCAATATTTAATCTCAGCGCATAGTATAATTGAAGGGCGAAGAAACTGGGGGTGTGGGAGGAGATAACGCGGATCGCGTCGACGCGTAAAGTGGCCGAGACTCGACCTATCGATTCCCGTGACGTGGAATACTTCAACACCGTAACTACATGATTCTGTCTCAATGCGCGATAAATGTAATATTTATATTGTACAGATGGGATATTGTAAAATTACAGATCTAGCGGAGATTTATACACTTACTCCGACTCAGTGGGTTCAGTCGGCTCAGTCTCCCAGCCCGGAGCAGTAAGTCCTTGCTTGCGGAATTCTTCATCGCTCACGATGTGAACTGCCTTGAACTTCCACTTTCCGAGCTTGAGCATGAGAAGGTTATCGTTCAGGATAAACTCTTGGGTCTTCTCGGCGCCCCATGGCCGGATGGGAGTGAAGGACAGCGCGTCCGACATGGGACCACTATCCCCGGGACGGCTTCCCACCTTGGCGCCGTTGTTGACAATGACGCGGTGCCCTTCGCTCTTAGATGAAACCATGCCGGCCGACCAAAGGACCTTGTTGAACGGCTGATTGATCACAAGGGATCGCGGGAGTGTGACCTTGATGTCGCCCATGTTCGCGAAGTTCGTTTGGGGGGCGTACTGGTTGCCAGATTGCGGGTTATCAAAGCCTGCGGTGGGAGATTGCGCGTGATTTGAGGGCGGAGTAGAAGATTTAGGGAGAGGAGTTGGGGTGCCAGTGGAGGATCTGGGGCGGAATAGCTGGCGATGTTGGAGAGCCACTGCATCAGCCTCATCCTTGCCATGGATGAGCTCGACAAAGTCAAAGGCGAGCGCATGCTGCGCAACGCGTTTTGATGGGTCCTTGTTCTGCTCCTCCATGATGGTGGCGATCTCGGGCAACGGGATGAAAGTGAACAGCTTCAGGTAATGCTCAACAGTGTCGTCGGGGGTGCGAACGAAGAATTGGTAGAGTTCAAAGGTAGAAGTCAGGTCCTTGTCGAGCCAGACAGCGTTTCCTGCGGACTTTCCAAACTTCTCACCATTCGGCGCTGTCAGAAGCGGCGTGGTGAAACCGATAGGATGATCGAGCTCTGACTCGAGGGGGTTCCGGAGTTGCTCGTCGGCGGTGTTGCGACTGATAGATTTCACTGCATCCATTCCGAAAAGGATGTTTCCATACTGGTCGGAGCCGCCAACCTGTACCTGGGTGCCCTTTTGGAACATCGTCCACCAATCCCACGCTTGGAGAAGGGGGTAAGAGAACTCGGCAAACGACATGCCGTCGCCCTTCGACAGACGGTTCTTGACGCTGTTCGATATATCAGTAAACAAGTGACGTTCCTGTCAGATCTCGCAAACTCACGTCTCTCTACCGAGCATAGGACCAATTCGCATATAGGCGCCAAGGTCACGCAACACTTCAAGGAACGGCATCGAGTTCCACCAGGTGTTGTTGTTAGTCAATGCCCGCTTCCACATCGGCTGCCTCTCGTATCCGTGCCTCCTGGCGTAATGCTCAATGCTGATGCCCAACTTTTTCAATTGCATATGCATGCTAGCCATGTTGGCCTTTCGGATTGAGGAATGTACGGCATCACGGCCCTTTAACCGCCCGGTAGGATCGCCAACTCGAGATGTAGCGCCGCCAAGCTGTGGACTGTCAGTGAAAGCTCTCCCGATGAGCCGAGAATGATAGAGTGGCTGACCAAAAATGTAACCGGAATTCCCCAGACGTATGCCCAAGCCAAAACCATGAATGGCAGCATGTGTCCAACATGCATCGAAGGAGCCGTAGGGTCAATTCCGACGTATATTCCAGCGCGCTTTTCCGTAAAGACCTTATGCAGCAAATCGCGTTCTCTGCAAGACAACCACACTGGTCAGTATATCGTTCAACAGTCTCACACAAGCGGATGCAAAGGTATAATCTGGTCTTGGTCTCACGTACCCGACAACATCATGGATCAGACCACGCTCCTCCAGATGTTGCGCGAAATTCTTCCTCTTCCCTTCCTTGATCTCCTTCGCAAACTCAGCCCACTCCTTCTCCCCATCCTTCATGCGCTGGATATACTTTTGCGTAATCCATCTTTGCTGCTGGAAGCATGTTGCAGATTGCGAGGCAAGCAATGCCGGGCGAGTAGTGTCACGGCGCAGCGGACTTGCTGTCGTTGCGGCGAAATTGCGCGCTTCGCCTAGGCATTGGCGGGGATTGAAGAGATTGCGCCAAGTCGCCTGGCGGAGCGGTACCGATTGTGGCCTCATTGGACCGGCTTTCAAAAGGGAATATGTGTGAAAAGAGCTGCAATGGACCGGAGTCTGGACAGAGTCAATACAGAGCATCTCCGAGATTCTTTCGATAAGTCCGGAGTATTGATGATCCGGGGCTTATCGCTGAACTTTGTCGATCCTCTTCCCGGTTAGGGTGATCTATGTACAATGAGAATCACAAATGTGTATACAATACTTCAGAAATGTACTGTTTAATGTGATTCATCATTATTATACTGTAATTATTCTTCAGTGCTACCTAGTGAATGAGCTTCACGCTTGGGAACCCACCCATCCATCATGGAAAATCGGATCTCAAGGGGCCAATTCCAGAGGAACGAAAAGAAAGCTAACAAGATAAATAACAATATTGATCGGCTTCAAAATAAACCACTGTGCTAGCTTATCCGACAAAGACCTGTACAAAAACCTCGTTACTCCACCCACTATCCAATTTCATCGTCTTCCAAGCAGTCAACACATCGATCGCCAACACATTACCATCCTTTCCCCCTTCCTTCCAGACGGTCTTCTGAGGGATTGGCTGTCCCTGGATCATAACCATGAAATTCCGAGCAATACTCCTATCTGGAAGATCGGACATGTAAATTCCAACAGTTCCAAGGGCTTTCAAACTAATATCAAATCTCAACCGGCCGTTCTCAGCGAGGAATATATCAGAAGTCACAACGGCCGCGGCACCAGTCATCTTACCCAGTAAGCCGAGCACGGCCACATGAGCCAGCCTGTCAACAGAGTCATGGGCTCTTTGGTTTACATTGAGCGTAAACGATTGGGTCGGATAAGCGGTGAGAATCTCCCACCCCCTTTGCTCTAGAACGATTGAGACCAGGGAGTCTTGATCAATTGGCCGCATGCGAGCGGATACCTTCCCATTGGTGTGTGCGCGGATAATGTAGTAGCCATGAGAGTCGTCGTGAATCCCAGGGAAATCCATCAGCGAAACAATAGTTGAGGCCTCGCTAGAATGGATATTGAACAGACCCAAGATCCCGCTTCCGGTCCTCGCCCAACCGGTATAGCTTCCTACGCGCAAGACGTTTCCCTCATTGTAGCCGTGGTAAGTGTCAATTGTACGTCCAATAACACTGGGGCGCAGGATTATTGTGACATCTTTGACGGTTGGTGCAGTCATCTGATCAAGCAAGTTCAGATCATGCTTTCCAGGCTCGTCGGTGATATAGATCGGTCCGCCAGATACGCATCTTGCTGCAGCGTGGAAGGAGGCATATAAATGGCTCGTTTGGAACATATCCCAGTCTGGGAGCACGTTGAGGTAGCGGGTGAGTAGTGAATTATGTGCATTACAGAATACATGCCATGCGTGGGAAGCAGGTATCTCAGGGAAGAAGTCGTCCGAGTTACGGAGCGGAATGGTAGGTTTGTTGTTTGGGAGTTGCGAATGGAACATGATTTGAGGGGTCATTGACCCGCATGAGATTGAGCGAGTGTTAAAATGTCTGAGTGACGCGATTGACCATGCATCTTGGTAGGATGTCATGAATCTCCTGCGGTCCTCCGGGTCTTCAAGGAGATCAATGAAGAACTGTGCATCTGTCTTGACGGAGTCTATGCCCACCGAGTCAAGATAATTATAGAAGTCGTTATAGAAACTTTGGATATCGTCAGGATCAATAGCGAAAATTTTGCCCTCGGGAAGAATCTGCGCAATTGGGCCGTTGGGCGCTGGGTCCTTGATTTTGACTTGCTTCATCTTATATCTTTTTGCTAGATCGCCGTCTGGCGAGATACCACCCCAATACCCGAACAAAGCATGCCAAACTGCAATGTGTTCAATGTTGGGATTGGTATCACGGATTGACTCCACTGTGTTTTTCAATCCTTTGGGGAAACCTTTCGAGTGAGCTTCGAACTGCTGTAAGCCTCTTTTAAATTGAGAATGACCCTCGTTGTCATTTGCTTGCCAGCCATCATCGATGATAAGGTTGGCAATTTGAATTCCGCTTGATTTCAACTCCGCCAAAGCGTGCAATATCCTCTCTTCGGTAAGATCTTGACCAAGACCGTTCCAGGTACAATATGTCAGACCGTCAAACCATTGAGCAAGGAATTGTGCACTTGGATCTTTCTCTACAAGAACCTCGTCATCACCTGGAGGAGATGGCGGAACTTCTTCCGGCAAGGCTGCATCCGCTCCATCAGCAAATGGTCTGACAGCCTTTCGTGCCTCGTACATCACTGCAGACATAGCTATCTCAAATTCTTCGGCGACAGCAACGAGAATATGGAACTTTGACGTATCCTGATTGTCACTCTTTGCTTTGATGATGATTTCTCCATTATCGCCGGATTGAAAGACGGTCAAGACATCGTTGACGCCTGATACAGCCAGCAGCACCAGGTGGACTCCGTCAGTTCTGAGGAATGAGCAGAGTATTGCGTCTTCAGTGAGTCGAAACTTGTCCTTGCCATGTCTAGGACCCAACCATGGACTCCACACCCGCACGAGCGAGAAATATCTCAACACTGATAACGGTGTACCAAGCACGACGCGTTTGATAGTTGAGCTTCCTTCTTGGCTCGGAGCTATATCACCTAATAAACTCCAAAGTTTTGAGCCAGGAGCCTCACTCCTCTGCGATTGAATTTGTAGTTGGTCTGAGAACTTATTGATATATTTGGCCATCTCCTCTCGTGGACTTTGAGCGGATGGATCCCTAGCCATAAAAAGACGAAAGTCAGAGTGCCGTGAGCAATAAACAATCTCGCCATCACTGACTGGATGCTTCTGGTTGGCCCACTGCCACTCGGCGTCTGGACTAGTACGGAAGCGTACTGTAAATTTGGCATGGCCTCCTTCAGCGGGTAGGGAGATCTTGTCGGAAAATACATGGCGATGGTAGTTATACCCGTGGTCATTCCCATTTAATCGATTTGCCTGCTCGGGGTTGGATTTCTGCAGCGGTAGAGCTGTCCATTCGAGACTGGTGATGTTATGCCAGATCTGCGCATCCCATGGCTGTGCGGGGAATGAGCTGCTGGATTCGATTGTCACCGTGAAACGCAGCTACCGACAATATCAGCATCTGCTTTACGTTTTAACAGAGATAAGACCGGTTGCTCGTGATCCATCGAAGAGAATAATTATTGAGAGTACTCACCGCATCATCATCATCCTCGGATCTTCGGATGTTGGTGAGTTGCCCCAGTGGTGGGTAAGATGTTACTCGCGCGAACATCGCCAGTTGATCTGGGCGAACAACTGTTCCTGGTGATGTTTGTGTGTCTTGGCCTGATTCCCGTATGGGAAGAGGTGATGTGCTCTTTCTGTCATTCACCGACATTGGAGAGGGGTAGGATCCAGCGCCTTTAGGCTCGACGATAAACGCAAAAATGCGAGTTGATAAAGATGTAGAAGTATAATGAGCTAATGTAGTTTGAGACAGATTTCTATGTGCTGCATGTAAAGCTTGGAAGGAAGCATGTTGACGGGAAGTTGGAGAGCGGCGGGGAAACTCCGGGGTATTAGGCGCCCCTTGCCTTTTCAAGCATTGGGGCGACGACCGCGATAGCTAACCAGCCACAATATTTTCTGTCTATATAAGCTACAAATGAGTGAATGTTTCAATCATACTTTTCAACTACATTAGCTACGTAGTACTCAAACCAAACGGCCCTGGATAGTCCAAGCCACGTTGGTTACGCGTGGAAGTGGTCTACATAAATGTTGTGTAGCCCACGATAAAAGGTATAATTATCGTTTATTTCAACTATTCATAAATATTTCAATTTGCTACATTTGTCCTCGATGTATTTGCGTAAGACTTCTTAGGTGATCTTGATCGTCAACTTGCCGAAGTGCTTTTGAGCCCACTATGACGCGTTTTATCAGTATGTGAGCAGTTGCCATAAGATAAGATCAACTCACCATGTAATCATAAGCTTCCCGAGCCTGATGTAGACTGAAGACCTTGTCATCCACTACGGGGTGGATATCATTGGCCTCAATAGCCCGGACCATGTCCCTCATCTGGGCCTTGCTACCAACATAGACACCGCGAACAGTGCAAATGTGAGTCAACGTTTCCAGCACAGTCGGCTGGATCTTAGGATCAACGCCTCCGACGAAACCAATAACACTGATAATACCCTCGAACTTCACACACTTGAAGCTCTGCCGAAGAGTGCCGCTTCCGCCCACTTCGATAATGTGGTCCACGCCAGCTCCTTCGGGAGTCAGCTTGCGGACAGCGTCACCCCAGTTGTGGTCAGCCTTATAGTTAATGACATGGTCCGCACCGAGCTTCTTGAGCTTATCGGCCTTTTCGGATGAAGAAGTGGTGGCAATAACAGTTGCACCAGCAGCTTTAGCGAACTATAACATAAAGTGTTAGCCGAGAAATGTCTCATTCGGGGATATTTTCTCTCCACTTACCTGCAAACCGAACGTGCTAACACCGCCAGTTCCTTGCACAAGAACGACCTGGCCCGACTTCACGGGCTTCAACCCATAGAGAGCATTCCAACTGGTGAGGGCCGCGCAAGTAAGAGTGCTGGCCTCGAGAGCCGTCAGGTTCCTTGGTGCCTTAACCAGCCCCTGCTCGTTATAGACGGCATATTCCCGCAGGGTACCGTCGATTGCGCCACCTAGGCCGGTCGTGGCGGCGTGCAGGTCCATTTCACCAAATTGGTGGCCCTGGTTGAAAAGAGTTGCCACTTGATCACCCTTTTTGAACTCGACAACCTTAGATCCCACTTCCACGACTTCGCCAGCACCATCCGAGCCGGCGACAACAGGGAGATTGACAGGGAATGGGTATTGGCCCTGTCAAAAGTGAGTGATCTATTCCTCAAGCTGATCCTTATACATGAACATGAAAGTGTAAGTAATTTTATTTTCATACCTTCGGGATAATAAGGTCACGGTAGTTCAGTGACGCAGCCTGGAGCTTCACCAAGACTTCGTTTTCACCGACTTCCGGGACCTCCGCATCCTTATAGACAAGGCCATCGAGGTCGTGTTCCTTGTCTTGGATGACCCATTGCTTCATGGTCGCAGGAGGCATTGTTGGATGTATAGTTCTTATGGGCACGAATGCTTTAAGATAAATTCAAGGTAGCGGGGTTGAGGAGAATCTGAGAGTTTATATCATTGAGCACCCTGATGTACTGACGTATGTATGTATGCATGCAACTTCCGGGTTCCACATCTGCGCACTATTATGACGGCACGATTATTAAGACTCAAAACAAATTTGTTAGATGCTAAGTACATGTATGTACCTAACTGGAGACGACACTTTCCGTTGATACTCAGACTTTGGCATCATTTTGACACTTGATACTGAACTGTACGACAGGGATATCATATACATGACGTTGCTGCTCTAAATTATGCTTAGTTAGCATAATGTAGTCACATGACCGGACAACTGTACATGATTGGCCGGCGACAATACGTACAGCGAGGTTCTTGACGCAGTGTGACCATGCATTATGTGATAGCCAATCTTAATACGTGTTCAGCTATAGTACAGTACCAAAAAGCTCGTGCGTGGAGATAACCCGATAACCCACTCGCAAAATGCCTCATTCGCACATCGCTCGCCCGAACTTTTTTTGAACATCAGAATTACTTCGGACTCTTGGATAATCTTGTTAGGACTACTTTTCGCGTTATATGAGATTGAAGCCCTCGTCTGTGTTGTTCAGAAATCCAAGTTTATTCTGTAGAGTACATCTGGTGGCAATTTATAAGGCTGATCTTCATAGGCTTGTGTCGGGAATGACTACTGTATGTCCAACACCATGCTGATCCTGTTTGTTTTAAGCGAAAATTCTCCTGATATTCTGGATGTCTTTGGATTTCTTCAAGCCCCTGATTATCCTGTGCTTGCATCTTACTAGTAAACTTACTACATTCACAATTCTGAGGAAGAAGTCTCTTACATGCGTAGGTTTCAGTGTTGGGGCACTTAAATGCAAACTTTAGCCAACCCAAGCCAATAATGATTATTACGTGAAATCATTCGACGATATCTGCATTAAGCCTAGCATCTCTCGCCGATGAACACGAAATCATTGAGCTCTTCGCACCACATGGACATGAACAGTTGCCCGGGGCGGTCCGGAACTCTACAGTAAGGCTAACACAGGATCATCCTCTGTGTTCAGCCGCTCAGCTTAGCCAGGGGTAACCAACGGGGCCACGTTTTGCTGTCCTCTCATATTGAAGCATTATGGACGTGGCTGATGTGGTGTTGCACAGTATTTCAATACCGACCAATTTTATCTAGATGTTTCGCTCTGGATAGTCTTCAAATTCACTCAAAAGCATCACGCCCCCATATAACACAAATTGTCGGTCAAGTTATCTCAACCTTAGATCTTGGCGGGCTCCTGTTCATTGCACAAGTTGGTTGCCTAACTGGTTTATTATAGCAGAAGGATCAAATCTACTATAGATACATAGTAGACACTGCAGACCTCAGTATCAATAATTTCTATATAAAGCCGTCTGCCATAAGGTAAGATATACATAGGAGATGTTGTGGGTCAAAACATCAGCCGGATTGCAGATCTACGTTGGTATGTCTCGAGTTTCTAGGTCACAGCCAAAATCTATACCAACCATATATCAACAACAAATCTAATCTAGTGATTAACAAATTCTCTAGTTCTATCATCTCGCTAGAGCTTGGGACTGATAGATTTGTCTACTTTTACCCGCTTGTCTTCCTATCTTCCTCTCTATACGTTTGGTCTATGGCGGATCATGGCCCCGACGACAGTATACTCATAGATTCACGACCAGCCAATAGAGCCTACCCTTCGATTTTTGTATCAGTTATTAATGGTTTTGTCTTCTTTTACTTCTGTTTAAAGGCATTTGAGTTATGTTCCTTAAAAAGTGGCGCATTTAACATCTGGCCAAGCACCCCACTCTATAGAGCCGATCCACAATTGTGCAATCGGGAGATAATATCGCGATTTCAATTCGACATTCACTGGGTTCATCGCTAACATGATAATTGCCGATGGCGCGAGCTCATCCGATCGCGTATCGAAATGATCTCCTTTGGAGGGGAAGGATAAATGCAAAATATAAATAGTCGTGAATTCTTCCTCGGCTTATAACTGCTATCTGAATAACTACGACTTTTGTTTCTTACAATACCTACTTATTATGTCTCTTGGACGAACCTTCAAGCTCAATTCGGGCTATGACATCCCCGCCGTCGGTCTCGGCACTTGGGTATGCCTCCCGCCTCCAATACGTGAAATGAAATCGCTAACCTATCCATAAAAGCTCTCCAAGCCTCATGAAGTTGAGCAGGCGGTTGAAGCTGCTCTTCGCCAAGGATACCGTCACATTGATGCAGCTGCGTGTTATCAGAATGAGAATGAAGTAGGAAATGGCTGGAAGAAGTCAGGTGTGCCTCGTGAGGAGATCTTTGTGAGTAATATTTCCTTAACAGATGCGACAAGGAATAAGACTAACAAATATTTGCTGCCATTAAGATTACTAGCAAGCTCTGGAACACCCATCATCACCCCGATAACGTGGAGGAGGGCCTCAACAAGACATTGAAGGACCTGCAGACCGACTACCTGGATCTGTATCTGGTATTATTCCAATACTTTCAATTCAATGACAACTCTAACGCTTGTGACAGATTCATTGGCCAACTGCATTTGCTTATACCAACGAAACTCTCACGCCAACGGACCCGGTGACGAAGCGATTCCGCTTAGCCGATGTTCCGGTCTCCGACACTTGGGCCGCCCTAGAGAAGCTCGTCAAAGCGGGCAAGATCCGAAGCATTGGAATCAGTAACTTCACAATCAAGGCGACTGAAGATCTGCTCAAGACTGCAGAGATTCCTCCTGCTGCCAATCAGATTGAGGCTCATCCATATCTTCTTCAACCGGAACTCTTTTCCTACTTGAAAGAAAAGGTATTCTATATTCTGGAGCATCACGTTTGCTGAATATTCTAACAAAACATCTCAAGAACATCCTTCCGGTTGCCTATAGCCCGCTGGGCAACAACATCTTTGATCTACCACGGTACGAACTTTTGACAAAAACGCCTTCTTTTACGAACCTGTTACTAACATGAAACTAATAGAGTTGTCAATGACCCTGTGGTCGAGGATATCGCCAAAAAACTGAATAAAGACCCTGCGCAAGTTCTCATCTCATGGGCTATCCAGCGCGGTTCTGCGGTGTTGCCAAAGAGTGTGACGCCCTCGCGCATTGAGAGCAATTTCCAAGGTATAATCCTGTCTCCCTTTGTGCTCTTTGGAAGGTTTAACAAATTATATAGATTTCGTCATCCCCGATGAGGAGTTTGCCGCACTAAACAAGCTGGACAAGAACGCCCGGTACAACTATCCGTTCCGTTGGGGAGTTGATGTTTTCGGAGAATTGGGTGCTGCTGAAGCTGAGCGACGTGCTGAGGAGCATGCTGCAAAACAGAGAGCTGCTTAAGTGGCTATGGCCCAAGTGGGTGTGGCATTCAGTGAGGGCGGATGGATAACATTATATATACTTCTCGCTCTGGCTGGTCAGGGCAAAATTTCATGGAAGATATTTTTTTTCAAAATCAACAGATCTCTGACGTAGTAGGTGATATTATAGAAGAACTTTAAATGGAATTGCCAAAATAAAAGAAATATAGGTGTGTTGTGTACGCACTCTGCATCTTCAAGCCTCGACGCGGCTCCAACCACTTTTCTTCCGCCGGGAGTATGGACTCAAACGCATTTCCCCCACACCTAATTCCTCAACCTTGAACACTTTATCCTACTGTGATAACCACACACACCGAGATGCTCTCATCTATCAAAGAAGGCCGAGTCACGAAAAACAGAACCAAAAAGTCCGAGCCTCCCACTCGACGCGTCCCCAAAAGTCAGTAAATGCCTCTGTATCACACCCCATCTACATGATAACCCCCCAAAGCCCCCATGATACACAGATTTCACCACATTCCAAATGATGACGCGTGCTAACCGACCCACAGTGCCCCCGCTAGTCGAGCGGACCAACGCATTAAGCATTGGAGAATTCATCACCAAATACATGCCTCCTGCCACAGCATGTGATCAAACTCCAGAGAATGCACCAAGTCAAGCTCCTCCAGGCTCAGGCCAGACAGAGCAAATTATGCCGATTGAAACGCCATTGGACGTGTACTCCGCGGCAAGCATCTCCCCCGACGACCTAGAAACCTGTCTAGACCTCATCGAGCAGACATCAGGCGAAGCCTACCGCGCCTCCAGCGGTGGCTGGTCCCGCCGTAAAAAGCGCAAGGAGATGAAACTTCCCGATATGAAGTATTTGATTCTGCGGGGTGATTCAAATGACGAGGGAAAAGTAGAGGATGCTACCGATACACCCAAAGAGCGCGATGAAACGGGTCTGGTTCCTACGCCTCAGAATCAAAACGTGCTTGGTTTCTTATCGTTTATGGTTACTTACGAAGATGGCAAGGAAGTGGTCTACTGCTACGAGATCCACCTTTCGCCGAGGGCCCGGGGGCGGGGTGTCGGGTCGGTTCTTATGAAGCGCATGGAGGAGATCGGCCGGGCTGTCGGCTTGGAGAAGGCTATGTTGACTGTTTTCAAGTCGAATGTGGTGGCTTGTCGGTTTTATGAGAGGCTTGGGTATGAGATTGATGAGTACTCGCCCCGACCGCGGAGGTTGCGGAATGGGACGGTTAAGGATGTTGATTATATGATTCTGTCTAAGCAGTTGAGAGTATGAGGACGGACTATTTGTTGGATGGTTTGATGCTAAGCTGATCGTTGATGGAATTGGAAGTGAGAAATATGCTGGATTCTAATGTACATTGTGTTATACCTGTCGTACTTCTGTGCCTTGTTGTCCTGGGTTGTCTTGTTCCCACTCGTCTCTGAGGGCGGCGAAGACGGTGTCTGCAACTAGGATGGAGAGACCCAAACTCCAGACTAGAGTGATGGCGTAGAAGAAGTTAGCGTTTCCGGACCCTGCGTAGATCCATAGATGGTAGAAAGCGGGACCGAGAAGGGTGGAGTATAGGATTGCCGAGACTGCAAAGAAGGTATATCGCATTACTGAGAAACATTAGCCAAGGAAACCCTGGAACGGGACAGCACAACTAAGATACTCACGTGGGAAAAGATGACGGTACAACGGTAGCAACGCGAAGTACAGAGATGCATCTGAGATGCTGGGGTATGGCTTGAAGATCGCAAAGACACCAAGAAGGGAGGTGATGACGAACAAGGGCTGTCGTCGGAAACGCGCTGTGAGACCTCCAACATAGCTGGCCAAGTGAAGCCAGAAGACTCCGAGGAAGAACTCTCGGAATGAATCGAACATTTCAATGAAGAAGTACCACCATAGACCGACGTTGGGAGTCAAGTCCGGAACCAAAAGATGGAACCCATAAGTTGCCGATATAAACTCCCAGAAGTTACCGGTGATCATGACCGAAAGTCCGAGCAAGCCTGCAATGCTGGCGACGAGTAGACCGGCGTGCTGCATGATGAACGGTGCGATCTTAGGTGCTTGCGGGCCCTGCGCGCGTTGGTCATAACAGACCAAAACCAGCGGAATGAACAAAAGCGCGGGATACAGGGATAGGTAGGAAGCGAGTCCTAGGGCTAGCATAGCATTAATGCTATTGCCCGAGACTGCATTTGAAACTGCGAAGAGGATCCCGGAGGCGGTAAATACGCTGGTTGATCGTGCCAAACATGTCGCAATTGTGAAAGGGTTGAACAGAAACCTGTTTCTTAGGTTAGCACATGTGTCTATGAGTAGCCGAAAAGCGGAAGACCATACCATGCCGCGACAGACACTCCGTTCCATCGGACATGCTTCCGAATTGCCGAATGGAATCTCGAATTGATCGATTGGCCTGACTCGGAGATGGTGACCAATGCCTGAGCATTCACGAGGTCGACTAGAATGTAGAAAATTGCTGTAGCTAAAGGCCAGGTCTTTGCATCTGGAAGTAGGGCGAACAGAGGTAACAGGAGCGGTGCCTAGATCGGACCGAACTGTTAATTGCGCGAACGTAGTTGGAGTGTCGGATCCACAAACCTGGTGAAAAGTACCCCCATCATACGGGGACACATTGCCCTTATATAGAAACAAGCCTTCTTGCACTAATTGGAATTAGCTTCAAATGCGCAATAACTGGTTGTTGGGGTCACGTACATCGTTTGAAGCTATTGACAGGGGTCGAGACCTCGACCCTTCCTGTCAACAAGTCAGGCAATGAAGGAAACAGACAGATAAGAAGCAGACGCAGCACAAAGGCTGCGCCAAAGACCACCAGCTTCCGATCTATCATGGCTGCATTGCTGTGGAGTGTTGTTGTTCCAGCTGTCCCTTAGAGACGACTCTCTCCGCCTTTGTGCACGGGCCATCGGCGGTAAGAAAAAAAGTTATCGAGAAATTTTCTTCTTCTTATCAGCAGCCATTTGGACATTCTGACAACCATTCTTCATTATGGCGAAAATCAAGAAGAAGGGTATGTTTCGAAGCCCTGAATTATCACATTTTCACCGCTAACCTCCTTCTTAGGTACCTCTGGCCAGGCCAAGAACTACATTACCAGAACTCAGGCCGTGCGCAAACTTCAGATCTCTCTCCCAGATTTCCGCCGGCTATGCATCTTCAAGGGTAAGGACCTCTGTTCTCCGTCCATATGAATCGCAAGTCTAATCACAGTCTCCGACATCAGGTATCTACCCTCGTGAGCCCCGTAACAAGAAGAAGGCCTCGAAGACATCAACCCCCAACACAACCTTCTATTACACCAAGGATATCCAGTATCTGCTCCACGAGCCGCTCCTGAACAAGTTCCGTGACCAGAAGTCCCTTGCGAAGAAGATTGCTCGCTCCCTGGGCCGTGGTGAAGTCAGCGATGCTGCGCGCCTCGAAAAGAACAACGCCCCGAAACTCACCCTCGACCATGTCATTAAGGAGCGTTACCCGACCTTCATCGATGCTCTCCGTGATCTTGACGACGCTCTTTCTCTTCTCTTCCTCTTCGCCACCCTTCCCTCCAGCGACCATGTTCCCGCCAAGACTATTGCGCTCTGCCAGCGTCTCTGCCACGAGTTCCAGCATTACCTGATCATGACCAACTCTCTGCGCAGATCCTTCCTTTCCATCAAGGGTATCTACTACCAGGCTACCATCCAGGGACAAGACATCATGTGGTTGGTTCCCTACCGTTTCGTCCAGCGTGTCAACGGCGACGTCGACTACCGTATCATGGCCACCTTCGTCGAGTTTTACACCACCCTCTTGGGCTTCGTCAACTTCCGTCTGTACTCATCTATCGGTTTGAGATACCCGCCTAAGTTTGATACCCGCAGTGACGAGAACGGTGCTGAACTTGCGGCTTTCACTCTTGAGGGTCGCTCAGTAGGTGATGTTCCCAAGGCTATTGAGGCAAACAAGCCCCAGTCTACCAGCAACTCGAACAAGGAAGTCTCCGAGGAACTCCAAGCCAAGGTGGACAAGGTGATCAAGAATGCTGGTCTGGACAAGACCACAGATGAGAAGACAGTCGAGAACACCGAGGAACAGACCGATGCCATCGACCGCTTCGAGCCCGCCGCCCCCGAGGCCGACACTCTCCCCCAGCCCCAGATGAGCGGCAACGAGGCCGGTGCACTCTTCGCTCCTTTCGTGTTCTACATTTCCCGTGAAGCCCCCAAGGCCCCAATTGAGTTCATCCTCCGCGCCTTCGGCTGCAAGCGCGTCGGTTGGGCCTCCGTGCTCGGCGATGGAGCCTTCACCCACGATGAGACCGACCCCCGTATCACTCACCAGATCGTCGACCGACCCCAGCTTCCCCAAGAATCCCTCCCCGCCATTCCCGCTGCCGACGAGAACGCCGTTCAGAAGGTCAAGCCCGGAACCCGCATTCCAGGCCGCACCTACGTCCAGCCCCAGTGGATCTGGGACTGCATCAACGAGGGCAAGCTCCTCCGTGCCGACCTCTATGCCCCTGGCGCCACTCTCCCACCCCACTTGAGCCCTTGGGTTAAGGCTTCTCGCGGTGCTTACGACCCGCGCGCCACCCTGGCCGAGCAGGAAGAGGAAGGTGAAGCCGAGATCGCTGCCGATGCTTCGGACAGCGACGAGGAGATGGATGACGAGGCCGCTGTTGAGGAGAAGCCCGCCGAGGAATCCGAGGACGAGTCTGTCGACGGCGGCATGGATGTTGCCGGCACCGACGATGACGAGAGCGAGGAGGAATCTGACGAGGAGGTTGAGGACTTCGGTGGCTTCGAAGAGGAAGCCGCCTCTGAATCCGAGGACGACGATGAGGCTGCCCGCACTCAGCATCAGAAGGAGCTCGAGGCCGAGGCTGCTGGTCTTCCCTTCTCCTCTGCTGGTGCTGCCGATGAGGCTTCCAAGAAGAAGGCTTCCAAATCCAAGAAGCTTGCCGCTAAGAAGCGCAGTGAGGATGAGGAGCTCGAGAGACAGAAGATGATGATGAGCCGGAAGAAGCGCAAGCTGCTCGAGAAGATGATGTACTCGAACAAGAAGACTGCCGATGAGTCAGCTAAGCTTCGTTCGAAGAGACGTAAGCTCGAGAAGGGCGAGAAGGGTGAGAAGGGCGATAAGAACTAAAGCTCTTGACTCGACCGTTGTGCATGTTAGATAGTGCTTTGCAGGGCGTTTGTGGTTTGGATCACATGTATAGGCACCTCAAAAATTTGTGATTGAAGTTTAATGCCATTGAAGGGATTATATCCCACTTATATGTATAACTTTGTTCTTTTTATCCTTGTATACTTCCTTTTAAATAAAGGTCCTTTGGCATAACGTTACATAGCGAGGAAGTAAATCTCCTACATCCACGGGAAGACAAACTCCAGCGCTAGAAGCTTCTGACTCATCCTTCGGCTCACATCCGAAGTTGACGACGTGTATATTCACTGTCAACTGTACTCTTCGTGTTGCTCTAGTATTTATTGCCAGAGAGCGGATCATATCTTATCCAGACAAGTTAAGAAAACCACAGAAGTACCAAGTACCAATCATGACAACTAGCAACCCCCAAGTGGGGTGGATAGGTACGACAACAGCAGAACAATCTCAATTTCAATCAGGATCCTAACATCTTCTAGGCCTCGGAAGTATGGGTCTGGCAATGGCCCAAAATGTCCAACAATTCCTCCACCGCGAAAAGAAACCAGGCTTGAGATTTTGGAACCGGACAGCGTCCCGTGGCGCACCACTTGAATCAATTGGAGCTGTCGGTTGCCACTCTATTGCCCAGCTTGTTCGGCAATGTGATCTCGTGTTCATATCTGTAAGTCGGCCTCTATTTGAAAGAGACCATCTCGTGGTCTACTCCATCTTAGGACGAACATTGCTTACTGATAGTGTGCAAAAAGACCAGCGACGATGTGGCGCTAGTTTCTATCATCGACCAGATTTTAGCTGTGGAAGATATAGACGGCAAGGTATTCGTGGATACAACTACAGTTCATCCAAGTACTTCCAAAACTACAAGCGAGAAACTGACACAGCGGAATTCATCCTTCGTCGCCGGTCTGTAACTATAATTGTTTAATGACCTACAACTACTCACAAATAAAAACAGCACCGGTATTCGGAGCCACCCCAGCTGCACAAAAGGGCCAAGTCCTCATGGCGATGAGCGGACCTAGCAAAGCCATCGAATTAGCCTCGCCATTTGGAAAAGGTGTCATCGCCCGTGAGGTTATGATTGTATCAGATGAACCTGAAAAAGCTACTCTACTCAAGGCTTTGGGGTAAGAACCTTCCAACCATGATTCCATTGTGTGTCAGATGGTTCAATCGCTAACGCGATGCAGTAATTTCATCGTCGCAGGAACAATGGAAATTGTAGGCGAAGCCCATGTGCTCGCCGAAAAGAGCAATCTCGGCAGTGGGACACTGGAAAAGCTACTCGAGTTGAATTTTGGGAGTTTGGCGTATTCTGATTCAACGCGTATGACGCAGGGAGCGTATATGCCTGGAGAGGGTAGGTTTACAGACTCATGCCTGTGAACTATTATAATTTGCTAATGCTATGATTTAGGCCAGTTGCCATGGTCCAATTTGAATTTGGGTATCAAGGATGTGCAGCATGGTATTAGTTGTGCTCGAGACGCTGGAACGAGGTTGAAGGTTGCGGAAGTGGCACTGGAGCATATGCTTCGGGCTAAGCAGTTCTCGGATGAGAATGGTGGTCGTCCTCTGGATTCATCATCTGGGTATGGTATCATTCGCCAGGATGCGGGTCTTGACTTTGAGAATGAGTTTGTGAAGAGTCGGGATGGGAATGGAAGAAGGAAAAGCTTCTAGTTATACAAAGCCTTGTACTAACTGATTTGGTGTTTGTGGATGGAAATCGCAACTCAGGAACACTTGGAATAATGAATTTGACTCTAGAAAGTAGAAGCCTAGTAATAACGGCTCATAACGACACTCCCGATGCTCAGCCTTACAAGCTCGGAGATAAGTATGGCTCTCGCCTCGGGTTACCAGTATCGGAATGCTTACCACGAAATGCTCCAGGATCAGAAATTAAATGAGAAACCGTTCGTAACTCGGCACTTCTCGTGTGAACAATTTCCTCAGAGTAAGGCGTGCGGTCGATCGTACCTAATCGAGAAGGGCGGACCGATTAAGCTCGGATATAAGCTCTAGGATGCTACGGTCCGGGAAAAGTAACTGTTCATAGTCCAACATGAAAATATTAATCAGGTTCATCGCCATAATCATGATCTTCTGCTCAGCCGCACTCTTCTACGTGAAATATCCGTACAGACACCAAGAATCAATTCCCAGCAGAATGCTTTTCCGGCTACATATCGTCCGACATGCAGAGGGAACGCACAATCCTGCCCATGATACGACGATCCTAGACCCGCCACTGACTGAAAGAGGAATCGAACAGTCCCGGGAGCTATCACAAACTTTTCAATTCAAAGAAAGTGTTGGACTAGTGCTGGCGTCTCCGCTACGACGTACTCTTCAAACAGCTTACATCGGCTTTCAACGAACACTCGATCAAAAATACTACGCCAAAGGATCAGGAGCAGGCGTTCAAAAGGGTGCAAAATTCGTTCTTGAGCCGGATGTGCAGGCACACTCTTCTCGTCCATGCGACACTGGCTCGGACATTTCCATTTTGCAGTCCGAGTATCAAGATCTGCCCTGGGACATCCTTGAATTGGATCCTACATTCCCTAATAAGGAAGGGCTCTATGCGTCTGATTCTGAGGCGCTCAAACAGCGTGGATGGCGTATTCAGCGTCGGTTGGAGGAGAAGTTTAAGGAATTGGCAAACACTGCTCGGCCTGATATTGTTGTTGTTACGCATGGGGGCTTTATAAGATTTGTTACAGGAGATGATACTTTGACTATTGGGCCGGCAAAAGCAAGGAGTTTTATGGTTACATTTGATCAAGATTCTAGACTTGTTATTGAACATTCATTGTCTGGGTAAAACATACATACTCTGGTTCATTTGTGTGGCTGGCTATGAGTAAACTGGAAAGACCCCGGTTAAATAGCCAGATTTGGATACTTGAGCTACTATGGAAGTAGATAGTCTTAGGAAATAGAACAGTATGGTATACTTTGGTACGGCTAATAAAGGAAAGTTGTTTGTGAATACTTGTATACTTATGCATGCCGCCCGACCTGGGATGAGGAACAACGGCTCACGTAGGCCTTCTTGAGAGAGGTTCTGTCCTTCGAGATCAGGGAGTCGGCCTTGGGTAAGAATAACAGCAACATGGTCCCCGGCTCGACTCACCCTCTTCACTGGGTTCTGCACACACAAAAGTGGAGATGCTTTGGGTGGAAGGTGGACTTCCACAGGCAGTGCCGTTGCTCGCGGTACAGGTTGAGCAACTTGCGTCCATCATGGCTTGGATTGAGAGGTCATACAGAAAGAGAAACATCTTGCCTCCATTCGTCCTGGCAGTTCCTGTACTTGCTGCCCAAACTTGATGCCCCTGATGCAGAAGCGACGCAGACCACCGCACTATCCCGACATGCGTTTTGTGCCTGGATGCTTGTGGGGACATACCGGTATGATCATGCGTCGTGAGACTGGTCTTCAGAACGCAGCTTAATCTGGCTATTTTCGATAATCCAGCTTTGCCTTTTGGGACGAGGCCCGAATGGTCGATTTGGCCTTTATGTACCCTCTTTCGGGCGAAGCACTGACTCCAGCTGGATATCCTGAGAATAGAGATCTTGTTTTTCGGTGGGCCAGTATCATGCAAAATGGCAAGAGTTTTACCTCAGACTTTCCTACAATCAGCCAGAACTAGACTGCATTGTACTCCGCCGTAGCGTAACAACCTTGGAAGCTATCTACAGTAGTTCAATATAATAACATAACTTAATCAAGCATAATAGCCGTCTCATCATCCGGGCCACTAACACCACGCTGATTCGAAGTATCGTTCACAGTCATACCATGTGTCTTCTTCATATGCTGATTAAGATTCCATTTGCGTGAGAATCCATTCGAATTTCGAGGACATTCCTTGAAAGGGCAGAGGATGTCCACTTTTCGGTGAGGTCCTTTGCCAACACCTGGTCGTGCTGGTCTTGATTCTCTTTCTACTCCTTGTTCTCTGTTCTCCGAGACAGGTCTTGATGCGGGTCTCGATGAAGGTCTCGAGGGCGCATTCGAAGGCTCTGGTGATGCAGATGATGAGGAGGATGGGACGATAGCGGGAGTTTGGCGTGGTTTTCGTCGTGAGGATGAGGCCTTTCCCTTGGACTTGGGTTTTTGATTGGCTTTTGGATTGTTCTTGGGATAAACCTTTCGCGTGGAGTTGGAAAGGAGTTGCGGGCTTGGTGGTGCCGAGTCACGGTCACTATTACTCTCGCTCTCGCTTTCGGTGTAGGCATATTCCTCCCGGCCATCCGCTTTCTGCTTCTTCCGGACGCGGCCTTCGGGCAGTGTTCTGAATTCTAGGTCTTCGCCAAAGAGATCTGCACATCGTTTCGAGGTGCGCATTACCACATCAGAGGGAAATCCCATTATGGATGCGAGGCCCATCACTTCACTCCAGTCACGCAATTTGAGTCTGCCCTTGAAGAAAGAGCCCTCTTCCTGATCCTGGCTTGCGAGCGTGGCACGAGACTGATCTCGTGAGCGAGGTGCATCTGGCAAGCTCTCATCATCGGTGTCTAATCTAGAGAACAATCCGGCGCTGGTGGAACGATGAGGCGTTTCTTTTTGGGAAGAGCCTCGTCGAGTGCGTTTCCTTCCACGGGATTGACTCCTGGTTGTTCTTGGAAGGCCTTCGTCGTCTGTGTCAGACGGCTGTTCATCTCCGGAAATATCTTCCAGCATACGCCCTTTCATAGAATAATGAAGCCCCATTAGAAGCCGGTCTAACTGGGTCATGACATTGCGTGCCAATGGACGCAATTTCTGGGAAGATTTGTCGTCGTCCAGTTGAACTATTGGCTCCAAAAAGGTGGTATCGATAGACTCATCATCGTCATATTCTTCCTTCTCCAAAATATCGTCCTGCATAATTTCATCTCCGTCGAGGATTTTCTTGCTGTCATTTCTGATTTCTTCATAGTCCCACTCCCGGGCCCGGAATTTCTCCTTGGCCGTCTTCGACATGGTGGCCGTGATTATTTCTTCCAGATCGGCACTCGGACGGGGATCAGGTTCCATCCGCATATTCCCAGGGTCATCCAGTTTGTCCTTGATAATATCATCAAGTCTAGGAACATGAGCAGAAGGCAAAGGCCATGCCGTCCATCGCCGAGGAATGGCAAATCTTAACTCATTATCGACGCTTGTTTTCTTCGAAGTGACCCGCGTTCGCCTGCGAATCGCGTGGGCATTGTACAGATGAGCTGCCAGATCTCTTGATCTGTTATTAAGCATGGCTTCATATGCACCGATGTCGTCTGCATTGTAGTTTCGCCATGTAGATGAGTGCCCAGTGAAGATATTTGGCCGCTTAATCCCAGACCGAAGGTCAAGACCTCGGTCTACAGTGTAGTAGTAAATCGGCTCTGCAGGCTCCGTAATTGTCGGTTGACTTGAGGCTTCTATTTGAGAAAGCCTGGATCTTCTTGGCATTGGAGCTTTCTGATCATCACCACTTCCGTGGAAACTGTCTCCATCGGAGCCATAATGCGCCTCCAACGGCCGTTCTCGCATGATCATATTGAACTCATTTTCGGATTCGTCAGCCTCCTCGTCCATAGGTTCATCCATTTTGATGGATTGTGAAAGAGCATCTTGGCTGGCTGGCTCCCCAAAGAGTAACTGTCTCGCCGGCGCTGGTGGAGAGGATGGTTGGATAACATCACTGCTGGGTCCACCAAATAGTGACTTGCGAGGCTGTGCAGATTCCGGCGGACGAAAGTCAGATCCAGGTATCTGGGATTGAGAGGACATGCCTCAGGGACGCGTTGGCTCTTGCCGTTCTATGCGCAATTGCTTGAGTTGATGTCACATAGGTGCTGATTCTTAGGGTGGTCTGTTCCACTAGGGAGGTGTATGATGTTTGGGATGGCAACCCTTTCGCTGATGCTAATGCCAGCAAGTTTCGGCTCCCCTTGTTGACAGTTTGGCTGTTCCTGGATGTTGACGATGTCAAAAATTCCAAGTGGGTGGATCCTCGATTATGGCACGTGACTGATATACAGCAATGATGTTAACGCTAACCCGAAGGGGCAATGAAAATTGCATACATGTCTGATGGCCCTCTCTGTGATTTTTTATGTTATGAATAAGTCTAGGCAAAAGCTACGATAGAAAGCAACACTGACATTTGAGTAACCTTTCAAATCTAATAACAAAATGGTCCTACGAATAGAGTATCGTTCTCAGGAGTTTACCTCGCCAGCCGAAGTACAGAGTATAGACAGTAGACATCGGTTTTTAACCACATACGTTACTGTCGCAAAGACGAAATTTTTTCTCTCCTGGCCATTCAATCCTGCTCGTCTAGGATTGGCTCCAGTGCTTGCCTATGACTTAGTATGTATTTGGGCATATTTAGCGGGCGTTGGGGAAATTTTTCTGATCGGATTTTCTTTCCCAAATGGATCTTATCGATGCATCTTTGCACATTGAGTTGGAGAGAGCAGTGGATCATGCTCCAATAGTTCAGTGCTGTGTAGGGTGTATATAAGGTCTTCATGCTTCAGACAACAGAGCTATCCCTCGTTGGACATTCTCCAACCCCGTCGAGTCTGGGGATATCAGCGAATCTTCGTATTACCAATACTCTATCTACCTTCTGAAGGGAGCTTTCCGTATCTAATTGGCCTATAATACCGGCGGTTTTGAATTAAGTCACTCCTATTGGCTAAAAGCTCCGGGTAGCGTAATTAACAAACACCAATACGAGATCTATGAAACTCGCTCTTTTCGCCGAAACGAAAATCTGCAATTCAAGACATTATTGAGCTGAAAAAGAAAAGACAAAGTGGAATTGAAGACTGCATTGCTTTCTCTAATAGAATATCGAAATTCTCAAGTAGTGGTGAGCTCTACAAGACCAAGTGTGAATGACATCAACCTCCCCGCTTTAGCATGGAGCTTCCCTTCTGAGCTCAATTGATTACAACTTACAACTCCCTCGGAACAAAGTCCGTCGGTGTTTCTCGGGCACAAAGAGCAATCACCATTGAGCTAGCAGATCTCGACACACCGGGGATTCCCCACTGCCAGATACAGCTCCCTTTAAAGGCGTCTCCAAGTCTCCAACCTCCCCGCACTCTCACAACCGACTTTCTCCGCCTGTATTACTATTCTTCCCTCCCGAGGGACTACGCTTTATAATGGACCGACTCATCCGCCCAGTCACCCGCCAGCTACTCAGACCTCGCCCCAGATATCCCTTTTCCATCCCTGGTCCTAACTACGCGAAGAGACTCTACACCATGGGACACAGCGCACCGCAGGTCAGAGCCGCAGTCCAAACCCGATCCCCAGCCTATACTGATTCATGGGGAACAGTTGAAAGACCAGTCTCTCTTCATTGAGAAGTCATACATCAATGGCGAGTGGGTGGGAGCCCAGTCCGGCAAGACCTTCGAGGTCCACGGTAAATTCCCCGCGACTCGACATTATCTGTGCTCAGGATGCTAAATCTGCTCTCCCTCCAGACCCGGCCACTGGCAAATTGATTGGAACATGCCCTGAACTCGATACCGCCGACGTTGAAAAGGCGATCCAGGCCGCCTCCGAGGCCTTCCCAAAATTCCGCACAACACTCGGCCGCGAGCGCGCGCGCATGCTGCGCAGGTGGTACCAGCTGATGATTGACAACGCAGAGGATCTGGCAAAGCTGATCACATGGGAGAACGGAAAACCCCTCGCTGACGCAAAGGGCGAGGTGAACTACGCCGCCAGCTTCTTCGAGTGGTTCAGTGAGGAGGCACCCCGCACGTACGGTGATACCATCCCGGCCTCAGTGCCCGGAAACCGCGTGATGACCGTGAGGCAGCCTGTTGGTGTGTGTGGTCTGATTACGCCGTGGAACTTCCCCGCGGCGATGATCACCCGCAAGATTGGCCCTGCCCTGGCGGCGGGTTGCACTGTTGTGGCCAAGTCTCCTCAGGAGACACCCTTCACTGCTAATGCGCTGGCTGAGCTTGCGCACCGTGCTGGAATCCCCAAGGGCGTCGTTAACATTGTCACCTCTTCTCAGAACACCCCTGCCGTGGGCGAGCTTATCACAACCCACCCAGAGGTGCGCAAGGTGTCATTCACCGGCTCGACTAACGTCGGCCGGATTTTGATGAAGCAGTCGGCCTCGACTATCAAGAAGGTCTCTTGGGAGTTGGGCGGCAATGCCCCCTTCATTGTCTTCGATGACGTCGAGGACCTCGACGCAGCCGTTGCCGGTGCCATCGCGTCCAAGTTCCGCAGCTCGGGCCAGACCTGCGTGTGCGCCAACCGCATCTACGTGCAGAAGGGTGTGTACGACGAGTTCTCCAAGCGCTTCGTGCAGAAGGTCAAGGAGTTCAAGCTCGGCGGTGGTTTCGAAGACGGCATCACCCACGGCCCGGTCATCCACGAGCGTGCCGCTAACAAGGCCCACGAGCATGTGCAGGACGCAATCTCTAAGGGCGCCCAGATTATCGTTGGTGGCCAGAAGGCTACCGCTCTCGGCCCCAACTTCTACCACCCTACTGTTCTTACCGGCATGAGCAAGGACATGCTTCTCGCCAGTGAGGAGACTTTCGGTCCTGTTGCTGGTCTCTTCCCCTTTGAGTCTGAGAAGGAGGTTGTGGATCTGGCTAACCGGGCCGAGGTCGGTCTGGCAGGTTACTTTTTCAGTGGCAATGTTCGCCGCATCTTCCGCGTTGCTGAAGCCCTGGAGGTCGGCATGGTTGGTGTTAACACTGGTCTCATCAGTGATGTTGCCTCTCCGTAAGACCCTCTCTTCTTCTATATGGTTTGCATCTTCTAACATCTTCACAGATTCGGCGGTGTCAAGCAGAGTGGCTTCGGTCGTGAGGGCAGCAAGTACGGTATTGACGAGTTCATGACGATCAAGAGTGTGACATTTGGCGGCATGGGTGAACCCCTGCAGGAGTAAACATGACATGAAGCAATAATCTACGCAACAATAAGCTATGCTAGGTATGAAAGAACATGATGCAATCTAAGACTCATCTTACACGAAGATCATCAAGCTGCCGTAGTACCTTATCCCCGAAGAGATCTACATTGTACCCGGTGTCAAGGATCAGGCTAGACTCACCTCCCAAGGCCCCGAATCAGGAAAACCCCTCCGGTATAAGCAAGTTAAACAGTGAATCTAGCATCAACCCACAGTTAACTAGGTGGTAACCTAACACTTGGGTTATTGCCCGAAGGATCCAAATACTTCCTTGGTAGCGAGGTATAGGATGATTCCGGTCATCACCAAACGATTGCAATCTAAAGGCGTTGCAAATCCGAGGTCCCGGTAATACATCGATCATCTCACATACCTCGCTCGGGAGGCTTACATTTTGTCTCTCTCATTTTTTACCTCCGTTGATGCTATCTGACTGATCTTGCATGGTATTTGTTTTCTTGTTTCGATCGAGCTTATTGTTTGGACTCGCTGCTGCTCGACGTGATCGTGATCGTGTGATGTGCATGGACCTACCTTCCCAATATGGAAGGGTATATCAACTACTTTCACAGTGATACTTTCGATGTCCCATTAGTCAGGCTGCATGGAGCTTGCTAGTAGCATCACTCATATCGAGTATGCAGACTTCATTCAACAACCGGAGATTCTGAGTCTTCTTCTCGTCGTCACATGAACGTCACATGACCATGATCCACATACCCATGGCAGAATAACCTATCCACACACCGCCCTTCGCATCCCTTCTGCTACTGGAAGATACAATAATCCAGCCATCAAATGTGAAACAACCAAATCAAGTCTCTTCTACATCTCATGTCTACTCCTGTTGCATAAAGACATGATTTGATATTGTTTCAATGCGCTCAACACCCAGGTTCCTGGCGGCTGTGTCCCGCAGCCAGCCTTCGCGGCTGAAGAAGCCTGCAGTCGGTCTAGACCATGTAAGTACAGTGCAACCTAACTAGGGTACCACAGGCATGATCCAAATCCGGATTTGGACTTGTATCCTGATATACTGATTGACTGTCCAGTTTATTCAAAGAGGAAGAGTCCTTGCTTTCTGGCGAGAAGTTGTTCGAGCTTTAAATAGTATGTTTCATTCTTGTTCTTCCACTCTTTCTTCGTTTGATTCTGTCGGGTTGGAGTGTTAATTTGCATATGCAGAAATCCCTCCATCATCGACAAGGAATGAATTGCATAATTATGCGCGTACTGAGTTTGAACGGCATCGTGAAGTGTCTGATTTGGTAGGTTGGCTATTGTCTATTCATCTGATATCTACGAGTCAGGGAATGAGAATATCGAGCTGACTTTCTTTTCTTTTTTTCCCTAGCAACATATCAGATATTTGCTTTCGGTATGGATCATCCCTTATGTCGGTCCTTTGTTGAGATTTGCTAACGATTCAAAGACAGGGAAAGCCGAGTTTGAGACTATGAGGCGGTATATCGATGAACAGGTTGCTGGTTGACTTGCTCGATATGTGCTGCTCTTTGTATATAATATGATCGAATACCAAGAAGGAATTTCACATACTTTGAGGTTCTAGGTATATTCTTATGAGAGTATTGAATTCATGGGCTTGTGGTGCGATTTAGTTGATACAGCGCGTTGATAGGCGGAATGTCTCGGCGGATCGCCATATGTACACATGGACTTGCAGAGATAACGTTATCCTGCCGAGGACTCTATGTTGCGGATGGCTAGATCAATTAACAAGCTGTTCTTCCAAGGCACGGTTCGTCTGTCATCCTTGGAATGCCAAGAGTAATGATAAAGGCGAACATTCCAACTGCAGACACCAGTGGCACGGCTCATCTAGCAATCTAAGGAGCAAAGCCAAGTGCCGGATCAAGTCTGGCTCCAGTTATCTTGGGCGATATGACCTAAGTTACATGGATAGTTTGATCATGTTCAGCTCTTACCCGATGCATACAGGGAGAGACAAATCAACTAGGCTATCAATGTACTAGTAGACTTTAAAATCCAGTAAATAAGAATCAAGCTAGAAGGAAATCAGGCCAACCTAGCGCTTGGTCCATTGCTGGATAAGATGTACAGTAGTTAGCCGGTCGGCAGAGAGAGGGGAAAGCCACCAAAATAAAGTGTTGAAAGCTAGGTAGATCCCAAGGCAAATAGACGGAAAAATATAGCGATTGGTTTCTAGTCTGTCTTGTCTGCAAGGGGCCCAGTTTTTGAAGCAGGTTTAGGCCAAGGTGTGTATTGTTAACGGAATAAGGAGCTTGAAACCCCCAATATGATGTCAGGACTAAATTATAACAGTTAGTTTCAGTTCCTTTCAAGAATCTAGACAAGATAGGAGTACCCTTCGCCACCTGTCTTCCCCACATACTCTATCCTTGTTTCTCCGTCTACTCCCGGTGGGACCTGAAGCTCCCTTGTTCCGCCATAGTGATTGGTCGGCAAAGCCGGAAACCGTTCGAACAGGTTGCAGCTGAAGCTTGCCCGGATCCTGGTTTACTCTACGTCATTGATTCTGGTCCAGACCACTTTTCTATATAGTGTTGGGTGGCCGGAAGGGAAGAGGGGGGATATTTAATAGCTCTTGAGATTTTCCACTGCTCTATCTAGTCCACCCTAATCCATACCTCTTACTACATATACCACCTGCAACCCCTCGTTGCCTAAAACCCAAAACGAACAATAAACCCCACCAACATGAGATCTGCACGACGAAACAGCTCCATCGGCCCCGATCGGGCCAAGCACCTCGAACGCAACCGCATCGCCGCCAACAAATGCCGCGAAAGAAAGAAGCGCGAACATAAACAAATTGAGCGTCGCCTCAGCGACGAAACAGAAAAGAAAGAACTCCTCCTGGCGCAGTTGAACGTCCTCAAAGAAGAAGTCTGGGATCTGAAAAACATTATCTTCCAACACGCCCAGTGCAAAGACCACCAGATCAACCTCCAACTGGCCCGAATGACCCAAACCGTCCTCGACAACCAACCTATGCAAGAATCCAGCATGTCGCCGACTTTCTCGAACGGGTCATACTCGGATGAATCGGTCGCGGTGGACGATGCGAATAATAACATGATCGACCCCGGCGCTTATCCTGGGGGTGACTGGACTGTGTTACCCAATGTCGCCGATGACCTCGTTCCATACGACGCGAACGGGACCAACGATTCGATATTTGAGAATTTTATTGATGCGGAGAATCTGTATACCTAGGGGGTAAAAATGGGGGACCCTGATACTGATAGTATGGCGTTGGTGATTTTAGCGTTGGGCTTCCTGTATACTAATTTACGAGCTGTGAGAGCTCACAAAAAACTCAATTACGCCTTCGACGACTTATTAACTACTTGACACGAATATATGAATAGCAACAATGTTTTACGCACACGGATAAGTTTTCCGAAAGATCCGCATGTTAGTGTCCTGAAGAGTCATTCTGGGGGCATACTGGAGAATTTCAAAGTCAAAGAGAAGGCGGGAAGAGCGGAAGAATGTTCCCATGACGATGAGACGTGTCTCCAGATGTGACGCCCAATAATATGATCACACAACATAGCTAGGCGGTTGAGCTGCAGAAGCCATTGACCAGATGGGGTTAGGAGACATCGCCCTAGAGGTGAATACGCATAAGGATTCCGTCCACAAAGACAAGCCTGAAAGCCGCCCGCCAATCTGAGGAGTGGCCTGAGCGGCAGAAAGGGAATAGGGCGTGAATAGGGCTTGAAGGGTGGAACATGCAAGAGCATTCGATGATCGCTAGCGTCCACGATCCACAGCCGCTGATGTCACCGCATCCCGCCAAGGTCGCCACGGCCTGACTACATCACGCGCTGGCGTCTCTTGTTAGGTACAACTACCCCATTGTTTCTATTTCCCTTGGTCCTTGGGTTCTTTCTCTTGATTTACGCTTCCATGTCGATTCTTACCTTGGGTTGTCATACTCGAGCCCTTTTTTATGAACTGATTCGCTGTCTACCTGTACTATAGGAATCCCTGCAATTATTTATTTCTTTGTATGCCAATCAGCTCAAATGATGCCTACCACTCAATTGACGCCTCCCCAAGGAGAGGGGATGGCGCAATTTTCCCAAAAACAGTAATGGGCACTATATTCGAGACTACTCAACGGTTAGACTTACCACAGCCTGTAAGAGGCATCCTTGGGCTAGGATACTAAGATTCTACGAAATAGCTACACAGACTGGAAGCCCATTGGCCTTGGCGTGTCTGGACTTGTCTGGTATTGTTCTCTTGGTTTCACGATGCGAACGGCGGGAACTGATTTCCCTATTCTTCATACAGCTCCGCAAGGGACCAGATACGTCATCAGACTGTCGCCGTGAAGAAGCTCGCAGAACCATTCAAGACAGAGCATATCGCAAGACATATGTTTCGAGAAATCAAATTGCTGAGACAATTGCATCATGAAAACGTGAGTGCTTGGAGCCTACTATTGGAGCGGTTCTAATCGAGGACCAGATTATCAACCTTACCGACATCTTCATTTCACCATCTGAAGACATGTACGAAGCTCCCGCTGCATAGGTGCATCGACAGTTTATACTAACCATACTAGATATCTCGTCACAGAGTTAATGGCAACGGACCTCAACACAATATTGAAAGCCAAAAAGGTCGAAGACCAATTCGCGCAATACTTCATGTACCAGATAATGGTTGGTGACCAAAAATTGCATTAATGGAATCTAGACGCTAATAACCGATGTTTCAGCGCGGCCTAAAATACCTCCATTCAGCGGGCGTCGTCCACCGAGATCTGAAACCAAGCAACATCCTGATAAATGAGAACTGCGACCTGAAAATATGTGATTTCGGCCTTGCCCGAGTCCAAGAACACAATATGACCGGCTACGTTTCGACGAGATACTACCGCGCACCGGAAATCATGCTTACATGGCGGAAATATAACGAAAAAGTTGATATCTGGAGTGCCGGCTGCATCTTTGCCGAGTTACTTATGGGAGAGCCTCTATTCCCTGGGAAGAATCATATAAATCAGTTTTGTGTTATTACCGATTTGCTTGGGAGTCCACCTGAAGAGGTGATTGCCAATATTACAAGTGAAAATGTGAGTCGGCCTGTTCCTTGCTACAGAGGTCATGCTCGAAGGGAGAACTTTACTAATATCTCTTCCCAGACGTTGAACTTCATCAAATCTCTACCGAAACGAGAACGCAAGCCGATGTCGCAACTCATACCCAAGGCGAACCCAGATGGTACGTCAACTCTCCCTATATTTCGCCTGTAATCGAGGACCCAAAATGCTAACTCATCCAATCTAGCCGTCGCCTTAATCGACAAAATGCTCCAATTCGACCCGAATATACGCATAACAGCCGTCCAAGCCGTCGAATCCCCATATCTCTCACCATACCACGACCCAAACGACGAACCCGTTGCAACAGAAACATTCGACTGGTCGTTTCTCGAAGCAAACCTCCCAGCTGATATTTGGAAGACTATCATGTGAGTCCCGAAATATGGCTAATCACTCCTTTCTACCTACCGGCCAGCCTATTGATCATAATATATTTGCTAGGTATGGCGAGGTCTTAGGATTCCATGAACAAATGACTGAGAGTGGACAGAGCGGTCCGATGAAAACGACAAGTCAATTGGATGGGATGGACCTCGGATGATGGTGATTGTATATCATTATTTTGCATTTTTTGATGTTTGCTTTTTACCTTTTTTAATGAGTTGTGGTCTTAGGATTTGGATACCATTCGGGTTATGACTTGTTAGAATTTCTTTTTTTTTGTTTAGCGACATGATTTAGCTGGTTGTTTTGGCTTTGTGAAATTAACACTTGTTTGTTAAATACTTACGGTGCAATGTATCGGATCTATATTTTACGCTTCACTATATTTCTTGATATGGTGAAAGACGCTGTTGTACATGCGTTAAGAGGTAATGCGTGAAATGTGTAGAGGTGAAGACGCGAGAGTGAAATGCTCTAGAGATGCAGCTTTATTTGACATCGTAAAATCGCGAAGACGTGAAGACGTGAAGACGTGGGATGTGGATACCTATGACATAAGATATAAAGATGTGAAGATTAAAGCTATGAAGGTAAAGGAGATGAAGACATAAAATTACTTCTAAAAACGCGACTCTGCATTTCAAATCTGGTGAATAGCCATGAAATTTCTGCTCAGGTTTATCCATTCTTGAAATTAGCATAACTGAAAGATTAGAAGGAATGCTAAGTTTTCATATAAACATTAGGTGGATACATGACCAGATCATCTCCGGCATTATTAGTCCCTATATAAAAGGGAATTAAACAACAGAAGTAAAAATAACAGCATAGCCCATATGTACGACAAGGTCTATGTTCATCAAACCGACCCGGGATATCGTTGCAACCAAAAAGTTAAACCCAAAACGCGCAAGTTCATAACAGCCAGGGCCTCATGATTCAAAACTCAAGACGTTCAGTGCCGTTGGCAAATAACAACCATATTAAACAGCCGAATCACCATTAACAGTCGAAGTCTCCGGCGCCGGAGTCGCTCCCTCATGATGGTCCTTCGCATTACGGCGCGAGTTCACGAGGTCAAGGATAGCGAAGGTATTCGTAACAGCGAATGTAGCCCTATAACCATAACGTCAGACACTTCATCCCCTGAGAAATCAACAACCCCGAAGATAGGGATAATAATCTTACCATTGCACAGCAGCAACCACAATCAAAGCCTGCAGGGCATGGCAGCTAGCCCACTTGCACACACCGGGTGAGGGGATCATAGCAGCCAACGCAATCCAGCCACTGAGCCAGAGACCGCCGGTCAAGATTTCAACGAGGGGAATGACGATCTCGTGTGAGATACGGGGGAAGGCGAGTGGCGCGAGACCTAGGTAGGGGACCGCGATTGCTGTTGTCCAGCAGCCGTTGAAGAGCATATAGTAGACGACGTTTGAGAAGGACCATTCATCGTAGAGGGAGGCGATGACTGGGTTTCGTCAGGTGTTGCTTCTTTGGTAGTTATTATATATGGATGGACGTACCATATGCGCTCAGGCCGATTGTTGCTAGGGACAGAATGACCTGGATGATTCGTAGTGGATAGACCCAGGATAGCATTTTGGTGGCTTTGGACAGATGATTTTTGGTTATATAGTCGAGGGTATTGGGCCTTTTTGGCAGATTCTTGGTGTTAAAAGTTCAAAAACGGGAAGAGCTACACTATTAGGGGATTGACATGGCCTTTTATACTGGTGAGAGACGGCCCACAAGGCCACTAGTTAAGTGTCCCACACGTCATGGCCGGGAAGAAACATGCAGGAAATGATCAGAAGCAGACGGATTAGCGGAGCCTGGAATCCGGTGCAGTGCAAAGTCTAATGCAGGTTCTTTCAATAGACTCTGAATGTGAGGCTGTCCGAATTAGGGCTTGATCAACTTCCCCGCCTTATACATGTATACGCCTGACCATATCAGCTTCCCTTTTCACGCATTCCTTTCGTCTGTGAAGAGTTCAATGCCCACTCAGTAGAAAATATCACGCCAACATCACACCCATCTTACACGGCAAATCCGATCCGACTCGGAATCAGATGTTGGGTTGCCGCTAGACGGTCGATCTCACATGAAGACCTCGGCCGAACCAAAACTTCGGCGCTGATCACACCAGAGTCCTACTTTTTCTGGACCTGAAAGGATTTCCTGCCAAGGAGATGGTTTACATTTGTATACTAGTTCGAGCTTGTTTGGCATGGATCAATTTCCAACCTCGGCTCGTCGATCTTCGGATTCGCCGTCATTGGCGACGTGCAGATAACAGGGTAGCTAACCGGATACTAATGCTTACATCCAAGAACAGGCACATGCCCAGATACAACAATTACAGTGATGACCCATCCATGCAAATTAGTCGGAAGATCCACACGAACGGAGAATTTCGATGCATATATACAAAACAAGGAAAAAAGCCAATATACTCCCTACCTATCATACAAATCAATATCCCACCCATCATTTCCCAACAAGAGCCCGGACAGCATCAAGCACACCAACAGTCTTCTGATCCGCAGGCTCAATCGCCGACCGCGCCGCATCAGGCCCATCACGCGACGCATGCTTACCAGCCTCCTTAGCCGCAGCTTCAATAGCAGCATGACGCTCCCTCCACGCGCGATCCTCCTTATCACGAACCTCCAGCTCGTGTAACCAGGCATCACGCTTCTCTTGCTTCTTGCGGTCTTCCACGGCCTTTTCGAATTCTCGACGCTGCTGGCGCTCTGATTTGAAGTACATTCCTCCGGCGACGAGGGCGACTAGTGTGAAGGCTTGCGCGTAAATACGGGCGCGGAACATGCGGTTCATTTCGACTGAGTCACCGGATTTCATGGAGCGGTAGGCGCGGTAAAGGGCGTAGCATGTTGCCGCACATCCTGTAGTGAGGGGTGTGTTAGTGACTTGTCGGAGCTTGGTGGGGGATCGTAGTATTGGGTTTTAGGGCGTTGTATACCTAGTGGGACGAGGGGTTCTTCTTTGAGACGGCGGGTGAATTTCTGGACACCGGTTTCTTCTGTGAATTGGCTATTGGGGGTGGTGTTAGCTGATTATTCTTGCCCTTGGTATTCCCCGTGGCATTGGTGGATGTGGCTTGGGGACGACGGCGGATTGGTATGGAACATACAAGTTATCGTCAAAAGACGAGGGCACGGGCTCGCGACTCATGGTGTATGGTTTGGAGTGGTTCGGGGAGTTGTGCGGAGTCAAATCGCGTTCTCGGGATGCGGAGTTTTCCAAGTCGGGGGTCCGAGTTTGAAGTCGGAGGGCGACTGTATTCCAAAACACGGCCTTCGGTAATTGATTAGAGTGCTCGAGATTGTGCTGAAGTTGACAGATGGTTGTAGGTGGCAGAGTGTCAATGACATGACTCTAATGACATAAGTTTTCGAGTATCGGGTTATGTAACTTAATGCACTCGCAGAGCAATATACTTACTTGGTCCATAAGTTAACGAAGTTTCTACTCACGTATTTGTTAGGTTAGTCTAAACAGAGAAAGCTATCCAATTCCTATAACAGCCCAAAACAAATACAGTACATCAATTGGATCGGCCCTATATGTGCTGTCTTGTGTTGACCGCCATCTGGGCACTGTGCCAGTATACCTATTCTTCGTTCACGCAGCCATGGAAGAAGCAAAGAAGCTGCAGTTGAACCAATAGAGCAAATGTGTCTATTCAACTCATCCAATCCAGATTAAACAGCCAATTTCCCACATACAAATCTCAGCAGGCCAATATTTAGGGCTTCCACTGAGGCTTACATAACATCTCCGATCACGGTCCGCCTCTTCAGAAAAAAGAGTCATGTTGAGAAATTTCCGACTTTACAATTTCTCGTGATTTCTCATATTCAATTTCGGCTGGAATTGTCTAAACTCGTCATGGCTGACGACACTTCCACTGGTGTTGCGACTCCGGTCACTCCCAAGATGAGTGGCCTGGCTTTCACTGAATATACCACCACTGTGACACCCCCGAACGAACACTCGCAAAGAGTTCCCGGCGTACCTCCCAACTGGGGCATCCCGGAGGCTTTTCTGTTGCCCAATGGCTACCCAGATGTAAGCTATAGCTTGTCCCTTGTCCCTTACTCTCTGCTGGCTTTTGCATTCTAACTTTTTGACCCCGCGATCTAGTATCTCCGGTTGATTTTGACGTCACGAGTTTACGATGTTATTGAGGAGACCCCTCTCACTCATGCGGTCAACATGAGCAACCGGCTGGAAAGCCGGGTCCTTCTCAAACGAGAGGATCTACTCCCCGTGTTCAGCTTCAAGCTCCGCGGCGCATACAACAAGATGGCTCATTTGAACGATGAGCAGCGGTGGAAGGGTGTTATTGCTTGCTCTGCAGGTTAGTATATATCCAGTCGATAGGTCTTGTCAATGGACATGTACTGACTCGCTTCTAGGAAACCATGCGCAGGGCGTTGCGTTTTCTGCCCGCAAGCTAAGAATCCCCGCTACTATTGTCATGCCCTCCGGCACCCCCGCCATTAAACACTTGAACGTTGCCCGCATGGGAGGAAGTGTCGTTCTGCACGGAAACGACTTTGATGCCGCCAAGGATGAGGCTCACCGGTTGGAGAAGCAGCACGGTCTGACTAACATCCCGCCATTCGATGACCCCTATGTCATTGCTGGTCAAGGTACTATCGGCATGGAGCTTCTGCGCCAAGCAAACCTGGATAAGCTGGAAGCTGTCTTCTGTGCTGTCGGTGGAGGTGGTCTCATTGCTGGCATTGGTGTCTATCTCAAGCGCATCGCTCCCCAGGTCAAGGTTATCGGTGTCGAGGCTCATGATGCTAACGCCATGGCTCGGTCCCTGGATTCCGGTAACCGTGTTTTCCTCAAGGAGGTCGGACTCTTTGCAGACGGTGCCGCTGTCAAATGTGTTGGCGAGGAGACCTGGCGTATCAGCCGCGAGGTCATCGACGATGTAATCCAGGTGACTACCGATGAGACTTGCGCAGCCATCAAGGACGCCTTCGAGGATACTCGCTCTATCGTTGAGCCTGCCGGTGCTCTCGCCATTGCCGGTCTTAAGAAATACATTGCGAAGAACCCCAGCCCTGACGCAAACCGCGAACTGATTGCCATTACATCGGGTGCGAACATGGACTTTGACCGTCTCCGCTTCGTTGCTGAGCGCGCTGCCCTTGGAGAGAAGAAGGAGGCACTCCTGAGCGTCAAGATCCCCGAGACTCCCGGTGCGTTCGCCAAGCTTGTTGAGGTTGTTCTGCCCCATGCTGTGACGGCCTTCAACTACCGCTATGCCCGTGAAGACTCGGCCGATGTGCTGATGGGTATCTCCCTTTCTGCCTCCACTGGCCGCAACGACCTGGCCAAGATCATGGAGGAGCTGGAGAGAGGCGGCATGAGCTGCCGTGACCTCAGTGACGACGAGCTTGCCAAGCGTCACCTGCGCTTCCTTGTCGGCGGCCGCTCTGAAGTCACCTATGAGCGCATCTTCATGTTCGAGTTCCCCGAGCGCCCAGGTGCTCTGGCCAAGTTCCTTCGTACCCTCCGCCCCAACCAAAACATCTCTCTGTTCCACTACCGCAACTATGGCGGCGATGTTGGCAAGGTCCTTGCTGGTATCCAGTGCCCTCCTTCCGAGAAGGATGACCTCGAGCACTTCCTCCACGAGCTGGGTTATCCCTTTAGCGAGCAGACCGACTCCCCTACCTATAAGACCTTCTTGCGTGCTCAATAAGCTCATTATAACTTGGAGTGTCCTAAAAGTGTGCAATGTGGATAACGAGAACATGCATGTGCATACGTTCTTATTGGTTTAAGCGGATTCGAGGTCCATCTAGTTTGGCGTTTGGTATATACGATAGACCCTCTGTATCATAGGTCACATTGTCTTCCGGTTTTTACATTTATTGCAGACTTACAATTATCGAAAATATGTCTATTCTCTTATGAAACTCATGAAATAATCCCCAATAGCCAAACGCTTATTCTTCTTATGTGCTGGCATACTTGTAGTTGAGCCCCACCAATCACAGCGCACGTCTCGGCCGATCGGCAATACAGAACCTCCGGCCAACCTTTGCGATCACGGCAAGAACCTTCGGCGCCAAAACATCGATATTCGCCCCATTTCAATACCTCCTGTTCTTCCTAGGAGAATTGAGGCAACATATCCAATTACTCGCCTCTTCCGGACATTCCCAAACCCGCCGCCATGTTCTCCCTCCGCACTGTCATCGGTGCCTCCTCCGGTGCCCTCCGCCAAATCCTCCCCTCTGTCTCCTACAGAACCGCTTCATTACGACCATTCTCGCACATGATCCGGAATGGCTTGACGAAACTTCGCGGACAAGCACAGACTAGCAATGCCGTTGCTGTGGGGGTTGCGTCTGCTCGTCAGATTGAGCAGGTTCGCGGGATGAAGACTCGTTCCTCTGTTAAGAGACTTTGTGATGGTTGCAAGGTATGAAATGAGTCTGCGCGTTATGTCGTTCTGCATTGATTAGGAGCGGAATTGTTGGAACTGGATTGACAGGTGCTAACTGCATCCAATAGCCCGTCCATCGTAAAGGTCGTGTCTACATCATTTGGTGAGTGCTTACCCTGCGCCATTGGACACTCCGTTTGGAACTACTGGGATCTAATACATCATTCTCTCTTCTAGCTCGAAGAACCCCAAGCACAAGCAACGGCAAGGAAAATAGATCAATTTCCTTATTGCGTTTTCCCCAATACCATGCATCGCCTTCTCCTTCCGCCGGTGCCCTTACTCGACTACTCTGAGACATTCGCAAAACAATAGAGCATTCAGACAGACTCTTCATGAGTAGATCGTCTTCTAGATGCATATATACACGGTTTGTCGCCTCGGAACTTGGGATCGGCGGCATGCTCTTGCATTCTTGTTTCAAAACCAGACAGTGGTTGGATATCACGGCGCCTTTGTCTTTTCTTGTATATTATTGTTAAATTCAGGAATATCGGATCCTCATGCTCCATTTCGAATCAAATGATCTCCAGTCTAGGCACCCGTGACTTTTTAGCCTTTTATATCCCTTGTGATGTGCCGATTTACTCCATTGTAAGGCGTCATTGTATGAAACTGCTTGTATAAACCTGAAAGTCATTTCCAGTCCTAATAGCTCTGTTTATACTCCATACTCTCTACAATAATCTATCGACTCTGATGGGCCGGTGTAAATAGTCACGTGACACGTTCCTGGCTTCCCCGAACTTTTTTTCGGGGAGACAACAGAATATTCAATCCGCGTTGTCCATATCAATTCCGGTGTGAGCGGATCATCAAGATGCGGTCTCCTTCTCTTGCACGGTTACAATCCCGTGCGGTGTCTGGCTTGACCAGATCGGCCCGTTTCCAGCCTCAGACTCTCCTGCGCCAGCGATGCGCTTCCACAGCCGCATTACGGTCCGCCGCTGTCGCGCCGGCTTATCAGTCGAAGTTGGGACAATGGGACCAACGACGCAATGCGTCTGCTGCTGCGTCTGCAGTGTGAGTCTATATGTTTAGCATCCTATTGCCGCTTCTAACGTTTTTGTAGTCTCGAGGCTGCTAAGGCCAACCCGGATGGCCTGTCCCAAGCCGCCATTATTGACAACCTTGATCCGGTCGAGGCCGCTCGTCTTGACAAGTGCCGTAACATCGGTATTGCGGTACATCATACCCCAATTGCCCCTAAATCGCTACTGGATCGTGTCTAATGAAACGTATTTGCGCAGGCCCATATCGACAGCGGCAAGACCACCTGTACCGAGCGAGTCCTTTTCTATACCGGTCGTATCAAGGCTATCCACGAGGTCCGCGGGCGTGACAGCGTCGGTGCCAAGATGGATTCCATGGATCTGGAGCGTGAGAAGGGTATCACCATTCAGTCCGCCGCTACTTTCTGTGACTGGGTCAAGAAGGATAAGGAGGGCGTTAACCACAAGTACCACCTCAACCTAATCGATACCCCCGGCCATATTGATTTCACCATCGAGGTCGAGAGAGCGCTGCGCGTTCTGGACGGTGCCGTCATGATTCTGTGTGCTGTCTCCGGTGTCCAGTCCCAAACGATTACCGTCGATCGCCAGATGCGCCGCTACAACGTTCCCCGTATTTCTTTCGTCAACAAGATGGACCGCATGGGTGCCAACCCCTTCAAGGCGGTTGATCAGATCAACACTAAGCTCAAGATGCCTGCTGCTGCCGTTCAGGTTCCCATTGGTACCGAGGACGAATTCGAGGGTGTCGTGGATCTGATCCGCATGAAGGCTCTTTACAACGTTGGTTCCAGCGGTGAGGAGATCATGGAGAAGGACGAAATCCCCGAGAAGGTCAAGGCTTTGGCCGAGGAACGCCGCAGTATGCTCATCGAGACTCTAGCCGATGTCGACGATGAGATTGCTGAAATGTTCTTGGACGAGGTCACTCCCAGCGAGGATCAGATCAGAGCTGCTATCCGTCGCTCTACCATTGGACTGAAGTTCACTCCTGTCTTCATGGGTTCCGCTCTCGCCAACAAGTCTGTTCAGCCTATGCTGGACGGTGTTATCGATTTCCTTCCCAACCCTTCGGAGGTCGAGAACTTGGCTCTTGACCAGAAGCGTGACGAAGCCTCCGTCAAGCTTGTCCCCTACAACTCACTTCCCTTCGTCGGTCTCGCCTTCAAGCTGGAAGAGAGCAACTTCGGTCAATTGACCTACATCCGTGTGTACCAGGGTACTCTCCGCAAGGGTTCCAACGTTTTCAACGCCCGTAACAACAAGAAGGTCAAGGTTCCCCGTATCGTTCGCATGCATTCCAACGAGATGGAGGAAGTCAGCGAGATCGGTGCTGGTGAGATCTGTGCCGTGTTCGGCATTGAGTGTGCTTCCGGTGATACCTTCACCGACGGACAGCTCGGCTACAGCATGTCGTCCATGTTCGTCCCCGAGCCCGTCATCTCGCTCTCCATCAAGCCCAAGCAGAGCAAGGATGCCGCCAACTTCTCCAAGGCGATGGCCCGTTTCCAGCGGGAGGACCCTACTTTCCGCGTGACCTACGACAGCGAGAGTGACCAGACCATTATCTCCGGTATGGGTGAACTCCACCTGGACATCTACGTCGAGCGTATGCGCCGCGAGTACCGCGTCGACTGCGAGACTGGCCAGCCCCAGGTCGCCTACCGTGAGACTATCGGCCACCGCGTTGAGTTCGACCACCTGCTCAAGAAGCAGTCCGGTGGACCCGGTGAATACGCCCGTGTCATGGGATGGATGGAGCCCACTGGTGCTCTCGAGGAGAACAAGTTCGAGCAGCAAGTCGTCGGAGGTTCCATTTCCGAGAAGTTCCTGTACGCTTGTGAGAAGGGATTCAACCTCTCTTGTGACAAGGGTCCTCTCATCGGACACAAGGTACTTGGCACTCGCATGGTCATCAACGACGGTGCCACTCACATGACTGATTCCTCCGAAATGTCCTTCAAGAACGCCACCCAGCAGGCGTTCCGCAAGGCTTTCGCTGAGTCTCAGCCCTCCGTCCTGGAGCCTCTCATGAAGACGGTTGTTACCGCCCCTACCGAGTTCCAGGGTGATGTTATCGGTCTGCTGAACAAGCGTGGTGCCACCATTAACGACACCGAGACTGGTGTTGACGAGTTCACTATCTACGCTGACTGCAGTCTGAACGGCATGTTCGGCTTCAGTACTAACCTGCGCGCTGCCACCCAGGGCAAGGGTGAATACACCATGGAGTTCAGCCACTACGAGAAGGCTCCTCCTCAGATGCAGTATGTTTTACTTCCAACCATATCCTATTGACATATTTTCAATACTAACTGATTTCTCTCCCTTCTAGGAAGGAACTCATCGCCAAGTATCTGAAGGCCCAGGCCGACAGACACAAGAAATAAACGACAAACTAACATGTAATATTCCTCCGACCCTCCCCCTCTACAAATTTCAATCCAATCCAGGCAGCGCCTGGCATTGGATCTTGTTGGATAGCTGCTTCTTTTCTCCCTCTCCAAAACCCCTCTGTACTATTTATGGCATGGCACTATATCACTTTGTGCATTTCTGGACCTGTATTTCAAGATTAAAGACTACTTTCTACTCTCCTGTCTGAACAATAGATCATTGTTTTATATTTTGGTTTTTTGTGGCTTGCTTTTGCAAGTATTGCATATTTTGATGGTCAACTCCTGCTTTGTGCAGACTTTGCTCTATACACCTCCGTCATATTGGATCATATGACATGTTTGGTATTTCAATTCATTGTATCTCCTGACTGGAGAATATGCTATACATTAAAACATTGCAAATGATTCGCTAATGTGTCAAACAAAAAAGTCTTTCTGAGGTCATACATAGATTTCCTATGTTAGTTATAAATCTTGAGGGCTTAAATTTGAATCACCACCAATCTATGAATAGTTGGAGTTACACGCAACGTATTTGTGCTTGAATAGAAAGGGCTATGGATATCAAATAATAAATTTGTTTATTGATGAAATAACTGTATAGCAAACGTTTTCAATGGAACACTGATAATCAAATTGATAGGGCCAATCCAGACAACAGATGATACCAACAAAGAGCCCATAACGAAGGGAAGACGATGCTGCAAAGATTAGTATAAAGAATGAAACTGAGGCTCACTGCATGGAAATAGTCAAGTGTATTCACTTTTTCTCCCCTTTCAAGTATTCCTTGCGAAGATGATCCTTACCTGCCTGCCTTCTGAATCCAGCGGGAGAAAGACAGCTACGAATTTTGCGGTATAAGAAGGATCCCGAAATGGGCTTGGAGGGCTTCTTTGATGGAGATGCGTCGGAACGGTCATCTGCCTGCACAATGTCAGCTTTAAATCCCTCAATAAGAGGGAGCCGGGTCACCTGCGGCTTTCGCTCCTTTCCCTTTCCCTGCTGGAAAATTGTGGGAGAGTACATAACAGACGATGTAATAGGGTATTCAAAATCATCGTCAAAGTCAGTCTGTGTCGAGGCAGACTTCATCCCAGCAGGAATCTCCGTCGGTAGACTCAGGTCATCTTCGGAGGCACTACTGGGCACTTGGGTACTCCGGGATGTCATTAGAACGATTTTGGGGATCGGGTATCTCGAACGGAAATCCTTCTCCTCGGGTGTGTCTCCTGGCTGCTCCAGGAGCCGTACAATCTTCTCGTCAGTCAGCTCATCAGTGTCCAAAAAGGGGATTCTGACACCATCGAATAGAGATGGACGCTCACCTACGCTAGCGGAAGATCCTTCCTGCGAAGCTGTCTCCGACTCTTCCTCTACATGGCCCATAGGTGAGTCAATAATACATTCATCATCATACATGATCAGCTGGCTCGACATTGAATCGCCGCAATGCGCGTTTGTGACATTCCAAGCGATGTCGAAGTTTGAAAAGCTTTCGTCCACCATTTTGGTCAGCATGTTATCGAGATGAATATCGAAGTCGTATAGGACGTAGATGAGAAAGACGCCGATTGCATCACCAGGGACTTTGTGTTTAACCCACAGGACTATCATGTCCTTGAGATGCTCAATGGTTTCTTCATCCCAGACAATCATTTCCGTGCCGTTAATGACACCGACAATAACCTCTTGAGGTTGGTCGTACAGGAAGGATGCAATTAATGCTGAAAGATTCCATCGCACTCTGGGGCTCTGGCGGCTGAAGTCTGGCGGGCCACGCCTCTCGGGCTCTGGTTCATCGGCGATGAGCTGACTAGGCTCGTATACGGACGGTCCTGGGGCGCGAGAGGTGGATTGGGATTCATCCATGAATCTGACTTTCTTACCTGAAGAGGCCATGGTCTTGTTTTTTTGTGTTTTGTTTTGTTTTGTTTTGTTTTGTTTTGTTTCGAAGTCAGGGCTGTGGTAGGGCTGTGGTAATTCAATTGATAGTTTGCTTGTAGGGGTATTGTCTGCTTGTGGAAAATATAATGAGTAGTTGAAGAGGCTAATGTCTGCATTCATCCAAGTACTTATACTTTGGAGATTTCCACTATACGTTCATATCCAATGTTCATCTAAGGAGGATACAAAAGGAGCAAAGAACGAGGTTCAGGTTCTTTCAAGTCTTTCAAGTCTAACAATGCATTGTTACTTTCTCTTTCAGTAAAAATTTCTTTCTCTGGATATTCTACTCTAATTGTTGACACCGGCTTAGCGTGTCGATATTGTTTCCCACCTAGACAAAGAGCTTTATACGATCTACTTCTGATGAAAAGCCGTGTACGCATCTTCAAAAATACTAAGAACATCGATCTAGTCGCTTTAATTTCACCAAGCTAAGACTGCAGCACATAAACGAAGTTTTCGATGTCTTTGGTTTATGTTATTCTCTTATGATCTGGTGTTTGAGTAGGAAGGGCAAATGCATTTGTACTTAGAGCATGTATTGACACCTAGAGATGACTACTTACCCTTTGCTTCATCTATAGCAAACACTGACGGAAGGCTTTCCTGCAAACATTGCAAAATCTATGCAATAGAATTCTATAAGACCGGTGGTATGAAATGAGTAAGCTACAAGGGCTGCTATAATACTACTGTTTCTATAAGGAAATTAGACTAGCGTATTCAAGCATCTTTATAGTTTCGGTGGAACCGTTAACCGGTCTCAAACATCTATTGGCTGCCATTACTCACCCTCTCTTCGAAGTTTGATGTGATTTATTTGTCTACTCAGCTTTGGCGATAGCCCTAAAATCTACATTAACTACACAAAACTTTTAACAATGTTTACACTTGCGTTTTTACGTGAACCATCATCTTTTTGTGTGCAATGGAATCATTAATTCGAAAATAAAGAAAAGATATAAAACTTTTATCATGAAGCATATTCGATCAAAGAACGCATTGTCTGGAAATATCTTGTCATTATACCTGCGGAAAAAAATGTGAAAGGCTTTATCTGTATTATGAGTAGCTCATTATCGAATAGGACCTTTTACAGTCCCTTACATATCTCAATGCTATTGTTCTTCTGGTATTGAAAGAAAAGGAATAAGAGACATAGTTCAAATTCCCACGCATTGAGTTACAGATACAGCGCTGAAGTATGTACATCCAAGAAAAATCAATGTATGAGAGGAGTCAGTAGAAAAGATGCAACGCTCGATTAAATAACCTAGGGTGGAATCACAAGAAGAATGCGAGCCTAATGAGGCACGATGGGTATATACGCGCCAATAGGCAACGAAGCTGAAACAAATAATATGAAACGAAAAGTCCCAGAAGAATAGAGACAACAAAAAAGAAAAGAAGAAAGAATATTGTCTGTCGTGGTCGTTGCTCAAAGCCACAAGATCCATCGTACACCTGAGAATGCACCCCGGAATACTCCGCGCGCAAGCTTGAATACCATGACAATCAGCCACACCCACCAGAGCATAGCGACTAGGGCCCATTCCAAGACCATGAAGCCCGTTCGTCGGATCCAGCGTAGCCGACGGCGTCGCTTACGAATACCCATATCTAGGGCATCGCTGAGCTGCTTCACGGCGAGTGTACTCGTGGTATTAAGCTGGACGCACATATCCTCAGCATCGTTTGCTGTGGATCGGACGCGGGGAGTCAAGGATTGGTTGACCAGGTTTTCCAGGTTCTTGAGTTGATCACGAAGAGGCGAAGACGTAGTCGTAGAGAAGTGATGCATAGACTGCTGGAATGAGTACTGGGTGTTTTCGAAACGCTGCAGAATGTTCTGGGCTGCTAGATCGAATTCACCCATCCGCGTGACTCTCGGAACGGCTGTAGATGACAGTGCAGTAGGGCCCAGGGAAGCCTGAAGCCAGTGCGGGGCTGGTTCGCGGACTGCATGGGCTCGGCGAGTGATTTCTCGGGCTTTAATGCCGGACGATAGCAAGAGGGCTCGTGTGCGCTCAACTTCGGGCTTTCCAGGCACGCCTGTGTCGTTCAAGGTGCGCAGGCTTCGCCCAGAGATGCTCCAGGCACGACTAGAGCCTGAAAATCCTGCGCGTCTCCCATCTGGAGAGAGCCCTGGGGATGCACGGACATTAGCGAGGCCAGTGACAGGAGGCCGTGTTAGACTGAAAGGTATAGATGGGTCATTAATCGCGTGTTTGGTCCGTTCAGTGTGTAGAGAAGGGGCGAAATCCAGAGTTTTACTGCGTGGCAGAGCAAAATTCTTGGGGGACTCATTGGTGTCTTGTTTTCGTGGAGAGGTCACCCGTTCACGAGGACTGCCAAAGTCGGTAGCTTCTGGGGCCTGGCTTCGTCCATTTTGTCGCAACGGAGATGTGAAACTTGGCAGAGAGGGAATGAAGCTTCGGGATGAGAGTTTCTCAGACTCCTTACGAGGCAAACGCCCAGGCTCATCGGCAAATGTTGGCAGACGCTGCAACAGTCCTTTGGAGCCGGACTTCTTATCCCCTCTACTCTCGTCATCGGAATCGCTATCGTCCGAGACAAATGTAGTTGCGGATGATGATTTCCGTGAATCAGGGTCTGTCTCTTTCTTCAAGATAAGGTCGCCAACCTTAGAAACTTCATTGCCCACGAGCTCTGCTATCCGACCTGGTCCTTTGAAGATTCCTCGAAGTTTTGATTCAGGAAGATGGGCTCCCTTGCGGGACTTGTTTCCATCCATCCTACTCCCTTCAGACGCGCCTTGATCCTCTGTATAAGATGATGACACGACATCTGGGAAGGGACTTGGCTCAAGCCTCGGGGCACCTTCCACGCGCTCAGGAGATGTCACACTGTGCTGACGTGAAGCTTCGCTTTCAAGGAATTCATCTTCGCGCAGGGGGTCTCGTTGCTTGCTCTTGCTGCGTTCGTGGCGGGAGACAATCTTGTGACGAAGACCCTTCTTTGCCGGTGAGGGAGATCGACTCGAAGGAGGGGATAGATTGACTGCGATGCTCGGGAAATATCCAGCGTGCACAGGGGAGTTAGGTGCAGTGCTATCCATCCCTTCCAGAGACATTCGGGGATCGACTCGATCATCGAAACTGCCTGCTGATGAAAATGACCCCATTCTGTGCTTTCGTTCCTGCTTTGTATTGAGCGGCAATGACTCAGAAGGCTGAGGTGTTCTTCCCCGATCAATGTCGGCAGGTTGAGCAGCAGGTGATTTAGCACGGGATACTCGAGATGAAGATAAGTTCCGTGTAGATTTATCCACCAATTTGTGGACGTGGTCTCGAAGATATTCACGAGATATGCGAGGCTTTTCATCAATGGAACGGTTCGAATCCGAGCTCGTCGAGCTCGAGACACTGCCAGAACGCATCTTAACTTTATCCCACCGCGAAGGTTTCCGTACGCTAGAGGCACTGCGGCTGCGCAAGCTGTGTCTATGCCGTCCACGACCGACGCTTTTGAATTCATGGGCCAATGCAGGATGTGCACTAGACATTGAGGTACGAGGTGACGAGTGTGCATCTCCGGGCTCCTCCACATCAACAGAAGTACGTGGTTTGTGTGCGGCCTGGTCAGTGTGAGAGTTCATGATGACCAGCTGTGTCGAGTCAGGGTATAGTTTATAGCCATTCTTGTCGACCACCTTGGTCTTATTGGTACCATCTTCAAGCCAAGCAGCATCGGCCAAAAGCTCTGCGGGCGAAATCTTCCAATCAATGCGTGGCCGACGAGCTTTCATGCTGCTAGTTCGACTGACACGTCGCAGGCTAGATGGAGGAGATGTAGCCACCATATCTATATCATCCTGGTCTCCATGCTGTACATGGCGGTGACCCTGCTGAAAAGGAGGCAACCTCAGAGATTCTAGTTGGTCATGCTGCCTTGAGCTGTATTTTTGCTCAACATTGCTGATCCATTGATGAACTCTTTCCACGTCGTGCCATCCTTCTGCGTCCGCATCAATAGAGCACCTTTCACGATATCTGACCTTGCGATTCCGAATCATTTGAAGTGGGTTGTAGTCTCGGTGGAGTTGCCTGGTTCTTGAATACTCTATCTGGCTATCTTCGATAGCCCGGCGAAGAGGTGGCAGCAAAGGGAGGAGCCGTACATATTCGTGGAATAAGTCAAAATGAGTACGAGCTCTCTCAGCACGGGCCAGGGTGCTTTCGGAAAACTCATATGCTCGGTGGTCATCAACCGCAGACGGAGGTAGCAAATTCACAACAGAAGACTGTTCAACACTGGGTAGCGTCCCTTGTGACAGACTGTCGCCGGGAGACTGAGTGTAATTGCGAAATGCCGAGTCACGATGGAAGTTTCGTGCATATGGAGACTGCCCATAGCTATCTCCTTGCGGGACGGCAGGTTGAGATACGGATATCGGCCTTCGGCCTCCTGCCCCTGGCGGTATACCAGTGGCTGTTCTCCTCCTAGACTCATTCAAGTCCAAAGCTAGATTCACAATCTGAATTGAATCTCTATCGAGCCCAGGTGTCGACTGATCCGTGCTGCTTCTGTGTATCTCGGGCTGCGACGAGCCTCCAGAAAGCTGTCTATCAGGAGTGGAAGCTTGGCGAGCATTAGCCGGTGTTGGCGCGCTATCGACTGAAACTGATTCTGATGCATGTTGTTTATGTCGACTCCAAGGAAATCGTGATCGTTTTTTGGGGACCACGATATCGGGTTCGGGGACGTTGCGCTTCTCCGCAGGAGGGTCCGATGGTCGAGGGCGATGCAAGCTAACTCTTGTACTTTTCGACCGAGGCAAAGAGTCAAGTAAAAAGCCGCTTGAGCTTTGTGTCCTCCGCTGGCCCCGTGCCCTTCGGTCTCCTTCTCGGGAACTGCTGCCCAGTGTACTGCCCTCTAGCTCCCCACTAGCTCGTGCATCGTTCACGTGGGGAGTGCTTTGGCGAAATGAGCCTCCTTCGGATCGTAGTAAAGGTGAAGAGGGTCCTTCGGATCGGTCTCGCGGGCGATGATTGTTAGGTGGCATTGAAGATCGCGCCGGAGGTTCGTTCGGTCGTTGCGACATTGCGGCCAGAAGGGTATCGGTGCTAGATGGCCACGCTCGATAAAGAGACAGCGGACCTGGTTTGGCCAGACACGAGCATGGATGCGGTCGGCCAAGTTGGCAAGGATTCTAAAGCCAGCGCAATTAAACATAAGATTGCATGATCAACTTGCACGACGTAACGCTCCGATGTAGATCGCGGATGCGCGTCAGCCAGTAGTTTACGTAATCATTCTACTTGACTCTGGAAGTGACCAAAGAACGGAAAATGATATAACATCAAAGAGCCTTAAAGATAATTTGAAACAGTGGATGAGATATACTAGATTACTTTAGGCTAGCCTGTGGCCCTATTGGACCAAAGGACATAGGGAATATCTAGCATTTGGGTCTAAAGCACAAGTACATCTAAAGGTACAGTTCCTGTAGAAGACGAGGATATACAGGGTAAATTGAAATCGACATCGCTCAACGCATGCGCTTACTCAACACGCAGGCACTGGAGGCGGGCCTCGGCCTCAATAACCTGTAGAAAAGACTGTTAGCGGACCTTATTCAACATAGAGTGAACAAAGGAATGGTTACTCACCTCGAGAGCCTGCTTGACTTCGAGAACCCGGCGGACATCACCCAGCCAGTCCTTGCTGAGGATCTTGGCCCAGCCCTGGAGAGTATTCATCTCCCGAGCGGCGGCGTCAATATCACCCTGCTGCAACAAACTCTCGGTCCGGACCAGGATACTCTCCACATCATCGCCTTCCGACACGGCATCCTTCTTGAACATGACCTTGCTCAGGACAAGACTGGCAGCGTGGCTGGCCACACCGGCATCCTCGGGCAGCAAGCTAGCCTTACGGACTTCGCTGGCAACTCGGCGGAAGCGGTCGAAGATCTGGGTAGGTGAGGGGATACCACGCTGGTAAGCAGTGGGGTTGATGGAAGCAATGGCAGCCTCGACCACGGGATCGTCAGAGGCAAGCTCCTTCACAGCCACGAGCTCACGGATGAAGGGACGAGGGGTCTCGGCACGCTCAACCACAGTGCGGACGGCATCGAGGGCAACCTGAAGCTGCTGAGTCTTCAGGTTGGTGTCAATGACGCTGCTCCAACCGGCAGTCAAGTTCTCGAGTTCCTTGACGTCGGAAGTGAGCTCGTTCAGCTTACTGAGACGGCCCTCACGCTCACGCTCAACCAGGCCCTGGACCTCGTGAATGTACTTGCGGTTCAGCTCGATGGCCTGCTCGACGAGCTCGTTCTGAAGACGCTGCTCGGCAAGCTCTTGGGCGTGACGGAGCTCGGTGGAGACCTTTTGCTGGTATGCTTGGGCGAGCTTCTCACGCTCGGCCTCGAATTCCTCCCGGAAGGAGGCAAGGTCGGTGGAGCGCACCTCCTCGAATTGACGGATCAATTCCCGTGCGGACTCATCGAAGGTGGCGTGAGCCTTGTTGATCTCCTCCTGGGCGGTGTTGCGAGCCTCGCTACGGATGGCAGCGATCTTCTCACCAATCTTCTGCAGCTCTCCCTTGGCCTTGGCGACAGGCGCAGAGTACTTGCTGGAGTTCTCATCGGCACTGATTACTGTGACGATATCGTTGAATGTCTTGACCAGATCCTGGACAACAGAGTCGTCGCCATCCTGCATCTGCAGCAATTCAATGGTGCTAGCAGCAACAGCTGGTTGTCTGGGCTCCTCCAGGGAAACAGGCTTAGTCTCCTCGGGCTTAGTCTCCTCGGGCTTAGCCTTCCCAGGCTTAGTCTCCGCCTTAGAGGTGGTCTTCGAGGCCTTGTCATCCTTGGCCTTCTGGATTGCAGCCATGCGCTCTTCGGGCCTGGCGGTTGCGGACTTGGTTTGGCCCTCGTGGGCACTGGCATCTGTCTTGGCCTTACTGTTGGCGTTTTCTTCACCAGCCACCTTCCAAGACAATCCGCTCTTGCTGGGGATTGTGACAGCAGTTCCTTCTTCTCTGGGGACAGCTGGGAGACGGTTCTGGTGTCTCGAGGCATTGGGGAAGCGGCGGTAGAAGTCACGCTCCTCGAAGTATAGGACACATTCTTCGCCGTAGGGGATATACTCGGTGAAGAAATCGTGGAAGTTATCGGACTTCAGGGCGAGGAAGATGCTGCCGCCGTAAGCAAGGCCGGAGGTGAGGATCAGGTAGATCAAGAAACGACGGAAACGTCCGGTCTTGCGGGGAGCAGGCGGGGGAGGAAGCTTTGACTCTGCGATAGCATCGCATTAGAATTTGAGAGAAAATGACAATGCCGATATAGGAAGGGTCGTCATACCTTCAGCAGCCTTCACAACAGTCTCGGGAGGAACACTGGACTCGGAGGAAGGGGAGACTGGGGTCGGGCCACCGGTAGTAGGAGGCTTAGAATCGGCGAAGAATCGCTGCGCGTGATAATAGTGGTTAGAGGTGAAATTGGAGGCACGTGTTGTATCTTCTTACCTGACCGGCGAGTCGGTTGCTTGCACCGGCTCTGGACAGCCATTGCGACGGAATCCGTTGACGAATAGGGTTGGACAGCAATTGCCGACCCGGAGCAATCGAAGAGCGCAGCATGACGAGCCACACAATCGCCAAAAAAAGTGGCTAGAAGTGATCAGAAAGGTGGATGGGTAGGAAAACGGGAACTTGGATGCTCAAGTTGCGATCCGCTCCGATGATCCTGCGGGCGGTCAGGGTGGCTTCGCGCACCTCATGCCCACTCCAGCTACACATTGGGATTAGAGAATGTGGTATGATGTCCAGATAAATAATTCAAAACTACTAGTAGGCAAGCGTCTGAGATACAAAATCATAATGCACCGGCGTTCCCCTTGGGTCAAGCCATCAAATTTGAAGTAGATGCTATCCCGAACAATATATATCGAGTATACAAAACATACTAACGCTCAATTGCTAGAATAAAACCAGGCATTTGATCTACACATCACTCCGGCCAAGGTGAAGGCAATATTGCTTCAGAGAATCAGCCGTAAAATCACCCGACGACTCAATATTAGTCGTTCACGTAAATACAAGTGGAGAAAATGTACTGTATTATTTGGGCATAACATACTAAGAATCCTGAGAGACAAAGAAAGGGTAACGGGAATAGCAGGAAATTCAACCCAAGGTGACATAGGAGAGAGGAAAGCAAATGCAGACGCCAGGTTGGAAAAACAGGATTACAGGGGAACAGCACCGTCAAGCACAGAAAAATCCTGCCGTAGCATGTCTAAAGCCAAATTTCCATATGCGTCCATGGAATTCAAATCTCTCTGTCAGTGGCAGACTTGACAGCCCCAGTTGAACAGGCCGAGCAAAGGACAAAAAGAATCAAAGAAGAAACCGAGAGGATGAATCGAGAGTCTACCTCACGGCTCCATAGCGGTTTAGAGAATGACGCCAGAGCCTGATCAAATGAGATAGGCGAATTCATAGAAAGTCACAGAGTTATACCACCGTCGGACGATGCTGGGGTGGATAGCCTTCACCATCTCGGACGGTGAATTGAGCAAGTAGAGTGCCCAATGATTTGTTTAGCAATTGCATGCACCTGCACCCTGGGTGCCTGGAGCCTCAGGGCGCAAATCGACACCGGGCCGAGGAGTTGTCCGAAGGTTCCGAGGACCGGCCTGGTCCAAGGGCAACTTCTTCGCGATGGCGGTGAACAGTTCCTTGACATTGGTTGAAGACTTGGCGGAAGTTTCGAAGAAGAGCAGACCGGCTTCACGTGCGTAGGCCTCTGCATCGGCGGTTGGGATCGCTCGCTTATCGGGGCTCTCTGTGACGAGATCCAACTTATTGCCTGCCAGGGCAATCACAATGTTCTCATTTGCTTGGCGCTGAAGCTCCTTTACCCATGACTTGGCCTTGTCTAGCGACGACTGTTAAAAACTAAAGGTTAGCTTCCACGCGGGGAATCCAAGGGACGGAGAACGATACAGCTTGGGTGATGTCATAGACAACGACGGCACAGTTGGCATTTCGGTAGTACATAGGAGCCAGCGACTTATAGCGCTCTTGGCCGGCAGTATCCCAGATTTCAAACTTGACTGTGGTACTCTCATCGAGGGAGATGGTCTGTGTCAGGAAAGCGGCTCCGATCGTCGACTCGCGGTAATCATCGAATTGGTCCTGATTCGACATTTAGCATCTGAAGGCTCCATGTACCCTTGGATCACCGCGGGAGGTGATCAGGCGATTATTGAGGTCTCACTTTAACAAATCTCAGGACCAGCGAACTCTGAAAGATAGCGGTCAAGTTAGCGGCTGATAAAGAGGATCGCGAGAGGTATCCCAAACCTTTCCGACGGCAGATTCTCCTATAAAACAACATCAGTAAACTGTATACAGACCAGAGAGGAAACCAACAAGAGACTTACCAAGAAGGACGAGCTTAAACTGGGCGAATCGTGCACCCGGGCGGGCAGCTGGTTGTCTGGAAGCCATGCTGATCAGGGGAGGATGGAGTCCGGGGTAAGGTGGAGCGAGGCACAAAGACGGGGGAAGTTGTCTAAGGTCTGATATATCGGATCTCAACACCAGAAGAAGAGAAGATGGTTAACGGAAATAAGGCTAAGGTCTCTTAAGGCAGACAGGAAATATGATGACGGCAGACCCAGCCACAGGAGCAGCGGGGCGGTGTGGCTGACTTGACCAGACAAGTGTGTCCTGTACCTGCTTCGGCTTCATGCGTTTCTCCTATTCTCTTCTTCTTCTTTACTTCATTTCGGGACTATGGCACCTCCTATCCTCCCATTTCGGGATATCAATCTCCATGCATCACCTTCTCACTATGCGTTCACTTCCCCCTCGTCGCCCCAGGCACCCACTCTGGTTGTTGACAGACCAACTGGTGACTTGCGGTTGAATGATGGTCCTCTTTCAGGCGCCAAGCGCATTTCCAGTATTGCGGGAATCCTAGGAATTCTCAAACTGAAGCTCGGTAAGGGCGATCTCATCTAACCCGAGCTTGCGCTGACAAGGACAGACAAATACATCATTGTCATCACCAAAGCACAGCCTATGGGCCGATTGCGCGGCCACATGGTCTACAAAGTCGCAGGAACAGAATTCCTTCCTATGCGAGAACGCCCACTGCACGACACCGACGAAGATGCCTACCTTACACTGGTCAAGAACCTCCTGCGAACTGGACCTATGTACTTCTCCTACTCGCTCGACCTCACAAACAACTTCCAGCGACAATCTCAGACTGCGCCCAACATTCCCATGTGGAAAGGCGCAGATGACCGCTTCTTCTGGAACCGTTTCATTCAAACCGACCTCATCGATTTCAGTCAAGGCGAGAACGACAAGAGTGGAATTCGTTATGGCCCCCAACCAGGGGCTGACCCCTACATATTGCCGGTGATGTTTGGCATGATGCGCATTACTCCAGCCCGAGTCAAGGGAACCCCTTTCACCTTTGCGCTTATCACCCGACGATCCAGACATAGAGCCGGAACGAGATACTTCTCTCGTGGAATCGACGAGGAAGGCCATGTCTCGAATTACAATGAGACAGAACAGGTTGTGATCTTGAACGACTCGGCAGGTGGGCTTTCTGGGTTCGCTGGTGGTCAATCCATGACCAACGGTAAATCTGGACAAGACCTCCAGGTTTATTCTTTCGTGCAAACCAGAGGAAGCGTGCCAGTGTTCTGGGCCGAGGTCAACGATCTAAAATACACACCAAAGCTTCAGGTTCGCGGTGTTGAGACTGCTGTCGAAGCTGCTCGCAAGCATTTTACCGAACAGATCCGCATTTATGGAGAGAACTACATGGTCAATCTCGTCAACCAAAAAGGCAGGGAGGAGCGTGTGAAACGGGCATACGAACAGCTGGTTCGCACACTAGTCACGACTGCTTCCGAAAGCACCGAAGCTGATCAGAGATCCCCTGAGAAGATTCATACCTTAGACCCAGGTCCCAAGCAGAAAGAGATGGACCGCCTACACTACGTGTACTTTGATTTCCACAACGAGACCAAAGGACTCAAGTGGCATCGCGCAGAGCTGCTGATGGGCCGCTTGAATGACGGGCTGGCTCAAGGGGGTTACTTCCGTGGGGTAGAAAGCCCCGGTGCGCCTGGCGGGCAGCTGGATACTCGTTCCACACAAACAAGCGTTGTCCGGACAAACTGTATGGATTGTCTCGACCGCACCAATGTTGTGCAGAGCATGCTCGGACGCTGGGCGGTAACGCGTCAACTCATTGATGCAGGTGTTCTTCGCACAGGAGAGAATGCTAACGACGACCGAGAATTCGAGGACTTGTTCCGGAACATCTGGGCAGACAACGCTGATGTGGTCTCCAAGTCCTATTCCGGCACTGGTGCTTTGAAGACCGATTTTACGCGAACTGGCAAGCGTACTCGTGCTGGCATGTTGCAAGATTTGAACAATTCTATCACCCGATATGTTCGCAATAACTTCATGGATGGCCCTCGACAAGATGGCTTCGACGTGTTTTTGGGCACCTACCTTCCCTCAGACTCGACCTTTGGCAATATCCAGCTGTTCATTGACCAGCGACCTCTTGTCATCCAGGCCATTCCATATATTCTCGCTGCTAGTGTGTTCATGGTACTAGTTGCTCTTTTCACTAGACGAGTGCCTGATGCCGCTGCTTGGCCTCTTCGCCTGTTTATGATTTTCTGGTTCCTTGTCGCAGCCTACTGCTTCCGCTTCGTCCACGGACACGGCATGCTCTACGTAAGTTTATCACATAAGTTTGACACCACCCGACTAACATCTATCAGGTCAATTGGCCAAAGCTCAACACACCTGTTGCCGGCGCCGAAGGTTACCAAGACGCCCTCATAAAAGCGAAATCTGACCCTCTCATTGGCCAATGGCTCCCCGCCAGACGCCACCAACGTGGTATCAGCAATGCCCGCCTTGTTTTCCTTGAGGAGGGCAAGACCAGGATTGAGTGAAGCCTCAGTCGCTCTTTCATCCCTCTGTTTTCATATTCTGTACACCTCACGGCTGCATGTCTTATTACATTGTTTCACCACCACTGGCCCCTCGGATCTCTTTTCTTTGACGTTGCACCCTTCTAATTCTCTATCATATTCTTGATACATTTCTTATGTCGCCTCGGATGCACTTTTCAGCTGTATGCAGGCACCATGTTCCGAAATTATTTCATTACGCCATCGATGTGCTTAGAATTCCAGGTAGATGTTATATCCAACCAGCATAGCCAATACGCAATTATCCGACTCGATTTTATACTCTGAGAAGTTGTGTAAAGATAAGAAACACGTGACCTTCCCGATCCCGCAGTCAACGGTTTCCCGAGGAGAGGAACGACCATAGAACGATAATCTTTAGAGCTGCCGGGGTTCCTTACTACAACCCCGCCTGCTCATTTGAAATTGCAGGTACGGGCTTGAATTGCCTATGAGAACATTCCGGGTCTCTTTGTGCTTCCAGTTTTTCGCTCGGCGCCGAGTCTCGACTCATTCGCCCGCTATGACTCGTACCTACGAAGTATGCTTCCGAGCTCCCAGCGTCTAGCACAAGGATATACTTGCGATTGGGACATATTAAGTACTAATATTTAACCCTATTAGGCTGCGATCTCGGCTCTCAACTCCTTGCAGACCAATTTTGCGATTGTGGAGCAGGTTCGCAAATCGGGGAAGGCCCTGAATGAGCTCTCTCTCCCGGAGACAGTTGAATGGCTCCGTTGCATTGGATACAAGGTGCGAAATTGCAGGGCTGATCACTCTTTGAACAATTGCTGATCTGACAACACTAGCCCTCTGATCTTAATCGATTAAACGCAATCCACGTTGCCGGAACAAAAGGCAAAGGCTCGACCTCTGCATTCATCTCTACGATCCTCTCTCAATACACCAGAGAAGAGCCCAATCAGCCCGCACCCAAGTTCAACAAAATCGGCCTGTACACCTCCCCCCACCTACGGTTCGCTCGTGAGCGCATCCAGATCAATAACGCCCCATTATCTGAGGAGAAGTTCGCACGTTATTTCTTCGAAGTATGGGATCGCCTTGAAGAAGCCGCCAAGCTGGCGGGAAAGGAACCCGATGCCTGGGGATCGAAGCCTCAATATTTCCGCTACCTGACACTGATGGCGTTCCACACATACCTAAGTGAGGGCGTGGACGCTGCAATTATTGAATGTGGAATTGGTGGACAGTACGATTGCACCAATGTAATTGAGCAACCCAAGGTGACAGCTGTTACCAGTCTTGGTATCGACCATACTGCCTTGCTGGGAACTACCATTGAGCAAATCGCATGGCACAAGGGTGGCATTATCAAGCGGGGCGCAAGAGCTTTCGCGGCCCCGCAACCCACCAGCGCAGAGGAGGTCTTGGCTCAACGTGCTGAGGAGGCGGGCACTCAGTTGGATATTGTGCGCGGTCATCCCGAATTGCGCCCTGAAAACAGCCAGGTGAAACTTGGATTAGCTGGAGACTTCCAGTACACAAATGCTTCCTTAGCCGTAGTAAGTGCCGCAGAGTACTTGCGCAAGGTTGGCGTGGCCGATATCCCCGAGGATATCATTAATGCACCCCTTCCGGCGAAGTTCAAGACCGGCCTTGAGCAAACTCGTCTAGGTGGCCGGTGTGAGACCCGGCTCGAGAAGGATGTCGCGTGGTATATCGATGGCGGACATACCCTGGAGAGTATCCGGCTGGCTGGGCAGTGGTTCGCCTCGCGAATCCAGGCCGACTCTTCCTCCAAGGAACTCGCCGCCAAGAAGACCCGGATCTTGATCTTCAACCAACAGGCCCGTGACAGTACTGCTTTGGCCCGTGCCCTTTATGAGACCCTCGCAGCTGCCCTTGGATATGATACCCCATTCACCCATGTCATCTTCTGTACGAATATCACATACAAATCGGCGGGCTTCCGGCCTGACTTGGTCAGCATGAACACAAATGCCGACGACCTTGAGCTCCTCCGCGTCCAGAAGTCTCTTGCAACCGCGTGGAATGCCATTGACCCGAAGGCCCAAACACACGTCTTTGGTACCATTGAAGAGGCAGTCGATTTCGCCCGGGAAGTTGCTGGCCAAGAACGCAATGATCTGCGGAAGGATGAACCGCCCGTTATGACCTTTGTCACTGGCAGCATCCACCTGGTTGGAGGATTCCTTGATGTGGTCGAGACCAAGCCCGCCAGTGAGGCCTAATTTCCTGATGATTGGTAGCCCGGAGCTCCAACTAGTCTTTAATTCTTGTATCAACACTTGAGATATGCTTTAGCAAGTGGACATAAGAGGTGTTTGTGGATTTCAACAATTCTTCCATTACCAATGCATATGAATACCCATTTTAATATCATTAGCCACTTGTGAGGTCACAGTCTTCGGAGTATTACCGAGGCTGACGGCGTAGGCCACGGAGTTCGGAATCTGGCAGGAGTTAGTAGGAAAGACATAAGCAAATTAAATGGCCTAATATGGACTAGCAATTGTAAATCTCACACATATAAATAGGATAAGAATATAGCTTCATTGTTCATGTAAGCCCACTATTAAAGCAGCCCACCATCCGCGGCGTCTGAAACGTGGGGCCCGAGTCAATTCCCTCCTTCCACAACTACCGATACAGCCATGTCGGAACCCAATAAGGGCAAGGCCCCTGCAAATGACAGTAAGTTCATACATGAGGCCAGATATGCAGCTGCTGATATTCTTCAGATTCCGAAACAGGAAAGAAGGTCGACCCAAAGCTCGTCGCCGCACTCTTGGACCAGAACCCCGCCCTCAAGAATGAGATTGCCAACATGGATAAAGACCAGGCCGCATCGATGCTGGCCAACATGGACCTCTCGCAGCTGCTGACCGGACTGTCAATGGGCGGCAAGAACCAGAAGGACATGGCCTCTTACAAGTTCTGGCAGACACAACCCGTCCCCGCTTTCAACGAAGCCGGCAAACAGGCCATCCAGGGCCAAATCAAGCAGATCGACCCGGAGAAGGTGTCCAAGACCCCTGACCCGCTCGTTGAGGGCTTCGAATGGTGTACTCTGGACCTGACCAACGAGGAGGAATTGAAGGAGCTTTATGAGCTTCTGAACAACCACTACGTGGAGGACGACAACGCCATGTTCCGCTTCAGTTATTCGCAATCCTTCTTGCACTGGGCCCTGATGTCCCCGGGATGGAAGAAGGAATGGCACGTCGGTGTGCGAGCGAGCAAGTCGCGCAAGTTGGTCGCCTCGATTTGCGGTGTTCCGACCGAGCTCCGCGTCCGCGGGGAGCGCATCAAGGTGACGGAGATCAACTTCCTGTGCATCCATAAGAAGCTGCGCTCCAAGCGCCTGACCCCGGTTCTGATTAAGGAGATCACCCGCCGCTGCTACGTCGACGGTATCTTCCAGGCCATCTACACTGGTGGTATCATCCTCCCCACTCCCATCAGCTCCTGCCGGTACTACCACCGTGCCCTGAACTGGTTGAAGCTGTACGATGTTGGCTTCTCCCCTCTTCCCCACGGCTCGACCAAGTCCCGCATGGTCACCAAGAACCACCTCCCCAGCAACACATCAACCCCCGGTCTGCGCCCTATGGAATCCAAGGACATCGACGCTGTATATGATCTGCTGGAGCGGTATATGCGCCGCTTCGATTTGAACCAGGCTTTCACCCGCGAGGAAATCGATCACTGGTTGGTCTACAAGGAGAAGCCTGGTATGGATCAGGTTATCTGGTCATATGTGGTTGAGGACTCCGAGACACACAAGATTACCGACTTTGTCTCTTTCTACAACCTTGAATCTACTGTGATCGACCACCCTAAGCATAGCGCCGTCCACGCTGCTTACCTGTACTACTACGCGACCGAAACTGCCTTCTCCGACGATACGGGGGCGTTGAAGGAACGCCTGCAGTTGTTGATGAACGATGCCCTGATTTGTGCTAAGAACGTATGTTCATAGTGACTGTTGTATTTGATGTTATATGCTAACCCATTATCCTAGGCCAAATTCGATGTCTTCAACGCTCTCACATCGCATGACAACCCTCTCTTCCTTGAAAAGCTCAAGTTCGGCGCCGGCGATGGCCAGCTCCACTTCTACCTGTACAACTACCGCGCTGCGCCCATCGGCGGTGGAATCAACCAAAAGAACTTGCCCGACGAGTCGAAAATGGGTGGCGTCGGTATTGTCATGCTGTAGTGGCCCTTTTGGCTAGTGGATCTGAATGGATACCCCGACGAATTTCCTTATGTATCTTGCTAGCGATTACCACAATCAAAATGCATGTATAAAGTATCCATAGATCCTTAGGTACCAGTGTTTTATCTTGTGCTTTGTATATTTTCTATTCTACAGTGTTGTAGGCCGAAAGAGTCTAGATCCCGGCCTCAGGCACTAGCTGTCGTCACATGCTCCACTCTCCACCTTCACTTACTCCAGAACTGTTGACTGACACTTTTACCATGTACTCTGTCTTCAACTTTTGACTTTTATATCCTACACATCACGACTGCTACTGTGATTCAAGTCAGTTGCCGGCCATTAGTGTGGTAGACCCCGCATTGCAACAATGGGAGCGGCTCAGTCGAATGAGCATGGTGCATCAACACCAGGTGAGTCTTGCCCTTTCATTTATGATCCAATATACAAGAAAGTCGAATACCATAAATCCTGTCTCTGCTCCTACACCGGACCACTATGTCTCACCCTTTTACGTTGGATGCTTTTCATGCCATCAATATGAACCAACATATGTACTAACTCAAACAGAGGAGTTGAGCTACGTGCTCGCCGAGCGCTTCGCCACAAAATGCTTTACACCATTAGAGCTCACACATTTCAAAGACAACTTCTTCTCCCGCGCTGCAGAACAGGGCGGTCTGCGATACTGGAATGAGCAGACCCTGTCTGCTTTCTTGGCCATCCCAGATTCTCAGGATCTCTTCTTAGATCCAGGTCCAGTCATCTTCCGCATGCTGTCGTATCTAGGCAGTTTCCCATTTCAGAATACCCTTGCACCTACGGTGTTAACCTTCGAGGCTATGGTCAAGGTTGTTGTGCTTCTGACTGAACGCTACGAGAAAGTGCTTAAGCGGGGTCGGAAAGATCGCATTAAACTGATCTTTGGATCGTTGGCTGATGTGACGAGACGGCCGCCTGTTTCTACTTCCCCTAAAGAAGACGATGCTAACGGATCTAAAACCGAGAATGCTGAAGCAACTGCTCCTGTTCAATCGCATTCGCTGGGATTCTCAATAGATGAACCGGCGAACGATGAGTATGATGAAGACGAGGATGATGATCTTGCTCTTGCGGCATTGGAGTCTCTTGATGCCATTGAAGTTTTCAAACATGACCATCGTGTTGATAAGACGGTCTATGAGACTGGGATTACTATTGATACCTTCCGGCGGTTGCTTATGCTGTTGCTTGTTATTGCACCGCTCAGACCTTTGGAGTCCGTCAAGGTCTATACATCTGATTTTGATGGTGAGCGAATGGAGGCAATTCGCAAAGAGGCAGACAACATTATTGCAGCTTTCTCACCACAAGAACGAGATGTTGGAATCTCGTACAAGACTTTTGCCAGAACTATATCGCTGTCACTGCCGTATCTCTTCGATCCACTGACTGCTTTGTTCGAGCATATGCTTTTCAGCAAGAACTTGGACCTCTCCCAACGCCGACAAAAGGGACTAACTCCGGAAACAGAGGTGGAGGATGCTGAGAAGCCCGAAGAGCCACTCCTGCCACCAGCTTCAATCACACTCCCGGGCAGTTTCGAATCAGCAATCTTAAACCCAACTGTTGTATCCCATCTCTCATTCTTCCTCCCGTCAACATCACCAACCCTGAACCTCTTCCGCAGCGGCATCAAGCTGCATCCAGTCTTCTCAACCAACGCCCACGGCTCATCCCTGACCTCCTTCTCGCACCACGTCATGACCTGGCAATCTGCCACCCTCCTCATCCTCCAAGGAAACCAAGAAGGATCCTCAGACGAGAACCCAATAACACTAGGCGCCTACATCCCCCAAACCTGGAAATCTCCCTCTTCAAGCACATCCCAACCCTCCTCAACTAAAGCAGACCCCCTCCCCTGCCTCTTCCAACTATCCCCCAAACACACCCTCCTCCCAGGAAATCCCTCCCCATCCCAAACAAACCAAAACACCCCAACGGCCTACTTCTCCACCCAAACAGGAATAGCCCTAGGCTGCCAAATCCCCCCACCATCCCGAAGCAACAAAAGCCCCCCAAAACCGCACGGCGCAGGGAGTCTCCTTATAGACTCAAACCTCGAAACAGCAACATTCCACACCGCACCCATCGGCCACGATGGCGTCTTCCTACCATCACCTACTACATCCCTAGAAGACGCACCGAAGACGATCAAACTTGATCTATGGACCCTCGAGATCTGGGGTATTGTGCCTAATCCGGAAGAAGCATTCACTACAGAGCCTGGATCTAGTGCTGTGGAGATGCAGCGTGCTAAGTGGGAGTTTGAGGCTAGGGAGGCGGAGCGGAGGAGGAATATTAATCTTAAGGCTGGGGCCGGGGATTCGGCGGCTGAGAGTGCTCGGTGGTTACTTGAGGCTGCTGGGATTGTTGGGGATCAGGGGAGACATTCCGGCGGGAGTGTTTGATGGTTTATCTTTCGCCACTTTTGGTTCTAGCTTTTCGTTTGACTTGATCCAATCAAGTCCCATGGGTATAGCTTTCGCGGATTGGCGTTACTGGGTTACTTTTCTTTTTGGTATTGGTTCAACATTCAATCGATATCATTTACCTGCCTGATGAGTTTGGTTCATGGGTGAGACGTGATATAAGAGGGATTGTGCATCAACTAGACGCAACAGCTTCGACATTCAATAATCGTACATTAACCAAGCGAGACAGGAAGACATAGCCATATGCTGCCACATATTATACAAAAATCAATCCAGAGACACACTCGAGGTTCATAATCCGAGTGCTGAATCTCCAGCATCTTCAAATCGAAGACGGGTCAATTCTCGTCGGATACCCCACTACCACAGAGCCGGTCTGCTTGTAATTTTCGAGTCAACATGCCCGAGGTACAATAACAGATTGGCCCATGGCAGGTTTATGAGATCTCACGACAAAGACTTGGCACGACCTTAGATGCCTCTGATGAATACAATCTTATAACAATATCACGTCTTCAACGGTGGTAATCCATACGGCGCATCATAGAAGTCCTTCAACTCATCTTCATCTTCCTCCTCAAATTCGAATGCAGAAGTCTCAACCTCCGACTCTTCATCAGCAAGCTGGACACGGGAAAGACGGCTGCGGGTTCCAATGTTTGAGGCGGGCGTTCCCTCTGATTCAAATGGCTCGTGGGATTCCTCGCGAGGTAAACGCATGGCCAGGAAGCCGTCTGGGGCACGCTCGGCGCGGTCCATGATTTCATTCATGTATTTGCGGACTTCGTCTGCTGGCTTGACAACTCGAGCGAGTGGTTCGAGGATTGTTGTGCTTGGGGAGTGGATGCGGAATGTGACTGGTTGCCAGTATTCCTTGAGGTTTGCCTCGTTGATAGGAGTACCGGATGCCTCTGGCATTGCGGAATCCGTTGGTTCCTGTTTTCGTGGCGTCCCGGCTGATTGGTTCGGGGTTTGGGGGCCGGCTGAGTCTGATCCCTTCACGGCCTTGCCCTTCGGCTCGCCCTTCTTGGTTTTTGGTGCGCTCTTTCCTTTGCTACGGGAGTTGGCGGCCTCTGTGGATGATTCAAGAGGGAATGGTGTGTTTGGATCAACCTTCCGTACTACTAAGAATGATGCAATGACTGTGTTTTCGTCTGGGAGCCATTCGAGAATCGTGTGTTCAGGGAACAGATAACGGTCACCTGAGCCAGCGTGGCCTGAAGTAGCATTTCCGTATGGTGTTAAGGGGGATGTGAATTCGAAAACCACAGCTTTGTAGCCCACGCGCGGGGGAGGCAGCGGAGCCACCGGAGAACGGTAGAAGGAATTGGGTGTGCCAAATTGAGGCGGGCGAGATTGGATCGGAGTTTGTGATCCATAGGCTGGTTGTGGGTATGGAGGGTATGGGGGTCCTGGCCGTGCTGCTGACTGCGGACGACTGGCTGGCGGTGGAGTGGGATTTACTGCAGCGCTTTGCTGCTGACCCGGAGTGGAAGCAGGAGCTGGGGTGCTTGCATTGCCACCACCTGTGGACGAAGTTGACGCAGCCTGGGAATCTTTGTTGGTCAGAGTTGTTGATTCTTGCTTGATCATCGCCGGCCCAGTGGAATTTTGAGGATTAGCTGGCTTTTCTGCGGAGGCCGCAGGGGGATGAGGTTGTGCTTCGGTCTGAGCAGGTGGCTGCTCAGCCGGTGTTTTTGTCTGAGTTGCAGGCTGCTCCTTGGAGGTTGACTTTGCCTCGCCATCCTGTTTTGACTGAGGCTGAGGTTGTGGTGTGGATTGGGCTTGTGGAGCTGGAGTTGCTCGTTGGGGACTTTGCTGCGGTTGAGTGGGTGTCGCGGAAGCCTGCTGACGTTGCTCTTGTTGCTCCCTCGATTTGATGATGGCGTTCAGTTCGTCAATGTGTGCCTGGAAAGCTCGAAGTTGTTCTTGGGATGCCTGGCTCGAGGCAACCACACGCATCAATGCCTTCAGCTCGGGATCTGCTGCAGCTCTCGTAGCCAGCATCTGAATCACAGGGTCGGGGCTCGGCTTGGCAGGCTGGCCATTGGGTCCCTTTTGTCCCTGTTGTGGCCTTTGTCCACCTTGAGGGGACGGGGCATTGCCTTGATTCGGGCCGCGGGGTTGCTGGGCCGGAGGATGACTTCCAGAGTAACCAGGACGGCCTGCAGGGGCGGGTGAATATTGATTCGGCCGCTGAGGATTGGATGGGGAAGGGTACGGGCGGTATTGTTGGAAGTTGTTGGGGTGGCCATAATGCACCATTGGTCTTTGCGGGGACGCATATTGCAGAGATGGTGGAGCATTGGGATCTTTGACAGTGTAAATCATGGCATCGAAAAAATGAGGACCAATGGTGATGTCGCAAGGGCCAACTTTCGTCATGCTATCCTTTGGCGGGTTGTTCCTTTCAATTTGCTCACGCTTCGTCTTCTTGGGCTTCGTGAAGTATCGAACGAGAATGCCGTCGCTAAGCCATTTCTTTTTAGATCGTTCGAGTGCGGCCAGAAGGACTCCGCTATAGATTTAGAACAAACACTGTCAGTAATGAGTCCACAGTAACATGGATCGCGATCTCGTACCTTTCGGCGATTGATTGGTACTCCTTGTCGGACAGAGTCAGCGGTTGTCGCGCGCGAAGAACAGGTAAACCCTCAACATCCTTGAGGCTGGTAGGTAAAGGCGCATCCACAGGTTCTAGCGGGGATGGGGCGCGAGGAGTTGGTGCCTTTTTCTTGGTTGACTGAGGCGCGGCTTCGGACACACGTCTTTTGGCCGCCGATTCCCGTCGGTCACGCGGCGGAAGTCTGCGCTTTTCAGCCATCACAGTTTCAATGAGATTAGGGCGCCAATGATAGTGGTAGGATGGTAATCATAGCAAAGGAGATGAGGGAGGTGACAAGAAGGAGGAGGTGGAGGTGGAAGGGAGAAAAGCGACACGATAAAGAGCTTATCGCGCGCACCCTATCTTTCCTCCGCTCACCTCCGCATGTCAACACGAACATCACCTCACAATGGTTGAGCTCAAACCCATTTTCAGGAAAGCCTACTGGTCTCTGGTCGCTGGTGGACTGCTCTATGTGCTGTTTATCTGCGCCTTGACTTTCCCAGAGGTTCAACGTTTGTACGTACTCCCCCAGTGCGCAAAGACTGAGTTAATTAGATGATTTAGTTGCCTCTATGCCAATAAGATCAACCCCAGTCTGTGGCAGGATGTGAACCTCGTCGAGCAATTTGGGTTCTTAAGTATAGACTATGAGCACCTCTAGCTGTTCCTTGCTAACACTCTACAGGAACCCAAGTTCAGCCTTTCAATTTGGTGACACCTGATAACGAAACAATCTACGGGTGGCACCTGATTCCCTTGCACCTTTGCCATGAGCATGAAGAGGAGCTGATGGAAAATGCTGCGTCGGGTCCAGCAGATGACTATACCCAAACGATTGCCTTTAAACTCCTTGCCAATGACCCAAATTCACGAGTTGTTGTAAACTGTAGGTAGCTCGCAGTCTGGGATCGAAGATGCTAAGATATGCTGACATCGAACTCTAGTCCACGGCAATGCGGCTCACCTGGGTTCTGCTCAACGTCCTGCCACTTACAATACACTGCTCAGCCTCTCTACTCCTTCCAACCCAGTCCACGTCTTTTCCATTGACTACCGTGGATTCGGCGTGAGCACTGGTAGCCCCACAGAAGAGGGTCTTATCACAGATGGTGTGACGCTGATTAACTACCTTACAGCAGGACCATTGAAGATCTCACCTTCGCGCATTGTCCTTATGGGCCAGAGTCTCGGAACTGCTGTTACAGCTGCAGTAGCTGAACGCTTTGCATTTGGATCACCCGACCCTAAAGCTATCCAACCAGCCATTAAGAATGCCGAGCCTTTCGCTGGCGTCGTCCTTCTGGCATCATTTGGTAGTGTGACCAGCGTCATTGAAAATTACAGCCTCAAGGGTATCACACCTCCAATGTTATCCCCTCTTATGGGATATCCTCGCTTCCAGAGATGGGTGTTGAGTCATATCGTGGACTACTGGGACACAGTTGGAAGAGTTGCGCGCCTCACTGGCGTTGAACCAGCAGAGGCAGACGCTTCTGGTGTAAAGTATACCGACAAGAGTCTTTATCTGACAATTGTCCATGCAATGGATGATGTCGAAATACCTTGGTATGAAGGACGCCGTGTCTGGGTGGCTGCCACTGGCGAAAATATTTCAGGTGCTCCTGGTGGCTTGACATATCACAAAGTTGAAAGGAATAGCTCAAGCGAAATTAAGGTCTGGAAAAATCCAGTCAGTAGTGAAGTTTTGAAGACTGTTAGGTGGGAACGGGTGGGACACGGCGGTATGTGCAGAAATGCTCTGGTTCTAATTCATCAGACTAACCGCGTCTCTCTTTAGGTCATAACCGTGTTGCATCAGCTTCGGTGGCTGGTCTCGCCGTACTAAGGGCTTTTGAGGAGTGATGCTTTTGCTACGATCTTGGAAAGACTCATGAGAACGATCCGTCGTATAGCCCGAAACGACCCTTTCATCCTGTTACTTCTTTTTTTCTGGAAATAGACAACAAAATTGAGATGTATACAAAATCTTGATAGTGACATCCTTGCTGGGATTGTGTGTCTCCTCGGACCTAGCAGTTTTCAACTCCAGTCTCGCGAAATAGCTTCGCTTGCTTAAATAGCGACCAACATTCTATTCACCACAATCAATAACCATCTCGCTCGGACACAGGGCGAAGTGCCTCTAGCAGGTCCAAGTGAACCTGAGCATCCCCACTTCTCTTCAAAGCCTCTTCAAAAAAGCCCGGTCCGAGACGCTTACTGAAAATAAGAACACTGGCCCAAACAAGATCAGCGTAGCTGACAGTTTCTCCCAAGAAAAAGGGGCCTTGATTCTCCTTCAACAGCGCTGTTGCCCCGCGAAGTGCTGGCTCAGCCTCATTCCATGCCAGAACTCCTCCTTTCGTCTTCTCCAGCTGATCAACTGGCATCCCGAAGAACTTCTCACGGGTTGTATACCAGAACTCAAGACTCGCGTCGTTGAGTATATCCCTAGGGACCCAAGCCAAAAATATAGGGCAAATGGCTCTGGGGGAGGAAAGAGGAATAGTTAGATGGACGGTCTGGATCGCGCTGGGCTCTTGGGTTGGGAGGAGATCATGGTCAGGATCTGATCAATTCTTACCTCATATAGGCCGACCATAATTCTTCAACCTTAGGCAAGTAGCTTGAATCTAGATGCATTGAGGGCTGAGGATGTTCCTTCTCGATGTAGTCTGCGATCTTGCGCGAGTCCATCACACATGTTCCATCTGGACTTTCAATGGTGGGAATTGAGTACGCGACACCTTCCGTATTGGCAGGAACTCTACATAGATGTTAGATTACTTTTGTGTTTTCAATAGCTTTTATCACTTTTTCAAAGTTTGAACTCACTTGTTTTCTAGCGTCGGCTTGATATCTGGATATTCGACCTTTGTGGATTTGTCCATCAATTACAGGGCTTTGTTGGGTATCCCTAGACAACTTACCCATTCAGTTCGGTAATCAAGCCCTTTGAGATTGAACAGAAGTCGTGCTAAACATATAGTCAGCATGGAATATTATGGTATACCAAAAATGGACCCATGACTCACTTTTCCAAGGGTTCGGTGACCAAGTGCTGCACGGAGCCTTGCTGGGGAGGTCGTAAAGCGTATACTGCTTGGATGCCATCGTATAATTTGGACAAGAACTTCAGAAGTAATGAGAAGTAATTGATGGGGGAAGAACACAGATATAAACACCAAAACAATCGCTCCCCGCCTTGCCCCTCGGTGGAGCCACCGAGTATTACAAAGCCCGGCCGATAATCAGACCAACGGGATTTGATCGTGAAGAAACCGGTCCTAAAAGGGTCGTTTCACACCGACTTTCGAATTTATACTCGTGCAGCCTTATTTACAGCTGTATATTGTCCCTAACTGTCTGTGTGAACCCCTTCCCCCAAATTATGCCCGAGCACTCCACTGGCGTAGTAAACTAGGCATGAGCTCCTTTTCATGCTACACATATTCCGAAATCCTTCAAATATTTAGATGATCGGTAAATTTACTGAATTTTGAGGAAACTTGAAACGAGAACACATACTTTTTAGAAAATGTAGTTGATATTAGAGCGTGATCTAGGCCAAGAAAGCAGTAAAACAATCTCTTATTGCATCAAACCTAGTTGTACACGACATCATCGATGATGGGCTACGTCTTCGATTCGGGACCCAGATGATAAGATCTATCAGAATACACGCTTGTGGCCTCGTTAAAATGCTCGTCTAGAAGCCCATTGACCTGGATATATGAGAAGTAGTCCAGGTAATTATTAAATGAGATATTGATTGAGATTCCACTCAGAATACCTGTCCAAATACTCGTCTTAAGTACCTATCGAGTGAGATAATTGGAGAGTCAAAAGTCGGAGTCAAGGTCCAGCCTGTGTGCATGTACCAGTAAGTATTTCAAAAAGATAATATAAGGACCTCAACTGACAAATTGCCAAAGAAACCGGTACAAGAACTCCAGGGGATGTTGGTTTATGGAGCAGAACAACCCTTACCACTGCCGTGAGTACTTTGTTTCTTCTGATATGCTTGAAATTTGTGAGAAACTTGACCTAGTATATAGTTCAGAAGTCAATATTCCTCAGTGCACATAGCTGGAGCATATATCAAGGCAAACCGTCAGCTCAAGCCCCGTTGAAATGCCTGACGAAGCGTTGGATATTTCTAGTCCTGTCACTTTTAGTTTCTTTAGTTCTATTTTTGGCTTCAATCATCTACGAATAATTGTGGCGAACTCGCCGCGACTTATATATCTAAAACATCACTCCTTTACCGATATAATAGTAGAAACTGCTGCGTACATAAATTCTGATCTACTATTGACGAATATTGAGAGTAAATACCCAATGCGTATCGAGATTTCTTGGGCATGGTCTCCTTCGTGTGAATGGTATAGTTCCTCTCCCTTCTCCCTCTCCTCTTCCTTCTCTTTCTCTCCCATGGCCCTTCAGCTTCTACAGAACCTCGAATATCATCTCCGCTAATATGAGACCTCTAGGAATATAGATGCACAAACAATCGACTGTCTTGCAATATCCATACACTAGTTGAAATTAGATACACCAATATCTTCATATATCAGGACAAATCAATGCCTGGAAGTCGAGCGACCCTTTGAACCGGTAGTTGAAGTGTGTTGGATGTTGCTAGACCGGTTCCAAGACCGATACTGGGTAGTTCGGGCTTAGTTCGGGGGTTCTCGTCGGTTTGCACCGGTGTATAGATGAGCCCTTACCTCAGATCGTTGGCGACGACTGTGACGTGCCGGCGCCCCACGGTTAGTTACTTTCGAGTGGTCCTCAGTGTTGTGGTCTGGGTGATCGGACTCGGCATCACTGCTAAGTTGGAGGTCCTTTGCGGAGCGAGACATGCTGGGGGACCGAGAGCGCATTTTGATTTTTTAAAGAAAAAAAAACTGAATGAAGGGGATTTGCGCGAACGTGGATGTTTTGATTGATAAATAATGGGCTGGATCGCAAGAAATCCAGAGACAACTGGAGAGTAGACTGCTTCACCTCTTATACTTAGTGGGGGCAAAAGCACTGTTGCCCCCGACATTGGATTTACTTCATTGTGAACGCACCTTGATACAACTAAATGCTAACTAATAACCTAAAAAAAATATTTGGAATAATCTAACGTATTTCATAGGCTGGACTTGAGGATTCGATGACTTATCTTCTTTGGTACCTGCTGGCCTTGATGAGGAAACGGGGAAGCTGAAGCAAACGCATTTCAACTTGTGATTTAGTTTCCTAGACTAAGTGACACATATGCATATTTGGTCCATGGAATATTTTCAGTGTCCAAACGGAATTTAGAATCTTCAAACCTATGTAAATGAATTTGAACCTCAGCCGTTCATCCATAGACCCAAGTCGAAAAGAAAAAGAGAAACTAAAGTAGAGTGAGACCAACAATATACTTGCATCAAGGCGTGTAGCTGTGGAGACTATATATTTGAAGATATATACTGTCCTTAGAGCTGAATAAAAAAGGACTAAGATCGGGAATCCCGATGTACATGTTTAAAAGTGGAGCTGCCACAGAGTTCTGATTTCCTCCCACGCCTCTTACAGGGAACTCAGAAACAAGCAAAGCCGATGAAAAGCAAGACTCCGACGCATATTGTCCGAGGATCCAACCCCGCTAAGAAAAATATTCCTTTCGTTCGTCAATCGCCGGGCAAGCATCACCAACTTCGTTCGCAAGTGGAACCCAACGACGTCATCTCCAGGGACGAGCAAGTAACAAACCTCAACATCTTGGCCGACGTGGACAACCAGCGAAACATGGCCGGAAATCACTCCAAATGCCTGCTGCCTGCTGTGATAGCTGTCGACATCTCCACTTGCTAATGTCATAGCCCCTCAGAGGTACGGTCCAGGTCGCAATTTGCCAAATCAGCCCTACGTCAGGCTCAGCCCTACCATTCTGTACCCGTCTCTCCCGAAATCCTCGAAGTACCCCAACTCTAAACATCCGCGATACTTCACCATTGCCTCTGCTAGCGATTCTTTCTCTTCGCATTCTAATTCCATGGCCTCGCGCGAGCAAAGAATTGAAGCCCAGGCTGAGACTGACACTGCCGTCCAACAATCCGAGCATGATGTTTCTGCAGGCATGAAACATCAGGCTAGCTCCATAACTGCTGGAAGTCAAATTTCACAGTTTGGAAACTCAGCGAGTATTGTCATTTCCGAAAATATTTCCACTATGAAGGAGGTTATGATGGATGATGCCCTCCCTCGCGCACAAGAGGCCTTGCAAACCGTGGGTGAGCAGATTCAGGCTCTCACGAACGGAAAGAAGGGCAATGAGGAGACATCAGAAGGTTCGCATGTGCATCCAACCAGATAGAATATGAGTGAATATTGACACTAGATGGTCATCTACAGAGCTTACCTTGACATCCGAGGAGCAGGAACGCATCGACACCATGGACAACGAGCGGGTCTGTGACTTCCTACGAGAGACACACATGAGTACTACGCGACCGCGAAAGACAAACTAGAGCTTTGTGGCATACATTTTTGGCATTGCAGAATTCAACACTCCATTGACTGGAGAAGTTCGAGCCAGTTCATTTGCGGCCTATTGGACTATGTGGCTCTTTACACCATTTACTTCATATTGTAGGGGACAGGATCCTCTTTCTTTCCATTCCAGTATATGGTTAGATCTCACAAAGCGTTTAGGAATACAACGATTACCATATCCACGCACAATCTAGACAGATTATGAGACTGGTCCGGATTATCGTATCCTTCACTTATAGAGAGATACTACCGATGGCTATTCCAAGGGTCTGAGTTCCTCGCAAAGGCATACGAATAGGATCTACAACATTCATTGAACATATGACAGGAAGATACTCTATAAGTTATCTAGGTCCCGAAGTCATTCTACCATGCATAATGATTGCTCGTTGGAGTCTCATGAGATTTTAGCGCTTGCATCCGGTGACAGATAAACAGAATTTATAATATATGCAGCAGTCTAGTGGATTTCCTACTTAGAAGTCACGTAAACGTAGATTTCATTGAAGTGGTATGAGTTAAGTTTTCCGCGTTGGAACCGTATTGACCACGACTGTCTCCCTTTCCTCATCACTACTATCTTGAGAAAATTCCGAGTTTTCCTTCTTTTGCTCTCTATAGTTTCACGTTAGTCCCAGTCCAATTTACGAACAAAATATCTTACCTTCGATATATAACAATAGCGACAACAAACCCAGCCCACAAAAGGAAATAGAAGACGAAGGACACCGGCCATCCATGTCGCCATCTTGGTGCACCATTCGGGCCAGCAGTTGGGAATGCTAATAGCGGAACCCAAATGTTGAACGAATAGCCCACCGACATCATAGCGCCCTGTTATACAAGATAATGTGGTCAGTGTCGGTTCTTATTCAATGCCTGGTTGCAGAATGATTACACACCATGATCAGTGCTCGTTCCTCGGAGTCGTCCTTGACAATTGTATTGATAGTTGAATACAAAATGGGACTCAGACATCCAGCAGCCCCTAGGAAGTACCATGCAATGAATCTGAAGACGTCAGCAAAGAGCTCACCAGGAAATGCAGAACCGGAATTGACTGACTTTAGCCCGGTAGGCACGTTCCAAATTATCATGACGATTGTCGAAAACAAACAGAATGCGGAGGCAATCGTGAAGATGATCCACTCCGGATAAATCGCTGCTAATGTAGTCCCTAGCCAAGACACAACAATCTGAACTCCATAAGTAACAGTCGGAAGCTGATTGATTTGCTTGACAGTGTAACCCTCCGCTTTGAGCCATAGACTCATGTAGCCAGCTGGATACCCAGAAATTATCATGCAACTGGAAATATCATTAGCGAAATTTCAAACACTAATACGAACCTAGAAACTTACATGTAACAGCCGACAAAGAGCCAAATATGCCATCGCTTGAAAGTCCTCTTGAAAACATCAAGACTCATCTTTCCAGGCCTTCGAATCTTGGCCCTTTCTGTTCTCTCCTTCGCCAGGACGATATCTCTGTCTGTCAAATAGAAAGGCTTTGGTGAACCAGGAATGCCAGGGAAAATAAGGAAACCGAGTAAGGCCACAGGTATGGTGAAAACACCATCGATGATGAACAGCCATCTCCAACCGGGCATACCGCTAACACCCGAGAGATTGGTGTATGCCGCTGCTTGTAGATAACCGCTAATTGCTGATCCTGCGGGGTTCATTATGAACCAAGTTCCTGCTCGCTTGAACAGTTCCGGACCAGAGTACCAGGAACCTACTCAACATACTCTGATTAGTATATATATTCATATGCTGCTGTGGAGGAAAAATGAAGGTATATATACCGAGGACGAAGTGGGTTCCAGCAAATACAGGCGCCTCAAGCATGCCTACTAAAACACGAAGCGCGTACAATTGGTTGACATTTGTCACACGGCTCTGAGCGAACGTACATATACCCCACAGAACCTCAAGTGTGGGGAGTAGCCAGCGAGCTCTACATTCCTTGTTAGTGGGCTTTGTACATAGGTCGGAGGGGTTTCTAACTCACAGTTTCGGGCGCGACATCAGGAGTAGACCAGGTATTTGAAAAACAACATATGATGTAAAGTAGCAGATATTGAAGTAATTAAGTTCATTGCCGTAAAGATCAAAGTCTTCTTTCAGACCACTGACGTAGGCATTGTTGATGTTTGTTTGGTCTATAGCGATTGTTAGTATCAAGTCTGAGGCTATGTAGAATAACAAAGAAAACGACGAAGACTAACCCAAATACTTGACAAAAACTATCTCGTTCATTAGCAAATCCAAATGTTCATTGCAGTGGTTTTACTTACAGCATAGACAGGCAAACACAAGGATTGACAAGTCCAATTTAAAGAGTAATCTAAACTCATTAGCACAACGTAAAGATATTCATAGTTCGATTTGACATACTTCCGCTCTTCAACTGGATAATGGGATGGGTACCAATTGAATACCTCTTTGACAAGTCCCAACAAGGATAACCTGCCAGGCTTAGGCTTCAGGTCGGACATGGTAAAGCCTGAACACGGTCTTTACTCACGCCGTATGTTTGTAAAATTCAAGCCCTAAAGAGAGGATTGTCATTACTTATACGTGATAATGGCTTTTGGAGTATTATAACATACTAGCCTCGCGGTGTAGGAAAAGAGAGAAAAGGCAACCGCGGCCATATTAGCACATTTATCTATCCGCTTTCACCATCAGCCATCTCGGAAGTTTTAAGGGCCAGTGAAACTTGTATCAGCAGCTCTAAGAACAAGTTGGGATCGGCCGACACCATTGTTGGAATAAAAGCCGGACGCAATGTTTATGCATAATGGCGTGCGAATCCTTGATTCCGGAAATTAGCCGTTATCTTCGTCTCATCAAGCAAGTCCATGACGTGATTTTCTGCAGTCTGACCTATCTGGACATTCGATGCGGGGTATACTTCGGAGTAAATAGCGAAAGGGGCTTATATACTTGCTTCTTTCCCGGAGAGGGCCTGTGGTACTAGGTAGCTCAGGTTACAGAAAGCCAGTTCGTCCCTCAAAGATTCACAATATCTGCAAAATGCCGGGAAAATATATCGAAAACTACAACCATGTCCCAGAGACCAAGGAAGATCGTCAGTCATTGTACAGTATGATTGTTTTCGTTTGCTAATATGACCATTGGTATTAGTTGATTACGCAGAGCTCATCACCCTCGATTTGGAACTTTATGAGCAACCAGGAGGAAAGGAAAAGCTCGTGAAGCAACTGGACCATGCAGTTCGAAATGTTGGTGAGTTAATAGTAGACCTAAAATAGATTTCATGGATACGGTTTGCATGAGCCCCATGTTGCTGGATCCAGTCGTCTTTGTCTGTATCTGTAGTTTGTGGGATTGCTAACCCATTGTCTCTATATAGGGTTCTTCTACGTGAAGAATTTCGGCATCAGCCAGGAAGAGGTGGATCGCCAGTTTGCTTTTGGACGCGAATTTTATGCCCTTCCACTTGAGGAAAAGCTGAAGTTTCACAATGCCGAAGACCTCGCGAGAGGCGAATACAATGGATACAGACCAGCTGGACACAGAATGTATGGTTGTCGGTGTGGATTAATTGGTCCGTTAACTAATATGTCTTCAATCAGCCTCGGAAATGGTATCAAAGACAATGTGCAGGTATACAATATTCCAAAGTTTGATGGTCACCACCAGCGACAGCAGCCTCCCGTCCTTGCTGAAAATATCGAAGAAATTGAGGCCTTTAGCCGGGTAAGCCTACTCATTTAGTCTTCATAAATGCTCTTTAACTAATCCGGTCATAGAAATGCCACACCGAAGTTGTAGAGAAGCTTCTCCGCCTCTTCGCAATTCTACTCGAGCTTCCTGATGAAGATCAGCTCGTGCGCGACCATCAATATGATGTCAAGGGCGAGGATCACCTACGTTACATGCACTATGCAGCCCGCAGCGTAGAAGAGAGTATGTATCTAACAGCTCGTCGTCACAATGACCATAGGGCTGACCAAGAACAATTTGCAGACAAGAAAGTGGGCGAACTATATAGCCCGGGCCATACAGATCTTGGGACTGTAACCCTTCTCTTCCGCCAGCCAGTTTCAGGTCTCCAGATTCTCAATTCTGAGGGCCAATGGAAATATGTCAAGCCTCAGAATGCCACATTGACAGTCAACACTTGTGACAGTCTGACTGCTCTCACAGGCGGGTTGATCAAGAGTAGTGTTCACCGTGTACATGCACCTCCTTCAGATCAGGCTCACATTGACTGACTGGGGGTTCTCTATTTTGCTCGGTACGATAATCTTGTCAGTATATATACAAGTGGAACTGAATGCTGATTGACATAGTCCCAACAATCATATTGTCCTGGACCCAATCCAGAACAGCCCCGTTCTCCAGAGGCTTGGCTTGACCACTAACGCTTTCACTGAGCTGGGTCAACATCTAACCACCGAGCAGTGGGTTCAGGTTCGACAGACACAGCAGCAACGCCGCAACCGCGATGTGAAGGTTACTACTGAAGGAAAGTATACCTACAAGCCTAAGGACCTTGAGATCATTCCGGGGTTGCAAGCTACTATCTACAACTAGTCGTGTAGTCTGAATTATGAAATGAACACATAGGGCGCGAGCTTGTTATGAGAAAGATCTAGCGAATCGTACTCGCAATTTCCTACTACGAGGGAATGTATCTTTGAAGCAATGTTGGCGGGATCAAGTTCATTAAACAAAATAACGTTCGGAATAAATATGACCGAATGCTTCAGATAGGCCCTTACCTTTGTGTGCAACGAATAGAAAAAACCTAACTAGCCAGCGAGCGAAAAGGAAGTCACCGCCCGGTGCGATATCGATATCTTCTATACCGACCAGGAATGCCGCTTTTTATACCGCTTTTGAACCACGATAGTTAGGTTCGAATAGTAGCATAAAGTCGCACCGGACGGCGATATATAGGTCGTATAGCGATAGACTCGTGCACTATTTATTAGACAATCTGATGCAATTAGAGATTATTGGCAATGCTGACAGTAATGAGAATACTGTATTTAGAGCGGTGTTTCTGCCGGGTTTTTTTTGTCTGGCAGAATAATAGCGCAAAGTGGAGTTTCTCAATGCCCCTCACTGTACAGTCTTCATTCCACCATCCCATCTGAGAAACAGACAAAACCAAAATGGCGATTCCGATCACAATCGTCACGGGCTTCCTAGGTTCAGGCAAAACAGTACGTGGACAATCAGATCGTCAATGACACCATCTGCAGCGACACAACCCGCTAACACACACCCAGACAATCCTCCTCAACCTAATCCCCCAACTCCCAAGCACCTACCGCCTAGCCCTCCTAAAAAACGAATTCGGCGATGTGGCAGTGGACAGCCAACTCGCCTCAACAAGCAGCATAAGCGGCGTGAAAGAAATGCTAAACGGATGCATATGTTGCAACATGGTGGGCTCACTTGGCGACGCCCTAACCCAACTCCGCAACGAAGTGAAACCAGACCGAATCGTGATCGAAACAAGCGGCAGCGCATTCCCTGCCACTCTCGCGATGGAAGTGAACCGACTCGCGCGCGAGGAGGGCGGACATTTCGCCCTGGATGGAGTGATTAGCGTGATTGATGTTGAGAATTGGGAGGGGTATGAGGATACGTCGTTTACGGCGAAGTTGCAGGCCAAGTATACGGATTTGATTATTTTCAATAAGTGGGAGAATGTGCCCGAGATGCGGTTTGATGCTTGTCTTGATCGGGTGGGTGATTTGGAGGTTCAGACGCCTTGGGTTAAGTCGGCTAAGGGGAGGGTTGATAAGGATGTTCTGCTGGGTATTGATGGGGCTTTGTTTAGGGGGTTGACGGGTGTTGAGGATGGGAATCATGACCATGATGAGCATGACCATGAACATAAACATGATCATCAGTCCGAGGTTGAGGTGCTTTCTGTTTGTTTGAAGGCTGCTTCTGAGGGGAGGACGGTGGATGTTACTGCTCTTGAGCAGTTCCTTTCTTCTGTGCCGCGGGACGAGGTTTATCGCATTAAGGGTATCCTTCGGTGTTCTAAGCAGGATTTGCCGGCTGAGACTTCGGATGATCTTGCGTCGAAGCCCAAGACTGAGGAGTCTGGTGTTCAATACTACATTCTCAACTGGGCATTTGGACGCTGGACTTGCACGCCTTCCACTGTTGTTGCTGAGGGTGCCGACCAAACTGTCATTTGCCGCATTACGTTGATTTTAGCACGATACGAGTCCGCCAAGTGGAAGAAGAAGCTGGATGCTGGCGGCCTGGTGCAGGCTAGTGAAGGAGATGATATAGAGTTGACTGTGGAGCGTCTGGCTTAGACGAGGAGCTGGTTTCCTGTATAGATGTAATGTGGTTGCTGATACCTTACGAATGATAGAGCATGATAGATTTCAAATTTTTGACAAGTACTTTTCTGTTTGACACTACAGAACAAGAACTGAGGGGAGGTATGTATGATGAGGGCCATGACAGTGCCACTACAGTATTGGACAACTTGGCGGGAATTCGAGTCCTGATGGAAGTATATGGATTCTTTCTTTCTCACTAGTAGATCCCTTTCTTTCGCATCTGTCTATTTCATCAAAACGGAGAGAAGATTCCCGCTACCTGAGCTTACTTCACACCCCCGCGCAGAGTACCATCAGGGCAATGGTGAGATCATTGAGAAGTGATGCGAAAAGCAGCTTTATTCTATTTTAGATTCTAGCAAAGGGAGCGATGTGAAATATGCTGCAGAAGGCACGAGAGATACTATATTACTCTTCCCACTGGGTGAAGTCTCAAAACGAAAGATATTTTCAGGCAAAACGACAAAATGCACAATGTTCAACAATAAAAACAGATTCAAACTAGTAGTTGAGCAGGGCCGAAGCGCCATTCTCGCTCGAGATGTAAATCACCTCATGGTTGTCGGAGAATCCGTTGAAGCGAGTAGCACTGCACTTGGTGTAGGCGCCCATATCCTCGAAATAGAGCCAGTCACCAGTGTTAAGCAGGCCAGGAAGCTCGATCTTCTCGCTGATGACATCAATGCCGTCACAGGTCGGGCCCCAGATGGAGTAAGTGATCTTCTCCGAGGTCGCAGAGTTCGGAGTGCCGGGCTCTGAGGCGCAGGTGAGGACCTGGGCGATCGGGTGCTGGTGATCGAAGATGATGTTCGAGAAGTTGCCATAGACACCGTCGTTGAGGTACAACATGTATGCGTCGCGCGAGGGGTCCGTGGGGTCCGGAATGTCTCGCCGCGCGATGACATTGGCGGCCAGGGTATACGCGGTGGCCACATAGTAACGGCCAGGCTCGGCAATGACACGGATGTGCGGCGGGAAGCAAGCGTCCACGGCTTCACCTAGAATGCCCGCGAATTTCTCAAAGCTGTCCTGGCAGAATCCACCACCAACATCCAAGGTGTGGAGCTCGTGGCCCACTTCTGCGGCCTGGTCAAAGACCACGCGCGCATCCTGGACAGCCTTGAGGAATGCCGAGGGATCTTCCGCACCGGAACCGACGTGGAAGCTCACTCCGACGACCTTGAGTTCCAGCTGGTAGGCCAGTTCGAGCAGCGGACGAGCCATATCCATGGAGGCTCCAAACTTCATACTCAACCGGCACAGGCTGGTCGAGTCATCGGTCAGGATACGCAGGTACAGCTCCGCATCGGGGAAGGTGGCCTTGATCTTGTAAAGCTCGTCGGCATTGTCAAAGGTCATCTGCTTAACGCCGACCTCGGAGGCATAGCGCAAGTAGGACTTGGTCTTGCAGGGCTGCGCATAGATGATGCGGCTAGGATCGATGCCCGTCTGAAGGGCCAGATCGATCTCCGACTTGGAGGCACAGTCGAAACCGTTTCCAAGCTGGGCCATGAGACGCAGAACCTCGGGGTCCGGGTTGCACTTGACAGCTGGAGATATTGTTAGCAAGGCTCGATTGTTCCGGTGAAGTAATACATACCATAGAAGGGCTTGATACGGCCCAAATTCATCTTCCAGCGCATATGCTGGCGGTAAACCTCCCCATATCCGCCACGTAGAATGCATCCTCCTCACCAGGACCACAGTGGTCCACATCCACCTCAGTGGCCCGCTTCTTCAACACATCCAGAACCAATTCCTTGGCGGTCAAGGAAGATTGCAACAGATTGTCCTCTCCATGACTGCTGATGGGACCCTGAAGGTCCAGACTATTGGTATAGTCTTTTCTGAAAGTGCATACTTCAGCAGTCGATACACACGCAGTCGGTGCCATAACCGTGCAGCTGCAACTCAGCACGATTGATGATATAAAAAGATAGAAAAGAAAAAAGTATTTAAACCGGCAGGCGACTGCGCGTTAGGGAGGACGAAATGTGTCACAACCGAAGTTGACTGGACCAAGCCTCCTAGACCCTTCCCCCTGAAGAGGAAGAACCTTCGAAGAAGTCCTATGCGGCAGCTCAGAGAACGAGGGAATAATCTCGTGGGACGTCAACGGGACGAAAAAAGGCGCACCGGACGAGAGCTTAGAAACCGCAAGCAGGAGGTGGAATGTTGTTAAGAGTGTCGCGTTGACGTCGAGTGGAGACAATTTGGCTAAGAAGCTGACGAGAGGCTGGAGCCGTAATGACCGATTGCCTTTGGGGGTTCCAAAGGCAGGGTCGAGCTAGAAAATGGACTAAATCTGAGAGACAAAAAGAGACCAGTTAGCACAGCTGGTCACTGCAATCCCAGTGCTATGATAAATATGAGAGAAAAAAGTGGACGTGTGGGAGAAGTCCGAGGGTTCAGAATTTTAAAATTTGGAGAATTTTGGAGGGGCGCAGTAAGTGAGCTTAGGGCACACGACCATTGGGACAAAAAAAAGGCCGCACAGTCACGCGTCAGAACCGCACATGAAGTAAAAAAAGACTCACCTGGAAAAAACGAGCTGAGGACCCAAAATGAGGGAGATGGGAAGAAGAAAGCTGGAAGAGAGAGATGACGACTCTGTGGGGGAAAACCATTTGCTTACGGCATCACCCGAAGGGTCTCGGTCTACAGAAAAAAACTTGACACCAAAAATGCCTCGAATGCGTTATTTTTTGGACCTTACTGCTACTCGATCCATTTTTATTGCTAGTGCAGCTTCCTATACGTCGCGAAATGTGCATGATGCATGAGGCGCGGACCAGATCCCGCTTTGTGCCCGGAATTGCTGAATTCAATCGCCAACATGCGGTGTGAGCGACACCGGATTACCCTGATTTGATCATTCCTGGATGCCTGCTCTAGCGGCAAACAGATGCAACTACCGATATTCAGCACATTAAGCATTATATGCACTTAGGTGTGGCTGTGTGCTTACCTGGGAGCTATGTAGATGATACACAGACCTACCGTGTAACATTTATATGCACGTAGGGTAGCTATATCCTACATAGATATGTAGGCACCTGTAGGAAGCTACTCGTGCATCTACGTGTCCACTGGCAGTTCTTGACGTGCGCACGGACCATGAAAAAAACCGGCCTCTCAGCTTTGTTCCGATGGTCATATACTTCACCCTCATATATGACCTGTATTTTTATTCTTTGCCCTCTGCCGTGCGGCTGTAGCAATAAAATTCAATCTCATCTACCTGATCATGCTGAGAGGGGAGCTGTATACTGTCCTGCACAGCTGTAAACCCTGCAGACCTCATCAGATCAAAGAAAACTGTTTCGCTATCATGTCGTCTCTTCAGAGCCACCAAGATAATTGCGTCCGGGGATGTCCGAACCAATCGGTCCAGCACGTTGACTAGTGCTGGCAAGCTATCTGCGTTGTAGGTGCAATCCGAAACCAGGATTAACTCAATGGGCCGGTTGCATAGGTCACCCGGGGGATTGTCCCAGTCGAGGTTTTGATATCCAACACTCGATTGGGGTGCCGTCTGAGCCTCTTCAATGTTCCGTGTTATTATCGACTCGACCTCGGGGAGGTCCGTGAGTAAAACTGAGCAGTTCGGTAGCAAGCTCGCCAAGGCAATGCCTACTATCCCACACCCTGCCCCTAACTCAACCACTTGAATTGGTGAGCTGCAGGTGGTGGATAAGAGCCGAGTTAAAGCAGGCATTTTTGACTCGAGATTCTTGTATTTTGGTTTGCCAGCTGTTGTTTTTATATCGTCCAGTGCCCTCTGCAAGTATATCACTGATGCAAGGCCCGCATCCCTAGGAACATCCTTGGTTAGAACCCAAAACACAAAGAACCCATAGAGATAAATAATTTACCATATATGTCGGGCAATGCTATTCCCAGTTTCCTCCCAAATACTCAAGCCCTCGCGAGGTCCGTCCCTGAGAACCAATTTCTCTGCAGGTAACTTGAGCCCAAATGGTGCACTTGTGGCAGCCATAACCAATGGCACTAGTGGTCTATCCCCAGTGACTTCGGGCTGAAGTTTGATGCTTAGCTGCATGGACTGCTGGACCAAAGCTGACGGGAGGGGGCCCAAATTAATGGCCAGTTCACGATTCCCGGCACTCCATGTCACTTTCTGTTCAAATCCTGGGGATTTGTGAATTGAGGAAACGATTAATTCGACATCTTCAGCGAGGAAATCGTCTCCCAGGTCTGTGGTGATGCAAATAAGTGCGGAGATAAAGAGTGAGCCTTTCTTCGGTGAAACCCTCGGGGTCTTCAGGAATTGAATGTAGTAGACCATCACAAGATGTCCCCAATATCTCTCTTTCCTCTTTGCACATCTTGCGATCATCAAAAATTACCCCGGATCGGTATCTCACGTGCACGCTGACTAACAGGAGATGACATCGGTTGCGTCCAACTTCACTTCATCCTTGACTTTGTCAATGTCGCCGGCGACAGCCGGTGGAGTGAATTGAACTTTGATCAAATCACCGTGCCTTCATCGCCTTGCCCAACATGATGCGACCGCGCGACCCCCGCATCCGGCAACGGATCAACCAGATCTCCCATAATCTCGAGTCCGCCAACGAAACAGCACAGGAAGGACTTTACGCATTCTCCCACAACTATATCTCCCCATGCTTTGCATCGATTGGAAGCTGTGTCGCCGCATGCACAGCCCCTTGCCTGCCGAGCCGGGAAGACCACCTCAGGCGGAGACGACGCGGCCGAACCGAGGCTAACTTTGATTTCTACGATGATTGGGAGAATGAAGAAGAAGAGGACAGCTTACTTGGATGGGGTAATGGTGAGCTCGACAGGCTCCTTGCTGGTAGCGGCTTAGCGCGCGGAAATGCAGAGCAACCGCGCCGACCGAGGAGGATGAGCTATGGGACTCGAAACACAAGGCGAAGGAGCACAGTACACATTCCGGATAATCACGCCGACCCGACTGTTATTCCCAGTTCGTCCTTTATCGGGTTCCTTGAGCGCTTCCCGTGGAGGTTTGGCGCGCGCGGCGTCAAGTATCGGCCTTCCGCTGCTGATCTCCAAGAACACCCGGGCACCCGGCGATATGCGCATGAGGATGAACCCTTGATGGAAGCTATGGACGATGAGGCTCAGCTATCTCCCACTCCGGCTGGTAGGAATCGTAGTGCGACGCAATCATCCCGCGGGACGTCGAATTCACTTAGTTCGCGCGGTGATCTATTCCCTAGTGACGAAGAGGAGGATGCTGTACCCCTTGATGATGAATTCGCGTTTACCTTCACGCGTCGAGGGACGGGATTGGAGTCAGATGATCAGTCTGGAGCAAAATCTGAGTTGACAAAGTCTGGTTCTGCATCTAGCCTGGGCGGTGCATCGTCCAAAAAGAACAAACGGAAAAACAAACGCCGCACGAAGAGATTCTCGAGCCCACCGGCCGCCAAGATTGTTCAATCGATTGACACGCCGTCGATGGCAGATCTTAAAACAGAAGATCAGCGGGCTGCACTGGAAGAAGAAGCGGCCATTGAGAGTAGACGGCTCGCCGCACAAGAGTTAGCTTTGAGTCGAGGTCTCGATATGGGAGCGGGTGATATGGTAGGAGATATTGCACAACCTTCTGTCCTCTCGAAGTCAAGCTGACCAAGGCACATGTTCAGACAACTACAAAATCTACCAGCACAAATCTACCGCTACAAAACGAGGATAAACAATCCATCCCTCAATTAAGGAGGTTCAGTGATTCTTCCGGCCAAGAAGCATCTACCAACCAAACTGAACCTTTCCCTCCTCTCTCATTATCGCCTTCTTCTGTGATTCTGGAGTCTCAAGGCCTGTCCAAAGCCTCGCCAAGGGCTCTCTCACCGCATGGACTTGATGATACGAATTCCTTCGACTAATTAGCACTGGGACCCATGTTTCTATGTGCATTCTGTTTTTGCTTGCTTTCGGTGGTGTTCATGGTCTTTCGCCATGGGTCACTTCCTGTATGATATTATGATCGACTTTGCTGTACATTATACCCCCTGACACGAATTGAAGAGTATTAAGTATTATGACTTGTGGATTTCTCCAATCTTTTGCCAATATTATGCTAAAGAGGTTCAAGGACTGCATAATAAAATATTACCTCGTTTCCAACTACTTCACTGCAATGGATAATCTTTCTGTCACATCCCCAACCTCATTGACAGAACATAGATCATCAGGAGACCTCTATCATGCTTTACATTAGCCCCGACGACTTTCCGAAATAAAAACTCGATGTGGGCCGAGAAATGAAGGGAAGATAATGAGTGTCTAGCGTCCTCGCGGATGCTATCGATGACATAGTCCGAGCATTTACACCCTTCAATGTATGTTTTGTCACTACACAGAAATGAACTATTCCTACAACTTTCCACTCACTCTATCGGGTATGAAACGAGAAAGCACATATAGCTTGTGTGGTGTTCCACTATATCAATGTTGCTAATCGCTTGCTAGCACCTACAAAAGTGTCTATGGAGCAAATAATAGCCACGCAAGCAATCAAGCCGAAGAACAAAGAGACTCGAATATATAAAGTGCCTCTCTTTCCCGATATACGGGAGTCATTCTTTCCTCACCATGTCTACCTATATAGCACACTATATGAAACCGAGAGCTGGAGAGTAATTGGGCGAGGAGCTTACTCCATCTTGACTCATCTCCCTCTTTAACCCTTCTGATTAGCCTCCTGGCTGTCTATGCTTAGGCCTCCAATATCTCGCTCCTGCGTTTCCAACTACTTATAACTGTCCTTTGTGCGGTCCAATAAAGACCTCTTGCTATGTGTTCTGGTCACATTTACCATCAAAACAACAAATACCAGCCAGGTCTTTCCAGCATGTCCCAGCTGATATCCTGGAGTCTTCAAGGACACTGGTATCAGAAACACGGACTGTTCCATTAGGTAATTAAAAGAGGGATTCTGGCTTGTCTCTGAAGAACATTGACAATAAATCTTAGAACGGTCTGTGTCATCAACACTTCGCATAAGCTGGTCCACCTTGGCTGTGCTCAGGCATTATCATACTAGCCGCCGGGGAACTCAAGAAGGATCTCTCGATGGTGAACAGGCTTACAGTGCCGACGCGAAGAAGTATCCGCGTATGCTAGAGAGCGCCTGGCTTGTTAAATAGTACACAATGTACATAATTCACATTTCGATTTGCGATCCGAAGGTCATCGCGCACCATTCGGATACTTAGGCCATATGCAAAGACATCGAAGCCCATAGACAAGCCGGGACCGGCATGTCGTTATCCCCCACACACCTCCGGGGCCCGCACGGGGCCTCGTCAGCAAAATACGAACAGCACACTGCACTCCTACATCAGCCAGGCATTGTGATTGTATTATTATTTTGCACTTTCTGCATTGCTCGAGTAAGGCATTGTATTGGAGTTCCAACGCTTTACATACATAGTCTCATATCACAGGAATTGTCAACCGCCACAACATACCAACGATCATCGGTCATCTTGCCCCGCATCATGGCTAAAGCAGAACAAGACCTCAAATCTATTCTGGATGGAGGCTTTAACCCCCGAGAATTCCCTTGGTACGAGCATGAACTTGTCGAGGTCCCTGAGCCAGCGAAGAAGATCCTAGAGAGCAGAATTCCACCTGAGGCTGTGGTCGAGCATGTAAAGAAAGTGGTAAGTGCCTCTCGCGATCTTTTATGGGGGATTGATGCTGATAATCCTGTATTTTCCAGCGGGATAGAGCTTTTGCCGTGGTAAGTCTGTGGCTCTTCTGAATGCCATCTGGTGGATTTGGGATGACTTTCGAGATGCTAAACAGTTTCCAGTTCCCTTATCCGTGCATAGGTGCTTTTCGTTTCTTGGATATGTCTATAGCACAGTCACCGCTGTATCCTGAAATTCTCGATCGCCTGAGGTCCGGTGAAAAGCTACTGGATGTTGGATGCGCAGTTGGACAAGAGTTGCGTCAACTGGTGAGACTGATCCATCTCGTCAAGTAAACTCGATAAGTCTCAAACTTGCTAATCCTTTCACCAGGTCTTCGACGGCGTGCCATCAGAGAATCTCTTCGCCTCAGATCTCCGCCAAGACTTCTTCGACATAGGCTACGACCTATTCAACGACCGCGATAGTCTAAAATCTCACTTCATAATGGCAGACATCTTCGACGACAACTCGGACTTGGTAAGGAATCTGGCCAACAAAATCGACATCGTGAATGCCGCTTCATTCTTCCATCTCTTCGACTGGGACAAGCAAGTTACCATTGCAAAGCGGCTTATCGGGCTGCTTCAAGACAGGCCTGGGTCTCTTTTGATTGGAAGACAGGTCGGCCGGGTTGATCCGCCACCTCCTGAAAGGAAACATGAAGCTGGAAAGCATTACCGCCATAATCCTGCTACGTGGAAGCAGCTCTGGGAGCAAGTTGGGAGCGAAACGGGGACAAAGTGGGAGGTTGAGGCTTGGATGGAGAAGTGGGCTGGGGCGGATTCTATGATGAAGGATTTCCATGAAGGCATGGAAACGTTTAAATTGAGGTTCATGGTGCGGAGGATTTAAGGTTGACTGAATTGGAGTGCATACTAGGGGCGTGTTTACTGTTGAAATACTTAAAAATTCACTAAATCCGCTTGTGCGGAACCGATCATGATTCTTCTACTACTTGATATAGCCATGGATGAATATAACGAATGACAGAACTCACGGGTGAGCAACCAGATTTTCAGGGATATCGTCACCAAAGTGCCAAATTTGAAGAGGAGGGAGGACTATGAGATGGACAAATATGAAGTGTCTAGATCGATAGAGAGAAAGGAAGCTGACATGGATCCGCCCAATGACGGCAGGATCAAGTAAAACTCTGCACATGTTCTGCCTAAATGAAGCTTGGCTTTTTGCCAACGAACCGAGGTTGAGATTGTAAATCTAAAATGTCGAGCAACAGATTGGAAGGGGAAAATGATTTTTATGGATAAATTGGTTATGAAGGTATCTCAGAACTAGCTGAAAAAAAAAAAAAAATGAGGGGTGGCGCCAGTCTTAACACAAAGCTCATTCAATAACACGCGGGACAGAAATTGTGGTGGTTTTTGCCAACCCTTTGACATATGGACAGCCGCTTCACCCTTGAAAACAAAATAAATGAACGAATGCTTCAGACCGCTTGCGTCACATCCTACAGAGAGATATAGTCCGCACAGCGGGTAATACCAAGCTGCTGAACCAGGAACTCGTTGACAAACTGGCACTTAGGATCCTGGCGCTGCTGAATAGCCAAGAACTCGGGCAGCTTCGGGAATTTCTCCAGGGTATAGGTAGCATTAGGAGGACTCATCTTGTTCCAGTGGGACCGAACATTGTAGGTTTCACCAAATTGAGGGATGAACTCATGGGCCAATTCCTGGTTCTGCCAGAGAGTGGTGAAGTTGTTATATTCTTGGATCCAGTCAATCTCGATGATGGCGAAAACACCGCTGGACTCGGGGCCAAGGTTATAGGTGTTGACAGGAGACAAATATGTATCGTCACCCTTGAGGGTACGGTGCTGGATGACCATTTGCTTATTATAGGGAGCCTTCATGCGAGGCGTCTGGGCCTGTTGGAAGGTGGTGTAGTTGGCGGCGGCTTCCGCGTAAAACTCAATGGGAAGGAAGTGCTCGATTTCTGCGTAGAAGCCTCGGGTACAGACACCTTGGGGAGAGCAGGACGCAGCGTCAGTGACTTCGTCGTAGCAGATGTACTCCTTCTTGCAGTCACCGCAGCCGTTGGCGCAGTAATTGAGAGTGCAGTTGCGAACACCGGTATAGTCAGTCGGCTCCCAGTAAGAGAGGAAGTAAGTAGGCTCGAGGGCCCAGCTGTGAGTGTTTTCATCCCAGTCGAAGTGAGGGCCCCAAACAGTCATACGGTCGTGCTCCTTGTACAGCTCAGCAAGCTCCTTGTACATCTTCGAGAAGTCGGATGTGGCATTCAACACCTTAGTGGTCTTCTTCAGGAGTTGGGTAGGCTGGACCTTGATAGTCAACTCCGTGATTAAACCGAGAGCACCAAGGCTGATACGGAAAGCCTTGAGTTCTTCCGCATTATGCTTCTCGTTGATGATACGGAGATTTCCCTGCGAGTCCAGCACACGCAGCCCAGTGATCTGGGTTGCGATATTACCGAGGTGGGATCCAGAACCGTGGGTACCGGTGGAAGCTGCACCCACAAAGTTCTGAACACGCTCAACGCCGAGATTGCTAAAGGATAAGTCGTTGGCCTTCAGCTCTTGGACGAGGTCATCGACATCCCAGCCGGCACCAAAGGTGACGGTCAGATTCTTCTTGTCGATGCTGAGCTTTTTCAAATTGGTGAGGGAAACGATATAGGTGGGCTTCTCAGTGAGAGTGTTGTCGACACAGGTAGTGAGGTTACCGAATCCATGACCATTTCCAACAACTTTGATGTGCGAGCCCTCATGGTACTGCTCCTTGAGGAACTTGGCGGCGGCAAGCTCATTCTGAGGAGCAATGTAAGCGTCAGACTCGCAAGTGACCTCAAACTGCCAGTTGAACCAGCGGTAGGCTGAGCCGGACACTGCGTGCAGCAGCAGCAGCAAAAAAGCCAGCTTAGGGCTAAGCATTTCGGAATCTATGGAGTCTCCAATGTCAGGAAACTACCTGGCTCGGGAGAAGTCGAATGAAAGACTCACAGGAATACGAATGCTCGAACTATAAACAAGATCGTCTCGCAAGAGGTATTATCGCAATAGTAATGATTGAAAGGACTGTGTTGGCGTTGAAGAGACGGAGGTGCGAAAGAGAACGGTGAGCGAAGGCAACTTATATAACCTCAAACTCGCTCCTGTTTCAAATAAATCCCGATTGACGAGACACTCCACTCTTGAGCAAATTTTCCCTTTCGACTGGAGCATTTTAATACGTGTCGCCTGTGATGGAGTTATCGTCGATCAGTCGGGTGGACAATGACCTGCATAGCGGGAAGTTGAGACTAAAGTGTGTACAAAATACAGGGGATTATTTACCATTGCAGCTTGCCTTTTCTGTTATGTTGGTTGTATATTTGATTCGAAGTTCCAAGAAAGGGCATTAAGCGTAGTTAGTGAGGAAAATCGCACAAACTACAAAGATTTACCAAAAGAATGCTGCCGTGCTTCAGTCCATCACTTTCTCGGAAATCTGCTCACCGAGGCGTCCTTGGCGTTTCTCGGATCAGATAAAAAAATTTCGATTGGGATCATCACGCTAGCCGTGCCCACTGATCAACCTTGGGTCAGTGGGGGACATTGTGGCGCAGGTACAGAGTATGATGATCTTAATTAATGAGGCAGTTGGATTTTATTTGCGAGTCAAATCCTTTGACACCAAGGCAGTCCTTTAGGTAAGAATTTTAGCTGCTAGCTGCCTCTCTTCCTTCTTTTTCAACCAACCAACCGACCCTTCAATAGAATAATCATTGCTATTTATCTGTTGCGAGTGCGTGGTGCTTTGGCTTTTAGGCCAAAGAAACTTGAACCCTGTCAGTATCCACTTTTTTGGCTATGCGTTAAACTCAATTAAAGACCGACTTAGTATTTGCCGCATCCTGGCAAACCGAGCGAGGGGATTTGGACTGATCCACCCTAAGGACTCTTATCAATCACCATGTGGCAGATCCAAGATCCGTAGAGTTGGTTGGGCCTTATGTGTTACCTATCAGGCGCCGTCCTGCCGTGCCTTGTTCTCCAAACCCAATTTGCCGGTGAAGAAAGTGGCAAGTGACAAGGTTGCTTCCACGCTTAGAGACAAGTTGCACGAGTCTGAGCGACTAACTTTGGAACCCATGCTCCAAATATTACGTATCCTTGAACAATAAGGTGCTACAATGGTACGATTGAGAGTAGTTCCGCTTATTATGCTCCTCGTCCTTGAGTACGCATCTCCAGAAGCCCACAATTTTGGTACCTCTGACAAATGAAGCCGACGAACGCACGCTTTGAGCCCGTATTCAATCTCGGGTCTTCGTACACGATCATCAATGTCCCGTGTGACGAGCTTCTGATCGAAGCATTAAATGTATGTAGGAGAAATCTAGATATTCTCACTCTCTCAGTCGTCAAGAACTTTTACTATATAGCAACCGACTCAGGACTTCTTTTTCTTTTTCTCCCCTCCATCTGAGATTGTAACTCGAGATGAAGTCTCCAATCTTCTCCTGCTTTCTTATCTCTGTGGCCGCAGCCCAGAGATACCTGCCCTCGGAGCAAATCGATGTCCAATCCAGCCTTCTTTCTGATCCTAACCAGGTCGCTGGCAACACTGTTGACTACATCATTGCGGGAGGTGGCTTGACGGGCCTGACCATTGCGACCAAGCTGACTGAAGACCCCAACATCAAGGTCCTGGTCATTGAAAACGGCTTTTATGAGTCCACCGATGGAGCTATCACTGAGGATCTGAACGCCTACGGAGACATTTTTGGCACCACTGTTGATCACGCCTACGAAATTGTCCCTCAAGCGACCAACAACCGAACCGAGAACATTCGCTCGGGCAATGGCCTTGGAGGATCAACTTTGATCAACGGTGGCTCCTGGACACGTCCCCACAGAGCCCAGATCGATTCTTGGGAGAAAGTGTTTGGCAACAAGGGCTGGAACTGGGACAACCTGTTCCCATATATGAATAAGGTCGAGATCGCCCGTGCTCCGAATGATGTCGAAATTGCCGCTGGTCACTACTATAATGCTTCCTGCCATGGAACGAACGGCACCGTTCATGCTGGTCCCCGTAACACCGGAAAGGCCTTTTCTCCGATAATCAAGACCCTTATGGATTCTGCGAAGGAACGTGGTGTCCCTACCCAGCTAGACTTTCACTGTGGGGTCCCTCGCGGTGTTTCTATGATTCCCAATACGCTACACGAGGACCAGACTCGTTCGGATGCTGCACGCGAATGGCTTCTGCCCAACTATAAGCGCCCAAACTTGCAGATTCTGACTGGTCAGTTTGTTGGAAAAGTCCTTATCAATCAAACTGCTTCTGGTCACAAAGCCGTTGGTGTAAACTTCGGCACCAACAAGAATGTGAACTTTGATGTATACGCCAAGCACGAAGTACTTCTAGCGGCCGGCTCTGCTGTCTCCCCTCGAATCTTAGAATACTCAGGTATTGGCTTACAGTCTGTACTCGGTGCGGCCGGTGTTCAGCAAATTGTTGATCTCCCTGTCGGTCTCAATATGCAGGACCAAACCACCACTACCGTCGGCTCCCGTACCAAACCCTCCGGTAATGGTCAGGGTCAGGCCATCTATTTTGCTACTTTTAATGAGACGTTTGGGGATTACGCACCTCAGGCTCACCAGTTACTCGACACCAAGTTGCACCAGTGGGCTACTGAGACCGTTGCGCGAGGTGGTTTCCACAACGTGACCGCTCTTGAGATCCAGTATCAGAACTATCGTGATTGGCTGGTCAATGAAGAAGTCGCCTATGTGGAACTGTTCCTTGATACTTCCGGCAAGATCAACTTTGATTTATGGGATCTCATTCCATTTACCCGTGGTTCCGTGCATATTAAGGGCAACGACCCCTACCTGCGACGCTTTTCCTACGACCCTAAGTTCTTCATGAATGACCTAGACCTTCTTGGCCAAGCTGCTGGCTCGAAACTCGCGCGCGAGATCTCCAACAATGGTGGTATGCAGACCTACTTTGATGGCGAGACTACACCTGGACTCAGCTTGGCCTACGATGCCGACTTGGACCAGTGGGTAGATTATGTCAAGCAGAATTTCCGCGCAAACTGGCACGCCGTCAGCACCTGCTCGATGATGGCGAAGGAGCTTGGTGGAGTTGTTGATTCTGAGGCTCGAGTGTATGGTGTCGAAGGTCTTCGCGTGGTCGACGGCTCGATCCCGCCGACTCAAGTGTCTTCCCATGTCATGACTGTCTTCTATGCCATGGCTTTGAAGATTTCTGATGCCATTCTGGCAGACTACCATGCCAAGTCTTCGATGCACTGATGACCAAAGTTTAGGATTGACCATCATGCGTCGGGAAGCTGGTTATGCGGCCCGTATTTGTGTTCATAGCTAAGGGTGTTTCTATGTTGTCTGCTTTGGGTTCTTTTACTTCACCGTTTGCCTTCTATTTCTAGATTCCTTTTACCACTTATTTTCTATAGAAATGTTGATATTTTGTGACTATTCCCAATAGCATAATGGATTTTGTCATTCACTTTCAGGAAAAATCGAAGCTTCAGGTGGTGCGCAAAATCGGCAAAGACCGAGCACTAAAACGGAAAGGGAAAACCAAGAGGTGGCAGAGGAAATCAAGTAGCTACGTACCTAGCTATTGGTAGTAAAATACACGTGTATGCTAGGTACTCCATACGTGCAGTCCAAACATGAAAAAAGGGAGCGGGTCTCTATTCTTAATATGATCCTCGGAGATAAAGCTGTCAGATCGGATCTCGCCCTACTGTATCAAGCTGGGAAGTGGCGCTGGACTATCCCTAGCTTTGGCTTTATTCACAATTTCTATTCTTCCGTTAGTAATTTGCCCGGAGCTTCTAGCATAATTAGCCTTTTAAGGTGTGTACAATACCGTACCTAAAGAGAACGGTCCGACCTCTTAGGGCAAAACTTTACGATTTACTTCTATAGCAAGCCACGACCCTCTTTTAATTCAATTAAAAGCTAATTATCCTAAGATAGACATCGCGTTAGCCTATTAGTAGTCCAAGCTCGAGATAAGTAGATTGGCTGCCAACTTATTTCCTAGAATCTAATAGAATCTCACCTTCCCGTACGCACGGGTGCTCTAATTGTTCCTCAACTATAATTAAATAGACGTCCTTTAAAAAAAAGTATCTATCGCGTCAAAAAGCCTCTGATAGGAATAGTTTCAATATCACGTAAGGTTATTAAAGGAGTCTAACCCGTGGGCACATCGAGGAATTCTACCTCGTTAGCTAATTTATGTATAGATTTATGAAGTCTGGCTGCACAGGGCGCTACAATTCGTCGTACTCTTTTCGTTCGGTGAGGAATTGAAGATATCTCACGTGTGTCATCACCGCTGTCGTGGCGTATTAAGCCGCTAAACAACTCGAAAAGGAAATTCACAGGTCCGCCGTTTACATTAACGAATTACCATTTTCTCCACTTCCGTCATTACCGAAAATCCGATTCAAGGTTGATGAAAAGCCCCCGGCAACTTGTTCAGCGCAGTCCCACTGACCTTGTGACGTAAATTGATGCGCAGAATTCTCCAACATAGCTGGAGTAGAGTCATACTGAACAGAGGTTCTCTGCATCTGTGGCAACTGAGGAGGTTCGTCGAACAACCACGATGGATTTGCGAGCGACATAATCTCCTGATCAAAGATGGTCCATGACTCATCTGCACTTGGTCCTGGGAATGCTAATGCTTCGCTGGTATCTGGTGGTGTGTGCATGGCTTGCATGCTGGACTCGAGGCGGCGAAATAGGACTGTGTGGATACTTGCCGCGGATTGTTTTGTTCGTTCGAGGCTTCGAAGGTGGGATTGGATTAAGTAGAGGTCTGGAGTCCGATTAAACTTCATTCTTTGCCTTTTCTTGGAATTAAACCTACCATCCTGGTGGGTCATGCCGTCTTCAACGCCTCGAAGGAGGAGTATGGCTGCCCAGGTAATCATCTGTTTCGTTAGAAACTGTACAACAGCCAGGTTTCGGGTTGACTCACAATCAGATCCCAGTTGGACCATATACTTGCATCATCCTGTCTAAGTCTTAACACTGCCCGAGCTGACACAAGCAGTTCATATCTCTCCACAGAACTTATATTCGCTGCGCTGAGATCGAACCCACGAGCCGGGTGATAGATTGACAAAACGTATAGCTTATGCAGATGATATTGCAGTAAGATAAGAATGCCCTGTCTGTCAGATGGAGTGGGTTCTAGCATATGTCAGCCGGGAGCAAAGCCCTGCGTGGATCTAATGCAATAGATACTCACGAGACGAGCCATTATATCGCACCAGCCAATCATCTAGTTTCCGTGCCCAAAGGCGAATGACTTGAGAGTCATTCTCAGTAAACGGGGTTCGAACGGCAGTAACAATATCATTTTCATCAGCATTGATAGAGGCCCATATGGTCGGTAATCCTCTGCCCACGAAGTGGCTTAAGCCATAATGCATCATTTCCGCGAGGCCCTGGAATGCATTGCCTTGGTGGCTATCTAGGCGTTGGATTCCGGGTGCGGGGGCATGTCGGGGGAGCAATGGGTAAGACATTTGCATTGATGCGTGTTCAATGTCAATAACCTACATGCAGATCCAAGTCAGCCGAGTAACAGGTAGATCTTTGTATATTGGAAGTATTCCTACCTGAAGACCAGAGAACAAGCCACGCCAATCATCCGTCGTAGCATTCATTTCTGCGGGACAATGATCAAGCCAAATGCGATATGCCATCGAGATCCACATACCAGTGGCATCAATATAAGCCTCAGAGCTCAGACTAGCCATGATCAAGCCGAGGATATTGTGGAATGCTATCTGTGTTTCTGATTGCGGAGAAAGATCCTGTTCATGATCTTTTTGTAATACTGCCTGTAGTGAGACTTGTGGGAAAGATAGAGTAACCAGCTCCGCAATGGCGCTAGAAGTAGCAGCAAGATAGCCCGTCTCTAATGATGCCAAATCCGAAGATGGGTGGTGCAGGGCAGAGATGTAAAGCACAGAGGCTAGCAGGAGAGGTGTTGGGGACGCAAAGGCACCGTGGTCTTTGAGGAAGTGGAGAAGGGGCAGGTTATTTAAGAATCTGTCGTTCTGTTAACCATTCAATTTTGTACATCGAGTGGAAAAAGAAGATACATACGAGCTCCAAAGTTGCTTGACAATGGGTCGGGACCAGGCAATTTCATCTGCAGTGGGACGAGTAATGACTCGTAGGTGTGCAACCGCTTTCCAGACTCCCTGGAGTGGGGCCCGATTCACATCCTCTTCAGGGCTTGCTTCACAAGATGAAATAGCCTCGTCATCTGCCTCCTCGGTAATACCCAGTGCAGCCTCGATTCTAGATAACCGGTTCAGAATTGACTGATGGTCTGCAATGCCTGGTAAAATTGCAAGACTTGGATCTTGTTGTAACTCAATCAAGCTATGTATAGCGGATGCCTGAATACCATGAGTTTGGACTCGACCTTTCAAGGATTAAGTTCTTACATTGGCCCGCGGCTTGAATACACACGCTGTTTGATTCTGTCGGCATCGACGACATGGAGGGGGCCCAGAGACTTCGCATTTCATCTATTGCACTGTCAGCTTTGTTTGATTCGATATGTTTGGTTGAAATGATGTTCGTCTATACAGTACCTTGAGTCTTCGGCAGTTTATACAGGCCTTGGTCGGCTTAGGGCCCACCGTGACCGTGGTCCTGGATTTCTTCATTTTGAGTCAGGATAATTCTACATGACTCTCTAGACACAAAAAAGAAGTACAAATAGGTCAATTGCAGGAAGAAGAGGAAAGGATGTTGTTACATCAAGCTTATCAGAGCCACGTGAGGGGGTGAGATTAGAGTTTCTCCGCTTTGGGGCTCCGCAATTGCCACTGTAGCATTGTTCATGCAAAACGTGATTTATATTTCTACAGGTCTATAGCAATAATCTACAAATGTTCTCCCGATTTTAGTCCGTCCTGTGTAGACTTATAGGTCCAGGGCGGTTCCGAAAACGGAGATGCGAAGTGTGCCACAAGGGCTCACATTCTTTTTGTTCTGGCGCTTGCATATTCCACAAGGGAAAGGATGCGACATCTCGCAACCAAAGGTGGTGGCTGGTTGGAGATGTGATTAGCTCTGTGCCGAAGCACGTATAGATCATCAGCGCAGTGAGATTGCGTGGAGGGGAGATGAAAGAAACAAAAGAAAGAGAAGAGAAAATCTATACAGATCGGATATAGAAACATATGTACAAGGTGAGGCGTTCAGGGGCAAACATAAAAGTACACGGGAAGATGGAGTGATGTTACAATTGTGCTAACGGTGCCGAAGTGGTGTTAGTATTAAACTTCGTAGGGTAAGAAGTAAGAAGAGGCTGCTGAACAGGACGTGACAGAAGCCATCGCTCACGCGGAGGCAGGGGTGCCATTCTGTCCATCCATGGAGAGCTTGCGAACCTCCCATTCAGCATCAGCCCAGTCCTTCTTCTCACCAAGGACACAAGTCGTTTGGCGAGATCCATTCACCAGGAATTGATCGGCCGCATCGTTAACATCCTTGGCGGTGACATCCAAGACCTGTTCTCTCCAACGCTGATCCATTTCGTGGGTGACACCGCTCATGAAGTAGCGGCTTCCTTCGTCGTCGACACTGACAGGGGCATCAAGTCCTTGGAAGATACCAAGCTTGGCCTCTTCAATCTCACGTTCGGACCAGGCGCGGTCTCTGGCGAAGACACCGCTGTTCTTGAAGACCTTCAAAGTGTTCAGGGGGTTCGGGTCACGGTAACTCATGAAGGTGAAGATGCCCTTGAGGGGTCCATTGCTAGCACCGGCACCATAAGCACCCCCTTCTCACGAATCTCAGGGTGAAGGTAGTTGTGGGTGAGAAGCTGTGACATGACACTGAGGGGGGCGCTGGAGGGGTCGACGAATGGCACAGTCTGGCTAGTTTGGCCGGAGTAGTATACCTTGTAGGGCATGTCATAGAAGGCCTTGTTGACTGGACGGAAGGTCGAGCTTCCCGGGGCGGAGGCTGGGGAGCGGGATTGGGGAAGTCCAGAGATCCACTTCTGCAAGACAGACTCGTTGCGGCTGGCACTCTCTTTTTCACATACCATGCGAACGCGGAGGTTGGACGAAGAGATGGCGAAAGACTGGATCAGGCGAAGCTTCTCAATCAACTCCTGCAGACGCTCGGGAGAGGACTCGGCATCCCGGAGGAGATCGGCAGTGGCTTGTAGCTGCTCAAGACCAGATTGTTGCTCCTGAACCCAGAAGGTAGGAGAGAGGTTGGCTGCCGCAGCATTGACTGCAAAACGATGACCAGTTCCGGCAATGGAATCTAGGGCTCCGTTGGTGGTCATTCGCAAAAGCTCCTGGATCATGGCCGGTGCAGCAGGGCTCATGAAGTCAGTCTCAGTAACCAGAACAGAAAGCATTTCCAGCATCTCGGGGATGTTTTGGTCCAGAGCGAAGCCGGAGAATTGCATACCCTCCTTGAACTGATCCAGATGGGTTGGCGAAGACACAAGGAAGGAGGAAGTCGAGATACCACCGGTCTTGAGTTTGATCGAGTCCTCCCATTGTTCCATAGAACGGTTAGCAGTTCCCAGGCGCATAACACAGTCGTTGAAAAGGGGCATGAGCAAACGAAGATCGTCGGGGAGATCGACGAAGTCGTTCAAGGCTTGGAAGTAGGTCAGGCCATTGGTGGGGGCTTCACGCCAAACAACGTCAGCGCCATCGACCTTGGACTCGCGGATAGGCTTGCGCTCCTTCTCACGTGAAATATCCTTAACTCTCACGGATGGCAGACAGCTCAAATCGGCGTTGTGGGCGTCTTCCTGGATCTTGAGAAGTTCCAACTCCTCTGCTCCAAGGTGAGCGACGGCGTTTTCAACAGATCCATGCTGCTCAATGAGCTGAGCGAGTTTCTTGTCCTTTCGGACAACCTCCTTCTCGTCCAACTCTTTGTTAAAAGTGGGTGTGCCAACCATAGTAAAGGTCATGCACTGGTCGTTGATAAGATACTTTTGCACCAATGACTCGAGGTAACCAGGCTGCGCATATCTGGTCTTGAACTCCTCAATGACATCATTCCAAGCAAGTTCTTTCATCGGGTTCGAGCCGTTAAGCCACGTCGAGATGGTCTTCTCCATCACGCCAATGCCAAAGTTTGCAGTCTTGTGGCGGAGGGAAAGTTCCAATTGATGAAGGAATCCACGGACCTTCTCCTCGCTGAAGCCAGCCGAAACAGACTCTTGAAAGACCTTCTGGACCACATCCTTGACCGTGGGGGCTTCCGCTTCACTCACGCCGTTGAGGCCAACCGAGAAGATGGGGGTTCTGCCAGACGAGTCGAGGCCAGTGTTTGGCGTAAAGGAAGAGCCAAGTCCGCTCTCAATAAGAGCCCGATACATAGGCGAGCCATAACCATCAAGAAGAAGCGAGGAAACAATGCCGACGGAGAAAGTTTCCACAATATCAGTAGTATCACCCATGTACCAAGAAGTGGAGGTCTTGTGTTGTTTGTCTTCGCTGGCGAATGTATCGATAGGTCCGGGAACAGTCACACTCTTGGGTCCTTGACTGAGATCCAAAGGCTTCTTGACATCAGTATCGGCCTGTCCCCTCTGGAAACCATCCAGCACGGCGCCAACCTGCTTCAAGTGATCTGCCAGAGGCATGTCACCGTAAGTGAGAATCTTGGAGTTGCTGGGATGGTAGTTGCGCTTCGAGAAATCGGTCAACTGTTTGTGGGTGAGATCTGTGATGTGCTCTGGATCTCCACCGGAGTTGTTCAGCGAAGGGAAGATGCTCTCCTTGAATCGAATGTAGTAGAGGTAGTTTGCGTCCGAGATCTGGCCCTTCATCTCGTTGTAGACAACACCCTTGAAAACAATATCCTCCAATTGAGCCTTTTTCTCAGACTCCGAGGCACGGGGATCCTCGGGACCCAGGCGCCAACCTTCTTGGCGGAAGTCCGACTCCTTGAGAAGAGGGTGTAAAGTTGCATCGAGGTAGACAGATAGTAGGTTCTGGAAGTCCTGCTGGTTGGTTGTAGCAAAGGGATAGGTGGTGTGATCGGAGGCTGTGAAGGCATTCATAAAGTTGGAAAGCGAACGAGGAAGCATCTTGAAAAAGGGATCTCGGATAGGGAATCTGGAAACACGAGATCAGCCAACTCTTCCATGCGTTCACGTCCATGTCACTCACTTTTCACTTCCACATAGGGTAGTGTGCTCCAAAATATGCGGCACACCCGTGGCATCCGGAGGGTTGGTTTTGAATCCAATTCCAAACACATTGTTCTTATCATCCCGAGCCACATGCATATAGTCCGCATCTGTCTTGTCATGCTTCAACCAAACCGCAGTCAGATGAAGCTCCGGCACATGCTTCTTCTCTTGAATCGTGAACCCGTGGAGCTTCTCACCAACCTGGGGATAACTCTCCAAGTCGGTTACTGTTGAGGCAGCTCTTGCCCAGGTATTCCGGGGAAGGATCGTATTGCCTTTTAGTGCACGAGCACTGAGAGGCTGGCGGAGGGCAGGCACTCGCGCCGTGCCGAGGCGCATTGATGAGCGCAACATGGTGTGTGTAGTTTGTGACGATCTTAAATGAGCATTTCAATATCAGATCAAATTGCAAAGCATAAAACGAAGGACTTGACGCAGTAAAGATCAAAGGGAAGCAGAACTAAATCTGAGGAAGATGTCAAAGATTAAGTAAGAAGCCGAGCCTCGATGGAAATAAAGAGCTTACTCATCACCCGTGACTGGACAGAGAGAACCTTGACGTTGACTGGAGGGAACTTCGAGACGGACGTTCAATTAACAAAAACCACCAGGATTATACTGATTTCTCTAGATATTGTGTCTTGAGGACTAACCCCCGGTGTTCGAGGTATAGATGACTAATACCCCTCGATCTCCGGTCTGCGGTCACTCCTACTCAAGACTCAACTCCCGCGACGTCGTCAATATCCCAGAGCCCTGTAACCTTTGCGGAGAACACGACTCTGGGATTCTACGTGTCTGTTGACTCTCTTCCTGCTTCCTCCGGCGTCCAAGCCTGCGCACGCTCCGGAACCATCGGTGAACCCGCCTGCCCAATACGTGAACCTACGATTTCCGCAGACAACCGAACATGTCGTCCACCACGATGGCAAAGAAGAACAAGGGGAAGAAGGCGGCCGACCCCAATGAGACGTCCAAACTTCTGGCCGCCAAAATCTCACAGCTGGAGCAAGATGCGGCCGGCGAGAAGGATCAAGAGGCGGAAATTGGTGCGTGACTCCCTTTGTATTCTGTGGTTTCATGACATTCCCCTGGTTTGCGTGATGCCGCTGGACTGCGGGGTTAGTTCGTGCGGAGTTCAGGGTCACTAACATTGGTTTTTGATATACAGAGCGCGAGGTCAAGAAAGCCACCCGAGATCTCAATTCGCTGCTGAGCACTATTGAATCGCCGATGAGCCGCCTAGAAACTGTCCACAAGAAGTACACCGAACTGTTGGCGGACATGAAGAAGTTGGACCGCGATTATTCCAAGAGCAAGAAGCGAGCGGATCAGTTGCAGAAGGACCAGGACAAGGGCAAATCCGATCTCAGCAAATCCGTGACTATGAAGGACAAACTGGAAAAGTTGTGTCGCGAGCTTACAAAGGAAAACAAGAAAATCAAGGTGAGTCCGTCAAGCCGCGCCAGGCGACGAACGCGCTACACTCCGGGCTGTAAGCTGAACCTGTCGCCAGGATGAAAATAAGAAGTTGGAAGATAATGAGAAGAGAGCTCGTTTGATTGTCAACGAACGGCTCGATTCGCTTCTCTATGATATTCAAGATGTCATGGCTGCCAAAGGAAACCCTCGTAGTGAGAAGGTGGATGTTGATTTGGATGAAGCGTACGGTTTCAATATCCTATTTTGCAATTGGAATATACTAACGAATATTTCAGTCTCCGCGCTAAGCTCAAGACCATTAGTGAGCAGTTTGACACCCGCGACTTGCATTACAGGGGTCTCCTGCGTAGCAAGGACTCCGAGATTCAAAGTCTTGCTTCCAAGTTTGAAGACCAGCGCCGTATCAGTGAAGTCGAGAACAACCGCTGTCGGGCTCTGACCTCGCAGGTCTCAACTTTCTCCCACACCGAAGCCGAGTTGCGCAGTCAGCTCAACATCTATGTGGAGAAGTTCAAGCAGGTACGGACTGCGCCGTTATATATATTTTGTCTATCTACTAACGCACTATAGGTCGAGGATACTTTGAACAACAGCAACGACCTTTTCCTTACGTTCCGCAAAGAAATGGAAGAAATGTCCAAGAAGACGAAGCGCCTGGAGAAGGAGAACCATACCCTCAACCGCAAGCACGAGCAGACCAATCGCAATATTCTCGAGATGGCAGAGGAAAGAACTCGGAACCATGAAGAGCTGGAAAGATGGCGACGCAAGTGCCACCACTTGGAAGCCCTATGTCGACGCATGCAAGCCCAGGGCCGAGGCGAGGGCCTTGCTCTTGCCGAAGGCGACGATCACTTGGAGGGTGATGATGAAGGGACCGAAAGCGAGTACGATGATGATTACGAAGATGACGAAGAGGACATGAGCGATGAGGATGACCTCGAGCCGCCTCCCCGAGTTGACCAACCTCCGGAGAAGCCCGTCTTTGGCCCAACCCCGCCACCCAACCTGCTGGAGGCCCGAGCAAACGGAAATGCGGTGGTTAACGGCTGTCACTAAACTTGTTGAATATTCATTGTAGTGGTTCATCTATGAACCCACTTGGTTGCCCTTGAAGGTCTTCATCCTTTGTTCTTTTGTCTCGGCGAATGAGTTTGCCTCGGTGACATGCAAAGATACGTGGCTACCCTTGATCTGCTGTGGGCAGCAAAGAATAGACAGTATGTCTGTTTTCGGCTACTACGATCTTCAGCCCTCGATCCATAGACACATCTTCAATGTTGGTCCCGCATTTCTTCTTGATGTTCATGTTTTTTGTACAAGTATTATCCACAATGAACGAATATGCCAAACCGTTTCTCCTTACAGCTTGCTCGCAGGACCTGTAGTAATGAACGAGCCACCAATCTTCAGCATATCAACTGCCTGCTCCACCATCTCCTTGACAATAACCCCAGCTGGCTTGATCGCCGTCACACTGGCCGACACATCACCCATGAGGAACGGCATATCAATATCCTTCTCATTCTCCAAATCATCCATCATAGGCACAACCCCCTTAGCAGTCAACTTAGCAATATCCCCAGGCCTTCCCTCCCACTCCTTAATATAATCATTAGGCAGCATGCGCAAAGGCCGCCCACTAACAACCAAAGTCCTCTTCGTCTCACCATACCTAGCCCCAACAACAGCCTCCTTGTGCAACTGACTAGCACCACTCTCCTCAGACGCAACAAACCGCGTCCCAACCCAAACACCAGCAGCCCCCAACATCAACGACGCCGCCAAACTGCGCCCATCATTGACACCTCCGGCAGCAACAACCAACGCCGGCTGCCCAGTCAGCGGACTCTTATACCGCTTGGCAACATCAACAACAGCAGGCACAAGCACCGAGAACGGCACATCACCGGTATGCCCACCCCCTCCCCACCCTGCGCACAAACAATATCAACACCCAACTTAAGCGCCTTCTCTGCATGCTTCGGCGCGCCCACCATATTCATAATCAAAATGCCTGCATCATGCAGCCGCTTAATCGTCTTCTCAGGCGGGACACCAACAGCCGAGACGAATAGTTTCGCCCCGTGCGAGATGGCAACCTCGACTAACTCGTCCAGCTGGCCGTGCGTGTAGTCGTGGTTTGTGGCGCGCGCTGACCCGCCAACTTGTGGTAGAGCAAGATCTACGCCGAAGGGTAGGGATGGGTCTCGCAGCAGGGATTTCAGCTCTGTTAGCATTTCGCTAAGCTGGTCTGGGGTGTAGCCTAGTCCGCCCACTGTTCCTAAACCGCCCGCGTTGGAGACTGCTGCTGCTAGGGGTGCACCTGAGGCGCGGGCCATTCCTGCTAGGAGGACTGGGTGTTGGATATTGAGAAGAGTGCAGAGGGGGGTTTGGAGTGACATTTTGGGTGTTGTAAAGTGTATGATTTGGATGTACAAGATTTGAGGATTGGAGTACTGGAGTTGGATACTTGTAGTTTATAGAGATTTATTCAATGGTATGAAGCATTTGTAGTAGGTACCCTGCAGGTTATAGACATATGCAGTTGGCATATTCAAAGAGGGGAAATCAACATTCCTCGGATAGTTTGAAGCTGTTTGAGGCGGACCGAGGCTGCATAGGCGATCTACAAAGTGTGCTTTATGAACGGCACATTTGATTTATACAGTTCTTTCAGGCTTTGAGAGGTACTTAGTTGCTATTCTTTATGGTCTACACTTTTGGAGGCTCATTATATCCAAAAATGTAGGCCATGTCTTCAAAAGTTCCTCGAATGAATATAATGGACGCTATGTATTGAATTGATTCTATTATTAATTACAAAATATAAGAAATCAACACCATGCGAGATCTAAACCAACCTATAAAACCAACTGCAGTCCAATTTGTCTCAGCTGGCCAGTTCGCCCCAAAGCGGGAATGTAATTGAACGCGCTAATTGACGCGCCCACGCGTCAACCTTCCTCTACCAACTCCGCACATCTTGCAAAGATGAAATCGGACAACGATTACGGCTTCCTGTGTCCTCCGAGGTAATTGCGCCCTGCTCATATTTATCTAAACTACCGATTCCCCTCGACTTCAAGCTCGTGCTAACCTTTGAATGCACTCCGAATAGCAAGGAGGAACAGGAACAAGAACCAGTCTACCGCGCACCCTCTTATTACAATCCTCTTCACACCTTTCATCTTCCCGCCGGCCAAGGACGGCACTACAAGCAGCAATATGGCGACATGTACTTTTTACGACTGGCCAAGTTGAAGCCCAGTGTGGAACAAGTTGCGACGGACGCTTGGGATGGACTTATTGTGAGAACTTTCGATTCTCCAAAAGCTTGATACAGTGGATGGACGTTTCTGACTGCTGTTGGAATATCTAGATTGCCGGAGAGAAGGTTCGACGCGTCGATCGAGTGCTCGATGTGCGACAGGGCGAGCTCTGCTGGGTGGCCGGTACAGTGTACATGGATTTGCCAATGAAGCCGAACATTCTGGACGATCTTACGAAAGAGGTCAGTACTTGCTCTCAATATTGATCCTGCTACGTAGGGCATCCTAACTAACAATCATAGAACTTCACCTCTGCGCCCCCTCCCCGCCGCACCTACACCGACCCTCTCGATCCCTCTTTGACCCAGATTATGTTGGAGGATGAGTCGGGTCGGCTAAGACTTACTGGAAACTTCCTACGGACGACACAGCTGGCGACAGGTGCCATTATTGCCGTTTTGGGTACCGAGAATGCCAATGGAGACTTTGAAGTCATTGATATCAAGCTGCCCGACCTGGCACCGCAGCCTCAGCGATGGGAGGGCACCTCACAAAGCGGGCCAGGCACCGAAAAGCAAAGCGGCAAGATCGCATTCATCAGTGGATTGGGCATCACAGGAACATCGAGCGACACACTTACCTTAGAGCTATTGACGGATTACCTTCTGGGCTACACCGGTTTCTCGGGTCACGACGAAAACAGTCCCTCGACAAGTTCCTCAAAAATAACGCGCTTGATTATTGCCGGCAATTCACTTGGAGCCAGCGTGACTACTGAAGCCGCATCAGCTGGGTCTGACAAGGCAGCTATTGCAAAAAAGGCCATGCCAAAAAAGTACGGTTATGACGCCTCCGCATACAACGCGTCACCTATCACACAGCTAGATAACTTCCTAGCGGAGATCTTGCCTAGCATTCCGGTGACACTCATGCCGGGTGATAAGGATCCTGCCAATTTCTCTCTCCCTCAGCAGGGAATCCATCGCGCTATGTTCCCCCAGGCTAGGGCGTACTCTGCGCCTCCACCCCGTGGTGAGGACAAGCCTGAAGCAGGCTGGTTTGACAGCGTCACCAACCCCTGGGAGGGAGATGTTGAGGGATGGCGAGTGTGGGGGTGTAGTGGGCAGAACGTTGACGATGTACTCCGATACCTCAACTTCGAGAGCACTGAGATCAGCCTCGAAGGTGAGACAGATGATTCTGAGTCCCGGGTCCGAGTCATGGAAGCCATGCTTCGCTGGCGATGCGGCGTTCCGACTGCGCCTGACACAATCTGTATGTTTAGACACCTTAATTGCACCAGCCTATTACTGATAATCTCTTCAGGGTCATATCCATTCCAGACGGATGATCCATTCGTTCTGCAAACCTGCCCGCACATTTTCTTCGCTGGTAATCAGCCACAATTCAGGACTGCCACGATTCAAGGCGACGTCCCGCTCCGTTTAGACGGTGACACTGATATGATGGATGCCAATGATAATTCTAATGGCTCCCGTGTGCGACTGCTTGCTATTCCCAAATTCAGCGAGACGGGCGAGTTGATACTAGTTGACACTGAGACATTGGAGGTCGAGGTGATCAAGTTCGGGGTTTTCAAGGGACACGAAGAACAAAAGTGAATTGATAGAAATACCAATCAAATACCTCATGTAGCATTTATTACATTTTTCCACAATTTGCTCTTCATCCCAGTGTTCGTAATATTCATATTCACGAAATTATATAGATCAACCTGGGCCGCAGCTCGTTGGTTCCGCCAAGCCCCACATTGGAAAGAATCAATCCCACCAACTTCCGATCTCATATATCCCGTCGAGCCAGATAGACATCAGATCAAGTCTCTAGGGTGAAGCATACATCAAGGGTAGAGTTCTGTCAGTCGGATGACGCTAGAGACACCATCCAAACATCCGCAAAATGCTCCTCAATGCCAACATCGGTACAGTTTCCTCCACCTATATCCATTTTTATACCCACGCAGAATACAGCTTAAGACCCATATACTAATTACATCCAATCCTAAATAGCCCTCTCATCTTCAAAAGCCCTGCTAGTCCCGTACTCATCATGGCACGTACCGCAGTACCACGAATGGATGAAAGACCCAGTAAGTAACTCTACAAACCAACCAAAATGTCAAACATACTAACCAAGCTGTAGGAAATCCAAGAAGCAACAGCCTCAGAGCCCCTAACCCTAGAAGAAGAATACAACATGCAACTCAGCTGGCGAACAGACGCAGATAAACTAACCTTTATCGTCTGCCGACCAACAGAGGAAGAGCCCAGCCAACACCAACTCCAACGAGAAAGTGATGGCCCACCAAACATGGTGGGCGACATAAACCTCTTCCTACGCATTGATGATGGCGAACAGGGCGACTCGCCGCCAAAAATACTGGGAGAGATCGAGCTCATGATCGCCGAAAAGAACAACCGGCGCCGTGGGTTTGGGCGCGCCGCGTTACTTATGTTTATGCGGTATATTGTTCAGTATCAGGGGGCTATTTTGGAAGAGTTTGTTGGTGGGGGTGGGGTTGATGTTGAGACTGTAAGGAAATTGAGGACTGGGGTTGAGGTTGAGGCGAATGAGACGGAGACTGCGACGGCTTCGACGTTGGAGTTTGATTATTTGAGTGTTAAGATTGGGAAGGATAATGTACGAAGTTTGGCGTTGTTTGAGGGCTTGGATTTTGTGAAGTCGTCTGAGCCGAACTTTTTTAATGAGGTGGAACTGAGGAGGAGCGATTTGAGCCTTGGTAGTATTGATGCTACTCTTAGGAAGGCTGGTGTTAGAGGATTTGTTGCTTTGTCTTATGAGCGTACGTACTGAGTAGGTGGGTTTTTGGATAGTGTTGGGTATGTAACTAGCTTTCGGATATACTAATAGAACTATAAATTCACAATGACAGCCTGTAACGACAGATACCTAACATCGTCCCCTCGTACTCTGTATCCGCTCAAGCAGAGTACAAAGCCGGACCAGGAATAACATACGCACTCAGCGTTTGATAAATACTAATCAAAATCCCGGGATCGGTCTCGGTATACAGCGCCTCACCAAGTGTACCAGCAGGCACATCACTGCCTCCACCAGTAACCTGCAGATTGATACACTGCGGATAATTCTGCGCCCCATCCAACTGCCCCGCCGAATGGAGCGCAATAATCTCATGCCGCATAACATAGTTACCAGAAGCAATAGTCGAAGGAATAGTCACAGTCCACCGATTCCCAGCCGCAATAAGCTCATCGGTAGCCCAAGTGCCCGGCACAGCGGAATTATCCACAAGACCCCTCTCGGCAATCTTGAAGAATTTCAGTGTGGTCTTGTCGACCGTGCTGCAATCATTGTTCGTACATGCTGCCAGGTAGGTGATCACAGGCCCATGGTGCGAATCTGGCCAGGTCGTCCATTGGAGTTCGATGTCTGAGCCTGCGGTTACTGGTGCGCTGATGGCGGCGTTTACACCGCTTCGGTGGCAGATTATGTTTGGGTCCTGGTATTCTGTTGGGGCTTCGAAGCCCAAATCTGTCGCCTTGGTAGTCCAGCCGACGCTGTGTGGAGGGAAGGTCATGTAAGGATATTTATCGACTATATAGCCGGTGTAGCTGGGAGTAGAGTTAGATTTTCATATAGAGAGGAGATGTAGGACATGAAGGTGGGCATACTTTTGGCCGTTGGCAAGAATGCTGGAGATATATCCATGGCTTGCCACGAGGGAGGCCGATGCCAAGAGTGTTAAAATAACAGATAGCTTTGAGAGCGCCATTTTTGTCCAGGCTTGCTTGATGAAGATCAAAGTCGATGTTTTATCTCAGTAGCATCTATCGAAGTTGATCTTGGTGCTATTTATACCTTTGGCGCTTTCCCGTCTTGTTGAATGGATTGATCCGAGCATCCCTTTTCTAAAGTAGCTCCGCTTTAGTATAGGAATAGCCTCAAAACAAGACAGCCTACGCTGAGTTGCGGTATACAGTGAAAGCAACTGTCTCTAGTTGGTGGGAAATAAGTTATTTCAAGATAGAAGAAGTCTTGACCTTACCAATTGGACCGTTTTCTGGGGTCCCTGTATTTGATCTAGCTGGATTAACGTATAGTAAAAGGATCACGGGTTTACGCCACTTCATTTGCCTAGGAGCACACTCTGGCCAAAGTCTTGGAGGGAAAGTCCCTACACATAAAAGTATCGACATATAGTCATAGGCCATAAGCCCTTTCACACTCCCGTCTTTATATGGGTGAAAAAAGGTGAGAAAAGAGAGGCCAAAGTAGGGCGAAGACAATATATGAAACGGTATACTCGCTTCGAGGCACTTTCGTGCAGGGACTGTCTACTAGTTCAGGGCATTATGTACATCTTTATAACCCCTGTTATATTTCCATCTATCAACGATTAGGTATCACCAAAGAGTTCGGTTTATTTCAGGCTATATATCGCAGGCCGATCGCTACGAGAGACGGAAGTTTGACCGTCACCTATATTGGAATTCTAATTTTACCGAAGTACAGGAGATAGCCTACAAGGCTGACTCTGCAGCCAAGAGTGGCAGTATACGTGACGATCCGGGGTTAGCGGGCCGATAGCAATACGAAACATTATATAACCTTTTGTCACACTACTGAAGTCCTAGGGTAAGACCTTATGCCAAGGCAAGATGCCAAGTAATAAGGAGGAGGGTAGATGTCAGAAGTAGAGGAGTCTACAAGCCCGTGGCTGGAATAGTAATGATCTACGTTTATAAGAGTATGTGGAAATACGGAATAGTTTCAAAGAAAAATAGTGATATTATTGATTAACTACTTTGAAAAAGCAGTATATGCGAACTACTCGTTCGATGGGTGGTTTTTTATTCTTTTGTGATTGTTAGTTAACTAAAGATCCTCAATAGCCTCGATAAGACTAGAATCTAGCAAACAGCGAGATGTCTCGGCACAGTGCAAGGACAGAGAAAGAAGCGACCAGCCATGCTTATTGCATAGATTAGGCCGCTGGGGACCTCCAGAATGGTGCAAATTCCGTCGACACAGGCTGTACAGTTTTCCATAATGGCCTCGGTTAACGCATCAGTTGAGACATACCTGGCTTCCTGGAGGCTCAATCGCCTTTTGTTGAGCATTGCTCAGAGCTTCGAGTGCCGCTGTATGGCTGGGGTATTTTTTGATCTTCTTTACCTCACGGATGATCCAGTCCTGAACGAATGTGTTAGTGGCGTGGTTAGTCCTTCGCAGGGCATTCAGATCATGCAGTTGTTTGTGGGTTAACCTACCAGATTTGTCTTCAACATTCCGAAGAATCATGTCCACAAGCTCTAGGGGGAGTTCGCCAATATTGCCAAGGGCCTTTGCTGGTGGAGCCATTTTTGGTGTTAATGATTTGGTACGATATGTGACCGGGTGTTGTTCCAAAAGGCAATAAGAGTAAAGATGAGTTGGTGATGGTTTATTCCGCGGATGTAGGCGTTTATATAATTCTGACCGAGGCACATAGATAGTGTTTACCGACCTCTGGAAAGTGAACAATGAACACAATGAGAATAAAGGATTAAAGACGCGAAAAGAAACAAAGGATAGAAAGAACGCATTATGAAATATTGAAGAGGTATTTGGATGTGACTGAGTACACATTATGGAGGTCTAGAATAACCTCTAATATAGTTCTTCGATATCAGAAACGGAAAAAAAAAGATCCAAGGGCGTGACAGGAAACAAAGAGCTCAAAGACAGAGCCATTGCAGACTCATAACTGCATTCCTTGGTCAAGTGTCTCAGGGCAGCCTATCTTGATCACGGATAGCAATGAAGCCTGAAGTTATATACGCGAGATTTGATACTTACTACAAGGCCTAATAATAAACTCAACGCTACATTTGAAATGGACTGGACTGTCATAACAAACCATTTGTTGTATTGTTTCTTACAGATATCTATCAAATCCAAAGAAATCTATCTAGCGATCCTAAGGGGATCTATCTATTCTAATAAAAGGACCAAAAACCCAAGAGCATCATAGTAGCCTTCTAACCGTGGTAAAAGCCCTGGTGCAGTTCTATCACAATACCACCCTGGTCCAACATGTTCTGAAGAGCAGGGGTCATAAACTGAAGAATGGCTCCCTTCACATTGTCGGTCAATTTCGACTCAATGGTCATCTTGAAAGTAGTGGGGTCCATGGTGTTCTGCAAGTACTGAAAGAGAGCAGTAAAAGTGCCAGCGTCCTTGAAAGCAGCAGCCAATCCGAGATTAGACAGAGTCCAACGGGACCCAGGGTGGGGTTTACAAAAGAGGAACTCTCTAGCGTGAGCAGGGAATTCAGATGTCACAAACTGCCGAAGGATCTTAGTCGCTCTGGCCTCAATAGCCGCGGCAAAGAACGACCAACCCTTCTCATTGTGGCACATCATCGGAAACTCCGGAAGACATCCAAGGATCCCGCTGAAGCATTCAAGACAGTCGTCTTTGATGATGCCAGTAAAAAGGTCGGGTTCCTCGCCTGGTTCACCCCCTACATACTCAGGTTCAGACTGTCCGAGAGCATCTGTGGCGTCGTCGAGATCAGCATAGCACCTCAGGGAGTTGGTCTCCACGAGTACGTGCCGCTTCCTTTCGTCAGTCATGTAACCGTCCTGGATAAGTTTACCGTTAGCCTGGTTTGTCTTCATCAGCGAATACAATCCACACATACCTGCATGAGTGAGTCTAGGAGTATCCATGACCACATGGTCCAGGATCTGCCAGAGTAGCTCGTTTGGAAGTCTGCCGAGATCCCCGAGGTGGCTGAGGCTTTTCCCGGAATCCATATTGTCAATGTCTCTGTCGTGAAGTGCAATTGGTTATTAGGTAGTCAGAAGAGTAGATGGGTTTGTGCGGGGATAATGATGGAGATTTTTGAAAGCAGGTCTGCATGGTCCTTCTATAGCGGAGGTGAGACCTGTCAAAAGGGCTGTTTTTCTGCAGGAATAAAGATGACAAGGAAGGGATGGAGTTCTTTGTCTTCGAACAATGGCCTTGTGTTGACACTAAAGTACAGTCGACAAAGGACCTTCAAGGTGGTCAAGGACGATTGAAACATACAAGACATTTCTGACGGATAGACATGGGAATTCTCCGAGATCAGATTGAACGAAGCATAGGACTGCAATCAGTGCCAGCCGGAAAAGATCGAAGCGGTAGAAGAGCATTGCCAGTAGTAGCGTTTGCGAATCTGACGAGAGAATTGTTGTTTTCCTTACTAGTGCAAAGATAGATATTGTGTCAAACTACCATCTACTTGTTGCGTTGCGCAAACATCCAGAGTTGGAAGTCTTCCAAAATTAGAATAATGGATTAGGAAGTCTCGACTGATAACGAGAAACCCGGTAATGATATTTCAACTGTTTTTTTCATTGATGTGTAGGGACTGGAAGCTCCGACAAAAGCATTCCTCGAGTGCGCCCAGAAAATGCGAGTCGTCTAGCCGGTGAAGAACTGCAGCCGGTTTTGAAAGACGCAAAGAAACCCCCGGCGCGAAAATCATGCTCCACGCCACAAGTGACCCCCGTGTCGGCTCGCAGAAGGACCACGTCCATGCCATGTATCCTTCCAACAGTTGGTCTTGCATGCATCAACCAATCGCGCCGCACTCCGATCCTCCATTCATTCCATGGTCACCCAATTTAGTTGGCCTTCTTGGTGCCCTTGGAGACGTCGACGACCTTGAGGGCTATATAGTAACTGTCAGCATAGGTTCCATGCTGACCCAAAACCAATCCTTCAAAAATGTGGAGCCGAATTCCTCCACAGCTCAGGCGGCGGGATGATGCGATCGTAACGTACCAGGGGCAAGCTCTGCTTGAGCTTGTCGGCCTTGTCGGAGTCCTTCAGGACAAGGGTGTAGAGGTTCTTCTGGCAGCGAACCTTGAACTTGGTCTGCTGGGACTTGCGGTTCTTCTTGATGCGCGCAGCTAAACATGGAACAGTCAGCATCGATCTTCACCAGCTTCCCCGGCTCTCTCCAGAACTCCATCACGTACAGGAGGCATCCTTGCGGCGGCAGATCTCAATGAACTGCTTGATATCGGAAACTTCGGCAGGCATGATGACGGTTGGTGTATGGTTGCAAGGTACAAAAGAGGAAGCTCACTGTCGACCTAGACTCCACGGTGAATTGTGCGGATCACTTTAGGGTTTTGTGCGGAGAAAGCCCTAGCTTAGTCATGTAATGGTGCCTCAGGTGCAGATATGGCGGTGGCGAGTGGAGTGGCTGAAAGGGTAGGTGTGGCTGGAAGCATCGAAGAGTGGAGAGGCATATGATGGATTGTCCCGGCGTCTGGGACCTCGGGGATTTGATATGGGGCGAAGGAATAGTCAGACATGGCTCTTCCAATGTGGACTGGTTGAAATCGTCGATCTGTATACCCCGGCCATCTCCGTGGAGTCTGACTACCCAACCGTGAGTGATACAGTGGCCGCGAGCCTTGGATGGGCGTGTTCGCTTCAATGTCTGAGCCCTCAATGTCCACGCAGTGAGCTGGAGTCAACGGTTTGCTTGTGACTTGCAGGCGGACTCGGTAGCGTTTCCAAAAGGAGACCCTGTAACATGTCAATTTCTGCCATTGCGCTGCATTGGAGTCCATCTATACCCTTGTATAATGGCACTTCCCACCGCGACAATGAAGGTGACAGAGGTCAGGAAAATCACAGCTTCCATTTCGTCGATCATGACCGTCCCGATGACATGGTTCAATGATAGACTGAGGATGTATATATAAAGAACGTAGGGACAGGATGGGAGGAGAAGCGTAGGTAACTGAAGCAAGTTCGGAGTCCATTTTGGTTACTTCTATGTACATGGAGTTGATGGTGGAAGGTGCAGTATAGCAGTTCGCGATAGGCAGCAACGGGTGGCGTGGGTGGCGGTGCACCCCCATCTACATCTGCTACCGGATACTTTCTGCTGCATCGTGTCCTTTCAAGAGCTTAAATATCCTTGATTTCATTTTCCGATACTTGGGAGTTTGAAATCCACTTGATAAACTCTTTGCGAGCACCAAAAGTTCATTACATCATTCTTCAAGATGCCGACCCCCTTGGATCGAGCATTGAACTCTAAGGTACGACCAACAATTATACATGTATCCTTCAAATTACTTGACCGCTGATATTATATAGAATCTATTACTTGGTAAATAACCTAAAGCAGGTCACTCGGTCTAATCTAATTGATCAAACAGGCTTTGCAGGAATGGTAACTGCAGTGGCAGCCATTTCCATCTGGGGCGGTGATGTTCTCCCCGCGCAAGCTGATCCCACCGGAGGTATACACAAATTGACATGGATAGCAAACAGTAGCTAACAGTGACTAGATCCGGAGAACTGGACACTTGATGAAATAACAAGATGGCTGCGTGCGGTATGTTGATCTGGTACACTGATTTTGAATTTTGCTGACCCTGCCCATCAGAGAGGACTCCTACCGAATGAGCAAGCCACGCGCGAGGAGCTGCTGGAAAGAGTCAAGGCAAATCTGCGCATACCGCGCAAGTCGGCGGCTGGACCCTGATTTTCATGATTATGAGAATGAGTTTACTTTTACTTCTACCTAGGTATATCAGATCCTGATCACATTAGTTAAAGTGACTAGGCTGTCTTTTATACTATCATTCGGGCTTTCCACAATCGGCTTTCTCACTTCAGATTCATCGGAACCTGTTATAGTACAACAGGGGCCATATGTATATAGTGCTACTAATAAGTATCAGATAGTCTCTACACGAAAGCCTCAAAGCGAGTATACCGTTTCATGCATTGTGTTCGCCCCACTTTGGTCTCTCTTTTTCGTCTCTCTTTTGCCGATTTGCGAGTGCCTCGGGTTCATCATATAGATTGTATAAAGGCGGAGATCTGAAAGGACTTATGGCATATGATTGTAATATCCAATTTCGATTCATCCCTTTCACGTCATCTCCTGGGGTTTTCACAACACATCCTGGAGTTTTCATGTCAAATCTTGGGGTTTTCACGACATATCCTTCAGATTTCGTCTGTAAATGGTGGTGTCGCTCAGATTTTGTTCGCTTCGGTGGTAGACGTAAAGCATGACGGACGCATTGTCCCCGTTGATTTAGGGCTTTTCGTTCTTGTTGTTCATTAAATGGATACCGTATACAGTTGCTCATACAACAAGGCGGAAATTCTGGCTTTGAATGAGCCACTCTTTGCGACCCCGGGCCTTATCCGAGGATGGGTTCGGCACCAAAACAAAGGTCTCGCTAAATCCACGCTGAGGTTTATCTGGATCCTCTCCATAGCGCACATAGCCACTGACGAGAACGAGAATCGACATGTCTTTCACACCCATCTCCGACTGAGGCTTTGGACCGGCTGGTGTGGTGGTGGGGTATGCGGGATTGATGATTTGACAGTCATAGGATTGCACTTCATACACAGCGGCGGGCATTTGGTGGACAAAGATTTCTTGCACGGCGGCGCCGTCAGCGACAGGGTTGCCATTGAACAGGACTGGTGAGGGTGCCGGGGCGTAGTAGGAGCTGATGGATTCGCGATTTGAATTTATGGCTGGGTAGAAGGACTGGACAAACTCGGTCGCGGCTAAAATCAGGTAAAATGTTAGTTCATATCTCAGCATCGAACAGGTCGCAACTAAAGATCTGGTTTACCTTCGGTCGATACCTTGGTCAACGTATCTTCGCTTGGGGCCATCGTGATAGGTTTGTCGGATTCGTGAAATAGGGTGTATATGTGACAAATGAAGGGACAAATGATCCAAAATAGGTATTTAGTGTGGTGAAAGCAAATGCGTGGGATGTTTGCGCCGTCGCGAAAGAAGAACAGAAAAAAAGGCCGCAACTGCGGAGAAGCTTGGACCACCCGAGATCGCCGGAATAACATGCAACACTCATCTTTTCCTTCACCACTCATCAATGGCTGCCACAAGGACGCCGCTCCGCTCGTTACTGAGAGCGCCTCGGCTATTAAGCTCGAGACGCGTGTGGACCTGCACACCCTGCAGGCATGGATGGGCAACTCCCCGGCGTGGAGTTGCGACTGCGCAAAGGTCCAACAAGCCTTACTATGTGACGACTCCGATCTTCTATGTCAACGCTGGTGAGTTACGCAGTTTACATATCCAGCTTTATTTTCTAATGCTATATGCTCGTTCTAGCTCCCCATGTTGGTCACTTGTATACGATGGTAATCGCGGATATTATGAAACGGTGGCAGGTCTTACTTGGGAATGAAGATGCTCAACTATTGACTGGAACCGATGAGCATGGAATGAAGGTACTGCAATTTCGTACATGGGGCCGGATTACTGTGTTGACACCACTAGATTCAACAAGCCGCCACTCAAGCAGGCATGGATACACAGGCGTTTTGCGACATGAACTGCCGAACCTTCGAGGTATGATCTCTTGACTCATAATCCAGCACATTTCTGACATGATGTTATAGGATCTGGCTAAGGCTGCGAACCTCGACAACGACCATTTTATCCGCACCACTGACGCGGCACATCGAGATGCTGTTCAATATTTTTGGGTAGGCGATTACGATCTCGATAGATGGCGCATGCTGATCAAGAATAGGAAATGCTGCAACATCGGGGATACATCTATACTTCCAAGCATGAAGGATGGTATTCTGTCAGCGATGAGACGTTCTATCCCCAAACACAAGTGCAGAACTCCCTAGATCCAACAACCGGGAGGAAGCGAATGGTAGGCGCTCCCCTGACCCGTCCAGGTGCAAATACTCACCTTCTTAGGTTTCAATTGAGACGGGCAAGGAAGTAGAATGGTCCTCAGAAACCAACTATCACTTCCGTCTATCGGCTTTCAAGGATCGTCTGCTTGAGTTGTACAAAAGAGAAGATCCATTCATCACACCTTCGACATACACACCTGCCGTGGTAAACGCCGTTTCCTCGGGATTGCAGGATCTCTCCATTTCTAGACCCGTGGAACGTTTGACATGGGGTATCCCAGTTCCCGGTGACGATACGCAGACGATCTACGTGTGGCTGGATGCGCTCGTCAACTATCTGACCAAAGCCGGGTATCCGTTCCCGCCTGGCCAAGAAGACAAGTCTGTATGGCCTGCAGATTTGCACGTAGTTGGAAAAGATATCGTTCGGTAGGTTTGCGAGTTTGCCCGACAGACTTATCTAGAGCTAACATCCGGTAGATTCCACTGCGTCTATTGGCCTGCATTCCTTATGGCGCTTGATCTTCCCCTGCCTCGGAACGTACTAGTGCACGGACATTGGACGATGAATCGCGAGAAGATGTCCAAGTCCACTGGCAATGTCGTGAACCCGTTTTTCGCCATTGAACGGTTCGGAGTTGATGGCATGCGCTTTTTCCTAGCTTATCGGGGCAGTCTAGCGGATGATGCGGATTTCGACAACTCTTTCATCATTCGGGATTACAAGAAATTACTCCAGGGTGGTATCGGAAACCTTGCGCAGCGCACAATTGGCTGTGCGCGTGGCAATTTGCGCTCGCATATTATCGACGCGGCATTGGGCAAGCTTCCAGCTGCAACTCCTGACGATCTGGAACACCAGACGCTCCTGCAACAGACGCCTACCAAGGTAGCAGGACATATGGAGAAGCTCAACCCACGAGCCGCGTTACAGGAAACTATGATCATCATTGAGCAGGTATGAGGGACTATCCCCGCACGCTATCGGAGTATTAACTTGTTCCAGACCAACAAATACTTCCATGCGGCGGAGCCGTGGAAAAGCCCCAACCCCCAACGAGTGCTCTACAACGTGGCCGAATCGCTTCGAATCGCAGGCATTCTATTGCAACCGTTTATGCCCGGCAAGTCTCATGACCTTCTAGAACTGCTCCGTGTAGACACCTCGGACCCCTTGAAGCGGGCATTCGCGGCCACGGCGTACGGTTCGGACGCAGATTACGGTGAGGGCATTAAGAAGGGTATTCTGTTCCCTCCACTGCTCACTGAGGAGTAACTCTTGACTTTCGATTTGATAAGAATAATGTACTCGGGGCCAATGGGGTGCGACCGAACAGTCCGTCTGAATAAGGATTTACATCATCTCCGCCGATGTGCGCCAGCGTCCAAGGTGGTTTCCCGGGTCCTCCACTGGGCCTAAGCTGAGTTGCTAGGTTTGACTCCAAAACGAATCGATATGTCACGTCTGATCCACAGTGATTGGCCTTGTCGGGAAACTTCCATCATGGCGGGCGAGTCCTATCTCCCGGGAAAGTTGTTTTCCGCCGGGAAACTCTACCCTGCGGATAGGTGTATATCAAAACATGTTTGAATATTTGTATACTAGGGTTTGGTGTTTGGTATTCTCTTTTCTCTCATCAGAGTTTTATCTTTCTATTTTGGACATCCTTTGTGTAACATATTGAGGCATCCTCTATTTTGGGAAACATTTGTCTTTATAGTTCATATCTTTCCAGTCTGCCCTGAGCAAGACCACACCGCACCCCTTTCTCTTCCATTTGTTCAACACATCAAAATGGGGAGCATCGACCTGGCCGCCTGCAGTCAACAGCAGACCTTCAAAACGCCATGGATCGAGACACCACTGGTCGAGTCCGCCTGCCTTTCCCGGGCAGCTGGATGTAGGATCTTCCTGAAGCTGGAGAATGTCCAGCCCAGTGGCTCTTTCAAGTCCCGTGCCATGGGCAACCAGATCCTTTCCCACCTCCGCAACCCATCAAACGTGGGCCGCAAAGTCCACTTCTACGCCTCGTCCGGAGGAAACGCCGGACTGGCCGCCGTCTGCGCAGCCAACAGCCTGGGCTACCCATGCACAGTGGTAGTCCCCATGGCCACCAAGCCTCTGATGCTGGACAAGATCCGAGCAGCAGGAGCAGCAGACGTCATCCGACATGGTGAGACCTTCTCCGAAGCAGGAGAATACATGCGGGAAACCATCATGAAGAACAACAGCGGCGAGGACGAAGGCATTGTCAAGATTGCCCTGCACCCCTTCGACAACCAGCCCATCTGGGAAGGAAACGGCACAATCATCGACGAACTCGAGACCCAACTTCCCCCAGCAACAACCCCAGAAGACACAAAAGCCTACAGTGACCGCGCCATCCCCCTAGACGCAATCCTATGCAGCGTCGGCGGCGGCGGCCTCATCAATGGTATGATCATGGGCATCGAAAAGCGCCGTCGCCAGAAGCAAAACACCTCCGCCTCCGCAAACCCCATCCACTTCCTCGCCATCGAAACGGCCGGTACCGATTCCCTGGCTACGGCGGTTGCTCAGAACGCCCTCGTCTCCCTCCCCAAGATCACATCCCAAGCTACCTCCCTCGGCGCCATCCGCGTCTCAGAAAAGACCTTCCAATACGCCGTCTCTCCACCCCCAGGTGTTAAAGTTCACAGCACCGTTCTCTCAGACGCAGATGCCGCCCGTGGTGTCCTCCGCCTAGCCAACGACGAACGACTCCTCGTCGAGCTTGCATGTGGAGTCTGCATTGAGGCTGCTATCGGCGATGCTGCCGCTGCAGTTTCTGCCTCTGGCGCTGCCGGTGCTCAGAGCATCAAGAAGCGGAAGCGCGGCTCAGATGAGACGGCTGTCTCTTATCGTGATGAGGGATACGGTGATGACCGGTCCTCATCGACGGATATTGAGACTGATCTTGAGGGAGAGGCTGAGGTTGCTGGTAACAAGCTTAACTCGAAGCTTAAGCAGCTTGTTCCTGGTCTCAATGAGCGCAGTCGGGTTGTTATCATTGTGTGTGGTGGTAGCAATGTCACTATTGACATGGCCAGTGAGTGGCGTAAGATGTTGGATGAGGGATGGGCTTGATATGTTTATTTTCTTACTTTGATACCTTATTTGTCATTGGCGTTTCATTTGCGATCTATGAATTATGTTTATGTTTCTCTTTCATTCTTCATCTTTGGGACTTCTTTCTTGGCTATCATTTAGATAGAGGCTTACACTTTCCTGCGTCCTTCATACATTACACAGCGGTCGTCATATAAAAGAAGGTTTAATAAATGCAATCAATGTTACAAATGCTCCTATCCAAACATGACTTAGGCGATAAGTAAACAACCACACCCACCCTACCTAACAGCAACCTCAGCCTCAGCAACTCCCAACTTCCGAATCCGATAATCCCAATAATTCCCCCGAATAGGATCAAACTCCTCCTTAAGCCTCGTCAACATCCCAACCGCCAACCCCTCCCTCCCGTCCGCGTAAACATCAGCCAACCACTCAAGAGCATGAGTACTCTTAACACCCCCATCCCCAACAAACCTACCAGCAAATTCTTCCCACTCACCAAGCCCCCGTCCAGCAGCTCTCAAAACACCCCGTGCATACCACCACGCACTCCGGTTCTCCGGCGCGCGCAAAATAGCCTCCTGCGCAAACTCAAGCTCACTATCCACAAGATCCTCATCAACAACAGGTAATCGGCCCTTCTCGCCGGGCGCAGTGGTCATGTCGCCTGCGTTTATCATGCCTGCGTCTGGGCGCCTGGTATCGCGCGGCCCAAAGCGGAGCATGTAGCGGTGGTTCCAGGCGGAGTTGTTGCGCACGTCTGCTTTTAGCAGGGCTTCTACGTCTTGCAGTTCGCGGGGTTCGTCCCATTGCTTGAAGTGGCGGACTAGCCAGTGGCGGTAAGTCCATACGTGGTAGTTTTTGGAGTCTTGGGCGAACATTTCCATTAGGAAGTCTGCTTCTTTTGGTGGGAGGGTTGGGAAGTGCTCTCGCGATGACAGGAGGACCTGGCGGTGGTGCCTGTATATGTGAGTTTGGGTTCTTGTTTCTGGGCGGGTTGAACATACCAGATTTGGTAGTTTTTGAGGTATTTCAATGAAATGTCATTTAGCCATTCCAGTTCATTGTTTAGATCTTTGTTCAGATCGAAGAGTATCTTTGCTCGGTAGATCCTGTGTGGGATATTAGATATCACGGAACCCCGGAAATGAATGGTTGCGCATCAACATGTCCACTTACCATACGGTATAATGCGCCGGATTCATCGAGATTATATCCTCGGTCAATTTCAAAGCCCGCTCAGACATCTCGTTGGCAGCCATCACGGCTCGTAGATACGAGGTTGCCTCAAGGTACTCGGGCGGGTAGGCAATCGTTGCCAGCGGCATAGCACCAGAGCTGGAGCCATCATCCAGCTCGATTGGGGTGACATCAGCCCATTCGGGATCAGCGGAATAGGTTCCCTCCATTCTGTATGTCGAAATGAAGAAATTGGAGAATTCAGGGTCGAGAGTTAATCGCCGCGGATGCGGGATGCAGGAGACGAATGCTCCCGGGTGATTCGAAATTGATTTTAGTGCGTCGAGCCTGCCCTAGCGAGATATATTGTCTGATCCTGATCAAACACACTTTAATGTAGAAAGGACTGTTGAGTGAAAGACCACAGTGTGAGAGATGCGGATATAAAACGTTGAATGAGGTGGAGGTGGGGCATGATGCCTCAGGCGTGACTAACAAAGAAACTACATATACGAACAATACAACGCCACTCTTTTCTCGTACTATTGTTCCATCACTGGGATTATGGTATATATTATACAATTGATACTACCACCATCGCTTTTCTCAGCTATTTCTTCTCCACTTAGTGGTAAAGCACGATAGCTGGGTCTATTTCATTAAAGCATTGCCATTGGGGTTTAAATCAATTAACTTACACTTCGTCTGCCTGCCATATACCATCTTTAAGCAGGATTTTCACGGTAAGCTCATATAACAGGGGTCATAAACATAGGGCCTTACTAAAAGGACCCCCATTCTGACCATTTGGACCCTACCTACATTCACTAAACCTGATTAGGTCTCATGCAGTAATTGTATTTCCAATGCATTAAACGGTAAAAATGCATCAATTTCTTGGCAATGCTAATGCCCCCGGGAATTGGCGGTTATAGATCTAAGGTACTTCTATTTACTCTGCATACCCCTAGGAAAATTAAGTCACTACTAGAGACTAAATCAATTTTGACGTATTTCCTATTTGGGAAAATAGCCGATACTTCTCAAGGCGACTAGACTAGGCATCCTCACCCTAGGATGCCGATGAAGCTATTCCTAAGCCATAAGATGTCGCCGGCGAGGCAGGAATTGCTGTAGGCAATGCCTAGGCTGTATTCTACGCTCCCTAGTATGCCGGCGAATCTATTCTCAATGCCTACGATGTAGGACTACTCGCCGGCGACGTCGGGGGCTTAATTTTACTAAGGGGCTGCATAGTAATAGAAGTACCTCAGATCCATGACCGCCAATTCTCGGGGGCATTAGCATTGCCAAGAAATTGATGCATTTTTACCGTTTAATGCATTGGAAATACAATTACTGCATGAGACCTAATCAGGTTTAGTGAATGTAGGTAGGGTCCAAATGGTCAGAATGGGGGTCCTTTTAGTAAGGCCCTAAATATATATGTATAGAGTACTATAAAGTTTTAGATAACGTTACTCTACGAGAAAGCCTCCCCGGGTATAAAAGCCTGTCCTTCATCATTTTTGACTTACCTTCTCCCACATTCGCCTTCCTTGCCGGCCCTGCGCCTCCAAGACTTTATCAAAGTCTGTGCCTGGATGGCCATAAAAGTCATCACACTGCAGACTTGTTCTACTACACCTACCGCTTTGGCACTTCCTCTTGCCCCAGTCATTCCAATGATTTGGATGATATACTAAAGCTTTTGTTCAATTCCAGTGTGGATTCCCAGACTGTGGACAGTCTTACACACAGAAGTGTCAGCTTGCGATCCATGTCAAAACCCATGATCCAGAGCCAATCCGGTTCAAGTGCGAATTTCCAGGCTGTGGACGGTCTTACATACAGAAGAAGGGTCTCACTACGCTTCTGAGACGCACGACCAAGAGCAGTACCAATTCCACTGTGAATTTCCAGACTGTGGACGGTCTTTTACAAGGCCTCTACTCGATAGTTGAACGATAATCTAACCCCAACCAGGTGGGCAGGTATTGAGTGGAAGAGCAAAAAGGGCGTTGGAACTACCAGTAATATAACTATTGTAATGAAGACCAATCACCAGTCCCGACATGGATGAGCATAATCACGATATTCTATAGAAATAAACTCGATAAGATAACCACGACATGTATAAATATAATCACAATACAGGAATCGTCACAACAAGATACTTGGCTTATTGTCTCTTTCTCTTCTTAGACTGATTCCTTCTTCCCGCTGCATCCGATAGAGCCTGACCTGTGACAGCTAGAACACGCTTGATCTGGCCGATTTAGTTGGCCCTTTGAACCCATTCAGCAGTTAGATCACCATACGGGGAATCCCCGTTGCTCAATCCTATCATCACCTTAGGGCACAGTTGATAAAATCCATCCCTTTCCCTATCAAGATAGAATATCTCGAGATCCGTCATCGCGTTAAAGCAACGGAGGAATTTCCGGTTTGCTTCTTGCGTTGTGAAAAGGCTGTCATGGCCAGTAAACACAATTGTGACGCCCTTTACTGTCAATTCTGATAGCGCGGCTTTCACTGATCGGATATATGAGTTTCCCTCTGTTGGGATAGCGTTTGATGATGTTATCATCGTGAGAAACCGTGAACTCCCCTGTATTGGACCGTGATGATCGATCCACTTTGCCTCCAGTTCAGCTAGGGAAAGTTCCAGTCGTGAAGTCGTTTGATCGTGATTGCCAGATGACGCCCGGACAATAAAGAGTGTCATCGGCCCTGGTAGTGGGGTGCTATTCGCAAGCATAGCTAGTCTCATGACGAAGCTTTCCAGGTTCTTATTCGCACCGAGAAGTGCCGGGTCAATTGGGATTCCTGAATCATCTTCTGATACAGGAAGATCGCCCCACTCTTAGTTATGGGTTTTGAGATGCCTAGTGAGAGCACCCTCCTTTGTGTAAGACCGTCCACAATTAGGAATTCACAGTGAAATCGTATGTACTCTGGATTATGGGTCTTGAGATGTGTAGTGAGAGCAGATTTCACTCCGTCCAGCGCAACAACAAGCAGTTCACTTCCTATCTCTGTCTCGAGTTGAACAAGCAATGTGCAGCCGAAGGTACAACAAAAGCTTTAGTATATCATCCAAATCATTGGAATGACTGGGGCAAGAGGAAGTGCCAAAGCGGTAGGTGTAGTAGAACAAGTCTGCAGTGTGATGACTTTTATGGCCATCCAGGCACAGACTTTGATAAAGTCTTGGAGGCGCAGGGCCGGCAAGGAAGGCGAATGTGGGAGAAGGTAAGTCAAAAATGATGAAGGACAGGCTTTTATACCCGGGGATGGGGTGAGACCTAGAAGATGCGTATCAGCAGACGCTTCGTTCAGCGCAAGCTTAGAGGGCCAATCGATAGGAGACGGTGAATATAGGAGAAGGTAAGTGGAAAAAAAAAAAATCAAAAGCTTTTATAGTTAGGAGAAGAAAAAGAACTGTGTAAAATAGAGCAAAAAAGAGAGCAAAAAGAGAGCAAAAAAGAGAGCAAAAAGAGAGCAAAAAAGAGAGCAAAAAAGAGAGCAAAAAAAAAGGGTAACTTCTTCTTGTTCTACTTCTTCAATATTCTCAATTTTAACTAGAATTATGACATATATTATATTATTGGTAGTTCCAACGTCGTTTTTGCTCTTCCACCCAATACTTGCCCACCTAGTTAGGGTTAGAACATCGTTTAGATATTGAATAAAGGCTTTCTTGGGTGCAACTTACTTTTTCTGCATCTGCTAGCCACGTTCCGGCTTTGTCTCCATGCACTCGTTGTACACGGGTGATCAGCTCCTCCAGCGACCACCCTCGCAATGGAGTCAGTTCATTCGGGTCGGTCTCCAAATTTGAAAAGACATATTCGAAGTCTTCATTGAGTGGTAATATGAGTCGATATGGGACGGCCGCGGATCCGACGCTGAGCATTGTGCCGCCGGGGTTGACGATGCCGAAATTCCAGGCTTGTCGGCCATTGTGAGTGGCTTGGTACGGGCGTATAAGCGACTGGCCCTCGTATTCGTTCATTAGGTCGAGGGCTGCGGTTGAGTCCATCTCGTTCAAGGAGCCTGTGCTCACGAGTAGATCGAGGATAGTCGGCACGACTGACATGGAAGTTGCATTTGCTGTTATCTGAAGCTTGGGTAATAGAGGGTGTCGGAACAGGAGTGGGATGCGGAAGTTGCTGATATGTCCATTCTCGTAGGTTCCTGATACTGGGGCATCTTCGTTGAATGCCTGGCCACTGCTCGGTGTTAGATCATGACTCTGAGATCCATTAGTAGAGGTATATTAGAGCAACTTACTGGTCTCCCACAAAGACGACTAGTGTCTCGTTTGCAATTTCAAACTCATCAAGGACCTTCATCATATCCCCGAGCCAGGTGTCCACGTATCGGACAGCGTTCAAATATTGATTCGTGTCTTCATGTTTCGCCATGAGACCCCCGGCAGCAAAATATTGCTCGACTGCATAATCCTTGGGTGTGCCCCACGGGTGATGAGTTGTGCTTGTAAAATGTGACAGAAAAAGGCGTTCATTGTTTCTGATTGTATTGTTGACCACATCTCGCAGGTATGGATATATCTCATACTCAGGATACCTGGTTGACGTTAGCATATAAACAACATAAGAACAATTGAGGGCGGAGATGTACCCGAAGTAATTGATCTCCTCCATTCCCGGATGGAAGTGTTTGGCGTCATCTTCCTCAATTTGCTCACGATATATTGATTTGTGGAAGCCCATCTTTTCATTGAGCTTATCTTGGTCATCATACAGTCCTGTTCTGACGACGAGAAGGATTATCACGGTTAACGATCTATTCAACGTCATGAATATAAAGCAATCAACTCACATAGACTGCAAGAACACAGAAGTCCAGTTGCGATCCTGTATAGACTCGAGCCCGCCGTGTGATCTCTGAAAGCTTGGGTCATTTTTTGTCGAATTCTCCTTGAGTTGATTGAACAAGTCAAAAAGCTGCATGATGCACGGCTGATAGTTCTTTGCTTTAACCTCATCCATAAAGTCCACTGGCAGTGGCCCCATGCCACAGTAATTCATTACTGCACTCTTAAATGACAAAGTACTGCCAGTTAGAATACCATCAATGTTGATACCGCCCATTCCGGGTGCTGCTGTATTTTCCCATTCAGCAGCTTGAGGTCGAGAGCTGTTTTGGGACTTCATAAACCCGCCAGATTCACCTGTCAATTTCTCTGCGATTGGTGTGAGGTTTGACAGCTTTTCATTGGCTCTCTGGAGTACTTTAGGGTCACGGGTGTTATAAGAAGACAGAATCTCTTCGTGCAAGTGTGAGCCGGCTCTGAGAGGAAAGATGTCTTTGCGAGCACTCTCCATCAACACAAGAACAACATGGGTGATCGGGACCTTGTGGTCTTTAAGAGCCCGAGTCAAAGGCTCAAGTATTTCCTGGTCGAGATTCGTGATTCGCAAAGGATCATCCATGGGGCTATAAAAGCTGGGAGTAGTCGTTCCGAGAGTGTCATTTTCTCCCGTCTGCTTGACAGACATTCGCTCGTCCCACCGCTCAAATCCTGTTGGCAAATGACCAGAAGACCATGCAGGCGGAGCTCTTGATTCTGACTTGGAATCTGACGTGCCTGGAGCCCAGACTTTGAAGTGGCCTTCTCCAACTAGGGCTGCGAGTGGAAATGGATGTTCTCCAGTTTGTTGCCCCTGCTTAGGATGTGCACGCAGCTCTTGGAAAAAGGTAAATGGAATTGCGCCAGACATGTGGTTGTAAGGTACCTGTGGCCGAGTCAGACGCAGAGTTGCGACTGTGATCGCAGCCATGATAGTCCAGAGTCGAATGGGGCTTGAAGCTGAAGCCTTCCTTGGGGAACTGGGCAGAAGACCCTCTGCGTCTGCGGTCTCGATCGATGGACTGCTAAATAACGCAGAGAACCAGTGATTCATCACAAAATATACTCCATTCTTGAGTAGCCATGAGAGGGTCAGAAGAAGACTCGCAGCCCCCATAAATGACCTCAATCCAGAGAGAAGCAGTCCAACTCCTTCGGGGTCGCTCCCTGCCGCTTTCGCTGCGTCCCAACGGATTTCGTTGCCTAAAAATTATGAGGACATGCGTTTGCTAAGAATGCATAGAATGACGGAGTGTGTAGGACGAACCAGTTACTAAATAAAAGCCAATTTGAGATGCGCAGAGGATATAACTCAAGAATCTGCAGCCCGCCATTAGGATTTTAACTCTCTATTTTCAAATGGGATCATAACTTACGTGGTGCCCACTGTCACGGCAGTGCCCAGGATAGACTTCAAGCCGGTACATTTAAACAGCAGAAGCCAAGCATTCACACACAACAGCGTTTCAAGGATGAAGAATGTCGGAAAGTAAATAACAAAATGGGCTCGTGGGATAGAAGATGCATGCTGAAGCAGATGTAGGCCCTTGGACAGCGTTACACTCACTGTTAGGAGCGAGAAAAGCAGGCGTATGGATGATTGGCGTGTGATGATCATGATGATAGATCAAAAAAGATCAGGGCCATGACTCTAGGAGTTTTCGGACTCTGGACTTGATCTAGAAAGAATTGAGAGAGTGGAAGGAATCAATACGTCTTTTGTCTACAGATTCTAACTTATACCGTCACAGATGAGGTGGACTTGAGTGTTCAACCGAAAGCGGCTCGATTGTGTATATAAGGTTTGTAGGGGTTATAATAAACACCCCTGCCCCGGATTCCCCTTTTGAAAGAATGAGGATTGGAAGGAAAAACGGAAACAGGAAAGGACCCTTTGAACCAAGCCAAGCCTAGCCTGTCTCTTGTTTCAGTTTCTTTGAGAGTGGTTTCTCTCAGAATGTTTACTTAATTATCTTACCAATTCGGCCCTGACCATCTCGTAATTTTTCTTAATTATGTACAATATTATAGTGAAGCTGAAAACGCAAATAAGGTAGCGTGACCACCTGCTGGATTGGGACGGTAGGTCCGCATTCCTAAGCCTACGGAATGTTCCGACCTTGGAAGGGGGTCTTCTTTGCAATGTTATTGCGTATTGCGAAGATTAAGCTCCTAATTGATGCTTTAGTCTAAGTTTCTTGTAGTGGGCACGTAACAAACGGACTTCCACTCGCTTAACCTCTTAACCCTGTAGTGGCCCATGGAGCTCGGTCCACTTGATCTCTAGCTAAACTAGTGAGAGTTCTAGCCGTTCAACTTTTTCAACAACACTCCTAGGTAAGGACGCCCGAGAGATGTCGATTCTCTATAGAGCAGCAGCAGAGTAAATCGTCCTATAGACTAGGGTAAGCAAACAAAGGAGGCCTGATCCCTGAGGCAATTATGCCATGCCGGTTGTTCACTGCCACACGATGATATAGATCCCACAATAGAGATGATGAACTCGTTTTGGAACCAGATTTTTGCCCACTGCGAGAAGAGCTCGGTCGGTCGCGTATGCTGAGTTGCTATCATCATCTGAGATTTTTCGTAGCGCTCGTGTGGTTCCGTCATGTTGAATCGATTGCGACAACTGGCTGATTTGTTGGTATATCATGATCAACGATAATTCACGATGGAATAGTACCAATCCCTGGGTTATCCCCATCACAACACTTGATGGCGACGACACATCAACAAATCTGATTGATCAGGGTGGGACCATTTTGTGACGAGAGGAATGTTGAAACACGTTTGTTGCTGTTCTATTGGCCAAGACAGGTTAATTGTATGCAATTGGTCCTTGTTGCCGAGATGGTAAGGAGAAAAGAGAAGAAAGGAGGATCGTAAGTACAATGAACCCTTTTATAGTATTTCCTATAGTAAGATCCTAGTATCATAGGCTATAGATTCTTTCATACCCTTAATTTACATAATATTTATGGTTAGCCCGTGGCACCCGAAAATGGGCCAAAAATAATGCATAAACGGTATACTCGCTTTGAGATTTGTTGTACTGTCTAAAAAGTTATTAGTGGCGCTATTAACCCCTTTTATAATTATAGCTATAGACCGAATGTGTTTACTCTTTAATACAAGAGACTACAAGCTCTCCAAAAGCAGCGTAAATGTTTGATAACGACGTTAAATTTCTTGGGAGAGAAGGCGTACATGATATTTATGATGGATTACAGGAAACAATCAATTTCATTGTACTTCATTCATACCTAGAGTAAAACATGACAACACTTCATTGCAGAAACGAAAACATAAAACTTCATAATACCACCAGCTCTCCGCTTTTTTTATGGTATTTCATTTCCAGTATCCACTCTCGATCGACCAGAAAAACATCACAACCACCTACAAAGCTCCAACCCTACTTGTTACCACGCATGTACCCATCCCACCACTTCGAAAACGGACCGCCCTTGGCAGCCTGCTCATTCCAGCTCGCACGACGAGTAGCCATGTCGGGGCTTGTAGAGTCTCGTTTCTGGGATTGCAGGTTGGCGAAGAGGCCACCGCCAGAGCTGGCGCTGGAGCGACGTCGTTCGCCGAGGCTTGGGATTGTTGGGGAGGCATTTGAATTGGAGTTATTTGAGGTTGTTGAGTCCTTCATTTTGTTGTTAGAATTTCGTTTGGTTCGATGTAAACGTTGGTGTAGATGTGAATGTGTATGCGTATGTATATGCGTGGAGTGTAGATAGTATAGTAAGGTATAGAATGTTGTGGTCTTGTAGGGTTTTGTATGGTGAAGAGGGAAAGGATAGTGAAAGTAGGCAGGGTAGTAGATGGAATAAAAGGGAAGATGACATACTTTTCTACCAGATGGGGACTCCGTACCAGGCGCCATAGCCCAAGGAGCGCGTGAACTGGGAGCCTTCGCTCCACCCTGTCCCGTTCTTCAGTCTCTCGTTAAACTCCAGTCACTCTCTATCATGTACTCACATTCATCCAAACATTGAGCCTAAACCCCGATTCGTTAGTTTAGCTAGTAAAAATAGAATTCTAAGCTCACTGTTCATGTCTGTCACCGGCCGTCCCGTGCCAGTGGCGGCGAGTCTTCTCGTCAGACATCAAGAATAATTGACTTTGATCTTGTGGGGAGAGAGAAATGGCAACCTATATCGAGGCGAAGGGATCCGTGGTTGGGGTTGGGGTTGGGGATAGGGATGATGTATGTCCTTTGAAAGAAGTTAGTTAGATAAGAAGAGAAGAAAAGGTCCTAGGGAAGTTGTAAAAAAGCCAAAGCCCGGAAAAAGTGAGATGCACGGGAATAAAGTCAACGACGTCATTTGCATCCGGTGGCCCATTTTGGATTACCTTTTGTGATTGGACTAGATGAAATGGGATTCAGTTGTAGATAAGAAGAGAACAAAGAGGAAGAGAGAAGAGAGAAGAGAAGAAAAGAGGGGAAGATGGCTTATAAAAAGGTCGCGTGGTAGTATTAAGACGTAACTAACGTTAACGTTAACACCCCGCATGTACATGTATATCACCTACCTCAGTAGCTGAGCGATAAATTCCCAAGTATTATAAACAGTCCAATCACTTCCCTATGGTAATATGAAATAAATCCAACCCTGATTGACTCTCTAAACCCCCGTCTAAGTCATAGTCCCTGCCGACACGATGTACGTATACAGTGGACATGTTGACGTAGTTGGAATGCGGGGAAAGCTTACGGCAAATCGGCCGATCACTTCATTCTATACATAGCCAACAACTACCTATTCTCTACCTCCTACAGCCTCGCCTTCCCTTTATCAGCATCTCTCAATCTCTTCCAAACCCTAACACCCTCCTCCCAATTCTCATCCTCCCAAATAACCACACTTCCATCCCTCTTAAGCGTCCTAACACTCCTCGGCCCACAAGTGCCCCACCCAAACTCACCAGCACCCTTAACAAAAGAACTCAAAGGACCGTTAAAAGCCCTCTCAACAACCTCCTTCTCCTCCTCCTCCAGAACCTTCCCATTCCCCCAAAACCAAATCGGATAATCCGAAGAATGCGTAACACCCCACTCAACCGGAATAGTAGCATCAATACACTTCGCCCTCCACTCAATGCGATACCGATACAACAACCGTGACGCATCAACACCCGCCGTGTTATGAGTCAGCGTATACGCGAACCCACGCTGCATAAAATGCACCTGCATATCTGCGTAACAGCGCCCCCAAGCATCGACATCCCAATTCTTGCAGTTGGCTGGTAATTTCCCGTCTGGGTAGTACATCGCCATGAGAGCGTCGACAATGTGCTCTGGGTAATCGGCAATAAGACGGGTTCGCAGCGCGGATAGTGTGTTTGATTTGGGTGGAAACCAGGTATTGTATAAAAAGTGCTCGTCTGCACATTCTCCAATAATTACGCGAATGTTGCGGCTTAAGAGGGTCGATGCGAAGTTTCCGTTGTCGAGGGAGTCAAAGAGGGTTGGGCTTATGAAGGATCCATCCGTTGTTGGCCGGAATTGGTGTAGGGATAGGGTTTTTGTTATAGATATTAGGGTCTTTGCTGGGACTGAGCGGAGACGGTTGATTTTCTCGCTGGCCGGTAGGGAGAGAGGGATGTTTAAGGCTGTGAGTAGGTCGTTGAATTGGGATTGGGTTTCTGCTGGTTGTTTTGGTTGTACTGCTGGGCTGTTAGACCAGATGCAGACTTGCCGGACTAACGCGTTGGGGGCTGGTTGGCGAAGATCGTAGGCTAGTTGATGGAATACGGAGTTGGCACCTTGTATATGTTAGTATGTATAGCCCTAGAAGTAGAGAGAGAATACTCACCAGCACTATAGCCACTGATAGTGATATTGGTTGGATCACCCCCAAAGAGACTGGCACTCTCACGAGTCCATTCCAGTGCCAGCCTCTGATCCCAAAATCCATGGTTACCAACAGACTCCCCAACGGAAGCCGCATCAGCCTCCAGCTCAACCGAATACAAGAACCCAAAGAGGTTCACCCGGTACGCAGGCATAACAACCACACACTTGAAATCCGTCTCGCCAATCAACGCAGCAGCATTGAACGAATTGGGAGTTCCGAATTGAAGCCAGCCGCCATCTACCATCGTCCATCAAACGTTAGTAATCAACATAGCTCAAGTAAGATGTAGCGTATTGGGTAGGGCAGTTGATACTCACGAAGAAAAACAAAAACAGGCCATCCCCCTCAGGAGGCTCCCCATCGGAACCCAAACGTTACACTGGAAACAATCCTCGTCCCAAATATCTGGGTTCTCAGGTGAGAGGTTCAGGAATCCGGGTTGGGGACATACGCCTGCACCAGTTGTGCAATCTCTCGGGTTCTTGTCTGTGCCGTAGGTATATGTATCAGGCAAGGGTTTTGCACGGCGCCAGCCTGATTAAATTAGTCAGTTACCGTTGCAGTGCCGCACCGGTCTGAGTAGGGTCTGTTCTCACGTTCGGACGCTGGAAGGCCGTAGCGAACTCCACCGTAGTAGGTGCATAGATCTTTATTTTGGTTGTTGGAGATAATTAGGCCTTGGATTGTTCCTCTCTGGCCGAGGGATTTTGTTGTTTTTCGGGTCGTTTGCATCTTGGATTGCTTGGTTGTATAGATAGCTGTGCTGGTGTATAGATATCTCAAGCCTCGAATTCCCGCAATAGTCAAGCTAGAAACGAAACAGTAACAGGAGCACGAACAAGAATAGGAAGGGGTTTCTTTATCTCTCGTTCAGATCACTTATCGGTGCTTAATTCCGCTGTTCCGGGAATGTAGCCGAGCTCGGCAATCTGGAGTTCGTAATTGGTGAATGGACTGTTAGGGAGCGCGGGCTTTGTGCTTGTGAGGAGGTGCTGTAAGGGTTGCGCGGAGTTGGATCCACACGGGTCTACTTCTGGCTTCCTATCTTGCCGATTATGAGGGGAAGTGCTTCCGCACACGTGCAGATCTATCGATAGAATGTAAAGAAAAATAATATTCAAGGCAATTGCCAAAATTCCATAAACGAAAGCCCAGAAACAAAAACGCTTGGAAATCATTCAAATCGCATCACGCATCACAAGCATGGTCTTGGTACATAGGACTTTTACGCCTTGCTGATCCTGCAGACCAGGTCCTGGCCATCGACAGAGTCACCCTCCTTAACCTGGAGGCTGGAAACCTTTCCGCTGTGGGGGGCAGAGATCACCATTTCCTATTAGATGAGTTAGTAAGATATTCATTTATACAAGACGGAAGAAAAACTCACCATCTTCATGGCGCTCAGCACCGCAATAGGATCACCCTTCTTGACCTCGTGGCCGTCGTGGATGCGAATCTCAACCACGACACCGCTCATGGGAGCGCCAACTTGGCTGCTGTCCGAGGCATCGGCCTTGGGGCGGGCGATGTTGTCGATGGAAGCCTTGTTGTCATCGACGCTGACCTGGCGGACTTCACCGTTGACCTCGTAGAAGACCTCGCGCTGGCCGGTCTGCTCGGACAGAGGACCAATGGCGAGCAACTTCAGGATCAGCACCTTACCCTTCTCGAGCTCGACGTTGAACTCCTCGCCAATTTCTGGGCGGGCCAGGAAGTAGCGAGTGGGCAGCACAGAGAGGTCACCGAACTTGGCAACGAACTTGCGGTAGTCCTCGAAGACCTTGGGGTACATGGCGTAGGAGGCGACGTCGCACTCGGTGGCGGCGCCGAACTTCTCGCGGATCTCGGTTCTGATCTTGGCGAGATCCATGGGCTCCAGGTACAGACCGGGGCGCTTGTCGAGCTTGCGGCGGCCACGAAGGGCCTTAGTGCGCAGGGGCTCGGGGAAGCCGCCGTACGGCTGGCCCATCAGACCCTCGAAGAATTCAAGCACGGAGCCGGGGAAGTCTAGCTGGTCGGCACGCTCGAGAATGTCCTCGGCGGTGAACTTGTTGCTGACGATCCAGGAGGCAAAGTCTCCACAGACCTTGGAGGAGGGAGTGACCTTGACGATGTCGCCCAGCAACTCGTTGGCCACCTCGTAAGCCTTCTTGGTCTCGGCCCACTGCTGGCCGAGACCGAGCTGGCTGGCCTGGAAGATCAGGTTGGTCAGCTGCCCACCGGGGATCTCGTGCTGGTAGACCTCGGGGTCGGGACCAGTCAGACCAGCCTCGAAGGGAGAGTAGAGCAGACGGAGCTGAGCCCAGTAGGTGTCCAGAGCGCGGACGTGGTTCAGGTCCAGCTTGGGGTCGTGCTCAGTGCCTTGGAGCGAAGCAAGGAGGGCACCAATGCTGGGCTGAGAGGTCATACCAGACATGCTGTCGGTAGCGGCATCGACGGCGTCAGCACCGGCCTCGGCACAGGCAATCATGGAAGCGACACCAGTTCCGGCCGAGTCGTGGGTGTGCACATGGATGGGGAGATCGGGGTACTTGGCGCGAATGGAGCCGACCAAGAGACGGGCAGCCTGGGGCTTCAACACACCAGCCATATCCTTGATACCAAGGACGTGAGGACGCATGGCCACAATCTTCTCGACCAGACCCATGTAGTAGTCCAGGCTGTACTTCTTCTTCGGGTTCAACATGTCACCACTGTAGCACATCGTGGCCTCGACGACACCACCAGCCTCGTGGACAGCCTTGATGCCAACCTCGAGCTGGTCGAGATCGTTGAGAGCATCGAAGACACGGAAGATATCGACACCGTACTTCTTGGCCTGCTTACAGAAGTGGTAGATGGCGTTGTCAGGGAGAGAAGAGTAGGCAACACCGTTGGCGCCACGCAGCAGCATCTGGAAAGGAATGTTGGGAACAGCCTTGCGCATCTTGCGGAGACGGTCCCAAGGATCCTCGTACAGGAAGCGCATGGCCACATCGAAGGTAGCACCACCCCAGCACTCGAGTGAGTATGCGTTGCTCAATGCGTGGCTGGTCTCGTGGGCAATGTTCAGGAAATCGATGGTACGCACACGGGTGGCGAGCAACGACTGGTGGGCATCACGCCAGGTGGTGTCCATAATCAAGCAGCCCTTGTTAGCGCGCACAGCACGAGCAAAGGCATCGGGACCCTGGCTGTCAATGATCTGCTTCCAGCCCTTGGTGCAGGGAGCGGAAACATCCAGAGGCTTGCCAGCGGCATCCTTGAGTATAGGATTGATGATCTCGCCCTTGAACTTGGGCTCACCAATCTGGCCCTTGATGCTGCTGCCGTTGACAGCAACGTCACCCAGGTAAGCGAGCAGCTTCTGGGCACGGTTCTGGCTGCCGACGAGGGCGAACAGCTCGGGGGTGTCATCAATGAAGGTAGTCCAGCAAGTGCCATCAATGAAGGTGGGGTGGCTCAGCAGGGAGGCCAGGAAAGGAATATTGGTCTTGACACCGCGGATACGGAACTCAACCAGCGCACGCAGCATCTTGCGGCGGACAATCTCGTAGGTGGAACCACGGCAACTGCACTTGACCAACATGGAGTCGTAGTGGGGACTGATAATGGCACCAGCAAAGCCGTTACCACCGTCCAGACGAACACCGTTACCACCGGCAGACCGGTAGACCTCGATCTTACCAGTGTCGGGAGAGAAGCCCTTGGAGGGGTCCTCAGTGGTGATACGGCACTGGATAGCGAAACCGCGAGTGGAGATGCGGTCCTGGGTCAGACCGAGCTGCTCCAATGTAGCACCAGCAGCGATCTGAATCTGTGCAGCGACGAGATCAATTCCGGTAATCTCTTCAGTAATAGTGTGCTCGACCTGAATACGAGGGTTGATTTCAATGAAGTAGTAGCGGTTCTGCTGGTCAACCAAGAACTCGGCAGTACCAGCGTTGCGGTAGCTAACCGACTTGGCCAAGCGGACAGCATCCGCAAGGATCTTATCGCGGACATCGACAGGCAGATCCTTAGCAGGAGCAATCTCGACGACCTTCTGGTGACGACGCTGAACGGAGCAGTCACGCTCGAACAGGTGAACAACATTGCCCTGGTTATCACCGAGCAACTGAACCTCAATGTGCTTAGGCTTGTCCAAGAAGCGCTCCACAAAGACAGTGCCGTTACCAAAGGCAGTGCGGGCCTCGGAAGTAGCACGCTCGAAAGCGTCACGCAGCTCGGCCTGATCACGCACAACACGCATACCACGACCACCACCACCAAAGGCGGCCTTGATGATAATGGGGAAGCCGTAGGTGTCGGTGAAGGACTTGACCTCCTCGTAGCGCTCAACGGGGCCTTCGGTACCGGGGACAACAGGGACGTTGCACTTGATAGCGGCGCGGCGGGCAGAGACCTTATCACCCAGGGCGTCAATGGTATCGGGACTGGGACCGACGAAGACGATACCGGCCTTCTCGACGTTGCGGGCGAACTCGGCGTTCTCCGAAAGGAAACCGTAACCGGGGTGAATCAGGTGCACGCCGTGCTCCTTGGCGATCTTAATGATCTCATCACCTGCGAGATAGGCACCGACGGGAGTGTACTGGCCGCGCTGACCGATCATGTAGGCCTCGTCGGCCTTCTGTCTGTGCATTGAGAGACGGTCCTCGTGGGAGAAGACGGCTACCGTCTGGAGGGACAGTTCGTGTGCGGTACGGAAGATACGAATTGGGATTTCACCACGGTTGGCGACTAGGATCTTTTGGAAGTGCATGATGGTGGAATTGGCACGGAGACGACGGTGGACCGAGTCTTGGTGGTGCTCCAGGTGGTCCTCGATGAACTCCGAATCATCGATAGCATCCTCTGGCTGGCGGTGGGAAGCCATTGTGAGAGATGGGAAGAGGTAGATTGGTACGGAGTACTGGCGAGGTTGAGTGGAGGAACCTATATCGCTGGGGAAGCGGTGACTCACTATAGAGGGAGCTCTCCGGATCTAATCCAAGGCCGATCTCGGCAGATCTCGGCGCAATTGCTGGAGAGGTCAGAGGTGTCGGGAGTAGGAATGGATATCAATGGTAATAGCGTGGAATAGAAGTAACAGAGGGTGAAAGTTAAAAACAAAAAAAAAAAGGAAAGAAGAGAGCAGAGGGAGGGGCAGATAAAGAGGGGAATCACAGGCGCGATCTGCATGTCACAGATACTTTCCGGGGGGAGCGAGTTGACTCCAGGAATGAGGTAACAAGTACTTACGGGCTCACCGGTACACCGGGAAACCAGTTCCCAGGGAATAGAAGTAATGGAATAGAATAATAGAATAATCGAATCGAATAATGGAATAGAAATATCCGAACAGGCTATTAAAATTCAATTTATTGTCCGGGGACTATTCTCTTTATGTGTCTATCCCTAACCACCCCGATGATCTCATACCTCCACGATAACTTCCCCAGCCCATCGGGTTCTTTAGGTAAGTCATTCCGCATGTCAACCTCGGGCCCTCGGGAGTCTTCTGGATTCTCTATTTCTCTCCTAGATCCCTTCAATACGGATATTCACGGGAAACTGGAGATCCGGGGGAGACTCGGAGAACTCTCGACATGTGTAGGAATGTGGATCGGACCAATGACATGCGATGAATGGCAATCCCACATCCTCAGAGTTGGCCTCGGGGAAGATATCGCCGAGCATAAGCATACTCTCGGAAGGCCATACCGTAGTTGATTCCTCTGACTCAATTGAGGACGGGAGTCCTGAAAAACTGTGCTGGGTCATGTGTACCAAATCTCTAGAGGAAGGGATCAACTCTTGGCTCCGATACTTGACCGGTTCCATATCCGTGACGCTATTAGATTTGTACTAACTACCAAGTTACTTCCACAAAAGTTCACCCCCTTACTCTAATTCTTACTATACTCCTCCCCTTGGCATTCCGGTGATCTCCCGCTGGATCGCAAAGTATGACAGGTACACAGAGTGCAACCTAACAAGCCAAGAGCGCGGTTTCCCGCCAAGCGCTTATATACACCGAGCGCTCCACTGATTACATTTTCCCACATATCCCTCCCTGCATCTAGGCAATCTAGGCATCTAGCATTTGGCATGGATCAATCTGACAATGCAACATCAAACGCAATTGCAGTGCCCGGAGACTCAACCGCGCCCGTCTTGGCTGAACAATCACCGCCAACCTGCTTATCTCTCAGCTTGCGAATCCCGTGCCATCAACGCGTCAGCGTCTTTTGTTATTTCTTTTTTCCTTTTGCATTGCATCTTCCATGTCTCCGACGGAAAAATGCACAGCCATTGATTCCTCCAGTAGCCCGCCCCGCGTGCTTTTCTCAGCTTAGCTCTCTCCACGGGGTAAAGTATCGTCCGGGGAATTGATATAGCCGGACCAAGGTATGAACTAGAGCTAGAGATGGAGATAGAGCTATAGACAATAGTCGAATTATCGAATATACTAGTTGGCTATAAACAACCGATCATCACCTGAAATATGAAACATGCTCACTTGGCCAGAACCAAGAGGAGTGAGTGGGGCGGGAAACCCTAGAAGGAGCATGTAGCATGTCATAACCTCCCACCAATAGGAACCATCCACTCGGCCTCATGGGCTTGATAAGGATGAAGAGGTTGGCCGATCTGTAATGCTCGCCTCGTTTGAATGGGGGTCGATAGTTGCAGATGACGATAGTTGCAGATGACCGTGCAGAGGATTTACCTTGGCGGGCTTGGCGGGTCGACCGCATTCTTCACCGAGCTCTGGATGTCTAATGGATCTGCCTAGGAGAAGCTTGGCAGCCTCAAATTTGTGGGAAAATTGGAATTACGGTGGTAGTACGGAGTACAAGGGAGAGGGGAGGGAATGGAAAGGGGTGGAAATGAAATGAAACGAAACGAAATCGCAATGCTATTACGGAATATTGAGCCATAGCCCGGTCTAGCACAAAATACTGTGTAGAAAGCAAAGACTATCAAATACAATTCGAAAGAAAAGAAATCAGAAAACAAAATTAACGAGGTCATGAATATCCTCCTATGAAACACACTGCCATATCCTCCCCATGTCATGTCGTATCTTTTGCAGCCCATCATCTTCGCTGTATGTTACAAATGCAAAAGTAAAAGGGAATCGCTCGCACTCTAGAATCCGCGGTAGCCGGTGGCCTGAGGTGTCAGACCGTTGGACTGGTAGGGCATCGGGCTGCCGGGGGCGGGACCCTGAGTCAGCATAAGCCGTGAGCCCTGCAGGATGGGTGTGTTATCCTCCTCAGTGCGAGTGGACTTCTCGCGGTTCTTGCGCTCCTCGTTGTCCTTCTTGAGCATCTCAATGGAGCGGGTCTGCTCGCAGAGGAAGTTGATCATGTAGGGCATGGTGAAGTCGTGCAGGCCCTTGCGCCATGAAATCTCCATAATGACATCTGGGCGGATGAGGTCGTAGCAAGCGTATAGCATGCCAACATAGCACTCGCGGCTGCCAATATCGACGAACTGTGAAGCGTTAGTGGTAGCTCAGAATAGGATAGGGGAAAAAAAACTTACGTAGCGTAGCAGATCCTCCACAACATCGGCCTTGGAAGAGATAGCAGAGGTCTCAATGGCATCCTTGTACAGCTTGTCCTGCTTGGACAGAGCGATAGACTTCTCCCAGCGCTTGTTGTTACGGTAGATGTTGGCCGCAATCTGGCGGAAGAAGATGAGGTCGTGCTTCTCGAGGCGCTGGGCCAGGGCAACAGCATCGAAGTTGTCGTTATGGTCAACAGAATCCTTCAGCAGCTTGTTGTCCTCCTCCTCAATCAAGATCTCGTTAATGGCATCGTTGACAGCCCGCTTGTTCTGGGACTGAACGTTGAGCAGGAAAGGCTTGATCAGAGGAATGTTGTCGGAGCTCTGGAAGATGCGGACAACACGGTTGACGTCAATACGGGGAGTCAAGACCTGGAGGAGATCGGTGAGCAGAAGAGGCTGCTCCTGGAGGTAGAAGTTCAACGACCGATAGTAGATCTCCAAGTTGGCAACCTTGACAATGATATCCTTGAAAGAGTGGTGCTCCCAGGCATCGGTGGAACGCTCCATCATGGAAAGAGCAGCGTTGTCCCATTCATCGTAGTGGCAGTACAGGAACACCAGCTCGGGCCAGAGGTGAGCCTCCTCGGTGGCACGGATCATCTTGGGAATGTTGATGCGAGACCAGAACAGCTTCAGGTGCTCCATGACACGGTCGGGGTGGTACTTGGACAGAGCAATGCCCAACTCGGTGAACATACCCATGTGAGCACGCTCGAGACCAAGACCGGCCTCCAAGACAGTGATGAGCTCGTCAAAGTATCCATTGCGCTCGTACTGGCGGACAAGGCTCTGCAACTCCTCAGCGTGGACAATGAGATTGAGACCACAAATCTGAGCAAGACGGAACTCCTTCTTGTCAACGCAGGCCTCGTTTACCTGCTTCCAGACCTTGACGCTGTTGGCCTTGCGGGCACACTCAACGGCGGCCTGGTAGTCCTCAAGGTGAACAAGGGTAGTCGCCAGCTTGGCCCAGTTGGAGATGCTGGTGTAGAAGATCTTGGCGGCGTGGTGGTATCCCTCGGCGTAGGCCTTATCACCAGAAGTCTCAATGTCGGCAACGTTGGTGGAACGAAGGAAGTCCTCAAGCTCAGCAAGCTGGTCGAGACGAGCGAAGCAGAAGGCAAGACCAGTATCAATGGCGGGCTCACGCAAGGTCTTGCGGGCCATGCGGAGGAACTTGACAAGATCCTCATCCTTGCCGGCGTGGGTGGCGGTCTCAATCACCTCGTTGTAGTTGGAAGGATCCTCAGCACGGATGTAAGACTCGATCGAGTCAGTGACACGGAGACCATCCAGCTGGGCCTTGGCAACCTTGCTCCACACCTCAGGCAGCTCGACGCGCTCAGCGAACTCTTGAGCCCGGTCGATGCTGACAATATTCTCCACAAGGACGTTGACGGCAGCCAAGGGGTTGTTGACCTTCTTGTAGATCTCAAAGGCCTCCTCGTACAGGCCAACGCTGATGCACATCTCGGCAATCTCATCGGCGGAGAACTCATTGAGCTGGTGGATGTAGTCCATCAGGCGGCTCTTGTCAGCCTTTGCAGCGGTCAACATCAGGAGGTTCTGCAAGCTAGCGTTGTCACTGAAAGGCGAGGGCTCCAGAATGATCTTCTCGAGCAGCTCAATCAGCTCACCAGGAAGGTCGGCCTCGAGGAACGACTTAACGGCCACGGACACTTTGTCGGGCTCAGTAGACTCGGGAACCGCAGTTGCGATGACCTGGTCAACAAGGGAGCGACGGCCCTCGTTGTTCTCGCTGAGAACGAAAGACCAGATCTCAGGATCGGCACGCTCAACAAGGTAGCGGGCCTGGGCGCGGTACATGGAGTTCTCGTTGGTGATGCTGATGAGCTCCAGGTCATTCTGACCCTTGCGGTAGGCAATGTAGGCCAGGTTGGGATCACGCTTCTCGCAGTACTTTCCAACAGTCAGGGTGTCGTACATGTCGTTCTCCTTCAAGAACTTCTCGGGGTCGTTGTTGCTGTCAATGTAGATCTTCGCAAGAGCGTTGTAGACAGCCTGCTGCTGGTTGCCAGTAGCAAGGGTAGCCTCGAGGAAGGGCAGGAGCAGCTTGAGACGGTTGCGGGTTTCGACCTCGGAGACGAGCTCATCGATGGGGATAACGGAGGGGTCGACGGTAGAAAGCAAGTTCTTGATGATGCTCTCATCGCAGTCAACATCCAACAGGCCACCAACAACGGCAGGGGCGCGCGAAGGGTTGACACGCTGCACATAGACCTCGATGGACTTGAACTGCTGGTTCTGGTACAGGTAGAGAACCAAGTCGTGGATGAAGTTGTAACGGTCGCAGACGATGATCAGAGGCAGCTGCTCAGTCAGGTGGGCCTCCTTCAGGAAGTTCTTTACCTTCTCGGGGTTGTAGTAGTTGCTCTCACGGCAAATACGCTCAACCTCGGTGACCTGGTTCATGGTAGTAGCAGCTTCAATGTACTTGAAGTGCACCTCGGGGTCCTCGCTCAGGTTGACAATGCTACCCAGGTAGTAGTAGAGACCTTCGGCAGTGCGGTACTTCTCCAGAAGGTCAATCAGACGGTTGGAACCAAGAAGGTCTGAGAACTTGGTCGCAATCTGGACGACAGCCTGAAGGTTCTGGCGAATGTTCGACTCCAACATGGTGTCCATGCAGTCGAGACTCTGCTCCACAGAAAGCCGACCAAAGTAGCTCATGAGCCACTCGGGGCTAAGCTTGTCAGTGCGGACAATGTTGCGCTTGATCACGGAGGGTTCGTCCGAGTTCTCAAGGGCACGCTGGATGAGGCCAGCGTTCTCGCAAAGTTGGGCGATACGAGGACGATCGAAGTGTGTGAAAATCTCGTTACCAAGGATGGCATCCGCAACTTGGGGCGCGTTGACGAGGTTCATCTCCAAAAGGCGAGTTTGCAGGTGGCCGTGCTCGGGCTTGTTGTCCTTCAGGGCATCCAGAAGGAACGAGGTAGCTTGCTGGATCATGTTCTGAGAGAGGAACACATCCACGACCCGGTCAAGATCAACCAAAGCGCCGCTCTCTTCATTAGCGAGCTGGGTAGCAAACTCGGCACCCTTCTCGGGGTTGACACGGACGATGTGCTGGAGAAGCTGTGTATAGTCTGGCTGGTAACCGACCTGCTTGGAGTAAGCAAGGATCTTGTCGAACTGTCCAGTCTCGGCAAATCCAGCGACGACCTTGTGAGGAACATTGGCCTGGAGGTAGACGCTCAAAGCAAGAGTCATGTCGTAAGGGCGAATGATATCACCAAGTTCTTCCGAGCCCTCCAGCTTCTTTTCCTGCATCCACTTCTCAAGTAAGTGCTTGCGGTTCTGCTGCAGTACGGGGCGGACAAGCTCCACACTTTCGTACTTGTTGAGCGAACCCTTGTCCAGGAGCATACCAAAGTACTGCAGGATAACCGACATCTGACCAGTCTGAGGAGCGTTCTTGAAACGGTTGATGGTCTCAGGAGTACGGAGGAACCCACGAGGGGAGTTGGCGGCAACCTTGGCAGCCTCGGGGAAGTTTCCCTGGGTCATGAGGTTGTCAAACTGCTGCTGGTACAGGTGGTCCGCGCCAGGAAGGCCGGCCTTCGAGGCAAGTTTCACAGCAAGGCCAGACATAGCAGGGTTCTCCATCAGATACTGAATGATGTTGGTCTCGTCGACACTGACCGACAGGACCTGACCCTTGCGGTTTACCCCGACCAGACCGGCACCCTCAGAATCCTGCGCTGTGGTGAAGATTGTCTCGCTAGAGATACGGTTCATGAAAATGCAAGTGCCGGTTTCGAGATCGTAAAGGTGAATGAAGCCGTACTTTGTAACGAGGTAAACCACATCGTACTTGCTAGACACCTGCATGGCAACGGGGAAATCGTTAACCGCCTCCTGAGGGAAGTAGACCTCAACGGCCTTCTTCTGGAACCGGGGGTTGGGTTCTTGGTGGTCGATCTCGGCGATCTGCAGCTTAGCGCCAGTCTGAGTGCGAACGGCAAAGGTGAAGAGACTGTGTGGTAAGGGAGAGCCCTCGACGTTGATGTTGGCGAAAGAGGCGGCATGACCTTCGATAAACTGAGAAATTCCACGCTCCTTCGAGTAGAGCTGCATTGATCCAACGACGCGGCCCTGCTGCTGGCTAATACCAACCACGACCATCCACTTCTCCTCGGCATTGACACGGTAGTTGATAATTTGGCAACCCTAGAAACATCCACTATTAGCTTTCCGAGATCCCTTATATCCACTGAGACCACATACGCTGAGGTTAGGAAGTCGGTCAAACATCTTCACGGGGTTCTGTTGTGTGGAGTCATAGACGTCCCAGTGGTAAACGGCGGTGTCGGTGACCAGACCCAAGGACGTCTCGCTGAACCATTTCCAGTAGACAATATCCTCGTTCATGACTGCCGACTTGAGCTTTTGCTTTGCACCAAGGTCGAAGATCTGGATTGTTCGGCCCTGGGCCTTCAGGGCGATGATGTTCTTGTTCCAGTGCATGATCGCACTGTCGGCGTTGATAGGGCGGCGAAGGACTTCATTGTTGTTCTTTAGGTTGATGATGATGACTTGGGGCTTGTCGTCTGAGTCAAGCTTCTGGCGCACGCACACGTAGTGATCGGATTCTAGTGTCTATGAGGAGCAATCAGGTTAGCCAGGTCGGTCCAGCATTGTTTTGGGTAAACAGTGGGCAACTTACGCATGACGTGAAGCCAATGGATTCCGGCTGTGATGAACAAAGTCAGTAAGCTTTTCAGGGCCTCCGGGGACGTTGTAATGCGCGGCCGAGGCATCCGTCGAGCAACGGGAGCTCGTCGCGTTGCATCACCGGGATCGTCGTGTACATACCGCGATGCCGACTGCGGTCAACTGTGAAAGAAAGGTTCGGTTAGTTTGATTTTTTCAAGTGCGATGCGGTCTAGATGAGGGGTAATCACGTACATTGACCAGTTCTGTGAACTTGATAGGGAGAGGCGCCATATTTACGTTGGCCGCTGCACGACCAGTACCCGACTAAACGCCACGCGAAGAGAGCAGAGGAATTGAAAGATGATGAAGAAAAGTGACGGGAAGTGAAAGCGTAGAGAAGGAAAAGGAAAGGAAGAAGGAGATGTAAGGAAGAGAGGGAGGGGGGTTTGATTGCGATGGCAGCGGAAGTGACCTCAGGAGGCCGCCGTCGTTGCTGAGGTGTCGCTTATGGGCTGTCACGTGATGCAGGGGCTTGGTGATCGTTTTGTTCCAGTGGAGAGAAATGAGAGAAATGAGAGAGAAGAGCGAAGAGTGAGAAGAGGGCAAGAAGCATTCCAAGCTTGTAATGCGTGTCAAATGTGAGAAATATGCTGGTCATACTGAGCAGTTAGGCTGTGTTCGGGCGATGTATAGCTGACCGCTCTCACCCGCTAAAGCCCACGAGGTGTTTACACGTAGGTGGCTATCTCAGCATCCACTTCATTTCATATTTTGATGTTCTTTGGTTTGACCATCAGCTTTGTTTATTTGTAACATGCTACGCTCTGTAGTAGTGATCGAAATGAAGCTATTCAACTTTTGATTATAGCCGGAGATGAATCGGAATATCACCAAACAACAGATTCCTGGAACTAAACAAGCTCACTTGCATTGGGATGTGCACCTTGTATAGAGTAGATATATATATATATATGCAACCTATAGCTGCATGGCCTGAGAAGACCCCTTAACCCGATCCACAGTGGTGGGCCAATGGCCTGTCATCCAGCCTCAACTCCGAGGCCCAGAACGTCATCGGGTGAGCACTATACATGTACTGTACTCACCTTCAGTCACCACACGTCACCACCACCTTACGATCGAATGGGTACTACACGCCACTGAAGTTGCCATGGACTGTTATCAACCCCCACTTGCCCAACAAAAATCGTCCAATCTAGTCGACTGCCAACAGCCCGCTAGAGCACCGAAGGAAGTGTTCCCCGAGTTCCAAGCCTCAAATCCCACCTTCAACCCGAACCGGAGCCACTGAAAGTGCATATCGGCCCTTCTTTGACTCAAAGTTTTCGGCGTAACGGAGCAATGACCACGCGCACAGCGCCATCCGCCTTGTTGGAGCTTGTCTTTGTCGGATCAGCCAAGCACAGAAGGATCCCTAGGCAAGACCATCCCCACGCCAAGCCAGCCTTAAAGCGTGTATTGCGGCATGTTTATCGTATGGCAGTCTCGCATTGGAGGGCACGGATATCGCAGGTGCTTGGCATATTCTTGGCTGGTCAGCGGAGTGGCAATGCCCCGCGTGGTCCTTCGGAACAATCTGGGGTGTGCCTGGGGTGCAGCGGCATTTATTGACCTGCACGAAGATAATGCGGGATAGAAATGCGGGGGTGAATCATGATGGTCTGGTATAAAACGGGGAGATTAGACGTAGGATTTGGACGGAATATGCCACAGAGATCCCGGAAGAATTACAGGTTTACTATTGAATTCTCTGGAATACTTCTACTGAGACCCTCTTGCCAATCAGGCTCTTTTTCATCTTTCTATTGCCACAATGGTATCTTCCAATGAATTGGCAGACCCCATTCCGAGCGGCATATTCGCAACTGCGCGCCAGTCCTTCAAAGATCTCTTTATCTGGAAGCAGCGTGTCGAGGTAACAAATGAATACGGCGAGTCCCACACGGAATGGCAATCTCCAGAGCCAATCCAGAACCCCATCAGTTTGATGATGCAATTGTCGGCACGAGACTGGTTGTTCTTTCTTGTGGGACTTTCTGCTTGGACGGCCGATGCATTCGATTTCCATGCCCTCTCCATCCAGACCGTCAAGCTGTCTGACTATTATGGCAAATCTAAGACAGATATAACAACTGCCATTACCTTGACCCTCCTTCTGAGAAGTGTGGGTGCTGCCTTCTTTGGATTGGCCGGTGATAGGTATGGTCGTAAGTGGCCCATGGTGGTCAACATGGTCGTTTTGGGGCTCTTGCAGATTGCTACTATCTACAGCTATACATTCCAACAGTTCTTAGCTGTTAGAAGTCTTTTTGGCCTTTTTATGGGTGGTGTTTATGGAAATGCCATTGCTATGGCGTTGGAGCATTGCCCGTAGGTACTCTCGATTAGGGCTTGGGGATCACAACTGACGTTTCTGCAAATTAGTGTCAACGCAAGAGGACTCATGTCTGGTATCCTCCAACAGGGCTATTCATTGGGCTATGTGTTCGCAGCTTGTGCCAACCTTGGTGTCGGTGGTTCAACTGAAAGCTGGAAGGTCGTATTCTGGATTGCAGGTAAGTCACCACCTTCATCCAAGTGTTGAACACCATTAACTCTGTTCTAGCCGGTCTCTCAATTGGAATTGGTCTCCTCCGCATTTGCTTCCCCGAGTCAAAGCAATTCCTCGAAGCCAAAAAGGCCGGCAAGCGAACAATGTCCGCGGGTGAATTCTGGAAGGAAACAAGATCCATGTTGGCCAAAGAGTGGCGCATGTGCATCTACTGTATCATTCTCATGACCTGGGTATGTATCTTCTGCCACTTTATCCTGATGAACAATGTCTAATCAGTTCCTGTATAGTTCAACTTCTATTCTCACACATCCCAAGACTCCTACACAACATTCATGCGCACCTCCAAAGAACTCGACAACTCAGCCGCCTCTCGAGCCTCCATCCTAATGAAAACAGGTGCCTGCGTGGGCGGAACCATAATTGGCTACCTATCCCAGTTCTTCGGTCGCCGGCGCGCAATCATCGCCGCAGCACTCGTATCCGGCGTCCTCATCCCAGCATGGATCCTACCCCAAGGCGAAAGAAGCCTAAGCGTGACAGGTTTCTTCATTCAATTCTTCGTCCAGGGAGCCTGGGGTGTAATCCCAATCCATCTGAACGAGCTTTCCCCTCCCGCCTTCCGATCCTCATTTCCCGGCTTGACATACCAAATTGGAAACATGATTTCCTCGCCATCGGCGCAGATTGTGAACGCCATCTCTGAGTCTACTTGGGTTACTAGTCCGTCCGGTCACCGGGTTCCGGCTTACGGGCCTGTTATGGGTGTTGCTACTGCTATTATTGCCCTTGGCATTGCGCTGACTGCTTCTGTTGGGCCTGAGAAACGTGGTCGTCGCTTTGAAACTGTTACGGCTGCTGTTGATGATACTGCGAATGCTAAGGCTACAGATTTGGAGGCTGGTGATCAGGAGGATCATAAATCCCGAGAGGAAATGATTGAGACGGCTGATCAGAAGAAATGAATTGCTTAGGGGGTGTGTCGGTGATTGTGGTTATTTAAATACGGATATTCCCAGTGTTGGTCGTTTCACTCCTTACGTTATTGATATAGATGTCTCTACCTTATACCAAATATACTGAGCTTCAATTGTTGGTTTTTCGTCGTACTGTCTTGCTCAAGTATATTGATATCCACGCCCAACCGACCAAGTAGTAAATAGGACAACAGAAGCTCCGTGCCAAGTCTCGGGATACTAGATATCCGTCTCACTAGACATTTCTTCCCACGCCTCCAATTGCAAAGTATCCTCACACTTCTTCCGAATAGCAGCAACAGGATCCGACCCAAGCGGCAACTGTCACGGCCACTTCTTTCCGGCAATGTCTTTCTCCCCTTTCATGACATCAATAACACACTCAACACCCTTCTGAGGATCGCCAGCCTAGTCCCCGTTCAAAGTATCGAACTAGCTATTCAATGATTCGGTCAAAGCTTTGTAATATTCAAATTTGTTAGCGGCTGATTTGCTATTCTGCTGGCTCAAAAGATCAGTTCGGAATGTCCCGGGCTCGAAGAGGAGAGACTTGATGCCGACGGCGGCGATCTCTTTGGATGACTCGACGGCATCTGATTGTTCCATTAACGACTTTTAGGTGTGCACGAGAAGAGCGGTTTTTGGAACATACAATGTATAGCAGCCTCCGAAGCACAGTATGCTCCAACAGTAGGTACACCATCCCACGCGACCATAGACCCAATGAAGGCAATGGTTCCAGATTTGTTACTGCGCAAATGAGGGAGGAAGGATCTAGTCGTATTTGAAGCTCCAAAGTCATGGGTATTGAACTGTTTGAACCAGTCATCGTGACTAACAGAGCCGGGGTGTTAGTTTTCTTGTGTATCGCAGGAAAAGGAAGCACATACCTACCTGGTTTCTTCAATGGTCCCAAATTGCGTGTATCCGGCGTTGCTCATCATTACCTCAATCTGCCCGTACACAGAAATAGCCTTGTTGGCAATATCATTCAGCCCCCCTTGCATAAAAGTGGCATCTATCTGCATGGTACTCGCTCCGCTGTCTCGTAGATAAGCGATTCTGTTTACTTTGCGGGGCTGTCGCGATCACCTTGTCGCCCCGATCTAAGGCTGCTTTGACGAAATCGCTTCCGAGGCTGGAGGAGCTTCCAGTGATAATCCAGATTTGGGGTGACATGGTTTCATGGTGTTTGGGGTAGATTTGTATAAGTAACTTGTCAAGCTTCGGGGTATGTTGAAGGTTTGGTGTATACAAACGGGGTCGAGTGCGGTATATATATTCCACAGTTGGAACTTTATTGCGAATGATTTCGGTCAATCCGGTCATTTTCGATTATGCAGTTCCAATTACACATCGCTTTTAATGCAAATAAATGAATATCATACATTGGTAGTTGATCTCGGGGGCGATGATACTGCAAGGCTGGCAAGGCGGAAGATTTTCGGATCTAGAGATGGACCTCGGACAAGCGCACGATTAATACTGCAGGCTTTCTAAATGATAACAAGCTTAATAAAACAATTACCGATCGTTGCCAGTGGTACAGTAAATGTTAAGCCTTGTGCAATTGATTTTCAACGTTTCAATTGACTGATAGCCTGCATAGCCCCTAAAACTATGGCCATACTCAGATGGAATTCATATTTAACATCAAATTGAATTTGTCTAGGGCTCTAATTTGTTCATTCCTTGGCCGCTCACTTTTTGGCGCATGCATTATGGGATTTGCGTTGCTCAAATTCATTTAAGCTCTTACCGGCCTTAATGAAGCAAATCTAGAACGGTCCCACTCCGTCTTCAATCGACCTGTCTAGCCAAACTATGGATCAGACCACATCAGCATTAGTCTCTATGGACACGTTTCCTCCATTGGGGTAAAAAGCCCGGCGGGTACAGGTCGTGTCCTAACCATGGGGGTTTATCCCATCCTTGAACTTGACAGATCAGGCCGCAAGGTAGTTGAAAAACCACCACCACTCTACGGATTACGAAGGTTTACATCTACGCGGACATACAGAGCCTAAGCGGATAGGGACAGAAAGATAGGCCAGGTACTCAATCAACAACGAGGAACCTCGAGGGAAGAGACCAACTCTTTGGTAAAGCCGACTAGGCAATGCCAACCGAGTCATGGTCAGGCACTAGATTGAAATCCAGTGCCTGCCAACCTTTTCAACAATGGTTATGCGGTAAACATCACCTCTTGTGAAGCCTCATTGTGAAAAGGGAAAAGCAGCAGTAAAATGTGAATAATTCATTCATGCCCCTAACACGCCTATCCTAGTTGCCGTGATAGGAAATCAAGACCATGCCTGTGCAGAGAACAAGAAGCCTGTCGAGCCTCGCCGAGTTTGTTCCGAGGCGATTTTTTGTTTTCTCAATGGCGAGTGAGCCTTTTCGTTTGTGGTTGAGTGCTTTATACAACGCATATCAACCGTTTCCGCCCATCATCGTCGTTAAATCCTTTACCGGACAATGCCGTCGAAGCGGTTCTTGAACTGTTTTTGAAAGTGGTGAGCAAAGAGATGGGTACCAAAACATTGCGGGAGGACTAACCCATTTGATGGTCTCGTTCTCGTTGATGCGGTGGTTGACACCGATCTTAGCCTGGCAGCGACGACGCTTGGCAACACGGGCACCGGGGCGGCCCCTATAAAATTGTCAGTTAATATGTTCTTGAATAAAGAGCACCCTTGAGGGCTGTCATTCAGGGGAAACTCACATGCAGACGAAGAAGTCCATTCCGTAGATACCAATGCCGGGGTCGTACTTGATACCGAGATCGATGTGCTCGGAGATACCGAATCCGAAGTTACCGGTCTCAGAGAAGTTGCGCTTGCGGAGCTCGTACTCCTTGACCTTGAGGCCACGCTCGAGGATCTCCTCGGCCTTGGCGCCACGGACGGTAACGTGAACGGAGATCTTTTCGTTACGACGGATACCGAAGGTACGGACGGTGTAACGGGCCTTGGAGTAGACGGGGGTCTGACCGGACAGCTGCTCAAGCACCTTGGCGGCACGGGTGAGACGATCACCAGACTCTCCGACGGAGATGTTGAGAACGAGCTTCGACAAGCGAAGCTCCTTCATGGGGTTGGATGCCTTGGCCTCGGACGACTGCATATCGTTAGAATGAATTTTATTTCGATTTTTGGCGGAGTTGGCGGATTTTGAGAAGGATAAGGATTTCTTGGTGATTTGTAGGATGTGACTGTGTGTGATTGTGTGCAAAATGGACTTACCATGATGGCGGTTGATGGGCGTGAAGTAGTTGTCGACTAAAGGAATGGATCGATCACGAGAAAAGTGAAAGTGGTTTGTGTGGGTTCGATTCTGGCACGTGATTAGAGAGCCCTGAGTCCGCCTAATCGGGACATGTGGGGCTCTAATCCTTTCGGCCTCAGGCAGAAACTGACTCAATGCTGACTAACTCGATATCAAGAACTGCCACCTGACAGAGCTTAAGCTTCACAACGAAGGAACTCGCGCCGTTGCTCAATTCCCCACAGTAGAGAGTCTCGCTCTATCTACTGTTTTCTACTTTTTGGTCTTCCAAGTCGCACACGTGCGCACTACCTAGTCACCATGGCCGCCAACAAGATGGTAAGTTTCACGTCCCTATCTGCGTCTCAACCCGTGTCGATGGCTGTCGCTAACGTCTTCCTTCTAGCAAAACCTCGTGAGTTCACTTAGGCGATAATGTCTTCAACTTCAGGACGTCTAACCTTCTATCTAGATCAACTACCGGATGAGGGTGACCCTCAATGACGGTCGCCAGATGACCGGTCAAATGCTTGCATTTGATAAGGTACATGACCTTGCCCCAGGATTCACATATGTCATCTAATTTCACCTCTCCATAGCACATGAACCTTGTTCTCGCAGATACAGAAGAGTTCCGTCGTACCAAGAAGAAGTCGAAGCCCGCTGCCGCCCCCGGAAGCGCCCCGCAGATCGAAGCGGAAGAGAAGCGAACTCTTGGTCTGACTATCGTGCGCGGTACTCAAGTCGTCTCATGCTCCGTTGATGGCCCTCCCCCGCCGACCCGTCTGCCCGCCTCGGCACCGCTGGACCGGGCGCCGCTGCTACACTCGCCGCAGGTCCTGGTATCAGCAAGCCAGCTGGCCGCGGTCTGCCCGTTGGACTCGGTGGCCCTGCAGCCGGTGTTGGTGGTCCTCCTCCTCCCGGTGGCTTTGGGTTCCCTCCTGCTGGTTTCCCCGGTGCCCCGCCTCCAGGCTTTGCTCCTGGACGTGGAGGTCCTCCTGGTGGTCCACGTAAGTTTTCCCAGTTCCCAGATTGATATAAAGCCATACTGACTTGTTAATTCCTAGCCGGCTTTGTGCCTCCCCCTGGATTTGCTCCCCAAGGCGGTCCCCGTAAGTTTCTGCCCAAGCAGCCCTCTATCCCATGTGCAGTGCTAACATTGGACTTATAGCTGCCGGTTTCCAACCTCCCCCTGGCTTCCAGCCTCCGGGACAGGGACGCGGCTACCCTCCTCCTGGATTTGGTGGCAGGTAATCGGACCTGTGTACAGAGAAATATTCTACGTTTCATATCATCGGCGATCTGATTTCAACTGGCAAAAAGCAAGCACCACTCAGCGCTGAAAAGAAACCACTGTCGACGCTTCCAGTGGAAGACAATGATACGCGTACCGGCTAGATCAACCCACATTTTATTGGGCAAGGCGTTGTGGCGCAGGGATGGAGGTCGTGTCGAGGGCCGGGGACAAAAAGACCAAAATCCTCTTGAAATTTGCATAGGTCAAAAAATAATGCTAGCTTACTTTAACACGGCTTCTCTTTTCCAAAAATTTTTACTTTAATGTTCGTATGGTTTCAATTCTTTATAAAGTAAAACTGCAGCTGTATATATTTCCGGTGATGAGCCTGGTAATGTTGCGTGCGCACATGAAAAATACAGTCCCAAATACCATTGACATACCAGTACCAGCCATATTGATCAAGGAAAATAGATACCACTTCATTCAATTGCCTTTTAAAGGTAAAAGTCGATGCATCTATCAATCCCAACTGATGTCGTAGAAGCTCACGTGATGCGGCCGACGCCGGGTGACTTGAGTAATTCCGCATCCTCCAGAAACCGACCTCACCTCCCCGACCGCAATCCCGTGAGAACCTTACCAGCAACTTCACCATGGCTGCTGCTATCAAGGCAATCAACGCCAAGATCCGCTCCAACGCGGTGCTGGACTATGTCTGCTCAACCCGTACGTATCGATGCCAAGTTCCCCGAAGCTCTTCCCGCACCGAGATCGGCCAACGAGACCGCACGAGATCATAAGCATTGGAAGCGACGTCGAGGGTCGAAGAAACGATACTTCTTCGGACTGGCGCGCTTTAGACCGAACCGCTCGCCGAGACTATGCACAGATTGCTGACCGTCAATGGCGCTTCTTAGACTTCTGGGGCCCCGTCTCCAACTTTGGTATCCCCATTGCCGCTGTGATGGACACGCAGAAGGATGCTGAGATGTATGTTTTGATCCCATGATACCGGAGAGCTTTATGTCTAGTTTATTGCGTTATATGGCTGTTCCAGGGCGGTTGTACTGATCGCTTCGCTCACAGTATCTCCGGTCCTATGACCGGTGCTCTTGTCATCTACGCCGCTACCTTCATGCGTTACTCACTCGCTGTCACACCCCCCAACTACCTCCTCTTCGCTTGCCACCTGACCAACTTCGGCGCTCAGTCTACCCAGGCATACCGTTATCTCAACTACTGGAAGTACGTTACCTCCCGAGATAAGGCTGTTCGACTTCGTTTGGTCTATGATTCCCGGAAACACAACTATTAACATAGTCTTCTCTTCACAGATTCGGCGGTCGGGAAAAGCAGCTCGCTGACAAGGCGGCCGCTAAGGGTGCCGCCGCCCCCGAGGCAGGTGCTTAAGTAGTCCCGATAACATCATATTGGGTGTACTTTTAGTTCTGGTTAGGGCTTTATAGGCATCATTTCTCGTTCATGTCCGCATGTGGTCCGATGGTCTTGTCTGAGCCTGGAAATATGGGGTTCAGGCAATGCTAATAGAAGAGGCATATAAAGAGGACATACGGGTTTGAGGAAGATTCTTATCTATCGACGCTATATGCTTCGCGGCTGTGGTGTTTCGATAGCCATTGTACATAGGCTCTTTGTTGCGCTTGAATCACATTTTGTCTTGGAATGTCTTGACCTAGTTCCCCATCTAAAGCGTAAGTCGTAGGCCATAGTCCTTACACTCCTTCACTTATATATAAATAACTACAATTCGAGGCATTCGAAAACGGGCAAAAAGCGGTGAATAAGGAGAGGCCAAAGTAGGACGAAAACAATGCATAAAACGGCATACTCGCTTCGAGGCTTTTGTGTAGAGACTATCCAATACTTCATCAGTGGCACTGTATACGTGTACACTTATACCCCCTGTTGTATCTGGTGGGTCTAGTTCATTATGCCCACGTTTTGGAGAAAGAGAGACCAAATACATAATCGGTAGATGCTAATCCAAAAACCTGGATGCTATGTGTACAGAAGGATCACTCAACCCAAAATCGTCTAATATAGTGATAGTTTTGCCCAAGACACTGAACACACAGATCCGTTCAAGTGTTGAAGCAGCAGGAAGAACACATAATATGCCACGATCTAGAGTTAGAAAGAAACCAAAAGAAATGTAACAAGACCGAACAAGGGCCAATTCGCCACGCTCTACAACAATCAAAGAAATAATCAAGATCTTAATGAGAGTCACAGTATCCTGGGCTCTGTGGGACCTCAGGGCCGAGCCAGTTCCCGATAGTCAAGGAGGTCGTGTAGACGCAGCAGATAGCACCGAAGGCCGCGAGAGTGACGTCGGCAATGGCCTGACGTTTGGAGCGAGCACAGGCGCGCAGGTGCAAAAGGGGCTAAGATACGGTTAGTATATCATTGAGCGCTGCGCATATAGAAGAACGTACCGGGTAAACATAGATCAATGGAACACAAGCGAAGCTTCCGACCAGTGAAACAAACTTGTCAAGATCATCGGCACCGCCCCAGGCGACAATAGCACAGATCATAACCAGGAAGAAACGGAAGCCGTTCTTCTTCCATTTGATGTATGGGTTGTACTTGCCACTGCGGGTGAACAGCTCGTTTTCCATGATACGGATAGCGGGGAAGAGCTGCAGTGGAGTGCTCAGTAGAATGGCAAGAGAGTAGAGGAACTGGACCACGTTGACGAATTTGTCATCCTGAGGAAGGTTGAGAAGGATAACAGTCTTGGTGGTGGATCCATATGCTGCGTAACTCAGGGCACCAGCAGACAGGAAGATGAACGTGATGACAACCATGACACCAGCCAGAACACCAGGGAAGCGGTGGGGTTGCTTCATCGACTCTTGGATGGGGATGATCAGACCAATGCCTTCGTATGTGAAGATGGCGGTACCGATGAACATGGACCAGGTAGTCGGGTTGAAGGAAATGACATCAGAAATGCCGCCTTGGTTGACCAACGTGGTAACATCGTAGTAGTAGATATATAGCAGTCCCAAAAGAATAAAGACATCAGCGATGAGCGCGGTGAATCCGAGCTTGCTGATGTCCCGAATCAAAGACAGAGGAAGGAAGATGATAAGCTGCAAAAGCACCATGTACTTGATGTCGATGAAGGTTACGCACTTGCTCACAGCCAGTACAAATGCCTGCAAGTTCTGCGAGACAAAGACAATGTACGCTGACACAAAGCCCAACTGACTGAGGACAATTGATCCGAGAATGATGCGCCGCATGTGCTTGCCGTATAGAATGCCACCAATGTCACCGAAAGAACCATCGATCTTCATGCGAGTGTTGACGAGGAGAATGAAGGCATAGTAGCTCAAAATCGACACACCCAGCAGAACCATGCTACTGAAGAGCATGCCACCATTCAAGAAGGCTCGGGGGAGGAACAAGATACCGGTACCCACGAAAGACTTGAGCAGCAACATCACAGCACCTGTTGTCGTAGTATTGCCGGGCGGCGAACGCTGCTTGTGCTTTCTCTTCTTCCGGCCCGGTGTATCTGGCTGCAATAGCGCTGCATCTTCTCCAGACTCTCTACCCTCCTCTGGCTCTTCCCAAGCATCGGACGAAAAGTACTCATCAGGCCCAAGGACCTCGTCATCTTCCTCCAGCTCCTCTCCAGCAAAGTGACCATACAGAGTCAAGAATTCCAAGAAGCTCGTGGTAGGCAGCTGGGGCGGGCCATTAGCATGGGGTGCCCCCGAAGTAGATCCTTGGGCACTTCCGCGGTGTGGACTTCCAGCTGCTCTCCGGAGATAATCTCTGCGGAACCCTCCAGGAATCCGAATTGTGTCGATATCCTCAGTCTCATGTTCTGGTCTTGGTCGGCTGACGCTGAAACTCTTGCTGCGCATGAATCGACCTGCGGCTTCGGCCTCAGCATCCTCCGCCCATCGGTAGACCTGTCGTGTGATATCACCACCCTGTAGCTGTAAACTCGAGAACTGCTCGTCTCCCATGCTGGTCGCAATATCCGACTGCCCATCTCCCTGGTCCGTCACCAGATGTCTTTTGATAACTTCAGGGTCTTCATACGGAGCCATCCCAGGGCCAGGGGACTGGCGTTCATTCTTCGTATCGAAAGATCCATACTGCGAGGCGATCGGCCGGGGATCTAGATGCAACGCAGGAGACGCAGTGTTCCGCACCGGAGTCCCAAACCTCGGGGGCGACCGACCTAGGCTCTCTTGAAGTTGTGACGCAATCATGGATTGACCGGGACCAGGAAGTGAAGCTGCATGAGCGAATGATTTCGAGAAGTCCTGCTCGGTGTTGGTTGTGATAGGTCGACTGGCTGGGATTCCCTGTCGGGAGGACAAGGAAGTCCCCAATGACGGGGAGGGCACCGGGGATGCAAGTCGTGCAATGGAAGCCTGTCTAGTACCGAGCTCAGCCGCGGGGGACCTCGAGCGTACCGAGGAGGCTATTGGCACAGACTGAGCTGGAGTTAGGGACGAGCCCTCTCCGTTGTCTGCCATTTTGAATGTGGTCTCAGGGTGAGCACCAGAGAGTCTTCAAAGTCAAAGAGTGGGCATGAACGATCGTGGGCCGACAGTGTACCAAATAGGAGGTGAAACAGCCGAGATGTAACTGAAGAGTGCTAAGCGGCGAGCCACGGCGAGGTTGAACGGCGTTTGCACTGTTTGCCTCAACGTCATGCTAGGTGACGCAGGTGGTTGACTTCCGTGTTTAGTTCCTCTACTTCTTTCCTTGTCTCTTTTTGTACATCTTGGTATCGCCCCTATGTTCATATAGCCTTGCATTTGCTATGACGCCTGAACGAGGCGGATATTCCTCCGACTCCTTGTCTCGACGAAGACCCAACTTCTCGACTCGAACCGCCGAAGAAGATGTCTCACGTCTCGCCCCAGGCGATTCAACCCAGGCTCTCTCAGATGAACGCACTCGACTATTACTATGGCCACCGACCAGATGGGCCCGCCCATATGAGCCAGTGAACTCGTCAGAACCCGCGGAGGACCAACGCCATTCATCACCCACCGACTATTTCAGAGGGATTTCTCAATGGTGGCATAATAGGGGAGAACATGATCATAATTCAAATAATGGAGAGAATGCTTCACCACATGTGTTGTCTGCAGGCCCTCTTCGCGATTCCAGCCTTGATAAGAAGGACAAGGGACATCGGTCTCGAGCGGTGGATGAACCCAAGAAGCTTGGGACCTTCTCTGGTGTATTTGTTCCGACGACTCTGAATGTGCTGAGCATTCTTATGTTCCTTCGTTTCGGGTTCATTCTAGGACAAGCTGGTGTACTGGGTATCTTAGGTGAGTAGACTTCCGTAGAGGGTCTGGCCTCTGCTAATCCATCGAAGGCCTGCTACTTGTCTCTTACACAATCAACCTTGTGACAACAATGTCTCTGTCTGCAATTGCGACAAATGGAACAGTCCGAGGAGGTGGTGCATACTACTTGATCTCTCGATCCCTGGGACCTGAGTTCGGTGGCTCAATCGGCATTGTATTCTATCTGGGCTACGTCTTCAACACTGGAATGAACGCCGTTGGCCTAGTGGACTGTTTTACCCAGAACTTTGGCACAGAGTCCGGTGATTGGGCCAACTTCCTCGAGGAAGGATTCTGGTGGCAGTACCTCTGGGGTACTGTTATCCTGGTCTTTTGCACAGGTATCTGCTTGGCAGGAAGCTCCATTTTTGTCAGGGCAAGTAATGGGCTTCTTATCATACTACTTGTGGCCACCTTCAGCATTCCACTTTCTGCACTCTTCGTGAAGCCTTTCTCTCTTCCTCATCAGGGCGTTGAGTTCACGGGACTTCGCCTAAAGACTTTGATGGGGAACCTTAAGCCTCACCTCACCAAAGGGGCTGCGGGAAGTCAGCTGAAAGGACGTGAGAATTTCCAAGATCTCTTTGGTATTCTGTTCCCTGCCACAGGAGGTATTTTCGCGTAAGTGAGAGAGTGCACGTCGCCAAGCATAGTTTACTAATCTGTAGTAGTGGCGCAAGCATGTCTGGTGACTTGAAGAACCCAAGCAAGGCTATCCCCAAAGGTACGCTTTCCGGACTAGCATTGACCTTTGTCACCTATGGGCTTGTCATTCTTGCAATGGCAGCGTCTGTTACCCGAGAGTCATTCTATAACAACGTCAATGTAATCCAAATTGTAAGTCACAATTCGCAAAAAGGAAGATTGCATGATCTGATTGGTTCCAGGTCAATGCCTCCGATGTGGTCATCCTCCTTGGAGAATTCGCAACCAGTTTCTTCTCCGCCTTGATGGGCGTTATCGGATCTGCGAAACTCCTTCAGGCTATCGCAAGAGATAGCCTCTTACCTGGAATTGGCATATTTGGCCAGGGAACTCGCAAAAATGACGAGCCAGTCTATGCAATCATCGTGACTTTTGTGTTCGCTCAAGTCACAATGCTCTTCGACATTAACCGCATCGCGTCTTTTATTACGATGACGTATTTGATGACATTCCTCGTGATGAATCTTGCTTGCTTTTTGTTGAAAATTGGCTCTGCGCCCAATTTCCGTCCCTCATTCCATTACTTCAATTGGCAGACCGCAGCGGCTGGAACGTTGGTCAGTGGAGTCAGCATGTTTTTCGTTGATGGACTCTATGCCTCGGGGTGTGTTAGCATTTTGGTCATGCTCTTCCTGCTGATCCACTATAGCTCGCCACCAAAGCCCTGGGGCGATGTCAGCCAGAGCCTGATCTATCACCAAGTGCGCAAATATTTACTTCGTCTTCGCCAGGAGCATGTCAAGTTCTGGCGTCCTCAAATCCTGCTCTTTGTCAGCGATCTTGACAGGCAGTACAAGATGGTCTCTTTCTGCAACTCACTAAAGAAAGGAGCCCTATTTGTGCTAGCTCACGTCCTTGTGACTGATGACTTTTCAGCAGCCGTCCCTGAAGCGCGCCGCCAACAGACGGCATGGACAAAGTTTGTCGAGTATTCCAAAATCAAAGCCTTTGTGAATATCTCTGTTTCGCCTGCAGCAGAATGGGGAATGCGAAATATCGTCTTGAACTCAGGACTGGGAGGCATGCGCCCAAACATTGTCGTGATCGACCAATTCCGACAAGACCAATCTCTCGTTGAAACATTCTCAAACACTGGCAGAAGAGACTCCAAGACTAGACGTAACTCAGCTCATGGCCTTCGAACGCATGAGACTGAGAATCGACCAAGCAACCCACCCATGAGCGGCCAAAGTTATGTCACAATCCTTGAAGATCTGCTGTTCAAGCTTAGGATCAATGTTGCTGTAGCAAAAGGATTCGAGGATCTTGAGATACCTGACCCCCACGGTCGTCACACAAAGAAGTACATTGACCTGTGGCCGATCCAAATGTCAGCCGAGCTCGGGGCTGATAACGAAAGCAAACAAAATGTGCTCACCACTAATTTCGACACATACACTCTAATTCTCCAACTGGGCTGTATTTTGAATACTGTTCCCTCATGGAAAAAGACATACAAAATTCGAGTCGCAGTGTTCGTGGAATATGAAACGGACGTCGAAGATGAAAGAGGACGAGTTGAGGCTCTTCTTGACAAACTACGGATCGAAGCTGAAGTCTTGGTCTTCTGGCTTGCCTGCGGTGACCTCAAGGCTTATCGGATTATTGTGAACGGCGATACTTCTTCAGTCACAGCCGACTCTCAAGAAAAGGTCCGATCCACTTTGCAAGAGGAGGAATGGTGGCAAGGAGTCTTACGAGCTCGCGCTCAAGACCGGGGTCAGGATTCGGACACAGCAAGTGACAGCCTGCATCTGGACAAAGCGTACAGCTGGCAAGGTCCATCGAGCCAAGACAGTGGATCCAAGAATTTGCGCCAGCCAGCAACTGGCCTGAGACGATTGATCCAGTCCACTCGCCGCAGACGGTCTATATCTAGCTTCCGAGCTCTAGGAGGAGTGAACCTTGGCATGCAAACACATCGATTGTTGGATTCGTTCGTCGACTACGATAGTTCTGACAGCTCGAGCTCGAGCGAGGACAGTGACATGGAAGGTTACACCAGCGAACCCGAGGTCGATGATCGGGATACAGCTACTCCTCAGGGCGGATCGCGACTCCTTGGCCGGTCCAAGACTGATGACTATAGCCCTGGTCCAGTTTCTCCCAACACACAGACACCTAGCTCTCGCCTCGAAGAAACATCGGCCGGCCAACAGATCCCATCCATCATCGAACCGGGGGATGATGCCTCGCCCAAGAGTAAAACTCCCGTTCGACGACCTCCTATGAGCCGCTCTGCATCTAGCAATCGGTTCAGCTCGTCTCCCATCCCGGAGGCAAAGGTTAACACTGAATCCGAAGAGGACAGTGGCCCCTCCATTATGTTCGCCGCTCAAAATTCCCCTCCAAGATTCAATAAACTAGACTCTATCTACGCTCGGGGACCATCTACCACCCCACCCAACAACCGCCACAACAATGCATCTGGTTACCCCAGCATGGCCTCGGTTCCATTATCCTTTAACGATCTACCCAGCCGAGCACAGCATTTAATTCTAAATGAGTTGATGGTCCAGCATAGTGGTGACACGGCTGTTATTTTCACGACCCTGCCGTCTCCCGTGGAAGGCACCTCGCTTAGCGAAGAGGACAGTGCGTCCTACTTGAGTGACCTGGAGGTGCTGTGGCAAGACTTGCCCCCCTGCCTCCTGGTCCACAGCAACAGCATGACCGTGACGATGAACCTGTGATGAATTGACGACCCTTGCAAATTAGAAGTCGTACATAACTCGTACCCGCTAGATTTTGGTGACTTTTGTGGATGGTGTAATATAGACTGTTACCCCTTACATTGCTCTCACCAATAAGAAATACACATTATTAATTTTTATGCCATATGGGCCTGGTTCGATATTACCGTTGTGTGCAATTCTAAAAGAAACATAGAGACGATCATTCCGGCGCTACTGCACGCCACAAAATCTCTGCACTCTGAGCTTCTAGAATGAAAAAAGAGGAGCGTTCACTATATAACACAATTAGCGGACTAAGAATCATCCAACAGGAACGCGAGAAACAGTTGCAGACCTAAGCTAAGCGATCTATAGACTAATTAAACGTCTGACCAATTGCGATTGCAGCAGTTGTGATTGGATGCGTCGCGTTCCCTCGTATACTCTGTAGCATCGAGCACTCCCCCATCTTTACTCCAGATCACTCAAAGGGTCTCTCTCCAGTTGCTTGTTTTTCTACTTCACTTTTGACTATGTTGAGGGCTTTTCACATTCTATGACTATTTGCCCCTTTAATTCCTAATTGCCTCGCCGCTCCGCATCACCGCATCGCATCTCCACCTCCTTGTCCCCCCTCACATTCCAGCCTGCCATGACCGAAAGCCCTATTCGTCGCTTGAACGGCATGAAAGCCTCAGCTCTCCCCCAACGTCGCACAGTCGCCCACTTTCTCCCCGACAATCCAGTGAACGGTGTCTCTGTTCATCCCAGGGGCGAGAACGGAGTGGATGACAGCTCCGATAGTGCCTCCACAGGATCGCAAATGAATGGCATTGAGGAACCAAAACGGCCTACCATGTCTCGCAAGGCTTCATCGCCTATGGCGCCCACATTCATGGTGTCCGCGCCGGGCAAGGTCATCGTGTTTGGCGAGCACGCCGTGGTCCATGGCAAGGCTGCCATGGCAGCAGCCATTTCCCTTCGTTCCTATCTACTCGTCACCACCCTCTCCAAATCGCAGCGCACAATCACCTTGAATTTCCGCGATCTAGGTCTCAACCATACGTGGGACATTGACACCCTACCCTGGGACAAGTTCCACGACCCCTCAAAAAAAGTTCTACTACAGTCTCGTCACGGATCTCGACCCCGAACTTGTCGAATCGCTCGAGCCACACCTCCAGGGTGTCTCCAAGGGTCACCCAGACCGCAAAACCCATATCCGCTCCGCCTCCGCCTTCCTCTACCTCTTCCTCTCCCTAGGCTCCCCCCAAAGCCCAGGCGCCATCTACACCCTCCGATCCACCATCCCAATTGGAGCTGGCCTAGGCAGCAGTGCCAGTGTCTGCGTGTGTCTCAGTTCCGCGCTGCTTCTCCAGATCCGCACCCTCGCCGGCCCCCACCCAGACCAACCGCCTGAAGAAGCAGAGACCCAGATCGAGCGGATCAACCGCTGGGCTTTTGTCGGAGAGCTTTGCATTCATGGCAACCCCAGCGGGGTGGATAACACGGTGGCCGCAGGCGGCAAGGCCGTGATTTTCCGTCGCTACGATTACACGAAGCCCCCGACTGTTCTGCCGCTGCCCACATTTCCCGAGCTGCCCCTCCTCCTTGTTGATACCCGGCAAGCGCGTTCCACAAAGACGGAAGTCGACAAGGTCGGCAACTTGAAATCGGCCCATCCCATTGTGACGGAGTCTATCCTCGACGCCATTGATCAGGTGACTTGCTCGGCCCAACGCTTGATCGAGGATCCCAACTTCGAGGGTATCTCTGAGGAGACACTCGCCCACTTTGGTACCTTAATTCGCATTAATCACGGCTTCCTCGTCTCTCTTGGTGTCTCCCACCCCCGTCTCGAGCGGATTCGTGAACTCGTCGATTACGCCGACATTGGCTGGACGAAGTTGACCGGTGCAGGTGGAGGTGGATGTGCCATCACACTTCTCCGCCCCGAGGCCAAGGCCGAAGTCAGACAACAGCTCGAAGACAACTTCGCCAACGAGGGCTTCGACAAGTACGAAGTTACTCTGGGTGGCGACGGCGTGGGCGTCCTCTACCCAGCCGTCTTACGCAACGGCACAGACGAAGAGGGCGGCGAGGAGATTGATCAGCAAAAGTTCGAACAAGCTGTAGGTGTCGAGGGCATCAAACGTCTCGTCGGAGTTGGTGAGGGATGGAAGTACTGGCAGCGGGCTACTGCTCACTAAGTCGCCTTGGCCAAGACTTGCATATCCTCAGCATGTAATTGTCTGAGCCCGCATCTTCTTCCGTCCATTCAGCTCAACGTCTGCTAGCTTTGATCATTTTGGTCTTGGATCTCTTATCCTACCCTACTACTTCTTGTCCCATTCTCTGTACACATTATCGACCATATGCATTATACTCCCCCTTTTAGTCATTGATTATCACCCGATTTCTCCCTTGGAACTATGTTGTGAATGTCTCCTTGTCCATGACCTCACCTTCATCTCTATCTCCATTTTATTCCCATTCTCCTTCTCCTTCTGCTCGTGAATCTTTTCAACGCTACTCACTTCCTTTAACTTTCGGGCTTTCAGGTCTCTGTCTTTGCATGATAGGATATCCCAGTTGATAGACGCACCCGTGAAAGAGTTGTCTACCTACTGGGTGATTAGGATTCGGAGTATCAAATTAATCAATTGAACTTACTAATACCCTTTCTCTTCTTTGTAGGATAATTGGAAACTTGTATTAAGACAAGACATGTGGTAGTCCATATAAAGTAGACCACGTGATAGAGAACTATACTCCTAACGTCGCTCTTGTATTATTTCGCTTGAGAGAATCTACCCTATCGAAATGGCCGACCTCCACTTCTTGTAGACCTTTGGCCGTTTTCAAGGTGGCTTTTTAAAACCCCATTGCTAACCTTCAAGCATCGCGCCTAACAACCACACGCAGTTTTCTATAGTTCCCTAAAAGCTATCATTGTTCCTGGAGGTTAAGGTCGAAGAGCCAAGCCTCTCATGCCCCGTATGTCGCTTTACATATAATCACGCAAACGAAGAACAAAGCAGGCTATCCATAGCTCAGCAAAATCTATCTATATACATCCAACCTATCCCATCCCACCATCCAATACACATATTTAGCCCATTGTAGTCTCCCAATGATTGTCTAACATCACATCAACCCAAAAGACATCATCTCGAGCAGCATCCATACGCCTCCAAACCTCCGTAACAAGCTTCAGACAGACACGAATGGGCTTCGGCGGAAGTAGATGCATGAAATTATTCAATCGACCCAGAATGAATTGTCTCGTGCGCGAGACTTCAATTGCTTCCATTGATATTGTCGGCTGATGTATTCCGTCATCGGTGGGAAGATCATTCTCGACTTGGTCATCTGCTTGTGAGGGTATACGTGAAAGTCGCAATTCTGAACATGATGCGACTAGCAGGAAGGGCTGTAAGCAGCGCGTTCTCGATTCTAGGGGGATGGTTTTTAGGCGGGAGAGGGTAGTTATGGCAAATTCGGTTAGCCAGGTGTTATAGAGGGTTTCGCGGTCCGGTTGTTCGGTATTTGGATTTGGATTTGTGGTTGTGGTTGTATGAGTTGGTGTTGGTGTTGGTGTTGGTTGATGGGGAGGAATGGAGGATGGCGAGGGGGTGGTGTCTGGGGGATTGGGACCTTGTGCTGCTGTTCCCGGACTTTGATTTGCAAAGGCTGAGAGATTCATGCTATCCAGGTCGATGGGGAAGAATGGATCTCTGGATATTGAAGCGGTACTTCCTGGGCAATGGAATGTAGGAGATGATGATGCCTGTGGAAGACGGTTGTAAAGCAGGTCTGGGAAGACGCGGTATAGCTGCATCAGGCCGGTACATCTATAGACCTCGGCCATTGTGAGAAGGTGCCAGACCGGGGTATCGTCGTCGCCGGGACTGACGATTTCGGCTTCGGACGGGTGGGCCAGGGCTAAGAGACGTTCTTCTAGTTCTCGGGCTTTCTCAATTGCTAATTGTGCTCTGGTGATATCATCTTGAGAGGTATATCTTCTTGATCGAATGCGTTTTCGCTCTCGGCGGACGAGTTGTCCGACTTCGTGTACGGTGAACTGTGTTTCACGCGCGATGCCAGTCCAGGGGTGTGGGACTCGTTGGAGAACGAGAGATTCGCCCGTTGATGGAGTGGAGTCGGGATTATGTGGTAGGACCATTGTGTCATTATCTGCGACGAATGATAGAAGCATTTCCCAGTAGATGAGAGCTTCTTCGAAGAACCGGTAGTTATTACTGTCGTTCTTGTTGAAGCTGAAGCTTTGGTTGTGTGAAGATGAGGATATAGTGTTGAGCTGCTTGCGAAGCATGTTGAAGAATGATATACCTAGATCAGTTGGGTCATGCCAGCTAGCTGTCTGTCCGAGCATAAGGAGCGCTAGTAAGGACTTGTCGTCCATTACTGCTTCGCGACTGATAATCTCAACGGCCTCGCTGCGCATTTTCCGACCCATTGGCCCGAACTGTGGGAAATCATTGACAAGCGTTGCGGCTGCCATACTTTGCATTGTTCGACACATTGCGAGAGAAGATCCCCAGAGACGAGATACCGTTGTTCGGAAGGGGTTCATTTGACTGTCGTAACTCGAGAACAATGCTGCTACCTCTTTGAAGTAGTATTCGATAAGAGTCCATGAGGGGTTGTTCAACGGACGGGATATTGTCATTAAGTTACGAGGCGCAGACCGTTGAGACATAGGTGGATAGCTGCGGACAATGGCCGAAGGCGAGAAGTCTCGCCACACAGTTTCGACGTGCTCCTCGGACGCGGGTGTTGGCCCAATGAGTGACATAAAATGTGAAAGATCAGCCCCAACATCTCCAGACTGGCCAAAATCTTGAGCAAAATCTCTTGATTGCGAAAAGGACGGCGACGTTGCCGTCATTGGGGATAAATCCGTCAATTCGGGTAAGCCACCCCCCGGGAGATCCCAGAGATTATCACAGAGGGAATTTGACTCTTCCAAGTCGAACCCCCCTAAAGCCGAGTCATGAGGCTCGATAGTCGACTCATCTTGCGGCAAAGCAGGCGGCTGGTCCGGCGCAGTCGACTTGACCTCTGCATCGGAGGTCGATGCGGCAGGACTCTCGGTGATCCATCGCAGAGACTTAAGATATCCAGGGCATCTGACCCCTAAACGTTTGCACCGGGAACACTCTGGTTGAAGCTCATCGCATTTGACTCGTTTACTCTTGCATCTCCCACAGCCATTTCGAGATTTTTTAACTCGACGCATCACTGCCGAAGGAGTATGGATATATCAAAAATTCCAGGTGATCGGACATGGCCAAGTAGTATGCGGAGTATAGTGTGAGGAGAAGTGTGCGGGGACCTTATCTTGGGAAACTTTGCCCTATTTCGGCCTTCTGACATAATATGCATTCGTCCCTCTCTATGCGCCTTGATATGTTACATAAACCAGGGTACTAGTTACATATCATTCACAAGTATCCAATCATTAGCCTCTTCAGCCTGAAAGGGCTTGCGATGAGGTTGAAATGCAGATGATGACTCAGCACACCAGAGTCGGCACCGCGATCTCGGCATTCGGGCTTCCAAGGTTAACTGCTTGGTAATACTAACTACTTGAAACGTCATGTCACATATAATACGTAATAAGGTATGCTACCGTCTTCTGTTTATTCTTCACCATGATTTTCATTCAAAGACAGGCAATTGCAAAAAGACTCGTTCAAACTGCGAGATTCAATCCCTTGACGCCAGTGGTGATCCCTGCAACAGGTCCGATATCATCCCAAAGCTGTCGAGTGCAAGCAATTGAGAGGTCATCCTTGCACCAAGGCTTCTACGGACCTAGCTTAATACGCAAATTTCATTCATCGCCCGTCACCATGGTAAACCAGTCCGAGCTGAAGCAGACTCTCACGCCAACTCTCCTCGATGACGTTCATACCTTATGGTTCGACCACCTGGAGAGTAAAGAATCTCTCATCCTACCAAAGATGAGCGACATGGGTCGGTGGTTCACGCGCGATCCCGAATTTGACAACGCTTGCGTGTAAGTACCCAATCTTCAACAATGGCGCATATCAAGTCTAACGAGCTAAAGCACGAAATTCCGCCCAGCTCTGGAGACAATTGTTAGCTCTGGAGCATCGGCTTTGGATATAATCGCTGCGGTGAATCCATCTTCCCCAATGGATTGGATTAACATGATCATCCTGGTAGACCAGATGCCTCGCAACTGCTTTCGAGGAGACGAATCAAAACTAGTCTTTAAAAACTTTGATCGTGAGTACTTATCAACTTGCTACATACCCCGTACATCTGGAGAATACTGTGACTAACCAAGACACAGCCTTGGCCGAGAAAATTGCCCTACAGGCACTAAAAGAAGATATCCCGACTCAGTCCTCTTACTTCCGCTTTCGATTAACTTATCGGACTTGGTTCCATTTACCCCTCATGCACTCCGAATGTCCGGCGGTTCATGAGAAAGCTGTCCAGGTGCATGGGGATACAGCTAAAGATATAGATGGATTCGTGGCTAGGGACCCGTCGACACTAACCGAGGAAGAAAAGGAATGCTATGATGTTCTATCCAACCGAATAGATGCTGTCAGGGACTTTTTGAAGATGAATGATGAGTTTGAGAAAAGGCATAAGGTCATCATTGACAAGTTTGGACGGTACCCGCATCGGAACCAGGCGCTTGGAAGGGTTTCCACCCCGGAGGAGGTTGAGTACTTGGAAAATGGTGGTGAGACATTCACCTGATTGTGGGGCGGTGTTTATATTAGCGAAGCCGTACAATATGTTTGAACCCCATTGGATAAAACCAAGACCCAAGAAACAAGGCAACCTTGATTTAGTGCTTTGGATCACTCCTAAGGAATAATACAATTGCCCACATTGGCAAATTGGAAATATGCCACGCGCCTACCTGCAACAATGGAATGACCCGTATTCAAGGTTCTTATCCGTTTACATGAGTTGGTCATGTAACTATTCATAGTTATCGTCATACTGTATACGCATTACCCGGAAAGGTCAAAAGAATGAACCACTCACAAATTACGCACCAATGGCCCCGAGACGCATGATGTTGTTGAATTTGTCATTGTCGACTTCGGGAGTGCCCTTTGTGAAGTTGTCCATGTACTTCGCGATTCCTGACAAATCCATAAGAATATAAACAACCTCGTTGGGACATTGCGGACATTCTTAATGGCGTAGGGGCAAGTCTGGAAGGATTCCGCGCATGTACTGAGAGACTTCGGGTACGCCTGTAGCAAGTTGAAGGATACTCTTCACCACCTGAGACACGTATTTTTTTGGCATCTCTGTTGCCTTGGGCCTTGTTCTTGATATGCTCGAGCATGTCCCTCGTGGATTCAAGCAGTTCATTGTTGACGATCTTGTCAAATTCGGACATGGAAATGATGACACGGTACCCAGAATCTGGGTGAAGCGTTGTGATGAGGTAGCGATCGTAGTTGCTCAGATCAAGGTCCGTTTCGCCACCGTCATCGGTAACAAGGTTTCGCCATGTTCAGCACAGTCAGTATGGGTCAGTGACAGTCGATAAGGAACACCACCCGCTAAGGCTCAGCGTCGCGACATCAAGATTGATTGTAGGTTCGATCTTGATATTGGTGAGCTTGAGGGCCGTGCCCCGGATGGGCAGGCCCATGCTAGAAGCAATAATGCCTTTACCCACGCCAGAGATGACTCTTGTTTTGTCGTCAGTGTATGCTTCGGACCCACAGTGGCCCCTCTGATGCGGCTCATGCGGCTCATGTAGCTCCCACGGGGTTCAGGACTTGTTTGAACTTACCTCCCGAAACCACAACGTACTTCATTGTGAGGTTGTGAGCATCAGAGCTTAAGGAAAGGATGAGAAAGTAGATGATGCGAAGGGAGGAAGACTGCGCTCTATTCAATTGGTTATTCGATGATATTTGTGCCGGCAGTTTATTTTCATAACAATGAAAAATGCAGTGTTTTGGCTACTGTACAACATTTCACTCGCTATTTCTTCCTCACCTCTTCCTTCCAGCATCCACTATGGCATCCCCGCCCGACCAGGCTGGCCCTGCGCCAAACGATACTGCCCTTTGGCACGTCATTTCCACTGGCTATACCTCCCAGTATGACCTCTCCAATACTGTTGGCAACGCCCCAGGTTCCGGGTTCACGCATATGAGTACCAATACGGGCCAGGAAGCCACAGACGCCGGTTTGTTGTGACTTCAAGCCCAAAATAGCACTTGCCTAGCTAACCAGACACGCCTGTAGATAACAAAGAACAAGTACGGAGTTTCATCAACCTCCATGGCCCTGATCCGTGCCGCCTGCCTGACGGCATCAACGAAGGTTTCGGTATCGTCCTTCAGGTCATCGCTTCCGATGGCAATGCAGCCGCCACCATGACACCACGTCGTTCCGGCCGCTTGAGGAATAAGCATGTTGCGATTTACAAACCACTAAAGCCCGCCGCCGTCACGCATAAGCGTCCGAAGTCCTCCGGCAAGAAGAATAAGTCTGCCGCTCCTCCCCCTAGCAACACCGAGGATCAACCCCTTACCATCCGTTCGGAATTAATCCTCCAGCCTTCGTGGCTCACTGATGAGCTTTTCGACGCGTCAGTAGAGGAGCTGTGGCTAGTTTATCGTGAGCTCTGCCACGAAAAATCTGTCGTTGAGCGCCATGCCCGGGCACTTGGTAAGGACATCACCATGCTTCGCGAGGAAATCTCTCGCCGCGAAGATGCCGCTCCTGTGCCTGTCCATGGTACTAAGTGGGGCTTCTAGGCTTCTTTTACTTACCGATTCTCGTCATCCTGTTGTCTTCCTCGTATTTCTTTACCAATACCAATGCTGTGTGCTTTCTTTGACAATTCTAGCACTGCTTCGTAGCATGTGGCATTTTAATTGGCGTCAAATTGACGTGCAGCGAGGTTTTCTGTCAAAAACTCACTACACGGTATTTCTAGAGAGTGCTCTCAGCTTGGCAAGTAACGTTAACGTCAACTTAAGGGTGTAGTGCCTGATCCCTCAGGCACCACAATTGACTTCAACCCTGCCAAGCCCTCCTGAGGTTAAGATCACAAAACGTTCAGTGTCACTTTCGCTCTGCCGGCCAAATTAAATAGCTGTCTTGAGAGGTAAAAGGTGAATTCAGAGATATTATCCCCTTAGAACTGTGAGATGGAATTGAGTGCTTGGGTAAGGATCACCACCCCATATGAGAAGAAGGGTATCTGACGTCATGATTTCTCCAACTTGTGGCTCTCCACATTACGCACATCTATGAAAGAGATTACGCATACGCGTTGAGCACCATAAACCATCGCATATGGTGTAATAGCCAACATCTATTGGCCGCTCTGTGTCGCCCGCGTTAAAGGCACCAGCACGCCAAAGTTTATAACCTGTTTCACCCGCGATGATTTGCATTGAGTTACCGTTTCAGGGTCCATGATGCCTTCTGTGGAGAATGCGGATCAGGTCAGGATCAACGGCGAATCACACTCCATAGCCGACCAAAATGTTCCGTCTACAACAGGGGCAGTGCTTCCGAGATAAAGCTTGATGTCCGCAGCACAGATCTTCATCGGCTCTTTTCGCATTTTCGCATTTTCGATTTCTCATAGGTTTTGCGTATAGTTCTTACTTGCTATGAAGTCTGAATTGGTGACATACGCCAGTCTTGGCGCGGCAACATGTATCGCGTTGATTACATGTCTTGCTGGTGCACTGGCTCAGGGTAATAATAGCTCAAGTGGACCGGTTGTTCTTACTGTTGCAAGTGAGGGCGGGAATAAATCGAGTCCGCTGCTCTATGGGGTCATGTTCGAAGTCAGTAATTTAGCTTTATATGTGAAGACTTCTTTGACTGACCTTTTGTCGCTAGGAAATGGATCATTCCGGTATGGAATTTACATTGGCTGATTGCGAGCACCGCTAACTATACAAGGCGACGGAGGAATCCATGGCCAATTGCTACAGAACAACGGTTTTCAAGGAACGAGTCTCGGAATGACAGCCTATGCGCCGGTGGGAAATGTGACTATCTCCCGAGATAAATCAAAATCTGTCAGCAATTCTATTACGTCCTCGCTCAAGGTTGCAGTACCGGACGGAGTCACGGACTATGTGGGTTTCGCAAATACTGGCTATAAAGGAATTCCGGCTCTAGCGGCCACTTACAAAAGCTCGTTTTGGATGATGGGAAGATACTCAGGAACTATCAACCTACAACTTATCGGGTCGCAAAGTGGAATCGTGTACGCTGATCACAACATGACTGTCAAGAGTACAGATTCGAAGTTTACCGAGTTTAAAACGTCATTCAACGCTACCCACTCTCCAGATGGAGAGAATGAGTGGCATCTGACTTTCGATGGCTCAAAAGTGGGTGGTAGCTCACTTAACTTCGGATACATCCAGCTATTTCCACCGACATTCAATGGCAGAGAGAATGGTTTGCGCGATGACGTCGCTTCTTTCATGGATGAGGTCAACCCGGCATTCCTTCGATTTCCAGGCGGCAACAACATCGAAGGCTTACAGGTTGATTCTCGATGGAAGTGGAACAATACGATCGGACCTGTGGTCAATCGTCCAGGGAGAGAAAGTGACTGGTTCTATCCCAACACGGATGCGCTTGGGCTAGATGAATATCTTTGGTGGTGTGAAGATATGAACATGGCGCCCCTTCTAGGTATCTGGGCGGGCAAGTCATACGGGGGTATTGTCTCGGGGCCCGATCTCGAACCCTTTGTAGAAGACATAATGAACGAGATGGAATATTTGTTCGGAGACTCTTCTACTCATTACGGCAGGATGCGAATCGAAAATGGCCGAAAAGATCCATGGAAGGTTGAGTATGTGGAAATCGGCAACGAAGACGATCTCACTGGTGGCTGTGAGAGCTACCCGGATCGTTTCAACCAGATCTACAAAGCCATCCACGACAAGTACCCGGATGTTAAAATTGTTGCATCTAACGGAGACTTCTCTTGTCTTCCCTCACCACTCCCAAAGAATGTGATCATTGACCTGCATCTGTATCGAAAGCCAGATGACTTTGTGAAATTGTTCAACCAATTTGATAACCAGCCGCGGGATCAACCTGTGATGATTGGCGAATATGGAGCTCGGAACACGACAAGTGCCGAGGGAATCTACTGGCCGTATATGCAGGGAAGCTGCAGCGAGGCTGTTTATATGATGGGAATGGAGCGCAACAGTGATATCGTGAAAATGGCAGCCTACGCTCCATTGCTGGCGCACTTTGACTTCATATCTTGGTCGGTAAGAAAGCTCGGGTTATTGGACTTGTTGGGCCTCTAACTTGTGTTGTGGCTAATGACTTATCTCTATAGCCCACACTCTATGGATTTAACTCGACTCCCGACTCTATAACACCCTCCACGTCCTATTTCGTTCAGAAGATGTTCGCTTCCAATAAGGGTGATACTATCGTCCCAGTCCACACGACAGCAGACTTCGGGCCTGTTTATTGGGTAGCCTCGAAGACAGATTCAAGTTACTACTTGAAATTGGCGAACTACGCAAAGGACCCGCAGACTGTCCAGGTCAGAATCCCAGGTACCAAGACTGGAAGGCTGGAAATGCTTTCTAGTCCACAGTATCATGGCAACACGCCTTTCAATGTGCAAGCCCAGACTGTTACAACCAGCGTTTTCAATCCTTCGGGCAATTATTCGATCAATATGGACCCCTGGGCAGTTGCTGTTCTGGCAGTTTCATGAGAGACATGATGTACATATTATGATGATCAATTATTCAATTTCGTTTTAGAGAGCTTTACCTCAAGATTAAATCAAACTTCAGTCCAAAATTGCAACAGGAACATCAACAAACTTATCACGCAAATAATCTGCAAAGCCCTTTCCAAACCCATCCAGCCGGCTCGAGCTACTAACACCTCTCCCAAGAATCCCATAAATAACAAAATGTACAGCGTGCATATGCGGGAACTCAACTCTCTCTACCAAAAAAGACTCATCCCAATCATCATCTTTAGCAAGCATATCCCGCACGCGCTCTCGGCTCATGTATGACCGTAACCAAGCCCAGTGGTTCTGTTCAGTGACGAAGAGACCGAAATTGAGGTTCGCCCCCTTGTCGCCAGATCGTGCTAGAGCAATATCACCTAGTCGGATTGATCTTGTTGGGGAATTGAGGAGGGCTTTTTCTTCGCTGGACAGGGTGTGGTTGTAGCTTTGACGCGGTTGGAGGTCTTTATATTTCGACGGATGATCTGTTGGGAATGATTTAATAGAGTCTGGTCCATCGATGAAGTTTATCTCCTCGTTTAGTTCTTCTTGTTTTACTATTGCTGGATAGTAAGCTAGGAAGGGGCGAGGAATTGCTGTGCGCATGTCAAGAGACGAGTGGAAACCTGCATAGTGCCCGTTAGCTGGAGTCTCTTTAAATTTAAGTAATATTTCTCACCTGAGAAATGCTTCAGCGAGATATCCTTTAGAGCCCCTAATATAGCGAGAACAGCTTCCGCGGAAACTGCAGCGATAAAGATGCGGAGATACGTTGTGCTGCTTCGTTGTGACACTGGATTGGTAGCAGGCACACCGATTCTGTAATCGCTTGTCAAACTTGTTTCCAAATAGCAGAGCGTTATTCCCACCTCTGAAACTCGAGTGTATCAAGACGATCAAGTGCATTCTGGCTGATGAAATGTCGAATCTGTCTTTCAACCAAGTCCCACTTTGCCTCTGTGCCATATCCAGTAGCATTTAGCAAAACCTGAGCCTCAAAGCCACCGGGATAGAAGACCGCTAATTTTGTGGTTGGAGGAGGAGCGCATCCTCGAATTCCGCGAACTCGAACCCTAACAGAGGTCAGTCACCGGCATCGAATATCAATAGAGTAAAGAGAGATATACCTATCCTCCCCAATCTGCTCGACAATAACATCATCCAAAATAGCACCAACGTCACTATTCAAATAAACATTTCCCTGAAGCTCGTACAGAAATTGACACCGAACAGTATCAACATCAATCATTCCACCGGTACCAGGATGCTTCGCAATAACGCAAGATCCATCAGCATCAATCTCCGCAATGGGGAACCCAGGTTGAACAAAGGTATCGACGGGGTACCGGTCAAAGCCAGAGAAATTACCACCAGTAACATAGGCAGAGCATTCAATCAAATGACCGGAAACCAAAGCTCCAGCAAGATAATCATAGTCGATCTCTGACCATGAATGCCAGTACCAAGCAGCAGCTATGACTGGACTGGCATCTGCAACACGGCCACATATTATAATGTCAGCTCCTCGACGGAGTCCGTCTACGATACCTCGGGCTCCGAGGTATGCGTGCGCTGAGATCATTGGGATGGGTTTGTCGGTGTTTGTAAAGGCGTATGTAAGAGCTGGTTTGACGGACTCATTTTCGGCATCGAGATGCTTTAGCTCTTCTGCTGTTTGGGGCATGTTGGGGCCGAATTTGTGATAGAGGTCGTCCCCTGATAGATATGCGACGCGCAAAGGATAACCTTTTTGGCGGCACTAATTTCGCAAGTCAGCATCTAGTTACCATTGCAGAATGAAAAGAAAATCACAAACAAGTTCATCTACTTTAAAGGCTAGGCCCTTGGGATTGAGAGCCCCACCATTGATCACAACTTTTATACCCTTGTCGGCGATCACGTCGATGGTTTGCTTGATACCTTCCCAGGCTGTTTCCTCGTAGCCTGCATGCTCCCCACGTCGGAAGGCCTGCACATTATTTGCCATATTGACCTCTACATATAGTGAGTTTACTTCTCCATCGCCCATCGGAAGAACATACCGGCGAGATAATCTCCCGTGATGAAATCAACATCTCCGAGGGTTGCTTGGCGATACATTTCATAGGCAGGGTCGCCTTCAGTACAGTCAGTATACACTCGCTTAATCGGATTATTGAGACTGTACCATGATATCCAGAGCAATTAGCAACCCTGACAGGTCGTCCACCGATGCACCTGGGCGACATTGTAGAGTTGTTATCGTTTACCGATAATCGATAACGAGGTATGAAGAATCCGCTTTTTCCAATTCAATTTCAACCAAGGATGAAATCATGAACTTATACAATTCCTATAACTTCTTACGCTAATCCTTTCTTGTTGTGACACAACCCCTCAACTCGTCGGCCCGGGCAATCGTATCCGAGGTAAGGACAGAGCCCATATATGTCAACTCCCTCAACACGAAATCCCGCGGCCCGTGGAAATACAGCAAGCTGGCATCCGGATGTCTCCACATATAGACCCACGGATGCGTTAATCCTGTCCTTATCAGGGATGTCTTTGACCAGTAGAATCAATTTTCACAGCTCAGAGATTCTGCTTAGTGCTATACTTGGTGGAGAATCTAATTTTAGTGTCGTGAACGTTGCGTATTCTACACCTAGGAGCCTCTATCTTGTAGGTCCAAGGACTGGGATAGTAGAGCAGTAATGCTGAGGAATATGGTCCGAGACAAGTAATGATTTGAAGGGGTCTCCTTAGGTGTCCAGCAAGCTTTAATACCCAAGGCAGTAGTAGTATGCCGGCGATACAAACATTTGAATACTACCTTGGTGTAACTTCCCTAAGAAGGTTAGGTCCATTTAGCAGAAGATACCTCGTATAGTATGTCCCTATAAATATAGCCAGGAGTCCCCAGACCGTGGAGATTTGGCTATCATAAAGTTAGTTTGTTTTTTTATTGCATCTATCTTCCATTCCCGGAGATGAGATCTACGGACCTGCCACTTATATCGACAAAACCGTACCAAAAGACACCTGCCGAATCTTCAAACTCCTTACATCGAGAATACCCGGCTTCACAAAGGACACTGCGATATGGGATACGGTTTAGTTCAAAGGCCGACCTGATCCTATCGTCCCGGGTCCGATGAACTCCCCCCCCCGGTGGTGGCAACACTACACGCCATATGGGAGCGGTTCGAAACGAACTCCTCGAACTGCGAGACGGGAAGTCAGCTAAGGAAGCAAGTGTTACCGTGGACACGGACCACGCCGGAATCTGTCTCGCGTCTACCTTCACCGTATACGTGAACGGATCGGATGTGTCGACGCTTGCACAGGCCGGGGCATTATTTAAGATCTTCACCCAAGATTTTGATCAGGGATTCGGCGTTGGTCCGTTGCCTGGTCGGGCTGCTTTGCATCCGACCAAGGACCCGAAGGTGTGGTATCAACTGCACGGATCGTTGGATGTAAGTAAGACACTTAAGTCCATGAGAATTGACATGGATGTTCCCTAGAAAGACTTCGCTGAGGGTCACGAGTATATCAAGGGCCATGTACAAAAGTGGAGTGCCGATGAGCTTGAGATGCATAGCGTGAGAAATGGGCTGTGTGGTAGTATTTGCTACTCCCCGAGGGTTGTAGGAATACTGAGATGGGAAAGCGACTTGCTGAACATTCTCTCATTAATTATACACATGAGTCTTATGCGAAGGAGACACCTCCGGTTCCTCTGCGCCGGCTTCTTGACCGTCGTCCCCTAGCTGGGATCAAGGTCCTGGGGATGGTGCGCATCATTGCTGGCCCCACTGTTGGAACTATATTGTCATCATTTGGCGCGGATGTTATCCGTGTCAACTGCAGCAAGCTCGCCGACTTGAATATTTGAATTTCTTCCCTGTCTTCAAACAACCCTAGTTTCAGATAGGTCCTCTAGAACTGGCCCTTAACGCTGGAAAACGCACTATCGATCTGGATATCGGAAAACAGGAGGATAAGGCCCGCCTTCTGGAGCTCGTGGGCGAAGCGGATATCTTCGTACAAGGCTTCCGGTATGGATCGCTCGACCGCAAGGGCCTCGGCCTGAAAGTCACGCTCGGCGTAGCAGCGAAGAGAATCAAAGACCTCGTATATGTCGCCGAAACCTGCTATGGACCGAGTGGACCATTCGCTGGGTTCACATTCGTTCGCTCTTCGCCTGCCCAATTTGTCACGGAAATTATGAGGGAGGTTATCAACGGATGGAAGAATGTCTTCCCCGAATATATTTCCCCTGACTCTCCATTCATGATGAGATTATGATGAGATTCGAGGACAGCCCATGGGGACAGATTGACCTGTTGAAGCCTGTTGCCAGATTGGATGACAAGGAAGCAAGCCTCATCTGGACAAGTTCCCCTGTTCCAAATTGCCATCATGATACAAGCATCACATGGGTGTAGGTTGTTGAAGCAAAGCATTTGTAGCGATGAGGGTTGATGAAAGTCGAAGGCCATATAATATGAATCGAAATTCAAGATTATCCATTACTCTTAGCTAGATCAGATAAACCAAAATCGTAAGAAGGGGTGGGGGGCGCCTGCTAGCATATCCTGCTATTCGAAGCAAGAGGAGTAGCCATTGATGATGGCCCTGTTGTATACAAAGCAAGATATGCGGTAGATAAGGGCGGTGACAACCCGTAAAGTTTCGTTGCGGCCGAACTATCGGTGGAATACTTTGCTTCCAGGCTTCGATCTCTTCAAAGCACGCTCTTACATCCTTCATCAGCTCTTCACGAGTCTTCCTGAACCTCTCGGTACTATTCAGTGTATCACAGGCTTTGCGTTGTATAATAGCAAGACGAGCGAGAGCTGAGAAGAAGTTGATCTTTGTGCCTCTGATCTCCGTCATACCTAACCCATCATGTGGGTCCTCGCAAGGAAGTAAAGTGTTGAAGTCTGGGTGTCCTGAGATCCAGGGCGGCCCGCCCGCTGAGGGACATAGGCGTTTAAAATGAACGCTATCCAAAACACCCTTTTCATTCTTCGACCTGGGACTCCGGAAGACCAAAAGAGTTGGATTTGTGCAACCCGATAGAATGCGACAGGCACACAGCGGCAACGGAAAATATGAACAGAGATTGAGGGTTCGGCGTCCCTTGAAAGTAAAGTGCCAGGCCGAGCAGCCCTTGGACAGCGAGGTACAAGTTCGCATGAAAAGCTTTGTCACCACATTCATTGCATTCCTAACGTGGCCAATGGATTTTTGCCAGTCATCGCTGCTGCATCCTGAGCCCTCGGCTCTTTGTTTGTAAGCAAAGGCAAGAACAATATTGAATGCAGCCCACCATGACGATCCCTCGTTAGGATTCCACGAGTAGTGTCTGTTGACCTGCATCATGAGGTTTTCGGGCCTAAATAGCGGCACGGCCCTGTTGAAGGTCTCAAAATACCCATGGACCAGCTCTAATGTCTCCGACTTGGACGGTAGTGGCAGTGAGCACCTGCTCTGAGAATCATCTTGGAGAGCTCGGGGCTACCAGTCGGCTAGCCTCCACCGACTTCCGTTTCTCTGAACGGCATGGCGCCACATATTGTTACCCTTTGTGTTGTCAAGCCAGCCCACACCCTCAGGGGAAGCAATGAAAAAATGAGAAGATGCGCCTAGGCGTAACCGGTAGAATCTGCTCAGTCGTTTGTGTCACCATTGCGAAACGATAGTCGGTGAGCGAGTACTTACCAAAGAAGCGCATTGCGCCTTTTGGGTTATTGAGGGTATATGACCCTTCGTCGCGATCACCTCCACAGGCCTCGGCCTCAAAAGCCGCTTGACTGGTATTATCTCTCGGAGTGGGTATTTCGGAATCGGATGAATCTGAATGTTGAACATGCTCTGGCCCTCTATGGGAGTCACACTGCACTCGGCGACTTTTGGAAGCACGAGCTTAATTCAATTTCTCTTGCAAGGATCGAATGCGCTCTCCCATTTTATGCATATATTTATTGCTGCCAGGCTAGATTAACCTCTGACCGTGGATGAACGTTGGGTAGCTTACCGGTTGGGCTTTTCCTTGTGTCGCACGGCATCCTCGTACTTGCAAGGTAATTGAAATGTCCTGCAGGGGGTACAGACCGGTCGAGTCCCATCAAACCTCTTTCGTCTGCAGACGCTGCATGCCTTTGTAAAGTAAGTATCCAATCATGTTTGTTCGACAGAGTATAGATGCTAATCGACACATATCTTGGGAAGGCGTACAGCATTGCTAGCGTTCCCATCCATGAAACAGAATACCTGATTAGTATCGCCACGGCTGAGCGGCTTTATCTCTTGCCTCTGATACTGAAAATCTATCCAGCTCTCAAAACCATCGTCGTTTTTTCCGAGAATCGCTTTACATCGAAACTTCGGGTCTGTGCGAGTTAGAAGCCCCAGGTACCCAGACACCCAGGCACCCAGGCATCAACATGCTGAGCATTAGCTCTTGCCTCCGGCAACCACACTGTCAGCATTACTCACGAATACTGCATGGAACCGGATCTATAAATGATCTGAATGCTTCGGATATAAACTATGCCCGAGGACTCATTGGGCACTTAGAAATTGCCCAATAAACAGCAGGAAATAGAGGTGATGAAATACAGAGCCATTGATATCTCCAATTGGTCGGATACAATACAAAAGTTGACGCCAAGATACCAAAGTATACAAGATTTAGAGACGTAGAGCACTGTCATACATGCTTTGTTAATTCCGGTTCTCTGCTCCATAGTCTGCGATAGCTCTCATCTTGCGTGATCGAAATTCGGAAAATGTGTACCACCTGTGGGCATCCGTCGGGGAGGCCCTAACGTGCAACGCCCGAAGTGGCGTAGAACACCTTGCCGTTCTAGAAGACTTCGAACTCCCCGCACATATGTTGATCTATATATTGCTATACTAGAGTGCCTTGTATGAGTCACTACCTGTAATCACTTGATACGCAGTTAGAGAGTCCATGCCTGTTTCACAAGCAGTCCTCGATGGATGTAAGATTCATCCTATATGGGCCAGACAAGACAGCAAACATTAGCGGAACTTGTGATACCAATACCTTGGCTAATACCAGAGTTGTCAAAATTGAGTATCACTTGCCAAGAATATCATTCAACTCGACTGGTTGATCTTTGTGTTTCCTTCCATGATATTAAGGCGATGCGGTCTCGACTTAGAAGCGGCCCCAGACCTCAAAACTCGAAACATTGGACGTGCTCTAAAATGCTCACCGATACTTCTTGTCCTTCTGATACCGGCTACCACCGTTTGCCCGGTGTCATTGATGCAGCTTTTAATGTCACTCTGTATAACAATCCTTGCTACCTAGCAAATAGCCTCAAGCCAACACCAAGCCTATCTTGCATCGACAACTTCTATTCGCTTCTCTATACCGGCCTCACTTGACCCAGCTTGCCCCACAATCTGTGATATGAAGCACATATGCCTCGAGCATATGTTTGAACTACCCTGGCTATACTCCAGATGAATGACATGGTCCGGGTCATCGTCACACTACGGTATACGTCAAATGCTAGGTTTCCCTGATGTGGGTTACTCTCTGATAATTATATCCACGGACAATGTAACCGTAGAACAGACAGAATGTAGCCGGTCTCACCGAGACAGTTGAAACAACAAAAGAATACCAAGACAAGAGGCCATGGGGTTGATCTCATTGAAACTATTGGCTCATTTTCAGCTTGTTGCGATGCTGCTATTCGTATTGTTTCAAAAGCACCAGAGTCAGAGAAAAGCCACGGTTGCAGTGACAGAAATCGAATGCAACTTGCAGCCGAAGTAGCTACGGACCGATCTGTAGTTACCGTACTTTCCAAGTGGTATGCACATGCCTGACAGGGAAAAACCTCATACCAAAGGGTCCATACTTTGATCAGAACTCAAAGGATCACGGATATAAATTGACAAACAAATCCTGTCTACAGGCGTCTTTTAATCAGCAACAAATCCAGTTCCATTTCCACAGTCCTGAAAATCCACCAAACCAAATCTAAAATGGTCGCCATCACCATCAGAAACATCGCATGTCTCTTGGGAGTCGCTTCCCTCGGTGCCTCCGTGGCCGTCGATACTACCAAAGTTGACGTGGACGCAACAGCCTGGAAGATGACAGAATTCTGTGAGTGACTGCAAAGTATATACTGGGTCTTTCAAGCCAAGCTAACACAAAAACAGGCGTCGACTACTATACAGTTGGCTTTGGAGATACTTGCTGGGACATCATCTCACGCAACCAGAACAAATTCACCATGAGACAACTCTTGTGCTGGAACACCGATATTAACCCCTGGTGCTCCAACCTCATTCCCGGACGGCAGGTCTGCGTTGGAGTTGATCGTCCTGGCCCTGTCTGCTAGATTCCGAGTCTTGACGGATAATTTGACTCGAAAGAGGAATGCCCGGGGATATCATCGATGACTGAGAGCTTCAAAATTGTTTGGTGGAAGTAATAATCGATTGGTAGCTTCGCTGTCTACGTTCTGTTATCATGGAAACTCGTTCTTTACATTAAGCTCCGCGCAATAATTCTATTAAACTGAACGGTGCCTTTGTAATATAAAACTCCGGGTAGGAAGCCATCTATGCACAGTGTTGTTTCCACGCCTTGTGTAAGAACTCGCGCATCTTGATTGGCTTGACCTCGGGGAATTGAGCGTTGAGTCGATCTCCCGGCAGCTTGAACACGTTGTTGATAGTGAGTCTGCTCACTAGTGCGGTGGTTTCCTTAAGCTCGTCCGTGGAGGAGTCGACTCCCTCTGGCTGGACAGGGACAGTCACATCACCAGAGTTGATTTTGTCTGCGCTATCATAAGTGACATTGAACTTTTTGCCTGTTTGAGAAACTGTTAGCAAAATAAAGATTTGAAATTAAGTGTACAGCATCCTTACCAGTAAATTCTTCAGCCATGCTCAGAATCTGGTTGTAGGTAACTTCATCCCCAACAATAACACTGAACTCAGGCCATTCCTTGAGATCAAGTGCCTTGACCAGATAAGTAGCCATGTCGTACGTGTATGTCATACAAATGACATTGCTACCATCTCCTGGGATAGCCGCCGTGGCACTGGATATATCAATTCCAAAGCTAAATGGCTGCAAATGGGTTTGGACATGTGGCATTCCCCAGTAGTCCATAAAAAAGCCAGGGATCACCCTGGTATATTGCAGGCTACTGGTCTTCAGACGAGTTGCCGCATCGAGCCACCACTGAATACTTGGGTCAATGGAAAGCAAACTTTTATTGCCAAATTGTAAGCATACAAAACGCACAGTTGGAGTTGGAAACTTACTCGGCGGTTTGCACAAACGAGTATTCACTGGGAACGAATCTCTTTGTTTCATTTGACTTGTCTGCTGCCTCGATCAAGTTCAACTGAGATTGACTCGCCTCATCAGAAACTAAGCCAATCGCGGATATGATGGTGTGGATATTGTGTCGCTCAAGCGCCTGTGTCATCGAGTGGACATCATCGTAGTCAATCTGCACGGCTTGAACCTTCTGCAGACCTTGGTCCTGTCTCACCTAATAAATCACACTATCAGTACTTTGTCAAGTAAAGTTACTGAACAGACATACACTGCGAGACAACACGACCACGTCAAACTTAGGTTCCTCGAGTAACTTTTCCACGATAGTTTTCCCAACGCCACCACTGCCACCAGCCACAGCAATAACAGGCATGATTGATTTGCACGTCCAACACGAGTTATACTCTGAATCCCGGTATCAGGAAGGGGTTGTAATGCTGACGTTGAATATCGGCGGATTCCCCGCGATATCCGCCCCACTCAAATTTTCGACACTTTACTTCTTTCGCAGCTCAGCCTTCACGGCAGCGAAGACTCTGAGATCTGCGGCCAATTCTCAGCTTGATGCGTCACAACCAGACCCCAATCAAATCCCTAAAAATGGACACCGATAACACCTCGGGGTTTCGGGCTTTAGACGTCGGCGACCCAATCGACGGCTATGACTAATATCGCCAAAAAGCATATAAAATCTCCCGCTTCCATGGCAAAGATAGCTTCATATCTCGTCTACGCACATCTCTCTCTAACATTCACATCCAACCTATTCATAATGTGTATGAAGGCTACTTGCTCGTCCTGCAGTAAGTGTCAATTGATCACTGAGTGAATCACTAGCTAACTGGCTATGGTAGACAAGGCCACCTGGTGGGGCTGTGGTAGCCACATCCCTTCCGTCATGGATTCAATCCCCACATGTGACTGGTGTACCTGCACGCCTCAGGTCGAGAAGGATGGAAAGAAGTATCCTCCCAAGGCCGCCAAGGCCGGTTGACTATCTGAATGTGTGATCTGTTAGGAGTTCGTGTTGGGTGGAGTGGAGCCGTGTTATATGTTTTTTGTTATAAAGAGAGCATATGAAGAAATCCTGTTTCGATTTTTTAGAACGCCAAGATTGGATGCAGCAATGGATATACAGTTATATGTACCGAATCATCCCTGTCGGTGGGGCTTTCCTATCTCAGCCGCTTGCTTGAGTTGAGGCTCACTAACAGGCTTCCATCAATCACACTTTTTAGATTCTTGCTGTATAGAATGACTGGATTGTGAATTATCAAACAGAAATAGCGTATTGACTATGCAATTGACTCGCTCTATTTCTAAACATACGCTTCATCGTGGGTTCCCCTGATGAGCGGAATTGACCGAATCCTGCAAGTTTCTCTCTTCTTGGGCGAATTTAGATTACTCACGGATTTAGGGACCATGAAAATTAACAAGATAGGTATGGGTACACAGGCAAGTGACGAAATTGGAGGAACACTTGACGCCCAATAAACCCCCAGTCTAGCGTACATATCGGGCGTGATGAGCGGTAATATTGCACCGACTATTGACCGCAGGACAATTGTAGCTGTAAAGGCCGACGAGGCGTAGACAGAATAGGTGTAAACCAGAGGGCTTGTCAGACAAAGTAAAAGCAAAATGTTGCCGAAACCAGATCCTGCGGTGCCGATGATGCGGACAATTCAATGGATCGACAGGTCATTTGTCCACGCAAATCAGAATAGTTCAACTCGAACTACTGCAGTGGTCGTTGCGGACTGATTCATAGATAATTTTATTTGTGCTAGGGCCTCTTCGAATAGTTGAAAAGACTAACGAAGGCTCGAACTTTTTAAACATGGAAGCTGACGGCGGAAGCCGAAATCGGGAGATAATCACCCGGAGATCTCGGAGTTAAGCCGCTGACCTATACTCTATTTCTGAACATCGTTTCTTTCATTTGTCGAAGTTCTCCACCCAAATCGCATCTAAACGCACCTCCAAGATGTTGTACACCTGAAATTGTACATATTTTGCCTGATATGATACATGTAGTGGCCCAAGTGCGCTGACAATCCCAATGCGGCGTTACAGACCAAAATCAATCACGACCTTCGTGGTATCATGTCTCTCAAATCTGGCATAGGCCTCCGGTGCATCCTCAATATTAATGACATCGCTGACAATAAACCCCGGTTTAGCCTTGCCTGAAGAAACAAGATGCAACAATTCCGGCGCGAGCTCAATCGGCTTCGAAGGCCCAGCTGCCCATTTAAATTCTCCAAAAAAGAAATCCGTAAGTGAGAAATTGAAGTGTGTGTTGACGGTAGAAGCACGCGGCGCCGACGCCGTATTATTGGATTCTGCGCCATAAACTCCAACGGTGCCCATGCCACCACCCGGGGATGTCACAGCCAACATGTTGCGAATAATGACGTCCGACTGGACTGTGAGGTTTGTGTTCACTTGCTCGTACCCAACTGCGTCAACACTTCGAGCAACCCCATTCGGTTCGAGGGCCAAAATCTGCGTCACTGGATCGGAATCGAGAAAGTTGATTGGGACGGCTCCAATCGATTTGGCTAGTTGCAGCCGATCGGGTACATAGTCCACGCTGTACACAGTGGAAGCACCTCGAAGCATCGCTGAGTATGCAGCCATTAAGCCAACCGGTCCGGCTCCAAAAACAGCCACAGTGTCGCCTGGGTTGAATCCAGCGAAGTCGAGGGCAGCCCAGCCAGTGGCGAAGATATCGGACATCATAAGATAGTCATTTGCCAGTGAAACGGTCTCGTTTGTCGTCGAGTTCGTGTATTCCAGAGAAGGGACAGGGATGAGACCATTGTCCGCGTAGGGGACGCGTAGATACTCAGCTTGTTTGATTTCCGTTAGCTGATATCGAAGACATGTAGTACGAGGGAGCGCCTACCTTGTGTTCCGCCTATACCTCCTCCGTTGCCGTATGAAGCATACATGTGCGAGGTCAGATCAGAGTGCAAGTGACCCTCGTCGATGGTGAAAGGAACAATCACCGGGTCACCAACTTTCAGCGAGCCAACGCCAGACCCGATCTCAGATACATAACCCACTCCCTCATGACCAAGGCCGAATGGAGCAGGCTCGCCCACATTTGTACCACGATAGATGTGTAAGTCCGATCCACATATAGCTGCTCTGGACAGCTGAACAACAGCATCGGTTTGATTGATGATGGTTGGCCTAGGCAGATCAACAACGCTGACATTGTAAGCATTGCCTTCCCATACGACCGCTCGCATCGTTGCATTGATAGCAGTGGCGTTACTTAGTGCCATGATGAAAGAATGGCTTGAATTGAGAAAGAGAGAAAGATAAAGACCATCATGTTTCACCGAGGCGAGATTTATAGTCGAGACTGTGCATCCGGATGGTAGATCGCCATATACTTGTTAGGTTCGGGTCTTGACCAATTGGGCTTAGTCGCGTAAGCATGTTGCATGTAGTATGCGAAACCCCTGGAACTGGGTGATAGCAGTCCAGATCCTTGCTTGTTCTGCTTATATTCTAGCCCTTTTAGGCCAAAATGTCGATCCTTCCTACTTATCCATTTAAAAAAAAAAAAAAAAAAAATGGTTTGCACCACGTAATTAAAGCAACATGCTACGTGGTGAACATCAGTAACTATGGCATGTCATTCTCAGTTATTCACCTTCTCGCTATATTCCCCCTCAGTCACAGCAACATGCCAGACAGTACTCCCAATTCCAATAACAAATTGTGTCATAATGCTGGAATCATCTGCTCCATGCCAGTGGATATTCCTAGCCGGAGCCCAGACAACATCGCCAGTCTTCAAACACCGGGGAACACCTCCCTTGTCGCAGATCCGGCCACTACCGGCGACAACTTTGATCATCTGGCCCTTCTCATGGGTATACCAATGTGTTTGGGCACAAGGTGTAACTGTGAAATAGGCAATCGCTGCGTCTGTGCCCATGTGGATAGGATCCAAGGAGACGTCACCGCTAAATGTTTCGGTGGGCTTCATAACTTGGCGTCGGGGTTGAAGCCATTTTCGATGATTAGGGAGCTTGGCATAATTGCAGGTTTGGGCTTGGCTTCAAAGAAAAAAGTTAGTCAGTACTAAATGACATTCACGGCTCGCCGCGAACATGAACAGAGCAGGTCGTAACGAGGTCGAAATGATGTCGAATACTGGCATGGAGATTCAAGCGCGGCCCCCCGCTGTCGGCGATGACTCAAATACCACTTCTGTGGGACTTGAAACCGGATTCACGGGTTCTCTTACGAACATAGCTACCTAGAAGATATTCCACCAGATGGTGGCTACAGCTGGATCTGCACTTTGTGTGTATTTCTGGTTAATGCGCACACTTGGGGGTGAACAGTGTATGTGCTGGATTGGCTAGTGATACTGACTTCCGCTGGCAGGCATGGGGTATCTTTCTCGCTTACTACTAATCCAATTCAACCTTTCCTGGCGCCACCCACCTAGAATATTCGTTAATTGGTGGTCGTGCCATATCTCGAGCTCTATTGATATTGCCTCTTATACACGCTTCGAACCGCAGGCTCGGTACCCGGATCACCATGTAAATAGGCACAGGCCTGGTGTCTCTTTCCTTGATACATGCATCATTCTCAGCCAAAATCTGGCATCTCTTTCTCAGCCAAGGCCTTCTATTCGGGTATGGACTGGGCTTCTTATACATAACTGCCATGGCAGTTCTTCCGCAGTGGTTTGGGAAGGAACGCAGCCTAGCTGTTGGTATTGCAGCGTAAGGCGCTGGGTTAGGCCGCCTGGCTTACAATTTGAGCGCCAGTGCTGCCATAGAATCCGTGGGACTAAAATGGACGTATCGGCTCCTGGCTTTTGCACCCTAGCGGCGAAGCTTGTTAGCTCGCTTTTACTGATGGACCGCAAGAGTTCTGTGAGGCCTCGGGACAAGGTCTTTAACTTCCGCGAATACAGCTATGTCGAGGTTATTTTGGTGATCACCTGGGGGCTCCTGACGGAGCCAAGCTACATTGTGCTACTATATCCATTGCCGAACTACGCCAGCTCAGTTGGCCTTTCTGCTCGTTAAGGGTCGGTAATAGGAGCGCTCCTAAACTTGGGCCTCGCGGTTGGAAGACTCATTGTTGGCTTTTGCTCCGATGCTTTTTGTCGTATCAACGTCGCCGCTGTAATGACGGCAGCCTGTGGATTTCTCTGTCTAGTACTCTGGATTCCTGCTAAAACGTATCCTGTTCTCTTGATTTTTGCTATCACAAGCGGGACAGTAGCCGGGACATTTTGGGGCTGTGTAACACCCGTTAAAACAGAAGTGATGGGACTGCAGCGTTTACCCTCCGCATTTAGCATGATATGTCTCTTGTTAGTGCGGCCTACAACGTTTGCTGAACCTATCGCTCTACAAATTGCCTCACAGTCGGGGTATCTGGCATCACAGATATTTGTTAGTTGCATGTTTTTTTGTGGTGGTGGTGCTAGTGTCTGCGCTTTGCGATCATGGAAGATATGTGAGATCAGAAACAAAGCGCATCGCGAGCGGCAGCACGAATTTTCGCACGGCGCAACTGACGAACTGAAGAAAAGGTCTTAGATTAGCCCACGGTGGGCTGTTCACGGTTCAAAAGGCGTAACAGGGAATCCTTTTGCCCGACTATATCCTCAGTAAACCATTGATGAGCTTGTTGCAGGCTTCGTTGAGGAATCTGTAGTTGTTTCAGCGCCTGTCAGATGATGAATGCAATTATAAAATTATATAACGGTAATTTACGATGTCTCAAGTGATGGCGATAACGTACATGTAGCTTATACTGAGTTAGTACTGTTATATTGTTATAACGATTAAGGAGACATTGAAGAGTGTGTAAAACTGAAATCTATTTTCGCCTCCAATTGTATTCCATAAGTACAGGCAACAACCACCTGTAGCGCCAAATTTGGAAACAGACGAAGACTCAACTACGGATATGTGCCTAAGATTCGATGGATAATAAAAGAGTTCGGGCACGGCAAGGAATCTCGGCCTACTTCCTATTGGTGTCGGCGATACACCTGAATCAGGCTGACAGGGGGAATCCACGGCATCTCGGCATTTATTGGTGTCATCATATCTGCAAAGACACTGTAATTTCTGGGGCATGGCATTGAGAGCCATTTGGTATAGTGCCACAATAGTACGTATCATTCGATGCTTCCAGCCAGCTTGGGCCAGGTCGAGGATCGTCCTCCTACAATCAACCGGATTGGTTGCATCAGCATATATTAGTGGAGAACGTATGGGCACCTATGCAACCTGCTTACTATACGTCATCAACACCCATATTTATGTTTAGGGTTCCCTGAAAGGTCTCATGGCGGACAAAGGTTAGATTATTTACAAGGCTTGTCAGGTCTTTTCCGGTTCATAAACCTCAATGAATATGACTAACAATATTAATACATCCCATGGACATAAGGAAGCCCTTACAGTAGGCTGCATGCCAAAGCTGTCCGAAGTGCGTTAGGCCGAAGAGAATTGGGTTGGTCTCACTGACCCAGTGCTTCGGCGAAAGTTTCAAAATCGTTTGAACCAGAGGATTTATCGTATGCTCTCTCTCACTTATAAGCGCGGCAATTGGGCTGACCTTGGACTGTGGTCTTAGGTCGACGAAGGCGAGCAAAACCTACTCCTGAATCAGACACAAATCCCGCAACGTCAGAGCTATCAAAGAGCCCTCAAATCACGGAAGAACGACTTGAAGAAAATGAGCAGAAATGCATCAACGCGGCCGCAAGCAATGGGAGAAGCTATCAAGATACAGTTTCATCTGAATTGAGTAATCAAACAACAAAATCCATTCACAAAATGAATCGGGCGGAGATTCAGCAGATCATGGCACAATACGAGGCTTCGGCTCGTAAAGACTACGCATTAGGCTCTCCAAGAGTCGATCAACTCCTGACTCTGATCCAATTCAACGTTTTTCGAGCGCTTGTGGACAACACGTCCGTGCTGAGATTTACTATGGATTGGCTAGATGAAGAAGCCATTTCCCCATGGTGTGAAGGTGTACCTGAATCTCGAATCAGCTTTTGCCCAGCGGGTCTCCGTCCTACTGTTTTGCAACAGGAGATTTCTCATCACCCGTGGATAGGCCTCTTCCCGATCCCCCAAATGAGGAATAACCTATTACGAAGACATGGAAACTTCGATGAAACTGCCCTTTGCAATGACCTTGTTGATTTCTATGATGTTTCAAACGATGAGACCGGCTTGATTGTGTGGCAAAGTCCATGGCATCCGTCGGGGTGGGAGGTTAGCGAGGCTTTCTTGCGTAAATGGAACTGGGTCGTCAGAGGATGTGATGACCTTGCCAGATCAACCAATTATTGGCGCGGAATACGTGGAGAAGAACCTCTGATGTTTGAGATTTGAACATACCTATTAAAACTCAGTGGGGCATCACTGCTATGAGCCTATTGTTAAACCAATAGGCAAATGCCTACGGTTATAGTTATTCATGAATTAGTGTGACTGAAGGGCCATTTCATATTGTTGATCTTATCTCATAGGTAATCACTCGCGACACTTGTACAATGCCGTTGCTACTGCAACTTGAAATAACCTCTACACAAACCTCGAGAGGTAAACACTCCCCGCTGGTCGATCGCCTTTTGCACATCAATCAGCCTTTGTTTGTTGTGTTGGCCATATCCAGAGAAAGGGTCTTGCTGGTGGTACGCGTAGTTTATGTAAAGCCAGTGATGGTGGCTTCCGGCTTGTACAGTAGCGGCTTGTACGCGTTGAATCCACTTTTGGACAAATGCATTCACAGCATCATCATCTTGCCGATCAGACCACATCACTGTTAGAAGACAAACTAGTACAAGAGGTAATTGTCAGCATCTGAATGCGGGAGGTAAAGAATAGTTCTGTTGACAAAATAGGCAACTCACTGGTCAGGGGACCATCGGCTTTGATCCCAAGAGCATTTCCACCCCTTTCATGGCCCGCGCGGATTGCACCTTCGTAGAGAGGTTGAAAAATAACGTTGGGGAAAAAACCTGCCACGTGTTTGATAGGCTGGATCTCTTCGGCCATGATTTCCATGATGCGTCGGTCCATGTCTGCGGATGGGTGATATGTCATGGTAGCGAACAGATTACTTCGAGTTCAACAATATTAGACAGAGTCGCGAATTCATTTTAGACGGTAAGAAAACCTACCGGCTCCCGGATGGGGTGTGAGAAGCGCCTTCTAGACTCAGATTACTCATTCGATCAATGCGCACCGTACTTGACTTGTATGGAATCTTTTCGAGGCGGGTAAAGGGAGCTGGGTGGAGAACTGGTTGCGTATATGCATGCGTGAAACTAAGGGAAAGTTGATCCGATGCCTGGTCATAGCTGTAACCATAGGAGAACGCCATATCAGTGTCGTTCTTCCAAGTGGTGGTGAGGTCAAAGGCTTCATTGGCGATTTTGTCCTTCTGGATTGAGCTGTACGTCTTGTCGCCGCCCAGAATATATTTTTGAGGCACTGCGCGCATGGTATAGCGCGTCACGATACCGAAATTATTCATTCCACCTCGGAGTGCAAAGTACAAGTCAGGATTATGATGTTCACTCGCATGCACAATCGTCGCGTTCGGCAGAACAATCTAAGGTTCCTCCCTATTAGTCAAGATGCGGACGTATCGCCGCTGCTTTGGCTTATTCAACACGTACCTCATATTCCAAGATGTTGTCTACGGCCAGGCCGTATTTAGGTGAAAGGTTAGAAATCCCTCCGCCCAAGGCATAACCACCCAGTCCGACATCAGCGACTCGACCGCCGATCGTGGTCAGATTAAACGCTTCAAGGCCGTGATACATTGTATAAAGGACGTGGCCGCTGCCAAGATTCACCGTTTTTCGATGGGGAGCCACCTGGATGGATCTCATCAAGTGCATATCGACGGTCACGCCGCCAACCGACACCGAGTCATCTGGATTGCGAGCATGACCTCCGCCCTTAACTGCGAACCGACACCAATGATCGACCAGGATGCTCAGGATCTTGCTGACATCTTGGGGATTGGATGGCTCCACACGGCAGGCGGATTCAACCTCCGTTTGTTTGGCGTCCCAAACCGTGAAATTTCCATCGGCTGGATAGTGTAGATTGGGTCCAAACTCAGACGATAGCTCTGCGCACTTATTTTCAATGTCAGCAAGCACCCATCAAAGAATACTATCATAGAGCCTACTGCTTCGGCACAACCTGCGCTGAGTAGATTGGCGGTGCTCAAATTCGTTTCGTGTTGCCATGCAACGGCAGATAAAGATAGTAAGAAAGCGGCAAACAACAACCTGTATAGAAGCATGCTGGGCAAGATGGAAATTGTGTTGTAGAGTATTTTGATCCAGGGCACCGACAAGGGCGCCAAATTATATGCAACCAAATTTCCTTGGCAAAGGGAGAGCGCGAGTTGGGGAACTTGCCAAGGACCTTGACTTGCATGAACATCAAATTCATGATGTATATGGCAAAACGCTCACCCATTCTGGGTACTTCTTTGCGATTTGCAGGCACGCACATCGCTGCAAGGAACCAGTATATTAAGTCATTGAGAAATACAAGGTGATTTCCAAACTGGCTTGTTTCGGATCGAACCCACTGGGAACAGATTCAAGGTTTGCCTAAAGTAGGTTGCGTAATTTATTATAGCCAGGGGAAGCTGCTTATCATACGTCAACCAGCCAAATGTTCTTGAGTGCAATTACTCGGCATAAGTTGGCCCACTTTCCTTGCGTCTGAAGCAACTTTTATTGGCTCGCCATAAGGGTTAACCATGACGTATAATAAGCATCCAGCATATGCGAAAGTAGGCCATTTTGGGAAGCGGGAGAAGATCCATTATAGAAAGGATACTAATACATGTATTCCTTCACAGCTAATTAGAAGCAAGAGCAGTGATTTGCCCGCTACATTTAGCATCACAATCTTCCGCGCGTCCTTGTCAGATCTAGCACTTTCTGCTTCTCATCCCAGACAATGGCGTCCGGAATGGCTTTCATCGTATTTCTCCTTACAGTTCTTTGCGCTCTTGGTTCCTCTCCAACTCCCAGCCTGTACGACGTCTACAGGTTCTCCAATGGTACCTGGGTTGAAAACATCGCCGTGCGGCCCAATGGAAATCTCCTCGTGACACTTGTGAATACACCAGAACTCTGGGAGATCACACCTTCGACACATTTAGGACGCAGTACGGCGCGATTGGTTTACTACTTTGACACGGCGGACTCTGTGAACGGGATCACGGAGCTTTCACCAGATATTTATGCGATCGTTGCATCTAATTCTGTTTGGAAAGTCGATCTAAATGTTTGCCAGAATGTTTCGAAGCCGATTCAAATTGCCACACTTCCCGCTGGGACCCTGAACGGTATGGCTACATTGGATGAAGAAAGGGGATCAGTCGCCATCTCAGATTCTCAGTTGGGTCTTGTTTGGCGTCTCAATACTCATACGGGTAACTATACCGTGATACATCAGGATGAAACAATGGCACCGACCGATGAGCTAGGCTTAATGCTCGGGATCAACGGATTGAGGATCACGAACGGCTATATGTACTACAACAATAGCCCTCGGCGAATCTTCTGTCGTGTTCATATCGATAGACATACCGGTGGAGCATTGGGCCCTTATGAGACCATTGCTCACAATGTTCTCGCGGATGACTTTGCCGTTAATTCAAACGGTGTTGCATACTTAGCGGGGCTCACAGACAATGTGGTTACCAAGGTCTTTCCCAATGGATCACACAAGATTATAGCAGGCTCTTTGGACTCGAAGGATTTGATGACTGCCACTTCGGTGGCGTTTGGCAAATTCCCAAATGGTCGCGACATCCTTTACGTTACTACAGGAGGGGAGTCAGAGCATCCCGTAAACAATACCCATACGAGGGGAGGAAAGGTTATGGCCCTGGTCGGTGACTTGTAAGGAAATGTACATAACTGCAAGCTGCTTACTGTGGATCCTGCGGGAACACGTCTGTGCGTGTCTCAGGATTACGCAGTAGTTAGGATTTTAACGGTCACGGCGGACTTTCTCTGGCTCTCGCTCAACTAGAACCTGGGAGTAGACTGCCGCGATATCTGTTAAAAGCTTCCAGCCCCGAGATTTGCATTGTTAATGTAAATAGCACCCGCTGTAGTAGGTATTGAAAGTTCTTCCGAGTTATCCTTGTCGGTTGGGCCCGTACCTTTTCTTATAGAGGTTACCTAACCCTATAGTGGAGTCTATTCGTTATAGGTTAAATTAAATACAATGGACACTACCATGTGACTTTTTATATACCCACGATCACTGCTACTCAGGAAAACAATCATAGCTTTGTGTACAGACGATCAATCAAGCCAATCTTGAAGTATGGCGCGTGATACAAATTCGGTCATCTTTTCAATATCCATCATTGGTAATCCCAGTGCCCACTATTGAGAAGATCAGAAGCTAGTGCTTACGATCTTTGCCGCACCGAGAAAAAAGGTTGCCCCACACCTTAAATCCATCGGAGACCGGAACTAAGAGCATTGATGACAGGGTGGATGATGACATGCATGTTAATTATCGGGTTATGGGGTTGATGTCAATTTGAACCAGTCTGTGGTCAAATTCTATATAATCTCGGTAATTTCATTCTCAGATTGCTTCTGTCCAAAAGTCAGTCTAAAAACCGATACATTGTAAACTTCCTTTTTAATCACTCCACAATGTGTACTGATCCAAAGAGCGTATTGGGTCGCTACCGCCAGCTGGCCCCGTCTGCCTCAGTTCGAGTTTCGCCATTATGCTTGGGCACAATGACATTTGGCGGTAAGCACCCCGAAAGATACGGCGAATGCAGCAAAGAAGAGGCCTTCGCAATGATGGACTTCTTCTACGACAACGGTGGCAACTTCTTCGACACAGCAAATGCCTACCAAGACGGCCAGTCCGAGGTCTGGCTAGGCGAATGGATCGCCTCCCGCAAGAACCGCGACGAGCTCGTGATAGCCACTAAGTATACCTCCGGGTATATGCTGCACCACAAAGACAAGATCCAGGCTAACTTCGTCGGCACCGGAACAAAATCCATGAACCACTCTGTGGACGAGTCCCTGCGCAAGCTTCAGACCACTTACATCGATCTGTTCTACGTGCACTGGTGGGACTACACAACTTCGATCCCGGAATTGATGCAGAGCCTCAATCACCTGGTCGTGTCAGGAAAGGTGCACTACCTCGGTATTTCGGATACACCTGCTTGGGTAGTGACCAAAGCAAACGCGTACGCCCGCCAGCATGGGCTGCGACAATTTTCGGTGTATCAAGGGAAGTGGAATGCCGCGAGGCGAGACCATGAACGAGACATCATTCCCATGTGCGCCGACGAAGGGATGGGGCTGGCCCCGTACGCGACACTAAATGCGGGCAATTTCCAGACGGCCGAAGGCTACGAGGCCCGCGAGAAGTCGAATAATGGCCGCAAATTCATTCCCGTGTGCGCGCGGGATAAGCAAGTTGCCGCTATCCTGGAGAAAATCGCCAACAGGAAGGGTGGAGGTGTGACACTATTGAATATCGCGTTGGCGTATATCTTGCATAAAGCTCCTTATGTATTTCCCATTATTGGTGGCCGGACTGTCGACCATCTGAAAGGCAGCATTCCCGGTCTGGCAGTCTCGCTATCGAACGAAGAGATTGAGGAGATTGAGACCGGGTATGAATTTGATCATGGATTCCCTCATAGCTTTTTAAGTGGCACTCTGTTCGACCTTTCCCACCCGAGAGGGGCTGCAGGCCCTGAGGATGTGTGGTTGACCAAGCCATGTGGTCCATTTGACTGGGTCGAGCGTCCGAAGCCGATCAAAACTAGCCGGTCATCATAGATGCTGGGAACTATGCAAGTTATCCTTTGCAAGTGTTGGGACTGACAATGCCAACTTCTTATGAACTCGATATTCTTCCCACCCACTCTTTCCCTGATATTAGCTCCATATTCAGCTTATAGTAGTAATCTATATAAAACTATTTAGACTCGGATATCGACCTCTGTGCTAGAGCAGTGTATTTTACTAATCCGTATCCTGTCGGCATTTAGAACGGTAGCCCCTAGAAGTGGAAGCATATATCCTTCCTACACGACTCCGTCCTATCCACCGAGCCTAGAATACTATCACTAGACTCTAACTCTGCTTCTCGATCACCCCATTCGGGATGCACTATTGAGAGCCTAGATACGTAGGAACAATATCGGGTCGTATGCTCGCTTCCCACATGGGGAAGCGTTGAAACATGAACCCAGAAAGATTGGATGAACTAGAGACAATCGATACACGGCCACTGCCACCGTGGCGAATTGAGTCCTTCGCGGAGATTGAAATCTGGTCAGACCGAGAGAGGGCAAGAGAAAGAGCTGAGACTGTACGGTCCACATCCACCATTTTGGTATATGTACTGAGAAGCTTCGGGACTTGAAGGCCACTTAGGTGCCGCCGTCATAGCACTCGATGATAACATGCAAGTTGTTGAATCCAATCTTCAAAACACATACACATAATCCAAATTTCAAATTGAAGCATCATAAATTATGGCAATATAGAAAAGCAGTTTTATACGCCGAGGTATGTAGAATATACAAGGTCAAATCGAAATATTTTCAAATAATAACGAAGCACTGGTCCACGGATATATAAATAACGCATGTATGCATCACAGATGCTCAACCGAGCTCAGAACCGGAACCAACTGCCTCTATCCAAGGGGTTGGGAAACCCATTAAGCAGAAGACTTAGGCACAACTTCCAAGTTAATCTTGTCACAGCCAGTAGGCACAGCGGGCAGAGGGACGTTCTTGTTGAGGTAGTGCAGGTTGGGGTAGAATTGGCCTGCGGCGGCGTCGACGGGGCACCCTTGAGTACGAATACATGTTAGTCACAATGCGTTATTGATAGATAGGAACTGGAAGGAATCGGGGATAACACATACACAACCATCCACCCCAGCTGCTGGCAGGGCCCTGCAAGCCCTTAGGACCGATGGTGAAACCCTTAGATCCGGTGGTGGGGTCGACGCTAACCTGAGCGCGCTCCTTGCGGACGCCTATATAACAATTAGTTAGATTCTGGATCAAAATTGAAACCTGTTCATGTTTGAGTATGAAGAAATAAACATACCGTTGACCTTGATCAGATCCAGAGCCCAAGGGGTGGAGGCATCGCCGCTATCCCAGCGGATGGTGCCGTTGTTGACGTAGAAAGTGGCAGCGCGCTTGGCCGGGGCGCCGGCGAAGAGGGCCTCGTTGTTGAGGGGGTCGTTGATGATACCACGGCCGACGGAGAGGTACAGGTCGTTGTGGGTGCTGTTGGCGGCGCCGGAGGTCTTCAGGTTGAAGAGCTTCTCAGCTGGAGCGGCGGCCACGGCGGAGGCCAGGAGAGCGATGGTGGCGAGGAACTTCATTGTGATGTTGGTAAGGAGCGAACAGAGTAGGGATAGAGAGAGTAAGGAGAGTTGGAAAGCGAGTGGGTTTGATTAAGAGGGGCTTATACAACGAGGATTGTGGCGTCCTTTTATACCTGTATGCGTTGGATCCGAGGCGATGAACACATGAACTCATGGCCCACAGTGGAGTTTACCGTCTGTATTGATTGCCGATCCGGATTGAGATCCTTGGATCAAAATAGAAGCGAGTTGTTTATCCGTATGCACATTTGTATACTTGATCTATGGATATTGTACCGAAGGTTAACACCACCACTCACTGTCAATTGAAATCCTCTCCGACGCCCTGATTCGCATTTGTTTCAAGTACATGCATATTATCAACATGCAAGGCACGCACAACGCTTCAAAACCGCCCCAAACCGGACGCCGGAGCCGACTCTACCCAACCGAACAAGGCTGATCCACGGCGTTAGAGGCAGGTATGGGGTAAATGAAGGAACAGCCCCCACATGGTGATTATAATCGACATCTTGGAAGTTCAAGTGAGTGGGTTCCTGCATTAGCTGGAACATCCGCGCCAGTCAGGGTTGCGATCGAGTGCAGATCTCATCCACTGTCTATTCCCTACGGGGAATACCTGAGACAAGATGTGCAAGAGTGACGGTCAATATCTCTACCCGAAGGGTGATCTTGGTAGTAACGTGATTCTCGTTTCACAAGTGAGGTGATTTTCGCTGCTTAAGTTGTGTTGTGGGAATACTTGTACATCCTTGTGCCATCTCTGTTCTCTGTAGTTGCATGTACTCGTTGCATGTCGATACAACAACTCTCTGCCAAGATTTCGTGGAGCTTCCCCTGAATTGTGTGGATGCGACATTTGGGCAAAATCTCCTGCCTAATCTACTTCACGTCACTTGTATAGGAGGGATTTTGTGGCCCCCTGTGTCGCAAAAATAGAATACTCCACTGTGCGAAAGCCCCCTTTCTTGATGTTATACCCGGATGATATCATATGTTGCATAAGTTTGACTGATAAACACATTGTACCTAGACATTTTCTGTGGATTATACTTTTTACACATATAAGATCATATGTAATAGTTATGAGCGATTTGATGAAAAATGAGGTGTATGAAACAATGTGGACTACTATTAAATCAAAAACAGGGGTCCACGGGGGCGCATTTAAGCAACGCCCGGTGGACAACGAAGATTCTTAGCCTCGGATTAGTGGCTGTACAGTACAGTACATGTATATGCAGCAAATGCCTAGCGCAGTCATGACTTAGTATGTTTGTGAATTAAACCCACCCAAGGGTATCTATATTGTCGTTCCTCATAATATCGTGAACTCGCTATCTTACATGCACATCCCCAAAAAGAACAAAGAAATACCCCAATGGACGCCATCTAGCACCGACTAGATAATCATCTCTATTGATGAAACCAGGTTTCCATTCAGCGTCTCTGGCTCTGGTTGCTAGTATTGCGAGCAAACTCAGGCTTCAGAGTCCACCGGCCTCTACCACCAACACGATCAAGCGTCGCGACCGTCTTAAGCGATTCCTGAAACTCAGCCACGCGCTCTGGAGTATTACAATAATGATTGAAATGTTCAACGATGGTGTGAGAGAATGTTGGACCGCGACGAGAAGCGAGATAATCCCGAATCAGCGGGAGAAAATCTTTGCCACGGGGCATGCGGGCAGTAGAAGCACCGGCACGAGCGCCGTTGCCGATGCCGTCACCGTTGCTATTGGATTGTGATGCAGCAGCTGGGTTAAGGTTGGCCAACAGACTGGCGGATGAAGGACCGCCACGGTTAGACCGAGCAGAGCTACCACCGGTCGAGGGATCGGAGCGACCAGCGATGCCAAACTGGCCAGTCCAGGTTGGGAGGCCAATTGGGACGTTGCGAGCTTCTTGTTCGGCTTGGCGGAGGCCTTCGGCTGCTTCGTTGGCGACCCGACGAGCTTCGGCTTCAATCAACTTGGGGTCGGCGCGGATGACACGACGGCCGTTCACTATTTGGTCGTGCTCCAGAGCAGAGTGCACACCGGAGCGGGCGAAAATACCGTGCATAATGCGATCTTCGGAGGATTTGGAGTTTTTCTCTTCTTCGGCGGTATCTTTGAATGCTTCGATCTTAGCGACTCCGTCCACATTTAGATCTTCATCTTCGGTCTTCGGAACGGGTTCGCTCTTGCGTCCACGGTTCCTCTTATCGCGAGAGTCATCCGTCTCTTCCTGATACGTAACCTCCGCATTCTTGAAAAGCTGGGTTGTCTCCAGTTCTTTATCATCCTCATCTGTCAGAGAGAACAGGTCGTAAAGATCACTCAACTGGAAACCCTCACGCTGGTGAGGATCACGGGTGATCTTGTTGGTCAAGAACTGCTTGAAGATTTGGCGGTGATAGATCTTTTCTTCAATCGTGCCTTTGGTCATCAAGCGAAAGATAGTGACATCACGCTTTTGGCCCAGACGCCATGCACGCTCGCGCGCTTGCAGATCGGTGGATGGGTTCCAGTCGGGATCAAAGATAATGACACGGTCAGCACCTGTCAAGTTCACTCCGATGCCACCCACGCGGGTGGTGAGCAAGAAGACGTGGATTTCAGGGTCATTGTTGAATGTGTCGACCAGGGACTGGCGCTCCTTGATAGGTGTAGTGCCATCCATTCGGCGATATTGGAAACCACCCAAATGATTGAGGAATTTCTCGATGATGTCCAGCATCAGACGTCCTTGGGTGAAGAGCAGGGTTTTGTGGCCGGTATCTCTCCAGACCTCGAGTAAACCCTTCAGAACCTGCATTTTGCCAGACTGCTCTAGATTACCATAGTCCGCCTCGCGAGACCGCAATTCGTGATCAGCCAGGTCAGGATGGTTGCAGATCTTGCGTAGGATGTCAATGCCAAACAGTGAGTTTCGTTTGCCTGTGTAAATGGATCTCATGTCATCTGAGCCAAGAAATCTCTTGTAGATGGTTCGCTGAAGAGCTGTCAATTTGCAAAAGATGACCTGTTCGCTTTTCTGCGGTAGATCGGATGTTACATCGGCCTTGAAGCGCTGGAGCAAGTATGGACTAATGGCGTCCTTTAGAGTCTCCGCACACTTTGCAGCTGTTTGCACTTGGAGGTTAGATGCAGACGCATATCCTCCCTGGCGGATGGGGTTCTCAAACTGGTTCTTGAATGTAACCAGGTTGCCTAGGCGCATTGGAAAAACGAAGTCAAATAAAGACCACAGATCTACCAGGCTGTTCTGCATGGGAGTTCCAGAGAGAATGATGCGGTGGGGAGTACGCAATTCCTTGCAGCTGAAGGTGATACCGGCATCAGGGTTGCGAATTTTATGGCCTTCGTCAAGAATGGCACATCCCCATTCAACATCAACGAGAGCATCTGCATATGACTGCAGGCCTGAGTATGTAGTGACCAAGACGTGGCCTTCTTGGGTGACTCGCTGGATGATCTTCTTGGCTGCCTTTTGGCCAGCAGATAGACGGCCTGAGCTGCGACTTCCCATCATTTCGGATGTGAGTGCACTCTCTCGACTGCTTTCTTTGCCGAGGTTCATCATGCCGCTTCCTGATGAGTGCAAAATAGAAACACGGAAGGGTGGCCACCAGCGATGAAACTCATTGACCCATTGCTTCATAAGAGTTGCAGGGCAAACAATGATAGCCGGCTTGGTGAACTTTTTGCTATGGTGCAGTGATGCAAGGTAGGCGATTGCCTGGATGGTCTTGCCCAAGCCCATCTCATCTCCGATAATTCCACCCACGGTTTGCTGGTGCAACTCCCATAACCACTGAACACCAGTCTTCTGGTAAGGGAACAAATAGCGACTGATATCTCCAGGCACGCGCAAGTCGTTGTCAAGCTCCATGGCTGGTTCAGTGGGATGTGGCTTAAGCCATTCATCTTCCTCATCCAGCCCATTCTCGATGGAGTGAGTCGCGGCGTCCCGTCGAGCAGAGCTACGCCGACTGATCCATTCCTGGACACGAGCCTGGTAGACTTTCTCATTGCCATCATCCACTCCACTCAGGTCTTCAAGCTCACTCTTGCCTTTTGTTTGTTTGCGCTTTCGACTTGGCTTTGCTTCGGGTAAAGTATCAGGCATGAACTCCTCATCTGATGCATCCTCGGCACCTTCCGAGGCAACGTAGCTTGCGGAGGAATCTGCCCCTGGGGAACTAGTTTGAGCGACCTTTCGACGTTTGCTGCTGCTCTCTTCGAAGTCGAAATCTGGGCGTGCAAGATCACGGTGGGATGCCGCTGGCTCATTCTTGGCCCGTTCACGCTCCTGCTCCTCATTGTACTGATCCTCGGTATCGACAAGCGCATCCTCGAGGTTGGCAAGCGGCCCATCTCTGGATCCCGCGTTCATCAACGCAAACGGGGTAATCTTTCCAGTTCGCAGAAGGTAGTCACGGCGCGACTCGTTCGGCAGCCGCCCGGATCCGTGTGCTACTGTTGCGTTCTCTTGCGACTGGCGCCTCTCATCAATACGTTGTTGAATTTCCTTCAGGTCTTTCACCAGACCCGCCTTGCGCACCTCCAATCCCTTCAACTCATTCTCCACGCGATGGCGGGTGGCGGTGCCGACGGAATGGGTAAGGCGCTGGTGCGCTCGGCGGACCTGGGTGTCGATACGTCTGACATAGATGTTAGCGGTGCTATTAGATGTGAGGAATTTACTGCACATACTCTATCTCCACCAGGACTTTCTCGAGTCGCTTGATGTCATTCTCTTCGGCCTTTTCGGCAAGAGCTTTATCCGCCTGAGATTAAAGTCAGCCTATATTAACTGCAAGTCGAGAGCTAGCTCATACCTGTCGAGTGATATCTCTCTCGAGATCATCTTGGTTGCGGACATCGGCTTGAAGGTCTCGGAGGCGACTCGCCTCATCAGTAGAAGACATGGTGAAATAAGGGTTCAAACGAATTGTATGGAATGAAAATAAAGGACAGATTAAAGCAACGGATGTCTAAGTGAGTGCATGGTGGCGCTCAATAGAGCAAATACATTAGGCAAAGGCAGCAATCAAGTCCTATTCAGAGACAATCTTTATCGGATGGTGGCACAATCGGTCACCGCCTAACATACCGCTTTACATGACTCATGAGTCATGAATGAGGTAATCCTAGGATTTAGACCTCACCTCACTTTTGCCATGCTGTTTTGCTCTTTCGTTCTGAGACCTTCTCCTTGATAGTGTGATTGGTATGTTACAAATAGGGGATTGATACATTGAACACCCCCTTCCCCTCCAGCCTGAATTTGGCCTGAATTTGGCCTGTTTTGCCTTACAAATCAGGCACTTCTTGACCCTTTTTTTCACCGCCTTCCTATCGAACTTTTTATCTTTTTTAGCTAAGTTAGCACCTCCCTGCATGTATATCAACACTTTAGGTACCTGCAATTACTATGTAAATCCCTAGTAGAAATAAGTCATTCCTGTACCATACTGTAGGACTCAACTGGGTATTCAAAATAATTGACATTCAGACGACCTTCAAGCCTCGCAATTTACAGCATCTGTTTCTTATTTGGGAGTAGTGCCGTGCAGTTGGTATAGTGGGTAGTAAAGAATGATAGTGACTCAATTTTACTAAGGGACTGACATAGTAAATGGAGGTATCTCAAAATCGTGCTGCAAGCAGGGTCGATGGCAGGTAGGTAAGGTGGCAGAAATATTGCTGGCAGAAACAACTGGTGCTTGAAATTCCAAGCATGGAGGTTCGGAGCATCCATATAGGGGGGAGGGAGGGGGGTTCAATGTATCAATCCCATATAAATATGACACTTATTGCCTATATTTAGGGTCTGAAATGCTGCTAAGTGTATACACCTAGAAAGGAAGAAAGGAAGAAAGAAAACGAGTTATGAATAATGACGGATTCATTAAGCCACGTAGCTAGGTAAGAATATGGATCTGTGCAGGCGTCTGGCTCAGGGATAGTAAGAACAAACAAAGGAATGCGGGAAAAAAACAAAAGAAAGGACGACGTGGATAAACGATGTTTTAAGAAAGGACGCGAAGGTGGAAGATGATCCGCCTCGACGGAGCTGCCCAGCCACTAGAAATGAAAATACCCTGTGGAAAGGCCAAATAAAAACTAATTTACTATCTCGCTGAATTGCAATGGTATGATAAAAAGCAATGTGTTTGCTGCTGCACTGGTCGTGAATGAAAAATGAATGACAATCTGACTTTTAGCAAGCTAGGAGTGTAGAGTGGGCGTAGCAATGCTGGGCTCAGAAAAGCCGATGAGAACCTGTAATGACTGTGGGGAAACGGCTTGGCAAGCTGGGGTATATCCCTACGTTGCGGGATCCGCAACCAAAGATATGTGAGGTCTGTGTCCGGAATGACAAGATCTTCTGGCGTTTCACCGCGGAGACGACGGTGCATCAATAGCTCGAAGCTAGCGGAAGAGGCCCACGGGAAACCTGGCGATTGGCGATGGAAAGCGTTTGCCTGCATCCTAGATGAGCACCAGCAGGAGTTGGAGACCAGAGCTCGATAATCGCGTTCTGTGGGCTGTTGATATCGATGCCGACCAATGTGATGAGTGAAGTCAGACCATCCGAGCCTTTCCACCAGATTTGGGGTCGTGTCGAAGCTGCGGCATGGGGTCAGTGTATTCGACTTCTAAAACCAGAGACAGCCATGAAGTTATACCGGGTCCTGGCACATAGCTTTCGTCGGCCTGGTTTGAGACATTCAGGGAATTACGGCGGACCTTGCGCCTGCGAGGCTAAAGTCGCCACGAAATGTGATTCCAGATCCCCAGATGCGAAGGCGAGAAAAATCGAGGCCATGGTAGTATGTCAGCCGAAGATTACGAGTAAAATCCTCTTCAGGAAACCTTTTCAGGGACAAGTAGTGGTATTCGTAATTCCGCGAGGTTCTCTCTAAGTGCCTGAACAGCACGGAAGACTTCGTCTAGATCAGGCGTAACGATCACCAGTACGAGCATGGATGGTTGTATATCGGCTGGGCTTGGTGAATTGTATGGTTAGCATGAAGTATTGGACAGTCTCTGTACGACAGGCTCGAAGCCAGTATACCGTTTCATGCATTGTTTCCTCCCTACTTTAGCCTCTTTTTGCTCATTTTCGAGTGCACTTGGTCGTTACTGTTTAAAAACAGTGCTGTAATCATATAGATATATAAAAGTTGCGGATGTGAAAGGACTCATGGCCTATAAGCGTCCTTTACTATCCGTCGTCAGGTAGCAAAGAAGAAGCGACAGGGGAGATAAACACAACTCGAGACGTAAAAAAAACATTCAGTCCTGTTGAGTTCATTCAAGGTTCTCAGGTATATCTGATACTAGCTCGTTTTCCTCGTATGCCTTTGTTGATACGTCTTGGCTTATAGAATACATCCATTTTTGTAGCGTCACAATCTAGTTACTATACCATAACTCGTGGGCTTAAAAGTGCAAACCAGTATAAACCAAAGCTGTAGGTATCATTAAAGCACCATCTGGTCATATATAACTTATAACGCCGATATACGTAGCTGTGTTGGACAAACGGCACATGAAATATTAGGCAGTGATAGTTGGGTATGTAATGTCGATCTCGCGGCCAAAGAGTCACGTCGCCAAGGAGACCACAATCCAGGTGAGTAAGTTAAGGGGAGGATGTATTTAAATTCACCCATGCCTATAATGTATTGTTATATACTCAACTCATAGTAAATGGTAGATGATGCACTCCGTAGATCAATCCATGGCGGGTATGGGCAAGGTTCACCAACCTCCACACTTCTTCCCTTTCCCCTCTTCTGCATCTTCTGTATATTCTCGTGTTTGTGAATTGTGAATTCACCTTCTGTTGATGCCATCCCTGTTCTTGTTGGATTCCCGTCATTCTCGGGTGCCAACAACCGTCTCCAGACTTGCCTGAACCCTCAAGCCGCCTACGTCTACTGCGTCGCAACCAAATTGCGACCGCCCCCCTCCCCCTTCGAACTTGTCCTCATCAACAATTCCCTGGATAATGCGGTGCAGCACGATCTCATTCTAATTCCAATTCCTCTCTGTCCCTCCCTCGAATTGCGTTAGAATTCACCTACCGCATTCCTAGTGCCCGTCCCCGCTGGCAACCCACGATCCCCGATCGCAGTGCGCGAAACGGTGAGCTCGAGTCTCGCCATTCGTTTGCGAAACATACACGATGGAACCTGGTTGGCAGCCGTACCAGGATCCTCTCATGGGTCACCCTGCGCAGTTTACCACTGGGTTGGCGTCTCATCCTCAGCAACTAGCCTCCAAATACGGTCAGCCACCACAGTCACAGCCCCCCGTCGGATACACATACGAGTCTTTCCAAACTCCTGGCACTGCATCGAAACCTCCTTCAGCGGGCACCAACTCCAAGTCCGTCTCGATGGCTTCATCGCCTGCCGCCACCCCCCGTCGGGATTATGTCACCGATGCGGATACCACCATGGAGGACGCCGACCCGTACAACCGAGCAAAGTACCCTTCGAGGCCAAACCACAATCGCGCCTCCTCTCAGTTTTTGAGTCAGGCAGAGGAATCGTCGGCCTCGTCGGCCGCTCGCAGATATTCTCCGATGAATGTCCTGTCGCCGCCGATGTCATATCCCACTAGTCCTGGCAAATCCCAGAGCTCTTATGGATTCCCATCCGGCCCTCAGAGTGCTTCTCGGCGGTCGCCTGCCCGACCTGAATACGCATCACCCCCACAGGGATACCAATCGCCAAGTGAGTGTTAACTCGTGGAGCTGGTCAGTTTTGACAGATTTGCTAACTTCTCGATAGCAAATCGCCCCCCTCGTCTCCCACCCCTCCAATCCGGTGACCTCAGCCCCGATCAATATTACCCAACATCGGCCTCCTCCCATATGAGTCCTGGATTTGGAGGTTCGCGATCTCCGCGATCTGGCTCGCTACCATCTCAGCCTCCTCTGGTCCCCGGTCGCGGTCCGGTCCCGAAGTTCCAAAAAATCCAGTCTGTACAGGAACTGCAGCCACGCATGAATGTACAGCCCGCATATCGACGCGCTAATCCTGAAGGTGGATTCATCAGCGTGAGTCCTCAGCATACCCCACTTGTTCTATCGCCATTCTAACTAGCTCGTTCAGCCGCTTCAATCGTTGACCACCCACCTTCCGGCCACTTATCGCATATGCAACCCAGGATTCAACTATGAGTCTTCACGGAACCCGCGGCGAGTACTGACCAAGCCGAGCAAAGGTGTGAAGAACGACGGATATGATAATGAGGATAGCGATTATATCCTTTACGTCAACGATATCCTCGGCAGCGAAGAAGCCGGTCACAAGTACGCCCATACGCTCTCTTGTGTAGTCTCTATCGAAGCTAACTAGCTTTTTCAACTTCAGGAACCGATACCTCATCCTAGATGTGCTAGGCCAGGGTACTTTTGGTCAAGTCGTGAAATGCCAGAACTTGAAGACGGGAGAAGTGGTAGCGGTCAAAGTCATCAAGAACAAGACCGCCTACTTCAATCAGAGTATGATGGAAGTCTCTGTGTTAGATCTGGTAAGCCTCCCATCATATTTGGAGGCACTGTCGAACGTCCGCTTACCCTTTGCAGCTCAACAGCAAGTACGACAAGAACGATGACCACCATCTCCTTCGCCTCAAGGATACTTTCATTCACCGGCAACATTTGTGTCTCGCGTTCGAGCTTCTCAGTGTCAACCTCTACGAGCTCATCAAGCAAAACCAATTCCGTGGATTGAGTACGACCCTCGTCCGCGTCTTTGCCCAGCAACTGTTGAACGCGTTGAGTCTGTTGAACAAGGCGCATCTTATTCATTGTGATTTGAAGCCCGAAAATATCTTGCTCAAAAACCTTGAGAGTCCAATCATCAAAGTTATCGATTTTGGTTCAGCATGCGATGAACGACAAACAGTCTACACCTACATTCAGTCGCGATTCTACCGTTCCCCAGAGGTGCTCCTTGGTTTGCCGTACTCATCCGCCATCGACATGTGGTCACTCGGATGTATCGTCGTGGAACTTTTCCTGGGCCTGCCTCTTTTCCCAGGCTCGTCGGAATACAATCAGGTCTGTCGAATCGTCGAGATGTTGGGAATTCCACCCACCTGGATGCTCGAGATGGGTAAACAATCAGGCGAGTTTTTCGAAAAGACTCAAGATGAGTTCGGGAGGAAGACATACCGTCTCAAGACCTTGGAGCAATACTCGAGGGAACACAACACCAAGGAACAACCCAGCAAGAAGTATTTCTCTGCCTCGACACTGGAGGAGATCATTCGCAGCTACCCGATGCCTCGAAAGAACATGAAGCAAGCAGAGGTTGAGCGAGGTAAGGTCTGATTCGCCCCATGGTTGACATCCTACTCACTGTCACAGAACTGAACAACCGGGTCGCATTCATCGATTTCGTGCGCGGACTACTCTCAATCAACCCCCTCGAGCGGTGGTCACCTCAACAAGCCAAATTGCACCCATTCATCACCCAGCAAAAGTTCACTGGACCTTTCATGCCACCGATGAACCTCAAGTACTCGACTGCCAGCAAGCCCGCCCCAGGTGTTGAGCAGCAACAACGTGCCGAGGCCGCCAGCAAACAGAGAGCGGCCCAGGCTGCGCATGCGCAGAATGCCTACTCCATGCAAATGAATCAATTCCATACGCCACCACAAACCCAGCCTCCGCCCATGTACAACGGCATGTACCAGGGTGCACCACCCCCATACCCCACCCAGCAGCCGCCGGGCTATGGCCACCAAATGGGAATGATGCCAGGGCCAGGGCCAGGCCAGGTTCCCCCTCAGAGTCTCTACGCACAGGCAACAACACGGGCTGGCCGTCAACGAGCATCCACCATGGATCCTCAGGGTATCCCAACCACCATTCAGCGAGTGGCGAGTCACCTGGATCCGAATGCACCGATTCGACTCCAGCCCAGTCCCGCATACTACCCCCTCCTCCTGATGGGTATGTGGATGCAAACGCCAACCAAAGACGACGCGGCAGCCGAGCAGCAGCTAGCGGCGGCGGCGGCAATCAACGCAACCGAGACTTCATCCGCACCCTCGAAGACGGTGTATTGAGCGAAGGATACATGGGCCAGAACCAATGGCAATAGAACATCCGAGCAGAGGGTATCTGTCACGTCACGTGTTCCACATGAGATGAGAGCAGGCCCGTCGATACTAGTCTATCGATACTTTTTTTCTTATCCTGAACCAACTCCATGACTCTTCAGCGCACTGTGTCTGTAAAGCCTGCTCGCTCTACTGACCCGCTCCTCTCCTCGCCAGCCAACCTGCCTCCCCTTGCCCGGCAGGCTCTTGTAGGTGCATGAGTCACAAAAAAGCCCTTCGGGGGCAGTGGGTGGACGCGGTCTACAAATGATCTCCGACCGCTGATACACGATCAGCATTTGCATTGCTTGCTAGCGCTTGATCGATCTGCACGCTCGCCTCGCGAGTCCAGTGCCCATCAGTGGTCCAGGCCAAGAGATCATCCGCATTATCAACCCTTGTTTCGTTGCGTTTCTTGCTGTGTTACGATTCCAGTTATGTTGTGCAATTTCTGTTCTCTTCTTTTCGTTAAGCAGTGGTTTATCGGTACAACTGACCGTCTGTCCTCTTTTCATGATGTCTTGTGTTTCTCTTCTCGGCATAGCCTGGAGCTTGAAAGAACGATTTCTCTGCTCTTCTGTTTCCCCTGCCTCCCCGTAAATCTGTTGCTTTTTCTTAAATTTGGATTTACTTGGGTGGTTTGGCACATTTTGTGTGTGCTTTTTTCTGTTTGGATGGTTGTTTCCAAGCCTGCTGAGCATAGTACTTGCCGCTGTGTTGTTTCTAGTCTGGGTTTTAGTTCTTGTGACCCTGTATACAGTAGTAGAACTGAGTTGAATGAACAATGGAAGCATAGTAACGAGTCAAGTTCACTTGTTCCCCGTATGTAATGTTAGTTCCTCATATGGTTCACGATATAACTGGGTGTGAGATATTTTGACATAGTAAGGTTGTGAGTCACTAATCTAGAGGAATATACAGACAGGATCAAAAACCTATGTAGTTCAGTTAAGTACTAAAAGAACAGTCGAAGTCGATAGACCGGGCTTCTTTGTCCTGAGTCAGCCTAGTCCTAATCGGGTTTAGTCAGCCCCTCGCTTAAATTTCGTGTGTGGCTCGCTGCGGGAACCAACTCAACTTTCAGACGGCGACGACCTCACTTTCCCCTTCGGATCGCCATTTCCTATTACCGAAACCGAAAACCGCAATCATGGCGTCGCGTTTCTTCTACGGCTCCGGCAGCGACAGCGACAGCTCGTCTGATGAGGAGGAGGAGGTCTACCAGTCCGGCTCTGAGGAGGAATCCTCTGACAACTCCGACTCCGAATCCGAATCTGGCTCTGAGAGCGACAGCGAAGCCGAGGGCAAGGAGAGCGGCAAGGGAGCCAGCGCTTTCTTGCACGACTCTTCCGGCAGTGAGGATAGCGAGGAGGAGGAGAAGGTTACGATTGTCAAGTCTGCTAAGGACAAGCGTCTCGAGGGACTTGAGAACACCATCAAGTTGATCGACAATGCCGAAAAGATCAACGACTGGGCTGTTATTGCCACTGGTGAGTGACACCATATTCCGGGATTCGAATCATTCTGTGGTTTTGGGTCTCAGAAAACTCCGCGATGGCGACGTATCTGGTGGGAGAACGGCATCGACTGACATGGTATGATTTACAGAGTTCGACAACCTTAACCGTCAGATCCTCAAGATCACCGGTCCTACCCCCAAGATCTACATCCAGGCCGTCGCAGAGCTCGAAGACTTCACCAATGAGACCGCAACCAAGCAGAAGGCCTCGAACAAGAAGATGAACGCCAGCAACAGCAAGGGTTTCAACGCCGTTAAGCAGAAGATCAAGAAAAACAACAAGGAGTACGCTTCCCTGATCGAGAAGTACCGCGCCAACAAGGATGAGTTCATGGCCAGCGACGTCGAGGAGAAGCCCGCTCCTGCCCCTGCTCCCAAGCCCACCAAGTTTGAGCGTATCGAGAACTTTGCCGCTGCCGCCGCTGCCGGTGGTGAGGACGATGGTTTCGCTACTGTCGGCCGTGGTGGTAAGACCCTCCAGTACACCCCGGAGAGCATCCTCAAGCACCTCCGCGTCATCGTCGAGTCCCGCGGAAAGAAGAACACCGACCGTGCCGACCAGATTAAGACCATGACCAAGCTCCTTGAAGTGGCCACCACCCCCTACCAGCGCATCCGCACTCTTATGACCCTGATCTCCACACGCTTCGATCTCACCAGCACATCCAGCACCAACTACATGAGCCCCGAGCAATGGAAGGCTGCCGATGAGGAATACTCGACTCTCCTGACTGTGTTGGAGGACAACCGCAGCTACATCATCAGCGAGGTTGCCGATGAGTGGGAGGATGACGAGAAGCAGCCTACCGTTGAGGAGGGCGAGACCTTCGCCATCCCCGGTTCCATTGTTTCTTTCGTCGAGCGCCTTGACGACGAGCTCACCCGCTCTCTCCAGCAGATCGACCCCCACACCGCTGAATACATTGAGCGCCTGAGCGACGAGCAGACCCTGTACAACAACCTTGTCCGCTCACAATTGTATGTCGAGAGCCTCGGCGAGTCCGACAAGAACGGAAAGGAGAGCATGAACAGAGTTGTTATCAGACGGTTGGAGCACATCTACTTCAAGCCTGCCCAGGTTGTCTCCATCCTTGAGGACGCCAAGGACAAGGCTGTTCCCACCAAGATCAACTCCGCCGTTACTGCTGGCTCCAAGGCCGGTGACATTCAGAGCCTCGTGGGCGCTATCTGCAACTACATGTTCCAGAACAGCGATGGCATTCCCCGTGCCCGTGCCATGCTTTGCCAGATCTACTTCCTCGCCCTCCACGACCAATACTACAAGTCCCGTGATTTGATGCTCATGTCTCACCTTACGGAGTCTGTTTCTTCCATGGATATTGCCACCCAGATCTTGTTCAACCGCACACTTGTTCAGATTGGTCTTTGTGCCTTCCGTGCTGGCCTCATCTACGAAGCCCAGAACACCCTTGGTGAGATCTGCGGTAGCGGTCGCCAAAAGGAGCTGCTCGCTCAGGGTCTTATCCTGCAGCGTTTTGCCAGCTTGAGCCCCGAAGTTGAGAAGGCCGAGAAGGCCCGTCAGCTGCCCTTCCACATGCACATCAACCTTGAATTGCTCGAGTGTATCTACCTCACCTCAAGCATGTTCCTCGAGGTTCCCCTCATGGCCCAGAGCTCGTCCTCCCCCGAGCTGCGCCGCCGCATGATCTCCAAGACTTTCCGCCGTATGTTGGACTACAACGAGCGCCAGGTGTTCACCGGTCCCCCGGAGAACACCCGTGACGGTGTGATCCAATCGGCCAAGCTTCTTGCCGCAGGTGAATGGAAGAAATCCGCCGAGTCTCTCGCTGCCATCAAGATCTGGGATCTCATGCCCCAGCCCGAGAAGATTAAGGCCATGCTCTCCGAGCAGGCCCAGGAGGAGGGTCTCCGCACCTACCTCTTCACATACGCCCCCTTCTATGACAGCCTCTCCATCACCTCCCTAGCGGCCATGTTCGAGCTGAGCAGCAAGAAGATCGTCTCCGTGATTTCTCGCATGATTTCTCACGAGGAGCTCGCTGCCGCCCTCGACCAGGTCAACGACGCCATCATCTTCCGCAAGGGCGTCGAGCTCTCCCGCCTCCAGTCCCAGATCGTCACCCTTGCCGACAAGTCCATGAACCTCCTCGAGTCCAACGAGAAGACCCTCGAGCAGCGCACACAGGGTATGGCCAACGCCTTCCAGCGCGAGCACGGCCCCGGCGCCCGTGGTGGCCGTGGCGGCCGCGGTGGTGGTCGCGGCGGTGGTCGCGGTGGCGCCCGTATCCCTCAGGGAGACCGGAGACCCGGTGGCCAGCAGTTCGGCGGTGGTGCATTGGGCGCAGCGATCAAGGCTTAGATTCTGATGTAATGGCATGTTCTTTCCTCTTTTTCACAACTCTTCACGGTTTCATTTTTCTCCTGTCCATCCATCCCCTATCTCGTGTTAGTACGACCGTTCCTTGCTTTTTTTAGGTCGGAAAAATTGCCCGTCTTTCTGCGTTTTTTACTTTTGTGATTGATCTCTATGATATTCACGTATGAAATGATCGAGAAAGAATCAAGGTGCATATTGGTTAGAATTTGACGGCTTATGGAATAGATATATTTCTATACTATAGTGACTTGGTGACGGTAGCATACATTGTAGAGCCCTTCCACTTAGATCTGTATACAGACGCACTTGAAAGCAGTTTTGCTACCTTTCTCACTTACATTCTTTTGTGCACTCCATTTATATCCATTACACACACTACGAACTGAATTTGCCTCGTCATGTATACCGAATTTTCCTGAATGGAGCATTAAAATCTCCTGATCGATGCCGCTAATCTCTGTCAACCCAAATGAGCCCGAATCATACCTTCGTGCACTCTCTGGCGAAGTATAACAAAGTTCGAACCACCTTGCTTAATTATTCCAGAGCCACGAAATTCTTTAGTGAGTCGCTGTTCTTCCAGAGCGTAGTCGAGGCTGGGGAAATATAATTTGTTGACGAGGAGTCGAAACGCCCCTTTGTTCAACAGAAAGCCTTCCCAAAAGGCGAAGCGGAAGCGCCTTGGTCTACATACATGCCTTCTTTGTGCGGTGGAAGGCTGGTTACTCGAAACGTCTACTCGACTCTTTGACCACGAATCTGCATCCCCTGTTCATTGAAGCCCCAAGGACACCGTTGTGAATCAAATGAACGTTCACATGAGACCAAAGGACTGGTCACTAGGGAAACAAAATTCAGCTCCCACTCATCTTAGTTGATCAGCTACCTGGAGATAATCCCTAGGTTTCACCCTCCTTTAGACTCTTCGTTGTCACCTCTTTTTCCACCTCCTTTTTACTTATTTCCGAGTGCCTCGATTTAAAATGGTTCACAAATAGTAAGTTAACATGTAAATTATGAAAGACTGACGGTCTACGACTGCCGTGCCAGGGCCGAAGCATCCTGGATCTCTTTGTCCTCGGGCTCTGTGTCCCAAAATAGCATATTTGAGACTCGAGTCCTCTGAGATCATCGCTTTGTTTCAACAAACAGACATTATCCTCTTACTCGGTAGCTCGATCGGCTGCTTTTCTTTGTTTTTATTTGCGGGTATCAGTTCCTCGCGCAGAGTGAATACAAATATCATCGCCATGGCCTCTCAGTTCATACTTAATTACAGTTGATATCGTCTAATATTTGACGATATACCTACCACCAAGGTCATCTTTTCTTTTTCAAGATGCCACCACGCAGGAGCGCGCGCAAGACCTCAGGCCCGGTTGCCAGGTCTTCTTCCAAGGTGGTCAAACCCGCTACCGTCAAGAAACCCGCCCCGAAATCCAGGGCTGCCTCCAAAGGGTCCATGAAAAAGACTGGAAAGGCCGCGGCTTCCAAGAAGGGTAAGGAGGCCGCAAGGTCCCTGACCCCAGAAGACGAAGACCCCATGGATATTGATGCCGATTCCAACTCGCGTTGGCTGATGGACAAGGAGAACTACGGAAAATTTGTTGATTACAGCGTCCTGGCTGCTTATGCCGCCGGGGCAAATATCGAAAAGCCACCGCGTGGTAAAAGGCAGCCACGATGGACCCATGAAGGGGATGAGCCTCTGACAAATTCTTCGGAGCTACCTGAAGGGTGGAACACTCATGAGCCGGATCTTCTTGAGGACGAGATCGATGAGCAGATTGAGCGATGCCACCAGAGAATTGCCTATAACATCTTCCCTGCATTCTTCGAAATAAGGCTTCAATCATATCTCGAAAGAAAGAAGAAGCGTGAAGAGATGATTGCATCAGAGCCTGCGGGCCTTGACTTGCAGACCGTTGAACGACTGGTCTCCTTGAGGGCGATTGAAGCATCTCTCACTGAATCCGACGACGCAGACGTGGATGGTCAGCTTCCAAACATCAGGGCTCTCATGAAAGCCTACAGGAATAAGGAGCTTATGTTCATAAGAGGCATGATCACCTACTGGTCCAAAGGAGTACTCATCGGTCCACCAGAGCCGTTCGACCACAAAAGACACGAAGCGTTTCTCGCGCAGTATAAAACACATCGGGAGTTCTGGGTTGAAGGGGTTAGTGATTGAGATAATCCAATGGTGTAATTCACTTTTTAACGCTGTTGGTCATAGTTTCTTGGAGCAGGGCCTCCTCAACAGATGGTTTTCTCCGTAATCGGGCCAACCAATAACTACTATTCGCATGAAGTATGATATCGGCAAGCCTTCTTTCCCAACATTTCACTTTCTAACGTCTATCTTCTCTTCCATCTAGATCTTCACGGAAATGCGAACGGCTGGTGCAAGCAACAACTGTGCTCCGCTTGGACAGTCATTGTTGTATGATACCGGCGCCGAAATCATGTCCATCAACCAACAGGATGTGGACCAGATGCACGCCATGTCCGGCCTAGAGCCCCCAACCTTTGGCCATTCACAATTAGTTACTGGCAATGGCGTGGTATCAAGAAGAATCGTTGAGATTGAAGTCTCTATAAGAGACCACAACTGGGCCGTCATGTGCCCGTTCGTTAAAGTCCTGGCTGCGGTGAATCCCGATAATACAGCAGAGAGACTCACAGGACCTTGGATGAAATTCGTCTTATTTACTGGCACTAGCCCTGGTGCTAATAACTTGTATTTGACTGATAACAAGGCGGAGCTTGTTAATCATCTCCCAGCTTGGACAAGTGGTGCTGCCGCTGGCACTGGCCCCTAACCATTTGCTCTATCTATAAAAGATATGTACTTTCTCAAATTCCACTAGACCATGGTCTTGCCAACAAGTGCAAAATTCCATGCTTACCTAGTGGTTTTAGGCTCTATAACAGAATTGGTCTGCAGCGTCTTCTTTCATTGGGATTTTGTTATTTGTTTTGTCTATGGAGTTTTGTCAGTTCTCACCAGGGTATATATCTGCTTCAATTTATATATCAAAGTTCGCAAGTGTTTCTGGGATCAGTACGTCTGCATTGTTATTACCTGAAGCCTCCTATAACAGTGGTCATAAATGGGTATACTGTGCCACGAAGTATTAGACAGCCTCTACACGAAACACGAAACCCTCGGACGAGTATACCGTTTTATACATTGTTTTCGCCCTATTTCAGCCTCCCCCTCCTTACACCTGTTTTTGCCCATTTTCGAGGGCCTCGGTTTGATCATGGAGCAAGTTGTTCCGCAGGGACGACCTTCTACATGACCGAGCCACCATCTGTCAAAGGCACACATCAAAAGACATTGCGAAATGGGATGCAAATTGGTGATCTATAGTGCAAAGGGATAACCACCGGGCTTGAGAAACTGTCACACACTACGAATGCTGTGTTCCAGGGAAGGAGTAGCATGGAACATGTTGGCCGCGATGATCACATCGTAAGTGCGTCCTTCGAATCCTAGCTCGACCGGGTCTTGGTCAACGTCCAGCTTCTGGAAGATGAGCTGATTGACTTGCTCGGGCAACGACTCCAGCGAATCCTCGAAGAACCCGGCGAAGATGTCAGTGGAGGTGTAGGAGTGGTACCCTCACCCAACGGCTCGAAGCACTTCTCGAGTCGCTGAGGCCGTGACAGTGCCAGCGCCAACTTCAAGGGGCTTCACGGACAGCGTACAACCAGATCCCCCACCAGCTGTTCTATACGCCGGTTGACAATTTGCAGCTCCAGTTCATGGCGATCAAAGCGTGTGAGCAGCTAGTCTTTACGCAAAGCATCGATTAGTTGGGCTTCGCCGTGGAGGAAAGGCATCAGATTCTGATGCACACGATGCATAATTTGGTCTCGATGGGGGCCACTGCAGCGCTGATAAATGCCCTACGGGGCATTTGGTCAAGTGAAAATATACAGAAAATGCACATGCAGGTCCCACGACGCAAACTTTCAGCTGCCATCAACGCTAAGTTTCGGCCCGCAATCGCCCGTCTCACCGTGCGGCGTCGATCTTTACCCACGGACTCCTTCTTACCTCATATACAGTAGAAACCCGTTCGAGTCGATATTGGTGTGGCACTTTCATGTCTGTGTTACACCGTATTGCATTCTCTCCCAGGACGTGATTCGCCGGACACAATTCCTCCGTTGCAGAATTCCGAGATGCACGAGCTGGCTGCTCCAGGGGGCATAATGAAGCTAGATATAGTCCTGGCTATGAGGATCATCGCGCATATACGTAAGCTCGGGGGGAGGGATGTGCCCGATGGTTCTAGATGACCCTGATTGTATGCCCCGGTTCATACTATGACTGTCATCATTGGAGGCCAGCCATGACTTTTGAGGTTAGTGATCATTGGGGACAAACGCCCGTTCAACGTTATTATCATCAGGGCCTCGGTCACAGGTCTCAGCCCGGTCCATTGTGTCCATTGTGCAGAGATTGACAATGCGATGCTTGAGAAGCATGTTGAGGTTCATCCGTCAATTGGCACTGCCGTGATTATTCTGCCCAATAATGCCCGAATTATGGAACAGCTGGTCATTTTCCACCATGTGGAAAAAAAGTCTTCCTCTCTTCAGCGGATGCGTCTTTGTTTCCAGGATGGGTTCTACTATGATAGTATTCCTCCCATTATCATACCTGAGAGGTGGTTTCATTTCAGGTGAGCTGAGCGATGATTGTTGTGATATAAAGCTAGCGGCTCTATCGGAATAAACTTCCGAGGTGTCTATGCCTGATCTTCTAGTTGAATATATACAGCCCCACTTGTACCTTTGAAATAATAACAACTAGTCATCCTCTAACTGCAACAGGCATTAAAATGTAATTCCTTGAGAGCATACAGCTGCCAATTTTTATAGGCACTAGAAGGCGTCGATTTGGTTATTGCTATGGTCGAGCTAGCACCGGACTCTCTAGTCCTCTCAGCCACCATGTTTTGGGGTCTGCAGTTTCAGATGGGCCCCAAGCTCCCAGGAACTGCGATATCTCCAAATCCCGTGCATTTTCTAATTCCGGTTGGTTGGTTCTGGGTGGCCCATAGCCTGTTGCCGGGGTCCCAGAGACGCAGCTATTCACTAATCAGCGGACAGATAATTCCGTCTTCTTTTCAGTTAGTTGAATTATATTAACAGACCAATGGAGTGTGATGGAAACGTTCCTTATGATCCGGAGTGTCCGGGCGAACTGTCAATCGAGGCGCAGGAGCGATACAGAAAGGTCTGGGCCCTTGGCTAGTTTAATATGCCTGTCAGATGCAGGACAATTCGTGCTCATATACTCACAATGCAGTGATGCCTTTTACTTTCTTTTTCTTTTCTTTCTTATACTTCCATTTCTTATTATTAATGGAAGATGTTGGTGGATCACTGTACAAGATGCCTGGAAGAGAGGATAAAATAGCCAGCGAAGTGGAGAGAGGAAGCCAATATTATTACTAGTAGTAATATTTGTCGTATTGGCCAGTGGTTTTTCTAGTTTTTCTATTCTTGTTCATATGACCAAAATGCTTGCTTCACGCATGAGGTAGCATTGGTAGGGGGAAGGAGGGGGCTTTCGGTCTGTCCGAGGGAGCTCAGCCAGCCAACAAACTTCTTCCTACCTAACTCTTGGTCTCCTGTAGCAGGCGGTAAATTTAGTATATCTTGCTGTTCCATTGATCCCTTTTAAAAGCCCATATTTCTTGCTCGTCTTAATTATTCTTTTCACTACCATTATTTGCTTGAGCTGATTGTCCCTGTCCCTGTCCCCATCTCGTACAAAGTAGGTACCTATCTACTATTACCCTCCTCTAACTGGACATAACTCTCATATTGTCTGGTAGCAAAATGACCTATATTCATCCGGTGGCGATCGTCAATGAGACAAATGAGACCCTCACGGTAGTTGAGAAGACCTGCTGGTACTACGCGAACGGCGGTACTTGGACCGACGAAAAGCCCGACAAGTTTGTGCTCGAAATGGGTGGGAGTGGCACATCAGGCATGCTTCGGATCAAGGCTTCATCAGGCAATACGTTCACTGTCATTGTCGGCTACCACAATTACGAGTTCTGGTGCGATGCGCAGGTGGATCTGAAGGACGATGATACAGCAGTAAAGCTGCATCCCGAGTACTACAACGGAGGAAGGCTATCGCAGGAGGCGCGAGGTGTTACCACACGGACGACTTCAGCCGGGAGAACAGTGCAAGTTCACTTGCAGCATTTGCCATGTGGTCGACCACCTGTTATTATCACTTATTCTTGAAGAATCTGGAAGTTCGCGGAATGTTCGATTCCGAGGAGGAGTGTGATTAGCCCGTGTTAAGATTGAGTCAGAGTGTCTCTTTATTTGTGCTGAACTTATAGTCATGCTACTTTTCTCGATCGTTTCTTTCCTTTGATATTGCAGAGTGCAGTATATCCTTATCGTCTTTATATTTATGGCCAGATAACAAGCCACCCAGCCATGTAGGAGTAGGAGCCGACTATAAATCCCTATTCAGCCTACTGGGCGAAAATCGCAATGGGCATTGAGTGCCAAGGGGATTTGTATGTGTCCCACGGGATGTTTTGTATTTTTACATATAGCCACAGCACCATAACCCGGGACGAATAGTTCGATAGTTATTAGCTTCATCTACTAAGACCTCTTCCCTCTAGATTTCCCGCAATAGTTAAGGTATTGACAGGGGTCAGATTCGCAGTGAGTTACAACAGAAAACCTTGCTTGAATAGTCCACTGTAATCTCGAATAACCCTTTCCTCCAGCGGATCCTACAATGAATTGGCAATCTGGATCCCCTCTTTGTAACCAATTTCTCCTTGGAACGCTGAGAATTGGAGAGCATTAGATCCTCGCAGAATATTCCAATATTTCAGCCCGTAGGGGTTCATCGGCAATCACTGCCTATTCTAATCTACTAAGCTATGTCGGCAATTTTTGGCCCCTCACACGTAGCGCATAACTCCCCGCCAGTAATTTTTAATACCTCTTTATGGTTATGCTAGTCTGCTTAATGGTTACAACCCAAGCAGAGCCCAATGACTAGTCACTAATCACTGCTGCTCGCTTACACTAGCCGCCTATACGGAGTAAATATCCGTGACATTCACGGAGCTTACTAGACGAAAAGAGAGCTGAATGGAATGTCCATCCAACCCTGGAAGTTCTGTAGGCTAGAGATCTTGGCACATGAAAGTGATCATTTTCGGACCCGCCTGCAGGATCTCGGTGCTCTCGGCGCATATCGCCGCAGAACCAACTCGTTCCAAATTAACGGCGATGCCGAAGGCCAGACGAGCTGAACTCTGTCTATACAGACAACCTAATGGTCCGGAACAAGGTTCTAGACCTGATACTTCCGCCCCAAGATGCTGTCTTCCCGAGTGTCGGACGCAACCCCCTGCGTCACCCAAGCATGAGAAGAGTGATACTCGCCAGGGTAAGTCTGTGTTTGGGCAACAACAAGCCAGCCGTAGGAACGCACATTTTTATTAGGAGTGAGACATTCTCCCCGTGTGCTGTCCAATATATATGGCGCCCTGTGCGTACTGGGGGAGCAGGGAGAGCAGAGGTATAAATCACTGCGAAATCGCTATCGATGGCTTGATACGAAGGCCCCTCACCCCGTCTTACATACAACATACAGTCTCTCCTGTCTCCACGGAAACCATAACAAGAATTCCATTCTCTTACAAATAGCCTCGTGTACTCCTTGAGTCCTCAACAATGGCGACATGGGAGGTGACTGGTTTCCAAATCCAGACGGCTACGCCTGAGCTCAATTCATCCACCCTCGATGCAGATGGAAGCATGCAACTGCCCGTTTATGTCTTTATCAAAGCGAATGTTAAGGGTACCAATGATCGCTATTATCTGACGGAGGAAGAGCTCAATAGCATTGAGCTAATCGATTTTGGTCATACAAACCATCGGCTTTCAGATGGGTGGTCTTATTCGGACAAAGAAGAAGTATCCGCGCCGTCGACGAGCGTCACACCCCCGTCGAGAGTGTCTGGCAATGACAACATCGGTGATGATTACCAGTTGAAATGTTACTGGGTCTCCACGACGAAGACAGAGGACAAGAATATCGCTGCATGCATAACACAGCCTGACGGCAAAACAGTGACCACCGAGACTAGTGCGGAAGGTCCTTATGTCAACCTTGCCGGTAGCACTACCACTATCTTCGAGGTTGTCCCCGAAGTTACCATATGTCGCCCACAGGTCCTGTTCTAGCGACTCTACAGAGCCCCGTGTCATTATTAAAGGTGTGGAACATTATAGAGGCAGTGCACGAGTCCAACTATTGAGCACCCCGCAGGGTCGCCGACCAAAGCGCAAAGTGTATATCCCAGTTCCACCTTATTTTGGCAGTTCTAAAGAGATAACTTGTTGGAGATTGGTGAGCCGTCTACCTGTGCAGATGCGAGTTGTTGTACTTACTTCATCTATCCCCCGTTTTGATGATCTGTTCTCTCCTCAAGAAATCGATTCTATTCTGGTGACGCACGAAATTATAATCTGTAATTCAGGGAGTTAAGTACTAGTTTTGAACGTATATTGCCGAAAGTCCTCTTAATTGGCTTGCAAACAGCTGTGAAATATTCATTTGCCTAAAAGAAACCGTTGTTTCTTCCACCCACTTCCACCTCGGTCAGTGTGCCTTGGGCGGAGGATTGCTATTAAGTTTAAAGACCACCATGGCTACAAACTCTGTTTTGGTCTCTTTATATTCATCTTTTTTCTTCTCGTCGCTTGAACATATCACAGAATCTTAAACGCTATTAGTTACAGTTCACAGACTGCAACACCGGGCGGGAAAGCTCGTGGTCACATAAGCACACCTCATGGCAAACTCATTAAGTCGGATATGCCCATAACTACAGTAGATGATAATAGAAGATTGTACTACATGGACACCAGCTGTTCCTTCCATATCTACCTTCCTTCATGTCGGGGAGGGCACAGCGGATGTTATGACAAAGAGAATAGCACGGTGTGATGGCTGACCTTTCACTTCCATTAGTGTCCGCATATGAAGTAGATCTTAAGCTGGATCAGAGTTGGAATCACCCCTTCCCTCCCCTCCCCTCTTTGACGTCTTCATTGGACCTTCTAGAACTCGTGGTTTGCATGTTTTACCGATAGGAACTGTGCGGGAAGCCAAGGCACTTATCAAGGCTTGGACACACTACCATCGAGGAAACATATCTTGAAGAACTTCTCTCCCAACCCGTCTGCTCCATTGCGGTCACTGAATACATGTAGCGGATTAGATCTTCCTAATCGCTGTAAGAGTCCAATGCTGTCCCGAATTATTTCCATCGCCCATAAAGAGTCCGTGTGTATCCAAATACGTGTCGAGGCGAAGACCATCACCAGAATATGCATTCAATAGTCTCCACGTCGTGTCCCCCCAGCCGTCTAGCGTCCACATTTGGCCTGAGTAATTCCCCTCTGTTGCCAAATGCGGTTTGGTCCTGTCGTTCCCATACACATCCAGGGCCCTGTTTGGACCCAGAAACATGTTTTGTATCTTGTACGTTCCGGAAGATGGCTGCGGAATAAACCGCCAGAATTGACCACTGTAATCGGCGGAAGGTGACATTTTCAGAAGCCCTTCTTTGTTGCCCACGCCATCATTTTCCACATCAAGGGAGATGGAGGGGCCGAGATGGGCATTTGTGAGCCGGTACCAGGTGCCAGGATCGATGGTAGTACTAATATAGCTGCGAGCTGCATGTACGTTGGCACCGGCTGCGTTCGTCATGCTGTTGGACTTTATAGTACATGTCAGCTCAGAAATATAATGTCCACTTCTGGGGATTCTTTAAGTTACCTGTGATGGACTGCTGGGTAAGTATTATGGGCCTAGGTGTGCAATCTGAGCGCGCAGACAAGACTCAACGTTAAGGTATATCAAAGCCGTGTAGGGTGTTGACTGCTGACATTTCGAATTCAAAAGATGGGCACCGTCTTTAAATGTCTGTACTTCTTGCTCGCTGGTTTCTATTCTGCCTGAAGACCCCGCAATGTTTTGGGTATAAATTGGCGATCTACCGCGATTAGTGGCACGGTCCCTTGCTCAAAACAACTCGTAGCCTAGTCAGAAGAACACTGAAATGTCTTAGGACTTTTTCATGTGCTGTTTCCGGAGTACTCCGGTTTATCCTGGCTTCTGGTTGCACCGCATGGTAAGCCATTCGGGGATTCCAGCCCTTCGAGGCAGTATCTATCTAATTTTCGAAGGCCATGAAATTTCCAATGGGATCAAACAGTGAGATCCTCGTTGTTCAGCTGCCACTACCTGCATGTATGCTAAGAATCAAAAAATTCTGCATGCCTTTACCGTGAGAATCGAATCATTATTGAGGATAGCTGAGAAGTGATTATCATAATATTCACATGCATCCATCTTGTGGTTAATTCCATTAAAGAACGCAAGGCAGGCTCAGCCAGCCCCATAATGAGATATTGTTCCCTACGTGAAGTACTGTTGAGCATGGTTAATTGTGGAGAATGGGGAGGCCGCTGCTGTCCAGAATGACCTGATCATTGGACACATCATGAGAAGCACTATGTAGGGAATAGATTGTATTCCCCTCCTTCCAGCAAAGCACCGTAACTTTGACTCCTAAATGCGCAAGAAAAGGGGTTTAACCAAGAATTTATTGTGTGCTAGAATGATCAATTTGGGCCAATGGAGATAATTTGGCAATCTACTATCTCCTAGCAGTTGGTATGAAAGCTGAAATTGGTCACAATGTGAGTAATGTTAATGTAGGAACACCTGCAAAGCTAGTGAGACTTATGCAGGCGTCCTCCATTCAGAGTCCGTCCTAGAAGCAGTTGAAAGCAAAGGGTCGACCAGACGTGTTACTATTTGTGGCTGCATGCAGCAAATCAAAATGCAGCAGCGAAAGTGCTCGAAAGAGCTGGGTTATTTTCGACAAACTCGGAATTTTCAATTAGAATCCTCCACCGTCACAATTACTCCTTATCTCAATTACGCGGTCCGTCGGGAAACACCGTCGTCGCTAGGTTAGTAGACGCGAATCAGAGGGACAGATCAAGCGAATGGTCTCAACCAAGATCCACTTAAGGCACCTGTTGATACTAGCCACGGCTTTTCATAGGACAAGATGGAGATTTCCGCTCATACTGAGTTGTCTCGGTGTCGACGCGCAAGGTGAGTATGAAGCGTCCCTTCAAGGATTCAATGAAAGGAAAGGATACACTGGACTGCAGCTTCCTATTGAAGACAAAGCATCAAATAAAATTTAATTGGGAAGGAGGAGTGGGGGTCGTAGGAGAAATTCTTCAATTATATTAAATCACTTCTAGGATGACGTGCCAATTAAATGTCTAAACTCACTAAAGCGGTCTCCAGCAGACTCTGTAAGCGTTTAAGGCGTACTACATTTGTGGCGTGCCGCTGAGCGCTGATAAAAGTCATCATTCAGCTCAGCCACTTTCTACTACGCAAGGAAGAGTTAACAGCAATGTCATCAATGACTGAAATGTTTGCAGCTGCCTGCCTCTATACATAAGTAGGCATTGAGGCGTTTGGTCTGTCCGACGGAGCTCAGCTACAGCCCGTGATAAATAGACTCTATGCCTCTAGTTTTGCGTTATCGTGCTTAAGTGAGTTATTTTTTAAGAGGGGAACGAGACTAGAAGATCGTGTACCTCTAGAAATTGGAGCGCGGTGGAAAGTGAGGGCCACCAAAAAGTGATCGTAAAATAAACAGTATGGTAGGGCAAAGTGCTCCTTAGTAGACTAAGTGCTTAATAGATAGCCTTTCTAGTAAGTCGTCTCTGAGTAATCAGTGAGCCTAACTCTAAGCGCCCTCATAAAAGCGGCAGACGACATATGGTACGTATGGCTACCTAGGTAAGGATAGCTTTTGTGGGTATAACTGATTGGCTTTGGTTCAACATTTCGTTCCTGTGTTCACTCAAGTAGGGTTTTCAGAAATCTGGTCATGCTGAACAATGAACGCTGTTATAAGCTTTACTTTGGAAGCTTGTTCTGGTAGTGTAACAATGATACGTCATGGATATATCACTCGGTCCATCTCCATCTACTCACGGCTGGGTTAGAATTGTCGGTGACTAGAAGCTTCTATTGCTATAGTGCTATAGTGCCTTAGTCTGGTACGTCTTTTTCTTTTTCTTTTTCTTTTTCTTAATTACCCAGCTGCCATAAAACTCTAGATCGAGGCTACAGTTCCTCTTACGCTAAGTGCCTCTTTACGTATACATGAGCAGGGTTGTATATGACTATCAAATCATCCTAAGACTTGTTCCACTTCAGACTTCAAAGATGAAAATTGATCGTTGACCTAAAAAGGAAAACTGCTTCCCTAGTGCCTTCACTCCAAATCAAGGTGAAGCTTTGTACACCTAGGCGAATCGACCAGTATGCGCGAAAACAAACAAAAGGAAGAAATCAGGCGTTTCCTTTCGATGTTGAGGCTTCCAAAACATGAGAAAATCCTGGTAACGTATCATAGTCCTCGTACACAACTCTTCATAGCTATGCCTGAAGGTCCATGCAGCAATGTGGCAATAGTTCAGGGCGGATAACCAAAAATAAAACTCAGTACCTTCTGCCAAGTCGTGGAGCCAGCGATTGGGACTTGATCTCCACCCTAAGGGGCTTATTGCTCGGATACCCAAGTTGAGACCTGCCCATGGAGTCATGCTGCTTGGGGTTCATTGATGATTGAAGCAGAAAGATCTGTTGCTTCGCAGCTAGGAGCTCGTCTACATATCACGAGGACTAGTGTCAGTATGTTTTGGCTTTTTGTCATAAACCAGGATGCCACTTACCATCCTTCTGTTTGAGCTCCCGGGCTTTTTCATTCACAAAGGTAGTCAGACATGTTTCTATTGCACGAAGTAGATCTTCCTCTGCGGCTCGAGAATTTTCTTTGTATCATACAGATAGGTTAGAGCCATGTAGACTTTCCTTTTGTTAGAAGTGAAGTACTCACGTCTGCCTTTCTCGATTGGTAGGTCCTTCCCAGTCAAGTTTTCTATCATGTTTTGTATTCTTTCCAGTGCCGGGTGTACGCTTTGCTTTGTCTCGACCCACAATTGGGAAAGCACCTTAGACGCCTCCTGAGAAGCTGGTTCAGCCATCGATAGTCAGAAGCTGCTGCCAAATTAAGAGAAGCTGGAAATGACATACCCAAATGAACTTGATATAGAGTCGATTTATTCGCTTCTCGCATGAGAGCTTGGCATTTCTGATTGATCAGGTCTAGGCCATTCACAAGGCTTTCACCGTATCTATCACCCAATGCCACTGCCTTTACCATCCGCGCTACTAAAGCAAAAATGTCAGTGTTTTTCTTTGGGGAGATAGATGGATACCTACCCTGGGCACTCATAAAGAAAGCAATTCCTCGCTCAATTGTATCAAGGGTGGTGATAATCAGGCAAAGTGATGCATTCAAGATATGGGAATCTTTTGGAAATGTTCGCAGAAAGAGTTCAACGTCTGCAAAAATGGTCGTGAGGTTACCTAAGCCCTGCAAAGCCTGTTGGCGGACCACAGAAGACGTCTTCACGGCCTTGTGGAAGTAGCAGACTGATTAGCAAGTCATTTCATCTGATCCAACCCCTATGGGTGAATATGCTTACATCCATGAGTATGACAAGAGCACCGAGAATAGGCGTCAAAACAGGATCGCCGGGGGCAATTTCAGAGACGGCCCTCGTAACAGAAACAGCAGGAGCGATACCATCGGCCCCCTTTCGGAGATGAAAACGCAGATTTCCAACGGCACCTCCCCGGTTCTGGTAGTGAGCTCTTGCATTCTCTAATGCCTGATAGATACCCTGCCAGTCCCGCTTGTCTCGAATATTGTATTCCGGGGATTGTGGTTTGGATTGCGGTGGGCTCGATTTGAATTGGTCCATGGCGCCGGGGAATATGCGTTTCCAGAACTCCATTGCTTCAATGTCCGCAAACTTCGGACGTGGATCTCGCAGATGCACATTAGGCAATGAAGAAGCTACCACAACCCGATCATTTGTATTCCGACGGTCCTTTTCAGGGGTGCGATGAGAGATGAACTTTTCAAACATGTTTGGATATTTCAGTCGGTAATGTATGGCCAAATGATATTCAAATGGTGGTGGGATTCCAACTATTTATGATGGGCATCAGTTACCGCACGCGACGACATTGGAAGCGATTGCCATAGGAATTTCAATACCCCTCCCATTAGCGCTTCTCAGCCGCAGTTTCGTCAAAGTTGTTATATACTGCAGTAGTGTCGTTTGCAATAACCGCCAGACTTATTGCCTAAGGTATACTTGTGGCGACCAATCACGGAGTTTCTCTTCTTGATCGGCGGGACCCTGGCGCTTACAATCCACCCCTCCTGGAACTGTATATGCATATTACTGTGTCCGATCACACTTTAATCGCTTTTAGTATCTTCACTTTAAATAGAAATATGACGGGTTGGTCTTTAAGACCTAGAACTGACATGGTCGCGGCTAGAGTCAACAAGAGCCATCTCGCCGTTTCAGTTTCCATTTCCAATGCATTGCAAGTAATCGGCGCTTCAAGTCTTTTGTTCTAATATAGAAATACGCTTAGAGGAGGTATTTACCACGGTAATGTCGGAACTATTTTCAGGCGTGTCAAATAGGGCCCAAATCGTGTGGCAGATAGCTGTTGTCGTTTTCACCATCAAAAGCGAGCGCTAAGGACTTAATTATTAATTTGATTGCCTTTAAGTTGTTTGATTGTGAGGTATTAGGGGGGAGAGATGACGATCAGACCATGAAGGCGAAGATTGATAGACGAAGTCGGGAGGAATAAAGAAGAAATATACATTCAGTACGAAGATAATGAAGGCTAATAGTTAACTAGAGGCCTGGGCTTTTGCCCATGATGCCCATGGTATGTCACAACGAAAATCTCTCAATATCCCTCGGATAGAACAGTATATTCGGGCATGACCAGTCAAACAAAATATTCAATGTAAAGACTAATCCGTGCCTAACAGCAAAGGTTGTATCTGACTCGGTAAAGAGGCTCAACTCTCTGGCGATTTAACTATAATGAAGCCATGTGCTCCTTTCCGGTGGCGTGGGGACAAGTATATCTATCCTCTCCGTGTTGGGCGCTCTGAAACATGAAGAATTAACAACCGAGTATTGTAGTTTCCCTCAAATTCTTGTTGCGCATAGTTTAAAGCCCTTCGAGCATGCCAAAATGTTTCAAGAGACATGCGGAAATGGCAAGTGCCAGTGTCGCAACGTCGCCGATTATACTCCTCTCCTAGGCATTTACGTCCAGTTTAGAGTCCCATGAAAAGGTAATATTGTGCTGAATTCTTCGTGATCGACCTTTACGTTGCATTTCTCGAGGCTAGTGACCTCAGACCTCAGGACCTCGGAGCATAGGCGCTGCCAAAAATTCAATGCATTTTGGCCTAATAAGGTCAGATCATAGCAGAAGAGCTATCCCTCTGATCATGCTCTCCACTGCTGGATGCTTGTCAACTTGCTTAATATACCATTTATATCAGACCTGTGATATATATGATCTAACTCTGAAGGTTCCATCTGGCCGGCGGCTTGAGTCAAACCAAATTAGTTCCATCTACTTGCGTCAGGCATCTGTCGATTAGACATACTCAGGTGTGAGGTACTATTTTGGCGACTAGGCATCTCGAGTACATATCTACCCCAAAGCTCAAATTATTCTCTCGCTGGTAAAATTCAAAATACTTTGCTAAGCGGGAAAATTGAGAATTTCAAAATCATTTTGGCGTACGCTTTGGTGTATATTGAGTCCGACGGTGAATGACTAGACCGGTCTTCTATGTTGTTGATTTCTAGACATAGGAGATAAACAACAAATTAACTCTGCCGGGAACTATTCCCCTAAGTGTATTTTCAGATGCTCTACTGTACGTCTGACAACAAGGGATAGTTGGTATGATCTACTGTAACTGACCATCTAAACCGGTACTTCCGATATCAGTTGTGTTATTTGCGTAGAGGATGCTATAGAAGTAACTACTATAACAAGGAGTATAAAAACCTCGATGATTAAGGAACAAGTATTTAGCGAAGATCATATGGGCTGCTTGTAAATTTGAAACCTAGAAACAATTTCCGAAGAATGGTCTTCGTTAATGTTGACATAGATAAGGAGCAAAAGTGAGATGGTTAGGCGTGCAACTACCAACTTAGCAGCATTAAGCACTGTTCACTTTCACCTAGAACCCAATAAAGCGTTGAACATGTGAATTGATCAACTCAGAATGTAAAGAATGTCAGATGTAAAACATCAACAGTTTGGCGACTAAAAATAGCCGATGTCTCACCTCTTTGGGCTTAGCCCCGCAGCAGTCACTCGCTTTCTCTTCTCTTCTTTAGTTTTTGATTCTCTATGCTTCTCTACAGACACTCGTTTTATTGTCGATATTGATACAGTCACGGTCGTTGCCCGAATCGAAGCCTTCTTTCCACACGAATCCACATATTACGGTGATCTGCATGTTTCAGGGTCCAGACTGCTGGCCAAGGGATTAGGGTCTTTTTCTGCACTCCACGTTGTTTTGATCGACCTTCTGTAACAGAATTTCTGGGCAGTCGAGAAATCAACGATTTCGCTGTTTTCCACATATACGGGGCTTTCCGACGAGTCACACTAGGTTGTGCAAGGGGCGTGATCAGTCCAGCTCACTTCCGGCCAAGGGGACAATAACCCCGATCGCTTGATTTTCAAACTCCCAATCACCTCACATTTCACATTCCATCTTCAACATGCGGTCGTTCTTTTTGACCGTGCTCTGCACTGTTCTCTTGCTGGGTACACTCTCCTCGGCTTGGCCATGGAGGCCAAATGGGTTGTTTTTAGGCGACTCCCTAGATAAGCGAGCAGGTACAGCAGAATCCATCTGATCCTGTCGTGGCCAACACTAACCTCCTTCGCAGATACTACTGATACGGCGACTTCCGATGCAGCGACCTCTGAAACTACGGCGACTACCAACACCGCGTCCAAGACTTCCTCCGATACCACCACCGGCACAAACTCCAACACAAAGACTGCGACCGACTCAGAGACAACATCTGGCACAAAGACTGACAGCACCAAGACCAAGACCACCGCCACCTCCTCGATCTCCATTGATCCAGCTGCCGGTGCTGGAGGCGTGTCCATGATCACCCCGGGTTCCCTTTCCACAAGCTACTACAAGATCGGCGAGGATGTGACCTTTGTATGGAACTACACGTCGCTCTCGGTCACACCATCTGCAGTCAATGTCGTGGCTTCGTGCAGCATGAACAAGCAGGAATATACGTTGACCTCCAACATGAGTGTGAAGGCCACTGGAAGTGTAGTCTGGGATACGGGAAAATATCAGAGTTCTGCCACCATTCCGTTGCTTACGGCGACTTATACTCTCTTCGTCTATGATGCCAGCAAGGAAATTGATGACACTGCTTCTGCCGGATATCTGGGCTCACAGAACGGGTATTCCTTCGGAATGTATACCCCGCAGCCTTACACCCCGCTCAATGGTGAGTTTCTTTCGCAACATTTAAACCGCAAGCAAACGCTGACTTTCATAGAATTCGAATGTGCCACCTGCAGCGGTGCTATGTCTGAAACCAGTCGCCAGGCCCTCAAATTCACTTTCGGCATGGCTATTATCACGTTTGCCTCCTTCACCTGGTTTACTGGGACTGCTGGCATATTCTGAGAAGAACTGAGCTGCATCACACTGAATTTCTTATGAACATATTTTCGATAATGGGCGTTGCATTCTCGAAGCGATCTGGGTACTAATAGCAAGAAAATGGCGTTCCGCAAAGCTGACATTCGATGGGACATGTTTTGATTTTTTTGCATCTATTTCTTTCTAATAAGCGGCTCTGAGCAATTGGTTTCTTTATTTCTTTGTACTCTCGGATTGGCACATCAATATACTTCCTACCACCTCTGATAGTGCATATGAACGCTGTTTAGATGCTTCTCTTTTATGCAGGAGATGGTTTGCTGCGTCAACTGTCTAGAAGATCAACAAATTGTTCTTCACATAGATTGAACAAAGCTAAGACATTTATATCAAAGAATCTTGTCTGATAATCATTGTGATACTTTTGCAAACAAAGAAACCCAATATCTCCCATGCCATTGTCAAATTTCAGACATTTCACGACTCATAGATAACAAGATCATGCACACAATGGGACAAAGCCTTAAACTCCAAACAAAATTTAGCTGCACTGTCTTACATCTGATGTAATTATTGCAACAAAGGAAAACACACCCGGCAGTTTGCTCTCTATCATTACTACTCGGAATCCGACTCAGTTCCAGAAAGGAAGGCGATCATAAGAAAGAAAAGAACATCCCGCCTGACAATGTATAGCGAAGTATAAGAAGCGGTTGATGCCACTCTAGTAAACTCTCTCAAGCCTCCCAACCCATCCATCCATTTGTCTAGCCACTATACCACCTCCAATCCAATGACCCAAAAAGACAAAATAGCCTCCCCTCAACTAGGCTGGATCTGGCCCAAAGATCCTCGCCCCGGAAACCCCAAGAAATGGCCCCGACACTGGCGCCTTCTAGACGTCCTACAGAACAAAGGACCGGACATATATGTGGGCGTAATCAAGGACTCCAAATCCAAATCCAGAGCCAATCCCAAAAAGGAGAACGACGACAACGACCCCTACAACCACACCCACCCATATTCTCGATCCCATTCAGAATCAAAATCAAAGACAGCCCCCAGCAGAAACCAATGGACTCGCTGGGGTATCGACCCGAAGAACGAAGAAGCAGAGGCAGCAAACTACAGCCCCTTACCCTGGGTAAAGCGCAAACCTGGCGAACGATACGATTTCCGCACGAGGAAGTATACCATTCCGAACCGGGCGACATGGAGTCGGGTTGAGTTTTGTAATGGGCCGAGCGAGAAGGGGAGATGGTATGAACGGTGTGAGGTTCATCGGGTTCCGAGGCGGTATTGGGATCCTAATGGGGAGCTGTATCCGGCTGAGAATTGGCATGATGATATTTACGGGTCACATCGGGATTAGATTTTGGGGTTAATTGATGTTTTGGTTCGGTTTTATAGCCTTGTGGTTGTTAGATTGTAGTTTTGTGGAGTCTGAGTTATAGTAAATTTTGGTATATTGGGATTGAGATCTTGTTTGGGCCAACATGGGAATAAATCATAGTCTAAATGCAACCTGCATGCAATGTGTCGAATGTATATATGCGTGGTCCTTCAGTAGATGATTGTTGATATGGCTGAGGTCGGCGGAGAGTTGGAAGTTGAGCGCCATTGTTGGTCAGGCGGTTGCACTTGACACACGGTGTCTGCTTGATATCCGCATAAGAAGAGATCATATCCTGGAAATGATGTTAGCGCCTTTTTTTTTACTTTGCCATGTGCGACATCAAACATACTAGCAAGAATGCAAGGTCCCATTTGCGTGGACGCGAACCCAAGCAGTCCAACATGGCGACCTCCAATTTCGTCGGCGTCCGACTCTTGCTCGAGACCTCCCACTCAGAAAAGGGGGTATCAGCCCTAGCCTCACCCCGAACCTGGAAGACAATACCTGCCCGGACGAGTGCCACAGCCAGAGAAGTCTCATCCTGGCCCTTGATAACCCGCACACCGGGCACATTCCTCTGAACGAACCGCTCCAAAACAGCCTTCCATTCTCCCTCGGTAGAGAAAGCCTTAGCACGCTCAGCATCCTCCTCCTCCCGCTGCTGATCATCCTCTTTCTTCTTCTCCTTCTTTGATAACTCCTCCAGAAGCACATCATAGTCCTTCTCCCACTTCCCTGACGGCTGCAGAAGTTGACCATTTGACTCACTGATGCGCGACTCGACATGTGCCCACACAGGCTTCAGTGTTGGATCCCGCCAAAGCGACTGAAAGTTCTGAACATCAGCAACGCGCGCACGCGCAGCCTCGGTTAAATTCTCACGGAACATCTGTGGTGTCTCAGCGACTGGGTTGTCGGCTGTGACTTTCTCTGGGTTTGAGATTGGGACCAGGGGTTCCAAGAGGCCCTGTGGCACGAATTCCCGCAGTTCATGGATCTATTCTTGTTAGACTGGGGATTGTGGCTTTGGAGGAAATGCTGATCACGGGCTTACCTTGCGTTCTAGCTCTTGCAGCTTCGCTAGTGAGGACACAAGTTGGAGCTCTGAATCCAGGCGTAAGGATTCGCCATTTTCATTGCTGACCACTGTCCCTTTGGTGGAATTTTGGTCTGTAGTATTCATTGCTGGTGTTGTCGATGTCGCGCTTTGGCGACAGAGCCAATAGATGGGTCTGGGGCACCCCTAGCAAGGGTAAATTCCAAGATAAAGTCCAAGATTCGTATATTATATATGAATAGAGCTCTTGTCCTATTGGATTAGGACGGGGTAGGACGAAGAACAATGAAGTGATTGGCGATTCTTTGGCGAATGATGAGATCACAGAAGCTGTATTAGAGGGGAATATTCTTATCCAAGTCGTGTCGTCAAGAGTTAATCAAAAGGGTCTTGTGAGGTATGCTTTGGTTCGATCTAAGGATATTTGATGCTCCAAGTTCAGAGAAAAGAGGATGCCAGAGTCAAGGCGGGATCCGCGAACCAATCAATGCGTCTTCAGCCACAGTGCGCCACGGGGGCTTGATGCATTACATAATCCAATTTATAGATGGCCAGGTGCGCTTGTTATTTTCATTCTTTGCTCTCTTTAATGTGTTTTAGGTACACAACTGAACGATATTATTCGGAAGCTAAAAGCTACTTGAGCTCAAATACTCTTCTTTGGCCCTTGGTATTCAGGTCTCTGAGTGAGTCAATCTTGAAAGCACCTTTATCCATGACTACGCCGTTTTGAAGGTCAATTATATTAATGCTACCAAAGTTTCATCCTGAAATATTTCCTTCGGAATAATTGATATGTCTTATATGTCTTTGTGGAACAATGAATTGCTGCCGTTGGATGTAACAAAATTGATCCATTGTTGTATCTTTTCAAGCTGTCCCTCCCTTTGTACAGGGTACTATAAAGTAGAAGTACTCAATCCCCTTTTCAATATAAATGGGTGTCAAAAAACATAGCTGAAGCCTATACTTCGTCAAGGAAATTCACAGAAAGCAGAGTTTTAGTTGCCATCGATCAGAATCCTAACAACACACCCATTATTCTCTACCTTGAATTCAATATGACCAGACCTCTCACGCCTGTGCCATATCTCGACATCGTATCAGGGCCAGAGCCAAAGCCGCTCTGGTCGTGAACATCGTCGAACGACCTTGCCAACGCTGCTTCCTCCGCAGTGAGAAAATCCCAAGCCACATCTGTCGCCGGCAGCCAAACCGTAGAGCTTGTCTATACTGTCGCATTATGCACAACCGATGTATCGAGGTAATAGTGGGAAAATTTTGTGAACATAATTTCGATTCTAACACATCATGACCTAGATCCCAGACGAGACCAAGCCCGCGGTTGATTCTGCGATCAAATGGGAAGGACGGGCACTGACTGACCAAATCCGATTCATTCGCCAAGAAATCAAGGTTCAAACCAAGAACATTAACATTGCGAAGAGACAGGTAGCGGAGAGAGCGAAGGGTGACTGTGCAGCTGTTGAACAGTTGCAACAGTCGTTGAGGAAGTCTTTGCTGTGTCGAAGCGAAAGTCTCCAGCCATCTATAGAGAACAGATAAGTTGGAGTTACTGTTACAGACCTGGGGGCCATACATAGATTTTAGATATTTTGATTTTAGGAATAGAAGATTGCAGAGCGAGATGTTGAGCGTCGTTTGCTTTGATTTCATGCTAGACGGGATATTAACATTAAGATTAGCCAACATGCTCCGGAGCACTGTAATATCAGAGAGACAAGTGTAAACATCAACATATCAGCCATTACTATAAGGGTATAAAGTAGTGGTTACAACTTCCCAAATCAACCACATTTCCTAAATAATCAGCCGGAATAGCATTGTTCCACCCCTCGCCCTAACAGGCAATCGGGACCGCCAGGCTGTCGGCTCTTGCCGAGCGCCGTCACTCGGCAGTTGGAGATGCGCGGGTGGCTTTCCTCATTCAGTCGCTGTGGAAATAATTGTCACAGTCCAGCCAAAGGCGCTCCATACTCCGCTTAAATGGCTCGACTCCAGATTCCCCAGATCCCATCCAGGATCCGCTGCAGAACCCACCACCGCACTCCATTGGACGGCCAGGATATAGCTCTCCCCTCATTATGCGGATTGGATCGTCGGGTTGCAGGCCTCATACGTAGTGCTGCCAGGCCGCTAGACATATAAACACGACTTGTAGACCCCGGGTTGTTCTTCTGTGGTTTATGAACCATTGCAGACCTTTCGCCGGATTATAATAACCACAACCTCTGCCATCATGCGATCTTGGTATGGAAGGGGCCGGTCCCTGCAGGTTGCTGTCACGTCTTGTTGTCTGGTGGCTTTCATCTTGTTCGGTTATGACCAGGGTGTGCTCAGCGGTATTGTTGGGAATGTCGACTGGAGGAAACAGTTCAACTACCCCGATGACACAGAAGAGGGTATCATTGTTAGTTGCTACAACTTGGGCTGTCTTCTTGGATGTTTGGGTAAGTGGACCAACCAAATGTTCCCTCTTGAAGCATTGTGACTGACTTGAGCAGTCAATTTCTTCATCGGTGAGACGCTCGGCCGCCGCAGGACGATCTGGTTTGCCATGGGTGTGGTCATTGTCGGCGCAGTCCTGCAGACCACGGCTTTCACGGTGCCGCATTTGATCATTGGACGACTTGTGACTGGTGCGGGCACCGGTTTGAAGACGAGTACTGTCCCTATGTACCAGGCTGGCAAGTAAAACCGAGCACCCTGCACTCATACTCCAAGAATTGCACTGACCATGCTGAATGCGTTATAGAGATGTGCGAGGGCAAGACTCGAGGACGCCTCATTTCCTCCGAGGTTCTTTTTACAGCCGTAGGAATCGTTGTTGCATACTGGTTTGACTTTGGCATGTCGTTCGTTGGCGGTCCCATCGCCTGGCGTCTCCCGATTGCGATGCAGATCGTCTTCGCGATCTTTGTCATTGTTCTGGTATTTGGTCTGCCCGAATCCCCTCGCTGGCTCATGAACCATGGCCAAGAGCAAGAAGCAATCGATGTTCTCTGTGCTATCTATAACCGAGAGCCAGACGATGAGTTCATCGTCAACGAGCGCAGGGGAATCCTATCCGCCATCGAACTGGAGGATGCAGTCAACAAGCAGTCGATCTGGAAGATCTTCCATAATGATGAAGTCAAGACTGGCCAGCGTGTGCTTCTCGCGTGGGGTATCCAACTGATGAACCAAGTTGGAGGAATCAACCTTGTCGTATATTTCGTGCCTAGTAAGTCCCACTCTTCCACTCATCGTTAGACCCCCAATACTAACCTCTTTCAAGCCGTTCTCAAAAAGAACGTCGGTTTATCTAGTCAACTGTCACAGATCCTCGGCGGGTGCATTCAAATCATGTTCATGCTTGGCTCCCTACTCCCAGCTTTCAAGCTCGACAGGATGGGCCGCCGCAAAACAATGATGATCGGCTCTTTCGGATTAGGAGTCTGCATGATGATGGTAGCAGCCCTACTATCCCAAGTTCACCAACCAAACGGAACAAACTACGCGTCCGCCTCAGTTGCTTTCTTCTTCCTCTACATGCTAATCCACGGCATGTCCATCAACTCCGTGCCGTGGGTATACGTACCCGAAATTCTACCCCTGGAAGCTCGAACAAAGGGTACGGCTATTGGTGTCAGTTCCAACTGGCTATGGAACTTCACGGTTGTTATGATCACGCCTGTGATCATTAACCGGATTCAGTGGAAGGCATACCTGATCTTCATGGTCACAAACTTCCTCTTCATTCCCATTATCTACTTCTTCTATCCTGAGACTAGCAATCTGCGTCTTGAGGATATTGACTTGATCTTCTCTCGGGGTGGGAACCCGGTTGCGCAGGCGAGGAAGATGGCTCATGAGATTAAGCTTTACGGGGATATTCGGGCTGACCAGGTTGGCGATGAGAAGGCTGCCAGTAGTCTTGGTGTGGAGCATGTTTGATTATTTGCATAGAGGGCGGTACATCTCGCTGCCTTTCTGCTTGTATATAGAATATAGACCATGAATGCGCTTGTATCTTCACTTGAATAAAGCTTTGCCTAGACATATGATTCTGTAAAGCCCAACACTATTCCCATCTCTCTTCAATTAGACAGTGCCTCCTAGCACGGATATGCTATATCCCTTGGGTGCTCTGCCGACTACTACTGAGGAGCTGCACCGCAATAAATCCCGTTTTATCGGTATCACCTAGAGCAGTTTCAATGACCTTTTGAGTAGTGTGATAGCCGGAAGCCAGTACCACAAGAGATCTGTATAACGGAGCCTCCCGCGAACTGCAAAATGGTCGAAAAACATGAGTCAAGACTGCTCGCAGCTCGGGAACAGAGCAGACTGTAGATATTGCCGTACACCATATCTATCTTGCATTCCGTAGAAGGCAATATGGAGCGAGAGCTCTCGAGAGACTGATAGCTTCGGTGCATAGCAAGCATGAGGCTCGCACGCATTAGTACTAGTGTTCCTAGTATCATCCATATCATCCGCCGCTAGTCATGCTCCGAGACTTCATTGTTTATTGTAGTCTTCTTCTCAGGCCCTGTATCAGGCCTCTCGAGGTCTCGGGGGTTGGTCGGCGGATATTACTCGGATATGCTGTGTATCTCGGCGGAGGGCGAGTTCCTAGATCCTACACAGTTCCAGTGACGGTGAGCTAGGCTTAGTTGTGGTAGCATGGACCTGGAAGCAGGAGGCTGGCTGCTAGGACCTAACCAAGCCTGCACTGCAATTAATTCTCAAAAACTAGCCGTTGAACAAGAGTGTCTTGCGGACGCTGAAGAACGAACATTCGCGTCCCTTTCTCTAAATCTTGCCTCATGATCAGGGTGTCCTCCCGGGTGCCTGTTTGGGACTACGAAGCTCTGAAGTAAGCATAATGGTCGTCATGGATAGTACATATTGGAGCTTCAATGTCAAGTCATAAACAAGGCTTCACGTCGAGTGAGGTCGTGAAGTACCCAGTGCTCTCGTCAAGTATGAGGGCACTGTGGGCTCAATATTGACGCTGGGCGTGTCTTCACTGTTCTCACAAGTACAAAGCTATCAAACCAGGTGCTGGTAGGGCTCAAATAGACCAATAGCCCTGAAAAAAAACACTTTCCCACGCAAGATCAGATGGCTTTTTACCCTATGGGTATAAATAGCCAGTCCTCCCCCCAGACCAACTTACCTTCCTTCTCTCCCCTCTTCTTTCTTCTCCATCTCTCTCTTCCTTCTTCGTCTCTCTCTTTACTTCGCCCTTTCATTCATCTTTGTTTGATGTACCTGTTTGTGTCCATGTCCATCATGCATGCATGACCTTCGAGCTTGACACCTTGCACTTTGCTCCATCACCAGGTCACCGCACCACCAAGACAAACACACCAAACTTGAACATCTCGACACTAGACTTCACTGTCGGTACACCTCACTCCCCCACCCACACTAACAGTCCAATGCTGACCTCTATCAAGTCTTTCATCTCTGTTCACGCTGTCATCTGTCAGTCTTCTTGCTGCTTGCCTCACCTCGCTGCCTCATCACCACGGCTCACACCTCACTGTCGACTGCCACACCACATCTTGTCACTTGGAGGACCACATGGTGAGTACCTCTCCTGTGATTAAGGTGCCCGTTCTTTCTCTGCCGTCACAATGAGGTCTGCCTCACCAGCTTCTGGGCATCAAGCTGAGGAAGACCATTGTTTTCCAGGTTCTAGGAATTCTCATTGCTCGACTGCATCCGCTTCACACCTCACCGCCACACCACACCGAAAATTGCTGCTTTGGAGAATTGCATGGTGAGTGCCTCTCCTGTGATTAAGGTGTCCGTTTTTTCTCTGTCGTCACAATGAGGTCTGCCTCACCAGCTTCTGGGCATCAAGCTGAGGAAGACGATCGTTTTCAAGGTTCTAGGGGTCGCATTGGATCGAATACGTCCTCAAATTATTTCGATTTATACCAGTTTCCACCCATGACCACGAGGTTGTCGTTACTCTTCGTTTTCCAACCTGCCTGCCAACCCCACCTTCCAGAATCTCTGGGACTTTGGATTTCATGGACCGTGAGTTCTCGATCGTGATGACGAAACTGCTGAAGATGCTAACTAGGAAGCACAGTCCGGTTACAACGACGACGGTTCCGGTCAACCTATGGATGCCGCATGCTGCAACGATCAGCTTGATACGCTGGACAGTCCAGGCCCCAACGCACACAAAACGAAAGTACAGAACACAAACAGCAGCTGCCCGACATGCAAAAAGCAACAACGGGCTGTTCAGCTGGGATGGAGGGGTTTGGCGGCTCTGCTTTCTTCTTGGAGCTTGTCTTGTGGCTTTGAATACTTGGTGAACTACCACGATTTAAAGTTGCAAGCAAATTGCTTGACTTTGGCACCGACACTCTTGAATGGAAGGAGGAGAAGATCTTGTTTGTTCGGAGGTCTTGACTATGCGGTGATCTACCGTGATTTAAGGCGGAAGGCATGCACTCTACTTCTACTGCAACATTCTCCAGGAACGGATCCTGTTTGTCTTGACACTTTGATTATTCGGTGATCTACCGCGACTTAAAGCCGTCAGCAAGGCCCTTCTGGACAACACTGTCCCCTGCAGAGGCAGACCTCCTCTTGCCTGGAAGCTTTGAGTACTTGGTGAACTACCCTGACTTAAAGCTGACAGTGCAAGAACCTTATGAGTTTTGTTTCGTTCCCAGGAGCTCCCCTTGTCTTGAGGCTTTGATTATTCGGTGATCTACCGCGACTTAAAGCTGCCAGCAAGTACCCAACATGCGCATACCATGAACCGCCAACAACCGTCCATCATCCATCATATCATCAGCTTCCAAGCTTCCCAAAAGCACAAGTCAACCGTGGGCAGGGGAGAAGACGCTGTTCACGAAGGGATTGCTTGCCTCGGGGTCTTGAGTGCTCGGCGATCTACTCCAACTTGAGAGAACAAGATGGCACCCCAACGTTACCATCAAAGGACATGATTCTTCCAGAGATCCAGGTCTTGAGGGTTTTTGTTTGTCAGTATTTTGTGTTTTGATGCCCCCTCTTAGTTAGTTGAATGAATGTTCTACATTTCAGACTTAGCATCTCACGTCAGACATGACTCAGTAAAATTCAGGCCCCACTTCAGAGCCTCAATGTGGGGGCGGGATGGATAGAAAGCCTCCCCTGTCAACATCCGACTTCTTCAGACCTTGCAAGAATCATGGCCTCAATCCCAGAAGACTTCCTCAGGGGCCCATCCCCAAACGCAACCATCCACAAAATCAACTTCGAACACACAAAGCCAGCCATCCTCGCATACAAAAACAACTTCGCAGCAATCATCGACGACTTCATGACAGAGTCCGAATGCAAAGACCTCCTCCACCTAGCAGAACAATCAACAAGAACCAACCTCCCAGACTCAACCCTCTCACCCCCAAAATGGGAACGAGCCATGGTTAACGCCGGCAACGGGAAACAAGTCATGTCGGTGGACTCTCGCAAAAGCGGTCGCATTATATTCGACTCCCCGGAGATCGCACAGAGACTGCTCGACCGACTCATGCCATTCGTGCGCGAATGCGAAATTGATCAGATCAAAGATAAACCATCTGTTACAGGTCTCGGGCCTGCGAAACGTGGGGAGGTATGCAATATCAGTCGACTCAATGAGCGATTGAGATTCCTGCGCTATGAGGGTGGTGATTATTTCCGGCCTCATGTGGATGGGTGTTACGTTACGCCTGATGGGAAGGAAAAATCTCTTTATACGATTCATTTGTATTTGAATGGAGATGGGGAGCAGGATATGGAGGAGTTACAGCCGTATATTGATGAGGCGGTGAAGAAGTATTATTTGTTTGAGGAAGATGGGGAGATTGATCTTAAAGAGGTTGGGGTTGAACAGGTTGAAGTTGGAGATAGAGATGGGGGCTTTCTTCCTGCTGGGCAGTCTCTTGAGAAGAGTGAGACACTTCTTGGGGGTGCGACTTCGTTTACGGATGGCTTCAGACCTAAGAATTCTGTGCGGGTTTTTCCTAAGACGGGCTCTGTGTTGATTTTTCAGCAGAGAAACCTTATGCATAGTGGGGATGATGTGTTTAGGGGGGTGAAGTATACTATGAGGTCGGAGGTTATGTACTCTTCATAAATATATACACCTTTCAGTCCAGTTTCCAACCCTTCTGGGTCCTCATTCCGGTATACCAGTCCTTTACGTATGCCAATCCGGCATGGGGACCATAGATATCTGTCTCCCACTGTGGAATGGGAGCCTCCAATCCAGTCTCCTGCAGACATGTCCCCGAGAGCTCTTCGAGACTGCCACCGCGGTCGTAGATGGGGATTTCTTCCAGCTGAGCACGCTCTATCCTCATCTGGTTCCGAAGAGCCGCAGTCTCAGCTTTATTAACAGTGAAATCGCCATTCACAGCAACTCCGTATCCATGACGAGCTCCATCAACCGTCACAAGCTTCCGACGAACTTCAAGAGCAACCTTCTCGGCTGGGCGAGTCAACGGATCCCCAAGACCACCTCCACCCCAAGTGATCCACTCGAGCAAATCACCTGGATCAACACGAACATGATCACATTTCGAAGGCAAGATCTCCGGAGTGGCCTCAGCAGATTGAGAATGGCGGTACAATATCTTGCGCGATCTCTGTCCAGGTTTCCCACCCTTCAACCCCCACGGCTTCGTGAACCACCGATCATCATGCAGACTAAACTCCCCACGAGCAAGGAACCGGTACAAGGTACGCTGTGCATTTCCACCGCGATAAAATCCAGGCCCACCGCTATCAGCGACACTCTCATTTACCTCGATGCGCAAAGGGTAATTCAACTCGATGCTCTCGGTGGGTATGGACTTGATAGCAGGGAAAAGACAATGACAATCGGGTCCATCGCCAGCCTGGCGAGCGGGAACACCTCCAAACCCGATTTGATATAGCTGGTACCATTCTCCATCAGGCTTGAATCCGGAATAGAAGAAGTGCGGCGAATCACTGAAGCCAGCTGCAGCCTGGTAGGAGTCCTGTTTTTGACCGATCAATGCCTGCACGATATCCAAAGTACGGCCTAGGAAGTGAGTGCGGCAAGAAATTGGCGCAGGGCGCACAGGTCGCAGGACACTTCCTTGGGGGATATGCACGTCGATCAGATCGTGGAAGCCGTCGTTGATGACTGTGCCTGGGGCCGCTGCTGCAATGAGGTAGTATCCGATGAACATCTTGAACATTGTTTCCGAGAGGTAGAAGTTGATACTATGCTGACTCTGGGGTGAAGTACCGCTCCAGTCGAAACTCAGCCGATTCCCCTCTATCTTCTTCATAGAACAGGTAAGAGCCCATGGCCCGACGCCGTGCCCGTCATCGTCGACGAAATCGGTGAATTTGCTTTCCAGATCGTCAAATTGACGCTCGATAATCTTTGCAAAGCCATTGCGATTGCGAGATAGCAGCTCTGCACATGCTGCCAGGTACACCTCGCTTCCGAACCGAGTTGCTAACTCACGCGTTCGTGTGGCTGCCATAGAGCATGATGCTACAATAGCCGTCAGATCGGAGCGGTACCATGCCGGCTGGCGGGAGTTCCGGCATAGGAGATCTACCAGATCTGCATTTATGACACCACGGGTGTAGAGCTTGATGCAGGGGATCTGGACGCCGTCATCGAACACAGAGGTTGCATTGATCGACATGCTTCCAGGTACGACGCCTCCGACATCTGTCAAATGTCCGAATTGAGATGCCCAACCAATGAGGCGATGCTCGTGGAATATAGGAAGGAATGCAATCACATCGTTTAGGTGGCTGATGGCACCCTGTACCTGATAGGTGTCGTTGGTGATGAATACGTCTCCCTCTTCGATGGTGCCATTCCATACTTCCAAGAACTGGGTGATGAAACTTCCAAATTGGCCTACCAACATCTTGCCCTCGCGGTCAGTGATGACGTTAAATTCATCTTGCTGTTCTCGGATGGCAGGTGACATGCTGCACCGTAGCATCATCTGGTCCATTTCACTGCGGATGGATGCCAGAGTCGAGGAAATCAATGTTGGAACCAGTGGAGTGCTTTCAACAAGCTCCTTGGCTGATTCCGCTGTGTGATTTGTTGGGACTGCAGGTTTTCTGTCCAGTGGATTGATCAAAATGTTTCCGATGCTGTCGATTTCACCGTAATATCCTGGCAAGATAAGTGTGTTGCTGTCCATCTCGGAAATGATACATGGCCCGGTCAGTTGGATGCCCTCATTAGTGACTTTCTGACGGTCCCACAAGGTTGCCAATTGCTCTTTGCCTTGCACAACAATTGTCTGCTCTCCAATTTTTGCATCAGGGGGAGGACTTATGGTTGAAGCCTTTTCAACTTGAGGAATATCAATGCTTGGAGAAGCATCTTCCAACACAACCCCAAGTCGCATTAACTCCAGCTCAAAGTCCGGCAAGCAGTAAGTGAACATCTGCTGATGCTGCTGATCAAACTTCCGTCGTAACAAACTATGCCACCCCTTCGTATCAACAGCCAAATCCTCGGCCGTGAGATCAATCGTGATGGTCAAAGCCTGTCCTTTATATCGAAGGTCTGCCTGGTATTCAGCCTTCCAAGTAACAGGCCACTTTTCTCCAGACGATCTTTGCAGAGTCTTATGACACATTTGCTCCAGGGTGTCATACTGCTCCCGAGCCTCGGCGACATCTGTTCCCGAGACCAGGCGGATGAATGTAGCCGACTGCTCATGTCTAAGCTTGGTTGTCACATCACCCTGCGCACACAAGATACCAGGCGACGGCGGAATAATAACAGGCCAAGCTCCGAGAAGCTGTCCAACGGCATTGGCATGCAAAGGACCAGCACCGCCAAAAGCAACGAGCGCAAATTCACGGGGGTCATAGCCCTGTTCGACAGAAACGAGACGCAGAGCTCCGTACATTGTCTCATTGATGATCGTGATAATATCCTCGGCTGTCTGGGTAACGGGCAGCTTCATTTGTGTCGCGATCTCTTCAACAGCTGCCGTGGCTGCTTTCACATCAAGCGCAAAATCACCTCCCAATAATGTCTTTGGAAGATATCCCAAGACAAGGTTTGCGTCTGTGACTGTGGCTTGCTTTCCACCTTTCCCATAACATGCAGGACCAGGCACCGCACCAGCACTTTCCGGCCCAACTCGCAGTGTCTCCGTGAGCTCCATATAGGTGGTTATTGAGCCACCTCCTGCTCCGACAGTTTTGATATCAACCGCCGGGGCACGTACAGAAAGACTCCCGACAACGGTCTCACGTCGGAGCTGAGGTTGACCATTATAGATCAGCGCACAGTCAGTTGAAGTCCCTCCCATATCCAGCGTGATCAGATTCTTGTATGGTGTACTCCGAGCCACAACATCCGCGACTCCCCTAACACCCCCAGCAGGCCCAGACATCAGAATATTAACTGGCAGCTCTGAGGCAAGAGTCAAACTGGTCAAGCCACCATCACTCTTAAGGACCCGAATCGTCTCACTTTCCGCAGCAAGCACCTCAGACAAATTGTGCAGATAAGTCTGCACAACCGGCTTTACAAGCGTATTCGTGCAAGTCGTTACTGTACGCTCATACTCGCCAACTTCGCGCAAAACGTCCGCCGAACAAATAACAGCAACATCACACCCGAGCTCTTCACGGACAATTTCTTTAACGGCCCGCTCGTGTGCATCATTGCTATGTGAGTTAAGCAACGAAACGGCCACCGCCTCGGGCTTCTGCAGAGCCAATTCTCTCAAACTCATCCGCAAATCCTCAATATCGACAGCCAAAACCGTCTCACCCTGTACAGACATCCGCTCTTTACACTGCACGACCCGCTCAAGCGGAACAATTGGCTCAGGGGGTGTCCAATGCAACCAGGCACCTAGTCCACCAGGAATCTGAGACCGGCGCAGAGCGAGGATATCCTTATGTCCGGCTGTGACGACGAGAGCCGTGCGGGCGCCCTTTCCTTCAAGAACGGCATTTGTAGCTGTTGTTGTACCATGGTGGATGAATTGGAATGTACCCGACCAGTCGAATGTGTTCTTCAATATCTCGCGGGCTTTGGAAATTCCGTTCTGGATTCCTATGCTTTGGTCTGGGGTTGTTGTTGGGACTTTTGCTCGTACTGTTTCGCCGTGCGGGGTGAATACGTAGACGTCTGTGAATGTGCCTCCGACGTCTACGCCGAGTTGATAGCCCTGGTCTGTGGTGAGTTCAGGCATTCTGCCAGGGTTGTTTGTTTCAACCGGGGGAAGTGGCGTCAAGATGCAAGGATTGCTAGCCTTGGGGAAGAGATAGGTCACCCCTGAATAAATACGAGCTTGTTGAAATTCCCTCTGTATCCACACAAGGCTGTAGTTTGCAGGAGATAATAGAATGCCAGCTGTCACAAATGGGGTAAATGTGTCGTTCATTGCCTTCTTCGGTCTTCGTGGGGCGCATGTTGCCAATGAGCTTGCTTCTACTGTGCCTATCTGCAGCTAGTTAAATATTGAGGCCTAGGGTGGCGGGGTCATTCTTCGGGGTGTAAGGCCATAAGTTAGGAATAATGTTGCTAAATACACATAAGTGGGATGTTTTGTCTGTGATAGCCTGTGACAGTCCTTTTTTTGCGATTTGTTGATAACTGTCTATATCTACTTAGTCAGCTCGGTTATACTCTAGCTTTTCTTTCGTCTTCGCTTTCTAGATTTTAAACAAAACATCTAGTTGGTTCCATAAGAGTATATACTGGAAATAGTTCCACGGTCTGAGGAAACCGAAGGCCCGACAATGAGTAAGCAGGTCGGCGTACGGAAAGGCCGAGCTTACTTATCGGCTTATCGGCTTATCGGTTTCGTCATTCCCCAGGCATAAAAGAGACGATCCGACACTCTTGTTATATCGAAGTACACTCTCGTCATATCCAAGTCATTTAAACATATTTCTACCATGCCATCCACAAACAATATTGCTTTCACAGCCCCGATCAACCCACCAGGACTCTCACCCGTCCTAGCTGTGGACCAAATCTGGAAAGGGCTCCTCCTCAAAATCCGCAGCGCAGAAACCTTCGTCCCAGCAGCGATCCAATCCACAAAGGTCGTGAGCGAATCCTACGATGACAATGGCAACCCCGTGACCGTCCGCGAAGTCCTTTTCCGTGAATCTCAGAAGACAGTCCAAGAAACTGTTACCGCGTTTGAGGCTGGTCGTGTGGAGTTTGTGCAGCCTGATGGGAGCAAGATCAATAATGTGATCAGTGAGGGCGCTGATGGAGAGCTTTATATGACTTACATCTTTGAGTGGAGGCACCCTGGGGTTTCCAAGGAGGAATTGGCTGCGTTGGCTGAGAAGGAGAGGAAGATGAGCCAGATGGCCGTTGAGGGGACTATTAAGGTGTTGAGGCAGTTGGTTGAGGAGAAGAAGCTCTAAACTGGGCTATATAACTTGATCTTTCCATATCACGAATCTATGTTCTGAATCCAAGCTCATTATTAGGTAGCTGTAGTCTCCAAGTACTAATCAAGGGATGAAGCCGCAATATATCGAGCTCTGCATACTGCTATATTCAAGCCTGAGGGATCAACACCTTACCCTCAGAAACACAAACAGCAGTCCCAGTCAAAACGACCTTCTCAATCTTCTTCTCACCATCAAGAGAAACCCCAACACCGATATCACTCCTCCGCCCCATCTCAACACCCTGCACAACATGATAATCCAAATCCTGCCCAGCCCGTCCCTCCGTAAGACTCAAATAAGCAGCCAACCCACTAGCCGAACTACCAGTAGCAGGATCCTCCAAAGTGCCCAGCATCATCCTAGCCCGAATAACCTCCCTCCCCAAAACATCATCCCAAACGCCCCTAACAATGAAATAAACACAAACCAACCCAGCCCTCCACCCCTCATCAAGATACTCGCTAGAAACAAATTCACCACCCGTAGCAGGCGTAACAGCAGCCAAAGCCTCCAAAGACCCCAACTCAATAAACAACTGACTCATCCCCTTGACAACAGAAAACAAAGGGAACGTCACATCCTCCTTGGGGAAGAAAGGCGCCAGAGTCGGATGCAACCGCAATAACTCCTTAACGCCGAACCGCGCGCCGTGGATGCGCGTGTTATGCGCAATCTGCGCGGCGACGTACTTGCTCGCGGCGTCTTGAATGGTGATGGGGATATCGCCAGATTTAGTGGCCAATGTCGTGATGCCAGGGCCGTCGGCTGGGTTGGCTGAGTGGGTTAGGAACCAGGATGCGGCGCCGATGGTGGGGTGGCCTGCGAAGGGGATTTCGCAATCTGTGGTGAAGATGTCGATGGTACGTTTTGTGGCTTCTGTCACTGGGTGTACGAAAATGCTTTCTGAGAGGTTGAATTCTTGTGCCAGGGTTTGCTTTTGGCGTTGGGTTAGAGCGTGGGCTGGGTCCTCTGGGAGGAAGACTACTGCTAGTGGGTTGCCGCTGTAGGGGGTTGATGTGAAGACATCTAGGGTGATGAAGTTTAAGTGGGTCATTGTGGTGAATTTTGTCAATTGGGAGAGGTTGAGGTTGAGGAAATGTAGATTTGAGGTTGTGGATGCGGACGCTTCTTATACTCCCCACTACCGTGTTGACTCATAGCGGCTATGTCAGATTCTGCACAAAAGTCCATAAAATGACGGCTGAAGAGTGGTGGATCTCGGCATTTGTTAAGTTCTTTGGTTCCCTTGATACTGGATGTTCTATGAACTTCTCTCTCTGCATCTATGGCACCACAAAATCCTCCGGCATCCCACGCTCACCACCCCATCTCGCCATCCCCTCAATAAGCGCCTTACTGAATGCAGGATCATACTTCAATCCACTATTAGCAGCTACAATCCTCCCAGCCCTCCAGATAGCCCACTTCTCAGCCATCGTTCCCTCCGGCGCACGCAAAATTCCAACCGCCACATCGACAACCGAAGGCCGAGTATCAGAAATATAAAACAAGGTCGCGCCACAAGTCCCACAGAACGTCCGCAGCCTACCTTTACTCGATCTGTAACTCTTCGATGACCCAATAACCAAGTCTGCCGATAAGTGGGGCGATATATGATCCAACGCAACGTACATCCAAGCCATGACATTTGTTCCAGTAGTGAGGCGGCAGTCATCACACAGATCAAGAAGTGCAAGCCATTTACTCGTATCAGACGAGTGTAACCATCCTTCACTTGCAGAACTGGCGATGAATTCTTCTCGAGGACGGGAAATGGTAAAGGAAACGCCGCCGCAGTGGCATTCAGCGAGTAGTTCCTCGGAAGTAGACTCTGCTTCATCGGTTCGGATTTCCCTACCGACGTCCTTCTTCGTCAAGCCAGAGGATGTATCCTCCGGGTTAAAGATCTCAAGCCGCCGACCATCAATATGCGAAAATATAGCTGAGAGACCACCATCAGCTGATGAATCCGTAAAGCAATGTGATCTCATCTCCCACAACCCGGTATTTGGTTCTGTGAAGATCGCTGTAGATATTGTCCAGTTTCCATCGTCTAGTCCTAGATCGCCGACGTGGCAGCCGCATGTATTGCAGAAATGGCGTGTTCCTAGTGCCGAAGCGTGGTTGTAGCCTGTTAGGTTATTCATGCTGGACGGGCTGATGAATTGGGGTGTTATTCCTGCTGGTAGTGGTGCGTGGAAGATACATGGTGTGCCATGGACGTGGCGGCAGATGTTGCAGTGGCAGATGTGTGTTTTGAGGGGGAGGGATGTTGTTGGGAGGGTTATTGTGAATTGTATGTTGTTGCAATGGCATTTTGCTGTTAGGGTTTTGGTGCTTAGGGAGGTCATTCTTATTGATAGTGCAGAGGTGGAAAAGGAAAGATGTGCAGAGGGGGAAAGCTCGTATTTAAACCTCACTAGCACGGACCTCGAGTTGATGTCTATAGTGATTACATATTGCTGAGACGGCTATAATGCCCCCTCTAGCTTGTATAATATTGAGTCATAAAGTGTTCGTGTTCTCACTGAACCTAGGTATCCGATGCTTCACAATACATATGCCAAAAACGCCTCATCAGGTCATAACATGTCGCAAAGATGAATGACGGTGATCATTCCGAGTCACTCTCAATTACAAACCCTCCGCGCATACGTCTTCGAGATGCAGCCACAGGAACATCCTCATCTTCAGCATCATTCTCGGGTGCTGGAGGTTTGGGTTTACTCGGACGGTCACGCATGAACGCAAGATCATCATCGAAAGCAAGATCGTCTTCACTAGATGTGAGAGGGGTGTCTTCGTCCTCTCCAGCACCGAGACTAGTAGAGACTTCCTGCTGAGTGTGCGAAGATTGAGCATCAAGCTCTGCCATGAGGATGTCGCCATCAGCATCAGCATCACTGTCGGCATCGCTTCCGGCAGAACCAGAATCACGGCGCTGTCGCTTGTTTTTAGCGGCTGCAGAACCGCCTGTGTCGCTTCGCTTGCGTCCAGCGGCTTTCTTGCCTTTGCCTTTGCCCTTGCTTGATGTATCCGTGGCACCAATACGGATGGCGTGCTTGACTGCCGCATCGTGCTTCTTTCGTCGCTCTTCTTCGAGGCGGAAGAATTCCTTATCTGCTTCCTCGTCACTCTCCTCATCACTGGCATGGATGAAAAGATCACTCTTGATCTTCGCCTGGCGAGAAAGAGCGTTTGATAGACGTGCATCACGTCGCGCCTGCAGAGTTTCCTCGTCCAATTCAGGCTCTGTATCTTTGGACTTCTTCTTGCGCTTTTTCTTCAGCTGGTCTAGCGCATTAGCCTTTGACCGCGGGTTTGGCGGGAACAAGATTCCATCTGGAACCACATCCTCGCCTTCCGAGTCGGATCCGAAGCTAACATCGAGCGTACCCTGAACCGTGGCCCGAGGACCTCCTGGTTTCTTTTGTGTAAGATGCTTACGAGGATCATCATCACCATCCCCGGAGAATGGTGTTTGAAGGGCCTTTTGGATTTCCGAGATAGATTCACGCAGGTCCTTAGACTGCTGAGACGCCGGAATAACCCAAGCGGCACCAACCACGTCTTCGACACCCAGTCGCTCGAAACCAACGAGCTTCATCAGTAGACGCAGCCTAGCGTTTGAGAACATGGCACTCTTGCAAGCCTCGTCTTTGCTTTTGACGGCTATAGTACAGTTAGTTTTATCCTAGAATCGGCGTAGCAGGGAACATACTAATCAGTGGGTTTGGGACGCTGACAGCTTCAGGAGACTCGGCCTGCCGAATTTCATCTTGTGCTTCCCAGGCCTCTCTTTCAGAAGCTCCCGAGCTCAAGACATCAACGATCCATTTCACCAGATCTGCTCTCCCGTCAAGAACAAGGGCTCCAACCACAATCTTCAACTCGGCTTCCTTGGTTGTCGCCTCGGGTGATGTGATAATGAGCTCCGCCGGTGGTCGCTTGGACTGGTACGATGTTTGCTTTTCGTGTCCAAACTCAAGGTAGTAAACAGTCGAATTGATCTTACTGAACAACATTTCAGTAATCAAGGCCGGACGCTGGTCGAGCTTCTTGATCATTCGTCGAATGATTTGCCGCACGAGCTCTTCCCATTCTTTAAAGACGGAATTGCTTGAGTCCATTGGTCCTGGGCCCTTAATCATTCGGTAGAATAGACTGATGATATCAACGCGGAATAGCAAGGTAGTCATCTCCTGCTTGAACGCAATGCGGTAGAAGTAGCGGTGGGCACGCTTGAGTTGCTCCGAGTTAAGCTCTTTGTAGAAGCCTGTGAATGCAACGAACGTATCCACGCAACTCTGGTTGCAGAACTTGGCCGCAAAGCGCTTGAAGTCAAAGCTGCGCTCTTTGGTGACCTGAGCGGCTTCCACCTCGTCTTCGGCTTCGGAGTCGCGTTCCTCGTCATCATCTGCTCCATCTTCCGTGTCTTTATCGGCCTTCTTCTGCTTGCGCTTGGCCTTCCGGCGGGATCGAATCTGCATGTCGGCGTTGAGTTTGGAATAGCGTTCCAACATCCGCAAGAAGACATGAGCAAGTTCTGTGCATGCATCCAGGTAACCAAACCCTTGATCTTTGTATCCTCGGACGATTGCCAGAATTCGGTCATGTGTTGTTTCTTCGTAGAAGATTCGGTTTTGGATGTTCTCGGCAATCTCCTGATCTTCCTCAAGCGGTGACACAGCCATTTCCTGCACGGTCAACAGAATCTGAGTGAAGCAGCGCATCTGGGCATTAAGGTCTTGCCATTCCTTGTTGTCCAAGCTGTTCTGCATGGCCCGGTTCAGGGAGATGAAGGTCTCTTGGTTTAGGACTCCAGCGACCAAGCCATAACTATCCGGCTCAATATCTTTGGTCCTTCCCCCATTTTGGGCGGTGCGCTGACGGGACTGTCGGGCCCTCCTCACACGTTCTGCCTCGAGGAACCATCCAACCGTATAGAAGAATTGGCGGGTGTTGATATCTAGTACTCGTTCGGCTTCGCGTTCAATGGCTTTCCGCACGTGGGTGAAAAGAGGGTTGAATCCAGAATCCAGGAACTCTTCAACAAAAGTCCGTAGGTTCTTAGTTGCCTCCGAGTTCAAATGAGCGGGCATGTTGAAGTTGCTGTTTTGAACGGCGTCTTCTTGCTTGCGCCGAGGTTTGGGCTTGTTCCACTTTTTGCTTTGGTCCATCTTGTGAAGAGTAGTCTGATCGTCCCTCAAAACATCTTGCCCAGAGACCGTAGACACCTTCGCATCATCTCGCTTGACCCAGATCATTGTACCAAATCTTCCATGGCGTGTCGGGGCGTTCTTTGCGTACTCCCGTCGTACCGAGTTTTCCTTCTTCAAGAGATCGCTAAGCTCGTCGGTCCGCTTTGCCTTTCTCTGATCATCGTCCATGAACAGCTTCTCGACATTGACACCCTTCACAATGTGGAAAATGATCTCCATCAGAATAATATCTTGAAGGTTGAAGTCATCGCCAACATTCGAGCACATAGTCAGGAGAAGTGCAAATGCATCCTGGTCATGGAAAGCATTGATCGTTGCTGATCTAGATGTTTCCTCCTCTTCGCCTTCGGCAGCAAGCCGGGTGTTCGGGGAAATGATCGCAATGTTTCGCAGGAAGTACAGCATCAATTTGAGAATTCCTTCGTCTCGGGCTTCGCGTTCGGATCGAGCAGTCACCATGCTAGGAAGGGCAATTCGGATAACGGCACGTAAGAGAGTCGAGCCTCCATATTTGAGAATACCGCGTTTGTACTGGACCTGGGTTTGTTGGATGTAGGGGGTATGGCGATGGTGGTTGACCGTCATCTGGCTGTGGAACTCTACTGGCCAAGTCAATGGGACAAGAAGTTCCAAACACGCCAGGGAAATCCTCGTCATATGCTTGCTCTTCTGTCCCGTAGCCCACCAGAGCGCAAGGATCGGAAGTAGATCTCCATTGATCAAGTTAGCCTCTCCCAGGCACCGCGCAACGTCCATGCGATTGTTCTTCTCGTCGTACAATTTCAGCCAGCGCTTGATATCGCGTAAACAGGCCAAAGCGTCATCTCCGAGCACATATCGATCGGCATCTTCGCCGTTGAAACCTCCGAGCTAAGAATTGACCGCATCAGTAAATTAAACCAGACAAGGCAAGATGAAAGAACTCACAGCAGTAACCAGGCCATAAACATAGCCTCGCACGTCTGGGTCGACGACCTGCACGTCGTGGCCTAGAGGGACAACCTCTTCATCCATGGTGGGCTGGTATCAATCTGCTTCCCAAAGCGTACGAAATGGCAACGCGTCGACGCGTGCTCGGCATCGGCGATTCGGAGAAACTGGATGCCGCCAGAATACCGAAGATAACCGACGCTCTTACCGCAGGTTTTTGCGGCCATTTGTCCTGTTTGTCTGGCAGAATATCAGCTCTATAGTTGTGGTTTCTACTACGCATGTCTCGTTTATAGCATTGCTGTAGCACTCTTCCTGGGTGTGGGCACTCTTGCTGAGAAAATATAACATTGATTTACACTACAATTACATACTCGTATTGTCGCGAGAGAATCTTACCCCGTCAAAATGGCCGACTTCCAAGCTGGTGCGTAAAATCTTACACCTCGTAGTACTATACAATGCGAATTTCATACCCCAAAGTTGCATATGCCATATTTATATAGCCTATTACTAATCAATTGACAGCTCTCAGTACGAAGTCGGTCGTGGGTGAAGCATTTTACATGTCCAGAATGAAACCATGCGTAAACAGCTGTAAGGCGGTGAGTCGTAAGGACTAAATGGTCGCTATTTTCTACTACACATCGGCGTCGGGAAGCACGTGAAGTCATTGCAGTATAACCATTGCTTCTTCACTCACCTTTCACATTCACATATTCCTTCTATATAGCTTAAAGCATTCGAACATAGCCATGCTTACCTCGACACTTCGTTCCCTCTCACAACGGGGCCCCGTGGTGGCCCGCAGCTTTAGCTCCACCTCCGCAGCTCATGCAGCCGAGGTCAAGTCACTTGGTGTGATCGGTGCCGGCCAGATGGTGAGTAAGATGCTATTCAGAGCCCGACTACAGGCCTAACGCAATTATAGGGCCTTGGAATTGCCCTCGTTGCTGCACAGAAAGCACAGGTCCCCGTAACCCTTGTCGATACTTCTCAGGCATCGTTGGATAAGGGCCTCAAGTTTGCCGGTACGCCGAGCTCCACTAGTCGCTGCTATCACCAGAGTTTCTAACACAGCATTAAACCCCAGATAAACTGCTTGAGAAGGATGTCTCCAAGCAGCGCCTCACTCGTGAGGCTGCAGACGCAGCCCGTGGACTTTTGACACCCACTCTCAAGATGGACGACCTCTCCTCCGTCGACTTCGTCATTGAGGCGGTCCCTGAGATCGTGGACCTGAAGACAAAGATATTTGCCAGCTTGGCTCAGATCGCCCCGAAGCATGCCATCCTCGCCACGAACACCTCTTCCATTTCCATCACCAAGATTGCCGCTGCGACGAGTGCGGATCCCACTGATCTGCAGGCTTCGTCTCGAGTAATTTCCACTCACTTCATGAACCCTGTCCCCATCCAGAAGGGCGTGGAGATTATTCGTGGCCTGCAAACCTCCCAGGAAACAATGGACACGGCCATTGCCTTTGTCCAGCGCATGGGCAAGGTTGCCTCTGTGTCAGCCGACTCACCTGGCTTCCTGGCCAACCGAATCCTTATGCCCTACATCAACGAGGCAATTATCTGCCTGGAGACTGGTGTTGGTGGCCGGGAAGATATTGACAATATCATGAAGACCGGCACCAACGTCCCGATGGGTCCATTGACCTTGGCCGACTTCATCGGCCTGGACACCTGCCTCGCAATCATGAATGTCCTGCACCAGGAGACTGGTGACAGCAAGTATAGATCTGCCGGTCTTCTGCGCCGGATGGTGGATGCCGGCTGGCTAGGCAAGAAGAGTGGAAAGGGATTCTACGACTACTAGGCGTCTCTGCCTGTGTGAGGGAGGAGAATCATTGCAAGCACGATACCCCTCCTGTGACTTTTTCTGATAGAAAATATAAAGTTGATCTGATCCAAGCACTTGTCAATCCCCCAACAATATTAGTTTTCCCCTTCCCAGTCTAAACCCTCCATTGCAGCAACCACTATATTAACATCGAGATCCGCATCTGCAACAACCACATTTTCCTGACCGGGAGGGGCTCCAGAACAATTGCAACTCCTATAACGTGCACCGCATTGGTAACTTAGTTGGTCAGCAAACAGCATTGACTGGGATCCTTTCAGCCCAACCCTGGACAGATGAACATACCAAAACTCCGTTCGACATCTGCAAACGACATGGTCACACGTCCCGTAGATCTTCTCAACAACAGCGTGGCACCCAAAACACCGCTGCCAATTCTCATTCTTGGCCAACTCCAAAACAGACTGAAGACCAGGATCATACGAACACTCCCTGGTACCATGCACGAGATCCCGACAACTCGGGCAGATCTTCACCCAGCAGTAAGGACAAACCTTATGGGTCAAGCGATTAATCTGGTACTTGGGGTTGATCCATCGTCCGCATTTCGTTCGGGGGCAATACAAGCGCTCTGAGGGTGGGATTGCGTACTCGTCTGATCGGGCGATATAGCGTCTTCTGTTTCGGGAGCCTAGGGCTTTCAGGACTGCTATCTGGGAAACCTCTTTCCCGCAGCATTTCACTGGAAATTGGTCGGTGGTTTCCAGGGCTGTTAATGCCATTTGTCGGAGGCACGTTCTGCAGAAGTTATGTCCACATGGAGCTGTCAGTGATTTGCCGGCTTGGACTTCCTGGCAACAGCTTGCACATCTGTATAGAGTAAATATCCATGAATTTTGGATGTTTTTCCAATACTAACTCTTGTTCGTCCCCGGAGACTTTCTGGATTCTCTTGAGGAATCTGTCCAGGCAACTCGGAAACATTAGGACGAGTGTGGATCTGGTAACCCACCCTTTGAAAGACGTTGTATAATCTTGACAGCGAATTTATCTGTCTGTGGCTTCAGGGGATGATAATTTGTTGAAAATAACGGCCTAGTATGTAAGATAGAGCCGGGGCAGCTCCTTCTAAGATACTACCGCAGATCAGAATGGCCTCATCTCCCAGGCTGAGCCTTTGGCATCATAAGAGTAACCAAGGATAAGCAAACATTGTTTTTTTGTATTCCTGAGATAGCCCTAATACGCGCTGGATGACGGCTGCTACAGTTGGGGGTATTGTCATATTTTGGCTATTCAGAAGAACACATTGTCATCCAAGACTTCACTTCCTTTGTATTGACTCGAGTTATAGTATGAAGCCGACATTCATTCTCTAGCTTAGGGAAATAAGAGTTGGAATGTATCCATGGGACTGCAAATCCTTTTACCGCAAGTTTCGAGAAGCTTAACATGACAGCCCTAATGGAGACAAGAGCGACAAATTACTTCGTCATGCTAAAGGCGACATGGTCTGGCCTTTTTGAAAGTATAAATTGTTGCAATCATATTGACCAAACACCAACATTGAAAACTAGGGTATCACTAATGCTACAGATGCTGTCGATTTTAACCACCGTAAACTCCCACAGTAATCAATCCCAAATCTGCCGCTGTAATTGACATGTTATACAAGGCCGGCGAACCGTCGACCAGCCCATCCAGATCCATATTCTTGGTATTCTTGACGAGAAATGGCTACTCTGCTGATTTCCTCTCTGTTTGTGGCGAAACGACAGGCTCCAAGCCATGTTGAGTGGACAGGGCTAGCGAAAAATGTTAGCGCTCGATGCAACCTTGTAACAGAAAGTATGATAACTCACTCAGTAGCCCGGCGCACTCTCACCACACATTCGGCAGATGCAATTTGCCGCAACTCAGTTTCCCTGCAAAGCATAGTTTATTAGTTGAGTTAAACGTCTTTAGACATTCAGAAACCTACAATCTTTCCATGAAGCCTGGAATCAAGGCATTCCCGCCAACAACCATGACATTCGCCAGGAATGCAGAGTGCAGGCCGGTAGGAAGAGCCGACAAGCTTTGAAGGATTATTTCGGGTACACCGGCCGACTTCATCCCGATATCACTTGGGGTGAATAGGATCTCTGGAACAGCGAAGCGTTCATTGCCCAGCACGAGTACATCCTCTGATAATACTTCAGCACTGAGGCCAGATAGCGCTCCTTTCTTCTTTTTAACTTGCAAAAGTGGGTCATGGGGTCTGCTGAAACCCTTTCTGTTTGCATTTGGGTCAGGGAGCACATAGTCTAGCACAATTCCTTCTTCAGAACTGGCCTGGCGCTTCCGCCCTGCTTTCCACGTTTGCTCCAAATCCCCGGCAAAGTCATTGCTCACATAGCAAACTGCCTCTTTGACTTCGTTCATGATGTATGATTCATCAACCATGTTGTACTGGCGCATTGACACAATCTCCTTCAAATAGTTTGTCAGGTGCTTGCCTCCTAGGTCGAGTCTTCGCACTCCACGTTGCAGAGCTTGACCTTTGTAAACCGGAGTCACTGTTGTGTGCGAGTAGCCAGAATCGACGACCAATAAGCAGTCTGCGGGCAGAGGAGTTGAGTCTGGTGTCGTGGTGAGGGGGTCGCCGAAGAGAGTATGAATTTCGTTCCACGCATTAAGGGTCGGACCTGAGGAAGTCAGTACCAGAGTTCAGACAGCATCAAATAACCAGACCATCTTACCTATGCACCTCACATATCCCCCGAATCCCCATTCCTCCATAACCATCTCGTCTGAGTGTCGTTGCAGAATAGGCAGGGCATTCGGCGCTTCAGTAAGCACAAGTGTAGTATTCTCGGGATCAGCGATCCGAGTATTCTTATTCCAAGCCGACGCTTTCTCATCAAAGAACGACTGGTCCCAAATCTCTCTCTCCGCTTCCCAGTTCGAAACATATCCCTTCTCCAACGGGCGTCGGAACATGGCCTCATTCCAGTCGGTTACTGTCGACAGCTGAGAGCCAATGACGATTTTGTTATCACGCGTCTTGACGAGGGCGTTGGGAATCGAGGTACAGGCGGAAACACTTTCTTCGGGTGGGAGATCAGAGGCGTAGCCCGCTTTGATCATGTAGGCGCCATTGTCGATGACGAAGGTCTTGTCGGGCAGGTGTCGTGACACCTCTACGGACTTGGCAGGTGTCGCAGGGGCCTTTGGCGGGGCGCGAGGTCTGGATGTTCCCATAATTGCGGGTTGTTTGGCAAAGAGCTTGGGACTGCGCGAAGCTCGGATGAATGCAATGATGAGGTGTTTGTCTCGTTTGACTGGAAAATATCCGCTTAGTAATCTTATACTCTGAGCTCTCCAGGGCTATTGCTAATCCAGTGCCTTGAATAATCATTTATACAGTAGCTTTGATAGCTACCTGGTATCTAATTCAGAATCAATACCTAGTAGCAAGGTTGTTGTAATGGGATTCGCTCTGTAACCTTTGGAGTATACCCGGTTGCTTGGGCGTGAATGTGAAGCCTGACTGTGAGACCTCTGTATATTTACCAAATCTGAATTAGCAAATAGTCTGAACAGTTCTTTCGTTGGCCTTTTGCGATCATTCAACAGAAGTCAGTGCAGGGTATGGTAGGCGGCGGAAGCAGTACTATACTACTCCGTACAAGAATACTATTTACTGCAATCATTCGACCGTGATTGAGTCGATACAATTGAAAATCACGTATACTGAGCCAATCACCATAATTCAGAAGAAGCAATTATATTCAATCATTTCCCTCTTTAACAGCTGTAACATACAAACAAAACCACAGGTGACCCCGCAGAGCCCTAATCAGCCCCGCGGCCCAAGGTTGTCAAACCCAACCCAAAATTTTTCCCCGACAACAGACCCCTCCAGAGAAGCCACCAGTGGCAGGTTCACGGCAACTCACAATGTCACAACTATCTGCCGTACTCAGCACAACCCTCACCCTCATTGGACAATTCCAAACGGCCCTCACGACCCAACCGACCGCTGCAGCAGCCGAAGCCGCCGCGCAAGATGCCGAAGCCCTGCCCCTCCTAACGGCCTCGTCGAGCGCGCTCAAAGCTCAAGTCACAAAACTCTCATTGCTTGCTATCACCTCTCCGTTCACACATTCGGCTATCTGCACCGTGCTCCGTGATCTGAATGAATCCGTCCTGCCGTCGATCGTTACCGCTGCCCTCCTTGTTACACCGGTCCAATACACCAAAGCGTTTAACTCGGAAGTTGTTGTTCTGGTTAAGACGACTCTGACCGAACTGCTGAATCTTGTGTCAGACGTCAAGCGCGTTGGAGAGAAGAAGGATCAGGAGAAGAAGGACAATGGAAAAGAGAATGATCTGAGCAAAGCTGAGAAGGATGTAGTTACACTTGCTACTGGTCGCGTCTGGGATGCATGTGATACTGTGACTGATGTCGCGAACAAGGGCGTGGTTGGATTCGTTATGCGCCGCGTCGAGCAGTGGAGAGATCTTGTTCGCGACGCGGTTGAAGAAATCGAGGACTGGGATCCTGAGGAAGATGGAGATGAGTTCTTTGATGAGCTTCTAGGTGATGATGGAAAGGAGCAGAAAGACGAAGAGGACTCTGATGACGATGATGACGACGACGACGACGACGAAGAAACCGCCGCCCTGCAGGAACACAAGAAGTCCTCTATCCGGTTCCTCAAGCCTGTTGCTCAGGTCTATCCTGCTATCATCAACAACCGTCTCAAGAATGCCGGAAATGCGCCGTTGTCCTCTCCGTCTGGTGTCAAAAAGTTGGAGTCGTTGATGCTGAACCTACAAGCTATCCCAGACCACGTCGATGAGGCGGCTGGCGCATTATACGAGGCCGATTTCGACAAGTCGGGTCAATATCTGCAAAAGACGCGCAAGTGTGCTACAAAAGCAGTGGACTTGGTGATGTCACCTTGGGTTGCCGCAGCGGGTTCCGATGAGACAGCAGACAAGTTCACCACATGGTCAAAGACATGGCTTAAGGTCATTGATGAAGTCAGCAAGCCAATTGACGAGAACTGAATGAGATGACTTGTCACAAATATGTGCAGAGTCCGACGATAAGATGAACAAATGCCCGGGAAAATCATAAATAGAGATTATGTATATGTACATAGAACAAAAATGATAAGTTAACCTTTCATTATACACACCAATCGAAATAATGGCCTGAGCTAGTCCTCACTTCCTAGAGCTCCTCCTCACTGGCTTCGTCTTTTTCCCATTCAGGGAGCTCATTCAGTGGAACGCGGTCTCGCAAAAACTCCAAGATTGAGTCAGTCCCCTTGGCAACTACCTGCCATCTAGGCACTCTGAACTTGTTGCCGGCTACCTCAAAGCGTCTCAGGGCTAATCCGTTACCCCAGTTCTTAGGGGAGCGCTCAGCACCCAGCAGGCCAATCTTCGGGGGAAGGGAATCAATGTCATTGTTGCTAACATCCAAAACCTGCAACCCTTGCACCGCTTCAAAGGTCAAGGAAGCGAACTGGTTATCAGACGCAATGAAAGTCTTCAGCTCTGGGTAGGTCTGTCGGATTTGAGGCAAGGGCCCCTTCAGGCGATTATGGGAAATGTCCAAGAACGTCAGGGATGGAGCGGTCAGGTTGGCCAACAGAGGCTCCAGCGACTTTAATCTGGTTACGTTCAAGTTCAAAGATTGCAGCTTGGGCAGCTCAAGCGGAGAAGACAGAAAGTCAGCCCCGTTGAAGGGATTGTTCGAGAGATCAAGCTCAACAAGACCCTCGGCGAGCATTGCAAGTGCTGGGGCTGGGAACCAGGGTATCTCGTTGTGTTGTAAGTAGAGGCAGCGAATATCTTGGGAGGGAAGCATCTCCAGCTGGTCCACCTTGAGATCTGCCATATCAGAATAAGACCGATCAAGAGTACCGCCGGATTTGAGCTGCCAACTGACATCGAGCGCAGGGTTTTCTGGTGCCAGAGTGAACTGAGTGGCTACTGAGCCCTCATCATCTGTGTCCTGAGGATCGGGCTCGCAGCGGCTTCGCATATCACGTTTGATGTCTTCAGTGTCCATGGTTAGGAACCTCCGCTCACGGAAGGGATTGTTGGCGACACGGAAAGATGTGAGGCTTTCCATAAAACCCATCTTCTCATCCAAACGCAAAAGGTCATTTCCAGTGAAGTCAGCCTTCTTGATATTCTTGAGCTCCACGAATCCCGGTGGAAGCTCTGAAATTTTGTTCTCCTCCGCAGAGAGTGTTAACAAAGACTGCCACGAAGACATGCAGGGGAGGTGCGTTATGCGGTTGACACCAATCAAAAGAGTATGTATGTTAGGCAGATCAAGCATGTCATTTGCCGAGAAAACCACGACAACATTGTTCGCAATGTTCAGGGTCTGCAAGGTCTCGAAACACTCCACTGAGGCAGGAATCAAGGTACCTTCCAGCTTGTTCTTTTGCGCATTGATCGTTTTCAAGGGAAGTTTACTGAGCAATTCGAATGGCAAAGAGGTCAGCTTGTTCTCGCTGACATCCAATGTCCTCAAAGAAGTCAACCCAACCAGTGCCCCGGAGAGGCTGGTGAGATTATTTCCGCGGAGGTCTAAAGAATCCAGTTGGTGAAGACCCGCAAAGACTGTCGACAATTGTCCCTCGAGCTTGTTATTTGCCAATTTCAAATCTGTCAGAGACATTATCTCTGTGAGAATCTGAATATTATCCATGTCCAACGAGTTGTTCGATAGATTGAGAGTGCGTAGATTTTGCATACGGCGGAGACCGTTCGGAAGTGATTTCAGTATATTGCCATGAAGATCCAATGTCTCAAGCCCACCAAATTGAAGTCCCCGGTCGTCACTGTCTGGATCAAAGTCTTCGGGGTTGATGTCCGGGAAGACAGCGTCTGAAATACGTTCTAATTCATTATCCGCAGCAATGAACTTCACGAGATCGACATTCTCAAACCAGTTCGCTGAGTTGTCTGGATCGTAGTCGTACATCGTCAGGACTTCCTTTGGAATTTCTGTCAAAGACATTGCCGCGATATTCAGCTGGCCGGTAGAGCGTCCTGTTTGAACTCGTTTTCGCATGACCAATCGGTTGTCACCCTTAGGTAGCTGATTGAAAGGATCCTCTTCATCAGCGCCTCCCCATGAATCGGCAGATGGAGCCTGTGGTATCACTTTTTGTGGTGTTTCCTTCTTCTCTTCGGCTGCCATTGCCTTACGTGCAGCCTTCGCCTTGGCTATGGTCTCACGCAGCGTACTAGATGATTTCGAGACTTTCCTGGCTTCGGATTCTGCTTGCTGCTCAGGGGATAGCTCATCCTGCACGTTGGATGCAGCAGACACATATCTTGACGCCGTCGATGGAGATCGCATAGCGGACGGTTGCTCTGACTGGGGTTTACGTGTTTTTCTCACTTGAAGGGGTTTCTGTGGGGGTCCCATGTTTGATTGAGTAGGCTTTGTGGTGATCTTGCCGGGTGAGGGTCGGACACTCGAGGGCTTTGTTGTATCTTTGTTCCCAATGGATCTTTGGGATAATTTCTTCTTGAGTGGTGACTTGATATCGGAATGTGCCTCATCCCCTGGTGCAAGGCTTTGTCTACTCGACGGCGCCTTCAATTTAGAAGGGGTTTTGCCTTCTTCCGAACCACGCACTGGAGAAAGGGACGCAACGGACATGCGAGGCTTCGAGGGAAGCCGTAGTTGCGACACAGGCTGGGTATACATCTCGCTGGTACTTGGCGCGCCTGACGAGGCTCTGGATGGCGATCTCGAATAACTGGACACATTGGACGGAGCACGAGATGGCGAGCGTATTGGGCTGGCGCCATTGAAAAAGCTGGACTGTCTTCTTACCGACGCCGGGGAGGGTGGAATTTGTGATAGCGTCTCAAGTGTCCGCTCAGACAAGGACGGACGCACTTCGCACCGACCACGGTCTTCCTGTATTGATGCGGTTGATGCAGTGTCTTCATCGCCGGCAATTGGGGTCATTTCCTCCGAGGTTTGTATGTCATCTGCCCCGCCTTGCGTTTCGTCTGGTATTTGCGAAGCTGAGATTGAATCTGTTCGGGTTTTTGGCGGGGATGAAAAGCGCGCGAGCGGTTTCTTCGCAAGTGTGTCGTATGAAGGCCTTCGTAGCCGTCTTTCATCTAAACCAGGGTCGGCTCGTAGTCTATCTCGGGAGGGTGAAGGCTTGATCGATTTGGAGGTGGTCGCCGCGGGTAATGGCAGCCTTGAAGTCAGTCGAGGGTTTCCACTTGCTGGCCGCGGAATACCGCTCGGAGGGCGTGTTGTTGTCTTGTGTTGTCCTTCCATCTCGACCCGCGTATTGTTGGGTTTTGGTCAGGGAGAAAGCCGCAAGTTGAGAGATCCGCTCATGTCCGAGCGGGACAAAGAATGTAAGGGCGGAAACCAAGCGAATCGGCAAATTTGCGCTTGTCTTGACACAAAGAATGGAGATCTCAGAAATGTGTCGGAGGAAGTGGATTGTTTACATTTCACGATCCCGCGATAGCAGCCTCAGGCAGCATTTTCCCGGTCTGTCATCGATCTATCTAGAACGGGCCTTGCAGTGCAGATTTGGACCCTTCGCCATTTATACACGTAAGGGTATAGTTTTAGACTAGCCTCGCCTATTTAGTGCTTTGCTCCTCTTTTCATATATTTTTTGCTAATTTTTGGTTTCTAAAAGAAAGGACCTAGGGCTGCACCAATATCTCTCCTGAGTATCTTTTCCTCTCCGCGATTTAAATTGAACTCTATTTACGTACTAAGCTTCTTTGTCCCTCTACTACCGAATGATAAGGTAGTCTATTAGCCTTTCTAAGTCGTAATTCCCTAAATACGTACCTGATCTCGACTTACCTTACTCTAACTCTAAATACATATATTTCCAAAATCTTACCCATTTCATCTCCCTCTTTCTTCCTCTCATCCCATTTACATTCCCTTCACTCGCTGATTCCACTCATCAGAGTGTATACCCTATCGTCATGGCATCCAAATCATCCTAGCCTGAGAGACTGCCTATCATCTACAAAAATACAAACATTGTCGCAGTGACTCATTTTCCTTCGATGGCCCAGTAAACGGTGGCTGGCTTATTCCGAGTTCTATGCCTCCACGTTCCATTTCAAAGGACTCGGGATAGAGCAGACAGGTCGGAGATTGCGGAAATAAGTGACAAGAGCCTACAGAAATAACTGCCTGATTTGAACGATATCATACTTATATCCTGAATGGCTTGGTCTAGCCCTCGGTCTATCTGAGCTTCGACTCTCTTCGCGTGGCTCTTAATGGGATTGGCTCCGGAAGAAGGCCAGATATCCATCGCAAAGGGCATCGCTGCAACAAACATCAGTCTGGTTCTATCTTCCACAACCTATTTACAGTTTAGCACTGCCTAGGCAGTATACACCGATTGATAATATCAGAGTCTTCTTATTGGCATTCTTGGATAATGAATTCATGACCGAATCAATATTCGGTCACCAATAGCCCTCCAAACATTATGACAATATGTAGACAGTGCAGCAATCCTTGATCAGCCATTTCCCCTAACCAGTTCCTACAGTGTGATGGTTACAAATGCGTCATCACAGGCCAGATGAACAAAGACCACGGATAGAGGAAGGGAGCCCATATCATCCCATACTTATATGCCTAGGACAAACCCCCGGTACGATATCTATATCTCTATATAAGTAGCCCAGCTATCACAATTTATATACTCACAGGTTCTAGGAGCCCTTAACGCTGGATAAGCCCGGAATTGGCAATCCCATGTTCACTATGCCCCTCAAGCGCCATGATTATGAGACTTCTGCTCAGGTTAGCTAGCTTTATCATATAAATGACTGGATTGAGTATCCAGGCTTTTAGAAACCCTTGCATGGCCTATAGAAAAGACAAATCGTACTGTATGCTCTAGGCGTTCTCGCTTATGAATCTGTTATAACAAGACGAAAAAGCAATGGGAGAACTCAAGAGATACACAACCTGAAAAAGACCCTCTAGCAAGGCTACAAAATAGCATAGACAAGAGACATGGAAATACGCTTGAGAGATGTACAGAATATAGATGATATCACATCGGTTGCCTACCCAACCCCCCAGCGCTTGGCTGGTTGCGGGTGTTTACTTGCCCTGAGCGTCCCGTGATCGTCAGTCTAACCCAAACGGGCTTAGTAATACCTGATACAAGCCTCTGATTGGCTAATATTCTTAGATAATTGGCCGGGGCTGGGACAGGGGCTAACCCAAAGCGGGCACCTTCAGACTCCCCGTTCCCAGCCTCCCAGCCCCCCTCATTACTGCGAGCTGGAGTAACCTCTTCCTCTTAAGCTTCCTTATTCTATGATTTCCCCTTCTTTCACCTCCCTGTCACTGCTTTCCAATACTCATTCTTGTTGCCCCTTACACTCCCTATCCCGGTAGTTTCGGATTTTGGTTCCTCAGGCAACATACCTGGTCTGAGCATCTGTGTGATTGACACTATTGAGGCTTGACTGCTAAGTCTCTGGTATGTGTTGCCCTTCGATTATCCCCCATTGATAGATGCTGATAAGGATAACAGCGTGAGGATCCATTCCCCGCTTAACCCTGATCTTATCGATATATCAACATCACTCCACATTCATCATGTCTCAACCCAACTCGCAAAGCACCCTGGGAGAACCCGCCGAGATCGTGCCTTCAACCCCAGTCCGTCGGGCCACTTTGTCGCCTTCGCCAGATCTCACCGCCATGGCCAAGCGCCCATCATCCCAGTCGGATAAGAAGTTCGTTTCGCCCCCGCCTTTGTCGTCATCAGACATGACTCCTCCACCCTCAACTCAGATTCCGGGTGCCCCGCTTCGATCTCGCTCACACTCCCGCTCTTTGAGTCCTTCGTTGGTCACACCGGCCGACTTAGATAAATCTTTGTGCGATGCGTATGGTGCTTCCGAGAACCTGCCTACCGCAGAGGAAATTGATCATGCCAGCGAAGCTCAATTGCGCATCATTGCCAAGGACCTTCTAGCGATTGCGCAGGAATCGCGCATGTCTGCGCTACACTTCAAGTTGCAGAATAGCCTGGTCTCATTTGCAAGCAATGAAGCCGTGAAGCGCGCCGAGGTCGAGCACCAACTCGCCAAGCGCGAAGTTGAAATCCTGCAGAGCGCCGAGTACCGCGGTCGCTCGCACCCTGCGGAGCCTACCACACCCAGACCGTCCCAGTCTGTCGTGAACAATGACTACCTCGAGGCTCTCCGGCGGTCGCAAGAACTAGAAAAGCTCAACACAGTTCTGGACAGCAGGCTTCGGAAGGCAAAGCGCGCGATTGATGATGCTACCGCTCAATCTTTGGAACTCAAGGAGCAAAACGATATGTTGAAGAGACGCATCGGGGACAATCGCAAGCACTTCTCTCAAATCTTCAACTACGGCAGTACGTCACCAGGCACGCAGAATGAGCTCCACAGTATCTGCCACGGCGAACACACCGATGGTCTTGCTGCTCTTCTCTACGCCGACAAACTCACCAACCAAACACATGCTTACGGCGGTCACTCTGTCACCTCCGTTCCTGTTACCCCCAACCACCCCAAAAGCCAATACCTATCGCCCAGAGGACCTCCAAGAGACGATCATTACGACAGCGACAGCACTGTGTCGCTCTCTGCCTCTGAAGCTCCGGAAGATGGACTGGACACCTCGCACCTTCACATGCGTTCCACTGTTCCCAAGAGCAGCACCTTGCTTCAGACCAAGCTGTTTGGTCAGGTGAAGAAGCCTGGCGTGGAACGATCTCGCCCCGGCAAGCGCAAGGCAGGCATCGAGGCTACTGGACCCACTTCTAAGAAGTCCAGGGCCGGTGACGGTATTGGCTTGGGCATCAACGCCTAAGCCCATATCCTATGGCTGCATGACAGATCGTGTTGCCGATTTTGATATGATTCATGACCTAGCGCTGTTTTGCTTGTTACGACTTTGGGAAAGACTCACGATTCATGAAGACATGCCGTATACGGCGTTCTCAACCTAGCGACTGGGATTTTGTTTCTATGCTGAGAGGCCATGTGACAAATCCATGGCCCTCAACTGGCGTTATTAAGTTGGTTTTTGCTTTCGGGGTATTGATGCCTGTCTATTCTGTACCCGGCCTTTGTAGGCGTGGAATGGAATGAAGACGTTGCTTGGAGCTATAGGCTCTTGCATCTATAGATGGCAAATGAAATGGAATGGTATGACCATGTACGATAGGACTAGGGTCTTTCGGGCCAAATCACAAATTACAACGATTGAACTGAAATATTTTCGTAGAATTAAATCGAATCGATTCTTTTCCCTTATGAGCTCTTGTTATTCTCGTCAGTTTCAATATATCAAAATACAAAAATCCCCAATAAAAATCCCAAGTCGGTAACTCCGGCAGATTACCGAATCGGGTAAGGTTAGGGCTCGCTAAGCGAGGCGGTGAGCCGGTCAGCGGGCGGCCACACGAAAAATGGGAACTTCATTTTCTGCCGTGAAGGGAGATTTGACCAGCAACCCTCGACGACCACCACCCGGCTCGATCCCCATCCGTCAACATGGTGCGTTACCCTCATCTACTTGGAAGATACAATGAAGGAATCGACCTGTGCGATTAATTGGAATCCGCGAATCGAAATACGGGCTCGAATATCAAAGAATGATGACTGACCGATTGTGTGTGGGATATATAGGCGATCAAGCACAACAACCAAATCCAGAAGAACCGTGAGTGATCCCGCCTTGTGTCTATCTGTGTGATCGCTTTGAAAGGACCGACGTGGATTCAGAATTGAAGGAATGGTGTGGTTAACAATTTAATTAGACTTCCGCAAGGACTGGCAGCGTCGTGTGCGTGTGCACTTCGACCAGGTACGACTATCCAAACTCCCGATAAGAAAATTTTTATCCCGAACGATATCGCAAACCGACTCGCATCGAGGGAAAAAATTTCAACGCAGGAATGAACTTTGTCGACTAACATGAATTACAGCCCGGCCGGAAGCTCCGTCGTCGTGAGGCCCGCATCGCTAAGGCGGCTGCCGTTGCTCCCCGTCCGGTTGACAAGCTGCGTCCCGTTGTCCGGTGCCCCACCGTCAAGTACAACCGCCGTGTCCGTGCCGGTCGTGGTTTCACCCTCGCTGAGCTCAAGGTAAATTGGAATCCGCCACTTCGAAAAAGGGTCACGAATTGGACGAAGCAACAGACATGCTAACTAGTGCTTTTTTTCGCTTTACAGGAGGCTGGCATTCCCAAGAAGCTTGCCCGCACCGTTGGTATCTCCGTCGACCACCGCCGTACCAACTACTCCAAGGAGTCCCTGACTGCCAATGTCGCCCGCCTTGCTGACTACAAGGCCCGCCTGATCCTCTTCCCCCGCAAGAGCGGTCAGTTCAAGAAGCTCGACTCCTCTGCCGAGGACGTCAAGGCCGTCAAGGAGACCGTCGCCAAGGGCGAGCGTGAGGGCATCGCCACCCGCGTCGAGGCCACCTTCCCCATCACCAACCCCACCGCCGCCGAGGCCGTCACCGAGGTCAAGCGTGACTCCCTCCCCAAGGGTGAGGAGGCTGCCTACCGCCGTCTCCGTGAGGCCCGCGCTGAGGCCCGCTACCGCGGCATGCGCGAGAAGCGTGCTAAGGCCAAGGCTGATGACGAGGCTGCCGCCAAGAAATAAATGTGTTAATTCCCTGCTCGTGCTGATGATGATGATCGGGTCGGTTTTCGAATCGGGGATTAGTGTACCTGTGGCATGGCGTGGCGCCTCTTCCTTGATTCCCTCTCCCCCCCCCCACTTTTTACTCCTTTTTGTCTCTAAAAGAAAGAACTCGGAAGATCTCTCGAAATTCAAAACCGTCCCAATTTTCTTCATTCTTGCCTTGTATGCCTTGTACATCTAGTTCGGCTGGTGATTGAGCTCACGGTTGTGACGTTGTGTGGCTTCTACGGACATCGGCAACTAGCGTGTGCTATCGGTTTAGTTTCGTAGCTCTGTGGAGGGCGAGTTGGGTCTAGTCAGGCGTGGGTTGACGATGTCTTCGCATAGGCCATCACTCCAAAAGTACATACTTCTATGAATGCACACAAGTTGTTGTCATCGACAGACATCCACAAGCGGATTACATTAAACATCTGAACTATGCTAGGGTATCTTCAAATAATTACGCTAAATAACCACTCCAACTAGTCCAACGCTAACAATCAACGGGATATCAAAGACCACCAAACAATGCACCGAGAGCACCCTCGGTAGCTCTCAAGACAGGATCAACACCGCTCGTAGCCAAATCATCGCCCTCACCCTCACGAAGCAACGCATGGAACAGCTTCTTAGTCTCGTGGTCGATCTTCCGATCTGCGCCTGTCAAAGAGACACTGATCTCAGGTCGAAGTTGAGGCTCTCCAGTCCAATCATCCAAAACCAAGGTGATAGATAACAGCACACGAGGACCCGAGCCTGACAATTTGGGCTTGATGGCCATCGTACTCCGATTAAGATGAGGAAGTAGTCGGCGTAATTCTGACATGGTGATAGCCCCGTTCTCATTTTCGGGTAATGGGTCTTTGTTGCCACGCAGGGCCTGGTTGCCGTATTTGTGGTCAATGTGTGCCCACAGGCGAGCTCGTGTGACTGAGCATTCCCAGTACCGGTTGATGCCCCAGCAGAGGGTTGACACATCCAGCTTTAAGAGGGGATTCTCTAGGCGTGTATCAATCCATTGGCGGAGAGCTTCCGGCGTTTTTCTTTTCTTGCTGTCACTGCCAGTTGAAACAGACACGGACACCACGGTTTGGGTTTCTGGATTCGTCTCGTACACTACTGTTGTGTTGTAAAGATTTGCTGGGAATGGGGACGGAGCGGAGAAGGTCAGGGAGTGTGTTTCTGACGGCCCTTCTCTATGTGATGATCGAGTTGTGCGGGATTTGAGAGTCAGTGGTGCGAATACTGTTAAGTATGGCAATTCTCTAGAGGATTCTTGTAGAGCGAACGGATTCGTTGGCAGAGGTGATGCCTGTCGTTTGGATTGACGGATGTTAGAGGAGAATGGGAGTAGAGTGGCGAGAATCGAAGACATTGGCTTCGGGGCTATTCGAGGAACCGGTAGGCTCTCGAGATTTGCCTCTTCCGCTGTAAGCAATGATCTGAAGAGGGTTAGTGGTTTTCATGTCAATATCATCTTGTCAACTCACAGAAGTCTATGTAGTCCTCTGTCGCCTTTCAGGTTATCCTTGAACTCAATCTCTTTTGCCCACCTTTCCAGTTCTTCAACCTCATCTCTAAGCCGCTGCAGTTCCGTAGCACTTCTCTTGCGCGACTTGTATTTTTTTTGCGCAGTCACAGACAGCTCCTGGTTGAAACTTGTCTCCGTCTCTGTGGGAGTAATGGACCGAAACTTCACAGCTTTCAAAGGGCTTTCACCCAATGGCTCGGTGTTTCGTCGTCTAATCCGCTTCTCTTGTCGTAAACTGGGGCTGCTGCTCATCATCCCTCTGGGCCGATCTGGAGCCTTTTCCAGTCCGAGTTGAGTTGGAGTAGGGGGAAGGTCTGGTTCAAGAATATCCTCGGCCATCATTGCACCGCCCGAGCCCATATCGGTATCTGCTTCTTGTGTAGCGTCGCCTAATTCCAATGCCAATTGGCCTTCGGGTGTGATCGAGTCGGGAGCATTTGACCGTGGAATTGGAGACTCGAACATAAAATCTCCGGGAAGAATCTTCTTCAAGCTTCTGCGAGGCGGCTTTGAGAACGCCTGGATGCCACTTGGGCGCCTGTTGGGGGATCCTCCTGGCACATCGGGCACTCGGGGCCGAGTGAGAGGGCTTGCAGAAGCGTTCAACGAGGGTCGGAGGGCTTTGCGATCCCGGAGTCCAAAGGTTCGAGCGTCGGTCTGTTCGGCCCCTTTGCTTGACGCTCGTCGGGTGGGAGATCTGCTAAGCGCGCGCTCTAACACATCTGGATGCGATCGCGCAAGACTGGCCCTTGTAGGGGATTGAAAGGAAGGTCGTGGTGGTCGTGACGCATTTTGGGCGAGCTCTGGAGGCACAGCGATACCTGTAGATTCGCTAGTTTTTCGTCGTTTGGCGGGGGAATCCATTGTGGCGTGTTCGGTCTCATCTGCAGCGCGCAGATGAAGATAAACAACGATGTTTGCATTGGGTGCAAACACTATGACTTAATCTCCCTACATCTGCATCTCGGAGGTCTTGACCTTCTCCAACTCACCATGGAGTGTCTCTCGACTGGCATTCGACATTCACCCAGGAGGACCCGTCTTCACTCTTCCCTTTTATCTCTTGTATCGCGTCCTTCCTTTGCCTCACACAGACAGTTTGTTTTGGCTCCGACACTCCGGCGCATGAAAGCCCACTCCAATGACCAGTCCGATGCACATAATGCTCCAGTCTCTGTGGAGGAAACTGCCGATTCTCCTCAGGCCCACCCGCTGGCAGGATATTACTCATTGATCCTGAAATCGCCTTCCCCATACGGTGGTCCTGCGTCGACATCGCGACCGACCCCGGTTCGGCCCGAACACAAACCGACGCCCGCAACCACTGATGAACCGCAGAGCCCCCAAGAAAAAATGGCGATTGTTTTCGGTACTCGTCTTGCAGGTCCAGGCCGGTCCTCGCGCTACAACCCCGGTGAAGCGCCTCCGGAGTCGACGTGGAGAACAGTCAATGGGGTTCCCATCCCCCCTCAGCCCGAAGAACCAGACAACTGCTGCATGAGCGGCTGTGTACACTGCGTCTGGGATGATTTCCGAGATGAGATGGAGGATTGGGCATTTAGGGTCGCAACGGCCAAGGCCAAAGGCGGTCCTGAGAAGGGGACAGAAGACATGCGCGCAGCGCCCAGAGCTGAAGTCCGTTCAGCCAGTGGAAGTATGGACGATGATGGAGGTGGCAGTGAAACGAATTGGTCTATGCCGAAACAAGATGATGATCTGTTTTCCAACATCCCGATTGGCATCCGCGAATTCATGAAGACGGAGAAAAAGTTGCGGTTGAAGCATCAGAAGGAGGCCACAGCATGAACTGCTTGTACTCCTTCTTTTCCTTGTTGAGATTTATACCCTGCGGTATACTGTGCTATACTACATTAGAACAGATTGGGGAAGTATGTCTGGGGCGGAAGAGCCATAGATGGTATATAGATAGACTTGTACATAAGACCTACACATGATGCTACGAATATTCAGCCGTTCCAATAAATAAGCTCTAATTTCCAAAAATCCCCGAGTTAAATCCTAAATACTGCTATAATCATAGATGTTGGGCGCTTTTTACATGTTGATGTTAAAGGATTCGGAGTGCCAAGACCGAAATATGCGGCGGCGCGGAATTGTCTTCTTTTTTTATTTAATCTGTCACTCTTGCCATCCCCCTTTTTCACCCACGCAAAGGCATCATTGTATGTCTGTGGCATCACTCTATTCCATCCGGTCTTTTCCAATTTCGGTCACGTTCTTTCGATGGCCTGAAGCCACCCCATCGCTCCGCGCAATGCTTGTCTACCTCCGTACCCGGCCGTGTAATTTCGATCATACACCATGGGAATCGCAACAAGTGCCAGTCTTTATCTCCGCAACTGCAATCAAGCACATCGCTCGGCTCCAAATGGGGGATGCTTCAGTACTACCTGTCTGGGATCAAGCCAGTTGAGACTTGGACGATTCTCGACACGGCAAATACACACGGTCTCCCAAACTACTACTTTATCTCGGGCCTCGCTCAATCCGAAAGTGCTGTCATCACTAGTCACTGGCAATCAGTCTGCGCTCGAACAGCACCGGCAAACAATTGATACTCGCCCGTTCACAAGTCCTCTCATCACACGCACCCTTTCAGGGACAAGTCGATCGAGATCCCAAGCCGCTGGCGTTGTGGTCGAAGCACCTTCAGACCATGGAGAATCGAGAAGTTTACCCGCAAATGGAGAGAACAAGTCAAATGGAGAGGGCAATTCTCCGGCACGGAATCAAGCCATCGAGGGCGTGTCTGACCTTCAAATTTTCAACCGCCTTGTGACAAGCCACAGGCTGCATTGTGACAGTTTTATCTATACACGCGACGATAAAGGAGGATTCATCTGTACTTCTCAATGTTTTATACCTAAGCACATTAAAAAAATTCAGGGTGGTGGACATGCCAAACACAAAGTATGTAACTTGCTAAACCTTGCTCCACTGATCTCAAATATTTGTGTCTAACTTTGAAAACAGACTACAGCAAAGAAAATGGCACAACTGTCCATGGTGGCATCTTTGAAAAAAGCAGGTGTTTGGCAAAAGCTAGTACCCAGAGCAGAGCAGGGATCCGGCGAGGAAAAGCTCAAAGCGGAGCAGGAATCCGGTGAGAAAAATTGTAAAGCCAGGCTTCACATCAACGATGAACTGTCCTTTGTAATCAGCGATGCAAAGGAAGCGTTAGAGTCAGCCCATCTCGAGATGACTGAGGGCGCACCCGTTAAGCACAGGCGAACCCTTGGGAGCAAGTTTCACCTGCCAAGCAAAGATGATCGTCACTTCGCCCCCTCAGCTACACATTGCGAAGAGGATTTGAGGAGCGACTGCGTCGTTCCAGGCGAAAGGCGCGAGCCTGCGAAGATCCACAGTTTAAGGGTATCACAGAGGCTAGGGAGATGTTACCTGTGAGATCGAAGTCCTTCGCGCAGCCCGTTGTTGACCTCATTGAAAACAACACCTATAGCATTGTCGTTGCAGAAACTGGATCTGGAAAGTCCACCCAGGTTCCTCAGCTCCTTCTTGATGCGGCGATAGACAACTCTGTTGGTGCTGATTGTCAAGTATTGTGTGTTCAGCCACGGCGCATCGCGGCAAAGAGCTTGGCACATCGAGTTGCCGCAGAAAGACTCGAGGAAGTTGGTGAAAGTGTTGGTTACATTTTGCGAGACGACTCCGTCCGACCAACTCCGGGAGGAAATATTACCTTCTGCACCTCGGGAATTCTGCTAATGATGTTGAGACATGGACTTTCTGTCCTAGGAAAGTACAGTCATATCATCCTTGATGAAGTCCACGTCCGTGACGCGCCACTCGATCTGCTAATGATGCTCATAAAAATCCGCATTGAACAGCTTCAAAGTATTGGGCTTCGAGTGCCGAAGATCACTATCATGAGCGCAACGGTCGACGTCAATCTCTTCTCCTCCTACTTCTCCAACAAGGCACCAGATGGGACACTTGCGCCTGCTCCTCATATCACCGTTCCTGGACGCACTTTCCATGTGAAGAGGCACTATCTTGAAGAAGTCCTTGAAGAAATCACTTATAATCTGACGCCGGGGGCTCTATCTGGCCTCATTCAGGAACCTTCTACAAAGAGATTTCTGGATGTCCATTTTAAAGCCTTTGGGGAGCCCGAGGAAGAAAACGCAACGAGGGAACAAATTTTACCGCCTGTATCGTCCCTTGACGGGCAAACAGTACCTTGGGGGTTAATTTCTGCGGCTGTCCTCTCGGTACTATCATCGACTCAGACAGGCTCTGTTCTTGTCTTTGTTCCCGGTTTGCATGACATCTTAACCGTGGAGAAGCACATCACAAATTTCAGCCCTGAGCTGGGATTGAACTTCGATGACGACAGTCGGTTCAGATTAGTCAAGCTTCATGCACAATTGCCAAAGGAGCAGCTCGAGTTGGATCGCAAAATGCCTCACGGTTGTCGAAGAGTCATCATTGCAACTGACATAGCCGAGACATCCCTCACCATACAAGATGTGCGATATGTAATCGATTCTGGCAAGGTAAATCAAGCTGGTTTCGAGGCTCTCACGGCAACTGAATCAATAGCGCCTTGCTGGATCAGTCAAAACGCTGCGTTCCAACGGGCAGGGCGTGCGGGAAGAGTTCAGGCTGGAGAGTACTATTTTCTTGGGCTTCAGAAGCGTTTTGATTCCCTTCCAACGTCCAGAGCCACACAGATCAGACGGAAGGATCTCCAACCATTCTGCTTGCAAGTCAAACGATCAACTCCTGGAATTCCAGGGACCATCTCAGAGCTACTTGGGCGATTGGTTGAGCCACCGGAGAGATCAGAGGTTGATGTTGCAGTGGCTGCTTTGAAGGACTTAAAAGCGCTGGAGGAAAACGAAGAAGTTACCGATCTGGGTCACATTTTAGATGACCTAAATGTACATCCAACCTATGCCAAATTGGCTGTTTTGGGCATTATTTTTCAGTGTTTGGACCCTATGGTGATCTTTGCAGCGCTCGGGGGTCATATGAATTTCTTCGTGCGGCCTCTCAACTCTGATATGGCGGCGAAGATAAAGAAGTCGCGCATGGCTTTTGCCCCGGAAGCAGCGAACATTCACTACGAATACATCCAAGCCTTCCGAGCCGTTCGAGAGGTGGAGCATAAACAAGGTTCTTGGCAAGCTGCTCAGTTTGCTCATAACCGATGGATCAACTATGGGCAGTTCAAAAATGTCTTGCGAGAGACTGAGCGAATCATGGAGAGGTTGTCTCGCATTCGAATACCCGCCGGAATGGACCTAGGAACGGAGCTGAACGTCCAGACTGCTAGTGGGAGACTCGGCAACGCCTCGATGAACACGAATTCAGATCACCTCCCTCTCATAAAAGCACTGGTAACGCATTGCCTCTCCCATCATTTGGCCGTGAAATTCCCTGGCCGAGCATCCTTCAAGTCCAAACATAAATTGATTCCCGTCAAATTGACCAAGGAAGCAAGAAAAACTTTCAGTTCGCGGCAAATCTTATGTATTTTCAACTACTTATGGTCAGTGCCAAACCAACCTACAGTCATGAAAGAAGCAGTCAACGTCCGCCCGTTAACGGCGGCCCTCTTTGGCAACGGGTTAGAACGAACAGCCGAAGGCGAGCTCATTTTGAACGACTGGGCGACCTTGAACCCAGAAACTGAAATGAATAATGACAAAACTCTTGAGGACGTGGTCCAGCTACACAAAATCTTCAATGAGGTTAGCATCACCCCCTGTCTTTTATCAATTCGCAAGCTGACTTTCGCTATAGGCTCTTGAGACTGTCTATACGACCATGAAAAGACCGCTGTCCGATAAATCTCAAGGAGCTCTGTCCAAGTTATGCAATCAGCTTGTGCAAGCAATGACGGCGGTCATTGAGACAGATGCCCCACGGCCACGTCACCAAGCTCCCGCCAAATGGGATGATGAGGGTGTTTTTGTTGACAACCTAGAAGACATGGACTGGGAGGATTCTAGTGTGGGTCCCAGCATACATTCCGATATGGACGGGGAAGACAGATAGAGAGGACATGTACAATAGCACATATACACCATTTTGTATTATATTCTAATAATTGCCTGTCATTTTCTTGGCTGTTCAACTGTCATAGCACAATGGCATCACATGCAAAACACACATGGTATCTTTGCAGATCGTCTGAGAGCATACGGCAAGACAGCTCCTCCAGCATGGGATAAATGTACTTTGCTCTTGGATTCAAACACAAAATTATGCAAATTCATAAAGGAGATGCCGGAATTTTATTGAAGAACCCACCAGCCTGTCATAACACCTATATTCTCTGCATAATCAGACGTTGTATATGGGTCCGGTGGCACCGCATATATTAGCTTAGAACACTAGTGTGTCCAATGAGAAATAGTGCCTATATGACGCTACGCGCCGATCTGCATTTGGAAATCACACGATTGTTGTTTGAAGGAAGCTTACTAAGAGATGACAAGCTATAAGCATTCGGTTCATTTAAGGTTAAATGAAGAAAGTCTATTGTCAGCCTGGAAATACTTCAACGAAGCCTCTGGGGGACTTTGAGGTTTCTCTAGATGGCCAATTAGGGCTAGGCTGCTTGACACCCAGACTAGTCTTCAGGTCACTCAAGCCCCGTCGTGACAGGGGTCAAACTTGCAGTGTGCGGGGTTCTTCACGGATCTTCATAGTGCACGGTCTTTGTAGCATAATTCTTAATGTCTTGCAGCTGGTCACACGAGTAGAATGAATGGGGGCGAGGTATAAATAGTCCAGACTGAAGAAGTGGGAATTGGATCTATCAAGACTCCAAAGTTCAACTTTAACTATGGCTCTTCCTGGCCTTGAAGGACTTGCAAGTCCAAAAGACTTCTCCTATATGACTCTGTCTTTGATCGGGTTGAGTTTGCCACTGGCAAGTGCAGTCTACTCTTCAGCCATCATGACAGGACTTCAACTGACCGAAGACACATGTATTAGATCGCCCTTTACTCCATCGGCCTCATCATATACAATGTCTACTTCCACCCTCTTTCCAAATACCCAGGCCCAAAGTTAATGGCTGCCACGCGTCTACCCTATATGCGAATGATCATGTATGGTCGTTCCCCACAAGAAATAAAGACATTGCATCAGCAGTACGGCGAGGTAGTTCGTATTGCCCCCGATGAGCTTTCCTTCATCCATGGCGATGCCTGGAAGCCCATCTATGGTACTCGTGTTGGCCACAGCCAGAAAATGAAAGATCACCGGTTCTATGCAACAACCGGCAACGGAGCTCCGAGTATCATTCTCTCCAGCGATGCAGATCACTCTCGCTTTCGGCGTTTGTTGTCACACGCATTTTCTGACAGCTCGTTGCGTGAGCAAGAGCCTATCATCAAGGGCTATGTTGACCTTCTGATGCAGCGCCTGCGTGAGAACATCGCTTGTGGGAAAAGCGCCGTTGATATGGTTGCCTGGTATAACTTCACGACGTTTGATATCATTGGGGATTTGGCTTTTGGTGAGCCATTTGACTGTTTGAAGAATTCGAATTATCATCAATGGATTTCCATCCTTTTCGGCAATATCAAAATGAGCTCTTATTCAAATGTCGCTCGGCGTTTTCCTGGATGGAACTATATCCTCCCATTGATTGCCCCAAAGCACATCTTGTCTCAGAAAGAGGCCCACATGGCATTGACCACGGCAAAGGTCAACAGTCGACTGAGGAAGTCAAACGAGAGACCTGATTTCTTCGCTAATATCTTGAAGCACAACAACACTGAAAAGGGGTTCAGCATTCCGGAGATGATCACCAATGCTAGTACTCTGATCATTGCCGGTTCTGAGACTACTGCGACTTTACTTTCCGGGGTGACATTTCTATTGTTGAAGAACCCCCGCGTGCTTGCGAAACTTCAGGATGAAATCAGATCGGCGTTTACAAAGGAGGAAGAGATCACGCTTGAGAACTGCAACAAGCTGGAGTATTGCCTTGCCACGCTCACTGAAGCTTTGAGATTATATCCTCCCGTTGCAGCTGGGCTTCCACGCATTGTCGATGCTCAGGGCGACATGATTGCCGGGGACTGGGTCCCCGGAGGTGTAAGTACAAGATATCTTCCGAATGAAACACGCAAAGCCACTAACATTCGCGATAGACCATCGTCTCCGTTTCTCATCTAGCCGCTAGTCATTCGCCTACCAATTACACCGACCCAGAGCAATTCGTCCCAGAGCGTCATCTAGGTGATACCCGCTATGCAAATGACAGCAAAATCGCAATGCAGCCGTTCAGCTACGGTCCCAGAAACTGTATTGGACGAAAGTACGTAGCTCCTTCTATACATTCAGTCCTCTTTCCACTTCTCCTTCACTATTTTTTGTGCCTTTGGCTAACTCTGACATTATTTCTAGCCTTGCATATGTTGAAATGCGCATCATTCTCGCTCGTATGATCTTCAACTTTGACATGGAGTTGGAGCAACCAGGACATAACTGGCTTGAACAAGATTGTTTCCTTCTTTGGGATAAACATCCGCTCATGGTAAAGTTGAGCCCCAGAGCCTAACATGAATACAGCGAGATACTTATATATTGATGGTGGTTAATGACACGGAGAAAGGAGACGTTGATTTCAAATTGGCATAAGCAATCAGCGAACAGATTTACAAATTTGTAATAAATATAAAATTGCATATTTGAGCAAAACCCCAACATTAAATTAACAGCCAAAGTACTCGATAGCAAGTGCATAAAGGTCATGTATATACTCCATAAGTCCATAGATCAGAGATAACCCTCACCGCCCCAACAACCCCGGCAAAAAAAGATTCACCGCAGATCACCTTAAACAATATCGAACCCTCAAAAGTTCGCCCTGAACGAACCCCCAAAAACAATGTCGCTCTCCAAAAGCGAGTCCGACGTAATCCTCAACCGGGCAAACGTCGCCCTATCCCGCAGTCAACGACTCGTAGCCTCCTGGCTCCCGCAACAAACCAACGATGAACTAGCAAACTCCAAAACGGACGAGGAACTACAACGAGAAGAAGATGAGATTTTCACCGCTGTACCAGAGACGTGAGTATCCATTGGCAATATCCACTACCATTCTGTGTACAAGGAACTAACAAAACAAATGCAGACTCGGCGTCGGAGCCCCCTCCCCCAAAAAGCAGCCGACGGAAGCTGGAACCGGACCGAGCTGGGCTCGAATGATAAACTGCGCAAACAACTCCTCGGCAAGAACTATGATCGTGTTATGAAGGCTGCTGCGGCTCAGAAGGCTGCTGTTGCTGGTTCGACGACTACGTCTGCGTCTGCGTCTGCTTCTGGGAATAATGCTTCCGCGTCTGGTACTGGTGCTGGGGATGAGGATGACGAGGATGATGACGAGGATGGGCGGTCCGCTATGATTGGGAAGAAGAAGAATATGAGGGGGATTGGGGCTGGTGCTGGGGTGGGTCGTGGGCAGAAGAAGAAGAAGGCTGGTGCGAGTGCTGTGGAGGATGTTTTTGCTAGTCCTGTTGATGATACTGGTGCTGGTGCTGGTTCCGGTACTGAGAATACAGAACAGAAAGCTGAGGAAGAGAGTGCACCGTCAGAGCCTGCGCCTGCGCCTGCGCGCTCGAAGGGGAGGAAGAAGGCGACGAGTTATCTGGATGAACTTCTAGCTGAGCGCGCGAAGAAGAGAAAGAAGAGGTGAAAGGCCTCGGCATTGGATTGATTCAATGTGAGCACAATTGCGCGCGCGCTTCGCTTGGCGCTGAGAAGCATTGGGATTATATTCTTGGGGGACTGGATTGGATGGCAGATGCTCTGAATGCGCCGGACATGGTGAACAGAGCCGCAAAACCGGGCAATGGCATTGATATCAAACCATTGTTTCCGCAGCTATAAGCAAGACCGCCCGGCAGGGCATCCACCAGCTCTCAGGGCTCTGCTCTTGCAGTCCATCTTCTCCCAGAGGACGAAAAGAGACTTCTCTCACGGCAGCTCATCTGCCACTACAGATACATATCCAAGATACCCAAACTAGAACAAAGCAGCAAATCCAAGACCATCCAATCGGTATAACCTATCTGCATATATTGAATACAATATAAATCCAATCTTTTGCTCTAGACACCTCAAGAAATTCAGATTATTTTTTTCGCTCCGCCCAACCCAAGGGTATATATAATATATTGTATGAGCGAAGAGGCGAATCCGTCGTCCTAGAGGACCAGGCGCCGGGATTGGCGTGATCCCGGTAATTAAACATCCAGGATGAGTAAAGAAAACAGGAAAGGAAAAGGGGCATCTACAGGTGCGATTAAAAACAATGGCCAGAGCTTTGGGGGCTTTCTAGATATCCAGATGAGTCTGAAGATACGGAGGGACCCTCACTCTAGTCAATGATACATATGCAGTTCAAAGTGGAGAAGTGAGGGAGAGAGGCGGAAACAAAAGTGAAAGAGAAATGAAAAGAGCTAGATCCACTCCGGGGATCCAGACCTAGTTTAATAATGATATCTTGGATATAGAAGCTTGATGCGGGTATTTTCCTTAATGTAGTGTAGAGTTTATTCCAATCGTTTCCGCTTGCGGTCGTCGGCCATTGCCTGCTGGTCCTCATCAGGTCTTTCAGCAGTGTCGGCAGGGTTGAGCAGTGAGTGGACGTTGCTTGCCATGCTGGAGCGGCGTGTTGCAGGCAAGGAAGATCCGTGAGGGAATCTTGAGTTTCCGAGCGTCCAGCCGTTGTCAACACCAAGCATGGATGGGGATGGTTCGGCAGTCGGTGGAGTGGCATGGCGAGATTGTTCTTGAAGGCGGCGCGGAGCACCCATTTCGTATTGGGCGAGGACATCACGGACCTGCTGGTCACTGGAAACCTGGGTTCCATGTGGCGATGGGGGCCAAGGTCCACTGGGGGGATTGCCAGGAGGGTAGGGAGAGGCACCTGCTGAGGGTGGCCAGCCGTGTTGTCGGATATCCGCAGAGGTATGGCGGCGAGCTAAGCTAGGCCCTGGGGACGTTGAGACTGAGAGAGGGTGGGGTTGAGGTTGTTGCGGCGGTGCGATTGGAGGTTGCGGCCGAGCGTATGTTGATGCGGAGGAGGGTCCACCAATTGAGCCATAGCGGCGAGGAGATACTGAGAGATGCGGAGGAACAGGTGGACGGATCATGCTGTTGGGTCTAGGGTTGTGGTCCATCATGGACTGGCGACGGGAGTCGTCCTGAGGCATTTGGCGCGGAGACAATGGTGGACCGGTTTCCGCCATGTTGGCAAAGTATGGTTGTCGAGGGGGCATGAGGCCCTCGTGGGGAGTATCGAGGGCGCGAACGGTTTCGAGATGCTTCTCGACTTCTCTTTGCATGCTCGAGACATCCCGATGCAGGGGACTTTCCCTGTCGGGCACAACAGCTTGGAGGAATCGTGAGATAGAATGCGTCCACTATAATCAGATTAGCAAAAAATACCACCTGGGCAAGTGCTGGCAAACATACATGATAGCACTTTGTCAGACTTTCGGTCAGAGCCTGGCATCTCGAATTCAGTGCGATATTGCCCTCCTCCGCCCGGGACAGACGAGCATGCATATCGAATAAGGTGTGCTCGAGGTTCATGAATCTAGCTTCCGTAGCATCTGGAACGGGTTCGGCAGGTGTGCCAGGTTGCGAAGCAGCAGCCTTGTGTCCGGGGAATGAGTCGCGATGAATCAGGGCGTGTCTCGATGCTCGGCGCTTGATCTCCCGCAGGCCAGCTAGGTCGCCTCTCTTGAAATTTCCATTGCCGTGCTTGAACTCCCACAGCGCAGAGTCAGGAGATCCGGTGTGGAATACATCGCTCACTATCAGAGACAAGCACAATCAGTAACCGCGCAACCAAAGCTCGCATCCAGAAGACCTACCCTTGTGAAACCCGTACATATTCAGCTGCCGGACGAATGAGGAGATATTGGTATGTTTGAAGTAGGATCTGCGACGGTCAGCGAAAAGCCACTGACGGAGAGGACAGCACTCACGCGAGGACTTTGGAGAATTCCGATGTGGGCGACATGACGAAGCTGTCGTTTGTGTTCGACCAAGAGATGAGATGCTGGATGCTGGGGTCCTCTAACATGCTGTTCGGAGGGTTAGCGACATCGCCAGAGCAAGCGCAAGGCCAACAACCTACTTGTACAGCTTGTGGATGAAAGCAGTCTGGACGACTTTCGGCTGCTGAGCTGCAGCTGCAGCGCCGACGGCCGGGTTTGGGGGATTTAGGGAATTGCCATCGGAGCCATTGTTCATAGCGCGGTCGTCAGGACTGCCATGCGCGCCCGCTGGCGAAGGAGGGGTGATATCCATCGCGCCTGAATGACCGGACGACGATAGCACGGGGATGTTTCGTGTCCTGCCGTCCGGGACCCCGGCAAAAGTAATTCGGGAGGAGGGATCGGCGAGGCGACTCATATCGAAGGGATGAACGGATGCACCGGGGACGCGATGGACGCTCGTGCCGTAGGAACGTGGGAAAGGTGGATTATCCCGAGATCAACGTCCAATAGTCTCTTCTGTCATCGCGCCCAACTGCGCGTGGAATTCCAGAGAGTTCAAGTTCGAGGTTCAAGCCTCGAAGTGTCAAGAGAAGATGAGGCTGCGGGGAACAACTGAAAATGCGTGACAATCGGATCTGCAGAGAAGAACGGAAGACGCCACGGAAGGTGGAGAAAAGGGGTGACTATATATTTCTTTGATATTCAGGAGAGACAGACTAGTAGGCTGAAAGCTTTACCCTACTATTAATCGACTTTAACTAATCCCAGAACTGAACTCATAACTTATATACAGTCACTAGCTTTGTCGTCTCTTGAGATTACATATGCCTGTACAAATTCTGATATCCTACCTTCATGAATCAGCTAGAACTCCCGATCTCATCTCAAATGTATCTACACTAGCATCGCATATGTGCATTTAAAAGAGTCTTACCCTGTCAAAACGGCCGACTTCCAATCTTTTTTGTCTTTTTTTACCGTTTTCGAGCCGGGTTTTTATAGTTCTGGGCTTACTTCGAGTGCGGTGTATAATGACTACAGACTTCTAGCTAGCTATAGCTAGCTAGGGCCATCTATATCATTAAACATGACAATGACAATATAGCGACGTAAAGATACTTGGTCAACTAGATAGCTATGGTTGTTTCTAAAGGCCGAGGTTTAAGAATCGTGCTTCACCAGGTTCCGGATGTGTTGGTGATTGTATCTATTACTACACCGCTATGTATTCCTAGGGTGGATATCAAAAGTCGCTGGATATGTGTCGTATGCTGAAACTACTCAAAGCTTCGGTAGTGCCTAGCATCCTCATAGTCGATTAAACCCTACGATGCCAGTGAAAGCGCGCCGGAAGGGTTCCAATCCTCATCGAAGCACCAAACCCAGACTTCGGAATGCCCAAGGTATAGGAAAAATCCATCGCCTGCCCATATGCGGTGAACGGAATCTAGCTGGGGCGGGTGAGGCAACAGGCGTGCGAGGGTAAGTTCGTAGGACAATGTTCCTGAAGAGCTGGGACTGCTCAAGCTTTCACGACCAACGCCAATGTTCACATGGCGGGTTCCGCCGAATTGTAGCTGTGTAAAAAATGCCATTCCCTGATCGAACCAGGCCACATCCATATCTTCAATATGACCTGGCAGGACTGGCATGCGATGTACAGCTATCTGGTCGCTGTCCGTGAGTGAAAGATAGAGCCTTGGGTTGGTCCTTTCATAGGGGTACAGCATTGAGGAAACCTGGCCTTGGTATGCTCTCAAAGTCTCGTCGGGCCCTAATCGTCGGTAAACGCCATCTTGAAAGGGAAGCTCTTCGTAGCGGGACCATGTTCGGATAAACACATTGGTATCGACGGTGTACTTCTCGACCTGCAGGTGATAATCGGCTTTGCTTAATTCGGGGCCATGGCCGGTCTTGTCGCGGATACAGATAAGAGACACCTCGTCGTCACTTTTGTGGAGAGAGGCCGAACAGATCAGGCCCTCGATTGCGAACGTGCGAGCAATTCCGGTGGCGAAGCAGAAATGAATAATGTTGTCCTCATAACTTATCATCACCTTGACTCCGTGCGTCAAGAAGTGATGGAAGCTCAAGGACGTGAGGCGGAAGGACTGGTGGGTTCCGGTCATGATCTCCCAGACATGGCAATACCTATTTTGTCGGAATATTAGAGCCCCATTCAGTGTACGTTTGAGTTAGACACGTACCCTCGCATGGATATCGCCGCGACCAATGTATCAGATACGTGGATATTACCCAGCGTTTCCCGATTATCGGTGGTAAAGTGCCTTTTTTCACCAGTGGTTAAATGCACGAGACAAATGGAGCTTTTGTCTGTCCCCGTGTCAACCCAGGCAAACATTCCATTTGCATAGGACATTTGCTCGTCCTCCGTATCCAGGTGGTCTGGAGAAACCAATAATTTGCCCACAGCAAATGGTCGCCCTTGTTCTGCTTTTGTTCTTCTTTTGATCCATCTTTCAACATGTTCGGCGGGTAGGGTATCTAAAACGTGCTTTCCGGTGATTGTTGCGTACATGTACGCTGAACGGAGTACGCTCGGGGAAGAGAGCGTTTTATTCCACAGTTTGGATACCTCCATGGTGTTAGCCAGGAACGAGGATATTGCAGTTAAATGCCCAAAGACCAGATATCAACAAACATACACGTCGAAGTACAAAAAGGTCATGTAGATTCAGGTCCTTCACAACAAGGTCCCGAAGTTCAGGTGGCAACGAACCCCAAATATCAACCTGGAAGGTAACATTATCCATTTTGCGCTTGAGGTCGCGCTTTTCGTCAACAGTCAGCGCGTTGAGGATGGCGTTAACCCTACTTTGAGTCAGTGTCTGGATACTGGTTATGGTGCTGTGGTGGTGTGGTGCGATGGCAAGTAGACATACGTTTTGCGACGATCCGATGTTTTCAGAGCTAGAAAGTTATCCAACATAGCCTGCATATCCGGAGGTGACTGCGTGGGCATAGCGGGCGTGGGGTGGTGATGTGGATGGCCATAGAAAACAGAAGGCTAAGGCAGATGGGGAAACACTTCAACAGAACAAGCGGTCGCAAGATGAAATCTAGTCACAGTTGATAGATTTCTTGTCGCGGTGGATAGATCAGTTGTTATTGTCGGGTGGATTTCAAGGAGTTGACGAAGTCGCGTTGTGGATGGCGGGAGGTGCAAGGTTGATGACTTGGGATATATCGGAGCCTCGAAAAAACGGCCAAAGAACACCAAGGTCTAGGGAGTGGAATTTTGGTCTTCATTATCTTCTGCAGAAGGTGATTGGGGCATCAATACCCTCATATATTCTATGATCTCTATATGTACTGTTTTTGGCATAAAGGCAGAAGGGGAGTAGAAAATTGGCGTTTTATATATGCTATATTATAAAGCGCTGTCAAAGTATCAAATGCTTTGCCCAAAGAGGATCTAGGCACAAATATACCGCAAACAAAGCACGAGCAGGGGCTTATTTTGGCAGGCCATATTGGGCACCCTACCTCGACCTTAAATCTGATGTCTTTGAACCATGTTCGAACATTTTTTCGAAGGTGGAAGGCCTGGAGGCTCCTTCGTACAGAAGATCATCAAACAGCGATTTTCCCTCCAATACTACTTAATACTACAGTAAAAAGAACCAAAACTAAAACTCACATAACCCATCCGATTAGGAACTGATACAGGTCATAGAAACACTCAAGAATACAGTGACAAAAGAAAATAAATGACACAGGAACAGGCGGCAACGCATCAAGATCTCTCTAAGATGTCACTGCGGCAGTTCGATTTGGTTTCGCGAGCCTCGCATTAAATGCCACCCCTCTACTCTAAAATGCAAAAGGAATCCCCTTAGATTCCAAGGGTGAACTCGACACCGACGTCGATATCACGGGCCATCTTGACGACCTTCGAGAACTGGACGGACTTCTCGGCGGCGTTCTGGAGGTCCTCGATGGAGAAGATCTTGAGGCCGGACTCGTTGATCAGCTTGTGAGCCTGCTCCATGTTGGTACCCTGCAGACGGGCAATGATGGGGGTGCGGAGACCCATCTCTTGGACGACGTTGATGAGACCCTGGGCGATGGCGTCACAGCGGACGATACCACCGAAGATGTTGACGAAGACGGCAGAGACCTTGGGGTCGCTAGTGATCAGCTCGAAGGCGCTCTTGATAGCCTGGGGGGTAGCACCACCGCCGACATCGAGGAAGTTAGCGGGGGAACCGCCGTTGAGCTTGATGATATCCATGGTGGCCATGGCGAGACCGGCACCGTTGACTAAATACATGTTAGAATCGCGAGATCTCTATCCAACCAAGGGAGACTTACCGAGGCAGCCGATGTCACCATCGAGCTTGATGAAGTTAAGACCGTGCTCAGCGGCCTTGACCTCATCAGGATCCTCCTGGGAAACGTCGCGCCACGAGAAGGCCTCCTTCTGACGGAACTCGGCGTTGTCATCGAATCCAAGCTTCGCGTCCATAGCGAGGACCTGGTGGTCGGAGGTCTCGGACAGGGGGTTGATCTCAAGCTGGGTAGCATCGCGCTCCATGAAGCACTTGTAGAGGTTTTGGATGGTGGACTTGGCCTCCTCGATGCACTGCTCAGAGAAGCCGAGGTCGGTAGCGATGGTGCGGGCGATCTCGTCGGTGACACCAACGTGGATGTCGATGGGGGTGGTCATGATGGCATCGGGGCTCTCCTTGGCGACAGCCTCGATATCCATACCACCCTGGGAGGAGGAAACGATGACGGGGCCACGAGTAGTACGGTCCAGGAGAACAGCGAGGTAGAATTCGCGGCGGGCGAACTTGCGCTCGCAAATGTAGACCGAGTTACAGATACGGCCGGCGGCGCCGGTCTGCTTGGTGACGAGCTTGTGGCCGATCATCTGGCCGGCGAACATCTTGGCCTCGGTAGGGCTGAGAAGTATCTATCAGTTTCACTGCGTCGGTTTCTTCGATTGGTGAAACTCACGAGTAGATCACACGGACACCACCCTTGAGACCGTTGTCGAAGGAACCCTTACCACGGCCACCGGCGAGAACCTGGGCCTTGATGACGAGGTCATCGTTACCTGGGATGTAATGTTCAGCAGGCGCGTTCGCAGGGAGGAACTCAGGTGAAATTTACCGATCGACTTGGCGATAGCCTCGGCCTCTTCAGCAGTGTTGGCGACCTCACCCTTGGGGACACCGACACCGTACTAGATCTTTTATCAGCCGACTTTGATTTTTTTGGAGCGACCGAAGGGGGAACGCGGTCCACCTACCGACTTGAGAAGACGGGCGGAAAGGTATTCGTGAATGGAAAGGTTACGCTTCTGAACAGCGAGTCTGCTTGAGACGGAGGGCGCCTATGCAAAGTCAGTATATATCAACATCAAGGAAGCCGGGCGCGGCCCGATTGACTCGGTAAGAACTCACCGTCGCAGCTCTGTAAGCGGCCGCAATGGGTCTACCGCGGGCGAAGTTGAACATGATGAGAATGGAAAGAGAGGAGAGGAGAGGTGGGTAGGGGAATCAAGATAGCCCTGTGAATGAGTAGGGGAGAACAGCTTTCTTTTTCTCGGGATGACATTGCGTCGCGGTAAACCGGGTGTCGCAGCCAACCACAGGCCGTCCCTTGCTGAGTCATCGGGCCAACGCGAATATCACGGAACCCTGGCTTGTACAGTCGGTACTTGTCTGCTCTTCGTCTCGGCTTCTTTTATGTATGGGGTTTGGAGCTTGAATTCTGCTATTATACATTGGGTTAAAGATAACCACAGCAACTCTGACATCCCCCTACTTGCGTGCGCCATTTTTGATCTTCCACAGTTTGAACATGTTAGTCATGAGCCGACCAAACAGTCCCGACCATGCCCAGCCTCCCGAAAGGAACCAGATCACCCAGCTACGATGTCCTTCCCAGATCCAGGCCTTCCGGCCTTGAGCCCAGGGCCACAACCACCGCCAGGGTGCAGATCCATACAGCACTTGAGTAACCACGCTGCGTGCATAGGCAGCATGCGGCATAGCGTCTTTCTGGCTATGCTTCACACGTTGCGCATATTCAGCCTCAATCGGGGTATATAGAGAGTTCGGTTTCAAGGTGCGGTCAATGCGCGCGATTCGCGACTGGACACCGCCGGTCACCACGGTTGTGACATGAACACTGTTGGCTTGGTTAGAAAGCAACCTTGGGTTTCGGAATACATATAACGAACCCGAATGGAGCCAGCTCCACGCGAAGCGTGTCACTGAATGAATGCAGTGCTGCTTTGGATGCATTGTAGACGGACCCAAATACGTATGGCATGATCTAGGAGTGTCAACGAGATATCTGACAATGCAATTCAATACTTACTCCGGCGATAGAGCCAACCTGGACAATAGTGCCCTTTGCCTTGATGAGCAACGGCAAGAATGTCTGGCACATGGTGATAACGGCGAAGAGGTTGGTCTCGAACACCGAGCGAACCTCAGGAAGCTCTACTTCCATAGCAGGGACGGTGTAATCTGCGGCAATGAGTATATCTTCGACGCCATAGCTTTAGTTTACATACTCCGACCACTAGTTGATATTAGCCACAAGCACCGCCATATACAGGAATCAACTCACGCGTTGTTAACAAGATAGTCGAGACCCTTGTCGCCGAGTCTCTTCTCGACATCTGCAAAACATGCCTTGACATTCTCCGGGTCATCAACCACCAAGCTCAAGGTTTCGATACCAAGCTCGGCTAGATCTGATAGGGAGCTAGCATCACGAGCTGTGGCTAGCACGCGCAGTCCATTGCGATGGAATTCACGCACGAGGGAGTTCCCAATGCCGCCAGGGGAACACCTGAAGCAGATATCAGAGGCAGTGGTTGGTATCTGGCGCGAGTCACTTACCCAGTGATCAGCACCGATCTGCGCTTATCTGTCACTCCCGGCATGTCTGCAATGAGACAGAGTAGTTCAATAGTAATTGAATTGATTATAACGAAAGAGTCTGTTGTAATTGAAGCTATCTAAGTAGACAACTTGCTCCATACGAGGTGGAGACTGAACCAGACTTGCCTCGGCTCTCCTGTTATCACAGGCAAGCCCTAAACCCTCATTTCCTATCTCGGATTTATACTATAATGTGGCTTGAAGAACGATGGAAGACTGTAGCTTGGTATAATAAAGTCAGAACGCTAATTTTTAAAGGGTTATATTCCCGTAGATCTGCCCAGTATGCAGGGCTTGGTCATTATATTACTCTACACAGTAGTTATACGAACGATCTCCCTTCAGGGCATACCAATCACAACACCGTTATGTTAGATCATCAAAGATTGGCACTTCATAGTCTTTCCTCTGTAATGTAGATCTTCTTCTGATATCAGTTCTATGCATATCGAACATGCAGTATGCAGGACGATGATGTAGATGTATGTAGCCCTTTGTCCGGGTCGCTGCAAGGCGCCCCAAGCCAGGAATAGCTCCATTCTTTACCAATGTGGACCTGAATAGAATTGAACAATAACATTCGAGTTCCTCCATATAAAGGCAAATTGGAAGTAATCGGAAACATTTACTCTCAGTAATCAGGGACGTGCCGAATCCCGGGCCCCAGTGGACTGGGCGAATGACGTTGGCTCCAGAGCCGGATAACCTGTAACTCGCCAGATCCCCCTCATGACGCTCAGTCGATATTATTTCCTTGACATCCTTGCTCAGTCCCGCCGACATATCTGATCAGCAATAGCCATTGGATGGCCCTATATCCGCCATCACGGTCCTGGCCGAGACCTTAGGATTCTTGCATCGGGTCCCACATTAATGCGTGTCGATCAGTCTGTTCACGTATCGAGGTACTTTGATCGGCCGCTATTTAATAAGTGAACCGGCCCTTGACTGCGCATGCTTTTCCTGCTGGCATCTTGAATTTTTCGCCTCATAGTACGGTGTCCAGGGTGCCCAGGTTCCATTATCATTCATGATCTCCCGGATCTAGTTCAGGCACGCTACTACCCCAGACAAGAAGGTGGCGAGACCCGCCACGCTTCCCTTCAATTTGCCTCTGGTTGCCAGGTTACAACCATACCAAGTCATGGACGACTCCCTGAATGTCCCCAGACATATGAGAAGTCCTGGGGATGACGGCTATCGAACCCCCACCATAGAAGATGCCGAGCGGACCCTCTCGGACATTGGCGTTGAAGATAGTCCAGGTAGCCAAGTGCTCGAAGTTCATTCTACAGCTCTGCAGGAAGTCTTGCAGAGAGCGACGTCGCGGGTTGCCGAGAAATCAAAAAAAGAGGGTAACAAAGAGGCCACTGCCTGTTTCGACCATAATGGCCTGGGAATCGCTGTCAGGCGCAAGCCACCAAGTCGACTTGGATGGAAGAAACGAATTCGCCATGTTACATGGGCATACTTTACATTGACTATGGCCACGGGTGGCTTGGCTAATGTCTTCTATCAAGGTATGCAAGACATCCATAAGACTGATGCTGTATGTCCAGCATTCGCTAACAAACAGCAGTGCCCTTTCAATTCAAAGGCCTGTACGCGATCGGAGTCGTCGTCTTTCTAATTAATATCGCTCTATACCTCCTAATCTGGGGTCTGCTACTTCTCCGCTTCTACTGTTTCCCCTATACATTCAGGGCATCCCTGATGCACCCAACAGAATCACTCTTCGTTCCAGCAGCGATAGTATCCTTCGGCACAATCCTGATCAACGTATCCCAATACGGGCCCGAACACGCCGGCCCCTGGCTGATGCGCGCAGTCTGCGTATTATTCTGGATCGACGCTTTCCTCGCCGTCATGTTCTCAGCTGGTGTCTACCTGCTACTGTGGTCGACGCAGACTTTCACCATCGCCCAGATGACGCCTATTTGGATCTTTCCTGCTTACCCCATGCTCATTATTGGTCCGCATGCTGGTGTGTTGAGTTCCAAGCTGGATCCGTCCGCCGCGCTTCGTGTTATTGTCGGTGGTACGACTATTCAGGGTGTTGGGTTTTTGGTCTCGTTGATGGTGTACTCAGCTTTTATTTATCGGTTGATGACGCAGAAGCTTCCCAAGGAGAATCTTCGTCCTGGTATGTTTGTTTCTGTTGGGCCTAGTGGTTTTACGGTCGCGGGTATTGTCAATATGGCATCCGCGGCGAAGAGGGCGTTCCCTTCTGATTTTATGGGGAATGGTGCGCTCGCTGCTGATGTGATGAAAGTCGTGGTTAACTTTTCGTCTTTATGGCTGTGGGGGTATGTACTATTCGTTGGTCTTTCTTTCACTATGCTTACTGGTTCTATCTAGATTGGCAATATTCTTCTTCATCATCGCCAGTGCTGCCCACTGGTCCGCCATCGGACCCAAGCGATTGGACTTTTCCATGACTTGGTTCTCATTCATTTTTCCTAACACTGCGTTGATTACCGCCACATTTGCCATTGGTGATGCATTTTCCTGCAAACCTATTAATATCGTTGGATGTGTGGCCATATTACCCCTTCTTTTGATGTACTTTTTCGTGTGCTATATGATGATTCGGGCCATTGTGATGAAACAAATCATGTGGCCCCAAAGGGGTGAAGATAGGGATGAAGGTGGTTTCGAGATTCTTGCGATCAAGCCTGTTGCAGATGCGGATGGAGATAGCAGCGAGAGTAGTCCTGCATGAATGGGGTGTTTTTTTCTTTTCTGTTTGCATAAAATTTGTGGACTTTGTGCTGGCTGTATTCTTTTGCGAGGCATATACCCTCTATGGTACTTGATTTACATAGCGTGATATACATTTTTGCATCTATGAATGAAGGATGTGCATATCTTACCAATTGCCAATCCAGTTGTCTGCTAGCCTTCTAGATAAATCTGGTATATTGCGTGAGAATGGGAACCCTTCTTACTTTGAATTCTATGCTTGATGGTTACATGAAGCGTTCGACTGAGCGTTATATCCATACATTGGCACAGCGGATGGCAGTCCTCGTTTCATACCCATTTTATACTCTGCATACCTAAGTAGTCTATCGATAATTTTGATTATAAATCAAAACAGCTCTGGTAGTTCAGTGGTAGAATACTACTCTTCCAAAGTAGTGGCGGGGGTTCGATTCCCTCCCAGTGCATCTTTTTTGTATCCTTGAAGTATATATAACATTATACTTCTTTTTGCTTCGTATATTCATCCAAGGTTGAGTGGCCACCGTTGTGATGAACCAGTGGACTGCCTATTGATGTATCAGATCGCTTTTTGTTGTAGAATATACGGATCAAATGGTGGTATGCGACCGTGTCAGTGTGGTCGATCTGTGTTTCTTCTACACGAAAGGTTCGTTCATACAGCAACCGACATCTTTTTTCGAGCAAATAGCATAAGAAAGAAACCGATGTCGCTTTCTCTATGCTATCGAATAATAAATCAATAAAACCTACACAACAATAGACTAAAAAACAGCAAAAAGATATTCCCATATAGATAGATAAGGATAGATGGGATTATTGGACGCAAAAATTCATGGACTCGCCGGGAATTGAACCCGGGACCTCTCGCACTCTACAGGTCAACAGAATTGAACATGCGAAGCGAGCATCATACCCCTAGACCACAAGCCCGTGTTATTGGAATGTTGGGCACTCAATTGATTCATGAAAATAAGAAATATAAACAGAATTCGAAGCGACTTAATTTCCTTATACTGACGCAAGGCAAGAACTGTTCATGATCAATCATATAATACCCCTCAAGAAATCAATGGTAATTCTTGATCGAGAAGCAAGACCAGAGAAATAATTATGCTCTAGCTATTTCTGTGTCCATACCAGTGTATGAGAATGAGCGGAATATTGATAGACCGAACTATGTAGTTTAGCCCTAACTGGAGTTAAATGTTCGATTGTAGACCTGAGAGACAGGCATGATTCAGATATGTACCTCTTTTGGTTAGGTAGTTGGTGATCGACAGAAAAAAAGACATGAAGGACAAATGTTATGAGCATGGTGTTTCCCTCGATATATATAGTAGCAAGAGATCCTACAACCCTACAGACGTAAAAAGGATTTATATGTCACTCTTTCAGTTCACTCCTTCAGTAGCCTTGCTATTCATTATTTATCAAGTCTAAGTCATCTATAATTATATCGAGCGTCCTCATAGTCATACCCGGCCCCTCTATTATACCATAGACACCCCCACCTCTGCCTGCCATACCCAGTCCTCTTTTCTAGCCTCCCATTTCCCTCCCACCATCGTCTCGCAGGGGCCCGTTGCTACCTAGATGGAAGCTCGCTTGCCTCGAAACCATCCAATCCATTGACCAAGCAGTCCACCCGTCATGCTAGACACACCTAGGATCTAGCATGGTAGGCTCCGGCCAAAATGGAGAAGATCAAAAAAGCCTCATGCTCAGACAGTAAAAACAACGAGAGAAACCCCCCAAAGCCAGACAGCATCATTTTCTTCCAGTCTAGTAGTGATAAATGACCCACCAGAAGTCAGCCAGGTTGCAGCAACACATTTGCAGTAACACATAAGCCCTTGAAGATCTTCATTCCGAGCGAGGCGTCACTACAATTTACTCTGATGCTGGGCTTGCCAGGCTTCACGACTTTAATTTTACTATTTCTCTGAGATCTTCCATACTCTACGATACCTATCCTCTTGCATAGCGCCCAGCAATATGAAATATCTGACCTCTGTGTATGGTTCACCTCCATGGTCATCTATATAAGAGGCAGGTGGACAGCAGATCTTCTATTCTGGCAACAGCATCCACTATTTGACTACAGAAGTATATGCTAACGCTCACCAACACCAGATGCCCTTCTACAAGCTACTACTCATACTTATTCCAGTCGCTCTCTTTTACCATTAAGTATCGGGGTCTCAGTCACCTACCGGATTTACCTATAGTTTACCATGTCATTATTTCTCGAGTACCACACACTCAATTCTATACGCATGAAGGTAAGTCGTGAATCCTTCTAGTGAGACATTCAATCAGGTTAAATAAGATTAAGATAAGAGCCATGAAGCAATTTGGATCCTTACCTCCTTGATATCATTATGACTTTATCTTAAAGGTGTGAGTCTACAGTTTTTAGAAACCACTACAAAATTACAAGTTACATAGGAACAGTTAACGAGCAAAAGGAAACTTGCATTGGTAATCGTACATGCGGGTATCTCGAAACTGAAGGCCAAATGGCCGCATACTCCCTTCTCCCTGGCCTCAATCCTCCATGTGGTCAGTCTGATCCACCCCATCTCCATGAAAAGAGGGAGTCGCGGGACCCCTCAGAACCAAACGCGTGAGAGGCGGAGTGGGTGTCCCGGGCTCTTCTCGCTTCAGAGGAAGGTGCTCAGCTGGCACAGGGGGCACCTCAGGCACGGAAGCCTTAGCGGCAGTTCTCGGGGTCTTGGGACGACCCGACTGCCGGCGAGAAGTGGCCCCTTTAGATTTCGGAGTGGACAGTGGACGCGCAGGAGGTGTAGAGGGCAAAGGGGGAGTGGGTGTTTTGGAAGCTCGTGAGCGGAGGCGGGTTGCTGTCAGGAGGTCCTCGGAAGGGGTTGTCTCCCCAAGATTTCCAGTCTTTCGACGTGAGATGCGAGGCTTCGGAAGATCTGCTGCGGTGTAGCTTGTCGTGCGGATATCGGATGGAATGATGAGCTTCGAGAGCTCATGGGTTGCCACAGCACAGCTGACCTCAGGTAGGTCATCCCCACCAGACTTGCGGTCTTGGCTAGAGGCCGCAAGCCGAGAAGACGATGCGACCGTGGGGCTCAAGAATCCTCGAGGCTTAGACGGGCCGGCTATGGTGCTCTCGAGATCTCTCACACTGGCAGAGGACCACCATGCGGGGTCGTAAGAATAAGCAGCACCGGGCCCATTTTCGTCATTCAAGCCAGCCAGGTGGCCCAGAACACCGGTGTACAGAGCACGTTGGCTGTACCCTCCCTCAAGAACGCTGATGATACGACCGTCCACGCCAAGGTCTTTCTCCTGGGCCATGCGAACAATGTCGGCGGTGAACCTGGCATAGAACTCAGTGGGCACTTTTTTGGACTTGCGGTTCAAATTCGAGTTCTCCCATTCACTCGCATCGAAGCCAGCTGAGATAAAAATGGCGCCCTTGGGTGGACGGCCTCCGGAGTCTTGAGCAACCTGCTTTGAGAACCGGCGCAAGAAAGAGCGGGTCTTGGTGATCAATATCGAATATTTGTTTTCGTACAGTTCCCAGAACTCTGATTCCTTTTTCCACTCATCCAAGTGCACATTCCAGATGGACCTGTCAGCTGTTTCAATACAAGTGCTAGCACCGGTCGTTTTTATAAGGTTGCCATCTTCACAAGGGAAGGATTCAATATCGTGAAGACTGACATAGCTGATTGGTGTTGCTTCATATGGCGAAAGAGGCGGAGGCTGTCTTCTTTTGATGTTATTTGCTGCCAGCTTTTTAAATTTGTGATCTTGCTGCCGGGCGCTGTGCTTCCAGACAATGTCCTGAGAACCATCTCCATGGTGAAGGTCAAAATCGATAATAGCAGCATGGGTGAGGCCGTAGTTGATGACTGCGTGAGAAATGCCGACATGAACATTGTTGATCCAGCAAAACCCAGAGGGCCAGTCCGAGGTACAATGATGGCCAGGAGGTCTAATGCAGACGAAAGCCCGCTCCACTGGACCAGGTCCAAGGACAGCGTCGACGCCATCGCAGACGCCACCCAATGCACCTTGAATTGCATTCAAGGACTCGGGGCCGAGGTAAAGATCACCAGAGTGCAGTTCATCGCCCATTGGGACGACCTTTTCATGCTGAACGATGTAAGATCGGGCAAGTTCGTCGGCACCCATGGCAAGTTTCGACTCAGCGCGATTGCATATGTCCTTGAATTCAGACATCCATGAGAAACCATGTACTTCTGTAACAGTTGGACTCTGAATGGCCAACTTGCGATCTGTCTTGCGGATATTGAAGGGCACAGGCAGTGTACGGACGTCGAGTGTTGGACTGGGAGCATATCGTTCTCCCGCATATCGTTGACCGAGGCGAACATACGCCGCAGCGATACCAAGAGCACTGGAGCGAATCCGTTCTGGTCTTTCAACGATATCTTGCAAGTACTGGTCCGTGTATCCGAGGCGAGAAAAGAGGTGCCCATAACATGCGTCATGGACCAGAGCGATTGTTTTGGTTGAGATGTCAGTGGATTGGTGTAAGCCCCATTCTTGGGTAAACAGCTCTGCCGCAATAGACGCAGCCGTTGGAACGGATTGCTCCACGTTAGAATCAAAGGCTAATGCTTGCGGGAGCATGCTGGACGGCGTGGTGGTCACAGGTGACGCCGCGAGATTGATTGAACTGCGGCGAGGGGTCTGCGGAGTCGGCGATGAAGACTTGTGAGGCTGTGAGACCACGCGCAGAGAAGCAGCCGACTTGCGCTTTTGTAGTGCAGGAACAGGAACAGGAACAGGCTTGCGGTGTTCTTCTCGAGGGGGAACAGCATCGGCAGTAGAAACAAAGCTCGCACTTGTAGTAGCTCGCGATGTGTGGGGGAGTTCCGAGAGCGAGACATTCTGGGCAGACAATACAGGTGAAGTTGGCAACGGGGTGGTGATTGCTGTCGCGAGAGTCATGCGATTCAAAGAGTCTACCAATTCACAATGGGATTCTAATGAGGCTCCATTGTTGACCCCATCTCCAAATGGAGGCGGGTCCTTGAGCGGGTCCATTCTGAGACGCGCCAAGGGCAGATCCCAGTCCCTGCGTAGGTATGGTCAGAATATGACGAGATGATGGAAGGTAAAGGGACGAGACGAACGAGACGGATAATACGCGACGAGATACGCAGGAGGACGCGAGGTTGTAGGAAGAAAGTAGGAAGAAAGGGAGTGGGGGGAAGATTCACATGTTTTGGTTCAGATACGGAAGGAGGTCAGCCGATCGGCGAACTACATTCTTCATCTGCTGGGAGATCAAATGTCTTACACGGATATGTGGCATTTATACACGCTTCATAGGCCTACCAGAATGTTCTCACTACGGATATTAGTACAGATACTACTACGCATATCAACACGAATATCTATATGGATATAATTACGACAAATGCGTACAATATCGCAATAGATATGATTGACTGGACAATAAAGGTTATGTCCAAAACCATCTGCCATCACCTATTGTGCCTGTTGACCCCCAGCCTGAGACTTGTCTGATAGACAATAGCACTGCTAACACAAGATCAGGATACACGCAATGAGATCTGCTGCATGGCATTGGACTACCAATCCATTTTATCTAATAAAACACCCTGAAGAAGATCAAAGTCTCATAAAAATCATAACACCAATAAGCGCCATAAATCTTGGAATCTCATTATCCAAGAAACCAACAAAGAACCACCAAAACACCAAAGCTGTAAAGTCATACATGTACAAAGAGATCTTAAAACTGACACTCCCTCAGTGAGATCGCAAGCCCCGCCATTGATACCACTGGAACCAGCGGCGTCCAAAGGACGTCTTCTCATCCATAGAATCCTGAGAGCGGCGCCCGGCCTTGTTCTCCTCCTTCCGTGTCTGTTTCTCGGATTTGAAGCCCTGTGTAGCGTGGCCGTTGCAGAAGCAGTGCATGTGGACGGTTTCGATGCTAACGCCCGGGCAGTTGTTGCGACGGTGGCCGGCGCATACGCTCTGCCCGGCGTCTTCTTCGCATTGGCACCATTCGTAGAATGTGAAGTATTGGCGGCACATTGTGATGAACTATGTGCTTCTCTACTGGCTATTGTGTGTTGCTCTGTTTTGTTGTTGTTTGGGAATGACTGGTTCCCTGGTTCTCACGATGTGTGTGTACGAGATGATAGATATTGGTATGGATAACCGGATGTTTCGGTCCGTGGTGTTGTGTGTGATTTCGAGATGCGAGTCGAGTGGGTCGACTGTGTAGTCAAAGATGTGTGGATGCCAATGCAAATATCATATATTGACAATGGCGGGAGCTCGGTGATTTTTCGAGATATTGGGCCTGAATAAAAGGCAGGGAGGTGTGTAGTATCGAAGAGGCGGACGGATATGACTCGTATTCAGTCCAGCTGAGTAGAGACGAGTAGGTAAGGAAAAGACGTGGAAGATGCAGGAAAGTAGGTGAGAGGCAAGCTTAAGTTCTAGATCAGATCTATATGTACCCGGATGTGGACTGTCATGATGAGTGAACTCAGGTCATGAATGGAACCACGGCTATTGATTGGTCTGACGTCAAAGAAATCCTTATTCCATTTTTTACTTCGAACAACTATTGAGGCCATGCAGAGGGCTGCATCTTACCCCATCCGTCGGCCAATAGGTTACATCTGACACAGCAAACCAGGTCGTATTTTGGACCGGCGCGAATTTTCCGGCACTATTTTAGAAGGAATTAGGCATCTAATTAAACAGTGCAGCTTGGCAAGCGCTTTGATGGGGCTGTAGAGTAATGAAAATGGCCTTGTGTCTTGGCCGACAAGCAAACTACAAAGCAAGATCGGAAAAAGAAAAAAAACACAGGCGCCTATGCGTTTCGACAGGTTCGACAAGGTCCAAAATAAGGCTTGCAGAAGCCCATAAAAATAGAGAACACAGTTTAAAACCCAACGACAATATGAGCCCTGAAAGGCTGAGACGAGCTCCGCCTGGTGCCGGTGCTCCATAGGGTTTGCTCCATAGGACCTCTTTTCCGAGCATGCAGATCAGTGATTGGACCTCTTCCTGTTAGACTTGCCGCCAGGATCCCGGGATAGCCTGCTGCGACATGTATCGTCTAGCGCCGTAAGATCGAGGGTGTCGGGGTTTGACAATCCTGCTGTCGCGTGGGTCAGATCGGATGATCTCACCGTGCGGATCGAAGATGCAAACGGAATGACGTGAAAGGGAAGAGAGAGAGATCTGTGGCGGTGTCGAGACGCCAAGGTCACGTGTGGCGGCCATCTCCGAATTGTTGCCTGAGGCGGAAACAATTCTATAACTAGCTTGGGATTTTATTTACCAAGCTGTACACACTCCCAAGTGGGCAGCAACCAGAAAAAACACACTCTATCCAGATAAACCACGCACACCTATACCCACTACACAAACCACCAAAACCACCCTGAAATGACCACCGAAACCCCACAACAACAACCCCAAATGGCAATTGCAACAGCAACACCTGCCCGAACCTCCGCCCTCCTCGCAAACCTAAGCGCAGTAACAGCCCGAATCAGCGCGGCGGCAGCAAAAGCCCCAAACCCCTCCAAACCAATCAGACTAGTAGCAGTCTCAAAGCTCAAACCCGCATCCGATGCGTTAGCACTACACCAAGCACCAGCGCCAGTCTCACAAGCACACTTCGGCGAGAATTACATCCAAGAACTGCTTGAGAAATCACGCCTCCTGCCTCCGACTATAAAATGGCATTTCATTGGCGGGTTGCAGTCTAATAAGTGTGTCATGCTTGCGCGTGATGTGCGTGGGTTGTGGGCTGTTGAGAGTGTTGATACGGAGAAGAAGGCTGGGTTGCTTGATAAGGGGTGGGGAGAGAGGGATATTACGAAGCTTGGTCGGCAAGATGATGACGGTGCTGATGGCAGACTGCGCGTCTATGTGCAGGTTAACACATCCGGAGAAGAGAATAAGGCGGGCATTGAACCTGCTGCGGCGGCGGGATTGTGTTCTTTCATCCGGGAGAAGTGTCCTCGGTTGAAATTGCAGGGTGTTATGACTATTGGGGCGATTGCTAGGTCAAGGGATACGACTGCAGAGAATGAGAATGAGGATTTTGTCTGTTTGCGTGAGACAAGGGACCGGATTGTTCGGGAGCTTGGGCTGACAGGTGCTGAGGCGGAGTTGGAGCTTAGTATGGGAATGAGTTCTGATTTTGAGGGGGCTATTGCTCTTGGGAGTGATCAGGTTCGGGTTGGGACTACTATCTTTGGGGATCGGCCGCCTAAGGCTGAGGCTAGGGTTGTTTGAGTTTGGACTGCATTACTGGGGTTATGAGTTACGACTTTTGTTTTTTAGTTTTTACCCTTTGCATGAAAGAAGGGAGCATGGGGATAAGGTCCTACTGTAGTATACTGTTTACTAAATTCTAGTGGAAGGTTTATACAAGAAAAGAACGCGCTCCAATTCGAAGAACGCTCGCTGGTATTTGACTGGGGAATCCAATTAGAGATATACATGAATAGCTCGAACCCAGCCGCAGATGCAAATGCATTACGAGTCGAACTCGTCTCCTCTTATTCCCTGCGACAACCTCTGTTCCATCTGTCTCACGAGGGACTGCGGGACTTGTTCTTGAGTAGCACGGATCGTGACACGATACATCTGGGGTAGAGTTAGTAAGATGAAACATCACAGTTAGAAGGACAGCCAAGGAAATAGTAGTACATACCGACTTCTCATAGTTGGGCTCCAGCCGGAGCAGACAGCCCGTCTTACCACCCTCGAATTGGAATACCGAACATCCAACGATATTCTGGGAGTTTGGATCGACACCGTCCAAGATTTTGAACGAAAAGCCCTCGACAATCTTGCGAGTAAATGCCTCGTTGATCGACTTGTTCTTGCCTGTTAATCCAAAGGTCTTCTGGGACTCCAGCGGGGGCCCGCCAATCTGGCGCCATCGCTTGAAGAATTCTTCAGCTGACAGCGCTGAGGATTCCATGTAGCGATGCATCAAGACAGGCAGCTGGAGCGTGTAGGCTTGCAGCGCACCGGCCAGGTATGAGATACGAATTGTAGGCGCATCCGTGAATGGGCCATGTGCAGTGCAGAACAGAGTCAGCTGTGTCTGCCCGGAAGCTGCCACTGTTGGCTCTGGCAGGTTCTTGGTGTCGACCTTCAGGTTAGGGGAGGCCGGGTTGTCGACTGTAGTGGTAAGGGACCCGATAGGGTATGTAGACTTGTTTGAGATGTACAGTTTCACTACACCCATAGGACCCCGGTACTCTGACCGCAGTCCGACCTGGATCTGGGCATCTTCGAAAAGAACGCCCTCGCGGGAGAAAAACAGGCGGTTGTAGCCAATGTCCCATTCGGGGGTCAGATGAGCGGCACTGGCCATGTTTGGCGCTGGGCCCGAAGGACTGCTGAGATCCAGGCCAGCCAAGTCGCCTGATGCACTTGAACCGGTTGCGCTGGCGGGGATACCATTAGACCCAGTCCGCGTACCATGGACGATGGTTGTGAAGGTGCGCTTGAGACCGGTGTTCTGTGCAAGGAGCATTTCCTGTTTGTCTGCATTGGCATCCTTGCCACCAATAACCCAAGCCTTCCTTTCACTAGCACCGGCTGTCTTCTGATGCAGCCGAGAGAGTAGAATGGAAGCCCGCTCGGAGAAGGGAGGCATCTCATCGCAAACTGTTCGGAGCAGATCATCTGTGGGGAGGGTCGCCAGCGACAGGTATTCAAATGCTCGCTGTTGCAGTTCAGAATCGGGAGAGTGGCTGTACAGGCGGAAGATCTGCAAAAGCTGAGGTTTGATTTCGGGGAACAAGTTCACGAACTTGACAAATGATGACAGGATCATAGCCCGCGCATTGTCAGAGCTGGAGAACATCTTGGCCTGCAGGGCCAGGAACTGCTCAATAGGGCTTGAGCCTGCATTTTCGGCGATAAGGTGACCGAACTCGCCCAAGACGTAGCAGCCAATCTTCACCAAACTTTCGTGACAATCGCTCTTCATGTAGTTTAAGAGAGTGTGTGCTGCGTACGCTTGTAATTCTTCGTTGTTGGTAACGATTTGAATCACTCGTTGCCACACTTCGTCGTTGACATGTTCACCTGCCAGTGAAAGCAGTTTCAATGTCATATCGATGTACCACTGTGCATCTGAGGCGTATTTCTCGGTAAGAATGGCAACCTTCAACACCATTTCCTCTCGAATGGCGTAGTCTGCAGTCTGCAGATATCGCAAGAGTTCATTGACAATCGGGCCAGCATTACTGGTATCACACATGCTGTACAGCAGGTCCAATCCTTTACGTCGGACACTGATGTCGCGGTCTCGAAGCGAGCCCAAGATAATGTTCTGGTGCTTTTTAATCGGGTCAAGTGTTTCAGCTCGAGCAGCAAAATGACTCAAAGCGTCCAGACCGAGGTATCGAACGTTGGTCTCGCGAGACTGGATGTATTTGCCCAGGCGGGAGGAGATCTGTAGCATAAGGTTGTGCTCAGAGTCGAGGTGGATGAGAAGGTTGATGGCTTCGAATAGAATTGCATTCTGAGCATTGTTCTGCTGAACATTCTTAGGTGTTTCCATTGCAGCTTGCATAATCTGAGATAGAGACTCTCGGATGATCTGGCGAACATGACTGTCCTCTGTTATAGAAGGTGAGCAACTGAGCAAAAATAGCGAATCGATTGGTCTTACCTGATGGAGGATAGTACTGCAACAGGCGCAGGAACTTGACCTGAACCCATGGGCATGGAACACGGTAGTAGAGGTAATCCGGGGCAATATCATTATCGACCACGATCCTCTTCAACCGCTGTGCAGCCTTGACATAACAACCCTTGTATTCCTCCGGCATGTCCTGTGCCAGCGCCATAACTAGAGAGGTAACAGAGAGAGTAACACCCATGTCGGGGTCATCCATAATTGAAATAATTCTCTCAGCCCACTCGTTCCGAACAATACCCGGGTACTTGCGGTACAACCGGAGTAACGTTAAAGCAGCCTTCTTCTTGACAAAGGCCTTGGAAGTCCTAAAAAAAGTCAGAAACCTAGCAAACCAAAGATCAGACATTGGAACTCACGGTGAAATCAAAAGTCTGTGGACCTCCGTCCCAAGCGCCTCTCCCAACTCCTTACCACCAACATTAGCAACAGCATGCAATGCCAAGCAGTTATTCAATTCATGATGATCAAGCAGATCCTTCCGAATACTGTTAACAACCAGATGAAGCAGCTCATGCTCTTCATGCAAGAACAACGTAACAGCCAAGTATCCAATCTGCTTCTCAGAGTACTTAGTCGACGAAATCAAGTTAACAGCCTCAAGGTGACCGAAATCAACATCATAGCCCTGGATGTAGACATAGAGCAACTTGCAAACGTATTTTTTCTTCTGGTAGCCGTTCAAATTCCCAGACTTGAATTTCTGTCGGATATTGGCAAGCTCCTTGTTCACGCGCTTTTCTTCCAGTTCGCGCGCACGGGCATTGCGCAGATCGGCAATGAACTGCACCAGCCCTCGCATCGACGACATGATTGCGGATTGTATTTGTAGGTATTGGACCGTCTCGTTATGTAGTCACGAATTCAACTACGACCGTGATAAGGACGGTATGGTGGGGTTCAGTTCGAAGGTCGCCCGCGCATGCCACGCGGGATTATCGCCTCAGGGGGTTCGCGATCGGAGGCTCAACGTCACACAACCATGTCCCGGTTATGATGGCAGTTCGGCTAGTGGGCATTGGCCATGCAGGTGATTTGGGAGGGATTCGGAGGGGCTCGTTGGAGCTCGGTGGAAAACAGGGGGTTGAGGTTATGGGAGGGTTCCTGGGATGCTGGTCAGCCGCTGGTGGGACCCGAAGCCACGGAGTTGAGCTGGGGTGACAACGTACAAAACAGCCAGTTTAGTGACCCCAGGAGAAATAGGCGGAGCAGCAGAGGTGTTGAGTCCATCCCCATAAACTTGTCTTTCCTGGGTCACTTCCGCTGTCGATCAGCCAGAGTTCCGCCGTGGCGGTGGTTTCGGAATAATGTTTGGGCGGTGGCTGTGCTGGGAGTATTACTTGCACTCTACAGATCCCTGATTATAGTGATTCCGTGAAATGAAAGATGTAAGCAGATGCTATAGCGAGGAGTTATGCCGTATTGTGATATTCGGCTCAACCATTCCATTGCTCATCCGCACACCTCAGAGGAACAAGCTTTGTGAGGCTCGAAATGTACCTATTTTAAGCACAATCCTATTTAAAAGCCACCCAATCCATTTACATATCCTCTAGGATCCTTAAATTGAATCGGATTCGCATACTACCATCTCTGCGCAATTTCTTACTTAAATATCCAGTCAAACAAAAAGAATTAGTCTCTCATTTCGTATCTCGTGAGTATCAAACCCCAAAGCAACCATATTGTATGCCCGAACCCAAGACTCCACCAATCCCGCAACAGCAAGGAAAGGAAATGCAACTGGATGGAGAAAGCATATCAACCATCAAGCAGGAAAAAAAATGAAACAAAGACCAGATGATTTCTCGTCTAAGAGCGGGTAGTGAAATCAACCTCAAGGGCAGACTCGATACCAGCAGCCTTCTCACAGGTGCAGGAAGCTAAAGAAACAAAGTTAGCAAATCTCATCTACCAATATTATGGAGATAGTAGAACAAAACATACCCTGAGGACGGCTGCCGCAAGCACAAGTCTCGCCAGAGATGGCCGCGTTCTCACTGACGGAGCGCTCACAGGTGCACTGGCCAGCGGGGCGGGCGCCTATTTGCATGTTAGTATAGACATCTCTGCAGGAAAATAAAAGGTGACTTACGGCAAGAGCAGCGGGGACCGGTCACGGCGTTCTCGGAGGAAGCCTTGTTGCAGCTGCAGTGGAGAGCGCTCTGCTGGCCGCAGGAGCACTTGGCCTGAGCGGCGCAGACACAGCTGCCGTCCTGGGAGGTCTTGCAGCAAGTAGTGGCGGGGTGAACCATGTTGGCGGGATTGGTGATAAGGTGATGAATTTGCAAAGCTGCAACTTTCTGAGAGTTAAAGAGTTGAGGAGTGAAGATTCAGAGATCTGGAGGCTTTGAAGAAGATGAGAAAATAAAAAGAAGATACGTCCTGCTTCTCTTTTATTTATACTGGCTGGATGCGTCAGAGTATCAAAGATTGTTGTTAATGCCTGTGCTCTGATTGGCTGGAATGCATAGAGTCACGTGGTCATCGTTGTTCATTTACAGGCTGCTGGTTGGCCGCACTTGGGCACACTTCAAATACTCGCCACTTGAGTGGCCAGAGACTGTGGCCTGATTGTGGATGTGTTCAGGCAAAGGGTTGAGGATTACTTTTGTCTTGTTTCTGATTTGATGAGACGGATGTGGATGACCAGGGTTCCCAGGTGTGATGTTGGGACTCGGACTCCGGTGCTTTTGCTAGGCTATGCAGGCAAGGGAACTATGATTTAGGTGCATCGGGAGCTCTGACCCTAACGAGTTAAGGATTATAAGCTAATAACGACTCGGAAATTGCATTTGCCAGAAAGACAGGGGATAGGGGAATGAACAGGTGGTCATTATATATTTTCACATGCTATCTAGTATACTACAGTAACGGACTGTCCAACTTATTGATATCAGGCAAGCTTTGTGGTATTATCTGGAAATGACCCAGATTAAACCACTACCCAATTATACCATACTCAACAACCCCAACACAAGCAATTGTAGAATCACAGAACTGACATATGAGAATAAAATAAAGTAAAGATGCAGTTAAAACAGAATATAAGGATAGTATAAACACATAGAACAGAAGAAACCTTAAAAGGAAACCCATAAAACCAAAGCCAGAAACGCTGTGAAAATGATTAATGATTAAAGCACGCTGATATAGATCAAGGATCCTTGGTTAACCCAGCTAACCAGTTAACCGGAACATGGAGGTAGAGGTGGAGATGGAGATCGAGACATGACAGTAATGAAGTCGATGTCGAAGTCGAAAATGCTGTGTAGATGATGAAAACTGTGCGAGAGAGTATAGAGCGAGGGCATAGCAGACAAGGCTGGCGTCCATGTTTTGAGCTCGTTGCACCTGTTGCTTCCCTCACTGCTGAATATAGTTAGGATAGTTGTAAGACGAGTTCCCGAATTTATTTCGCAGAGGGTCCAAAGTTGGCGTTTGCATCTGATCGTGTCCCGCAGGACCAGACTCAGAAGGGAAAGAGGCGGGAAGGTTCATGTTGGAGGTATTGGCTTGTGTGTAGGGAATGGCCGAAGGAGTCTCATATGGGTAGGATCGGTACTCTTGGGGAGCTGAGACTGGAATGTTCTGCATGGTGGACATGGGTCGTCCTTGTGATGGTAGCTGAGAGCCCATTCCCAGCTGGTAATTTTGCGGCTGCGAGCCTGTTTGAAAGTATCTTGTTAGTATTGCTTTTCGTTGGGCTGGTTCATGCCCGATTGGGAGAAAGACATACCGAGATTGTTCATGTCGTATGTAATATGTGCCCCCTGTGAGTCGGTTGGGGACACTGAGCCCTCGAAAGTTTGGTGCTGGTCATAAGGTGCAGCCATGCCATGGTGCCGTGGCATAGAATATTCCATGGGACGTCTCATATAAGGCAGACCTGGCTGGTTTGCCTGAGGTCCTGCGAAGCGGTTGGGCATCTGATATGCGTAAGGAGAAGGGTGAGCAGAAGCATCGGATAGGCTGCTCGATCTGGTGACAGGGTAATCGTTGCGAATGGTTCTATGCAAATCGTTCATGGAGGCAGAAGCTGCAGGACGGAACATCATGTTCGACTGATTCAGACCGTCATTTCGTCCCGCAGTCGAGGACATGTAGGTTCCTGCGGTCGACGCAGAGCTGAGAGGCGAAACGAGGTACTCGTCTTCATTTGGTCGGGGGAAACATTCAGTACGCAGTGTTCTCAAGGCCCCGAAATCCGGATTTGGGGCTGCGTAGCCTTGTGGAGACGCCACTGGAGTAACACCTGTTGACTTGCCTTCAAAAGGCGTGCGAAGGACTTTTGTGGTATCGAAATCGTCAGGGAGGGCCCGAGATTTAAGCATTCTCTCGCGATCATTCGTGGTCAGACGCTTGAGCTTTGCTCGTCTGTAGAGATGCCCATGTTAACAAAGAACTGAATAGAGGTGAATAGTGAAGCCCTACCTATTTTGGAACCAGACTTGTACTTGACGAGGAGTTAAACCAGGGATCTCTCTCGAAAGGCGCTCTCGATGAGCAGCATCTGGATGTGCCTGGCGAGTGAACTCGCTCATCAGGAAACGTGTTTGGTTATGTGTTAAGCTAAGCCCTAGTCAGCCTCAGATTTCTGTACTTCATCTCAATGTCTCCTACCGGAATCGCTTCATTTTCTTCTTCTCCAACGACGGCGATCTATTGTTGTCATCGCTCCCCATCATATCCTTATCATCATCAGGACTAATCGTCTCCTCCCGTTCGTGCTCATCCCGGTGATCATGTCCAAACGAAGAACCAGCTGTCTCATCAAGATGTCCGGGCCCGACCAGGGGCTGAGCAGGCGAAAAGGGGCGCTGGTTGATACTGGGTATCTCCAACTTGACCCGCGGTAGCATATCCTGTTTCGCAGCTTCTAGCCTGTGGTTGACCCTATCCCGAGGTGGGATTTCTCCCGCGTACGCCGGACCAGACATACCCATGGACGAGGACGGGTTATTCAAGGCATTCTCAGCCTTGAAGCCAGCCGGTTGCATCTCCGTAGGACGTCCAGAAGCAAAAGAAACAGGACCGGGAATACCGGGCTCCTTCTCCCTCACAGAGTAATGGGGGAGATCGTCCTTCCTAGAGAGAATCTCTCGCTGTTCCGGGACAGATGAGATGAGACTGTAGACAGAGGCGAAGGGACTGGCGTAGATAAGGCAGGTAACCAAAGGCAAGGACCGCCGACTGACATGATAGAATTGACTTAAGTCCTTGACCACGAAGATTTTCAAGAATCTCAAGGCAAAGGATCAGCACGTTAGAGAAACCTGGCAATCAAAAAGAACTAATAACGGCCCTTAGATGAGACGGTGGGTCTGATCGAAATACCGGGGCGCTTGCGTAAAGGAAGGGATTCTTCAATTAAACGGAGTAAAGGGTGAAGCGTGTTCCAGACTATACTGCTGGAGAGAAAGAGAGGGGTGATGGGCGCCAACTGATGTGTGTCAGAAGAACCGGTGTGCAGCAGTCCAGAAGGAAAAAGAGATGGCCCAGACGAAGAGGCGGGACACTTGATTTCCTCTGAATCCGAGATCGTTTCTGATGAGCTTTACGCGGCTTGTACGGAGTACATGTAAGAGAAGGGCATCCACCAGGGTGAGAAATCTGGTACCTGGCAATGTTGTTAGACCAGGGGAGATATCCCAAACGTGAGAGGCAAATCCAACAAGGCTCAATAGCCAAGCGAGGACAAGGGCGGAGGTAGTGGAAATAGGTGTCGGGATAGGATATTAAACGGACGCCCACTATGCCCCAAGGGTCCACAAGTATAGTCACAGGGCCCGGGAAAAGACCAGTATGCAGAATACCTCCGGCTTTCTTTCCTTCGAAGATATGAAGTGTGCAATGAAAAGTATTGTGACTAGGTCGATCCCAACGGTCATAACGGTCTGATGAAAGCCAAAAGAGACACCAAAACAGGGAAATGCACAAGGTACGACACCCAACGATCACTGAAAGGGTGGGGGGAAAGACTACATGTGTTAAGAGCACCACAGATGCGATCACTCCGATCTGTTTACTGAAGATCCCACACCGAACGGTCAATAGCGCGGTCACCGTATCAGACACTGGTTACAGATGCGTAAAGAAATGATACATAAAACAGCTAGTAGCATCACTAAAAGGATCGTCTTCGGAGAATAAAACCATAGCCTCAGATCCATTACCCATATCCGGCTTAAAGGCTTTCTAGAAGATCCAAAAAAAAGAAAAATATACCAAGTACGGGGTAATATTGGAGTCGTGCTCTGAGCCACCTAGCCACCTCTCCATAAAGGCCACGGCCGAATCTTCCAGGACGCATGGATCTGTGGCAAATCATATGCCCCGAGCTGAACGGCCTGGAAATATCCGCAGCAATTCAGCTCAGACAAGTCTGGACAAGGAAGAAAGAAGTATGGGTCCAGCGGAGTTCGGCTCGGACGAGAGAGAAACAACCAGCTACTTATAGTTGTTTCTCACATCTTTCACTGCCGGATTGCATGATACATGGTAGAGGTCTATGGGATTCGATCTCCGGGATCTGGAGAAAAGAGAAAAAAGCGAGAAAAAGGCCAAACAAAAAAAGCCCGACACCATTTGCATGGGTCATCAGCCAACCGTAGACGAAAGACCCTTGCTCGGCCGGAACTCGCAGACCATGTGGAAGTATGTGGCGTGGTGGGATCCGTAAGCGGCCACCCTAAGGCGCCGGACCCTCGCTATCGATCAGAGATGACCACTCAGCACGCTGCCCGCCACACTCCATCGTGAATGGATAGAGAGGGAGGTCAAGTGGAGTTACCGGATTGTAAGACCAAAACAAAAATGAAAAATAAATATTGAATATTCAAAAATTCAATCCAATTGCAATGCTGCATGAAGTATGACTGGGAGAGCCTCATTGGCGACACTGGCGAGCTCTGAAACCGGTTCAAGTTACATGTATTAGCGAGACAACAGGGATTATATACTACCCTTCAATTCTAGTGCTAACCGTTGTAAAATCCTGTCCGAAAGGATTTCAATAGTTCCTAGTTCCTATAGAAGCGGCGTTGGCCCTAGCAGGAGAGACCACCTAGCGGACCATGCGCAGAGACAGGGAGGGCGAAAATCATCCGTTACCCGTTAGGGGGCAATGACTGTCGACTTGACCATGGCTCGGTAGATGTCTCCTGAAATCTCCACAACATGAAACAATTCGGGTCGCAGGTGAAATGAGTAAAAAGATCTTGCAGTTACTGTGGGCCAGAACTTGCCTCGGGAATACCGAATAGCCAGTATAGTCCACCGGGATTTTACTCTCTTCTCATAGGTGCCACAAACTCAGCCACGCCACATGATACAGACAGAATACACAGTACAATATACATGTAAGTACTCCGTACAATGACATATAGTGTACAAGTGGAGTACATCTCATGGTTCCCCGTATATATCCAACGTGGAGCATTGCAATGCAGCCTTGATGGGTCTCGGAGGAGAAAACTCGGAACCGTTGGACTTCGATCCCGAATCAGAGTCCACAGAGCTGATTCGCTACGGCCGAAACGGCGACGATCGCTTCAACATCGACCTCTTTTCCCTTTCAAGGAATATGGCCAAACTCTGGCTTGGGAAATGAAATAACGTCAAAGAGACAGCCACGCGGAACTATCCGCCTACAGTACACGGTCCAGACAGAAATTGTACGGTGTGGGGGAAGTCAGATCGAGGTGATCGAAGAGCAACTTTAATTCCCTAACATGTTATAGCCCTTTCATTTCGCTCCATTGCTTACACGTCGTGTGGGTGACGCAAGCCGATCTCTTGGCTCGGATGGAGTGGCCTTTTTTCTCCCCTGCGGCAAAATGGGCCGATGCCCTGCAGGAGTATGAAAGTAAATAATCAATAATCAATAATCAAGAACGTGGGAATGTGGAACGTGTTCAGATAGTCATGCATCACGTATTCGTACCCGTTCCTATTACCTGAATCATATAGTTAGATAGCTTTGTCCTGAATCATACGAGTTAGATAGCTTTGTCCAGCCAAATTTCTTGTCCTAACACTAATCGGGTCAACTATACCCATGGAAGTCACAGTCTGAGAAAGCAGGGTCAATTAGATTTCCATGGTTAACATCTCTAGCTGTACTAATTCGGAAGAAGTTGCGAATTTAGCAGCTAGCCCGGTGGAATATTTCAAGTGTATAAGACATGCCAGATCGAAAACATGAAAATCACGCAGCCTAAGCCTCTACATGTATGTAGCGGGTTCCACCGTGGAGACCAAACTCAGCGCTTGTGTCTGATTGTGAAGTTATGTGTGCTTTCGTATACTTTAGTGTTAACCTATACAGTTTGTTCCTGAAGCTCTGTGCGTCTGTGTGTCTCAACCTACCTGCCTCTAGCTTTTTTGGGTTTCTCTAGCTTCCCATGCGAACTACCACTGAAATCAAGTCAATGGACGCGAAGGATTTTCCTGCCGCAGTTTCTGCGGAGTTTACCTCGAAGGAGGGGGCCAAAATATGAGCAATGTGTCCACTTCTGGAACTAATGCTGTTCGACTTTTTTTTTTTCTAAACTTCCTAAACTCGTGGGCTCCTATTTTCCTCTGCCTTTTAGTCTAGTGTTTTTAGTCTTTCCTCATTTTTTTTTCTAATTTTTAATTTTTTCCAGGCACCGACTTTACTGTCCTGACACCGAAGCCACTTAATCTTCCTTAGCCTGGCAACTGAAACATGGCTGTGACGGTTCGGGCGGCCCAACCATGCCACTGGCAATTCCTCCGGAGATAGAACATTCTGGATGGACATATCGATTTTGGGATTATTGGACGGGATTTACACTTTGACTGGCTCTTTAGTTATGCTACTTCATGCAGGAACCTTTCCCAAAAGTCATTTCTATTAGAGTTGCCGATCAGCTAAAGAATCTTAGTCTCCACGTCGGTAGCTAATTTTTCCAGATGTGGTCTTTGGTCTCTGGCCCTCATTCGCCCCTCGGGTACAGGTACTGTATGAATATTTATTCCTGCTGCTAGTGGCCGCGCTTCCGGACTAAGCTACCCACTCCCCCGTTAGCCCCACGGAGATGTCGGACTCGGATCGAAAGAAGCCGCCGTGCCGCCGGCCACCTGGTGTTCGGTCTTGATCGGCATATGCCCTGGTATTCTGGATAGGGGTATTGTTATGTTGAGGACCTTGAAAAGGGGGTCTTGAATGTATCCGATGAATATGCGAAGACCGAATAACGGTCAGGTTGCATTGGCGTCCCGAGAGAATCTGATATTCGAATTGGGTAAAAGAAAGTGCAGATCGACCCGAGGCGGTAAATGAAGCTGATAGCATGGACAATGCAGGTGCACGGATGTGGTAATGTCAGTTCCAAGGTTTTGCACGAGCGCCGTGATATCGATGCATGAGATGCTGCATGTTGCCTGGATAATTTGGGTGTGGCTGACCAAGGTGTTATGGCGACAAGACGTAGCCCATTGGGGGATGTTGTCCGAGCAAAGGAGGTCAAAGCCATGAGGTGCCATGTAGTGTACAGTACCAGTCCAACAAATATCTCCATTAAGCCACACGCTCGCTTTAGGTGGCAGGGTCCTCTTTCGAGGCGGTAGAGGCGGCAAGGGCCTCTTCGTTGTTCGCAGTGCTCGGGTCCTGCTTTTCTTCGCTGATGACGTCGTTGTTCCCAGCAGATGTATCCTGAGCTCCATCCACGTCCTGGGGGATTTCCTTGGCTTTGCCAGATTGTTCATTGGGACCTGGATCCTCTTTCGCAGTGGGCGTATACTGGGCCCCATCCAAGCCTTGAAGAGAACCCTTGGCACTATCAGGTCGCTCGTCACGAGTACTCTGCCCATTTGGCTCTTCGCCGTGGTGGGGAATGCCGTCGGTTGTAGGACTCTCGAACAAGACTTGAAGTTTATTTCCGTCTTCGATCTTGTCGAACGCAGCGAGTTTGCCTTTCGCAGAGAGACGAAGAATCCGCCAGGATTTACTAGCCTTAGCGTTGATTGCAATCTCCTTATCTTCGTCAGTCATCGCCATATCAATGTCCATCTCGTCGTCCATGATACCCTTCAGGAACGAATCTGCGGTGGGAACGCTGTATCGATCAGGCTGCTTGAGACGTTCAATGTTGACCAAGGCCTCGCTGTCCGCGAGAAACTTGAGATCGAGAGATCCCATCGGAGAGGGACGGATGCGCTTGTTCGCATAAGCTTTGGTGGCATGCTCGCGGGAAGTCTTGTATTCCGCCACCGAGATGGCTGGTCGTTCAATCAATGGACAACCCTCAGCTTTCCAACGCACCCAGTTCTTGTCTCGAGACAGCACGGTATTCACCATTCGATAGTAAAACATGCCACCAGGACCTTGCTGCAGATACCCTTCAATGCTCTTTCTCATATTCACTGCCCACTTCGTGTCCTCTTCATTGAGGGTAAAGCCATAAAGTACTGATTTGTTTGTCGCATCGGCTAGGCGTGTTTTGGACTTGGATGTGAGAGAAAGTACAAAGTCGAGAAGAATGAGAGCCTGGACGAGAACATGGCGCCTGAACGCAGTGTCACTGACTTCAAGATCGAACAGATCTCGGCTTGTCAGATATTTCGGGTTAAAGCTGCTAGCGACTTCAGCGCCATCCACAATGCGCTTGCGCTTGTTCGACTTCCGTGCATCTTCCGAAACTCGGGCAGCGCTCTGGTTTTCGATTTCCGTGTTAATGTTCTTGAACGCAGATAGTGTCGCTTCCAGTCCAGCTTTGAAAGACGCAAACCGTTCAGAGTCGAACACTTTGCTTGGTGCTGAGAAAAAAGCCTGGAGGCTCCAGAAAACGGGGTAGAGCGCATCCAAGTCAACATCCTCTTTGCTGCTTGATTTTTTCTCATGACCCTCAGAAACAACAACCTTGGGAACTCTGGCCCCTGGTTCAGAAGGGTTTTCGGTCTGGCCCGCTTCTGCGTCTCCGGGCGTCGCAACTGCAGTCCCCTCGGTCATCGTTGTGTCTTGCGAAGGTGGTTTGGTAAACTGCTTCGCAATGTCGTCGAAGGTAGTGACGTTCTCGGAGTGGAATTCGCCTCGAAGGTTGACCGAACTTTTATCTCCAAGTGGGAAACTCTGGAAGAGGTAGATGAACACCCGGCCACAGAATACTGTATCTTCTGCGCGCGAAAGCCGGCGAAGAAGTTCGTTGCAGGATCGTAGGATAATCAAGCTTTTCTGTTTAAAGTGTTTCTTTGCGGAGTTAGGTTTGCGATGGAACAGACGGGTAGAAGGCATTGCGCACCTTGGTATTCCTCTCCCTTCGAGACTCTAAGTAGTCAAAGACTTTGCGGCAACCATCGATGGTTTGGCTATCCAGAAGCTCTTCGATGAGCCAGAAGATAAGGCCGGGTTCGCATTGTTCTGAAGGATGTTAGCCGTGTAAACCACGCAGGGCGGAGGAGCGTGGCTGACCATTATCGGAAAAGATTGAGACGACGTCGAGAAGGTTCCAGATATGGATGAAAGCAGGATCGTCGATAGAAGTAGAAGCCTGGTGCAAATCGCTAAGTTAGATATATCCGCAGAACGCGAGCTAGATTGGCCATACCAAGAGGCGATAGAATTTCTCGCGAAACGCGATTTCAACAGCCGCAGGCCTGGTTTGCTGATTCAGGTGTTTGATGGCTTCTTCATCCTGAGGCAAAAGTTTCCATATCGTCTCGCCCAGGTGTGCTTCTGTCAATGGGGGTTCAATCTGCTTGTCGAGCTTCACCTGCGCGGCGCGATCCAGGAGGCTGTCCACCAGTCTTTTGTAGACCTGGACACCGGCAACACCCGCATTTTCCATCTTCTTAAACGACAGAGGAGCAGATGGATAGTTGTAAAGGCGTGAAAGGGGGGAAGCAGAAAGTGAGATTGGAGTGAAGACCGGGCGGAGTGAAGCGCGGCGGAGACCAAAAGCCAAGACTTTTCGAAAAAGCTCCCCCAGCTTCAACTGATGTTCCCGAAGTGCGCCAATCCACCCCACGTCACTTAACCAGCCCCAATCAATCAGGTTAAGGGATTATTGGCACCTGCGATGGCGCAGAGTCTTGATACCAGGCCAACGGTGGTGGACTTTCGCGACGATAGCCCTTGGGTGCAGCTGGCCAAGGCCAACTGGTCGAACGTGAAGGTCCGCAAGGCCAAACCAGATGTCATCAAGAAGCAATTGTACGATCCTCTGGAAGCGGAGGCCTTCAACAGTCGCACGCTTTTGATCCTGGAGAATCTGAATGTCCTGGAGAAGTACGATTCCTATTTAATCTCGCGATTGCCGCAGGGCTATTGACTGACTGGTTACCAGGTACTTGTGGCCGACCTACACCGAGGATGCTTCAAATCATCATGTTCTATTGATCGCCTTGATTGTCAGCGTCAAGCATCGCGAGCACTTGCCGATATGGGGTGGGTCAATGCGACTACAGTCGAGTCTTCCAGCGCAGCTGACAAGTGCAGATATCTTCTCCGACCGTGCCGACGATTTCTCGAATCTTTTCCACCGAATCCTGTCAATGAGCATTGATCACTCTCTTCCGACACGTTCTAGACTCGCCATCATATCCTTCGTTATCAGCGCTTTCCAGTCACTCGAGAATGTTCTGATTCGGAAAGAATGTGCTCCTCTGGTTTCTATCTCGATATGGCACAACCTGGCTAGCGATGAAACGAGGGACCGCATTATCGCTAAGGCACCTACACTGAAAAAGGCATGGAGGGCCTCTGGGAAGCGATATGAGGCTGGAGACGAAGCTGCCAAAGCAAAAATGCGCTTTGAGCGCTCATGGCTTTACACCATGCTTCTAGATTTCCTACAGAGGCTGAATGGCCCTGAAAAGGAACAGACCGAGAACCTCTTGTACTGCGAACGCTTCCTTGAGCTCTTGGTTGACCTTGAAAGTCAGCTCCCCACTCGGCGATATGTGAATACGCTGCTCAAGGATCTCAATCTTTTGCCAGTTATTCGCCTTTCTCCGCTATACCGCGCGCCTGATAACGCTCTGCTTCGTGACTTCCATGGCCTTCTGAAGCACTTCGTCGAATTTGCGATTGATGATTACTCAGGCGAAGCTCTCTCCCCACAGGGAGTTTATGACTTGCATTGCCGGGAACTGGCTCAATTGCAAAGAACCTCTATGAAGTTCTTCAAAGACAAACTCACTATTCTAGCACTTTCCAACCTCGGGTCAATTGAGCACCGATCTGACCTGGAGGGACAGCTCTCATCTCTGGATGAGGCAGAACTCCAGAGCCTGTGCTCTCACCTCGGATTCCGCACAAACTATCCAAAATCCGCGAACATCAACCCAGACCGCCAATTCTACCTGGAAGTTTTGGGCTCTTTTTATGAGCGCAAGGTACCATTCCAGGAGGCAGTAGAGAAGATGAGCCCACTGCCTACAGAAGAAAACCTATACGACCCGGCATTGTTAAGGAATGAGACATACGATGGATCAAGGCCGTTGGCTATTCCGAAGTTGAACCTTCAGTACCTGAGTCTGGGAGATTTCCTGTGGCGCTCGTTCTTGTTGTACCGGTCGGAGGCATTCTTCCAAATCCGCAAGGACATGGAGTCTGTCGTCAAACGCATGCAGCCAAAAACATCTCGTGACGGAAGCTTAAACTTCGAGGGATTCTCTCGAATGGCCATTCCAATCTCGAAGCCTGCTATAATTGATGTTGCACCTCCGAAGGTCGGAGCAACAAACCCGGCGTTTGTTCGCGCAGAGATTGCCATCGAGGTGGGGAGACTTGCAGACACTGTGAGAAAAGAATGGGAGTCACTTCGTCCCGATGATGTTGTGTACCTATTAGCTGTTCAGTCCGGCCCTGGTCAGCTCAGAGAGAATGAGTCTGAAAGCCCTCGGATGACCCATCTTCGAACGGCGGAAATTGTACAAGTGCTCGATGAACAAGGTCGCGCACTGCGTCAGCAACCGGGTCAGACCAATGGTTACCAATCTCGGCCCCGGATCAGGAGACTGATTGTCCACTTGGATGCTGCTGCGTTCAAAGCTGACAAGGACAATCAAGCCCACGGCAAACCAGATGTTTACCCCCTGATCAACGTGGTTGCACGGAGAAAAGGCAGAGAGAATAACTTCAAGTCAATTCTTCAGACGATGCAAAAACTCATTGTCTCTGATATGACACTTCCCTCCTGGCTCCAAGACATCTTTTTGGGCTATGGTGACCCCGCTGGTGCCAAGTACACGCAGCTTCCAAACAGACTCCGGACTGTTGACTTCCGGGACACCCTCTTAGACTGGATTCATTTAGTTGAAAGCTTCCCGGGAATTGAACCCTCGGCAGCTGAGAACTCGAGCTTTGGCCCACCTTACGTTCTTGAATATGTTGATCAAGAGCCAGCGGCAGAACCCCCCGCACCAAAAAAGCGACGCCGCGAGCAAGCCCAGGAGGCAGATTCGGCCCCTAGTGCTATGCGCGTTTCCACATACAAGCCACCCAACCCCGGCCCTTACCCTGTTGATGCACCTAAGCTGAACCAAGTGCGATTCACTCCTGCCCAGGTGGAGGCAATTGCATCTGGGACCCAGCCGGGGCTCACCGTGATTGTGGGACCTCCCGGTACTGGAAAGACAGATGTTACGACACAAATCATCAACAATATTTACCACAATTTCCCCAATGAGCGAACCTTGCTCGTCGCGCACAGCAACCAGGCACTCAACCAACTTTTCCAGAAGATCGTCGCTCTTGACATTGATGAGCGCCATTTGTTGCGACTGGGCCACGGTGAGGAGGAATTAGACACAGAGTCCAACTACAGCAAGCATGGACGTGTTGAATCTTTCCTTGACAACCGCAATTATTATCTTTCAGAAGTGATGCGCTTGGCTGCATCACTTGGGATTGAGGGTGCGCATGGAAACTCATGTGAGACTGCAGGATACTTCAACACAGTCTACATTCAACCGACGTGGGCCAAGTTCTGGGACCGAGCCAACTCCGAAGAGGTATCGACCGAGGACATCGTTGCCTCGTTCCCATTCCAATCGTACTTTGCAAATGCTCCTCAACCTCTCTTTGAAGCTGGAGCCACCAAGGAAGCGATCGTCGACACTGCTTCGGGTTGCCAACGTCACATTGCTCGGATCTTCTCAGAACTGGAGGACATTCGGCCATTCGAGATCTTGAGACAACCTCGCGACAAGGCAAACTACTTGCTGATCAAGGAGGCCCGCGTTGTTGCAATGACATCGACACATGCGGCCATGCGCCGGCAAGAAATTGCTGATCTAGGCTTCCACTATGACAACGTAGTTATGGAAGAAGCCGCGCAGATCACCGAAGTCGAAAGTTTCATTCCCAACGCTCTGCAGAACATGAAGAATGGCGAGCTTCCTCTCAAGCGCGTTGTTCTCTGTGGTGATCATTACCAGAACTCCCCCGTCATCCAGAACATGGCTTTCCGTCAATACGCTCATTTCGAGCAAAGTCTCTTCTTACGACTGGCACGTTTAGGTGTGCCAGTCATCAACCTGGACAAGCAAGGTCGTGCACGATCAAGCATCGCAGAGCTCTTCCGCTGGCGGTATAAGGAACTTGGCGATCTCCCAATCGTCGAGACTGGTGAGTACCAGCAGGCCAATGCTGGTTTCCAGTTCGACTACCAGTTCATCAATGTCCCTGACTACCAAGGATCTGGAGAGCGTGAGCCAACTCCTCATTTCATTCAGAACCTTGGTGAAGCGGAGTACGCTGTGGCCATGTATCAATACATGCGCTTGCTGGGCTATCCTGCTTCTAAGATCTCGATCTTGGCGACGTATGCTGGACAGACCGCGCTTATCCGTGATGTTTTGAGTCACCGCTGCGGCAAGAACCCAATGTTTGGAATGCCCAAGATCGTTACCACAGTGGACCGGTACCAAGGAGAGCAGAATGATTGTAAGTTTCCCCCGAAGGCATCTTTTCTTGGTGCCATACAAAGTCACCGCAAATAGTTCTTCTAACATATAATTTAGTCGTGATCCTCTCTCTCACCCGTACCCGTAGTGTCGGGTACCTGCGCGACGTGCGCCGTCTTACCGTCGCCTTATCCCGTGCTCGCCTGGGTCTTTACGTCCTAGGCCGCCGAGAAGTGTTCGAGTCATGCTACGAGCTCAAGCCTGCCTTTGATCTTCTTTTGCAGCGTCCTGATAAGCTCATGCTGGCACCTGGCGAGATGTTCCCGACAACACGGGCTGCTGATGCCGATGTTGAAGGTACACCCATGGAAGGCGTTGAGCATCTTGGTCAGTATGTCTTCGAGATGACCCAGGCTAAGGTGAAGGCTATGGGTGATGGTGATATCACCATGGACACAACGCCAGAGGGCGAGGAAGGCCTTCTGAATGAAGATGAGGCTATGGGTGCTGAAGATGATTATGGCGATGAGGATATTGTATGATCTAGATTTTGCAAATTTAATGACCGCATTCTTCTGTCCCTCTAGATCTTGGAATAGTAGGGCGTAGGGGTTTGCGCGCACCGCCACGATCCCTCTACTGCTAGGGATCAAAATGTGGATATTAAGATATATTGGACAGTCGAGGTAGGCCTGTTTTCTTTACTTTCTTCTTTATGACCAGCTGTTTGGGAAAATATCGGATGTGCATTAGAGAAGAGAAAAGATAAGGGCATTCTATTCTACTCCTGGGAGCAAAACTCCTTCATTCTACTTGCCTAAACCCTGCAAGAAGCGCGCCCTGATATCCTTGCAAATATCGACATTATTGCGCGCGCGTTCCTGAGAATCGCGTGCCCTTCTCGCCAGCCACTCATTCCGGTCCTTGACAAACGCCTCCATCCGCTCATCGCGCTGCTTGACCATAGCATGCTTCTCAGCACTCATGCTGCTCACATCCGGCTCAGGTACATCATCCGAAGGTGGAAACTGAGGCTTGCGCGGAATGCGCTTCTCCACAGGAAGAATATCAAGCTTGGGCCCGGGGAGAGTCTGGTACCAGTACGCGGTAGTACTCCAGTCATCGCGCAAATGGTTCGCATGCCCTGATTCCAGGGTCACTCTGATTTTTTTGTTGAAGCGCACCGGGTCCGTAAGGTGCCAGCGGTAGCTGACTTGGTAGTTGGGCACGTCTTCTTCGTGGATGATCGTGCCGCAGAACGGGTACGCGTTCTTCTGCATGCCCCATCCCTGCGTGAAATAGTCCTCCCCGCCAGTGCCATGCATACTGGGGGGCCAGGTATCATCGTCGATGAAGATCATGTCGTCGCCTTCACCCCACCAGGTGCCCTGGAAGTGCGCAACGGAGTGGTTGCAGCCGATGAACTGCCCGGCGCCTTCGGTCTCCAAGATGACGTAGTTGTCCTTTCCGTCCAGGTTTGGCACTTGCGTTTCGAGGCTGTTCGTCTGAATCCGAGACGGCGCCCAGCCGTTGGTTGGGTTCATGCGGCGCCAGTGCGCGTGGAAATACAGCGTATCCGCAGGCAGAGGCTCGGGGTAGAGCTCATAGTCGATGTAGAAGTACTGGAAATAAGCCTCGTCGTTTTGGTTCTCAATCTCAATGCGTGCGCGTTTGTTGAACGGCATAGTGAGGTAGCAGTTGAACGCGGCAGCACCGCCAAATTTCTTCTCCTCGGACGGCTTGACCGACACCGTGAAGGGGAGAGACTGGAAATTGGCCGCCATGGAATGACCGAGACAGAAGAAGTCGCCAATGGGTGCGATCACGTTGGGAGTCTCAGAATCATCCCAGTACATCTTGATGAGCACCTTGCGGTAGTAGTCCGGCTCGCTGATTTCGTAGTTGAGGCCGAGAGCATTGTGGATTTCCATCATCGCGACACCGGACTTGGAGTAGGGGATCAACCCCGGGCCTAGGATCTTGCGGCAGGTTTGTACGAACCACAGATGGGTGATGGCGCCTGGTCCTTCAATGTCGGCGAGCACGATGGACTCGCCAGGCAAAACCACAAAGGCATCCTCGTTAAGGCCCTTCTGGTCCCAACTAGCCACCCGAGCGCTACGGGCAACTTTCCTCTTGGCCATGCTGGCCAGTAGATCACTTCCAATAGGCATTTTGGGGGATAGCGAGGTATTCGAGCAAAGAGATTCGAATAGATCGTGGCAAGCAACATCTTGGATGAGGTAGGCTTCCTTAAGTAACCTGCTGAACCGACACCCTCACGCTGATGATCTTTGATCATTGATCAAGATATGCGGAGTGAACTGATGTCTCCGCGACGAATAAGATATCCGTCCCGGAGGTATCGCGGAACATTGCCGGCCCTCCGCGGGTTTAACGCGGAGGACATAACCTTCCCCGCGATTCCTCTCTGTGCTTTGAAACACTATACAGATGAGCATGGAAGAACATCTCCCAAACAAGCGAAAACGCACGAGCCTGGCATGCGATGCATGTCGCGCGCGGAGAACCAAATGCGATTCGCAGAGACCCTCATGCCACTATTGCCAAACTCACGGAGTGGCCTGTATCTACCAAGAGCCGCCAGTGGAGCGTCCCAGTCGGTATGTGACTGTATTCTCCGCGCAAAGATAGTACTCACATAGTCTGACAGGGTCGAAGAAGAATTGAATGCCGTGAACAAACGCCTTGATCAACTGATCAGCTTGATGCTTCCAGCGCAGCCCGTTTCCCCGGATGTTCGCACTGCAGATCTGCGAAATGAATATGATGATTTGGCAAATCAAGCTAACTCGCCTTTTGATTTGCCTTCCAAGCTGCTTGGTAATTCGTCCGTTATGCATGTGCTGGGGCTAGATGCAGGTTTCGCTCAGACCTTAATCCGAGGGGAACGAGCTGCCGGGTCCAAGTGCCATGAGGCCGGAGGTACACGGATGCTTATTGTCCATCATTGGCATGCAGTGAGGTGGGTTGAGCAAGCATATCAAAGATCACAACTAATTCTCACATCAGCGCTTTGGCTGCATTCTCCGCGCGGGTTCACATCTGGTATCCTATTCTTCCGTCGGACTTTTCGCAAGAGTACTTTCGGGTACTCTCTGGCTCGTTACATCCATCTTCGGAATCTTGCCTTTCCCTTCTTGTGGCTGCAGTCGGCCATATAGTAAGGGAAGATGAGGCAGTCTCAGATACCCCGTATTTCGAAACAGCACTAGCCTCGCTGCCAATCATCATCTCCGAGTGCAGTATCCAGAGTGTCCAATGCTTGATGTTGATCGCTTTGTATTATTGTTGTCTATTGAAGCCTTGTCTGGCACATGACTATTGTTTAATTGCGTCTTCCAAGATCCAAAATATTATCAAAAGGTGACTCCCCTCTACCTGAGTACAATGACGCAAAGCTGATATAGCTATTCTAGTGGATTAGAAGGTGATGATCCAAACACTGTTGAACTAACTCGGCAAGCATATTGGGGTGTACTATTACTCGAGAAGTAGGCAGTTCAAGTCCCAAAGTAGTGATTTATCACTGATTTCCATTATAGTGAGATTTCCGGCCAATTGGATGTTGCCAAGAGCGATATCTGGTGTCTGGATGAACATGTCTCACTCCCACTATGCCAGCATACATGGCAATTTAAACCCGAGAGCACATCACCAGGAGTTGCCACCCCGGAACTTGCGCTACCCGTCGATACAAGCGTGGAAAATACGCGATGCTATTTCCTGGCTGAGATTGCCATGAGACGTATGCTACATCGATGCAACACAGCTGTCCAGGCAACATCTACCGGAAAGTACGTCTATGCCTCAGGTATTGCACTGGAGCTGGAACACCAGCTCGAGGAATGGTATAGTTACCTACCCGATGTAAACCGTTTTGATAAGGGCGATGTGTTACAGCCATTGGAACTTGTCGAAATCCCGTCCTGTCCTTTGTCAAACTTTCTCCGGGTCCAGTACTACTGCTGCAAGCTTTCAATATATTGGCCGGCTGTTTATCAAGTGATGCAGGATGGAGCCGTTACAGACCTCCTTCTGGATCATTGTCAGATATTCTTTGATTCGTATGTAATGCTGACACCGAGTATTGTTGCGGCATTCCATAACTGCCAGGTGAACAGGTGGACATTGTTCGTTAGGTGGGTTCAATTTTTAGTTTGAGAAACATATAGGTTGACTAATTTTGGGAGATAGTATTTTTATGACTACGGTGGCCGCCATGGCTGCAGCAAATACTCCCTGTTTGAGTGGGCTCTGTTCACCTCAGTTCTATCAATGCCTCAGAGCATCGGGACATACCGAACAGACAATTCTACAAAAGAGCTCATCCTTGATGATTCTACAGGGAGTAATAGAAGAGCGTCTTTCAGATGCTGGTCTATAAGAATTCCAACGATATAATAGTATTGCTTTTTCTTTAATCCAAGGCCTCTTTATCTCCTAGCAGTCGACAACCCGTCCCAAACATTCACCTCTTCGAAAACAGCACTCTCCTGCCCCCCATTAGCAAAGACTGATATTCCAGTAGGGCTAGAATACTCCGGAGAATAAACCGTCGTAGTCAAGGCAAACCAGTCATTTGCAAAAACCTCTAAGACATCCGCGTCAGAGATTACGCGAATACGCAAATTTTCCAATTTGTCTTCGGACCCGACAGCCAGATGACTAGCCCTATAAAAGAGAGTAAATGGGCCCTGTTCGGGGCAATTGCGTATGTTTGGATCAGATGTTGATCTTCCTTTGCTGACACTGATCGTCTCTTCCTGAAGAGAAAACGTGATGGTAGTACATGAGGACATGTCGCTATTATGGCGGATATGAAAACCCAATTCATGGCAGCGACTCGGGTCAATGGATATCGTTGCCTCGAGCTCCCAAGTAGAGAACGATGCCGAGCACAGTGTCTGCGTTGCTTCGGCTGTCGAAGACGGGAGTGAGATATTTTGCCGCTGGTAGACATGACCACAGCGTTTGCGGAGTTGATCTATCTCTTTAACAGGCCGTATTCCAAGGGTTTGAATAGTGGCTGAGCCGTCTCCATTTGTAACTCGTGCAACAGAGGCTACCTCCGACAGGGGGCCGTGAAGAGCTCGAGTAACATTTGGTACCGAAAGTAGAAAGAGCTCGCGAGGAATGGCCAATGCTCCGTTCCATCCTTTGTCTTTGGCATAACTCGCTGTAATGTCCTCTTCGGGAATCCACGCGTGCATTATATGTCTCTTAGACCAGGATTCAAAGTATGAATTGGCCGCATAGAGTGACCCGCAGTCCAAATATCCGCCATGAGTGTAGTCAAGACGAGCTGAATTGTTCTCAACCCTCAAGTCACCAAACATCCATAGCAGAGACCGAACAGTCCTTGGGGCAATTTGTGGACTGGATTCAAAATTTCGGATATGTTCACGTTCCACATCCCCCTCTGCTCCCAGTATCAAACAGACGCGGCTGTTGCTCTCAGATTCGAGGGTCAGAAAATTGACGCATTCCCAGTTAACGCCAAAGTTTCCAGACCATTTCGGTGAGGGCTGGAATCGAGCAGGCATGTCGACCAAAGGACACAGATACTGCCATTCTGATATGTTGTTATGTGGCACAGAATACAGGAAGGCTGTCGGGCCGTGGCCTGCAATTCCTCCGGAGACAAGACCATACAGGGACTTCTGTCCACGTAACTGATGCAAAGCATGCCATTCTGCTAGAAAGGGATCACGAAAGCCAGTCACTTGTATCCCCTTGGGCTCACCCATCAAGCTAGGATTTTCTGAGCATTTCGTCCATGTCTTACCGCCATCGTTGGATTTTGCAATTGCTAGTCCAGCAGCGTTGCGGGGATATGGAAGTGTGCTCCAGTGAAAAGGCAGATTTTGAACTGAAGAGTAGACAACTTTCAGAGGGCCTTGTTCGGAACTTGTAGGAGGTGCCATGCAACCTGTAAAGACTCCGTCATGATCATAAGGCTGGTCAGGAACCAATGCGGGCCTCATGGAAGGTGTCCAGGAAATGAGGTCTTCGCTGGTTATATGACCCCAAGACATCGAGCCCCATTCGGTACCATGTGGATTGCCTGTACTGCGTGAGTAAAATTCAACCACATCATCGTAAACACTTACATTGATAGAAGACATGGTATAAGCCCGTCGCCGAATCATATCCAGGTGCACAAGGATCATTGATCCAGTAGTCAGCAGTAAAATGCAGAGATGGCCTGATGCGAGTAGGCTCCATGGCTTTTGCTGCATCTAAGACCAATATCATTGAACCTATGCACAAGTTATAGACAACCGCCATTGCCAAGGCCCCGCTATGCCGACCTCGGCATGTACCTCGCGAGCATCGCGGAGCAACCTCAGTACTCCGCGAGTCATATACCCACGACAGCCGAGCATCGCGGAGCAACTTCAGTACTCCGCGAGTCATATACCCACGACAGCCGAGCATCGCGGAGCAACCTCAGTACTCCGCGAGTCATATACTCACGTACCCCAGACTCCACATTTCCCCACGGGGAAGATCGAGCATGCATTGAGGCTGCTGCATATATAACTGCGTGCTCCGCTTCTCGAGATGCAAGCATTGTCAAAAGCTATACTGGCGGGGATCCATCACGATGACCGACGAGTACAGTGTCTCCACCCCCAGGAGGTTGTAGTGACTGACTTCCCATTAGAATTGACTACACCGTTATCAGCCCTGATAAGAAATGGCAAATGCTCCGTTCGCAGTGGCAATTCGCTCTCTGGGGTAAGTCTGCATACCTATGAACTCAGAAGACATACATGTGCTCATATTATCAGCGTTCTGGGTATCCAGTGGTGTGATGATGCAGGGGTTCGACATTGTCGCGGGGGTCAATTGGCGGCACTGCCCACATTCCAGAAGCAATTTGGTATCCTTGGGCCGTCGGGAGACTACATAATCCCGGCGCATTACCTCTCAGCTTGGAACTCGATTGCCCCAGCATGTGAGGTCGTATCCACCTTTGTTATTGTTCCCTTACTGGAGAGGTTTGGGCGCAAGCCGGGAATTCTGGTGGCAATGATGATATCCGTTGCCGGAGTTCTTTTACAACAGTTGTCGACGGATTGGCGAATGCACCTTGCCGGCAGAGGCGTCAATGGTGAGCGAAGCCCTTCAGACCCCTTTCTCAATTCTAACATCACCCTAGGAATTGCCATTGGCACGATGTTTACCATCTCACCCCTCTGGATTGGAGAGACTTGTCGACCAGAGCTACGAGGTTTCTTCTTGTGCTTCTTCAATACTAGCATTGTGTTTGGGCAGTTTGCCATGTCAGTAACTACTCCCATTCGAGTGTGTGGCCAATGTTACTAAATCCCTGAGAAGTGTTGTAGTATCAAAGGGAGGAAGCTATATCGACGGTAAATGGTAAGCTTTGAACTTACGGTGTGCGCCGTGCTTAGGCTAACTTGTCATCATAGGCAATGGTGGCTCCCAGTGGTAGCCATGTATATCTTCCCACGTACGTACAAAACTAGCCACACGACTACCATTTTTTAACATTTTGAGTAGTCATTCTTACAGCAGGCTGGTTCTTCTTCCCCGAGTCCCCATACTGGCTCGTCAGATGTGGAAAATCAGCTCAAGCAAAGAAGGAATTAAAAAAGGTCTATGGTTTCAAGGACGACGCCTTCTACGACATTGAAATTCGACGAATGGAGGAAGAAGTCCGCATTACATCCGAGATTCAAAATTCAACAGACACACCTAAGCACAGCTTTTTGGGAATCGACTTGTCAACAGAGTTTGAGTGCTTTGGAGCCAAGAACCGCAAAAGGACCTTTACGGCTATCTTTGCTGCCAGTGGCCAGCAAATGATTGGCGCTACATTCGTAATCGGCTACGCGACCTATTTTCTGCAATTGATCCATGTGAAAGATTATTTCGATGCATCTGTGGTTCTTTATGTCGTCATGCTTCTGTCTAGTATTGCAGCTTTCCCTCTGACGGAGATTTTAGGGCGTCGGACCCTGATTGTCTGGCCACAGTTCGCTTTGTGCTTTATGCTCCTGGTCATAGGGATTCTGGGATGTGTCCCAGACCAAACAAAAGCCAGTTGGGGCATTATAGTTTTCATATACTTGTGGGCAATCATCTTCCAGCTATCCATTGGGGCGACAGGATTTGTTTTAGCGTCGGAAATTGCTACCATGCGCCTTCGCGGTGCAACTCAGGGATTAGTCACTATCACCAATGCCGTCTGGGGACTGATCATGCAGTTTACCATTCCATATATGGTAAGAGGTGACATGTATCCATCTAGGTATATTTACTGATCACTTTATCAGATCAATCCCGATGCAGGAAGTCTGGGTGGGAAGGTCGGCTTCATCTTTCTGGGGACGGGGCTTATTGCTGCAGTTGGGGGATGGTTCTTATATCCAGAAACAAAGGTACGATTCTCCTTATATGACATTACTAGAGTTTACTAAATCATGGTACCAGGGGATTTCGTTCGAGAAACTTGATGAATTATATGCACTGAGGGTATCGCCAAGACATTTTCAGCAAAGGGCAAACGAGACAAGCGTAGTGGAGGCGAACCAGAAAGGCGACAGCTTGCATGTTGAAGCATGTTGAATAAAGATTACAAGTGTCATTGGTTTCAACACCATGCACATAACATAACCTTGACCACCATGGCATTGGAACGTGAATGATAAATACCTCGGAGAGTTAAGCGTGTAAACCAGAGATATCTCCACTGTAGACGTTGATATGAGCTTTCAAGATCACAGAAGTGGGAATTCTTAAATCAATGACCACGGTCTAGATATTAGAATTTGGCTCGGATACAACAAGTCTATCAAATCCACGCCAGCCTGCGCCTCTATACGAGGATTGATTGATACGCTTATTCCTTGGAGTTATTTATCTCCTCGACGATATTCTGAGGATCTTTCCATGCCAGTGTCACGTATCTAAAAGCATTAGCAGTTGCATAGTGGCATAAGAGAAGAGGGTACATACTTAGTGTGACTTCCACGGGCAACAATGTGCCCGTTGAGGTTTGTGAATTTGATATTGGTGAAGGCAAGTGTCTTACCAACTATATATAATGTGTTAGTCAATGTTGTTCCAGACAAGAAAAGAGATATTGGAACGAGGGGGCATACACTTGTCGCAGGTCACCTCCTAAATTCGGTAGTTAGCACTGCAAAGACTGGGAGGAAGGGAAGATAGACATACTGCAAAGATCTTGTCACCGATCTTGCCACCAGAGTTGAGATATGTCACTAGAGCCGATTCTTGCATTAGACGGCGATTCAATATATGATCACCGCTTGATAGACTCACCGTTCAGGTCAGTTGACACTCCAGTCGAGAACAGGCCACGGGAAGCCACGGCCAACGAGCCACCGAGGTCCACTATCATGCAAGTAAGCAATTGATCAGAATATCTATACAACATGTAATGATGAACATACCCATGCTGGCAATGGTGCCTCCGTGGAGGATGTTCAGGCGGTTCTATATGAGAAGTAGATATTAGAGACATGTTAATAGGGTCGGGTGAAACAAATAAGGTCTCGAAGATGCATCACAGTCATCAAGATGAATTTGTTTGCACAAATAGACTTACGGTATGCTCTTTTTGGATATCGAGCTCAAAGTTGACAATACCAGGGCGGGCAGCAGTGACACGGAGCTGTAACCGGTCATTGATTAGTTGAATGTAACCAAAGAGGAGCTAGCTCGAGCTCACATTGTTCAAGAGACTTCAATCAGGCAATTATCGTGAACCATTAGTCTCATTCGTCGGTCTAACAGAAACGCATGTTGACGTACCGAGGCTCAAGGCCCGAAGTAGCCCGAAAGGACTCCCACACCTATTGATGGAGGTTATATACGTTAGTAAACAATCATTGGAATTCAGCGGGCATATACAAACTTACCGAGCGAACAAATTTCAAAGAAGCCATTTCGCAAATAAGGAATGGACAGTGAAAGACAGGACCAACATTCTACTCTCAGTCGGCGGGCTCATCCCCCGGAACTGCCATTTACTGCCGCTCCGGCCACCGTACTAGCGTCATTTCCACCACAGCTGTTTTCTTTACTTTCTTTGCTTCAGGTGTCTCATCATGGCCAGCGCGACATCCCGTCCCCTTGAGTACCTGGAGGGTCTCCCCGGGACGACATTCTACAAGCTATACCAGCAGCCATCAACAGCTCTCGCGATATTCCGGCGCATGCTGCCAGATCTGGGTATGAGCTCATCTACGGGAATGCAAATGATTCACTAACGTGGATCTAGCAAAATGCTTTGTGATGGCACTTCTGTATCTGAAAGACCCTCTTCCGACAGCCGATCTGGAAATCTGGGTCAACACAGAGAGCAAGAAGTGAGCGCCTTATCTGACTGATTGAGCTCCAGAGACTGACGATCACTCAAGACAACGGGATAATGCGCTTTCAATTTTAGGACGACTGCACATTCTTTCTACGACGCTCACCGGTGAGAAAACCCGAGCCTACATGGTCACCAACCCATTTGCTTCTTCGCTCCGACAAGCTCTCATGGGCGCCGAGGATTCGCACTCTTTCGGTGTGTTCTCCCAGGGTCCCGGTGAAACGCGGACCTCGATCGCCGATCTAGACGAGTACGCCAGGCGGCAATGGGAAGGTGTGATGGGATACATGGTCGGAACTAGCGCATTTGGCGGACAGCGAGACATGGTCAATCTGAGCAAGGGCGTCAAGCAGCTTCTTCAAGCTGGACATCTGGTCGAAATCCGAGGAAGCCGCGTCGACATCACCAAGGACGGCTTCGGATTTGTACTACAAGACGTCAACACGCAAGTCTGGAATATTCTGATTCTCTACGTCGAAAGCGCCGAGGCCATCGGCATGGACAGTGTCGAGGTCCTTTCTTTCCTGTTCTTACTGAGCAGCTTGGAACTCGGTGCGTCTTATGAGAAGAAGCACTTGACCTCAAATCAACTCCGTACCCTCACCGACCTAGCCGACTTTGGCATTGTCTACCAGGAAGACCCCGACGCACCGTGCTTCTATCCCACGCGTCTCGCAACCACCCTTACCTCCGACTCCAGCGCACTGAGCAATCCTGTCACCGGGTCCCTCACTGGACCGACTAGTCAGTCTAGTGGCTCGGGCTCGGGATTTATCATCATTGAGACTAACTACCGGCTTTATGCCTACACCTCATCACCCCTCCAAATCTCCCTCATCTCCCTCTTCACGAACCTCAAATACCGCTTCCCCAATCTGGTTACAGGAAAGATCACCAGACAATCTGTCCGCCGAGCCATTGAGATGGGAATCACCGCCGATCAGATCATATCATACCTATTATCGCACGCGCACCCACAGCTGCGCAAGCATAACGCTGGCCACGGCACTTCCAATGCCAAGGGCGTCCAAGCATCTGTGCTCCCGCCCACCGTCACAGATCAAATTCGGCTCTGGCAATTGGAGCGAGACCGCCTTCGAGCCACAGCTGGCTTCCTGTTCAAAGACTTCACCAGCCTGGCGGAATATTCGGCTCCTTGCCAGTATGCTGCGGAAATTGGCGTGTTGGTTTGGAAGTCCGAAAAGAAACGAATGTTTTTTGTCACTCGACATGAACAAGTTGCAGCATTTTTGCGAAGCCAAAAGGGAGGCGGCAAGTGATGGTGATACAAGTGCAAAGTTGTTTACATTGAATTTGGAAAAGCAAGAGCAAGATCAAATTTTTTGGGGGCGTTGTGGATTTTGGAAGCATGTTACGAATTAACGAATCTCATGTCCTTACAAGGTCATGATATGAAAATTGTACAATAAACTAAGATTATAATCAAGACAGATGAAAAAAATATGCCCTGTAGATGGTACATCGATTTACAAGTAACTTATCCACCAAGCAACAACATATCATTCTATAAGTTATACTATACTACCTCCCAACCTTCCTCTTATAACTAACCCACTCCCCACCCCCCCCCTCCTCCGATAACTAACAAAAGTCTCCCCAGAAACATCATCCGGCAAAATAACCCTAACATCAGAAACCCTCATCCCAGCCGGCACCTTGGGTAAACACAAATCAATAGGCCTAGGAAGAAACCCTCCACTAGGCCCCGTAACCCTCACATCCCCAGCATACAAATCCCCCTCTTCAATAGTAATGACCTCCTCAAGAACATTAGCCAAAAGCGGCCCATTCCACACCCCCTCTCGATGCGGCGCGGCGCGCAACGTCCGTACAGCCTGCCGTCTAATCCGTGGCACACGGCATTTCAATGCAGTGTAGTAGACAGGTGGGATGTAGCCTGCTTCGACGGTGAAGCCGGCCCCGCCGCAGTCTGGTGTTTGGAGGAGGTGGGCGGTGATGTCTTTTGATGTTTCGAGGATTTCTAGGAGGGATGTTTCGATTATAGTGTTCATGTCGGACATTGTTTTGAAGTTTTGGAAGAGGGCTTTAAGGTCGTCTGATTGCGCATTTAGGGTTGCTAGGTGTTTTTCTTGGAAGTTGTTTGATGTCCATGTTTTCCAGAGGTCCAGGAAGCAGCTCATTATTGTTATGAAGTTTTCGGTGTACGAGTCGAAGATCATTTCTTGGTGTTCGGTTGAGGGGGTCAGGCATACTGAGGCCATTATTGTTGCCATTTCGTGGTAGACTCGGAGGAGGAGGTAGCCGGTTTTGTCTTTGCCGCTTATTTTTGTGTTGTCGAGGCGGGATAGGGTGGATGTGTATGCTTTGCGCCAGAGGGTTAGGTCGGTGAGGATTTTATTCTTTGTTTCGACCATTTCTTTCTTGTCTGTGGGTGAGTCGGGCGTGTGATGGTCGTGATAGTGTCTTTTGAGGCAGTGGACTCTGTTCAAGAGATCATCCAGTGTGCGTCTTGCATCTAGGAGCGAGGTGAAAATATAGGGGATAGTCGTAGTCTGTGGATCTTGCGCTACGACACACATATGTGAAGGGACATGGCCGAACATAGCCGATTGAATGCCTAGTCGGGAGTAGGCGTCGACCAAGGCGTTGTAGGCAAAATCTCCCTCCGTGCACAGGATAGTCGGGGCCATCGTAGATCGTGGACTCGACTCAGAAACATCGGAAAGCAGCTTCATGCCATATCGAAGATGTGCACTTCCCATCTGGTACTGGCCACGTAGGTATTCCAGCGTGACGAAAAGCATGCACGTAATCAGCGCAACGCGGAGCGAATGGCTGCTATCTGCTTTGTTACTGCGCAGGTATTGAATCGCCTTATTATACTGCTGAAGCGTAAACCGCTCTTTATTGACCTTGTTTGCAACAAGCGTCCCCTGTCCATATTGCTCGAACCGGTGAGCAGACGACAAGGCAATGACAGCATGGCGCACGGCAGGTTCCTGCGCGCTAGCCTGGAAGATCAATGTCTCCCAAAAGTCCGAGGGAAATAGACCAGCAAATTTCTTTGTGGTTCGTTTAATCAACCAGTCAAAACAGACATTTTCGTCGTGGTTGAGACTGCCAACTGGCACAGGCGTGCAGTAGACTGATAGATCCCGGTTGCTCTGTGGCTGTGCGTAGGGAGTGCCGCCACCTCCCCAGATTCCATAGCCATCGCAGACTCGGCTGGTTGATACACAGCGTCGGCAAGCCGGTCGGCCTTCATCGCATTTTACGCGGCGTATTCTTGATACACTTAGCGTGACCCATGTGGAGGGGTAGACCGAGACTTACTTGCAGGTCTTGCAGCCTGTTTTGACCTTTCTCTTACGAGTCAGTGGGGTTCCTGTGTACATGTCGGTATACATAGACAAGTGAAGGAGTCGGGATGTTCTGGGCAATATAGTCAAGGGACATCGGGGTTAACGTTAACTGCGAAGCTATTGGACAGCTCGCTTTTTATGGCTTTTCATTGGCTAAAGGTAGTAGTAAGTTCCCACCTCGTGTTCATCTTCTATACTTCGGACATCGTTTTTAGTCGGATGATTGGGAAAGTCGGAGTTAGACGCAATGAGTCTCTCCGAGTATTACTATATAAGCCGTGTTCCCTGGGTGATTTTTCTTCATCACAACCAAGCATTGTTTTACATCTACATCCTCTTCAACCATGTCGCTTCCCACTCGATCCCTTGGCCGCAACGGCCCTCAAGTCCCTGCCGTTGGCTTGGGACTCATGAGCCTCGGCAGTGTCTACGGATCTGCCGGTACACTCGAAGACAAGGTCGCGTTCCTTGAACATGCCCATGCCATTGGTGCAAGATTCTGGGACACTGCCGATGTATACTTCGACAGCGAAGATGCCGTTGGCGCGTGGGTCAAAGAGTCAGGCAATCGCGACGATGTTTTCCTGGCGACCAAGTTCGCTCTGCATTACAGCACAATGGAGCAGACAGTCCGTTCGGATCCGGAGTATGTCAAGGCTGCCTGTGAGAAGAGCTTGAAGAGACTTGGTGTTGAGACCATTGATCTTTATTACTGCCATCGGGTTGATGGTGTGACGCCTATTGAGAAGACTATTGAGGCTATGGTTGAGTTGAAAGAGTATGTTGTACTGTTGATAACGACTGGAATCTCTTTTCCTGACCACCTTCTAGCCAAGGCAAAATCAAGTATCTCGGACTATCTGAATGCTCTGCATCGACTATCCGCCGTGCTCATGCCATCCACCCTATCGCTGCGTACCAGGTAGAATACAGTCCCTTCGCATTGGATATCGAGTCGCCAACCACTGATATCTTGAACACCTGCCGTGAACTTGGTATTGCTGTCATTGCCTATAGTCCCGTCGGTCGCGGCATTCTAACTGGACAAATCCAATCGCTTTCCGATATCCCCGAGAATGACTTCCGTCGCATGCTTCCCAAGTATGGAGAGGAGAATTTCCCGAAGATTTTGGAACTAGTTCAGGGACTCAAGGCGGTTGCGAGTAATCATGGCAGCACTGCTGCTCAGGTGGCTATTGCATGGCTTCTTGCTCAAGGCTCTGATATTATACCGATTCCTGGCACCAAGTCAATCAAGAACCTTGACGAGAATACCCGTACTGTTGCTCTGAACTTATCGGAGAAGGAGCTGCAGGAGATTCGGGAGTTGATCGACAGAACGGAGATTCCTGGAACGCGTTATCCTGCTATGTGGGTTTGGCCTTTTATAGTTAAGGTGGATCGGTGCTAACTTTTTATAGGATGATGGACTGTGTTTTTGGAGACACACCGGCACTCTAGGGGATTTCAGAGCTTCTTGTAATTTAGGACCTTGCTTATTCCTGATGTACTAGTCTGATGTCATGTCTCCAATTCGTGCATACATGTCAGATTCAAGGCCAATAACAAACCAGAACGAATAGGGGCCACTCCAACCCATTTCAACCGACATGCCCTGTAAACAAGACCCCGATTTCTCTTCAACATACTGTATATCAATTAGTTACACATATGACATATACTCCATACGTAGTTATCAGATCAGATCTCGATCTAAATAAGCTTAACCCCTGAGAACTTCAGCCCTCTAACAGCCATATGACATACATCGTAACATCAAGGCGGCAAGTGGGTCCCAACAGAGCGATAGTCAAGATCTTATTGAACAAGCGAGAACAACTAAGTACTGACTATTACACTTGGCATCCCTTGGGGGCAGAACCAGCCTCCAATTATTATAGGGGAACACCCCGCGCCGGAAAAAAAAAACCATCTGTGGCACTTGAACCTCGAAAAATCTTGATCTCAGATCGTATCAGGGATATGACATGTCCTCCAGCAGTGATTCCAGCCCAGGCAACTGGATTACAGGCAGCTACACCGGCAACAGCATCGGCGTCCGCATCACGATCGCGACCTTTGTTGGCGTCGCGTGGTACAACGTAGTCGAGTTGATTGTCCTCATCTTCCTCACCTTCAAACGATATGAGGGTCCCTACTTCTGGAGCATGCTGGTATCCAGCGTGGGAATCCTGCCTTACTCGGTCGGCTATTTGATCAAATTTTTCGGTCTCACTTCCGCGACTTGGTTGCCCGTTACGCTGTTGACCATCGGATGGTGGACGATGGTCACCGGCCAGTCATTTGTGCTGTATTCGCGACTGCATCTTGTCATTCAGAACATGCGCGTCTTGCGATGGGTGAAAACGATGATCATCACCAATATTTTCTTGCTGCATGTGCCAACTACTGTGCTCACTTATGTTGCCAACTTTTCCAATTCCCAGACGTCTGTTGATGGCTATGATGTTATGGAGAAGTTGCAGTTGACTGGTTTCTGTGTGCAGGAGGTCATTATCTCTGCTATGTACATGTGGGAGACGAATCGCATGTTGCGCATGAATCAGGATCATGTCAGTCGCAAGACTATCATGCAGCTGCTTGCTGTCAATGTTTCTTGTATCCTCATGGATATCGCGTTGATGGTGATTGAGTTTATGAACTTCTATATCTACCAGACTACTCTCAAGGCCACGCTGTACAGTATCAAGCTGAAGCTTGAGATTGCCGTCTTGGGTAAACTGGTCAATATCGCCCACCAGCATATGTGGCGGTCCTCGTCGCTGAATGGTGCAGGTCACTACCCGTCTTTTGTCGATCCGAGTCGCGCCCTGGGTGATTTCCAACATGCAGACTCGCTGGCTACTGATTCTATGGCTACGACTTTGGGCTATAAGGGACGTACGTCCGGGACTGAAGCCATGGACACCGATATCCGGTGACCTGGAAGATAGTCATCGAAATCCTCACCTAGGCCGACGCCTTTTCCTGTCCCCTGCATCTTGCAGTACCATCGCTCTTAGCGAGATGATCGACACCACAAATGTCACAGTCCGCCCGCAAATTCGGGCGTACTTTCGGGCAAAATCTGACCTGGTAATTGCTCGTCGATCAGCCCTAGCTCCACTGTTGAATCCACACCAACGAGTCAACATGAAGCCGGCGTGAAACACCCCGCCCCGAACTTCGCCTGCGCCACTTAATCTTCTTGCATGATTGAAGCAGAGAAGCCCGAGAGAGCGAACATGCCTCTGGGCCAGCCCGGGACCCTTGTCTACTTCATAGAGCCAGACCCGAACTATGTGTATACTACCCTTTGCGGAGAGCACGACAGCACGATGTTACGAGCCCATGTCAACTATATAGCATTCTAATTGTTTGATCAAGATTGACTGTCCCTCCGAGTCATTGTAGTTGAGTACAGGGTACATCATAGTTGTAAATCGGCACTTTGCCGTACTTAGTATAGAAGAAGAAGATGAAACCCCTACACCGATGATCTAGTTCCAAAGACAATATATGCAATAAATCGGGCCCAGATCCCGATGATGTACTAGTACTGCGATCGGAATGGTGATCTATGTCGGGATCTCGACGTGCTAAAAATCGGGATCTCCAAGGACCATGCAAGAATATCATGATTATTGACGGACACACATAGCCCTGATCACGTCATCAAACAATCCAAGCGAGAAACCCCCGGAAAGAAAAAAGAAAGGAAAAAACTTAAGACCAAAGAAAAAAAAAAAAAGGGAAAAAAAAACCGGCAGGCCGATCCGATGCGATGCGCGAACAACCGGGCCGGTGAGACATGAGGGGTAGCGATAAGCAACACTATGGCGTATAGTAAATAGAACACACAATGAACAAAAAGAAAAGGGTATATTGTATTCTGTATTCTATGTTATTTAATCTAATTTAGTTCGACTCAGCCTTCTCATGCAAATAAAGCCGACCCTCAGTATTGACAAAACCACCAATGCCAAACGCGGGGATAATGCGACACATGCGCAACAATGACGCGCCAATCCAGTCGCGACTAACACGACTCACGCGATCTTTCGTAGGCATAACCTGCGGCCGGTTATAGAGGTCCAATCCGAGGAGGTGGATTGGTGTGCTGATCAGCTGGATTGAGGCTGGGATTGCTAGTTGCGCGATCAGGATCTTAAGGTATTCTTGGGAGGCGATTGAGTCGGGGATTGAGGCTGAGACCATTGCTGGTAGGCTGAAGGAACCGAAGATTGTTAGGCCGTCGCGAAGGAGGAAGGCTGAGTATGTTGCTAGTGGGATGCGGGTGCGGCCGATTGAGCGGACGGTTTTGGGGATGGGGTTGGTTTTGGTATTTGGTTGGGCCGTTGTGGATGATGCTGTAGATGTTGGTGTGGGTGTAGATGTAGATGTAGGTGTGGGTGTGGGTGTAGTTTTAGGCTGGCCGAATAGTTGGGCGAATTTCACATCCTTCCAGATGCCCACGGAAGAGTTGACAATGAATGTTGTGGCGAAGGTTGTCATGCCTGCAATGGCGTGGTCGATCTTTGGGTACCACTTGCCCAGGATGGTTTCGGAGGCATTGGCTGTTGCAAATGTTGCTGTATAAAGGGACCAGACGAGGAGACTGGGGCGGGATGTTAAGAAGGTTGCGGGCTGTGTGATGGAGAACCAGAGGTGTCTGCGGAATGCTGGAAAGAGAGGTTGGTTGTAGAATGATTTCTCGACGACAAGTCTGGACAAATTTGTCAGTTTGTTCCTGGTTGAATATAGATCAGAAAGAATTACCTATCAAAGATCATCACCGCCGGGGTAATCAGCGTTGCTGAACCTGCAGCAACGAGCACATCGGCCGCCAAAAGCTCTGCCATGCGGCTTCGAGTCCGGTGAATGCCAAATGGCAATGCCTGGTCTTGGTGTTGAAGGTTCTGCGTCATGGTGGATATGTAATGCGTTCAAGGCAACGCTATCATGCTATTCGTGACCGTCTTGCAGTCTGGTATTCGTGATGTAGAGACAGGACAATCGTTTCGCAATGTGTGTATATGCTTGAAAGATACTATTACAATTAGAATCAGGACTTCGCGGGGCAGACCAAATTGTGAGACTTACTGTGGATCAATGAATAGATCAAGCAACGCTGGAAGAAAATGAGGAAATAACGAGAAAGAAAGAGAGAGGAAGAGAGAGTAAAATAGTTGAGGAAACCAACCCCTCAGATATAACCCCAGTACAGACGTATAATGTAATGCCAACATCTTATCGAGCACTTCAACATTTATAGATCGCCCGCTCAGGGCCAGCACGTCGGCGAACCGAGCCAATCATACCCGAGACCGGGCCGGCCACCGGTGCTGTGTCGTGAGCCCTAATTGGCAGAGTCGCCGCACAATGATCGCCCGTATAATCAGGGACATTCATTCTAGAAGTTTGATCAATTTTGTTTAACGCGTGCGATTGCCCCAAGGGGAATGATGTATGGTTCTCCCCGCATTCCCCCGACTGTATAACAGAATTTGTCTACGCGAGTTGCCTAGAGACCTGTGACTCTTCCTTTTCACCGACTTCTGCAGTGTGGGGTTTCATTTCGCCTTCGACTTTAGGCAGTTAAAGGAGATAGGGTTTGAATCTGCAATCCCTGTCTGCCCAACGAACTAACAAAACGATTAAAGCTTCGCTCCGATTTGTTCTCCAATAGGAGGGCACGATGGATTCTATCTAAGAATCCCAGTAAATTATCAACGGCTGTACCTTTCACTTTAGAATTTACGGCTTCCCTCTACACAGGAACCATACCAACAATGACAGGCTTACCGTTGCTTGACGTATAGTAAAGTTGATCATAAATAGATAGGATCTATCAAATAATTGTCTTCTATTAGCCGAAATTTGGAGAACCTAGTGGGCATGTCTGAAGGGTATGATAACTATGTACAGTAATGGCTTAACGTGGTTTACTAGTAGCTTCATCCTGGCCGAATTTCCTATATCCTTCGTCATCTCTCGTGGATTTTGGGTTAAGTAAAGTAGGGTGGTCGCTATAGTACGAGGGAGCAACTAAGAGAATAAGATGCATGGCGAATATGGTTGGTCATTGTTTGCAACATATAAAAAAAAGCAAAATTCATAGGGTGCAAGGCCCCGCGTTTTCCTACTACCAGCATAGAGCATTGGAAGCTATAGTAGGTTAGTTTTACCAATATTGAGATCAATCCATGCGGATTGAAGTGATAAACTAAGTTTTTGTCAAAATAGGTATCCAACCCAGTTGTCGGCAATAGTTCCCGACAAAAAATCAACAAAAAATCACAGGCCCGAGCCGCGGATCGAACGCGGGACCTCGCGCAGGAGTGCTTAGGTTTTTGATACCCTAAGCGCGAATCATACCACTAGACCACCCGGGCTGCTATGAAATTTTCGATCTAGGTTGGCCAACAGTAGCCACCCACTTTCATCCAAGTCATCGACCATCTGTTTTTTTCAAAGTTTTTTTCCATCAAAGGTAAAATAGACGTTGCCATTACTCGGAATTTATTTAATAGAAGATTTTCATTCTTTGTATTATCTTGGCAACGATTTCGTAGGTATCCGTTGGGCTATATTTCATCTAAGAAATGATTAGGAAGACCAATGCCTTTGTTAGGTATCTTTGCGCACGTAATATATTTGGCGCATTGTGCTCCGCCGACCTTGGATATGTGTATTTCTCGTGACTTTAAGTGGTCAAACAACCAGCTATGTTTGTTTTCCTGGTGTTTTCTACCGGGGGTTTTTTTTTGGATTTCATCCTCAAAATGAGTACTTGGTGGAATCCTCTCTGGTTTTTGAAATATTTTCTCTGACTGGTTTACAGTCCTCAAAGAGATGCATTTGGCTCATTTCTGATGTCTGGGATCTTGGGATAATTGACATATCAATATGAGACGAACGCGGCTATGTTGTGATGATGGTCGTTATTAAGAGGACTGTATCCTGGTGTACCTTTTGAAATTGTCTGGCTTTCCACAATTTGGGTCATGTATCGCCTCGGCAATCAAACCTCCGTGTTTGCATTAAGAGGGTAACCACTTGGACTGAGTTTGATTGTTACTTTCGGTGTGATTAGGTTACATGAGCAGCGCGATCGACAGTAACACAGCCAGCAGTAGACTTTCTGCAATATTGCTATTCCGAGATGAAGCCCTTAGTATGGCCTGCTTCCAGTCCCAGACTTAGGACCGGGTCAACTATAGTATGGTAGACGGTGTTCCCAGGGAGGATATAATATATCATTTGGCTTGGGAAAAGAACGGCGCCGCGGTATATAGTCCTATATAGTATGTCAAGTATGCTAGGGGCTAGTGGAGTCAAGAAGGTACAGCAGGTGTCATAAAAGTGTACAGTACCATGAAGTATTAGACAGTTTCTACACAAAAGCCTCGAAGTACGCATAACGTTGTATGGATTTTCGCCCTGCTTTCCTCTTTTTAACACCTCTTCTTAATACCTCTTTTTGACACCTCTTTTCAACATCTTCTTCTTCTTCTTTTTTTTTTTTTTTGGGCCATTTTTCGAGTGCCTGGGGACAATCATATAGACTGTGTAAAGGTGGGTGTGTGGAAGGATTCGAGATAACCGGGAACAGGGTTAAGAGAAGAAGGATGGGGGAAGATAGGGGAATGTTATAATTTTGATATTTAAGGGAAGAGGGGAGGTGTGGTACATGAATGTCTTCAATCCAATATACTGTACACTGCCGTTATAAATATATAACTTATACTGACATCTACTCAGTTTTGCGCCCCCAAGGGCACATGTTCTTTTCTTTCGACTAAATACCCAAGAGATACCTAATATTCTTTCACCTAGGCATTCGGACTGTATAGAACCGAAACGAACTATCTATAACAACCCAGTACCTGGTCTATTTACCAGAATATGACCGGTAATTCTGAAACCGGGCTTCGGGTAGCGAATTTATCTCAAAGCTCTTGGAAGTCACCCACAACTCGGTTAACATTCATGTACTCGGTAGAAAGCCATGCTTTGTTCGACGAGTATACGGAAAGGTCAGTCAAAAAGCTGGTTATAAATCGCAACACCTTAACATCACAACCCACTCCAGAGTGCACAATGACTTAGTGTATTCAAAGATTGAGCCGCCTTCCACATAACAGCCCGGGTGGTCTAGTGGTATGATTCGCGCTTAGGGTATTCAAACACCTAAGCTTATATGCGCGAGGTCCCGCGTTCAATCCGCGGCTCGGGCCTGTCTTTTTGCATTTTGCTACCCTGAAAAGGTCGGTCTGTTAAGACGTTGACTCCAGATTAAGTGGAATAATAGATTATCCGAAGCTCAAGCGAAAATGGAGTATCATAGTCCAATGTGATTGGACAAACACATAGACCCACTTTTCACACCCCTACTCGCTTATTAGCGCCTTGGCAAATATTGTGGAGCGCGATTTTGGTGGATGGGGTGCATCATACATGCGCGTAGGTGCGAGACAAGTATGGACGGAGTACATGCATATGATCGCTTTTGCAGTCTATTTGTACCATACGTAGGCCACTAAAAGAGCCACGGAGCCTTTGCTCATTAGAGAAGCTCCAATGGTAAACCTAATCCTAGTATACTTAAAAGTATCCCATTCCGCCGTTATTACATGCCAATAAGCTAGCGCGCATGTGAAGACAATCAAAGAAAGCCTACTTAAGCCAATATTTTGGATAGAAATACCATTGACTATGATTTCACCTCAAAGGGAGATTGTGGAAGGAAGTATCGCTATAAATCCCAAGTTTGACAGGAACAGAGCAACCAAGGTAAGTTAATTTAATATCCGAGTAGAACCCTCCTGTCCCTGCGGTAATACTCCTTGGAGCAAGGTGGCTTCTCAATTCTTGTCAGTAGGCCTAGAATAAATAACCAAATTCTTCAATCTGTGCAGAGTTTAGGAGTCTAAATTTTTAGAGATCCGAAGCAGTGCTAATCATCTCATACCTCGCTCATTTCTATTGAAAGTTCCTCGCCCAAAGCTATAGCAAAGCCCCGAGAACGCTACTTTACTATGTTATATGTGAGATATGCAACCCACTTGGCTAATTATATTCGATCGTTAACCGACAGCGGGAGCAAGCCCTTCGAATCAAGGGTTCCTTTTCTTTGGTTACAAGGAGACGGTTGAGTCTCTTCATCTGATTACCTCCAACCGTGGCAGCTGAGGTTGTTGGATGCCGTGCTTATGTGCTCATGTTCTGATCCGAGAATTGTATAGACAGGCCCGAGTAGATTAGCCGATGTTGTTTTATCTTTCCCGTAAGTCTTATTCCACCTTTATTCGCTAAGCTGAAAACATTTGTCTTTTATTTACAGAAACCTATCTTTCAGAAAAGCCTCATCTTTGTCCTTGGCCTCGGGATAGCCGTCGTCTCGACCATGGTTTTATAAAACACTATAGCCGAGACCAGAAGCTTCTGTCGATGAGTCTTAAAATGTGTATGACATTATATTTTGGTCAATATATCACTTCACTGTTGGAGATCGAGGAGGTAGATACTACTAGCCCCACATGCTTGGGATTTGTTTATTCTAAGGAATTATTCCCTACGCAATGTGGTTGCTAGATCTGCAAAATCCAAAGTTATATCCGTCGAGATTTCGTTTTCAATCCATTTTTCTACACCAAAACCTAGCAGTTGTTCATGATTTGCCATTGTTTGATTTAATTGTTGTGCCTTCGTATAGATAATGGTTACATAGACATTTGCATCATTTTACGTAGACTGAAACGGCTTGTCAAATGCTCTGTTTCTGAGCCGCAAGCTCTGACTTATTCGACTTTCAAATCACAAGCGCTCGGTTAGCCAGTATTCGACTCCATACTGCGACGAGAACTTCAAACTGCAGTGCTCCGATGGTTCACAAATATATATTGGGAGCCTATTTAGGCATATTAATGCGATCTTCGGACCATGTACTTGGATGAAGCTATCTGGGTGCGGTTCTTGTCCAAAACCAGTCGAAACCTAATGCAGAAAAACTCATCCAAGTTGTTAAGAAATACTCAGTTAAAGGGCTGGCATGGAAAGATACCTGGAGACACTGCTAACTTCATCCATCGAAGCGGCGGGATATGCTTTTCCAGGGTCTGGTTGACGGCTTCAGCGAAAGCATAAAGTTACTCTTCAACGCGTAGACAGAATAAGCTACTACAGTCACGACTGATATCTGGAATACCTTAGATATTTGCAATAAAAGGTTTCTTGGGATTATATGTCAAAGAAGCGCCACATCGACTCCATTTACACAAAACGGCATCAAAGACAGGCCCCGCCCACTTATCCACTCTAAACGCCGGGAAAACGTTGTTGGGTTTCGAGGCGGACAAATTCTGGACATAGAATCGAAGCGTACAAATAACACATACCTACCTCATGAATATTGTCGATCGTGAAACTCGGGCGTGTAAAGAAAATCTCGATAGACTCCTGGGCTTAAGAGTGCCTGCGGGACCTTCTGTGGACCGGAAATTTCTTGCACTATGATGAATGGATGTCATTCATGTCTCCAAAACAACTCGCTTTATTTGATATTCATTGCACGAGTATCTGGTATGTTATTGAGGATAAAAATATAGAAAGCAGCGATAAAAAAAATTAAAACGGCCCGAGCCGCGGATCGAACGCGGGACCTCGCGCAGGAGTGCTTAGGTTTTGGATACCCTAAGCGCGAATCATACCACTAGACCACCCGGGCTGTTATATGAGAGAACCTTCAAATATTGACATTATGAGTCTATTAGTCATTTTGCCAGTTTATCTTTTTTTGGGTTCTTCAGAAGATCTTGCGGTAAACTTATTTCTCGAAGACCCTTAATATATTACGACATATACTACTTAAAATATAGGACAAGGAACCTAGCATGATATAATAAGTCCACACTCACTTTCAAACTCACTATAATCTGCCTCTAGTAGTGGTGTGGCTTTGTACGCTTTGCTAATACCAAGCGGCTTCGCACGCTGATCCGGTGATATTTTGAATGATTACGGCTGCGCGGCATTTTTTTGGAGCTCGACTGTTAGCAGGGAATTAGCATATATAGGCATGAATTGTCACCAGTGGAGAGTAATTTATGCAACTCGCTCGGGGGACGCCCCCGGTAGCTTCGCAAATAGCCACAGTCTATTAGCGACAAATATAGAACGGTTTCTACAACAGCGGGGCTCTCCCCAATAATAGCCGCACAGTCTATCGGGACCTAGGCTCCGATCAGGATAACAGTTGTTGCTTGGCAATAGTAAACACGGGGAGGATGAGGCTGGATTTCGAGAACAAAGCCATTGCTTAGAGGCTAAATGATTAATTAATTGGGGAGTCCTTATGAACAGATGAAAGCTACATTATTAATGTGTTTAGCATTCAATAAGAGCAAGACCATAAAGGGTTGAAATTAAATACATGTCGATATACTAAATAGACTGTCGACTAAATATAGTCGCAGTTATTTACCAACTGCAGCTCTCGCTCAAGATGTCAAACCTAAAAAGAAACTTCATTAATAGCCCGGGTGGTCTAGTGGTATGATTCGCGCTTAGGGTATCCAAAACCTAAGCACTCCTGCGCGAGGTCCCGCGTTCGATCCGCGGCTCGGGCCTATTATACATATTTATTTTTGTCTTTTTGTCGCTTACCCCCTGCCCATATCTAGTTAGTAGTTTAGTTTGTTCGTCCATCTACTTAATTAAACTCTTTCCCGTCCAATTCCTGCATAGACCGGCAAAGGTTGCTTTGGAGGCAATGCTCTTTTTGAGAATTGAATCTCCGTCACTCTTACAATAGACACCCACGGAAGCCCTTAGCCAGGATGCTGGAATGCTACTAGACCTTTGCAAGACTTTGAGAAGTAGAAGATCCTAGGAACCGTGTCCTAACATGAACGTCTCTCTCAAATATGACTTGCACGTCTACGTGGGGAATATTTTACACAATCTTAGTTATAGTACCGTTTTGATGCTAGCGCTGATGACTTAGCATTTTGATGCTTTATCTTCTAAGGTGTTTTAGGGCCTGATTATTTTCTTAAGACGGCCTTATGATAGTGAAGTGAAGAGAATACTCTAGAGTCGGTACCGAAGCATAATGTGTGAAACGGCATCTTTAGACTTCGACTTTTTGCTTGAATTGAATTGAGCCTGATTTAGTAACCAATATATATGCAAAGGATTTTTATAATTATATCTACTTTGCTCAACAGTAACCGAGCTTTTCGAGGCGAGTACAAATATCTTTGAGATGTTCCTCGTACTAGTCCTTTAATCCAAGAACTTTTGTAAGGTTACACCTTCGCATATTCCTGCAGGTATTTAGAATGTAGGCGCTGGTAGCAAAGAGCTCTCTTTAAGTCGAGATCTTCTGCCGGTTAGTGCAAAATAATCGGATCCTCGCTACTCAGAGGAACGAATTTTATAATCTCATACTTCCCTAAAACCTGTGAAATACCAGCCTTAAGCACCGCAAGATCCACTAGGAATACTTCCTTCGTGATGCCATGATAATCGTAGGCTTGATGCAAAACGCTAGGCTCTTAAAGAGCAATGGCATCAAATACCACATCATTGAGACCCTTTCCTTTAATGTCTTCCATAACTTTGAATCCATTAGAAGGAAACCAAATTCGCACGGTCTTGTTTGGTCAGAGTTTGATATCAATAAGGAGGAAAGGGTAACAAACGTGCAAACGAATCGGCTCTAAGTCTCTAGCAGATACAACAGAGCCGGAGGCAGCAGAAATAGTAGGCTGCTCTTTCGGCATATCTGCTTCTAAATGATCACTCAAGGTATCTCGGTTCAGGTCTAGACCTCCAAACAGAACTGTCTCGCACGAGTTTCTTAGAGAGAAGAGTCGGGTCATACAATCTAAAAGCAAATAACGAAGTTCCCGTATTCTCAGGCAGACCATAATCTCAGTTATGGAGTCTTCGTGAGAGGTAGAAATAGATACTAAGCAAATTTTGAAGCGACTGTCTCTTTTAATATGGTAATCAAATGGTAAGCATAGTTAGTCTTACCACATACCTGCAAAGCTAAGACGGATAGAGGTATAGATGGGATATGTGTGACCCGGCACACATATCCCATCCCTGCATAGTGTAGTGGTGGAACCCGTGACAATAGTACATTGGCGGCCTAAGGTGTCATAACTGCCTAAGGAGGCATGCTTCATCCATAGTCCTTCCTTCAAGATGACAATGTTTTCTCTCCAAGTTTATTGATTCATGATGTGCTATTAGTTCGAGGGTAGTCTTCGCCTACATAGCCCTCGCTCTACACACCATCACAGCGTGGGAGTGGTTGGTTGCTTGTTCTCTATTGATATCGACCCATCTGCTATGCCAGACTGCCATCGTGCCATCCCCATTTCAATAGTTACTTTTGCTAAAGTCATCTTAGATGTGCTTCCGTGGATAAAAAGACCTTGAAGTTTAAGTCAGCTCCATTCCTCCATGGCCATTCAATTTTTTGGTCACCGTTCATAGGATTTTTGCATCAATCGAGAAGATATTTCAGTGGTAAATTGGGTGTAGAATAAGGAGATGACCGCCGGGCAAAAACCAGTCTATGATGAGTCATACCTCCCTTTCAAACTACCTAGCAGTGTGACAGATATCGCTGTAAGTTGCTTTTAAAACTAGATCCATACATTCTTGAGCCTTGATATATATCCCGATCCCGAAAGCAGCCGATAAACTCTGGTGCGTAGAAAAGTGACTTTATACATTCAGGCTGGTATCGACGGGGATTCCGTTTATCTTCTGACTCTAAGCCAGCGTCTCTCTCTCTCAATGCATCGCTCTGCCTCGGAGCCTCCACGTACTTCCCCTGATTGCTAAGTGCCATTCCTAGGCATGCTCGTTACTAATGTTTCCGACTCTCCCAATCCTGGAGAAATCTAGGCGCTGAAGAAGGACCTTTCGACCATTTCCAACCGGGACATATGATGATATATCGACCACTTCAATACCTAGGTAATTGAATTACCTTGGAAGAGGGACTTTTGGCGGCGATTGGGCAAGAAAACGGACCGGAGCCCCACTTAGATCACTTCCAAATGGCGTACAAAGCTTCATCTCACCCGGGGCTCTTTCTTGGATTCTTCCCTTTACATGAATCACAGGCTCAGACAACACCAATCAGCCATCCCGACGGTACCGAGTACCACTCCAAGATAATCTCCACGATAGCGTCCCAACACATTCAGGTAGCCACGCCGCCCTCCAAAGACGCCATCCTCGAATCCCTCGTCGAAAATGTCCGCGCCTGCAATGCGCGCCTACCGCCCGGACGCGACAAGATCGTCTTTGGCGCGTGCGAACTCGAGGCGGAAATGCCGCTGCTTCTCAACCGGCCTGGCGCGCCCCTCCCGTGTAGGGAGCCGCCCGCCGAGTTCGAGACCGTCAACGCCCACTTTTCAGCCCAAATGCACGCTTTCTTCAACGCACTGCACGACCTCGAGGACATGGCAGACAAACCGTCCTCGGATGATCTGGACCTCTGCCGCCCAGACGAATGTCTTCGGCCCGTCATATGCGTTTCCAACCAGTCCTTCGAACCCCACCTAGACTGCTTGCACCGCGCCTTCCACACTCGCCGCCTCACCGTCCAGAACCCGGACAGCCTGCCCCTCCTCAACCGCGTCACTCAACTGCGCATCCTCCCCGACCGGGATTCCACCTTTGACCCAATCAACATGCGGCCCGTCTCCTTACGCACGCCCCTCGAACTCGCCACCCGCCTCCCTCAACTCCGCGAGCTGGACTGCCCCTGGCTGTGGGAGCGCCTTTCCGTTGCCTTCACATCCAAGGCACTGCGCATAATTTCCCGCGTCTGGGCAGGTCCTTGGCGCGATGACCGCGCCGAGTTCGCGCGGGCTGTGCATCATGCCATGCCCTTGTTGCCGTCCTCCCTCACCAAGGTCCGTCTCTGGTTCTGGAGGCCCAGCTCCCATTGGGACGAGGTGGACCAAGCGGCGCAGATGCCCGACCTTGTTGGCGCGTCGTCGTCGTCCTCGACCAACGAGTTTGAAGGCATGGACCCTGTGTCTCTTGGCCTGCAGGACCTGGGAAGTCGCCTGGAGGAACTAGACGTCTGCGCGCTCATCACCCCCGGTCTTTTCCCTTCCGGTGGCGACGGTTTGTCATGGCCACACATGCGGCACCTCAACGTGGAATTCCACCCGTGCGCGCCCGACGGCAGCTGGTACTTTTCCGGCCCGCGAGGGGAAGATCCCCACGCGACAGGGTTCGCCATCACGAGAGAGGAGCACTACCCGCCCGGCCAGGAAGACGACGACGAGACGCACGAGTTGATGTCCGACGAGGAGGAAGAGTACCGGGGCGACGCACCGGACATATACGACCTCCGCAACCCCGACATGTTCCGTCTGCGCCCCATCGCGGAACGCATCAACCCTTTGCTCTCGGCGTTTGCCTCGTCTCTGCAACGGCAAAAGATGCCCGCCATTCGAGACGCCGAGCTTTTTACGTGGCTTACGTGGCGGCCCTCCAAGGAGAGGGCGAAGGAGTATAAAGGGAGTGATGACGTGCCTCCAACTTCGTATGAGGAGGAGACGGTTATGTTCCGATGGGGGGTGAGATACGAGGCGCCTGCCGTTGGAGGAGATGGGAAAGGAAAAGTGACGTGGCAGGTCGGTGAGGACTGGAGGCCGGAGGACGGAGTCATCAAGGCGTTTGAGGATATTGTGGGCGGAGACGGGGAGAACATGGAGTGGAAAGCGTTTGAGTTTGTGGAAGAGAGGGAGCAGGATCCGGAGGACTATATCTGATTCTCATCAGATTAATGTACAGAATCAATAATCCTGGCCGGTAGACCACACTCGAATCTCAAATTCAATCAACGAAGGGCCGACAATCGCGCTCACCGCTACCGACAAGCAGAAAAGAAGACACAGCCAACTTCTTCAATCGATTCTTGTCCATATACTCCCCCTGTATGGTCAAACTTGTTACTACCTCGCTAGTAACCAGCAGCATTACTCACCCCCTCCCGGTACTTAGCACTAACACCAACACAATACGCCTCCCCCAACCAATAATTCGTCACACAATCGCTACTCACCGCCGGATTCCACGCCAAAAACTGCTTCAGCGTAATCCCCGCCTGGCTCGCCAACGCCGTGCAGGTCAGACCGTCAGTCACAAGGGACCACTTGTTGCAGACGGATGTTCGCTCAGTACTTCAACAACAGCCATTGGTGTAAAATCGGGCCGGCTGCTATTCACGCAGACGTCGACTGGCGGACGAGCAGGAAGGGGATGCCGACGTCGTTCTTGCTCATTTTTCCCTAGGGCAAGGCCACGACCTGAAAAAGTAGAAAGGGGGTTATCCGCGATTGAGATGGGCCTCAGATATCGGCACAGGTCAACAGGGTCAAAAACAGTACAATCCGGTCTTTGGTCATTTTCCAAAGTAGTCAAGACCGCACCACGGTCCCCCATGGTCCTTTGCGGTCCCCCATGCGGTCCGGGAATTGATAGGGACACTCCCACTTTTGTTCCGGAAACTCCTAATTATGTAATATCCATGATTAGGTAATTGAAAACGTCATGTGATTGTATTGGTATTCATTCTCCGTATTATTTACATGACCTTCGTGTATGCCCAACTTTATCACATGCAGTGCATTTAAAGGGTGCCCTCTTCCGTTTATTCATAGTCTCGCTGTCGTCTTTCTGCTCCAATTGATCCCACTTCCGCTTTTTAGGCTTTGGAAAAGGAATCAAAGGCTCTAAGAGAGGAAGGTATTCTGATTCCATTTCAGAAAGCCCAGTTCGCCAGAATGGGTGGATATCTGTCAATGGGATAGCTTTATTGCTCTCCAATAAACTAGTAATCCGATGGGCACAAGGAAGACCCATTGTCCTTGTGAACGTATTAGTACAAGGGGGTAAAGGAGCAAGATTTGTAGCTCTTCTAGCCTTTGTAACTTGCTCGCCAATCAGTCGTATCGAATAGCGGGAGGTCCTGATCACAATATTAGTATAAAGTTGATGTAAGGTTACTACTGGCCTCTCAATCTGATCTCGTCTAAAATCATATTCAAGCGTAGCATGCTGGGTTTGTAAAGCCTGTGAAATCCTTTCAAATACGATCAACATATCCCCTGTCGAAGCACCGATGTGCTTTTTAAAAAAGGCATGTGAGCCTTCAACTCGAGAGGTCGCAGAATTACCGAGGTGTAGGCATTGTTGTGTCCATGCAACTATGAATTTTTCTTTATGAATTAGCCATGTCTCCTTAACATATCGAAGAGAAGGGGAGGTCTGATATCGCTTCTCGAACTCTGATAGCCTCGAATTGTAGTCGTTCTCTGTAGTAGAATAAATTAGCTGATTCCATGATTTTTGAAATGTTTGATATTCGGCGTTCGTCGTAAAATGCTGCTTCGTATTAGACGTTACGTTCTTGTTAATATGCCAGATGCAAAGAAGATGGGGATAATCTGGACAGACGACCTTGACAGCACCTAATAATGCAAGGTCTCTATCTGTACAAAGAACTGGATAGAAAGAGAGGGGGTCGAGAAATGAGAAAAAAGTCTTTAAAGCCCAAATATAGCTCTCTTCCTGTTCATTCTGCATAAAGCAAAATGCAACGCTAAAGGTTGAATTTGATGGCGAGACACCAATAATATGCAATAGAGGCATACGATATCGGTTTGTCTTATAGGTGCAGTCTAGGACGAATACCCTGTTGTATAGGTTAGCATACTTGATTGACTCTGGGTGTGCAAACATAAAAAAGAGGACATGTCCTTCGCTATCCTGCTTAATAGCATATTTCCAGTGATTTTCCTTCAAAGTCTTCAGTAGAAACTCAAGGGGAGTACTATTACCGAGCTTTTGCCTTCGTAAAGCACTTCGCGCATTGTAGATGTCTCGAGGGGTAACTAAAGCATTAGGATGCTCTCGTTTGATTAGAGCTAGGATGCCACGAGGGTTAGATCCAATTTCCGATAGATGTAGGACCTTTTGAAGCTGCTCCTCTGTGAGCCGACGGGCAGCTGAATGTCCGATCATATTATCATCAGCTGTGTGATTATGATTCCGGTTTTGGACCTGTAACTCCCACTTATCATCAAAAAGCATTTTCCCGTATAGCTTAAATGGACAGCCAATCCGCCGTGTAGTTGTCGTTCTTCGTTTCGCTCCATCAGGAGCATTCACTCGGTCACGATACGTGCCACCACGGTCACAACCAAGATAGATGTACTTATCTGTGATTGATCGTATAGTAGTGACAGCGTAACCTTGCGAGAGAGCATGCTGACGGACAGAGGCAATTAATAAATCTCTGCTATCAAAAATTTGCTCAGTAGGGGGCTCCATTTCTGAAAAATCCGAGAGGCAGAGATTTGAGGAGCTAAGAAAAGAGGGAGGCGAGGGCTGGGGATTTATACTATACTATGGTATGACATTTAGAATGATGTTGCTGTGGTAATTCCAATACAATCACATGACGTTTTCAATTACCTAATCATGGATATTACATAATTAGGAGTGTCCGGAACAAAAGTGGGAGTGTCCCTATCAATTCCCATGCGGTCCCCCGCAATTTCATAATTATGCCAAGACTTTCCTTTTTTGGCCGCATAAACTGATTATTCAGCCCCGTTTTTTACTGTTTTTAAACACTGTTTTGGTATCTACCACTAATATTGATAATGAATCAGGTCTACCTATTAATAAAACTGGTGAAATCACCTTGTATCTGATTTCATGAAGCTTCATATTAAGTTAATTACCAATGAATTTTCTATTTCGGACTGTTGTGGTTGGCATTTCAGAATTTACTTCTGATCATGCAAAGATATATATTTTCTAGACGGGAGGACTTGTACGTTTTACAGAAGAGTCGTAACCATTTATATCTGTTGGAATTTGGGGATACGATGATACTGAAGAAGCATAGTGGATTTGGCGCTGATACTAAACCAATACTTAATCACGTGACTTCGCTTACCAGATTGGCTGGGTCGTGCTGGGTCGGGTACCAAGATCGGAGACTTCGACAAGCCCCGCGACTGCCCCTCGACTGCCTTCATATCCCACGGGGGTGGCCCAGTCTACTAGACTGGGAATTATGGTTTCCGCTTAAATACTAGGGTTTATGGGACATAAAAAGTGGGTCCCGTTAGACTGGGAATTAATTTCCTCGTTAGACTGGTGAGGTCTAATGACCTCCGATCGCTCTCAAATTTTGGCAAGTTATAATAGACAATCTAATTTATCTCCGATTCACTTCGGAGTATGCGTAGCCTCCTAGTTATCGAGAAAATGGCGATTGAAAATTAAAGATGTTTTGGGGTACGGCATTTTGTACCTTTACAGCGTACGTTTACTACCAAAGACGCTACCACAGGACCGTAGACGAATCTAATTACTTCGATAATACTAGTGTATAATGATTAGGAGGGGTAGCAAATAATTGAGGGATTAAGACGCTCCCTAGATATCATCTCACGTTTTTTTACACCATTTCACCCTAAAGTCAGCATTCAACATTCGTCAAATTTCATACAATTCATTGTATCACGATATATATTATAGTAGTTAACCATGGCAACCCAATTTTTTCACTAACCTTCGATAGACCCAGTCTTCGTGTGTAAGACATACAAGCATGTTGTTAGACCGAGAGAGGTCTTACGACACCTCTAATCGGCGAATCATCGACTTCCACTACGTATAGCACGTTAAATTGCGGATGTTGTTCAAACCTCCGACTGGGCGTATGAATGTGACGTATGGCAGCCACCAACCGTGGTCAATACCCTAATTGCTAATTTGCCAGTTTTTGTTATGCCTGCATAAAGCGCCAAATAACTAAACATGTTTCGTCCAATGCCAAAACACAATCCAAGGCTTGTCCTTAGTTCAGCCCTGTAGAGCTGAGAGTGGATTCCCTCGGACGGAGTACACTTGACAACCCGAGTCCTCCCCTTAACAAGCCCCATAATAATAGAAATGATCAGGATATTAGTAAATGGGAAAGAAATCCCAAGTGGGACATGTGGTGGCTAGAGTGTCCTCTTCCACTTCTCATCTTCAGTCTTGCCACAGAAATGTTAATTGTCTTGCACTTTGACGCTGACGACACACCATGAAGACGTCCAGACGATACTGCTCGGTTTTCCAGAGCTGTAGCCTCAGCTTGCTATGTGCGGCATTTTGCTTTGGGCTATCGGGGATGTCGAGAGGTGAGTCACTCACTTATCCTTACATACCAAACCAGTATACTAAGAAATAGGACTCGATGAGGCCATTATATCGACGACTGTCGCGCAAAAATCCTTTATCCGTGAATTCGACATTCGTGCCAGCTATCTCGACTCATCTCAACAAGCCAATCGACTCTCGAATATCACATCTATGGTTCATATTGGAAGTGTTCCCGGAGCCCTTATCGCCCTTTTCCTCTGTGAACGAATTGGACTGCTGTGGTCGATGCGACAGATTTGCCTGCTTTGGATGACTGGTGTCATTATTGTTATAACTGCCTCTGGGAATTTGGGGCAGGTATACGCAGGCCGCTGCATATTGGGACTTGGAATTGGACAGGCGGGTGTTGTGGCACCAACATACCTTGCGGAGATCGCACCTGCTCATGCTCGAGGTATGCTTGTTAGCATGTTTGCCATGTCTGAATATGTTGGGATCATGATTGGGGTAAGTGGATCAGAGTGTATTGTCGACGTCGCTAATCTGTATAGTATTTTTCTGCTTGGGGGCTTCGTTGCATATGTCGAATGATAGTGCCAAGCAGTGGATCATTCCACAGAGCATACAAATCATTGTTGCAGGCATCTTGTTCCTATCGTCATTTTTGTGCGAAGAGAGTCCTCGATATTTGTGCAAGATCGGAGATTGGCATAAAGCGAAGGAAGCACTGGGAAGTTTATGGAGTCTACCTGCATTACACCCTGATGTCATGACTGTGATTGAAGGAATTCAAGATGAACTTGAGACAGACCAGAATCAGATTATGAGACAATCCTGGTTCAAATCTATCAGGGAACTTTTCACCATCAAGTCAAACCAGCAAAGTCTACTTTTTGTGGTTTCGGCACAGATTTTTGCCCAGTGGTCTGGAGCAAATTCCATCACCAGTAAGCGAGATATTTTCCCTTTCAGGTATTAATTCTCAAATTCCTATAGCATATGCACCCGAGTTATTCTCCCTCTTTGGTATCAATGGCCAATCAGAGAAACTGTTCATAACAGCAGTCTTTGGCGCAGCCAAGTTCATTGCATCTTTAATATGCGCTGTCCTTTTGATCGACCATATTGGACGAAAGCGATCATTGGTGTCCGGAATTCTTGTACAGCAGGTTGCAATGTTATATGTTGCAATCTATCTCACAGTCGAGTCATTTTCCTCCAGTGATGAGTCAGGATCTGTTAAAAACGCAGCTATTGCGGCATTTGTTTTCATCTATTTTGTTGTAATTGGTTGGGCAATGGGATGGAATTCTATTCAGTATATCATCAACGCTGAGGTTTTCCCATTGCGTGTTCGGACTACTGGATCCAGTCTTTTAATGTGTCTTGACTATGCCAACCGGTATGGTATTTCCAAGGTGTGTTTACCAACTTGATTTATATGGTGACTGGTTGCTAACAAAAGGGAAAAAAGGCTGTCCCTTCTATGTTGCTTCAAGATGCCTTACAGCCCAAAGGAACGTTTTGGTTCTTTTCGGTGACGACTTTCTTTGGACTATTGTGGACATGGTGTTTGCTTCCTGAGACTGCTTGTCGGAGCTTGGAGGAAACAAATATTTTATTTTCAAATTGATCCTTCTTATATATAGCATCAGAATGCCAATCTATTGAGACGAACTATTTAATTGGCTCTAAGCATGATACCTTATGAAGGTCTTGGAATATATGCGAGTGTATACATCAGTTGTTACATAAAATCACTAAGCTACTCACAAGGCATGAGGAGAGTGATTCCAAGGTTGAACTTCGGGAAAAAGCCAACTCTTATGGAACTCTGTTTTCAAGTCAACCTTGAACACTACTAACGCGCGGCTGTTCGCTTTCCCCTGCTTTCTTTCCTTCAAGATATTCCCAAATGTTTGTCATACATGCACTAAGTCCGATTCGATATCTCCGCGCTTAGATAAGCCGCCTGGAAGCTTCTCCGCATTAGTCACATGGCGATTGTCGATTGTGCCAGGGCCTTCGAGCATCGGAGCCTCATTTATACCTTGCAAGTCCCAAGTCCACTCCCAAGCCCAAACAACTCTCATAGCCATGGCCCCCATAACAGCATCGAAAGGGCGCAACCCCTCACCCAAAGATGAATCCTTCACGCAAATGGCAGACACAGACCTCGAATCAATCGGCCGCCATTGCCAATACGAATACTGCGGCCAACTAGACTTCCTCCCCTTCCGCTGCGAATCCTGCCACAGTACCTACTGCCTAGAACACCGCTCAGAAACGGCCCACAAATGCCCATGCGAAGGCGAATGGGCACGCCGCCGCAACGGAACAGCCACCAACAACCAAGAAAACCGCACCGCCCCCGAAAAACCAAACATTTACAATTCAGAGCAGTGCTACCACGTCCAATGTAAAACCCTCATCAACACCTTCAAAGACCCCGCCGTCCGCTGCCCACAATGTAACCACCAATACTGCCTCAAGCACCGTCTGCGCGAGGAACACGATTGCGCCAAGATTACCCCGCTGGGCGCGAGACAGAGCAATGGCGCTAGCGCTAATGATACTATCAAGTCGATGTTTGCGCGCGTTCGTACTTGGGGCCGTGATAAGCAACAGGCGGCTGCTAGTGGGACTCTTTTGCCAAAGCCGAAGCCTAAGCCGAATAGTCCTGCTGCGCGTGCCGTTGCGCTTAATACTTTGAAGCGTTCTGCGAAGGGAGATGCTTCTGTTCCGGCGGATAAGAGGCTTTATTTGCATACTGTTGGGACGGCGGAGACGCAGGCTGCCGAGCCGCCGGCTGGGAACTTTTATTTCGATTCACGGTGGAAGGTTGGTCGTGTATTGGATGATGCGGCTAAGAAGTTGAGGGTGGAGAATTTGAATAATCGTGTTGGTGGTGAGGATGCTAAGTTGCGCATCTTTCACGTTGAGTCTGGGGATTTCTTGGAGTTCTCGGATTCTATTGGTGCTGGGAAGGTTAAGCAGGGTGACACGATTGTGTTGCTGCGTGGTGCTGGGGTTGTTCTCGAGAGTTCGTGATGCATTTGGGCATTTCGTCTTTTTACCCTTCTTTTCTTGTTTATTTCGGAGCATATACACAGCTTGATACACCCAGCGGCATATTTGCATGATGTGAGACGATGCGTCTGAATTTTCATTTATCATTAAGCTTTATTAATGATATGAGGATGTACATATTAGAATCGGATATTGAATGTATTGCCATGATGTCTACCCATAATCTATGGTAAACACTGGGAATAACTGGTATCATACAGATATCGTAACTCGGATAGACCGCAGAAATCTATAAACATTAAACGCTCATCTTCATCTTGATGATCTTGTGAGGCTTATAACCAATCACCTCGAACTCATCCTCCTTCCAGCCATCGACGACTGCGCTTCCACGATCATCACGCTTAATGCGCAGCTCGGGGAATTCCGTAGGTTCCCGAGTAAGCTGCTCATTAAGTGCATCAACGTGGTCAAGGTAGACATGAGCATCGCCCATGGTGTGAATGAGGGTGCCGGGGTGGAGATCGGCAGCGTGAGCAAGGATATGAGTGAGAAGAGCGTAGGAGGCGATGTTGAAGGGCACACCAAGACCCACATCACAGGATCTCTGGTAGAGCACACAAGAGAGGGTCCCCTTCTCTGTCGGGCGACCAGTCTTCTCATCAAGCTTCATGCCAGGAGGGAACGAGACATAAAATTGAGCGAACATGTGGCATGGTGGCAGAGCCATCTTTGTCAGATCCGCGGGGTTCCAGGCACTCATGATGATACGGCGATCAAAAGGATTGTTAATGAGCTTGTTCACGACGTCCTTGAGCTGGTCGACGCCTTGTCCGGTGTAATCGGTTTTGGCATCGACATATTGAGCACCAAAGTGCCGCCATTGGAACCCGTATACGGGGCCCAGGTCGCCTTCCTCGCGGTGGCCGAGACCAACCTTATCCAAGAACTCGCGGCTCCCGTTTCCATCCCAGATCTTAATGCCGGCTTCGGAGAGGGGAAGCGATGAAGTGCAGCCGGAGATAAACCAGAGGAGTTCAGCTAGCACGGCCCGCAGGAAGACTCGCTTTGTGGTAAGAAGGGGCAGGACGGGGATTTGATCGCCGCCTTCTGGGTTGGGCTTGGAGAGGGAGAAGCGGAGTTGAGGTGGTGCAAAGATTGATTTTGTGCCGGTGCCTGTGCGATCGGGCCGGTGCTCGCCCTGAGAGAGGATGTCACGAATAAGATTGAGGTACTGGTGCTCTTCGTGCGAGGGGTCGTGTGGCGGCGAAGGTGCCGCGGAGCCTTGGGCGACTTGATCTTGAGTCATGCTGCAGTGATGTGGTAGGAGGAAGCTTGTGAGTCCTTCTGCCTTGACTTGCTAGTAGGTCGGGACGCTTTAGTCTGCTTGTCTGTTGAAAAGAGGAGACTGGATCCGCGGATCGCGTCGAACGCGACACGTGGTCACGTGCAGCCATGATTTACAAAGGGATTTGCATGCTTCAACCAGGCCATCAAAGTGGTATGTTATTGGTTTTATTCTTCTTCTTAACATTTAGTCGACGCTGCAGCTCTGCTTTGAATGTATCAAGCGGCCTATCAAGAAGTCAGGCAAAGATGGGTGAAATCCTCCCCCCAACCCCCCAAACCCAACAATCGGGAAACAGGCTACCAAGATCTATACGACACTGTCTCTACGGCAAGACTATAAAGGCTCAAACTATCTCGAGATGATAAATCAAACAGAATATAAGCAAAAGGCAATCTTGAAATCTTAAGGTCTATTCAGCGCCCTTCTTACATGAGGATATTGGCACGAAAAGAACAACGATTGGACTGGATTGCTATTGAAGCTATAGATCTATCTTCAAGTTCACCCAAATTGTCACCATTCAATACTTCTGAATAACCTCAAATGCAAGTGACAAGATAGCGGAATTACTCCGCAGCGATCAATTCCCTATCAAGCAGACAGATAAGATCCTCCACTCTTACCGGGGATGGCCGAGGACAAACATTGGAGTAGGAACTTTCCTTCCGATTCCGAGATAGCTACAGCCTTCCAAATGGGGTATAATGGATTCTGTGCGGGGAATGTGAGCTGTACGACGGTGGCTTCTCTCCTCTATCTGATCCCTGACCGCCGCAACCATCCCCATACTTCATTCCAATCCATAACATGAGTCTCGAACGATGGCAGCAACAGGCCCAAAAGGGCAGAGATATTCTACAGAACTCCATTCCGAAGCAATGGCTTCTCCCTGCTGACAGGTTGCCGCCTGTTTCCCGGAAGAGCGTGGTTGATTTTCCTAGGGAAAGTGGGCTACTGAGTGTGCGCGAGCTGAAGATTACCGATATGTCAGCTACTGCACTAGTGGCTGAAATGAGCAAGGGGAATATGACTGCGGAAGAGGTGGTGGTTGCGTTTTTGAAAAGATCCGTCCTGGGCCATCAATTGGTGAGATAGTGGAAGTCGGCTTTGTTCGCTTGGTTGCTAATGTATTACTCGCAGCTTAACTTTGCAACTGAGTTCATGGCAGATGAGGCAATCGCTCGTGCTAAAGAGCTTGATGAGTATTACCGACGTACAGGGAGACTAGTCGGGCCACTTGTAGGCGATCCAAATGATTTGATAACTGCCAGAAATTAACCATTTGATAGCACGGTGTTCCAATCAGTGTGAAAGAGCATTTATCTTTCAAGAATCGAACTTGCAATACAGGTTATGTTGCCTGGTCAGTTTGTTTAGAGCCTGTAGTTAATTTGAAGCCATCACTAACTATGAGAACAGGGTCGACAAGGTCGCCACAGAAGATGCCCTTCTCATCCAACTACTCGGCAAAGCCGGTGCGGTCTTCCACGTCCGCACTAATCAGCCCCAGTCGTTGATGGTACGGCTATATCCAAGATTTTTCTTCCAGTAGCTAACTATACTTTAGCACCTATGCTGCAGCAACAACATCACCGGCACAACCGTCAACCCATACAACCGCGCTCTGACCCCAGGCGGATCATCAGGCGGCGAAGGCGCTTCAATGGGCTTCCGCTGTGCCCCGCTAGGTATTGGCACTGATATCGGTGGATCAATTCGTTGTCCAGCGGCATTTTGTGGTGCCTATGGTTTCCGCCCCTCGACACTTCGTAATCCCGGAACAGGAATAAAAGTCGCTTCATCGGGCCAGGAGACCATTCGAGGTGTAGTTGGACCAATGGCGAGTCTCTCAGTTGAGGATCTAGAACTGTTCCAACGAGCGGTGTTGGAACAGGAGCCTTGGGACCATGAGACGTCATTGATGCCTGTGCCGTGGAAGACGGTTGCTCCGACTCGGAATATGACTGTTGCTATTATGTGGGATGATGGGTATGATGAGAGCCAAACTTATGTTCCACTGGAAGTTTGCTAATTGATGTCACAGATGGGTTCGGCCGCATCCCCCAATCACTCGGGCTCTCGGGCACGCCAAGGAGAAGTTGGCAGCTGCGGGGGTTAAAGTGGTGGATTGGGAACCATATAAGCACAAGCATGGCTGGGAAGTCATTGTAAGCAGTGAATTTTCTTCATTCGCAAGATGAGATTACTGATAGAGTTACAGTCTGCCCTATATTACCCCGATGCCGGCGCCAAACAGCGTGAACTCATGCGCGAATCGGGAGAACCAGCACGCCCTCTCACAGAATGGGCCCTGTCTTACAGTCGTCCCTCGCCTCTCTCCCACGCCGAAACCTGGGAGCTGCAAGAACAGCGAGAAATCTTCAAGGATGAATACAACGCTCTTCTTAAGCGTCGTGGTGTCGACTTTATTCTATCTCCGACATATCCTGCAGCTGCAGCCGTTATGGGCGAGTCCCACTATTGGAACTACACTGCCATTTGGAATTTGGCGGACTTGCCCTCTGCGGTGTTCCCGTCCGGGCTCACTGTTGACCCTAAGTTGGATGTGTTGTCCGAACAGGATAAGAAGTATACCCCTCGGGATGAAATTGATGAGAGGGAGTGGCTGAAGTATCAGGGTCCTGAGCGGTATGAGGGTGTCCCGGTGGGATTGCAGATTGCTGGAAGACACTGCAGGGATGAGGAGACTTTGATGGCGGCCAAGGTTGTCGAGGAGATTATGAAGGGCGAGAAGAAGGATTCAAAGCTTTAGAAGTTGTCTCTAAGATTCTAAAGGCAGATAGCAGATCTATTTGAACTCTCGGTATATAAGTGGAAAAGAAAGCACCCCAACGGCTTATATCTATGCACTCTCGCCCCTCAAATCCTGCAAAGTCTTAACCTGGCTACCATCCTCCTTGAAATTCTTCTCATCCAGCCACTTCTCCAGTGCGACCTTCAAAGAAGCATCCCAATCATCCTTCAATATAGAATACCAAGCTGTATCCCGGTTCCTCCCCTTAACGATCATGTGCTGCCGGAAGGTCCCCTCATAAGTAAATCCCAAACGCGAAGCAGCCCGACGAGATGGCTCATTCAATGCATGGCACTTCCACTCCAGCCGCCTATAGCCAAGATCATGGAATGCATATTGGGAAATAAGATAAATAGCTTCTGTAGCACCAGTCGTCCGTTGGAGAGCAGGCGAGTACATAACATTCCCGACTTCAATTCCCAAGTGATCGGGCACAATTCGCATCAATGATAGATAGCCAATTGCCTTTCCGAATGTTGGAAGGGTCTTTCGCTTGTCGATGATCGCGAAGAAGAATGGATCAGTTGAGGTTGACTTTGTTGCGATGCTGGCTTTGAATTTGTCTGCGTCGCTGTATGGGCCGTCGAACATGTAGTCCCAGAGGGATGCATTGGGGGTGGACTCATCTCCGCCGGTGAGTGCGAAGAGGTCATTTGCGTGTTTGGGTTCAAGTTTCTCTAGGGAAATAGTTCGGCCTGGGATTGTTCTGTTCGACGGCAGTAGGGCCGGAGTGAAGGAGACCAAAGGTCCTTTGGGGCGTAGTGCTGCCATGATTGAGATGCAATGCAATTGTTTCTACAGTTGCCTTTTTAAAAATGAGAACAAGAGAACAACAGTCTAGCTTTAAATGTTGATATTCCTATCTCAGTTTCTTGCCAATGACTCACGTTGATATGGTTCGATGAGAACACCGAGATCCCGTGATGAGGGGTTTCCCGAGAAGACTTGATTGGCTGTCTCTCCGAACTATATCATTCACTTGCAAGAACTACGGAGAGAATACTTCAAATTATGAGTGAAATATGACATTAATTTGTCAATACGGGTTTGATTTTATCGGGAAAACGCTGATGCAATGCCAAATCAGAACAAAGCTAAGCAGAATGGACAATTTCCCTCGGACAGTTACCCTCGGAATCGTATATCGTGAGTCATGAATAACGCCATCTTCTTGCATTTTCAAAAAAGACCCGTCTTGCCTCTCTTCGTGTAGAGTAGGTACCATAGACCTATCAGCTGTAGGGCCCCAAAGCCCATGGTTATCCCGCTGAATAGCTGAATGCCGTGATAATTCAAATCGGCACTGCCATTGGCGCCAATTGAAGCAAGTGCACCTGCTATGGGCGGTCCCAACAGGGTTGCAAAACTGCTCAGGCTCTGTGCCATTCCAAGCCACGTCCCAAGCCTCTTAGGGTCAGGACAGACATGAGAGAAAACGCTGGGTGGAAGTGGAATTAAAGCTCCGGAAATACCACCTGCATTTTGAATTAGATTGAATATCAATAAAAAGATCAAGGGGAATGTCTCACCATAAAAAGAAGCAAATAGAATAAATTTAACAAGGCTGTCTGCGCTTATCCAGCTGATGCAGAGTATGCCTGACAATATTCCACACGAGATCCATGAGATCATTGACCCATAATGGTGAGCAAAGATGGTCAGTACAACACGGCCGATGATCGAACATGCCTGAGATATCATCAAGATGTTAGAAGCCAACGTTCGCGATGTTCCCAGTTTCGTTTCCGCGTAAGTTGGAATGTAATAGAAAGGCGTGATATAACCGAGGTAAAGAAAAAGTTGGCGACGGTGAAACTCCAAAATGGTATATCCTTGAACGCCTGTGTATCAAGCAGACTCCTGCGTTGAGTTCTCTCGGGTTTCTTGGTATTTCTCTCTGGCAACAGAAGTAGGGCAGCAGCTGCAGAGAAAAGTGCGAGCATGACAAATCCCATGCAACGAACAGTCCAAGGAAATCCCAACTTTGAAATAAGCTGGTTGAACATAACGGTGTAGATAATGCCACCTGCAGGAGCGCCACTGGTTGATACGCCCAAAGCAACAGCTCGTCTGGTCGTGAATGAGCGACTAACCAATGCAATACTGGGCACATAAAGCAGCCCAAATCCGAGACCCATGCATACCCCTTGACTCAAAAATATCGCATAGTATGTATTTGCAAGACTGAGCATCATCATACCAATAACGCCTAAGAAACTTCCGACAAATATCATCACTTTGTAGTAGCCGAGGTCGAAAAGCGGGCCAGATAGTAGCCCGCCGACAATTAGAAGCCATGATTGGATTGTGCCGATCCATGCTATGTCTGAAGCGGTAGATGATTGAATGTATGTGAGTCCATAAAAGCTTTGGAAGGATCCAAATGCAAAGCTTAGGCCCCTTTTGAGGAGTTAGTCGCTATGAAGTAACAATGCATAGGGGAGTTGCCTAACCAGACGTTGAAAAATATAAAAAATGCACCTAGAACCTGGAGGCATCCTCGTAGGATACTCCTTGTGGGAACACTGGATAGTAGTTCAGGCTGATCTTCATTTTCACTGATATGCGCTAGATCTGTGACTTCAGAAGTAGCAGGTACCGCATGGGTTGCTTTTTCCGAGAACATGGTCAATGATCTCGCATGATAGATTGAAATCGAATTCAAAGAAAGCGGGCATTAATTTTAGAGCAACTTGAAATTGGTTGAAGCCCCTCTATCCTATTAGTAATTCAAAACGTGCTAGCTCTGGACCTCGGGGAGTAGCCCGGAGTGTACCTCGGAGTAACCTATACCTCGAGTGACCTATGAAATGGGTTCCCCTGCTAATTTGGCCTTCGATTAGTTAGCGCTCACCCCTCGCTTTTGCATAAGATATCCGAGTTACCCGATCATGCCTTTTGAGCGTCTTTATCTGATCACTCATTGTTGAGTTCTGTGGCTTGCTCACTAAGTATATTCTGAGTTGTTGGCTTCCCCGCATTCTCTGCTTCTGGGCGGACAAATGGTTTTGAATATACGTGGACTTTCTGCCTTCAGGTTGAGGATTAACTTGAAGTGATACGGCTTCATAAACAGGCCTTGTGTTTCTCTACCTGCTTGTGGGCGGGAATAGCGGGTATGGACTCCAAGCCTCCAGCTGCATCGCCTAACCCTCAGGCTAAGAACAAACATATGAAAGTGAGTGTTTAGAAAATTTATAGCAGACTATCGGAGTATGACGAATTGTGGAATCATAAAATCGCTTGTCAGGTGACCATAGACTAGGAGCAATATGGTGAGTCCATCTTATTCTTAGGCCACTGTGACCACAGCTCGGATTAATCACAGTATGAACACCCTGGAGGATCTTCCACCGAATTTGTTGAGTCTTGTTTCCAGATATCCCTCGCCACTTGACGCCACCTGCCAGGCACTGCAGCCATGACTTTATGAATTTCCGAAGCTGCAATGAGCTCTTGTCGAAGGCTTTCCCTGCAGATTATGCAGAAAGTCCAGAGCTTGAACCGCGATTTGTTCTATTGACCAGAATCGCTCGTGACTTATAGCAGTCCTGCCTCTGCTATGCCTGCTTGCAGCTGCATCTCTGGACACATCAGCTTACCGACTCCACATTTTAAGCTCAGGAATTGTTTCGACTCGCTTGACCACAAAGACATGCAGTTCCATTTTATACATCTCCGTCATGCTATGAGGAGATTCTATTTCGGCACTTCCTTTGGCATCCCTGTTGAGTCTTTGATATATGCCGGGGTGATAGCTTTCCCTCTAAATTCATCGAAATCACTGGTGTACGCGTGTCCGAAAAGCAGTTCAAAATTTGCCAAAGAACAGGACTTCAATTCGTCGATGTGCGGATCCTGTCGACACGGCCCATACCAAGGCCGAGCTTTTCGAACCACGTATGTTGAAAGTGTAAAGCTGAAATGTTGAAGCAGTTGTGGAAATATTTATCCGTTTGGACGAGGCGTTCATCCGTGCACGTAAGACTTGCTCGAGTCGTTCCACATGTTTAAGTACGGACCGATCGTATAAATCAGTTCATTTGGCAAACATAAAGACATGATGAGGCAGAGACTTGGGGGAACGAGGAAGCAATTTACGCTGGACAATGAATACGAAAAGAAGTTGGTGAGGGGGCCACAAGTATGTCTCAATATTTCCCGGTTATAGTTTGATCATTTGACCATCTCAACATTGGGAGATGAGATGAAAGTAAACCTTCAGAATCTATAAAATCATCACTGATATTTTCACTGTCTAACTGGCTGGTGCTAATACGTACACAGATTACAGTGATGAGAGTTCCCTAGATCTCTGTACGTTTGATTTTGACTTCTCTAGGAGGTAAGACGAAAAGTCCGGAATGCACAAAGATCAATGGCGGTGTCTTCAAAGTCCATTACTTCACCGTTTAATTTAAATTAACTAACCGACTGCATCGAGCTATTATTTTCTAGCCAATACATTTCAATTTCACTATAGTTTAGGCAAGCGCCAAAAATATGCTCGGTGTTAGAGAACCTGGCGCTTATTCGTCTTGGCGATGATATCTCTTATACGGAGTACCCAATTTATTTCACAGGGCTAGTAAAACATAATTAGCACTGGGATCTGCGGGCCTCCACCAATCCCGACAATCTACTAACCGCCTCAAATCACCAATGAGATCCCCTAGTTACTATGTATCTCTCCATCAAGTCGTCTCAGAATTCAGCCCCCATCTGCACTAACAAGATCAAACAACAGTAGAATCGTGAATCCTTTCTATCTTAACACGCGCTCTCCATATATCCCATACCCTATAATCTCTTTTGACGAAGAAAAGCAATGCCCAAGTCAACCATCCACCAAATCCTGCAACTGTTGATCTTCCAAACAACATTCAAGACAGTTACAGCCAACCAAAAATGCTACCTAACAAACGGCAAAGAAGCAGACTCCAGCTTCCAACCCTGCTTCCCATCTCAAGAAAATAGCCCCTGCTGTTCACTCGCAAAAAGCAACGAAACTCCAAACGATATCTGTCTCTCCGGCGGAGTGTGCTATATCCAGGATCCCAATTTCCGCGGTCTATTACGACAGGGTGCTTGTACGGATTCGACATGGAAGAGCGGGCAGTGTCCGGGTCTTGCTGATGATGGTAAGAGATGATTGTGTTCTTCTCTCGATTGACCAGCTATGGCATTTAATTTTGGAGTCTATTGTTAACCTCTGCTCCGCTAAATATAGCATCCGACGCAACACTCTACGTAATCCCATGTCCAGTCCAAGGCCGCGGTTTCTGGTGCGGCAGCGTCAACGGCTCCGATTGTTGCGATAATGCCGTCAGGCTGGACATGGGGCAGATGATTAATGTGACGGTTACATCGATTTCAGATGCTGTCTCGTCTTCATTTGCTTCGTCTGAGTCGTCAGTTTCAATGTCAACATCTTCCAGTTCATCTGCTCCTACGTCTGCATCTACATCTACATCTACTCTCAACACGAGCAGCAAAAAAGGCGATTCTGAAGATCTTTCCGTTGGTACTTGCGCCGCCGGATCAACATGTCCAGCGTCACATACAACAGCGATAAGTGCGGGGATAGGTGGTGGTCTGGGTGCATGTCTTCTAGCGGCGATTATTACGATTCTTCTTCAGAGGCGGATCTATAGGAAGAATATGAGGCAGAAGGAGGCTATGTTTGATGAGATTGCGGCGGCGAGTTCGCAACAGCATCTTGTTTACCCTGTTTATCCCGAGAGGGAGAAGGTGTTTCCAGTTGAGTTGGGGCCACGGGCTACGAGGATTCATGAGGTTGATGGGAATCGGTTAAATGAATTATGAGTTGGATTGGATGAATGGTCTCATTGCTGGCTCCGTGGGGATTGATGCTGTGGAGTATTTGTTAGCTTCTTTGTAAATACTATTGAGCTTGGGTACTTTGAGGGATGTTTTTCTGCTGGGGAGTCTTGGTGCTATGCGTTAAATAAATTTTTATTAGGATCTTTGCTGACTGCATCTTTAGGTGTAAAAGCCCCGGGACACCATGGGAAAGACAGATTACCATCAAATGCATAATTCAATTCCGAAGAAAGCGTAAGTACATCCATCAATACACATGTCCACATATATCAAACTGAGAGAAAAAAAAGCAATATCGTGACAATATTTCCATCATAAAAAGAAAACAAACAAAGATTAAACACCTGATATCTCAAAGCAGACCTCCAAAAAAGATGAACTCCAGCAAAAAATTAAAAAGGAAAAGAAAAGGAAACATAAATCTCTAAGCGAAGAGAGAGAGAGGTTCTCTACTTCCGCCAGAACATGGCTTTCCCAGCGACGCGGCTGGCAGACCAGCGCACTTCATTGAGACGATCCTTGAAGGTCGCACCACCTCCATAGCGTACAGGGCGGGAAGATGTAGCGCCGGACTCGGTAGTCTTGCCAACACTACTACCTCCAAAGGAGCTAGGCGCAAAGTTGGTCATATTGCCAGCGTCGAACTTGGTCTTTCCTTCGACGATCTTGTGGACTACGTTGAGGATTGCGTAGGCGGTCGAACCGATGGCACGAATGGCAGCGAGGATAGCGACAGACCACAGGATGATGGCGAGATAGATGTTCGTACCGCCTGCGTCAACGCCGTAGATTTCTGAGACTGCCATACCCAAGATAACGTTTGCAACCATCCAGATGGAGACCATGTAGGTACGGACGGCGCGGTAGTAATCTTCCTGAAGTTGGGACTCGGATGGTGGGGGCTCGGGTACCTCGAGGCGATCGCGAAGGTTGCGGAGGGCTGCGTCGTAGCCGCTGTCGATATCAAGTTGTTCCGAAGGCATTTCCACGACAACGGTTGATCCGTTGATTACCTTTGCGGCACCCAGATCGGTATTGATCACGTTGTCTCCCTTTGTTCCCCAGGTGACATCATGCGTGTTACAGAAGGCGTAAACTTGCAATGTACAGATATAACTTGGCATCAGGAGGAAGTATTGGATCGAGGAGGTGAACATGTGCCAAGGGTCCAGGTAGAGGAAGGAGCTGTAGAAGTAGAGACCGACTGTTGACAGCATAGATAAGACGATGTTGGTCATGAGACTGTTGCTCACGTCCAGGTCGTCGCTTCCAATGCCAGCGCGTGCGAGCAGTTCTTTAACCACCAGATACAGGGCGCAGAAGACGGTGTAGAACATGATAACAGCATAAACGATGATACCAGAAAGGTACAGATTTTTGGCACTTTGAAGGCGTTAGTCAAGTTTCCTTATTGTTAGTAAAGAGGTGACTTACCCTTGTGGTCGATTACCCAGAGATATAATGAACTGCAAGCACATAACCAGGATACAAGCGTAACGCAAGACAATAAAGATGTATTTGCCCATGTTATGGCCAAATGGATCAAGCTTCTTATCAGTTAAGGAGCCAGCAATGAAGTAGAAAGCGAGATAGAAATTGGCCTAGACAGGTTAGTTTGCATGTACCGGAAAGGAATCACTGCCTAACTCACAAGACCGAAGTAGGTAAATAGCAGATTAAGGAACTGATAGAAGAACTCGATATGAAGAAGAATCTTCCGAGGGATAGTGTGGTCCGTCTTCCAAATCTGCTTGGCGTTGAAGATCGAGTAGACAGCAGCGAAGAAAGCACCGTTCAGCCAACGACGACGTTGCGAGATAAATTCAGGCACCGTGTCCGGCACATCAGTCTCTCCAACGGCATTCTTGACGAACTTCAGCACCCATCTCTCTTCTCGCTTGGCAACCAACTCCCAGCAAAGAATACGATCCTCAGCCAGGTACATGTTGGCAGTGAAGACGTCTGCGTCTTGACCGTGTAGCGTCTCACCCTTGAAATATTGGTTCAGCGGGCCATGGCCATCTGCATCGTTTTGCAGAGCAAAGAACCGGTAAGCACTGAGTGCACCAGGCAGCACAGTAATGTATCCAAAGACCGATTCCAGCGGCTTGTCCAGAATGTTGGACATTTTGTATTCGAAGTTCTGACTCGCCACTAGAGGGTTGAGCAGACCGAGGTAATTCTTGCCTTTGCCTGCCTTGATCTCACCGGCAGCACCAGCAACATTCGAGTCCTGATCGAATGCCTTCCACAAGTGGTAGAGGGCGGTTGGCTCAGGCCGAGTACCAACATCAAGCAGAATACAAATGTTAGGCTGGAGAGCACGGCCAAACGCGTTGAAGAACCAGCGGTGGGAGTTGAGCTTCTTCTTGTTATGCTCCTTCAAACAGAAGATAACCTGACATGGCACAATGCCCTTTTCGGCACCCTTGAACTTGAGATCCGAGTCAAGCGACACCTGTGTCGTGTACTCGTACACGTGGGCCTGGACCTCCTTCTGGTTGACAATATTCTTTGCAATACCCTCCTGGTACACACCAAGTGCAGCCAAGGCGTTGAGAGTGCGAGGGTGGACCTTCTTTCGTCCATCAGCGACGATACAAACAACGATCTTTTTCCAGCCATCACGGCCCCAAGTACGTGACTTGGTTCTGGAGCAGAAGTGACTGATATTCCGCATAATACCGTGCATGGTACGGGTAAAACCAATCTCATCTTCGTTATACATGGTGACACAAATGAACAGTTCAGTTTCGCGGGTGGTCGTTCCAATCTGTTGACGGAGCTTGTACCCTCTGTTCGTGAAGTCATCGGGGTCAGATGTGACAGCAGTATAACGCATATGTGTGAACTCGCGTTCATCTCTGCGAGGAAGGAAACTGTGAAGAATTGTCGGGATCTTGCACTCCAAAATAAGCTCGCCGTTGACGAGCTGAACCTCCTTTTGGCGACCTGCTTAGATCGGACACCGCGACGTCCCTGCTTTTCAGGTGCTGGGCCGTAGTGCAAGTTGGGATCAATCATCCCAGAGTCGGCGTCGTCATCGTCGTCTTCATGGAGGTCGACCTTTTGCATCTCGTCTTTTTCATCTCCCAGAATAGTCGATTCGCTCATGAATGATCGCACACTGCCGCGTGAAGTGTGGTGAATTGTGCGCCCATCGCCGCCGAATGGGTCATCTACGTCGATTCCATCCCCAATATCGATGCTCGTATCCCCTGCGCTCGATGACTTTGGTCCAGAAAACAGAGGAGCAGGAGGCAACGGCCGACGAGGACTACCTCCGTATCTAGAGCTTGGTGTACCGGGCCGCGGGCTGCCATTCAAATCGGCGCGTTCATAGCCAACACTCGACACAGATGGCGGCCGGATATGAGACGGACTCCATGGGCGAATGGGAGATCCTGTGCGTGGGGGAATAGACGGGTAGACGGAAGTATCTGCTAAGCTCGCAGTTGGTAGGTTGGAGCCAGTCGTCAAGCTAGATGGTGGACGCGAAGGCGAAGACGCAGTCGGAACTTGATAGTATCGATCATAGCCTGGATCTTCTCCGGTCCTAGAAGTGCGCGTCCTCACGTTAGACCTTGGTCTTGTTGGAAACGCCATTATGCCTCAGACGGCAGTAATATGGCCTGTGTGGAGGGTGGAGGGTGGAGTAGGGGATGAAACAGAACAATGCAATCATGTACAAAGTGCACAATGTACATTGTTTACGCGGAGGGTTTGCAACGCGACACCAGGGAAAGCAGCTCTGTCCAATGACAGCATTCAAGCAGCCATTGCACCAGGACCAAGATTTTTCCCAGCCTCTGTCACGTCAAGGAAGGAGTTTAAGTTGAAAGTGCATGTTTCCCCGTAGCGAGGGAAACCACTGGAATGTGGGTAGGGTGTAGGGTTGTATCAAGAAAAGAGCACTGGATACATACGGAGTGTGGTCATAATCGGGGTCATAAGCGGAAGGCGAAGCAGCCCTTGGATTCCTGAAATCATCGGCGCCGTCACCGCTGGTAGGCAGCAAGCGCATAGTCGCGCCATGACGGGAGGCATTGGTCGGAGATTCGTGATCGGAGAGAAAGGAAGCTGTCTCGTGGTCCAGGTATGCTGGCGGTTCGTCGCCATAATTGGACGGAGGGTGACGGTTCATGTTGAACGTGGAATGTGTTCCAACTCAGGTCCTCATAGTATTATGAGACAGCTTGCGCAATGAGAGTCAAACCCTTGAGACAGAGGGTGCCAGACCTGTCAAGTTTTAGAAACTGAGGAATGAATGCTACCTCGAGATCAAAGAATAGATGTAAAGAGGAGAACAATGCGGAGTCAATAAATGAAATCCAGAGCAAACAAGTCCAGCCCGGTTCGTCCACAACTTGCATCAACAAAGTGGAGGTGGAGGAGGTTGTCGGGGCAACGGCGAGTCGGGTGTCGCATTTTCAAGGAGTTGCAGGAGAAACGTTACCGCACGGGGGCAACAATAATTAACGATAGTATGAACTTGAGATAGTTTTTTATCTTATTTGTTTCATTTATTTGGCAATACTCTTTCGATCCTTCATCAATATTCATATCAAATTCAATATATCTCAAGTGGGTCCATTTTCATAAAATTAGTGCATTACTTCATTAAACGCAACTCCATCGCAAAGAATGTCCGTATACTTCCGAAACCAATTTGTAATTCAACTTACTCGATGCCAAACTGCTAAGTAACTGATATCATGGATAGTCGGTCTCGGCTTATGACAACATTCACACCTGCTCATTGAGCAGAGGCGCTCTCTCGCGGTCAGTCGACTCGGGCTGTGCGACACGACGGAAAAGACTGTCGCGACCGGTATACTTAGTCGTAGAGATGTAAAGAGAAACAACCAAGAACACGGCAAAGATGACAAAGGCGAAGATCCACTGCAGGGCGATGATCTTAATAGAGATTTGTCGGAGAGCCAGGGCTAGAGAGATATATATATTAGCAAATGATCCAGAATATATCTGACAGAGCATCCTGACATGGGATTCTGCAAGGGGGAATGGTAATACTCACACAGCGACAAAATACTAAGACAATATCCAAGGATATAATCCTCCCGCAGGACAATATCAAACAATCCCACAACCAGGATAACCCAAATGAAGATATTGGCGACAATTCTTCCGGGCAGGTTATGGCTATGCACGGCGACAGCACCGTTCCAGAACAATGCTGTCAGTGTCCAGGCATAGGGGCCTGCAACAGCTGGGAGGTGGACGAATGCTGGCAGACCGCGGTGGCGCCAGTAGGTTACCCACTGGTTGATGAAATGGAAAACGAGGATGACCTCGGCACCCCAGAAGTAATTGCGAGTCCAGAGCAGGATCCAGACGAAGAGGAAGAGGTTGTTCAGGATAAAATGGGAGGCGACGTTGGCGGCAGCTGTGACCAGCACATTGTTTTTTGAGAAGAGGTGGTAGACGTAGCTTAGCTGGGAGAGGAGGAGGACGATCCTATATTCTGGTTAGTACGGTGTGGGGTGGGATAGAGTAGGACATAGATATATATGTGGGGGATCTTCAACATACCAGTAAATACCTGTCAAGGTGGTATTCTGACTGAACGGAGTGTTACGCTTGTTCGCCTGCTTCCAGATCTTCTTGCCCTTCTTGACATCGTCCGGCGAGTGGACGGAGTAGTAGATGCCAAAGACCACGACCAAGGCCCAGGTGAGGGGTACGAGAACCCGATATGTATTTAGGGAGCTAGCGCTGTGAGTCTCACGTCTAGCGAAAGGATTGAAGGAAGCCATGGTGAAGATATCCCAAAGGTGAAGCTAGAAAATCTAAAGCCAGAACAGGAGAGGGGGTTACATATAGTATCTGGGGATTCCCGAGGTCACCAGACCTGCAGACCAATGGCACCATAGAGCACAAATCCTGTATGCAGCAATGAGGTCAAATCCACCGCTGGTGATGATGTCATCTTATTTGGTACCACGGGGTATACATTCAACGTTATACAAACTGAAAATATTTAGTTGTCAATATCTTCACTTTTTATACTCACTCCTGGCCTCTGGCTTGAGAAACCAAAGGTTGAAGTAAAAGAAAGAGATCCGAGTGTCCCAAGGTCCCTGAACCTGGAGTGGCGCAACTTGTCGATCCACGCACGGTCTTATTATACCTTGGAAGATCAGCCTGAACATGGTCAAAAGCGGCCAAAAAGGAGCTAATGTATGTGAAACAAAAGGGTAAACCTGGAAAGTGCCTAAACGCTAAACTACATTGACTTGTCCATTAGTAGAGAATGCGGGGCTCCAACCTTATGTCGGCGATCAGTGCAACTATAAGGTTCTTGTCTGTACAGAGTACTTAGAACTGATATGATATTATGTTGGCAGATCATTGGGTATCAATCAAAGACAATTCAGAACCAAAAAGCCCATGCAAAAGACCAACTCTATAGACCCCGCGCCACTCTAACAGCCTCAAGAACCCGCTGATGAACCGAAGCCGGCGCAACAACCATACCATAACACCCAGCCAAAGTCCGGCCCTGTGAACAATCCACAGCACGTCCCTCAAGGTCGGAAATCACGCAGCCCAACTCCTGTGCAATAAGCATGCCACCTGCATGATCCCAGATCTTGGACCGATACTTTTTACTCAACGGCACCTTAATGAAGGCATTACACCCGCCCTGCACTGCAATGGCAACATAACGCATTTGCGCTGACCACAGGTCAACCGGGTTCGGCCATGGAGCGCCCAGACTAGCTGCGACGCGCCCGTGGACTTCTAGGTTCTGCGTGGTGGCAGCCTGCGTATCGATAAAGTGCACCGCGGAGGTATCTGTGATCTGCGGGATCTTCTCGAGCGGTCTAGAGGAGAGGAGAGCGCCAGGGCCCATGGGCTGGATGGTTGCACCATGGCCGGCTACTGCGGCAAGGAGCTGTCCGTGGCCATCCCGGTCGACGAGTGTCTCGGCGACGAATCCAGATGCCCGTAGGTTCGGGCAGCCTAGCACGCCGATCTTTTGGTGGCCGTTCTCTACTAAGGAGAGACAGACAGCGTATTGCCCGCCGCGGATGAAGGTTGCTGTGCCATCCACGGGATCCAGGGTCCAGGTTCGACTGGTGGGGGTGCAGTTGCCCTTTGCGCCGAGATCGATTAGGTCTAGGAGTTCCTCGCGGGTCTGCGGGGTGTGGAGGAGAGCCTCGCTGGCTTCATCATCGAGGTGGGTTTCGGTTGCTAGTTCCCAGGTTCGTTCGAGGAGGACTGGGTTCTCGCGGAGGGCTGCTGCGTCTTCTTCACCAACGATCTCGTCGTTTGGGAAGACGTGGTGGATCGCCGCGATGATTGAGGCTTGTGCAGCGAAGTCGGCAATTGTTACCGGAGAGGCATCACTTTTGTCTAGAGCGCCTTTGTCGACAGCTGAGAGGAGTTTCCTTGTAATGAGGGCTGCTCGTTGCACTGCTAGGCTTGCAAGTTGGAGTTCCTGGGCGTAGGGGCTGGCCATAGTTGGAGACGGGGCTGTTTCGGTGGTTATGGAATAGGAGGGGTTAGTATGGGAGGCCCCCGGAAGGATTGGCCTATTTGAAAGTGAAAGATGCAATGTAATAAGTCAAGATCGGTGAGGCAGTGGGATACATTTTCCACAGGATCGTCGGATGGCATCACGTGAGGTGAATCGCCAAGGTAATTTACCTACGTCATATCTGGATGGGTCCGCTGAACTCGAGATTTACTGTATGGAGTATATGTGTTGGAAACTTGGAATTACGTGCTACAGTGAGCAATTACGTTAGGATTTAATAAAAATAAAGGTAAACCAAGTCATGAAAATCAATTGGTAATGGGTATAAGCCCGAAAAAGCCAGAAAAGCACTTAGGGTGTCTAGTAACGAAAGACCCAGCTCAGAGGTATATCACACGAACGCCGAACAATTATGTAAACCGAGAGAAATCCATGAACAAAATCAGAAAGGAGCAAAGGCTAGCTCGTAAGCAAAGGCCAAGCTCATCTTCGCATGCTGTAGCATATGATCAAAGCTGAGATACTCGATCTTGTCTTCGGTGGTGTGGATCTTCTTGTCGGAGTTCTCGAACTGGGACTCGATCACGAACGCCGAGGGGTATCCATACCGACTGGCAGAGGCATGGTCAGAGCAAGCATAGCCACACTTGGTCTCGACGTAGGGGACATCGCAGTAGGTGGTGATGACCTCCTTGATGAAGGAAGTGAGGCCCTGGTCGACGTAGTCGATAATGACACCCACCGACTCCTTTTGACCAGCATCAAGAGTTCCCTGAACGTAGCCCGTCATGTCCTGCTGGAGCATGGCCTTGACGTTGCGCGACTCCTTCTTGTACTGAGCATAGACAGCCTGGGAACCAAGAAGACCACCCTCTTCCGCAGAGTACCAATGGAACTCGACGGTGTTGTGGGCCTTGCCCTGGGCGATAGCCTCCGACCGCAGCAGGGCGCGAAGTGCTTCAAGAATGGTGACTGTTCCACTGCCATCGTCATCGGCGCCGGGTGCAGCCAGGATGGATGGAAGGAACAGGTTGATGCTGTCCTGGTGGGAGCCCAACACGACGGTGTTGTTGGTCTCGCCGGGGATGCGGGCGATGATACTGAACTGGCCCCAAGGGTGAGAGAAGCGTTCAACGGTCGCGCCGTGGTCGCTTGCGCCCGATTCGTGGATCGCGGCGGTTACCTGGTCGAAAAGCCATGTTGCAGACTCGATACCGGTCTTGGACCTGAAGTAGCGGGTGTGGAACGAGGTGAAGTGCTCCAGGTTACTGCGCATGTTCTTCTTGTCCAGGGTCTTAAAGAGAGGGTGGATAGCATCGGAGTGCTTCATCTCCTCAGGATAGTGAACAATGCGCGAAGTGTGCAAGGTTCCATAGGAGCCTGATTGCCATTCATCGGTCACGTCAATGAAATTGACTCCATCCTAATCAAATGTTAGCTATGGTCAGATTGGAGGGAAAACCCTTGACATACCAGTTTGAGGGACCACTTCTCTTCTTCCGTCACCCAGCGGGTCTGGTATGGGGCCAGCTCGATCAGAGACTTTGATTGCGGGTTCTGGACGATCGAAGGTGCCAAAGGTTGCTGCTCCGGGTTGACCAATGCCAGCGCGGTCGCAGTTGCGCTCAGCGCAAGGGGAGCGAAGAACTTCATGATAAGTGTAATAATAAGATACCTAGGATAAAAAAAAAGGATGGGGAGAAGGGTTTTTAAAGCTTTCGGAGCTAGGACGGGATCGAGAATGGGGGCGGTCTCACGCGCCTTGTTACCCTTTAGGCGCCAAGTTCTGGACCCCGCGCTAGGCTTTCACATTTATTCTTAGCTATTCGTTATCCGGTCTACCCGATCTAGACTTTGGATCAATAGCCCAGGAAAACATTATAATTTATGGTAAGTTAAGCCATGTTCAGTCATGTTCCATTCCATACAGAACCCAGGCGATCTGGGGGATCGGGTGGAGAATGCCTAGAATCCCCACTATGACTCGCCCGTGAGTCACCGGAGATAAGAACACACACACCAGTACGAACCTGGAAGTACGAAGCACTATGCAGGACTATAAGAAACCTAGGAAGGACTCGAGAGATCTCCACTGGTCAGCCTTGAACTAGTGTCAGCCTCACTCCAGAGGAAGAATCCCAAATAGGAAACCAGGGCTAGGGCTAACCAGGGTTACTTCCCACCAATCATCGGCCTTGTTAAGCCCCGTGCAGCAACCCTCGGACTATTGGAGCATTGGACTGCCTTATCTCTTCTTATCCTGTCTCTATCTCTTCCCCTCCTCTACTCTGCACTTCCCTCAATCATGGCTATTCACCCGCGCCTTCGCCCTGAGGGCTCCGCGACCCTTTCACCTCAGCAAGCTCTGGCCATCTCCGCGTGGACAGAGCAACATGCAGTGGCGTCCCTGCAGGACATGAGCCTCTCAGACTCCCCTGCAGACCAAACCCCTTCCACACCGACTCCAACGCGCTCAAATCTGCGCGGTGCCACCGTGTCGTTGTCGATCCCGCTTGACGACGAAGCCACTCCACCAGCCAATACCGAGTTGCGTCCCCCGAGGGTCAGTTTTAGACGCCGGGAGCCTCTGCAGCGCGATATCGGGAAGCGACGGGAAGCCCTTCTAAAGGGTAAGGATGGGAGCCGACGGAGACAGCGCTGGGAGAACGGTATGTCCCAGATTCATGAGCTGGGTTGGAGTGGATGACCCGATCATTGGCGCGTCCTGGCACGTGAATCTGCATGCTGACCGGATATCAAGATCGTTTGTTGCACAACCCCTGGGCCGAACCTCCGTCTTCCAAGGACTGGGATATCCAGCCCACATATACCCGCCATGACCCCATGCCCTATTACCTTGCGCCGTTGTGGGATGTCCACTACTCTCATAAAGTAGACCATCAGTCGGCTATGAGGGCGGCCAAGGGGGCTAATGAGAAGCACCATATTCCCAAGGAACTCCGGTTAAAGTTGAAGCATGCGCGTGCCGCACGTGGCATGCTTCAAGACCTGGAAGAAGAGATTCGTCTCTTCATACGTAAGTGGAATGAAAAGCAGGTGCTGCTGCGGAACGAGGGATTGCAAGATGCCCCGGACTCGGCAAGTGACTCGGAAGACGAGATTGTCTTTGTTGGGCGTAATGGGCAGATGCATGACGCGCCCGAGCGGAAGGAGAGACTCCGTCTGCTGCGGGAAGAGATGAGTTCTCACAGTGAGCGCGATGGTGAGAAGATGGTATATGAGAGTCCGGTCGATGAACGGGCGGCTGGATTTGGGTGAGTTCCTGCTCTTAACTTCTAAAGTATACTATTTGCTGACCATCTCAGTCGTTGGTTGGTGCACTCCATCGCCTCCTACTATGGGTTGCACACCTGGTCAATCACAGTAGGAGACCGGCGAGAAGCCTATGTTGGCTTCCGACCTCCGGTCCCGGGGAGCCGGACCGGGCTCGTCTCTCAGCCAGCTTGCAGCACAGAGGCCCTGGTTAAGCCAGGGGAGGAACTGCCTCAGCCTCTCTATGCGCAGGTGTAAACTGCCATTCTTATTTTCAGGTTGGACATATTTTTCATTCGGGGGTAATCCAGGGTAACGTTGGACATCGTATTTCGCCGTTCAGACCAGGCCCGTTGTCTCCGCGGCTGGTCAATTAGTTTCATTGGACATATTTTCTCGGTCGCAACTTAGGTTGGCCAGAGATCTTCTCTCGTAGCCCTGACCCTTCCAAGTATATGGTCGCCTAAAGCAACGGATGGTTGGGCATTTCCATCGCATGTACGCAGGTGGAGGCTTAGAGTAGTGAAGCCTCGTTTGATACGGGTCTCGCAAAGGTGGCCCCATGCGGCCGATCATTGTCGCAATGGCAGGACACGCTGGAATTTCCGAAACTTGATCAGATAACCTAAATCGGAGGATACTGCCTCATCCAAGGTCTCCAGGGAAGTAGGATGAGACTCTTTTCGCCCTGCTCCACTGTCCGGAACGGACCGCAGAGGCCCACGGTTTGCCATGACGTCCCAACTATGCCCTGACTGCAACTTCATGTCGGAGAATTTGAGAATTCAAATCCATATTCAAATTCAGTATGGAGCATTCAGAATTCAAAATTCACGCTTGGACGAGGCCTGAACCCTGACATAATGAAACTCGTGTCCAGACTTCGTTCTATGCAGGCGCCCGAGATCTCACTGGCCCGGGGATCACAGAGGAGGGGGAGAACAAATTATCACTCGACACTGGAGACACATCACACAACCTTGGAGCTTTCTATAGGCACATTTTTAGTGAGGCTGGCTCTTTGTTATCGTTACCGGTGAGCCCTGACCATCTTATTGGATGTGAACTGGAAGTCTGGGAGGTTAATGAGGGGTTTCATGGCCCATGGAAGATCGGGTACTCAAATGACGAGTTGACATTCCCCCCTTGACTTTTTGCCTTGTTTCCTATTTCCTATATCTTCCTGGTTTTTCCAATCGGGAAATCTTACCCCTGCTCTTGTTCCCTTTCATCATATGATTCCTTTAATCTCCCTGATCTTCCTAACTGGATTGCGGATACCTTAATTCCCTCCATGCCAGAGAGCCCATCCCTCTCCCAACCCCACGTCATGGGAATCTGACATTCGAACCCTTTTTATTGTTTCAAAACCAACTGGAGAATCCGGGAGTATCGTTGGATGTACCTTCATCTTACCACCTACGGCTTATTTACGGCTAACTTACGCCTTATATCCGACTCACCCCTTCTCCACCTGTTCCCTGTTCCCAGTTCACTGTGGACCAGTGACAACTACAACACAGATTCCACATCTACTTTACACAATGGGTTCCTATAAATCATGCCAAGATCGCCCTGGTGGCGGCAGTTCCAGCTCAACGGATAGCTCGACATCCAGAAGTACCGCGGCAACAGCCCTGAGCGACCATCCGAGCACAAAACAAAGAGACAGGCCAGTAGTATACGAAGAACGGGAACCAAAACCCCGAGACTCTGTCTCAACATACGCTTCATCGACAGGTTCAGCCGCAGATTTCCCGGCAGAGGAACCACGCTATGAAGTACACGAGCGGGAAGAATTCTTCCCACTTGACGCTATCCCTTCTACCCCCTCCTCTTTCGCACCTTTGTTCCCTTCGTCGAGACGGCTACTTATCCGCCATGACGATACCACCATCGACGGCAACATGAACTTGCGCGTCGACACTCCCGTCCACCTCCGGGATGGCTCGCAGCGCGATGTCATCCTCTTCCATCTCCGCATGTATGATCTGTTCTCGCGGAAATTCTCTTTTCGTCGCTACTGCCGTGATTCGGGCAGGGAGGTATGCCATTCAGCAAGGAGGGAAGTCTCTTCTGGTCATGATAGACGTCCTGCTTTCCGTCGATCGTGGAGTACCGTCTTTGCCAGTCTGCGGCCTAGTTCGAGTGGCAACGGTGCAACCTCCACAAGCGCAACAGCAGCGCATGGTGATCTTAAACGAAAAGGTTCTGGTTTTGAGCCTGGCCATATCCACAGCAAGAGTGCCAGACACGAAGCAGGTGCGAGTGAAGATGTAGAAGGAGAAAAGGAACAAGGTACCGAAGCCGACAGGCCAACACTGGTGGATACCATCCTCCTTGAATTCTCCAATTATGCACACGTCGAACTGAAGAGGAAAGGACCTGGCCTAAACAAGAAGTACGAGTATGAGTATTGGTCCACGAAGTATCAGTGGCGACGCGAGTTCCGCAAGGAGGGCGATCTGCACGAGGTGTCGTATTTCCTGATTGACACGCGCACTTCCAAGACCATTGCCCATCTTGTCCCGGATACTCTGGCGCCGCTAGATGCGGTCGAGGAGGAGAGCAAGGGGGGTTGGGTGCCGCCGTCATCATTGTGGATCAGTGATCCTTCGGTTTATCAGCGGATGCCTGACATTGCCGAGTAAGTCCACGTCTGTTTGCTATGGCTTTTACCTTGAGCTTCCCCTCTTTTATTTTTATCTTTCTTTCATTTCTTTTTCTGTGAGGCTGATGGACTTTGCGTAGTGTGATTGTGGCTACAGGTATTGTGGCGCTAGTTGACGATTGCATTCGTCGTCGCTGGCATCAGGAGCGCCAGCCTTCGTGGATGCTCCCCGCTCAGCACTTGACGAAGAGCTTGGAGCGCATGGGCCCTCGGCGCCTGATCGGCCAAGTACTTCAGCGACGAGGATCTGCTTAAGTGACAAGGGGCTTGAGGCCTAGGCGGCTCATGAACCATGGGTGAGAGGTGTGAGCCGATTCTATCCTGCATTGACCGGGATGTTTTGGGAGACTTGATAGTCTCTTAACGACCTAATGACTTTGACGATTTGTGGTTCATTTCTTGTTTTCTCACCTATTTTGCTATTTTTCTATTTTTCTATTTTTTTTTTTTTTTTTTTTTTTATATATATTTATATTTTGTGCCGTCTTCTGATCCGGCTGGCTTCTCATTCGGCTGAAAGGGATTTCGGGTCTCGAGAAGCCCAAGTCCGGGCGATCCTCTAATCCGGATCTGTCAGGAAACTGACAGGGAACTGAAAGGGGCAGCTTACGGCGGTTCCATATTGCATCTGGATTTGGAGCAGGGGGTCCATCACATCTTGCATTGCATTGTTCTTTTATCAGCTTGCGTGTACATGAACACATCCCTCGTGCGTTGCTATGCTGGCGTTGCATACCGAGTAGTTCAAGCCTGACCGCTTCGCTACAGTAGATACACCGTACTTCTGTAGGCATGAACCATGGTTCACCATGGTTTCTACAGTACATACAGATATTGACTGGCTATCAGCGCTTCCAAGCATGTATCCCCCACACCCCTAAACAGGGGAAACGCCAGACTAGCGCAGTGAAGAAAAAGCACATCTATTGTTCGCGATCGATTGGCTCTGAATGAATCTTTTCAATTTTAGCGCGAGTGACAGCCCAAGGGCCCTTGCTGGCCTTGCTGCCTTAATCCAAAACAGCCAATGCGATGCGTCATGGGGGTTTACTCCGGCTATTCTTGGCTAATTAGCGCCTGCGAGTGTTTAAGCTGTGCGGGGCCCGTTGAGCAGAAGAACAGCCCTGATGTGCCTAGTCCTCTGTCGAACATCGACGTGTTACGTGCATAGAGCCGCATTACTGAGAACCATGGTTGATGGATATTTACTCTGCATGAATGCCCAACTCGCTTTGCCAAAGGGAGGCGAGAGTCTCCCGTTCGCTCCGACTGGATTGGCTTGATGCTTTCGGCATTTTCGAGGCTTCATAGTGTTTGAATGGTAGAATGATATTGCATTTCGTGTTCCCCTAGGCATTTTTTCGGACTAGCGTGTTAATGACGCTCTTCGTACCTTTGTCTATGCGCGACACGCTTTGACGTTTCCGGAAATCGCCCTCGCGTCATTCTAATATACTTCTTTCTAGGCCGAGACAGCGTTCATGCTACTCATGCAGGGCGGCCCGGTTGTTTTGGTAAAGAATCTCGGGGGAATGTAAACGGCTTCCCCCAATCTCTATGATGAGCTGGCAATACTTTGTGCGGCCCAACCTGAAGGGGGGAACGAATTCTCGTTTCGGGCATCTTCGTCATTCAGAATAAAAGATGCACTAGTTTAGCTCCGCTTTTTGGGCAGAGATTCAAGCCCTCATGCAGTCTCTCAGGGTTTCCAGAAGGCGTTCCGCCGATTCGGTTGAAATTAATCTCGAATTAGAGCTCGGAGATGGCTTATAATAAAGAGCGAAATGAATTATAGAGGCGAGACCGAAAAAGAAAAAAAAAAGAAAATCAACGTGGGGTTCTCTGAGTTGTTCACTTTTCCATCCAATCCGCATCCGATTTCCTGAAAAGCTGTCTCTTTTTTTTCCCTGGAGCCCTTGAGAGAAGCCAAGCTTCCCTTTATTTCTTATGTGGGATGGACATATCCGGCTATTAGTAGTCCTTACTGTGATGTCTAGCGTTTCTTCAAAGGCTTTTAGACGGCGTGCGCCGGGCCGTTCCAGCTTGCAGCCTCAAATGATCCGCATGTTCTTCCCATTGCCCTCCTTGACTGGTGGATTAAGGAGGGGAGGAAATTAGTTGACGCTTTGCCATGTCCACATCGACATGCATAAGCCCGCTCCGTTAGGTTTGACGATTAGGCTCCTGTTTGTTCCCAGGGGGAAATAATTAAAAAAATAAAAGGAAAATTCAAAATTCAAAACGAAAAAAAGAAAAGAAAAACCCCCATGCGAGAACGGCTTTTTGGCCTTGAAGATATGGCCCACTGTTTATATGACTCCCCGCTCCCCATGATAGTCCTTGATGGACATTTAAAAGGGCCTCTACAGCTTCCAGCCGGGTCCAATCGAGGTTATTCTCTTCTTTCTTCCAGTATATCTTCGTCCCTTGAAGTCCTTTGACCCTTTCTCTTCTTCTATACATCTCCCGTTATCCCCAATTGAGTTCTACTTTTGACTCTCAACATCTTCCCCTCAATCCCACTCCATAATTCAATTGCAACTCTCAACATCCCCCTATCTTTTTCAAAATGTCATACAGCAGTGCTCAAGGGACTAGCGTTAGCAGCCGGCCTAGTTGGCAAGATCAGCTCAATGGTAAGCCATTCAGCCCTCCAAATGCGTGTCCAGACCCCAGCCCGAGCCCACCACAATTGACGCTTTACAATATTACCCGACTGACTATCATTAGCATACTGTAGAAGTACCAAGCTGACTCCTCCTGTCTTCAACATCGTCTCCGATCGGCGAGGTACTTACCCGATACTCTGCCCCTCTTCCTCTCCCCTCCGTCATTTCCTCTCACGGGGTTTATTCTATTTTATCTGATACCTGTCGACTCAGTACATACGCGGTGCCTATGCCTTGTGTGTGTCTCGGCATTGCAGGAAGGGTGTGGAGTCTTGCAGAATGAGAGAGAATTCCTCCCCCCCCTCTCTCTCTATTGCCCCCCATCACTTGTACACCGACTTTTAGTTTCTGATTTGACAGATGCTAATTCCCGTTTGGAATACAGGAGGTCGTACTGCTTGGTCTAGTACTGTCACCGTACAGGGCATCCCGACTGCTATCGCTGCCCGCTACTGGTATGACGGCCAGTTCGTCAACAATGCCAAAGAAGACGCCGCCGAGGTCGCCCTAAAGCTGTTGAACCAGCAACCCAGAGCTTCGACCGTCTATCAGGGACAGCTCTTCCCCCAGCAATCGACCAGTCTTGGCCGTGGTGCTGGCGGGTTCTGAGTGAATCCTTTATTTCCTTACTCTTCTTGGGTGGCTTTCTCTTCTTTTCTTGTGTTTTTACCAAATTTCTCTTCCTTGTTCCAGGATCCCTGTTTTATTGGATAGATGTGTGTGTGTTGATTTGTGTTCAATTGCTGCTAGCAGCTGTGGCCACTCGTCCTGGGCGCGGGATCCACAGTCCTTGCAAAACATACCCTTGCTGTTGCTTTTCTCACTTGGTTTTGTGCTGCAGGGGAAAAAAATCTTCTCACCGCACCCAACCTGCCTCCCTTTTCCCACGTCGACGTCCGTTTTCCCCGAAGTTCTGCTGGAATGCATGCATTACTCGACCGACGACTATCGTAGCCGTTCTCGGTTCCTGCAGGATTTGCCCACAAGGAATATTGATCATCTGCCATGCACTGTCTTCTTCTTAGTCGCGGGATGGATAAACTACCCCAAACAAAAGACGATCAAGTTTTTCACCTACGCCACATGCGGCATCCTTGACAGATGACGGGTTCCAATGCAAGTCACTAACTTGTTTCGCCCTGTGGAACCCTGAGCCCGTCCGTCGTGATACCCACCCAACCCGAGAACCCGACGGCCCAGGTACAATGTGGTGTCTTGGGATTTGGGCCTCGTGTGAGACCGGCGCTTCCCCAATTTTGCCAAGAAGGTCTGGGATTACGATTCCCTTGGAGCATCATTTGCCGACAGATATTTGTTTCTACTCCCCGTTTTGAGGGGAGCAGACAGGGTGCTTGTGCTTTTGTTTGTGCTTTGCAATCTTACTTTGCCTTGAGGCAAAAAGCAATCAGGGGATATACTTTGTGGTTCTCATTTGTGGAGGGTCGGGGTCAAGTGACTATAATGTGTTTTGACCTTTGAGAGTGACTTGTGCGTCGCCATGGATGGCTCATACCCGACGCACCTGCTGCTGCATGACTCGGCAGTATGACCTTGGTGCATTTCACTTGCAGGTCCAGAATGGCACTTTCAAGGAATATAATCCTTCTTGCCGTGTCGGCTGCTTACCCCTGGAGCCAGACAAATGCTTGTTGGTTTTCGCTACCACGAACGGAAAGCCACTCGCCCAGTTTTAGAACCTGACACAATAGCACAGGCAATGGGCAGAAGGGCAAAAGTCACGAGGGTAGTATAGGAACAACGCAGGATATGGATTTTCATTTTCTGGTTAATTAATCTGGAATTTGGATTTACTTCGTTCTCCATCCACTTGTTTGCTTCATTTTATTTATTTAACTTTTTTGTTTGACTCAGTTGAATGCGTTTGACAGGAGGAGTTTCTTTGGTCTGTTTCTTTACTTGGGCTATTGTTAGGCTGTGCTGGGTTTGGGCAATTTGGACATGGACCTGGGTTGGGGTTATTATTATATTGGTATCATACATGGATGGTACTGGAATTTGAACTGTTCTGGTCGGGGCTCAGCTTCTATCAGATTGGTCTCTTTTCTCGTTTGTTACTATAGGACTACAGAATATCGACAGGACATCTTCCCAGTGGACTTTGGTTCTCTTTGCCTTGATAGGCTCAATATATCGGCCGGGACTATACCCTCTAGACATCCCGATCAGGACGTTGTAATGTTCCTTGTAGGTCCTGTTGAGCGTTGCGGGATCTTTGCCGCATTGGCCTCCCGGCTGCTAAAATTGCATAGCCGCAGGTGGGATAGCGTTGCCATGTGTCGAGCCAAACACTAATCTCCGCTGTATATCCATGTTGGGCAGCATTTTGACGGGAAATTCGGCGACTTATAATTCGCAAATTCCCATAACATTGGGGCTAGAATAGATGCTCGTTCTGAACGTATAGTATACATGATGTTGTTGGGTTGTTTTTAACTCACCCTGGAACCGTGGATTGCTCTGAACTCTAATCATTAGCGAACCCTAACTCCCCCAACTCCCCCAACTCTTACCGAGGCAATCCAACGGCTTTTTATGCTGAGTCAGAGGTGCCAAAGAGTGGAATATTTCATGGTGATCAATTGGCTTCAATTAAATGCTTGAAAATCTGCCTTGACAAGTACACAAATCATCAGCAAAAGTCTGGTGGTCGATACTCTTGCTGGAGCTAGCGCCCGCACCAAGATAATATACCGATCCACCATCCAATTTAGGCTGCCATGACACTCAGCCATGTTCGGGCGGTGGCTATGTCGCTAATGACATACGAGACCACAAGTCAAATCAAAATATAAAAGAGGTAGCTATCTCGCGAATTAGGCATACACCAAATATTTTGATGGTAAAATGGGCACTATATAACTTGAGACAGAGGTCTTAGTGTCGATTACCTCCACATCCTTGCACGTTACATCTCCAGACTCAAACAGAGTGTCTCACAGTTGACACCTCAAATACTACAATCTTTCCTCAATTACAGCCCGTGATTTATCCTAATCACGCTATGTGTTTCGGTTCGTCACGCGACGTACAATATGATTCTCCACCCCCGCGGCGAGTGGGATACAGCAACGAGGCCTATGGCCGCTACAAATACGACAAAGACTACGAGAAATACCTGAAGAAACAAAAGAAGCGCCGTGCGAACAATTCTGCCATTACTGCATACGCAGCAGCGGGAGCGGCTTCGGGTGGATGTGGAGGCGGTGGTGGGTGCTAGATCTGAAGAACGCCAACAAGATGATTGTTATTAATCAATGCTACGATTATTGATTATTTTGGAGCAAATTTGGCCTGTGTGAGCTATGTAAATGAGCCGGGAAGATTCGAGGGGCATATACAGTAGAAATCCAAGCCTTGCATACTCCCTGCATGAGATTTTCTATCATTATCTATTTACAAATTGAAGGTTCATCGTATGTCATGGATATATTAATCAGTATCTGTCTCATCATCGATCAGAGTAAGCCTTGGCATCATGGATCCATTTTTGCAGTTCGGAAGCCAAGAATAAATCATCTCTACATATCAACTTTCTCTCCGCACGACTCCACACCAATCTATCTAGTATGCGAATCTGGTTCCATCCCTTGCCCCATCTCCGCGGCGATTCCTCCAGCCGTAGTAAAGCCTCAATAGAATACAGCCAGCTGTCACGAACAACAGCAACGCTGCGTTGGTCCAATGGCCTGTCGGGTACCCTTTCTTTGCTTCGTCGCTCTTATAAATCCACACTCCAACAATTTGGCCTGGGGCGCCGAATGAAACATTCAGTGCAATTGCGAGTCCTGCCCCTGCAGTTGTACGGAGGTTTGAGGAGAGCCAGCCTAGTAACGGTGGAATACATGCAAAGGAACCGCTAGCTGCAACGATGAGGCATCCATAGCGACTCTGGTGTTGAGTTAGTTCAACATTGCTGATTTATTGCTGTTCGCTCCAGTGTCTTGGTTTTTCTTACCTGGTAGGAACTGGCAGGCAAAGCAGCAGATGCGAGAAAGCCCATTGCACCAATGAAAGAGAAAACAGCGGAATGGAGACCACGGCTAATCCAAGAATGTTAGTTACTGACCATATGATTTTAATCCCAGAAATGGTACCTGTTGAAATGGTCTGCAGACCAAGCCACAATCACAGTCACAACGTAGGCTACCGCATACGGAGGCACGGTCATCAACTGAGCACGTAGATCGGAGTACCCCAAGCCAGAAGTAATAGCTGGTGTGAAAAGAGAAAGACTCGAGAATGGTGTAGATATACCGAAGTATACCGCATAATGAGCATATAATCTCCAATCCGTCAGCGTGCCCTTTGCATCCTCCCATGACATGGCACTAGCAGAGCCTTTCGATCCTTCCTTGGCCAAACGGTGCTCTGCAAGCTCCTTCTCTTTACTAGAAAGCCACCTTGCAGTCTCGGGGTAGTCCGGTAGAAAGAACCAGACCAAAACGGCAGACGCACATGACGGTGCTCCCTCAATAATAAATAGCCACCTCCAAGCAGAAAGACCATGAGCACCATTCATATGACCAACTCCAAATGCGATAGCTCCACCAAAGGCTCCGGCCAAAGTTGCTGAGGCAAGAATTAGGGCTACACGGATAGATCGCTCTGAATTGCGGTACCAAAATGTTAGGTAGTAGACGAAACCAGGAAACAGACCTGCTTCCATTACGCCTAGGAGGAATCGTAAGCCGGTTACTTGAGCGTAGTTGTGTACACCTCCAAGTCCCATGGTTGTAGCACCCCATGAGAGCATAAGGAAGGAAATCCAACGCTATTTTTGATGTTATTCAATGCATGCCAAATAGCAATGGAGGTCATGCTAGAGCGCGTGAACGTACGCTTGGCTTGAGCTTCTTCAAGAAGTAATTTGAGGGTACTTCAAACAGTGCATATGCAATGAGGAAAACCATCAATGCGATTCTTTTGAAGTCAGCGGTCTGTTTTGGGCGGTCTATCTTCGACACACTCACGTAAATTGATACGAGGTCATATTCGTCTCCGTTAATAGGTCATTGCCAGTATCCGAGTTAAGAATTTTGGCATTTCCTGACAATCTCAGCTTCAAATTTTCTTTGATTGTTGGGATTTTAAACATACCGATATTTGACCGATCAAGATAGCAAAGTAAGTAAATAGCAGCACATAGAGGAACAATCCGCAGGTCCTGTTTCCAGACTAGGGCCTTTTCTCGTGCTTCAAGAGCAGTGCCAATAGCTTCAGCGTTGGCAACCTGCATTGGTGTTAGCTGGCTTGCAATAAACACATGAACAAGGGGTAAATGAGTACCAGACCTCTGAGGTAGATTCAACATCCTGTACATACTTTTCTGTCGCCATATTGACGGGGACTGGCAAGCACACAAGAGAGTGACAGGATGACAGAAATTAGGGGAATTGCGAGTCCCGCATGCTTGCTTTTTTTCTTCTTTCATTTCTTGGCTCGAGTTAATTCCTCGGATCCCCGCACTAAATTGACTCGGCATTCCTCCGAATTCTTGTCAATGATAGTCGGATTCAAGGCTAACACTTTCGGAATTGAATCATGCTACGACGTTTTAAATGCTTAAATTTCTTGGCTAAGTTTCTTCGCTGAAGGGACTCAATTGGGTGTCGTTTGTTTGAAATCGGGGTTCCCCGGATCTCCACACTGGAAATTTAGGGTCCGAGGTCGCTGTGTAGTCAAACGCGTATACAAATCAGACCAAAGTCATACCAGAATTGGGCAGACTAAAGAGAAGTAAATATCAGATACCGTATTGGAGTCAAAACCACGATCTAATCTTATTCTCACTTTGTGTGAATCTTCCGATGGCTGCGTCCCATCACTGGCATCGTACTCTAAAGCCACAAAGGGACTTCAAGTCTCTTTGGACTCTAATAGCATGCAATGGTTAAGAATCCCTCGATAATATCACAGGGAAACATAATATAAGTTCAAGTCAGAGAGTGTAGAGCCTCAGGCAATGCAAACCAGACAAACACCTTATCAGATAAAATGTGCACGTCGCAAGCATTCACCCCACACTGTCTGCTTCATGCTATGCCACCGACTGGCCAGATATCCTAGAACTACACGCAAGGCTCTGTCCGTGTCCATTGCTACCATGTCAACTACCGCCGAACCCGCCCGGAAAGCCATGCCCTCCGCATTGACATTTTATCGTCACGCCAAGTGTTCGGTATGTTCTCTTCTGTACTCTATCTACATTGGCATAGATCTAATGCATCATTTAATGGTTCTAATAGACAACCAAAGCCCGTGCCAGTACCCTCCACCTCCCCCATGGCTCAGTCCCTCTGCCGATCTTCATGCCCGTCGCGACACAGGCATCGCTCAAAGGCCTGACGTACGATCAGCTACGCGATACAGGATGCATGCTCTGTTTGAATAATACATACCATCTTGGGTTGAAGCCTGGTCAGGCAGTGCTAGACTCTGTGGGCGGAGCGCACAAGTTGCAAGGCTGGGATCGGAATCTCTTGACTGATAGTGGAGGGTGAGCTATAATGCCCGAAAGTGTGGATGCCCTTCGTACTGACCATCACTACAGTTTCCAAATGGTGTCCCTGCTTAAGCTGGCGACGGTTACAGAAGAAGGAGTGCGATTCCTCAGTCCTCACGACGGCTCACCCATGTAAGTATCTTCGCTCGAATGCAGCGCCCGCTGAACCAAAACTTACTGATCTCTTGATAGGTTGCTTACCCCCGAACATTCCATCTCTCTCCAAAACTCTATCGGCTCTGATATCATTATGCAATTAGACGATGTTATCGCAACTACCTCTCCAGATCACGCCCGTATCAAGGAAGCTATGGAGCGCTCCGTGCGATGGTTAGATCGTTGCATCGAAGAGCATAAGTACCCCGAGAAGCAAAATCTATTCTGTATCATTCAGGGTGGTCTGGATCTTGAATTGCGAAAACAGTGCTGCGAGGAGATGGTCGCGCGAGATACTCCTGGAATTGCCATCGGAGGTCTATCCGGTGGTGAGGCCAAGGAGGAGTTCTGCAAAGTGTTCGTCTCTCTTCTTCTTCAGATTGCTTTCAGCGAGCTAACTCAACCACAGAGTGGATACATGCACAGGACTTTTGCCCGAAAATAAGCCTAGATACGTTATGGGCGTGGTATGTCTCCATAACAACCGTTACTTTGTCTTGAATTTTGCTAATATAGGGAAATTCAGGGATACCCCGAAGATATTGTCGTCGCGGTGGCTCTTGGCGCTGACATGTTTGACTGTGTCTGGCCGACACGCACAGCGGTAGGATTTGTCGAATTTTCCCTTGGAGATACTCGTACTGACTTCAACCAGCGCTTTGGTGATGCGATTGTCTCTTCTGGTACTATCAATTTACGTCGCAAACATTTCGCCAAGGACTTTCGACCAATCGAGGAAGGTTGCACTTGCACCAGCTGTCGTCCAGTTGATCAAGGAGGCCTCGGGCTCACCCGAGCATATATGCACCATATTACCGCTAAAGAGACAGTCGGTGCTCATCTGTATGCTTTGATTTCTCCCATTTTCTTGTGCTGTTGCTAACATTCTCAGTCTGACGATTCACAATGTTCACTTCATGTTAACCATGATGGGAAACATCCGACAGGCCATCATAGAGGACAAATACCCAGAATACCTTCGCAAGTTCTTCTCGAACATCTACCAAGGTGATAAGTCCAAGTACCCCGATTGGGCAATCGGTGCCTTGCGTGGTGTTGGGGTGGACTTGTTGGCAGACTCATAACGGCATTATCACTAGTGTAAACGATAAGAGACTCAAAGATGAGCTGATGATATTCGGATTTTTTGCATAAAGAAGCACATGCATTTCAGCGTTCCTAGTCATATCAAGTGTTTTGTTGTTATATAACCTTTTCAAGGCTACAGTGCTCTTATTTGAACAATAGCCTCTTCAGTGTATTATGAGTGTATTATACTTATAAGTTAGTATATTTATTTGCAACGGTGCTAGGTGAGTACTTCGGGGGGTGCATGCAATGTTCCAGCGTGCTTAACTCTCAGTTTATTTATGTAGCCATAAATCCCCAAACGTTACATCAACCAGCCAAGTGGTCGAGCAGTAACTCGGTCATTCAATCTTCCTTGGTCTAGTGGTGATGATTTCCGCTTGTCATTAAAACTGATAAGCGCGGGAGACCGGGGTTCGATTCCCCGAGGGAGAGTTTCTTTTTTTGCAATTGCACGACGTGCATGTGCTTTCTTTGGTCGATTTAGGTTACGTATTATTTATGCAATTAAAATGGTGGTCCAAGTAATAAAAATAAAAATCGAATATTTGACTAGGGAACTAGCTGGTGCAAAAACAGATAAGTCGGCGGATTTCTCCGGATATATATTGGCGTTGCACTGAGACTACCTGTCCACCACAAACAGATCTAGACTCCCCAAAGAAATATCTTCGCAAGTTACATTCTTCAGATGAAGGGCAGAATGACGGAGCTGGGGTATTCCTCGCTGCAATGGATGACATGTCTGCCCCGATTGAGCTCGTGCTCTGGTCTGGGATTCGAGAATGATTTGTACTCGGCAATGCTGGGATACTGACCCCCAACCTTTGAAAAGAGTTAGTACATTTTAAATGTCGAGCTGTATGCAGTATATTACTTACCCTCACGCTAATTGACTCGCCTTCCTCAAAATCCACGCCCATTGCCCAGATGCCAATCTCCAGCTTCACAATTGTACCTGGAGACACCTTATCCTGCCGCTTATGAGGATGGAAGGGGAATTGCGGATGAATACTCCTGGAAGAATCAATCTCCCGATGCGAGGCCCGCAGTATACCCACAGACCCCAGATGAAGATTCAAACTCGCCTGTTCCGCGTCTGGAATCTCCTCGATAGACTTGATCGGCGTGGCATGAAATGGGAAGTTGAGATGCATCAAGTTTTTGCCGTTTTTGTCCTTCTTGCGCAAAATCACAAAGACAGTGAAATCATCGCGGTCTTCGCAGGACATGTACAGCACAGCTTTAGGCAGTCCGATCAATCGGCTCGCTTTTTCAAATGTGTAGTTGAACTCGCCGACACTATGACGGTTTTCGGAATCGTAAGAGATTTTCTGATAGGTTGAAGGAGCACTTCCTGTGAGCTTCTTGTTGTCTCCAAGGAAAAGTCGTCGGTATTCAGTGGTGGGAGCCGGGAAATCCTCAAGAACAATGTCGTCGATTGCCTCGCGATCTCCAAACTGCAGTGCCGACCATCGAACCTTGGGTGTTTTTTCCCATGCGTTATCCTTTCCTTTCAGATATCGGTCAAAGAAGAGTCCTAGCTCATTCATAGACTCTGGTATGCTGTACAACTCATACCACTCCTGCTTGCTACCCCATTGGATCCATTTGTTCGAATGAGGAACCTCTAAATATCCTCGAATAGAACCCATGGTGTGAATGGAGCTGACATCCGATCCTCGGATAAAGACAGGGCATTTCACTCGCGCCATATCTACTCGCTTGTCTTCCCAGAATCGGTTTGACACAGGCGAGCGACGGTACATTTCTTCGAAATCCTCAAGGCCTGAATTCTCCGGCCCTCGCACAATGGCCTTGGCAATCAAATCAAAGTTGCTCATAGAGAACCAACCACCACGACAAAACTGCTCTCGGAAGAGATCACCAGACCCCTCCCAGGGCGCAATGGCTTTCAAGGACGGAGGCTGCTGGGCCGCAATGAACCACTGTGAGATTGCAAGTGCAGAATTTCCGGCCATGCCCACACTCCCATTGCACCAATCCATCTGTGCGAGAGCTTCCACAACATCGTATCCGTCCTCAGCATCCTGTGTACCCATCACGCAAATCTGGCCGTCGCTGTGGCCTGCGCCGCGGGTGTCGACGCTGACAATTGCGTACCCGCGAGGACACCAGGCCTCGGGGTCGAGACCTTCGAACTTCTCTAAGCCACTCAGGTCGGATGGTGGGACACAGCATTTCCAAACGCACATTGGGAGCATATCAAGGGCGCTGTACTTCTTCCCGTAGAACGACCAGCTTAGCACAGCAGGGATCTTTTCAGTCGAATTAGCTGGTCGATAGACATCTGCGTAGAGGCGGACTCCATCTCGCATGACAATTTCAACATCGTGGTCGATACGGGTATCGGACTTCAAGGGCTTTGCGTTGAAGCCATTCCAGCCGGCGGGTAGGACTTCGGATTTGCCGCATCGGCACTCTTGATATCCGTTCTCGCCGACCTTGGGCTGGGCAACTCGCTTGTAAGCTGATTGAACGGGAGGAGGCATCATGGGATAGATCTAGTTGAAGAGAATGAATAAGATGGATGATATGAAGATATGAATGGGAGAGACAAACAAAATGGTTATGTAGTTATACCTTCATCGTACTCCCGCATCTTCTCCGATCTACACATGTCCCCACCGAATCTTCCCGCTTCCTGAGCTGCAGATCAAAGTCCAAAGAAGTTTAGAGAGCTCTGGTAGCAGAGAAGAGCTTGAGTGTTGAATATCGGACCTGCTCCGGCCCTGCCGAGTGGGGGTGGGGGATATCAGCAACAGAGTGCAAATTGACTATGCTAATAGCATCAACGTAAGTGTTATTTATTTCTCCAGAACCTCAAGCTAGGAGTTCCAGATCAAATCGAAAGCCATCCAATCCAAAGTCAGAACGGAATCCAACATGTCAGCAACCAAGATCGAGGCTACAGCTGATTACCAGCAAAGCCTAAACAACGACTTAGTTACATTCACTCCGCGGCACTACGATGACTGGCGTGACGAGTTTCATCAGAATGGATGCGTCGTGATCAAGAACGTCATCAGCCCCGAGCGCGCCGAGTACTATCGCGAGAAACAGATTCAGTGGTTGAAGAAGTTCGAACTTGGCTTTGATGAGAATGATGAAAGTACTTGGACAGCGGAGCATTTGCCTGTCAGCTTCAAGGGAGGGTGAGTTTTTCCAGCTGTATGTCATGAGCCAACTAAATGAACCGATAGCATGTATTTTGCCTATGGCTCCCCACACGAGAAGATGGCCTGGGAAGCGCGCACCGAGCCCAAGGTCATGGAAATCTTCGAAAATCTGTGGGAAACTAACGAGCTGATCTCCTCATTTGATGGGATGAACATTTCCCTGCCTCGACGCAAGGATCTTAATTGGAGTCCCTGGCCGCACTGTGACCAGAACCAAAACCGCAAAGGGTACGCAAATTGCCCTTTTTGATACCCACTTTGTACCTGCTAATGACCTATAGTATGCAAGCCGTGCAAGGCCTGCTCAACTATGCACCCAACGGCCCGAACGACGGTGGCCTTATGTTGATGAAAGGCTCGTCGAAGCTTTTCGATGAATTCTTCAAACACAAGCGTGAATCATTCGACCACGAGGATGCACCACCACCAGAGATTGAATTCATGGATTTGTTCCTGTTCAGCCAGAAGGACGTTAAATGGTTCGAAGAACAGGGCTGTGAGCTTATCAAGGTCAATATGGAACCTGGTGACTTTGTGCTCTGGGATTCGCGCACTATGCATTACGCTCGTTTGCCAGAGGGCAACCAGATTCGCCATGTTCAGTACATCTGCATGACCCCTCGACGGTTTGCAACTTCTGAGGCATTGGAGTTGAAGAAACAGTGCTTTGAGAGCTTCACGGGCACAACTCACTGGCCACATTGGTAGGACTTTTAACCCTTTGATACCTTGCTGGGAGATACATGCTGAACTGACACCCCTGGTACAGCAACATTCGTCCCACCAAGGAGAAGCCGATGCGTGACGGCAAAGTGTGCCCAAAAGACCGCAATGAGCCATTTGAGAAGCCAGAATTGACGGATACGGTGCTAAAGCTGGCTGGAGTGAAGGCCTATTAGGGTTATGAGTGTGTACTCAATTTCAGGTAGCCAACACAATGAAGATAGTTATTTCTGAAGAACTTGCGCTGTACCAAACGAATAGAAGAGACTTTTCCCTAAAAAGGATACCGAACGAACAGAAAAGACGTAACATGTCATTTGTGAGGTGACGCATAGAGTGGCCTACAGGTCATTTAGTCTCTCAGCAGGAGGTTGTCTATAACTCAACACTGACATTGTTCCGAGAGCCAGGCAATGTTTTCCATCCAATCAAACTGTGTGATTGGTGGGGGGATAATGTTGTCCTTGATATGATATTTTAAACACTAATCCGATGGCTATTTTCATAATTGAGGAACAGCATTAGATTCAGCTAGTTAGGCCACAAATTGCCCAAATTTCTCATTCTTTCCTAAATTAACGGCATACTTGGAAGTTTCGACGTCTCTACATCCGGAGTGGGCGACTCGAAAGTCCCCCACTCGGCCATTTCCCGCGAAAGCCAACGAACCAACCTCCACTTCGCACTTACAAAGACTGGGGAAGCGGGGAAATGTGGACAGCATCTAAGATGGCAGACTCAGATACTGGGGTGGGATAGCCCGCCAAATGTTCTAGCGTTATCCCATACTTTGTGGCTGGCAAAGTCGCTTTTGTGGGGGATTACAGGTCGGGGTGGTTCCGATAGCTATGACTTTACACGGACTTGACCTAAACTGTGGGATGCGACAAGGCTATAAACTTACAGAGCTCACCGTTGTTTCGATGCTGGATATATTGACTTGTGCAGATCTGTCCACTAACTGACCAGATTTCTTGCTTTCTTGGAGTCATATCATTGCTCTCTTCATGATGGATCCCGACAAAGCTACCGATCAGTATATAGAGGTGGTGGAAGATGCTTCAACTAAGCAAGCCCCCAGAGCGGAAGTGGAGGTCATGGGCACGGTGAAATTGACAGAAGACACAATTGTCTATATTCCGGCTCCCACAACTGATCCTCGAGGTATCTGCAAGGTTATTGCTTGCTATACTCATCTGCTAACGGGCAACATAGATCCATTGAATATGTCCCGATGGCAGAAAATCATAATTCTCATTGTGTTATCTACCTGTGAGTGCAAATCTGATGCTCCCTTGCTATTCCCAGAAAAAATGACACATAATCTGTGAATTAAATAGTCTCTACATTGGGCGTGTCGATGGTTTCCGGGTTTGGAGGCTTGATTACCTTCTATATTCCCGAGTATGCTGCTGCTGGAAAAGACTACGCAGCCATTTCTGCTCTGATGACATATCCCACCCTCTTCATGTGAGATTCGAAACTTCCAAGAGATTTAGTATCTGTGATAGAAGCCGTGGTCCTGACACATACCCGCAACAGGGGAATTGGAAACCTTGTTGGGATGCCTCTTGCTATTGCCGTTGGTCGTCGTATAGTATTGTTGGTCTGTACGGTGATTCTAGTTGTTGGTGCCGTTCTCTGTGCTACAGCTACATCATACAACTGGCATCTGGGGGCTCGCATGGTAATTGGAATATCTGCTGGACAAAGCGAAGCCTTGGTTCCTATGATCACACAGGTAAGCAGACCCTCATTCGCGTCTAATATTTGTTGATTGACGAAAATACCATATTTAGGAAGTCTTCTTCCTACATGAACGAAGCAAATTCCTCATGGCGCAGCAGACAGTCCAGGTTATCCTGTCCACCATTTATTGCCTCTTTGCTAGCCCTATTGCAGGTGCTCTGACACCGCAGGGCTGGTATGGACTTGGGGCAGGACTAGCAGGTGCTCAGTGCTTTGTGGCATTCTTTTTCCTTCCAGAGACTAAGTATAATCGAGACTTATCCGCATATCAGGAACCTACCAGTACATCTGAAGATGACTTGGAAGCAAGCAAGTCTGGAAAAGCACGAGTAATGATATGCAAAGAGAAGCCTCCTCTCGACTACTTAAACTTTGAGAAACGGACCTGGAAGTCTGACATGAGACTTTGGATCGGAGAGCCTGAATGGTATAAGGCAGTGGAAGTACTCAAGGTTCGTCCCCAAGACAAGGTCATTTCTTTTCTGACCAGGTCTCTTCGAGTCAAAGCTAATTGCCTTCTACATTAGCAAACTTGCGAATTACTCTTTTTCCCAAATGTGCTTTGGGCTCTATGTCTCAATGGTCTCACAATTGGCACGAACATTGCGATGGCAACAACATACGGCACCATCCTCACGGCTGCCCCATACAACTGGCCCGATACAAGTACCAGCTACGTTAGCTGTGGACAGATAATCGTGGCAATTATTGCCCTCCCTCTATTAGGTACAGGGTCGGATAAATTGGTTCGAATGCGCGCGGAACGCAACGGTGGAATACACGAACCAGAAACCCGGATCTTGCCTTTGATCTTGCCCATAATCGTTGGAACGATCACAGCCATATTCTATGGACAGGGTGCTGAGCATCCAGAGAAATATCACTGGTTTGTGTATGTGTGGTCCATTGCGGCATACTATTTTGCATTCGTGGGAGCAAATATCGTGGCTATCACATACCTGCTTGATAGCTACCCTGCGCGTGCTGGACCAATGTTGATTATTATATGTGCTTTTAGGGGGTTTATTTCATTTGGCACGAGCTATGGAACTATGCCGTTTGTGGAGAGTCATGGATATGATGGCGCGTTTGGCACTTTTGGTGCGCTTACGGCTGTTTTGGGCGTGCTCGGTGTGCCGATCTACTTCTGGGGGAAGAATATCCGCCAATTCACTGGCAGATTTGCGAAAAGCAAGTCGGATTGAGCTTCAATTCAATTATTGTGATACTTGATGCGATTTGGGCTTTGTGAGATTTGGCAAGCAAATAATAAATTCTAGTTACCTGAGCGGATCAAAGCCGAAATACATGATTCTATTGTACAAGATACTAACTCTAAGGATCTAACACATGTGCTCGAAAAGTAACTATGCTGTGGTCACCAGACCTGCTTTATACTTTTAGACCAACTAACCGCAGCAAGTCAGTTCCTCACACAATGTCCCACAAATAACCTGGCATCGAGGACTAGGTTTGTCGGCATCTCGGGGAATATCCTTATCAGTCTCATCTGAGAGTTCGGGTTGAAGGGTGACTGAGTGAATTCCATAAGCGTGGAAGCATTCATTAATGACGCGAGCGATGTGCATGAAGTCCTCGACGGAGTTCTCAGAAACAACAATGTGCACAGAGGCGAGGGTCTTTTGCTGATTCAGACGCCAAATGTGGAGTTCATGGATTGCATTGACGCCGGGGATCTGAGAATTGTCAGTGTGAGTGTAGATTGGCGACAAGTCAGAAATGTATGTTTACCCTTTCTAGATCGTGGGCCACATCTCCCATATCAACACCTGTAGGCACACACTCTAGCAAAATTAAACCAGCTCGGTGCACTTGATAGTGTTAGTCTAGAGTTTCGTTTCTAGAGCGCAAAGCTTACTGATTGGCATTGAGGATAAAAGGATGAGAATTGCAATGAACATGCTCACACCTGGATCGGCATAGTAACGGCCGGGATGGGGTGCTGCGAGCCAGATAATTAGACCAGCAGCCATCACGCCCAGGTTATTTATTGCGTCGCCAATGACGTGGACAAAGACCCCCATCATTCCAAGATCACCGTGGTCATGGCCGTGGCCATGGCTATGATCGTGACCACCTGAGCCTGAGCTAGAATGACAGAGTTTCTCGAAGTTCAGATGCTTGTGGCCATGATGCTAACAAGTATTAGGTTAGCTTGACTGACTTTAAGTAGGAAATGCATACCTTAGAGCTAGAATCCTGGCACTGCTCACTGACGTGAGGAAGGGGGGCCTCAATCGTGGGTGCTGGACCATGACCATGGCCATGGCCATGCCCATGGTCTGAGTCTGTGTCAGTCAAATCTACGTGGCACACCTGACATATAACATACCATGGAGAAACACAGCGCTAATTATGTTCAGTCCTAACCCGACGCAACCTACGATGAACATCATCTTAGGGTTTTGGACATCTGAGTGTAAGGTCAGCAGTGCTCGCATTGCAGGAAAGGCTGGATTGACTCACGTTGCAGAGCAATGAAACGCTCGATAGACTGTAAGAATATACTGATACCCAGCCCAAAAAGAAGAACACCATTGAAAAAGGCACCTAGCAGCTGAGCACGCTGCCAACCAAAGGAAAGTTCCCTGGGTGAATCGGTACACTCGGATTTCTGCATGTTTGAGCGAGTATCAGAGGAAGGTAGATGTTTATATGTTCAACTGTCACACACCTTCAAGGCAACAAGTGCAATGATGAAGCTAACCAGATCGTTCAGCTGCAAAAGGCGTCAGACAAAACATCCTAGAAGGTACCAACCCGTGAGACAGCTTACATAGTGAAAAGCATCTGCAATTAGGGCAATTGAATGGGTATAAAATCCCACTATCTAGGTCAGTATGGTCACATCTCAACAAACACAGCAAGCAGTACGGACACGAGATCTCGGCGAGAAAGAAGCAAGTCGAGATGCCAATGACAACCGCCAGGCGCGTCGAGCGCGAAAGATGCAAAGCCATCATCCTAATTGTAAACAACCTGCGAGAAATAAAGAGCCGAAACTGGAAAGGAAAGGGGAAATAATTCGGGTTGGCGCCACTCATGTGGTGAGGTATCAGATGCAGGCAAGAAAAAGAAAATAAGCCTAGAGCCCAGCTATTTACAAAAGAGGCGTTCTTACAGACCATTGACTGCCTTGTGCGCGAATGCTGCCCAGCCTCATTTGAGAAAGCAATGGTACGATGTTGCCGTGGCCGTGTAACTTTTGAAGCTCCGGCCGCAGGGAAGTATGTGGGAAGTATGCGGAGAGCCTGACTGTTACTTGACGTGGTGAGTATAAGACATTTAGTGGTGGGAATCTGTATTATTGCTTTTCTGTTACTGGACTATATGTTAATTGGGAAATGGGAGGAAATGGACGTTCGGTTAAGGCAGTGTGTTGTAGGCGCGACGGGAATCCTGGACTCCCCAGCCCTACCCTCATTCCTGCGGAGGAATGCAGATCCCAACGTTCTACAACTGAATGCAAGTACCCGATACACTTTGAATGGAATGCGATTTAATTATACAATTTCATGGTCACAGAGGCTTCGTTATGGAGTATTGTGAGTATAGACTAGGCGGCAATTTGATCCGAAAGTCCATCCAACTCACGCGCCCAGTTTCTGTGCCTTGAGATATGCCAGATAAACTGCTCAGCCAGACCCTTGGCATCAGGTCCGATCTTACCAACCTTCAACAAGGAAGCCGCGTCTCCGTGTCCCGTCACAACGCCATATGACTCCTTGAGTGAGGTGCCACTCTGAGCCACCTCGACTTCCGGAAGATTAATCTGGCGCTGGATGAATGGCACAGCATCATTCGCACCGGCAATGGCCTTAAGGTGGGCAAATGACTCGGAGATCCAGTGCTTAGCGACACCGTTCTTTGATAGCGCCTGAACATGCTTTCCACCAGGAACAAACACCGCGTCAAAGAGAGTGGACCGCATTCCTGTGAAGAAATGATCGGGTACCACCTTCTGTCCAGACTCCGATGTCACTCCCTGGCGCTGAGCACCAATGGTAAAGACGAATGCGCCTTGGGCTTGAAGGGTTTCTTTCATGGTGGTGTACTGGTTGAAGTCGAAGCCGTCGGCGATGAGGATAGCAATACGACGCGTCGCGATGGTGGGCTTCTCCGGCATGTATTCCATCTGGCTTAACCCCTTGGCCTTGAGACCCTTGTTTTCTTTCAGGGCCTTGACCGGGGTATCAGCGCCAACGTTGGTGGCGACAGTCTGAGCGAGCTCCAAGCTGATTGCTGCAAGGCGCTCAGTCATGCGCTTGTAAACCACTGGATCGTCGCAGTGGTCCAGCTCAAACGAGAAAGCCTTGGCCACGTGCATCTTTTCAATTTTCGACAGCGAGTTGTAGAATACTTGAGCTTGGTTGTAGTGTTCCGCGAACTTGTCTGACAGATCACGCTTTTTGGCACCCTGCTGCTTCTCTGGGTAGCTGGTAAAGCCACCTTGAGCGGGAGTAGCGGGTGGGTTGGCTTCAAAGCGGTTAGGCCAGTAGTTGACTTTGCCCTTGGTGATGCGGTGCTTCATAGCACCGTCACGGTTAACCAGATTCATGTACGGACAGACTGGACGATTGATTGGCAGTTCCTGCCAGTTAGGACCTAGGCGTGAAATCTGTGTATCAAAGTACGAGAAGTTTCGACCTTGAAGAAGTGGGTCATCGGAGAAATCAATACCAGGGACGATGTGACTGGTACAGAATGCAGCCTGCTCCGTCTGGGGGAAGAACTCGTCGACATTGCGGTTCAATTCCATCTCTCCAATGTAGCGGATCGGAACCAATTCCTCGGGCCACACTTTGGTAGCATCGAGCGGATCGAATTCAAAGTCGTCGGCCTTTTCCTCGGGGATTAGCTGAAGACCAAACTTCCAGCGAGGGAACTGGCCCGCGTCAATGGCGTCCATCAGATCCTTGCGGTGGAAGTCTGGATCTTGACCAGCGATCTTCAAGGCCTCATCCCAGACAAGTGAGTGCACACCCAGCTCGGGGGTGAAATGGAACTTGACAAGATGGCGCTTGCCTTCCTTGTTAACCAGAGAGTAGGTGTTCACACCAAAGCCCTGCATCATCCGATACGAGCGAGGAATAGCTCGATCAGACATAATCTGAAACCACGTCAGTTACCATCCAGTCAAACTCGATAATAAGATATACGCACCCATTGATTCATGTGCGTCACCTCCGAATGCATATACTGGAAATCCCAGAAATTATTATGAGCACTCTGACCCTGCGGCACCTCATTATGTGGCTCAGGCTTCACAGAGTGAATCACATCAGGGAACTTGATCGCATCCTGGATAAAGAACACGGGGATATTGTTGCCGACAATATCCCAGTTGCCTTCGGAAGTATACATTTTGATGGCGAACCCGCGCACGTCGCGGACAGTGTCTGCGCTGCCCTTGCTGCCCTGCACTGTTGAGAAACGCAGGAATAGCGGTGTTGTCCGGCTAGTGTCCGTCAGGACACCGGCAGTCGTAACATCCTCTGCACTTTCGTATAGTTTGAACGTGCCGAATGCGCCCGTCCCGCGGGCGTGCACAACTCGCTCTGGGATGCGTTCGTGGTCGAAACGCATGATCTGATAGTGAAGGTTAGCTACTGTTCGTATGGACTTGGATTATCCGGCCATGGATCTACCTTTTCACGGGCGATCTGGTCCTCCAGAAGCGAGGGACCGGTCTTCTTTCCATCGACGACGCGGAGCCAATGGTCTGGGTCTGTGATCTTGATGCCATAGTCGGTACTCATATGTTGCTTGCTGTTAAGCTCGACAGTGTCTTTCTGCAGATCGGCAAACTTGCCGTCGGCAGTTTTGGAGTTTGTATTAGCCGCCATGGTTGATATTAACACCTAACAGGTGGTGAAGGGTCGAGGTATGTGAATAGGTGAAACGAAAGAGATACTTCTTACCATTGGCATCCTTTATAAAAGAAGCAAGCATTAAGCCAGGTTACCAAGGAAATCTAATTGCTACGTCAATGATGTAATTCAGCCAATCACTAATGCAAGAAATCAAATCATGTCGCCATTACTCAAGTCGATTGTTCTCGATCAAGAGCTAGTGGAGTGAAAGTCACCGCCGCAACTCCCAATGACCATAGTGTGACTGAATCCTGAATGCCGAGGTAGTCTTTTTCCCGCAATGTCGGGCCAAAAACCTGTCAAGAAAGCATAAGACAGGAAATATTGCGAATCTCGAGTCTTTGATTCGTGGGTCACTTTCTGCAAATCCACCGCGGAGGAAGCATCCGGACAACTTCATTCTTCCCTTGGCTCTGGGTCGATCATTGCAGGGAGTTCAGCAGGGCTCTCATGAGTAGCTGATACCGGTTGCAGAGCGGATGACGTGGAGAACTGTCCGTGTTGACCTTGGGAGTCCCCCAAGTGACGTCATCTGATATCAAGTTTATCTCAACTCCAATGTTCAACTATGCCCAGCTATATACACAAATCTATATGCACAGGTATCTCCATCTCAGTTAAACAGAAAGTTTACATGTTATCTTCACTCCAATGGCTGCGAGTCTTCAGCCATGCCTCGCGCTCCTCTTTGCTCTGTTCTGGGCTCATACCAAGTCCCATTCCACGTTCCACCCATTCCTTACTACCCATCTCTGAAAGACGAGAGAGCGCACGTGCAAACGCGAATCGCTCCTCATCTCCACTAAAGATGGATGTCTTCTTAAGCGTCTCCACTGACATGCCCAAATCGTCCATCAGGCTACGCATCGCGTCTGAGAGATCGGAGTGGTTGCCGTCACCCTTGAGGGTGTTCTTGACCTCGGAATCTGACATGAAGAGATTTGTAAGGGCTGTTTCCGAGGTGAGGACTAGCTTGGCCTGTAGTTTTGTAAATAATTGGTATATGGCGAGACTGCAACTGTAAGAAGGTACATACCCTGCTTTCATAAACCGCATCGATAAAGGTGATGAAGCGTCGTGCCAGGTCGCGTTGTTTGTGGTCCATTGATGGCACATCCGTGACAATGAACGCATCGTAATGACGGACCAGCTCGAGATAGTCAGCTGCACCAGTGGCTGTGCCGATGAGTTGCTGGAACGTGAACAAGGCAGCCTTGCCACTGGCCTGGGGCACCTTGATTTCGCGTCCCCATACAATTTGAGAGTCTGCGTGAGGGGGGTCGTTGATGGGATCGCCTAAGAATTCGAACCATTTCTGGGCGTGACGCTCCGCGTCCTCTCCTAGGGGGTAATGGTAAACGGCGGCTGGGGGCCGGGGGATCTTCCGGTAGTCCGTTGGAGAATTGAGATTGATAACATTCAAGTGGGTCTTGAGAAGGTTTATACAGGGAATAAAGGACTCTCGCTGGATGCCGTTTTTGTACAAATCGTCAGGGTGTCGGTTGGAGGTGGTGACAAGGACTATGCCATGGGACATGAGAATCTCTAGCAGCCTGTAATCCGTCAGTAAAAGCCATGATTCGGATTTGATCGAACATACCTTCTCAGGATCATGGCATCAGCAACATCTGTACACTGGAACTCGTCGAAGCAAAGCACGCTCGCGGTCTGGGCAATATCGGCCGCAACCATGGGCAGAGCATCGAAGTCATTTCCATACTGCATCTTCACCACATGCATGCGCTTATGTACATCCTGCATGAAGTTGTGGAAATGGATACGGGTCTTGTCTTTGATATTGGGCGGCAGCGTATCGAAGAATAGATCCATCAACATAGTCTTGCCGCACCCAACATCGCCATACATGTACAGTCCCTTCGGAAGGTTCTCAGGGATAGTAGATTTCGCGGCCTTTTTGGAACCGCCAAAAAGCGATCCAAAGAACGAAGGCTTTTGTTGAAGGTCCAAGGACTGGGGATCAGGGTGGACAACCTTGGGTGGGTGATAGTCCTTCAGTGCTTCGAACAAGCCTTGGAGACCTTGCATGATGCCTATTCATGTATAGGTCCATGTCAGTTTTGTATTCTGGATATCTTGCCTAGCTCAGGTCCACGCCTCCAGAGTGTAGTGTAGTGCACTCACCTCTCTGGTACTCATCATCCCGCAACCGACCCTCCTCTACCCGTATATTATATTCCCCCAATGGCCCATCCTTTGGCGCCGCCGAAGACTTCTTTTCGCCGCCCGCAGCTCCATCCGTGACCGTAGCCAAACCGCGCGTCTTCTGCGAACGACTAGCCAACTGGGGCCGCGGGATCCGAGCGGAGGATGCACAACCTGGCGAAGCGCGACTCGACCTCGGGGTATCAAGTATCATGCGCTCGGTGGCATACGATATCTCACGAGCCGCACCCCGCAGCCTTGCAGGGCGCACACCCCGTGGAGCCCAGAGCGCGCCTGGGAAGCATTCTGCGCAAAGCTTTGCTGATGGTCGGCTCATTAGCGCTATTTTTGGTATGACTGCCGGACTTTTTGGGACGAGGTTAGGGTCGGGCTCTATCGCGGAGAGTTGCGCTGCGAAGGCGTTAACCGAGGTATTGTAAGATGGGATTGTTTTCTTCCGGGCAGCGGCGGTTCGTACACACGTGGCGACAGGATCGAAGCACCAGGGTACTCGATCACAGCTGTACAGATAACCCAGTGACTACTGAAATGAGAATCTGAAACTCTAGCAGACAACCCGCAGTGTTCTCCGTGTCTGTCGAAAAAGAGACGGCCGGAACTCGGGCCGAGTCACGTGATTGATTAGCGTTGCGATCTTTGACAATTGATATCATCAGTTATGTTGGTAAAGTAGGGGCTGTGGAGTATCACTGCAGTGCTAAAGTAAGGCTAAATATAGCATCACAGTATATGCATGAGCAGAAAGACATATGTACACGCAGAAGCAGACAGACCGGGGTACGATCCGTAAACAACAGAGGATATAGATCAAATGCGAAACCAAAGCTCAGATAAAAAGAACAGAAGAAGATTGAACAGAGAGCAGAACCCACAACGCGCGTAGTGAACATAGTTAACAGACAATGAAAACCAAGAGAGATCGGAAAGATAAAAAGGAAACCATGCCGTACATCTCGCATCAGATTCGTAACATTGCGATCACGTCCTCGTGGACCAAGTAAAATCGCTCAAGGAATACTAACCAGTCAGAGATAAAACAAGTAAACAAACCACGCATATCAAAAAACGCCGATGCACCCTAGTCATTTCAAACATTTACCGGCGAAAACACCCCGGTGGAACCAATAAGTCTATCGTTGACCGCAACACCGGAAAGAACCGACTTGCTTTTTATGCGATGCTGACGAAGAGAGTCAGCTTGGTGTTCCGCTGCATGGCGCTTTCCAGGTCTTGATCCGTGTGAAGGTCAACGTATGAGCCGGTAGATTCATCGCGGTACTGCACAATGATATCTTCCTGGATCTTCAACCGATCAGACAGCTTGTCCTTGAGATGTTGCATGCTCACACCAGCTGGAATTCGAATGGCAATCAAGTCATCCTGGAAGAACACCTTGACCTTCATGGCGCTGTTGCTTGATGCGCCAGAGGCTTGAGTGAGGGAGCTTGGTTGTCGGTTCATGGGTGGTTGGCCACCATTAGCGTAGGCTGCAGGGGCTTGCGCGCGCTGCTGAGATGCGCGATCCGTGGGTGTATTGATTTGCTGCTGCGAAGACTGGCGCGACACACTTTGCGAGGCATCCACGCCAGCAGATTGTTGGGATCCACCGGAGTACCGGGCATCCTCTCCGAAAGCACTAGGATCAATCTCAAAGTCCCCTTCACGGGGTGCAAAGAGTTCTCGGACAAGTGGGCAGCGGGAGATATGCGGGGGCATAGACAGGAGTTTCTTGATATATTCGTCGAGGTTCTGTCGGCGGCCGTTGGAGATGGCATCGGTCACATGAGTGACAGGGCCAGGCATGAATGGTAGAGTTCGTGCACGACCACGGTTACCGGCTTCATCTTCAAATTGAGTCAATAGAGCAATCTGGAAGTCATAGAAGTCGTGGTAGTAACGCGACAGCTCCCAGCAGCGTCCATCCTCCATCTTTGCCTCGATGATATACCAGTATTTGTCGTTGTCGAAACAGTAGCGGGGAATATAGGCGGAGACGGGGACTAGGAGGGGGTAGCCTTGTTGTTGCGGCATCGGCGCCTGCGAGATAGTTCCCTTGCTGGCGTTGCGCTGGTGGTATTCCTATTCAGGCATTAGCAAAGGAAAGAAAGGGAAAAACGCGACTGATTGATGCTGCAACATACATAGTTGTTGCCGTTTTGACTCAGATGGCTCTGGTGGCCCATGGACATTTTGTCCATGCCCGAGGTGACACCCATCATGCTGCCACCGTGGCCGGACTCAATCTTGCCTAGAGTGATACTGCTGTTTTTATACTCCGCCGTCATTTTCTTCCATTCCTCGACCTTGGGGACCCCGGCGCGTCGCACCGCGTCCAGTGGATCGGTCACAGCCTGACCGCTCTGCATGTCGCGCAATTCGATGAAAGAGACGGGGATGAGCCCCGGGCCACCAAGGCGACCAATGGGTTTGGCGACGAACCATTCCGGGTTGGACTGGGCGATGACAATAATGGCCTCGCCGGCCTTCGCATCCAATTCATCGGGCCGCTCAGCCTGAAAGTCATACTGAACAATGCCATAGACCATAGCGCCCTGACCTTTGAGTGCAGACATTCTGAACGCGCCGTTTTTGGTGGTGGCGGAATCGGTGCGGTTGGAGAAACCTGAGTCGTGGTCCTGGGGCAAGTCGGCGGAACCCCCACTATCCCTCTCGTTTTTGCCGATAACCTCAAAAAAGGAGACGGGCACGAGCCCCCCTAGCACTGGGGATCAGCGGGTTACACGCTTCGTACCAATCTGAATCGTCCTCCCTGCTGATAACGTGAAAGAAATCTCCCTTGCTGAACGCCAATTCCGGAGATGTTCCCTCCGGTTGGTAGTCGTAGAGAGCTTTGATCACCTAGACATGCGGTCAGCCACCGCCACAAAGGGTTTGACTCGAACTCGACTCACTTTCTTAGGAGGCAGAATCGCAATAGCAGATTTGGGGGTGATAGAGATGTGGTGGTGTTTGGGATCTTTCTCCCCTTTCAAGGATCGCCTAATGGCCTATTTCGAAACCGGATTAATATAACACCAGTTAATATCTCGGGAGACTCACTCACCTTCATGCTGGGGATGGGATGCGAAAGGGAAGAATAGGAAACTGCCTCTCTCTGTATTGCGGTTCTAACCAGGGGCCCGCTTTTTCTTTAATCCCCAGGGGTAGAGGTACCTAGGTAGTCTTTGAGAGATATGACGACAGCCTATATTTGGCCTGTAGAGTGTCTGCGGGATTACGGTTGGGCAGACAATGGGCGGCTAACGGTAATCAATCACACCACGGGAATACAACCTTACACAGAATCGAATCAGGGTACGTTACACCTTTCAAGTTTAATTCCGGAGTAGAAGAAAAGAAGAAAAAGGAAAAACGCCCTTGCCTCTCCACTTCAGCCCCGTGGTCCAGCTGTGTCTGTACCGCGGATCTGACGTCTCCCCCTCCTTCCCTCAAAAGCCCGTTTAGATCGCTTTGTGAACCGACAAAGGGCGCCTAGAATGTGTAGAATGTAGGGGTTGAGAGTGAAATTACAAGATAAATTATGCAGTATTTAATTACCATGTGTACTGTGTACTGTGCACTGTACACGCCTTGAAGGAAAAAAAGTGTCGATCATGACCTACATGAGGATCACACCCGAAGACCATGGTTGCAATATAAATCGCCAGAATATTCTCCACATACGGGCTCAAAGTTGGTCAACAGTATACATGATTGTCGCACCTTACATGGCCCTATTTGGTACCACCCAACTCTGACATGGCCTTGGGCCCCACGTGGCAAAGTTCCATAGAAGCTTCATAGAAGGCCAATGGAACAAATGGAACAGGTAGTATAGGAATGCATTTGCAAAATGTACTGGAGAGATGGGACTCGTATTTACTCTGGTCAATGCACATGTCTCTCGAGTGTTGACTGTCGCAAACAAAGAAATGGAAAACTCCAACAGACGCCAGTGGGTATTAGTATCATAGTCTAGTAGTGGTAAGACTAGTTGAGATCCGGGGTGCTTGAGGCAAAGATTGGAAGGCAACTGAAAATGCAAGGCCCCAGGAAAAGGCCAAATGAAGAGGTGCGCATCCGAGAGGAACTCCTGTTGCTGAGAAGAAAAAAAATAGTCCGGCATCCAATGGGTTACGGGCTTTGGCGTAATTCCATCATGAGAACTGAGTTAGATCTGACCCTTGATATCGACGACGCGATACGCATCTGCCTTGGCCGTTTCGAACAGCAAGCCTGCTTTGCTTGTCAACAGCCGCACTTCGCCGTTCTTCTCTTCCAATAGCTCCGCAGAGGCATTGTTGAGAACGAAATGGGCGGTCTGCTCATCGGATTCAAATCCAAGTTCTTCGGTGATAAACCGAATGTTCACATCGGGTTTGTACCTGCGAAGAGTTAGAACGTTCAGACAAAATAGCGAAGTAGAACCACTTACGCTCTACAAATGGCACATAGAGCACTCAGGCGCTCACGATCGACAAACATGTCCATGAGGTAGGCTCCCATATTCGGCGTGTCAAGATAAAGCTGGAAGAAGCGATGATAGTTCCCGAGCGCAAGGGCAGAACGGACATCTAGAGCATGCTTGACAGCCAGGTCCTTCTTATCTTCTGCTGTGACATCGGCTAGTGCATCGTTCATGGCCGTCCAGTTCCGGGTGTAAATGAAATAGAGGATACGATACGCCTTGAACTCTGTCGGGTGTCCTCCCAGCTGCTGTGCATACAGCACTCGTAGCTGGGTTTGGCACTGGTTGTACTCACCAAGATCCCCTTTCTCCAAGGCGATGCGCGCATGGATTTCGTAGACAGAGACGGTGAACTCATTGCGAATGTGTTGGACCGTTAGATCCTGGCGTAGGGACTTGAACTGATCGCAGATGTAACCGTAGTTGCCATCGTGCTTCCATTTTTTCTTCAAGAGATCCAGGGCGTTCTTCAGCACTGATAGGGGACGAACAGTGTCTGGGTTGGGAGCAGAAGTCAATCTGAAGTAGTTCTTCTCCAGGGTTTGGCATCGTCCGACAACGGGTCCTTGGTCGGCGTCGGATCTGGTTCCCGGTGATTCGGTGGGTGAGGAAGGTGAGCTTCCGTTGATGTTCAGTCCCTCAAAACGCCTCCTCCGCATTTCCAAATTAGCTTTGGACTTACTAGACTGGTCCAATGTCATTTTCTGTTTTTTGTCTGTAGTAGGGTGAGTAACGCGGTCTTCAAAACGGTTGTTAGCTTTTCTCCATGGCGGAGATCCATTCTGTAGCTGGTGTGGGTCCGTCGACTTCCTCTTGCGTGCGGCATCTCCGGGTGAAGATGATAGAGACGCCCAGTTCGAGGAAGCAGGGTTTGCCAGAATCTTATTGCGTTCATTCTGTACCATGACCTGTGGCAAGGGGAGCCGCTCCCAATCGATCTTTTCGAGCTTCCCGTTCTCGGCTGCCTCGGTGATCACAATCTTCAATTTCTCCTGCATTTCAGGAATGGTCACGCTGGAAATTTGATTCTCGGGGGCGAAACACCGTTGCACATAGGAGCGAACGGGTGGCGGAAATTCCACTCGCTTGCGAGCGTCTGCATCCGGTGCCGACATATTGGGCTGGGAGGGAGGATATCCGTTGGCTGTGGTGTTGGCTTTATTATGGGCAAGGCTACGACGTGCTTGAACTGGAGTATAGGCAGGTGTCGCTAAGAAAATGTGAGCGTCTTGCCAAAAGGACTCGTCTCGGATCGGGTCGTTTGGGCTTACCAGTAGTAGGAAATGCAGAGGGTCTAGGCATCGGGGCAGAGGCTGTAGAACGCCAAGGTGGGGCACTGGAGTTCATTCCGGGACTTGAAGAAAGAAAGATGCAAAAGGTAGGAAAAGGGCAAGGGAGTGAACGAGATGATAGGCAAAAGAAATGAGAAATGAGCTACGAGGGGGTTGGACTCGAGGAATGGATGGATATTTTCCTACACCGTCGATGGTACGGGAATCTGAGATGAAAGAACGATATTATTGAGATGAAAGTCTCCAGTTGATGAAGTGCACTCGACGGTGAGGGTACTCGCTTACTTCTCGGATATTTGTTTCTCCGCATGTCCACTTATCGCCTTATCGGATCTCCAGCCATAACTACTTCTTCTCTCCATTCTCTCCATGGGGATCTCCTCAAACTGGTCCTAGATGTTCTTCAAGGCGCTGGACCTGACCACTGCGCTCAGGCCTTTGCTATTACCTGATGAGACCCTCCTCTTTGTCCAGGATGCAGTGGGGCTCTATGAAGGGTACGTAGCTCATCGTGATGTTGATGCGGGGTGCTAATTGGAGAAGGAAATACAAGATTCAGAACTACCAGAACGGACATGCCTATCTCACATCTCACAGAGTGTGCTATGTTGCTACCGATGATCCGCGGAAGTATTCGGTGGCTATCGACCTTAAGGAAATTGATCGAGTGGAGTATCAGGTACGGGATAAGCTGTACTCAAGCTTCGACTCTTCAATCGCTGACATATTCCTGATGTCTAGGCTAGCTTCTTGAAGTCTTCTCCAAAGATTACCATATACCCCAAACCGCAGAAGAACAAGGCTGATAAGTCGAGGAGTGCAACTGCCAGCCCCGCTGTATTCCAACAATCAGCCCTTCATTCGACACAATCACTGTCGACTCTCCCACAATCAAATGTTCCACAGGGTTCTTTGTGTCCTAAATCGATCAATGCCACTTGGATTTGTCCGATTTGCTCATTCTCCAATCCAGTTCCGTCCAACTTCGACCCGGCAACCGCGAGCGCTGCTACACATTTGCCCCCATGTCTAGCATGTGGAATCAAACCACCATTTACAACCGTGCTAAAAGCAGCCATCAGTGCTGCGACTAGTCGGGACTCTCCCATGCCTTTAATTGCATCGCCAGCCATTTCACATAGTATACCCCAACCAGGCTCTGTGGCGTCGCCTGGGCCCGGAGGATCCGTGTCCTGTCCACGATGTACTTTTGTGAACCACCCATCTCTCACCGAATGCGAGATGTGCGGAGCCCCTTTACTGTCTGCGGGGTATTCCGCTAATGTTAACCGGGTAGATTCACCTGCACCATTATTTGAGCAGTCGCATATCGCAAATACAGAGGTTAGCGAGAGCATCAAACTTTCTTTCCGCGCAGGGGGCGAGAAAACATTTCACGAAAGGCTAAAGGGGGCCTTGGTTCAAAGGAAGTGGCTTCTTCAAAATGCGCCTCCTGTGCCTTCACCTTCCCAGGCCACTTTCTCACCGGGCTTGCCATCTGCTGCCGCTGCTGTGGAAAGCCCTGTTCCTTCCACACCACGGTCTTCCGGTGTCGGTATTGCAGGACTGGAACGTCGTGGACTGGAGGCTCGGAAAAAGAACGAGCTGGTAATCGGGAATGCCTTCGAGGATCTTGGGGCCTTGATGGCATCTGCCAAGCAGATTGTGGCCCTTGCCGAAACTCTCGCACAAGAGTCAGGCATGACCTCCAGCGAGGGCTCCGCAGAAACCAGTGCAGTACTATCCGAATCGGCTGCTGCTCTAGGAATGGTGACCACAAAAGACATGCTCAGCTCTGGATCAGAAAGTCTCTATCTATCAGAACTCGCGCGTGATCTAGCCGAATATCTAACAGATGACCGAAAAGGCATCTTGCAGCGCGAAGGTGGAATCATGAGTCTCATCGATCTCTGGGCGGTCTTCAATCGCTCCCGTAATGGAGTCGAGTTGGCCAGTCCTTCGGATTTCCAGAAGGCCGCAGAGCTATGGGAGAAGCTAAAACTGCCTGTTCGTCTACGACGCTTCAAGAGTGGCCTTCTTGTAGTGCAACGGTATGACTGGAGCGACGAGAAGACAATCGAGAAAATTCAGGACTGGATGGAGGAGCTACGACGCATTCCTCCTGAAGATGTCGTTCCTTGGGATTGGTCGCTATTTGGTCGGGCCGTAACTGCACAAGAAGCCGCACATCGTTTCAAGTGGAGTGTCGGAGTGGCTGCCGAAGAGCTGGAAATGGCTGAAGACCGTGGGATTCTTTGTCGGGAGGAGGGAATTGAGGGCCTACGCTTCTGGCGCAACTACCTCTCTGACCCGATCTCTGATAATCTCTCTCGGCTTGACATTTGAAGCGGAATGATACCAATGAATGTATATATCAAGTTCCATACCCGGATTTACCATGCTGTTGTAAGGGGGTTGTCTGTACATATTATATTGACGATGAAACGAATTCATGGGGGAGACTTTGTGCCCATAACGACAAACAGAGGCCCGTCAGACCGACACTAGGTAGACATGTATATATTCTATTGTCCATACCGGTTTAAACTCCGCTATGCTGTAGAGCCTCCAGGTGATGGGGGTAGGCTAGAAGCAGTTCTTACACTTTTGTGCCTAATTTGGCCCACTGAGCCCTTTATGAACAGCACATCTATAAGGATGTAGGATTATATTTTGCAGTAGAGAAAGGTGGTGAGGCGGTGACGCGCGAATGCTGACTGGCAGCTCTGACGTCAATTAGTAAACCTGGGGATCCCCGGTCCAAAGTGCTTCATTCTTTATTGCTTCGCCTCTTGACATTCCTCTCCATATTATTTCCGCTCCAACTCGCTTTGTTTTTAATGGTCATTTACCAGACAGTGACACAAGCAACCGAGATTGCTGTACCCCATAGTGGAGACGATCGACCGGACCCTCATCAAGCAGCCCCCATTAGTGGGGTATCTACAGATTATCCGTTCTTATTGCTTTCCAACATCTGTGATCCATCATGAGTTCCTCGGCCGCAATATCAACCAGAGCGTCAGCCCCCGAATCATGCGCCCTGCGTTCTCACAATTGGTAGCTACACATATTTCCCGAAGTCGGAGCATGTGGCGATGTGCACGCAACGGTCAGGGTGAAAAGACAGACCGCATTTCACGGCGTATTGACCAATACCATCGGCATCCTCTATTCAGGCAACCAAAGGAAGAAGTTCGTCATGGCGGATCTCCCACTCCCAATCCCAAGCATTCAACTTGGGGCTGGGAAGTGTGGCGCTCTTTTCCAGGTTTCTCTGGCCTCTCCTCTGGCCGAAAAAAGAGCGTTCGGGACTCAGAACAAGAACAACTATACAACCATATGGAGCTGTTAAGAAAGCAGATTGAGGAAGACCCTTACAGTGCTTTGTTTGGGCGCAGATTGGAACCTTTTCACAAGCTTGACAAATCCGACACCTCATTCAATGGCTATCTCCAGTCATTTATGAAAACCAAAAAGCCTACTCGTGCTAGATCCGCGGAGCTAACACAGAAGCAAAAAGGAAGCAACTCAAATCATGTGGGACTTCAGTACGACCCCATTAGTGGGCGGATGGCGCCTATGCCTCCTATTGCATCGGAATCGAAGAACGAGGAGACAAAAGCCGGCTCTCATCAAATCGTAGACTGCTCTCCTGGCAGTGAAGTTGATGCAAAGTTTGTCTCTAACCCGAACTTACTTGAGGATGGACAGTTCCAGCCTGGAATCTCCAAGCTGCATACCGAAGCTCCGCTGGGCTCACACGCGATTGTTGAATGTCCACCAGGCAGCGAGCTGGACGCATTCTTCCAATCCAACACTGTCGCTTCCCGGGATGCAAATATCAGGACACAGGTACTTCGTGAGACTACCAAAAAACCCGATGTTAGCATCGATCGATCCCCTAATAATGAATTGGAGTCGTTGTTTGTTTCCGGATCAATTGAGTCAGAGCATGCTCCACTGGAAACATTCAAAGACATTGAGCCCAAAAAGCGTCTCAACTCGGATTCTGGCTTGGCCTCTGGCACCAATGTGGAGTGTTCTCCGGGCAGTGAACTAGAGGCCAAGTTTATCTCCGAGCCTGCAAGTCAATCGGTCGACACAATTCCATCCGAGTTGGAGAACCAACGCCCAAGCGGTCCAGTGAGTGTTCCCATCGACTGCCCACCAGGAAATGAACTAGACGCAAAATTCTCCTCTGAGCTGGCCAGCCCAAATCCTCACACTGGCAACACTAGCCACCAGGAAGCCATCTCATCCGGACAGTCAGGCTCTCACTCAAGCGTTGAATGCTCTCCTAGTAGTGAGGTAGAAACTCCCGTTTTGTCGGAATTGGCTAGTCAGGACAGTTCTGAATCAAGAGCCCAGACCACTGTTGATTGTCCCCCTGAAAACGAATCAAAAGCCAAATTTATGTCCAACCCAACCTCAAACAGCGATGGACAATTAAAGCCGGCAACGACAGTCGAGCTGGATAACTCCAATAAGGCTGACATCTCCATCGAATGTGCACCTGGAAATGAATTGGAAGCGAGGTTGGTTTCCGACGTGGCCAGTGCCAAGAGCTCTTTCAAGGCTGAAAACCTGGGTACATCGCAAGCCAGCGACATTCGTGCTCAACACGCTTCTGAGGAGACAAAGACACAACAGACACGCTCGTTAGATTTTGATGCTTCCGAGGACCATATAGGTGACTTTTATATCCAACAACAAAAGCTGGCCACTGAGAATGAGAAGCAAACACCATCTCGTCACCTCTCTCCTGAATTCCATATCCTTGCTTACGATGCGTCAACATCCCAAGTAACAACAGCTCAAGCAAGCTCGTTCTTTGGCATCAACGAGAGTGTTAAATCAAGTGAAATTCTATTCCGACTCCACAACGCCGCCAAATTCCTACCTTACTTTGACAAGATGCAGCAAAATGGATACGAAATTGCAACCGGGGGAGGCGACATACTTGTTTTCCGAAAGATTCATAATGCTTCACGCCCGGATGCTCTAAACCACACACACCAGACAGGGCATGAGGATCCTCATTGTTTGAGCAATAGCCCGGCCGAACCAAAAGCATTGCATCACGAGTCCTCCAACTCATTCAAGGTGAGCAGACAGTAAATTGTCTATTCTGGTGGTTTCCTAACACATCCACCTAGCCATCCTCAGCATCGGGCCATGAAGACGAAAAGCCAACAAAGCCTAACTCGTTCTTTCGCAAAGCAGGCCGCAGAATGCTCTTTGGAGCCACGATTACTGTAGCAACTTGCTATGCTATCGGAGTCGTGACGGAATTCTTCCGCACCGGTGGAAAGGACGGCCGTGGAATTGATGGGTTTACTGTGTTCGAGTCGGACCGGCGTCGTTGGGATTGAATCTCAACTGCGGATGGCTAACAATTTACATACATCATCATATCGTGGGACACATCATAGTATGAAAAATTAGATACATCTGAGCCCATTTGGATCTTATGCTTTGGGGCATTTCGAGCTATTCCGCTCTTGTCAATTGGTTTTCCTGCTTTGCTGATTCTGGGTTTACAATGAACGAAGCAAAGACATCCATCAGTAGCCTCAATCAAGTTAGTAGTGATTCCGTTAATGTGCTATTTCAATTCTTTCTCGTTGGTTCCCGAGATATCGTGCACAAGGCCAACACAGTTCAACTCTCACAGATTGTATCACATTAAGGCTCGCAAGTTAGGATTATTCAACGCCCTTCACACATTTTTACCTCTGTCTGACCACAGACAAACGTTACAGGTTGAAGACAGGATCTAATTGCCCAATGATCATCTCATCGTCCGTATCAGCATTAATCTCCTTCATCTCTCCGACATCCGCATCATCTGGCCAGATCCACTCCCAGCAGTTGCTGTTTGCATCTGACTCACTCAGACTACCAATACGATCCCCTCCAGAACTCCTCAGGTCTTCACTCAGCCGGAAAGCCTCCCGATCATCTGCGATGCGAATAACCTCCTCGCGCCGGAGGTCTTCCTCCTGTTCAGCAAACATTTGCTGCTCAAGCTGTATGTCGGTCTCCAGCCGGGCAGTACGCTCTGCATCGCTTTGCACTGGCCAATTGTCTTCACTGCGACCATCGTACGGGTCATAGGGGTTCCATTCAAAGATTTCTTGTAGGCCACCGCAACGGGCTTCGCCGCTGAATAGGTAGAGCTCTAATGCAGCAAGGGCGTGAACTGCTGCTTTGAAATCTTCTGGGTACCAGAGGTCATATTCGCGAGTTCCGAGGACGCGGAATGTGCGGGTCTCGAGCTCGTTGTCTAAGGTGCTGAGCTTGGCTTCTTCCAGGTGTTGGCGGATTCGCTCGATGTTCTCAGCAGAATAGAAGCGGTTGCTCTGGGATCGTCGACCGTTGGTATTTCCTGTAGTGTTGCTCGCGTGTTCTGGGTGATCTTCTGCAGTGTGTTCAATATGGTACGCCTGTCCATCATTCGTATCTGATGTGTACGAGGCCGGAGGACTGGGTGTTCTGTCTTGGATTGTGAGGCCAGATATGGAAATCTCGGGCATTGGGAGCTCGCGCTGGCACCAAATACTTGAGGTCTTTTGGCCTGGGAAGAATGCTCGCAAGATATGCAGCTTTGAGCCATGTAGGCCTAGTAAGAAAGCTTCCTGGTCTGGAATCTTATCTCCCGGGGCGCGGAGACGTCGCAGGTGTAAAAGAAGCTGGCCAAGAATGAGCTTGAACTTTTCTCGAAGGCAGGAGCTGAAAGTTTCAGCTTCTGTGGTCTGCTTTTGTCAGTATATTGTGCTGAAGACAAATCGTAGCGAATTACCGTTGAAACTGGATACAAAGAAACCGAAAAGTCCTGTTGGGGATGGAAATCGAGTGATAGAAAGCCTGAAGCACGTGGTCCATCTTTGTACTTCTCCCGATAACCTGTCCAGTATTCAAGTGGCCGGGAAACAAGACGCGGTCTGGTGAAAAGTACAGTCAGCGATGATGTGGCATGACGCGGTTGTCACCGTAACAGTGCCATGGGCCAGAGGGCGAAATGATATCGACTCACTTTGCGTAAAAGATTACGTCCTCCTTACAAGTCGGTCGTGAGATATTCAACATATCACCGATCTCATGCAGAAGCGCATAGATGACATGGGCTTGCACCCTGGGGTTTTTGGTGCCCACATCATAGTCGAACAACTCACATCCGCCTTCCCACAGCCCTTTGGTAAATTGTGGGACCTTTGCAAGGGACTTGAACACTCCACGGTAGCGCATATCGACTGGTGACCACTCATCCAGGTCGACATCTCGTCCATCTTGGGTGCCATCCCGAAAAATCCAGGCGTTGCGGTGGGTGACAGCTGTAAACATAAGCATTAGCCAGCTTGTTGCACAAATGACACTCATTTGATCAACGATGTGTGATAGGCAATGGTTTGTAGGCCGTGCAAGTAATGTAGCTGTCGATGAACAGGCAACACGTGCTCGTGGGAGCTCAGATGCCGGTCCATGATCAACAAAAAGCAGCCAGGCTAACAGGGAGTGGACTGAGAGGGATACATCCACTGGAGAAACAGGCAAACTTACGGTGTTGCTCAGCTTGCATCAGAAAGCGCACTGGGATCAGGTCCTCGATGGGTCTTTTGAGAAAGAACCTGGCTGTGAGGCCATGAACGTCGACTTCGTGAGGGTCAGGAGCTGCGGGTGTGGTACTGGGGTCGGCAGGCTGAGGTGCGATACTGGGCTCGCCTTGGACCTCCATGTCGAGTATGGAGCACCGTGCCTATCGAGGTTTTTGGGAGATGCTTCGTTCGTGTGTTCAAGAGATCCAGGATGAATTTCCGAGTTGGTGGCGGCGAAGACAGTAGATATGGAAGCACTGGTTGCTCAGGGAAGAAGTTGTGAGAATCGAAAGTCAAGGCACGCGTAGGATGAGTGAAATCATCAATGTGAGTGCGCGTTGGAGTCCGTGGTGCTTTTTCTCTGTTTCCTCGACTCGCAATGTCCTTGCATGACTGTCCTGATATAACTGGACATGTTATTGTTACTTTGTGGTGTTAGATACCATGTCAATGGATCAGTGAATTTGGAGTATACGTATATTGTAAATATATCTCAAGGATACTAGGAAGTGTATACCGTGGACTACCAAGGTAGCCTAGTGCACTGCGCAAGTGTCTATAGCATTAGCCTTCATACATACATTCACAGACGTTTTAATGCATTTCTTTTCCATTTTTTATATCGTCTTTGGTGGACCAGGTGAAGGGTGCTTTATGATTTGAAAAAGATCAATAAATGTTGCTGGTGCTTGTTTGAGATGTACGTATATACCTACTTGGATCAGGAGATGAGACAGCACAAACCCGCTAGATCAACAGCCATTGCACCTTCTAATAAACCTCTCAAGAAAGACAACGCATGTACTTTTCCAGTAAATGCCGATAGGGCCATGTTTAACAGTCAGTGTCAACGGGTGGGGCAAATGTTATTAATCCCCGCAGAATGCGGGATGTCAACTCAACAACTTCAACCACCATGTCGGCAACACGTATTCCTATTCGCACTGAGAGAGCCCCTCTACCACCTCCATTCCTCTCTCAGGGCCTCATAGTTGGCGATGTGGTCTACTGCTCTGGACAGGTGGGGGCAGACTCGACAGGTAAGCTGGTGGACGGCAGCATCCAGGACCGAACGGTAAGTCAACACGACTTGGGTACCATATGTGATTGCACTGACAGGCACAGCGACAAATCTTGCGCAACCTCAATGCCGTCCTTGAGGCCGGAGGATCGAGCCTTCATAATGCCATCAAAGTCAACATCTTCCTGACAGACATGGCTGATTTCCCTGCTGTCAATGAAGTCTACACCCAGTTCTTTGTGGATCCCAAGCCAGTAAGCCCTGATAACCTTCTAGAATTTTCTATGTGGATGCTCATCATCATAGGTACGTACTTGTGTTTGCGTCAAGTCCCTCCCGCTGGGAACGGATGTCGAAATTGAGTGTTCTGGACTGAAGAGTGGCAACAACCGGAGTTCTAGACTTTGAGACATGACGTGGGGGGAACACTCCACTGTCATCGTACGCATGCCTGGTCTGGCCAGAATGTTCGCAGAAATTTGATGTGTGAGTCCAGTCACATGACGATAGTATATTTTACACTGTACTTGGAAATATTACACTGTGTCCAGCCAAGGCTCCTTGTAATTAATGTAAGCAGGATTTCAATCAGTACCAGTTATTACCACGGGTGGCCTGGTGGAGCCCAGAGCTTTAGTGTTCAGGAACAGGACTAGCGTCCTTGGCGGCCCTTGGTACAGATGATGAATTTCCCCGTTCAGGAAATATCAAGTATAGGGTCCATGGCTAGAAAGGAACAGGCTGAAGAAGTTCGTGACTGGAACTGTGAAATCCAACAAAGGAACCTTGGAATGTGGGTGAGCCTATATTTAAGGGCTCACATAAGCTTTTGACTTTCGATTCTTTGTTCCTGCGTCGAAGGCTCGAATTGAGTACAGACATGCAGCAGCCACCATTTACTGTAATCGAAGGATGAAGTAAGTTAGTTGGCAGTGGACAGAATCTCAAACACGCCAGGAATGCTGAGCATCTCAAAATGACGACAAAAATGAGGGGAAATCGACTCGCAATAAGTATCTACATTCCGATCGGCGCACGTGGCGCATTTAATCATTGCCTATCTGAAATGGATGGGAATTGAAGGATTGTACATGTACGGAGTAACTTAACGTTAACGTTAGTAGTAACTTACGTTGACTTACACAACTTCACGTTTACTAAGTTAACGTGAACGCTTACAGAGTAACATGTTCCAATTTTGAGTCGAGGAAGAATTCGATGATAACATGGGGGCCAACTCTTAGCGAAGTGATTCTTGTTGATCATGCCAAAAGAGGCCAAGGCCTAAGCCACTAACGTTGGAAGTGGTAACGTGAGCCGGAGGTAATACTTGTACTCTCGGGGGAATAGTAAAGTAAGGCCACGCACTTAATGCCACGTTCAGGTACAGATCCACCTACGTATGCGCAACTAGACATCTACGGATTAGAGTAGGTTGAATACAGATTCAAAAGATACTTTATATAGGATAACATATATAATTTTCAGTTTAACCTAATCTAATTGAGTTGACTAGCTCACTTCAGGGGAGCCTAACTACTGTAACTAACAGGGGATAACGTTATAGATAAAGGTGCGTGTTTATAAGAATTGTACCTGACACAAAGCGCCAATACACAATTTCCCGTAAATTACCCTTCCCCCCATTCTCTTCCCCCCCTAATGAGATCCTTCTTCTCTCGACTTCATTCACCTTATTCACTCCTTTCTTTACCCCCTTTTGTTGCTTAGCTCTGGCTTCGAGACCTGGAGCCAATCCGCTCCCCCTTGCATCGGTCGCTCGCCGTTTTTCCCTTTGATCGCCCTGTTCTACCTTAAGGTCCTCTGTTCGCTCCTTACTGCTTCTTCAAGCCCACACTCGCTTTTCGCCCCCGGGTCGATTATATCGCCCCTTCCATTCGTTTTATACACTTGTCTTAGCTGGTTGCCTAGGCATCGATTCCCACGTCTCATATCACCGTGAGGTTCGGTCGTGTTGGAAATTCAAGATTTTTAGACCATATACCTCTTGTCACACCCCCTGATCTTTCACGAGGTGTTGACTGACGGTATTCATTGAATATTCACTTGCACTGACAGTGGACGCGCTCTGTGTTAGCACGTGCATATTTATACAACATGCGTCCCGACGCCATTTCTCTTCTCGTGGCTTTCATCGCTGTTGGAGGCCTTGATGTGGTGGTTGCCCAGGATGCTGCCGACGCGCACGTGGAACGGCCGCGTTGGTACTTCCCTCGCGAGGTGAAGCGAACGATTCGCAACAACCGTAACTTCAACCCCGACCCAGGTTCGCTCATCGACAACGTGTTTGAAAACCTTGTGACCCAAGGTTCTTCCTCCCAGTCCGGGATCACTCCTACACCGGAGCCCTCGTCCACCCCTGCCGCGGCTCAGAGCCAGAAGGGAGAGGAAGTCGTTGTTGTGACCATCTCTGTCGACCCCAAGAACCCTGAGATCACCCACCGTATTACCGGTACCACGACCATTGGTGGTGAGCCGACTGCGACTACAACCACAACCACCAAAACAACCGATGGATCAAGCACGGATAACAGCGTCCAGAAGAACTCCGAGGTTCCCTCCACTGATGCTGACACCACGAGCCAGCAGCAGCCTGCTACCGACTCCTCGGTTGCCAAGGCCTCCACCACAGCCTCTACCGCGGCTGCGTCTTCCTCTAACGGCGGCCTCCTCGGCGTAGTAGGCTCTGGTCTGTCTTCTCTCGGGGATGACCTTGGCCTGGGTGAATCAATTAGCAGTTCCGCATCTGCAACTCCGGCTTCCACCGCCGGTTCATCGGCCCAGGCCTCTACCACCCCCTCTACGACAGCCTCTACCACGGCTGGGTCTTCGTCCAACGGCGGCCTCCTCGGTGTAGTAGGCTCTGGTCTGTCTTCCCTTGGGGACGACCTTGGCCTGGGTGGTTCAACTAGCAGCTCTGCTTCTGCTTCTGTAACCTCGACGCCGGCCACCCTCGCCGATTCGTCTGCTGCCAAGGCATCTAGCACGCCTGTTTCCGCTTCTGAGGGTCTTCTCGGCGTAGTAGGCTCCGGTCTGTCTTCCCTTGGCGACGACCTTGGCCTGGGTGGCTCGACCAGCAACCTCGCTTCTGCGACCTCCAGTGCCGTCAGCCCCAAGGAAAGCTCTACAACAAGCTCAGGAACCGACCTCCTTGGTATGTTACTGGGTGACAACTCTTCTGGAAACAGCACCATTGCTACTGCATCCGACTCTAGCGTACTGCCTACAATCCCAGTCAGCGTCCCAGCCTCTGCCACTACCTCGGTCTCGGCCTCGGCCACCCCTACCTCTGGCGATCTTCTTGGTGGACTTGTGTCCGGCGTGGATACTCTGCTTGGTATCACCCCCACAGGAACCGGTAGCACTGCCTTGATCCCGACTGTGTCGATGCCCGCCGGCAGTCTTTTGCCGTCCAAGTCGTCTGCTCTCATTCCTGGAATCAGTGGCACCACCAGTGGTGGTGTCCCAACCCCGACCAACTCCATTGGATCGGTTCCCGTTCCGCACTCGCCGGGTGCGGAGTCTGGCTCCGGGTCCGCTACTGCCTCTGCCGCTGGTAGTGGCTCTCACGAGACTCCGCAGGTTCCGACGCCCACTTCTCACCCTGTCTCCACTCCCCTTCCTCAGACGAGCGAGGCGAGCACGACCAAGACCGCAGTGGAACCCCAGACCACCTCAACCGAGACTCTCCTGCCATCCACCTCCAACGAAAACGATTGGATGCCATCAACCATTCTCATTATGCCTTCCGTTGCCACAACCCACACCACAGCTTCTGGTCAGACCGAGAAGCCCCAGGCAACCTCCCTCCCTGGTTCTATCACACCATCGAACGAGATTACCGAGGCTCCGTCTGACTCGACTCTGCTCCAGTTGGGTTTCAACGGCCAGCTGCCATGGTCCTTCGTGGCAACAACTCCTCTGTCGTCGTCCCAGATCTTCAATTACACCCCGCAGGCCATTGAAAACGCTTTACCCACTCTCTCCGCCAAGGACTATCCCGTCATGTTCGCGCTCGAACCTTATTACAACTGGCAAGCTACTGGTTACAACGCCACCCTTGCCATCTTCTATTTCCCCCGCGATAAGGTCGAGGCTCTGAGAGCCCTGAAGGTCAACCCTAACTCTGCTCTCTACAACCAGGCTAGTGAATCTATCCAGTCGTTGATGACCATGGTTGACCCCACGATTCCTCTGGAATTCTCTGGCAACTACCCTACCGGTGGTAGCGACTCGTCTACTGGAAACACCGACAACGGCAACAATGATGGCACCGACGGTGGCAGCAACAACGGCGATGGCTCCGCCAGCAGCTCCAAGACCAAGGCTAGCTCCGTTGGCATTGGTGTCGGCGTCGTAGCCGGTGCCGCCGCTTACGGTGCCGGTATGTTCTGGGTTGCTCGTCGTTACCGCAAGAGAAAGCAGCTGCACCAGCGCTCTAGCTCGACTGTCGAGCAGATGAGCCAGGGTGGCTCCGCAGCCGGCTCCGTTTTCGCTGCCGGTGGCCGCACTTCCCCCAGCCAGAACAGCCGTGGCACTGCTCGGTCTCAGATGATCAGTGCCCCTGTCATGGCCGAAAACTCTTTGGGATGGAACTAGACGTGTTTCGACAATTCAGCGTATAGACCGCCTCTCCCATCACACCCCTCCCTTTTGGACCTGCGACGACAAACTCATACAGGGCATCAGACCTTTGAAGACACTATATCCTTCCGGGAAACTGCTCCTTCCGATGCGCTTATGCTCGCCTCCTCTCCGATAGAGGCAGGGACCCGAGAGACTGCACAAAACTTCCTTTTCATTGTCAGATTTACATGTCACATATCACGTATATCTTCTTTCTGTGCAATTTTTGATCGGCCATTTTCCTTCTTCACATGATACTCCGAGCGACGATTGGTCGTCGCTGCGTGTGTCGCTTTTTTTATTTCTTGAATTATTCCCCCTTATGTTCACCAAATACCTTTTTTTCCTTTTTTCCCTTTGCAAAGGCACGGTGACAATTGAATATGAGATGAAGATTTTCTCTCAACCTTTGGCTCATGTCTCTATTTGGAAGCTCTTACGATTTATTGGTCATTTTGTCTTTGGACTTGCACATTAATTCTGGTTTTGGGTGGCTGGGTTCCCTTGAAGCATTTGGTTGCTCTCTTTCGCCCCCATTTCCGCTCTCTCTTTATCTCTCTCGATTCCTTCCTGTCTCTCTGTTGTAACATTGTGTTTTGCTTGTGTTTATTTTGTGATTTTGTACAGATGTATGGAATTGTCGTGTGTATGGTGGTCTTCCTAGATATGAGACTGAATGGGATGAGTGAATCTCCTTTTCTTATTTGACCCTTCCATTGTAGATTTAAGTAGTGCAGGCTTGTTTGTTTTCATCACTTGGTGGCTGCAGACCTTTCAGGTTGAGAATCTATCATTTTCAACTACTGATGGAGCTATTGACTGCATGTTTCGCTCGTTATTGATGTTACCCTGTGATTCTCAATGACAGTATATGGCTCGGTTTCAATTAATGTCATGTTCATTCTGGCAGAGAAGTATCTATGGAAGTTCAAATCATTGAGGCGGATGACCGAAATTGATAGTTAACGTTGACCGAAAGATTCCATCTTCAAACAGGGTATCAAATATAGACGAACTTCACAATTTTATGTTTGATAGCTAGACATGCCAACTTGTCCAGGTCCGAGTCAGAGAGCTGCGCATTCGGATCCTTTTGTCGAATCACCAGGCTCTGTCCATATCGGTGCTCAAAATCTACTTCAGCATTCCATCTGAACAGCGGCGACCTTTCTCGGAAGAAATATGGCTGCCCATTCCGCTCCACAAGGTCAAAGCTCGGCCGGTGTGAGGATTTGTGGGCTGTAGTGAATGTACCGTCCGTTTTTACTGCAACACTGCAGTGCCAGGGACTCATGGAGAATGAATCTACCTGTGGGATCAAGGGACAAGATAGCTTCGTCTGTCCCGATGAGGGATGGATAGAGAGGCGTAATGCATCTGGGTAGACCTGGCGTAATAGCTCTGCATATTCCTGTTTATATGTGAGTGATTGAGCCTTTTCCGATCCTTAGAAAACGTACCACTCCACGAACAATCATAGCCTTTGCTATGATCTTAATCCTCTTCTTATATTGTTTTGGTCCGGGACAGTCTCCGGTCACCGGACTAAATTTGAGATCGATCTTCATGAACTTGTCATATCCTGTAGCAAGTTAGTGGTATAATTGTGTTATAAGAAAGCGCCTACCGTTATATGTTCGAAGATAGTCCTCGTTGCTCTTCAAAAACCCATCAACATCAAATCCTGGTCTCCCATACCGACGATGAAGATCTGCTCGTGATACAGCACAAAGCTTCATATATTCTGATTTAGAGATCTTCTCGCGGTAATAGAGACCAAGTATATTCATGATCCGATTGAATTGGATACAGCCGTATCCCTTTTCAATGGCAATCTCCCGTAGTCGATTTCCATATTCCCAGACTTCGTCATCGGAGTTCCCAGTTAAATCTGAGTCTCGGGTTAGCCATCTCCGTAGACGAGAGGCATCATCATACCATTATAGCAAATTCCGTCAGTGGCAATGATCACAACCGCACCAGGCGGATACACAGCCTTGATATCCCGACATAGATTTGCCAACCTCGCCAAACCAAGCTCTTCCCCAAGATCTGGCAATGCGCCTAAAACCTTATCCATGCGGTTGTTGCTTTTCATTGGGAATGCAGGTAGGACCAGAGGAATTGTTCTGTTGTTCGTGATATGCGTCTGTACGCGTGGCATGAAAGATGATCGGCCGAGCCACTCTCCTGTCGCTGTTCGTTCAGGATAGCCATATCCTTCCACGATGTCCATTACCTCCTCTGCCTTCAATTGTACGGATACGGGGCATATCACCGGCGTATCAGCTTGAACGAGGCAAGCTTCTGGCTTTCGAAGTACTGGGTGCGGCCTTGGAAGAAAAAAGACTCGGGCATTGGGGAGAAGAGCAGCTCGACCGGAAAAGACGAGGTCCGGATGTGTATGTGCTCTGACTACCTTCGTAGCAAGCATATTGGTATCAACTTGATATGAAGCGGGGGATGAACTTCATGCTGAGAAGAGTTTACCAACGAAATAGGACTGGAAGACTACATCATTTGGACATTCTCGTCTGATTGAAACACGTGCTTCACGCTCTCCCTTCATTTCTCGCTTTCTCCCTCGCGTTGTCGTATTGAATCATTGAAATATGTCAATGTATGAGGTTTGTAGCCTTCACTGCCCTTCTATGTCTAGATTATTCTACTATAGTACGTAGGCCACATGGCTTCAGCGGCCATTACTAGTCACGCTACATAACATCAGGTTGCATGGTGGAACTCATCCCTTACACAAACAGCAATGGAGCGGCCAAAATCCAGTCTTCGCTATAATATTTTGCTAAGCAGGGCAGAGTTGCAAGAAATATTTCAATGCGAACAATAACCATCACATTGAGTGTATAGATAGAAGATTCGAAACTAACATTGTTCAGTGACGTCCACTCACTGGTGTGCGAGACAAGTATGGCTTCCTTTCACAAAAAGTAAGAAGCTGCCCGCTCTCGCTCCCAGTGATATTCCATTCGTTTAGCGGTCTGTATCCCAATCGCCACGCCACCATAATGGGCGGATATATACTCCAACATGACATCGATACCGGCAGTAATCCCAGCAGAGGTCCAGATCTCAGTTCCTGACTGCAATGATCTGGTTGGTACATCCATTGGCACAATATCTCGTAGCCATCGTCTATCGCGCTGCCAGTTCACCTGGCGCGTCTGTTCAATAACATCGTCGAAGCGGGCGGAGTTGGTTGTTGCCCGACGATTGTCTAATAGCCCAGTCTGTGCGAGGACGTGGCTCCCCGTACAAATAGTAATGACGCTGTGACGAATATAGGGTGCAACAGCGGTGATGAAATCCCGAACTTGCTGTGTGTTGGAGACCTTGTCAGACTTCCCGTATATCCGGTCTAGTCGCGTCCCCAGACCTCCAGGAACAATCAGCACATCAATAGGTTTGATGTCACAATTGGCGTCATTCTCCTTCAGGGCAGAGACCACTTCTGCAAAGGTGCGCTGTGGCACCATGTGTTGGTTACAGGCTTGCAGGTCAGACTCGGGGAGATCAAAATGCCATTTTGCGTGAGGGGGCGGCACCGGTTTCACCGAGACTGGGTCTAAGGTCTCTGCTGATACGGTCAAGGAAATGTCTGCGGTGTCTGCGTACTGCGTGCGGATGTTGAGAATGTCCAGCGGACCTGCTACGTCCAGCAGCTGGAATCCAGGGAATAATGGAATGTGGTAATGAAGTGGTCTGGCACGATGTGCCATTTTGTGCACTCGGTTGGTCAAGGGCAACTGTGGAAGGAGAAAACGCGAGAGCGAGACGCACATTCCAGGGGAGACGTCAGCTTGAGAGATATGAAAGTGGTGAAGGTATGGGCTGTGGCCTGTGATAAGCGACTAACACAACTTCGGTATAGCCATTGGATAATGAACATTATGTACATGTTTTGACCTCCGACAGGTGAGATCCCATTACAAACAATGTTCCAGACAGAATGCAAAGGCCACCGAATAGTTGCGCGTACAAGTAGTCGCCTCCCCGCAGATCGATCAACTTCCCTGCGATGTAAGGGCCTGTCAGCAGCGGAATGCTGTTGATCGTGGTGATCATTCCAACACGCCTTCCGGACTTTTCTGGGTCTTTTGATCCAAAATACGCGTTTGCCGCTGGCAATTGGCTCTGTACACCGTTGACTAGTAGTCCATATATCGTGGCCCAAATGAACATGCCATAGTGGGTGTGAACCGCAATCCAAGCGAGGATCGCAATCCCGCAAGGAATGGAGACTGCAATGCAGGTCCTTACTGCACCTATCCAGCGGTCCGCCACAAATGCAGCTGCAATACGGGCTGGAATACCAACCCCGTTCATGATAATCAAAATGAGAAGTGAATCGCTCGGAGTGAACCCGGTATGGACCTGAGCATATTGTCGGACCTATACATAGCGTTAGCTTCATGTCTCCAAAGGTAGACCAGACTTACATAGATATATGCAAAATAGATCCCCTCAAAGATCAGGAATGATCCTATTGAGAAGAGGAGGTAAGACCGCTCGCGGAATGCACTGAAATCCACCCAGGGAGGCATACTCCTCGGGACAATCCTTGACCGGGTGAACTTGACAATGACGGCGCTGTTAGCGAGTATGATAGCCGCCATTATTCGGACCGTCCAAGCAAATCCAATGGTGTCGAAACACTTGTAGGCAACCACGGGGAAAACCATTCCTCCAGTGGCTGCACCGCAAGAAGCCAGTGACACAGCCATCACTCGTTTGGTGGAGAAGTAGGTTGCATATAGTGAGATCATAGGACTGAAGACGAGGCCATGACCCATTCCACTGAGAATGCCTTGGGCCAGCCAGAAGTGCCATAGCTGAGTCCCAAATGAAGTTGCAAGAGCACCGGCGACTTGAAAGAGACATCCAAGAGCAATACATTGGCGCAGATATCCCGCGTCCATCCACCGTCCTGATAAAGTCGCCAGGAAGTGGACGAGGAACATCTGCATCGCTCCTATCCAGGAGGCATTGGCCGGGCTAGCACCTAGGGTCTTGACGTAGTATTCCTGAAAGAATCCATACCTACCATTTATCAACAGCTGTGGTCGGTCCCAACAAGGTTGTCTTACGATGTGATATAGCCCCATACATTGAACACAACCAGATGTCCGGTCAGTACCTGAGTCCAAGCCACAAGCCCTCCATCGGGTATTCTGTTATTGTCGCACTTGAGCTGTTCATCTTCATCTTCATCTTCGCGAACTTCTTGAGTCTCGGGAACACACTCAGGGTAACCAAATAACGGAGAGCGCTCGTTGAAATTGGTGTACGTCGTGGCGGATGTCGTGTAAGAGGAATTGGCGGTAGAACTGGAATATTCAACGCCCCTCTGGGATGTATTCTCAGCCATTTTATAAGATAGTGCAAGGATGGAAAAATGTGAGAGGGGGAATATGTAGGTGATGCCACTGCTCAGGTAGACTAGCAGAGTCCTTGCATATGTCTTCGTAACCCATTGGCACATTCTTCACTTTACCCTCTTCATCATGAAATTCGAATACGCGCCAGATGAGGTGCCTCAAAAGGTCGTCAAGGTTCTGAAACGGTTTTCTTTGCATCAGAGCAAAGATGGTCAAGAAATTGGGAAGGTGTTTGATTCTGTGCCGGAGAAGTTGAAGGTTGATATTGCAGCAAACCAACCAATTACTATGGTTTTGCCTGCATTTCCGTGGAAAAACCCCAACCTGGACAAAGTACTGGGCAATGGGGCTGATTTAGGAGACGAATTGGGTCTGGCAAGCCTGAATCACCTGTGTGAGGAGATATCAACAGTCTATCCCTACGGTGCCCGTCTGATCCTCATCTGTGACGGGGCTGTGTACAATGGTATGTGATGCCTTGGAGTGTTGAATGTGACTGACGATGCAGATTTGGTTGGTGTTCCTGCCAACGAATATTACGACTATGGCATTCAGCTGCGAAAAATCGCCCATGAGAAACGCTTTTCTTCAATCCATTTCATTCGGTTGATGGATCTGCTGTCACTTGGTGATGGCGAGAAGGTCTCCAAGGCTGATTATCTGCGTCTCGTTCCCATCTGCCGCGAAAGGCTGATGTCGCCCCCATACTTTGATCCAAAATTCGACGTAGACCAGGAGCTGAAGACAAACCCCGATACCATGGCAACCTATGAGGGCTACTTTAGTCGCATCTCCGAGGATCTGAAATGGGCCAAGGGATTGGACCCTGTTGTGGCAGCTGATCCAGCGCTGTACGCGACAGAAGTGTCCGAGGTGGCGAAGACCATGATCAACCGGCTTATTGTAAGTTTGGAGGTGCTCACGGTGTCTTTCGTGTGGAAATTTGACATTTAGATTAATTGGTCAGGCATACGAGGCGGTAATTCACACCACACTGGGAAAACATATTCGATTGTCAATTCATCCTTCTTCGGGACGAAACAAGATTTCCATACCACTGTTACGCCAGGGGGACCTGTTTGGTGACATGCCTTGGCACGCCAGTGTGGTGGTACTATCAAATGGGGAGATCATGACGGGAAAGTCCCGAGAATTTCGCAGGTTGTATGAGGTGGTCATGAAGCACGGCAGACCATATTACTTTCGAGAGCGGTCCCCAATGTATGAGTGGTCTGCAGATGTGATGTTCCAACATGATTACGCTGGGTTGATCGCGAAGAATCCTCACCAGAGGCCTCAGGTGCTTGGAAGGGATGATCGCTTGAGGCTGGCTCGTTTGATCGTGTGTCAGAAAAAGTCAGTGCGGGTGGAAGGCTTCGAGGTACCGAATGATGCATGATCTGGGTAGGGCACACAGCACAGCTCCACTCGATGCCGTTCTATGAGACAGTAGGAGTAGTTGAGGTGAATATGATTTTTGATCAGAAGTATGCACGGATATATATGCATTAGTAACACCGGTGGATATCAGGAAAGTAGGAAATCAGAGAGGTGATAGTGGTATGTACAAGAGGTGATAAGGGGAGAGGTGCTCATAAGCGAGACATGAGAATAGAGAATACTCTAGAGATGAACTTCAGGCAGGTTCAATCATCTTACTCCTTCTTTTTCTCCGAATCTGTTTCAGACCGCCCGAACCAGCTGGTAAGTGACGCGATTCTACCACTGCTGCTTTTCTCGGTCTGGCGACGAAGCTCACGGGATCGTTCCCGCTCAGCCTTATACTCGTCCCATGAGATATTTGCCGCCGCTACTGCGCGGCTCTCTTCTTCCTCTCTCGGTGGGAGACTCCGACCGGGCAGTGGGCGAACAGCAGCTTCGCCGCCGTACGCACGGAGGCCAGTACGGAAGGCCCATTCGACTGCTTCGTCGACAGGGTGATCGAAGATGTATGGGAGGAACGGAACAACGGCGAGACCAAGCTATGAGAAACATGGTTAGCAGACAATATGGTCTGGAGAAAGGGTACATACTCCAATAGGTGTCCAGGTACGAATAAATGCCACCTTGGCATTCTTCACCATACGCCCCGAGTATCTGACCACACTATGGATGGTGAAGGCGGGTAATCCCATACTCGCGATGCTCTGGAACACCGCGCGCTTAGCCATAACCATACGATAATCTTCCGCAAGTGGGATTTCCAAAGTGGGCCAATTTGATGGCGCGTCTTTGGATTCGGAATTTTGATTTCCAATTGCCATGTTGCCTGTCGCCATGCCCTTGATGATCTGGTCTTGTGAGATCTCGCTAGCATCCTTGTAGGACTCGCCGGCGGGCGTCAGGGCTCTCCGGTTGCGCAAATATGCCTTGTATCCTTCATGACCGACGTCGCCTAAGAGATAGGTCCATGAGATACCATAGGCCGATCGTACTAGCCATGGATGAGCGATGGGACGGAAGGACTCGCCGATGTCTGAAGTGTAGGCGACATAACGGTGGGCGGAGACCAGAATGGTGCGGATACGATTGGCATACGCAGCATATCGGTATGGTGTATCCGTAGAGTTGACGGAGCTGTCAGAGGTACCCATTAGTATTTGAATTCGCGTTCCGTTGATTGGAGTTGGAACGTGAGTCGGGAAGTGGGACACCTGAGCACTCCTAGGTCACGCGACAACTTCTCCCCAAACTTGAAACCTGACGTACTATTGGGAATACAGATCGCCGTAGAAGTCTTCATCACGATCAACCAGCTGCTGCAGTTTTGCGGGGAGCTTCTCACGGACTACAGGCTTGTCCAACAACTCCTGCGAAGGAGACTGGGGCTCTTGCTGACTGCCCCAAGCCATATTGGAAAGTAGATTCAGATGATATAGGGAGCGTCTATTTGAGAAACAAAAGAGTGTAGGGAAAGAATAAGGAACGCGCAATGGGGGAGAAGCGGTATATTATTTAAAAGTATCCTCATATTAGCCGCTTAGGATAGCCGAAGGCGCAGCCATAGCCGGGGGGGGTTTTATACACACGAAGTATGCAATTTTCACTTCCTGAGGTTCTGTTGTGAATCTCCGGGATCTGGGGTAGAATATTCGGCATGAGCCGAGTGCCACCTAAAGCTCAATTCGATGGCGAGATCGGTATACACATACTTCCCCATTTCAACGCCTCTCTTGATCTTTATACGCCAGTGACGTCTCCGGGGATGTCGATTCGGACGTACCCGGGTGTTCATCACATGATCAGCTTATGTCATTACTGAGTCACGCAAAGTTCCGAGGTCAGCTGATCATCCTAACCATATCAGGAAAGGCGGTCTCCGTGCCGACCTCGTCGCTTGGTCCACGCCTGAGGATTCCGTCCACATCGCCAGTTGAACCTCTAGCTGCATCCCAATTCAACACCTACAAAATGGTTGTCTACTACCAGATCGCCGGCAAGAAGGTCGGCTCCCACGTCGTAAGTCTTACCGAACTACCCGCGAGGACCGCCGCGCACCCGCCATCCCTTTCTCTTCGTGCGGATACTTGTGAAACATGAGAGCTGACCGGGTCCCCTCTACTTCACCAGCTTGCCATGGCCACCCTCGGCAGCATCTTCGCCGGTTCGTGGGCTGCTATGAGCGGTGGCGAGAAGCCCAAGACCGCTCAGGGCCCCCAATCAATGCTTCCTCCAAGGATGAGGAGAACTTCATCCAGTATGTGCAACGCCATTCCAGATAACCCTATGCGATTCTGTTCTCTACTCAAAATACCGAGTTCAATACTGACTGTATAATTTCTAGGAACTTCATGAAGGAGGTTGATGGCGGCGAGAAGAAGCCCAACCAACACTAGACGAGTCCTTCAACCCGGTTTTAATTGATGGAGCGGTCGAATATAAGCAGCTCAGAAGCTTGAATTCAACTGAACTGCACGTCCGTTCTTGTGCCTTTTATAGCGCGCAACGATGTATCCGCCCTTCCGCAACGTTTTTGTGGCCACGATATCTGCATGGACCGATTTGGAGAAGTTCGTGGATGAGGTTGATTTATCTGTACATAAAAGTCATGTACGCTGCATAGAAAAATTTCCTCCTAAGACTTGTTCCTTGCATCTGCTTGCGCACACGACCGAGGCGGGTTCAGTTGCGGAGGATGAGAAAGGGAATTGTGGTTGCTCCGTCCAAATTCCGCACTGTGTAATTTGTCCTCTTGCACATTCTAGTTGCGCGTTGAAGGTGTCTCTGTCAGGAACTTGCGGCTCTGCAGTTCCAGCGTCTTGTCCAGCTAGCTTCGGGCGCTTGTAGTAGTAGTAATCCTGCACGGATAGTAGGCCGGAAAGCAACGTAGATGGGGTAGATGGCGTAAAACAGAAAGATATATGACGCACAGAACCGGCTGTCTCCCCCTTGTTCTCGAGCGAGCTTCAGAAGACATTGCACGGGTTGAGGTAGCCAGTTCAGCTCTACGGGTATTTACATGCCTTCCGCAACGTTTTTCTAAGCATCTACCTCTCTGCAGCAATTTCCGCACACCCTTCAACCCTTGAGCTATCACCATGAAATCTCTCCCTTTCCCGTTTCCCCTCAACATCGGCACAGACATCGTCCACATCCCGCGTATAAACCGCCTCCTTACGCGACCTGGCGACTACCTCACGCGCTTCACCCGCCGCATCCTCTGTGATCAAGAACAGCAAGATTTCCACAAGCGCTTCGGTGATAGCCTTAAAGCGCGCTCCGCCTATCACCAACAACCTCCTCCTGTCCATTCGGACATAACGCGATGGCTTGCCGGACGATTCGCCGCAAAGGAGGCTGCGCGTAAAGCTGCGCCGGCAGGAGCGGCCTCACTCGGGTGGAAGGATGTAATGATCCGGGTTCAGGAAGATGGGGGGCATTTTGGAGAGGGTGTGAGTCGGAGGCCAGAGATTGTCTACTTGGGGAGTAGGGAAAATGGGAATGAAGGAAGAGTTGCCAAATTGTCCATTTCCCATGATGGGGAGTATGTGGTTGCTACAGTTTTGGCGGCAAGCTGAATGCTCATCCATTGCTCGTCATCTCGTCACTGTGGCTATAATATATGATACTTCTGCTGGCTATACATCCAGCACTTGATACTCGCCGTGATAGCTTTGGAGTGCAGTTATCAACGCGTCACTCACTCTCGCTGGGAGTGAACAATGACTTCGATGCTTCGATGTCTTACGTATCAACACGAGTTGAAGCTATATCCATCACTGCTCAGGCTTGATACAAACTCGCGAGGCGACCTTTGGAAAATGTTACAGCTCCACGTTATTGCAGCATTTCGGCACCGGGCATGATTGTATATAGCATCCTTGCAGGGCTAAATATATGGTTACCTATGTTAGCATTGAATGCAATGTGTATATCAAGTTGCAGGATTCGGAGTCGAGGAGGGGCGGGAATTCTCATCGGCCTCTGGAATTAGTCCCCTTGTACATCTACTCTCTCGTATATGCCATTCTCACATCACAGTCATTCGGGCCAAGTCTGCCCCGGTCATGCTCAAAATTCCTTGGAAGATGTGGTCCGAACTGCCTTCAGTAAGAAGATGTAAGTCTTCTGCTTGACTGAGCATATGCCCCGCGACAAAGAAGTTTTCTATCCTAAAGAAGTATGTATCACGCTCATCCTCGGTTCAATTCTTGCCTAATAATCTAGGTTGAATTCGGCGATACAGAGGCCAGCCACGAAACAAATGAAGTAGCCTACTAGGAAGAAGCAGTCCGGTTGCGTGAGAAATATGCCTCCTAGATCAAAATTATCATCGGGTTCAAGATTTATTGGATTCGTCCTGCCTCAAAAGACCTTATCGGCTCAATCCACCACATGCACACTATGCCTATCGACTATGACCGGCCTATGTATGAGCAGGCCCGAGGGCTAGCTAGAGGTACTAACGAGCGTCTATTCAAGGACTATTTTGATGCTTAGCTATATATGCTGTATGCAATTACAGCCGCTTGTTGTGGGTCATTTTGATTTGATTCGCCTGAAGAGCGATGATATGGAGCGTAGTTTTACCTCGTGGCCAGGCCTGGAGTAAGGTCCTTCGGAACTTGGACTTCATTGCCTCCTACGGTCGTTTCTGTCTGTGCGATGACAGTCACGGTGTCGACCAGGTTGCTTTGAACTTCCACCGTGTGTTGGAATTTTTGAGTCGCGCTGACATTTCAACCCTGCATTATTTGCAGCTAGAGGCAGCAGTTGGTTCTAATGTGCCCGATGCGAGATTCCCCTGCACGTAAATAGCAGAGATCTCAGTAGAGAATTTGGGGAAGATGGCATTTTGGTCATCAAATACATAGTTGGAGACCCATCTAGCATAGCCAATAGCATCTGACCAGCGGAAGAGCAAGAGACCAAGATGCAGAACATATAAAACACGTTTATGGACTACATGTATACCGCTTATGCGGGTAAAGAAAGGCAAGTTGACGCAAATTATATAAGAATAGGCAAGGGACTGCTTGCCAAACAAAGCCACATCCTAACCTCTTCTCTCTCACTTCTTTTCTTCCTGCAATTCCAGTCGGAAAAGATTGTTGTTTCTACTCCCAAGCTTTTACGCTTTTACTTAGCTTGAACCCCCTTTTCCCCCACTTCACTTTCTTCCAGCTCTCCTCTCTTTTGTCCGAGTATTACTTCTTCACGAATCGGTTGAGGTGCCCCCCTTTTTCTCCCTGGCGCTTAAGCTTCAGCTTCCGGGGTTCCGCGCTCTCGCCCCTCGGTCTTTGCCTCGTGTTGCCCCCCAACGTGACCCTCTGATGAGTCTCGACCCCTGTACCAGCCATGTCGCAAGTTCCGCGACGAGGCAACGATGAGAGTTCATCAACCCCGAGAAACCTGTCCTCCTCCTACCCATCGATGAACAACGGCCTCATCCCTCGGGATTATCTAGCTCGATCGGATCGCCCTGGACCTGCTCCTGGCTCACGACATATAACACCTTCTCCGTTGCATACTAGTTCTTTACCTCAGTCGTATCGCGTCGACGGTGCTTCCTCACAGAGTCCTTTGTCCCCTGGATCCTCCAACCCCTCGCCTTCCCAGAATCGATCGCCAATCGCCCGCGTAGCCAATGCTACATTTCCTGCACCTCCGTCCTCTGGCCATAGCTCGTCGCAATCGCCTATAATGGCAGGCCCTGAATTAGACCAAAAGAGCGGATCACTGGATGAGAATAATGTACCGAAACCCCCAAGTGCGCCAGAGCCCGATCGTTCTGCATCCTCCTCTGTCAGCTCCATGCACTCGATGCCTGGGGATCGCCCTGCCCACCGTGTCATGCCCCGTACCTCATCGATTGACTCTGCGATTTCCTCTCTATCCTCCACCTCCCAGAGGTCTACCTTTGACGTCAACTCTTTGAGCCCAGCCGATATTAATAACCTCATAAATGCCGCTGGTTCGGCCGAGGCTGTCATTGTGCACCTTCTGAAAGAGAAGCACCACGCGGCCTCTCAGAATGCGCAGCTATGGAAACTGGTTGACAAACAAAGGACTCTGATTCTCGGTCTCAACAAGGATTTGGAGCGTGCTTTTCAAGAGAAGGATAAATATAAGAAGAAACTGAAAGATATTCAAGAGGCGCCTCCATTGCCGACCACAAATTCGTTAGCCTCTGCCACCGTGACTGATGAGCAGTCTGCAAAAAGCGACAGGAAAGACACTTCGCGGCAAGCTAACCAGCCTTCTATTGTTCCGCCCTCAGACACAACACGGAAAGATTTTGAAAGCACTACTATTCCGGTATCTGCCACAGACAGCCCATCGCCGATTGATAGCAAAAGCAAATTCCCGCATCCCAGTCGTAAGCCACCACCGGCGCCCTTGAACCTTCAACAAGCTGAAACAAGAAGGGCGCCGTCGGCTTCTGACTCTGATTCCGATTACGGAGATGCCCAGCAAACGAATGGGAGTGTGAATCGCGGAAGGAGAAAGACGAGAGAGCAAGATGACCAGGACCGCGAAGCTGCGCTGCAGAAAGACATAGGCACCTATGGTAATATGGCAACTGAAGCAGGCGCCTCCGGATCCCGGGATACAGCAGTGTCTAGCAGCCCGGAGACAATTCCCAGGGAACTTGCTACAAGATCACCACCGAATGTAGGTGAATCTAGTTCCCTGGGGTCTATTTTGGGCTCGCGAGCCACCCCCGCTTCATCCTTTAATGGACGTTCTGCCGGCTCCATGCCTATGAGCCCTGGATTGCCCTTAAGCCCGAGACCAGAAGATCGACCCATTGGGTCTCCTTTGCCTCGCATGCCACGGGATACGACGAACCCCATGACGGGAGGGTATCAGACCCCAGGGTTACCGCTCTCTCCCCGAATGGCCAATTATCCCTCCAACTTTGCACCAGTCCCCTCAAATGGAAGACCCGGGGGCCCTATGCCTTCGATTGATCCTACGGTCAAAATTGACAGCCCAAGGCCTGCATACTTCCAGGACAACAGAATCTATCAAGGCTTGGTATCAGATGAATACCCCGGCCTACTCTTGCCCCCGAATGCCCTCCCTCTCATTCAAGTCAGAGTATCATCGTCGCGGCTACGACCTTCCCGGAACAGCTATATGGTGTCTCGGCCTTTGGATGAAGAGCCCGTATTCACACTTAGTGTGATTTCCCGTTCAGAGATCTCAGAACTCTGGCGAGTTGAGAAGGTCATTGGGGCTCTGCCTCCTCTGGATCAAAAAATAAGACAGACCTCTTCGTTCGCCGGAAAATTGCCCGATAGAAGCATATTCAATGGTCACTCGCCTGCCAAGGTCGATTCCAGGCGTGCCGCGCTGAATGCATACTTTGACAGTCTCTTGGATACACCGATGGACGAAAAGGCTGCACTGGCTGTTTGCCAGTTTTTGACAAACGATGCCATTGAGCCTCGAGATGACGAGACAAGTCTATTGAAAGGTCTTGGGTCTGCAAAGTCGGACATGCCCCGTGGACCCGACGGAAATCCCCAGAAAGAAGGCTATCTGACGAAGCGAGGTAAAAATTTTGGTGGTTGGAAAGCAAGATATTTTGTGCTTGATGGACCCGAATTGAGATATTTTGAGTCTCCCGGTGGTCCGCATATGGGTACGATTAAACTCCATCATGCGCAGATCGGCAAGCAATCACCGAAATCCAACGATCAGCAACTGTCGAACTCAGCAGATGATGACGACAACCAGTACCGTCATGCGTTCCTAGTCTTGGAACCGAAGAAGAAGGATTCGTCCGCACTTGTCCGACATGTCCTTTGTGCCGAAAGCGACGAAGAGCGCGATGCCTGGGTAAATGCTCTCATGGAATATGTCGAGAGTGCTTCTTCTGAGAGCGAGGGACGTAGTAGCGTGTCCAAGGGTCAAACTCAGTCTCAAGATCACAACCAGGCCCAGGGGAAACAAACATCTATGGCTGACTCTAAGTCTAAGTTATTCAACAATGGAGGCAAGAAATCTGGCAGAGGAGTTGATAGCCCTGATCTAGACCTTGGAAGCTCTGTGCAGGGATTCAGCTTTGATGACGCTGTGCAAGCGGAGCCTCCCACTATCGGTTCCACCCTCGAACAAGCACCTCGATCTCCACGGATTCCGGCAGCTCTGTCGACAGACTTCAAGGACATGACCATGTCCTCTCCTGATCAACCGCTGCAGTCCCCAAGGCTGATATCTGGACCTACAAACGGATCAGTCATTCAGGATGTGGAAGCCTGGGGCAACAAGGCAAAGACATCAACCAAAGAGAAGAAGCGCAGTATATGGGGCTTCCGCACCCGATCTTCTTTTGACCTTGCTGCACAAGCACAGGCTAGCAGCGAAACCTTGGTTGCCAGCAGCAATGTCCAGGCAGAGAGAAACGGTCCTGTTAGACCTGTGTTTGGTATACCCCTAGCAGAGGCTGTGCAAGACTGTGCACCGCCGGGCATTGATGTGGAACTGCCCGCGGTGGTTTATCGCTGTATTGAGTATCTGCATTCCAAGGAAGCAGCCCTGGAGGAGGGAATCTTCCGGTTGAGTGGCTCAAACGTGGTGATCAAAGCTTTGAAGGAACGTTTCAACACTGAAGGTGATGTTGATTTTGTGGCCGGAGACCAGTATTATGACGTCCACGCTGTGGCGTCTCTCTTCAAACAATACCTTCGAGAGCTTCCAACCACGGTGTTGACCCGAGAGCTTCATTTGGACTTCCTTCGCGTTCTTGGTATGCGTCTTTTCTTTTCCTGTTGCCGAAATATTGCTAATTTTGCCAGAACTTGATGATCGTCAAAAGAAGGTAGCAGCCTTCAACTCTCTGGTGCATCGACTGCCGAGGCCCAATCTGGCATTGTTGCGAGCTCTGTCCCAGTTTTTGCTCGAAATTGTCAACAACTCCGATGTCAACAAGATGACTGTCAGAAACGTGGGCATTGTTTTTGCCCCAACTCTCAACATTCCGGCGCCGGTTTTCTCCATGTTCCTGACGGACTATGACAGCATCTTTGGCGACGACAGAAGCTGTGCCAAATCTACCGAGCTGACAGTTGACCACACACTCTCGCCCGATGATATTCGTTCCCCTCGCCATCAAATGTTCTCGGACATTCCTACACCTTCGTATCACCAGACCTCCTTCCGAAACACTGAGACTGCAGACTCCGGACCAAGAACACACTATGACACTGGGTTCATCCCAATGCAACCCAGCTATGACCAACCGGCATCCCGAAATGAACAGTATAACCAGCCTCCAGGGCCCTCGGCCCCCTATTCTTCTTTGAATGGCATGTTGGTGCCAAACTCAGATGACACTCGCTCGGCGAAGACGAAGCGACGCGAGAGTTCGATGCTCTTTATGGACAGTCTGTGAAGTGACGGGAGCACCTAGCCACTTCCTTACAGCTTCCTTGCAGTCTAATTCTACCTGTCTGCAGACTCAGAAGCTGGGTATGAGCTGCAAGACAACTTTCTTTTTCTCTTGATGTCCGTCGCCTTTCTAATTCTCGGCTATTTTTCAGTGGTCCACGCCACTTTTGTCCGGACAAATTACGACTTGCACGCGGAATGATGACTCTACCTTGGCAATTTCAGCCATGTAAGTCGCGAGGGAATGTTTAATGATAATGGTAATCCAGATGTGGTACGCGTCTGGGGTTGATGGCCCATCCATCTTTTTGAGTCAACGTGGACCCGAGCAACATTGACCGTCGTTATACCCCTTTTCTTCGTCTACTTCTCTACTTTATTCTTCCTATTTTGTTCCCAGCGCGTCCCAGCGCCTCTTTGATGTTGTCCATATATTCTCGACTCTTTTTATCTATCTGGCAAATTGGCGGTTTGCGGTCACGCGATGGGAAGCTCGGTGATTTCTTTTTTTCTCATATTCATCTATACAATTTACACGCTTTGTGACACTCATGACGTTATTCAGTATTCTCTAGGCATAATAGGTGACATAAAATCCGCTTCAGAATCGTCTCGTCTGTTCTCCTCTCCAGAGGCCCATGAGTTCGCCGTTTTCCCTTGCCCAGTCTCGGACGCCGTCCACCAGGGCCTTAGCCATTCCCTTGTTCTTGGACTTGCCATCAGAGGGTCCACGGCTGTGACCCAAGCCAGCAGTGTTGACACGCACCCCAGTGACATACTCAGAACCCATGCTGGGCAACACATTTTCTCCGGCGCTTAAACTGACGAAGAGGGCGAACGGAACCAGCCAAACACAGAGTCCAAAATATGATGCAACTTCAGAGAAAGAAGGCATCTCTTCATAATTGACCCCATACGGTTGGCGCCAGTTGTTCGCAGACGGAGGTAAGGGCTTCGAGAAATGGCGGAACCATAGCCAGTGATTGGTTCCGACGAGAAGACAGGAAAGGATGAAGAGAGGATCGGATAGTTTCACTATAGGGAATCGGCGCAAATTGCTGGCGTAGACCAGATGCGAGACAATGCTCAGCATGGATAGTGACACGGGGAACCGGTCAATGATCATGAGAAGCACTTGAATCGCGATGATGCCGTAGATCATTCGAGTCAAGAGCCGGCGGGCAAGAACGGTGTGCTCCTCGACCAGCTCGGATAGATAATAAAGTCCCGAAGCTATGAATGGGAGTCAGTTCTATTCTCGGTCTCATGTCTCGCATCCTTACCTATGGCCAGAGTAAGAAAAGCAAACCCGACCACCGCCCCGAGATATCCCACTAGCGGTAGAATCCACATAGCGAAAAGACAGATTAAAAAGAGCTAAACCCAAGGTGGAGAGAAGTATCGCAGAAGCAAAGAGCTTCAAGAGTCGACGCAATCGGAGAAACGTGGACGTTTTTGCCTCAGGCCCCACTACATCCCAAAAGAATTTATGATTTTCCAAACTCAACTCTCGCAACACCACCACCATGTCGCGCCCTGAGGATATTCTGTATGATCCTGTTTCTAGTCCAAATGCTTTGACTAACTTGTTCCAGTCCTGCCGATCTCTTTTACAATGACAATGAATCGCGAAAGTATACGACGTCTTCGCGAATTCGCAACATTCAGGCCAACATGACGAACCGTGCTCTTGACCTTCTCGACCTCAAGTCACCTTCCTTTATCCTTGATGTCGGATGTGGCTCCGGTCTCTCTGGGGAAATTTTGTCCGAAGTGTCTCCCGAGGAAGGTGGCCCGCACACATGGATTGGCATGGATATCGCACCTAGCATGTTGGATGTGGCCCTCCAACGTGACGTGGAAGGTGATCTGTTTCTTGCCGACATTGGCCAAGGAGTTCCTTTCAGGCCCGGATCATTCGATGCAGCGATCAGCATCAGTGCTATCCAGTGGCTCTGCAATGCAGAAACTAGCGATGTCACCGCCGAAGGTCGCCTTCGCCGCTTCTTCGAAGGTCTTTACGCCAGTCTCCGTCGTGGTGGGCGCGCTGTCTGCCAGTTTTACCCCAAAAATGATACTCAACGGAGTATGATAAGCGGCGCAGCAATCAAAGCTGGCTTTGGTGCGGGTATCCTCGAGGATGACCCGGGGACTAAGAGCAGCAAATTGTATCTGGTTCTGACCGTAGGCGGCGGTGGTCTGCCGGGTGACATTACCGGTGTTGTGAATGGTATGGACGATGTCAGCGTCTTGGATGCCCGACGAAAAGCCATGGAAATCGGAAACGCTAGAGCGCCTCGTAAGGGTGACAAGGCTTGGATTCTGAACAAAAAGGAACAAATGGCGAAGAAGGGCAAGGTTGTCAAGGCCAGTTCGAAATACACTGGCCGGAAACGACGAATCGCCTTCTGATCTGCTTTGACGAACCAGTGTGAGGCTAAAAGTGTTTTCTTACCGAGATCCATGATACAAGCTTGGCCGAGGGTGGCCTATGCGATTTTGATATACCCAATTTAATGCAGAGAAGAAGTTACGATCACAAAAGAAAAAAGGCGTCTATTGCTATAACCGGGGACGTTTCGAGCTAAATTGAAATGAAGATAATACATCAATGAGGACCACACCGGCCGATTCATGGGCTGCAGAATCCACTGCATTTCAGTAATCGGCAGGCAGCATCCTCAATCGTAGCAGTTGGGACAGTGGAACGCGACGGTTCCCAAAATTTACAAAGACGCCTCCATCTTGTCCAGAACAGCACGGGTGAACTCGTGAGTGGTAGCCTGACCACCCATGTCGCGGGTCCGTGTTTGGCTAAAAAAGGAGATTTAATATCAGTACTCAGATCAAATGACAGAGAAGAGATTTGGGACTTACCCTTCGCCAATGACATCGTAAACAGCCTTGGAGATGCGGTTGGCGTGCTCATCCAAGCCGAGGTGGCGCAGAAGCATGGAGCCGGAAAGAATCATGGCGCTCGGGTTAGCCTGGTCCTTGCCCTTGATATCAAGGCCGACGTGACGGCAACCGGGCTCAAAGACAGCGACGTCACGGCCCATGTTGCAACCGGGGACGAGACCAGGTCCACCAACGAGGGCAGCACCAACGTTAGACAAGATACCTCCGTACAGGTTAGGCATGACCATCACGTCAAACTGCTGGGGGCGGGAAACAGCCTGCATAGAGGCGTTGTCCACAATCATGTCGTTCACCTCCAGGGTGGGGTAGTTCTCGGCGACCTTGTGGAATGTGCTGCGGAAGAGACCGTCGGCCAGCTTCATGATGTTAGCCTTGTGGATACAGGTAACCTTCTTGCGGTTGTTGGCAAGAGCGAAGCTGAAAGCGAACTTGGCGATGCGCTCGGACTTGGCACGGGTGATGATCTTCAGGGACTCGACGACACCCTGAACGGACTGGTGCTCGAGCCCGGAGTACTCTCCTTCGGTGTTCTCACGAATGATGCAGAGGTCGACATCCTTGTGGCGAGTCTGGTAACCGGGGATGTTCTTGATCAAAGAGATGGAGGCGTAGATGTCCAGCTCCTGACGGAGGGCGACGTTGAAGGACTGGTGGCCCGATCGCTCGACGGGAGTGTGAAGGATTCCCTTCAGGCCGAGCTTGTTGCGCTTGAGAGATGCGAGGGACTCCTTGAAGAGCTCCTCAGAGTGCTTGTTGCCGGTGTCGACACCGCTAACATCGACCTGCTCCCACTCGATGGGCACGTTATCGGCCTTGAAGATGGTCTTGACCGATTCAGCGACCTCGGCACCAATTCCGTCACCTAAATCTTGTCAGCTCACCACGAAAACACACGCGCATGATAGGGTAGGGACGTACCGGGAATGAGAGTCACGGTGTACTTGCCGCCATACTTGGTGGGCTTGAAAATGTCCGACTGAACACTGGCGAAGGCTAGGCGCAAATGTTAGTGGCAAGTAGGAAGGTAACGATCAAAGCAATTGCATACATCTGGCGGGAATGGAGCGAGCCAGAGAGGGGGCTGCGGAGGCGCGAAGCAGGGTCTAGCTGGGGGGTTAGCCAAAAGCCGGGCGGAAAGGGAGAAAGAATAAAAGAGCAAAAAAGAAACATACCCGAGCAGGTTGAGCCGTTCTGGAGAACATTTTCAAGGAATTGGCAGTTCAAAGAGATGTGGAGAGAATCAGAAGGGGGAAGGGAAGGATCAGACAGGGAAAACGGGAAAAAAAGACTCCGGATGGGCTCGGCATCGCGCGACTCTGGTTAGCGCCGGCCCGATCTTATCTTCCTAAACAATGAATGCCTCCTATTGACGACGTCTACAGCCATCCGGCTGTCTTCTTTTCCTTATTCATATACTATTTGGGCCTGGGAGCTTCGGGTCTGGCAGGTTTGTAGACTTGAACAAAAAGAATGGACTCTATTCACTAACGAGTTCGCTAGGTTACAGCATGAGCAAAGCATCGAACCGATGGCTGACCTGAGAAATGTTCATGCCATGGCAAATTGAGTCTATTGGTCTGGTGCTGCTCGAGGCGACGGTCAATAACGCTTTTCAAAGCCACGCCTCTATTCAGCGCTTGGTTGATTGAGACTCTCAATAAACATACTCTAGATCAACGGCAACTCTAGCCTTTTGAGCCAGTGAGTTTGTCTGGACTCTTGAATATAAAAGGCCTTGATTTGCTCAAGTATTTCATTTTGAAACCAGACATTCTTCACAAAGCCTTCTGTGTCTCCCTTTCGTCTCTCGCTCATCAATCCAATCCAATTGCCTCCCAGTTTCATCCAATCACCAAGATGAAGCTCCTCTCCGTTGCTATTGCCATGCTGGCTGCTTCCACTGTCCAAGCGCAAACTCTTCCCAAGTGGTGTGGTCACCCCGGTCAGGGCTGCTATATGATGAAGCGCGCCGCCGATGCTTCCTTCGAGGTCAAGCGCCACGCTGATGCTCTTGCCGATGCGATGGCTGGCTCCCGTCCCCTTGTCCTTCAGAAGTGGTGTGGACACCCCGGACAGGGCTGCTTCAAGGCCAAGCGTGCCGCCGAGGCCGCTGATGCGGTCAAGCGCTCCGCCGATGCTCTCGCCGACGCTATGGCTGCTCTCGATGAGGAGGAATAAAGGTACATATAAGCCTTCTTCTTTTCTGTTCTACATACTAATGTTTCAAAGGTTCAATCAACCTCAACGTCGTGGACTTTGGGCATATCCACAGTACTCTCGATCTCCAAATGTTACTCGCAACGACGTTTCTACCAAGTACCAAGGCACCGACGCCAGGGCTGGCATGTTGGCCTGGATTTTCATGGCGGGACACTCCTTTACTTGACTGGCCATACATTTTCTTTACTTTTTTTTCTGTTTTGAGACGGCAATTGATTATTGGGAGTTGATGAATCCATAGCATCTAACGAAGAAAAATGGAAGAATTCACATCCTCTCATGGACATTTCTAGGTAGAGGTAATCTTAAAGACATCCACGTGGAATCCTACCCATCGAAGCGGTGGGCTTCTGCTGCCCTGCCACGCAGTCTCTTTCAACCCATCATTTTTCTAAAGAGTGAGGTCGAAGAGCCGTGTTATGCGTGGCCCCGGATATCTTGTTCAAAGTATATTCAAGAGTTCTCAAACAGCCTAAGTATAACCAGAGTAACGCCTCATTTGTTCGAATGCCCCGTAATGGGATTCCATTGGACCAGCATTCGTCAACTCCCACCATTGCTGGCCTTGATACACAGGGTCCTTTGAACCAGTGTATGGCTCTCCCGTGGTGGGCTCTTTTGGGAGGTCATCTGAGAGAGCATTCGAGAGGTTACTCGGAAGAGAGTGAGCGACTCCAGTGGCAATGGTCTCATAGCCAGATATCATGTAGGGTTCCGCGTCAGGGTTGCCATCTTGACTGTCATCCATGACATAATCATGCATCGCGTGATCTTGGGTATTCTGTGAGAGCTGTGAATAGAGTTGCCATGTTTGGATTAATCGCTCTCTCTGCTCCGTGTCGGCGTTGTCGAAGAGGTTCAATTGACTGGGTGTCATAGTGCTTGGATCAAGACCATAATGCCTCAGAACATCAATGCTGGCCTGAATAGGAACGTTCGGGGTGACTTTGTGGGCTGAGTGATGATAGTGCTGGGTAATGGAGTAAGAGATTGGTGGCGCTAGAGATGGCGATGTGAGTTCATCTTTATTCGGGTCGTGCAGTTGTGCCATAGTCATTTGTCTATCAAACAAATCTGCGAGATCGTCTTGCATTTTCTGATCGCTTTCGGATGCAGACAGACCACACTGTTTATGTTCTTAGTTGGCATATTTGGAAAGAGAAGAACTAGAAGGCGCAAGCTACCTGTTTACAGTGGGGGTTCTCAATGAAGGCTGCGAGAGAATTGGATATATCAGACGTATGCCCGCAGTGCGGGCACTGATGTAGTATGGAGGAAGACATGGAGACGGGCTCAAATGCAGTACAACGTTATATAGTTAGTTATGACTGAGAAGACAAGAGGAAAGATATTTGGAGAGTGGAATATCAGAGGGGCAAATATGCCCAAACGGTCAAGGATTGGGCTGCAGTTCGGGCCACTATGGTCATTTTCATACAGTAAAATCTGGTTATAATGTGCCCGGTCATAATGTAGAAAATTCCCTCGTACTTTGGTTAATCTCCTTGGTCCTATATTGAATTTGCAAGGAGAGATTGGCAATCTTTTGGATGTCCTTGAATTAGTCCAAAGATTCAAGACAGATGACATACCCAAATAACGTGATACTTGCTACTTGAGTAGCTATAGGCCAAAAGTTAGTACTCCGTACATAAAGCAGGTTCAAATTCATGTTACTTGGAAAAGAAGTGCGCAAGTGTAATGCGCATCCAAGAGATTCCAAAGTCATGTGACGAGGAGCTGGTAGGCAACCCTGTGACGCGACAGCGTCACTGCTCAGGAACTGTTATCATCACCCCCGGGCTCCCAACCTCACTTTGTCTTTTTCTTTCCCTCTGGATCATCACGGCTGTCGATTTTCCGTGATTCAGACTTTACTATCCTAATTTCCCCCATTCGTGGTGACGTCCTCGAAGCACACCGAATCGCAGTCTCACCAAAACCATGGTCAGTGAACTTCATAGTATCCCCGGTGTGCTATCTTTCCATGAAGCTAACAGAGCTACTCCTTAGACGTCAATTGGCACAGGTTACGATCTCTCCAACTCGGTGTTCTCGCCAGACGGCCGGAATTTCCAGGTAACTCGGATCCTACCTAGCTCCGAAATGAGCTACAAACACGCCTTTCCGATACTTACCATGCTTTATAGGTCGAGTATGCTGTCAAGGCAGTTGAGAATGGAGGTACCGCCGTTGGCATCAGATGCAAGGATGGTGTGGTGCTGGCAGTGGAGAAGATCATCACGAGCAAGCTTCTAAAACCAGGGGCGAACAAGAGAATCGCGACAGTGGATCGTCATGTCGGCATTGTGAGAGATCCCGATACTCCTTGGCTCTTTAAGCATATTTGCGTCGAAGCCGTCGAAGTTGATAGGCTGTTACTGACTACCGCTTTCTACAGGTTTCTGCTGGACTAGTTCCAGATGGCCGTCACTTCGTTTCCAGAGCTCGAGATGAGGCTTCCTCGTGGAGGGGTGTATACAAGGGCCCCATTCCGACCTCAGCGCTTGCCAACCGCCTGGGAGGATACGTGCAGGCGTACACGCTTTACTCCAGCGTACGGCCGTTTGGTGTAACCGCGATTGTTGGTGGCTGGGATACCGAGGCAGAACTGGCCGTTGATGGACAAGTTGGCAGCGGGCCCCAGTCGGGCTCTGGTGGAAAGGTCCCAGGTGCCAAGGCAGGAGGGCCTGGCCTCTACATGATCGAGCCTAGTGGACTGTATTGGGTACGTCAAACCTCGCATGCGTGATCAACAAAATACTAAGGGAAAATTCCAGGGTTACTACGGTGCTGCTACCGGCAAAGGACGACAGGCCGCCAAAGCGGAGCTGGAGAAACTAGACCTAACCTCGGGCAATCTGTCTCTGGCAGACGGCGTGAAGGAAGCTGCCCGCATCATCTACGTTGCCCACGAAGACAGCAAGGATAAGGAATTCGAGCTGGAGATGACATGGATCAGCTCGGTTGATGGGCCAACCAAGGGCCGCCATGAGGAAGTGCCCAAGGAGCTCCTTGAGGAAGCAGAGAAAGCTGCACGGCGGGCCCTGGAAGGGGATGACGAGGAGGAGGAAGACAAGGGTCAGGGTGAACAGATGGAAGAGTGAACCGTGTCATAATTTATGCTGCCAAAGAATTATGTATCTGTGAAGCTGTTCCTTTTTTGCTGCACATGAAAACAATCTGCCATATCAAATAAAGTCCCGGTAGGATACATGCCACAGCACGTATGCTTGAGGTTCATTGCCATGCGATATTTCTGAGAAATTTAGAAAATCTTGCCTTCAGCCCATTCCCTCCTCTTCAGGCCCAGCTCAACAGCAGCGCTGCCCCAATCCTCACCGTGGTTGTGCATGCCACTCTTACCGAGACCAGCCCGCTCCAAACCCTGCTCCTCGGTCAGCACCGTCAGCAATCCAAAGATGACCGGGACACCCGAATCAAGCTGGACACGCATCAGCCCGTGGCTGACGGCGTCTGCGATGTATTCGAAGTGCATCGTAGCACCTTTGATGAGGACTCCAATGGCAATAATCGCATCGAATGGCTTCTTCGGGGTTGCAGATGTCGCAGACCCAGACGGTTCGGTGGTGGGAGATGACAACAAATCGGTGGCACTGATCCCCTCGCCGGAGGAGTTGGCTTGAAGCTGGGAAGCAGCATAGATCCTATGAACGAGGCATTAGAAATATGATAACCATTGGAGCTGCAAAAGCGTGCGAGACTCACCGTTGCACTCCCAGAGGCAACTCATAGCTGCCAGGAACTGTCTGGACGGTGATATTATCCTCGGTCACACCAGCCGCCAGCAAGGTTTTCTTTGCCCCCGAGACGAGTGACTCGATGATCGCAGTGTTCCACCTCGCATGGATGATAGCCACACGAAGTCCAGAGCCTAGAGTCAACCGATGATCAGCAGGGTGGCCTTAATGGTGGGGTTGGTGCCTCTCTCACCGTCGTGGGTCTGGGCAGCGCCGGGACCTTTAATGGAAGACATCTTGTAGTGATTGAAGGGTTGGCTTGGTCTAAAATAATAGATTGTTGAATGTAAGAGAATTGAGCAGGGATGTGGTGAATCAAGAGAGCTCGAGGGACGAAAACATCGGTCCCGCATTTGGCGGGGGCGGAATGGTCATCACGGAATGCGGCAATTTACCTAGCGCGGGAGTATATATACATGTCGTACGGATATATGGAGTTTACAGACTTGAGTAAGACTGAAAAAAAAAACGAAACGGAATTCCATTCTCCCGAAGCTAAAACACCTAAAAATAAAAAGATGACCGGATCATGATAATCGTCTAACCTCGCCAATAGCAAAATGTTTACTCGACTGTGACCGACTTGGCCAGGTTACGAGGGAAATCGACATTCAGACCCTCGCCAACAGCAAGCCAATAGGAGATCAGCTGCAATGGGATGACATTCAGCAGGCCCTGGAGACAGTCCACAGTCTTGGGCACATCGATCTTCTCGGTCTGCGCAGCCGAGAACTCGGGGTCGTCGTGGTTGCAAATCACAATGGGGCGACCACCACGAGCAATGACCTGCTGATAAGCGTTCAGGGACTTGGTGAAGAGGTTGTCACGAGTGAGAATCATAATGATGGGAAGGTTCTCATCCACAAGAGCCAGGACACCGTGCTTCAATTCACCCGACATGACGGCCTCACAGTGGAGGTATGAGATCTCCTTAATTTTGAGGGCACCTGAAATCATTTGTTAGCAAAAATCAGACAAGCATCAAGGGGGCGGGACACTGACCTTCAAGGGCGGTAGGGAACTGAGCACCACGGCCCAACAGGAGCAAACTCTTCTGGTTCTTGAATTGGTTGGCGCACATGTCCTTGATGGTATCGTTCAACTTCAAGATCTCCTTGAACTGCTCAGAGACCTTTCCAAGGCCCTCCATAATCTCCTCACGTCTCTTTTGCTTAGAAGCACGGTCTTCACTCAATGACAAAGCAAACATGACCATGGCCACAAACTGAGAAGTGTAGGCTTTGGTAGATGCCACACCAATCTCAGGGCCAGCGTTGATGTGCACACCGCAGTGAGTAAGGAGGGAAATGGAAGAACCGACAACGTTGACAACACCAACAGTCAGAGCGCCACGCTCCAGGCAGTAGCGAAGAGCCATCAGCGAGTCGGCCGTCTCTCCTGACTGGGAGACAAACACACAGGTATCGTCACGGAAAACTGGGGCCTGGCGATCGAGGAAATCGGAGGCGAGTTCGACTGCGATAGGGATCTCTGTGAGCTCCTCAAAGATACCACGCACCGCCATGCACGAGTGGTAGCTGGTACCGCAAGCGATGAAGATGATGCGGCGGCAGCGACGGATGGTGGAGATGTATTGGCGGAGACCACCCAGGGTGACCTTCTTGTTGGCCACGTCCAGACGACCTCTCATGGTGTTGACAACGGACTCAGGCTGCTCGAAAATCTCCTTCTGCATGAAGTGGTCGAACTTGCCCTTCATGATCTCCTGGAGCTCGAGCTCGATGGTCTGGATGGCACGAACGTTGGAGGTGCCATCATCCTTGGTCAGACGGTGAATGTTGAGCTGACCCTCATGGATGTGGGCAATGTCATCATCCTCGAGGTAGAGCACCTTCTTGGTGTGCTCCACAATGGCAGATGGGTCAGACGACAAGAAGAACTCTGCCGGTTGGGGGATGCCGTCGTCCGACAAGAAAGCTCGCGACTGAGAGCGGTGCAGGAGTGACTTGTCGGGAGGGGCAAGGAGGCTCGTGGCGGACTTCTTAGCAGCCACATTCTGGGAGGCCTGCTCCGCGGAAAGGGCACCATCTTCCGAAAACTCAACATCAACGAAATCAACCTTCATCTTCTTGGATGTCTTCACACCGATCACCAGGGGTGAACCCTTGCGGGCTGCAATGACCTCGTGGGGGTAGTGCACCGACTTGAGCAGCAGACCAAAGGCACCTTCAAGTTCCTTGATGACGGCCTTGGCCAAGACTGTGAATTCAATGTCGGGATGTTGGTCATAGAGGTACTTTGCAAGCTTGGCAATGCACTCAGTATCGGTCTCGGTCTCGAAGCGGAAACCCTTGCTCTCAAGCAAGGCCTTCAATTCCTTATAGTTGGTGATGATACCGTTGTGGACGACGGAGAACTCCCAAGTAGGATCGGACCTATTCCACAAGGAGCAATTAGCGTCATTTCGAGGATATAATGATGTTCACGTTGCAACGCTTACCGGTGGGGGTGGCAGTTTTGACGAGAGGGGGTTCCGTGAGTGGCCCAACGGGTGTGAGAGATACCAGCATGAGACTCGAAGGTCTTGGTCATGTCGTATTCGCTCTGCTCGATGAGTTCCTTCAACTTGGCAACCTTGCCAACTTCCTTGAAGGCACAGACTTCATTCTTCTTGTTGCCATCCACAGCCATACCGGCCGAGTCATAGCCACGGTACTCCAATCGTGAGAGACCTGCAATCGATGATGAGTGGGGTGGATAGAGAAATAGAAGGATCAACACTTACCATTAAGCAGGGTATCAATGATGAACTTGCGGTCCTTCTCCACGAGGTAGTTGATGTAGCCAAAGATTCCACTAACAAACAGTGAGTGAACAGATTGTACAGGACGAGAATAACAACATACCACATGATGAAGAGAATGAATTAAGAAGAGGAGGAGGAGGGGAGGGATGAAAGTAGAGAGAAGCAAGGAAGGTAGGTTTCGTATTTATAGAGGGGGAAAATAGGAAGGGGAGGGGCGATTATTATTAGCTCTTTCAAGCTAAGCGGAGTGCTCGGACCAACGTTTCTAGGGGAATCCGATGTCTCACTTGGCAAAACATACCCACATTTATATAAATATATATAAAAATATAATATAAAATACTGTAAATATATTTATATATATGTTAATATGTTAACGTGTCATCTCTATTGATCTGGCCTTGTTTCGGATTGGCCTGACCAGGAATCTATATCATTGGGCATCCTCTGGTTGGATTCTGGCTCTTCTTAACTCTCACGCTAATTGCCACAGAGGCGAAGTCCAAGTAAGAAAATGTGAGCTTGTTTGTTTTTGGCCTAGGGATCTAAAATTATATACGGCACATTCCTTGGGTCGGGAACCTTGGAAGGGTTCGGTAGTCGTTCCACGCTGCAGTTGCTATTTTTGCCGACACTCAGGGGAACATAGTCTATTTATTGGTGAACTCCACCGTCTGCAGCCTTGGAGCCTTGGAGCCTGGCAGCCTTGCAGCCTGAGGCCAGAATCCTTGTACTGGACATGTCCCTCTAATTCCAATACCTATATACGGAATATTCTGCCCATCTTAAATAGCGGAGATCTGGCTAGATTCATTATTCCTTGTATATCTGTCTGATCATATATTACGGGAGTACTTCTGTGGTACTTGTCCAACAGGCGTCGATACGGTGGTTTATCAGGTCACGGTGAGGTCACTCTCGTATAGGTAAAAAAACCGCAGAAGCACGGAACTTCAATCTGGTGTCTATGGTATCTCTGGCATCTTTCGCTATTGGGCTTCTACACGAAGCTCCAAATCCTTCAAATCTTGCAATCTCTCGCCTCTGGCTATCCCTTGGTGAAGTTGCTCTCAAGTCCCGCCGTCCCCACCATTCCACTTTCTTCCGCTCGATCGCGTCTTAGCCTCCTGCAAACTCTTGAATCGCGTCAGGCTCTCCGCAAACCTCAACTTGCGATTGCAGTTTAGGGTTTCCAATCTCTCCATCCTTTCTCTTCTCGCCATTTTGCTCTCTAGCTTGTTTTCACTTCTTCTAAACGTTTTGTTTGCACCCCAGTTCATCTCTGAACTCTACTCCTTTATAATCCCTTCCTCCCAATTTTCTGCTGCGCCGGGACTTTCTCGGTCGCATGTATTCGCACTAGCCAGTACACCACTGTCGAGGATGCTGCCTTTTGACTGCGCCACGGTTTCTGGCGTATAGCCAACCTCTCATCATGTCACGCGCCTCCGCCGGCTTTGCAGACTTCTTCCCAACCGCCCCGTCGGTTCTTCAACAGAAGCGCTTCAAAACTTCGCAGGAACGACGAATCAAACATGTCGAGGGCGAAGAGGTTTCCGAAGAGATCCCCGGTTGTCTGGGGGCCGCGGGCTCAAGCGCATCTGCGACCGTCGAGACCTCGGAAGATAAGAGGGGAGCTCGCAATCCTTCATCCCTCAACGGAGTTGGATTGATCATTTCCGCTAATGCGAATGGGTCGGATGGGGCTGAGCTACCTGCGGCGCCTATGACGAATTCGCTCCCATCACAAATCGACACCTTGACGCCGCTCACCAACACCGAGTCATCACCTCCCTGCAAAGTAACTAGTCCATCGCAGTCCAAGGTGGCAGATAAAACTTTCACAGGCACTTCTTCACGGCCAAATCCTGAATACTTCAAACCTTCCATCACTCCCATCCACACTCCTCCCACCCCCAAGTCACAGACACGGCATGAACATCGCGTGCGAGGCTGCAAGGCCGTGTACGATCCCGATCTGGATAAGCGAACGTCCTCCAAAGAGAAACGCAAAAAGGCCGAATACGTCGATATCGTCTACGCGCCAGGTGATTGTCCTCCGGACCCGCGCCTCACAATCGCCAACTATACCCGTGGATCCAGCTGCAAGCAAAAGACAAAGTACCGCCCTGCGCCTTACACTTTAAAACCATGGTCACACGATGCGGCGAGCATAGGCCCAGGGCCACCGGTCCAGGTGGTGGCCACCGGATTCGACCCTTTGACCCCAATTGCTCCGATCAGTGCGCTTTTCTCGAGCTTTGGAGACGTTGCTGAGATCAAAAATCGCACAGATCCGATCACTGGCCGGTTTCTCGGGATCTGCTCCATCAAGTACAAGGATAGCGCCTCATCCCGGGGAGGTGGCCCCGTTTCAGCATCCAACGCCGCAAGGCGTGCATATCTCGAATGCAAAAAGGAACAACGAATTGGAACACGCAGGATCAGGGTTGAACTGGATCGTGATGGCAAAATCTCGGACAGGATGGCCGCCAAGGCGGTCGAATCTCAAAGATCGGCCTCTAAAAGTAACAGTCAGGCTGCCGGCGAACCGAGACAGGATACTCAGATGAAGAAAAGCGAGCCGCCACCCACCGCACCCAAGGGCCCTTCAGGCCGGTCCTCGATGCGCCCCGGGGTCGTCATTCCAGAAGGACCCAGGGCCGGTGTTCGATCCCCCGTCGTACAGTCCCTAGTAGAGGAGACTGCCATATTGAGTCAGATCAAGCGCGATCCATATATCTTCATTGCCCACTGCTATGTCCCAGTTCTCAGCACAACGGTTCCGCACTTGAGAAAGAGGCTCAGACTCTTTGGCTACAAGCACATTCGTTGTGACAAAACCGGTTATTATATTATCTTTGAGAACTCACGGCGGGGTGAAGAGGAAACGGAGCGATGCCACCGACAGTGTCACATGCAGCCCTTGTTTACATATATCATGAACATGGAGAGCCAACCTTACGGGAATCCTAACTACGAGCGAAGTCCGAGCCCCGAACGTCTGCGAGCTGATCGGCGAGACAAGGCGGAAAAAGAAAGGGCAAGGAAAGAAGCCGATTTGGATATCGAGGAAGAGAAAAAGCAGCGAGCAATCTTCTTGGACCCATGTCGGGAAGTGCTGTCTATCATTATCCGCGATCTAAGGGACAAGCTTCTCGAGGACGTCAAGTCACGCATAGCCGCCCCGGCTCTATATGACTATCTGGAACCGAGCAGGCATGCGCCTAAAAGGGAGAAGCTGGGTATTCCGGAACCCGAAGGTACCAAACGGTCCGTTTTCCGGATTGACAGTGCTATTGGCACCCCTGACTCTCGACCTGAACTTTCTGGTGGACGAGACCCTCTCCGGTCATCATCAGGTCTTAATGTTCTTGCTCTTCCTCGGATTCGGAAAGCTCATGGTCTTGACCGTGTCGGTGCTGCCTTCTTGGACGAACGACGAAGACAACCATTAAGAAAGAAAGAAGTCCGACCCTTGTATCATCGCTTACAGCAATTACATGATGATGAGGACTCGGATGACGATCAGCGCACTCCTGTTGCTAGGGATGTTGATGAACGAGACAGTCGACCACCTAGCCGCGCAAGCTGTGCATCATCGGAGTTTGAACAAGACAACGATTACCAGTCGGACGATTTGAGATCATTGCAAGGAAGCGAAGACCACGTCGCACCAGCTGCCAAAAATGATCTTGAGAGTCTCCCCAATGATCTGGATGACTTGTCCCCTCGGTCTCGCAAGAGAAAACGGTTGACTGGGGAAAACGACGCACGCAAGAGGCAGCGACAGGATGATGAGCTATTCGGAATTGACTCAGATAAACATGGGTACAAACATACGGACATCGATCCGGAGACATCGGCCACTGTTGGTGACGATCTCACGGCGGTTGACGGCAAAATCATCGCCAATGAACCCAAAGATCAAATCATCGAACACATTCCGAGCAAGGACTTCGAGCGCGATGACCTGTCTGTCAGCGAAGCATACAAATTGGAATCTATCAACAAACCAAAGACAGAGATTGAATGGGGCGTGTCTAGGGATGAGCCCCGTGCAACAGTTGAAGATGATGAAAATATCGTTCTCGATTTGGATGGCTGGCAGCATCTGGTGAAGGACGATGAAGATTTGCGGTTCCTGCGGGAGATTCTACTGGATCAATCGGAATCTAGTATTGGAAACCTCGCCGCGTGGGGTTGGAAACAAAAGGAGATCAAGACCCTCAACGGCCTGGAACCCGGGACTACACAAGATGCCATTAGTATTTCTGGCTATTACGTTCCAAACCTTTCCGGGGCTGCTCGGACAGAAGGGCGAAAGAGGATTCTTGAGGCAGAAAAGTCCAAATACCTGCCTCACCGTATCAAAGTCCAAAAGGCTCGAGAAGAGCGCGAAGCCAACGCCAAAGCAGATCCCCAGGCAGCAGCAGCAGAAGCTGCCAGAATCGCTGCCGCCAAAACCATATCCAAATCGACGTCACGGTCGACACGAGTCAATAATCGTCGACTCATTGCAGACATCAATGCGCAAAAGCAAGCTCTTCCCACTTCAAGTGGCGAAGGAGATGTTCTTCGTTTCAACCAGCTCAAAAAACGCAAGAAGCCCGTCCGTTTCGCTCGCTCTGCGATTCACAATTGGGGCTTGTATGCCGAAGAGAATATCACTGCTAACGACATGATCATCGAGTACGTCGGCGAAAAAGTACGTCAACAAGTCGCCGATATGAGAGAAAGGCGATACTTGAAAAGTGGTATTGGCAGCAGCTACCTCTTCCGTATTGATGAGAACACCGTGATTGATGCCACCAAGAGAGGAGGAATTGCACGTTTCATCAACCACAGCTGTACACCAAACTGCACTGCGAAAATCATCAAAGTAGACGGCAGTAAACGAATTGTGATATATGCGCTCAGGGACATCGAAAGAGGTCAGTTGAACAACTAAAAGCGAGCAGGTGCAATTGCTGATATACAACAGATGAGGAGCTCACCTACGATTACAAATTCGAAAGAGAATGGGACAGCGATGACCGCATTCCCTGTCTCTGTGGTTCAACAGGCTGCAAGGGATTCTTGAACTAGGCACTCTGTCACCATCTAGCAAAGTCTTTGGGGTTCTTGAACCCTATCTACCGGGTGGCGTTGAAATGGACTGGCGTTTTTTTTAAAAAAAGGTGGGGAGCATTGAGGTCTGCATCAATGGGCAATCGTGATTTCATGAGCTACAGCTCTCTTGTACAATACACCAATTCTAAAAGATTTTTGCCAGCTTTTCCTTATGCATACCTAGAGTTCTCTACGGTAGAAAAGCAAGGAATAATTCAGTGTGCACATCATTCAAAACTCAACTCGGGTGTCCCTCGCCCTTGATAGCACCGCGCATGGTCCTAGGAAAGAGGAAGGAGATTGCTTCCAAGCAGCTGGCTCCCAGCTTGGGGGTATCGATATGTTAGGGTAACTTTTTTAATGATAGTCGCATGCATTGTTTAGACTAAAGAACATTAGCAAGCTGTTCACAATCCCAAACTATTAAACCCTCTCACCTAGGTGGCTCGGGAGAAGGAAGTTTGCGATTCCTTCCTTGATCATATATTCATGACCGCAGTTCCCACAGACTAATTTCCCTTCTGAGACTTGCGTTTCGAGTAACAGTCTATGCAGATCTTTCAGTGTCTGTTCATCGTCGAGTGCCTCGCCCTCTGGTTTCGACTCTGGGAGACTCGGGAATCCCAACTAAATTGCAAGGTCAGCCTGTGTACGTTGAAATTACGGAGGCATGGCTACCTCATTGGCGGTGGTCCGCAAGGCGTCCCAGTCAATCCGAGGAACAATATTGCGAATGAACTCTGGCTGGAATTCCTGTTCCTGTTGCTCCAGCTCTGCATCGTGGAAATGTAATGGATAGGATGCTGGTGATGTCTTGCACTCCTTGACGGCGCATGTCACGAAATTGGCAGTGATTACTTTCATGGTATTCGCTTGGGGGCGTGAAGGGGATTGCCGATATCTCGCAAATTTAAAAAGATGTCTGGAAACTAGAGAGGGCGAGTCTAGAGAAACGCCAAAAAAAATGGACGAGGCCCCACGGCTTATCTGATATCATGTGATCGATAACGATACGGATATCCTACAGAGCTACAGAGCTACGAAGTACGACTTGACTGAATATGCATTGCTTGATGTGCTGGGGTGTGGTTTGATTTCTGTTCTTTGCAGGGTAATTAGGCGCATTTTGTGATCTGGACATCCACCAAATCTAGATCATCAATGTCATAATCGCCAAGGCAATCATCGGGTTTCAATTTGTCTCCATCAAATTGGAGGGAGATCGTTTGGTCCATGGAGATATTCTGTTTGTTTCGAAAAGCAGAGATGAGTCGCGAAATTGGGGTTTTTGCCCTTGCTTTGATTTTGAAATCATCCAGTCCGGGGCTTCTCAAAACAAGTTTCATCGGTACATCCTTGTCATTTTCTGGTGTTTGTGACGCAGAAGGGATCTTGCCGTGGTCGGGCGAAGGGCTTGGGCGGCTGACTGGTAGAGGCCGATCGGCAACCGCCTCCATATGTATGCGCAGCTCTGGGTAGCCCGGAATAAGGTCTTCGTCCATGCTTGAGGACAAATGGTTTCTTCCAGCGTGTACTCCAAGGCTCCTACAGGTCGTCACGTCGAATACGCGGCGGCCCTTCCAGGTCAGATAGATCGATGATTGAATTTCCGGATCGAAGTTTTGGCGATTGCACCATGCCAGACGCACTTCTCTCAACCCCTGAGACATTTTTCGGTGGACCAGTAATGGCTTCGTGTTGGTGATTTCGGATGAGATCAAGACCTGGACGACCGGATCATCCGGCGGGTTCGGTGGTTGGACAGACTGGGTAGCTTTTTCTCCCGGATAATTGACTTTCTTGGAGGACTCACACGAGCGGGTTTCTGAAGTTGGGGTGATATCGCGGCCATTTACTGGTGGCGATGAGACGGTTTCGCACTCTCCGTCTGGGCGAAAATGCGCATTTCCTTCATTGGATAGTTCCTTTCCCAGTCCTACTCCATAGTTGTTGTGGTTCGACGGAGAATATTTAAGCTGTTGCGCTTCCGTTGGCACGCTTTTCTCGCCATCAGTTCCGGGGGACATGGCTATAGTCGGACCAGCATCCATGCTCTCTTCTCTCGTTTCTTGAGAGAGCCGGCGCCGCTTGCTTCGTCCGGTATTGTCAGCAAACTCATCATCAACAGGTGTGAGTTCCGGTGTTTTCGGCTTTCGGTGGGCTTCTCGTGTCGCAGCAACAATATCAGAATAGGTTTGCTCTGAGCGACGGTAGAATTCCATGCCATTTCCTTCGGTTTCTTTCGCTGCCCATGACGGTTTCTTAAAAAGGGGGCGCATCGTGATCTGAGAGTATGTAGAGTGAGGGTTTAATTCAGTCAGATATGGGGTCGCCAGATGAATCAAATGAGCCCGATGGCTGTAATCATGATCGGTGACAGTTAGTAACAGCAAGAAATGAGCCTTCCGAGAACCCAACGAACTCAGTGTTGAGCATGAATCACATAAGAAAGCTCTTGGAGAAGTGACCTCGGGAACTGTACACCATCTCCGCTGACACGCAATTGATCGCCTCACCGCCTTCCAGGTGTCTCACTTCCGATCCTCCACATCACTTGCCAAAAACATCACGGCTTGGTAAGTCTTGATTAGATCTCTTATTTTCGATTTGGCTAACATCCAATATCTTCGCAGACTTTATTCCAAGCAAGTGGTTGAACAGTGCCAATCATGGAGAACGGCCCATCCTCCGAAGGGAAAGACCCCTCCGCCTTTCTCAGCGAGATTATTGGCGCGCCTGTGATTGTCAAGCTTAACTCCGGGGTGGTGTACAAAGGTATAATGATGTTGGCGGTTCTTGACTTCATACACTAATCCATATGCAGGTGAACTCCAGTCGGTCGACGGCTATATGAATATCGCTCTCGAAAAAACGGAGGAATACGTGAATGGACACCTACGACGAAACTACGGCGATGCATTCGTGCGCGGAAACAATGGTTTGTCAATTTTCCCCGTTTGGTGTGATCAAAGGCTTACGGTACTCTAGTACTCTACATCTCTTCGAGTTGATCTAGTTCCAATTTGATTCTCGGCGCTTTCGGTCTAAGCACACACATTATGTGTCACGCGTGATTCTTATGGACGTTCTGCGTTAGATCAAGGGATATCCCGATTTCTGGTTCGCTGGCTTTAAAAACCAAAAATACAAGTTCGGGTGTGCTTTGGAATCACGACCAAAAAGGCCGGGGCTAATTCCATTTTTTTCTCTCCTCTTTTTCCTTTTTTTTTGGGCAACACGCATGTGCCGACCTTGTCTTTCGTGATGTACGGCTCATATCTTGACCTATGTCATCTTGGGATTCGATATCATCCCAACAGACCCCGGGGCAGATACCCCACTGTATGCACGACACCCTTGGCATGGGAATATCATGCTCTTTCACTTGCTAGCCCTGGCCCTAGGGAGAATATGCATGGATTTTGGGTTATGATTGACTGCAGGACCCAATAGTGAGCTATCAGAATGAATTTATCATTCCGCAGTCTATTGGTCTCTCTCTGGTGTTCCACATTGATCTGATCGCCTATACTGTGGGTGTATCACGGTGAGGTCAAAAAGATTAAAGTCGAGAATCATATATGTATCGAAAATGAATTATTTTCTCTGCACTTAACACAACAGCGCACCGTTGTGTATGAGTATAAATATATTGGGGGCGGGATGGGTTAAGTAAGCCTCTCAACTCTTTTTTTTTTCGGTCTTCTACCTGTCCAGCTGTCCACCCCCGAAGCTTTTGACCGCCGAAATGTTACAAGCAATCAAGTACAACAAGGGTGACCTTGAAATTCTGGACCAATTGCAGCTCCCATTTGTTCAAAAGTATATCCCCATCCAGACTGCCGAAGATGGATGGCACGCTATCAAAGATATGAAAGTCCGCGGGGCACCGGCTATTGCCATAGTGGCAATGCTTGCACTCGCCTCGGAGTTGACCTCTGCTATTAAGACCGACCAGCTTTCCAAGCTGCCGGAGGATGTATGCCACTTTATCCGTGACAAACTTGCTTATCTGGTGACGAGTCGGCCGACTGCTGTCAATCTCAGCGACGCTGCTTGCAAGCTGGAGATCGTGGTGACAAATTGCGCCAAGGTGGCAGGTTCTCATGGCCATGACGTTGCGGCAGCGTTCATCCAGGCGGCGGAGGATATGTTGGGAAAGGATCTGGAGGATAACCAAAGGATTGGGCACAACGGTGCAGAATGGATTGCTGCCAACGCCATTAAGCCGGGTGATTCAGGACTTGCGGTTCTGACTCACTGCAACACTGGGTAGGACCAATATAATATTTTATCTGCGGTATACTGAGGCTAACGCTGAATCATGTCAGATCTCTCGCCACTTCTGGGTATGGCACAGCCCTCGGTGTGGTTCGCTCGCTGGCTTCGAAGAATATCCTACGCCATGCCTATTGCACAGAAACCAGACCCTACAACCAAGGATCTCGCCTGACGGCGTTTGAACTGGTCCATGACAATATCCCAGCTACGCTCATCACGGATTCCATGGCGGCCGCGTTGCTTGCTGATACCCGCTTGGGTGTTAATGCGATTGTGGTAGGAGCTGACAGGGTAGCAGCCAATGGGGATACTGCCAACAAAATAGGTACATATGCCCTGGCTGTCTTGGCAAGGCATCACGGTGTCAAGTTTCTGGTTGCAGCACCACGCACGACCATTGACTTGGCCACGGGATCAGGACAGGATATCATCATTGAGCAGCGTCCAGCTTCCGAGGTGACAAGCATCAAAGGTCCCCGTGGGGGAGCTGGCGCAGCTGACCAGACTGCGATCGAGACTATACAAATTGCTGCGCCGGGGATCAACGTCTGGAACCCTGCATTTGACATTACTCCGTCGAGTCTGATCGATGGCATTATCACGGAGGTCGGTGTTGTAGAGAAACATCCCGATGGTCAGTATCATTTGGGTGGACTATTTGATTGCTCCATTTGATCCTGGCCAGTGCCTGAAATGTTTTTTTCGATATGCCGAGTCTCCGCGGTAGTTTCAAGGGCAGCACTCTGTCTCTCGAAAACTGCCAGGAGCTCATCAACCTTGCTTTCAATTGCGCTGAGGTTATTTTCCAATGCAGACGCGGTCATTTCACCCCTGCAAGATATAAGATGGTAAACAATAAAACCAATATCAACCAGGCAGATTAACATACTTGGCGAGATCAGCGAGCGCCTATATTGTAGGGTTAGCGATATGTGTAGTGCTTGGGCGTAGGTCCTAGTTGAGGGCGCGGTGAGGCAGGAGAAAGTTGTCACCAGGGCTTCGAGGGATGAGACGTATTTAAGCAATCTCACCTGTGAAATATCGAAGTCTGTATTTGGTCCCGACATGGTTGGTTACTTGGCAGTACGTAGTGGCGGGTGCGTAGGGTGTGAAATACTTGAAGCAATTGTGGACTGAGGAGATACAGTTTGACCTCTGATACTTCGGACTAGGACCCACTTTTAATACTGCCAGGCAGAAACCTCGGAACTTCAATTTCCAAATTCAATAGCTAGTATATCAGCCTTCATATTTAATAACATCAGCCACCCTATGTGGCATGGTCTCCGATATATGTTTAAAGATCTCAATATCTAGGGCATCCGATGCTTCCTACATAGCTTTAAGTAGCAGCTTTAGCGTGTATGCAGAATTTGGTAGGTGCATAAGCTTAGGGTGACGCTTCAATATTTTGGCTTTTAGTATCGCCTATAGGTTCGTAATTGGATTTAAATCAGGCGAATGGGGAGCCGTTCCATGATTTCACAATCAACCTTATTAAGAGCATCCCGCACGATATATATAGTTGTGTACCGGCGCGTTATCTTATTGAAAAATAGTATTCTAATCAATACTATTAAGCAGCGTAGGTACTCTTTAATCGTATGAGAAAAAACACTACCGCGGCGAGACCATATTTCTCTACGACCTAACCTCGGACCTAAGATATATTTTATATTATACTAGGTGACCTATGCCGCTAGGTACCTAATTGGGTAACAAACATTATAAATATACTAAGATTTTATAGCTTTATAATAACTTATATATTTTCGAGCTATAAATTTAAGTATTACTATTATATCCTTTATCTCTAATTATGTTATATACTATAGTCTACTAGTAAGTCTTATATATTATCCCCCCTACTTTTCCGCTTTCACCTTGTACTTATGGATAGGTACTACTCTCTAGCAGTAGGGATATTATTATTATTATCTTTACTGGATCATTAGACAAATAGTATTGACTAGCTCCCTATTATTACTAATTAGGTCTACCTTACCTATAACTTATATTTACTTAATATCTTATTTAGTCTTAAGCCTAGCCTTACTATAGAGTAAGAGTTATAGCCCCTGGAGTATCTAGGATATATTCTTAACAAAGAACCAGGGCTTTTTAGAAGGAGCTCTAATATTTATCCCGCTATAATTTATCCTAAATATCTAATAATAATAATTAGAACCGATTATTAGAGGCTTGTATAGTACAAATTATATAAATATATCCTTAGATATTATCTATTGATTAGTATCTATTTGGCTTTAATTAGCTAGATATAAGAGATCTAAGTATTTTCTTTTAGTAAAACTCGCTTCTACTAGAGCCAATTAACTTTTTATAAGATAATTAAAATAGTATTATAAAGATTAAATACTAGATATATAGTTATATCTCAAGACTTTAAAGGCTTAGTTATATGATTAAAAATAGCTTAATAATATATAAAAGATAGTCGATTTAGCGCTATTCATTATTACTTACTAGTATTCCTTTATAGTTATACTTTGTATAACGAGGTATAAATACTATAAAGTCGCCTTATTTAATAAATTATTAGAATTATTAAGTTTACCAAGTCCTTGCGCCTTATATTAGTTAATCGTTAGCTTTATGATTCAGATATTATAGAAAATATTATACTAGTAGGGGCTTATATAGATATATATCGCAAGGCATCGGCTCTTATTTAAGATATAATAGATTTCCCGATTATAGCGTCGTGTATTAGCCTAGGCTAATATTACTTAATTTTAGTTTACATTATCTTAGTAATATTATTTAAAAGAACTACCTTTAGATAATTAGTAAGTTAAATTAAGACTTAGCTAGATAACGTAAATAAGATAAGGAGTTTAGATAATAATAATATTATCTAATCTTAAGACCACCTTAGATTTAAGCTATATAAACTAGAGAGGGGATTGAAACTAAAAATTATTTCCTAGTAGATCTAATATATATTGATAAAAAAGCCTAATAGAGCTATAAATACCTATAAAAATATAGAAGCCTAATAATTAAGTGTAATTAAAATCTTTAAATTTAATAATACTAATTAAAGAATAAGCTACCAATACCTTATAATAAGGCCTTATAGTTGCCAACTAATTGTGTTTATAGATAATATAACTCGAGGTAAGGGTAGCCTTTTTAATTAGACTACGAAATGTTAGATAATTAATGAAATAATAGGAAAGCCGGTTAAAGGTAAGAAATTATAAGATTTATTCCTTCTAGTCTAATTAAATGAAAGGAGTATTAGCTAGTATTTCTTACTATTGAATTTAGGATATATTAGTAGAGTAAAGGAGGGTAAGGCTATAGTTAAGAATATACTATTTTTCTTAACGAAAGCTTGTAATCTCTATATTTTTCCTTTATATAGACCTTTAATATTTCATAGATTTTAGATCCTTTATTATAATTAATATATCCTAGTTGCTTTTCAACCTGGTCTAATAGAATAAAGGCACTTAAGGTTATTCTTATAGCGTCTATGTATAACCTTTAGTACGCTATCTATAATTTAAGTAACTTGGTAAGAGCTACTATAAATACTAGCCTAGCGGGTTATATCCTAAAATATATTACTTTCCCTCCAATAATTAATCTATAACTACTACTTAACTTATTTAATATATTCTATAACTTTATCAAAAAAAAAATTTTCTTCGGTCAGGCCTAATATAGATAGGTAAAAGGAGGAGGTATAAGGATTATTTAGTCGAATAAAATCGTTATAAAAGTTATAGAATATAGCTTAGCTAAACAGAGTCGCTAAGCAATTCGATAGTATAAGATATAATAAGTTACCTATACTACTATTACCAAAAAGGACAGAAAGCTAAAGTGCTAGCTTTAAGATACAATAGGGTTTTAGAGATAATGGTTTAAAGGTAAGAGGGATAAGGATATAGATAATACCTATAAAATCTAAGAAATTACGTCTTAAAATAGATATATATAGAAAGAAAATAGATATATTAAAAGGTATATACTAAAATTACTATTAATTAGCTAGATAGTTATATTTATATAGGTCCGACGTAAATCTTATAGCACCATAAAGAAACTTAAGGAAACCTAGAAATAGCCTAATAATAAACTAATTCCTACCCTAATTTTCTTAAAAAAGGTTATAAAATACTTTAATATATACTAATTTATCTCTACCATTAATAATAGTTTTACTCTTAATATATATAGCTCTTATATTTACTACGCCTCCCTTATATACTCATATATTTATATAACGTATTTCACATGCGAGTGGCCACCCCAAAACACCATAGTAAATGCGATATATTCTCTACTTTTATCTCAACAACCACATCTTAATTATATTTAATAATTTACCAATAGCTATTGATGAGTCTCATTAGCGAATCATAAAGCCATATTGTCATCATTTCAAAGTTACTGAAAATTACACTGCCATGAGCTATAAACATATATATCTCCATCATGAAGACATAGAAATTCTCCAAGCTCCCTAAAGAGGCTTGATATCAGCTAAAAAACATTCTGCTAAAATGAAAAATACCTATAAACCATGGTTGTTGAGATATAAAGTTGTAATTTATCGCATTTACTATGGTGTTTTGGGGTGGCCACTCGCTTGGGGTGGCCACTCGCATGTGAAATACGTTATTTACCACTTCTTCTTAGCTAAGAGATTTTTTACATTTTTTATTCAATTAATCATAATTCACTTAATTATCGTGGTTTTTTTTAATTTATATCTATTCCTTAATGTATCTACCTAGTGTATCTACCTAGTGTATCTACCTAGTTAAGTAACCGCTATACAGCCAACTTTAGCGAGGAGCTACTATACTACTAGGGTGGCTATAGAGGAGGTAGGGCCTTAGCCGGAAAACTACACTACCGTAACCTTACGTGGTCTTATAGGTATACTAGTTAATACTAGAGAGATAAAGAGAGGCCGGTAGAGAGGGGGTTATAATTAGCCGGCTAATAGTTATTTATTATAACTTTGCTCGATACTAATTCTCCCTTTCCTTTCTTTCCTACTTGTATATACTAGACTAACTTTTAATAATAGGGGATAAAAAATAAAGGTAATAGATTAATAATTAGAAGGATAATAAGCGGGTTCTTATAAGGCGGGGAGTATTAAGTATCTATACGAAAGGCCCTTAGCACTATTTACCCTAGCTAAGGCGAATATCGCGCGCAATAATAGGAAACTAGAGCTTCTAGTTTATACGAGTAGACTCCTAGTAAGGGTCGTTCAATGTACCTTCGATACCGTCGTTTAAACTGGTAGTATTAACGAAACTAACCTCGTTATTCTAGAACCGCTAGGCAATATAGCGAGTCTTAGCTGTTATAGATTCGCTAAAGAAGCGGACGAATATAATACCTCGCTAGCTAATTGTCAGGACCCCTACCTGACTGAGGATGTTGACTCGGCCTGAGGCATCCAATGATGCCCAGGCGAGGGTCTCACCGGCCTCGACTGGGCCAGTCTGTATATAAGCATTTCTCGCTGGCCCGTTTCACGGCCCAGCGTTCAGTCTCTACATACAATACACCCCTGTTGTACTACACACGTAACTGGGCCATCTACCTCGCTTACCCACCTAAACCCAGAGATTGCGTGGTCTCACACTAGTAATAAAATTAGCTCGGTATAGGTGGATTAGGGAATACTCTATATGAAGTTTTCCTAGGATACCGTGGTAGCTATTACCGTACACGCTCTTTCTTTCCTATAATAATATTAATAAATCACAATAACCACTCGAAATATACTAGACTTATATGGGTTATGTCTGCGTTGGTAATATTCTACTCGCGTTGGTGTAAAGTGATAGTAGTGATAAAGCCGCGAATAAGGGCCTTAAGCCTCTTTACGACGGCGCAACGGAGTTCGGGAGATTCGTCTAGTCTATTATAGATCTAGAATCTATTAGTATGAGATCAGAGTAAGTAGTCTTGACAGGGGAAAGAAACAAGCAATAAATGATGGATTTATTGGTTGAGAGACGGACGGGGAAGGAGAGAAGCTCCGACTCCTCGAGGACTATCTATAACTACTCATAGGACCATTCAGAGTCACGTGATCTCAACAGGTAGCTCCTACCATATATAAAGGTATTTTGTGGGGATCTAGTATTAGCAAGTAAGTAATATACTACTAAGGGCGTTAACGCTAATAAGTATATCTTAATTAGAGATAACCTAGCTGTTAGTCGCTTTTAACGAACAAGCTAAAATATAGACTACTTACCCTAATACACTATTTAAGCTTTATAATTTCTAACCGCTATAATTAACGGATTAGGAGTCTTAACTAAAAGGCTCTCTTTATACTACGCTATTATAGTATTAAGAAACCGTAAGGCTAATCTTATTTATTAATCTATGAAGTAAAAAGATAATAATGATTAGCAAAAATAGATATTTTCTCTTAAAAAGTTCTTTTAAGGCCGGCTATACTTATCTAGACTAGGTTAAATACTAACCCTATTAGACTAGATAGGCACTAGGTTGTTACTCAAATTAAGGAGCATTATAAGATTGAATTTCCTTGTAATACCTATTATTTTAAAGAAATAAAGAACCAGGCTATTAGATTAATTAATAAGTATAAGAATCTATAGGAGGCTATACTAGAATAGTTCGACCTTATAGCTTAAAAAACTAAATCTATCCACGAGTATACCGCCTAGCTAATCTAATATTAAGGCTAAATAAAAGACGAAGAATAGAGTAGTAATATATATATATAGATCTATTTACATAAATCTATACTATCTATTATAAAAGAAAAAAGGGAGTAATATAAAAGTTAAAAGAAATTAGACCTAATAGAGTATATTGACTATCTCACCATTACTGAAAATAGTATCCCTACCTACTAATAGGTCCAGGTCCTATTAAGGTAGCGCAAAGATAGGGATAGCTTATTCTGGAATACGCTTTTAATATATTAAAATTTATTAGGTATACTAGCATTTAACGCTACTTTATTAAGGTTTTCTTAGCTATTTATATTCCTATATTAACTACTATATATAGTAGGAGAGCTAAAAAGGCTAATTAAAGAAAGTATAGATTTTAATAGACACTAGAGATATAGAGAGCTTTTAAATAGCTAAAGTAGGCTTTCATAGATAAGTCGTATAATATTTTTAACCCTAAAGTACCCTTATTAGTTAAATATAAATATTAAGTTTTAATCTAAGAAGTATATTAAGCTAATTATTTAAGGATAGTGGTTAGTACCCTATCGCTTACTAATCTAGAAAGATACTTGGGCTAGAGATCTAATATAAGATATATAATTTAGAGCTACTAGCTATTATAGAGTCTTTTAAATAGTAGCATTACTATCTAGAAGGTAGTAAGTTCTTTATAATTATGTTAAGTAACTTACTAATCTACGCGACTTTATAATTATAGAGGTACTACTAAGTAGGCGGTAAGCTAGGTAGCCTTAATATTTTATATTATTCGACTTTATTATTAAATATAAGACTAGCAAGAAGAATCCAGCGGTTATACGTAGTCGATATCTAGATTATATACCTAAGAAAGATATGATAGTAGTAGATAATTATACTACTAATAATATAATAGAAAATCTATTGAAGTTAAAGGTTAGTAGACCCTAATGAGATACTATTAAACAGTAGAATTATAGTAGATATAATAGCTACTATTCTATTAACGTATTTCCCTACCGAGTGGGCCACCTACACCGGTCTATTCATTTTAAATGCATTTATCTCAACCAAAACGCCGTTAAATTCAATAAGCTAAACTCGAGGTCTATTAGGACATATAGTCATTCTATGACCCTGAATTCCATATACACTACACTTCGTTTTTGCCCTCGTACGCGGCTGAGAAGGTGCCGGAGCTAGCCCTACCTCACGGGATCCTTCTGCTAAAACTGCTTGCTCTGGCTGCGCTATTAAGGCAGAGGCCTCTAAAACTGAGAAGCCTTCTTCGGAAGGTATTTGCCTTATAGGCCGAGTCTTTTTTCGCTTCTTCTCCTCGTTTTTAGCGCGTAAATCGCTTACTTCTTTCTTAAGAATAGCTGCCGATTGTATCGTGATTTAATAGGCTTTTAAAACTTGATTTGTCGTAGAATTAAGCGGGCTTAGTGGACTTTTTGAGCGCTACTTTAGTAAAGCTTTAATTAAGGAAGCTTATTTTTGTAATTAGATATAGTTCGACAGCGTTTTTAGCGACCACTTACTATCCCGGCTCGAAGGAGGGGGTCGGCGTACGGAGGCGAATATCGAGCTTCAAAAGCACTCGATCGGGGTTATAAGGCATTAAACCGGCGCTAGCGAAGCTATTCTTAATAGTCTCCGATTTAAATGCCTCGATTCGCGCGGACGGGTAGACTTCGAGGAAGTCTAATTTATTAATATGATTAATCTAGAGCCGTATTTTGCTTTCGATAAGCCGAGTATACGCGCGCTTTAACACCGCAAAATAGCTAATATTAAGAGGCTATAAAAGGTAAGACGAGTGCGGAGGCATATAAATTGCGATAATATTATTTTTCTCGTAAATTTCGTCAAATTTCGGAGTTAAATAACTCCCGTAGCCGTCGAGTATTAAAAGTCTATACTTCCCCTTCGTACGCGAAGAAGTAGATAGAATAAAGAGCTTTTCGAGCTATTAAATTCTAATTTTATCGGAAGTCTACCCGTTAGGACTAACCTCGAAGCGCTAATCGTCCGGAAGGCTGTCGAACTAAGACTCGATAAAGACTTTGCCCTTAAGATTACGTACGGAGGAAGCGCCTACCCCGAAGTATTTATACACTTAATTGTAGTTACCTACGCGCGATTTCCGGGCTATAAAAGCGATCGCTAACCGTAGTATTCCCTTCTCGTGATAACCTTCGCGGTCGTAATTAAGCCTATTGCGAATCCGGTCTCGTTAAAGTTATAGATATTATTAGGATCGATACCGTGAGAAATGATCGTTTTTTAGACGAGAGAAAACTATTCTTTAATAATTTTCGGGTCTTCATAATTAGCGCGCGCGTAATTATAGCCTTTCGAGAATCGGGAAGAGAGGATTAGATATATTTTCACGAATTTTATAACCTAATCCTTACCGACTAAAGGAGGGGGTAGATCTACGCGCCGCGAGTAGTAAATCCGCTATTTCTCGTACGGTAGAAGGCCGAGGGGCTGCTCCGCGAGAGTCTATAGAGAGAATCTATTTTTGAAGCGATTCTTCCTCAATTTCGGTTAATTTATGTGAATTTGCGCGAGTTTTAGCGCGAAATAGATAGCCGGTAACGCGTCGCTATAGTGTTGTACGGGGTACGTTAAACTAACGCGCTATATCACGAATTGATAGAATTTCTTGCTTCTTAATAGCCTAGATAGCTAATAAGATCCTACCCTCTTGCTCCGTACGATTTTGAGAGGATTGAGTACGAATTGGTGGCATAGTGGGTGGGTAAAGAAGGAAGGTCTAATTAATTGACGCGTTTTACGTTAGGTGGCCCCACTCGGTGGGGAAATACGTTATAGACTTATATTAAATAGATACCTAGGTTTCGGATCTAGATAAGAAGAGGTACTAGAGTAGGAAAAGTATAATAATAGAGGTATACCATACCTTATTAAGTATATTAATAATTTCTCTTTTTATTACCTAGTATGAAGAGATCGGATATAATTATTAAACTAATCTATTTCTATACTCTTATTCATTATAGTTGCCTTTATCTTACTAAGAAGGTTATTTAGGCTAAGCTCGATAATATAGGTAATATAAGGAGCCTAAATAATTATAGAACTATTATTAAGTTTGAGTGACTATAATAATTCCTAGATACTCGATATTATAGTGTTACTATTTAATATATTATTTTTAGTGACTATAACTTATGCACTTAATCTATAATCTTGTACTGCTAAGGAGCTTTAAAATTATGTCACTTAGATTTATATCTACGTAGAATCTAGATAAAGGATTAAATCTAAGATGGATCTCTTTTTACTCCTTAATCCTCGTTAAAAAATAGCTAGTGATAGCTATAAAGGCCTATAAAATAGAGATATCTAGTAATATTATATAAGCGAAGGCTTTATATTAGGAGGAAGCTTCTATAGGATAGATTACTACTATTCTTAAATATATCCCCGTAGCCGAGACTTAATTATTGTCGTAAAAGGGATCTCTAGTTATATAGGGGTAAGTTAGGTAAAGGTAATAAGCTCCCAAGACTATAGATATTCGATAAACCGGAAGGGAAGACGTGATAGGATAGGTAGTTTTAAAATTTTCTATTCCTATACTTCCTATATAAAAACTACTAACTTTTTAGTGCGCTCTACGCCTATTTATTAGTTAATTTATTAGTAAATAGCGTAAGTATATATATAATAATTAGTATATATAGTATTTGTAAATAGCCCTTTTATATTAGCCTCCTAGCTAGTAGATCTAATAGATTTATAATAAGTTAGACTAGCTAAATACTAATAGAGGTGTTATTCTATACCGCCTATTTGCTAGATCACTAAGGACTTTATAGTATTAACGGTATGTATCCCCTAGTTTACCGGTTTTAGTATTAGTAAGTTAATTGAATCGCTCGTAATAGGTCACTTTCCGGTTACTATTCTAATTTAGTCGGGGTTTTTTTTATTAAGTTAGTATTTAGTACCTAGGCGAAAAAATTATCTTTTAGTGTATCCGCATATGGAATATCAGCTATTAATCGACTAGGAGTAACACGCTAAAGTGAAGGCGTAATTAGGGGAGGAGGTATTGGGGTAAGAAACCTAGATTTCGATACTAACTCGAGTGTATACTAGCTTCTAGAAAAACTAGGGGTTAAGAATTACTTATTCGGAAAGGAGAGAAGAGGGTCGGCTATATCACCCTCTTATATAGATAAAGGATAGATATTAGAGGACTATAAAATTTATGATATTATTAACTAACTAGTAACTTATAGAGTATACTTAGAAGATAGGATAAGGGCTTTAAGAGAGATATACTAAGAAAGACCTATAAGGGCTAAGTAAATAGAATTAGTGAATCACTTTACGACTTAGCTTATTAGTTTAGTAAACGTATTATAATATACGCCTTCACTCGAGATCCCTCTTCTAATTAGTTGGATTATAAGGGCCGCTTACGGGGCCGCCCTAGTGTTACTAATCCGCCCTCTTTTTCTCGGGTTTAATCTCCCCCACCCTAAAATCTAGTAGAAAATAAGCGACGAAATTTTCTATATATTCGAAACGAAATATCCAAGGTTTAACGGTATACTAATAGATAATAATCCTTTATAATCCTTTTAATATTACAATTTATTATTCCTAATAGTTATAATATTATATTCTAGGGCTATATCGAAAAAAGAAAAGAAAACTAAAAAGCTTATTCTTATGATATAGCACCTTTACAATACTAGAAATATATATCTTTATAACTTAATCGTACAAAATCCCTAACCACCTAACTTACTAATAACTATAGGATATCGAGTGATTTAAAGCCTAAATATTATTACTACCTACATTCGTTGCTTATAATATAAGTAAATTTCTTAAATTTCCTTACTAATTATATAGAAACAAAGGGAAGAACTAACATATAAACCGAAACACTGTTATGTAATATTAAATAAGAGTAGTTTAAGGGGTCGAATTAGTAGTAAAATACATCTAAATTAGGAAAGGTCGACGTTTCTTATACAAATAAGGGCGGATGAGGGCCGGCCTCTCTGGCCCTCCAAATGTTTCTAATGAGGTCTAAGGTTACCTTTACTATAATAGTATAGTAGCATTAAACTTAATCTATAGATCTAATAGATCCAACGGAAATATTAGGTTGTCACTAATTAGGTAGAAAGTATACTTCAGTGGATTAGGCCTGCTAAATCCTATAATTAGCTTTAGAAATGCCTATTCCTAATATATAGCATAAATTTCTAACGTAAGAAAACGCTAAGGGAATTTTATATAAATATATTAATTGTAAGCCTCCTTTTAGATTACTAGGCGTTATAACATATAGAAACCAAAGATACGGATATTTTGTATTCGGCCGGGAAACTAGAGAGCTCTAATTCGCTAGCTAGGTATTACTTAGCTATTTCTATCGTTAGAAACCAAAGGTATCTAAGAGTGTTTACTATAGCTATAATAATTATAGGTTATACATCCTAGACCTATCTAGAGAAGAAAATAGACCTTAAAGTATCTACTATAGAATTACCAAAAATAGAAAGCCTTAATAAAGCTTGCCGCGCTTATACTAGGGGCTACTAAGATAAGAATAAAAGGGGCGAATATATATATCTACTAAGTAGTTGTTAACCTTACCAATAGGGCTATCCCTATTATAATTTTAGTAGATAGGGGCTAAAGTAAGCTTTATAAATTAGAGATAGGCTAAGTAGTATCTACTAGGTAGCTAAGCTATACTATAGATAGTATAGTTATGTAGGATATATAAGATAATCCATAAGATAACTAATAGTGCTAAAACTATTAGAGAGGACCCTATTATATATAAAGCGGTCGATATCTAAGGATATAATACAATTCTTATATTTAATTAGCTTAATTTAGTTAACCCTATTAACTGTAAAGAGAAAATATAGAAATACTATAATAAGCTTATATAGATCTTAAGAGTATTATTAGCTATAGCTTATTATAATAAGGCTATACTTAGAGTATTAGTTATAACTATATATCTATACCTATTAGATAAAGATAAGCTGGTCTCTTTCTTGTATATTATAGTTAATAACAGAAAGACTTTTTCTAGAGGTGTATAAGGACTTTAAAGATATTTTTAATAAAGAAGATATAGATGAACTACCTTGATCGTTATATCTTAATTATATTATCGATCTTTAAGGAAGGACTTAGTTACCCTATTAGCTATCGAGCTCTTAATAATATCACTATTAAGAATCGCTACCCTTTACCACTAGTAAGCGAGATAATAGACCGACTATTAGATACTAAGATCTTTATCTAGTTAGATCTTTAGGATACCTATTATAGGATCTAAATTCGAAAAGGAGATAAATAGGAAATAGCCTTTTATACTTAGTATGAGTATTTTAAATATACTATTATACTATTTAGGCTAGTGAATACCCTAGCTACCTTTTAAGTATATATTAATTAAGCTCTCTATAATCTCCTGAATTGGTTTTATATAGCCTATTTAGATAATGCTATTATCTTCTCTTAAAATAAGAAAGACATATTATATATATAAGGTTTTTTAAAGGGTAAGAACCTATTAGTTAAATATAAAGCTTAGTAAATACCGCGTCTATACTAATTTAGTTATATTTCGAGGGCTTATAATTACTATAAAGGGGGCAAAAATAGAAAAAGAACGTATTTAGACTATCTAGAAATAGCATATTCTAGAATATACCTTTAATATTTAATAGTTTATTAGATATACTAGCTTTTACCGCTACCTTGTTAAGATATTCTTAACTATTTATATCCCTGTCTTAGCTACTGGATATAGTAGGATAGCTAAGAAGGCTAGTTAAAAAAAGGATAGGTTTTAATAGATATTAGAGATACAGGAAGCCTTTATATAGCTAAAATAGGCTTTTATAGATAAGCCTTTTCTTTTAATATTTTAACCCTAAACTACCTGTATTGGTTAAGAATAATTAATATATTAGGTTTTAGTCTAGAGAGTATACTAAGCTAGTTATTTAAGGATAGTAGTTAGTATCCTATCGCTTACTAGTCTAAAAGGATAATTAGGCTAGAGACCTAATATAAAATATATAACTTAAAGCTATCAGCTATTATAAAGTCTTTTAAATAGTAACATCACTATCTAGAGAGTAGTAAGTTTCTTATAAGGATCTTAACTAACTATACTAACCTGGACCTTAACATTTCCCACGGGACACCCATGGGACCAAAATTTAGACCCATGGGACTTGTGGGAATTCCCATGGGAGTAAAATACCAAGAAATACGTATGTTTAACGACTGTTTTTACTACTTTAAACTAAGTAATTTTATATAAAATAAAATAATATCTATATAGTATAGCGACATATATATATCTCTTATACTATTAAGGTAGAATATAGTTTTTTTTTTTAAAAAAAACGTGATTTATATAGAAAGTGGTAGTACCTATTATAGACCACTAATATAAATGGAATTTTTTTACTCCCATGGTGGGACTAAGGAAATATTCTAGTCCAATGGGAAATGTCAAGGTCTATAGTAACCTACGCTACTTTGTAATGATAAAGGTATTAAGTAGGCGTTAGGCTAGATAGTCTTAGTATCTTATAGTATTCAATTTTATTGTTAAATATAGGGCTAGTAAAAAGAATCCAGCAGATATATCTAGTTAGGATCTACATTATATACCTTCGGAAGATAAAATACTAGATAATTCTATACTACTAACGCTATAGTAGAAAATCCATTAGAGTTATAGGTTTGTAGACCCTAATAAGACACTACTAATTAGTATAATTATAATAGGTATAATAGATGGCGTTCTATCACTACGCCTACGTTAGATAATAACTTATATAGGCCCCTTATAAACTAGAGGGTATAGATTAGATAAAGATAGATATTAGGATATTACCCTATAGTTACTAAGTCTATATACTAAATAACCTAGCCTTATAGTAAGATATTATAAAATATATTATAATAACCTATAAGGAGGCTATTATTAAGATGAAAGGAGCTAGGAAGCTATTAGCTAGCGATTTTACTAATATAATATAACGAGCTTTATCTAAGTATATATCCAAGAATATATAGCCTATTAAAGAAACTTTCCTACGTAGCATAGGCTATATAAGCTTTTATAACTAATACTAGTACTATCCTTATTAGCGGAATAGGTATTATATCTTGTATATACTAAGGATATTATTAATATATAAGAACTCGTCTAGCTGTAGTTCTCTAGGGTATTACTAATTTTTAAGTATACTGGAGAACCTAGTTAGTGATAGGGGTGGTTTATTTACAAGCGATTTTTATTCCTTGTTCTATATATTATTGTAGATAGACTAAACGTTATCTACTATATTCTACCTATAAATAGATAGATAGATAGAATAGTAGAATTAGATACTAGAGCATTACTTTTAGTCGTACGTTAACTAGGACCAAGATAACTAGACTAGTTACCTTTCTCTAGTATAGATATACAGATATACTATGATTAGGTAAAATATAGCGTAACTAGAACTTTGCTATATAAGATATTCTAGGGGGTTAAACCTAATTTAAGAACTAGATTAGGTATCTACCTAAAAGAGTATTATAAGGATATAGTAGTATAGATAAAAGACCTAGAAGAAAGGAGGTCTTTCCTATCAAAGAAACTAATATAATCTAAGAAGGATATAAAAGGCAATTATAATGAAAATTATATTAAGATATCATTTAATATTAGCGAAGAGCTCCTTTTACATAATAAGTATATTGCTTCGTACCGAGTTTTAATAAAGCTAGATACTAAATGAATATATCGGACCTTTTTAGGTAGCGGATATGATCGGGAAATAATCGTACTATATTTAAACTACCCTTATTATATTAGCTAATTTATCCTCTCTTCTATATATCTCTTATTAAGAAATTCTATGGTAATTCTAAGAAGTAGGATAATTTACCTAGCCTAATCCTAATAAAAGACTACCTAGAATATAAGAATAAGGAGATTAGGGCACTCTATTAAGATAATATCTAGTAAAATAGGAAGGATATCTTAATTATAATTATATATAATTATATATAGGAAGACCTAGCTTTAGTAGAGAGTGTTACACTACTATATTAGATATCTATAAATTAAAGCTTATAAAGAAAATGGGGCGTTATTTAAGAAAGGGCTAGTATTCTTTATAGACTACCGATATTAGTCTAGACCTTATATAGCCAATAAAGGAAATATAGAAAAATAAGACAAAAATATATCTAAAAAGTAAGAAATAAAGAACCTAAAAAATAGCTACAAAAATAGCCTAGTTAATGGCCTACTTGCTTTTACTAAAATTACGCTTAAAAGTCCTATAGTAACTGGGTTCCTCTAAAGAAATATTATAAATTAAGGAATTCGGATAGAATAGGATAACTTAGATATTACTATAGTTAGGCCGGAATTTATAAGCCATAGTATTAGAAGTACTAACTTAATAAGGCTAGGAAATAGACGAGGTATCTAGGTTAGTCTATCGAAAATTATCGTATAGTCGCTAACGGTTAGAACTCTATTAGTCGTAGATTACTACCTCTATAGTTCGAGATATAGACACTAGTCATATGTTCTTACCCACTGCCCCACTACAATTTGACCCGGCAACCAACTCACCTTTTTATTTTTCTTCCTACGCCTCCCCTATTGCACTGATTGTAATAAGAATTGATGCAAAAATAGCAAAACGGCGTAGCTTACTTCTATACAAAGGTTAGCTATTGTATCTGCTTACAAAAGTGGTATTTCGTAAGTGAAATTAGCTAATGATTTCGGCTGTTCTCGTAAGACAAATCTATAATAAGCTTAAGCGTTACCACGAAGAAGATACCCTTAAAAATCGAGGGAAAAGCGGCCGTACCGTCATTATTAGTGAGCGCGCTTGCTATTGCCTCTATTTACAAGCACGTCGGTATCCGTTTTAGACCTATAAATAGCTAAGTGCTACTAGAGATTAGTATCTGTCACCCTCTACTATACGTCGAATTTTAAAGAGATTCGGATTCGGAAACGGCGATCAAAACAGAAAATACTAATTAAGCCTCCTCTTATAAGGAAATAGCTAACATCTACACGAAAATAGCGACGCGAGAGCTTCTAATCGTGGATCTTCTCGGACGAGTGTTCGGTGCAACGAACCTCGAACTTTAGACTATAATAGTGCTTTCGTACGACCTCGGAGGGCCTTCGAAAAGATCTTATAAATACTAGGGCTTACGTAAAAGATATTTCATAAATAGTTTAGGCTAGAATTTAGCACGGAGGTTAGATAGACCTAATTATTATAGAAAGAGAAACGAAGACTCGCCTTTAAGGAAGGGGGGTATACTACGAAGTAGTATATTTTGACGCTCGGAAAAGGTCTAATATTAATCTACACCCCTAATTTAGTATTTTAGTAAGATAACGCGAGGATTTATCTAGAGAAGGATATAAAAGAGTGGTATAAAACTTATAGAGTATACGTCTAGGATTAGCCCGCGCACTTACCCGATTTAAACCTAATTGAACTAGTATAGCACTAGTTAAAAGTGAAGCTTTTTACATTATTTACGGAGCTTATTAGCATAATTTCGAGATCACGTGACGTGCTGCCAGTAGTAGAACCGAGCCTTAGTTAGCTAGCTCTCTCTCCCCTTCCTCTTTCCTCGTCCTTCCTACTTCCTTCATAGTCCTTGCCCCTAGTCAGCGAATATCATCACATTCAATGCTTCATGTGTCTCTCTTCTCGCAATCTCTAGACATAGGAAGGTCGGAGGTAGACTAGCCTTATTTTAATTATGCCTAGTGGAAGCTTAGAAGGCATATAAGCAGAGGTGTCGAATGCTTAGGGGTTATCTTTCGATAAAGTAAGGCTTATGTAATATATTATTATATAAACGACGGTGAGATTGAAATAAGAGTCACGATAGTAGGCGACAGTGAGGTAGTGAGGTAGTAATAGAGGTAGATCGATAATGTGAAAAATAAAAGTGGATGATGGTTATTGTTTCTTAGGACCCTTCCTCGAGGTCCTATATATAGCTGACCAGCTTACCTGATAGAACGGCGTAGAATAGCGTGGTTCTATAAGGTATTACAAATTATAGGTTAGAAGATCATTAGTGTAATGATCACTGATCATAAGACTATAGTCTTAGGATCATAGGAAGGTTATTAGGTTTAAACCATTAATAGACCTTCTAATAATAGACATAGCTATTAAGCTTTTGATAATAGCTTAGATTAAGATCAAGATAAGCTAAGCTTATTGTTAATATGCTTATACTAACAAGGCATTAAATTAGGCAAAGATAGATACGCTAATATTGAGCATAGGAAGACGTTTGAAGGTAGTACGGACGGCTAAAGGGTATTATACAAAATATTAAGCGAAATTTTTATTGTGCTATTATTAAGCATTTCAATAAATTAAACCTTATTAATATAGGCCATGAAATGATGGTGCTATATACAGTGTACGTGATATATATATTTTGAGAGGGGACCCGAAAAAGTGGAGTGGGAAGATACTTCTGAACGCCCATGTATCTATAGTGAAATAGCCTAGTCGATATTAGAACCTTTTCCTATATAGGGATTTCCCTTCTAAAGACGAAGGTTTTTACCCTATATGGTTTAATAGACTAACACGATCAATAGGAATAACCTATTTCACTACAAGACTCTAGGGACGTGGTCTCTAAGGAGGAGATAATGTCAGGACCACTACCTAACTAAGGGCGTTGACCCGGCCTAAGGCATAAGTGAATGGCTTAGATCTCACGGCGGATAGACATTCTAGGCCCGAGTAGGCTAGTTGTTATATTTAAGCATTCCCCGCTAGTCTTGGGAGAGAACAGCGTTCAGTCTCTTCACAATATAGACCATATTGTGTAGTCCCTTTAAATAATACTACTAAGTTAAGTCGCACTAAAAGCGAGATTAGGTCTAGGTCCCGTTTCTAAGATAAGCTTTATCCTTAATTAATGCTTTAAGGTGCTAATTAAGTGACTACATATAGTTAGACGTTATGTCGGAATATAGATACTAGTGATATTTTATTACCTGCTACCCTACTTATATTTAACTCAGTAACTAACCTACCTCTTTACTTTTCTTCCTACATCTCCTCTTTTTACTCCGTTTGTAATAAAAATTGGGGTAAAAATAATAAATCGGCTTATCTTACTAGTATATAAAGGTTAGCTATTATATCTACTTATAAGAGTGGTGTTTTATAGGTAAAATTAGCTAATAATTTCGGCTTTCTCGTAAGATAATCTATAATACGCTCAAGCGCTACTATAAAGATAGCACTCTCGAGAATCGTAAAGAAAATAGCCGTACGCCTATTATTAGCTAGCGGGCTTTGCACTATCTGTATATTTAGGCCCCGTCGGTACCTCTTTTAGACCTATAAATAGCTAAGTGCTACGATATCCGGCTACCCCTCCGCCTCTATACTATAGCGGGGTTTGAACCGATTCGGACTCGGAAAACGGCGTTCGAAAAGAAGATACTAATTAAGCCCTCTCTTATAAGGAGATAGCTAAAATTCTTGCGAAAATAGCGGCGTAAAAATTTCTAATTATATATGTCTTCTCGGACGAGTGTTCGGTATAGCGAACCTCTCGGACTTTAGACTATAATAGTGGTTCCGAACGGAGTAGGGAGTTCGCCGCGACCTCGTGAATACGAAGGTATTACTTTAAAGATATTTCGTAAATAGTTTAGGCTATAATCTAGCTAGGTAGTCGGATATATTTAACTATTATAGATTAGGACGAATACTTACCTTCGGGGAGGGGTCATAAGAATAAGCTACCTATATTTGTACTCTTTTTGGAAAGTATAAGGTATTATACGTTATAGTACTCGATAGGGATAAACATTAGTTAAATATAAAGGGTAGATAGATATTTAAACTTACTAGTATAAAGATATTAAGTAAGCTTATCCTATTATAGAGTATTAAATTACTAGGAAATACTAATCACTAATAACGACAACCTAGCGGTAATTAGCTTTGTCTAAGATATAAACGCTACTTATAAACCTCGAATTAGGTTTTAAGACTATTATAAATATCCTTCTGCCTTACATCTTCTACTTTATCTAATTCCTATTATTTTAATACGAAGAATTAGAGCTTCTATATAAGCGATAAAATAGCGCTAATTATATAGAGATATCTATTATTGCTATCTATATATTCCTATAGTATTTTAAACGTTTAGCTAACGTAGCCTTAAAAGCGGATAATATGAGCCATTTCTAAAAGAACCGTTTATGCCAAAGGGCCAAAATTAACTTCATAAGATAATCGAATAAGGGCTTATATATATTAAAGATAAGATAAATACTAAGTCTTTAGTTCTTAAGATAAATCTTTATGAATCTAAAAAGGAGTTTAAGAATAAAAAGTAGATATTTAATCTACAACTATTCTCACCAGCTTAATATAAAATATAGCTATTTATACAACGAGTAAAAGCTATTAAAGATTAGTTCTAGTATCTTTACTAAAGTATAAGGAAAGTCGAATTCTACTATATTTTAATATCTTATATTAGAATAAGCTTAGGCTCTTTAACTCAAAGATTATAAAACGTATCCCGCTATTTTATAGACTTACGTTAATATAAATAATAAGGCTATGAATCTATAAAATTTATCTAAATAATACAAGTAATGTAAGATATACGAATAATAATAGCCTTACTACTCTAATAGATAGTCTATATTAACTTATTTATAGCGTAAACTAGTGTCATATTATTTAAGGTGGTATTAGTAGTAATTACGAGCACTTAACTAAGATATTATATCTTTATAAAAACTAAGTAATAATTTTATTAAGGTTTATACTAAAGTACGTACTAATTAGTGGCTTAAAACAAAAAAATCTTATAATACTCCTAATCTTCGTTTAAAAAGTACTATATTTCATACTATAAAAGCTTATTAGAATAGTAATATCTAATAGTCTGATATATGTAAAATCTTTACCGTTTAGTGTAAACTTTAGAGAAGCTTTTCTTAGTTTTCTATAATAAAGGCTTTCAGCCGCTCGCGAATAGCTTTGCACGGTAGAATATATAACTACGTTAGTATAAGGCGTATATGTTTAGTAGTATCCGTAAACTCCTAATATTCGAGAAATAAAAAGGGAAGATATGATAAGATCTAAAAGCCTTTACTCCTAAATATTTTATAAAATAAGAAGTACTAGTACGTTTTATATCTACGAAAATAGTTACTAACGAATGTAAAAAAAGGGAGTGTGATATGTAGCTATCCTATCTTAAGTAAATACTTAATAGTTGGTTTATTTATTATATTTATCCTATAACGTACTCCTTGTATGTACTTATTTATAGACAACGTGCCTATATAACTAGCTATAAGATAATTAAGGACCTTCTAATATTACTTATATCTTACGCCTAAGTTACTATCTCTAGTATTTATAACTTAGTTAAAAATATCCTGGTTAACGCGTTTTACCTTCCTAAAATCCGTTTAAAGCTACTACTTAATAAATTCCTTACTTGTTATATTATAGTAGTAAATAAATATATTTATACGATTTGGTTTAATTAGTATAAAAGAAGAAGGTAGAGCTAGATATTATAGAGAGCTTATAGGAGCGAATTAATAGCTATTATATGCTAAAGTTAAGATTCGTTGACTTCTTAATACGCAAGAGCTAGTATATAGTATATCGTTAGAGAGAAGTTGTTACTAAAGAGCGTCTAGTTATACCCCCTTAAAGTATATATACTAGAAAATTAGGATATACTAAACGTAGATTTAAAAAGATACATCCCCTACCAAAAGTTCCTTCCCACTCCACTTTTTCGGGTCCTTATGTAAAATATATATATCACTTACACTGTATATAGCACCACTATTTTATGGTCTATAATGCTATAATTAAATTTCAGGGTTGCTTAGTAATGGTACAATGAAATTTTCGCTTAATATTTTGTATAATACCCCTTAGCCTTACGTACTACTTTTAGACGTCTTCCTATGCTTAATATTAGTGCCTCTATCTTCGACTAATCTAATACGTTCTATGCTTCGACTAGTGCATTTTTTAAAATAAAGCTAGTCTGCTTCCGACCTTCCTTAGTCAATAAGCTCCGGAAATAATATAAAAAACTTCACTTTTAACTAGTGCTATACTAGTTCAATTAGGTTTAAATCGGGTAAGTGCGCGGGCCAATCCTCGACGTATACTCCGTGAGTTTTAAACCACTCTTTTATATCCTTCGCTACATAAATCCTCGCGTTATTTTGCTAAAATACTAAATTAGGGGTGTAGATTAGTATTAGACCGTTTTCGAGCGTCGAAATATACGACTTCGTAGTATAACCCCTCCCCGAAGGCGAGGCTTCGTCTCTTTCTTAATAATTAGGTCTGTTCGACCCTCTAGCTAGATTCCGGCCTAAACTATTTGTGAAATATCTTTTACGTAAGCCTTAGTATTTATAAGATCTTTTCGAAGGCCCTCCGAGGTCGTACGAAAGCACTATTATAGTCTAAAGTTCGAGGTTCGTTGCACCGAACACTCGTCCGAGAAGATCCACGATTAGAAGCTCTCGCGTCGCTATTTTCGTGTAAATTTTAGCCTCTTGTAAGAGGAGGCTTAATTAGTATTTTCTGTTTCGATCGCCGTTTTCTGAGTCCGAATCGCTTTAAAATTCGACTTATAGTGGAGGGTGACGGATTCTAAGCTATAGTAGCACTTAGCTATTTATAGGTCTAAAATAGATACCGACGTGCTTATAAATAGAGGTGAGAGTAAGCAAGCTTACTAATAATTACGGGACGGCCGCTTTTTTCACGATTTTCGAGGGTGTTATCTTCTAAATAGCGTTTTAGCGTATTGTAGACTATACGCCGAGAGCAGCCGAAGTTATTAGCTAATTTTAGCTACGAGGTACCGCTTTTATAAGTAGATACAATAGCTGACCTTTGTATAGCAGTAAGCTACGCCGTTTTGCTAATTTTTGCAGCAATTTTCATTACAATCGGAGCAATAGGGGAGGTGCAGGAAGAAAAATAAAACGGTGGGTTAGTTGCCCGGTCAAATTGTAGTGGGGCAGTGGGAAAGAACATTGGACTAGAATCTGTATTTAGTAAGTAGTAAGCAACTTATATAAAGTTTTTATAGAATTAAAGGATAAACGAATATTAGAACAATTACTTACTAGGTTATAAGTTAATATATCATATTCTAAAGTAAGGCTTCTAATATACTACTTGTACTAGTACAGAGGTGCATCATAAGTATTTGACCTCCGGTACTTCGGGCCTTTAGACCCACTTGGATTCCACGAAATTTCGAAGTATTAACGTATTTCACATGCGACCGGCGCACCCCACCAAGCCTGTTAATTTCAAATGCATTTATCTTAACCAAACGCCATTAAATTCAATCAGCTAAACCCGAGGTCTATTAGGATATATAGTCATTCTATGGCCCTAAATTCCACATACACTACACTTCGTTTTTGCCCTTGTACGCGGCTAAGAAGGTGCCGGAGCTAGCCCTGCCTCACGGGATCATTATGCTAAAAGTACTTGCTCTAGCTGCGCTATTAATAAAGAGGCCTCTAAAACTAAGAGACCTTCTTCGGAAGTTATTTGCCTTATAGATCTAGTCTTTTTTCGCTTCTTCTCCTCATTTTTAGCGCGTAAACCGCTTACTTCTTTCTCGAGAATAGCTACCGATTATATTGTGATTTAGTAGGCTTTTAAAACCTAATTTATCGTGTAATTAACTAGGCACGGTAGGCTTTTTAAGCGCTATTTTAGCAAAGCTTTAATTAAGGAAGCTTATTTTTATAATTAGACGTAGTTCGACGGCTTTTTTAGCTCCTACTCGCTTCCTTAGCTTAAGGGGGTGTCGGGGTTCGAAGGTAAATATCGAGCTTTAGGATTACTCGATCGGGGTTATAAGGTATTAAACTAGCGGCGGCAAAGCTATTCTTAATAATCTCCGATTTAAATGCCTTGCTTCGTGCGGACGGCTAGGCTTCGAGGAAGTCTAGCTTATTAATATAGTTAATTCGGACACGTATTTTCGATTCGATAAGCCGACTATACGAACGCTTTAATACCGCAAAATAGCCGATATCGAGAGGCTATAAAAGGTAAGACGAGTGCGGAGGCATATAAATTGCGATAATAACGTTTTTTCGTAAATTTAATCGAATTCTAGTGTTAAATAGCTTCTATAGCCGTCGAGTATTAAAAGTCTATACTTCCCCTTCGTACGCGAAGAAGTAGATAGAATAAAGAGCTTTTCGAGAGCTACCGAGGACTAATTTTATTAGAAGTCTATCCGTTCGGACTAACCTTAAGGCGCTAATCGTCCGGGAGGCCGTTAAACTAAGATTCGATAAAGACTTTGCCTTTAAAAATCACGCACGGAGGAAGCGCCTACGCCAACGCGTGTATACACTTGATTGTAGTTAGCTACGCGCGATTTCTAGATTATAAAAGTGCTCGCTAACCGTGGTATTCCCTTCTCGTAATAACCTTTATAGTCGTAATTAAGCCTATTACAGAACTAGTCTTATCGAAGTTTATAGATATCGTTAGGATCGATACTATAGGAAAGGATCGTTGTTTAGATAAGAGAAAACTAATCTCTAATAATTTTTAGGTCTTCGTATTACGCACGCTTAAAATTGTACCGTTTTAAGAACCGAGATAATAGGTTTAGATGCCTTTTTATAAAGTTTATAACCTAATTCTCGCCGACCGAAATAACGGGGTTAGATCTACGCGCCGCGAGTAGTAAATCTGCTATTTCTCGTATAGAAGAATGCTAAGGAACTGCTCCGCGAGAATCTATAGAGATAATCTATTTTTAAAGAGATTCATCCTCGATTTCTATCAATTTATAGCTATTTACGCGTGTTTCGCTATACGTTTTATATCCCTTAAGACGGCGGTGTAAAGAGGTCTCCGGTACATTAAATAGACGTGCTGCTTCCCGAATAGCGCTTATTTCTTTGTTCTTAATAGCCTAGATAGCTAATAAGATCCTACCCTCTTGCTCTGTACAATTTCGAGAGCTTTGAGAGCGAATTGGTGGCATAGTGGGTGGTTGAATAAAGAGAGTCTAATTAATTGACGCGTTTTAGGTGGGGTGCGCTGCTCGCTTGTGTGTGCCGCTCGAATGTGAAATACGTTATTAACAAAATATTTAATAATAGCCATAAGGGCCGATTGTAATCATTTCTAAAAAATAGTTTAGCGTAGTTAAGAGATTTATACTACTGGATAGCGCCCTATGATTAGTCCTCTATTACTATTATCTGAAGCCAATATCATATAATTTTAGGTAAAAATTATACTATCTTTAAAAAGGAAAGTAAGGCTTCTATAATTAAATCCTTAAAGTCTCAATTCAATATATAAGAAATTATAATAGAAGAGTTGATTTCATAAATAATATAATTTACTTACGTTCCTACAAAGCTATATATTAGATCGTTCTTATAAGAAAGGTGTATTAAGCTTATTAATAAAGATAAGATTCTAGTAGTAATTTAGAATAAGTAGGTAATAAACAGTTAGTTTTATACTATAAATCCTAAAGATTCTTAGATATCGACTTATCTTAATCTATCTTTAATAGTACGCCAATATTAGCTTATAACGATATAAAGCTTTAGAATTACTTTTATCTACAATCGATTAAGCATATAGAACCTTCGGTTTACTAGTAATAAAGTAGGCTACTTGGTCGAAATACTCCTAAACTATTAAGGTACGCTTATATCTTAATAGATTGATTTCTATATGTTATCCACTTATATTTATACGTAATAATAGATAAAGCCGTCTTTGTTTATTTTTGACCTAATTACCTAAAGTTTCTTATTAGGAGTCCTACTATATTTAAGAGTACGAGCAATAAAAAGAAAGGCAATAATTTTTAGACCTAGATATAGAAGTAATAGTTTATTAGCTATCGAGGTAACATATGTCAGGGATTATTTATTACAATATAAGAAGGTAAGATTAGGAGTATCACTTAGTATCTAGAAAGAAGGGCTAGTATTAGAAAATTAATTAAATTAAGATATAACGTATTCTGTAAGCGAGTGGTGCACCTCAAACCACGATACTAAATACGATATATTCTACACTGATATCTTAACCACTATTTTATTTTATTTTATTATTTGCCTATAGCTATTGATAAGGCTTTTCAACACTATATATCAATTTTGGCGAAATCTAAAAACAATATTGTTACTATTTGGAAAGTTACGTTACTATAAGTTTGAATCATATAACGTATTGTGTAAGCGAGTGGAACATGTAAGCGAGTGGAACACCTACGCGTTACTTTCGCGTCATGTTCATTACATCAATTTTCAACCACCCACAATGCCACCAATTCGCTCTCAAAGCTCTCAAAAACGTATAGAGCAAGAGGGTAGGATCTTATTAGCTATTCGCTCTCTTTAGACCGATGAAAATGCTCAATTCGTCAATTAGCTCGCGATTTCGACGTCCCGCTGAATACGCTCCGTCGCCGTATGGTAGGTGTCAAAAGTCGCGAAGAAACCCGCGCTAACAGCCATAAATTGACTTTTTTGGAAGAGGAATCCCTTAAAAATTGGATCATCTCATTAGGTAAGCGTGGAGCTGCCCCTCGGCCAAATACCGTACGAGAAGTGGCTAATTTGCTACTCGCGGACCGTGGTACTGACCCGACCGAGATAGTCGGGGTGAAATAGGTCTATAACTTCGTCTAACGGCATCCTAACCTCTCGACTCGATTCTCGAGGTCTTACGATTACCGGCGAGCTCAATACGAGGACGTAAAGATAATTATAACGTGGTTTAACTACTTTTAAAGTACGATTGCGAAATACGGTATCCTTGAGGAGGATATCTACAATTCGACGAGACTAGCTTCGCTATCGGCCTTATAGCCACTACAAAAGTTATAACAAGGACTTCGTACGGTCGGCGAGCTCTTTTACAGCCTAGAAATCGCGAATAGGTGACGACAATTAAAGCAATAAGCGCGTCGGGGTATACGCTACCCCTATACGTTATATTTAAGGGTAAGGTCTTTATAAAGGCCTAGTTCGGCGATATAGACCTACCGGCGACTTAGTTTTTTCGTAGTTACTAAAAAAGGATAGACTACGTATTCTATAAGCCTTGAATAGCTTTAAAAGGTCTTTATCCTATCGACTATAAGCCGTACGAAAGGAGTATATCGTCTCCTCGTCCTTAACGGATATAGTAGCTATCTTACGCCTTAATTTGACGAAATATACGCTTAAAATAATATTATCACGATCTATATGCCGGCGTATTTATCGTACCTTTTATAGCCTCTCGATATCGGCTATTTTAGGGTATTAAAACGGGCTTATAGTGAAGTGGTTAAGTCCTAGACAAGGCTTAGTATACACCGCGTCGATAAGAATAACTTCTTAGAGGTATATAAGAAGGCCCGAATTAAGGCATTTATAGAGAGCAATATTGTGAATAGCTTCGCTAGCGCTAGTATCAAGCTATTCGACCCGTAGCACGTTATTTCGAAGCTTAATGTCCGCCTTATCACCCCCCTACGACCTACTAGCTATAGTAGCGATTTAAGCCGCAATTTTACTCTAAAGGCGCCACGAATAGTGAAAGAAGTGAAGAGATAGACCTTATCTATTCGGAAGCTCGCTGCCGATAATCCTAGACGTCTAGATAATACGATAGACTAAATAGAGAAAGGCTGTCAGCTTGCTATCCATAGCTTCACTATCGCGAGGCAGCAAATCAATGAATTGCTTGCCGCCAATGCGAAAGTAACGCATAGAAAGCGGCGTACGCAAGCTCAAATAGCGTATAAAGGTAGTCTACTAGTTTAAGAAGCAATTGCGCGTATTAGTGGACCAGGGCAGGTGGAAGAAGCTATATATGAGCAAGCCGGCGGAGCATCGCCGACACCTAATCAGACCAATGAGAGACGCCCACAGCGATGTAGTCTCTGTAAAACGCCTGGACATAAGAGAAATAGGTGCCTAGAGAGGTCTGAATAGCCTCAGTTTTAATGAATTCGTATTGTGGTTGAAAAAATTGAATAATAATAGTAGATATAGCGGGCGGGTGTTCCACTCGCTTACATGTTCCACTCGCTTACACAATACATTATATCTTATTCACTATGTTATAACAACTTTCTAAATTCCCTAAAAAGTCTAGATATCACCTAAAAAGCATTGTACTACAAAGGCAAAGTCCCTATAGACCACCGTTGTTGAGATACTGGGTTATAATTTATCCCAATTAGTATGGTGTTTTGGGGTGCACCACTCGCTTACAGAACACGATTACTAACTTAATTAGAATAAGTAGAAGACTGAGCCTTCTTAAGTAAAATTTATAGCTTACGATTATAAAAGACGCGATAGGCTAGGACTTCGAGATAGGGTATCTAAATCTATTATAAAATAAGTAACCGCTTTATAGTAGACTACTATCTAATTCGTAGGTTAGATAGGAGCCCCTATATAATCTAATTATTTGCTAACTAGGGTACCTTATAGTTTAAAAATGAAAATAAAAGATTTTAATTTTTAATTATTAGATTTAAAGAATGACAACTATACACTCTTAGTAAAAAATGAATTCGAATATAAAGAAATAGTAGGTAGAGCGGTAGCTATAAAGATAATAATTAAGTACGTATATAAGTACGGAATTCCGAAGTAAGCAAAAGTGGAGTATATACCTAAAGTTAACTATATGTGTAGTTCTACTATAATATAGCTAAATTCTACCTAGGTAGAAAATTAATGTATATAACGCATAATAGAGTCGGACTACCTCGGAAGATCGCTTTAGAAGCTTATTAAATAGCTAAATTAGGAAAGCGATAAAGATAGGGATCAAAGCTAATTAGACGGAGGAGGAGTAGTTATACTAGCTTCCTAGCGTCTCTCCTATTCTCTCTCTAGTTAATATCTTTATACGAATACACTCTTTTTACTACTAATTACCGCTTTTAATATATTAATATAGACTAAACGCTACCCTTTCCTAGGATTGGTAGAGTACATAATTATATAAAACCACGTATTTTAGCTTTTAGCTAAAAACCTATTTCCCCTACAACTATCCTAGATAGTATAGTAGCCCTTGTCTAAGATAGCTATCAAGCGGTTAGTTAGCTATGTCTGTTATTATTAGATAGAGGTCCTAATATAAAACCTTAATAAGGGTCGTATAGGGTAACCTTTAATAATTTACAGTGGTGTATCAGAAGTGTTTGACCTCCGGTACTTCGGGTCCCTGACCGCTAGCAAAGACCGCCTACTATTTTAGACCATGAAATTTCGCGTTCATCAACACGCTTGTATACACGCTATATCTCAACGCGTTTTAATACAATTTTCTCGCAATTTTCTCACTTAATTATGCCTCCTATACGTGGGAAAAGGGGCCTAGAGCTCGACTACCTTACGAGGGCCAAAATTTGCTGGCTAGGGTGCAACCACTATTAAAAAAACACCGATTTCCAGATGTTCCACGCTCAACTACTCAATATACCTTAACCTAAGAATCGAAGCGTATAAGGCAGGAGACTTTAACACGCGCCGGCCGCCCTACGAAGCTTAACGACGAAGATTGTGATCATATATAAGATACTACATAGCAAAACCCGTTAATTTTGGTGGAAGACCTACTACTTACGGAAGTCGATTACAAAGTCTGACGTATGTAAATTTAGCGCCTTACCTATGAAATAGGCCTTCGAAAATAGCGGAAAATGTAGCGGCCCTCTTTAATGCCTTTATACGCCGGAAAACGCCTAAATTAGGCCCGAAGATATTAGTATTTTACGCCTACGGATTAGGCCCGGGTCTATTAGTTAGACGAATGTACGTTAAACGTGGTATCAGATAGCGTTAAGAATTGATATTTATATGTCCGAATGACTAGCTTTTTTGGTATCACGAAGAAGGATATTAAGTATAAATGGGTCCGACGCGTAGGAAGCAAATTAAGTAGATATTGTAGGCTGCTTTTAGTAGTCTACCGCGACGTTCTAGCCTAATTCTACTATTCGGATATCCGTAGTCTCGTCGTAGAGGCGTATCTTTACGTATAATCAAAGAGCTTTATCGGCGTATCCTACCTACGCTACTTACTAGTATTAATTAAAATACTATTTTTTAGTAGGATAACGCGCCCTTTTATACTATATATATTATATAAGACGTTTATAATAATATTAAATACGAAATTATAGAATAGCCACCCAATTCACTATTTTAAATCCTATTAAGAACCTATAGGCGCTTCTAAAAGCCGAAATATTAAAGCGTTATGTTAAGCTTATACACCTACTAAATAACAGAGATACGGACGGTAGAATTGCTGCTTAATGCTGCGTAAGAAGCATAGGAAACGCTAGACATTGAGGTCTTTAAGCATCTCTCCGAGACTATGCCATATAGGGTGGCTAATGTTATTAAGTATAAGGGCTAGCATACTAGCTATTAAATTGAATTGAATTCCGAGGTTTCTGCTAGGCAGTATGAAAAGGATTTAAGCTAATATATAGAATATACTCTAATATGAACCTTGATACTATAGTATCTGTACTACTTAAAAAATATAATATCATTAATTAGGTACTAGTAGTTATAACTAATAATACGTTGAATAATACTATTATAATTAAGAGTAATCTAGTAGCCTATTAACTCTCGTATACTACCTAATTAAACACTACTTAAACACTAATTATCTGGATTCCTTATCTCCCCTATATTATTTAATTTAGCCTAGATCTTCTTGGTCTAATAAAGGTAGAGCTAAAGATATTACTACTAACCGCTAGTATTTAGAAGAGTGAAATAAATTACTCCGTACTATCTAAAAATAATAAGAAATCGTATATACGCTTTTAAAAGGAAGTTTGAATCAAATTACTTTTTATAATTATTTAATAATATTTTATATAGATTTATAGCCTTACTATCTTTATCAATACTAGTCCGTCAACACTAAAATATATTCCCTAACCTTTAAATAGAAAACTAAAGCTTAATCTAGCCTAAGATATACGAACCTACTAGACTCGATATTTCTTATATTAAAATAATAAAGCGTTTTATATTAATCTTTAATAATACTATATTATAGCTAGCCTCGATTTATTAGATTTAAACATATCTATATATCGATTACCTTCTCTAAAATATATAGCTATTCTATAAATAAATTATAGGTATATTAAAGATTAAAGACATTATAATCTATAATATCTTCAAGATACATAACGTACTATTTAAATATTTTAGGAAGTTTATCCATTAGCTTAAACGGTAGAATGTAGTTTAAAAGTAATACTATAAGCCCTTTATATAAGAAAGGAAAAGGTATCTATCTATTATAATAAGAAAACGTAAGGTTATAGCTATATATTTGCGATTAGGATAATTCTTATATTAAAATATAAGCTAGACTTCTTAGAGAAAGACTAGACGAATAATAAATATAAATTCTGTTAAAAGTATAAAGAATCTCTATAGCGCTATCTTATTAACTACTAACAATCTATATTACTACCCTCGCTTTAAATACGTTAACTAGCTAGTTATATCGGTACTCTATTTAATAAAGATCGATCATAATCTACTTAGTCTTAGAAAGCTAGTTTTAGAAACAAGCTTATAAATTAACTTAATCTTAGCATAAAACTTTTTTTTAATGTTTTTAAAGCTTATTTAGCCTAACATTTAATATCAGATAATAGAAAGATATTAAGCCCTATAACAATCAGCGTTCTTATTAATATTAATTTCTAATCATTATTAGACTAGTATAAGCTATCTTCTTAATTTCTATAATAAGCGCTAGTATTAAGCGTCTTTTAACTCTACGTATAATATATACTACTATTAACGTAGCTCCTTTTAATCCTCGACTATTTAAGACATTATAATATTTTATTATATCTCGAACTTCGATATTAACTAAGACGAGATTATTTTAGAGATAGAGTCTATAGTTAGGAAGAGTAAGAGGCGTTTAATAAGAATCCCCAAGGGAGGTAGAGCTCCTATTAGAAACCTTTAATATAGTAATAATAAAGAAGAGCTAACTAATAATGCCCGACTAATTACTTAAATCCTAAGTTAATACGCCGTTTAAAAAAGATAGAGTAGTATTATATCTCTATTAAATATTAATAATAATAACAAGATCCTATTACTATTAATATAGGAAACAGTATATAGCTAGCTATGTATAGTATTAAGAAATCGAGGTTAGAAGTAGCTAAGATAAGAGGATAATAACTTTATTTCGTGTTAGTTATATAATAATAATATAATTGTCACCTACCTAATTTGAATCTTATAACTCTTATTTCTTTAGAAAGCGCTAGTATAAGTGAAATACTATAAAAAACCGCTCTAAACTTCTAAACTGTATAATTAATATAGTTCTTAAATTAGCAAATGTTTATATTATTTATAGTCCTATAGGGATCCATATTAAGGGTCTAGTCCCGCTAGACCCACTCCCACGGGAAATGTCAAGGTCTCATAGTCTCTAGTGAGTATGTCTACTTAAGAGTAGTTTATATATAATCTAGTTTACCTCTTCCCTAAATACCTAGGGATATAATGCTACACGTGATCTTAATAATAAATAGATCAGTTGGCTTTCGGTAGCCTGTTAAGGCCGCAACTAATTGGTGCTAGTTTTTCCGTAACACTACGGCAACGAGGAGGTAGCTTAGACAACCCTATATCATTAGAGGACGGCTCAAGGACCATGGCATGAATGATTCGGTGGAGCATCCATTACACATAATGGTTTTGTCAAGATAGAGAGTCTAGTGCAATTTATATCCCTACTTATATATTATACCTACTGGAAGTCTATAGGCTCAGTCCCCCCGATTCCCGATGGCCTTGAGTAATGTTGATTCCTCAAGTCTATTACAATAAATTATCATTGACCCTCTTTGTTTTCTTAAGTTCTTACCCGAATGAAGAGGTATCAACCTGACAAAGCGTACAATTTTACAATATCATCGCTATAATACACATAGGACTCCGGGGCTATCCGTTACACTCCACATAATAGGATTATTACACTTTGCGATACAAAGATATAATCCCAAAGTGATGATACCTACTAGGCCTGGAAGGTGGGAGAGCGACGAGATTATGCAGTCTAATGCCGTATATATGACCACCATAACAATTATTCTCTCTGTATCCTAGACACAAGACCAGTTTCAAAACGCAGGCAGCAGTTAAGGAGAGATGCATATATGGAATTCCCTGACTCCTACAAATGCTAACACGTTGATAATACAGAGCCCAAAGAACGCCGATCAAATAAAATGATCCCTGTTGTTACAATCAGGCGATGTTACCGGCCATACCCATGAAAATTGCCTGGGCAGCCAACTGAAGTGACCAAAACCCAACTTTTTTGAATCGTCGTTTCCGGGCTTGATCATCCACAACATCCCGGGCAAATGCATCGTAGGTCTGGGAACTTATCAGTACTGACCTTGTACGAATCAAAAGGGAAGCACTCACCGCAGCTGAAAGGTCGTCCATCAAACTGCTGTCAAAGATAGTCCAGCTTCCATCGAAATCTCCAACGCGCTTGACCAGACGGCAGTTGATTGGGATGAATGTTCGCTTCGAGTTGATATAGGCAACAATAGGCCGGATAAGGGCGTTATTGATGTAAGAAAGGTCTCGGGTGAAGATAGGCACGACGGCCCGAACATTATTCAGATGCACACGCAAATCCATGACAAGGAAACGGCGGTCCTCATTGTCAGATTCCTGACCAGATGTTGACGACAGAGACTCCGGATAACGATTAGAGATCACAGTTGCCTCTAGCCGATCATAGAAATCGGCCATAACCTTGGCCAAGCTCTCATTATTCTCTGCAGGGAACATGATATCGGCTACAATATCCACGGTTCCCTCGTGAATCCAAGAAAAAGGCCCCTGAACACCGCGATTAAGATGGTCAACATTAAGTCCGTCGACGCGTATCCTGTTGTGCTTCTTCCACGGGCTGGATTTGCCATCTCTCTCTGCTCCGTCATCCAACCTCGTGCCTGTAAAGCCATGACTCTGACGAGCATGGATCGTGAACAAAGAGTTATCATAGGATCCGGACATCATGTTGGCAGAAAGGAAGTCATAAAAGAGCCATTGTTTCCGCAATTGGGGTAGGTCGCAAGAAAAAATGCTAACAGAGAATGGTCGAAAATTATCAGGTTGATATATGGTGACAAGAAGGTCATCCATTTTGAATGAGTCAATCTCAAAGTCACCGGGATTATGCTCATGTCGGTAGGATTTGGGGTCCAGGTCTTCCTCTGGCCAGTAAACATGCCGGCGGTCGATGACACCCCGTATGCCTTTCACCTCCACATCACGGAGTGGACCTTTCCCATTGAGCCACTTGGTGAATGACAGTGTCACATTAACCGTCTCGATCGACAAGTCGAATTGGGTATAGTTGGTGTCTTCCTCCTCATCGGATACGACCTGGGAATCTTCGGATCCAGTTTCACCTCGAGCTGCAGCTGCGGCTGCAGCAGTCTTCGACGAACCTTTACTGACATGACCAGTGCCCTGTCCCGGCCGCTTTGATACAAACACATTCTTAAATGTGATGACTCCATTTCTCCACTTGGGAACGATTGCAGACTCGAAGACAACTTTTACCCCAGAGGATTTGGTGAGATAGTTGCCCACCCATCCTGCTAGAGTCTCTGTAGAAGACAAAATTAGGGTTGAACACGAAACGCTAGAGAAAACGACATACCCTGGGCAAAAACTGTGTTGATCGCGAGGATCAGCAGTGAGAAGAAAGTTGTAGTTCCCACGACAACCCAGACAACGTGACCCAGTAGGACCCATGAAAAGAGGGCGGTCATCTCATCCAAATTGAACGGACGCACACTTCGTATAGAAAACCACTTGAATCGTACTTTTAACCGTGACCAGAACCCAGTCGCTGCAGCCAAAAGCTCTTCTTTTGACGGCCGGTGCAGATGGGGCATATGAGGTAAACGATCCATCAAATGGCGATTGGATGTTGTCTGTTGAGGGTCATGATATTTTTCCTTGACGGTAGGTGTATCCTTGCTATAGCTGACACTTTGGAGATCATGGTCATTTCGTCCTTGTGTATCTTTAGACATATCTTTACCGCGCCGGGAATCATTGGAAGTATGTATGCTGCGACTCCAAACATATTGGGCGGCAATTTTATGAGAGGGGATGATGCGTGCTGCAGTAGTTTCCGCTGCAGTGGGAGTGGGCGAGATACCGAGAACGAAGCATCCACCGGAAGCGAATCTCTTGGTAATATGGGTCGTATTCCGTGGGTGTGTCGAGATTCGGGGGCGACTGGAAATGAAGTCGAAAAGTTTCCTTGTAGAGGTGTCGGAAATGCGATTGATTCGTACGCCAAGGAATGGATTTGCTGTTTCCCAGATGTGGGCGTACAGCCGGCGTCCCAGATTGGCAGACATATCTTGTCTTCACATCCTGTAGTGAAAACAAGGAGCTTGAAAACTGAGCTCCCGCAAGAAACCGAGAGACTTGTTGACGGGAAGGGAAGCTTGGAAGAGCCAAATGAAATCATTGCCCGCGGTTTGTATTGTTTGCATCAAAAATTTCCACTCCGCCCACACTCATTTTTCCGGGCGAGGGGACTGATAAATTTTGCGATAACAAAAAAGTTGCTTCAGTCACACCATGTCAGCACCTACAGCTCTTCGCCAGCCTGAAGTTCCAGGGTTTCAACCCGAGAATGTCTCTTATGGTATTTTTATTCAACCTCCGACATCCTCTTCACAGCTGACAATCAATAGACCAGGGTGATGAGATCTTGATTGATGCACACGCTTCGACTGATGCAATCAACCCCGTCGTCGAGTCTACCGATGACAGTGAAATGCGAATCGACGAGGAAGGTCGTCCTGTCTTCACTCCTGCCAAGGACGTCGCCACTGCGTATCGGATCGAGACACGAAAAGTGCCTGTTCCTCCTCATCGGATGACACCACTCAAAGCGAACTGGACCAAAATTTGCCCCCCATTGTGGAACATCTGAAGTTGCAAGTGCGAATGAACATCAAAAGCCGCGCGGTGGAATTGCGAACCTCAAAATTCACCAACGATGTGGGTGCTCTACAGAAGGGCGCAGATTTCGTCAAGGCCTTTACTCTCGGCTTCGACATTGACGATGCGATTGCGCTTCTCCGACTTGACGACCTATACATTGAAACTTTTGAAATCAAAGATGTGAAGACTCTCAACGGAGAGCATCTCGGTCGCGCCATTGGACGTATTGCAGGCAAGGATGGAAAGACCAAATTTGCCATCGAAAACGCCAGCCGGACACGAGTGGTACTTGCCGATCAGAAGATCCATATCTTGGGTGGATTCAAGAATATTCATATTGCCCGAGAAGCAATCGTCAGCTTGATTCTGGGTAGCCCTCCGGTAAGTTTCTAACGTACAAGTTGAATGATGGGGAATTCTAACAAAAAACAGGGTAAGGTATACGGCAACCTCCGAACCGTTGCCTCACGCATGAAGGAACGGTTCTGATCTTACGAGATATCTCATCTCTTCCGGCATGGTGTGGGCGTTAATACAGGAGCATGAGGGTTTACGACTTGTTTTCTTTTCTTTCGAGATTATATGATACTAGGCATGATGACATACAAAAATATGAGTTCCATCAAAAAAATCTAGTCATTCCAATTATATTCGTGTTCAAGTAGTTAGAAAGCCTAAACACCTGATAGCAGGCCATGTGGTCATCATTTCTTGCACTCTAATCCTTCTTCAAAGGGTGGTACACCTCCTCGACTCCTTCCCGGGTAATAATCATCATTTGCAAGCCATCACCAACCTCGATATGTCTCTCGACGGCACTTGTAAATGCGTCCCGTACAAGCTGCTTGACTGTGTCCTTGGGAAGAGGCTCAGCCTTTTTGGGTTCCAGTGCATGTCCCTCCCCACTTCCTGGGATGTATTGGTTCTTGAAATTGACTTGGTTGTCCAGGAACGGCATGATCAAGCTTGATGCTGCACCAGCAGCACGGCACTGCTCTCTCCGTACGAGCCAACCGGGTCGTAACTGTACAACGCTCCCTTGCCCTCCTCATCCAAACCGGCCAAAATGGCATGCACGTAGTAGGGGAAGAACCGCTTCTCGTAGAGAATTGTCGACAGTCGTTGCGCACATGCTCCGACCGACATGGACTTGCCGTGTTGATACTTGTACATCCTCACCATCGTATCCAGCCTTTCCTTGAGGGCGTTGCCGTCCGCGGCAAACCCAACGACGGAGAGTAGAATCTGAGCACCTTCACCGGTTTCGTCATCACCGCCAATCTTGAAGACTTTGGGAACCATGCGGGAATTGATATTGTATCCAGATGTGGAGCGGGTATCGCCGGCGAGAATGGCAAAATCAGAGCCCGTGATGCCCAGGGTGGAACCGCCATTGTCAGTGTAACTAGTATATATCTGTTATTCAAAGTCCAAACGAAGTGTCATCGACTGATTTCATACGGGTAGAAGGAGTGTTGCTTGACAGGAGCAGCTGTTGGCTCAGAGAAGGAGTATCCGATAATCTCACCACGAGACTGGTGACCCATAAACGACGTCATCTTGGCAGAGGGGATGCTTGATCAAAGAAGTATCACCAGAGTATTCGGAGAAAGGATAAAGGGGTTATTGGGAAAGAAAGTCGCGGTTGGAGCAGTTCGTAGAAGGTTGGAAGCAAAGAAGCTGTCTGGGTGTCTGACGCGATGCGGTAGCTGCCTTCCGCTTATGTAAGAGCCTCAAGCTCCCCGGCCTCGAACGTCTACGGGTGCGAAATCTTGTTCCCAGGCAGTTTAATACATATTCTAGTTGGTGAGGCAGTATATCACTATCTCTTCTCCCACAATTTGCTCGTCAGGCCTCGTTACTTGTGCCCTAGCTCCCACAGCAACACCATGCTTGGTCTTGGTGCATACGAGAGCAGCAGTGAAGATGAGGTAGAGCTTAATGGACCTTCATCTCAACCCCAGGTATGACTGGTCCATGATCATTACTAAATTTTACTTGTGTTCACTCTTTATTTTCTCTAATAGCATACCAAGGAGCCTTCAGTTAGAACAGCACGAGCAGACCAGGGTAAGCTTGTTGCGATCAAGTCCACATATCTGGCATTGACACTCACTTCATTTCGAGGTCCAGTCGAGTCACCGTATGAGAAGCCAATGCCAAATATTTCCACCAATACTACAAAATTGGCCCCAGATGGGCCTGTTCTTGGCCCTGAGTCAATTGACAGGGCACCGGATTTGGGGAGCGCGCACATAACAACTGGACGCTCGTCTCCCTTTCTGGCTTCAAGGGCACTCATTCAAGACCTCACACTTCCTCCGGTTCCCAATCTAGACATACCACCGTCACCCCCTGGATCTCCCGATGCAGCCGCAAATGCGAAATTCGAGCATTTCCTCTCGCTCAAGAAGCAGGGTGTACACTTCAACTCGAAACTTGCCAGCTCTTCATCACTCAAGAACCCTAGCCTGCTGATGAAGATGATGAATCATGCTGGGATCAATGAGCAATCGCAGTATGTCACTTCGCTGCCGGTTGACATGTGGGATCCTTCCGGTCTACCAAGATGGGGATTCAAGGAAGAAATTTTGAGTACCCAACAAGAGTTTCGTCAAAAGATGGAAGAGAAAAAATCATCGGGCCAACGAAGCTCTATAGGTTTTGTCTCTGGCTCTGCGCAAGGGCCTGGTCGCAATGAAGGTCCATCGGGCTCAAATCCGGTTTAAAACAATGACCTTCTGATGATCCCCCAACCCAACTATTCCTACATATATGCATATATAACCTGTCCAGCCGTTTGCCAGTTGTGGCATTTGAATTTTGGTCTGATCTGAGAATGGGGTTAAAAAACGAGCCCGACGGTTCCAACGCCCAGTGATACAGTGTATTGCTTGCCCAAAGGAAGACTACGCTTTCCTGTCCCTCGAGAGAAAACACTGGTCTATATTGACTCGATATTGTCACTGCTTGCTCGTAGAGAAAGGACCGTGAACATTATACGAGCAACACTTCCCTTAATCCCCTCGTGGAATCTGGGTAGTGCTGAGGCAGTTGGCATTAAAGACATGTCACATGCGCATCACTGTGCTGCATGGCCTCAGCACCCTCCTCTCATTCAACCCCCTCCGCCGCCACCTGCCGCCCCTTGGTGGTTGCGCCTTCTTGCTTTCTCATATAAACTCAAACAAGAGATCAAGACCATTCGATCAAATTCTTCACCATATTCCACTCTGATCTGGATTTTCCCACATTTGCCCGGTCTCTTTGTCCCCGAAAAGACGGCCAGCACCTCCTCAGAGCGCTCATCCAATAGCTTATAATTTTGCGTGGTCCATTTGGACGGTGCCGAGCCATCAACACCAACGCTGCGTGTTCTCTTCCAAAGAAAAGACCGTCTTGCCCCCGTAGCTTGACTTGGCTCATATGGAACAGCCATTTCAAAGCGATATCTCGAACTCTGGATATTCTCTTTAGTCATGTCCTCCCACTGGACGCTGCTCATATTGTCGGGATCTCCAAGGCCTAGTTTGTAGTCGCCAGAGAATTTCAGAAAATTGGATACGGCCACAATTGGTGCTTGGCTGCTAGCACCAGCATGGAGGGTGAGGTCAGGCTTGTTGCGAGTAAATAACGAAATATCCGCGTAGAAGAGCGGTGTTCCGTCTGCGGAGTTGATGTCATAGTGCCGGTGAAAGAGAGACTTAGAAACATCGTATGAGCGAGAAGGGCCGGAAGTTTCGATGGGAGGAGGAGATGCAACCGACCCTGCTCGGCTTGAAGAAGACATGATTATTGTTTGGCACAATTGACTTGAAAGCAAAGTAGACCGGTATTTATGTTCTCAGCATTGAGGACAATGTGAGCAAGCAACGGTGATGATGATCCACGGTTCATGGGGAGAGGCTTAGACAACAAGCGAATACGAACATCTCTCATTATGTCTTCGGGTAATATACAGGGCTGTTGCATAACTCATATGTAATACCTTTTCTACCTAGGTAAAAGTTAACGTTAACTTACTAACTTATATAGGTATACACATGTAGTTAGTAGAAGATTCCAATGGCGCGGGCTCCGGGGAGCGCGAATCTTAGTCAGCTGGTAGCTCTCCGTCAGCTCGACTGCCTGCTGGTAGCTCTCCACCGTCATCGCCCTGTACTATCTATCCATCTTGGTCGTCCTTGTTGTCCACACTTTGCTTTCACCCTCGAATCTCTTACCGCAATTCTTTTTTCGTCGCACTCATCATGAACCACTTCCCTGAAGCCTGGGGCCGAGTGGGTGGCACAAATCTCCTAGACCCTGCTCTCCTGCTAATTATGTTGATAGCCTAGAAACGATGTCTACGGTGCCTACGATCATTCATATTTGCAGACCTCGGGTCCAAAGGCCCACACCTCATCTCCTGCAGTGACTGGAACGTCAGTGGTGGGTGTCAAGTTCAATGGCGGTGTCGCTTTAGCTACCGATAATCTGGGTATGCATCTTCTATTGAAGTGTTTGTTTCCATCTCTGCAGCAGCATCTAATTTTATACGCTTTCTGGATATTCAGCTTCCTACGGATCCCTGGCCCGTTTCTCAGATGTCAAGCGTCTACGTTCGTTTGGCGACAAAGCCATGGTTGGGTTTGGTGGTGACGTTTCCGACATGCAATACCTCGACCGTCTGCTCGAATCGATGGACATCAAAGAGAACTACTCAACCCATGGCAATATGCTCAACGCCAAGAACCTGCACACATACCTGGCCAAGGTGTTCTACAAACGTCGCTCCGAGTTCAACCCGCTGTGGAACCATGTCCTTGTCGCAGGCTTTGATGGAGAAGGGGAACCGTTCCTCAGTTCGGCGGATCTGTTGGGAACAACATTCTCTGCCCCTCACCTGGCTACGGGCTTTGGAGCTCATCTGGCTGTCCCGATTCTGCGTCGCAAGTTCCCGGAGGGTACACCTCTTGAGGAAGTTAGTCAGGAGGATGCCGTGGCGGCCCTAAAGGAGTGCTTGAAGGTCTTGTTCTACCGTGATGCGCGAAGTCTCGACAAGTATTCGATAGCGGTGATCACCAAAGATGGCATTGATCTGAAAGAGGATGAACAGATCCAGGGCCAGAGCTGGGCGTTTGCCGAGAGAATCAAGGGATACGGCGCCCAGACTGTCTAGATTTGATATTTACATGAATACACGCGGATTTATTACTTGTCCAGTACCCAGTCAGCCAAGAGTTCTGTGATGACTTAAAAAACCATACTGGTAGATATATCCGTATATTCGAATTACGCCCCCGGGCCTTCCGAAACAGCTCTAAGCTTATAGCTTAGAGCTAGGCTTCTCAAACACCACGCGGTTGGTACAAGAACCCACACCCTCGAGGCAAACCTCGACTTGATCGCCATCTTTCAACCAGAGAGCAGGCTTGCGGCCCATCCCGACACCTTGGGGTCTATCAAACAGTCAATCAATATAATCCAAATCATGGTGTGGGGTTTACTTACGTTCCAGTGAAGATGAGATCTCCGGGCAGCAGCGTGGTGCCCTGGGATAAGAAGGCTATCGTCTTCGCCACACCAAAGATCATGTCTTTTGTTGAAGAGGATTGAACTGTCTGCCCATTCAACTTGGTGGAGATATGCAGAGCATTGGGATCCGCAATGGCACTGGAAGAAACAATTCCAGGGCCAAAGGGCGCCCATCCATCAAAGCCCTTGCCCAATCCCCACTGCCCTCCACCCCGTTTGATCTGCCAATCTCGGTGGGAAACATCGTTGCCAACAGCATAACCCAGAACGTAGTCCAGGGCTTTGCCTTCGGGTATATTGCTGGCCTCTTTCCCGATAATAATAACCAACTCACACTCGTAATCCAGACCCTCACCTTCCTGGGCAATCCGGGGAATGAGGATATCATCTCCCGGTGCAGAAATTGAAGTAAGAGGCTTGAAGAATAGAACTGGATACTTGGGGATAGGCAGATTTGACTCTTTGGCATGCTGCTCGTAGTTCAGTCCCAGGCAGCGAACTGTTCCAATATCCTTACGAGCCAAAGGCGCAAGAAGCAATTTGATCTCCGCAACCTGGTCGGTGACCCGGTACTGACCGAATATATCACCCTGAATGACTCTTGCCTTGGTGGCTTTGGCAATGTCGCTCACTCCAGATGGAAGAAGAGCATCGCCGTAGTAGATCTGGCCATCCTTGGCTAGGAAGCGAACAAGACGCTAAATCCAATTAGCACAGCTCGTTAAGATGTAATCTAGACTCACTGTAAAGGTAGACATTGTGGTTGGAAAGAGAGCGAGAGAGGGGGAAATGTTAATTGATGTAATATCTCGGGGGTCGGGAAAGGTGATCGCCGGAAAACGGACCTCCCTCTCCATCCTCGCAAATGGCTCGACTCTCCGGTCTTCAAAGAGATGTCTTGTCTCTTTACCGAAAATGTCTGCGTGAGATTCGAAAGAAGCCTACGGTAGGTATATTTCAACCGCACTCCGTATCTCATCTGATCGTTCTTCAGGAATCAAGGCCCAACTTCAAAGCCCATGCCCGGTAAGCTTCACTTTTCCCGGCGGCATTCTCCCATCTAACGCGGGTTATAGGGCAGAGTTCCAAAAGCATCTCTCGGTGAATAAAAAGGACTTTAGCGCTGTGGAATATCTCCTGCGCAAAGGCCATCGACAGCTCGAGATGTATGCCTCTCCGGGAATCCGCAACATCCGATAAGACGTAAACTTGACTACTCCGTATGTTTCTCGTGATTCCGGTGATTCTCGTGTATTCCTGTCCGTTTCTCATCTTAGTTGACTCATTGAGCAGAGGTCTGGCCGAATACACCCAAGATGCCATGTCGAGGCGATAATACACGCTTTGACGGGCATGTCTAGTACCTTTCGGTGGAGGTTCCTCAGAGCTTTTGTAACATAGTAATGAAATAGAAATGCCGTGTTACATCTAACATATCAATTAGTGGCCTAGATGCCCAAGCTATCACTGGTATCCTTATATACAGCCTGAACTCTGAAGCCTTTACCCAATCCCTTGCATTAAAACTTTTATAAATTACAAATCCCAGTAAGAACCTTATATAAAATGCATTTGTCAGTGGTTGATTCTTGATTTTGCTGGCGGGTTGTAGAGCGTGCCACGGGGTTCTGGATGATTCCGGAACTATAAGTTACTATTCAACGTTAATGAACATGGGCACCTGTATAAAACGCAAGATAACCTGCCAGTTTTGATTCTATTCATCCAGAAAATCTCCAAGTTATCAAACCAAACCAACTCCAATCTCCAAATGGCTTTCTTTTCACACACCGGCTTCTCGCCACTCCTCCAACTCCTCGATGACTATGAGGGTTGCCGGAAACCTCAGCCACCCACCTTCGCACCAGCATTTGACGTGCGGGAATTAGATGACAGCTATCATCTAGACGGCGAACTCCCTGGTGTGGACCAAAGCAACATCGAGATCGAATTCACCGATGCACACACGCTCGTCATCAAAGGTCGCATCGAGCGCAACTACTACAACAATGAAGACATGGCTCCAAGCCGCAGCCCATCTCCGGGCTGGCACCAGCCTACAGTCGAGGATGAGGATGCAGAGTCGATTGCTACTACGGCTGACACCGTTTCATCTCATGGGAAAGCTCAGCCTTCCCCGGCCCATTTCTGGGCTTCGGAACGTTCTACCGGTGATTTCCAGCGCACATTTTGCTTTACTGCTCGTATTGATCAGGACTCTGTTCGGGCGAGCTTGAAGAACGGGATTTTGTCAGTTGTTGTGCCTAAACAGACTATTCCCAAGACGAAGAAGATTCGTATCCTGTGATACGAAGATCTGGGGAATAGTGTTAGGCAGGATTGCATTGGGTCTTGGGGCGGCGTTTGCACTGCATGTTCTATAAGCATTAAGCATTGGTATTAATTTGAGATATGTTTGATATGTTTTTCACCACCGCACTATAGCACTTGTTATTGTAAGAGCCCAAGCTACATCGACGCCGGATATGCATATTGAAGTATTACCCCCCTTACTTGATTCAAGCTATCTACACAATGGCCCTACCACGGCCATGCGGTCAATTCAATGGGTGAGATTGTATTTCGGAGACTACCATGCATCTCGGGGACGCATTAAGCTACGTCTTAATTCGACATGTTAAGCAGCCAAGAAAATGTTAGCATTGCGAGATAAATCAAGCGCATAAAGACCGACAATGCCATGGAACCCCTGTGCAACGCCAAGTATGATTTTCGCTCCAGTTCCAATTCCAAAAGGGTATACCTAAGACATCTATGCCCCCTGCCCTAAACTCCAAAACATATCAACTCCAGAACTTTTGTAAATCCAAAATATAAACCAAAACCAAACAATAAAACCAAGTAAATCAATAAAGCGCAAAAGGAGAGGTCGTCATATGAACATCGGACTGAGGACGCGATTTCGTCAACCGACAGGGACGGTAGTCGTTGCTCCGGCTTCGAGGCCGGCCTCGGATTGGCTCAGAAGCAGCTAAATCGGCATCGATATTATTTTGCAAGTCGCCCGGGGACAGGATCGTGGGCAGCGGGGGAGCTTCAACACCGGGCCTCAGGCTCCAGATACGACTGCCCTTCTGACTTCTGGATCGAGAACGCCGACTAACAAAGGTATCGTTCTTTTCGTGGATGTGATAAGCAGAGGCTGACCTGCGGAGTTGTTCCTTATTTCCAGCGATCGTCTTCTGGTAACTTAAGGTTTTCTCCACGTTAGCTGAGGAGCCTGTAGAAGATATGACATCAAGCATGTCCACGGACAATCGATCACCATATAAAGGCCCCCGAGTGAAGCCTTGTTGGTGATGGGGCATAGACAGATACGGAGACTCCACAGCGGGCTTTGCTTCGAGTCTGGTCCCACAAGACGAAGGATATTCCGTGAAGCGGGGTGCACATAACGTCGACCGACGCGATCGCGTTTGAACGACCGGAGTCGGGTTGCTTGAGTCATACCATCGATGAGAGGCTGGGAGCAGCCGTGAGTAATTCTCGGGCCTTTCCTCGAGGCTCAAGTGACGCTGTATGCTATCGGCTGGTCGACTCGAAGTCGGGAGATTGGAGATCCACACATTTTTTGAGCTGTCCGCACCACATGAGCCAGACGTCTGTGAATCAATGGATCCCCGAGTCCGGCTTCGCTGCATAGAGTGGACGGATGTGGCAGAGCTGTAGCCACTGTCTGATTTGTTGAGGGATCTGGACGTGCTTCGGGCAAGGCCATCCAAAGCACTTTTCTCCAAATGGTTCCTCGTATCATCACAGAGAGCGATTTCTTCATCATCTGGGTCTCCAGGGAACAAGGACTTGTTCCGTGAACGAACGGTGATAGTGGGAGACTTCTCGAATGAGAAAGGACTGCCGGGAACATCGTCAGGTTTCTTCAAATCGGATAAGGCGGGAATCTCCAGCGTAGATCCTCTGAGAGGACCCACGACTTCAATATTTTCAAGTCCTAGTCCAGGCCTATCCAAAGAAACGCGCTCGCTGGGGCATGGAGAGGCTGAACCATTGACCACCCTCAGAGATCCGAGCTTGAGAGCTCCGAGTTGAGTATATCGGGCATCAGTTGGACTCGTCGGCCGCGCTGGCGATGGGAGACGCATTCTCTGGGTTGAGGGCAAGGGCCACTGCAAAACGGCCGACTCGCTCGGATCGTCGATAGGCTCTCCAATCGGCGATGGAACGCGCCGGATTGCACCCGTTGTGCGTCTCGTAGCAACACCAGGTCGGGTCAGGAGTGATCGTCGGCGCGTCAATGAGAATCGCTGGTTGCCAACCAGGAAATGGGTGTTCGAAGAAGTTGCATCTCTGTTTTCATTGACAGCACTATTTTGCCTCTGAAGAGGAGTCTGGATTGAATTGGCCCTTTTTGGCTGTTCATATACCGGCGAGAATGGGGAAAATGCATCTGGCGATCCAGGCTGATACGATTCTCTTCTGGAACCCGTTGTCAAAAGGCCTGCGCGATCTTGATGCTTCTCAGAAGCCTGATCATCTGTGGAGGCGGCATATTCATCTGTTGGGCTCTCCTCAGATGGCTCTGCCTCAAACAAGGTAGGAGGAATCTCGGCTTTCTTTGGATAAGAGATCCGTTTTTCCACGGGTGTATTGGAGATATTATATCCAACCCAAGGATTTTGCCACCCAATCAGCCCTGAGGCCTGCGATGAATTGGACTTCGACCGGAGGGGTTGAGAAGTTTGAAAGGTGTTGAACTTCTTGGTTAGAGGCTTTGAAAGTCGGTTGGAGCGGCGCGTCTCATTTTGGGGGCCTGATTGAGTGTTGCCCATGATTCAGAAGCCAGTGGGTTCCACAATCCGCTCCAGGCTGTGAATGAATGATATACAATTTCGAGGGGCTTTGGTGACAAGCACTGTCCCCCCGCACGAGGGGTGACCTGGCTCAGATATGCACAGATACACTCTCCAGATTAGATCCCCAGACTGTTGACGTCAAGCCACGACGCAAATCAATCCGAACTTCAAGCTCGTGCTCCCGCTGAGTTTGCAATTGGGTGTGCGATTGGCAGTTGAACGGGTTTCTCGACAGGAGGCCGGAAATATGGGACAGACCCGTGTTTCAGATTGCGTGATATCCAGGAATCAGTTGGACAGGAGAGACGGAGGTCGTGGGATTGAGGTTACGCTGAGTCCAACAGGGTCCCAGGGTATTCACAAAAGCAAGATTTGAGGATGTTCACATACATTGAAGATTACAGCAAAACAGAAAAGTAAAAACAAGAAAATCAAATAGAACAGGGATGCCACTAGGGCCAGCTTTGGGGGAGGGGGGAGATGGGAGGAAACAAGCGATACATAAGAAAAGAAAGGCATCATGCAACTAAGAAAGACGAAAACGCCATAAAGTGATCCACAGTCTCTGCATGCAGAGCAAGGAACAAGGAACAAGGAAGAAAGAACAAAGAAAGATAGAGAGAGAGAAGGTACAATACTCCCGCAAGCGGGGAGAGGTACCCACTACATCTCATCCCTAGCATCATACCACCCAACATTCAGGTACCAGGTACCCGCCACAATCAGCTTTGTTCCCACATCCGGCCTTTTCTGCTTTCATCCTTCACACCGCATTCAGATGTGCTCTCACTTTCCTTTCCTAACGCAGTCCGAGTTTGAGGACGCATGTCAAGCTCTCTGCACTTCGGCCTCGATTCGACTCCTCACAAAGGTAACACCCTTTCGAGTCTTTATCCTTTTTCATCGACATTACTGGATACTGGATACTGGATACTAGATACGAAAGAGAGTTCTCATACTGACTCCGCTGAATAGCCAGGGACTGGCCTCAGGATCACACAATGTATTAATGTACCGATACCGATGCAAGCCACAGATGATCCAGAGGAGCAGGAAGACGATCCGGTCTGCAGATACCAGCCCCATTAAGGGATGTTTAATCCTAACCCTTCACCGCAGGAAGCTCTTGTTCGCATCAGCCAGCCCAGTTTACAGGTAGATTATGACATCCTGCTATCCCCCACATATCAGGTCCCCGTCTTGTACTTCGGCCTGAGGTGGCACAACCACAGTCCGCTTGGACTCGACGCCGTCTACCAATATGTGGTGCCAGAACAGTACAGGCGAGAATTGAAGAGTGTAGGTGTCATGGGTGGAATTAGTATGGGTGTAGGTGCAAGCTCCAACCTCGTGACAAGAGCTCACGTCTTCGCGCAGTACCATCCAGACTCTGGCGCCCCGGCATTTTTTGTCCACCCGTGCAACACGGCCGATGCCATGGCGCATATTGCAGACCCACAGAGCGTCACTCCTGGGTCATACCTACTCATCTGGCTCAGTCTGGTGGGTCATTGCGTGAACCTGCACGTCCCACGCGAGCTTTTCGCTTGAATGGTACCAGACCATCGTGCATGTGCTGAAAAGGAAATCGATTGCAGAGCGAGGAAACCTCAAGGGAAGGGGCGCCCCCCCCCCCCCCCCACCCCCCCCCCCTCCCCGCCATTGGCCAAAAAAATTGATGCCGAGGTACTTAGTCCTCGTCCGAAGAAGCTTCCATGGGCACATCGCTGTCTTCATCCATTGGGGCTTCCTCATCACTTTCCTCCTCACGCGCTCGCTTCACTCCCTGTCCCTCGCCATTGGCATCGGTCGGGGGTCGCTGAGGGAGCGCACCGGGTGGCCCACCGAAGATAGACTTCTGCAGGTCGGTCGAGACTGGGGCTGGCCCAGTAGTAACTCCGACAAAGGTGCCGCGAAGCTTAGCAATGACATGTGATGGGCCTTTGGCATAGACAATTTTCTAGACAACGAATTAGTGAGGGGCTTTGCGACGATAGCAGGACAAGTTAGCAGAACAAGATACACACCATTTGTTTCCCGAAAAAGTCAAATCCCTGCAAAGACCGTAGTGCCTGTGTACTAGCCTGAATATCCTTGAAAACAACATGGGCCTGGCCTCGCATTTTCGGGGTCTTCAAGGCTACAACGTCAAGTACAGTGCCGTAGGTAGAGAAGAGGGTGTAAAGTGACGATCGGAGATCATGCTTGCGGAGCTTATCAGGCAGGTTAGTGCAGTAGAGTCTGATAGATCATTAGTACCTATAGCCAGGCGACACTCAATTATCTTGAACGGAAGCTCACGTTTGGTTTGGGGGACCAGTCGCGACGGCCTTGCCGTCAGGGCCTCCACGTGAAGGCAATGCTTTTGAAGCCATTTTTGAATTTGATAGGATGACAGAAGTGGCTCAAGTCTCACAAAAAGCGGTAGATAGAGTCTCTTGTGGGGAAGGAAGCTCAATTGCGTTCTGTGTCAAGGGAATGCCAGTTGAGGTTTTGAAAAGCAGCTTTTAGTCAGGTGACAATATTACCTAACCAATCCCAGGCGTCATCAGCATCCGCTCCCCTCCCCGTTCCCGCATCCCGCAAGTACACAATCCACGACTCGACGGTAGAGAGCTCCTCCTGTCGTACTTGTTGTGCAATATGGCCGCTCCACAGGCTCACCATCTCTTTCACGCACCAATTGCAGACCACTCGTTCTCTTCTGATAAGCAGACACTTGCTGTCGCCCGAGAGAACAATGTGGAGCTATATCAGTCGTCAGGCAACAAGTTCGCGTTGAGCGATGAACTAAAGGGCCACGAAAAGACTGTTACCAGTGTTGATATTGCTCCCAACAGCGGTCGAATCGTCACTTGCTCGCAAGGTCTGCTTTGATTAGATGCTTCTCGACCGTACTTTACTAACGGATAATGGCCGCTCTATTAGACCGTAACGCCTACGTTTGGGAAAAGACCCCTGACGGCTGGAAACCCACCTTGGTACTTCTGCGGATCAACCGTGCTGCTACCTTCGTGCGCTGGTCTCCTTCGGAACAGAAGTTTGCCGTCGGGTCTGGCGCTCGAGTGATTGCAGTCTGTTACTTTGAGGAAGAGAATGATTGGTGGATCTCGAAGCACCTGAAGAAGCCTATTCGCAGTACTATTACCACCCTTGCATGGCACCCGAATTCCGTTCTGTTAGCAGCTGGATCTACCGACTCTCATGCGCGAGTCTTCTCGAGCTTCATCAAGGGCATTGATAGTCGCCCGGAACCCAGTGCCTGGGGAGAGCGCCTACCCTTCAACACAATCTGTGGCGAATTCCTAAACGACTCAGCGGGATGGATTCAGGGTGTGGCATTCTCCCCCAGCGGCAACGCCCTCGCCTTCACCGGACATGACAGCAGCGTAACCGTTGTATACCCCAGCGCACCAGAGCAACCTCCACGGGCAATGTTGAACGTTTCCACCCGATTGCTGCCCTTGAACAGCCTCATCTGGAACGGCGAGACTGAAATCATTGCAGCTGGCCATGTAAGTCCTTCTATTTCAGTCCCGTGTTACTTTTACTAAACGTTGAATGTAGGACTGTGAGCCGTTCCGATTCCGCGGTGATGAGAATGGATGGCACCTTGCTGGCTCTCTGGAGAACAAGGCAGGTGATGCCGGGGGTGCCCGCGAGGAATCTGCTTTGAACATGTTCCGACAGATGGATCTCAAGGGCCAGACACAAGCGGACACCAAGCTCAAATCGACCCACCAGAACACCGTGAACACCGTCCGAGTTCATGAGGAGGTCAACGGCGCTGTCAAATCTTTTAGCAGTAAGCAAATCCTCCGTGTGGTTTCAATCCAAAATACTAATAGTGTCATAGCAAGCGGTGTCGACGGTCGTGTCGTGGTTTGGTCTGCATGATTTGGACAATCCACTCTCTTATGCCAGTGTTCCAACAATAGCATGCATATAGTACTGAATTCCTAGTAGAACATCCAGCACATGGAATTGAATCCTTACATAATGTAAACCAAAAAGATGCGATGACATAATGAGGTTACCCCGGATTCCGGTGTTCTCCACATGACACGACTTCTGTTCCTGTCTTCAACACCTCAACCATGCTTTACCATGGCGAACAGTATTTTCTTTCTTCTAGTTCTACGTTTTCTGAGGCTTGTCGCAGCTCAGAACGAGACTGAACATGTCTCCGGCGATCTTTTCAACTCTCTCGAGGAGCTATCTCGCCTAGTGGACATCTCCTATTGTGTTGGAACTTCTGGAGTACAGCAGCCATTTCAGTGCTTGAGCCGCTGTGTCGAGTTTCCAGACTTGGAGCTGGTGGCTGTGAGTCCTGACAGTTGTCAAGGAGCCCGCAAGCAAGGAAATCAAGATTAACATATACCCTTGATAGACCTGGAATACCGGCGTTCTCCTGTCTGACTCGTGCGGATATATTGCAGTCTCACACCCCCCTTCACCGAAACGTATCGTCATCGCATTCCGGGGTACCTACTCAATAACAAACACGATCATCGATCTCTCCGCATACCCCCAAGCCTACGTTCCATACACCGGTGATGATAACAAAATAGCTGACACCCAATCACTCAGACCGTCAGGATCGCGTTGCGAGAACTGCACGGTTCATGCTGGGTTCATGACTTCATGGCTTGACACCCGGTCGATAATTCTGCCTCACATCTCAGAAGCGATGCAAAAATACCCTGACTATGAAGTGACATTAGTTGGCCACTCGCTCGGAGGTGCCGTGGCCGCACTAGCAGGCCTCGAGATGCGCTTGAAGGGCTGGGACCCGCAAGTAACGACATTTGGTGAGCCGATGCTTGGGAATGGGGGCTTTGCACAGTTCTTCGACGAACAGTTTGACTTGCAACCCACCAGGTCAAATAAGAGCTTATCTCAGGATAAGAATCGCTTTCGTCGGATCACTCATGTCGATGACCCAGTTCCACTTCTCCCGTTACAGGAGTGGGGATATGAGCCCCATGCGGGCGAGATCTTCATTTCAAAATCCGGTCTTCCCCCGTCTCTAGGAGATGTACACCCGTGTGTGGGTAACTACGATCCCAGGTGTATTGCTGGGTCAGAAACCCCTGCTCTTTTGCGGGGAATGTACCATGATATCAACATCCCAGTCGACCTATCCACCTCCAGCATGAATCATTGTCGAATGCCTCTTGGAAATCATGCCTCTGAATCTGGTGAGCAGGTTGTCCTTGGGCAGTGGAAAGGCCAAGATACTACTAGCTGTAAGATGGGTCATTCTGAGGACAGGCTGTCTCTCATCCGGTGGGATTGGTCGCTTATTCCGGCAAAGTATCGACTCTGGGAGCTGTTTTATGCCCATCGTGACTATTTCTGGAGGATTGGCCTATGTGTTCCTGGGGGTGACCCCAGTGGTTAATGGGTAATTTTGATTAACTAACGCTCGCAATCCATAGGTCGCCTTTTCTCAAACACTCACTTATACCCCAATTTGTATGTTGCGACCGTTATTTAGAGGCTAACAAGTTGTTTGGAATGTAACTCAGCTGTCCTCAGTTCAGATTCGCCTAAAACAACGTCTAATGTTAAAACAGCAATGCAAATTTGTATCGTTATCACATGAAACAAAAAGGCTAGAAAGGCATGAAACAAGAAAGCGGATATCCGATGCGCCAGAAGCCAATTTGACTATGAGGCGGAAAGGGGAACAGAATGCTGTGCAGGAAGAACAAAGGATATTCATATCTCAACATGGTCATCACCGACCCTGCTCCAGACTTGGCACGATAACAGGACCGAATTTGACCACATTCCCATAGGCACCTTCTCCCTGGACCATGAAATCAGCCGCCAGACTCAGCTTGCTCTTAGAGCCCTGTGATACGTTGCCATATGTAGTAGGGTTGACAGATTCCGGATCATAGGCGACGATAGCGACATAATTACGGCGGGCCATGAGCTTGCGATACTCACGGGCCTGACCGTTGACATCTGTCTGGAAGATTTCCATCATATCTTCCTTGGTATCGCTCGGTTGGGCCGAGGATCGATGGCCGTTGGCCGGAACATACAGTGGCTTGCTGTGACTGTGCAGGAGTTTAATGATATAGGATGGGGGAGGGGTGTTGACGACAGGAGAAGCAATAAGTTGATACATAGTCTTGTGGTCTGAAGGCTGGGAAGGGTCATGGACGAGACCGGCGCCACAGACGTTCACTGCACCAGAGAGGAAGGTCATACGCAGGGACTTTTGGTGTGCAATACCCTGAAGGGTGCGGATAAGGTAAGTCCGTTCGAGATCCTGGATGGTGTTAGTCCAAGAGAGCATATAACTTGAAGATAATGACCGGGAACCAACCTTTGATTCGTGCGTCCACTGATCGCGCAACTCGTCCATGAGATCAAATTCGCCGAAGGGACTTAGAATGCCACCCATAAGTCCAGATTTACCCACAGCTCTCTTCACTGAGTCGAAGCCTGATCCTACAAAGTCCTTCGCGCCTACAACACCGGCCACGGAGCTGGTCACCTTGCCGAGGACATTGTATGCACCGGTCACAGCGCGCTTTCCTGTAGCGACAGTCTGGGCGATATGCTCTGCAGTCTCTAGTCGAGGATAGATAAGCGGTACAGAAACCATCCAGAGGCAATGCTGCACGCTAGAAGGTAGCATTGCAATCTTTGGGAAGAGACCCTGGTACGTGGGACCGGCCATAACCTGATGGGGGTTTCGTTCCGAGCGACAATCGGGCCCGACGACAACTACGCCAGGACCCAAATACTTGACAAAGTGCCAGCCAGTGCCAGTGATGGTGAAAAGGTCCATGTCGTTGTTGACATTGCGGAGGATATCGAGAGTTGTATGGTGCTGGAAGAGAAGATACATCTCGATACCAACGCGGCCAATGTTTTTGAACATGTTTGAGAACTGCATGTGCTCAGGATAAGAGCCAAAACCATCAAAGCTGTGACTACATTAGTGACATTCATTTGGCATGGTACGACCGACTTACATATCATGGTCGTCAATTTGGCAGATGTAGGGAATTTGCGCAAAAGACTCTCTCATGTAGGGCTGGTCGAAGTGGCTGGTATAGTAGTGGAAGTATGCATGGGAGACATCTTGTTGGTTGGCTGCAGTCCAAGGTGCGTTCTTTCTAGCTTCCTTGCCGCTGAGAGTGAGCCACTGCTTGAGAGATGGGATTTCCTTCCACATGCGATCTGCATAGATCTGACCACCCAGGCATAGTTGAGCATGGAATCCTCCAATCTCACTGTGCTTTTGCATGATATCTTTCCACATAAAGCCAACACCACCCAGGCGAGCACGCTCATTGGCATTGACATTCAGCGAGAAGTCATTTCCAGAGGTGGCAATGAAGCGCCAATTAGTTTCATGTCGGCCAGCGACAAGGAACTCGTAGCGAGTGCAGCCCAGGTGCGAGGTGATTGCATAAGTCCACTTTGCGGGGCCCGCATCGTCCATCTGCACGTCAATCTCATACTTGTAGAATGTCCACCGCTGATGTGCGGCAATGTTGATTGCCTTGAGCTGCCGTGGGTTTGGAGACAGATCCACACTCTGGTGCATGTGGATCGTAGGTGGCTGTGCGGCATCCGTTACGAGAAGAATGGATCCCAACCAGACCCCTCGCTCGAGATCCATATTGGTATAACGCAGGTAGGGACCAAAGTAGACACCGTTTGTAGGGGTGGTTTTGTAGAGGTCCATGCCGCTACTGGGAGGGGGGCCTGAGAATCCAGGCATAGGAGACTGCAAACTCTCAAAACCAGGAGTCAATGGTACACCGGGGGATGCAAGAGGTTTCCCAAAAGCTGAAAGACCTGGAGAAGCCAGCGGATGGGCGCTATAAACACTCCCAACCGGAGACAAGGGTGTCTCATTAAGGTTCAGTGGTGTAGGTCCCTTCGGGAACTCCCATTGAGTTGACTGCGTAGGCAAGTGGATATAATAATATTGCCCAGAGCTCGGGTCCATGTGGGCGATCCATCCTTCAGGAAGAGGCGGCGGAGATGCTGGGGTTGGACCTGCGGGGCCAGGAGAAGTTACTTGGACTGTCTGTTGATGGAAGCCGGACATATCACTCGCTTGCGGGGACTGTCCCATCTGCTGCTGCCTTGGGTCATGTGCAAATGCGGGATGATCCTGTGTCGAGGGTGTCGGCGCAGGTGAAGGCGCATTGGCAAGAGCCGGATGCTGATTCGCCAAAGCTGGGTGCGTCAATGCAGCTCCAGCGGCGGCTGCAGCCCCGCTCTGCTTTTCATTAGGGTACCCATTCGAACCAGCGGGACCAGAGACACTTGAGTACGCAGGAGGGGGCGAAGAACTGAGGCGCATCCGGTCCATATCATGCTCAAGGGCATTGGAACGTCTCTCTGGGGGCTCTTGCTGCTGCGGCAACACGGACGTCGGGTGCGACTGGGATGGCGAGCCACTGTATTGGCTTGGGTGAGATTGAGGAGGAGGGCTGCTGTATTGACCCGGATGAGACAGAGGGGGTGGACTGCTGTACTGTCCCGGGTGTGACTGGGGAGGAGGGCTGCTATACTGGCCGGGATGAGCGGCAGCTGGATGACTGTCCTCGCTCACAACCTCTGCACCTTGATAAACAGTAGGAGGTCCATGGGGTTGGGATCCCGGCTGCTCAGTTGGAGTCCATGGACGAGGCTGTGGAGGTTGTTGGAGAGTCGGCTGTTGTCCAAAGTACTGCTCAGCTCGTCTTTGTGCTGCAGCATTGTGCGATTGAATACCCGCGAGTGTTCCTGTACCTGCGATGCCAGCAGCCGCATAGCGAGCCTCAATATCAGACCCAGGTTGCTGGCCAGGCCCAACGACGGGAGTTTCTGGTGGCGGTGGAGAACCCCGCTGGGCACGGGTTGTCGAGGTTGAGGCAGTAGAACTGATACGATTGATCGAGCCTTGCGGGGGCTGCAGGCTGGACGGGGGTCTAGCCACCGAGCTCTGCCGGGAAGGCGGTGGGTAGTATTGTTGACGGTAGTCATATTGATTCGCATTTATAGAAGTCTCTGCCGGGGGACCAGGCGCAGGACCAGCAGGCGGCCGGGGGTAGGGCCTAGCTGCTAGGGTCTCACGGTCTGGCGCATCCGGGCCAGGGGATTCGGGCAGCGGCTTAGGGGCAGCACCACGCCGCTCGGCCAGAGTCGCCACCCGAGGCTCACGACCGTCCCGCGGACGCAGAGCTGAGGGATATTCGTTAGGGCTCACTGAACCAGAACCAGCTGGCGGAGACCCGTATCTCACATTGTCGGGATATCTTTCATTTGGACTCGCGGTGCGTATCTGGGGCCGTGGTCGATCATCAGGGTAGGGCAGCGGGGCATTTGGTGGGGGGCTGGATCCTGCTGCCGATGCTGGAGATGACGAGTCTCGTTTGGTGATGCGCAGAGGGCCGATGACAGGCGACTCTTGCCTGCCAGGGGAATCGTTGAGGAAAAGCTCCTCGGGGTGAAGGGCGCGGCTGCCGCCAGAACTCATGGCGGATAGGTAGAAGCTGCAGAAGACCGAATTGCAGGATATGTCAATTACGGAGATAAGCACGAAGATCGCAGGCGCTGATGAGGCGTAAATGCGGGGTCAGAGGATCGGAGATTACACAGTCAAATCCTTCATCTTGTGGAAAAAGAAAAGAAAAGAGAAGAGAAGAGATTCAGGGGAAATCTCAGGGTTTCTGTAGGCGCCAAGTTTGGGCGAGACGCTGACCCCGCAGGTGATGAGAAGATTGTCACAAGTTGCTGCCTTGAGGCCTGGTATCTCGGCCCTATGAAGTATGAGTATCTTCAACTCCTCTCTAACCTGTACAACGCCTGTTTGTATGTTCCGGGGAAAATCTTGATCAAAACAGCTGAATTCTAACCCTTCTGGAGCTATTCGGCTATTTTCGAGCGGGTTCAAAATTCAATACTAAAGTACTCGTAACACACGTAGTCTTTCTATATAGTATTAAGAATGACAATATAGCGACGTAAAGATGGATAGCCAAACTACAGTGACGAGTTTACCTATATCGAATTGTATAGTTTACTGGGTCGGGGTCGGCCCGAGATCTTTGACCATGGATTCTTCGTTTCTATACATACACTTAATCGTCAATCGTGCTAAACATATAACAAAATACAACGCCCACCATATGCGCCAATGCCCTTGAACTCCGTCAAAATCCGAAATTCACCATCTGAAGCCCTTCTTGGGTCATTAAGTCGGACCAATCCACATCAAATGTGTGACCTACTCGCATGAGTCTCTCCAACTGTCGCTCATACACAATTTGAAGAATGGCTCGGGTGGTTGCCGCATTGCGTCCCATGCCATCCTCCTCATCCTCCATACTCGTCATCAATTCCATCGCCATCATCTTGAGACCACTGGCAGATGCTGTAGCGCCCGCCAGGAACAAGGGGAACACCAGGAAATGGCGGTCGGCTCGCCGGGTGTGTGTAGTCTTCTCAGCGAGGTGCAAGATCTCCGTCGCATGGTGATCAATGTCTCCATCTGGCGAGAATTCAGACTCAACCCGTTGCCCGGGCCACATGCTGCTGTAGGAGAACAGTTGAGAAACATGGTAGAGTGTTGCCGACTAGGGATATGTTAGTTCAATGCACAAGGGAGATTTTGGAAAAAGCGAAACTGACCTGCTGCAGTATTTCCCGAGACCGTCGTGGGAGATTGTCTTGGTGCTGATGTAAAAAGGCAATATCGGATGCCTCCCACAGTCTCCCAAAGGCCTGACGCAGGTCGGCAAGCTCTTGGGCTCTCTGGTCAAACTCGGCAAACGGTTGGCTTTGTTTATCGCGGCGAAGTTGAGTGGCCAAGAACCCAAGCTGAGCGGCCAATCGGAATGTGTCATGGTAAAGGCGCATGATAACTGGCAAGCTGTCGTGTTCATCAGAGTAGATCACACTGTAACCTTCTGGAGCTGTAGGGTAGAGGAGGGACTCCGACCCAGGGAGCATCTGATGATCGATGACGGCACGTACAAAGTCTCCGGTCCCTGCTCCACTGAGCAGGGCGTAGAGGTCAATGTGGCATACCCACCATAGGATGAAGGGGTAGGGCTCCTGGCCGTACTTGGAGCGACGGAGGAAGGCGATGTGAAGCAGGCGAGAGATGTGATGGGACCAGAGGTTTGAGCCGTGAGGCTCCGCAGCTGCGATCTTAGGTAATGTTAGTAGGCCCCAAAGATGGCACATGCGATAGCATCTTACCTCGTAAATGAGTAGCAGAAAGTGAGTTAGGAACAGCCCGTCTGAGACAAGGTCATCGTTGTTCCGTAGGCTGACTTGGAGTGATGGAAAAGCTTGCTGATAATACTGTAGCGCATCGACATTGTGACCTGTGCCGCTGTGCGAGAGACTAAGGGCTGAAATAGCCATCATAGCGTGGGAGAGCTAACCAATGTTAGCACAATCGATCTAACCATTGGAGCTTGATATACCCACAGGAGGGAAATGCGTGGCTTCCTGCTCGAGAAAATCCACACTGAGTGTCATGAAATGACTATCAGATCCATAGGAGTCATCCAGTCTGTGGTCGTGGGGGAACAATTGCCTCCACACGACATGACGGAAATGGGAGAAGAGCGTCGAATCTTGACTTTGTTGGTCTAGGTTCAAGAATGTCATATTCTCCAGCTTCACCGATGGTGAAGGGAGGGACGGCATGATCGGGGATAGCGACAGAGCACAGAATGGATCTGAGATCTCCGAGGTTGGGGAAATTCTTGACAGTTTGCCATTGGGCGAGCGCCGGGTGACATCTTCAAAAGTCTTCAAGATCACCACGTTTGGATCGTCGCCTCGCACACTGCATTCACTCTTGGCTGCACTGGTAGGGCTATTGGCCACCGAGCTCCTACAGTCACTCGAAGCCTTGGATCTAGGTTTCTCATTTGGGTCGTCTGCATACTCTGGCAGCGACGAGAAACTGTCTGGTGTCATCACCACATGGTACGTGCCTGGACTAAAGGCTTCTGCTTTCTTTTCGCGATCTTCATCCGACGTGAGCAGGGAAAAGGGAGGCAGTGAATCTCCCAGAGAAAAATAATCGGTCCTCTCATCCATAGAACTTGGCGAAGTGACTACTACGTGGTTAGTATAGCCCCCCAGGACGAATGAAGATTGCTTACGATCCCAAACAACATGGCCATCCGTCTTCACATCGGCCATTCGACCCATGATACGAGGGGTATCATCGCGAAACGCCAATCGTGGGCGGTAATCGCACGTATGGCCCAGACGAGTACATTGCTAAGAGTCTGTGAGTAATTGTGGATCGCAAGGAGCCCGAGGAATGCATACATTACATTGCGGGTGTCCTTCATCACATTTGACTAGAAGAATGTCAGCGGAGTCCCAAATGGGACGAGAAATGAGCCACTCACCCTTTCGGCTCTACACACAACAAAAATTCCAAATTAACAAACTGCCTCTTGTTTTCCGCAAAAGAATCACTTACTCGACATGTCCTAGGATCAATTAGCCAGGGGTCACTAATACGGAGTCAATTGGCTTACCAGCAACCCGTCCGAGACCGCGGAGGCAGGCGGATACGTGGTGGCGCGATCAGACCCTTGTCGGCCTTACTAAAGGCATCTGCAAACAAATCTTCCTTGGGGGCGATGATAGGAAGTCGCAGGGGTGGCTTTCCAGAGACTTTGCTCCGACGGTTTTGCATCACCAGACTGGTGACCGTCATAAGGCTGACCGGGTTGCCTGGGGGGAGGGGGGTACTATCAGGGATCAGTGGTGTACAGACGGGTGAGATTGCAACACTTACGGGTGGCGATAAAAATATGGGGATCTGGGGAAGAGAAAGAGAGAGAGAACTAGGAATTAATGAAAAAGAATGTAAGGAGGCAAAAGAATGATATAGATGAATCAGAGTGGGGAAAGAGTTAAAGGGAAAAAAAAACTGCGGAGAGGAGTTTATGTATGTTCACATCACGAGCAGAAAAATGTAAAAGCTGCATAGAAAGTGCATGGTTCGAGGGATGGCGCAGCCTTCTTTTTCCTGGCTTGACGGGTGGCGGGGAATCTAAAGAATCTCGGATGCGAAATGGAGAGAAAGAGAAACAGGTCAGATCCAAAAGGGGAGCGACAAGAGTGAGAGGGAGGAGAGAGGGGATGGCATGCAGGTGCCAACCATGTGGAAAAGATCTATAATTACAATTACGAGGACGCTAAGGACAATCCCCTCGAAAGTCTGGGCTGGCTGAAGCCACGTAGGAGAAAAAAGTTGGATTGGAGAAGAGAAGACCTGTATCGGAGCCGAAGGGAAATGTTTCTGGGGAAGAAAGGAAGAAAAACACGAAAAAACAAGTACAATGGTCTCGATCGGCCCGGCCCCGTCTGGATCGACAGGAATTGAGGGAATCGAAGGGATCACACCCGCATTCTCTTATACGGACATGGCCGAGTATTAAGCGAGTGGCGTAGACACTATTCGCTTTAGGCTCGCGGATTCTGCACACCTGAATGGATAGAGAAAATAAAAAACAGGAAAAAAGCAAATTAGACATGTAATCCCTAGTTCGACCGTTTCGATCTAGTTCCCCATAGCTGATTGGTTCGATTGAATCGAATCGTTCGTGAGAGCGCAATCTGCCCCTTCAATGATTCATGGATGGTCACTCCGTCGATCAGCCACGTGGTTAGCCTAGGAGTGCCAGGGCCTCATCCAGCACACGTTGTACTCCTCCAGATCGTTCGCTGGCCCTCCACCCCCGGAGCTCGGCCGGAAGCGTGTCAGGCACACCTTGGGTAGGCAGTTTCAGGTACGCCAGAATGGCCTCTGCACGACCCTTGCGGATGGATTCGACAGACCCATCCAACTCCCCCGTGAGGAGATTAGCAAGAGCAGTCAAGGATATCTCACCGGATGACTCCGAGATCCACGGATCCACTCGCGTAAAAAACGCCCGGAGCTCCTCGTAGCCCGTGCTGATGACCTGTCGTCCACCGTGTTGGAAGACCTGGTCCAGCAGACCGGTCATCTGTTCCACGTACTCTCCCAACACTGTGGTTAGGCTTAGCATGGCATGACGCTAGGGGGTTCAGGGGACTGACCTTGACCCGAACCGGCGGTGGGGTTGAAACATTGCAGCAGGCATTGGACACACGCCGCAAGGGTGTCATCCTGGGTTCCATTCTTCGAGTCGATCTCCATATGGTCCTCATCCACCATTTCTTCGATTACAGGCGGTATGATCTTGAGTGCGTCGCCCATGAAATTGAGATCCTTGCGTGCCTGTGCGATCTCGCCCATTGCTCGTACTCCATGCGGCCGGTAGATAACGTTAGCGCGCTTCGCTTCGCGCACCGTAATCGTCTGACACCCCATTAGCATTCCAAATCTCTTTTTTTTTTTCTATGCCTGAGTGGCGATATTGGCCCACTTACCTTCATCAGATTACTTAACTCCTTCGCTTGCCAGAATGTCTGAGCTTGACTGCTGAATTTGACTAGCGCCTTGAGCACCGCCTCTTTGCCTTCCCATGTCTTCCCCGCTAGTGCTCTTTCTAACACCGGCCAAATCAATTGGGCCGTCGGGAGGTCGATTTCGGCGTCAAGTGACTGAATCGCTTGGGCAATCGCGCGTCCGGCTGTATGCTTGATGGCCCACCGGGGAGAGTCCAAATTGTCCGAAACAAGGCCGACGATTTCACGGATGTAGAGGGTCACCGCGCGAGAACCACCGACGTTGTCTTGCCACGTTTTTTCAAACTGTTCCTTCACGTGTTCATCGCCGTCATGCTTGCAAACAAACACAAACGGTAAGGCAGTTGCTGCAAATGCCATAAACCGGTCGTTGGACAGTTTGGATGCCGAGTACAAAATCTCGCCAGAGATTACTCGAGGGGTGGTATCCTCCGCATTCAAGTAAAGGTTTTTGGCAAAGTCAATGGTCTTGAGAACACGATCGTCGGAAGCGAGTCGCAGAAGATAGCCCATTGATGAACAGTAAGAAGCGCTCACGGTGTCGTTGCGGTCTACCACATACTTGGTCAGGAGTTGGATGAATCGGTCTGCGTACGGGCGGAACATCAGGGTTTTCATGCTCAGCAGTACCAGCACGCGACTGCAGCCGACCTTGGATGGCAGGCCCACGGCCGACCGAAGCACATCTTCGAGTCGTTGCGCCAATTCGTCCAGGTTGGATTCGTCCAAATTGTCAATCAAATACCGCTCAATCACTTCCATCATGGGAGATGTACGGATGCTGGACAAGCGCATTTTGTCAATCTCTTGACCAGTAAGACCGTATTTGTCGGCGTTGAGATGGACGTAGTTCACGGCCTGCGGTTCCAGAGAGCTGAGAGCAGTCAAGAATTTCTCCAACATGTTGGGAACGTGTGGGCGCAGTAGGGTGCCCGGGCTTTTCTTGGTCATTTGTATGAGAGCACCAATGGCATACCCTTGCACCTCCTCAACACTAGAATCTAGTCCCTTGTCACTCAGGAGGAATGGGATAGCACTTTTGAGTAGAGTAGCTGCTCGCTTCTCTGTGCCATTTGTCTCAAGAGTGCGGATGACAGAATTGGTAATGGTCTGACAGAGCTTCAAAGCGGTAGTCCGGACGGATTCCTTGATATCATCGAGTAGCTTGAAAGCTTTACTGTAAACCTCATCTAGATATTGAGCGAACTTCTCTGGGCGACGACCTTGGATCAAATCTGCAATGGCAGCACAGCTGGCTTGTCGAACACGCCATTCTCGGCCAGCGAGTACGCTCTTGAGAAGATCCTGAATAATCTCATCAAAGTGGGTATCAATCACAACCGTGGGATCCTTGACCAGTGCCTGCCAGATGGTGTTCATAGATCGCTGCACATTCGGGTTAGGATCAAAGCGGTAACGGAACAGCTTGGGATAGATCTTGGGGTTTTTAGCCAGGTAGCCATCGACGCTGGAGTCAGAAAAGATGGTGCTGATGCCAAAGCGGCCAAATGCTGCACGATTCGTCCAAATGGCATTATTGGAGGCCAGTGACATGAATCGGTAGACCAGAGTCGGGTCACCGGCCTCAGCAGCAAGGTTCATGATATCCTTATATGTGTTGACAGACGACCCTTCACCGGTGGGAAGGGCGCCCGGCTCAAATAGCTGGGTGTCGGCCGTCACGTTGCCACCCCCGAGGTTGGGGCCGGTAGAAGTGAACGACTCTACCAAATCTCGCACCAGGTCATCCTTGAGCGATTGGTCGCCAATCTCATAGACAAGACTTAGTCCGTGCGCGCCGGTCTCCTGCACCACCTCATCCCGATTTCCAAGGAGACTGCTGAAGGTAGCTTGGCACTTGCGCAGGCGGTGCTGCATCTCTTGCATGTGGCCGCAGTTCTTGACTAGTGACAACAGCCAGATTGCAGACGCCTTCCGGAGAGATGGCTTAGGCGCAATGCAATCAGCAATAACCTTATCGCAAACGTCTGCAAACACCGAACGAGGGACATCTGAGCTAGGGAATTCTGCATCAAGGTCAAAGTCTTGGATCAGAGCCCGAGAATCCCATCCGACGGCGACGTTGCACAGGGCCTCGCCAACAGTGAACTGGACTTCGGGACTGCGGATCTCATGTAGACTGTACAGCGAGCCCAGAAAATCCTTGAACAGGGTGCCATCAGACCCAGATCGGGAGAATGTCAGAGTGAGGAGGCCCAATGAGCTGATAGGAATCTGATTCTCGGTCTTTGCATCTCGCGAGAGCTTCTCCTGGACCTTTTTCCAGCCATCCTCGGCAAGGATTTCATGAGTGAGTACTCCGGAGAGACTTAACTGGCCAATGGCCACCTGCGCGGTCCGCTGAAGGAGAGTATCACGCGAAACATCCAGAATATCAAATACAGTTTCAATGAACTGCTTGACTTGTGTTTCTGAGGTTCTCTTTGTCAAATTGCGGTACGCCAGTCGACTTAGCAGATATGTAAGTGCTAAAATGGCGCCGCGGACTCGCATGACCTCTTCACCGACAGCAGTATTCCATGACTGAATAGTACCAGTTAGCCCAGTGATGAAACTTTGCAGTTCATTCTCTGGGAATTTAGGATGCGAAACCAAGATTCCAAATGCGCGCGCAGTAATATCCTGATTGTCCTGGTTGTTACTGGAAATGGGCTCCATCAATGAGCTTGCACGCGAAAGCAACTGCTCAACAACATCGTTGGGTGCCAGCGAGCAAATTTCAACAAAATGAACGCCGCATTGCCGCAGACCTTGTCTCCCGCTAATCACAAGACCTTCTAGAGTCCCGGACAATAGTGTCAAAACAGACTCCTTTGCGGACTTTCGTGTGTACTGTCTCACGGCTTCCCGCGCCTCTACGCTGGAAGACAAAAGCACTTCCAGCTTGTAATCCCAATCTTGCTCTAGCTCTGCAGGAATCCTCGCCGCTGAGAAAGCCTCCCAAAGCAATGTATTGCGGAGGAATGAAATGGCAGGTACAAATGAACCTTTGTAGGGACCAGACAAGAGCTTTGATGCGGACAGCTCTTGGATATTTGACTGGTCTTCTTGCTCTTTTGACCCCAGCAGGAAGCGAGTAGCCTCGTTGAACTTGGGGAAATCAAACCAGGATTCATCGTGTTGCGCTGCAATACCGGACCATTTCTGATCCTTTGTGGGGTTAAGCAATCGGTACCAATACGGATGGAGTCCCTTCTTCCCTTCCTCAACTATCTCTTGTTGTCGTTCCGGGCCTCTTGCAATGGCCATCAAATCGATCCAACGGGCGACCACATCACCAAAGGGCAAGAACCGGTTCGCGAACCGCACTGCCGCATACTGAACACCTCGAACGACACGATAACCGGTTTCGGGGTCAATATCGCCAGGTTGCATGCTCATTTGACGAACCAAAAATGGCCGCAGCTGGTCTTGGAAGGTTTTATCATGACTGTCTAATGAGGAGTTGAGAATACTACCTAGCGCCTGGTCAATGCTGACGAAGATCTGAGGACTGGAATCATCTGCGCTCAAGGACGCAAACAGCCATCGCACTAGATCGAACTCAAAGTTCTCCACGGTATCGGATTGCATAATGAAGTCGACCTTGGGGACCATGATACCAATACTTTCGTAGGCTAGGCCTCGCAGGCTGAGATCTGTTGTGGGTAGTTTGTTTCCACTAACCGCGGGACTGGGCCATCCTTGAGATTGAATAAAATCCCTCAACCCTGCAATAAGCTTGGGTGCGATTTCTTTGAGATCAGACGGGGAGCCCATACGAACAACCCATGTGGTGAAGGTGAAGATTTGGGTTCTGAGTTTGGATGCTTGCAAGCCTTGGGAGGACCTTGCAGAATCGGAAAGAAGCCCATCTTCAATAAGTCTCAAAATCCTCTGCAGATCAGCTGTGGCCTTGATGGACTTTCCTAGGAAAGCTAGGAGCTTAACTTGGAGCGGGGGTCGGACAGGGGGAGCTCCAGCGGTGCCGAAATAGAGACCATACAGTTCCTCAACCACTGCGGGATTCTCGATATCAGCGGCAAATCGCTTGAGGGTTTCATCGCCTAGGTCAGCAAGGCGAGAGTTGCCATCGGAAGAAGCGATAAGTGAGGGCAAAAATTTTTGGGCATCATTGAAAGCGCCACTGCCGATGAATCGGAGAGCAGTGACCTTGGTTTCGGTGAGGTTCAAGCCGCCGTCTGCTGACGGATTCCATGTTTCGTTTGCGGGCACACCTTTGTTTAAAAATGTGTATTCTTCCGGAGAAAGACCGGGACACGTCGTTGACTCCTTGGGTCCAGGGGTAAGAAGGAGCAATTTGGCCAGCCAAAAAGACAAGAACTGGGCATCGTCATCTGACAGACAGAGCCGCTTTTTCAAGTCCCGATCCTCTTCGCTGCCTTTGGGCGGCAGCTTCAGAAGTGGTAGCAGGCGCAGTACCAGATTAAACACGATAGCACCCTGGGTGGGCGAAGTTCCGATTTGCGAGATACCCTGGAGCAAGGGCAATAGAATGTCGACTCGAGCCTCGGAACCAAGGCGGTCAATGCCTTGTTGGGCATATATGAGATCAAAATGTCTGACCAGTTGGGATTTTTGCTCCTTGAATTGTTTGAGCAGAGCTGCCACGGGCAGCTGGATAGAGGGGGCTTCACTCGGGCGTTGACATGCTGGCAAACCGAGATGATTTTGTTGCGAACCGCGACGCTCTCCGAACCCAGTTTCAACAATAACGGGGCCAGATAGGTTTGAAGTAATGACTGCAGCTTCTCATCTGTGTCTGCCATGGCAATCCTGAATTCCACCTTGCCTATCAGGCTCAACTCGCGAGCCTCGGGGCTCTGTGAGTCCGCCATGGTGGTTGTACTTTGCAGGGTTGGAGAAATCCAGAAGAAGTATCAATTAAAATAGTTCAAAGGCAACAATTTAACAGAAATCACCTGGTTTTGTTCGATATAGGCAACAAACACTCACGTCATCGCCCTTCACGGTCGTATAACTACGGCCAGTCCACGATATTAGTCAGCTCGCTTAGTCAAGTCCGGTCCTGAATACCTTCGTGGCTAATTTGTGATATGATAAATTGAAAACACAGGAGGAATTGACTGGGATGTGCTCTCATCGATATTGCCCTTTGATCTCTACGCTAGTTTGGGGGGCACTGAGGCTCTAGTAAATTATGATATATATACATATCTACCTATCCATCCTGTCTTGTTTTTTTACGTAGATCATTCAACATATCTCCCCAATGACAAAAAGTAGCAAAAAAACTGTTGATTCCATAGCATAGACATCATATTTTACAATTATCATACGTAACTCGTTTCTTCATCCCTTCTGCGCTCAGAAGCCTCGCCCCTCAAGAACCGGCCTACTTCCCTCTCTGCCTCCATGGATGGATCATTGCTATCTTTATGGACCGTGCCACCAAAGAGACATTGCCAAAGGTCATCCTGCTTCACCAACTCTCCATCCGACGGCCCGCTTGTCATCAGGTTTGTGAGGCTGGCCTCCTGCATTTCCATCGAGTTGGCCGAGTCAATGACTGTCTCAGTAAGATCTTTGATGAGAGGACCATATTCATTGGGAGCGCCCGCTGAGTAACCTGTTTTTTCGTGCTTCTCTTTCTCAATGATGTGAGCCAGTCGTCGAGTGACAGAAAGTTGATAGATGGATTCTTCCACAGTCCCAGAGACAAGGTACATCCACACCGTCGTTGGCCGGTGCTGGCCAATACGATGTACTCGAGCGATGGCCTGTAGTTCTATTGCCGTATTAATAAGCGGTTCACAGAGAAAGACGTGGGTTGCATTGATCAAAGTCAACCCAGATGATTGGGCTTTTCCATGCAACAAGAAGCACTCAATCTGTTCTTATAGTCAGCAAATATCCCACCCACCAAAGGAAGCCCGTGGGGTCCATACCGCTGGATCCCTCTTGAAACTTTCTATACCATCCGGCCTGTCAATGCTACTACTAACAATCTTGAAGCGATAGAATGCCGCCTGTAGCACCGTCAGAAAGCTCTTGTACTGAGAAAAGACAATCGACTTTGCCCCGGGGTCATGTTCCCGCAACCACAGGATGTGACGAGCCAAGGTGTCAATCTTCGTTCCGAAAGAGTCGTCCAAGTCGATATTCTTGATCTCTCTAAGAAGTCCGGAGCTGATATCGCTATAGATTGCGTTTTGAGCATGCCGTTCATGGCCCACTTTGACAGACGATTCCTCTTCCTGGGCCACCAATTCCTGTGGCTTGTATGTGATCTGATGAAAATCCTTGAGCTTCAGGGTCTTCTTGCACATTGGGCAGCTCTTGTGGGAACGCCACCACATGCGAATACAATCACTGCAATACTTGTGACCACAAACGGTCAGTACACCTATAAAGGTCAGTCCAGGCTCAAACGAAACCGTTAGCACACACAACACTTACCAACTTCAAAAGTCGATTGGCAGATAATGCAGATCCTCGAGGTATTCTCGGCGCTGGAATCATCCCTCAGGTGGATGAGGTATCTACCTTTAGACTTGAGCGAAGAGATTTTCCCTTCAAGAATTTCCTCCTGCTTGAGTTTCGAATTAAAAAGGTCTTCATCCAGTGGCTTGCCCGCACTTTCCTCGTCGTACGGAGCCACTGTATCCGAAATCTGCTGCAGGTGGCGATAGTACTCGAGCCGATTGTTCATGGTATCACGGAACATTTCGACTTCTTTTTCTAGATTGGATGATACCTTGAGTTGCTCCGAGATCATTTGACCGGCATTTTTCAAAACCAAGTCGACTATCTCATGCTCAGCACGGGCACGCGAGCTCCCAGAGCTAGCTTGCCAGTCCAACGACGTCAGAAGGCTGCGAAGTTCACTGACAATACGGCGGAGTGACCCAAGCTGAGGATCTGGCATGAGCTCACTGCGAGTGTCCATAATCTTGAGGAAGAGCTGTGGAGAGGGTCCTTCGCCTCGTTGAGCCTGGATAATGCCAGCTTTGACCTCGTGGGAAATGAGAACATTCTTTTGACCAGTGAGGGCATCGTAACGATCGGCGTACATTGAGCGCAAAGCCTCCATGTAGACATACATCTCATCTTGATGTTTTGTAGATCGCTCATACTCATTGCCCTCCAGCTCTGCATCTTCTTCCTGGTCGATGAGCGATTGCGAGACCAGTTTAATCATGACAGCGCGCCATTCATTATACTGCTCAGCATGTCTGTTGAGTGCTGCACATAGGTCTTCAAAATTTCTGAGCAGTTGATAAGACTCAAGACCCTCGCTATAGAGGTAAGGCTTCATCTTTGGAATGTTCACGAATTGCTTGTTTCGTGTCTTCTCCTTGATTGTTTTCATGTAGCGCTCAACTTTTCGGGAAATATCTGTCAACATCTCCTTGCGAATCATTTTGGCCGCCTCGTAGCCATCTTCTTCGCGTTTTTCGAGTGATTTGAATTCTTCAGAGTCTGGCTGGGTTAAATTTGGATCACTTTTAATCTGGTAGAATGCATTTGCTGTGAAGAACACTGCGATGTGCTGAACCTCAAGCGCATTTCGAAGCTTTAGCCTGTATTGACCAAGGCGGCTGTTGTTGTCAGCATCTTCAGCCTCGTCCCCGTTCAAGTTTTCCATTGCCGAGATGGTTCCATTTATACCATCTGTAGCACTCTCGATTTTCAGCCGCTGCTGTCGCAGTTGTTCTCTGCTGTTTTCGACCAGTTCGGTTGCATGATCCAATGCCTTTTGCCATAAAACGAGGGCCTCCATGCGGCGTTTTGCGTTTTCCAAGAGCTGGCCTCGTCGAAGTTGAGAAAGAAGAAGTGAGCGTTCTTCCGCACGAATAGCCGTCTCATTGGCCTCGATCATGACCTCCAGAACCTCGTCTACAGTCCGTAATGGTCCATTATTCGCACCTAATGCTCGACGAGTGCCTGACGAGACTTCAGGATGAAGACAGGTTTTGCGTAGTCTTGTTAACCACACACGCATTTTTTCGATGATAACCGGATCTTCAGGATCCCAATTCCCCCGAATGGGTGCCCCTGAGGCGTCAAGCCCGCAGTCCTCACACATATGTTCAAATAACTGCCCGTAGTGCTGCTCTTCTATGGCCGTGAACGGGGTAGTTATGACAATGCGTTTTTGAGGGGGAAGACGAAGCTCGTCGCGCACTTGATCCTTGCTGTGTCGAAGGGCGATCGCGTTGATGATGGTGACCAAGACCGACCCAAATCGTGAAATCAACCTCTTCCATAACGGATTTGAGAAACAAAACGGCCCATAATGAAGAAAGAGAAGAAGACCGAACAGGTCATCTATGTCCCTGCGTAGCGGTGTGCCGGTCACAGCCCAAGCGATCTCCCGAGGAATCAACCGTGCTACTTTTGCTGCGTTGCTGACTCCGCTTTCAATCATCTGGGCTTCATCTAAACATACACGCCACCATGAAATGCGAACCAGGGGTGTCTTCCTGGGCTCGAATCGCTTTATGTGCCGGAGATTTCTTTCCGGTGCCATACCAGCGTAGTGAATTTCTCGAGAGATGACGTGATAGGTGGTTAGGACAACGTCGAATTCGGCGAGCTCATCAACAATCATGTCATCTGTTTCCTCTTTCCCACGTTTGATGCCGGTGTAATGGTGAACCCGGAGGGCAGGGGCATGCTGCGCCAACTCCTGTTTCCATTGCTCAAGAATAGCCGGCGGTGTGATAATCAAAGTCGCACCAGATGGCTTCAGTCCATCCGGGTCAGCCTTCGGCTGCGGCCCTGAGAATCGGCGGTGAAGATTTATTAGAGCAATCATTTCAACTGTTTTGCCCAGTCCCATTTCCTCTGCAAGTATCCCGCCCTTCAAAAGATCCGAAGCATCATACCATTCAGAGACGTCGGTAGTCAGGATCATGAAGAGGCGACTGAAATAGTATATTCGTCCGTCGGCGTCTTTCATTTTCCCGAAAGACACCGGAAGCTCGCCTTTCCGGACCCGTTCCATCGGAACGACTGTGCCATCTTGTTGAACTTCCATACCCTCTCTCTGCAACAGCCACCGAAGTGCCCTCTTCTGAAATGGAAATAGGTCACAATCTATATCAGGACATGCAAGGTTTGAGGCACCTTCTGTGGCTTGAGGAACGTGGACACTGTTGTAAAACTCTCGGGGAGACCACTTTTGCGGGAGACCCAGCATTCGTTCGCGACGTTGATCTCGCTCGTATGCAGTTGAAGGGTGATCAGGTGGCTCCTGTAGCACGTATCTTGTAAAAGCCTCCAAAGCCGAATCCTGTAGGTAGGAAAGGGCCGGGACCTCGAGTGAATCCTTCCATAGAACAACGGTCTCGAGGATAAAAACATCCCTATCTGGCGACACAGAAATGGAAGCCTGGTAGCAGGCGATCGGAGCATCGTTGGAGTATTTGTTTGCGTGGGCGAGTCCGCTGGCGTGTCGAAACTGCTCTAGCAAATCAAACAACCGCGAATCCTGGAATGAATGTGCAAATGAATGCTTTCCATCAAGATCATTTATTTTGAGTTCCATAATGCAAGCCTCACGACCAAGCGAGTCTTGTTGGGGCGCATTGTCTTCATCGTCATCGAGTCGGCGAATATTGCGGACCTCCGTGACGACAGGAACCCGAAGGGGGCATTGTTTCAGACCTTCTAATTGCTCCTGCTTAAGTATATTGTAAGATGGTGTTTTCTAACGAGAAGGTGGCGAGTCGTTAGTATTTCTGCAGTGGGTGGCACGTCAGTCATGAGAACTCACCATGCGCAATGTTAATCGTGCCAAGGGAATGTAGCCTAGAGGTATCCCTGTTGCAGATTCGCCGTTTTCTTTTACCAAGCATCTTGAGTGAGACTTGATGACCTTGCGCCGCTTGGTAGGATGGTCATCGGGGTTCGGTGCAACCGATTGTTCGAATATGCGATGTAGGGACCCAAAGCGGCTGTCTAGAATGGTGAGGGTTATCAGTACACATCGTCTGCTGTCAATCGGCCAAGAGATGCAACTTTACCTGGCAGTGTGATTTCATCTGCAACTACACTCATTATGAACACCGTTTTGCACGCCTGTGCTGTCGCCACAAATAAGTTGACCGTAATCGCAAAGGCGAAGCTGGAGCCGATAACTTATCGCGCAACGGATCACGTGCTGATAACAGACACAGATCACGTGATATTGTGATGAAAGTGGCACGTGCAGAGATCACAATCGCGATCGATAAGATACCGGATAAACAGGCCGGATAAATGCGAAGTATGGAAACCAGAAGTCAACTTCAAATGCTAAAACAGATCGATGTACAGTACTCCGTTAGTGTTAACTTAAACCAGAGCCATACCTATACATGGGTACTCTAAGTCCCATCATAGCAAATTCCCAGGACTTGAGTAGAGCGCTCATCACCTCGTGGGCATTTTCATCATTCCCTCCAGCACCTCAATGTTGCTCATTGCAAACTCTCTTGCCTCGGTATTATATGCCGTGGTCTTCTTTTCTCTGCTTTGGTATCTTTGATATCTCCCAACGGTCGTAAAAAAAGCCTGCTTCCTACAGACTGCTTCTCCAAACCATTCTCCTGAAAGTTGCTTGCTTAACAAATCCACTTCCACTGCATGATATCCATCTTATTCATTCTTCCAACACCAGACCATCCTTCGACACCGGGCCTGCTGATCCATCAGAATTTCGAAGCCCCAACTCACAATGGGAACCGATTCAGGCGAAATGCCTAGCAGCCCCAAGGTCCGCATTGTGGACAACCTGAAAGAGTAAGTTGCGAACCTAGAAAGCGACCGGTTTGAATCTAATAATAACAGCTTCTGGAACTCAAGTAAAACGTCCGATTTTACTATTGTGACCCAGGATCAGAAGTTTTTCGTCCACAGGACAGTCATTTGCATGCAATCCGATTTCTTCAACCAGATGTGCAAGAACGATTGGACAGTAAGTCTCTTCTGATACTATATGATACGGTCGGCTCTGATTTAATTATTACAGGAGACACAGAAGAAGACCATTGAGCTCAAAGAAGACAATCCTCGTGCCGTTGAAGCAATGCTGAAGTTCTTTTACGGTCTGGACATTTTTGCTCCCAACGACATTCCTCCGATGTTATTCTGGGTCTCAGTTTACCAGATTGCCGACAAGTTTCTTGCCTCGCAGTTGAAATCAGATGTGACTGAGCGGTTCGTGCCTCTTGTGCACTACAACTGGGAAGATGAATGTTTTCCAGAGGTCATTGCAGAGGCTTACGACAGCACTCGGCCTGATGATCGTGGCCTTCGCGATACAATTCTGAAAGTCGCTTACGAGAATCTCCCAGCGTTACGGAAGTCCAACGAATTCCAACGGGTACTTCGGGAAATCCCCGGATTTGCTGCCGATCTAATCTTGGCGATGGATATCTATGACTGTGAATTAGTGCCTACCCGATGCATGACAGCCGCCTGCCAGGCCGAGTGGTTCTGCCCTCGTGGAAATTTGTACCCAAAATGCCCCAAGTGCGCCAAGCGATCGGTCCAACATGGATATCTCGGTTGAACTTCTACCTTGGTCTTCACATTCGAACAGATCAGCTCTATGAGGAGAATTCAAAATGGCAATGAAGGAAAACAAGGAAACAGCAAAACAGGAAGCTTCGGCTTAGCAGAAACTGATTCAAATTGCCACGAAAATTCGCTATGCAGAACCCGCTATACTGTGGCGTTACATCCCTATTCACTTGATTAATACTGGATTAAATCGTTCATTAATAATATTCAACGTGTCCGGCTAGTATTGGCATTTGAGTTACATGAATAGCACAATAATGTTACAGAAGAATCCCACAGAATCTGTTGTTTACCCCCATCACACAGTTAACGGCCACTGCGTACGTCTCAGAAAGGGAGTACTTGATCATGATGACAAAAAGGGCATTCAAGGAAATCTCTCACGATCCCAACTTGAATCTGCCATTTTGATAGGCAATCCATGCAAACATAGGACTCGACGATACGCGGTTCCAAAGACAAGTTTGGAGGCAGCCGTTGGCGCGAAAGAAGCACAAGATCGCTGGCAAGTCCAGGAGTATCCGCAAGTAGAGTTTCAAATTCCTGTTTCTCTCGTAGGTCCCTTCTGTGTGTCTGACACATTGCCACAATTAAATCACGAAGACCCCGATCTTCCCTTGGTGTGGCGGTGTATGCTTCAGAAATTGCAATCAGGAAACTATTCGAGGCCCAAAGATCTTGCACGCAAGAAGCAAAGGTGAGTCTGGCTTGTACCTTGAGGTAGTCCAGTTGGTATTTTGCAGCAATGTTGTAAACCATGACGTTGAATAGCATGGGGCACATCTGGCTTGTGGCTTTGTTGATCGCGTCGTAGGGTAGTCCGTAGAAAGAGCGCATCATGGCCTCGATGATGTGTGGGTGGTCATCCTTCATTTCGAGCGCGTACTGTCCAGTGGTATGGAGTTCCTATAAAGGTCCTAGTCAGCTTCTGCATATTGTAGAGAGTATGGTTTCCGAGACGGCTCACCTGAGTGTCCGTTACGATGAGGTCACAAAAGACCTGAGACCGCACACATAGCACTAGCCTGTGTACCTGGAAGGTCCTGTCTGATGTGAAAACAGTGAGGTCGGAGAAGGCTGCAGAGTGCCAGAAGCTGCTTTCATTAGCGTTCGTGTTTTGAAGACAATATGGCGCCATGGACTTACTCTTGGAGTCTGTGGATAAACAGGTCAGTCCCCTCCACGCTGAGTGCAGTGATCTCCATTGCAAATATGTGTTTTAGAAAGATGCAAGAAGAGATGCGAATATCTGGCAAGGAAAAAGGAGAGAGTTGGTGAGTAGAAAGGGTGTGCAAAGTGAAAAAAGAAAACAAAAGTGACATGAGAAAGCTGTGGAGAGCTGGACTGGAGGAGTGACTTGGCTCTTAAACCAGACCAGGCAGAAGGAGAGTTCATTGAGCCTCGAGCTTTGTTTACTTTGACAATCAGGAGATTGAATATAGTCACTCTGTTTGAAATTATGTACTGTCATCTATAGCATCCAAAGACAGGCATGTCGGTTTGATTTAATGATTTCATATTAGATGAGGTGAATATTGACTTGATATATGCAGCTCAGAGTGCGGGAGACCCAGGCCCATTCCCAAGAATAGCTCTCACGCTGCCTCTCCCTGATTCATGGTCTTGTGGAGATGCCTGGGCCTTGCCATGGGAATCCGTGTTATACACAACGGTCCCATTGATTGCGTGAACAGACTGTTGGTACGTTTGTTCGTATGCTTCGCTTTCATATTTCTCAACTGTCACCCCATGAAGCTGAAGGTCCGCCAGTAACTGATCTATACCGTGCTGTGCCAGATTGGGCTGTGTGAAGACACGATGGCTCTGAGGTCAAGCTGTAAGTGGAAATACCGGGCCCTCCTGTTGTCTCGAACTTGGGACCTCTCGTCATCCAAGAGTCGATCGTCAGCCCGTTTGTGGTAATGCCGTAGGTTGCGTTCACAACTAAGGGGTATTCGAATGAAGTGCTGTTCGATGTGACTATGTCGGCACGCTCCGTGATAATGTTCTTTCCAGCAGTAAGCTGTTTGTTGACTTGGCTGTATCCTTGCTGATTGAGTAGGCCGTAATTAGAAAAAGACAAGGTTTGAGACCACGAGAATCGAGAAGACTCTGTTCTGAAAGTTCTCTCGGCCACCACGGAGTACGATAAAGAGTCGTTCCCTCCAGTGTAATTATGCGCAAGTTTCCGAGAGATGGTAAACGTTGGTAAAGGAGCCTCCACTCGTGGAACTTCGCTATCATTCACAGTAACAGCCTCAGAGGCAGAATCCTCCCCAGTATAGAGGAAGATATTTCCCGTGATAACCCAGTATGAACCAACAGTATTCGCCAGGGTTGCTATTCCATTAACCGAGGCATTGAGACCAGGCACCCGGATCTCAAATGAATGCAGTTCACCATCTTGAAGCATGGGAAGAAATGGAGAAATATCAATCTCTGGCTGCCGGAGATCAAATGCGTCAATCCCAACAATCGGACGCCAATATACCGGAGTTACGCCCCCCGTGAAGATGATAGGGAATGGCCAGACTAGTCCAGCAAGGATGTGATGCCGTCGATATAAGTTGAATTTCCCGGAACGGAGTATATCCATAAAGTCCGCCTACAGTGCTTTCAAAGTATTGAGTATCCTCATTGAGAACATTAGACCACCAGAATTCTTCCTCTGATTGACCGCATGCTGAGATCGATACAACAGCGCGCGATGCCGCAGCCGGAATCTCGAGCATGACAGTGGTGTTATCCGTTGGGATCTAAAAGGCGCTTGGGGAGTTTGACGCTGACTTTTTGGCAGAAAGGGGCAGGATAATATCCGCAGTCCTCACAGCTTGTCTGTAGGAGAAGTGTGCCGTCAAGGTCACATTGAACGAACCGGTGTAAACGTCGTTAACGATATTGCCCAAGTCAAAGATCAGCTTCTGGGGAGCCTGCCAGAGCGAATTATACTGTGACATTTCTTTGATATAAGTCCAGACAATTCCATTTGCAGTTGGCTCTGCTGTGGAAGTCCGGAATACTTCATTGTCCCCAAGGTACATCAACGCTAGTCGATCATACTGCCTCCCCCGGGAGATGACTGTAAGATTGATCTGGATAGTATCAAAGTCACAGCTTGGGGGCTCATAGTCGCCTGGTTGATGGCAAGTTTAGCTACATTCAGATAGAAGGAAGGTTTCAGCCTTTCTTACCCACGAAAGGCGATCCATAACTTGCCCCGAAAATATGATCCATAAGTAATAGCTCGACATTGCAGCTGTTATCTCCGCTGGGCTTGAATGATACTGGTTGATAGACCTGGAAGACTTCTTGCAAGCCCGTCGAGCTAGGCGTCTGGGACGAAGACTGAAGCAGAGACTGTGAACTGGCATGCAATGAAGAGGCCAATGGGAGATGCCCCCATAGCAGCAATCCACACAGTGCGGTTAGAGCCATTGTAACAAGCAGCCTCGGAATTGGGCTTGATTGTTGTAGGCCACAGAGCTAGCGGGGAACGTGCAATACTTGTGATGATTTAGTTCTTCCACGGAGCCCAATATTGATTGATCCAAACCTCTGAAAATGCAGTTCAGACAAGACGAATAACCAATCGATCAGGTAAGATAATATAAGTATCGACAGTTGAGAGAGAAAGAAAGTTGATTTATGCAGACTGGGAGCTAAGTGCCCCTGAAGATAAGGAGAGGGGGATCCTGGAAGGTGCATCGCATTCATGCGCCTCCTCCCCTAGCCCAGTTCGAGAGGTTATTCACCCTTTACACTAGGAAGAAGAGCGGAGAACAAGTCGAGTATCCAATGGGCTTCCATTAATAACCAAAGAATTCTTGGTATTGTCTAAACCCATAATTTGGCCAGACGAGTAGAGAGTATGTGTACGAAACAAAGAAAAAGAGTAGGAGATCAAAGTCTCATATAAAGCCAAAATCACTCCATATCCATGCACGGGGTTGTTTACCCTATAACTTCACATAAACAGGCGCCAGGCACCAAGAATCAAAGCGGCGGTACCGGTACAGACACCCCTGGAGAGAAATTAGAGTCAGTATATGTTGGTGCAGGGCATTTCGGAAATCATACATGAGCCACTGTAACGTTGAGAACTTGACAGCCTCCACCCGTTCTCTCAAGCCAGCAACTTCCTGCTCAATACGCGTTTCGGTCTCCTTGATCCGCATTTCTTGGCCATTCGCTTCCTCGCGAATTCGGCCCTTTTCAAGGTTCAAGTCCAACCGGACAGAAGCTTGAGTTCGGCCGATCTCATCGCGGAGTCGGGAGTTGAGCTTGGCAAGATCAGCTGCAATCTTCTCGTGTGACGAGCGAGTCAACTGCGCCTCGGTGGAGTCTGCATTGAGAAGCTCGGAGCGTAGTTTGGCAAAATCCACTTTCTGTGTGTATGTTGATCTCTCCGAGTCTAATAAAGCGCTCATGTTAGATACCTCAGAGATACCAAGTGCAATGCGGCAACTCAGTAGCGAAACACATACCTTCCCGAAGAACCATAGTTCTGGTCAAATTCTGGATAGACTCTTGAATGATATCGTTCAAGACCCGCATCATAGCCACAGACTGCTCCTCGCTGAAGCCTTCTGCCTGGAGGCGCTTCACGAACTTCAGTGTGTCGAAGTGATGATCGCGAGGTCGAGCCGGTGTTGCATGAAAGGCGCGCCGAGCTGGATTGAAGGTTGCCACATAGACACCATTGTGACGGATAGGGTTGCTGGGAGGAGTTGTAGATGGCGCGGTTGACGGGGAGGGTCGTCGGGAAACAAGAGAGCTGGAAATAATTTCCCGGGAAGATGACGAAATGAAGCGGGATGACTGATAGGTATGACCGAAAGAATGGATCTGTCGGTTCAAGGGACTCCAGCCTTGAGGAAGTGGTCTTTGACTTGCGAGTGCGGGATGGTGGGTGATGGTTATGGAAGGGCGCGACGAGGAACTGTTCCAGGTCAGGCGGGGAAGGAGAGTGCGCGGGACCTCCACGACATGTTTCTGGGACGCCATGTCAAGGACAACGGGCAGTAGAATAGTTATAGATTTGATGCTCAAGTGTGGACCTGGGAAAGATCCAGGTCGAGAACTTGGGAAACGGATGACTAAAGCGCGGAAAGATCGACGTTTCCCGACGGCTCCACGGATTGTCCGCATTCTACTGTATGTTTTGACAGTCCAAGGGAGTAAAGGATTAAAGGATCAATTTGATCTATCTTTTAACATGTCTCAATGGAGATCAAACTTTGCATGCAAACGCTATCATAAATCCATGCGCATGGGTATTGCACCAACCTCACATCTACAGGTCAAAAATCTTCTTGAGCTGGTTCATGGTGTCCTCGGGGCCATCGACAGCGTGTCCAATGGTGCGGGGGTCTTCATAAATCTCATAGTCGTTACCTCCAACGAAAGTCTTGTCACCGAAGAAGTGGATGGTGCTGTATTCGATGCCCGAGATGCCCTTCTCCGCCTCGATGTGCTGCAGGCAGTAAGTCTTGTCCCACCCGGTGGGGAAGACATCAAAGGAGATTTGGCCACCAATGGAGTATCTTTAATCCTTGTGTTAGCAGTGCTATTAAAGTAATGACCTAGGGAATACTCACGTGAGACCGTAGTCAGGGAACTCCTTCTTCAGGGCCTCGACCAGGTTCTTTCGGACGTTGTGGATCTTGTCGTAACTATATAAAGTCAGTTAGACCATCATAATTTTCCCAAGTACACCTAAAATTATAGCAATATCAAGAATGCACGTACGCTTCGAACTCATTGCGCTCATCATGGCTGGCTGCACGTCCAACAGGGCTAATGTTGACCATTCCGTTGCGGAACTCAATGAAAGTACCGCGCTTACGTGGAAGCTTGGTGTTGGCAATGAACTTCAGAACAAAGTCCACCAGCGCCTGGTACTTGTCCTCCCCAAGCCACTGAATAAAGTTGTTGCTGGCAAGCGACTTACCCAGGCGGAATGCAGTCAAACCGTTCTCGGAGAAGCAGAAGTCAAACAGGGTGGTGACATCGATAGTAGAAGTTCCGAGTTGTTCTTGCTGCTTCACAAGGTTCGAGCCGCCAACCTGCATCGTATTAGAAGCTAAGTATGTGCACTGTCTGGGCGGATACAAACAAATCCAATGGCGCACTTGTGACGCAATCGAGAGAGAAGCTCAAGCATCTCTGGAGAGGCATGCTACAATCACCATATGTCAGTATGATGAGTTCAAGACAACGGTTCCAGCACAACCTACACGTCTTGCGGGGGTGAGAGTCTCGTCGACATCGAACAGGACAACCGTGTTCTTGAGGGGACGGTTCTCCAATGAAGGATAGACACTGGCAGCTTCGGTCATATTGAATGAATTTCAAGAATTGAATCTCCAGGGGATAAATTAAGAGGGGAAATTCCAGACTCGGGGATAAATATAGAGGGGCGCTTTTTGACCGCAAGCGGTGAGCCAGGGCGGAAGCTTAGCGCGTCCAGAAGCAGAGAGAATGCCACCTGGTCTCAGGAGTTGAATCATTGACTTAGGGTACAATTGAGTAGATGCAATTATATAGTACATTTACTTGGGTAGTGATGCGTGGTTGATATTTGGACTGAGTCTACTCTGTACCTGGTTGTTATCGATAAGATAGTAGGAGGGGGGTATCAAGACTATACTACTCCGTACTATGTGCGTGTTATTCTACGTAAGTTGCAAGTTACCTATATGTAGATACATGTTCCATCCCATACCAATATTATCCTTATCCCATAAGAGTCCATTTCCTAAACGCCTAAGCCATGGATCAAAAAGTACACGCTCAGCGCCCCATTGTAGACTGGAACATCTTGGCTGCAAGCTCACTTAAGAGTCGGGTCCGATCTGGCTGTGGAAGGTCCAAGAAAACTTCATAGACACTTTTGCCCTTGGCATCGCGGACAGCACCAAGCCGGTTTCCAGCAACAGCGCCAGCCAGTGCCCCGGGGAAATTACCCACGATGAAACCCAAAGCACCTCCACTGACACCACCGACTAGTGCCCAAAATCGTCCGGTTGGGCGAGTCCGCCTGCCGCCTTCTCCATCACTTTCCTCGGCAAGACCTTCTTCGCGCAGCATCTCTTCGAAAACGGAGCCGAACTGGTCGCTGTCACGGTCATCGCGATTACCACTGAATCCAAAGTTGGACCAAGAGAAACCACTGCCGCCACTAGGTGGTACCTCCTCTTCCGCTTCCTGGTCCGCTTCTTCGTATGCGCGGGCAGCATCGTATTCTCGGCGACGCACAGGGTCAGATAGAGTATAGTAGGCGTCGTTAATATCCTGGAACTTTCGTGTCCGTGCAGGTCTCTCGGGGGAGTCAGCGGGGACCCGATCAGGATGGGATTTCAATGATTCCCTGCACACTTGTTAGACAGTCACTGCCAATAAAGTTGTGATGCGCTGACCTCTTATATGCGCTGCGGATCTGTGATTGCGTGGCATCATGAGAGATTCCCAGAATCTTGTCTGTAATCTATGTTAGGTGGAGTCGTCATAAGGTAGTGAGGGGGCCTACAGTAATCGGGACCTATTCAAGGGTTAGTATAAATAGCTAAGTAGTGGGGTATGGTCAACGCACTCGACATGTTCCAGACTGTATTATAAGGATGTGAAGAAAGAGAAGCAATACAGAACTACAAGGCAGAGTGGAAAGCCACATCACGTGGAGTGACGTCGCTCCCGCCTGAGGCAACAATTTCACTTTCCATGGTTCAGACTTCTTTTTAATTACTTCTGTGGACTTCTATATAGCCAGGTGTATATATTCACAGATGGACTTGTCAGACGGACTACTCCGTATGGAGGGGCAGTCTCAGACATGCAGTGTCTAAGGCAAAATGGGGTTCGGGACTAAGTTCAGCTTGCGAAATCCCAGCCACCTTATTCCGCACAGGGGTAATTACTCCTAACATCTTAAGTTCCTGACTTTGATTCGCCTGAATATAACCTCCAGTGTTTCTATCTCTTCCCCTGAGACTTTAATTGCCAGCTGTCACAGAAGATTACTCCATACCTGCACAGCACATCCGTGGTGGAGCAGATGCACACAGCGGCCTAGACCACACACACATTGCGCATCGCTGCAGCTCTTAGTGGCTGACTTGCATCTGTCTCTTTTTGCTCTCTGAATTGCCACACAGAAGGGCAAAAAAAGTCTCAAAAAGAACCATCTGGGGATTTCTTGCGCAATTGCATCTTCAGGAAACTTCAACTGTGTACCAATCCACAATTTCCTAGGACAACCTCAGGACACCCAATTCCCACACAGTGCTGTACCAGTAAGCAGCGTCACAACATCAACGCAATGGGTTGGTTCGATGGTCGATCGTCTGTGTCGTCGGTGGGCTATGTGCGCCGTCGGTCGCCGACACGCTCCAAATCAGGTTACTCAACCCATCATACGCGACACTCTGCTCCATCCTTCTTCGGCAATCTGGGTGGAGGTCGAACAGGAGGACGCTCAAGCCCATCTGTCTTTTCATCTTTCTCGTCATCTTCGTCACGACGAGCCCGGCCTCGGGAGGGATTCGTGCAGCGCATGATCCGGGACATCAAGCGCTTGTTCCGTGACATTGTTCGCTATGCCCGTCGCAACCCTGTGAAGGTCCTCATGTTGGTCATCCTGCCTCTCCTGACTAGCGGTGTTCTGCCAAAGCTGCTGGCCATGATTGGAATCCGCTTGCCCCATGGAGTCATCAGTGCACTAGGCGGCAGTGCGGCGCATTCTTCCCGCGGACTTGAGGGAGGCGCGGGCAGGGGTATTGGGGAGAACTTCAGCAGCCTGATGAACATTGCCAAGATGTTTGCCTAGACATGCAGAGCCGGGCTAGTCATTCAACCCATTCCACGATTTGCGATACTCACATAACGATCATGATGATACACCCACTGTCCCTTTTGCTCTCGATGCTTCGAAACTGCGTTCTTTTCACCTTCTGCGTTCTTGTCCTCATGTACTGGGAGGCTCGTCTGGATTCGATAGAATCATTATCTGGAAAATCTTCTGTTTGTTATCAACAATGAAACTATTCAAAACCCCACTCAGGCGAACTAGGGGGGTCTCCTCGTTATCTAAGTCAAGAATTGGTACCCAAGTGGATATGCCCCGTCGGACAGCTATACATCGCACTAGGTGTGTCTGCATGTCACTAGCAGGATGTGAGTTGGCCCCTAAGTAGATCCGCCGATGAACAGATCTCCCGCTGTTTGGCTGGCGAATCGTAAATGTCACGTATTACAGGGATTCCAGGACATACTACAATTACTTTTGGGCTCTTGGCCAACTCGTGTCATTTTGCTCTATGAGCTTTTTGGTTCTCTCCAAGTATGTGTACAGTTAAATTCCCAGGGTACTGCCTATAGACTCTATAGCCAAATTTTGTGATCAGAGGAAGAAAGACCAACGCTCAAGATGTATCCAACAATTGGGTATTCCCCTTTTTAAGCAAGTTTATGATCGCTGAGAGCGCTTGGAACGCTTGCGAGAAGACCGGGTCGAGGTGGCAGTAGTCTCACTGGCTTCCTCGACTGGCTCATCGATATCCTCAAACTCCTCTTCGTCCTCGGTGGGAGAAGTACCCAACACCCGGCCAACAGTCCGGTTGAAACACCAGATGGGAAGCTTGCACAGCATCGTTTCACGGATGGTTGGGCGCTCTATCTGATCGATGTCAAGCAGGAATTCCTGACGTTCGCCATCCTCGTTCTGCTCTTCCAGGAACACATTGCCAATGGAGTCAACAATCAAAACCTTGCCGTTCTCAGCAACGACGCGCTTGCGCTCGCCAGTGCTGTTAGTCGACTCGGTAGGTGTGGAAGTTCCAGAGGCACGAGCACTAGCCCGACCTCCTCCTTTCTTGTCCTTCTTGTTTTCCTTGTCCATCATTCGCTTTTGGCGACGGTTCACCGCCACGGCTCCGGCCTCAGATTCGGAGGCGAGAGCAGGAGCAGGAGCAGCAGCCGAGTCAATTCCAGGGATACCACGGACACCTGTCTCATCTCCCCAGGCAGCTCTGCGGGCCTGACGAATGTAGCGATCCACAAACTCACGCTGCCTCTTCCAACCAAGGATCAAAGCAGCGTAGTGTGCACCACCACCGAAAACCAGGAACAGACCAGCCAGCACGGAGCCCAGACCAGGACGGAAGCGCGAGTAGTAGTATCCAGTGCCCTTCCACAAGGGGAATCCATGGCGGAGGAAGTGATCGTAGCGTTCACGCCCCGGGCCACGTAGAATGTTGGCAACCAGATTCAGGCGAGTAGAACGAGCATCGGCATCCTTGACAGCAGCCTCAATCTCACGTTGAGAAGGACCTTTGTTGACATTGACACCCTGCTTCGACTTGGCCTTGCTCTTGTCCTTGGAGTAGTTGGCAACGAAGGCGCGCTTGACCTTGTCAGGGTGGAGGATTCTCGACTTCTTGCGGTAAGCCTTGGTGATCTGTTCCTGATTGGCATTGGGGCGGATCTCAAGGAAGTCTGCAGGGTAATGGAAGTCAGATGTGTATCCCTGAGGTGCCAAAAAAGAATAGAAAATGAAATAATAAAAAAATGGAAAAAAAGGGAGTCTTCACGTACCATAGAAGGTTACATTGGCACCTTCATTTGAGGCCACATCATCGCGTAGACTAAAGATCTCATAGTCTGTGAGATACGATCAGTTATGGAGCTCGCTCTCAGGGTACACAATACCAACCTTCCTTGGACCAGGCGGCGACCAGGCTAAAACAAATAAAGAGGGACAGCAACAAGAACTTCATGATGGCGGTCAATGCCGCAAAGCCGAGCAGAGTATGTGGACGAATAAGCAAAGGAGTTGGACATGTCTTCGAGGGAAAAAGCGGTCGGGCTTCGATCCACCAAACGTGGCCCAATCGAGACTTGGACTTTACAGGTGCATTACTAGCGAATTGTTACAGTTAGACACGTATATATAGATATAGACTGAGTCACCTTTCTGTAGACTTTTCCTGGTCTTGCAAGTCTCACAAGTCCAGGTCTCGCAGGTCTTGCAGGTCTCGCAGGTCTCGCATCCGGAGTGGGAACTACTTCCGCTTCCAGTGAGGCCTGAAAAGAAACCACTTTCGATTTCTATTCTTAGAGACAATTCGTCCACCTAATTTGACCTTTGACCTTCTTCATCTTGACACCTTTCAGGCCTGACAGATCGGCCGTTCTGTAACTGACTAAACTCGAAAGGGGCAAGGCACCAAAAAAAGTGACTGCCTCATAACAACTCTTCTCTTCTCTCTTATCTGGCCAACTCTCGCTTTTCCGCCTCACTTCCAGCTTCTTTCATCTTTCAGCTTTCAGCTCTCAGTTTTTTATTCTATCTTCAAAATGGTCTCTATCCCGATTGACGCGATCACCTCGCGCTTTGGCGATCGCTTCAACAACATCCGCAGCACCTCCCTGACCACGCGGTTCGCCAACCTCAAGCCAGTCTCCGAATTCCTCGACATCAAGCGTCTGTCCAAGCCCGCCAACTTTGGTGAGGTCCAGAGTCGCGTCAACTACAATTTGTCCTACTTCTCTAGCAATTATGCCGTCGTTTTCGTCATGCTCAGCATCTACAGCTTGTTGACCAATCCTCTCCTGCTGTTTGTCATCGTCTTCATGACCGCAGGTTTCTACGGAATTGGCAAGCTTGAGGGCCGTGACCTGGATCTGGGCTTCTCGCGCTTCAACACTTCTCAGCTCTATACTGGAATGCTCATCGTCGGTGTTCCCCTGGGTATCTGGGCCTCGCCCTTCACAACTGTCCTGTGGCTGATTGGCGCAACTGGCGTGACCGTCTTTGGCCACGCTGCTCTATTGGATAAGCCGATCGAGAATGCTTTTTCCGAGGAGGCGGTCTAGGTGGTCGACCGCGAGCTCCTTACGATATGCCCTCATGGGGAAGACCACCGGGGGCACGAACGGGGAGACACAACCGGGGACGCGCGTGGGAAGAGGCGCGAGTGGAGGAGGTGGACAGCGAGGAGGATGTATATGAACGGGAGATGGTGCGGAGCGGGCGGTACATGCGACAGCTGGAGTATGGGGGGCGAGGGCCGCGCAGGCGGTCGGACTATGATGAACTGACGGATGATGAATCGGTGGATGGGGGAGACTTCGACCTATACGACCACGAGGATAGCACGGTGGCCTATGCGGTTCAACTGGCCATGCGGGACAAGGAGGATCAGTTGGTGGACAAGGCGCTGGAGCGAATTCGCCGGGCCCAAATGTTAGGACAGAAGAATGTCCGGCTATCGAAGCGCGAGCTGGATGCCCTGGAGCGAAAGCGTCAACAGATGGACGGCCCAAGCGGATCGCGGCGTCCCAAGCAGGCTACCAATCCCGCCAGCGCCGTGTCCCGACCATCGTCTCGACGAAGCGCTGCGCCAGAGCAACATCCGGGATCGTATCCGGCCTTTGCGCCTGATACAAATGGATGGACTCGTGGCACAGGTGCTTCGCGACCTTCCAGTTCATCTTCTGCGCGCCCGAGGACCCCGACTACCCACTCACTTCGTCCGCAGCAGTCCAACTCGCCTCTTCGACCTACCTACTCGCCTTATCCCCCCGACCGTTTTGCTTCGAATGGCCGGCCGCAGTCCCTGCAGCAATCGCCAATGTACCAGCGGCCTCTGCCAGATGATCCCCAATGGGCGCCATCGTACTACAACCAAATGCAGATGACCCCATACGGAGAAGCACCCTACCAGTCGCAACTCCCCACCGACCTTCGAGTAGGACCCCAGAGTCGCATGAGCTACCCATACGAAGCCTATCAGTCACCCCGGGATACGCGTCCACAAGGCACCCAACCCCGGGGAGAAAAGGCCGAATCTGAGTCTGAGTTGTCCAGCGAAGAGGAATCGGAGAGCAGTGACGGCGAAGTGCAGATCGTCAAGGTCCAAGAGCGGACGGCCCCGCCAACTGTTCGGCGGAGGGCTGTTTCTGGAGCAAGTCGAGGTGCCCGTAAGCGGACTAATCGGTGATGGGAGTGTCTCTCAGGGTTGTCCTGATATACGTATAAAATTATTTTCGGTTTGGGTGTGTTTTCCGGGGGTTTTCCCCAAGTGGCGTTCAAGGTAGAATAGAAACATGCATATAATTGTGCCACAAATATGGCTTGTAGATCAGACCGGCTACGTCGGAAGTGTAAGCCCGTAAATGCGCCAAGGCGTTCAGCCACCCGGAATACAGGCAGATCTTCGGGGCAGGGCAAATAGGCATTTGAGTTCTCTTAAATCTCTATGGATATTTTGCGCGGTGGGGCTGTTACGACGTTTTGATTGAGACGCTGCCTTGGCAGATGATGACGTCGGTCTGCCTCATATAAGTCTTTTTCCCAGTCTCTTTCACCTCATCTTCACCTTTAGCGGTTGACTTCTCCGATTCTTTGCAAAATATATCCGCTCCTGGCGCCATCATCATTCCCTCCCGGCATCCCTTGCCATCCCGCCACTGTATTTCCCTGGTTCTAGACTCTGGAGAGCGCCACTCATTGCAGCGCTGGAATGCTGTATACCAGCCTGAAACATTGTAAATAAAAGCGAAATAGGTGAGTTGTGCACATCAGATCCACTGGATCTTGCAGGGAGAGTCGCGTGGAGAACTTGCGACTAACGAGAATCTGCAGACCTTATTGTACATCCTAAACGACCTCGAGTCGCATTCTCTCATTGAACCGGGACTTCCGGCGCGTGGAACTCCCAAGCCCAAGCTTTCTCTCACTATATTGCATCGGTCTGGAAGTCAACATATATAGTTGCAAAGATGTGGATCATATCATTTTGGTTATTCCCGCTAGTCTCAGCATGCATGTGGGTTGGTAAGAAGTTTGAATGAATGTTTTAGTCTGGACTACAGCTAACGTGGTGCTTCCTAGCGATGCTCATTGCCATGCTTGTCACCTGGGTCACGGTGGGCAAGCCACACTATGCTAGTATGGACACTGGACAGAAAATTGCGTATGTCTCCTTTATGAAACCCACCCGAGTCACGAGCTAACAGGAGTGCTTTAGGTACATCTCGGATGTCGGAGCCCAGGGCTTGAAGCCACTCTTCATTGCAGGCAGTGTAGTCACCGTCGTCTTCCTCGATTTGGGAATCATCTCAGAGCGGTGGCTTCGACACGCCGGCCAACTGGTTCCGAACAAGGGTAAATTCGACAAGGGTTGCGCCGGTGCCTCGATCTTCTTCGCTATTGCCGGTGCCGCCGGTCTCATCCTGCTGTCATGTTTCGACACACTGCGCCACCCCAAGCTTCACGATGGATTTCTCGCCCTGTTCATGTGAGTCGTCATTATAAAAAGGCTTCAAGGAGTCACTAACCAGTTGTCTTTAGTGTTGGATACGTGATTAGTGCAATCCTCATCTGTATCGAGTACCTCCGCATCGGAATCTTCTACCGCCACGAACACCGCATCCTGCTAGCCAGCTTCTTCATCAAGGTTGCCTTCATCATCATCGAAGTTGGACTTGCCATTGGCTTTGGTGTTTGCATGGGCAGCAATGACATAGCCAAGAAAGACCCCGGTGCGATTCTCGAATGGGTGATTGCTTTTGTCTTCACCGGCTACGTCCTTTCCTTCATGATCGATCTCCTGCCTTCTGTTCGGACACGCCGCCACCTGCCTCAGGGCCATAAGCACATGGAGATGTCCCAGAGAGGATTCGATGGAAATTCCGAGGGCGTTTCCATTGAAGAGCCCCTGACCTACGACTCGATGGGCCCGAACTCGGGCTTCTATCGTGGCCAGCGAGTTTGAGAATTTCTTTCCATTTAAGACCTCATAATACATTGCTTGCTTACATTTCCCATGTGTAATTATATGATGTGGACGATTACTTTGATACACCCATGTTTTTGTTTTTGTTTTTTGCTTTCTTTCGGTTCTCATGGATACACATCTCCTTTTGGTGTTTGGGATATACTGCTGCTAATAACTTTGCTGTGGCTTTTAAGCATTTAAATTGTACACTTCTTTTTCAACAAAACTTTTCATTTTCGTGGAATTAAGAAACAAAAAGAAACCCCCTATCAAAATGATACAGTACGAAGGTAACCAAACACTACCTTGAGGCAGCCCACCCTCCTAACCTGGAACGAAAGGTACCTATATCAATCAGTTAAGCAGTTCCCTTTCCATACTCCTGCCCAATCTAGCTTAATCGGTATATATCCATGACAATATAGACACTCCTCCGGGTTGATTCTCGAAATGCTCCGTCTTAGACTATATGCCGTGGAGGCTTCTGGTCAGCACCGCGGACCTACTACCTTTCCTAATGTGATCGTCAATTTGCTGTTTCAACATTCAAGTCCAATAAGCTTCATTCTTTGCTATGTCAATGCTTCCAATCCCAAGTATGCCAGGGTAATTAACGTATTTACAATTCCCATATCGAAATACAGAGAGACAAGAATGTACAACTCTCTCAAGAAAGAAAAATGAACCAAAATACCACGTCAAGCCAACAACTTCCACCGAATGCGCTCCTGCATCCTAGCGTCAATGCCAATCCTCTCCAGATACCCCTCAACACCGCCATACCGATCTGTCAGATACTCAGTAGTATCAGTAACAAAGCCAGGTGGACAACGCGTATAATCCTCCCCAAGCCCAAGCGCCCGAATCTCCTTTATGCGCTCCTCAAACTCAGGAACAAGTTCCAGCTCAGACCTACTGTAATCATCAACAACAGCCTCAGTTGGCACGGCATCACCAGCGAGAAGTAGCATCAGCAGAACAACCAGTCCCGTCCGATCTTTGCCTTGCGTGCAATGCACTAGAGTAGGATAGCTCTCTTCACGAGCCAGTAGCTCAAAGACTGCGCGCATCTCTGTCATGCTCGAATCTAGCGTATCTTGGGCTAACCCTGTTAACCCGCGTGGTTGCATCACCTGTCCACATACTAGACGAACTGCATCATTGCGGTAGCCTGTTGTTACCAGGCCGATTGCTTTCCTGCAGAGGTTATTAATATATGCAATCAATCCCATTTCCGTCTTGAGTCTCATATATGACATCAATATGCCAAAAGAATTGACAAGGGGCAGGGAAACATACAGATAAGTCATCCAGTCCAATTTCCATAGTAAGGCGCGCTCGAACCCCTTGCCCGTGAGACTGATCAAGGCACGATCAGAACCAGGGATCTGAAGCAGGTGTTCATCAGGGTTTGTAGGGACAGGAGCATCAGTCAAGTCGATCTCAGATGAGTTGGCATTCTCACTGCGACGTTTCCGCGTCCCCATTTGGTGTTCTGTTCTATATTGAGTTAGTTCGCGTTCACTCTGCTTCTGCTTCTCTTGGAGACACATACGATGACCGGAGGTCGATCACAGTGTGAATGTGTAGCTCTTCGGCTAGACGCCGTTTATCTCGTTCTGATGCATCGTCAAGCTATAACGTCGTCAGAGTCTGTCTCGGAATGTGTACAGCATGTACGTGTCAGAGAGCGGGGTCAATTACCCTTGCGCTGCGAAAGAAGACGCCTTCTTTCAGGATTCTGGACGATGGTCAGTTGAAGAGTTGGACGCGTGTAGAAGTCGCGACTTACTCTTTGCGACAGAATTGATTTACCGATCGGCCAACATCGCGGAAGTTGATGATGTTGTCAAAGGGCCGGTCGGGCGAGTCTAGATCAACACTTGATTGACGGGCCATAGTGAGAGAATTAGAAATTAAACATAAACGTAGAAGTAGAGATAGACATAGACATAGAAGTTAGAATACAAGTTGGTCCGTGGAAAGATGGAGTTGATAAAAGATGTGGAGTAAATGGCGGTGGACGTTGGGCAGCATCGCCTTGGTCGCCTGGACAATGAACTTGCATTTCCGTTTCTTGGGGTTTCATGAGATTCTTAGTTGTGATGGCTATTCTTTTTAATGGGAATTGGAGGTATTGTAACAATGTAGGTTGTTGTAAGTTATAACGTTAGTTATATAAGTTAACCGTTGACAGGAACATAAACTGTTCCTGAGAACCATCAACAACTGCAATGTACTTTTGCACATCAACACCCAACTACACATATGCAGCTCTGCTCTTCCATTGTGGCTGTAAGTACGACCAATCGTGATTGAAGTTGAAGCCAGTCTGATAAGCACCATATGCAACCAGCTCCACCTGACTCAATCTCGCGCCTTGATCGGTCAGCGCCCACAGGCTGATTGCCAATGTGTTCTCACCACGATTGTTGATCACCCCTGGCGGGAATGGGAACCTTGTCTGTGGACCAATGTGCGGCATATAATGACCGAACTGGTATCCATTCATGAAGATCTGGACCACAGCCGGTGTATCGGATGCACCTAGCTGCAGACCAATCGGAACATCCAGGTCGGAGTCAAGGTTCAGCTTGAAGGTCGTCGTATAGAATCGGCCTTCTGCTCCCGACACTCCGTCTAGGGGACTGGACGATGTTGCAGCTTTGGAAGCCTTGTATCCTGGAAGATGCCAGCCCATGCGCTCTCCATAGAGACCTCCTTCGTTCATGGGTCCTCGAACGGGATCAATATTGGCTTCACCTCCTGCGTTGCCTTGGATGTGCCAGGAAGTGAAGTTTGAGCCAGTGAGAGTGGCACCCAGGATGCCACGAGGGTTCTGTGCACCATTGGGTTTCACGTTGGCTTCGTCATGTCCAGTATAATCAGTGACGATGGTCAAGACATTGTCGGTTTCACGAAGAGTAGATTTGCTGAAATCGAGCTCGTCCGATGTAGTTGCGAGAGCAGGATCACCAACAGCTCCTCCGACGTAGGCTCCATTCAGCCAGGCGGCCCAACCAGCAGCAACACCGTTTTGGACCGTGATGTTGGCGCCTGTTGCGGTGGTGCCATCAAATCGGCCGCGGTAGATCTTTGTTCCAGCGTGATAGCCGTAATCCCCAGAGTAAAGCACAGGGAGCGTGAGAGGTGCTACGGAGTTGACCGAGCTTGTCTTGTTGCATACTGTCCAGCGAGAGTCATCATAGTCTGCCTTGATTTCTGGAAGGGTGTCTTGCGCTTTCCAAGACTTCAAGGTTGGCAATGAGATTTTGGCGTTTTCAGCTCCTGAAGCCGAACCGATCAAACTACCATATTTTGTCTTTTTTGTTGAGATTGCCTTGCCGTTCCACTTGATCTTGGTAACCTTTGAATCCCCGGTGTACACCCTAGCCCTGTTAGCAATATGTCTCTTCTCCATAAGAATAGTAACTTACTCGATAGATGTTTTGTTTGCATTATCACCCACAAGGCTGACGGTGTTTCCCTCAACAGACGCTGTGCGAACCAGATAAGGCCCAAGAGCGAGAATCTGCTCACTGGGAGATACCAATGGATTGGAAGTAGTGGGGACGGCGAAGAAGTTCCATGCTGTCTCCTTGTCAAGAAGATAGACTAGCACCCCGTTCGAAAATTTAATCACGGTAGCACCATCTCCTTGAGTATAGGAGTACTGGGTCCCGTGGTCTGATGCACTAGAGCTCACGTTTGAATTGCCATATGTTTGGAAAGTGAGGGCCTGGGTATCTTTGAAAATAAAGATTCCTTTTTGTCCGATGTTTAGGTAGAAGACAATGACATCCACGTCGAGAATGGCATACGTCAAAACCTCGGCTGAGGAGTAGAGAAGACTCGAGGCCTTGCCAATCTGGTAGTCAGTGACTACGATTTTACTTTGACGGCCAGCCAGTTCAATCTCTGGAATAGTGATAGCCCCTACAACGCAAAAGTTAGCACGAATCTTTGATCCAGATTTGAATACATACCGGCCGAGGTGTTGACATTCAACGAAAAGGTAGTCACAGCACGGGACGAGCTGGTAGCATGTGCCAGAACATAGAAGCCAGCCTCGGTTTCCGGGTTCCGCAAGGCCCAAGTATAAATACTTGCATCACTGGTATATCCCGTTCCATTTCCTTCCATCTGGGTCTGAAGAAGATCAGAAGAGACACGAGTGAACAGACCCAACAACTTCGTCTGCTTGAGCTTGTCACGAATCTCACGAGTCTCTCGCAAAGGAGCAGAATAGTCATATGATGTATAAACAACAGGAGCAGCGCTGTGACCCCAGCTAGTGCCACCAAAGACCATGTATAGGTTCTGCAAGGTAACCCTGGAACCGACGTTGTTTTTGTAGTAAACATCCGCAAACTCGGGCGAAAGCTCCGTGGCACATGTATCATAGAAAGACCCGGAGCCCCAAGCCGAAAACCAGCCACCTTCAAACTCGGGTAGATAGCTAGGTTGAGTATAGCTGTAATTGGAAAACCATTGAGCGTAGGTACGAACGAGATTGAACCCCGTGTTTGGATTGGTGCAAGACAAGCCACCGGGATAAGAATCCAGACCGTAGACATTGACAGCACCGCCGACATCCTGGTAATCAGTAGACCAACTCATAGAGCGCATTCCTTTCTCGTTATGTGAGCTCGGGACGACAATGCCGGCCTCATCAAATGCAGCTGCAATTTGCTCCATGTACTTGACAAGGGTATTGTCGGCACTATGGGTGGTCTCTTGCAACTCATTCTCATGTTGATTGAGAATAACCGGGCCACCATTTGTGATCTGGTTTGCCGCGATGATCTTGCCGACCTCCTGGATCCAGGGATACCATAGATTGTAGTAGGCCGTGGCACTGGTGCGCGCACTACCCATCTGGCCATTAGAGGCCCACAGCGCGAAACCACCAGCAGAAGTCTCGGCATTGACATAAGGACCGGCTCTTGCAATAACATACAGACCTGCTTGTTTTGCGTAGTCGAAGACGCGCTGGATGTCATGAGCGCCGTTTTCAAAGTCAAAGGTATCCTTTGACGCAGAGTGGAAAGACCAGAAGAAGTAGACTATAGTCAAGAGATTTTGTCAAAGCGTATCCAATGAAGATTTCATGTTCAAGCCACTTACTTGATACCGCATTAAACCCGTTCGAGCGTAGCTTCTGAAACACATCAAGCCATAGTTCCGGCACGGGGAGTCGCTGGTAATGGAATTCACCGGAGAATATAAACACCCTTTCTCCCTTGATGGAGAGACTGTATTTATCCCAGGTCACGTCGGTAGTCTTGCCATTGTCTGTTGCAAAGACGAAATGACCGGACAAGAGTCCGAGGACGAGTGGGAGAAGCGCGAGGATACGCATTTTTGTGCGCTAAGCAGAGATCCCTCCATTCTTGAGTATTTAATATAAACAGATGCCTCGGTCTTCGTGGTAGCAATACCCCGTGAAGCTGGGATTGGTGGATGTTTAGAAATGAAATGTCTGCATTGGGTAATTTTCCAGGCCACTTGGAGATGCGGGGAATGTCGCATATATTCCGTCTATTTGACACTTTCTCTCTCCAGTTTATAACGAATATGTAGAATGGCTTGCTATGGAGATGTGCTGCATAGTATTGCCGTTCTTTTGGAAGATAATATACGTACAAGAAAGTCAGAAATATCCAGAAAAGCACATAGGAAAAAAAGTAATAACGTTAGACATCAATGATATATACTCCCGACCTAAACCACAAACCAAACATAACTCCGGCCATCCTCCATAGCACCAAGTCTCCAATTTCCGAAAAAAGCGCCATTTTATATTACCCCGAATCCGCCTCCCTCCAAAATAATATTACATCATGGAACATAGACATTATACATAAGAATCACAGATCCTCAGAAAACCTCGACTCCCGGGCAACACTGCCAGTCTCACCCAATGTAGGCGGAGCAGGAAGACCCTGTTCAACAGCACTATTACGCAACCCCTGGATATCAGTACCAGCAGTATCCTTTGACTTAGACGAGGGAGCCTCGGAGCCGCGGCGGGAATCACCAGGACCATTTGTCATGGGCTCATCAGAGCTACGCGAAACGGTCTTGAGGAAAGTCCTGCGGAGACGGCTTGGCTTCTTGCCATTGCCATTTTCTTGTGTTACCGATTCCGGGGAAGAATCTTGAGTTCTGGTCTTGGTCACGTCGACGTCGTTACCGTGGTAGCTGGAAGATCTGTTGTGTACTGGGATGGAGTCCGACCCAACGACAGGGTGCGAGCTGAGGGCAGCTCCGCGAGTCTCGTCTCGGCCGGTCAGGGCAGCACCGCCCTGAAAAGCGGGTTCACTGTCTGTGTTGGAATTTGGCCCGGGCTGATGAGGATAGACAGGGAATGGTCCACTGGAACGGCGGACGAGACGATCACGGAACCAGGTCTTGAGCTTGGAGTCGGCGCGGGGGCTCGAGACCGGACGCTCGAAATGGTGTATCATAGTTGGGCCCGAAGTACTAGCAGCAGCATCTCGCTGTTCAGATTGGAGTGGTGCAGATTGACGCCTGGGTACTGCGGGTGGGACCTCGGTTCCAGTGGTCCTGTCAGCCTCCGTTGTTGAGGCTACTGAGACCGAGGGGGCAGCTGCGGCTAGAGTGCCTGTAGCAGCCGCCACCTCTGGCTCACTAGGGGCCTCCTCGGGGATGGTCTCCTTAGAGACATCGTTATCCGGGGCCACACTAGGTGCTGGCTCCTCCACAGTCTCCTGAGCTACAGGCGACACAGGCTGGGCCTGCTGAGTCTCAGACTCTTCTACACGAGCTCGCTTGCCCTTCTTCCTCCAGAGGAAGAATTTAGGGATCGAAATTTTGCCCTCGGACTTGTTTTCGCGCTTGTTTGTACCTACTTAGGGTGGTGAGAAGATGCTAGGTAAATTGAAGGCAGAGGGACTAACCTTTCTCTTGCTTTTCCAACTCACGGAGCTCAGCTTCGCGTTGGCGTTCAATAGCCGCATGTCTTTGCTTCTCCTCAGCATCAAGGCGGGCCTCCACATCATGAGCCCTGCGCTGTTCGGCATCATCAGTGATCTCATCGAGTGCGGGCTGGAGGCGAGTACGAGCAACAGCTTCGACATCAGCCATATCCATGTACCGTTGACCACCGATGTTAACGCGATCACCTTGCACGGCGGCCAGTTCGGAGGCCTCTGCCTCTCGTCTAACCCGCCCCTGGGCGAGATCATCCCAGTTCTTCTGTACAGAAGGTGGAGCTCGGCCAGTGTTAGCGTAGAACCTCGCCTCCATGTCCTGGAGGGTTGCATCGACATTGCGACGAGCAGCTTGCATGAGCAATTCGCGATCCCTTGTCCTTCGCCCATCCACTTGGTCCATCTTGGTTCGCAGGCTGGACATCTGGTTCCGGATCTGTCTAGACTGTTCTGCATCAATCTGTGAGGCATCTGCGTCACTTGACGTTCTCTTGCGGCGGGTAGTCAGGCGCGATCGTGACGGCTGAGGAGCTGTGCCATAGTACTCCTGATACTCGGCGTTCTCGTCTTGCATGTGCGCGAGCTTCTCGGCAGCTCGCTTTTGCGCCGCGTCCTGCAAGGCAATGGCGCGTCGGAGGGCAGACCCATCCGTACTAGACACAGTCTTGCGGTAGCCCAGCTGACTCTGTCCTTTTTGGGCTGCTAGGACGGCGGCATCCACTCCACCGGTCTCTTCCTTGGCTCCGGTGACTTTATACATGTCCTTTGACATAGAGATCGCCGCAGCGCGCAGGGAGTTTTTGTAGTTTTTCTCCTCGATCTCACTTTGAACAGGTGGGTTCGAGGTATACAGCTTCGCGTTGGTGTTAGCGATACGATGGATCCGGCTTGCTTCGTTGGCATTGTCCAAATGATCAAGGGGAGCGTCGCTTTCCATGCGAACATGGCGCGCAGCCGAACGAGAAACCAGGCCGTCGGATGAAAGGCGCGGCTCACTGGGTACCGAGTCGGCTCTCTGGCGCGACTGGGTATAGGCTCCTGTCGCAGCCTGGAGGGCCTTCGCCTGCGGGTCACCACCGACAGCAGTATGGTGCTGGTCGGCGGAGATGCCGCGCTTGTGAGTGGGTGACTGAGCAGGGCCAGCAGTTCGTTGTTCACCACGGGCGGCGAGCACTGCAGCGCCTAAACCAGCAGCGCTGTACCCTGTTGGGGCCTGAGGTTGCTGGGGAGGGGTGAAGTCTTTCACGCAATACGCGGCCTTTTCGGCAGCCGGCTGTCGGGCAGGGGGTTGCCATACTTCGACCGGTTTGCGGTTCGCATGCGCGAGGGCAGAGGCGGCCGATGCATGGCTGAGGTTGGGAGCTCCACCAGCTCGGGGGTCTACAAAGCGCATCGTTCGTCAGCTTGCGATACGCCTTATCTCCTCTCAAGGGGTGATACTCACTAAAGTACGTATTCGGCGCGGTCGGGGCGCGCATGGACGCCTTGTGTTCGGGATGGGTCACATAGAGGGCAGCTGTCGCGGCTGATTCATAGTTCATCGTTAGCGACTAGTGCCCAGGTGCAGAGATGCAGAGATGTGCAAAGATGTGCAGTCGATCATGTCCTTACCGTCATCTGCTAGCCGAGAGGTCCGAGCAGGCATCGCAGTTGCCATAGTTGTAGACCTTTACAGGATGAAAAGAAAGGAGGAAGGGAATAAAAGCCATTGAACTATGGGTGGGATTTGAGAACCGAAAGCTTCTTCTCGTGACGTCGGTATGTAAAGATCGGGGTTAGCCATTGCATCATCATGAAATTGAGTCGATGGAGCTAAAAAGAACTAGTCCTTCCGCATTCAAACTATGGTGACGTGGGGACTTCGGATTCCCGGGATTTACCAACCCTGATTTACAACCCTGATCTACACACTTTCATGTTCCTGATCTGATCTGATCTGAAGAGTCTCGTGTATTAATTATACTTATTACATTCTATATCGCATTCCAGTAATCGCTCAAAGGTTCCCCCTATCGCAGATGAAGCATTTCGAGGATGTCATGACGCGCAAAGAACGACCGATTCCATTTCCCAAAAATATCTACAGGAGAAAAAAAGTCAGTTCGGTGGAGAAAGATGATCAGATGATAGACTCACACATGGGGATACTCAGTAGGCAGATACCCACTTGGATACTACCGATGATCACCATAGTGTGTTTTATGCCCCCGTGGGCAAACCATTTGTAGGCGTAAAAGGTCAAAACGAAGCTGAACATGTTCTTAAAGACCAGCATGCAGGTGAAGGCCTCGATTGCCATTTCCCCTATATTCAATCAGTATACAGATCCTCGGGAGAAAGACTTTGACATACGATGGGCATCGACAATATAAAGCGACGCAGCAACTGCGCCCATGACCATGCCAATGATCAAGAATGCGAAAAACACGTCTGGCACTATATACCCATAGTGCATGACATCGTTGGCTGTCCACCCGAAGCCGTATATCCCGATGCCACAGAAAATGAGCTGCGGGAGCACCAGCAGGATACGGAACTCCGGTTCGTATTTGCCATGGTTCAGGCGGATCATCAGTTTGTTCGTGGAATCACTGAGCAGTCCAGATAGGAAAAGGCCCACAATAGCACCGATGAACGCGCCCGTGTAGAGGTACCCGGTCTTGTCTTCCTCGAACCACATCGGTGGACCGAGGAACACAATCGCTAGAATGACACCGACAAAGGCTACCCAGCCGATCACGACGCCTTGAATCAGACAGGCCTAGTATCAGTCAGTGCCTGGGCGCGTGAATCTGGACTGGTATACTTACCCAGAAGATCCCTGGATGGAAGAACAGCGGCAATGGACGAAGTAGCAATTTGAAGAAGCTCTCGTCTGTCTTTCGGCCATTGAACAGCCGAAGGGATTTGACAAACGAGTCTCTCTCGGGGATTGGAGCAGGAACCTCTGTTCTCGAAGTCCCACCCAGTTCGTTTCTGTCTTCCGACCTGAGCTCCTTGGTCTCGTCATTCGACGCTCCGCTTATCGAGGTAGACTCGCCTTGGCCATCCTGATGCTTAAAGTCCGTGTTCAGATGATCAGGACGTCGGAAGGCAGTCTCAGGCACAAAGAAGAACGTCAATGGGAACGAAGCTCCTAGGAAGATCGCGACGAAATAGAAAGACCATTGCCATCCCAAGGACTTGGTGATCTTGCCAACCACAACAGGAGTCAAAAAGGCAGCCCCAAAGAGAGAGACATTGGATACGGCCATGCGCTTGCCTCGCTCCTAGCCTCGTTCATCAGTCTCATCTTGATCCAACATCCACAGAACGACTTACATGAACGTAGTATAGATCTCCCACGCAAGCATTGACCAATGCCTCAAAAGGCGCCAATGCAACACCCTGGAAGATCCGTGACCACAGAAGACTATTATGATTCTTCCCACTGGCACCAGCCCAGACACAGCTAACAACCATCAAGATATGCCCAATCAGAAACAGATGGCGTTTACCCCAGACTCGCGCCGTGGGAACGATCAGGATACCCGCCACACCAGTACCGCACAAGTGATACCCCGTCAACAGAGCAGCAGCCGTAAACGTGATATTCTCGTAGTCCGCAATTGTAACGGTATTCGCAGCCAGGATGGAGCTGGTGGTAGTGCACAGAACGGTCACGAATGATAGGATGGCGAGGATGAGGTCGCGTCGCCATAGTGGCCAGTTCTGCTCTGTTGTCAGCCATGAGATCACTTTATGTGATGGCGCGCTGGGTACCTACCAAGGGATCATTGGGATCATCGCTTGGCTGTGGCACGAGGATAACCGGCTGCTTGCCCGACCAGTCGCATTTGAGGCCCGAGGTGCCTGGTGCTAAGTCGCTCGCATTGCTGTTCTGTTCGTAGATATCGGAGGTGCCTGTACAGCTGGGTAAGCATCATACTCGACCCAACCTTGGAAGGGCTATAGAAATCTGACCTGGAACGTGGGCCTGCTTGGTATCCAGTACTCCGAGACCCATTCTCGCAAGCTAGCGACTCTACGCTAGGAGAGGAAAGTCAGAAAGACCAGTTAAGTAGGCCAGGAGGGGAAGTGTGGGAGCTCCGAGGGGAACTAAACCTGGACTTAGGCTTCACAGGCAGGCACCCAGGCCAATAGGGGGCAAGTTCAATACCACGCTATAAGGTGATAAGGTGGGAACTTGCATTCTCCGACTGTGTTCCCAGTTCCCAGTTCCCAGTTCTCAGGTGTTATGGGTATTGGTTCGGCTGAATAGGTCTTAGCCCGAAAGATCTACCTGTTCACCGTACTACACCGTGCAGATACTTCCAATAGTCTGTTATTTCTTTACAGTCTTTCAGTATTTCAGTCTACCCCAGTCCCGTCCCAGACGCGGGGAGAGCTGAGCCAATGGTTGGAGAAGAGATCTGCAGTTTGGGAGTTCTGAACCGAGGCATCACATTCGGGGCTCATTCCAGGTTTCTTCCTATCTTCGGTCGATATGGATATATTTTCCTGGTAAAAGAACCACTTTGCACATGTAGAACAAAGACTCACAGGCTAGAGTATGCAGTGCACCAGTAACCCTAGTTTGTACGGAGTAGAGAAGATCAGGGACTGCGGTCCACTGTGGAGTGAACCCTATACAGTAGCGCTGAGTGGCTTGTATCGCCAGGTATGGAGGCAATAGTGGCCGGGGGTGAGGGATGTGGGAATAGCAGGATCTGACTATGAGTGGATTGGCAAAGAGATATTTATTGTGTGGAAACTAATGCCACGAGTATCAACCACAAACACCACGACAAAAGCAAACGCATACATATGCAAGTGGAAATACAAATACTTCTCAGTTACACATATCCATTGGATCTACAGTGCCTACAGTACAGCCCCTGGCCGGGTCAAACCCCCAAGCTCAGTTTTAAAGCGGGGAGAGCTTGACTTCACCTTTGCATCTCCCCCAATTTAACCATGAAGTTCAACATCATTGCCCTGGCAGCTCTGCTGACCACTGCCGCTGCTCAAGGTCTGGGCGACCTGCCCGATTGCTCGGTATGCACCCATTAAACAGGCAATAAGCGGTCTGCTTACCAGGTTTCCCTCTACAGAAAGAATGTGCCACTGGCGCCATTCCCAAAAGCTGTGGCATTGACTTCAAATGCATCTGTGAGGCCAAGTCCTTCCTGAATGATGTTTCCTGCTGTGTGGCAGACAAGTGCTCCGCGGCAGATCAGGAGAGTAAGTGATCTCGATGGAAGACTCAATGGAACAGACCCAGCTAACATGCTTTAACATCACAGCCACCCTCAAGGTTGCCAAGTCGATCTGTGCTCGTGGCGGTGTGACCGACCTTCCCACCGAGGTGACCTGTTCCAGCAGCAGTTCAAGCTCTGGAACCAAGACTAGCACTGAGGCATCGGCCTCGACCTCGATCTCGACTGGCTCAACTACTGCGTCAGCCTCTGATGCTTCTACCACTAACACTTCCAGCACTAGCTCCGATAGCTCATCTTCTGCTTCTGCCTCCGCTGCCGCGACCAGCACTGGCGCGGCTATGCCTGCTCGCAAGGATTCTGCTCTCATGGCTGCTGCTGGTGCCGCTGCCGCGTTTGCCATCCTTATTTAAAGATGGAGCGATGATGGGTCATGTCGAATGGATATGTGCTATCATTAGCGGTATTCAAAGATTTGATGATGGATGGGGCGACGATGACTTTATTATGGTGTGATGCACCGGTATCTTTTAGTCCACAATGCTGCCAATAATTAACCAAGTTACGCGGTTTCGTGATTCTCGAGCGGGAAGAACATGTCTGATTTCGGTAATACATAGGTAGAAAGGGATATCGATAACCAATGGGGACTCAGAGATCGCGAGTGTCCTCCAACAGCTTGGTCAAGCGTTCCTGGCGCTCCTCGCGGAGAGTAGTAAAGATCTGCAGAACCTATCAGCTGCCGAATATAATATCCCAGGTTGTCAATTGCACTCACCCAGAACCAGAACATCATCTCCACAAAGGCAAAGGTAAAGACCACACGGTTCTTCAATCGGTCTAGGCCACCCAGAGTTGCAGCGGAGGTATAAGACGAGGCCAGAATTTCACCCCTGCCGGTATAAATAAACAGCGCGAGACCAGCGTACACGAAGAACCGACACGCAGCAACGCCAATCCAGACACTCCAGTAGACAGTCAAGGACTTGGTGATATACTCGGGCAGGCTCTGGAGGACCTGCAGGTCCTCGGCGGGGAGGTTACCATTACGCAGAGGACGAATATATGGCAGAGCTTGGTCGAGTGCTTCATGGAAGGGGAGGTTGGATAAGAGGACGAGGTCGATGAGAGCTTCGACGAAGAGGAGCACGGCGCAGAAGGTGAATGGGGATTGTTGCGGGCTAGAAAGGGATGGGAAGTCCTGGAATAGATATGTTAGTATCGAAATTCACTTGAATTGGAGTCCAGTCCAGTCTACTGGAGCTGGAGAGCTAGGATGTTGGTGCCTACAATTTTCAAGGCTTCTCCCATCATAAACACGAAGTCGGAGTCGGTGATCAGCTCTGGGTTTTTCACCAGGTAGCCGGCGACCACAACCAGCAGGATGCCATGCACCTGAATGAGAGTTTTGGAAGAGACGAATACCATGTTGGGCGAGCAATGGCAGAAGAAGTTGGTAAGGGACAGATAGATGTCGAAGACTGGAGTTGGTCCGAGTGTTTGTTCTCGAGGCATGTGGGGAAAAAAGCATCACTTCCCCCACCGCAGCTTAACGATTCGATCTGATTTACGACCGATGCCTCACTGACCAGAGATAGAAGAAGCCCTGATACAGAAGAGCTCCAACTACAATCCTGGACAATGGCCGATCCACTCTTCAACACCGAGCGCCACGTCAAATACTACCTCCGATGCCTAAAGACCTTCCTACCGTCCGCCTACACCTCCAATGACTCCAATCGCATGCTCCTCGGCTACCTAACTCTCTCAGGACTGGACGTCCTCGGTGTCCTGCAAAGCAAAACCACACCGGAAGAGCGACAAGGATACATCGACTGGCTCTACCACTGCCAAGTGCCAACGGGCGGTTTCCGCGGGTTCCCAGGCACTGATTTCGGACCGGACAAGCGAAACAAAGACAATGAAGCTTGGGACCCTGCAAACGTCCCCGCGACGTTCTTTGCGCTGGTCAACTTACTCATTCTGGGGGATGACCTGTCGCGTGTCAAGCGCCGGGAGTGTCTCGAGTGGCTTCCCAAGGTGCAGCGCGCGGACGGAAGCTTTGGGGAGCTTGTTGGTCCTGATGGGGGTGTAGGGGGAGCTCGCGATTTGAGATATTGCTGCTGCGCGACTGGAGTGCGGTATATCTTGCGTGGACGAATTGGAGCTGGGCTTGAGGATGTGCCGGATATTGATGTGCCGGGGTTGGTCTTTTTTATTGAGGCGTGTCAGGTAAATTGCAGCTTTCTGGGCTGGTTCGATGTGAGGTACTGATGCGCATGGACTAGACGTACGACGGTGGCATGGCCGAGTCTCCTTTCTGCGAATCGCATAGTTCGTGTCCTCCTCTCTGCTACGTTCGACCTTTCTAACTGAGTACTTAGGTGGACATACATATTGCGCAATTGGGTCGTTGGACTTCTTAAGCCGCACATCTCCTGATCTTAAATCAGTACCGCTACTATCAGCCGGATCTGACAAGTTTGAGTCTTTGATTGCATGGCTGGCCTCAAGGCAGACGGTTCAACTGGAAGATGAGAATGAAGATGACTCCGAGAATGAGGCACCCAAGGCCACTGAGGGAGGATCTCTCGACGATAGAGTTCAAGGGCTGCCCAATATCGAATCACTGGAGGCCGACACAATATCATGCGCCGGATTCAACGGCCGATGCAATAAATTTGCCGACACCTGTTATTCATTTTGGAATGGAGCGACACTGATGGTATGTTTTCCTATGAACTCCCAGCTCTTGGGCTTTTACTGACACCACATTCAGATGCTGGATCATTATTCTGTGATTGACGAAGTTCGCAACCGTCGATACTTGCTCGAAAAGACCCAGCATCTCGTTGGTGGATTTGGAAAAGGGCCCGGGGATCCTCCAGGTAAGGCTAAACGACCTACATAAAGACCTCGCTGACCAAACAGATCTGCTTCACTCATATTTTGGCATGGTTTCCCTGGCTTTCCAGGGCGAAGCAGGCCTCAACCCCGTCGATCCGACGATGGGCGCCAGTAAACGTACAGTTCAACATCTTGAATCGCTGCCTTGGTGGCAATAGAAGTATATAACACCATATGACGTTGGTTTCAGCCATTCATTGACTGGCCTATGTCAGTGGATATGGGCCAATAGGTGCAGCCGACTAAATTAATCGGGCGTAGGCGTACATGTACAGCTACGTAAGTAACATAAGGGATCTGTGAACAGATGAGAAAGAAAGTTAGGCCGTATATCCAAGGATGATCTTCCCTGATTTTAGTTGTTTTTAGCTCGAAGAAAGTTGGAAAAAAAAAAAAAAAAAAAAAAAAAAACAAAAAAAAAAAAATAGATGGGGTTCGGGAGTCGGGAGTCAGGATAGGGGTGATATAACTGAAGTACACTAACGGAGTACACTAAGTACAATTGCATAGAAGACGCTTGAAGACTAAAAAAGGAGACGTTCGAGTCCCGAGTCCCCACACAGGTCCACGTTCCCGTTGACGTCTTGGAAACTCAGTATTGAATCCTTAACAACTTCTCGACCTTTTTCCAGCCTCTCCCCCCTTTCATACCCACACCTTCCGTGTCCCGTTGAATGGCAACACCCGGCCCTCCGACCACTTCCATCCGGTCACCCTTGACGCGCAGAGACTTCCGCGATTGACACGACCTGGCAATTACACATGCCGCCCCGAACGAGAGCGGGGGTTCAAAGCCAGAAACAAAAGGAAAAGGTGAGGATGCACAGCTCCGCAGCTCTCCCGCACTTTGCGGCCTTGCGGAGGAGCGTTGCGCGGAGTCCATGAACGTGTGGCTAACAGTCGGATCTCAACTACAGCTTGCGAGCTCCTACAATGAACTTCTCGAGTAAGCGGTGCCTTCGGTCCAGGTCTCGGTGGGATTTGCGCTAACACGATGCGTCTACAGGGAGTTCTCGTCCAAGGATCTCCGGAGTGTAGGCAACTATACACTGGGGAGACTCATTGGAAAGGGGTCCTTTGGCAAGGTCTATCTTGCGTCACACAAGCTCACCAATGGCTCCAAGGTATGATTTGGAAGAGCAAGATCGCCGGGAAATGCTGATCAGTCGATAGGTGGTGCTCAAGTCCTCCAGCAAGGAGGACACCAACCTCGTGCGCGAGATCCATCACCATCGCCAATTCCTCCACCCCCATATTGCGCGGCTATACGAAGTGGTGGTGACTGAGAGCCTGGTCTGGCTAGTGCTTGAATATTGTCCTGGTAGGTCGTGTGCTTGACAGAAGGGGCTTAGGGGAAAGAGCTATACTGACGGGGGACTGTTTAGGTGACGAACTCTATAATTACCTCCTTCGCCACGGCCCGTTACCGGTAGAGAAAGTGAAGCGGATCTTCACGCAGTTGGTGGGAGCCGTTGCGTATGTCCACAGCAAGTCCTGTGTTCATCGTGATCTTAAGTTGGAGAACATCCTTTTGGACAAGCAAGAAAATGTGAAGCTGTGTGATTTTGGATTTACGCGTGAATATGAAGGAAAGGCCAGCTATTTGCAGACCTTTTGTGGGACGATATGCTACAGTGCACCCGAGATGCTCAAGGGAGAGAAATATGCTGGCGAGAAGGTGGATGTTTGGAGCTTGGGAATCATCCTCTATGCGCTGCTTGCTGGCGAGCTACCATACGATGATGATGACGACCAAGTCACAAAAGGGCGGATTTTGGCAGAGGAGCCCACTTACAATGACAAGTTTCCAGATGATGCCAAGGCATTGATCAACCTGCTCCTATCAAAACGGCCATTGATTCGGCCAAGTCTAGATGAGATACTTGCGCATCCTTTTCTCTCGGAACATGCCCCTGAACAGCTTGCCATATTGAAAATTCCAAGGCCGTCACCATTCACCACGCCGCTGGAGAAAACCACCTTGCAGCGGATGAAGAGTGCCGGTGTCAACATCGACGAAGTTATTGAGAATGTTCTGGCTCAGCGGTGTGACCCACTGGCTGGATGGTGGGCGCTGCTGATTGAGAAAGAGCAGCGCAAGGAACGAAAGAGGGAACGCAAGCGACGCGAGCGGGAGGTCGAGGCTAAGAACCTGCGTCGTCTTAGCGCTGCTAGCAGTCGTCTAGAGAAGCGGTCATCGGCTTTGATGGACGTCGAAGAGGAAGGTCAGGCAAACTTGGGATTGCGTGAACGTGGAAGACGGGACAGACGAAGCTTACCATCGCAACTGGCAGTTCCGGAACTTCCTGCGCTTCCTGAACCGCTGCCGGTGTTTCCACCCGAGGCGACTACACCACCGTTGCCCATTGATAAAGATTCCATACGATCCCACGGCTCCTCACGACGCCGCCCAGTTCCCCCGCCCAAAGACCGACGTCGATCGCGGCCCAGCATGCTGCATGTTAGTGCATCACAACCCGAGTTGACACAGCACCATGGTATCTTCCGACGTCGTACCAGTCGCCGCCATCAGTATCCGATTCTCAGCCAGCTGGCCTCTCTTAAGCACTGGTTTGTGGAATCAGCAAAACGAGCACGGTCTCCGCATGCTAAATCAAGCAACCCCCGCAAACTGTTTTCCGAAAAGTCGAGTCCGGCGAAAAGTCAGGACACTGGGAAAAAACCGGCGACTTTGTCGTCCCCGGCAAGTGAAATCCCGGGGGAAGAAGTGGTGACACCAACCCAGGTCAAACGAATCTCCGGTGCCAGCAGTCTCGCTCCCAGCAGTGCTTCATACCGCCAGAACCGACACTCCTACCCTCGCCAGCCGCGTCCATTGAATACGGGTCACTCCAGTCATCGCAACTCTCTTTCGCCTTCCCCCATCACACCACGCGGCTCCTATAGACGTTCATCCGCCGGGCTACGAGGACGCAAATCCACGTCGTCCTCGGTGTCCTCAATTCGCAGCATTCACCATACTCGCGCTCACTCCAAGGCATCATCAATTTCCTCTAATAGCGTGGATACAGTATCAACACCAACTGCCAGAGCCTCTAAATCACCCCACTCCTCTATCAAAGTTCTGCCTACCACACCAGGTGCCTCTGCTCGTTTCCCAAGCAATATTCGATTGGTAAGAGGACCGGGTGGAGCACCTCGAGAACTAGCCGATCACGGTCAAATGCCCTCGGCGTTCAATGAGGTCGCACCGTCACCACTATTATACTCGCCCTCGTCCAGCCTGGTGTTTGCGCGACGCAAGAGATCTGCGTTCAAGGGCCCTATGATCCACACAAGTAATTTGATGGGCGGTGGAATGGCCAACTCACCCGTTCCTGGCCAGTCAGTAAACACCAGCGAGCCTAGCATCACGGCAGGTCGGCCTGTTGCACGCAAGAGCCAAATCATCGAAGAAGAGGAAGATGTGGATAGAATCGAGGAAGACGTCGAAGAAGTCGATGGCGATGGGTTTGTCACTGATCCTGGCACGCCAGGCGATGCGGTCAGTCCCTATGACCATCTCGAACACGCCACCCCGAGAGTCTCAATCGACCGGGAGGCTGGATCTCCCTCGGGTGAAAAATCGCCGCTTGCCCCTACGCCGGGTCTTGAAAACAGTCCGCTTCGGCCTCCTCGCTCGTCTTCTTTGCGTTCGCCAACCGACGTCGCAGAGGACAAGCTAGGGACAGCCGAGTGACCGGTTCTCGACTCGACAGCTTTCTCTCCATGACAGTTGCTTTGCTTTGCATTACATGCGAGCGTTTCTCGCGTTCATACCACGATATCTCATTTCTATGTTCGGTTAGACGATAGATCTTTTATACCCCCACTTACACAGCGTTCCCTGCGTTTCCATTTCCTTCAATTGATCCATCGACACCTCATTGGACCTTATCCAATGAAGTGTCCTGCCCTCTCTTGTTCACCTTTCTTTGTTGTCTCCTACTTCACGAAGCGCCTGCCTGTCCTCTGTTCTATCGAGATTTCTTATAGTCTTCACGACTCGACACTCGCTTGAACACCATGCTCTCTGATTATACATCATTCCTGTTTATCCCATAGATACTGTTTATCCTGATCTTTTCGGTCAGTTTTATATCATCGCCAGACTTGCATGATGATATTGCATATATGAATAGCAATCCCTGATGTATAGCCGAAAAGATCTCCACATGCCAAGAGGTTCGGGTGGAGTTGCCGCATCTGAGAGGCACACAAGGTAAAACGGTTAGTACTTCTAACCACTACCCGAATACATACGTATACTCTATATAACATGGAGTCTCTGGAATTAGTTAGTAAATCCCTTGACATCTTGAGACCCCATTGAATCCTGAAAGGTTTAGTCAGCAATCAGGTCATCTGAGACATTACAACTAGAGAGAGTGTCTCTGGATAAGTATCTCGTGTCTCATAAGATCATTTATTATCCCTCTATAAATAGAAGTCTTAAGCAAGTGAAGCAAGTCCCAAGCATCCACTGGGAAGCTCTTCAAGGGCAACATGACCTACCGCTCCACATGAACGGCCTCGTGCTTCTCATCAACAGCTGTAGACGCCTCGTGAGTACCCATAACAGCCTCCTCATCTTTGCTATCCGGACCCTCAAGGCCAAGTGTGCTCTCGCCAACTTTGTCGACCGTGCTAACATACGAAGGAACGAAGTTGACCGCGACGGCGTAGGTCCAGGCGACGACCATGAACTGGGATTATTGTTAGCAATGAGCCAAATAGTAGTAGAATAGGAAGCCATACCATAGTCGGAACGATAAATGCAAACCCAGTATCATTGCGCATATCAGCAACATGACCCAGAATCGGAGGCACAATAGCACCACCACAAACACCACCGACGAGGAATCCAGAGCCACGCTTATAATGGCGTCCAAGGCCGCGAATACCCAGGGCCATGATCGTAGGGAAGCAGACGGACTCGAAGAAGAGTGTTAGGAAGAGCATGGCTGTAGTTCAAGATTAGTATCAAATTGCATCAACCGATAGCCTGTTGAGACAAGCACTTACCAATACCGGACTGCTTCGTCTGTGTCACCGAAGCTGCGAGGAACGCTACCGTACATGACAGATAAACCAGGAAGACCCAGCGAGCCTTGACATACTTCATAATACCCGAACCGAGGAACCGACCAACTGCAAAAGCACCCTGCGCTCCGGCGAGGTACTTAGCAGCAGTGGCATTGGATGTACCCGGCCAGGTCTCGGTGGCATAGTTGATGAAGTAACCGGCGATGGCGACTGAAGTATGGGTCAGAATACGAAACAACGAAAGAACACAATGAATAGGAAGGAGTTATAAACCCGAGCAACATACCCTGCGCTCCAGTATAAGTAAACTGCGAAAGTGTTGCATGGAACAGCTTATAATGCTTCCAGAACGGCTTATCCTGCTCATCGACATGAGTCTGCGCAACCTGGAAAGCCATATCCTCATCGGTGACCTCAGGAATATTCGAAACGAAAAACACAGCCGCAAGGCAGAATACAAAGATTCCAATGGCCAGGTAGACCCATTGCACGCGCTGCAGAGCGGCGACATCATCCGAAGTTTCAGTGAAGAAAGCATAAGAGCCTAGCACAGGGCCAACGACAGTCCCAATTGCATTAAAGGCCTGGGCGAAGTTGATTCGAATCTCAGAGTAGCGGGGCGGACCGCAGACTAAACAGAACAAGTAAACATGATTAGCACCAGTCTTTTTTCAGACTGTTTGTGGCGTTGCCATCTCACCCGTTAGATATGGATTGGCGGCCGTCTCCAGTGAGCCTAGTCCCGACCCAATGACAAAGGTTGCACCGCAGAAGCCGCCGAAGGATTGGTGAAGACCTGCCGGCCACATGCATAGAGCGCCTATGCCATAGAGAACCAGACCGAAGATGAAGACGGTTTTGTAGCCATAGTGGCGGAGGATCCAGTTTGCGTAGCCGAGAGAGGCTAGGGGATATGCGCTGGGGTTGTTAGTTGAACTGACGTCGGGTGGAATATGTTGACATACCCAAAGTAGGCTGCTTGGAGGCCGGAAGAACGTCCTCGGTCAATGTGGAGGGTGTTTTGGAAGTGTTTGTTCAAGGTATCCAGTAATCCATAGGCGAATCCCTACTGGAGATTAGTCTAGTCCATCGATTATGCTTGTCATAGCCACATACCCACAAAAAGAACAGAATCGTCACTAGTGTTAGCGGCCACAAACTCTGGCGTAGAGTCAACGTTGCCGCCGAGGTAGTCTTTTTGTTGTCAATGCGCAAGCCAGAACGGCTCTTCATAAACTCCTTGAAGCCCATGACGAGTAGCCGACGATCAGATGGAAACAGAAAAGAAAAAGACGATGCCAAACAAGGGTCATCACGCGGTATTTGAACAAACAAGGCCATGTAACATCCATCCTCTGCTCCGCAACTCCACACTTTCCCCAGTCCGGGGAAGCCAAGTGGTGATCCCTGGGGTAAGTCGACTTCGACCACTCAAGTACGCGGAGTTGCCCCCATACTTCAACTTCAAGTTCATCCCCGCTTCAAAACACGGGATGGAAGTGGCTGTGGCGTCAGTGTTGCATTGTTTTCAGCCTGAATGCGGGTTATCATTCCGGTGGCGCTCGGGTGATTGTCTCCCGCGTACTTTTATACTCCGACATCTAAGCATTTGGTGCCTTGGCCCTGAGTTTTGATCTTACATGAGCTAGTATATAGTAAGGTGTCCAGCTAACCCTGGAAGCTATTCAACATAGCCCTACGAGATTGATCTGGCTACCGCGATCCAAGGTTATCACAATCACGCGCGTGTCTAAACTTGGAGCAACATTGTCGAGAAGGTTTAATTAAAAGAAAGGTCGGAGGTTCTGTATGGCTGTGAAGGAAATGAAATGGATATTTAGGGACCGTCCTGGGTGTCACGATGGCACCCTGAAGGTTAAACATCCTGCCGGGATAGGGGATAAGATTTCAGCGATGTAAAGAAGTGAATACACTACACTACGTCTTTGGCTTCTCCCATTTCCAGGGGACTGGAGAGTTGCTGGAACATCAGGCGCTACTAGGACAGAGCTTCAATCCGACATTCACACGGTTCAATAAATGATTAACCGCTCGAGTTGGAAGCAAAGAGAAAAGAACAGAAAACGTTGTAACTATCGTTACATGCTCGATCTTTCATTTCAGGGTCTTTCTATGGGCATGATAGCATGTCATAAGTGGCACATCTATCTCTATTCACACTCTCTAGCACGGGCCAAAGAACCCCGGGAGAAAAGATGGTATTTATCCTCCTGTATATCTTTCCTTTAAGCCCGCTTGGGCTTACCGGCGGCGCCGTTAGCGGCCGGAGAGACGGAAACACGGGTGTTGTAGAGGCAACGCTCAGCGAACTTGAGGATCTCATCAATCAGACTGGTTTAGGGAGTTAGCAATGGCTCTTTCGAACATTGAAGAGACTGTCACTCACATAACTGGCGCACTGATGACCAAGACTGCCTGCCATTCGGTCCAGTTCAGGGGCAGAATTGAGAACAGATTCTGAAGGAAAGGAATGTAGAGAATGGCAAAGTGAAGGGCCATGGACAGAGTGATGGCGTAGACCAGCATGGGGTTGTTGCCCAGGAAGAAAGTCAGGAGAGACTCGCTGGAGGACAGGGCATTCATGGCGTTCAGCATCTCAATCACCACAAGGATGGAAAGAGAGACGGTGGATGCAGACTTGGCCATGTCGTTGCTGAACATGTCGCAACCAATCTCGGGGAATTGAGCAGAGCACTTGTGGAAGTGGGACTAGGAATTTGTTAGACACACAAGACGAATATCTGGAATATGGAAACTTACCAACTGCCAGAAAGTGATGTTGGGACCCTCGGGGTTGTAGATAAACCACCAGACGTAACCAAACACGGTGGCAGCGCCGACATAAATACCGATAACCATGTAGCGGAACAACAACCAACCGCCGACGAGAGCCTCGTCACGGCGGCGGGGAGGGCGCTTCATAACGTCATGGTCCGGAGGGTTGAAAGACAGAGCAGTGGCGGGAAGACCATCGGTGACAAGGTTAACCCACAAGAGCTGGACAGGAACCAGAGCCTCTGGCATGCCCAGAGCAGCAGTCAAGAAGATAGACACGACCTCTCCGATGTTGGATGAGATTAGGTAGCGGATGAACTGTTGAGTGTTGCTGTAGATTGAGCGACCTTCCTCGACGGCAACGGTAATGGTAGCGAAGTTGTCATCCGCGAGAACCATATCGGCAGCCATCTTAGCAACATCAGTTCCAGTACCCATGGCGACACCAATGTCGGACTTCTTCAGAGCGGGGGCGTCGTTGACACCATCACCGGTCATGGCAACGACATGGTTCATAGATTGGAGGATATCAACCAGCTTGGACTTGTGGCTAGGCTCAGTACGGGAGAAAAGCGAGGCAGTCTGAACAGCCTTCATCTGTTCGCCTGCGCTGAGGTTATCGAATTCGCGACCAGTGTAGCTCTTGCCAGTAAGATCCTCGTTAGCACCAAACACACCAATGGCGCGGCAGATTGACTCGGCGGTGTTTGGGTTGTCACCAGTGATAACAATAACACGGATTCCGGCGGCGTGACACTTCTTGATAGAATCGGCAACCTCAGGACGAGGGGGGTCCAACATTCCAACTAGACCAACGAGAGTCATATCCTGTTCCAGCTTGGCGTAGTCCTCGGTAGTGGAGGCGTTCTTCAAAAGAGGATTACCAAAGACACCACTGACATTCGCAATGGCCATGACACGGAGACCGCGGTTACCGTACTCAACCACCTCCTCGCTGAGAAGCTTCAAGTGGTCCTTGGTCATAGGGACACGAGTTCCGTCGGCGCCTCGAAGGACGTGAGTGCAGCGTTCGAAGATAGTTTCGGGGGCACCCTTAACCAGCAATTTCTGATCCTTGCCCTCGCCAACAAGAACGGACATGCTCTTACGGTCGCGAGAGAACTCATAGGTAGCCTTGAGAGGAAGACGGGACTCGTAGTGAGCACTAGCGGCATGTATTCTCTCAGACGCAGGGAGGCGGTAGAGCTTCTGGTTCAGGGCAGTGTCGGTGGATCCAATCTTCTCGACCAGGACACGAAGAGCTCCCTCGGTGGGCTCACCGATACTAGAGAAGACTCCGGTCTTGGGGTCATGGGAAAGAGTAGCAGCGTTGCAAATGGCAGTGACCTCGGCCAATTGTTCGATAGTCGAAGAAGAGACAGCCAAGTTTTCGACGACCTTGCCATTCTGAGAGAGCTTGCCCTCGGGCGTGAAAGTGGTACCTTCGACATCAATTTCCTCAAAGCCGTTGCCGGAGCTGGACAGGTAGACCATCTTCTCCACGCTCATCTGGTTGGTGGTCAATGTTCCAGTTTTGTCAGAGCAGATAACGCTGCAGCTACCAAGGGTTTCAACAGATGGAAGAGACCGGACAACGGCATTCTTCTGGGCCATCTTACGAGTACCAAGAGCCAGACAGGTGGTGATAACCACTGCCAGACCCTCTGGAATAGCTGCCACACCAAGGGAGACAGCAATCTTCAGGTAGTAGATAGCACCCTTGGTCCAGCCACCGAAAGCGGGATCGTTGAAGTTCTCATAGTTGATAACCCAAACCAGGACACAAATGACGGTAATAACCTTGGCCAGCATGTCACCGAAGTCGTTCAGCTTCTGCTTCAGGGGGGTCGGCTCAGAGATTTGAGAAGTAATGCTTTCGTGAATGTCTCCAATAGCAGTCGAGCCACCAGTCAAGACTACAAGGGCAGTAGCATGGCCATTTACCACGGTAGTACCAGAGAAGAGCATGTTGACCTGGTCCTGTTTGACAGCTTGCTGGTCCTTAATAGCCTTGGTCTCCTTGCCAACACTCTCGCTCTCACCAGTCAGAATAGCCTGGTCAACACGGAAGCTGTTGCTATGGATAGCGAGCAGTCGGCAGTCAGCGGGAACACGGTCACCCACGGCGATCTGGATCACGTCTCCCGGGACCAAGTCCTCGGCCTTGACACGGCGAGCCTTTCCATCACGAACGACCTTGGCCTCATTGGCCGAGTATTCCTGAAGAGCCGAGATTGCCTTCTCCGCGCTGCTTTCCTGGGTGACTCCGACGACGGCATTGAGAATAAGGATAGTGAGGATCTGTAGGTTTGCCAACTAGTCAGCACGACTGATCAAGTCAGAATATAGACAACAGATCACGTACAACGATAGGGTCCACGAATGCAGTCCAATCATCGCCCTCTTCGAAGAGAGCGAGCACAAACGACACGGCGGCCGAACCAAGGAGGATAAGGACAAGCTGATCCTTGAATTGCTCCAAAATCAGCTCCCACATAGGGGTTGGGGGTTCTTCGGCAAGTGCTAAATAAAGCGTCAGGTCAATGCTTCTCTGGGGTCGGTGTGGATGTGGACTCACCGTTAGGCCCATATTGCTTTCTGGATTCCGCGACCGCATCTTGGGACAGACCAGTTTGCTCGGTCACCTTGAAGTACTCCAGCGATTCCGCTGGAGTGCGGAGAAATGCATTCTCCATAATGGCTAAGCTCAACGGCAGAAACGTTCAGGAAAATGTAAACAAGAGAAAAGAAATGGGAGACCTGTTTAGATTAGATACATAGGGTGTGTGCAACCCAAATAGATGAAGCCGGAGAAAGAGAAAGAAAAGAGCGAAGAGTGCCAGGAAATAGATCGAAAACCGAATGGGGAACCTCCAGTGGTCCAGTGGGGGACGAGGCACAACGTGTTCTCATTGCTTCCAGGTGCTGAGTAAGCTGCCAGGGGTCACAGGGCTGCAGGGCTGAAGTGCGGGTCAACTGCAATTTCTCCGCTTTGCTGCTCTTTTTCCCGCTGGACTTTGATTGATATAACTCTGTATATAATCCATTTCTATACCAGAAGCTGTGTTCTCTATTCTCTCCCCTTCTAGGTTCTCCCCCAAAGAGCATCGTGGCACTATAGCGTCATGGATACCATTTCCCAGCTTGCCTGCTCACACTTGAAATGACTTATGGGGGCGTCACTAGGCTGCATCGTTCTTTGCCTATCGGATGGTCAATTGTGGGTAATCTCTCTCCTTGGCGGCTTGGTGCTTGGAAGGTCTGAAAAGGACACCGCTGTCTAAAATGGGTATCCGATCTTCTAAATCGAGCCGGTCAACTCTCAACTGGAAGACTGCTTTGCCCTCTGACTGGGCTTTCGACTCTCTTGACGTCTGTACCTGTATCCCTTTCGGAGGCTGTGTGATCAGGAGGGTGGCAGTCCTCGGATAAAGATTGAATCAGACAGAACCATCTAAGTCCACTTGCCGTTGGGCTTGCTTTGTTACCAGGGTAGAGATCATCGAGGCTAAGGCACAGCCTTATGCTAGACGCGCAACCTATAGGAGTCAGCATGAGATCCCCTTGCCTATAAGGCTGAAGCTAAAAGAGCCCACTGTTGCATCATTGGGATCATTGATCAATGATCTCACTCTCGCCCCTCGGAAGACTCTGATTTAAAACACATGGCACACATGGTACAGTACATGTCTACATGTACTGTAGTCCCCGCTCTGTGTGGCCAACCTCCTTACTTTCCCTCTTTTCTCCCTGTAGATGCAGACTCATCTTTCACGCCTAAATCTAGGAAATGAAGGATGAATGAATTGGGCAACAGATTACCTCTTTGATCTGTCCTAACGAGATTGCAAATCCCAAAGTAAAGTCCCAAATTATGCTTAACGTTATTTTAATGAAAACACATGTTGCCTGTGCTGGTTAGTTGCTCAAGCTAGAGTGCATTCGTACTCAGCCTAGACTAGTCTTTGGTTTTTGGCACCAAAGCTTGACAGACGTTCATTTTCAATTTTGTGCTCCTGTTATAGGCCCAAACGCAGTAAACATGATCCCTAACACCTACCTAGGTAGACAGTAGTGCTTGATAGCCTATCCAGTCAGGGAAATCTCGGACTTATTCTTGAGTAGCTAACCTATTAAAGTCGATTGTACAGTGTGTATAGACTGTATACATTATAATAATTCATTTCTCAACTCCAACTTCTAAATCGTTATGTTTGCCGATACCTGTGATACATGTGATGTCGGTGTGCGGCTGATCAACTACATCATACAGGTACAGTGTCTGGAAGGTTCCAAAGGTACTTGCATCATCATCCCCAGACCTTGTCTCATTTGCGATATACTCATTTGACTATCTACCTATGTAGGTACTGTTGATGCTTAACGTTATATCTCAAAGATATCTAGATAGACAACTGACAGGATTGTGGTCATGTACTTTCAACTGATCCTCGGTGACAGTACCGGGATCTGGTACCAGGTACTTGGGTTGTGACAACATTCACCAGGCAAATATCATATTGTAGATTCATATATACCTTATACATCTCTGCCTCAAGTCCATTGGTAGTTAACTATGAAGGCAGTCTACAAGGCAGTCTACAATTAAGTCAGCATTGTATCATGTACTGTCATGTATACCTCTCCCCGCCAAATAAATTACTGGGTAGGGGGGATCAGCAGTAAACTCAATACTGGGCCGCAGCACAAGTACCCGTACCTCCACTAACTAGTGTCACATTACGTGACACTAAGTACCTAGTACAAGCTAACGGCGTATTATTGTTATGATTCAAATGCCCCCAAACTCCCTTCACCTTTTGGACTCCATCTCCTCCCCCCACTTGGTCCTCTTTACCCATCTTCTCCTTCTGCATTTCGCGTTCCCCTATCTCTTATTTAAATCTCCCACTCCAACACTCCATTCGATTTTCACTATGGGTTCTGAGGTAAGATGCTGTTTCCCCCACTTCCATCGGCCCCTCTTGCGTTGTCACCGCCATCGCAATCCCACATTCCCTTAAACTCCCCATCTGGAATTTCTGTCGATAAGAACTGGGCTAACATCTCTACAATGCAGCGTGAGAAGTAAGATCGCTATCGCCGTCTCCTATCCTGTTGCCCAACATAGCTGACCCCTCACCAGCAAGACGTTCCTCGCGAGGCTCTGCGAGCAGGCCGAGCGCTACGATGGTAAGTTGGCTCGTGATGGCGAGGTTGAACGCGTACACTGACGTGTCACTTTTTGCTTTACAGAAATGGTCACCTACATGAAGGTTAGTCGCAACTCCTTGTGTTGTTTACTGTCGGGGAACCCACGCTAACCGCCCAACAGGAAGTCGCCAACGTATGACACGGTTTCCCCATAACCTTCCGGATCGCCTGAATTTAAGCCATTAACATATATATAGATTGGCGGCGAGCTTACTGTTGATGAGCGTAACCTCCTTTCCGTTGCCTACAAGAACGTGGTCGGCACCCGCCGTGCGTCCTGGCGCATCATCTCCTCCATTGAGCAGAAGGAGGAGAACAAGGGCTCCGACGAGCACGTCGGCATCATCCGTGATTACCGCCAGAAGATTGAGACCGAGCTTGAGCAGGTCTGCCAGGATGTCCTTGACGTCCTCGACCAGGCTCTCATCCCCAAGGCCGAGACTGGCGAGTCGAAGGTCTTCTACTACAAGATGTGCGTCAACCCAAACCGATCATCAGACTTTGAGACAATTCAACTAATCTGTCAACAGGAAGGGTGACTACCACCGTTACCTTGCTGAGTTCGCTTCCGGCCCCAAGCGCAAGGGTGCTGCCACTGCTGCCCACGAGGCTTACAAGGTATTTACCCTCTCTTGCCTTGCTTGTTACAGTCAATCTCTCTCTTCTTAGACACTTGCTAATCGCACAACAGAATGCCACCGATGTTGCCCAAACCGAACTCACCCCTACTCACCCCATCCGCCTGGGTCTCGCCCTGAACTTCTCCGTCTTCTACTACGAGATTCTCAACTCCCCGGATCGTGCATGCCACCTCGCCAAGCAGGCCTTCGATGACGCTATTGCAGAGCTCGACTCCCTCTCCGAGGAAAGCTACCGCGACAGCACCCTGATCATGCAGCTGCTGCGCGACAACCTCACCCTCTGGACCTCATCTGACGGCAACGAGGGCGAGGGTGCCAAGGAGGACAAGCCTGAGGAGGAGGCTCCTGCCGCTGCTGCCACTGAGGGCGCTGCTCCCGCTGAGGAGAAGCCCGAGGAGGCTAAGCCCACGGAGGCTGAGGCTTAAAGGAGCATTATGTATGCCGATTGCTAGGGTGGGCGTTCGCATTTTTCCCTGGACGTGGTCACGCAAGTCGCTTCTTTGATTTCATTGCAACGCTGGGTTGGACCGGCAGATATCTTGCACGTGTTCGGGGACCGTGTGGGTCGGCCGGCGGAGTTTGATATTCGGTTGACGCGAGCGAAGAAAAGGGGCTGAGTGGAAGTTCTCTCTCTTTTATTGTCTCCTATTCCCACTCCAGCACGATTAAATGTGTTTGTTTTCCAATTCCACTCGGATCTCTTCCCCCAAGTTGCATCCTGTATTAGGCTTGCGTAGCCAATGATTTCTCTCTTAACATTCCTTGAAGCATATTGAAGTAGAGTGCCGTAGTTAAGACACGGGCTTGTCAATTCCGCCATCTGCCTGACTAGAGTCTATAGCAAACATGCAATCTACAATGGGTTTCGGTCTGGAGGGCCTCCGAACCCCAGGGACGCACCATAAACACACCACTCGCCAGGCAAGGCCTCAACTTCCAAAGTGAGACACCCCACGCACAGTTAAAGACCCCTAAGCAGCGCCATCCAAAAAGCCATGTCGTCAAGAGCCAAAGATGCAAAACCCATCACCTCGGGGCCCAGGATCGAACAAGCGCTTTGTCGGCGTCGACGGCCGGACGAGACACCCTCAAAGAAAATGAGGCTCCAACACACCCAAATTCGCTATCCTCTCCCTCCTCAACGGACTCACCGAGTACGCATTCTTCTCACGAACCAGCGGACCAATCGAAGCCGTCCGGGTCGAGCGCCACGGAGGCGCGCACAACCTTGGAAGCTACTGGGTATGACAACTGAACAGGGGGACGGTATGCATGCTGCAACTTGCTCCGCAGAGTGATAGCAGCGGGGAAGCGCCACGAGGTGCAAAATGGGATGGTTGGCGAATTGTGGCCCTAGTTATTGGTGCGCGATGTTGATTGGTTTTATTTCTGAGATGTGTATAGCTGTACAGCTTCTTTGTGGTATTGGTTGGCGTGGAAGTCTATTGCAGTTAGGATTTCATTCTTTTTTCCTTGACATCGGTGTAAGTTGTCGTTGGAGTGTCTTAGTATCGTTTATATGGAGTTCATCGGGGTTGCATCCGACAGGGAAGTATAGACAGCAACGCAAGCTCAAGTCCTATAAGAACTATACACATCATAAGGTTCCATCGGAAGAACTCCTGGTCTAAGAGAACATGGCTCAAGTTATTGGCAATATCATCAGTCACATACCAAATCCACCTACCACTGGACTTCCTACTCATCCAATACATCCTATTGATAGAAGACAAACATAGAAGAAGGGTATGTATAGGCGAAACGCAACATTCCTAGTGCATATACAGTGCCTATTTTTGGACATTTTTGGACAGAGACGTCACTTCCAAGACAATTCTCCCGCTCCTGTTGTGCGTCAAGCACGTCAGAAATAGTTTGGATGGCCGAAGGCGCCCGGGATAGGGACATCGTCCCAGCATTCGTAATGTATACATGTAACTTTGGATTTCTGCCTTGATATTCCTGCCTTGTTGAGCCTCATTTCAAGGGCATGTCAGCAGAATTATAGGGACTATTTTGTTTGCTTGGTTCTTGGCAAGGGTTGGTGGATGCAAGTTCGACGTCGATCTTGAGTGTTGTCTACCGAAGACCTACTTGGTACGGAGTAGTAGGATAAAAGATATAAAGTGAAATAGAATAAATAGATATCAAGATAAATCAGTCGTCTTCCGTCTCTTTAATATATCAAGGTTCCTTAATACTCTAAAAACGCTAGGACCAAAGAAGTAAAAGAAGTACCAAACAGTCCCTCGACATACTGTTGACAGGTCTAATTCTGGCTGCAGATCTCCATGCAAGCGAAGCGAATAGTTGTGGATCTTAGAAACTACCACATGACAAGAAAGTCAGCAAAGCCCCGTCTATGCTAGATTCGGCTATATCGGCTGAAATGCGCAGCAAGATACATAAAGTGCAGATGCAGGTTAGCCAAAAACACCCAGTTGTATTCGGGGTTTTGATTCCGCCTGGCAAGCTCCCTACAAGACTGGTTCGTCTGATCGCTAATAGTATACCCAAAAGCCATGCTGTCGGATTCTGTCGACGTGGACCCGGTGTGGTATGTGGTATGTGGTATGAGGGGGCGATAGGTACTAAGTTAGTTCACCTGTAACTATTTCTGTAAACGAGGAATTAAACGTGTATAAACCAGAGTATAGTTCTCTCAAATTATTCTTCTCCATCTCTCATCAAGACAAAAATCAAGATTCAAAAGCATTTAACAACCCGCGGTCCAAACATCCCATAATGACATTCTCAGAACCCCTCAAACTCGAACCAAACACACTCTACATCCTCCTCCTTGATCGAGGAAACACATATCTCTTTCACTGGGAACTATATCTCGCCCAAACAGCCATAACAGGAACGGTTTTTCACATAATCAACGAAGGCGGTCCCACAGCCTGGGAATACAAAAGCGAGCCAACAAGCGAAATCTCAACTCTCGGTCGACTGGTACTAGCCCTTCAAATCGGGACTGTGTCACCAGTTCTACATGCTGCGCTGGCAGATAGACTGGCGATTGTACCCTTGACGCTGTACTCGGCACGATATCGGGAGACCTTGAATTGTGTTGTTTGGGTGCTGGAGGCGCTGTTTGCCCTTGATGATGAGGGGTATATGTCTCTGCGCATTGGAATTCGGGAGATTGAGCAGGAGGCTAAGCAGATTGGTATGATGAATAAGAGTCAGTGTATTAGGACTCTTGTTAGAAGTCGTGCATTTGCGAAGTAGGATTGGTTGAGTAATCGGGATGCGGATTGGGTTGATGGACTTGTATACAGAGTCATGTAATAATTGGATGATGAATTTCAATCTTCTATGGGTTGGATATTGTAGATTGTAGAGTCTGGGGGGTGTACATGGTGAGGTTTAGGATGAAAAAGCAAGGTCAACCTTTTGGGTGCCGGGGCAATGAGAAAAGAGATATATCCCTTTATGCGTATTTTCGAACAAATCCAACAGAAAGCAAGCGCGAAACAATTCGGAGACTAGTCCATAATCACATAAAGTCATCATCGCCGAGACCGTCATCACCATCGTAGTTGGTGTTGTCGACAGGGCCACGGCTAGCATTCAGCGAGATCTTAGTCTTAGCAGCCTTGGTCTTCTTGTTGCCCTTGTCGGCAGCGCGCTCCTCGCGCATCTTCTCGTTGCTAGCGGTGGTCAGAGCACTGGCAATCTTCTTGATCTCAGCGCTGGGCAACTCCTTGACAAGCTTGCGAGTGAAGTCCTGCGCCCAGAGGGTGTACTGAGGGTTCTTAGAGTGAGGAGTCAGGAGGGGAATGAGGACTTCGCTCAGACGAGTGAACTGGTCCTTGGTGGTGGGTTTGAACAGCGGCATGGAGGATAGGTCGATGGACTTGGTAGGGTCGGTCTGGTCGCTGATGACGATGGCCTTGGGGGCACCCTTGTTGCGCTTGGTGTCGACGGAGCCGAAGAGATCCTCGGCATGGGCGAGATCGGCATCCTGCTCAGTCCTGCGCAGACGAGCGCGGCGGTCCGCCTCATCCTCGCTGCCAGACTCATCGTTGGAGCCGGCCTCCTGTCGTCGCTGCTCCCGGTGTTCCTCTATCCGCTGGGCCTTGGTCTTCTTGTTTGCTGCGGCGGCGGCCTTGGCCTTGGCCGCGGCTTCTTCGGCCTTCTTGGCCTTCTCGCGCTCTACCTCAGAGTCTTCGCCGGCATCCCATGAGTCGAGGACCTATTCAGAGTTGTGTTAGTGACTGTCGCGAAGGGAATGTTGCCTTAGTAAACGGTTTTAGGAGGCTGTCTTACATCTTCGTCTTCTTCGTCGTCGAATCTGCGGCGAGGGGCAACGACAGGAGGAGGCGAGTCGCTCTCCTCTTCATCTGCAGGAAATTAGCAAGGGCTCGGTGGCGGGGGATGCTAGTGAAGGATAAGAACATACCCCACTTAGAAGGTGGCATTTTAGGCTATAGAAAAAGCGTCTGAATCTGATAAGACAGAGAAAAACGAAGGTAAGCAATGCGCTATACGCAAGACCAAGTAACAAGCCAAACGGACCCAGCAAAGGATGGAGGGGCGAGGGCAAATTTTATGTGGGACACAACTTATCGTCCCCAGGTGGTATGTGCACGTGATCTCTCGGGGCCTTTTGATGCCCGATGAACTGATCGTATACTTCTTTTACTATACAATTTGTTTGTTTGATTTTGATTTTGAAATGGAAATTTATTTTCGTTTAAATTCTTAATTAAATTCATAATCATCATGGGTTGTGACGGAATCATCAAACCATCTTTTTGAGCCTAAGCCCGATCTACGCTGAAAGACCGCATTTACAGGTTAACAGCAGTGCGGAACTTCTCGCCAGCGTAGACAGCGTTGGAACCAAGCTCCTCCTCGATACGGAGAATCTGGTTAAGCTTGGCCAGGCGCTCGGAACGGGCAGGGGCACCGGTCTTGATCTGGCCGGAGCGGAGACCGACAGCGATGTCAGCAATGGTGACATCCTCGGTCTCACCGGAACGGTGAGAGACCATGACACCCCAGCCGTCGGCGTAGGAGTCCTTGGCGGCCTGGATAGACTCGGTCAGGGTACCAATCTGGTTGACCTTGAGGAGGAGGGCGTTGCAAGACTTGAGCTCAATGGCCTTCTTGATGCGCAGGGGGTTGGTGACAGTCAGGTCATCACCAACAATCTGGAAGTCAGAGGTCTTGTAGAAGTAGCTCCAGGCCTCCCAGTCATCCTCGGCGAAGGGGTCCTCAATGCTGACAATGGGGTACTTGGTAGCAAGGGACTTGTAGAGGTCGGCAAGCTGCTCGTAGGTGAGCCACTTGGTGGGGTCGCTGTCGGGGTTCTTGAAGTCAAGATCGTACTTCTTGGCATCGGTCTTGTAGAACTCGCTGGAGGCAACGTCCATGGCGATCTTAATTTGGCCAGTGTAGCCGGCCTGCTCAATGGACTCGGTGATGAGGTCAAGAGCCTCCTCAGCGGTCTGAATATCGGGAGCGACACCACCCTCGTCACCGACGTTACCGGCGGACTGGCCGTACTTCTTCTTGGCGAGAGCCTTGAGCTTCTGGTAGACCTCAGCACCCTGGCGGAGAGCCTCGGAGAAGGAAGGAGCAGTGCTGCATTCGTCAGTCATGGGATCACAAAGGTTTATGGTGCGGGGAAACGTACTCGGGAACGATCATGAACTCCTGGAAGGCCAGACGACCACCGGCGTGGGAACCACCGTTGAGGACGTTCTGGAAGGGGACGGGGAGGACGTAGGGCTTCTTGGTGCCGGCAAGGTCGGAGATGTGAGCGTAGAGGGGAACACCCTTCTCAGCGGCGGCAGCCTTGGCGATGGCCAGAGAGACACCGAGGATGGCGTTGGCACCAAGGTTACCCTTGTTGGCGGTTCCATCGAGCTTGTTCAGGAACTCGTCAACCTTGGCCTGTTCCTTGACATCGATGTTCTCCTTGATGATGGCGGGGCCAATGGTCTCGTTGACGTTCTTGACGGCCTTGAGGACACCTTCAGAGTGAACTTGTTAGGGCTAATCCCGGGATGTAGTTGAAAGCTGATGGTTTACTTACCCTTACCACCCCACTTGGCCTTGTCACCGTCACGGAGCTCAACGGCCTCGTGCTGACCTGGAAAAAGGTGTTAGCTTTCTAGTCCTATTTCCAATGCTCGTTCCAAAATTCAGGATGGACATACCAGTGGAAGCACCGGAGGGCACAATGGCGCGGTGGAGGCCGGTCTCGGTGACAACGTCAACCTCAACGGTGGGGTTACCGCGAGAGTCATACACGGAGCGAGCGTGGATCTTAGAGATAGGCATTTTGAAGGACAGGCTGATATTCAGTCAGTTGAAAGAAAGGAAAAATGAAACAGGAACCGGGCAGATATATGGCAAAGCAGTGTGACTAACGGCGGGGGTGTTCACCGATGACCGAAACAGAATGGGCGGGATGGAGAAGGACGTGATTTGCGAGCTCAACCACTTGTTGATGGGGCAATGTCGGTTTGCCTACTTACGATCACCGGGGGAGTTTTGGGTATTCTTTGGCTTTCCAGAAGATTGGAGGAATGTAGAGGTGAAGGTATAGGGGAGAGGAGGGGTGATGGCGGGGTATATAAGCAACTTATGATAGTTCACAACTTACCTGTATAAAGAGTAAACAACTTCAACTAAAAGAAGATTATCTATACGGAGGGACCCGAGTCTTTTATATATTCCCCATTAACCCCGGAAAAGATCATTGTTCCTCCGATTCTTTCCAATGCGACGGTGGGGCTCCACGGCTGTTCTCCAGCTCTTGCTGGCTGATCCGACCGTATGCGGCACCTCAGCTACGAGATCTTCCGAGAAACGGAAGAGCTATGATGGCATAGTCTTCTTCCGAGCATATGATAACCTTGGGAGTTAACGCGCTGTACTCTGTAGGCTTGTGTATACAGCCCTCCATGCCCCTCCATGCCCCCCTCCTGGGCCGTGCTTCAGCCTGGTAGAAGCTGGAAGTTGCCCACTGTATTAGACTGGACTAATACTACTGTAGCTTTGATTATGATATTTGACCAATCGAAGCAACTTGACTTGTTCGTCCTACGTAGCATTGCCATGTTTCGGATTTGACGAAGACAGCTTGGTTGCAGCCTGACTTTTGAGGTGTTCACATCGGATTTCGATGAGCTAAGTATTACGTAATCTATTGCTTTCCATTGTTGATGCCTTAATGCCTTTGATTTCTGGCCTCATCGCCTCAGGTGTCTGTAAATGCCAAGAACATGACATAATAAAGTCATGTGACCCTGTTTGGCTCATCGCTGCGCCGCGCTGGAAGCTCCCCAGGCAAGGTGCTACCTTTCATTCAGATCCATCCATTCTGCATCCACGATCCTCCACAACCCTACCTCTTTAGATTGCACTCTCGACTCGGCTTTCCTATCTATCCCTTTACACTCGGTGAACCTGTCGTTCGACCGTCCTTCATCATGAGCGACCCGGAGCGCGACCAGTCGCTCGAGGACTATAAAAAGAGCTTGCTCGAGCTACGAGAGTGGGAAACTAAGCTGAAGACTCTCCGATTGGGCATCAAGGATCTCCAGCGGGAGTTTGATATCTCCGAGGAGAACATCAAGGCGCTACAAAGTGTGGGTCAGATCATCGGCGAGGTGTTGAAGCAGCTTGATGAAGAGCGATGTGAGTATCATCCCCATCCTTATACATATTGGGCTTGTTTTGGGCGACTGACCAATCTATAGTCATCGTCAAGGCGTCGTCCGGGCCTCGATATGTCGTCGGTTGTCGGTCAAAGGTGGATAAGGCCAAGATGAAGCAAGGCACACGTGTGGCCTTGGATATGACAACACTCACCATCATGCGGATGTTACCTCGTGAGGTTGATCCTTTGGTGTACAACATGTCTCTGGAGGATCCCGGGTCGGTCAACTTTGCCGGTATTGGTGGTCTCAACGACCAGATCAGAGAGCTTCGAGAGGTTATTGAACTGCCCTTGAAGAACCCAGAGCTCTTCCACAGAGTTGGTATCAAGCCTCCAAAGGGTGTCTTGCTCTACGGTCCTCCGGGCACTGGTAAGACGCTGCTTGCACGAGCAGTGGCCAGCTCGATCGAAACCAATTTCCTGAAGGGTATGTTTGGACCTATACTTTCTCTTTGCAAATCACTGACTATGTCCAGTGGTCTCATCGGCTATCGTTGATAAGTATATCGGTGAATCCGCTCGACTGATCCGAGAAATGTTCGGATACGCCAAGGAACACGAACCCTGTATCATCTTCATGGACGAGATTGACGCCATTGGTGGACGAAGATTTTCGGAGGGTACCTCAGCAGATCGAGAAATTCAGCGGACGCTGATGGAGTTGCTGAACCAGCTGGATGGTTTCGACTACCTAGGAAAGACGAAGATCATCATGGCAACCAACCGACCCGACACACTGGACCCCGCTCTGTTGCGTGCTGGTCGTCTGGACCGAAAGATTGAGATTCCTCTTCCTAATGAGGTCGGCCGCCTGGAGATCTTGAAGATCCACACGAGCACGGTTCAGCAGGAGGGTGATATCGACTTTGAGAGTGTGGTCAAGATGAGTGACGGTCTTAACGGTGCTGATCTTCGAAATGTTGTTACCGAAGCGTAAGTGCAATCCGGTCCCCTAGCCACAAAGGATACTATGAACGGCGAACTAACATATTATAGGGGTTTGTTCGCGATCAAGGATTACCGCGACGCCATCAACCAGGATGACTTCAACAAGGCTGTACGGAAGGTCGCAGAGGCGAAGAAGCTGGAGGGCAAGCTTGAGTACCAGAAGCTGTAATTGTAACTATCTTGGGCAAGTAGCCTTTAGTGCGTGGTTTAGATCTTTCTCATGAAGCGCTAATACTATGCATTTAACTATCTTGCTGCTCCAACTTGTGGCGTAGATCGCAAGTTTTGCTCAGTAGGGTCCAAATTAGAATATAAGTATCATCATTGAATGATTTGAGTCCTGTAGTCTGGTGAAATCTTCATTGTACAAATTATCATATGCCTCCATTACTTCGGGAACTGGTTACGCGTGCAAAGAGATGATTTGCGGACTCCTGATGTTGGCTCTCCACTTCCCCAGCTTCCTTCAACCTTGCCACGTTCTCAATCGTCTTCGTCAGGCGCGCGAATTCCAGTTGAAACTAACATCGAAGTTGTCCCTGGATACTTGGCTTCAAATCTTGGACTTGGCAACTGAGAACACGCGGGACAGTCTCCGCGCCTCCGCATCTCCGCAGAGAAATTGTTTACGGACTACCCACCATACACATCTGGATCAGGGTCACATTTGCCTTGTGGAATAGTGTCTGGATGAGCATTCCGACCAAGACCACGACACAAAAACGGTATTTGTGAATGAATAGGCACATCGGTATGTCACATTCTACAGCGAGGGGTTCCTTCTGGAAGAAATCAAACTGACTGACTGCTATTGAACAGCAAACTAGAACTCCTACCTGAAATCCCCAAACCTACCTCCTCGATTTCAACCAAAGCGGAACCCCAGTAACACCGAACCGCCATTCCACCCTTATGTGTCGCGATCGTTAATAGCAACCCCGGCAGACATTCGCGAAGCCAGAAGCTTTCCCAGAAGAAACAATGGCATACCAACCATCGCGCAGTCCGTTCGCGCCAGCGCAACAAGACAGCTTCTACCAGAACACCCGCAACGGCCTCCGTGGCTACGGGCTGTCCAACCAACCGATCCCCCTATCCAACAAAGTGAACGGCTATTTCGAGAAAGACCGCACGCTACCGTTATACAAAGACAAGCCCTACTTCCAACCACGGCGCACAGGTCCCCGGAGACGATGGAGGCCGTTCTTTGCCCTTCTAGGAGTGTGCAGTCTGGTATTTTTGCTATACTATAACTTCTATCTCCCGTCATGGACAGGGTCACGATCAAACGATAAGGGGGTGGAACTTTGGAGGTGGGCTCAGACTTTGGAAGATGAGAAGGCTTCTTCGGATACATCTGACTGGGCTGAGAGGCGAGAGAAAGTGCGGGACGCTTTCATTGTTAGCTGGGAGGGTTATGAGAAGAACGCATGGGGTAAGTTGCGATGTGGCTTTATGTGTTGAATGCAGAGCTGATATTTTCCATAGGCTACGACCAGTATCGTCCCGTGTCAAATGTCAACCAGGAAGTTACTAGCGGCGGGTTAGGCTGGATGATCGTCGACTCGCTGGACACCCTGATGATCATGAACCTGACCTCCAAGGTTCACCGAGCCAGACAATGGATCTCGACGTCGCTGCGGTATGACCAGGACCGGGATGTGAACACATTCGAGACGAGTATTCGCATGCTGGGCGGTCTGCTGTCTGCGCACTATCTCTCAACCCAATTTCCCGATTTGGCACCGCTGAACGACGACGATGTCGGTGCTGCGGGTGAAGACCTGTACATTGAAAAGGCTACCGATCTTGCCGACAGACTGCTCGGGGCTTTTGAGTCTCCGAGTGGCATCCCATGGTCGAATGTCAATCTTAACACATCAGCGGGTATCCCAGTTCACTTTGATGAAGGAGCCACATCTGTCTCTGAGGCTGGGTCAGTGCAGCTTGAATTCAAATATCTGGCCAAGTTGACTGGGGAGGCAGAATATTGGAAGATAGTGGAGAATGTCATGAAGTTGGTTGACTATCAACTGCCCCAGGATGGCCTTGTTCGAAGTACTATTCACCCGGATAGTGGGTCGTTCAAGGGAGACAGTATTAGTCTCGGCAGTAAAGCAGACTCGTACTATGGTATGTTTAAAATCTTTGGAGATGGCTGGATTTAAGCTGACCCCACCAGAATACCTCATCAAGCAATACCTGCAGACCTCACAACAGGAACTTGTTTACAAAGAGATGTGGGATGAGGCCCTAAAAGGCATCCGCAAGCATCTGGTCACGTTCACCAAGAATGCACAGCTCATGATCGTCGGCGAACGGCCTCAGGGCTTGGACAAGGAACTCCTACCCCGAATGGACCACCTGGTCTGCTTCATGCCGGGAACAATTGCGCTTGGCGCTACAGGAGGTCGGTCACTATCCGAGGCAAGAAAGTCCTCGGACTGGTCTCAACAACGCGAAGAGGAGATCCTCATGTCACGCGAGTTGATGAAGACCTGCTGGGCAATGCACAAAAGAACAGCAACAGGACTCGCCTCCGAGATCTCTTACTTCACGCTAGACTCCGAACCTGTAATGATGGGAGACAAGTACCCAGTCTTGGCCACGACCCCGAAACAAGGATCAAAGCCCGAAGCACTGAAAGGCATTTCTAAGTCCCTGGAGACGCTAAACGATGGCTCGAAGTCATGGCGCGAAGACATCGAAATTCACCGGAACGACCGCCACAACCTACAACGCCCGGAAACGATCGAGTCCCTCTTCTACATGTACCGCATCACCGGCGACGACATGTACCGCCAGTGGGGCTGGGAGATTTTCAAGTCTTTCGTCAAGCACACAGCCGTGGTAGAGAAGAAGAGCGTCTCTCGCATTCCAACAACAACCAACAAAGAACCCATTTTCCGCATTAAGGGCTTTACCTCGCTCGGTAATGCGGATGCCGTCCCACCCTACAGGCGTGATAATATGGAGAGCTTCTGGATGGCAGAGACACTTAAGTACTTCTACCTCCTGTTCTCGGACCGTGATTTTATCTCGCTTGAGGACCATGTCTTTAACACCGAGGCTCATCCGTTCCCGCGTTTTAAGCCTAGTGGCGATCTCAAGACCGGGTGGGAGAGGAAGCCGAGGCAGTAGATTTGAGATGTTTTTGACGAGGCATGTCCTTAATGTCCGTTATATGTTTTGTTTGTACAGCACTTTGTTTCTATGCCATGTTTGGAATCTGGAGAACCAGATTATGTATACCAACTTCTGTACATGACCAACTTTACTTTCAGGGCGCAATATATAAGATTGGTGGCTTGAGCTTTCGATACTAGAACCTTGCTTTCCAAGTTCGCTTTTTGTAGGAAATTGATCAGGCCCTCGGGGAAATATATGCGAAGTAGCTAAAATAAAATAATCACCCGAAATAATGCTTCCCCGGCTGTCGTATGCAAGCTATGCAAAAGCAATGACCAATTATACGGCAAGGCCCTGCTCCTCTCTATCCAAAGCAGCCTGGATCAGCTTCTTGAATCCACTAACGGCGTCCTTAATTTGGCGCACGCTCAGGGCCTCATGGTCACCATGAGCAACGAAGATACTGCCAGGGCCATAAAGGTAGCGCTTAACGCCAGACCGAACAGACAAATTCGGAACATCGGTACCATAGTTTACGGTAGTGACATCAAAACCCTCAACGTCCACATCAAGATCCTGAGGCTCATAAGACTCGCCATGCGAGCCGAAGTCCACAACAACCTCCGCATCCACATCACGGGAGGCATCTTCAACAGCGCGCTTGATAATCTCACGGGCCTCGTCGGGTGTACCAGCAGCAAGACGAACAGAGACATCAGCATAGGCCTCAGCGGGAACAACGTTAGTCGCAACACCAGCGCGGACAACACCAACGTTCAGCGTCGTGTTTCCGTACTTTGGGGAAGATGGAAGACCGCCCTCCTTTGTGGGGATGTTTCCTAGCTGATCGACGCGAGACAGCGCGGGCAGGATTGCTGAGACGGCACTGCGGCCAAGCCATGGGTAGCCCGAGTGCGCGGCAGAGCCGTGAGCGAAGACCTCGAAGCCGAGCATGCCCTTGTGGCCGGAGACCAGGGCTGCTTCGGTGGGTTCACCAAAGACAAGGGTGTGGTAGGTGCTGTCTCTGTTATATTTCGAGTCGGAGAAGACCTTCATTCCATCACCGCCGACTTCCTCGCCGACGACGAAGAGAAGGCCCAGCTTTGCGTTGGGTTGTTCGTTCAGCGTTTCAAGTGTAGCGAAGATCTGCGCTGCAACGCTGCCCTTAGCATCAACGGTACCGCGGCCAGCCAGGACGAGATTTTCGGAGTCAAAGCTGCCGGACTCATCGGATTGAGGGCGATGTACCGAGTAGGGGATGAAAGGCGGGACAGTATCGATATGACTCGTGAGAAGGATGGCAGGAGGCTCCGAATGCGAGTCAGGATATGCGTAGATGTTGTATCTTGTCTTTGGGCTTTCATGGCCCTTCAGCGGAGGCACCTCCTGCTTCACGACGGTGAAGTTCCGGGCCTCTAGGAACTTTGCGACGAAGAGGCCGACATCGTGCTCGTTGCCGGAGATTGACTCAATCTCGACCAAGTCTCGGTGGAATGATAGTAGAGGTGAGTTTTTGATTATATCTTCTGCACCGGTCTGGCTGTAGATTGGCTGTGACGGCGTGGATGGTGCTCCCAAGGGTTCCTGTTGCGCAGGTGCGGGGTGCGGAGAAGCCTTCACGCCAGTGATAGCAGCCGCGGCTGCAAGGTATGAAGAGAACTTCATTGAAGGTCAACAAGATGGATAGGCGACAATCTAAGGGTGATCACTTCAGTAGCAGCTGCAATTTTACAGCATCAACTCCGGAGACTCAAAGCAAGCGGGTTCGTGGAGCCTTGCAGGAGGTTGGAGTCCGATGACGGAAACTCCCGATAGATAGTATAGGTCACGTGGATTGGAGATGGTGATATTAGACCAAATAAATAGATATGAGGTGATCTCCATTGATCCCGATTGGACAGTATTAGGAGTGTTTGTAGAGATGAAGCAGGTCCTTTGTCAACAAGTGAAGCTATTTCACATCAACTTGCTAGGAGTGGATGGGCTGGGTAAAACATGGAATCTACGCTATTCATATGATCTCCAGGCGTACTTAAGGGTCTTTGAGGCTTCAATTTGATTGTCAAGAGCTCAGGAATTATCTTCAGTGATCGGAATCACAATGATTCAGTATCACTATCCATCCTCGTCCACGTATCTTCAATCCAGCGGAAGCCAAGAAAAGGCACGACGAGGCACGACATCACAGGGTATTAAGCTCGTACAGTGTGTTCCTTTCCATGAATGGGTCCTTCTGGCAGCTGATGGGTACAAGTCACGTTTATCACAGGTTGGCTCGACAAATCGCACGCTCTCCAGGATCTTGTGTGTATCAACACATCAGGCAAGAAGATCCGGCACTTCAGTCGTATCCGCGGAACTGATCTAGAAGTGTGACACGTCCCAAGGTTAGTAACAGCTACCTATATATGTGGGAGATATAGACGTACCTGCTGGTGTCATGCAGGAAAAGCAAGGGTATGGACCTCACATCTTTAAAGGTGCCTAGGCCGCTCTCCAGCTCTGGATGTAGCCCTCACGAACGATTGTAGATCATGTCAATGTTGTCGGCATCAATAGTGACAGCCTCAGACCCAGTGTGGTAGTAGTGAAAGACGATTCCAATGTTATCAGCCGAGACCGTGATCGCACCTATGGCAGTTTCGGCCCAGTTGTGGATTACTCGGATGTTTCCAGCGGAAATATTAATCGATCCAGGGTTAATATTGGTGTCAAGGAAAAGGAGACCAATGTTGCCAAAGTAGTAGTTTATTGGAACAGGCTGGCCATCTTCAGGGATCCTGATTCGAACATTCTCTGCGTGATCGAAGTTAATAACGGTGAATCCGGAAGACATATTGACGGCGAGGGCGGTGTAGTGAAGGCGGTGTAGCGAGGGGAGGGAATTTAACTGCGGGTGATTGGGTGAGAGGTCATGGGTTGGGGTTACTGTTTGTGAGTCGCCATGCGTTACCTGTTGCCCATGATCATTTAGTAACTCCGAGACAGCAATCCGTTAGTTCGAATTGGTTTTTGAACACAATAAATCAAAAATAGAGTCTCTACGCTATCCACATACACTACTCTACTAGATAATTCTTGCAAAAACAATGGCTTTACTAGTGTAACGCCACTAGATCCTTACTTCAGCAATTCAAGGAAGCAGCATAATATAACTCTTGAATGTTTTCCCCGTATTATTTGATGTGCTATCATGCTTTCACAGTTATGTATAGTATGTGCCTGCTAGGCCCCAAATGGAGCATGCATATCCTTGAGGGATAATGAACGTCACGCCGTACACAAAAAGACAAGCTTCTAACCCCTGTCAAAAAGCTCGGCATCAATATGCCGGGAGGGGTTCTTGTGAAGGCAGAATCAAGCATAGGGATGCTCAGGCCGGTGGATAACGGGTGCTGTGGGCCTATTTTTGAGAAGTGATCTGCGTACGCAACACACATACTGGAGACAACCATGATGAGCGGCAAATCGGCTGTTCAAGGGGGATATTTCTAAGTAGATAGTTTGGCCTGAATATTGGACCAAGTCGTTCTTCTCAGAACTATATAAATGGATATTCCCACCGTGGATAGTCCATCAGAACACCATCCTATGTTCCGCTGCATTATTTATCCGGCTTATTCAACTTTTTATTCAACTTATAAACCATGACCCAGCAAAAGAGACTTCTAGCGACAACGGTGGATGACCATGCAAAGCACAATCCTAGCAATGTGTTCGCAGTCATCCCCAAAGGCGCGGAAGTTAGCCACGGCTTCCGTAGCCTTTCGATGAAGGACCTGGCACAGGCTGTGAACGGTATGTGTTGGTGGATTGAAGAGACTATTGGACCAGCACAATATCCCGAGACATTGGCATACATGGGGAGCAATGATGTGCGCTATTTCATCTTCATGCTTGCCTGTCAGAAGACGGGATACCTGGTAAGAACTAGGTCGCCAAGATGTTGATATGGAGACTTGTTAACCTATTTTCATAGGCTTTCTTGCCTTCGACTAGGAACTCGGACGAAGCTCATCTCCATCTACTGAAAGTGACGAGCTGCACCAAGCTCTTCTTCAGCGAGGGGCGACAAGCAAGAACTCTTGAGATCCAGGGACTCTCTTCGACAGCCTTGGAGATTTTCCAGGTTCCCGCTCTCAAGGTCGTTCTCAATGATGAGCGTGGACTGCCCCATTACCCATATAACAAGTCATATGTCGATGCTGAAAATGATACAACGTGCATCATTCACAGCTCAGGAACAACAGGTAGGTCTATGAAAGTATGAAATTGCGCCGTGCACCGCTAACTTCCACAGGCATGCCCAAGCCAGTGTACCTCACCAATGGCTTCTTTATGACCATCGATTCGCTCTCTAAGCTTCAATGGCCAAAAGGCCGCCTACCGGCTCCATTCTTCCATTTGGACCAAGAGGACCTAATGCTAAGCACGACACCCCTATTCCACCTAATGGGACTTATGGCCTTGGTTTTCGCCGTCTGGTTTGATGTTCCTGTCCTGATCGGCCCAGAGAAGCCACTCTCCGTCAAGCATATGGTAGAGCTCATGCAAGTCGGCCGTCCAACAGCAGCAATGTGTCCACCTTCGGTTTTAGAGGACATGAGCTATTCTGACAACGCACAAGCCTGTCTGAAAACACTCAAATTCGTTCTTTTTGGAGGTGCACCACTTGCACCAGACGTCGGAGACCGGCTCCGCCAGTGCACTAGAGTGGTGTCCGTGATCGGGACCAGCGAGATTGGCTGGATCGCATCGATGGTACCAGAGGACCCAGCTGATTGGGGCTACTTTGAATGGAACGAAGCATACGGTGTCAACATGCAAGATATCGGCGAAGGAATGTTCGAGATGGTCATTCCTCGACAGCCGGATGCTCGTGACTTCAAGGGCATCTTCCATACCTACCCCGACATCAGTGCCTATCATACCAACGATCTGTACACCGGACACCCGACAAACCCGCGTCTCTGGAAGTTCCACGGGCGAAAGGATGATGTGATTGTGTTGAGCAACGGAGAGAAGTTCAACCCCGTCGGAATGGAGACTATCATTGAGGGTCATCCGTTAGTTGGAACTGCGGTGGTGGTCGGTCAATCCCGATTCCAGGCTGGGTTGCTCATTGAGCTGAACCATGATGTGCCGGACATGGACAACAAGCTCTTTATCGAGCAGATCTGGCCGACTGTGCATGTGGCTAATCAAAACATTGCTGCCCATGGGCGGGTCATGAAGAACAGGATCGGGATTGCTTCCAAGACGAAACCCTTCAAGAAGACGCCGAAGGGTACTGTGCAGCGTCGGGCTGTTCTTCGGGACTTTGAGGAGGATATTGATGCGATTTATGCTCAGAGCTTGGACGATGAGTTCGTCCAAGATCTTCCGGAAAATTTAGACACAGAAAATGTCACGAAGTATATTCAGCAGACCATTGCGTGTGTCTTGGAGAAGGAGATATTCAGTACTCAGAACTTTTTCGGTGCTGGCCTTGATTCTTTGATGACCATCCAGGTCTCTAGAATGCTGCAGAAGGCTATCGACTTGCGCCCAGAAGTGAAAGCAGTCATCACTGCTCAGACCATCTATGCCAACCCAACAATTGATCAATTGTCTACAGTTGTGGTGGCCATGCTGGAAGGCAAATCCCAGGCTGGAATCCCGCGTGAAGAGAAGATTCATAACTTGGTGGCAAAGTATACGTCCGACCTCCCAGTCCAGAAAGTCCGTCACAATGAATTGCAATCGCTTACCACTGTGATTTTGACTGGCTCCACTGGCTCATTGGGAAACTATCTACTTCATTGTCTATTGAGCAGCGAGTCTATTTCCAAGGTCTACTGTCTCAATCGCTCAGATGCTGAATCACGACAGCGGAAGGGCTTCAAAGAAAAGGGCCTACCCTTGGACAACTGGAACAAGGTCGAGTTCCTGCAAGTATCATTCGGAGCAGAACGCTTTGGCCTAGACGAGGTCAAATACCAAGAACTCCTCGACTCAGTCGACACCATCATCCACAACGCGTGGAAAGTCGACTTTAACTACACCGTTGATTCCTTCGAAGACACTCACATCCAAGGTGTGCGACGCTTCGTCGACTTCAGCCTAAGCAGCCGCCACAATGCCCACCTTCACTTCGTCTCTTCTGTAAGTACGGTGGGTAACTGGACACCCGAGATGGGACCGTCGATCCCCGAAGAGCCCATGGAAAGCAACGTCGTTCTCCCTCAGGGCTACGGCGAGTCCAAACACGTCGCGGAGCGCATCTGTCTCGAAGCAGCACGCCGATCAGGTGTCCCGACAACGGTGTATCGCGTTGGACAGATCGCAGGACCAACCACCCGAAGCGGACAATGGAATCCGCATGAATGGCTGCCAACAATCATCGCGACGTCAAAAGCGATGGGTAAAATCCCAAACCGCTTAGGATCAATGCCAGTTGATTGGGTACCGGTGGTAAGATCTATCTAAACCCCCAACAAGCCGAAGGAGCCGGAAGTCCCTGACAGAGAAGAATTCATGCTGATCACTCTTGAAATAGGATACCCTATCCGCGATTATGGTGGAGATTGTCAACACACGTCATCGGTCGTCCGAGCAGCCCTGGGCCGTGTTTCACCTCACCAACCCGGAGGCAGCGCCATGGTCGTCGCTGGTCCCCGCCATCCAGGCGCAATATCCGGTCGAGCCAGTTGATTTTGCCGCGTGGGTTGCCGACCTCGAAAGCATTCCCAATCCCAGCAGCGCGGACCTCGCTTCCAAACCCGCGCTCAAGCTATTGAGTTTCTACCACGGGCTTCAAGAGGAGGGGGCATGTCTGTGCCATTGGATGTCCGGCGGGCAAGGGACGCCAGTTGTAGCATGCGGTCCTTGGAACCAATCTCAGCCACGCTGATGCAAAACTGGCTGCAGCAGTGGCAGTTCTAATCTATAGATTAATATATATGCTATATGGAATCCAATAATAGACCCCGATTCTGGCCTGCTTACCTCATCCACGATTAGGTTTTTTTTTCCGTTCATTTCGTCGAAAGATGTTGATTGGCTGTCCATCCGAGTTTAGAAAAGGCTAGTCTCGTTTAAGCGAAAGCGCCACCATTTTTGGACAAGTGACCTGCAGGGATGTTTCTAGTAGAAGACACGATCGGAGATCGCCAGGGGAAACCCCATTTATTATAAGTCAAAAAAGAGACGTGTGATATATCCACTCAGAAATAGTCAGCTGAAGACAAAGTGACCTGTCGAGAATGTCACTGTATACCCGACTCACAACACCTCAAGAGGCACACCCGGACATGGGTCCCTAAGACCGTGGTTTCCCCTCCTCTTGGCTACGGAAGAGTCGCCAATCACCATGTAACAAGGCAATGTTTCCCCAATTTCCGAGAGGGCAATTCTGCCATGTGGATCTGACGTCTTGCCTTCCCCTCGTCTTCGCCTTCCCCTCCCATTATCTCATCCCGGAACCACACTGTGACTCTATGTACGGCTTCCGTTATCATAGGTTCGCCTATATTTTTGCCCCCCGTTCGGAGCGTACACGGGTAGTATTTCCAACTGTACCTGCTCGTCATACTCGGACAAAGTTCTTACAGGGACCCCGTTGAGCTCCTTTAATCACGGGTGAGTGCAGGAGAAAGAAAACGGTCGAGGGGGAACCAAAAAATAGAAAGAAAGTGACCCATTACAACATGATAAGAATTCACCGGACCTGTCTACCCTAAGGCGAATGAGGTTTAGGTTGCTGGGTCGGTATGGCATCATAAAAGTAGTTCCCGGCATCCACCTCAGTCTAGATGCCGCCGATCGCACAGTTAGACTTTAGACGGCTGTGTAGCCGTTTGACAGAAAGTATACATAAATAGGAAGAGGAATCGAATAGAATCAAATAGGAATAGACAATAGAGAGAGTATCTATATATATATAGAGAGAGAGAGAATATGTAGAAGAATACCTATAGATGAAAGAATGTCATCGAAGCATCGAAGAGGAAGGCTTCTAGACTCTTTCGGTTCCGCCGTTCCGCGGTATTTTCCTTTAGGAATTCGAACCGACGATCGGCACTTAGTCAGTTTTCACCACCAACGTCTTTTGTCTTCTCTTCTCTGTGTATACAACTTCTTTTCTTACCTTAACACCCTCCTTAAGGCCACTACGATTTCCCTGCATTGTTGGTCCGTTTGCTGATCGTTAGTATCCCCCACCCCCCCCCCCCCCAACGAAACGTTCGTTTCTGCCCAGCCAGCTGGTCACCCCAACTTGTTTGGTCCACGTCGCTTGCTTTTTTCTTCTTTTTGTATTTTGGATAGGTTCTATCAAGATCTCTGCTAACTGGCCCTGTCGTGCAGTTCCCGCTTTCCCGGATTTTCATCACACCGCCACATACCTTTCCCGCCCAACAGAGGGGAATGACTCTGGGAGTGTCTTTCTTTTTATCTACGCTCTTCGCCAATGCTGAGCTGTGATCCATCCCCATTTACACAGCCACTGGCACCCGTTCATAATGCACAAAGTGTCTCAAATAATCGACGCGGCACGAAACTCTCTCGACGATTCAACGTCGCGCCAGCCCATGTCTCCGTTGACTATTAATACCTCCGCGCCGGCATCACCAGCCATTTCTTTGTTCTCTGCGACAGGACACAACCGTGTCTCGAGTTCCGTCTCTTCGCTCGTCTCGTCAGATCTCAAGAACTCCATGGACAGCCCCAGAAGTCATTTGACCGGAGTCAAAGAGGAGGAATTTCGTGACTCATTGGAAGATCAATATTTCCGTATGCATCGCACCGGAGGAGAGAAGATATGCGCTAACAGTTATCTAGAACAAGTTGATTGTGGCATGACTGACGAGTCATACTTTCCCATGGATCACTCGGATAGTTACGACCTCAGCGATACTGGAATGGAAACTGCCCCATCCCCGAAAAAGCGCCGCTCAGATGACGCATCGATGAAGGGAGTCTCGCGCATTGGTTCGCGCATCTCAACCATGTCGACTCGGTGGAAGCGATCCCACTCTTCGGGCACCGAAGTCGATGCGTTCCCAGACGATCTACGGTCTCGCGCGGGCTCAGCTTCCTCCGCTCTAGCCAGCCCTGTGGTCGGTCCTTTGAGCCGCGTCGACTCAATTCCCCCTTCTCCCGCTCGCACCATCTTCGAGGAGCGCGTCAGCGACTCCGGCGCACGCCCAATCGATATTACCCGAGCGAACAGCTTAAGCCAGGATGACAATGACAAGCAGCAAGCCACCACCCCGCTTCTGCCCCCATTGTTGGGTGACGACTCATCAAACGTGGTTTCCCGTGTCCAGTCGCCCCTGCAGTCACCCTCGGTTGCCGATGTTAGCGAGCCTCACCACTGGAATGTGACTTCCGACCCCCGCTTCATGGGAATTCTTCCCTCGCCCCCGCTTTCCTCCAAGCCATCTGTGGCCTCGTTCAACCGGCCCCGAACTAGCACCTTGCGCACTGTCTCGGGCGAAGCACCCCTCGTCCTTTCCGACCCCAACGATGAGTGGGCCCACAAGCTCGGCCACGCAAATTTCACCATCCAGCCCGAGCCGTATGTGCCCGTGCTTTGTGACATTAGCAACTTTCAGCAGTTGCGCGTCGATTGGGATATTGCGCGGTGTAATTTCGCCAAGCACCTCGTCCGCACAGGCGAGCATTACGGTGTTACCTCTACTATCTACAGGCTCACCGTTGAGAAATGGGAATCCATCAACCGCAATTGGCGCACCCAGCACGAGGCCATGCTCAACCAGCTCGAAACTCTAGACGGTGTCGCCCTCACCTTGACCCAGTCTAACATCCACCCATGCGAAAATGTCCGCATCCCCCGTCTTCACGACAACGACAAGTTCCCCGAGATGGGAGACGAGGACATCGTCGGTCCAATGACCGTCGCGCCAGCTACAGAAACCGCCGGCCCGTGTCGAACTGGAAAGAAGAGGAATTTCTTCCGCTTCTTCCAGGATCTGGTCTCCCGACCTTAGACCGCACTCTTTCCCTGTCATCTTTCTTTTCTTTCTTTCCTTTCCTCTTTTCCTTCCAGCGACCCACAACGATAATGACCATAGAATATTCCCCAGGGCGTTTCGATATGCGCCACCTGTCACGACTAATGTCTGTTTCACCGTGTTTTCTTTGCTTTGTTCAATAATGACTCACGATTCCCGATCCGGTCCGCGACTACTTCCTCGCCCCGATCATGCCTTTCCTTCTCTTCCGAGTCATGTTTTCGGAATACGGTATCTGTCTTGTCTGTAAGACAGATACTGTATTCTGACTGGGCTCAGACCCGTCCATTCCTTCTTGCTTAATTATACCCTATACACCAAGCCTATCCATTGTACCGCATAGACTTCCATTCCTATTTTCCCTTTCTCAAATGCCTCTCAAAAAAGAGCGCAATGCAAAATAGCAAAAGAAAAAAAGCGCATGTTTTCATATTTGTACATATACACATCTTACCTATTGGCAGCTTAATATTGGATTTCCGTTTGGCAGTCTCTGCACAATACATACTTTACTATACTATACTATTCTATTAGCTCAATTGCCTATTCCTGTCAGTCTCTCTCAACATTACACTAATTACATCCCGCATATTACATGCACAGCGAACACGAGGATGACAATGCATAGCCCCAACATCCGAGGTCCAGGCGTGTGGACCATCCCTAAGTCAGTTCATGCATCAGGAACAGTGCCTGATCACCAGTCCGTACCTGACCTGAACCTTGCGTACCTGAATCCATCCCAACCCACAAAATACCTGTCACATATGAGTCACTACAACGGTGAAAGCCCTAAGGTCCACTTCCACCGAACATGCACGACCGGTAAAAGAGTGGGGTCAGCCACGTCTGAAGGGCACTACCGCCATTTTCAACTATTACCGGTACAAATAACATAAATACAGTTATTGATGGCTGAGCCGACTATTACAAATCGATTATCAATTACTAATCTTGCAGTCTCTAGGCTGCAATGTCACAATGCACCTAGGTGGTGATGCGATGCCGTTGGGAATGTATCTGATCCCAGACTAACTCCATCTGGGTGAATATCTGTAGGAACAGATGTTAGTGTGATGTTAGCGGATGGCCCGGGACCGGATCGATGTGTTCCAGGTGCCTTGGCGTGCGATTTACTTTCCGAGTCTACGCTTATCTGTACCTGAGGGGCTCTGGTTAGGGCTTTGGATATACCCCTGGGACCCGGTCCTTCAGGGCTAAACAGTAGGTATTGTAATGCAGGTACTTTTTTACTTCTCTCTCTCTTCTCGCCTAGGGCCAATCGCTTAGTCTTACAGTATCGCCTACTATATCCACTAAGAATAGTATCTATAACAGTTAGATTAATGCATGGGTATATATGCACTATCGGAATAATGTCTTGGTCCTGGACTAGATGTCTAATCCTAGGGCCTGGGCTGACATGTGAAGAGTATAGTATAATGAAACGGGTTATGTCCATATCCGGTTTTCATACATAGGTCAGACCCATTAGATTAGATCTAATATGCGCCAACATGCGACAAAGGAATCCGAAACATGCATTGATTCAGATCCCTTTATGAATGCAGTTGAGATGAGCATTTTCCACTTTGTGTGGTCTGAGAGTCAATTGGACTCTGATGATACCTATCAATAGATCTACCATGGTATAAGATGACATATGACATAGTCCGCAGAACCTTGCAAGCCAAGGTATGTCATGTACATGTACACGTACGTGCTCAGCTGCCATGTTTCACATTATCGATTGTAGACATGAGATGAGACATGGGGATTGAGGGAGCCTAGAAAGAAGCAAAACCCCAAGCCCACGAGACGGAACATCAAGTACCAATGTAGTCAATAGTCATCGGTGCCTTCAAATCCAGTACTGGCCCCAGAGAGCCTTGGCCTCGTCACTACCGCGGAACTGAAACTCGACAGGGATGATATCGTCGAACCCCTCGTCCAGCGTGGGTGCCTTGAAGCGGCGGGCGAAGTCGCCAAAGGCAATTCCTGGAAGAGAGGTTCTCGATTCGGGGTTCTAGAGGTGGAGATGTTAGTATGGAGATTTGTTATTGGGTGCCGGTTAGAGACACGGGATATTGTCGATTGACGTGGGTACGTACCAGTTCTTTGTTAGATGCTCGGACTGCGTTGTTGTGTTTGCAGAGGTCTGGTGTTGAGATGAATTGGACGCAGCGGATGGGCACTTTGAGTTCTTTTGCTAGGGAGGTCCAGTGAGCTCTTGTTTCGGGGTCTGCATTTGTGTTGTCTGTTCTCGGGTAAGTTTGTTGTTTCGTTAGAAGAGGTATGGATAAGGGCTAAACGTACCGACTACAACCGATTTCTTTGCTTCCAGGTGCTCGCGAGCGACCTTGAGGCATTTGGGGCGCTGCTTTTGATTAGCGTTCAATTCATTGGAGGGAATAACTTTGCGAAGGATGTATGTTCATACCGTTTTGAGCATATCTTGGTTCACTCGTTCGTAGTCAAGAGGTTCCAGATGAGTCCAGTAGAAAGTAGATTTCCCAGCACCGGGGCTCCCACAGAAGAGGACTAGTTCCACGGGGTGCTTGCGGGTAAATGGTTTGGCTTTTTTATGAATTAGCCATCTGTTTGACCTTGGGGATGACTTCTTCGTTAGAAAGGGACAACATACCAGGCTCCTCTTCCGACTTCACATATAGCATCGGGTCAAAAAGCTTTGTTGCTGGCTCCGTCGTTTCACCCAGGAAGAACTCCTCTGGCGTTTTAAAGGGCATACCAATGTTTGTGGCCAATCCACTAGATCATGTATCAGCATGTATCCAAGCACAATGCCAAATGTGAGATTGAGATGCCTTACCGATCCACACCCGAATGATCACCAGGCCGGCCAGCCGCATCTCCTACGAAGATCGAGCCAGGCAAATCAACGCCTGCAACATCAAGGTCATAGTCATCCAAAAACTCGTGCCACATCCCGAGACGAGGCTTCCGGTACTCAGGGTCTGTAGTAGCTGCGTAGACGCTCACTGGAATATCAAGTTGCGTCAAAACGACAGTCATCTTCTCTTTGAAGTTGGAAAGACTCTTCGATTCACTTCGACCACCCTTGATGTCTTTCTGGACGCTGATCTTCTTCTGGTTTGAAAAGATTACGACTTGGTAGCTGTGAATTGTAAGCCAAAACCCTTTTCTCTTGCTCGGACTCGTATATTTACCCTTCGGAGTTGAGCTCCTTCAGGCGTCCTGGGACCTTGTCGTTCCACCATTGCCAGTCTGTTGCTGACTTTGGGAACACATTACCGGATTTTGTCTTGATCAAAGTTGAATCCTGAAGCGCTTGTTAGCACGGGCCCCGGACGCTCGATGCTGGTTGATATCATTCTGGGTAAATTGGACACTTACCAGATCAAAGCCAGCGATACGGCGTTTCCCAGAGGAACTGGGCACTTGGTTCTCGGAGGTCTGCTTTCCGATGACAACACTCGTCCCGATAACGCGCCATGTAATCGATTCGGGCTTCTTCTGCGAGGCCGGAGTGAAAAAGTTTGCAACTGATTTTTCTATAGATTGCCTATCAGCAGCTATATCAATCATGGTGGCCAAAGAACCTACTGGTGACAGTTGGGTCGACCTTGCGGCGCAGCGGGGGCGGTGAAATGGCTTGGGGGGAGGCACTCCTCTTAGCCGGCCCCTCGACCATTCTGACAATGCGAGCGAGAGAGAACGTTTTGAAAGATCCTAAGGCTAATTGGGACCGCGGCTCAATAATTATGTGCGCGTTGAAGTTGGAGATGCAGGGACGCGCCGAGACGCGGAGTCGCCAAGTCACATGGTTTGAACATTAAATGATAGAAATCAGTGAAAAGTGAAATAAATTGTGTATAATTTGTTTTGATCGCTAGATGGGTATCTTTCTTTTTCTATAAATTATGTGCGAGTTCCAAAGCCGTTCCCTGCTTTGATTCCTTCAGCCATAGCAAGCACGGGGCATCTATTTTGCCCTCGTATCAAGCGACAGCCGGTCTGCCTGCTCGAGCCGAACTGCTGACTTCAACTGCTCGCGTAGCCCGAAAAGATGCTGCGAGGCTGTCTTCATCGTCTCTTGGTTGCTACCGTCCTGCACAGTAATGGAGGCCTGTAGAACGTAGCTCCCACTCTTTTCTAGCGGCGTCATGTCCTTCAACGCAGGCATCTGCTGTCGAGGTTGATTTGGCTCCTGGCCAGCCGGGTAATGCAGAACCCGCTGCAAAAAGAGAGTAATGTCATTGTGAATGAACAGATCACCCTCGACCACATGTTCAGTCACGAAGCTAGAATTTGATTAGCGCCGGCAATCATAAGATCGAGTGGCACCACTCACCTATAGCCCCACGCACTCATAGTCGGCATGATATCTCCCGATGGCAAGGATGAGCTAGACATCTGACGCGACGTGACGGCCGAGCGAGTGCCAGCTTCCGGGATATCTCGAAATTCCAATTTCCATGGCTGACGTTCATAGTCATACCGAGGTGGCTCTGGGTTTTCGTCTGTGCCATCCATCTGCGTATCGGAGTCGGTTGCAGAACCAAAGTCCTTTTCAGAGACTGGACCAACCACCTGGGTATAGTACATGCTCCCATTCAGCATCTTGTTCAGCCGCTGAAGGTCCCCCGACTGTATATCCTGACTGGCACCCGTGCGCCCCGCCACCAGACCGGGTTTGCGATAGGCTTTGAAGATCAGCCGCCGCTCCAAGCAATGGCGGGGCTGCATGGCTGTCAGACCAGCGAGCTGTTGGAGGAGCTCATGATGCTGGTGGACCGGGACCGAGGCGAAGAGCAATACCTCGTGCATCTTATGATATGCGGGTGAAGCCGGGATGTTTAGTCAGGGTCCAAGCTTTTGAGGGGGCGCGCCTTATCGAACTATTAGATGTGGCGATTTGTAATGCTTCAGGGCTGTAAATCCTTTGGGGAAGGGCTCGTGAAACCCTCGGGATATCAGTTCCGGGTGATATTCACAAGGGGCCCGGAAATGTAACTCTGCCGACTGCGGGGGTTCTGGGAACAAAGGAAGTAAACTCGGAGATGTTCAGATCATAAAGATTGATTGGCGGAGGGGAGCTTCACAAGAAGAAAAGAAGATCCAAGCCAGAAAACGGGGAGCTCACCGGGAGAGCAGACTGGGAAAGGATCTGAGAGTCGGGGAATCGCAAATGGCTTCACACTGCGGGGGATGAGTTTGGGGGATCCCAGTTTCCGGCGCCGTCTACCAATAGAGGAAACCGGGTCAAATTCCGAACAAAAGTCTGACAGATGTACAACAGCAGTGATTAGTGGTCAGTGGTCAGTTGCAAGTATTGCATGGTTGAGAGTACACCGCGTAGCCGTTGAAGCAGTTCATCGGCTCCGACCCGGTCCCAAAGCGGTAACCCTCCCGCTGGCACTTATCTTCTTCGTCCTTCCTCAAGTCTTTTCTTTACATCTTCTGTCTCCTAGCTATATCCTTCTCTTCAATCGCATACTCGTCCACTATCACTTGTTAATCCAATTTACCACCTCACTCACTCTCTCTCACGCCTCCGGGTCGGTTCGGATACTACCGGACCCGTTCAATTTCGCACACTCACGTTAAATTGATCTCAACCCTCCCACCTACACCACCTCAATAACCAACCTTCACAATGCGTGTCACTTCCGCTCTCTGCTCTGCTGCCCGCACCCCTCTCATTCGTTTTGTCGGAAAGCGTTCCATCCCTCGTACGTGAATCCCAACTCGAGTCCCCTCCCCGAAACCCGAGCTAACATTCTGTCTCCAGAGTCGGTTGACCACGCTCCTCGCGCTCACCCCGCCTCTCCCACTGGAACTCTCCCCAACTCCTTTGCTGCCTACCGCGCGAAGGCTCAGCAGCACGGTCCTCTCGGCCGCGCTTCCTTCAACAGCACCATTGGCGGCCACTCGGGCGCGTCGCTTGGCCCCGTCAAGCCCCAGAACGGCGAATTCTTCGACCGCACTGAGCTCCCGTCGCGTTTCGGTCGTCTCCCTGGACTCAGGCTGAGATGGAGGCCATCGAGACTGGCGGCGCGAGCCTGTTCGCCTAGGCGCCCCCTGGCAAATATCAAATTAAAATATGAGCGATGGGGCATGACACTTCTTTTGGAAGTTGTGTGATGAGCGACGCGGAGCAGAATTGATTCCGTTTCAACTCAGGGTTCATTCTGCTGCTGTTGAAAGGTGGCGTTGAACCTGGCCGACCGTGGCATGATGATACCTCGGTGGCTGGGGACTCGGATCTGATGTTCAGATCGGCCACTCGTTTCCTCAACCAAAACTTCTTTCACATTATACCTTGTCTCTTGCTGGTTAATTGCCATGGCAAGGACACTTTTTCTACGGAGCGCTTCTTTTCCGCTCTGTTTCTTCGTTCGTTCTGTACCCGGCGCTGGTGGTTGAATTTTTTTCGGTGTTCTTCTTTTATGTGCAACCGCTCTCCATCGGAAGAGCGAAGTGCTTTTACACATATAGATCTGATTGGATTGGCCTTTTGGAGGTTCTCATTCATTGTTGATAGTAGGCTCTGGGAGCACTTAGAATAGCAATGGATAATTCTCGAAGACAAGACAAGATACCAATTAAGGTTATTACTGCAGAGCATAACCCTGCCCTATAACGCCAATACTATAGCAGCAATCAAGGGTTGACGTGGTCTCAAGCACGTGCCTCCTGACTACCTCAAACCCCGGATCTTGACCTTCACCATCTATTTGATCAACATGGGGTCTAGTGAATCGAATAGGCTGGTCTTCCAGGAGACAGACGAAGCCGGCAATTCTACCGCAACCTACATCTATTCTGGGGACACTACGAAGCGAGCTTCATTCGGTCGAGTGGATGTTGTGGTAAGATATTTCTCAGTGTTCGAATCCCAGGACTTGTATGCAGCATGTTTGACATACGCTCTTGCATCTTGCATCTTTCATCTGCTTATCTGTTGCCAACATTACCCTGGTTCCGGGGAGACATGACCCTTGTCTACTTGCCCAGATGAACAGTTCCCAATCATATGTACTAAACCCGTGTCTGTTCATTATAATGCTATGGATGACATGGTCTAATAATGTCTCGCTTTGGTCCAAACATGGAGTCGTGATATTCAAATCCTAATGCCCTTATTGACATTGGACAGGCATCTTCCCCGTCTACCTCGCCATGGTCAACCAAGCCTCTGATCGGCTCGCTGAGTGATGTTTTTCTTCCTTCCGGGTTTCCTCACAGTGTCAGCGACGACTATTTACCGTGAGTATTCCAATATGGTTTAGAGAGGCTGTGCTATACCGTCTTATGTGTGCCCTACATGATCTACAAATGCTAACGTGAAATCTCAGATATCAAATCTTCGTAAGCCAACATATGCACTAAACACAGATCCTGTTTACCAAATCAAATCTAACCAACCCAACGCAAGCCAGGACTCCCTCCAAGCCTTCTGCAGCTCAATAGCGGGCCTCCTCTCCTCCCGCGCAGTACTACAAGGTCAATCCCAGGCACCTCAATCTAGACCCCATTTCTAACACATTAAATAGGAGTCGGCGTCGGCAACGCAGATGCCTCCCCAACTTCAGCTCTCCTACTTCACATATTACAAGACATATCCGGGCGGATAGCCACAATCCTCTTCGCCCACCGCGTCGGCACAGCCCTAGAACCAGAATGCAAGACCTACAGACTTGCCGCAGATGTCTTCAACGACATCGCCATGATCATGGACTGTCTCTCGCCGATGGTTCCTGCTGGCATGATGCGGGTTACTATCCTCAGTACGGCAGGGGTACTGCGTGCATTGTGTGGTGTCGCTGGGGGAAGTTCGAAGGCTAGTTTGAGTGCGCATTTTGCGAGATGGGGGAATTTGGCGGAGCTTAATGCTGTATGTATATGTTTTCTGGGGTAGTCGGTTGAGATTAATTTGGGGAGAGCTGACATTTGATTTGATTTTATAGAAAGATTCGTCTCAGGAGACGGTTATTTCGCTGTTTGGGATGTTGGTGAGTATTCTTCCAGTCCTTCTCTTCTTTCTTTGGTTCAAAACTATTCAATTTTCCTGGGCATTCGTCTCTAACGCAATGAACAGGTCGGATCTGTTGTCATTTCACACATAACCAGCTTCACTACAACCTGGATAGCGCTATTACTCCTTCTAGCACTCCATCTGAGCATGAATTACGCCGCTGTCCGAGCAGTTCAGATGACAAGTCTGAACAGGCAACGAGCGAACATTACATTCTCGGCTCTACTAGACTCCGATACGAGTTTGGAAGATGCGCTAAGCCTGAGCTCGACGTCGACCGTAGATCCCAACAGCAAACCGACTAACGGAAGCCAATTGACGATCTTCACACCTGCAGATATAGCACGTCACGAGCGCATCTTCCATCGAGGTGAAGCGCTACAATGGACAACCCATTCATCGACATCGACATCGACATCGACATCAACGGAATATCTAGGCTCAGCCCAAATAGGGCTTTCTTTGTCCTCATTCTTCGGCACTTCTGCCAATAGCACGAGAAGTACCATCCCAGTACAACAGCTCACAGCCCTATTCTCGAACGAGACCTACCTCCTCTTCCTCACACCTTCATCATCACCCTCATCCGCAAAGAGAAAATGGCACGCATCCATTCTCCTCAAAAAGGGCTGTACAACCCCTGATCAGTTAAAAGCATGGACACATGCATTGCTAGCAGCGAGGGTACTGGTCTTGATGCATTCATCAAAAGAGACGCAGACCAAAATTGAAAGAGGAAGAAGTAAAGAAAGAGGAAGATCAAAGCGGGGGAGAAAAGAATCCCCCGATGCAACGGACCTTTCAAGTTCGAGTGATATATTCACAGTCCTAGACGTCCTTGAACGAACTCTATCCTGTCTCAACGCAGAGTCCCGTTTTGGGGATTATCTCGTGCGCTTGCGGGATGTAGGCTGGAACCTTGATATTGCGGCATTGGAGACGAGGGGTCGGAGGAGGGTTTCTATTTGATTTGGTTTGATTTTGGCTGGGTTGTTTGTACTTTTATTACTATCAATTTCACTAACACTAACAACATTGATTGCTTTTGCTATTGTCTTTTCTCGGCGTTACTCTTCATCTAGTTATTACATATTACCCACTTCTCGTTCATCTCGTCTTCCATCCCCAGTTCCAATTCTAGTCCTATGCCCTTAGCATCCAATGTCAAATACCCACTATCCAACACGTAAATACAAAATCCCCAAATGAACCCGAACAGCCTAAACAAGACAAAAGGGTTACGCATGCATCCAAAACCGTACAACCCCAAAGCCCTAAAAGTCAATATTGACTCCATGTTCCCTCCGGTTTTTGATATCTGTGTCTGCTTGTACAACATGGTTAGGTGAAAGGTATGGAGTGCGAGTCATGAGCTTGAATCTTGGGCTACGGGCTTGGGTTTCGGGTTTCGGGTTTCACGAGTCTTAGTTTAGGGGAAAGACGTTAATAATTGAATATTTCTTAGGTATATGGTTTGGTGGTTTGTTTATACGGTTGTATGTTGGTGTAGTAAGTTGCTTAGGAGATCTGGTTGATGGGTGTTTTGTAGGGAGGGAGGATGGGTATGGTAAATGTTGTGCATGCTCGTGGAATGAGAATGGGATACAATTGGCATTGGGTTCAGCCACTTTGATACTTTGATAGACGGTGACATTGTGGTGGGAAGTAATTGGATTAAGCATACCTTTGCTTCATGGATTGTGACTGATATCGCCAATGATATCACTCACATCACATTCATGTACTCACTCTACGTGAGAATCCGTCCACGGTGGATAGACCACAATTACAATGACTACAATTAAGAATCAAATGAGAAGTGGGGTATCAAGTCTATTGATTTAACAAAGAAAACTCCATAGGGGAGGAAGATATGATATAGAGACAAGAGCCTCGACAAAAAAACGCCAGGATCCAATCCGGAAGACCTGAGGCCATCCAATCTATAGATGAAAACATGATATGATATATACGGGGTTCTCTCCCCGTGATGCCATCCGCCAAAAAAAGTGACAAGGGAAAAAAATAGGAAAACGCCGGTTTCATATGCTTTCGATGCATCATGCTCTCATACACCGCCAATGTAAACGCTCGAAGAAGGCTAACAAGTCGTAGGATGATGCATATCGGAATTCATGCGAGGATGTAGTGAAGTGAGATATCGTTGAGGTCATGGAAGATGTCGTGAGTTGAGAAAGGACGAAAGAGGTATGTCCGTTTTGTAGAGTCGGAGCGAAGTTGAGAAAGAGATGGTTTACTCGTCCAAACCAAGGATCTTGGGGTCGCGGCCCCCGTTGCTACCACCAGTAGACCGTTTCTTAAAGCCTAGCTTCATACCCATCTTCTTCCACGGGTTCTCGGTGCGAAGTTTGGGGCTTTGCATGGGGAGGTGCGGTTCGCTGGCAGGCGGGGTGGTGGGCGGCGTCATGGGTTCCTCGGCTGTGGGACTGGATTGCGGAGAGCCGCTGTCATCGGTCAAAGCCAATGAGGCAGATTCGCCACTGGGGTTGAGCAGAGCGCCGGAAGTGCGTTTGCCAATGGCATGCACGGCGCCGAGCGACATGTTCGAGCGGCTGTGACCCGTTGATGGGAGATCCCGCGTTGATGACTGAGGGGAGGTCCGCTTGGCACGGGACCGGACCTTTTTCATAGGGTTCTCTTCCAAACTTGTCGATGACAGGTTCATGATATCTTCCGGACCTAGGATCGGACCAGAGGATGCGAGCATGGAGGGGGAGGTGGTGTGGCTGTTGACAAAGGGGAGGAAGATGGATTCCTCCATCAAGTCGTGGATGCGTTTGACGGCGGAATCCAACGTCTCCGGGACGGGCGGGACGGTGACGTTTGAGTATTGAAGGAGGTCGTCTCGCACTTCACTAGAGAGATTTATTTCCCGCGGTGACCCTGGGAATATATATGCAGTCATCAAGCGTTGCCAGAGCATGCGCAAGTGCTGACTTTCCGGGCCGTCGGACTCCAGTGCCGCGGGGCCTAATCGGTCGACAAAGGCGTAGTAGGATTCCCGGTATCGGGTGGCCTCCATGGTGAATTCGAGGGTTTCTAGGCAGTGGTTCTGGGAGAGGTAGGCCATAAAGGCACTGAGAGTATATGGGGGCGGGGCGACATTGGCCAGGACTTCGTCGAGAGTCGGGCGCATGGAGAAGGCTCCCGCCGAGACGGCCAGGCTGACCGGTCGGGAGCCAGAAGATTCCATATCCTCTTCAGAATCGCTATCTGAAGAGGTGGGAGACAATTCGGGGGTAGTGGTTGGAGTATGATTCCGGAAGAAGAGGGACGGCGCCAGCGTCTTCTTCTTAAGCATAGCGTAAAGTTTGCGTCGGGGACCCTGTATCTTCGGTTTTTTTCTCACCGGTCCCCTGCGTGTGGGATGAGAATCCAGATTGATTATTGTAGCATAAGATGGGAAGAGAAAGAGAATGTGTGAGTGTAGTGTGAGGGAATGTGTGTATATGTAGAAGTGGAGGTTTGGATGTGCAGAAGGCAGAAGGGGGAGATAAAAGGGAGGGAAACCGTACAATACCAAAGTGGAGTCCAGTGGAGCGATAAGATGTTCCTTTTAGTCTTTTCTGTTCTTTTTCCCTCTTTCTTTTTTCCTCTTCGGGCTTTTAGGGGCGTTTTTATTATTGGCCGCGACTCTTGCCAGATGTGGCGACACGCCAATCATGACGAAATCTTCCTCAGCAAGGGAGTAATGTGGACAGGGGACATTCTACACTAAAAATGTAAGATACCATTCCTTCTATGTCAGCTTTAGTTTTCTGGAAAACTGCGTGGCGACTCCCCTAGACTCCACCAACACGAACTTCTATAAGCCTTCTATAAAATGTAATATAATAGTATAAGATAATAAATCGTGTTCCTGACCTAATTCCTAATGCAGCACCAATGTCAAGACGAGACTGGCCCACGGTGGCCGCTAGCACGCCATCCGAGACCGGAATGTGAATCCTCGACCCACGGTTCAATATTTTACAGTAAACCCAATACATGAACGTCACCTTAGGATCACCGGCCCTGCCGATCTTCCAAGGTTCTTTTACCAAAACCGGTTGGCTAAGATTTGCTGGAATGTTGTACAGCTTCACTTGAGGTTCTTTGGCACATTCTTAGGACTCGTGGACGCGTATGTGGCATGTTCAACCTTACATGAACATTGAAAAGAATTTACACTCGGTGGCATTATTATTTGATGGACATTTGGTGGACATTTGGTGGACATTTGGTGGACATTTGGTGGACATTTGGTGGTTATTTGGTGGAGGCGAACAGCGAAACCCGAACAAATGATCAATAGACTAGTCTTCCGTATAGAGCCTTTTTCTTTAATGTATGGGTCTATAAAAATATCAAAGATATCTAGTTCGGAATATGCCACCGCACCCGGACTTGCCCAGCCCTTCTAGATTTTCTAGAATACCCGCCGAAGCACTTTAGTTTTTTCAGCCCACACGATCGCCACATCCGTGAAAGAAATTTCATGATAGATGTACCCCTGGCGGGCTCGGGCACAGTTCCACACAGTCACCCTGTTGCACTGGATTTTCACTTTTTTTTTTCACTTTCGCCACTATCGAGATCTCTCCCGAGTCTACCCACACACACTAAGTTAAACAACTCTCTACGAATACGCATTCCCTGCACGCCAAGCCTTGTTACATATCCCTCACACATATCCCTCACGCACGAACCTAACTTGCATATGTGTACTCTGTAGGCAAACAAGGATATAGCTGGTGAGAGACGTCCTATTTCTTCCGGGACGGTAGCGTGGGCCAAGTCGGGCCCGATGCAAACCGAGAGCCAAGTATTGGAGGCTCCAATGTTCGGGCCCACTTCACTCACCGATCCCTTCGGGGGCCGTATGATAAGGTCGCAATTATCAACGGTGTTGATGTTAGCTTTGTCATGGTTACATATACAGGATCAGTCAACCATTATGTCATGCACATATTCTTTAGGGCTCTGGCCAGATAGAGTTAGGCTTGACACGGCTCTAAAGTACTTGGTTCGCCTATCAGTTGGGTTTAGAGTATCTGACTTCCTTCTGACTGGCGGGTTAAACAAACGTAAATAGATGATTCAACATTGCGTACCAGGTGACCTTAATTGAATTGAGATATTAATTGTAGCCATATGTAATTGAGGTGTTAAAGAGGCGAATCAAGCAATGAATCAACCTAAAATCCACTCTCATCGCAACCTCAGCGGTCAGGTAACAACGTTCTATATTGATCTGCACATAGTCGTTGTCGTCAAAAAAATTCGTATATGCAACTAACAAATTCAATCGAAGCACAGACCGTATGTCTCGAAGCTGTCAACTTAGGAGGCAAATCTCGGACTAGAATCCCGCACTGTAGAATGACTACTGTTGTATGTGCATGTAGTATATCCCAATCCGACCACTGACACACACACACACACACACATATATATATATGTGTGTGTATATATATATGTGTGTGTGTATATATATATATGTGTGTGTGTGTGTGTGTATGTATTTTTATACACAGTATGCAAAGACAAAAACAAAGCAAAGCAAAAACGCCGAGCCAAAAACCGCCGAGCACCGAAAAACCTCGGCATACCATATCGCGCCTAAGCAAAGATCAAGTTAGTACTCCGTGTCTACTCCATAGTATAAGTCCAAGTAAACTTCGGAGCCCACTCACACAATCAAAAGGATTAGCTGTAAGCTCGTAACTCACCTTCCCAGGCCCCTCATCTCTCCACAATTTCCCCGTTTCCCCTTAAAACAGCATGATGGCTCAGCAACCAGCAAGGATGCTTCCCCACATCGTCGCGCACGGGATCAAGATGCGCCCTTACCGTGGCCGCTGCGGGCCATTGCTTTCCAGTAGGGCGTCTAGAACGTCGGCTCCCTTACCTTTAGGGAGTAACGTATGGGGTGCATGTGTACATGTGCGCTACTGTAGGTCCTAGACTTGGTTTTCTCTTTCTGACAGTATGTTTTGGTCTAGTCTGCTTTTTTAGTGTGTTTTTAGTTTGCTCTTTAGTCTACTGTGTGGGCGTATGGGGTATACTAGTTACCAATGCTACCATATTCCCCCCATGGGTGCGTGGGGGATGACTAGCGCTGTATGTGATGTCTTATTTTTGCCTACTTGCACTCGCCATGGTGCAGTATGTCGGGTACGTTTGCTACACTTGAAGATAGAGGCCCAGGATGAGTGCGCAGGGGCCTTCCTCCTGACTCGCGCATTGCAACTCGGCACAATCCTGCACAATAGAATAGAATATAATAGAATAATATAGTCCACATCCAAGCGATTATCGCAGCCCTTACCCTTATCTACAAGTATGGACGGGCGAGGAATTGACTCAATTCTCAGTCATCCGATGTTATCCGAAGATCAACGCAAGGATAACTGCAAAGCACGAAACCCCCCTAAACCCACCCTCCCATCAACCATTCAAATGACGTGCGCCGACATTACACTTCAAACCCCGGGGACGATATGGACTGATCGGGTCTCAAGAGAGTAAAGTGAAGAAAATCGCAGATCGTGCAGATCGTGTAACACACTGTATTCAAAAAAACAAAGCTAAGATATATCGCAAAGTTCCAGACTCGCACTAAAACAACCAAAACAGCCCAGCGTAGTCGATCAGACGGCAGAAGCCGCAAATGAGATCATTCGACTCCACCCCAGCATCCCATTCCCTGATTTTTGATGGAGCACGAAAAAAAAAAATTTCCACACTATCCGCGCTTATGGAGTCTACAGTGGGTGTAGAATTAAAAAAAGTGAAATGAAAGAACGATCGAGATCAACTCTAGACTTGTTTCATACTATATTAGCCTGAATCCTTTTTATTTTTGTTGGGCGTTACGCTCATCTACTCTACTCCGTACACGGTTTTTGGGCCGGCGCTAGGTGAAACAGTTTGGCTTGGGTATCATTCGATAACGTTATATGTTGATGTACACACACTGGACTCTGTAGTGCTTTTCTGACGGTACACATTGTGGGACTCTGGTCTAGGCTTCTTAATTGTCTGATCGGCTACCTTGGGCGCAAATGCTTGTTGTACCGCTGTCCTATCCTGCTCCTTGGGGGTGTTTTTTTTTACCCCCCTTCTTATTTTTTGTGTGTATCAACCATGGTTAGACGTGATCTACAATGCTAGACTGGTGTTTTGATCCTAAGATCTTCGTCATTGATTTACTAATCCGTGCTGGGTTAACGTTACTGTATGATGTACATGTGTTTCGTAGGCTTCCGGATATCCGGGACGTGCTCAGGTGAGATTGCTATCCTACAAGGCTCCAGGGCTGCATGCTGGGCTTATGCTTGGGTTTCTAGCCCCGGAAAATCCGATCATGTGGTTATCTTGATTGGGATCTAAAGGGGGCTAATTTGCATGTCTGTTAGGGTTAGTTATGCTACATCCATGGATGTTTACCTAGGCTTCAAGTAAGCCTAACCATTCATTCTATTCGTGTGCCAGCACCTAATTGAGATGATATCATCTCTCTACTCCACAGACATCATCGCATCATATTAGGAACACGAGTTCTAAGATACGAAGACTCAAATCGGAGTACATCCTCACCAAGAGAACCAATCTGCATCGTACACATATATAACAAGAGTAAACATACCCAAGCTCAAGCTTATCAATACCACAACCCTATCATCATTCTCGAACCTCCCCCTCCCCAAGTAGACAGACAAGGAACATCCCTGCAACAAATCAGCCCACACCAAAAAGCAAAAAACCCCCAGTCCAAAACCCAAGCCCAAGGCAAGGCTAAGTAAGACCAAGAGATATGTACAAAAACGTCTCTGCCTGAAATCAAAAAGCTAATCAAGAAAAGAAAGGGAAAAAAAGAAAAAAAAGAAAAAGAGAAAAAGAGAAAAGAACACGCCAAGCAAGCCATCCAGGGAAATGCGGGGAAAGGAAGAAGTATAGCCAAGTCACCTGGCAACAACGGGCTGACATATCCCATGCCAATCCAATGGGAAGGTCTAAGGATGCAGGCTAAACACATCCATAGCTCTAAGTGGCTATCCCTATCTCTACCTCTACCTCTTTCCTCCTCACTGGTTAATGATCTAGTCGAGCCTAGTTTGCGGGTGCTTCGTCACTCTGCAGGACATGCGTGGGTTTGATTTCGACTAGTCCCATGCACCATGCACCATGTACCTGTAGGGGTAGGTTGCTAAGATGGCCGTGCTGGGCTTTGATTTGCTACAGGGGGTGCTTCCTCCGTATGGGGTAGTCGGATCCTGGCGCTAGTCCTGATGTTGATTGGTTTCTGCATCTGCATCTGCACCTCTAGCTTGGGATGGGGACTGGGATCTGGGGCTTGGACCTTGGCTGTGTGGTTGGGTGGCTGGTGCGTTTCCGTGTATCTGTGTCTTGTGTCTGCGTCTTGCTGTTATTGGTATAGAGGAGGGGTGCGGGATGACATCCTTGGATAGCGCAGACATGGTTAATTTAGCTCTTTCTTCATGTTACATGTACTAGTTATGCTGGGTTGGTTAGAGGGGGTTTTGAGGGTCATTGGTAGACAAAACTTGGTGTGGCGTTTTTGCAAGTTAGATATAGTGCTGTGTGCCACTGGTACAGCCAGGATAAGCGTTAATGAGTACGAACAAAACTGTGGTAGGTCTACATAACTTACAGGTGCTCCTCAGCCTATTGGCTACATGTATAATGGTCATGCAGTAACTACGCAATAAACCACTCTCCCCCTTACTCGGCCACGACATCATTTCCAGCAAAGAATGTCAAATGGTGACACGACATACACCATAAAGCAACAAATCCAAGAATTAAGTTTAAAGATTTGCTATCCCCAAAAATCCGGGGATGATCGACATCTGCAGTGGTGAGTGGCTAGTTGCCAGGGTGTGGACGTAGTGGAGGGAGGTAAGGTTTGCGTTTGCGTTACCTTGAAGAAATCCTTTCATATCAAAATGGAGGTGCCGAAGTACCTGTCTATACCTACCTGGGGTAGTCATGCACGTCCACATCCGGGAAAAACCGTGCTAGATCCTATACATGCCTAGCACCCGGCCGGGTCGCCAGTTATGTCCATGTGCGATGATATCAAAGTGGTGAAACGTGCCGTCTGTCTCTTGACTTTTGCCTAGATGTGCTAACGTGCATTCCGGCCCGTGTCTACTAGTACCTACAAGGTAACGGTGGGCCGATGTCTTTGCTGCTATAGAATGCTCCACCTGGTTTTACAGTGATGGTTCTATTTTGGTCCGACGTCATGCTATAACATGCCACGGACTGGTGATCCTTGCATTAGCGTGGTATCATGTTGTGCTGCAGAATTTGCAGTGGCTGTACATGTACTCTGTTGTTAATTTGTCTGGCGTCGGTTGGGTTGCTTGTGATTGCCACAGGTGTGTGCATTGTGGAGAGTTTGGTGTTTGGGATATAGATTTGGTGGGAAGATTATGTTATTGTGGACTTTAGTGACCACTAGATACGGTACGCTTGAGGGGGTTTTGAAGTGAGGCCGTTGTGTTAATATATACCTTTGCTTAGTTTGGGTACTTGAGTTGAAGTGAGATAGATGGAGATGGGTTTGATAAGGTGGTCTATGTGCAGCGACATGTCTTCACTTATAGGATGGATCATATAGAAAAGACATCCATGCTTTTGATACTTTTATAGGTTTCCTCGGCAGAGAAACAAAGTCGCAGGGTGTGGTGGTTCAACCGTATAGGGCCACGTCTGTATATCGGAGACGAGCCTGATGACACTTCCCAGAGATTGCGCTTTGAATGTCGTCAAGTTTCTCAAAGTCAGACCATATGCAGCAAAACAAACACCTTTCGTGACATCTGACACTGTAAACATATATCATGTTTTTAACTCATCGTCATGAAATGGCTCCTCCCAACGGATCCCATCTACAAGTAACTTGTCGCTCGGAGTCGATCAAATTGTAACGCAGTTCATATTACAAGGATTATGTATATACGATACGCCATACGATAGACCACAAGACTCAAACTCAAGAACCAATGAAAAAAAGAAGAATGCTATCTTATGCCACAACTACCAGTAACAAAAACTCGCTTCTTGGAACAGACAGAGCAAGACAAGGGAAAAACAACAAAAAAAGACGATTATAGACACGGCGCAAATAGATCTGGAAGGTTGGAACAATCAAAGAGGGAGCAGGCGTATGATGGGAAGAGAAAAAAAGATCAGGATCAAGAGTGACGAGGGGATATATGCAACATGCTCTCTTCAGGTTCTGCATGCAAGAAAACAAAACCATGCAGTGGAAAGGAAACTTGAAAACTCTTTTACCCGCAATGGGAGGAAATGGCGAGTAGGACAAGACATGGTCAGGTCATTGTGAAGACGGCGCGGAGGACCCATTGAGAGAATGACTGGCGGGATTGACCTGTAGATAAACAGGGCCAAATGAAGCATGTGGTATATCCCAGACACGGCGAAAGATGAGCCCAATTGTGTTTGATGGTCGCTGCTTGTCGTCCCTGGCAGCGAAGCTCATCTCCAGTGTATTTTTTGGCCATTCAACCATATCTCCTGAACGAGATTGTTTGTCACCAATAGACCAGCGCGGGGGCCAAGGTCTAGGGTGGCGAGTGGCCAGTCAATGGATTCAGACCAATTGCCAACATCAGCAGTATGCAAATGACCAAGTTTGATATTAAATGATGCACGCCAGATATAGTGAGACCAACAAAGAAAACGAAAACACAAGACAAAAATCTCACAAGTTCGCCGCTCCGAGCCGTAGCACCATGAAAGAGTGATGGACGTCATCATGAGAAAGGTTGTTCCTACCCATAGCCAAATGTATAGGCTGAAGGGCCAAATGGGACAAGAAAGGAGGGCCAAAGGGGGATATAGGCCGAGAAGCGCAATTCTTACTCGGCGAAGCGGCACTAAACCACTTAATGCCAGACAAGAAAAGAGCGAGAGAGGTGAAAGAAACAAGAAGAAAAAGAAAACCCACGCCGACTTCCTGGGCCTTTTGTGACAGACAAGAAGAAGAGCAAGAGCGTGGCTAGTCTAGATGTGCCGTCGCTTCATTTGACTGGAATTCAACCTGGATGCTGAGATGAGCTGGCTGCCCGATATAAGGGACAGCCGAATCACCTACCGCAGCACAGGACCTTCATCACCTTCTGAGCAAAAGTAGGCTGCGGGTCGTTACCCTGAGCCCCAAGAGCTTGTTGGCCCAGTGCCTGATTTCCTGGACTTCCAATGCGATTGGGCAGGTGAGCATTGGAGTTCTGGAACTGTGCCTGGGTAGACGCGGCAGGAGTCGACGCTTCCAACCCCCGCTCTGGCGTTTGGGCGGCATGCCGCCGGCGCTTTGGCGCTCGCGCGTCTTCCCAGCCCCAGCTTTGGCTGGAGAAGGAGGCGGGGGCTGCGCGGCGTTTAAACGGTCGGCTGTCACTCCAGGACGTTGGCTGTTGCGAAGGTCGCGACCGTGGTGATCACGGGCCGTTGAGCTCTGGTGCTGGTTGTGGAGATGTGCCTGAGATGAATAGGACTTGTAGTCCCAGCCCCGTCCGTTGTTCAGCTTCATCCAGTCATATTCACCATCTTCTACCTCTCCGGCGTTCTTGAGAGCTTGTGTCAAGATATCACGGAGGTAGTCGTAGTCAGGAGTGTCCTCGAAACCAAGGTTTCGCACGTAGCTCAGGTATTTGTTGAATTCTTCTGACGCCATGGTTAGTAATGTAGAGAGACAGGAGAGGATTACAGGATAACATACCTGGGTATCCATCACAGAGATCCTTGATGGCTGTGGTTTGCTTCTTCTCGCCAATCTTCTCGTACTTCTGCTTGTTTGTAGCAGCCTTCAGACCCTGCCAGGGAAGACCACCTCTCAAGAAGTACATGAACACATGACCCAGAGCCTCCAAGTCATCACGTCGCGATTGCTCGCGCCCGAGATGTGTGTTGATACTCATGTAACGAGCAGTACCGGACAAAGATTTCCGCTCACGGTAAGGGATGTGCTGCTTGGTCTTGGGATCACGGTATTGCTTGGCCATACCGAAATCAACCACGTGAATGACATTGGCAGCCTTGGTCCCTGGCCGGCCGATAAGGAAGTTGTCCGGCTTGATATCTCGGTAGATGAGGTTCTTCTCGTGAATCGTTTGAACGCGCGAAAGCTAGCGTCGTTAGCGACAGGATAACATTGTGCCGGGAAAGAACCTACCATCTGCTTGGCCACCATCACAACGGTCTTGGTGGAGAACCGGCGGTTGCAGTGGTCAAAGAGATCCTCGAGACTGGGACCGAGAAGGTCGATAACGAGGATGTTGTGCAGACCCTCCTGGCCGAAGTAATAGACATTGGGAATGCCAGCTAAATAGAGTCAGCAAGGGAACACCAGGACCTGCGACTCCAAAACTTACGGCATCCAACCAAGATCTTGTATGTCCGGTACTCATCACGGAGTTGGGGTGCATCGCTCTTCCGGGGTTCCTGTTTCCGGTCAGATTAGGGATTGGTGTGTTGAGCGGGAGGGCCACGAACGAATTTGATAGCGACCTGCTGGTTGTTCAGGAGGTTGGTGCCCTCAAAAATGACACCAAAAGATCCTTCACCGATTTTTTTGCCGACACGGTAGTGGACACCCACAACGTTCGACGAAGAGGACGCCATGGATGCGGTAGTCAGGGTTGTAGAGCCGGGGGAAGAGAAAACCTTCGATCACGGGGCTGGCTTCAGGGACGTCGGCACGTGATTGATACTATCATTGGGCGCAGTCAGCAATGTGTTGACCAACAATGGCAAACGATGACAGCTTTGAAAGGAATGTAATCACATACACCACGGAGACTTTTGTTTCTCCGACCGAAGCTGCTATCACCGCTCAATGGGACAGGGCGATCTGCGGAATAGCCGATGGACCGGAGATGGTGTAATCGGAGACGGGGGTACAGATGGACTGCAATCGAGACAGGGGGGAGAAACGGGGCGTAATCCGGTGCTTGAACAGCGACAGGAGCGGAATTGACAATGTCGAGCAGGAACTGAAGTCGGGGGTTGACGGTCGGGGATCACGGAGTGGAATTGAAGCCGAGGAAAAAGACAAAGGAAGCAAAAAGAGCACGCAGGGTACTCGACCTACTGCGAGTACGAGCCGCACTGAGCAGTGGTTCAAGGATAGACCAGAGAGAAGGGGGAATGGGGGGAGAAGAAGAGAAGAAGAGAAGGGAGCGGAGAGTATTGGGGGTGTATTTGGTACCAGGGACATGCGGTAACTTTGAGCCGTTGGACGTTAACCTTCCAAGGCTTAATTGTTACTTCTCATTTCTCGTTTCTTTCTCTCTACTCTACTACTACTATTTACTTCTACTCACTTAACGTTATTGTCTAATTTTTACTGTTTACTGTGGATTATCGGAGATTGCTGAAAACCCTTTTGCCATCGCTGCTGAGACCTCTTCAGTATCGGCCCAACCTGCATGAAGCCAGGCACCGAACGGCGTTTATGTCCTTCTTGGAGAGAAAGTTATCAGGGCAGGGGAAGAAGACTTTTTGTCGTTTTTTGTCGCTTTTTTTTTTCTCTCAGGAGAAAAGATCCCGTCTGGACTCGGTCTGGAATGCGCTTAATCAAGCGGTAATATTACAATCTTGGCATCCCCGTCAATCGAACTCCCCGGATATGACATGTCCAGTATATATCCCTTTAAGTTACTTAATCATCTCCGGCATCTTCAGCTTCACTGCCAAGCTCATTCTTGACCAGATCCATATCTTCGTCACTGTCCTGGGCTTCTTCTTCTTCTTCTTCCTCCTCGCTGTCCTCCTCGCTGCTGGACCCGCTGCCTTCACTATCGTCACTGCCAGGATCGTAGTCCTCTTCTTCTTCGTCCTCTTGATCCTCAAGCTCGCGCTGGGCTTTCTGGAGCTCGCTTTCACCTTCACCGGTTCCTTCAGCGGTAGGTGCTGCTGGATCTTCCCCGGTTTTGTTCACATTGTAAACCTTAGCGCGACGCGCCTCAGCCAGACTGGCATCTTGAAGACCGTGGCGCTTGATATACGCATCGATTCCGGAGAAGTTATCCTGGTCAACCATTGAGAACTCAAATTCTTGGATGTCCTCCTCGGTGCTGTTTGCTGGGCGAGCCATGACGTTGAGGTTGAATGTCCGCTGCAGGACAGAGGTGTACGAGACCGAGTCAATGGTGTCGAACGAGAAAAACAGAAGGGGTTTCTTGAATGCGAACAGAATGCCCGTAGACAGAAGGAAGAGGTAGCCTGACGAAGAGCAATATGTTAGTATACGCCAAACCAGCCCCAAGACTCCATTGAAATAGGGATAAGACATACCTTCTTTGCTGCCGCGGAATGCCTTAACATGGTATGCTTTCTCGCCCTTTCGATGCGCCTCTGGCATGGCACTGACAAACTGTCGGTCATCGGGGCGCACAACATTGATGTGAGACAGGTTGTCATTCAGGATTTTGCGTAGCAATCCCTCGGCCGTTTCGCCCGAGCCATTACCAATCTGCTGCCCATTCCCTGAGAATGCAGCCTTGGCTGGCCCATCGGCTATCGTAAACACCATAGCTTCGGAGACTGTTGCTCCCTCAGGTGGGGGTGTGATGCCATCCGCATACTCGGGAATGATGCAAAAATTGAACTGTTTCTGAGTCTTTTCTGGCACAGGAAGGCAGAGCGCATGTCCTAATCACAATTACCAGATTAGCAACTGTTCCAAGACTGGGAGATCACGTCACTAGTTCAAACTCACGGATCTTGTCCATAGAAACACCGAATTCAATCTCCTTTGTAGTTTGGTTCCTTGCCCGAAGGAATCGGTGCCCAGCAGTGATCTCAAGCGTGAGCTTTTTCCTCTGCGGCGTAGCGAAAGAGACATCTTGAACGTAGAATTGAACAGGCGCATCGCCGTTCTTCATGTCGACTGACGCCTGCGCAGTCTCACCCGAGTCACCATTCTGTAGCTTGCGCTTTTTAGCGGTGGGGCCATCACTGGCCGGGGGCCGAGAAGGGAGGGTAGTGTTAGCAGTCCTGGCCAGCAGGCTGGAGGTGTGTTTCGCAAGATCTTCAAACAAAGGTTGGTGTTGCGGTGTTGTTCCTAAACGATAATACCGATTGACGACGGTCAGCAGGAGGTCGACGGCCAAACGTGGACGTTGGGTGCGGTGCTGGCTACGCACCGATCGCATCGTAGACTCTCTTCTTCAATGAGGGCTCTGTCGCGAATGCCTCTTCGATGGCGGCAATGGGCGTGCCCGAGGAATTAATTGAGGCGAATGCCATGTTTTTTGCGACTGCTTGTATTCGCGGTAGCAGTGCAGGGAGGTGGGAGGTGGGAGTTGAGAGTTTGAAGATAGAGTGAAGATGCGCAGGGAGAGGCGGGCCCGAAGTATCCGCATAGAAACCCGATACTGAGGACGATACTGAGGACCGATTTCAAAGAAATGTGAAATGGCATTTCCAACGAATAGATATAGTGAATGCAAAGCTTGATACTAGAATACAGTGGTGTGTACACAAAGCTACAGGACAACCCTCTTGATTTCCTGCCTCAATCAGACCTCTTTTAGGCTTTCTTCTCTCCTTCAGATTATTCCTTGCCCAAGTGTGCCCTTTTCCCCTTGGCTTTCTGCTTTGGCAAGTTCTTCCATGTCTCCTCGAGGTGGGAGTTAATAAATGCCTGGGTTTTCTCAGACAAGTGCATCTTTCCATCTTCATCCGTCATCGCCTTTCTTCTTTCCGCCGCCCTAGCAGTACCCAGAGTCTTGCGATCTGTCTTGGGTGTCATCATAGACACACTTTCCCTGTACTCCTTGCGGTAGTCTTCCATCATCTTCTCCTGCAAGTACTCAGGATCGTGACGGGTACGGAACTTGGAATATTTGTTGCGCAGCTCGTCAATGATAGTCGAGGGGAACGGCGGCTTCCGGAGAGTCGGGACAAATGTGCTGGTCTCGACCTCCACACGGAGGGTATCCATGTCTCCATCGGTGATTGCAGGCTCCTCCTCAACTGGCCAAGGGATCTCGATGTTCAGACCAGAAACATAACGGGAGTGTCTCGGGAGTTTGCTGTGCGGTGGGCGCTCGTTGTAAGGACCAGCAGCATATGCATGGTCGACAATGACGATTTTCATCTCTCCACTCTCTGTGTCTTCCAGCGGAATGACGTGTCGGATGTCGTCCATGGGCACGGGGAAGCTTTGTGCTTGAGTGTCGCCCTGGTGTCCAAGTCGCGACTTGGCCCATTCGGGAATGATCACGTCGTACTATACAAGGAATATCAATAAGCGAATAAATCTAGGGGATCAGGCGAATGGGCGGCATGTCTACGGTGGTCCACGGCGAGACGGCGACACGGCGAGACGTACCTGGTTGATATCCTTGATGATGACAGTCTCACTTTCCCGGTTGACTTGTTGAATGACATTGATCTTACCCTGATCGCGTCCACGCATGACACAAACCTTGTCGCCTTCAGCGAAGAGGATGTGCTTTCGACGTAGGTGTTTGGGGATGGCCGGAGGGTGTAGGATAGTACCGGGGAGTGCGCCGTAAATGCCGCTTTCGAGACCAGAGTCTCGCATAGGAGCAAGTGATCCCTTTTCCCAATCCTCCCAACGGTTCTGGCGTGCTGCTTTGTGTTGACCATACAGCGCAACACCAAACTCCTTCCGTTGCCGTCTGATGGTAAGACGGTCCATCAATTCTTGTCGTTCATGGTTTTTGACAGTTCTCCGTAGAGCCTGCTTCCGGGCCAAAGCCGTCCGTTGGATAACCTTTTGCATATTGGGCGTTGTGGTCCAGCAATGGCCGAACAGTGACACTGGCCTCTGCCACCCCGATCCGCCGGATCGAAAATTGAAGGATTGTAGGCACGTGACCACATCGGCTTATATCAGCAATATTTAGACCTGTGCCACGCCATTACAATTTACTTGTTCTTCTTTTACCTTATTCATTGCTCTGGCTAGTCTACTGTCCATGTCAGATCCTAGCAGATATACGATAAACCACGAGAAGGGAGATGTGATGCGATTACCCGCTATCAGAAAGCTCTGCCGCGAGTATATGAGTGGCACCAAGACGGCGTAAATAGAGACGAATTGTGAGTGCCCAGAGCTCAAAAGACAAGGAGGCCCCTTAAGACGACAAAGACCAGGTTTTCCATATCTCGGTTTGCCCCCGGTTTGGTTCAAGTACACCAATGGTGTCTAAATTTCATACATATCTCTCGTCAACATCTGTATCTGCACGGCAGCCAGTGCTACGTTTCTTTTGGTATTTAACGATGTCATGCTATACAGACCATGCAGTTGATGCCACCAGCATGGTCTCCTATGTGAGCATACTCACGAGCATGGATGCTATAGTGAACGACTCATACCAAACACACCAATTAGGATACATGTGTCATCAATGAACAAAACTATGACCAAAATGGCAGGCAGTCGAACTCCCAAGGTCCTATGTCTGATAGGGCTGGCTCCGAGGAGCTAGGCAATCGGTATAGGAACTGTCTCCAGACGGCACGGAAGACCGATATGGCCGGCGACAAATCAAATCACGCAAACCTAACCGATAATTGTAAATGATCAATTGCTGGCAAGGTTAAAGACGGGTTGAAGGCCAACAAATCCACAAAAAGTGGACCGGTACTTTAGAAACATGCTGTGTAACGGCGTTAGTTACTCTGAAGTAGAGAAGTGGTACGTAGATATGGGATTATCGAACGCTAAAGGGAGACATCCACTCTAAGCTCCTATTCTCTGGAAATATTGAACCAGAATTAGCCCCTTTACTATTTTTAGCCGCTATTTGGAGTATTAAGGAACTCCACTTAGGAAAGCAACAAGAATGTGTGAAGTCATGAAGCTCGGAAATAAGCGAAAGGGGGTTAGAGTTTTGTCCTGAACACGAAATGGAAAATTCCACAGTTAGATAGACATTCATATGAGCTGGGGCCCCCTGGATACATAGCAAATAGGATGTGTGTGAGATCATCGCAGCCGAAAGCCGGAGTCAACGTCAGAAACTAGATCGTCACTGGACTCAAGCCCTTTAGGCAGTGAAGGCAGCTGCATACGGAGTACGGGGCACTGCCCACCAGTCGTCCCGGTAGGGTGGTAGATGAGGTGGAGCTGAGGGTTATACTTATCTGTGATAGAGTGGTCCATGTTGGGAGTCCATCTGCGAAGCTGCCCAGGTGGAGATCATTGTCTAAAAAAGTGAAAGAGGCTGAGATTGCAAAGCCACAATGTAAAAGTGAAATTCTACAACTGTAAGACTGTAAGATAACTTAACCCCTATAATGCCCATAATATCAGATCCGGGGCATATGATATCAGCTAATCTTTACAGCCACGGTGGCTGTGTTGGAAACAAAGCGAGTGGGCCTGTGAGGATCGGGTTTTTCCTGGCTAAGCCACATCCCTATTCAACGGCAAAGGGATAAGTCATTAAATCATAACTGTACTCTACAGAGTTAGAGTACATACTAAGTAACGTTATATTTTCTAACGTTGCCTGAAACTCAGGGGGTGTAAAGTACCTGTATCAGATACCAAATACCATCAAAACACACTCTAGGGGGAAAACAACATTTACCATACTGCCACCGCCCTCTGTTGTCTGGCCTGGTCTTCTATCTTTCTCTCCACCTCCAAATCATCACTCCATCGTCTTTTCCATCTCTCCATCAGACTTTCTTGCTTCCATCTTTCTCATTCCTCTCCACTTTGAGGGTAATAGCCGGTTCACTTCCCTGAAAGGTACTCCGTTCCGCCTACAATCACCGTATGGGATCACCCTTTTCCTTTTCCCCCTCCTCCACCTTGTCCCTTTCTCAAATCTCTCCTCGTGTCTTTGTCACCCCCTCACGCTTGACATTCTTCACTCTGTCCTTTTTTTTTTTTTTTTTTCTCTTCTGACCTGCGGGGCTTCGGCGACGTTTTCTCACTGATTTCCCCCTATACTAACATCTCTTATCAAGATGGCCGAGATCCGTCGCAAGCTCGTCATCGTCGGCGATGGTGCCTGCGGTAAGACCTGTCTGCTCATGTAAGTCTTCAAATGGCGTCATCAGAGATGCCTTTTGCAACTCTGGGCTTGTTTCAGCAGTCTGACAGAATTACAGTGTTTTCTCCAAGGGCACCTTCCCCGAGGTAAGCTCCCATCCATCCGTCGATATCCCGATTTCCGATACCATTTCATTCTACACGGCATCGATATGAAGAAACATAGAAGATCTGACATTACTACCAGGTCTACGTCCCCACCGTCTTCGAGAACTATGTCGCCGATGTCGAGGTCGACAACAAGCACGTTGAGCTTGCTCTGTGGGATACAGCTGGCCAGGAAGATTACGACCGTCTCCGTCCCCTGTCATACCCCGACTCACATGTTATCCTGATCTGTTTCGCCGTCGACTCGCCCGACTCGCTCGACAACGTCCAGGAGAAGGTGGGTGCCTCCAACTGATAGCGAATCCAGTTGCAACGTTGCCTGGATAGTGAATGATCCGGATATGCTGACGCGGCTCATTAGTGGATTTCCGAGGTTCTGCACTTCTGCCAGGGTCTCCCCATTATCCTGGTTGGTTGTAAGAAGGATCTGCGCGATGACCGCAAGACTATTGATGAGCTCGCCAAGACCTCCCAGCGCCCCGTCTCCGCTGAGCAGGTGCGTTTCTCTCCCCCATGGTCAGGTGAACAAATCTAACACAGTACAGGGTGAGGAGGTCCGCAAGAAGATCGGTGCCTACAAGTACCTGGAGTGCTCTGCCCGCACCAACGAGGGTGTCCGCGAAGTTTTCGAGGCTGCCACCCGCGCTGCTCTCCTGAAGGCCCAGAAGGGCAAGGGTGGCCGCAAGAAGGGAGGCTGCCTCATTCTGTAAACTAAATCAATCGTTGGGTGGTCGGGCTCGAGCGGAGATCATATTCACGGATGAGAGCCTCTACGGAAACAGTTGGTGACTTTATTCTCTCGGAAAGGAGGATGGCTACTCGAGCCTACATGTGAGATTGTGGATAATATCGAATCCGGGCACAGCGAGTCGTGGAAATTCTTCCACCATTCACTTGGTCGACCTTGTGTTTTTTCTTTTCCTTTTGCCTTTGTTTTGCAGAATTTGTCTAGGGAGGCGTTGTCTTCATCATAACCCTGTGGGCCTTTCTTTTTCTTATCCTCTCTCCGACTGCCGTGAATTTCCAAATGCCAACATGCTACGTTGATTGGCAGTAGAAACCAAAGCTAAGAAAGAGGAGCCTGTGGTTGTAGCATTCGTGCCCCTTGCGATTTGCAACTCGGTCAACGCTGTGATTTCGCCTTCCTGGTCGAATTCCCCCTCTCATGATAGATGATTCTCTGCGGATATCTCCCACATGCGATGAGCTTGACTCGGCTTTGTTGTTTCCCCGTTTACTATAATTTTACAGCTAATCCATCAACTGCCTTTCCATCTTTAATCTCCGACCAGTCCTGCGTAGAATGCTGGTGCAAATAGCACTGTAAAACCGACAATGAGTACCCCATTCACGCGATATGAACCATGGACTGTTGCCCAGTACAGTAGTCAGTGATCAAACCGCCCCTAAGCGATAGGACTGGATTGCGCATATCATATAAAAGGAACCAAGTATTTCAACAGAAAATGTATATCAGCGAGCTGAGCATAGCTGTATACATGTATATATCCCGCATAAAACCAGCACACAAACTACCGATTCAAACTTAACAATCCCTCAATATACCGCCTAGCATCCATACCCAACCCTTCAACCAACTTCGACGGCGCCATTTCCGCCGCACGAGAAGTCCCCGTCAACCCGGAAGAGCCAGAAGCACCACCTAAATCCCGGAAAAAGCGAGCGCCACTACTGACACGACCGTGTGTAGCGGGTGATACGTAGTCGCTCGCTTTGCGGACGAGAAATACTTCCTGGGGAGGTGGAGAGGGGGTAGCAGTGAAGGGATCATCTTCGTTCGTCAGAGATGAAAGGGCAACGGATGAAGATGTGGTTGATAGTGAGGGTTGTTGGTTTGGTGTTTGTGGGATGCGTACCCAGACAACCCACCATCCGCGATTAGTTTTGCTTGTCCTTTCCAGCTCTTGTGGTCTGGAGCGTGTGTCTATGTATGTTGAAAGGAGACGGTGGTGTATTGCTAGGCTTTCGAGGCGGGACCAGGGTTGGAAGGCTGGAGAGGGGGATGTGGATGGGGAGGGGGAGCGTGCTGGTGATTGGGGTTGTTGGGGGGACTGGGGGATGTTTAGGGCTGGGATGTTTGGGATTGACGAGCGGATTGTTAGGTTTGATGGATCGTAGACCAGATCGTAGACTGGTTGGGATCTTGTCGAGAAGTGTTTGCTTGGATCTGGAGAGGTCTCTGACATGGAGATGCGGGAGGCAGCCATTTTTGGGGATGTTGATGAAAGGAGTGGCTTTTGGAGGGGACCTAGTTGGTGGTGCATGCTTGAGTAGAGAGATGGGGATGAGAGAGATTGGGTTTCAGGGTCGAAGAGGAATGTGAACAGGAATGGTTGGTTCTAATGCGATATGTTAGTGAACTGCAATGATTCTGGTGTTGGAACACTTACCACGTAGATCACAGCTTGAAGCTTCTTTTGGGTCTTATCTGATCCATTTGCCAGATGTACGTGCAGAGTTCTCTGTACTATTCGAGTTTTGGGCTTGCCATTTTCGGTTTCTGAAACAGGACTTCCTTCTTCCAGGTCATCCAATGTCTCTAGATCATCTCGAGGTCCCAGAACAAAACGGCCAGAAGGAATGCTTCGAGGTTTCACATCAGCCTGAGATGGGTTGGCACTGGAATGGTCCTTCGGGGTTGAGGTGCTCGAAGTGGCTCCACCCTGCCCAGGAGTAGAGCTGCGAGGAGGCGTAGATGTTGCTGATTTTGGGGAGAAACTCCATGCAGAACCATATCCAAGAGTGAGGTACTTCATGACCGTTTCCGTGGGAAACCCTGGATTCTCATTCTTGCCAATTTCAACTTCCGCCTCGTTCCCTTCGGGTACCTCTTGAAGTGGCTGTGGTGTTGCCATTATAAGCGGACGAGGTATACCCGGCGTAAAACTGCGATCCGGTGTGGAGGGCTGGTTCTCTGGAGGTGGCCTCCCGCGCTGCTTTTTTGGCTTGCGGCGACGCAGCGAAGTTGGGTCCCGCCCAACTCCATACGTAGCATCCCCAAATCGATAGATCCACTCCATCCACTGTGACACCTGTGCCAGCGAGAGTCTGGAAAGACCACCGACACCAGCGAATATAACGCCATCGGATGGTCGAGGGTCATTGTCTGCCCCAAGCCATAGTCCTTGGTCATTTGACCTGGTCGAAGCCGGAGACCCATTAAATTGTACAGGCGAGTCGCCAAATCTGGAGACAACCAAGTCCACTAAGCCCTCTGTTCTGGTAACAAAGTCTTCGAGTACTTCTCTTTCTCCGCTTCCCCATTCTTCTTCCCCAACTCCAATACCCAACTCTCCTCCAGCAGAGAGTTTGATGCCGTTATACATTTCGACGATTGGGTTTCCGGTCAACAGAAGTTCCCAGTTCCATGCAAACTTGTCCCAAAACCGTTCAAGAAAGAGGCAAAAGGAAGCTCTACCAGCTTGTTTGTACAAATCGTCCAACATGAAGTCATGGTGTAGAAGGAATATCGAATGGGCGCGGCGTAATTGCTGGACAAGTAGATGGGGCGGTCCCATTTCTCGCGATGAATATTGGAAAGCCGGAGAATCAGATGCCCCCGAAGAAGGCTTATGAGCTGGATCAGCGGGAAGTCGAGTAAAATCGATAGACTGGCTTAACATGAGCTTCAAGATCGACACGGTTTGGATTTCAGTTACTCACGGCAACAATCCACCAGTCCTTCTCCAGCTCCAGCAGAATAACACGGGATTTGTCTGTCTCAATATATTCCAGTGCCTTTCCATCTGAAAAGTTACTGCGCATGAAAAGCGATTAGACTTGTTCACTCGCAGAGTTGCGGAGATGCCCACCTAGCAAAGTTCACCATGCCCTGCGCCAGACCTATCTGGCGCAATCTCTCGTTCTTTTCGTCCTCAAACCCTTTGTTATCATCCTCCTCTGCTGTAGAGTTATCGAGCTGTCGTGCATGGCTTGACTTCGAGGTGTAGAACACGATCTGATCTGCTATCGTCTCGTCGGTTGGTCCGAGGTTCGGGTTGTAGATGGCAAGGTAGGCGAGCTGGGCCGGGATCACCGAGTCATGATCGTTTTCAGGCATCGCATCTTCAGGCGGCTTCTGCAGCTCGCGCTAGAGAGCGATCACAAATAATTACAGGAATGACTGCGGAACGAGCGACTGCGAAGTGGGATCTGGGGTGTTGACATCACGTGTATTATCGATAAGATCATATCGTTGGAGCTTCAACTTTTGCGACTTCTTACTCGAGAGTGCCGAAGCATTATGTGGACTATACCGGCTTCAGGGAGCTTACGTCTCTGCAAACGACCCTTGGTTTTCAGAGGGCTTGTCTTTAGGTCCTACACTACGAAAACCTCCGATCCTCTCCGCATTCTCTTTTGCGGCTCCGATGACTTCAGCATCGCCTCCCTGAACGCTCTCCGCGCCTATCAATTGAAGCAACCAGAACGGATCTCCTCGATCGATGTGGTCTGTCGACCTGGGAAAAGGGTTGGGCGAGGTTTGAAGCAGGTTCGAGAAGGTAAGTCGCTATCCAAGTGAACTATGTGACCTGGTTTTTGATTCGATATTTCCTATAGTACCGATCAAAGCCGCCGCAACTGCTCTTTCTCTTCCGGTTCATGAGATTGACACATTTACTGGGTGGAAGGTATTACGGACACCTGGCCTACATAAAGCTCTCGCTGACCGTTTTAGCCGCCAACCTTCTCAGACGGACCTATAAACTTGGTCATTGCAGTCTCCTTCGGCCTTTTTGTTCCATCCCGCATATTGAACAGTGCTAAGTATGGAGGGCTGAATGTACACCCATCATTACTACCAGAGTATGTGATTATTATCGCTCAAGACTGGGAAATTGGAAATTGACTAGGTCAATCAGCTTCCGTGGTCCCGCACCACTACACCATACTCTCCTATCTGGTCAGACCACCACCGGCGTGACACTTCAGACCTTGCACCTCAAGAACTTCGATCACGGAGTAGTGCTATCCCAAACACCGGCTCCTGGATTTGACATCCCCAACCCGGACTCTTGTACTGTCCCCGAGTTGTTAGGGCTCGTTGCGCCGAAAGGAGCGGAATTACTTGTCAATGGTATCGAAAAGGGCTTATATGTACCCCCAGTCGTCGACGCTGGATGGCGCGCCGCTGAAGCTACTGGCGAGTTGATCCATGCAACCAAAATCACACCACAGGACCGGCGCATTGACTGGGCGAACTGGACACTGGCGAATATCAACAGACGCAGCCGGATAATCGGGCCTCTTTGGAGCACAGCCCTCTCCGCAACTAACGCTGAAGGCTCGCCCCCATCATTCCAACAGAAACGATTGATCCTTACTGATATCGAAGAGGTCGACCCGCCTCAAGGATGCAACTCATTTTCGATCATGCCTGGTCTGCCATTTACGAATGCCCCTTATCCAGTCCAACCAAAGAAAGGACGGGAGCTCTACGTTTTTACCAAAGATGGAAAGTTGATGCGCATCAATCACATGAAAGTTGAAGGCGAGCAAGATGCTGAGGGACTACGGGCTGCTATTAAAGCTCGCATGTTCGGCGATCAAGCATTCCACTACGACGGCGCGGAGTTTACTCCCTTCCGTAATTCCCTTGTATGAGTATGGAACGATTGTGTGTACTATATTTCTTGATCTATCCAATGTGATGTGATACTCTTCTTCACGCTCATGGTGAGAACCCGGAATCTAGACATGTCAGCTTGAGCTTGACTGGTGAATATTTGGAGCCATACCAATCGTGATTGCCTGTCCAGTCATGGATGCGTTTTTTGCCAGTGTGATGAACATATCTGCACAATCTTCCACCTCCGGCTATAAAGCGATTCATTAACATGAAAGCGGCCGTTTGAGATATCTGGATTACTTACTACTTTTTTGAGAGTTGTGGCATTTGTCCAGGCCTCGATCTTCTCTTGAGGGAAACGCTGGCCCTGCAATGCCGTGAGCTTCTTATCCATACCCAACGAAACCAAATATCACTTACCCATTCGGTGAGCAAAAGACCGGGTAGCACGGCGTTGATGCGAACTTTGGAGCCTTGGGTTTTGGCAAGGCACTTCATAAGATGGAGGGCTAGATGATTTTGTCAGCGTTGTCTACTATACAGTTGAACATGACATACTAGCCGCTTTGGTTACAGCATAAGGCAAGCTACTGCCAGTTGCCGTGAGACCCTAAAATTCGAGTCAGCACTCATAAGTTCCACGAGTTGATCGGGGTCATATAGCATGGTTTCGGCGACATACAGCAATCGAAGACGTGATGAGGAAAGCGCCACCTTCAGGGTTCGCATTGAAAGTGGGCAAAGCCGCCTTAAACAGGTGGAAGTTGCTCTTCACGTTAACGGACCAGCACTGTTTCAATAATCAGCCCCAGTGTTCCATTATGAGTGTTGGGCCATTTACCTTATCCCAATCATCTTCGTCCATGGCATCAAGATCGCCGAAGTTGGTCATTTTAGTCCATCCCTTCTCGAATTAGCTTTCATTATCCCTCTTCTCAATTGAAAGTATGACCAACGGCATTTGAGATGATAATATCCAAGCCACCCAGCTTCTCAATCGTAGTCTTAACGACATTGAAGCAGTCATCCTTGATACCGGCGTCCTATTCCCGATTTATGGCCATGTCAGCGGCTTGTGTCTCCATGTATTGAGGGCCATGTGTGGGATTGAAAGCCATACACCCTGAAGAACAACAGTCTTCACATTGTGCTTGCCTGCAATATCCGCGGCCAATTTATCCGCCGCCTCCTTGTTGGACATGTAATTGATAGCAACGTTGCTTCCTTCGGCGGCAAATTTTTCAGCTGTAAGAGCACCTAGTCCCCTGTTCAATCGTGTGTTAGCTCTGGTATTAAACGCAGCATGGTAGGCTTGTAAGAAACAAAGCTCGGGGTCATACCGTGAGCCCCCGGTGATCAAAACATTGCGACCTGATAGAGAGTATGGCATGGTGGCGTAGTTTATCTAGAAGAAATTGGACAATTGGGCTTGGAGATTATTTTAAGAGTCAGAAACAGAAGATAAAGAGAGAAAATGCCGAGGGAGCAGATGCGTCGGATACTCCGATGCGCCGATGCGGGGCAACTATGGCGGACTTCATTGCGAGTGGCCCGCAGATCCAGTTCAGACTGTTTTTCTAATGCTTGATGACATTTGCCGACGGTTGATTATATCTCTGGGCTGTTGTAGTTTTGCAGATATAGGCCCTGAAGTATGCTATAAACAGTTCTATATCATGTTGCGTCTATAGTTGGAGAAGGGAGTAACTTCATACTTGAATCCCTGTTTATTCTTCCTTCCTTGCCCAAGGCCATCGGATCATTGATACTATATTGGGCTCTTTCATGTCTTTGAAATAGAAAGGGATCAAAGTATCTATAGTTCTCTTTGTCCTCGTTATAGCCTTCAAAATTGAATCACAATGCAATTGTAGCAAAGACCTTTGTTCAAAAGGTATTCGAGCTGTCCTACTTTATAAAACTAGCATGCATTCTCAAATTCCCAAAGTATTTAACAAATATGAGTGTCCTGTATCGATATCTCATCGACACGCAGCGAACTAGTTCTTTACAGCAATAGCCACAAGATCCCCAACATTTCTTCTAATTGGAAACCAAACCATCACCATGAGTTATAGCGACATGATTGAAATGGCCCCGAACCAGTGGAGCCAAAGAGGCATGTTTATCCGCGACGGACAGGTTTGCCCAGAAGACTTTCGTCTAACTAATCTAGGCGCAATGATTCATTATATTACTGTACAGTTTGACGAATTCGATAGCTTTCTAAGTGACGAAGAATTAATAGAAAGGGCGATCAACATGATCCAGCAAAGGGAAGCCATGGTAACGGACTACAACCATCATCGCGGTTACGCATGGTATGTATCGTTCCCAGTCATCAAGGGCGCTGGCTATGAACTTGATTACGACGACGCTTACGAAACGGCAGAAATCTATGCGCGGCGCACTCTGGAAGACATCATTCAAGGTTCGGTTTCTATCAATCGACTCTATTTCAACTTTGGACATAAATGCTGATCTGCTACAGTTCTCAATACATTCTTCTTCATTTTTACACATGACGCTCTCTATTGTAGCTAAACATGACGCTCTCTATTGTAGCTAAAGTTTATACATTAACCCGTAATCTAGAATCGTAGACTCGTAGAACGCAGTGTACAATTCCTCCTCCACATTCGGTATGTGGAGAGAAATCCGTTGCGGAAGATCCCGTTTCTTATACGGTTCATAAGATAAACATGATTGTTCATAGAGTCTTTGCATCTAAACAGATTAATCTAGACATACCAGGAGCAGAAAGGCCATGAAGCTGAACCCTAGATCACAAGCCACCCTGCGTATTTAGTTCTCTTCATTCCCCACCAGGCTCGCCGCCCTGCTAAAGCTGGCCATTGAACGAGAAACGAGTCGGCTAGTGGCAATAGTAGGACGCCAGAGGTACTCAATTTCGTGACCCGAGCCCAAGATTCAACATAAATGGTGCGCAGGTTGGACACAGGTGGTGTTGTAGAGCTTCGCAATAAGAAGTTGAAGCCAAACACGCAATGCAAAAAGCGGATGAGTTTCGCAGCTAGGATTACACAAACAGCTGTAGCTGGGCCGTTTGTCAAAATCAAGTCTGGGTAAGGAGAGCGGTATTTTTCGGGGAGTTGCTGGTCTGGGTGAAGCCCACAGAGAATAGTAAGACAAGCCCAGAAGCATTGGAGTGTAGTAAAAGGCGCCGTCAGGTACGATTGATGAACTCTTCGGGCACGAGGTACTGTCACAATGTTGTAGTTGTTGTCCGAACAAGCTCTCTCCGTCTCAAATTCCTTGGCCTTGCCAGCGCTGAAGTTATCTCCGGAGCTCACGACGTAAGTCCGATATGCGAATCTCTTCATATCCATGCGCGAGAGCATGTAGAACATTTCAGCTGTATGACCACCGCTTCCAAGGACAACTAAGAGGTGGACAGGCGAGTCTTTTGGGCGGCATTTGTGGACAGGGCTATTGTGGGCGATTTCCAGAGAAAGGAATATGACCTAAGAGTAGAAGGTTAGACCAATGTGATAGCATTAATGAAGAATACTCACGAGACCAATAACGGCGCCAAGTACAGCTATTGTGACAGACAACCACAGGGCCAGATCCCAGAAGGACACAGGTGCAAGAGAGAAATGCATCTTCGTTATTGTAAGGACTGCTAGCTCGAAAGCTTGAGGTTAATGCATCATCGGACAATAAGTGGCATGAAGACCAAAGAGAGCGACAATAGGAAATGCGACTTGCGACAATGACCCATTGATGTATTGAAGGCAACAGAGCAGAATGACTGAATGGGCCAAGTTAGAGTCGCGGTACACGTCCCCCGCACGTGCAAGCTCGACCGTTGATTTTCTTAGGCTCTTTGGCATCTCAACTGCCTCCCTTGTTTACATTCACACTTCGCGTTCCCTTCCAGACTATGTCATGTCTTCTTTATTCACTAAACGTCTGACCTGCTTTTACTGTGGGCGGCGGTCTGCTTCTCAGTGGCCTGTTCGCAATTTCCGTTGTGAACACTGTGAGGCCGACAACTTTCTCGACGAGGTTAGTTCCTTGTCTAGCCTCCAAATTTGCTCGATCAATGCTAAACACCGTTCTTAAATGAATATAGAAAGGAGAAATCACGGATCCGCCAGCTGCTGTCACTAACGCCGAGGGTTATGTGCCCGGCGCATCAAGTCAACCCTCCGAAGCCGCCGATCTCAAAGAGTCTCCGTTATTCTGTTCAAAGTGTACCCGCAACCAACACCTATTTACGAGCTCTTTGGCGTCATACTTTCCTCCTTCCGACGATCCCACAGACGCTGAGTACGAACGTGGCTATGCAGACTTTCGCAAACGCCTCGAGGACCGCTATCCCCAGATTTGCGAGTCCTGCGAGCCTCGTGTGAAAAACCGCATTCGAAAGGCGGGATACGAAGCCAAGTCAGATCATCTCAGACGCATGATGGATCAGAGCCGCGCGAACCGTGAAGCACGACAGGTCAGGAACCGGAGCTGGAGGAGCTTGCTTCTTTATGCTGGTGCGCTTGCATACTGGGCAAGTATTGCTGGTCAAATTGCATGGGATTTGATCAGTGCGATGACCCTCTACCAGACATCGGGGAGCCTCGGTGGCTCGCCAATCTATACCGAACCGCCCATGGCACCCGCCTTTTCACAGTGTACCAAACAGACTCTTTCTATGTGGCGTATTCCCAGTGACTGTGTGATTGATCTAGCACCGGCTGCAGGTGTGGCATTGATCGCAGGTGCTCTTTCACTCTGGTGGAATCCCAAGTTGCGCCTGAAGATAGATGGGATGCCAGGCAAGTTCAAGGGCCTTGCGGAGTATTATCAGGCCCAACTCATTGTTCTGGTCGTACGGTGTGTATTCTGGGCAGTTCTCAAGGACCCATCTGCTAGTGGCTTGGATCCTAGTATGTCTCCGGCCTTGCATGGTCTAATGATGGCTTTCATTCTTCTGGTACGTGCCTTGACCGATATTTTTTTGTGTCCCGCGCTGATTTAGTAGTCGCTTTCATACTCCCGATACATCGTCCAATATTCTAGTCGTCCACTTGTCAATTGGTCCGACAATAGCTGGGAAACCCAACTTCAAGGCGCCAAATCGTCCTCTGAATTGCCTGAGTCTCCTGTCCTGTCGTCCCAAGCCACCAATCGCAACGCCTTCAATGCGAACGGTGGAGTCAGTCAGCGTTTCCCAATTGAAAAGTTGGCTACACCTCAGCCACCTGTGGAGAAGCCGCGAGAAATTATCCCTGTTGCGGAGAAAGATAGCATGGATTGGACTCCGTCTACTACACATAACCTGCGCCCAACTATCAACCAGCGGAGCGCGCCCTCTGTACTAAATGGCCCTCATCCCTTCCATGGGCAGGTTCCAGCAGCCCCAATGGCTCCGGCGTGGAAGCTTCGCGCTCAACCTTCAACAAAGCCCATTGAACAAGTGGTTCAGCCTAACCCATTCCATCGCAGCCCTTCTCTAGCACAAGCTCCCAGCCGGCAACCGTCAGATGAGGCTGAACCAATCTTCAAGCCACCCAAATTTTTCGCTCCAGGGGATCTTGACACGTCTACTGGACTGGAAACACTGTTTGACAGGGCCTTCAATTTCCAGCCCGATGCTTCTGGACCTGGGTGGTCCCAGGAAACGCAACAGAATTCTGCAAGTCCCGTCCAGACACCGAGTCATCTATTCTATGGATGGCTGCGACTGGGTATGTTGGTCGGATTTATCAGTGCCTGGACCTTCTCTCAAAACCACCAGGTGTTTATTCCCGGAAACTACGTGGAGATCGCTGCTCTGGGAGTTGCGAGTCTTGTTGCTGGATTCGCTCTCATCAGCATGGTCAAGAGGCCCCTTGTGCAGTGGAATGGCATGGAGATTCTGATTTCTATCACGGAGCTTGTTGCGGCCGTCCATATGGGAGCCCATCTCCCGACTGCTTCGTTTGACCGAGACTACTTTGATCGCTACGGCAAGCTTCTTTTGATGTTTATGGCTATACAGGAGGCTATGCGTGTAGGCTCTTTCTACACGGCGACCATAATGGAAAGTCGAAACACACCATCGGAATCGGCATCGCCACATTCGGGAACACCGCAATTAAACCAGCCGGGTGCCATCGAATGGCCTTCAAATGGATCGCCACCCGTATCCTCACCTGAGTCTCGAGTCAGCAGTCCCCCATTGCCTACGCATCGATCATTCGAGTCACAGTCATCCGCGCCGCCGCTTTCCTTTTGCACTACCGAACCTGCCTCTAGTTTCTCGTCGGCATTGCCTTCTGTGTCAAACTATGGGCTCTCTTCATCTCAGACTGTCCCTTCTTTCTCTACCGCTCAGACCCCGAAACGAAACCCCCATAGCTTTACCATGGAGTCGTTGAAGCAAAGCGATCCTCCGTCTGATTATGATCAAGATTCAGACAGCGAGACTGTGGCTACAGCCACAACCACTGCTACAAATATGACCAACCAGAACATTCGGTATGGTCACAACCCCAGCTTGGGTCACAGCTCCATGTTTTCGCCCCGTCGCAATGGACTGGGATCAGGAATGGGCGGGTTGAGCTTGGATGATAACCCAACTCCCCGCCGCATGACGCGGAGCCAGACCCAGCATGGGCTACTTGGTCGGTCCCAGCCCAACTACATTCGATAAAATTTGTTCCTTTTATATCCGTCCATCCTTTCTTGCATCTCTCATTTTTGTTTTGCTTTGTCTTGCTTTGTTCTGCTCTCATATGTTGTCACAGCATTGGCCTCTTTTCATTTCCCTCTAATCTCTGGTCATCAAGACTCGATTCAAGTGGATGGATATATTGATTTCATAGCGCAGGCGAACATTTTTACGGTCATGTATTGATAGACCAAGTCGTCCCTTGGTGGGACTGCTGCACATATCTTTTTCGGAGTTACTTTGATGATATCTATGAAATAACGATGACCAATGTGGATACTATTCGGAGAAACAAATTGATTGAATCTTATACATCTCAATAATAATTCTTGACTCGTTCCTTTCGGCTGAATTGCTGGTGACTACTCAAGCCACTCTCTCAACGTGTGTCTGCGTAGATTTGCCTACATCATCTGCAGCAGAAGCCCGCTCCGGGTCGGCGGTCTTATCTTCGAAGAGCTGAGTGACGCCAAAGAGCTCATCCATCTTCTCAAGGGACATGCCTATAGATATAACAGTTAGCAAAGACCATTCACTCCACCAAGGCATTAGATCCAAACCAACCTTTAGTCTCTGGAATAAAGAACCAAACAAAGACACACATGGAGAAACAAAAGCAAGCAAAGATAATATAAGTTCTGCAATCACATAAAAGTTAGCAAAGAACCCAAAATCAACCCCCAAAAAACTCACCCATAACCATTATCCCCAACAGTAGCCAACATGTTAGGCACAGCCCTAGCAACGACAAAATTAAACAACCACTGCGTAGCAGCCCCAAAAGCAACATTCAAAGACCGCAGCCTAGCAGTCGGGATCTCAGAAACATAAATCCAACAAACGGGCCCCCAACCAAACTGGAAGAAAGCCGCAAACAGGAAAATGCAGACGAGAGCCACGTAGCCGGCTGGGATGACTGGTGCGCCTTCGACGGGTGGTGCAATGCGCACATAGAGCCCGATGTAGAGCATTGCCAGGCCTTGTGCGATGGATGTCCAGAGGAGGGAACGGCGGCGGCCGAGGGAGTCTGCTACGAAGACTAGGAAGACGCCGCAGCTTATCATTTTCACGATGCCGTAGACGCCTGTTGCGAAGAGGTTTGTTGCGTTGCCCGTTACGCCGAGCTGGGGTTAGAGTTAGTTTTTTTTTTTTTTTATCTTTGGTTTTTGGAGGGGGATGTAGGCAGGGTAGGGGTAGGGATGCTCACGTTCTTGACTGTAGAGGTTGTGAGTTAGCTTGATTGTCACCCTTTTCGATCAGAAGTCAGGGGAAAGAAAGAGGTATCTTACAAATCTGAGGCGCATAGTAGTTGATAGCATTAGTACCAGTCATCTGCTGGCAAATCATCAAGACAATAGAGATGATAGCACGCTTCCTATTCCCAGGAATGAACCACATCTCCTTCATAAGATCCCAGAACCCAGATCCACCAACAAGAGCGCGCTCCTGCTCGAGTTGGGTGGCGATGGCTTGGAACTCTTCTTCTAGGTAGGGATGCCCAGCAGGCAAGTTGCGCACGTTGCAGAGAGTTGCGCGTGCTTCTTCCCACCTGTCTTGTCTAGCCAGCCAGCGGGGGGATTCATTACAGAACGACATGCCGATTAGCAGGAGTACTGCTGGCAGGCCTTGCATTGCCAGTGGGACGAGGTACATTGCTGGTCCTTTGATGTGCAGAAGGGAGCCGTAGTTGATCCAGAAGGCGAGCATGATGCCCATTGTGATGAAGAGCTGGTATAGACCTGTCAGACCGCCGCGGATTGCTCGTGGGGCATTCTCGGCAACGTAGAGTGGGTTGATCATTGACGCGGCGCCGACTCCGAAGCCTGTGATCAGTCTGGTGTGTGAAGGTATTAGTATGAGGATGACTGGTGATTTCTGGGTTGGAGGGTGAAGACGAGGCATCTTACCGGCCGATGTACATGGGCTCGAGATGACCACTGGCTGCGGTTTGCATGACAATTCCGAGGATGGCCACTATCGCTGAGCCTATGAGTGCTCTTTTTCGGCCGAATTTATCGGCTACCCAGGAGGCGCCTAGTGCGCCGAAAAAACATCCTGCTTGGAGGGTTGATACGATGTTGGCTGATAGATTTGCTTGTGCAACTTTGGAGGTATTTTCCAAGCCGTATGTTCTGCAGTAGATATGGTTAGAAGGCTAGATGTGAGGTTTGATAGAGAAAAAAATTACTTCTTGAATCCTGGCATGGTAAGGACGCCGCCAATGATACCAGAATCCATACCGAAGAGCATTCCTCCACAACAAGCCTTTCGTAATATTAGTATTGCACCCCGGCATATAGGAATTGCCATACTAACCGAGCAAGCAAGCATGAAAACCCTCCATCCATAAATCTCCTTAGGATCCTCTTTCATCGCCTCATTATGAACAACCTTCTTTAGAAGCCACGACATCTTGAAGAGTAAACAAGATCAAGTCGGTAGAGTATAATCCTAAGGAATCCAGGGAAACGATCAATTTAAGACAAACCCAGGAATACAACCCACAACTAAAGACACGATGCTGTCGGCAACTGATATAAATATGAAAGAACTGCGATGGAAGGGTGTCATCCCAAGCCCAATGTCTTGGCCAACCACCGAGCAGCCTATGAGACGAGAACGAAGGCGCTAAACAAGGCGAGCAAGCATGGAGTAAAACATCCACGAATACGAAGGCAGAATGGCACGGCTTGCATACTACCTGCTCACATGTCTCGAGTACTTTGGAGCTGGGGTAGGGTCCAAGACCTCCATGCAGCTCTCAGATAGGTGGAGATAGGGTGGGGGAAAGTTTAGGGTCGTATGAGCCGAAGTACCCCCACGGGGAAGTGGTATTGGCTAATAAACAAAGAGGTTTAGCCGAGAGGGGAGAAAAGTAGTCGGCAAGTTACAGAGGAGCGTCACGTGTTAAGAGCTAAATCTTACCCCGGACTGCGGGGAAAACCCAAAATTAGGGCTAATTTGGACTCTCCCCCAATAGGGAAATCTTACTACGAGTTCACTCTTGTCTAGCGAATCGACTTTATTGAAGGCATGACAAAGGATATGTACGCTCACCCACTCTCCATCCGCTTCTTCAGCCACCCTGGGATTGTCGGCTTCTGCTCCCATGCCGCTTTCCAATCCCGCCGTCGACCGGGTACAGCACAGATTGCCGACACGAACCAACAGGCCTGGCCAGGTGCTAGGTCCATTGCAAGCGATGGCAGAAGCGTGCGCCCATGAATAATATTCGAATTTGGATCCGCCAGGACAATCCGACCAGCACGTCCAATATCCGAGTGTAACTCAACAATGCCTACAGCCCCAGCCGATGAAACCACCAGACTACTCCGGTCATCATGCGTCGTCCCCTCAGAACCACCCTCAACCATAGGACCCAGGATCCGTCCATTATCACTGCGACATCCGTAAATAGCAAAGGCACCCTCAGAAGTCTGCAAAGCCCGACCAGTGCGCACGCGATGAGCGCGCAGATGCCAGTTCTCATTTTCCACAGTCGGCGGAATGAGAATCGTTTCAACCTCGACATCTGGCCATGGTTTCCAGGTAGACACGAGTATTGGTAGGCCATTTCCTTCGGGTTCTTCAAAGCGTGCATCCAGCGCCAGCCTTCTCGTCTGCCAGATATCGCCGCCGTCCTCGGATAACGCCAGCATGCTGTCTGGGGCGTGTTGCTCGAGCTGATAAGACCCTGTTGGAACGGAGTATCCAAATGCAGAACTGTATGCGAACTTGCCATACTTGGCCTGCGTTGCTTTGAGAGGGTAGTGGCATGCCTGGCCAGACGATAGCAGGAAGGAGTGTCCTCCACGGCGGATTGCAATGTGTTTGGGGTATTTTAGGGCTACCACTTCAGGAAGAGAGGCGCTGGGATATGGTTCTTCTTCCGCGGTCCAGAACGGGTGTGTCTCTGGTAATGCCAGTGGGATGAATGACAGACAGCACCAGTATGGCGATCCCGGGGAGTTATAGTTCTCTGTCAGATACATGTTGGCATACGAGTATCCGAGACTTAGGGTGCCGTCGTTGTTGAACATGTCTTCTTGCGTCGACCACCATCGGAAATGACGGAGGAGGATTCCCCTCACGACGCCCCAGGTTAACGGTGCTGGTAGCTCGACATCTGCGAAGCCCAGGGCTCCCCAGAACCCGACCATGGCGAAGCGGTACGTCATTGAGCGACCGAAGGGGATGGAGCTACCTATTAGATTGAAGATTGGATTAGAATCTGATCATTGGGAAGGAAATCAGAGTAAACATACCATTGGGATCAAAATAATACACGAAATCTTTCGCAAACTCCCTTGCCCGCTGACGATAGCGCTCAGCACGCTCAGGATCAAAGTCGCCAGCCAACTTCGAGTAAAGAAGCTGCAAGAACTGAATGGCAAATGAACCCGAGTAATAATCCATCTGATGATGACTCTTAGGCCCATCATTACTCCATCCCCCACCGACGTGGAAGGAATCAAGATGATCCATATCAGCTTCAATGCGAGGAAGAGAGTATTCGGCCCCATTCTTCCTCAATCCCAAGTTTGCAAAGACCCGAAACCACAACCTAGAGAATCACAACCATATAATCAGCCATGTCTCACCCTCAAAACCCCCAAGAGAGAAAAGAAAAGAAAAGTACACACATACCAGTTCGTATTTGGCATCTCCCTAGCATTAATACTAGCCAACCACCTCCCGATATTCCCTCTTTGCATCTCAGTCAACGGCTCCCAAAAGAACCCCGGCGCAACAGCAAGCGCAAACCCAATGGGACACATTTCAACCATGCGCTGGTCCAAATCCTCAATCTCGCCCCAGAATTCAGGGCTCTCAGGATCCGTCCCGTTGATTATACCCTGACGCCAGCGCTCCGCCTCGGGGTATTCACATCCACCTCCAAGCAGCGACGCCAGACCCCAGAGTGGTCGTGCATACCCTTCGATCTGGGCGCCGCCTTCGTCGAAGCGTGTTGTCGATGTGCCGACTTTTACTCGACTGCCGCCTGGCGTGAAGAGGGGGAGTAGCGGGTCTAGAATTGCGCGGCATGCGGCTTGGAGGTCGGATCTTGTTTTGAAGGTGCATTTTGTGAAGGGTTGGGTGGGGGTTCGGGCGTTGGCGTTGATGGACATTTTGACTGTGGTTGTGCTAATTTGGTTTGGTAATTGGATGGTTGGAGTTATATAGAGATTGGTGTCGGGCAAGTCTCCTATTATTGTATTGTACGTGAAAGAGGCAGATGTCGTGCCCGTTATATGATCGGGGATTTGGGTGCTGGTCCGGCTAGTTAATCTTTCGCAAGGAAAGCCGATTCAGCCAATTGGCAGTTGATGTGCATACCTGGGTATCTTGGGGGGGCGTGGGGTGGATGTATTTAGCCGGGGTAATGTGGGGAGATCAGTAGTTGGCGAGTATCTTTATAGGCGTGTAGAACTGATGATCTCATAAGTGGGAAATTATATTCCACCAATGGAGTAGAGTAGCCAACACTTGGCGCTTGGTTGTATAGAACATGGTATTAGAATAATGTACATGGGTATATCTATACATGCAATGATTAACCGCCCAATAGTCCACCCAGGAATCGAGATAGCTCTTTCACTAGGGCCTCATCTTTCCCTTCTGTCTCACCAAGACCCTCTTGAAGGACCTCGGACCACCGTGCGAGAGTGATTTCGTGTAACTTTTGTCCATCCAGTAAGGTATGGATGCGACTGGCTTGGTCAGATGCGGTGCTCTCGTCAGCTGAGACGGAGATGTGGCTTTCAATGACTGCGCCATGTTTTAGGCGGAGGAATGCGCGGGTCTAAGCTGGGAGTTAGATTTGAATCGAAGATTTGTCTTGTAAACTTACACTTGAAGGAAGCGAGGAGGGCAATGGTGGCCGCTCGCGAGGGTCCTCTTCGATGGGGTATGTCGAGAAGGTGAATTGTGGTGTTTGCGTATACTTCCAATCCAAAGACTATTCCAATGTTAATACGCAACTCTCACACTCATTCCCATAAATACTCACCCGCAATTCCGCAATTCCCTTGCTAATGTCAGGCTCCTGTTCGCCCTGCACTTCACTCACTGTACCCGCAACCCAGCCATCCCCAGCAAAAATCTCGGGATCATTAGCATGAGCACGCTGCGCGCGTCTTACAGCATCAGGGTGGACCTCGTATAACCGAGCAAATTCCTCAATCACACTCTCAATCACACCTTGCATGGAGAAGAACGAATCGGCAAAAGCAGCCGACACATTGCCAACAGGGGACCGAACGCTTTCAACACCCTTGGCCTGGATATACCCGCGCGCGGACGATCGCAGATACCGCCCGAGATCATGAATATTCGGGGAATCGAGCAGGCAAGTCCCATGATGAAGAGCTCGGTGTCGAGTCAGCTTGAACGCTGACCCGGAGATCTTGCGTGCCAATGGCTCATTGGGATCATTTTCCATGCCTTCCGCTCGGGCCATGACAATATCGTGACGCCCATTGACACGGGTATTGGTGGCCCCGACGCGATGGAGTGCGCGCACCACCATCTCCGCATGCTTGTCGCGCGTGAAGGATGTACGTGGAGATATGACGCTGTAGTTTAGATTTCCTGCATCATGGAACACGGCCCCACCGCCCGATCGCCGACGTACGAAAATTGCGGCTTCGTCGTCCCCGGCCGAACTGTTCCAGCGGTCATTGTGAAGGGCGCGGAGATCTGTCTCGAGCCATGGGTTCTGGTTGCGACCTATGACTACGCAGGGTCGATTGGCGTAGAGGAACAGGATGCTTGATTCTGCCGGGGCATTCTCGAGGAGGAAGTGTTCGATGGAGAGGTTCACGTAGGGGTCAGTCGATAGTGATTGGTAGATCTGGTGCAGAGAAGAGGGACGACGGACGAGCTCTGCGAATTGGTCGGGGACAGAGGAATTATGGCGAACCCAGGCATACTTGAGGCCACTCACCCGCGAGCGCAGAAACATGTCGGTGGATGAGTGTTTATCACCCGAAGCACCAGGCCGATAGTCGGTTGCGCTAGTCCCGGATCGGAAAGATGAGTCGATTTGTGTTCGCTTTTTTTGCGATCGACACTCAGCTCCTCCTGGTCCTCCGGTTTACTCCTTTTCCCTATTTTGTGGCATCTTGTTTACTTATTTACCTATTCACTTTAATCCTCCTCTTCCTCTCCCAGCAAAAATCATCCATCATGTCGACGTGGGGTGAACATTTCCGTGTCACTACGTAGGTGTATCCGATCCCCTGAACATCACATCCCCAGTTGCTAATGTCCCGTTAGTTATGGCGAGTCTCACTGCCGCTCTGTCGGCTGTATTGTCGATGGATGCCCTCCTGGCATGGAGCTCACCGAGGCCGACATCCAGCCCCAGATGACCCGCCGTCGTCCCGGTCAGAGCGCCCTCACTACCCCGCGGGACGAGAAGGACCGAGTCGAGATCCAGTCTGGTACAGAGTTCGGAGTCACTCTAGGCACACCAATTGGCATGATGGTCCGCAATGAGGACCAGCGCCCCAAGGACTACGGCGGCAGCACAATGGACTTGTTCCCCCGCCCCAGCCATGCCGACTTCACCTACCTCGAGAAGTACGGTGTCAAGGCGAGCAGCGGTGGTGGTCGCAGCAGTGCCCGTGAGACCATTGGTATGTCAGACTCGTACACTATATACAACACACCCCACTAACACCAATCCCCAGGCCGTGTCGCCGCCGGCGCCATCGCCGAGAAGTACCTCAGCCTGTCGCATAACGTCGAAATCGTCGCCTTCGTCTCCTCTGTCGGCAACGAGCACCTCTTCCCCCCTACCCCCGAACACCCCTCTGCCTCCACCAACCCCGAGTTCCTCAAGATGATCGAGACAATCGACCGCAAGACTGTGGACTCGTTCGCGCCCACCCGCTGCCCGAACGAAGCCGCTGCCGAGCGCATGACCAAGGTCATTGAGAAGTACCGCGACAACCACGACAGCATTGGCGGAACAGTAACATGTGTGATCCGCAACGTGCCCGTCGGCCTAGGCGAGCCCTGCTTCGACAAGCTGGAAGCCAAGCTCGCCCACGCCATGCTCAGCATCCCCGCCACCAAGGGCTTCGAGATCGGCTCCGGCTTCGGCGGCTGCGAGGTGCCCGGCTCCATCCACAACGACCCCTTCGTCGTGTCGCAGGCTTCCGCCGGCGCCCCCCGCCTGACCACCAAGACCAACAACTCCGGCGGTATCCAGGGTGGTATCTCCAACGGTGCCAACATCTACTTCCGCGTTGCTTTCAAACCCGCTGCCACCATCGGCCAGGCTCAGACAACTGCCTCCTACGGTCTAGAGGAGGGTACCCTTGAGGCCAAGGGTCGTCACGACCCCTGCGTTACTCCCCGTGCTGTCCCCATCGTCGAGGCTATGTCTTCCCTTGTTATCATTGATGCCCTCATGGCCCAGTATGCTCGTGAGAACGCGAAGAACCTGCTCCCGCAGCTTCCTAGCACTATTCCCACCAAGCCTGCCAGCGACCCCAAGGCTGCTGCTTCTTCTTAAGGGGTAATGGAAATGAACAATTATATAAAGGAAAAGTTATACCAACGTCATAGGGGGTCTTGTCTCATATGATGTATCATGGAGCTATGAAGTTTGATAGATGTTTCTCGGATTTCGGTTCGACTAGTTTTCGGGATTGCAAGAACATGTTTACGCGCAAAAGCAAGATTCCGGGATCTTCTGAATGTTTCTACCCGATATACAGTACTCCGTACGCCAATATATCAAATCTAGATATGAGTTCATTTGTGCGCCCCACTCTAGATCTATAGTGGAGACATCTTACCCCTTAAGTCTAAGTCTAAACAGAGGGCAGATTTTTCTGCCCAACAAACTTTATATTGTACAGCATTGGATTTTAAACCCTGCGAGAAGATGGCCAAACAAATAGCCTAAAAAGTGTTGGGAGTTAGCTCTTTTAAGAGGGTAAGATTTTCCCAAGAACCTGCAGTACACATGGGCGATGTGATTGTACATACATTTTAGAGATACCATAGATATAGGCGGACGAAAAAAAAAAAAAAAAAAAAAAAAAAAAAAAATCAAGGATCAATTGTTGACTCTCTCAGCTAAGAAATAATCTAACAAAGCGCCAGGGACATGGATTCATCAGTCGTCCAGGGTCAGAACGCAACATCAAAACACGCTGTGGATATCAAAACGACAGAAAACAGCAACATCCCTCCCAAAATGCGCGACTCAACTCCATGCGAGGGGTCAAGAGTAGTCATGCCAGTCTGTACTAAATCTGAATCTGAATCTGATTGGAAGATAATCATCAGAACAGCATGGACATGGACGGACATGGACATAACTCGATCGAATCCCTGAAGACACAAATAGAGCATCGTGAATACAAGTTCAAGCTCCCTTCTCCTACGCCCTTCATCTGGTATCTTCACAAGAAGTAGATACCAAGCCACCATCTGCATCGTCATCATCATCATCATCATTCAAAAGGGTATGCAAAAGTACAAGACAAGAAGAAAATATCAATCAAAACAGACACACCGGCCAACTTAAGTGCTCAATCTCCGATTCCCAGTCGCACGACTAATGGACTGCTCGGAGATAGCATCCATATCACCGGCAGTAGCATTAACAACGCGCAACTTTTCCCGAGGAACGGTATAAGTTATCTGCACGCGCCGACCCTCAGCAGCGCCTTCAACATCCCAATCATGCACATCAGCCTCATCATCGACAAATGCATCCTCATTGCCCAGATACCCCGGCGCACCGATGAAAAGATCATCGCGTGTAGAGCGAGCCGTATTGAAGACGTCGTCTGAGACGCGTTTGCGTGCATTCCAGTCCTTGGCGCCTTGTTTGCGGCGGAAGAGTTCGGCGGATGCGCTGACTGCTCGGCGGGGAGTGCCTGGTCCCGATCCTGTTATAGGAGACAGTTGGCCTGAGCCGATGACTGTGCTGCGGCGGTCGATGCCAGATGCCAGCGGGGCTGTCTTGTGAGAGTCTCGCTGGGATGGCGAGCCGCCGCGGGTCATTGTTAGAGCTCGGCGCATTGTTTGCATAACCCATTCTGAGGGTCTGGGTCTAGAATCTCGGCGGAGTTTTGAAGGGGAAGATGATTCGAATGGGTTGACTGGGTCGAGGGCGTCGAAGAGAAGGGAGTCATTCTCTGCTTGGCGTTGAGACATGGTTGTCTGTGCTGTTGAGTAAGAGTCCGCTGAGGCTGACTTCTCAGATGGGGCAGTGTTGTCAGGGTCACTATGTGTTGAGGCTGCGGCGAGATTTTCGAGGGATTGACGGCCGCTGCTTGCCCAGCTCACGGGTCTGTCAACAACCATGGCTCGTGCTGTTAATACTTTGCCTACTGGTTGAGAAGAGGCGAAGGAGAAAGCTGAGGCATCGGATAGGCTGGTTTGCGTTCGTTCGCTCTTGGTTGGAGACCCGGGATCAACGGATCCAATATCCTTTCGTCGGCTGTAGAATGGACCCAGGCCAACGCCGAAGATGGTGCTTCGAGGAGTTGCGTAGGGAGTATCCGAAAATGGGTCTTCAGGCTCGGGCTCCGCAGTTTTTGTGGCTCCATTTCCAGCGGGAATGGTTGCCATCAGGCGTTCTCTGAAGATAGCTTCATCCTCCTCGCGCTCATCGATAGGGTGGATCTCGCTGGTAGCATCACTGCGTCGGAATTCACTGTGCCCAGATATACGATATGACCACGGTCTCGTATTCACAGGTACAGGAGCTCGGTTGTTCTTGACTGGACTGGGAGGATCCATGAGTAGCCCAGTTCTCTCTGCCGTGCCTTCGCCCTGGTCGTTCCAGTTGGGCCGTGTGGCTGCATTGCGGTTTGCAGACCAAGGGTAGGCAGAAGAATCTCTTTTCTCGCTCATTCCAGAGCTTCGAATGCTGCTTGCCTGGTTAGGGTCATCTCGACCCCAGAAGTGAGCTCGTTCCGCTCCAAGAGCCAACTCGCGAAGCTGTGAGTCTCGCTTTCCGCGTACACGTCGTTTTCGATGGTAATTCCATGCACATAATACAAGGGCCAAAGCAGCAGGGCATCCGATACCCAGACCGACTCCAAGGCCAGCCTTTTGGCCCTTGGAAAGACTGGCATTGTGACTCAACGAGGATGTAGAGAAACTGGCTGCAGGGTTGCTGTAGGACGTAACCCAACTATTTGATGTTACGTTATAGAGGTAGAATTGCGAGTTCGCAGTCGATGCAGCCCGTTTTGATGATTGTTTTGGAATGGTGTATCCTCCAAAAATCATCATCACATCTCCTGGTAGCATTGCGGCTCCATGCCCAAAGATGCCAGCACCCTCGGTGATACCCTTTCCTTCAGAAGAAGGAGTCGTCCAAATCCACTCTGTGGCTCCACCGAACCCTTCTTTGATTTCCAAAACTGCAAATTGCGGTTCAGCAGGGACAGTCGTATCGCCCACCCAGCCACCAAGCACAAACACCTTCTTTCCATCTTCCGAGAGAGTTGCTGTATGACCAGACCGGGGTTCTACAGAGGCCGTATCTCGAATAGCCAGTTCAGTCTTTGGTGTCTTGTCCGAGGTCGAAATGAAGCTCCAACTCTGCTGCGGCAGCGAGAAAATAGCAAGCGTCGACATGTTGAGGAACGCATGTCTGGTATGGCCACCAACGAAAAGAAAATCCTGCTGTTTCCCGGTTGAATCGGCTGAATAGGTAGCCTGAAGCGGCACGACGGCCATGCCCGCTTCTGCGACCGGTGGTGCGCGCTTCCCTGTGGTGGCTGCGCTGTACTTGTTGCTGTAGTAGGGACTCGGGCTTAAAGTCACCATCGACTGAGAGTAATTTGCTGCCGATATCCAAGCCTGGTCTGTGCTGTTTGCGAATGGACACAATCCTCCAAAGGCGTACATGGCGGTCTCATTTGAACGGCCGGATGAGGAGTATGTGAACCCCGCTGCGAGGTAGTTTGGGGCAGTCTGAACGTCGCTCGTTTGAACTGCCAACTTGTCCCATGTCCCGTTGCCAATTGGGCTGTTGCTGTTTGGGTGGAACTGCCATAGTGCCAGGCTATCGGATGTGCTGTGACAGTTACCGGCATAGACGGTTATGGACCCCTCATCGTCGATCGCGGGAATGAACGTTGAGTTCTGCCCTGTATTGTGGAACGGTGTGCTACTGAGCAGAGTATGGTATGATAGGTCGTCGGCATTGACACTGGTGGACAAGTTCAAGGACAGAAATTCGGTTTCGCCAGTGGAGCTGGGTCGGAGGATATATGCGAGGGAGTCATTTTGCGGGGAGAGGAATACAGAGGATGGATTGTAGATAGCAGTGGATGGGTTGAAAAGGGCGAACAGCACACCTAGTGCGAGTGGATAGCTCGCCCTGGAGCTCTCCATGACGCCGTTGTTTGCGATCTGAGACAATCAAAGATAGGGATACATGCCAGGATCGGCGAGCATGGCGCGCCACGCGATTGACACAGAAGGAGCAAATGTAAGAGCAGATGTCTATTCCAAATGATCGGAAAATTTGAGAAATCACAATTGTACAAGGAGAGAGAGAAGATGAAGACAAGTGTTTGCATCATGTCTACAGAGTCTACAGTAAACAACTGCCGATCCGGGCCTCGCCATACTGTGTATATTACTAGACCAATCACTACGGATCACAGGAATTGCCTACTTTATTCGATTGCGCTAAACAAAGAAAGAGGGAGCCTAATGTATTGCCGAGAGCTAGATCGCCAGATCAACACTCTGTTGCCCAGCAACGAGCCGGCCAGTGACGCTTGGCGGGTGAGCATTGCGTGTTTCCACGCCACATTTAATGTATTCAGCTCTGTGAATCCTGTTTAGTTGTCTAGTGACCGTTTATGGACCATTTGAACAATCTGGTGGGCTCGGGTAGCTGATAAGTTTCACCGTCTTCGACTTAACTGTGAATATCTTCACTTTTATCCTCTATATTCTATTCTACCCCCTTACATCCAACATCCCGTCTCCTTGAAGATCTCAGTGGAACCTCTACATATCACGAACCATGGACTCTTGCGCCCCTAAATAAGTTGGCCGGACAACCCAACCAAGGCTTTGCTGCCACTCTATTCTCCACGTTGCAATAGACGCTTGAATGGCTAGAGCAACGCCATCTGATAAACTAATCATACGAGGTTGCATTATGAGCCCTCTCTAGTTCTCTAAAGCCGACTAAATTTAGCTTAGGTGCATAGGTGCTATGGCTGGCATAGACTAGGAAAAGTATGGAAAACAAGTAAATGTTGCTATGGCACTGCATGGCAGGAAAATATGCTGCATTAAAAGAGGAACCTGGCCGCAACCACCATTTAGACAATGTGATACTGAACAGGGAAATACTGTAAAGCAGGTCCTTCTCATGGCCAGCATCCACTTCAACCCCCGATAGTAGTGTGCCCGACACCTCGGTTCCCCGGCTGCTCTTCGGCCTCCTGCAACATGGCGTCGATGAATTCCAAAATGGCCAGACCCGCGGTGGCTAGGCCCGCTCCTCCCAAGCCTGACGCAGCTCTGGGAACAATAGGGAACCAACTGGTCCAAGGAGGGCAGCGGTAGGGGACGAAGTGTGAACTAGACTTGCGCGATCTGAGCCTGGTAAGCCAACCGGGCTGCCCGGAAATGGGAAACCACCACAACTTAGCAGAAAACTTCGCAAAACTGTAATAGGCCTAGCAAGGGGAACCGGGGGAACACCACATACCGCGGTCTCCTTGACGGTGCTAACAAGCTTCCATACGCCACGGTGAACCTTCAAATAGACGTCGAAAGTGTTGACCGGAGGGTACACTCTCATGGCAATGAGTGAGTATAGATCACCCCAGCAGACCGGCCTCACGGACGTGGTATGGAGCCAACAGATGTATTATGGTGACGGTGACTTTTAAGGGTGTCAACCCATCTGGACCCAGGCTGTGCGCATGCCTCTGGGATCCCCCTATCCTGGATCTGGAGCCGGCATGCAGAATATGTTAAACCCAAGGGCTACACATGTTAGCTCAGAGTTCCTGGTCAGATAAGTGTATCATAAGATAAAGTACCTGAAGTTCAAGTCCCCTATACAAAAGCGACTGTTCGTCTCGCGTGATATCACAATTGAAGAGAAAATATAAGAGGAAGTGCAAAGCAGGTAGAATTTACGTATGTAGTGAGGCTTTATATAGGTCTCAACACCTAGTATAGCTTCCATATATCAGACAAGCTTTCCATTCCAGACCTTTTCACTTCCATTTATCAAAGGTACTAGGCAGGCATATACATCCTTTTCGCGCCCAATCTAACAGATAGATAACAATGAAAACTTTTATAATTTGTACCCTTGCCTGCTTCTCTACAATAATATGGATTCTTCAATACTTAGGCGGCTGCTGATAGTACTATCCTTGCTTCACATTATTGAAAAATGGATAAAAAGGAGATGGATAAGCAGATGTAAGATAGAAAGTAAAGAAGGAAGTACAATATAGCGCTGAAAACATAAATTGGATAACCAGGAGAGCATGGATTGGGGTTCATTCCTAATGTGGACGGCACGGCTGGTAGACTAGACAAGTTGGTAGACGACGCTGCAAGACTCCCTATTAGGGGTTAACTTAAACAAATAAACAGACGAGATTATTCCAGCAATCCGGACCAATACGTTCTTCTCTTCAATTCAACATTCAACACTCAACGCCTCAAAGGATCCGAAGCCACCATACCAACTGACCAATCGCTTTAAAAAGATAGCTCCATCTCCTAGCCCATGTGCTGGGCTGCCTTTGCCACGATTACTGTCAATGTCACATCCCGTATAACTTTCTCTAAAGTACTCGAGGTACCTGGCCATGCATGTCAGATCCGGCGCTTACCCCTAATTGTCCAGGTGCAGTATTGTCAATTATGCAGTATGCCTAGTTGTGCCCATGAGCTGATGCACCAGCACGGCACAGTATCCTAGCTGCATGGAAGAAATTTTCTCAGCCTGAATACCTGCCTCTATGAGCCCATCTAATATGCTGCAGTCGGCTTTCGGATAGGGGTACCGAATAAGCATAGGCACAAGGCAAAGGAAAAAGCAACCTGCAAATAAAAACTTTATCGCCTTCACAGCCACTCTGATTTCTAGTGTAGTAGACAAAATCGATGACAGGCAACTTTGGCCTTGTTTAGTAAAGTACATGCTCTTCACGATGTACTGTACAGGTACAATGGCATTCAAAATAATCGCCACAGTGTGAACTTAGACAACAATCACATGTGGAAAATAAAACCCGCCAGCATAAAATCCCTCTACGAGTAGATCGTGAGATTCACAAACAATCTACAAGTCCGGAGTACAGTAGACCACATCCACAATCCCTACTCTCGACATCAACCCATTCCACTCTATTCTACACAATACCCTGTTCAAGCATCCAAGCACGTTCCTGCACACAAGCACCGTGCACATGCACCAGGAAATTTGAAACCGAACTCGACGTTAACACAGAGTAATAAGGAACCAAGGGTGGCACACGCCCAACGAGCCGGGACGGGATGACAGCCAACGCCCTGGAGGAAACAACTCGCCGCTTGTGTCACACCGCAGGATCAACACGGGCATTTCCCTCGAAGGGTATGGGTGCAATTTTATATTAGCGCGGGAGAGAAAAGAATGGTTCTCGTGTGCTTTGATCTCCTGCTCTTGCGCAGGAGGCGCTTGCGTGAAGGTGCATGCGTCTTGACTGTATACATGGAATTAATTGATTGGCATGAATAAATAATGTTGTTATTGATGTGCTGTGACCAACCACGTTGACTGTTATTCTTTTGTTTGCTTGCATTGGTCTTGGCTTGGTGGTTATGCTGGGTGTCGTGTCGGATGGAGGGCCGAACTTCCACTGCGGGGGGATATCTGTTAGCTCTACTAGTATAACGCTAGTTTTAGAGGGAATACCAGAACCCCTGCTCTAACAACCCCCGCAAGTCCATGTACTCCATAGATGGGAGATGGGAGGATTGGATATGTATCCCATCCATGGATGGATATCAAGTTAATTACCTCCCGCTTGTCAAGTTCCTTCCAATCAGCTCATCAACTCGGAGAGAAAGCGCCAAGTACTTGGGACGCTAAGCCCAAAACATAAAGATGGCTAATTAGGGGCCAGACCCGACATGACGTAGTGGACCGTGCACGGTTGCTTCCAGACACCTTTCCTCTTCACTCTATTACCTGTATACTGTATGTCTATCTGAGAAATGAGGAATGTTCATATATACATCCATGGATAACAACTAATACGATGTCCGGACTATGCCTCGGCTACAAATTACCATACCTGCATACCCCTGGCTCGCCTGCCATGCCCAGGCAAAAACTTTGTGCAGCCCCTTCCAGCCTATCACAGTCTACCGCAGCTGCGTAGGATCCCCTCAGGGTAGTTCGGGTGGCAGAAGTTAGGTTTGGGCTTGAGATAATCAAGTCTGATATGTACGGATCATTCAAAGTAAACCTTCGGAGCCGGTATGTAATATAGTAAGCTGGGCAACCATGGTCGGCCGACGTGACCGTTGACTGTATTCGGTTTCATAGCTCTAGACTGGACGGGAGGACGGCTGGTTATCCACCTGTCATCAGAGTTGAGTCCTATCCACGGGAGTTTCACTATAGCTGGGATGGCTGTGCTCGAGTCGCCGACGTAATTCTCTGTGGCGATCCGCCACTAGGAGATGACAGGGCTCGAGGGTTATACTGTATGTACTCGTCTAGAAGAAGATATTGGAGACCATCTTAATAGAAATCAGTTAACGCTGACGGGCCGGAAACCCTTAAATTATAATGTTTAAATAAAAAAGAAAAAAGAAGTCCTCTACTCCGTACATTGCCTTGGTCATAATTTTCCCCTTGGCATCCGATCATCGCTCTGTCCTATTACCCACCCAACCTCCCCTTCGACTCTTTCACTTCTCCCCCTCCTCGGTCTCGGTCTCTACCTTCGACCTTCATTTTCTTTCTGTTATTTTTCTTTCCTTTGGACATTCCTTTCGGATCCCCTCCGATCTCGCTCCACCCCCTCTCTCCGACTCTCCGACCCTACACACCCCCTCCCCCCTTCGAAATATTTATAGCATCGCACTCCTTTTCTGATCCACGTGTGGGTGTGATCCGAAACCTCGTGCAGTAGCCGGTCTACTTCGTGTCCTCCTTTCTTCGTAGGCGACAACCCGTCCGGTACACCGTCTCTAGTTGTCGCCATCCCCTTGCAAGTAATGCCGGTCCATTCGGGCGTGCCAACAGAGCTTCTCGTCAGCTCGTCTTGAACCAATTTGACCAAGTGTGGCATTGGAGGATGCTGAACTAGGATGCTCAACTGCACTCACGGCACAGTTGGCTCGATTCCCTAGTTCTTTCGGATTAACAAAACCCTCGAAAAAAAGAACATGACGGAAATAAGGTCCTCGCAAGCTGGTCTGGAGGATCAGGCTCATGCTCGGAATGGACATGTCTCGGGAGATACCAAGCAGGATAGGAATCGGTCCGAGGAGTCATTACAAGCACCATCTGCGTCAAACGAACTCGAGTCTCGCCCGACCCCGTCCAAATCCTCTGCCAAACCGCCCATCATCACCGATGTATCAGAGGCACAGGCGACCTTTCGCCAGGCTTTTCCCAGCATCTATGGCGCTCGAACCCCGTCGAATCGCTCGTCCTCGAGTTCGCTACAAGCCCTCAACGAAGACACGGTCGTCGATGTCCGATCGGAAAATGGAAGCATTGGACGCAGCCCCCGCCGGGCATCTCGACAATCCGATCACGAATTACCGGTATACCCGGATCAATCGTATGCCTCGCTTCAGTCTCAGATACACCCGAACTGGCGAGCACCCCACCTCTTCCAACCCGATCCGCTGCCCCGGCATTCCTACGCCCGTGGCGTGCGTACCGCGGGCAATACTCCGATTTCGAGCCCCGGGCTGTTCTCTATGAGACATCCTCATTTGAAATCACCCTCGGGCTCCGACGATGAGAGTTTGGGTAGCACATACCTCCACCCAACACATCTTAATCCGCCCAAAGAAACCCACACCGCTGAAGTGGATCGCGATATTATCACTGGAAATAAAACCATTAATCAATACGAGATCCTCGAGGAGCTGGGACGAGGTGAACATGGCAAAGTGAAACTCGGCCAGCACGTCACGACCAAGCAGAAGGTCGCTATCAAGATTGTTCAGCGATACTCCACCCGACGTCGATTAGGCAAACTTGGCAACCCGGAAGACAAAGTGAAAAAGGAGGTGGCTATTCTAAAGAAGGCGCGGCACCCGAACGTGGTCAGTTTGCTCGAGGTCATCGACGATCCGAATCGACAAAAAGTGTACATTGTGCTGGAGTATGTCGAAAACGGCGAGATCTTATGGCGCAAGAAGGGTCTGCGAGAGATCGTTCATGTCGACAAACTACGCCTCGAGCGGGAGAAGAATGGAATTCCTGACACTCCCGCGTTCCTGGAAGAGAGCCATCAATTCATCCGAACTGCGCAGCATCTGCGAAGGCAACGTGAACGGGCTCGTGAGCGAGTTGAGGCACAGGCTGCCGATGCTCAGCAGGGGCCTATTCCTGCGTGGAGTTTGGAGCATGGTGCGGAGTCTTCGGACGAGGAGGAAGATGAAGCTGGTGGCTTGATGATCAGAAGGTCGTCTAGTCGTCGTTCTGTCGCAGTAACGGATGACTCAAGTCCATCTTCTGCCCAGGATGCATCTTCAAACGCAGTCGAGGGCACCATGTATGGTGCCTACTCGGATTACCCATTCGAGCGCCGTTTCAGCACAGCCTCGAGTAGCTTTGGTTACGCTCCTTCTGAACCTGAATGGTCTGCCGAGGGCGATGACATGGCATTCGTCCCATGTCTGACCATCGCTGAAACTCGCAGTGCCTTCCGTGACTCGGTTCTTGGTTTGGAATATCTTCACTACCAGGGTATCATTCACCGTGATATCAAGCCCGCCAACCTGCTTGTTACCAGTAATCATCGGGTGAAGATCTCCGATTTCGGTGTTTCATACTTGGGTCGTCCAATGCGTGATGAAGAAGAAGAGCAGGTTGGCGAAACCGATGCCGCGGAACTGGATGATGCTCGTGAGCTCTCCAAGACAGTCGGCACACCTGCCTTCTACGCACCCGAGTTATGCTATACTGGCGATGACTTTGTCGAGACCATTGGGTCGATCCCCAAGATCACCGGCGCGATAGATGTTTGGTCTTTGGGTGTTACGTTATATGGAATGATCTTTGGCCGTCTACCGTTTGTCTCGGACGATGAGTACAGCATGTTCCAGACCATTGTGAAGAAGGAGGTGTTTATTCCACGGAAGCGCCTTGTGCCCGTGATAGACGACTCTTCTGACTCTAACCAATGGAACTTGAGGAACAGTGATGAGCTTGTTTATGAGGACATTGAGGATGAGCTCTACGATTTACTTAGACGCCTGTTGACCAAGGATCCCGTCAAGCGGATCACGATCAAGGAAATCAAGCACCACCCTTGGACCCTCCACGGTCTTCCTAACCCTCGGATCTGGATTGAAGAAACTGACCCCGCCTTCCAAAGCAAGGGCAAACGTATTGAGGTTTCGAATGAGGAAGTCACCAGTGCCGTCAGCAAGGTTCCTTTCATTCAACGTGTTCGATCTAATGTCGCCAAATGGTTTGGCGGTCGATCAAAGGACAAGGAACCTCGCAAGCGCACATCGAGCACGACGCCCTCTACCGAGACTCTTTCCTCCGCCTCGAGTAACAGCACCTTCGGTAAAGGCTCTCGCGACAGTCGCCCGACCAGTCTGCGGGGAGACGAAGATTTCTTCCGGCCGCTTAAGTTTGGCACCCAAGGACATCCCCTTGCTCAGAGCGTTACTGCTAGCCCAGTGGATGAAGGTGATTGGGCGTCTTATTTCGATACCGTGCAGACACCTGCGCTCAAGGCTGCCCCGCCTCCAGCTGTGACACCACGACCTGCCCCTCCTCGGCGCGCAAAGTCTTCTATGTCTACGGCGGAATCCACCAAGACCGTCAAGCCATCGAGTTTTGATATTCCCTTGACTGTTCGGCCACGGTCGGATGCGCGCTCTTCCATCATCGAAGCACTGGGGTCTACCAACTTCGGTAGTCTTTTCAGTGGCGCAGCCCGACGGGCATCACGCGGTAGTCGCAGTCGACGCACATCCCCATCTGGCGAGCCAGGATCTCATAACGAAGAGCAACGCTCTGAGCCTAGCATCGCTGTCAGCAATGCATCCGCACAGGGCCAAGTTCGGACAACCGGTTTGTGGCATGATGAAGAACATCCCACCCCAGAGAAGCTGAATCCTGGATCTGCACACCGACGCAACCGGTCTCAGCAGCTTGCGGGCAAATCGTCCGCGGAATCCTTCCATCTTACGAAGGAGGCACTCATGCGCCGTAGGAGAAGCGACATTGACGCAAATGAGGGTGGCACCCTAAGAGTCGATTACGCGATGTACTCTACCGAATCGCTCCTCCTACCTCCTATGGCGCCGCCTGCGGACTCTGGGTGTCCTACAGATAATCCCAATAGCGGACTCACAAACTCTAAACCCCCTACGATATCTTCCTCTTCGGCCGATGACTTCACCAGCGGCATGTCGCAGAGTGCTTCTCACCCGAGCATCCCTTCCGTTGTGTCGAATGCCTCTTCGCTTTCAGGCGATGGGCTCTACTCAAGGGACAAGGATGTGGAAGAAGTTCCCTCCATACTCCGCACTGGTGAAACCGTCAAACCTCCTCGCTCTGGTTCGCTCCGGCCGTCTGAAGAAGACGAGTCGAGGTACTACTGCGATGACGAAGACGAAGATGAGTCGGAAGATGAAGGTCTCGTTATTGGGAAAATGAAGCCAGCACCGGCACCGAAGCCTGTTGATCCTCCACAACCCTCAAACTGATGCGATCCGCTACCTTCACTCCCTCCTCCCATCTATCACACCACTTCTATCTCTTTGGACTACTTTCTCCTCCCCACACAACTTCCCACCACTTCGACGCTTCCCTATACTACGAAGTCGTTGTATATCACCCCATCACGTTTGCTTCTGCTACTTTGATTTCTTCCAAGACCTCGCTGCCTGGAATTTGTGACGTCCTAGAAATCATTGACATACATTCTACATTGTCTGTACATATACTCCCACGCCCGCGCACATCTACCGTTGCTATATTGAGAGAGATGTCTTCAAATGCTGCCCGGTGCCCTCCGACCGGCCGCTTTGCATATTCGTTCTGATTGATTGTTTAATGTTTGAACAAAACACGGACAAATGTGGCAGTCCATTTCCTCTTGCTTCTTCCTTTCTTTCTTCCTCCCTCTGGTTTTGTTCGCACGGGATAAAGGGTGCGAACCGCGTACCCTTTACCCAATCGTCTGGTTTCTTTTCCTTTCTTCCTCTTTTCACTTTATCTTGTATGTAATGTTGACCTGACAAACCGGGTGGAGGTCTGAGGGAATTTTTGAGTTCTGAGAGTCTGCGGATACCAGATTGATCAGATTAAACCAGACTGGTGTCATAAGCACTGTCTGCTGTCTTCTGTCCATGTCTGGTGTCTCTTGTCTCAAGGAATTCTGACATGATACATGATGCTGGGAGGCGTGGGCGTCTAGCGCGAAGCGAACGATGAAATGAACATTTGGGTGCCGTGGGACTTTTAATTATCCCACCCCTAGCAGTTTCCAAAAACAAAAAAAAAGTATTTCAATAAAAGTAAACGAGTAGAGTTCTCGGCCTATGCCTAAAATGCTTCAACGTAGCAGTACGATCCTATCTAAAACACCTTCACATCATATGAGCACCTCCACATCCAAGTCAATGTTCCAGATAGAGATGAAACCATCACATTCTCCGATGGAGTAAACACACGAGGCTTATATGCCCCTCTCGTCCCACATCGCAATTTCAAGCCTGAATATGGAGTGCATGTAAAATGTTGGTTCTACTTCCACCAATGATGGCAAGAAACTTGTCACTATTTACCGCCATCTCCGGCAAAACACCGAATATATCCCCGTAGCCTTGAACTAGTGCCTGCACACTACCCCATACTTTGGAGGCCTATCCATGTCCATGAATCTAAATCGTCACGGGAACGCACTCCAACCGAGATTACTGAGACCAGTATATTCTCCACCAAAGCTAAAATGCCCACGGTAATACACAAAACCTGGTTATGATGCATACATCCATGAATTCCCCGCCTATCGTCTCTGCCGTGCCTGTTCCAGGATGTGTTTCACGGCGGGAACTAGGCCGAGGTGGGATATCTCCCGGGGGGTTTGCATGGCTTTGGTTGATCTGCACGGGTTAATTGGAAGTCTTGGTTAGACTGTTCGGAGAATTTGGATCTTTGGTGGAAACTCCCGAGTAGAGTTGAGCGTTGAGAGTTGTCTTAACACTGCGTTCTCTCATTTTTTTTCCTCTCTCTTTCTTCTTTCTTGTAGTCGGTTTTGGATTGGTCTTGTCAATATGCATATGCTTCCCTGTCTCCTTCTAGCTGCGACGCAGCTCTTTGCTTCGGCTTCAGCTGCGTTGAGTATCCACGGTGCGGATATCTCTTCTCTTCTTGTGGAAGAGGATTCGGGAATCTCGTATAAGAATGCTGCTGGTACAACGGGTAAATTGGAGGCTATTGTCAAAGCTGCGGGTGTCAATTCCATTCGTCAGCGTGTCTGGGTTAATCCCAGTGATGGGTCGTACGATCTTGACTATAATGTCAAGTTGGCGAAGAGGGTGCAAGCACAGGGGATGACTACATATCTTGATTTGCATTATAGCGATACATGGGCTGACCCAAGTCATCAAGTACGTCCATTCGAAAAAGTATTCACTTTTTCTTTCATGTTCAGCATAACTGACTTACTTTCTAGACTACCCCATCCGGCTGGTCAACAACCGACATCGACACCCTCGCCTGGCAAGTATACAACTACACCCTAGAAGTATGCAACACCTTCGCGGCCAACGACCTAGACGTAGCAATCGTCTCAATCGGCAACGAAATCCGCAGCGGCCTCCTCTGGCCCTTGGGCACCACAAGCAGCTACAGCAACATCGCGCGAATCCTACACTCAGGCGCCTGGGGCGTGAAAGACTCCGACCTGACCACCACACCCAAGATAATGATCCACCTAGATAACGGCTGGAGCTGGTCCGACCAATCCTACTTCTATAACAAAGTCCTCGCGTCCGGTTCGGCCCTGGCATCATCGGACTTTGACTACATCGGCGTCTCATACTACCCCTTCTACAGCGCGAGTGCCACACTCGCGTCGCTTAAGACTAGTCTGGCGAACTTGTACTCGACGTATGGGAAGCAGACTATTGTTGTTGAGACGAATTGGCCTTATGCTTGTCCTAGCCCGGCTTATTCGTTCCCGTCGGATCTGAAGGATATTCCGTTCTCTGTTGCTGGACAGCAGACTTTCTTGCAGAGGCTTGCTGCTGTTGTTTCGGGGGTTTCGGGTGGACTGGGGATCTATTATTGGGAGCCTGCTTGGGTTGATAATGCTGGACTTGGGAGTAGTTGTTCGGATAATTTGTTGTTTGCTTGGTCTGGGGATCAGGCTAGGGCTAGTTTGGCTACGTTGGGTACCGTTTAGGGTTGGAACGGAGATTGGACGCCTTAGGGTTGTATTTGTCACTGTCTTATCCCTGGAATATAAGCTACGTGTCAATGGGTGGAGCATATGCGGTCATCTATACTTCGTAGATGGAGGCAGCAAGGCAGACTGATATAGCTCCCAATGCGGTTAGCGCATATAGGATTCAGCTGCGTGGCTGTGCAAAGCTAAGAATGCCTAGCGCTCAACAACCCTCCACCTTGACTGAAGAGGATGTTAAAGTGTGTTCTTCAGTGTGTCATGCCAGGAACAGGCAGCCGTTTTACCTGTAGAATGGCATCTTGTCCCGGTAGGTAGACTTGTATAAAAATAGTAAAACAGTGATCTGACCTGCTATCGGCACTAACACAATGTGGGGGAGACCCATTGGGGAACTTATAGAAGGAAACTCTGTGCTGCGCTTAGGGCACAGGGCAAACATGATATAAAATAATCTCCTGTAACCAGCTCCGTATATGTTATCGACCGCGTATAGACGTGTCCACCAGACCGCCTTGCGCACGTGAAATCGTCGCCCAATCTTCAACTCTCCTCTCCCCATTGTCAACTTTTGATTAAAAGGTATCATTGTTCTCGGGATTCTGGATGCACTCTTCCACTGACACTGGCCAGTGGATCATTCGCGTACCGGCGCCTACCCAAACTGGACCCTTGCGAATGACATCCCACCCCATCAGCATTTATCCCTACATCGCCAACCGGTGTCTAGGTCCCTGACAAATCGACTTCTCTCTATATCCTTCGCCGAAATCCTGCGCTATCCGTGACTCCGATTCTGCTCCGCTCCTTGCCTTCTCCTGACCGCAACCCCCGCTTGGCGCTCACCTCAGAGCCTCATCGGCGCGCATTCGCAATTATGGCCTCGCATGACCAGAACCAAGGCTCGGCCCATGCCCAATCGGATATGAAGCATCGCAGTGTGAGCCCATCGCCGCACCTCCAATATCACGATCCAAACTCCGGATTGGGCGTCGACCCCTCCATGACCGCCTATTCGGCCCCCTCCTTTCACAACCCGGACGGGAGCATGGGCGCTGAACAATATGGGTACTCAAGCTACCTCTCCGGGGCCCCTCCGGCACAGACATTATCCCCTCCGGCCGACCAGAGCTATCCTCCGGCTATCAATACAAACATGCCGATCTCGCAGTCGTTTGAGGCGAGCCTGGTCAATCAGCTCGAACACTCGTCGACAGGACTCAGACCGATGCAGGACGAGAACTTCTCCAACATGCTCAATACTAACCCGGCAGAAATGGACTTTTCGGTCTATCAGAACCATAGTCCTAACAGCACCACCGCATCAGAGTACGACTCTTCTTTGTTGCTGGATCCGCAAATGCATCAACGCCAGTCAGTGAACCAGGCCATCAACCCTGCCGACCTGGTCAGCCCCATCTCCAATCCTTCCGCCTCTTCGCACCCGTCATCGCAGGATCAGCAGCATTCATCGCCGGGTCCTATGTCCCCTCCAGGATCCACCCCGGGCACATACTTCACTCCTCAGCATTCACGGCACACCTCGCTAGACCCGGCAACTGCGGCCTACCTCAGCGCTCAATCGGGTCCAGACTGGGGGCATATTATGAACAATGCATCTTTCCAGGGTCATCGACGTGCGCCATCTGAGGTGTCCGAAGTGTCCTCGGCCAACCACTCCCCCTATGTGTCTCAGCATGAATTCGACGGTATTGAGAGCAATGCGTCGCCCTCGTTGGTACCTCAGAATGACCCCGCTTTGTATGACAACGCTCTGGGCATTGAATCATTCACGCTCTCAGAGCAGCAACAACAAGGGATCAGCCCACTTCACAGCCCATATATCTCGCCGCGGTTAATGCCACAGCAGGGAGGGGAGATGGTACCCAATAACTCTTATCTGGGACCTAACTCCCAGTTCCCCTCGGCGCCGACGGATATGTACGGTATGCCTTCAGATGACATGATGAACATGGGCCAATTGAACAATGTTCCGGGTGACATTGGCCAGGCTTCCCAGATGGCGCCTCCATCAATCAATGTCGAGTTCGCTCCGCCGTTGCGGAGTCCCAATTTTGATCCTTCCAAATCGACGGCGGATTATGACTCTTTGAGTCCACCTGCTATGCGTATGTGCCAGCTCCACTAAGATAGTTCAACATGCTGACCAAAAACTAGGATCCCGCGTTCGTAGCAAATCCGATCCATACCATCCCGCAACTCGTTCACGCTCTCCTGCAACTTCAGCAACAAGCCTGGAGCCGCATGCCCCCAACACCCCTCGTTCCCTGTCGCCTGTTGCCTCAGTTGGCTCGCACTCGCGCAGCAGCCCCAGCTCGCGTGATACATCACCCTCCCGGTCCAACCGTCGTCTGTCTACGTCATCAATTGAGAATCGAAACTATATCCTAGACCTGGCGGATCCACAACGGCCCGGCGCGGCACCTGGAGAGCCAAAACGGATCCAAAAGCACCCAGCCACCTTCCAGTGCAATCTATGCCCGAAACGATTCACCCGCGCCTATAACCTCCGCTCTCACCTGCGCACCCACACAGATGAAAGACCATTCGTATGCACAGTCTGCGGCAAAGCTTTCGCAAGACAACACGACCGCAAGCGCCACGAAGGCCTCCACTCCGGCGAAAAGAAATTCGTCTGCCGAGGTGAGCTCTCGCGCAGCGGACAATGGGGCTGTGGCCGGCGGTTCGCTCGTGCAGATGCGCTTGGCCGACACTTCAGATCCGAAGCGGGTCGAGTTTGTATCAAGCCATTGCTTGACGAGGAATCACAAGAGCGGGACCGCGTCCTGCTGGAACACCAGCAGCAGGCTCAGCAGCCATCTGGCCATTTGCAGCCTATCCCTCAGCCACTCGTTATGCCTAACATGCCTGGCATGGACGGGCAGTCTTCGGGTAATTTCGTGCTTCCTGCTGCACTCTTGGCTCAGTATCCTGCTCTGCAGAATTTGCAGTGGGATCAGATCCCTGCTGCTGGAGATGAATCTGGGGATATTGGTGGACGGAGTAGCTTTGACGCTAGCTCTGGGGGTGAGTTTGGATTTGATGAGGATGATTCGGGGATGAGTGGTGGTTACGGTAATAACCAGGGCAATATGTATGGGGTTAATAACCCTGGGCAAATGGTTGGTGAGCAGGGGTATGATCAGAAGTGGAGTGGATGACCTCCTTTCGAGCTACTCTCTCGCTCTCTCTCTCCTCTCTCTCTCTCTCTCTCGCGGTCTCTTCTTTGCTCCCTTTCCCCTTCTGCTTCTCTGTCTCGAAGTCAAAACCGAATTTGCTCAAGATTCTTTCGTCTGCATCATCCTGGTTTCTGTTGGTTTTTATTTTCCTTTTTCGAGTCACGCCTGTATAGAAGGCTTCTTTTGGCGTTCATATACAGGATGGGAGGTATCCGAGGATTTCTGCCAAAACTGGCAAATCCGGGTATGGATATACTTGGGCTTTTGCTTTCTTTTGATCTTTCTATACATTGGTATCTCTATCATACCACTGTTCTCTCTTTTCTTTTTCGTTCACTTTGACGACATGTGCTTCCTTATTTATTCCCCTGCTGATTTTCTTCTCTTCTCTTGGTCTCTCGACTAACCTGTTTCTCTGGGTGGCTCCTGTTCAACCACCTCGATGCTCTTATGAAAGAACCATTCATCGTGATGTGATGTTTTTGATGACTTGTTTTTACCCTTGCTCATACCCGTCTGTTTGCTTTTCTTACTCTTTCCTCTTGGACCTCTTCTCATATAGCTATCTCATCTCATATCCTCCTTCGTTTGATGTCACCGGCTGCTTTTAACCTATATGACATGGCATACAATGATCGATCAATCGAATGAATTTGACGGCCCAGATTACCACACTCGAATACGCCATATCTTTTTGATCTACTGTCTCTATACGAAAGAGTAGAATACAGATCACATTGGATATCATCTAGGGCAAACAAAAAAAAACCTAAAATCATCATATACAAGCCAACAGGCAAACAACTGCTGCTATAGAAAACAAACATCCAATCCACGCAGATCATCAACTCCAATCAAAGCCACTTTTAAATAGTGTAACAGTCTGGAGTTCTCTTTTTTCCTCCTTATATCATATCCTTCCCCCTAACATGCAAGACTCGAATACCTTATTGAGCATTAGCACTCTTAGCCAACAAGTTCAAAGCCGAACCAGCTAGAATGAAAGCACTCTGGTCCTTAGACAGAGTATGGTTAACGGGAATAACAAACTGCTCGCCAGTCTTCTGCTTGGTAACACGCAGCTGGACCTCGCCCTGGCCACCAGCCTGCAGCACATCATAAAGACCAACCGTGTCAACCTTATCACAAGCATCAATACGGTCATAGTCCTCACGGTTAGCGAAAGTAAGAGGCACAACACCCTGCTTCTTCAAGTTCGTCTCGTGGATACGGGCAAAGCTCTTAGAAACAATCACGCGGCCACCGAGGTAGCGGGGCTGCAAGGCAGCGTGTTCACGGGCCGAACCCTCGCCGTAGTTATCCTCCGCAACGACGAGCCACTCAATACCACGGTCCTTCCATTGCTCTGCGAGCTCGGGGATACCGTATTTCTTGCCGGCCTCGTCGTAGGCGACGTTCGTCTCGCCGGTTGCAGCGTTGACGGCGCCAATGAGGGTGTTGGCGGAGATGTTGGGCAGGTGACCCTTGTATTTGAGCCAGGGGCCTGCGGCGGAGATGGTGTCTGTTGTGCACTGGCCCTTGACCTTGTAGAGGACCTGCAGGCCGGAGAGATCGCCCTTGGGGAAGGGGGCGAAGGGCTCGAGAAGGGCGAGACGGTCAGAGGTAGGAGAGACGATGACCTCGACACTAGGGTCGGGGACTGCGGCTGTTGGGAGGAAGTTGGGGTTTCCTTCTTCAAAGCCGGCGCTGGGTAGGTCGAAACCGCTGGGCGGTTGGAACTTGAAGGCATCGCCGGCTGGGGTGGTCAGGGAGTCGGTCATCGGGTTGAAGGTTGTGCTGCCAGAGTAGGCGAGTGCCGTGACGAGTTCGGGCGAGGCGAGGAAGTTCATCGTCTGGCGGTTGCCGTCGTTGCGGCCGGGGAAGTTGCGGTTGTACGAAGTGAAGATTGCGTTGTCTTCGCCCTTGGGGACGCCGTCAGTACGCTTCCATTGGCCGATACAGGGGCCACAGGCGTTGGCCAGGACAACACCGCCGGCTTCGGAGAAGGTGTTCAGGGTCTGGTCGCGGTCGAGGGTGGCGCGGATCTGTTCACTGCCGGGGGTGATGAAGAAGTCGGCCTTGGGTTTGAGGCCTGCGGCGGAAGCCTGCTTGACCAGGTTCTCGGCACGGGTCATGTCCTCGTAGGAGGAGTTGGTGCAGGAACCGATCAGACCGGCGCCAAAGGTCTCGGGCCACTTCTTCTCGCGGACTGTGTCGGCGAACTTGGAGAGGGGAACCGACAGGTCGGGAGTAAAGGGTCCGTTGATGTGCGGCTCGAGCTCGGAAAGGTTGATGGTGACCAGTTGGTCGTACTCGGCCTTGGTATCGGCACGGAGCAGACTCGAAGGGCCAGCAGCGGCAACCTCGGCGGCGGCCTCTGCGACGTGGCCTCGGTGGGTGGACTGCAGGTAGGGCACCATGCTGGGCGAGAAGGGGAAAATTGAGGTAGTAGCACCGACCTCGGCACCCATGTTACAGCAGGTAGCCATACCCGTGCAGCTCAGAGTCTCGACACCAGGGCCGTGATACTCAACAACAAAGCCAGTACCACCGCGGACGGTCAGCTTACCAGCCAGGTGCAGGATAATGTCCTTGGGAGAAGCCCAGCCGCTTAACTGGCCCTCGAGGCGCACACCCAGAACCTTGGGGGCCTTGAGCTCCCAAGGAGCGTCAACCAGCGCATCGACGGCATCGGCACCGCCGACACCAATAGCAATGGCACCCAGACCACCTCCGTTAGGAGTGTGGCTGTCAGTGCCGAGCATCATCAATCCAGGGGCGGCGTAGTTCTCTAGAACGCTCTGGTGGATGATACCGGCACCGGGAGGCCAGAACTCGATACCGTAACGCTTAGCCGCACTCTCCAGGAAGTCGAACACCTCGCTGTTACCCTGGATCGAAGCCGGTAGATCGGTATCGGCACCGCGCTCACCAACAATCATGTGGTCACAGTGAATACTGGCCGGGACGGCGGTGGAGGGCAGACCGCAGGACATGAATTGCAGAAGAGCCATCTGCGCCGAAGCATCCTGCATGGCCACACGATCGGGCTTCAGCTTCAGGTTAGCCTTACCCCGGACATCGCGGCCGTTGTTGGTGCCAGTGAGCAATGACTCCTCGGCATTGTCCAAGTGGGCGTAGAGGATCTTCTCGGCGAGTGTGAGGGCGCGCTCGGAGCCAAGAACTCGGCGGACCTGTTCGAGGTTGCGGACGAGCTTGGGATATGGGGGCATGCGGGAGGAAGAGGCCTCGGTGGCTAGGCCACGGGCGAAGAGCCGTTGCGGGGACAGCCGTGTGGCTAGCTATGGGGGATTGGTCAATTGAGACATTTTGAGGATTAATTTCAACTTACCCCACGAGAGGCAGAAGCCCGCTGCCAAACAAGCTGGCTCACCATGATTCAAGTTGGGGTGGGTGAAACTGGAGAAGAAGTGATGTTCCCTTTTTTCTCCGGTTTGTTCTGGTTATTTTGCCCGTCTCCTGATTGGCCCGTGATTGCGCCGATTTCGGACCAATCCAGATCTATATCCAACATTGAACAGGGACATCAACATACTTTGATCTATACAGTTGACATTGGATTTGAACTGTATGCATATTCAGTATGTCCCTTATAGCTCGGGGCTGAACTTCTAAAGTCGGGACTTACGCAGAAATGACGCCTCGACTACATACCAAAAGTCTTTTGTGACTTGACTCAACTTCTGTCACATCTTTTTCTCAACTAGTCAAAGCCATGGTGAACAACGAATCAAAACCTCACGCTTCTATGCCTCTCAATCCGAGACCACCCATCGAGGAAAGCACGTTTGTCGAGGAACAGCCAACAGTACAGTCTTCTGCAGTTTCACAGCCAGCAACTCCAGACGCACCAAGGGCCCAACCGAGCACGATGGATGCCTCTGGAAACCCGCCGAGATATGAGGAGACGACTAAGGCTCCCCACAAGACGAACAAGGCGAAGGTGGAACAATTTGTCAAATCACTTGAAACCGCTCAACATCCAAAGGATCTGCTAGAACCACTTTTTTCGAGCGCACTCAGCCTTGACGAGAAATGGAATATCATGGATACGGGAATCAGCTATCCTTTCATTTCCCATTCCTTGCAGATATAGGAAAACTGGAAGTGGAACTCGAAGCTAAAAACTATGATGGACTTGCTCAGTTGGTATCCTACTCCTACCATCTATACGCAGCCTCGTGGGACAGGGACTGGTTCAGAGAACTTATCAAGGAAGATATCAGGATGAGATGGACTGTCCAACGAATTGCTTAGGTGCATTCAAGGTTTCCAGGCAATCTGCCATGGTCCAGGCTTACTCCACTTCATAGGACATACTGGGAATCTCGTCGGAGGCGTTGGGCTCTCGAGGACGGTATACATAGCATGTCAGCGGCTCGTGGATTTGCGAGACAAAGAAAACACCCAGACTGGTATCTGTCTGAAGAGTTACGAGAAGATTGTGCAGGGCGAGGAGGCTGTTGTGGACGGAGTTGCGGATGCTGTGAAAAACCACGACTGGTCCATGGATTCAACCCTGATCAGATTTGGATCCCTAATCAGATTCATGGCAAGGGTCACTGTACCTCAGCGTGTCATTGCTGTCTAAAGGCCTACTGCATCCAAGGTAATAGCATTTCGGGCGAGACGTTCTATAACGAGAAGATCCAAGACTTGGACGAGGTTCGCTTTGTGTCTGTAGGATCCTGGGACATGGATCACCATAGTAAGCGATTGATCAAGGGCTACCTGTTTCGTTGGCCTGGAATGGAGTGAGTGGCGAACAGAGTATTTTGCTTGTGCTGGAATCATTGCTTTGCCCGTACGCTAAGTGTTGCTTGTCGCGTCTACCACTTATAGCTTGTTCTTTAGATCCTGAAAGAGATGAATCAAAATTCAGGTAAAGCATCATTAACAGGGTCCATTAAGCTCGAAGTAGAAACACAAGGATACAAAGTATCCCAATCCCCAAGACAATGCCAATGCCATAATCGGCCCAACCAGCCACCATCTCAAACGCCTATCGTAACATAACAAGAGAAGACATGCGACTCTGATCGTACTATCAAAGACCACTGTATGCCAAGGAGATCCATGACCAACCATTCATGGAATACTGGAAACAAAGTAAAACAGATGGATAGAAAGAGAAAGGTGTAAATCAGCCAGAAGGCTTGCTAGATCTAGGAGTGTTCTTCCTCGGCGACCACCGCGGCGCGAAGTTCCCAGACTAAATCGTAACATTCGGCGAGCAGGTTGTTCACACTGCCTTGGCCTTCTGGGATATCGGGTCCCACGTAGAATTTACCGTCAACGCGCATGTTGTCAATTGAGTTGAGCTGTTCTAGTTAGCGGATGTAGAAGAAGACCATAGGTGGATAAGTACCTTCATGCTGTATGGATATAGTTCGCGGGAATTAGCGACACCACCAGACTCCTTGACCTCAATTAAGCACCGACGAAGAGTCTGAAGTTGGTTGTAGACTGGAAGAAGAGCTTCAGATACAGGCTCTGATGAAATGAGAAGCGCATAAATGTATGCATAGCTGCGGCGAATGAGGTACAACAATGTCTAATATCAGTTAGCCAGGTCGATACAAAGGATAGCTGAAGCATGAATTTTCCTACCCGCTGCGCATGAAGGTCGGCAGGCTGACCCTCAGCATCGACAAAGTTTCCATTAACCCGTGCCTCATCAATTCGGTCGAGTTTGCGCTGGTATCCGAACAGATCTGTCTCGCGCAATGACCAAGCCTGGGTAACGGACAGACGATCCAGTTGGTTACGGATTTCCAGCAATCGCTCGTATTGCTCTCGGAAACGCTCATCGATTTTTCCCTCTCTATTTCGAGTCAGCAGCTGTCCTTTCATCCTGATAATATCTCCAACATACCGCTCCAAGACGATTTCGGTCCACCGCCAACAGCGATGCATCAAAGACTTAAGACGGTCTTGTCCGGCAAGAATATTTCCTTCGGCATCCACAAAGTTGCCATCTTTTGTTCCCTTTTCGATCTTCTTCAGCTGTTCACGAAGATTGTTCACTTCGGAGGCTGAGAACTATAAACAATCAAAACATCAGTAAATGTCGATTTAGATAATAAGAGACCTCGAGAACAAACCTTCGATCTAGTGTTAACAGCGGATGTTGACCGCAAAATTGAGACCAAGGTCTCGTGTGTCTGTACCAAGGAAGGAGCCAGAACGGCAAGGCCTTCCTGCAACTTCTCTAGAGAAGCTTCACATTGTTCCAGACGGCTCTCCAAAAGCGTGAGGAGAGCTGGAGAATAGGTATCGCGGCCACGTTCGAGAGTTTCCCGTGTAGACTCCAGGGTCTTGGTGATCGAGTTCAAGTCTTTCGAGCTGTAGAATCCAGCCTCGTTGAGGTGGTCAAGCAAACGCTGCAACAAGTCAATATCAAGATCGCAGACATCATCCAAACCCGTGAAAAGCTTAGGATTACATACCTGGATAGTAGTCGCCAAAGAGTAGCTAGCCAGGTGTCAGTTATTTGAATATGGCGGGGTAGAAGGCGCTAGATCTTACACTGCGGGAGCTTCATTGTTCCGCCCAACTGTCAAAAACAGGAGTGAGATCAACTGGAAACAATCATCCAAGACATAGTCCACTATCACCACATGTCAGCTACCTTCCAAAGCGACTGCGCGTATACCAAGACTCACGACGGTTGTGTACCAAGCGGCGCTCTGGTTCTTTGCGGGCAGCATTGAGCTTCTCAACCTCCGCAATGACCTCCTCGTAAAGCGGCAATACATCACGAGACTTGATGTAAGAGGACTTGTCCTGCTTGATGAGGAGAAGTGCATCGCGGGTTCGGAGCAGGCGTTCGAGGATGGGCTGTTCCCGCGGATCCAGCGGGACCGGGATAGCGGGGGACTCCATGGAGATAAACGTGGGTAGGAAGGTTCGGAATAGCAGTGGAAGCACGGATGTAGACCGATGAGCAATATAGCTCTGAAAATGAAGACAAACGAGAAGAATGGTACGTTCGAACCCCACCGGGATGTGATGTCAATTGATGAACGGACTGATAGTAGCTGATACCGAGCGGAGATACGGGATTATGTCAGCATTGCTGTTTGCGGTTTAGCGCTAAGTCACGACTGTAGACGTCCCCGCGGCTGTCAGGTGATCACAGAGCTAAGGTCACATGACCTGGCTTTGCCAAGTGTGGGTACATGTAATGTGAGTACAGCAGTTCGAGGCGCTCGAAAATGGACAAAGAAGAGGTAAAGAAGGAAGGCCAAAGTAGGACAAATACAATAAATGAATCGGTATACTTGCTTCGAAGCTTGTGTAGAGACTATCCAATACGTTATCAGTGGCATTGTATATACACTTATGTAACTAAAATACTCTGAAAGAGACTTACAGCTAGTAATTTAAGCAACCAATAAGAAGAGTAGACATCATGTGACAGTTTTCAGAGGTCACCTGACAGTCCTACTCTACCAAGTTACGAGGAGGGGAAGGGGCTAGTCCCGATTAGTCCAAGCCCTAAGCGAGGGCTTTTTCCCACACACGGCGCGTTTGCCCTGTTCGGGTGTCTATCATTGGCGTTCTCCTCTCTTCTTCTTTCTCATCCCCAACTCTCTTCAAGACACCCAGTCCGGTCAACACCACCCGTCGACAAAATGTCTACCGCCGAGCTCGCCTGCTCTTACGCCGCCCTCATCCTGGCCGATGACGGTATTGAGGTCTCCGTACGTATCCAAAATTCCTTGAGATCTTTGGAACATTCAAGGGTTCAAGATTACATATGAAACTCGATTTCGTGTGTGAAAATGAACCATGGAGGAACGCAAAAAGCTGCAGCAAAGCTATATTTGGGTCAACACTACAGCAACAATAACTGACCTCGAATCTTTAACCAGGCCGACAAGATCCAGACCCTCATTGGTGCCGCCAAGGTTCCCGAGGTTGAGCCCATCTGGGCTTCCATCTTCGCCAAGGTAAATACCTGAACCTATGCCATATTCCGCGCCAATATCGCAACAACCGATGGCCGCGCGCGACAATTTGAGATGCGGTGACTTACGCGATTTGCATTCTATAGGCTCTCGAGGGCAAGGACATCAAGGAGCTCCTGACCAACGTTGGCTCCGCTGGCCCCGCCGCTGCCGCCCCTGCCGCTGCCGGTGGCGCTGCCCCCGCTGCCGAGGAGAAGAAGGAGGAGAAGGAAGAGGGTAAGCATGGACAATGCAACCCACACTCAAAGTCAGGAATGCTAATCCCATTACAGACAAGGAGGAGTCCGATGAGGACATGGGCTTCGGTCTCTTCGACTAAGCGTATCACTTCCGTATCGAATTTGAACTCGTTTCCTTTTTTCTCTATCCCACGCCTCTTTTCCCGCTGCCGCTTCGCGGCTCCCTCGACGATTCTCTCTTGTACTCGATACTCCACGACCCCCGCTACGAAGACCTAGAACCCGGGGAAGAAAAAAAGAAAATTAGCAAAAGAATTCAAACGGACAAGGACATTCAATGGAGACTGGGTGCTCGGTGTGCCTCCGTGTCATAATGTGGCCGAGGTAGACTCGATCGGATACCGTTGCGACTCCGAAACTATTGTTGCTTCCAGGATTATAGGGGAATTGAAGAAAGACGTTTGGCACACTTTCGGATTTGTCCATGACCAACTCGTATGATTTGGTATGGGTAGATGTATGCGTTTTCTCGTGCTCCACAGACCTGCTAGCTTAGTTCTGCTCGGCTCTCATGCTATGTCTGTATGCGACCATGAACCAACGAATGCCGTCTGATTCTTATATGGAGTGCTTGTGTAGTGTAGACTTTTGGTTTAAGGCTGTGGTGATCGTCGATGTGGAGCTTGTGCACTGATACTCAGGGCTGTAAATCACGGACCCTCAAGCACGGCTCTTGTGTCCTCGGTCAGCTATACGGCCTATGTAACTTTGTGGCTGTTTGCCTTTGTCTTTCGTTTGGTTATCTTGGGCTGTGAGGTACAGCTCTCGACCCTTGGCTATGTTTTTACATTTCCAAGGCTCTTAAAAGGTCTGGCAGGTCTTTGATTTGATTGAGTACTGTTTGCTTTCACACAGAATACACATACTCTCAACACTCAACAGTTGTTTACAGTAAAAGAGGCCATACTACGGCCATCTCGGTCTAACACCATTGAATCCAGGTAAATAATTCACATCCAAAGCTGAATGGCACAAAATTCGATTTCGCATTTGACAGTATATTATCAGACAGCGTCGCTATGGTTGAAAGAAAAAGAAACCAACATACAAAAGTCCAGAACTATGAAACCGCCGACTGACGCAGGTCCTGGGGGGCGTAGATACGGAATTGAATGAAGATGACCACATCTTCGACCATTGTTCCCAAGGAACCAATCAGCCATGGGAGGTTTGTGAGGAAGTATTCCTTCTCTGTAGAATGGCAGAGGATCTATATCCATTGTTAGCGACTGTCTTTCCGGGTGTGGGACGAAATTGGGTAAGACTTACGCCTGCGCCATATGTCAAGTTGCCCAGGAGAGAGAGAATGAAGAATAAGAGTGATAGACCTGAAAGAAATGTTAATATCTGTCCCAGATAGTTCAAGGAACGAATGAAATACCTTCACAAGACTTTTCGCTGTAGTTTTTGTAGATCTGAGGCAGTCTCGCTCTGCAAAGAAGAAAGTTAATAACAATCTCTCACTCTCCAATGACAAAATTAAACTCACCCCAGATAACAGACAGCGCTGAAATAACCTAGCACCAAGCCACTAGTAGCCTCCTCAGGACCATTGTGATTCTCCTGCGGCGCCGGCGCCCACATGCCTGTTTGCCAGGCAATAGTCCAACCGGCCATACCAATAAGGAAAATACCAATAACGCTTGCAAAATTCTTAATCCACGCCTTACGGCCGTAGTCATTCTCCTCAACTATTTTGGCCAAGGTATCTTCAACCTGGCTCTCGCGCCGGCCAATAACCTGACGACCACGCAGCGATCCAGAAGACCGACGCCGCGACTCATTAGGTCCAAGTGAATCACTGAAGCGCCGGCCCAAGAGCGGGGTAGTAGGGTCCGGGGTCTCGGTGGACGAGCGTCGGCGGTGAACAATTCCGCGACGGGAGTTGCGCGCCTTATAGTATAGACATTGTGCTATGAGCACGCCGTCTGCGATGCAGAAGTAGACTGCGATAGCGACGATCACGGGGACGAGACCTGCTAGGAGACCGCCTGCGAGGTTTGCGACGTCACCGACGAACCAGACGAAGACGAAGAGGAGAGAGATGGCTTCGGCGTTGCCATTGCGGTAGTTTTCAATTAGCTGGGGGACCTGGGTTCACTTTGTTAGGTATTGGTCCGTCGCTGTATGGATCTCAGGTGCGGGTCTGCTTTATCGCATGCTCTGCGCGGATCGCACATACCAGGAGGAAAATCCAGCAGGTCATGGACACTGATCCCAATAGACCGGATGCAGCTTCGCGGGCTGTCAGGGGTATAGACTCGTGTCCCATGGTGAGTACCGTCATTTTGTGTGACTCGGGGTGTTGGAGGAGAGAGAACTCTGCGCGGGAGAGATAAGACTATGACACAATCTGGGCCACTCCCGGGGTAGTCCCAGCACTGCACATGTAGGGGGGATAACTGTGAAGTCTGAAGGTCGCAAATAGCTCCAAGACTATGAATGATCGATATCTAAATGATATTTCATTTCATGCAAAGTAACGAAGAAAAAAAAAACTTGCAAGAATTTGAAACGATGCCAGCTGAGTCAGCCTGTCAGTGCGGGATGATGCGCATGAACCATGCAAAACTCGGGGGTCTCTACCAATGAGATACTCGTCAATAGCATCATGCAGGCTGTGCTACAATCCTACCTGAGATGCTTGATTTGGCAATATTGTATAGTGTCTGTATTCTGCCAGTGCTGGTATTGCTCTGTTAACTTTCAAAATATATATATTTAGTTGTCTATTCGTGTAAGCCTGTAATGCTCGAAGCTCGCTGTTACGCTCCTAGCGGCTAGATATATATGTTTTATGAAGAACAGCCTCGAGGCTCGTTCTCCATTACGAGTGTCAAGAAAATCACCAATACATATCTAGTTGCCCAAAAGCAGCTCAAAACAAGAATTGATAGTAGATACAGAGTTGATACACTGCTATCGGTATTGTTTTCTAATGTACCTGGCTTATAATATAGGTTTTCATGAGTCCGAATCCCCATCTAGCATCATTGCGATCTCATCTTCGAGCATACTGACAACGAAATCACCAAGAGAATCCTTGATAATACCATCCAACAACTGCTGGCGAGCTGTCGTTGAGATCATCACCATTGCCTCTAGATAGTTGGTCAACGGTGCATAGTCCAGGACATTTTCACTCCAGTTGCCACGGTCAACGCCATACTGGTTCAAGAAGATCCGGAGAGACTGGAAGCCCTCACGCGAGAGCCATAGCTCAAGAGCCGAGGGATCACCAAGCGGAGGGCGAGAGCGTGGCATATCAAGCTCTTCCTCTGGTTCATCGTCGATGCCTTGGTTCCGGGGTAGTTCGTCTTCCACCGGAAGACGCAGACCAGCGCCATTGATCTGACCCAGGAGGTCTTGTAACCAATTCTCGCCACCGCCAGTAGGAGCTGCGTAGACGGGAGTAGGCTCGGATTGCTGACGGTAGGCTTCAGAGTCATACGGCGGAAGAGGGTCGGAGGCTGACAATCGACCGGCCACAAAGTGGCTTGGCAGGTGGGTTGTCACCTTGGGGAGATCAGACAGGACTACATGACGGGCAATGTCCAGGGTGATCTCTGGTGATTCGACGGGCTCATCTTTATCGGAGAGGGTGTCTGCCACTTCCATGATGAGAGAGACTGCTTCTGGTGTGTTCCAGAGATCCTTTGCACGGGCAATGTAGAGTTCAGTGAAAAGCTCATGAGAACCTGTGGGAGGCATCTTGCCCCAGATTTGCTTGGGGATGTGCTGGAGGTCAAGTTCTTGTGCCAGCCTGTTGAATATCCACGGGTAGCGGGACATGGCGAGAGAGAGCTGCCGGCGACAGTCATGGGGCTTATTCAGCCGTAGATATGCCATAACCAGCGAGCATTGAATGTTGGGGAGATCGGCCCAGTCTCGACTGAAGCGTGTCTGCGTACATAGATCCACGAACTGTGCGTACTCTCTGCCTCTAAGAGCGAGGTGGTCAATGAGTAGCTTCATACAGTATGGATCACTGTCATCAAGACTGAGGAGCAACTTGGCCCATTCATAGGCGGTTCTCCACGTTCCCTTCATCCCGAGGTTGGAGATGTACCTCCAACCCACAAGCCAGAGCTCTCGGTTCTCGGCATGAATAAAGTCAAGTCTGGCTTCGCCTTCCTTGAGGCGGTTGGCAAAAGAAGAGTGCACTGACCGTCCGATATTAAAGAGTGCTCTTTCCATCAGATCGGCAGACACAGCGTGATCGCCTTGGTGTTTGGCAATCTCTGACACCTGGAGAAGCGTGGAAATGTGATAAGGATTGTATTGGAGGTGTCCAATGAGTCTCTGAGGGTCCATTGACTCGACACAGAGCTCAAACTGCCTTTGTACATCCTGATAGGCGGTATTATGCACAAGTCGGTAGAGTGTTTCTCCTGCAGGAAGTTTCTCTACTGTCTCCATGCCGAGTCCTCCACTCGGAGCACGAGGCCATTCATCTTTGCCTTGCATGAGAACGTTCCGTCGCAATGTAACTCCACCTAGACTCTGACCTCTGCTGGCTGGACTGTATCTTCCTGTCAAGGCCTGGGCGAGATCGACCATCTCTCGATTGCGATCCCGGCGGCGGCCTGTTCCACTATCGGCTGGTGAATCGAAGTTTTCCAGAACAACGTTTCCAAAGAGGCGGCGCATCTCATTTGTCGCATTGAGGAATTTGGGTTCGATACCGAGTAATTGATTGGTGGTTTTGGGGAAAGAGGCTCCGCGGACGTCTCTGGAAGCAGTTGAAAGATCTGCACCGACTGACGATTGTCCACCTGTTGATAGTTCCTTGAGAGCTCGATCGATCTCATCCAGGTCTGCCTCATTGGATTTGGGTGGAGTGTCGGCCGGTTCGGAGGGTTTGGCTGCCTTCTTCTTCTTCTTTTTCTTGTTGGCCTTTTTGGGCTTCGTCGGGGCAGGCTCAGGCTTTGATTGCTCAACATTCTCCTCTTCCTTTTGTTCTTCTTCCTCTCCCTCCTCATCTTCATTCTCATCTTCGGCGTTCAACAGATCAAAAGCATTGAACTTGGGCTCCGCGGGGCGCGGGGCTTCATCTTCGCTTGACTCATCTTGATTCTCGGAATCTTGCTGCTGTTCCAGATCGCGAAGTTTTTGCAATTTCCGAATCGCGCGTGAAGACATTCTTGCTCACTGAGGCCAAGGCCTGTGGACACTGGAAAGGAAAAATCCGCAGGTGAAAGCGAACCGCAGCAAATCCGCGGGGAATGACGACACATCTACATCGGGACTAGCGCAGTACCTGGATAACCTCAACACGTGACACCATATCAAACACCCCAGCTCCTTGTGAAGCTTCCTCTGCATACAGTTTTAGAGCTGTTATTTCCCTTGCAAAGGGCAAGGAGATTCTTCAGCCGCTAACTTACCCACCAAATCAATGCGTCGGGCGACAGTTCAGGCCTGCCGTACTGCTCGGCGTGCACCGGTATGGAACGTATCCGTTAAGCGGCCGTCCCCATTGTCCTTCACTCACAACCAGCTGCGAAGTCTTCGGTCATACTCTGGCAGCAAGCGTTCATACTTCCCAGCAGCAATTCAGTCATCGATGCATCGCCGCAATCTCTCCCTTGCCGTTATCTCGACCGTCGTCGCCTCCGGGGCATGGTATGCGTATCAGGGTGACACTGTTAAGTCGGCAGCATCCCAGTTCCGAAGCTTTGCCTCGAGTGCCCTAAACTCCGCCTACGCGGAAGACCCAGCCGAACCTGCGCGCCGTGCGCTGCTGGTTAGCAACGACCAATTCTATACCGCTGCACTTTCCGGGGACCAGCCGCTTGCAAAGACCACTGACGATTCGGATCGCGGAGTCCTCGAGATGTTGACACCAGAGCAAGCAACCCAGAAGCTTCGCAAGAACGAGGAGTCATACTTGGTCAACCGAGGCAAGGGCGTTGTTCGCTACGATATCGTTCAGGTTCCCAGCAACTCGCCCATTGAGGATGACCACGCGGAGAAGATCGTCGAGATTCCAGCTTCCGTGGCTGCAGTCAAGGATGGCGAGCCAAGCAGTGATTGGATGTTCTGGGCAGTATTTGATGGACACTCGTATGTTATATTCATGCTTTATTGGAACTCGCGAAACTTACTATGAACTAGGGGCTGGACAACGTCCGCTAAGCTGCGCAATGTTTTGATCTCATACGTTGCCCGTGAATTAAACACTACATACAAGGCTGCTGCTGCAGACACCTCGCTTCTGGTTCCCTCGTCCGAGGCTGTGGATGCTGCTATCAAGCAAGGCTTTGTCCGTCTCGACAATGACATTGTGAACGAGAGTGTCAAGGAAGTCTTCAAGGCCAAGTCGCGACGAGTTGCCGCTGAGCTCCTTGCTCCTGCTCTCTCTGGCTCATGTGCCCTTCTCAGCTTCTACGACTCCCAATCCAAGGACGTCAAGGTTGCTGTTGCAGGTGACTCGCGTGCAGTTCTAGGCCGTCGTGGACCTAGCGGCAAGTGGACTGCTACAGCTCTTTCCGAGGACCAGACCGGTGGAACACCATCGGAGATGAAGCGTATTCGTGAAGAGCACCCCGGCGAGCCATATGCTACTAAGAATGGCCGCATCCTCGGCCAGCTTGAACCTAGCCGTTCCTTCGGTGACGCTGCCTACAAGTGGACCAGGGAAATCCAAGATCAGATCAAGGGAAAGTTCTTCGGACGTACTCCTCACCCTCTGCTGAAGACGCCTCCCTACGTTACCGCCGAGCCTATCATCACCACTACCAAGGTCGATCCCTCCAAGGGCGACTTCATCGTCATGGCAACTGATGGTCTATGGGAGATGCTGAGCAACGAAGAAGTTGTCGGTTTGGTTGGCCAGTGGATTGAGCAGCAACAATCTGCTGCTGTCAGCACTGGTACCAGCAAAACCTGGCTGCAGAGTTGGTTCGGATTTGACAGCCAAAAGCAACTGCCCGTGGAATCCACAGCTGATGCATCGGGTGAAGGCCAGCGCCGTCCTATCCGCCAACAGCAATACGATATCTCTGGCGCCGCTAGCCGTTTTGTTGTCGAGGACAAGAACGCAGCCACGCATCTTGTGCGGAACGCCATGGGCGGAAAGGATAAGGACATGGTTTGTGCGTTGTTGACGCTACCCAGTCCCTACTCCCGCCGATACCGGTGAGCAATATTCTCTTCGTTGGGGTTTCTCTGAAACCTTTGCTAATATCCCTTTTTAGTGACGATGTCACCGTCGAAGTCATCTTCTTCGGCCAGGGCCCTGATTCACGTACAGTTGAGGTCAACCAGGAGGCGACTGCTCCAGAAGAGCCTGTCAAGTCTAAGCTTTAGGCATTTCTTTTATCTTCTCTTTTTCGGGGCATTCTATTATGAATGGTGGGCTTTTCAATATGCTTTGCGATCTACAGCAGCCCTAGGCTGTCTTTGGCGTGGTACCGTTGAATTTACAGCAGGCCGATAGATATCAGGAATTAAGTTTTCTTTAATCTTATCACTTACTTTTCCTTAAAACTGTGGAGGTTGAACCGGTGCTATGTGCGTATGGTAATATTGTACATGAATGTAGGTAGAAGTATGAATGGGAAGATGCACGTCAAGCGTTGTCCGTGTTGATTTACACTTTCAAAACAAATCGATGCATTATGTCCACAGGTATCTTGCGCTTTTTGAAAGAAATTCGTACGTATCCAGTCCGCGTTGGGCCAGCCAGTTCCGGGCCTGGACGCGCACATTGAGGCATTAGCTTTTGTTTAAGAGCCGGAGTAAGTCTTGAGCAAGTGATGCAAGGGTATGAGGCTTTAAAATGATATCACAGAGCACAGCGTGGAGGTTCACCAAAGTTTTAGCAACACCAACGTGCTGGCGAACCCAGAGTATCCTTCGAGCAGAGCTCGAGCTACCATCGACACTGGCGTAGAGGAGACCGCATATTCCTCAAGAAGACCGCCGCCGAAAGAATCAGCGCAAGTTCTTCAACTGGAAAGGATCCTCCACACCCTTCTTCTCGAACGCGATGTATTTCTTCTCAAATGTTTTGAGCTTCCTCTCATTGAAGACCCTATTCTCCAAATACCAAGATTGCAACGTAGCAGTATTCGTACTCGTAATCCAGTAGAGCATAAGAGCAACAGGCATCTGGGAGAAAAAGCTCGCAGCACCAACATAAACAGCCATAACCTGAATAAAGTACCGCAGACCAATGAAAGAAGTCTCCTTGTACATCTGCAAACTGGGCAGGTCAGACACAGACTGAAAGGACTTCTTCTTCCAATTAGCTGTGACATTGTGCAGAATAGAAGCTGTCAGGATGACCGGCAGTATACCCGTCGAGTCACCAGCCAACAAATCCGGGAACCAGAGCGCGCCCTCTGCTGCGAGACTGGGTTCGATGGTAAGATGCAGAGACTCGGATGCTTGGGCAGGATCCATGGATCCCTCCCAGCGTGATAGTATCCAGAGAAGAATACCATTGTTGTTACCGCACATGCCGCGCAGACTCTCCATCAGCGTTAAGAAGACGGGGAGCTGTAGGATCGTGACGGGTCGGTAGGTTGTGCTGATTCCCCAGCGTCGGTGGAGCTCCTTGGTCCGTTTTTTCATAAGGGCTTCGAAAGCTTGTTTAGCCTCCAAGACATTGGGCATCATGCGTGTCTTCTCTTGAATCTGGACGGCCCATGATTGTAGAAGTGGTTGTAGGCGCTTTTCTCGGGATGCATGGAACTTTGTGAATATTTGGAGGGGGAATGCAATGAATGTACGGACGATCACGGCTGTAAGGGGAATTGAGAGGACCCATGGCAGGAAGGTTACAGTGTGTACACCGTGAATGAATGCGCTGGAGGTGTCTAAAGCAAGATTGATCACGGAGAAAGAGGCTGGTTTGGTCGGATGGAAGTGTCGAATCTGTGGGCGAGGCAATCGAACGGCTCGTGGGACTGAGTGCAGAGACGAGGCTGAACGAAGGGTAAACATAGTGGGCTGAGCAACCAATACAAAGAATGTTGAAGCTTTTGGGGCAGAGTTGGAGATCAAACGTTTGTCATGTGACGCGTATGTAAGTTACGCCGCCCGACTGATCAACTTGTTGACAAGAGAGGGGGAAGCATTTCTGATCAGATTTCTAGCTTCTCAAAACTTTTACTATGTGTGATCTCTGGTGAGATCCTCTCGACTATCGCCTTTACATCATGGCCCTCATATCCAACGCCATTCTCGCTGTCCTGCTTCTCACCGCCACAGCCGTCCTGCTTCCGAAGCTAACAGGCGCTGTGCTCGGTCTGGTATTTCGGGGAGTGGGATGGCTGATCTGGAGGCGAACGCGGTCTCGCCGCGAATACGTGATCGCGCGGGCGCGATCTGAAGAGCAGGAGTCCCGCGCCCCGCGGCCAAAGGTGTCAACAAACTCACTATCGCGGAACGGCGCCGATGACGAGGACTGGGAGAAGGTGGACAGCTTAGGCCCTGGCGGGGTACAGACTGCGACTAGCAGTAAGAGCAGTGATGGTGCTGGAGGAAACAAGGATAGGAACTCGGATGACTGGGATGGGATTATTGGGTTCTTCCACCCATTCTGGTATGGCCACTCTCCACAACATGTAAATGCAAGTGCTGATCGAATAACAGTAATGCCGGCGGAGGTGGAGAACGAGTGCTTTGGGAAGCAGTTCGTGCAACACAGAAGCGCTGGCCAAAGGCCATTTGTGCCATCTATACAGGTGACCATGAAGTCAACAAGGCCACCATGCTAGAGAAGGTAGAGAACCGGTTCAACATTCAGCTTCATGCGCCGACAGTCGTGCTTCTGTACTTGACAACCCGCAAGTATGTTGTGAGCAGCTCATATCCATATATGACGCTGCTGGGACAGTCGCTCGGGTCACTAATTGTTGCCTACGATGCCTTCACACTCCTCGTACCAGATATATTTATCGATACTATGGGCTATGCCTTTACCCTTGCGCTGTGCAAGTGGCTCTTTCCCACAGTGCCTGTTGGCGCATACGTCCACTACCCGACGATTTCAACCGATATGCTTGCCTCGCTCGACGACCAGAGCGGAGTGCAAGGTATTAACTCTGGCGCCGGAAAGGGTTGGAAGGGCAAGATCAAGCGCCGATACTGGCAGCTGTTCGCAAGACTGTATGGCTGGGTAGGCCAGCAGATCGACGTGGTCATGTGCAACTCGTCCTGGACAGCAGCGCATATCCGCTCGCTCTGGGGAAGCGGCAACAAGGACACTGGCAGCGGCGAGGGGACAGCATCATCGCCGGCGGTGGTGTTCCCCCCAACCGCAGTGTCAGAACTGGAATCAACCATCGCCGTTGACGCAGAGAGCGAGAAAACCCGACAGCCCGTGCTACTCTACATCGCGCAATTCCGGCCGGAGAAGAACCACCCCCTGGTTTTGCGGTCCTTTGCACGTTTCCTACAAGAACGAGCCAACAACCCAGCCTGCGCGGGCCAACCCGAGCCACGCCTCGTACTGATCGGATCAGTCCGCCACGCCAGTCCAGACGAAACACACATCTATAACCTGCGGCTGCTAGCGCACGAACTCCGCATCCGCGACCAAACCACATTCCTATGCGACGCCCCATGGCCAGCTGTGCTGACCCATCTCGGCACCGCCTCCGTCGGCGTCAACGCCATGTGGAATGAGCATTTCGGCATCTGTGTCGTCGAGTACCAAGCCGCAGGTCTCATTTGCGTAACCCACGACTCGGGCGGTCCTCGCGAAGACATCGTCATTGACCTCGGCGATGGTGCTACGGGCTTCCGAGCTGAAACAGAGGAGCAGTTTGCTGCTTCCTTTGAGGCTGCTCTTGCTCTTCCGGAGGCGGAGAAGATTGCCATGCGCCAACGGGCTCGCCGTTCGGCGCGCCGGTTTACTGAGGAGGAATTCTCTCGTAAGTGGCTGGATCAGGTGGGGAAGCTTGTTAGTATGCGGTAGTCTAGATATCCTGGCAATAGATGAATCGCATAGCTTTGCTTTGGTATCCCTCATTCTTTGTACAGGCTATAAGATACCTCGATACACCATGACCCATGGAAGCAATAAGCCAATGGTTTAATAACAAACTGAACTTTATTCGTGATAATCGTAACATAGAACTGAATATGGCTAACTCTAAAGCTCAAGACACCATCTACCAGGAGAAGAGAGAAAATGCTCACATTAAGAGGACATCAGCCCCCATATGCCTCTTAATCACTATCACTGGGCTCCCCACCATCTGACCCAGCCCCATCGGTATTGTGCAGATCCTCGGCCATGATATACGCAGCCTGCTGCAGAGTCGCCTTAATCTCATTGTTGTTAAAGGCCAGATCAACAGGCTTCTGGCCATGCTTATTGGGCACGCGGGGATCACAGCCAGCGTCACACATCATTGTGACCATGTGAGCGCCTACCTCGGGGTCTTTTTCGATGGCGTAGCGTACTGCGATGTGCAGTGGTGTGTCTTCGTCCAGGCGGGTTTTGGGGTCGCATTCAAAGTATTGGATGTCGAACAGGTGGTCCATTGTCTCCCCTAAAGACAAGGAGGTGTTAGTTCTGGTTGGCTTTTATCTGTTCGGTAGGATATAGACATATAGGGCTGTAGGCACCAACGGTACCACTTGCATGTCGGAGAGGGCCAACGTACAGCTGCCGTACTGGGCACAGATGTGCAATGCGTAGTTGCCCATCGAGTCTGTGACCCCGTTGAAGAATTCTGCCACTTGCTCGTTTGTCTTGTCTTCCATGCCACCCAGGACTTGCTCAATCAGGTGGAATTGGTCACGGCGGCAGGCCTCCACGACCAGCTCGCGGGGGGATGCGCCCTACATCATAGCTGTTAGTAATATTATTCAGAATTTACTTGGATAATAGTACTCACCTCGTCGTCGGCCATTCTGTCTATGATTTAGTCCGGTATACCCGGGAGTAATGCAAGCAGTTGGGGGCTCAGATGTAAGGGATGCGGGTCAAGCGTTCTGAATGGTTGGTGTGTGGGTGATCTGCAGATGAGCAGAATGGTATATATACAAGCAGGGTAGTTGGATCAAAGAGTCACTCCTGGTGTATCATCTACAGGACTCTCGGGAGTTGTTCCCCAGGGACAACATCCCACGCGCGGCCCGATCGGATCAAGAGATTTTCCGCACCCCGCTCTGAATTAGCCGCGCGCCTAGATCCGGCATTATCGACGGTGATGCTTTTGCGCTTGGGTCTACAGCTGTGAGCCTGGTTCCATTGACTGTGTGGCGAGTTATTGAGTGAGATCTTGCTACTACGCATTGCAGATTCTAGCTGTCACCGGCAAGATGTTGATCTGTACGTTTCCTCTCCCACGCCGAGCCGCTATCCAGCGAGTCTGCAGAAACTGACATTTCTTTCCAGTCTGCCCCAACTGCAGCAATGCGCTGACCATCTCCCGTGCTGACTCAAGCAATGCCTTCCCGATGGGTGTCAACCGCTTTGAATGCCGATCCTGTCCCTTCGAAGCCCCGCTGGACAAACAATGGTTTGAGAAGACAGATATGAAGCAGAAGGAGGTGGATGATGTCTTTGGAGGCAAGGAGGAGTTTGCCAACGCTGACAGTGTTGCCAGTAAGTTATAAAGGGACCTTGGAGGACTTTTGCCAGACCCAATAGGGACCAGGGCGAACCCAAGACGAACACCTAGGAACAGAGGCTAACGGAAATCTTTTTTACAGCTCAATGCCCCGCAGAGAACTGCAACGGGGAACGTGCATACTTCTTCCAGCTGCAGATTCGCAGTGCAGATGAACCTATGACTACATTCTTGAAGGTATGTGTACTCCTTGCTTGTGTGAGGTACCCGTTCTGACAGCTCAGTGTACATCGTGCGGTGCTCGGTGGAGAGAAAATTAGAGTTGGGCCTCAACACGGGACAGTGTGTTTTGCTTTACTTTTCTATTTTGTTCTTTTTTTATGCATTTCTTTGGAGCAAATGGCGCATATGGACCAAAAAGATATTCCAGATACCCAAATTGATCGACGTCACTATCCAATGCACAGATTGCGGGAACCCTTTTGGGATAGCTTTTTTTAAGTTTTTTCTTTGTTTTTTCTCGGCGGTTCAGCTTACACATCACATCCATGGATTTCCAGTAGGAATTGCCCCTAGTTATTAGATAGTAGAGCGCGATATCAATTTCTATGAATCATCCGTGGCAAAAAAAAAGAAAAGAAAAGATACAAAAGTCCCATCTGCATAACATGGCGGGCAGGTTGGCGGTGAAACACTGCCCCTCATCGCGGGGTCAAAGGAAAAAAAAAAAAACGACCATATGGCGGGAAACCAGCCACGCAGGAAGAAAAAAGCGCAAAGTAAACAATGCAAACCATTAGATTCTCACCCAAATCTGCGTTGCTGCCCAGTAACTAAGGATAGTGGATTGGGAGTTGAAAAATTCGTAGAGTGGAGCAGTGAACCAGGGAACGATAGTGAGGAAGTATAGGTACAACTGAGACACTCTGAATATAGTATGTAGAGAAAGTACCAGTACTTCCTGGAACAGCCCACTTTGCAGAATCTGCGTCCACGGCTGACTGTGGCAGCCAATCAGCATCCTCAACCACACAGGGCTTGAGCCCCGCTGACTCGCCTCTCTCGCTTGCCCCTCCATATAAGGATTTCCCCTCCCCCTCCCACACACTTTTTCTCTTTCCCCCGTCTGCTACAGTGAGTATTTCTTGCACCCCTACTGCTTTTTCATTCCTTTCTCTTTCATCTCTCTAATCATCTCTGCTCAGTACCTCTACGCGTTCTGCCGTAGTCTCTGAGCAATCTTTACAGACTCTTTCTAGTATCTTCCAAAGAACTACAAAAGTTTCAACCGCCAAAATGGGTAAGGAAGAGCGTTCCCACATCAACATCGTCGTTATCGGCCACGTCGATTCCGGCAAGTCTACCACCACTGGTCACTTGATCTACAAGTGCGGTGGTATTGACCAGCGTACCATCGAGAAGTTCGAGAAGGTAATTCGTGCATTCCACACTTCCATCACATCCACGCTGACCCCCATCACAGGAAGCCGCCGAGCTCGGTAAGGGTTCCTTCAAGTACGCTTGGGTTCTTGACAAGCTCAAGGCCGAGCGTGAGCGTGGTATCACCATCGATATTGCCCTCTGGAAGTTCCAGACCGCCAAGTATGAGGTCACCGTCATCGGTAAGAATCTTCCCCTACCCCTCCTTGTCCCTCTAGCCTATCAAGGTCGGGCGGCTTGATTCATCCCAACATGATGCTAACCCACCTCACAGATGCCCCCGGTCACCGTGACTTCATCAAGAACATGATCACTGGTACCTCCCAGGCTGATTGCGCCATTCTCATCATCGCCTCCGGCACTGGTGAGTTCGAGGCTGGTATCTCCAAGGATGGCCAGACCCGTGAGCACGCTCTGCTTGCCTTCACCCTCGGTGTTAAGCAGCTCATCGTTGCCCTCAACAAGATGGACACCTGCAAGTGGTCCGAGGACCGTTACAACGAGATTGTCAAGGAGACCTCCAACTTCATCAAGAAGGTCGGCTACAACCCCAAGTCCGTTCCCTTCGTCCCCATCTCCGGCTTCAACGGCGACAACATGCTCGAGCCCTCCCCCAACTGCCCCTGGTACAAGGGTTGGGAGAAGGAGACCAAGTCCGGCAAGTCCACCGGAAAGACCCTCCTCGAGGCTATTGACGCCATCGACACCCCCGTCCGTCCCTCCAACAAGCCCCTCCGTCTGCCCCTCCAGGATGTGTACAAGATCTCCGGTATTGGCACAGTTCCCGTCGGCCGTGTCGAGACTGGTATCATTACCCCCGGCATGGTCGTCACCTTTGCTCCCGCCAACGTGACCACTGAAGTCAAGTCCGTCGAGATGCACCACCAGCAGCTCAAGGCCGGTAACCCCGGTGACAACGTCGGCTTCAACGTCAAGAACGTTTCCGTCAAGGAGGTTCGCCGTGGTAACGTCGCTTCCGACTCCAAGAACGACCCCGCCATGGGCTGTGACTCCTTCAACGCCCAGGTCATCGTCCTGAACCACCCCGGTCAGGTCGGCGCTGGATACGCTCCCGTTCTGGACTGCCACACTGCCCACATTGCTTGCAAGTTCGCCGAGCTCCTCGAGAAGATTGACCGCCGTACCGGTAAGGCCACTGAGACCTCCCCCAAGTTCATCAAGTCCGGTGATGCCGCTATCGTCAAGATGGTTCCCTCCAAGCCCATGTGTGTTGAGGCCTTCACCGACTACCCCCTCTCGGTCGTTTCGCCGTCCGTGACATGCGTCAGACCGTTGCTGTCGGTGTCATCAAGTCCGTCGAGAAGAACGCTGGCGGTGCCGGCAAGGTCACCAAGGCCGCTGCCAAGGCTGGTAAGAAATAAATGATTCTCGGATGATTCAGGACATGCCGTGATGATTTTATTTTTTTTTCAAAAACATTTTTATGGATCGCTAGACGTCGTGTAGTTTAGCTAAATGACTACATACATTTTCGTCTCCAATTTTCCTCACGGTAGAAAGTTTTCACAGTAGATGGTAGATTGATTCCCTTGTAGTGTATTGAATTTGTACATGGAAAGCCAAAGACGAGTGTCTGGTGATACCTTTCCCTGATTTTCCTCGGGCAATTTGTGTGCGATGACCCCGCGCCCCATTCATCCACCTGCACCATCACGGCCTCCCCAATATAATCGAAACGCCCCTCTTTCATATACATCCAATCGAATCTGCATGTAACACTTATTTATCTATTCACTTCGGACAATCTATTTCTATCCTGCAATACAGTTCTTACGGATCAGGAGGAGGGGTAACACACTGGTCCCGATATGCCATGAGATAGCAGTAAGGACGGCTTCCACATTCGATGTAGAATTTTACTACAGTATAGTCCAGATTTTTTGTTTGTAGTCTTGCTCTGGGCTACATATGGATGCTGGAGTTTTAAACTTGCTTTGTAGAATTACATTTGAGCTTGCGAGGTTATCGTGGTTGTAGGTTTGATGGCATGATCGATCTACTTTGTTGGGGATACGGTAGGGTTGTGATATAGTACCCATTTGAACTAGTATGCTATACATTTTTGATCTATTACTCTCGGGAATTGTGCTAGCCTGGTTTCTGGGTTATTAATCGCTACTTACCTTCAGTACATGCTGCTTCATCAACCACTACAGATATATATCAGTGGACATTGTGTTGACAGTCTACTCCTCGCGACGACCAATCCGTGCATTATGAACCTATATTATACAATATATTAAAACATTATCTAGAGAAAAACGCACACAGCATCCAAATACTAGTTCCCTCCAAAAGCACCAACCCTCCTCCCAATCCCAACAACCATCTTCAAAACCTTCAACTCCCCCTCGGCAAACTTCGACACCTTCTTCGCCGTCAAGCAACAAACATTACTAGGATGAATCTCCCACGAAGAACCATCCTTACCATCACCCCGTTCCTCATGCACGAAAGCCTCAAACTTCCCAGGTTGCTCACTCCCAGCCTCAGCAAACTTATTCTGCAACAGCCACCCATTAAACCAGAGAGGTCTCCCAGAATAATCAAGATGAAGCAACTGCGGGGCACAGATAGTATACTCCTTCGGTCGAGTATTCAAAACAGCCTGCTCACGCCGCGGTAACGGGACCTCAACAGACCCCGAATGAACAGGAGTAGATTCCTGGGAGTCACGCATGCGCGTAGGACCATTACTCTGAACAGATCCCATAGTCCCAACACTACCATTATGAAACGCATAATCGGTATCACCGACAAGCTCCCAGCCAAGCCAGAAAGTCTCCTTGTCACCTATACATATCAAACCAATCAGCAACAATCCGACCACCTTCAAAACCCAAAGCAAAAGGAAAGACTCACCAAAAAGCATATCATAAACCCCCTAACACCCCACCCATCCCCATCCCGGTCAGGCCCATTCATCCGACAAACAAAATTAAGCGCCAGGAAATGCCTCCAAGTATCAATAACCAGAACCCCCGATTCCTGCATATTCCCACTATCCCCACTCCAAAGCGTCGAAGCCCTAACCAACCCAGAAACCGGCTTGGGAAGAATACTCCCCAGCCACGCCCTTTTACTCTCAGGCATAATCAACCGATCCCGAAAGAACAGCGCACCAGTACGCTTATAATCCCCATCTTCAAACAACACACTCGGATCAACCAAGAAAACCGCATCAGCGTCGATGAATATAACCTCCCGGAAGGAAGACAGTAACACCGCAAACGGCTTCCCCGCCCATCCCTTTAATTCCCACCCGGCGTCGGACACGAGGAGGCGTATATCGCGGGTTATCACACCGGGTAAGGCCTCGAGACTTGCGCGTGCTTCTGGGGAGAGGTCTTCGTTGCCGAGGTACATTATTTCTATGGGCAGGGTGCAGCCTAGATTCCTCAGTGCTGGGATTGTTGTTAGGAGGGAGGGGAGTTGGTGCGTTCCTGCGCTGAAGACTAGACCGCGGCGTTGTTGGGAGTGCGGTGGGTGGTGCAGGGAGTGCCGGTGGTGCAGGTGGGATGGGTAGTAGGGGCTTGTCCAGGGGAAGAGGAGGGATTGGAGGCGGGTTAGGGTTGAGTGGTAGGATTCGTAGGTGTGGAGGAGGGATGAGGGGGTTGTTTGGAGGGTTTGGGAGATTGATGGCCTTGTTAGAAGTGTTTGCGGGAGGGCTGTGTTTATTGTCGGGTCTTGTTCTTTTGTTGTTGGGTTGTTCAATATGTGTAGGTCTTCCCAGGCTTCTAGGAGGGTTTTGTATTGGCGGGTTCGGAGGGCGTAGTCATGGAGTCTTTGTTCACCTGTTGTTTGGATGGGTGTGAGGAGGGCTTTTGTTTCTTCTTCGTCAGGGAGGAGGTAGATTATTCGGGATAGGTGTTCGATTAGGGTGAATTGGTTGTCTTGGTTGGGTTCGGGGGTTGTTTCTTGGTGGTGAGGTGTGTTTGAAGAGGCTGGTTGTTATATCTTGTAAGTTTTGTAGATCGTGATACTCACTTCCTTTACCTGGGTGTTTCCTTGGGTGTTTGCTCGACTTACCGTTCCAGCTCAGAACGGTCTTATAACAAAGCCATATCGAGAAGACGATCAAAATGAGCTGTGTACCAACAACTCTGTTGTAGTACCGTTTGGGACGGCCTTGGTTCTCTTTTATCGCGAAGTGCCCCATGGTACCTATAATTCCCTGTGAGAGCGATAGTAGGGTAGTCCATATTATCTGGGTGTTTTCTTAATTATAAAAAAACTCTATCTTGACAAGGCAACTCGATGATTCATGAAGTGGTTGGAATTGAGTTTGGCCTGAGGTTACATTCGAGCTTGTTAGGGCTAGTGGAGCACTGGCGTCCATAACGTTATATTAACGGAACACTAATTTTGAGATATCTATCTGAACTGCTTCATTCTAAGCGTATTTGTTCTTCTGTCTTGAGTCAATCTATCAGAATGTCTAAACTAACAACCCTCACCCTCAGCTGACTCGCGACCCAAACCCTCTGTTGCCCGGAAAAAGCCAGATCTGTATCCAAGTTGATAGTTCGACGACTGAAATAACTAAGGATGCTACTTCGCTTGGCTTGTCTATCACACAATAGAAGAGAAATTCTTTATTCTTTAGGCGACTTATACACGAGCGTCACCGAGTCGATTCCTTAGTCGAGGAGTAGGGTGACTGGCATTTCACCTGATGAAGATAGATGAGAGAAATATGCATACTAAATGTTTCGGTGAAAGTTCAAAGAATATGTGTTGAATGCTTGATTAACATGTATCTTGGGTATCTCGTTGCGGATAGAACTGTATCTATCCCATGTCATCACAGCGCAGCCAAGAAGAGCAGAAAGGGAGCAAGGGAAGGAATCAATCACTCTCCTCAGCAGAATCATCCTCGTCATCTTCATCCTCCCGTTCAGCCTGCCGAGTAGACCGTCTCCCTCCCCGCTCCTCATTTTCATGAACCTGAGATGCACCCTCCGCCTCATTCCCATGCCCACTCTCCCTCCTCACAATATGAGCCCCAAGCGTCCTCCCCAGCCTCCCCTCAAAGTCCTCCCGTTCCATCCTCTCAATCTCCCCCTCATCCCCATCCCCACCACCCTCCTTCCCATAAACAGCCCTAACAAGCCCAGCGACAGATCCACTCCCGACCTCAACCTTACCCCGCGGCCCAACAATATACTCAATAACTTCTTCGCCGCCATCCATCTCACGGGTGCGGATCAAATACCCCTCCTTGCACAGCCTCTGCAGCAATTTCTCTGTCCTGTCAATCGGGGTACCAACATCCGCGTTCATACGCGCCAGATACCGGTCCAGTTTCTGTTCTGCCAATGTGCCCCCATTCAACGTTATCACCGCAATAATGAAACTGTATAGACCGGTGTAGGTACTCTCGGTCCAGGTTGAGGGTGCCTTGGGCGGGTGTAGGATTGCGGGTGTTCGATAGGCAGGTGGTAATGTGCTAGTGACGATCCACGATTTATTGGTACTAGAAGGTTTTTCGGTTTTTTGGGCGGCTGTTTGAATAAACACAGTCAGTAAATGAATCGAGATCGATTTGGAAGTGGATGACTGGAGTCGGTAGGAAGGATTGCATTGTATTGTTTGACCCATTCAACTCACCCCGTCGCTGAGAAATAGTAACTTTCTCCTTAGCCGGCAACTCGGACATCTCCATCCCAAATCGATGTCTAAGCTCGTTCTGCGCCTGCTCGAAAACAAGCTTGAATTGGCGCGAGCCTTGCTCGCCTAGGACTTTCGCGCTGATATCTGTACGCCGGATGGGCAGGCGCGAGTATTCGCTGGCCATTACTAGCCGCACGAGCTTTTTGACCATTGCGTCTGTGCTGGAGGGCGCGCTGGGTCCGCCATCTTCGCTGTCCGAAACGGAGGGGATGTGCTTTGTCTTTGGCGGCGGGGTGTTGGGAGACCCATTGGGGAGTCGGGATTTGTCTGTGTTTTTATGGTTAAATTGAGAAATAGAGGGGTTGAAACGGATGATCTTGGGTGCTTACTCTTTTGCGTGGCATGGTTGTAGTGAAGGTGAGACGCGACGCGAGATCATTTTACCCTATCGGGAGGTGGTCTGTGCGCTTATCTTGGGTGGTTTCGGGTGTTTTACGGAGTATAACCTTGCATTTCTTTTCTTTCAGATATTTACTACGCAAGTCAGGCAATGGTTGTTCAAGCCAATGTATTGACTGTTATAAAATTGGAATCTGGAAATCTGGAAATTCGAAATTGGAAACTGAAACAGAACACATAAAACTAGAACGCATACAAGAATAAGGTATTATTTTCTCTAGCAATCAAAAGAAAACAAAAACGCTTCAAGAAAATGAAAACAAAAAATCTAAAATCAATGGCTGTTCTTCTCGTTGACAGCCTCTTTCACCTCTTCCTTCTTAGTCTGCAAGAACGTGCTAATCCAAGCCAACGACTCCTGCGACAGGACCAGACTGGTAGTAACAACGGCCTTGCCGGAAGCAAAGACACCATCACCACCACACTTCTTATACTCAGATCCATAGATGTCAAAAACATGGTGCTTAACCTCTCCAGCGAGGCGCACGGGCATCGAAGCTCCGTTGTAGATAGAGCCGCGCAGCTTCTGGGTATCCTCCTTGATAATGGGGAAGCGAGTATCAATCTCGGTCAGACCCTTGTCACCGAGGGAATCGGCACGGGCCAGGTAGGGAGCTACATAGCTGTAGGGAGTGGAGAAGTAGGGCAGGACGGGCTTGGCCAGGCGGGTGTAGCCCTTGTCGGCATACTGGATGGACTTGGCTCCGTAGGGATTGCCCTTGTAGAAGGTGATGGAGTCCGAGATGATGGGGTAGGAGATGAGATGCTAGCGATGTGGTATGTTGGTGGGCTGACTCGATACGGGAGATATGGGAGATAGAGGGTATACTTACATCGAGGAATTGGGAGTGATTCTTCTCGCCGTTGACGGTGGGTTCACCCATGGTTTCTGCGTGTGGCATCAAGATGGTAGACAGAGAGAGATGAGGGAGGAAGAGAAAGAAGAAGAGAAGAGAGGGAAGAACTGGAAGAGATGGGAGTATAGTAGAGAATAGGATTTTCACATGTGATAGGCCTTAGCGCTGTGCGATATGCCTGGTCTCGTTGCCCACGCCAAGTCTCGTTTTTCCCTTCTTTTTTTAAACTTTTCCTCTTTTTGTTAGCTTAGCTTAGGTTAGTTTGTAGTTTCTAGTTCCATTTTATTAACCTCTCATATTCTATACTCTGTATTGCACCATTGGTTTGCAATTCCTATCAATTGTTTCACATGTGATAGCGGGTCCAACGTTTGACGCATTCGGTCCCACTTGACGGATGCGGCTATGTCTATCTCTTGATATTGATATCAGGGTGATATCTATGTTCTGTTATTCTCTCTGTGCTACATGTTGGTTGTATTTGCAAGGGTCACTCACTAGCAAAGAAAACCTTGTTCCTTGTGCTTATCTCTAACGATCGGGGTCAACCTACCCCATATTGAGTTTGGACTCTCCAAAGGCCTGGGCAGTCAAACACCTACATTAGTGAGGTACCCACATCGGCCTGAGCGCCCTTCGAACCCCCTCCCACGTCCCTTCTCTTTCTCTTCCCCGAAAATACGTAAACCTTGGCCGGATTGGAGATTGTTCTTCCGACAGCCCGGGGACGTGCGACTGACGACCCGGTTGATTCGCAGATCCATCCGATATTCGGCGCTTATTCCTGTAGCGGTCGCGTTCAATACTATTGATCTGTGCGTATAAACATAATTTGCTAGACATGTCTGAAATATCCATATCCTGTTGTGTTTCCAAGGTAGCATTGCCTTACGAGACAAGCCTGGCAACCGCAATGGCAATAGACAGAAAACGATAGGGATGTCCAGTGCAACCAGGGGAAATCAGGGATTTCCAAGTTTCCCAACGGACGTGCAGAAGCACATGGAAAAGCACAAGCTCAATCCCTCTAGGGCGAGTCGTGACTCGGCATACTAGACCATGGCGTATGGTGAAGCCGAAGGGAAATTAGAATCAAAACGGGATCCCGCCGGGCAATCCACTCGATTAAGCTACCATGCAGATCTTCCATCGTGGGTCTTTCTTGCTTCCACCCCGAGTCTGTGATTCTACCTTCTCACCGGCGTTCTTACATGGACCCTTTCCATCGTCTTTATTTGGTCAATCTCACTCTAGCTCGATCAATGAACCTCACACCGTGGGTCCGTTGTGACATGCAAAACGTCGTGCAGTGGTCCCTTGACGTAGATGTGGCGAACTTGTATGCTGAATCACTTCTGTATTCGAACCCTAGTAATCATATCCATGTTCATAATATAGGCATGATATGGCATCTCTCCCGCCATTGGCCAATGGCACAACTTTACTCCTGGAATACCCCTCTACATGTACTCTCTGACAGGTGAAAGTGAGAAACTGGAGCTCGGCTATCGATGTACATGTACATGTACTCCGTACATAGAAAGGGATATGAACAACCTTACAAGCATACCGGAAGCCCGTGATCCGCACATTACATTTCAAAAATAAAACCAACGCATCCGTTTCACATGCGAAACTCGCCTAGATATGAGCTATGAGCAATGAATGAGCTATGAACTTGATAATGAAATGAGATATGAGAACGTGAAATTGTGTTGCCTCGATTGCCAACTCAGAATCACATGAATTGGGAGCAACAGGTTACATCAAGTTACCGTCTCTCTTTAACTTATCAAACATATCGACAGGGTATGTTCGGCCAATGGGAGAGGCAGTAAGCCAATTGGCGTGATTATGATGTTTTCTTGCACTTGCGCTTGCACTTGCAGTTCCATTTTGCCTCCTTGGTGGGTGAACTTACACGTCAACATGTTTGCTAAGAGAGGGGCTTTTTTCGGGGGTATGCCACACATTTGCATTAGGTGTTGCAGGTTATGTATGGTTTTCGTTGGGGGTTGTCTAGACCACGCCACAGGACGGGATAAAAGGCCGGCCTTTTATGTTTGTCTTATGTCTGTTCTCTTTTATCATGTGATTCGGGGTTTATAGTGTTGGGTTATTGTCTTACTTGGATGTGTTGGGGTGCATTAGAATTATGCCAAATATAAAATTATGAAGTCTGCGGTGGTTTCTACTACACTACGATGGACTCGAATTGAACCAATTGACGGAACAAATGAAACTTTATTTGTCTATCTATTGTATATCTTTTTTGGGGTTTCTTTGATCTCCCCGCCTTTTTTCTTCTCCTTTTTTGAACGCAGTAAAATATATCACTAGAAAAAATCAGGCCATTGACAATTTAGGAGACTTTCTTGCTTCTTTCAAACTTCATTGATACTGAAGAGTCGAAGATCATGATTCTTACTTACGAGAACATGAAAGCCATTCTCACTTACGAGAAAAGCGGCAGCGCAAAGAATTGTTCTGCAGACAATAATACAGGTTCGCAAAAGCAGTACGGGCGTGGGAACGGCGAGGAGTAGGACCCGTCTCAGGGGTGGCACTATTTGGCTGAGGTGCAGGTGTAGGCTCAGGGCTGATGACCGGCGAGGGACTGTCATCCCTCAGGTAAACATCCCAACACCAGAAAACACTGATAGCAGGGTCAGCATTCGTGACAAACTTCCACATCTCCCCAAAGCCCTTGTCGATGTACAGATCAGTAGCACCAGTGCAAACTCGGAACGTCACACCCAATCCCCCCACCAGGTTAAGGAGCCGCAAGCTCACCGTGGCGCGAGAGTAGGGCGGCTCCGGAAAAGCGTAGTTGAGTCGTTCAGGTCCATCTCCAAGGGCTTCCAGGTCTGCCTCGATACGGTTCCAGGTAGCACGATGGTGCAGGTCAAAGTACCTACTTCGGAAGTGCTCACTATAAGCGTTAGCCTGTGCTGCGCTCAGCTTCCAGATGAAATAGGCAGGGCTTACCCATCTGTCGACGTTAACGAGTGCGCCCGGGTTATTGGCGCCGTTGTCGTGGTGGATCTCGCAGCGCATCTCGAAACGCGCGGGCATTTGAAGAATTGCGCGTGGGAGGTTGGTTTGCGGGTCGAGGTCGTTCCCTTTCCTGGGAGGTCTCGCTGATCGTAGACAGGCGGCGGGTGGGTTCGCCCTCCGCCATCCTGCTGTGATTACGTGGTAGATGATTGGGGAGATAATACTTGCCGGATAGAGATTGTGAGGTGGTTGAGGTTTTCGGACAGAATGTACTGGTGATGTTCTGTTTTAGTGGTGGTTGAGGTTCTTTTATACCTTTCTGTTGTATATTGGATCTGGATAGGAGACCAAGAAGACAGAGGAGACGAAGGACCCTTTGTGTTCTTTCAAGTCTGTCATGAGAATGACATTGTAACCTTTGTCTGTTGGCAGAGGAATGAAAGGGGTCATTGTTTCCATTGTGAATGTGAATTTGAAAGTAGATTCGGATAGCAGTGCTCGTAGAAATAGAGTTGAAACATATCGAAGATCATGCGTGGGTTGGTCGAAGGGCTGCGGAATCATATGCAATACCTTGGCGGGTGGGGTGGACTTGCGTGAATGAACTGTGGAGGAATGGCTAGCAATTGCATCGAAGTATGGAGCTGATGGACCTAGACCTCTGGACAGTTGCCAGAAATTGCGTCTAATAATAGCCAAACGATCAAGATTCGATCATCGTCAGGTTCTATATTGGGGAAGTTTGTGTGGGGTCAAACCAAATATATTAGGACTATGACTGCCAATGTGAGGGCACTGGGGTAGGTGAAGAGAACTACATCGGCAGATGGAATACGAAATATCCATCGCAAGGACGAGGAGGCCAGTGGTTGCAGTGAACCTCCTCTACATCATCCATGTTGACCGGAATCCATGTAGACCAAATTTCACAGGCAATAGACAACGTTGATTTTGAAAATAATTGTTCATATTTTCCATTTCATTCGGACAGACACCAGGTATTGTAGTGGCGTCCCTCGTTAAATCTGGAATTCATCGATACATTCCCGAATCTGTTTCCAGCTATGGTGTATGTTTTCCCATCCCATGCTCGCAGGGACCGAATGTGCTCGATGGTTTTTCGACCTCGCCTTCACCTAGACCCGTGCGCTCAAAACGACAAAACGCCCAAATGAACCGTTTAGAAACCTGTTGTGTATTAGCAGTCGTCCAACAGAGATGTGAGTGTGTATCCAGAGTAAACGTACGCAGGGGAGTGAAGAACCAACGGTTCTTTCCGCTGGTGTACCGGTCCTCAAGGGCCTTCTTGATGGTCTTCTTGGCGTCCTCGCGCTGGGAGACCTCCTTGAAGGTGTCGTTGGAGACGGTACCCTTGAGACCCTCGAGCTCGAGAGTGTAACGGGTGGGCATCAAGTGGTTGTAGTTGACGACCTTGATGAAAGGCTTGATGCGGCTGCGGCGGTCGACGAGCTTCTTGCCCATACCGCGGGTCACCTTCAGAGGGTAACGCTCGATACCGGCGACGATGGCGTAGGAGAAGGGGTGCGCCTTGGAGCCAGAGTCGTTAGGCTGGACAATGACGACCTGTAAATCCGAAAATGCCTGATTAGCATTCTGAATTTTTTTCTGTCGCGCTTTATTTTCCACCACGTTGCACTGTGCTCGCTTCTTCTCGAGTCCTTCGCTTGCAAGTCGTTTCTCTTTCCATGCGCTTTCAATTCGGGGATCAGGATCTTTGTCGTACCTTCTTACCGGCGTAACGGCCACGGGTGATGATGGCCACACGGCCAACTTTCATGACTGTAATTCCATCAGCATATAGATCGAGGGTGTAATGGTAGAGACGTACACTTCATTTTGAAGGTCCCGGGGCGGCGAGGTTGGGTGGTTGTCGAGATACGGAACGGTCACGATCGAAGTGTTCGTTTTTTCGGGTGTGAGGTAGAGGGTTTCAGGGCACAGTAGCGATTTGTGTGCTGACAATTGATTGGCCGACTTACCGACAAATGGCAACTAGCCTTTTTGGGGGTAGTTTCCCCATTGGGCCCGGATCAACCAGTGATTATGTAACGCGGGGCCTCACCGCCCCCATGCTGCCCAACTGCTGAGTCAGTTTGTTTACATTGTCGTAGTTGCCGTTGCTATGGGCCCAAGTGATGTGTACAAGGCCGCGCAGCTTCCCTGTCTTTGACAACTCTACCTGCTTTCATCAAGCTGATCTCCCGGTGTTTCTTCATTGTATATCGAGTTCTCAGTTTGCCTTTGCTTTGTTCTTCCAGCGTTTCCTCCCTTGTGTTGATATGCCTTGATGACCTTGCTTCTATTTTGACTTTGCACGCATACTCCTACATTCCATCTGTCAATATTGTCAATACCGGTCTGAGACACCTTGACAATCCATTCACAACTACATCATGCCTTCCCAAGACAGGGACACCCCCCGTGACCGGGAATTGGTCCGACACTCTATGACATTGTCCGATTCCAAAGTTCCAATGTAAGTTCGCGCAAAGGACGCATCACGCCTGCCCTTGACAGGACCCATGAGTGACTTCAAACAAATGCTAAAACGCGGTCTACGCAGGTGGGACAGTTCGGATCCCGAACGCGCACCGCCGCCGCTGCCAATGAATCCTCGTTCAATGAGCCCAATGAGCCCTGCTGCAACGAGGTCCAATGTATCTCCCAATATTCAAGCCGTCGCCGCGAAATTTACAGAGCGGCCCAGTGAGCATGCGCCCAGCTCCTATACAACAAATCCCATGCCACCCAAGACTTCATCACCCGAGCGATCGTTGGTGAAGGGGCAGCACAAGCGCATGCAATCTCTCCAACCTGAAGATACCAGACAAGATGCGCGAAGCGAGTTTATGAATTATCTCGAGAATCGGTCCCCCGAGAGGCCTCTTCGCGCGACGATTGTTGATCCGACAAAACCACGGGACACAAACAAGCCAACCAGCTCGCCAGCGCTTCGTCAAGACGCAGAGCGGGATATGAACTACTCCCTATCGAGTCGATATTTATCCAAACCCATCCTAGGAGAAAGCACTCCGCCATCGGCTACAATGTTAGCTCTTCAAAACATGCAACTCCCCATAGACTCCGACCCTCCTTCTCCCTCCAAACCCCCAAAAATGATTACAGCGCCAATGGAACCCAGACCTTTGACCCCCAAGACTGCGAGCATGGACTCTCTTTCGACTCAAATTCACAGCTTGACGGACATTGCAAGCAGCTTGCAACGCGAGATGATGAACCTTAGCCGACGTAGCAAGGATAATGCTACGGACCTGGTAAGCCTGAAGGCCGCAACCAACGCCCGAGATGAGGACATTCGCAAGAGTCTCAAGGATCTGTCTTCTCATCTGAAAACCAAGTATTTGGATACAGATACTGCAAGGTTTGATTTCAGTACTCTCTTCAAGTATGGAGATGGGTCTAACCCGAAGGATGCGGATAGTTCTCCCCAGTCGAAGAGAAGCTACTCTGTGCCTCGCATGCCCAGCCCTAATCCATTCGCCTTTGATCGGGACTCATGCGTGTCACCTTCACCGATCTCCGACGGTTCGGCCGCCCTCGCCTTGCTCGAAAAGGTATTGCGTGAAATGGCAACCAAAGAAGGTGAGGAACGACTCTTAGAGCTTGTGGAAGAAATCAAATCCCGTCCCGCAGCGAGCCCCTCGGACAAGGATGCCGATACCAAGGTCACTGCCATGCTCGAGGAGATTCTCAACCTCGTCAAAGAAGACCCTTCGAGCAAAGCCCTTGTACGATCCAGAGGCATCACCGACAACCTCGATTCCCTCCAGCCTGACGATGCCCAGCCCGAGGGCACGCGTTCTCGGTCAATGGGACCTATGAATCCAGATGTTGTACGTGCACTTGATATTTCTAAGACTGATAAGACCGATGGCTCTGCACCCAATTCCGACGAAGTTTTGGCAATTCTTCGAAGTGTCAAGAACAGCGTCGTCGAAGGAGGTGGTATGACCAACGGCGTCAAGAGCCTTGTCCGTGAATTACGAGGTGAGGTTCTAGGAATGGGTCGAGAACTTAGTCGACGCCTCGACGGCATCGAGTCTGCTCGTGCGAATGATCAAGCCGAGGACCAGCCGCGACCTGCTGGACCAGAAGAAATCTCAGCCATTGTCAACCGCAGTCTTGACGACCTCAAAGAGCAGCTGGCTGCTACTATCAATGAGAGTCGCCAACAATCCTCCGACTTGTCTGAGTTCCGATCAACCATGAACAGCGCCGCCATTTACTCTGTTGTGAAGAAAGCCCTCGACGAGATTGAACTTCCCCAGCCTCACGCTGAGCCACGCGGTGCTGAAATGGATAGAGAGGACATTCTCGAAACAGTCCGTGAGGCATGGGAAACGTACAAGCCTGAGATCGAATTCAACAACTTTGGCTTGGAACGCGACGAAATCCTCACCTGTTTGGAAGAAGGTTTCAAGTCTCATCAGCCTCAGCACGAGTCTATAACCTATGACCAGGTCCTTGCAGCTGTTGAAGATGGCATGCAGAAGTTCATCCCGCCACAAATCGAACAGCCGCCTGGTATCTCCCGAGATGAAGTCATCCTGGCCATTCGTGAATGCCTGGAGAAACAGCCTGAGCCTGCTCCCCGAGGTCTCGATGAGGAACATCTCAACCATCTCAATTCCATGCGTGATCAGATTCTCGAGTCGGTGGTCAACACTATGGCTACACACAGCGCAAATGTTAGGGGGCTGGGTGAAGATGATGTCAACCACCTTTACGCCATCCGTGACGAGATTATGGACGCTGTGACTGCACTGAACGAAGGCTCCAAGTCGCTGGACGAAACACACCTCCACTCCGTTCGAGATGAGATCATTGAAGCTGTCACTGGAGTGATGACTGCCCAGAACACAGGTTCCCGATCTATGGACGAGGAACACGTCAATCACCTGACCGCCCTTCGTGATGAAATCCTCGAAGCAGTCAATGGAGCCATGGCTCTCCACAACGAGGGCTCCCGGTCTATCCACGAGGACCAGGACCATGTTGGACACCTCAATTCTATCCGTGATGAAATCCTTGGAGCATTGGCTGGTTCAATGGCCCAAAGTACACTCAGCAAGGATTCTCTCGATTCTGGACTTGGTCGTGATGAGATTGTCAGCGCTGTCTCTGATGGCCTCGAGGCCCACTTCACCGCAGCCAAGGAGATGGATGAACCACACATTTCCAGACACGATGTCATGAACGCTGTAAATGAAGCATTTGATGCGCAACAATCTGCCCTGAGCGTTGGCACTCAACCAAATGTCTCTCGCGAGGAGATCATGAATGCCATTGCCGAGGGTATCGAAGCTTCAATCAATGCCCAACAGTCAGCCATCAGCACCAATGTGCAGCAGTCTGTCTCTCGTGAGGAAATTTTCACCGCCATTGTTGATGCCATCGAGCACTCTCAATCCTCTCTGAGCAACAATGGTCAGCCTGGGATCACCAGAGAAGAGATTCTAGGAGCAATTGTGGACGGCATGGAACATTCGGCAACTACCAAGGAACCAAGTATCTCCCGAGATGAGATTTTGAACGCCATTGCAGATGGGATCCAGAATTCGAACGGCGCTGAACGAGCTCTCACCTTGGCTGATACTGAGCACGAGGATGAGAAGCCTGCTCCCATCTCTCGTGAGGAGATTTTCAATGCCATTATCGATGGAATCGAACATTCCCAGCACTCTCTGAACAAGAGCGTCGAGCCCAGCATCTCCCGCGATGAAATCCTCAATGCAATAGTACAGGGTATTGAACGCTCTTCCGGTCTCCAGCAGTCAAGCATCTCCAGAGAGGACATTATCAGTGCCATCGCAGAAGGTATCGAGAACTCAAACACTAGCCAACAGTCGGCTCTGGCCACCGTTCCGGAACCACCTATCTCGCGCGAAGAAATCCTGAGCGCAATCGCCGAAGGCATCCAAAATGGCAACTCAGTCACACGAGAGATTGAATTGAACAAGGATGACCTTATGGATGCAATCACGGCTGGTCTTCAAGAGGTAAACAGTTCCGCAACCAACAATGTTGGCGGAGAGGTAATGGAACGCCTCCAGGACCTACTCGAAGGCATGAAGGAGGAATTCAAACAGTACTCTGCCGCCAATGGAAGGGATACAGAGCAAGTCCTTGATGCAGTCAAAGATGGCCTCGAGGTCGTCCGCAGGGAAATCGAGTCGTACGTTGTCACAGCTGCCGAAGTTTCAGGCAAAGACGAAGTTATCGACACTGTCAAGGAAGGATTCCGCCTTCTCCAGGCTGACATGGAAAAGACGATCACCGACACTTCCCTTTCAAACGGCTCAAAGGGTAACCCGGACACCCCAGAGCTTTTGGATGCTATGGAGAAAGAGTTTGAGCACTTGCGAGGCACAATTACTACCCTTCTCCTACGCGAGAACGCCACTGCGGACAAGGACGAGATCATCGATGCTATCAGGGAAGCTTCTGAACACAATAAGGGCAGTTCTGGCGATGATGAGGTGGTTAACACCATCAAGCAAGAATTTGAGAACCTTCGAGAGCGCATGGACTCGAGCGTCGTCCGGGCTGAGCCAGGTGCCGAAAAGGACGAGATTATTTCGGCACTCCGTGAGCACTTCGACAACCTACGCGAAGAGACCTCGCGTAATGGCAACGAAAGCACATTGTCCACAACAAGCGAACTCCTTGACGCATTCACGGATGGTGTTGACTCGATCCGGGACGACTTGAAGAAGCTATTGGAAAAGCCGGCCAAGTTCGACAGCTCTGAAATTCTAGAGACCATCAAAGACGGCCTTGCTGATCTGAAACTCGACATGGAAAACCTCCGCGAATCTCAAAAAGAGCCGGAACAGGAGGGGATGCGCGGCGGTGAACTCATGCTTGCAAATGAGACCCCGTCTGCTGAAGCTGAGAACACACTTGTTCCCGATATCGATGGTCTTAAGGCGCTGATCACTCAACTCCAAAACAAGGTTGATGCCATTGAATCCACCCCCCGTGCTGCAGAGCCCGCCGAGGATGCCCTGAAGCAATCGCACCTTGACGAAGTCCTAATGGCTCTTCAGGAGATTCAGCTTGCTATTGGTGAGATGGGTGCTCAAAAAGGCCCGGAGGATGACAACACAGCCAAGAAGCAAGACACCGAAGCCCTCGAGCAGTTGCTTATGAGCACGAAGGCCCAGATTGATGAGCTGGTGTTCCCCTCACCGGACGAGGTCGCGACTTCCGAGCAAATCGGAGCTCTGGAGACTATGATTCGCGAAGCCAAGGATTCTATCACCGAGTTCTCTGGCCGCATGGAAGCCGAAGCCCCCACAAAGGCTGAGATCGGTACTCTGGAGGGTCTCATCAAGGATGTCTGGGTCGCACTGGACGAGCTCAAGGGCAAGGCCAAGGATGGAGAGGAAGAGGAGAACCCCGAAAAGCTACTCAAGTCGGATTTGCAAACAGTCGAAGCTATGATCTTCGAGGTCAAGACTCAGGTTGACGAGCTGAAGCTCCCCGACGTTGAGACCCTCCCCACCAAGGCTGAAATCCAGGAGCTTTCCACCATTGTTAGCGACTTCCGTGAGAAGATGGAGGCCAACAACGAATTAACTGCCCAAGGATTCGATGCGCGCAAGGTCGAGCACGGTGGTCTTGCCGAGAAGATCGATGAGAAGATCGATGAGGCCAAGTACGTTGTTGGCGAGCTCGGAGATGAACTCAAGAGCAAGCTTGACGGCAGCAACGAAGGCCTGAGTGAACTAAAGCAGCTGCTTGAGGGGCTCGCCATTACTGCCGAGAACTTCAGCACCGTCGACAATATCAAGGAACTGAACGATCTCATCAACCGGGAATTCGAACGTTCCCGCGGGGAAGAGGATGCAGTCAAAATTGATCAGGAGGAGCGTGACGCTGCTGCTATCGTCAAACATGACGAGACACGGGCTGCTATTATTGTCGAACTCGGAGCCAAGATTGATGAGAAGATTGCAGAAGTCTTGGCCAAATATGAAGATGCGCACACCTCGCTCCACTCAAAGTTCTCCGAAACCGAGGAGCGAGACCTGGCACACACCGAATCGCTCACGAGCACCAAGAGTCTTGCTGAAGACATCAGACTCGTGATCGGTTCTATGGGTGACACTGTCAACGAGACCTGCGAACGTATGAATGAGGAAACCAAAGTCCTGCTCGAGCGTGTTAACGAGTCTCGCCAGCAAATGGAGGAGATGCATAACGATGTGAAGTCTCATCGGGAACAGTCCCAGGCTGATACCGAGAAGACTGTTGCTGCCACTGATCGAGTGGAGAGCAAGCTTCTCGAGTTCCACCCGCAGATCCTGGAGAGTGTGCAGGAAATTTTGACAATTGTCAGCCAGCACTACGATCACTCGCAGAAGTCAGCTGAAGAGTTCAAGTCGGAGCTGTCGGCTCTGCCAGCCAACATACCTCAGATGCTCCCTGCGCTTCCTCCACCTGAGCCCGAGCCCGAGGAGGCAAGCCGTACACTTGCCATCGAGGACACTCCTGTCCATAGCAAGCTCGACGATCTGTTGGAGCATGCTAGAAACAGTCAGGTCCATGATATCCTGAAGACTCTGCTTGAGCACTCCAAGAATGAGGATGTTCATGAAAAGCTCGACCGGGCCTTGCTTCAGCCCACAAAAGACGATGAGCTCCATGAGAAGCTTGATCGGGCTTTATCCGAGAACTCCAGAAATGAGGAGCTCCACGAAAAGCTTGACCGTGCTCTAGATCAAGGGTCAGAGTACAATGGCCAAATCTATGAAAAGCTCAACCAGCTTTTAGATCACGCCACCAATGGTTCTGGTCCTGTGCACGAGAAGCTAGATGCTCTTCTAAGCCGCCCCACTCATGCAACGGATCCCGAACAATCGGTTACCCAGATGATGAAGCTTGATGAAATGCACAAGGACATCATGGAGAATGCACGCCGGATGAACGAGATGTTTGCAGCTCAGTCAGTGATTGTTGCTGAAGATACCGAGAGAAAGCGTCGTGAAGCTGAGGAGGCTGGCATCGCTTTGGAGCGGAGAGTCGCACAGCGCGAGCAAGTTGAAGCCGAGATTGTCAACTTGAGCGAAGAGAAGGATTCCCTTCTGACCATGGTCCACCGTCTGAAAGCGGAGAAGGAAGACATGATCAGACAGAACAACAAGCTCAGCAAGGATCTGGCTGGTCTTGAGACAGCCCTCGAGATTCGCCATGAAGAAATGCGACAGATGGAGGATCGTGCCGATGGCCTCGAGAAGCGCATTTTGGAGGGTGTGCTCGACCATGCCCGCACTGTTCTTCTTAGCCGGTCCAACAGCTTGCAGGCTATGAACCTGAAGAGGAACCGAAGCACTCGCAGCAACCGTACCTCTCGCTCGGGTGCCCGCAGCCCCAGTGCGACGAGCACCGCTAGCACCGCTAAGGAACCCAAGGACACCCGCAGTCTCCTCGGTAATGGCGTTGGCATTGCTCTGAAGCGCAGGATGCCCACCTCTCTTCAAGCAGGAACAGTTGCTGTGCAGCCTAACATTGGAAAGGAACGCCGAATTCTCAGCTTGAGCCATGTCACGGGCAATCGAGGCGCAGACCGCCAGGTCAGTTCCAACACCGGTATTACGAATCTGAAGCGCAGCCATTCGGTTAAGTCGAATGCTCTACGCAACACTTCATGGGCTGGTCGATCCTCCGTTATCAACAAAGAGAACGAGCCTTTCCACGAGGAGGATGAACTTGCCAGCGAACCAGAGAGCGAAGCTGGGCCTCAGCGCAAGACAAGCTACGCTGGAACCGACCGGAAAACCAATTACGCAGAGAGCCATGCTCCTTCAGACCGCAAGACGAGCTACGCTGAGAGTAACGCTCCCACCGACCGGAAGTCAAGCTATGCCCCTAGCAATGCTCCTTCGGACCGAAAGACCAGCTACGCCGAAAGCAATGCCGGTACCGAACGGGAAACAGTGTACGAAGAGAGCAATGCCGGCACGGAGCGAAAGCCAAGCTACGCCGGCAGCATTGTCGAGAGTGTGGTTACCGATACTACCGATCCCCGTCGTTTCAGCGGTGTGACCTCCAACAATGACTACGATGACGCGGAGAGTTCGGTTATCCAGCATGACCAGGAGGACCACAATGATGATATCTCCATCGATGGGTCCGAGTCAGAAGACGATGCGCATACTGCGCATGGGGATGAGCATTCTGTAAACGGGGACCACGAAGAGGATGACGGGCATGAGGATGTCTCTCGGCAGATCAGGGAGGCAAATTTGGCTGCTGAGGCGGAAGTCTTGAAGCTTTTGGCCCCGCCTGGCGACAGCGGTCTTGGTACTGATGTTGCTGTTTGATGACAGTCGTGTTTTACGGAGTTGGGGGTTGCCCTTTTTTTCCTTTTCCTTTTATTCTTTTCATATACCACTCTTGTTGTGTTTCGGGTTTGGATGACTTTGGATGACTTTCGTTTGTGACCCTTGGAATGTGTATTGTTTAATGATTTCTCTTGTTGTCTTCCGTTCCTCTGGGCTTTTCTGGTCCCCTCATGTGACGTTAGTGAAATTGTATAGATTCATGTGGTCCATATCAGCAGGTCCTCATACTTTGATCATGAGTACAAGATTTGTCGTGTAGCATCTTCACCTGTCCATCGTAGACTCGGCACTCTGTAATAATCCACTCTCGCTCTTTGTAAGTATACACCTGGGCATGACTAACTTATCACTCTTTTGGAAGTATAAATGACAAGGGCAGGTGATCATGTGACGTCCCAACAATTCGTGCCTCAGGCCGGACCTCGGCCTACTCGTCATCTTATCATTCCGGTTTTCCCATGGAGCTCTTCTCTCCTATTCCTGGGTCTCTGGGTTTCCTTTGTTTCTAACTTTCCTTTTGTCTCTATGTTAGGGAGTAGCCCTCTCAACTACATATAGAAACACGTTCCCCCCAGACCCCCCAACTACCATCGGCTTTCCCCCACATCAGCTGAGGGGACTCCAACAATGTTGGACCCCTTCCCGCCAGTCCCGGAATGGCTACGGAGCTTTACCGAGCCCTATGCCCTCTGGCTTAACAGTCCGACGCTTTCCGAGCACATCCACGAGGTGATCCTGGCCTTTGCGTTCTATCTATTCATCCACGCCGTCCTCTCGCCATGGCTTTCTCCGATTTTCTTCCCAGAGTCTTACAACAAGCTCACCCGGAGAACTAAGCTGAACTGGGATATCCACGTTGTCTCCCTAGTCCAGAGCATCGTTATCAACGTCGCCGCTCTATGGATTATGGTCGTTGACAAAGAACGCAACTCCATGTCCTCCGGAGAGCGGGTCTTCGGATATACAGGTGCCTGCGGCTTCGTCCAGGCTCTAGCCGTAGGCTACTTTGTCTACGACCTAATCGTCAGCATTAGACATGTACGCATGTTCGGAATTGGATTACTCTTCCACGCCGTTAGCGCCTTATGGGTATTCAGCCTTGGCTTTGTAAGTTGATCTATACAGGAATGATCTACATTTTGATTTAAAAACGACGATCACCAACTCCAACACCTATCTAACACGAGCCCCCAACAGAGACCATTCCTAAACTACTACGCCCCAACCTTCATCCTCTACGAGCTCTCCAGCCCATTCCTCAACATCCACTGGTTCCTCGACAAGGTCAACATGACCGGCAGCCGCGCCCAGTGGTACAACGGCATGGCCCTCCTCTCGACATTCTTCGCCTGCCGCCTAGTCTGGGGAACCTGGCAATCAATCATCGTCTACGGTGACATGTGGAACGCCCTGCAGCACACCTGGTCCGCATCCGCATCATCGCCGCTCTCAGAACCCGTCAGCGTCAACGCTCTCGTCTTCTATCCAGCTCGCGATGGCAGCATGTGTATCGACGAGACCTGTGCTCGTGCCAACGCCGAAATCACCCGGTTCAAGGAGTACACGGCCGGCGGCGTGCCGACTTGGCTGGTTGTCACGTACGTGGGCTCGAACTTGATTCTTAACTTCTTGAATTACTTCTGGTTCTCGAAGATGGTGGAGACTGTTCTCAAGCGGTTCCGTAGTCCGGCGAAGGATGCTGTTAAAGGAGGGAAGAAGGAGGAGGAGAAGGCAGCGCAGCTTAAGGAGGATATCGTTCATGATATCGTTCTTGAAGCTGCCTCAAAGCTTGAGCAGGAGGAGAGCGCTATCTTGCAAGGTGATCTTTCCTTGTTGCAGGAGCAGGTTTCTTCAGCCGTGGACTCTGGTCTTGGTGAGGAGTTGCGCAGACGGAGGGCGGAGCTTGTTGCTAAGGTTCCTCTGCCTGGGGCTTGATAGTCTGAGGTGGGGCGGTTGGATCAGTCTTTGGATGACTAGGATCTTGCCTTGAGAGGTTGAGGGTTCTTAGCTTCACCGTCTTCCATACATTTTGCTCTTAGGTTGGATGAGTGATGTTCTGGTCAATCGTCTTTATCATGGGGGATGCTACAGTATGCTTTCCCTTGGAGTTTTGCGGGCTGGCTTTGATTGCATATTGATTTTGGTGGCCTGGATCTATCCCTCTATGCTTGGTGTAGAGAAACGGCTCAGAATTTGGCGTATTGGGCATCTTCCATGCCGACACTCGACTTCTCACGGAATGAACTACGGGGTGAACGTAGACAGCAGTTGCCAAATCTATTTTCCTGGCTTCTTGGTCATTTGATTATTTAACTTGCGTTTTGCGAAAAAGCAGAATCATATTGCATCGTATCAGATTGAAGTACGGATTTTGGAAGTATTAATCCTGCCTGTCATCCCAGCTACACCAGCCAAACACCACATAAGCGCCCGAGATCAAAGATAAGCAAAAGTACACAACTACATCTCTTCTGCATTAATAGCAGCCTGGAGATGAGCTTTAAAAAAAGAACAGCTAGAACTGAATTTACCGAACACCCACGGCTTCAGGCTTAGCCAGCATGTACCGCACAGCTTCCTTGGCAACAACAGTATCCCAAGGTCCATCGTTACCGCCATAGCGGAACTCAGGCCCGCTACCATCTTCACCACCACCGCGGGTAGCCTCGCCAAGGATCGTCTCCAGGTCACGGCGCTGGGAGTTGACCCAGCGGCGAACGAAGTTAACGGGATCCTTGCTCAGGGCAGTGTAGAAGGAGTGGCGAGCACGGGAGTGTGTAAGAGCCTGGACGATCAGAGCAACTTGGTCGTCCAGCGAGGAGATCTGGCGCATGCCAGCTGTGTACTGTGGGTTCTGGGTGAGAGCCATCATCTTGGTGCGCAAGGGGTCTTCAACCGCGACCTGGATATCGTAGACGGTGGGTGTGGGGTCATTGTGGAATTCTTCGTCGACGCGGATAGTGTATGGGAGCTTGATGGGCTCCATTGGGCTGGTGTGAGGTCCGACACTTTCGGGAATCTGAGGGAAGAACATCTGGTCTCGGCCGAAGATCTATAAAGTAGTTAGTTATTGTGGTCAAAATGGTACTTCAATACACATACCGAGCGCAGACGGTGATCGCAGCGCACTTGACGCTTCTCCTCGTCCTCCTGCAGCTCCATGGCGCGGATGTAGTCCCAGATTCCGAGCACGATTCCACTTCGAGTCTCTTCTTCGACATCCAGAACCTCGGCAAGCTCCTTGCTCAGCTTGTATCGCTCTGGGATTTCGTCACGCACAAGACTGATTGTGACGTTCAAGTTGTCCTGGGAGGCACGCGAGAACTGTAGGCTATCAAATTCAGCGTTCGGGGGTGGCGTTGTGGTGTTGGGAGGCAGCATTGGCTTTGACCAGTTGACAGGCTTGACCTCATCGGGGATTGCAGTGACGGGCTTGTCAAAGTCGATGGTGATAGCCTTGAAGAAATGCGAGAAGCGTTGGGACTGGGCCTTCGACTCGGCCTTCTTCGCCTTCTCCTCCTCAGAGCCGTCGTGATCCATCGCATCTTCGTCCTTCTCCTCCTCGTCGGGGACCGTAGGGTCGGTCTCGTCATCCAGCAAGCGTCCCTCAATGCGGACCTTGTACCGACCAGATCCAGGGTTGCTGCCGGCACCTTGCCACGGCTGACTCTCGACGGTATTAGAGATCCAGATGCGCATAGTCCGGTACTTTTTGACAGTCTTGTTGATCGAGTCCTGGATATCCAATCTTTTCCGTACAACCGCTGCATCCAGTCGCTTTTCCAAATCGCGGAGGTTCTTATATTGCTGTACACCTTCGCCGATGATCACGTCTTCAATTCCGTCCGGGAGATTCCTGTCTGTCGGCTTGCGGCTGCGACGAAGAGCAGCGTCGTTAGGGTGGGGCATGGCGCGTTGCGCATGCATGTACTGTGGGTTAACAGCCTGTTGAGGCATTGGAACGGGCATTGCGCCGCCTATCGAGATATGAGGTTAGAGTCTAGAGTGGAGACCGATGAAAGGGGACGTACCTGGTACTGGGGGGCGACGGGGCGCAGCGGGAGACCGCTGTGCTTGTTGGGGAAACCCCCGAGCGTAATTGGGCTGCATAGGAGCTTGCATTTTCGGTAGAAAAAGGCACCGAACAGGTGGTGTGGGAATATGCGATGGGGGAAGATGCGAGATGTTGGAGATGCGAAGTCGCGATTCTTTTGCCGTCGCGCTTTACCCTTTTCGGCGGAGCGCGAACAACACTATGTTCGACGCACTTCAACGCAGCGCAATGCTCCTCACTTGAATATGATACTCCACGATCAGTCTAAGGTTTTACTTTAACATTAATATTCTCACAATATTTAAAGTGGATGTTGAGTTTAATCGTGCAATACATAGTCTCGATTATTTCCTATGGAGCCGTCATCCAACATCAGACTCTCTTCTACTCCAGAAGAGATGCCTGGTTAGTATACAAGCCTTCCACCACATTGCCGAGCTTTTCGATCGTTTCCAGAGCGGCATCGTACGCCTGGTCACGTTCTGTCTCGTCATACACAATCAGACACCCAGAGCCCTGATCCAACACACCAATGATCACCTTGTCCAGGATCATCTGGGACAGCTTGCGCTCAACCTGCTGCGTGTCCAGGCCCACCATCTTGGCAATGTGTTCCAGCTCAACCCGGCTGAAGGGCTCAATGACCTTGATCAAGTTCTGCTCCAACATGGCGTCGTAAAGGCGGCGGAGGTGGTTCCGGATGAAGACATCACTGCCCAACTCATATCGGTAGTCCGACAGGGCCTTCTCGTACTCCTCCAGGGACCGATTGGCGTGTGCGCGTCCAACGGCCTTGATGGCCTCCAGGCGTGGGCTGGCGTACTTTTGCGCTTGTTTAGAGCCAAGCAGTTGTGTGACATCATCCACCAGGTTCAACATGATCTTACAAAGCAGCATGTACTGCAGAGCTGCCGTAGCCAGGTCATTCTCATCGAGCGAGTTATATCCCTCAAGGGCTTCAATGAAGTAGGAGAATGAAGTGGTGAAGTCCTTGTCCTCGGCGTGTAGCATACCACTCTGCATATCAAGACCTGCCTGGAGGTTGGGTGGTGTGTAAACAGATGCGGCTGACGTCCGTGCTGCTGTGAGAGCGGCGCGAGCCTTGGCCTGGTTGCCCAGGGCATGATACACACGCGACTCAAGCAGTTGTACCTCCACCAACATAAGCTTATCATCCAGGCGCTTCAGCTCCTTAAGAAGGGAATTGATCAGGGTGAGAGCATCGTAGTAGGACTGCTTCTGCATATAGATGGCAACCAGACGTGCCTGGAGGTTCTGTCGAAGGAAAGATCTCCGCTCGGCGATGGCCCATTCTATGCATGATTGGATGACGTTGCCTTGGAGTTCGAGGGTATTGGGGATTTCGCTGATCAGATCCAAGAGTTGTCGGACTAAAAAAATTAGCTAGAGATTTATTAATTTTTTAGATGCGCAACTCACCCAACTTGGCCGTCTTCGCTTTAGCAAATGACGAAAAGGTGTCCCGGCTGGTCTTGATGAGCTCTGCAATGGCTTGCGGTTTCTTCGCATCCCGATGCAGCTGACCCAACCCAATCAAAGCATGTTCATAGTCTCGCGAAGAGGCTTCTGTAGATCCTGGGCCCTCGGAGAGGATCTTCTGATAACTGGTCGCTGCTTTCGAGGGATCCTGCTTCACCAGATCGCGGACTTCTTGTATCCGCGGCGAAACCTTGGAGGACATGACGGAGGACGGCAAATGACGAGCGAAAGAAAGAGAGAGATTTAAAAAAAGAAAATAAGAGGAGATGGTGGATTGAAGGAAGGTTGATAATCAGGTCAAGAGAGACGGGGAGCTCGAAGCTGGCAGCTCATCGACCTCTCACCGCCCGCTTAGCAAATCAAACAGAAAAAAAGTTCCATCGGCGTTTTTCTTTCACTCTCTACATTGTTTTCACAACAACAATATGGTGAGTATTTTTCCTTAAAAATTTTCCTACCGGATTGCGATGCTAATGCTTAACAGAAAATCAAAGCCCTTTCCCGCCCTACGGCGTCGCAGCAGGCCCCCGGGTCCTCGACTGTTCGCCAGTCCCGGAATCTCGACCCGACCCAGCATCCTTTTGAGCGGGCTCGTGAATACACTCGGGCTCTGAATGCAATCAAGATGGAGCGCATGTTTGCTGCTCCTTTCCTTGCCCAGATGGGCAACGGTCACGTGGACGGTGTCTACTCTATGGCAAAGGATCCCGGTTCGCTCGAGCGCTTGGCTAGCGGCAGTGGTGATGGTGTCGTCAAGGTATGGGATCTGACGACGCAAGGCGAGGTATGGAACACCCAAGGTCATGAGAATATGGTCAAGGGGCTGTGCTGGACACCAGAGCGAAAACTGTTATCTTGCGCCACCGACAAGACTGTGAAACTCTGGGATCCTTACAACTCGAACTCCGACGCACCCCCGATGGCAACCTATCTGGGCAACAGTGCCTTCACCAGTGTGTCACACCACCGTGATCACCCCTCGTTCGCTGCCGCTTCCGGTGTTATCTCTATTTATGATCTCTCGCGGCCTTCCTCGACTCCGTCGCAAACCTTGCACTGGCCGACAAGCGTCGACACCATCTCATCTGTTGCATTCAACCAGACTGAGACGTCTATTCTTGCTTCAACTGCTATCGACCGCTCCATTATCATGTATGACCTGCGGACTTCCTCGCCAGTCCACAAGACGACCCTGCGTCTGGCATCTAATGCCATTTCTTGGAATCCTATAGAAGCATTCAACTTCGCCGTGGCAAACGAAGATCACAACGCCTACATCTTCGACATGAGAAAGATGGATCGTGCTCTTAATGTTCTGAAGGACCATGTGGCTGCTGTCATGGACGTGGAGTTCAGCCCAACTGGTGAAGAGCTGGTCACTGCCTCTTACGACCGGACAATTCGCTTGTGGAACAGAGCATCTGGCCACTCGCGCGACATCTACCACACCAAGCGGATGCAACGGTATGTCTTGCTGCTCTCTATAATGATATCATATGCTAACTTCTCAATAGTGTGTTCACCGCATGCTTCACACCTGACAGCAAGTACGTCCTTTCTGGATCAGACGATGGTAATGTCCGTCTCTGGCGTGCCAAGGCCTCAGACCGCAGTGGTATCAAGAGTGCTCGCCAACGTTCCAAGCTGGAATACGACCAGGCTTTGATCAAGCGCTACTCACACATGCCCGATATCCGCCGTATCAAGCGCCAGCGTCATGTTCCCAAGCCTATCAAGAAGGCCGGCGAGATCAAGCGCGAGGAGCTCAATGCTATTAAGAGGCGTGAGGAAAACGTGCGCAAGCATACCAAGAAGAGCAACTTGGCTCCTAGGAGCCATGAGCGTGAGAAGATGATCCTGGCTCGCGAGCAATAGACCAGGACCAGTGGTATCACCTCCACCGACCAGACTCGGCGCCGAGACTTGCAATTGAGGAATTCTTCAAGTGGGAAAATTGTACAATGAACAGCAGATCGCCCCGCTCTATAATACATGTTGAGCGAGTTTGTTCCACGACCTCGCATATATACATCGCTCAGCTTCTGAGCTACCAATCACTCTGTCTTCCGAGATGCTTCCCGGCTTTGAGTCACGGCAGCATCGATCCCACTCACATACCTCGCAATCCGCTGCAGCGCAGCTGGTAGCACGGCATACCAATCCACGAGTGCCGCATACAAAGGCAATCTGATTACACCACCTCGACCGCTATCAATCGCAGTCACCATCTCGCGGGCAACTTGGACCGGTTCCAAGACAGGCGCAAAGAAATGGTTCGGTGCGCGGACCCAGCCAAATAGCGGTGTTGACATCTGCCCTATCTCCACTAGCAATGTCTTCACTAGCGGATTGCCGCGCATCTCCGCTTCTATTGTTTTATGCAGCGCACTAAGTCCTGCTTTACTTGCTGCATAGTCCGATAGTCCGGCGGCCGTCAATCGACCCAGCACCGAGCTGACCGTAACGAGTGTGCCTCCACCTTCCGATTCCAGAATTCCAGGCAGGAACACTTGGTAGAGATGGAACCCCGCCAAGAGATTGGTGCGGATAGTCTTCTCAAACGCATCCGTCGGTAAATCCAGCAATGGAAGGCCATTGATCCTGGCGGCGGCACAGTTGATAACAATAGTCGGCGTCCCCAGCTGCGAGACAGTTAGCAAATCAGAATCCATCAAGCATAAAAAAGCAAGTCATGAGAACCTGTAGTCCCAACATATAATCCCAAAACAATTAAACCAGGAAAAACAAATATATAACATACCTCATCAACAATCCTTCCCTTCGCGCCTTCCACCTCGGCCCTATCCCCAACATCACAACGAATATACAAAACCCCAGCCCCAAAAACCTCCTCAACACCCTCCTCCCCCAAATCCCTCACATCCAAAACAGCAACACTAGCCCCGCGCATCCCATAATTCTGCGCAATCAACAACCCCAACCCACTAGCTCCCCCAGTAATCACCACCACCTCATTTTCGAAATCGACAGTGCGCTGCACCCCATACGCGACGCGCTGGTTGATTGTTCGCAGGACCCACAGGATCGTTAGGGAGGTTGCGTAGGTGACTGTTAGGATCCAGGATGGGTGAGATAGGGGTGTCACTTGGGCGCGGAGACAGAGGACGAGGATCCAGGCGACGAAGGGGTTTAGGAGGGACTTTTGAAGGATGTTTAGGAGGGTGTCGATTGAGTAGAGGGTTGAGGTTGGGAGTTGGATTTGGGATTGAGAATGGCGTTGGGGATTTGCAGTTGTTTTTAGGGGTTGGATTTGGGACATTTTTGTCTCTTGCCCTTTTTGAATGTGTTTGATGGTTGGTGTTTGGTGTTGGAAATGGTGTGTGGTTGGCCGTTTAGGCTGTGTTGGCCTTGGCGGAGGCTGTTGTGGGTTCGATATATTGCAGTTAGTTCATATAACACATTATAGCCAGCGCATTACAGGGTAAGTAGCGTCGACAATTGAAGATTGAAGTGGACCTGACAAGCGCTTATAACTTGCGGGGCCGATAAAATATGAACTACAACAGTGATTTCAGGGCTAATTATAGTATAAGTATTTGGACCTTGGCTTAATGGTCAGTTCAAGGCGAAGAAACTAATGCTATTGTTCAGGAGTCAAACCGAAAACAATATATTCAATTGATAGAACCCCTTGCCGAGAAAGGCATCCCAAGCAGACCTCTAACACCGGCCGATAGATCATAGCAAAGCACCTCATCAATAAAACAGACAGAACAACAAATCTAGATAGAATCCATGGATAAATATACAATGAAAACGACACTGACACAAACCAACCAAGCTCCCATGATCCTCATTAAACAAAGGAAACCCGTCAATTCATGAGCCTCTCTATGGTGATACAAGACAGACTGAAAGCCAACCCTCACTGCTAAGACTTAGCAAGCTTCTTAGCCTGTCACTTCTTCCAACGAACCGAATGACTGAATGTAGGATAGTCCTCAGCCTCAGCCATAATATCCCGATCATCCACAGCCAAAGAAGCATTAAAGCCCTCACCAGCATCAGCATAAGCGCGATAATCTACAGAATCATTATCAGAGTCATTCCCAGAGAATGACACTGGCGACGGCGGGCGCATCACCATCTTAGATGGAGCTTTATGCATTGTGTTAAATGGGGTTCCCGCATCATTCCCGGCAGCAGTCCGGGAAGCCAGAGTGTCCACAAAGTCAGATGCCATTGAGGGTCGAGGTGCAGGAGTCGACTGAGCGCCACCCGTTTGTACGGATGCTGGAGCATTTTTCACGGGTGCTGAGGGTGCTCCGAAAAGAGATACTTCGAGAAGAGATCCAGACTCTGGGATTTCATCGGGAAACAATGGTCTATCAGGAAGTCCATTGCGAGAGCTGATAATAGGATTACCACCCTCATAGACATCATAAGAGGCGTTTCTGATAGCAGTCGTGGCGGCACTAGCAGCTCTGAAGGTGGGGTCAGAGGACGTGTCTGGGAAAGCCGTGGTTGCATGAGTTCGCCTGTCTAGGGTACGTCCCTTTGGGGTTCGTATTGAAGTTTCCTCGGTGGCCGGGGTCTCAACAGTAACAGAGACAGCGCGAGCTCCATTCTTCGGGCTGGCTTTGGTTGACTTTGTTGAGGGGGTGGGAGCAGTCGCGGGTTGAGAAGATTGGTCCGATTCCTGGGAGTCTGGTTGTAGATTGGAAGGAAACATAGGGAATCGAGGGAAATCCCTTGAGACATCCACAAGAAGCTCAACTAGTTCCGCGTGCGAAAGAGATGTTAAGTATGTCCGACGCTCGTCTTCCGACAAGGCCTCTCCGCCAACTCGATACTTAGATCTAGCCATGGCGCCTGTCGCTGGAAGAACCAGCTGCTGTCGCTCCGCTGATCTATATGGCTGAGAAGGGGTTTGAGGAACAGATGTGGTCCGAGGAGACCGCTTCGTTGCTGGCTTACGGCCGCGAGTTGAGGTGTGCTTTTGGCGTTTGGCTGAACGTTGCTCCGGCTTGCACTCGCTGCAAACCCATTCAGCTTCCACGGTCTCAATGACGTCGTTGCCAATATTCGGATCGTGGCACTTTTGATGCCAGGGAGTGTCACACTCGTCACATAGAACAATCAAATTGTTCGAGGGGCTGTTTCCTCGGTTGCAGCTGGTGCAAAGGATATTTATCTGGCTTTTCGTGCGCTGTCGCTTCTTTGTTGATAATTTAGCAGATTTGGAAGACTGTTTCATCGCCGCTTTTTCAGCATCATGTGTGGTCGGCTTTTGTACAGAGCGGCCAGACCGAGTTCGGTTAGGAGACGAAGTGGCGACGGCATCGACGTGTTGGACGTCGAGAGGCACGTTCTCATTATTGAAATGGCGCTGCTGCGAAACTGCCTGTAACTCTGGAGATATAGTCCCTTTTTCACCCAGTGTGGCGTCGCCGGGGGCCAGGCGCTCCCACGGAAGGGAAGGAGGGGGATTCCTTGGGCAACATCCTCATGGTTGAAGATTTGGCCCTCGAGGACGTTCTTGGGAACCCCCGGATGGATATCTGGAGCGGGGAGGTCCATGAATGTTGCTGAAACCTGCATTCTCAGCGATGAATTGAGAAGATAGTTTTTAAAAATGGGTTGCAGGAAAAGTCCGAGGCGAAAGTGAGGTGAAGCGGAAGGGGAGAAAGTGTAAAGTGGAAGAATACTATATTTATGTTGCTTTGGAGTCCTTTAGACTCGAGGGTTATAATGGACTTCGCCGTCTCATAGAGGCAGACATAGTCAAGTTCCTTTCAATTGCTCCCGTTGAATGAATTGATGTCGTCGGGAAGACATTTGTATAGTGTCACGTGATATTCAATGCAACCTTAAAATAGCTTTCTTTCACTCATTCTTTTAGTTATATATTAGAATAAAAGTGATGAAAGGGTTCTACTCTAGCTTGGTTTCGCTTGCTAATCTTATATTTAGACCGATATTAATCTCTAGCCCATGCATGTCAAGTATACAATCAGCACCAAGTTCTTGATTGAATAAGTTACCTCAGTATGACTCCAGGTCATCCACGAATGTGGAAAGGATACCAAATCTCCAAAATGCTTACCTACCTAGAGGGTAGAGCATATTGAGGGTAAGTAAGAAGCATTTCATGAGATATATACAGTTTGCAACCGACTCCCTATATACAGAAGAAAATGACATTCATGTCTCATAACCATGAAATATTCACGAAACAACACCCTCGTCTTTAAGGCGAGCAATATCTGCCTCACCATAGTCAAGGACACTACCCAAGATCTCATCTGTATGCTGGCCCAAAGTAGGAGGAGGCGTGCGGACACCCGGTGTTGCCTCGGAGTACTTAATAGGCGTATTAACCAGCTTTATAGGTCCACATGCAGGGTGTTCAATCTCGGTTACCATGCCTCGTGCTAGGACTATTGAGTCAAGTTAACACTCACGTTCGTAACGCACATAAGGTATCCAGACTTACCATGCTTGTGGTTCAACGTTCCCTGGATATCATTCACAGCAGCATATGGCATCCCACTCCCTTCAAAAATATCCAGCCACTCCTGTGTAGACTTTTGAGCAGTGGTACTCTCAATCATGCCATCGATCTCAGTCCGGTGCTGCACTCGGTCACTGTTAGTGACGAAGCGGGCATCTGTCTTCCACTCCGGGAAGCCCAATCTATCACACAGGACGCCGAATAGCTTATCATTACCACCGCCGAAGAGAATGTCTCCATCGCTGGTCTTGTAGCTTCGGTATGGTACAATAGATGCTGGGGAAACATCAGTATAATGTAGACATAGAAGACTCTTCAACACTTACGATGCGCTGTGCCCCATCGCCCTGAATCCTTTTGTCCACTGATAAGAGCAGAGCTAGCCAGATTTGATAGCGTGGCAACTTGGCAATCGCTCAGACAGGCATCGATATGTTGACCCTTGCCCGTGCGGCCCCGAGCAATCAACGCGGCCATAATAGCATTCGATGTGTATAGTCCGGTGGTCAGATCGGTGACGGCTACACCAACTTTAACTGGTGCACCGTCTCGAGCTCCAGTGATGTGCATCAAACCCATTTCGGCTTCGACCATGACGTCGTAGCCAGCCCGGTTGCTGTAAGGACCTGTCTGGCCATAGCCAGTGATGCTAGCATAGATCAACTTGGGGTTGATCTCTCGCAGGGTTTCATAGTCCATGCCATATTTCTTAAGGCCACCGGGGAGATAGTTCTCGACTAGGACGTCACATTCCTTTGCGAGCTTGTGTAGGATCTTGACACCTGACTTGTGTTGGAAAGATAGACCGAGTGATTTCTTGTTTCGGTTGACCTGAGGATTTGGTTAATACAATATATCTTATTGAGGTCGAAGAAAGACATACAGCTAGGTAATAGGCACTCTCGCCAGGGCCCTTCTTGGACGCATCTTCATACTTCGCATAGGGCGGGCCCCAAGCTCGAGTATCATCGCCACGCACAGGATGTTCGACCTTAATAACGTCCGCACTATACATCATTCAGTCAGAATACTATAATAACAACCAATTGAAGCTATAAAGCTCCCAACATACCCTAAATCACCCAGTATCTGAGTACAATAAGGCTAAAAGAGGTTAGCTTAGACTCTAGGGATACAGCACACCCAAGAGCAAAACTCACACCAGCAAGGACACGGGTCATATCAAGCACACGAATACCAGCCAAAGGCAACGACCCATCAACCGAAGCAGCACTAGAATAGCTCCTCAAGGGCGTCGTGCGTCGCAAGGCATTGCTGCCCCAACACGAGCCCGATCGACGAGCAACAGCCTGAAGCTTAAGCACAACCGTCATCTTCAGGTATGTAAATCGCAAAACAAAGAACAAAAGCACAAAAGGCTCGAAAGGCACGTTAAATGTAGGAATTGTGAATCTCCGCCAAAACGCCGACACCGACACCGCTCGGAGCGGCGGCCGATGCCGAGGTGTGTCAACCCCGCGGGTATTTTCTCTTGCAGATCACAAACAACCATGTTCACAGGTCTCGTTGAAACAATTGGCAGTGAGTTTCATATCTATCTGGAGATCTCTTTCCGACTAATATATTTCACCTAGCCGTCACGGCCCTAGAGCCACTCGATACCTCGTCGAGCGGGGGTGGGGGTACGTCGCTCACCATCTCCGACTGTGAGGAGATCCTCTCCGACGCGCATCTGGGCGATAGCATTGCCGTGAATGGTATTTAAGACCCATCTATCCATATATGTGAAGACCAACTAAACGCCGCTCTTATAGGAACATGTCTTACGGTGACAGCATTCGACAAAACCTGGTTCAAGGTCGGCGTTGCGCCAGAGACGCTGCGCCGCACGAACCTGGGCTCATTGGAGAAGAACTCCTACGTGAACCTTGAGCGAGCTGTCTCGGCAGATACCAGGATGGGCGGACACTTCGTACAGGGCCATGTCGACACCGTTGCAGAAGTCCTGTCTGTGACGCCAGATGGAAACTCGTTGGTGTTCCGGCTGCAGCCGCGGGACCGTGATATCCTGCGCTACGTCGTCGAGAAGGGTTATGTTACCCTTGACGGTGCTAGCTTAACTGTTACCAAGGTTGTCGATGGGCAGGATGGATACTGGGAAGTTATGCTTATTGCCTACACACAAGAGAAGGTGGTTACTGCGTCGAAGAAGGCGGGTGACCTTGTCAATGTTGAGATTGATATTGTCGGCAAGTATGTCGAGAAGAGTGTGCAGGGATACTTTGCTGGCACGGCTAGTGGGGATTTCGCTATTCTGGAGAAGATGGTTTCTCGCATTGTTGATGAGAAGCTGAAGAAATAGACTAGGAGTTCATGATTTACGCTAACAACGAAGATCCAGTTCACAATTGAAGTCCATACAAGATATTTTCATGCCCTAAAACTTTTGTCGCTTTACTCCATGTATATGTATCCTGAGAAAACCAAACATTCGCGATTACACGTGTAGAAAACCCTGAATGACGCCTGGATGCCTATCGGGTATTTGACGGTGAGGATGGTCCTGGTGTTATATACACGGACCTGGGATGTAAAGGCAAGCTCTGATTGATACAAAGCCTACCACGCTTCTTAATGGACGACCTGGGTGATTTAGTCGGGAGTCCACCAAGTGCGTATTGACCGAGCAGCAGCTTCTGTCAGGAAATGTCGTGGTTTCAAACCATTCACTCCTCCATAGAATCATCTGAGTCGGCTTCGGATTCCTCGGTCTCGGCGCCCTCAACCTCTCCCTCCTGGTCATAGTCATCATCACTGAGCCAGGCCTCCTCATCATCCATATCAACGTCATCATCGTCATCGGCAACTTGCTGACCATTAGCCTTGGCATTGGCCTTCTCCTTCTTCTTGCGCTCAATGTTCTCCTTTTGGAGCTTCTTTCTCTGCTCCTTCTCCTTCCTCTTAACATCCCAGTTCTGGTCCATCTTGCGCACCTCCTTCTCGGATTTCGTGATGAAGTCGTGCCACATGATCTTGCCATCGCAGACTCCATCCTCGACCTTCATCAAACGAAGACGCAGACGAGGGCCAAGTTCCACCAGCTTCACAGCTCGCTTTTCAACACCAGGGGTGCTAGGGGGCTTATCCTGACCCTTCTCTGCGGCCTTTTGGCGCTGCTGTTCCCTCTTGTTCAGAACTCGGCGTGTCGTGCTCTCTGCAACCTCCACCTCGGCATCGGTGTCTAGCTCGGTTTCACTGGCTGAAGTGTAGCCGGCGGCAGATGGATCGAGGAGGTAATCGGCGGCATCTTCTAACTTTCCGAGGTTGGGAACGGCATGTCCCTTCCTGTCTCTATTCCGGATCTCCTTGGGGTCCAAGCGACGGATTCGTTTCGACACTCCAGTCTTCTTTGTGGCAATAGCATAGTGACGTAGAGTCAGAATATATGAGTCATCGTCCTTTTCGGAGGGCTCTCGGTTGAGCAACATAACACGTTTAATTGAATGCAGAGGCTGGCTTTGGGGGTTGATGGGAGGGAAGAGGGATTGGAAGATCGTGGTGGTGAGAGTCTCAAGGCGCTTCGGCACTTTGGACTCTTCGGTGGCATCTGGGGTGGTAAAGTTGTTCATGACCAGCAAAGGTGGGGTCTTGTGGTCCTGGCCACCACTTCTTGGGCGCTTCATCGCTCTCTCGACATCCTTGCACAACGAATAGTTCTCGACCTTGAAGTGAAGGGTCGGTCCACGGGGAGTAACAGCCAATCGCATATTTGTGTTGCCGGTTGCGGACTTGGAGAACAGCATAAGGTGGGTGACACCGAGAGGCCCAGTCATGACGGTATAATCCCGCAGTCTGTTGGATTTGCGCTCCTATATATCTTGTTAGACACAGCTTGGAAAGCAGTTCATTCTCAACTATACCTTCAGTCGCACGGCAGTATCGGGCTCCATCATACGGCGGACATCCTTAACCAGCTGAGTGACACTGGTACCGACCTGAGAAGCGCCTACTCGAATGACCATAGACTTTGGGGTCTTGGCCATTGAGGCAGCGCCACCCTTGACAGCAGCCGACGCATTCTGCGGCTTCTGGTGAGTACGCTTCTTGACACGCTGCTTAGCCATTTTGAATCCGAAAAAAAGAAAATGGAGAGGAAAATCTTATGGATAGCAATCAAGTCCAACAGCTGGAGGTTTTTTTTCCAAAAATTAAGTTCCGCGGCAGAATCGGATCAACGATATTGCGGCTCCACATTAAATTATTTCATTTTGACATGAACATCTTCGACTTTTTTGCTAAACAAGATTATTAAAGATGCCGATCACCAAGAAGCGCAAGGTCGCCCACGAGGCGCCTGTTCAAGAAAGCACCCCTTCAAATGCGAGCGCTACTGGCCCCGAGCCCGCCAACGAGGACCCCGATGTGGAAGATGCTACCTCCGAGACTGAGGCCGCCCCAAGTGCGCCGAAGACATTCCAAGAACTGGGTATCATCGAGGCTTTATGCGAAGCTTGCACAAACCTAGGATACAAGGCCCCAACACCAATTCAGGCCGAGTCAATTCCTCTTGCTTTGCAAGGCCGTGATATGATTGGTCTTGCAGAAACAGGCAGTGGAAAGACAGCAGCTTTTGCGCTTCCTATCCTACAGGGTATGTATAATCCAAGGTCATCAGACTATCAAAAGAGCTAAGCTAACCGTTAAACAGCTCTCATGGAAAAGCCCCAGCCATTCTTCGGCCTGGTACTAGCACCAACCCGTGAACTCGCCTACCAGATCGCCCAATCATTCGAGAACCTCGGCTCAACCATCGCAGTAAGATGCGCAACAATCGTCGGAGGAATGGACATGGTCCCACAGTCCATCGCACTAGGCAAGAAGCCACACATCATCGTCGCCACTCCCGGACGACTCCTCGACCACCTCGAGAACACAAAGGGCTTCTCCCTCCGCAGCATGAAGTACCTAGTAATGGACGAAGCCGACAGACTATTGGACATGGACTTCGGCCCAATCCTCGACAAAATCCTCAAGGTGCTCCCGCGCGAGCGCCGCACCTTCCTCTTCTCCGCAACCCTAAGCTCAAAGGTTGAGTCGCTCCAGCGCGCCTCGCTTTCAAACCCGCAGCGCGTCTCTATCTCCTCCAGCAAGTACCAGACCGTCTCCACGCTACAGCAATATTTCCTACTCCGCCCACACAAACACAAGGACATCTACCTCGCGTACCTCCTCGAGAAGTTCACCGGCCAGTCTGCTATTATCTTTATGCGCACTGTCCACGAGACACAGCGTATTGCCTACCTTCTACGCGGGCTAGGACTCGGTGCGATCCCGCTGCATGGACAACTCTCGCAGTCTGCTCGTCTCGGTGCACTGGGCAAGTTCCGCTCGCGTAGTCGGGATATCCTCGTTGCGACGGATGTTGCTGCGCGTGGTCTGGATATTCCTTCTGTGGATGTTGTGCTGAACTACGATCTGCCAACTGATAGTAAGACGTATATTCACCGCGTTGGTCGTACTGCGCGTGCGGGTAAGAGTGGTGTTGCTATTAGCTTTGTGTCGCAATATGATGTGGAGATCTGGCAGCGGATTGAGGGTGCGCTTGGAAAGCAGTTACCTGAATATGACGCTCCCAAGGATGAGGTTATGCTTCTTGCTGACAGCGTCGGTGAATCTCAGCGTTTGGCTATCCAGGCGATGAAGACGTATGATGAGAAGAAGGGGAGCAAAGGGAAAGGCAAGTTCGGGCACAATGGCAAGCGTGGCCGTGATGCCATGGATCAGGAAGAGGGATAAAATAAAAGTACGGTGTAAGCGTGTGTTGTACAAGAATAAATGTCCTACGAAGAGTACAAAGTGTTCAAGTGTTTGAAAGAACCCATAGATTTCATTACTGCATCAAAATGACCTCGAATATTTTCTGGACCTTATTACCTGTCCCTCGAGTCGCAGGCTTTTCGCTGCCCGTTTTCCAAGTCCAGTGCTAGCCCCACTGGCCAAGATAAACAGTGGTCTGTACCTTATTTGTGAAGGTTAAACAAACCACTAGGCACTACCCGCCTCACTGACAGCATTGGCCACGCGAGTGGCCAGGTCATCCGCCTCGGAGCGGCTAGCAGCCTCAGCGTAGACACGGACAGCATCCTCGGTGCCACTGGCACGGGCAAAGCTGCGACCCTTGTTGTAGCGAGACTGCAAGGACTCAATAGTAGCCTGCAGGCCAGCAGGAGATTCGAGCTTACGCTCAGCATCGTAAGCCTTGAAAATAGAGCGGTCGTTGACCTCGACACGCACCAGGCGTGAGGGGAGATCGGTGTAAGTGCCGAGCCACTCCTTGGGGGACCAGCCCTTGTGGGCGAGGATGGCCTCGACAAGAAGCATGTCGGACAGAGCATCGCCAACAGCCTGGTTAATTAGGTCGGTCAGGGCCTGAAGGCTCTCCAAAGAGTGCTGCTGCGCGGGCGACTGGGGCTCGGTGTTCTTAATGACCTTCAGGGCATTCTCGGAGAATGTCACTGTGCCGTGGCCGTTGGCCTCAAAGTAGACACCGACGTCGAAGCGCAGAGCAGCGTGGTGGAGATGCTTGACACCGGTGTTGGTGCAGATGATGGGGAGCTTCAGGACCTTTTCGATGTAATCTGTGCTGGAGCCGTTGGCGTAGGCGGTCTGGACGACACCGATCTTCAGCTTTGAGGCAATGCCGGCACTGCGAGCGAGGTCACCAATGAAAGAGGCTGCAAGAGTGGCGATGCGGTCACCGTCGAGAAGGCGGAAGATGTTGCTCTCGTCCTGGAAGTAGTAGACCAGACGATCGGCGTCACCATCAAGCGAAGCACATCGGTCAAGCTGGGCAGCCTTGGATGAAGGGGGAGCACGCTGCTTCGTCTTAACGTAGTCGGCACCACACTATATAAACGCGATTAGTTAAATGTGTGCGGTGGACTGTTGACCAGGTAGGGCATACATCAAAGTTCAAGCTGTCAGGGTTGATCACATCGTCGTTGACAACCTTAATATCAATTCCGGAAAGGAACTTCATCAGCTCCCGAAGCTTGGGACCACCGACGCCGTTGGCGCAGTCAACGGTCAAGCCACCCTGAACCTTGACGCCGCGCATAACCTTCTTGAAAGCGTTTGCGAGCTTCTCATAGTATCCCTGCTCAGTGGGCTCACCATATTCGTATTGTGTTCCCAGAGTGTTCTTGCAGCGGACGACGTAGTGCAGCTGAGGGGTGGTCATGAACTTGAGATCGACGAATTCGACCTCAGTTGCGGTGAGGGCGGCATTCAGCACGCCAACCAGACGGGAACCAGAAGCACGGGTATCACGCGCAAATACCACACGGGCTGGGTTGGTCATCTTCACGTCGATCTCCTTCACGAGTTCATCGTACACATCGGCGATCGATTCCAAGGGAGCATTGGCCAGTCGTGTCGCATAAGCCTCCCACTCGGCCTGTTTATGGTGAGCAATTTTTTCCCAATTTAGACACAGGCTAATATTACCTCGAGCATCTCTCCCTATAACAACAATAAGTCAGATATATCTCCATAGAACTGTTGAGAGGCTGAATCATACCATCGGGTCAACCAACTTGACACCATTGTCCTCCGCGGGGTTGTGACTGGCAGTGACCATAACACCAATCCATTGTCCGCTGAGCTTCTTGGAGCGCAAGCTTGCAAGCAAGCCAACGGCAAAAACAACAGTGTTGAGGAGATCACTGAGGCGAGTCGGTCAGAATACGTCGATGTCAACAAAGGGACGATCGCGGGGTTCTGGAGGATGTGGAGGCGGGGCGGGTCAGTGAAGAAACTTACGCTTTCATGCGAAACTGTAATCCGGCAAAGGTAAGTCAGCTATTCATCTGTGTAGAGTATTCCCCAATGCGACTTACTCCTGCGGTTCCATACTCAAACAACCTGCCCTCGGGCTTTATGTACTGGAGCGCCGCCTCGGTGATCGCTTTCTTGACAGCCGGAGAAGCCATGGTGCAATATGTGATGATCAATCTAAGCACCGGGGGAATATGAAGCGAAAAGAGAGGTGCTTTGAAGCTGTCAAGAAAGGTGTGAAGAGTTGAAACAAAAAAAGGCTGAAGGGGTGAGACACGGGCTATTGCGACGGCCCTAGCGGTGAGCCAATGGCGGGGAAGCCAGGCACCACACGGCAGAATGCGTGGCAATAAGACGAGCTCAACATAGAATTAACTGCTACAGTGGGGGTTATCTCGAAGGAATGTCACCGACACTATTTTTGGCTACATGTTGACCCTTGCTTCTATATATAACCGAAATGGTGTTCATGCCTTCGGTCTATGCCTTCAGTCTATGCGCCGCTATATCATCTTGTGCGTCCTTGATCAAGAACCTGTCGGTAACAACCGATACATTAGTCATGGAAATATCAATCAGATAGGAAATACTCACGAGTACCACCAAGCAGTGGGTATCACAGTGCCCAGATGCCACAGGCTGTGGGCATCAATCAATCCGTTCCAAGGGGGAAAATCGAGCAACTCCAAGCTCATGGCTAGGATGATCCACGCGACTATCATACCGGGCCAAGCAGTCCAGGACTTCAGATACTTCTGGTATCGGAAGATACTGAATCCAGTCCACATCAGATTCTGGATAATTCCAACCACCACGTTCGCCGCCATATTGTACGTGTAATTCCAAGACCAGAAGCTGAGATATCCAACGTGCAATGTGTAGAGAACAAGACAGATGGCAGTCCAGAAGCGACGCAGTGTGGGGTGGTATTGGGTATTTTCGAGATCCAGTCGGAAGATTCGAATCACGGCCAGATAGAGACCGTACAGAACATTGGCGCCAGCGCCCCAGTAGTCCAGCTTCTCAGTCAAGGGGAAGTCACGCATGTGGAAGATCATGCTGAAACTCCAGCTGGCAAGCCCAATATATCCGAACACCATGTAGTATTGGCGCAGCGAGTGCCAGGCGGGGATCGACTCCTGGATGCGAGACATGCCGTGCCAGTGCGCGGCGAAGTTGAGGAAGGAGAAGAGCACTGAGAAGGGCTCCTGCATGCCCAGGAGTCGACGGAACGGCCATTTTCCATGGAATTGAACAACCGGGTTGATCATCGGGGGGTCACGCGAAACTCGACGGTCTGTAACGACATGTTGGCAGGTATAGTCACATTCGGCAGGGCAGGTCCATAGTAGCAAGCGGTGGTGTAGAGCTGGCAAGGTCAGAAAAGGGGAACATGGGAGATGAGTGGAATAAATAATGGACATACGTAGCACTGAGTTGCCACTCTGACAATTTTCCGTTTTACAAACCTAGGTTTGTTAATCGACTGCAGGGGTTAATTTGGTCGACGTACGACGTACCTGGACACATTCTTTGAAGTCGGGCAGATGGTCACCCAATGACGCGTTGGACCAGCCAATGAGCGAGGCAAAGAGAACAAAAGCAAATAGAGCGTAGAGGTTCGCTCTTCTGGCCAGATGCATGGTGTCTGGCGTAAAACGTGTAAGCTTCGAAGAGATGACAGTTGGGCGGAGTTCCCGACGGCATCATAGAGCCTCCTTCGGTAGTCTTGGCATCAAAACAGTGCTCACTTACCCCACAGCCACTGATCTATGGGACTAATACTCTTCAACAAACAATGTTATTCTGGAGAAGAATATTGAGTCTTCATCTTCTGTTGTTATCATACATGAATCCAAACTTCTACCCTATCTGAAGCCCTAAAAAGGTGTGGCAGATGTCGTGCCATTCTGCTCTAGCTACGAAGATACCACTAGATACTTGGTGGCTCTATCTAAGTTTACAATACAACGTCTTCTTACATGCCATACAAAACTAACTGAAAAACTACAGTTGATAGGCATATAGATTTGATGCACATAGCCCTAAGGATCACGTGCCATGATTACACGTGATATACTAATACGGCTAGCGCGGCGGGGATTGGAGTTAAGCTTGGCGGGTGGGCAAATAATCAGAAAAAAAAAAGTTAGAGGGACTTATCCTTGGTCTTCACCTTCCATTTTTCTTCACCTTTTACATTCTCGTTCTTCTTATTACCAAGATGAACAACAACGGTTCCGAGACCCCTGCTGGTATTACCAGCAGTGCCGACCGCATGGTCGGCATGGAGCACTCTGAAGTGCGTTACTTCACTAGGTACGATGTTCTGACAGTTTCCTCGGAATTTGGATGCTAACCATTCTATAGCTACGATCACCACGGTAATTTATTCCAATAGATGGCAAATGCCAGGTTCGCATTGACTGACAATTGCTTTTCCCGAGTGCAGGCATCCACGAGGAGATGCTGGTAAGTGCAAATTGACTGGCAGAATGGCGCTATTCGCATTTTCTAATCGGTCTCATGTCTACAGAAAGATGATGTTCGCACCCGTTCTTACCGCGACTCTATCTACCAGAACCGCCACATCTTCAAGGACAAGGTTGTCCTTGATGTCGGCTGTGGAACTGGTATCCTGAGCATGTATGTCTTAGGATATTTGCAAATTATCGAGTCCACCATTGACCGTTCTCCCTCACAGGTTCGCTGCTCGCGCTGGTGCCAAGCACGTTATCGGTGTCGACATGTCCTCGATCATTGAGAAGGCCCGTGAGATTGTTCACGTCAACGGCCTGTCTGACAAGATTACTCTTCTCCAGGGCAAGATGGAGGAAGTAAACCTTCCTTTCCCCAAGGTTGATATCATTATCTCCGAGTGGATGGGTTACTTCCTTCTCTACGAGTCCATGTTGGATACCGTTCTCTACGCCCGTGACACCTACCTCAACCCCGGCGGTCTGATTTTCCCCGACAAGGCCACCATGTACGTTGCTGGTATTGAGGACGGTGACTACAAGGACGACAAGATTGGGTGTAAGCAAAACTCCTGGATCTAATCACCTTCTGTTACTGATCAGCTTTAGTCTGGGACAATGTCTATGGCTTTGACTACAGCCCCATGAAGGAGATTGCTCTCAACGAGCCCCTTGTCGACACCGTCGAGATGAAGGCTCTTGTGACCGACCCTTGCCCGATCATCACTTTCGATCTTAACACTGTCACCGCCGCCGATCTTGCTTTCAAGGTCCCCTACTCCCTCACTGCCAAGCGCAGCGACTTCATCCACGCTCTCATCGCTTGGTTCGATATCGAGTTCAGCGCCTGCCACAAGCCCATCCACTTCTCCACCGGCCCTCACGCCAAGTACACTCACTGGAAGCAGACCGTGTTCTACCTGCGCGATGTCCTCACAGTTGAGGAGGAGGAGGGTGTTACCGGCTGGATCGAGAACCGCCCTAACGAGAAGAACAAGCGTGATCTCGACATTGGCATCTCGTACAAGTTCGAGACTTCTGACGTCACCCGCGCTGCCGAGGGTGGTTGCTTCTACCGCATGTAAGTTGGTCAGCATTCGTCTTTGGTCTCAATATTCTAACCCGCTGCAGGTGTTAATTTTTCTTTTTTAACGTGATATTGAGGTTATACTTGCACGTTTGCACAATATACGGGAAATACTTTTATCACCAATGCATTCTGGCATGGGCATGTCTGGAATTGCCCACGGCGATTCTCGCCATTATTTCTTTCGGCGTTAAGTTCTTGGGAGGCAGGAAAAGGCATTTTGCGGCGCGTACGGAGATATGATTGTGAAGCTCCTCGAATTTCCAGGTAGACTGATACCCCGAGTCGATGCTTAGTCTAGCAAACTCCGACGCTCTTCTTCTGGACAGTGGATTCTGTGGTCTTTCTAAATCTCTAAAAGTAATATTCAGTAAAACCAGCACTGATCTGCATTGGGAAATTGTGCCAAGAAGATGCCGCGTCGGCTAACCAACGGCAACAAATCATCCCAGAATTATCAGATCCTCGGCTCCTTATAGCCCCCGCAATTGTCGGAGATACTTTAGCTTGCCTTTCCCTTTTTTTCTTCTCTGGCATATCTCACCTAGTTCCCTATTTCATTCACTAAATATATACAATGTCGGCCCCTGGAGCTGGTCACGAATTCCCCCGTCAAGATGTCTCTTGGCAGAAGCGCGACGTGCTGTTATTCGCCAACAGCATTGGCATCAAGGCCGACGAGCTGCACTTCCTCTATGTAAGCTTCATTGCTAGTAATCCGAATCGCAGATCTGATTGGTGTCTAGGAACTTCACCCGAACTTCGCAGTGTTCCCTACCTATTCTCTCATCCTTCGTATGTCAAACATACCCCCGACCTTGTCATTTCTTGCGCTAATATACGTCCCATCTACCAGCCTTCAAGCTCACTGACCAAGAAGTCACCGATTTCTACGGCCGCCAAAAGGCAGTCCACATTCCCGGAGTGCCCGACCTCGACCACCGCTTTGGAGTCGATGGCCAGCGCAAACTCACAGTCCTGAAGCCGCTTCCTGCCACTAGCGCCGGCCGTAAATTTGAGCTGCGCAACACTGTTATTGGTGTATATGATAAGGGTAAGCCCGGTACTGTTATTGAGACCGAGCAGTCTATCGTGGACAAGGAGTCTGGCGAAGTATACTCCAAGGTCGTGTCCAGTGGCTTCCTTGTTGGCCAAGGAGGCTGGGGTGGTCCCAAGGGTAAGATCACGGATTTCTCAAGATAATGTGTGATGTATACTAACCTATTCGAACAGGACCCAGCACTGTCAACTTCGCCCCACCCCAGGGCAAGGCTCCCGATGCTATCCATGTTATTCAGAGCAACATGGAGACAGCCCACCTATACCGGTAAGTCTAAATATGGCAAGGGCGCATTCAAATATCTTGCATGAAAGATGCAATCGAATAAACCGTTGGTTACTAACTCCTATCAGTCTCAATGGCGACTACAACCCTCTCCACGCCACACCCGAGCCCGGTCAGAAGATGGGCTTCGGGGGTATTATTATTCACGGCCTTTTCAGCTGGAACTCTGCTGCGCACGGTGTTCTGCGCGAATTGGGTGGCAGCGATCCTGCCAATATGAAGGAGTTCCAGGCCCGCTTTGCCTCGCCCGTTCGGCCTGGGGATAAGCTTACCACTGAGATGTGGAAGATGGGCAATGTCCAAGATGGCTTTGAGGAGGTTCGCTTTGTTACTAAGAATGACAAGGGTAAGGTTGTTTTGAGCAATGGACGTTGTCTGTTGAAGGTGGTTGGTGGTGTCAAGAGCAAGCTGTGAGTTTATATTGCAAACCATATTTCAGCATCTAGTTTTTAGGCACGAACAATAAATAAAACATATTGTCTGTAAAGCTATAATTCTAAATTGACGCCTTTCATTCTTTGAGGCTGCTATAGTTCATTTAATCCTTGCACGTGACCATGTTGTCACCTCGGCTGATGCTCCGCTTAGGCTTCATAAATGCTACCCCGGATCCGATCGATGACTTCAATTGATCTTCTCAACCTTCGATAGCCCACTTTTCTATGCCAAACATGAGTTTAAGCTGGCGTGCAGCACTCAGGTCAACTAGGCTGTGGAAACAGGCCAGGTAAGAGTATCTATATCCGGGTATTGAATATAAAGAGCTAACGTCGTCGAAATCAGGCCCCGCTTTGCCCCGCCTGGTGGTCTTGTATGTTCTTGATTCACTTGATATTGGCTCATATTGTCCATTAGGGAACTAACTCAATCTCTTCGGTTTGACCTCACAGGCGGTTAACTACCGAAATCCCGCGCCTGGATCCTTGAGATTCATGAGCTTCAAGGCTCAAAATGACAACAAATCTAAGACTGAACGGCGGTCAGATCCTGTCATGTCTGGGTCTACGCCAAGTATCGTGACCATTCAAGATGTTGTTGATACAGCGGGTCAGAAACACAAGTTAGAGTTGTGAGTTGATCGCTGTCTGATGCCCTTGGATAGACTTTGCCGTATACTAACCTGTTGCAGTGGCCAATTCTTCCTCAGGTTAGTAACTGGTTGCTTATCAGAAGGTGATATCGCAACACCAAGTCTAATTTTGTGGTTAGAGAAAATTGCCAGTGTTCAGCGTGTATCCATCCAGACACAAAGCAAAGAGCAGCCGACACTTTTGCGGTAAGAAAAATTCGTGCTCACCTTTCTCACATACATGCTCATTCTTTCTGGTATGATCTCTGCAGATTTCGGAAGACGTTCATGCATTGTCATTCGAGTCCAAGGGCGAAACTCTCGAGGTGAAATGTAAGGAAGCATTTACCTGGGCACCAGGAATATCAGTATTAACGCATTCGTAGGGTCTGATGAGCACCTGGGTGTCTATCCGTGGAAATGGCTTGGTCCGCACAAGCAAAACAGAAATGGAAATGCTCAGGGCAGCAGTGATATCAGAGCCCGTGCTAAGATTTCACCCGCGACGGCAGACCCTAACTGCAGCCCACCACCTGTCAGGTAAAGTTGCAGCCATATCAAAGACAAGCCTTTTGAAGTATGCTGACACTCAAGAAGGTCATTTGTCCCAACTTCTCTCGCCAACAAAGAATACCCCACAGTCTCCTACGAAGGCATAATGTCGGACGAGTCTCGTCTTCGGGAATGGTTGGAGCTTATTGTAAGTGGCCCTATATTCATTTGATCGGTTTCCTTGTCCCTTAGAAGATTGGCTTTTTTAATATATATTACAGTGGGAGAAAGGATACTGTTTCGTGTCAGGTGTCCCTGTTGCCCCAGAAGCGACTCAAGGTCTCATCGAACGGATTGCATTTATCAGACATACTCATTATGGTACATTTCAATACCCCTCGCTCTCCTTCTAACGTACTAATAAACAAATTCTAGGCGGCTTCTGGGACTTCACAGCCGACTTGACCTTCAAGGACACTGCTTATACCAACGAACTCCTGGGTGCCCATACAGACAACACGTATTTCACAGACCCAGCAAGGCTTCAACTATTCCACCTACTATCCCATACCGAAGGCGATGGAGGTGCTAGTCTGCTCGTTGACGGAATCGAAGCAGCTGACATATTGCGCGCGGAGAATCCTTCTTATTATGAAGCCTTAATAAAGTACAGGCACCCGTGGCACGCCAGTGGAAACGACGATACCTGCATCCAACCATCCGCCCACGCACCTGTTCTTTCTGTCCATCCAGATTTGAACCAGGTATATCAGATTCGCTGGAACAACTATGATCGCGCGCCGAAGGTGGACTGGTCGGCTGCCGAACAGTTGGAATGGTACAGCGCGGCACGCCGGTATAATGAGATTCTGCAAAGCAGGGAAATCTGGACGCAGCTTGAACCTGGAACAGCACTGAGTGAGTTTCTGTGGGTATTGTGATCGTCGCTCTCTAGCTAACCGTTCTGCTTTAGTCTTTGATAACTGGAGAATGATGCATGGTCGCTCCCAATTTACTGGGAAGAGACGAATGTGTGGGGGTTATGGTACGTGTTAATGTCATTATTTGATTCGCGATACTAATGAAACCTAGTTAACAATGATGACTTCATTTCTCGGCTTCGGTTGCTCAAATATGGCCGTGAAGCTGTATTGAACAACCTTGGAAATATCCCTACAAGTCACGATCCTGAGAACCCGAATAGCATTGTATAAAGTGATATCAGGAGGTGTATATGGACTGTATTTAGCAATATCACATACATTTATCAATATTCTACCATAAATAAGTCAGGAAAGTCAACTCCTTCCATGATTATAAACACTGCGGTCATCACGTGATGCCCGGCGCTGACGTTGAACGGAGCTCTGTCACCGACAGCTCTTCCTTCTAGCAACCTCCGTTTTCTCATCTCTCCCCATCCCTTTCCAATTTATTGACCTGCCATCTCTGCATTTCGGGGCTTTTATCTCTTCTGATTCTACAATTCCCATTTTCTCGATCCCACCATGTCGACTCTTGAGGACCTCGACGACCTTGAGCGCGATCAGAGAGACAAGAAGCAAGACCAGAACGATGGCGATGGTCAGAAGCCCGAAGGCGACGGTGATGCCGAGATGGGAGATGCCGACAAGAAGGACGATGAAGAAGAGCTGCTGGATGAGGAGATCTTGACTTCAAGCACGGCAGACATCGTCAAGCGGCGGCGGATGCTGGAGAACGAGATGCGCATCATGAAAAGCGAATTCCAGCGTTTGACACACGAGCAGAGCACAATGAGGGAGAAGGTTAAGGATAATCAAGAGAAGATTGAGAACAACAGGTGCGGTGTCGAACGTCTTCTTTGCGGTTCCGCGGGCTCGCGAAGCTTCGTAACGGAACCTGCGAAACCTCATTGCCTTTTCTCTTTACTGACTTGTTCATTTCTAATATAGACAACTACCATACCTCGTTGGAAACGTCGTTGAGCTATTGGATCTCGATGTGGAGGCAGAGGCAGCAGAGGAAGGAGCCAATATCGACCTGGATGCCACCCGCGTAGGCAAATCCGCCGTCATCAAGACCTCCACTCGCCAGACTATCTTCCTTCCCCTCATCGGTCTCGTCGACCACGAAAAGCTCAAACCCGGTGATCTCATTGGTGTTAACAAGGATTCATATCTCATCCTGGACACACTACCGGCCGAGTATGACAACCGCGTTAAGGCAATGGAGGTTGACGAGAAGCCTACGGAGAAGTACACGGATATCGGTGGTCTCGATAAGCAGATCGAAGAAATCGTGGAAGCTATCGTATGGCCGATGAAGGAGGCAGAGCGCTTTAAGAAAATTGGCATCAAGGCCCCTAAAGGTGTGTTATCCTCTGTTGCAGTCTATTCATTTAATGCTAACTATATATCCAGGTGCTCTGATGTACGGACCCCCAGGTACCGGTAAAACCCTCCTCGCCCGAGCCTGTGCCGCCGAGACAAACGCCACATTCCTCAAGCTCGCGGGTCCCCAACTGGTGCAGATGTTCATCGGAGACGGAGCCAAGCTTGTTCGCGACTGCTTCGCCCTAGCCAAGGAGAAGGCCCCTTCGATCATCTTCATTGACGAACTGGACGCCGTGGGAACCAAGCGATTCGACTCTGAGAAATCCGGTGACCGTGAAGTGCAGCGTACCATGCTGGAACTCCTGAACCAGCTGGACGGCTTCGCCTCCGACGACCGCATCAAGGTCCTAGCCGCAACCAACCGTGTCGACGTCCTGGACCCTGCCCTCCTTCGTTCCGGTCGTCTGGACCGTAAGATCGAATTCCCCCTGCCCAACGAGGAAGCCCGTGCCAACATCCTGCAAATTCACTCTCGCAAGATGTCCGTTGAGGACAGCGTCAACTGGGCCGAGTTGGCTCGCAGCACGGACGAGTTCGGTGGTGCCCAACTCAAGGCTGTTTGCGTTGAGGCTGGTATGATTGCCCTGAGGAAGGGTCTTAGCAAGATCGGGCATGAGAACTATGTCGATGCCATTGCTGAGGTCCAGGCTAAGAAGAAGGATACCAACATGGGCATCTATGTTTAGATTAGACTAGACAGCAGTGTGCTCTCTGATGTCCTTTTGTGCTTGCCTTTCTCTCTACTTGTTTCCTCGTTTCTTTTGTGTCGTGTCATATATGTATGCTCCTCGGCTTGATGAGGTCGGTAATTCGCTATGCATAATGCCATGTCATACCCCAATGAACTATATTCTATGGACTTCTAAATACAACACTTCCGCCTACCTCTAGTCTTAGACCAATGTTGTTATCAAACTATCAATATTAGCTAACCGAACCCATATCGAGCAAGAAGATCCCAATGGTGCTGTCTAGCCTAGCATACATTTTATATGTATGCACTGCAAACACTGGGCCGCACATTTCATGCTCTGACTGGAGACCGAGACCCTGTTTCTGGTCATGAGAATATCAAAGGGCCGCTTCAGACCCGGCAGGTGTCAGAGCTACCTGACCAGTGCGTCGACGAGGTCGACCAGTGATTATTTTTCAAGCGAAAGTCCGTTTGTCATCCTCGTTACATGGGCTAACCCAACTGCCAAATGAAAGACACTTGCGTGCGGGTGTCCTGGCAATCACTAGAAAGGTGCAGGGGTTACACAACTATCGCTGGAAGGGATGTAGCAACTTTCATTCTTCTCTTGCTGAATTTGACCACAATTCCGATGCTCTCGAAGTGAATGTGTGCTGCGTTCGTCCGAGGCATTCTCTGCCTTTGAATTGGCAAGTGACACTCACTTTTAAGTACGCATTTCTCATACGTGCCCAGACTTTGTAGCAGCATCATGCCCACCCTCTCGCAAGAAGGAAAAGGGACAGGTAACCAGCCCACTCATGGAAAATGTTAGCGGCCAGATTTTATCACCCCCCGGCCCTTTGCTGTCCGTTTGCTGTTTTGTTCGATTGACACAGAATTTCACGAGACGAAGATCAACAAGGACGGCCAGTTTATCTCTCCTCCCATTATTCGAGAAATCGACCCTTCCGCATTCAAAGTAGTCAATTGGGGGATACTACTAAGTGGCGAGGCCTCTTCTGGCCACGAAACTTCGCCCAGGAGGGTGCCATCAACCCGATGGAATCCTCGTTCATCAGCATCTTGACAGGCATCGTGTTGCTATCTGATAGGTATATTTATACATATGTATATGATATGTTTTTCATATTTGAAAACCTGTAAGCTGAAACAAAAATGCAAGTGTCATAAATCCATAACAACCATAGTCACCCCGAAACACACTCCCACACACACCACAACATGATATTCTAAGAGACAAAAACCAGAGGCACATTCAAAGAACAGGCAATTCCCCCGAGATAAGGAAGCCCAACAAATCTAATTCTTACCCTGGGTATCCTTAAGCGTAACAATGCGATTAAGCACAAGCTTTTCAGGAGTCGATTCACGATCAACACAGACGTAGAAGTTACGCATGGCCTGGAATCGGACACAGTGCTTGTTATTCTCGACATCATCCTCGGCGGCAGCCTTGGGCCAAGGCGCAGACTTGGAAATATCCACGATACCAGTCTCAACCATGGCATCCTTATAGATCTCCTCAGAATCGGGGTTGATATCAGCAAGGAAACCCTTAGGGTGCGCAGATGGATCCTCAGACTTGAAAAGCGAATTGAAAGCGCGGACTTCAGCGCGGATAGGGCTGTTGTGTTCGGCGGACTCGCCGACCCAGTGGATGAAGGACTTGGGCTTCTTGGTGGTTTCGCCTTCGGCGGGTTTCTCGTATTTGGCGTGGACGACTGTGACCTCGCCTGTTGCTGGATCGGTCTCGAAGGAGGTCGCGGTGATTGGGTAGGGGGCTTTGAGGAGACCGACTGTCTTGCCGGGGGCGAGGCGGAAGTAGTCTGGCGAGTCGACGGTGCGGAAGTCGGAGCGCTCGATGTAGATTGTCTTTGTGAAGGGGATGTTGTGGGTACCGAAGGAGGGGTCCTTAGGGGAAAAGGGGGAGTCAACTAGTTCGACGTGGCCGTCGGGGAGGTCGTCGATGATGACCTTCAATGGCTCGAGGACGACCATTAGACGGGGCACCGTGGTCTCCAGGTACTGGCGGATGGCCTGCTCGAACTTGGCGACTTGGACATTGGTTGTGTTCTTTGTTACGCCAAGTTCGTTGACAAAGGAGAGGATGGCGCCGGGGGGAACACCGCGGCGGCGGAGGGCGATGAGGGTGTACAGGCGGGGATCGTCCCAGTCACGGACGTGGCCCTCCTTGACAAGCTGGATAATCTTGCGCTTGGAGAGGACTGTGCCGGTAATGTTCAGACGGCCATATTCGCGCTGGTTGGGACGGTAGACCTCCAGCTTGTCGCAGAGCCAATCGTACGAGACGCGGGAAAGCTCGAATTCAGTCGTGCAGAGAGAGTGTGAGATCTCCTCAATGCTATCACACAGACAGTGGGCAAAGTCGTAGGTGGGATAGATCTTCCACTTGCCACCAGTGCGATGGTGCTGTTTTTCCTCGCTGTCCATGATACGCCAGGCAAACAGATCCCACATCTGGGGGTTAGGGTCTGTGAGATCCTGCTTCATGCGCAAAGCAGCTTCACCGGCCTTGTACTTGCCATCGCGCATAGCACGGAACTCAGTCATGGACTCTTCAATGGGACGGGTGCGGTGGCTGCAAGCGAAGCGTTCTCCGCCGCGCTGGCCGCCCTCTCCCTCTCCACGCTGGACCTTGATCTCGGCCTTGGTGCAGTGGCAGACATATGCGCCATCACGCTTGATGAGGTCCTCGGCAAGCTCGTAGAGTCGGTCGAAGTTGTCACTGGCGCAGGTTTCACGCACAGGTTTGAATCCCAGCCAGCTCACGATATCACGGATAGCATTGTAGTAGCGCTCCTCCTCGCCTTCTGGGTTGGTATCGTCAAAGCGCAGGATACACTCGCCGCCGTGGTACTTGGCGAATCCAAAGTTAATGGCAATAGCCTTGCTGTGGCCAATGTGGAGGAATCCGTTGGGCTCGGGCGGGAATCGTGTGCGGATCTTGGGGACAGTCTCGGAGAGTGGCTTTTCCTGGTAGACATCCTGCAGGAAACCGACCTTGAACATAGCATCAGGGTCCCGGGGAGCAGCAGGCTCCTTTGCATTGGCCTTGGGAGCCTTGGGGGCCTTCTCCTTGACAGGCTTGGGCTGATCCTTGCGGTCCTTCTTGGCCTGCTCCTTCGCCTCTTTCTTGAGCTGGCTCTTGGACTTCTTGTTCGGGTCTGTGGGCTCAGTGGCCTCCTTGGGCCTCTCGGGCAGATCAACAGGCTTTCCGGGATCCATTGCGACGAATGAGTGTAGGGACAAATGTGGGGGATATTTTTTCTCAACGAGGGGTTCTTTGTATATGCTTATCAGTCCCACTTATCGGTCCGATTCTGCCCCGGATGAGTCATTGGGCACGTGAGTTTTTATAGTTCCGATTTAGTCCAATTTGATAGATCGAGTTATGCATATGAAGCTATAACGTTACATTTAATTATTACTGTACAATATGATACAGAGAGTCGCAGACTCAAACAGAAAACACAAGCGCCGGAATGACGGTACAGACCAAATGAGATAAAAACCAATAGATCCGTGTCATGTGCATGAACCATTATGCAACGCCCCGACATCTGACACAGCGCATGTATCATGAAACATGTACAATAAGAAAGTACCCAAATAGAAGAAAGAGACTGAGGTAGAAAAAGAGATCGAACAAGGGCGGGGTATATAACGTATGAAACTATTGACAAGAAATCGAAAAGAGGGAAGAAGAGAAGTAAAAAGCAAATCAGAAAAGTTGCTTGATATCAATGAGCTCGGTATTGCTCGGACGATCACGTTCCATATGGAACCACCACTCTCGGCCTGTTTTGTGGTTCCAGGAACCGGTGCAGGTATCCTTTTCCCATGGCAATGCCTGGCTAGACATACTGCTCATAGGTGTGATCGGAGTGATAGGCGTCGAAGGAGAGGTACCCATAACCGACCGACCACTCAAGCTGCCCCAACCGAAGCGGGATGTGCCAGAGGAAGGCGAGGCAACCTCTTCGGGGGTGGGATGGGAGGGCTTGAGCCCTTCTCAAAGCAATTGACGCCTACTCCGGCGGCGTATGAGAGGGATTGGTTCGATGCGAGGAGTTGCTTCCACCCAATCAAACCACCGTCAGCCTCCTGGCCCGTGATGTCGGGGCGGAGGATGAATTGAGGAATTGAGGCACCGGTTGCGGGATCTCTAACGCCGCTGCGGCCCATGAAGGCTGGCATGTGGAACTCATACACTGTCTTTGGTCCGTCGTGGTTGTTTTCCTGGTGTTTGTATCGCTCGCAGGCGGCCCAGATGCCGTAATCGTCCATTTCTTGCTCGGGCTCGTCCTCAAATTGGGTGGCCTGCGCATTGTCGGGCACAAAGCTGTCCGAGTAATCCTGGATCAGCACTGGCATCCCTGCCTCTGTATCTTTCGCCGCCATGTCAATGAATGTTTGGGCGCGGATCCGAGCAGAGGTTAGATTGTTACCGGCTGGCAGAGCGAGCGGCCGAGTATTGACAGACCCATATGAGCTACGAGGGAGACTGTATCGGTCTGGTCGGAGCAAAGCCTGTCCCTTTAAGATGGGCCGGCAGGCAGCCTGGAGCGCGCCAGGGGTTCCACGTCATTGGGTGCGCGGAGGGATTCCAATTCTGGGAATCCGGCGGAGAGAATGCTTTGGGCAAGATGAGAGTTGGGGGTATTGGAGGTTTTGGTGGATTTCTGGAAGGGAAGGGTATCAAGTTGAGTGAGAGCTGTGCCTGGGTCCGGGCACGCCACATCCCAGTGAAGATATTTCAAAGTCGACGAGGCAAGGATAGGCTGGAAGATCATGTCTTCGTTTGGTAAAGTTGGGCATTTTTCGGTCTGGACGATCTTGAATCGTTCGAGCTGTCGTAGTGATGAAAGAATCTTGGAAATGACAAGGAGGGACTCGATGTTCTGCTCCACTAGAACAAAAGTCTTGAGGGAAGCTGACTCGGAACGAGACGTATATTGTGTGAGACCGGCGTCTGTGATGCCGGGCAGGTTCTCTAGTCGCAATGACTCCAATGGCGGTAGGCACAGCAAGGTGCTATCGGCAAAGGCGTCCTCGTTGAAAGAGGAGATGCACAGGTTTCGCAGGGAGGGGAGAAGGTGGAACATTCGTAAGAAGATGCTAGGCTCTAACGCGCCATTGCCGTTCAACCCATAAAGCATCAGTGTCTCCAAGCTTGACCAAGAGGTGTGGTAGTCCAGGAATTCAAACATCTGCGAAGGACCCAAACTTCCAGGACAGAAGTCGTCGCGAGGAGACACCTCCGATACTTCCGCAGCCTCGCCCAGAACCCAGGTGTGCTCTTTTAGTTTTTTGCGAGTCGACAGAGCATGGGTCAGACGGTCGAATTCGTGGTGATAGGGGATAGACAAGCCCAAGAGACGTTCCAAGTTCGGGCACACCATAACCACCGATGCAACGAGGTCGCGGTATTCCTGCCATTGGGCACTTTGTTTTGTGGTGGTAAAGAGCAGGTCCAACTGTGGCACGCGTAATTCGTAAACAAGATTGGCCAACAACTTTCGTTCGCGCAGGGTTCGTCTCAGGAGTTTCAGGCGACTTCCGCGCTTCAGACGGTATTTCTTCAATTGGGCCGGGGAGTCATTTCCAACAATGTGAATATGGTGATAACTATGGCATGGTTAGCGAATCGGACATATTCCTGCAAAACCCTGCAACTGGGACGGGCCAGACTGGTACTCACAGAGGCGCTCTGACGGCCTTTTCCCAAGATCGACACGTCAAGGACAAGGCATGAAGATCGCGTTGGAAACACGTCGTGCATCCTGCCTGGTGCTGGCCTTTGTGCAATTCCTCCAGATGGTGAATCACTACCTCGTAAACCTCCTGGGGTATACGACGTTGAATGGGCTCTGTGATCTTGGGAATTGAGCCCTGGGAGTCGAATTGGCGACAGGACGAGGCGGGCGAGGAGGGGGAATATGTGGTCGGCGCGGTTGAGGCGCTGTAGTTGGTTCTATAGGAGGATACGGACGACGTTCGCGAGGCAATTGGCTGGACAGGCGAAGTGTAGACGGCAACATGGTCCTCAGGGATTGAGCTGTAGAACCCCGGGTTCTCCGGTCTAGTAGCGACAACACTCATTGTGAATGTGCTCTAGCATCGGAGCGATGCGTGGCACGGGGAAAAGCGAAGTTAATTGCCAATAAAGACGAGGGATGTCGGGAATGTAGGGATGCGGGATGGCGTAACTGGCGTAATGAAGTATAGTCCAGAGAACTCAAGGCAAGGATGTGAAGGAAGTAGGATAGAGAGGGATATCAAAACGAGCGGAGTACGAAGCCCGTTGAACCAAACGCTTGGCTTAGTATCCCAGGGACGCCACGTTTTGCTCTCTTCTGTACGGATTTTAAGGAAAGGCAGATCGCCCCCCACATCAGGAGTTGCTGAGCCGTGCATGTCCAGCGGAGACGGCTTGACAGGGGCGGTTCAGGGGTTGATTCATCCGAACATCCGAGTTCATACGTGTGTAGAGTCTACATAAGTTTACGGTCACTCACATCTATGCGAGGGACATACACCATTGTTCCTGATCTATCCAGACATCCAACATATAACATATAAATATAACATGTGGCATATGGCGGCGTCAAGGTCTGAGGGTTAAACCTGCACTATCACCTGTTCGGGCTTAATATTGTGGGTCATAGGGCGGCTTACCCCTTTTCTTCTTATTTTTTCTTTGCTTTTGGTCTTTACGTTACGAATTTAGTACTATATCACAGACCTTGGGGTGTTTCATGTTGTCCCCAAGGTCCGAGCATACTGTAGACACTCTTTTTGCGACCCTAATCTGTACAAGCCCGGGTGTAGAGCTGTCTGCTTGGCTTGATATACCCGAGTGTGATACGAACCGGGGCCCAAGCGCACTATGCAAGCCATCCAAAAAGGCAATTGGCCGAACCAATCTTGACTTCATACTCTGCATAGCATTATGGGGTACATGTTTACGGAGTACAGTGAGGTCGTCATTCCATGTCATAACCTCAATGTATGGTACACTAATGGCATTTATTAAATGATAACCCACAAAAACTAGTCAATTCAGAACCCTAGCAATAATCTCCCGAGATCGATCGGGATCTGCGTAGCCATACTTTACCACTCCTCGGAAACTTTCCTCCACGCCACCCAAATAGGGGTAGTGAGCAACACAATGCATGTAGCTCATTACTGTATCTTCGGAAAGGCACGGTAAACTCGGGAACCAAAGCTCGGTGCTATATTCCCTTTTACATATACATGCAGAATGAAGATCCGAGAACGTGGGAAAGAATCAGAGCTGAAACCCGATCTCGGTGGGACCAGCTCCATACAGTTCTTCATTAGGGCCAATTGCACCATTGGATCTGGCGAGTTATGGGGAATGTGCCACTCCCTCGGTGTGTGATATTGTGGGATTTGGAATACATTTGCCTAATTGATCCACCAGACTGCTTTCATTTGCTCGCCAGTGTATGTTTGTGATGTACAGGGTTTGGCTGAATTGATGGTCTTGCATGCAGGTGCAGATAACACAGATCGGCCGAAGGTTGGATGCTATTTATGGTATGTTGTGGGTTGGTTTGGGTTCCAATGTGTCTTGTGTTGGTACCATCCCTGGACATGCTTTGTTTTGGATGGAGCGCTGTTCCTTTGGTGTTTGATCTTTTGTCTATTGCTCGTGGATTTAAATAGATCTTACGGTGGGGGCCGTAACACTGTAGATATGAAGTAGGTGGCTGCAACTGGTTCGGTTTTGATTACCATGCTTTTAATCATGCTTATTGATTTCCAACCCCTGAGGTTGATGTACTTGCCCACGCATGCAAGTACGTGTACAGTAGCACAGGGGTGCACACTGGCAGAGCGACGTACAACACCCCACTTCTAATGAGTGCATGAGATATGTCTGGCTACATTAATGGTATGTGAGTCTCACGGGATTGGAAAGCGCTTGAAATTGAGAAAAAAAAAAGGGCTGTATGGAATGGGCAAATCAGAAGGGAGTCATGCAGCCTCGACACTCAAACCCTTTACCTCTATCCATTCTTTGTTTATTTATTAGGCTTTCATCTGGTTTATATACTATAGGTAGAGTAGAATCCACCGTCTAGGCTCTAGTGTAACTTCTCTACTCGCTGCATGTGGTCTCAAATTCCGGTCGCGTGTGAGGAAACAAGCGTGTCGATGTAAAGAAAGCACTAATAGCTATGGTCGTGGGTATGTTCTCGTTCTCTGTGCTCGAAATTCTAGGTGCAAAGGCCTTTATAATCTCTTGATAAATTACTTTAATACATTGATCTGGATGTCTTTATATATAACAGCACACATCACTACACAAAAGTGCATAAACGTATCTCCACGCATCAAATTTAATCCAGCTAATTATCATTGGGCTGAATAAATTTATAAACAATAATTTTATTCTGTCTTACGTTAGGGCCAGTATAATATCGTTATATTGATTTAGAAGTATGCAACAATCTTCTCCTAAAGTGGCCGTTGAGAGGAATGGTGATAGGGTTTGGTGGGGCATTTCCTTTCACCAATTCGGGGGTATGGCGCAATTGGCAGCGCGTGTGACTCCAGTTCACAAGGTTATCTGATCGAGACGGGTTACCCTCAAATTTCTTTTTTTGTTCTTTTTCATATCTTCCTCTTACTGGAGTATATCTAACTTCTAGCGACATTTTAACACTGTCTGAATAAATATTTTGGCGTTCGCCGTGGCGACAAACCCTATATCCCAGCAAGGGATACGCCCGCTGCCCTTACTACCACCGCGTGTATCTCAGATATTAGGGGATGAGGTAAACCACCCTAGGCTAGCAGAACTCGCCCTACATACTTGGCTACTTGACCTATGGAAATATTGCTATGTGATGCGTTATAGTCCTTATGATTGTGTTCTTCGCAGCAGTCCTAAAACGGTGCGCATCGCTGGACACTACTTACGTTAGCAAGTCTCCTGTGGATAGCCTCTGTTTCCATCTGGCTGTATACCTGGCAATCTGGCACCAAGGCACCCCACGCTATGTACGAATGTATACATCTCGCATTCTAGGTGCACCCAGAACATCTATATGCTCAGCAGAACAAATTTGCTCTACAGATGCGCTTTTCAGATCTTCTTTTTGGGGCTTACCATTCTTCGCCGCAATTATGATAGGCTCCACTGTCGCGGTCCCACTGATTGGATGCATAGCTAAATGAACAAGCTTCGAAAATTAGAAAAGAAGGGCATCTAATCCTAGCCTCGGGTTTTCCAGCAGTTTGACCCCAGCAGTTTGACGTTGTTCACTACTGGGTCTCTGATTTATGGAGCCTTTACAGTGGCCGAGGTAATAAGGGCATTTAATCGTGATAGCGAGGCTCCCGTGGCGTTTTATTTGGAATGCAACGCGTCGCATGTCAGTTTCCGTCCATGGAGGCTCTATTTGAATGCTGCATACGATCCTTCAGTACGAGTGGCAAAGATGTGGTTCAATGCATGAATGCGCAAATCTCTGTTAGAACCTTGCCAATATGTATAAGTTACGTGCACGCCATAAGTGTTGCTTGGGATCATTCATCGTCCTTCATATTTGCTTTATACATTCTTGATAGGATATTGATATGTTAGAGCTAAATACGATATATTGTCGAAAGAGCCATTTTGGCTAGCAATCCCGTGTTAGAATCTCATGCACGCATAGCAACTAGAAGAACAAACATGCCCAAGACTAGCTAATTGGTTAATTCTGACTCTTGATCTCCCTCAAGCAAGGGCTTCTAACTAGGAACAACGATTCTATGCAAACCCCTTCCGAGGGGATTTTTTGGCAGTTACATGAGCTAAAAGAAACAACAGGAAAAATGATGCATCACAGTCGATAATGGACTCAGGCGCAATTTGAGCACATTTGCGCAAATTACATCTTATACAACCCCGCCAAGCAACTAGATCCAGAAAGCGGATATTGGACTTCCCATTTCTCAAAAACTACCTTTGTTTAACCCGTTGGAACTATGCCTTTTGACTCGGAGGGCGACAAATGGTCTTGGTAAGAGCTCACTTTCCAATCGGGACGCTTACTGATTCCAAGGAAGTGAATCATGTATAAGAGGCCATCGATCTTCTAAATGTGCACATTTTGATCGCCCCATGAAAAGAATACCCAAAGCCGGGCGCCCACTCGCCAATTGCACCCATACCAATGGGGCGAATTGTCATTGTCGAGAAGTTTGGGCGATCATGGTCCCACTTGCCCCAGGTATACCATACTGGTCTCTAGATTGACTTCATATCAGAGACTGAAATATATTGTTGCCTTAGGTTCGGTGCTTTGCAAACCATACTATCACCAGGAGGGTTCATTGCCTATTCACGATGGTTCTGAACAAACAACTCAATGATGTTTGGGAGAGACGATCCATATGGCCACAATTCCCACGTGGTGATATCACGAGAAAGAACGGGGCTTCCTGCGTAGATGAACCTGTGTTTATGACTTGATTTGGACTATACTATGATTTCGGTACTTTGCATGGAGAATTTTGAGAATCCTTGGGGAGACCTTTCTTTTGTCTTTTGTTGTCGGACCTGCCTCTCAGGCCCACCTACATACTACAAATATAGATGATATCATATCGAGCAACGGAGGAAAATTGTCATTGAACAATCCGGCTAGACAATCTCTTTCCATCCATGTTGTCATTCCAGGGTCACATTTCCGAGCGTGGTGGAGCGACTTTACGTCAAATTCTCTAGAGACCGCAAATCCCCTCATCGTTGATCAGTACGGATCACATTGACGACCATAGGATACCAAAGACATTAAATATCGCCCGTGGTATGTAGCCATCTTAATGAACAGTACGTGAGCTCTATACATGCATATAGTGCCGGAAAAAGATACACTCCAAAACTCCTTACAATAACGTCAATGCATACACAATGGAAGAATCTCACGGTAAGAAGACTCCTCTCCAGGAAATACGCCCATCCCAGAGGGATCTCTCCTTAGAAAGAAGCGCTCCAGCTGTAAAATTCTCGAGGGTGCATCAAGCGACCGCTGTTGACGATGAAGCATAAGCTTCCTGAGCTCTATATCCAACCGTTCCAATTCAACCTTTGCCTTGGACAAAGTAACCAGGAAGAGGCAAGCGTCGCCAAAAATGAAAATCACCGCCACTAGGCGGATGATATCTTTATGCGTAGAAAGAAAGCCCCATATATCAAACTCGGATGATGCGTGGCCTCCATATTCCCAGCTATAGGTGCGACGTCTGTTCGTGAATGGGGCTGTCGTTGTATCACTCCATTGAGAGCAGTTAGATGGCGCTCCCCAGCCGATTCCGTATACATCATATGCCGCACGCTTTTGGGGATCCGAAAGAATCTCGTGTGCGGCGACAACGAGGCGGTACCGCTCTACTCGTTCCTCTTTGGACAAACTTTCACGGGAGGAAGTCATGTTCAGGTCTGGATGGTAGGTCTTGACCAGGTCATAGTATCTTGCCTTCAGATATTTTTGGCCTCTTTGGGTGCCGAGTATATCGTATGGTGTCGGGTTATTCGTCGGTGGCCAGCGAGAGCGAGAAGTATAGTTGTGCTTGCGTTTTGAGGCATCAGAGTTTGTACAATGGAAGTGAATTGATTTTCTGATAATATTAAGGGATCGGATCGGTGATATACGATACATAGTTAAGGGAGGCTGTACGCTTTCAAGTAACTGCTTTGAGGTAGCCTTATATGAGCCTTGGTGCGCTATTTTCTTGGATTGAATAATACCCCCTAACATCATTTCTTTGAGTATGCATAACACTAAATGACCAGCTATGCCGCCAGGTCCTCGTGGAGAGTGGGTACGAGTGGTAATGAGCAGGTTTGCGATGCTTTTCTCCCCTTGCAGCTGGAACGTGTAATGCAAATACTGCATGCAGCACAGGAGAAGAGCTAGGTTAGCTTGGCTGACGACCAAAGAAAAAGAAGAAGAAAAAGGTTGGATTCAGGAAAACAAGCTACAGCTTTACACATGCTGTGATTTCGAGACGATTCAGAGCCCAGATACCGTATACTACGGGTTAATCTCACAACTTGGCTTTCTCCCCCGCCTCCCCCGAAAACCGATAAACAATATCCCCAAAAGATCCAACAGCAAAAACATAAAACCACCTCAGCACTCCACTACCCGTATTAACAATCCCATGCTCAGCATTTCGCGGAATAAAAACAGTGCACCCGGCCTGCACCCGAGTGGTAACCCCGTCAACAGTCATTTCGCCTTCCCCCTCGAGGATATGATAGATCTCTGCTTGTTCGTGACGATGGGGACAAAGCCCGGCCTGCTTGAGGTGGACATATTGCTATGCCCGCGCTTAGGTCTGTTGTATTTGTTTGCGGGGCCGAGATTAAGGTGTGCAAAGATACGTTGTTGTTTGATGGTGAGGGGAAGGTGACTGGAGGTGTTTTCTCTGTGTAGTTTGCTGGGAGGGAGAGCTGCATGACTATCAAACGGAGGTTAACCCGGAGGTTTGCATGAGGCCGGAGAAATAAGGCATCGGTCCGATGTATTAGGCAGGATGCATGTCCTGACAGATCGCTTTTAATATAGAGCCGATAAAACCGCGGTTGAAGTAATATGGGAGCATCATGGCATTACCACCTAGGCACCAGATTAGCGGATCATACAAGTCACCATTGCCTGCAGAGCCGTCTTTTCTTTTTCTTGCGCGCTTGACCAACGTTGAAGAAGATCATGGGTTGAAGATGGCTCAATGACCGAGGCTGCCATGCTGTCTTCAATTGCCCACGACGACGAATACGATGTCTTGCTTAGGAACTTTGCAAATAAAATCATCAATGGCACGGCCGATAAAAAGGTCGTCGATCCCAATATGCTACGGTTCTTTACGAACCCATCTCACTCACACTCTGCAACAGGCAACTTTGTCAGTTCTGAGAGATGAAAACACGCCAGAAAACCTGAAAATTGACGCCATTAATATTTTGAAGAAGGAGACAAAAGTGTCAGAAGAGACTCTGGAGCTTTTGAGAGCTCAATGGCAAGGATCATCCAGCAAACCCTTGAGGACCGCCGCGATTAAATCTTTGCTCAAGCAAGCTTCTATACCCGAGGAAGATCTAGATGCCGCCATGTTTTGCCTTCAAAATGGCGATAAGGCAGACTCAAAACAAGTCTATGGCCTTTTGAGCAGGCTATCTCCAATGACTGAAAGGGTCTTACGAGTGTTGACTATATATCTGAAAAATCTTGATTTCCAACCTGCTCGCATTGTCCCATTTTCCGACAGCCCGAAGCTCGTCCAAGAATATATCCTGCAAACTCTAAGAGACGCAGATCGTTGCGTCAGACTTCGGGGCACTGAGACGTTGAGCAAACAGTCTCGCCTGCCAGAGAGTGCTATCGATGCCCTCACCACCCGCATGATAGAGGATGTGGAGGTGCTGTCAGAGTCCAGGCAACCAGGACTTTATGGGGCCATAAACTCAAAGACGAGACCCTAAATATCTTGGTGACTCAGATGACAGAAGACCACTCAAAACTGGTTAGATACTATACCGGTTCTTTGCTTAGGTCTCAGAAGCACCTGCCAGATGCGGCTCTTGATGCCGTAATTTCGCAAATGACGGAGGGGGTTGATGAAAGTGCTAGAAGTTCCACAACTCAGACGCTAGCTGGGAAGAATCATCTACCGGAAAGGGCTTTTGATGCTCTAATTGCGCGGATAACGGAGGACACCGACCGCACAGTGAGATATTCTGCTGCTCGGGTGCTTGGAGGGCATACCCATCTCCCCAACAGGGCGTATGATGCTCTAATTGCAAGTATGAAAAAGGATCCCGAAAGATCAGAGGCTGTTTACGCGCTTGTACGGGCGACTCACCTGCCGGATAAGGCTCTTGAAGCCATGATTGACCATGTGACAAGTGACCTTCATAAGTACAGCCGGGATGCCTTTCAACTTGTTGCAAGACATACTTCCACATCAAACAAGCTCCGAGACCAACTAATATCCTTGTTGGACAAAATGCAAGATTGGGACCACCGTGTTATTGATGCGCTGAGATTACATCAAAATTTGCCTGAAGATGTCCTCGACTCCTTTTTACATCAACTGGAAGAGAAACAGCCGTCTTCCCAGCTCAAAGCAAACATTCACAGTGCTTTATGGAAGCATAGTACTCCTCTGTTCTCCAGCCCAAAGTTTTGACGGCTTACTACCGAGAATTGCTCGGCAAGAGCGTTGATGACCAGTTGGTCCTATACGTACACCATGGATCTGTGTACATTCACTCTTCGCAAGGGAGGAAGAAGTTTTCACCTGCGATGAACGTGGCAGATGTGAAATCATTACTTTTAGACGAAGCATCCAAAATAGGAAACCCTGTGGCACTATTTTACAAATAGTGTTCAAGGCTATGAAAAGTTGTTTATCTCATTTTGGGTAATCTCTTAACTCCGTGTTCCTTATTTCCAAGCCGGCCTTTCGAGAAATCTAGCAGTTTAGGTATGAAAGCCTTACCCGAGGAAATATACTACATGGCATGGCCTAGATAGCATACACCCTAGGTATTGCGCAATCCGGTCATCCTTAATTGACAGGGACATAGCAGTCTCGGATTTTTAGGTTTATATACCATAGCTCTGGATACGTACTCCAAAGTAGGAGTGTGTAACTACCTAAGCATGTCAGACAAGGTTCCTTCATGTAGCTACACCTGACTAAGATATAGTAGATAATCCTACAAAGCGGTAACAAACCCCACCTAAATACAAGTATATATGTATTCGGCGAAAGAGTCGAGCTTAAAATAAACATAGAAAATGGCTTGGAAAACGGTGGAAAATCCGCCAATTTTTGATAGAGTACGATCTTCTAGAGCCCCTACATAGGCGGCGGGTACATACTCTTGTAGATGTAGACATCTTACGGGAGAGTTGAAATTTAGCATGTGACATTCAATCAAGTTGCTATAGAACCCGTGGACAGCATACCCGCTGATGCACATCCAGACCCGTGCCTAACCTAATGCCCAAACGCCACGAAAATGACCCGAAGACGATAAGGATAACTATCACTCCCTCCATCATCAAAGATGGACCTGATCAGCCACAGGCATAAAGGACGAAATTACCAATACCACCATGATAAGAAGAGATAAGATGCCATAAGATAGGAATAGAGTATGAGCAAGCAAAAGAGCTGGTATCAGAATTCGGACTGAGGAAACGCAACGATCCCAGAAAATAGAGATAAAGATAGAGAGATTCAAAAAAACAAGCTATCAATAACTGCGCTGGAGACCGAAGACAGAAAAGACAGAGAAGCAAAGGCGCGTACTAGGGATAAATCGCCCAGAACGACATACCAATTCAGTAAGGCACATGAAATTACCCAAAACCCAACTCCAAACACGCAAATTCCCCCGGGAGACATGTTTGAATGATGAAAAATAGAGACCCGGGAGAAGGGGGTATGTGGCTGGGGACTAGCTGGCAGAAAGCTGGGATCAAGAATCACGAATCGCGGATCATGTCTAGAAGAAATGATGTGTCGTGGTATAATCGCAGACTAGTTGCCAGGATAGAAACCAGACTGAAAGGGAAAGCAACATTGGGTTAGACACCAGCTTGAGAGACCTTAACAGATAGCCGAATAAGAAATGGACATGACAGACATCAGACATGAAGATTGAGACATGAAAATAGGGAAACGCAGATGGAAAGAGCAACATATATTTGCGGGCTGAAGTGATGCATCCGAGGGCATGTACAGGACAAGTAGGAAAATGTATGCCAGATCAAGACTCTATGATCATGCAGTAGGAGATGAATGAAAAACGTAATCACATGTCAAAGGTATCGTCAACGTTGAAGATTCCGGGTTCTGTGCCATCGTGCGTCTTCTGAACGCCTGCCATGCGCTGGTCGACTGAGTTGCCGGACCGGTGCGATCGCTGGTACCCGCCGTCATGCATCGCATCTTCTTCCATGTGATCGCTCAAATCGTCCTTCAAGTGGTGGTCGATGGAGCTTTCGTTGACGAAGGTGAATCCCTTGAAGTTGGCTTGCATTCCGGGGGACAGAGGTGTGGAGCCGGGCATCAGGCCGTTGGCCAAGGCAGCTGCGCGGAGGTTCAGCGAGTTGTTGTTCTCCAGCGCGTTTGTGAACTCCGGGTCAAAGTTGGAGGTGTCGGTGTCGGACTGCAGTTGGGGCTTGAATGGAGGGATCACCTGTTTGCGGCAAAGTGCCTCCCAGTTGATGTCGTGGAAGAATGGGTGAGCCATCAGCTCCTTAGCATCACCATTGGCGCCCAAGCGGTGCTTGGGGTTCCGGTTCAGCAGACCCTTGACAAAGTTCCGGCCCTCGGTGCTAAGGGCATCTCTGGGGAATCGCACCTTGCCAAAGGCAATGTTCTTGTACATCTGTTGAGTGTCCTCGGCGTAGAATGGACTCCATCCACAGCACATCTCAAAGACCAACACTCCCAGAGACCAGAAGTCGACCATCTTCGTGTATCCTTGCTCATCAAGTAGCACCTCAGGGGCTAGGTATTCAGTGGTACCACAGAAGGTGTTGGTAGTGTCATTTTGTGTCAGATTGGCCTTGGACAAACCAAAATCACAAAGAGCGACGTGACCGTTGGCATCCAGCAGAATGTTCTCCGGCTTGAGATCACGGTACACAATGTCATGGTCGTGAAGATGTTGCAGAGCCAGAATCAACTCAGCAATGTAGAACTTCGCCCGGGCCTCCTGGAATCGGCCCTCACGTTGCAAATGCCAGAACAGTTCACCGCCGGACATGTAATCCGTGACAAGATACAGATCTGTCGGGGTCTGGAAGGAGAACTTGAGGCCCACAATGAATGGAGATGCTGTCATAGCGGTACGCACAAGAATGTTGCGCTCTCCAAGTGTATGTGCCACTTCCTTCTTCTGAATGATAACCTTCTTTGACAGAACCTTCATAGCATAGATACGCTGAGTGTCCTTCTTCTTGACCTGATAAACCTGACCGAAAGTTCCCTTTCCGATCAGCTTGAGGATAAGGAAATCGTTCGGCCCAACCTGCTTCCGATCCGTCTTCTCAAAGTTCATCTCGAGGTGGATTTCTCCCGACACTTGGTTGTCTCCGGCGCCACGGGCGACCAAGGGGAACCACCCTTCTAACCTGCTGTGATCTTCTTTCAGATTGATGCAGAGCCGTACATGACCCAGGAAAGCTTCTTGGTTGTTGCGGTCGTAAACTGTGACATCAAGCTCTGACTGGTCTCCCATAACATCACTAAATAAAATTAGCGAACGATTCATATAAACTCATTTTAATATAGAACTTACAAAGTTGCCTCGTGATCCCAGTGGGGGTCCGTGACAGGCGTCCGTCCCTTGTGATCACCATCCACGGCACTGTTGTGACTGCTCTGTCGGCTCTTCATGGGAATGGCCATCGGTCGGCCAGCAGCAGCCTCTTCGGCATCCGACTCAAGCTGGCGTCTCTTTGTTTCTTCCTCACCATCACGAGCACCTTTGGAGATGTACTCATTCCATTCAAAAACGCACACCACATAGGGATCGAAACTCGGCCGCAATCCTCGACCGTCGGTAATCTTCACAAACAATTTACCGTTGATTGGACCCGTGGGTGCACCGTTGGCAGGAGATGTAGATGTTGCAGATTGGGAGGGGAATGCCTCGTCGAGCTTCATAGTGATCTCATCAGTGGAGCTTTCCATGTCGTCCGTGGTGGATTCTGGTTCGGGCTCTTGCGGAGCTGGCTCAGCTGGCGTGACTGGCGTGACATCCTTTGGCTGGGAGGTTTGGACTTCGTTGGACATGGCCCTGGGGGTAAGGGGCGGGGTGTTCTTAAGACGCGACCCGTCGGGCGCGTTTCCAGTTAGCTTGGCCAAGTTCTCGGAAGACACTGAAACATGCGGTTTCTCATGGTCGAGGAGGGGAGATTCGGTCAGGGAAAAGGCATCGGAGGGGAGAGAAGGATTGGAGAAGTGTGTGGCAAGGACGGGGTCGTCAGAAACGCTGGAGACTGGAAGGGAAGTTTGACGGCGGGAAGAATCATCGGGGGTTGCGGGTGGAATGAGGTAACTCTTCAGGGTATTAAAGATAGATGAGGTGCCTGGACTCGTCCCGAGTTCCATCTCATCTGAGTCGTGTTGCAACAGCGAATGAGGAGGAGTGGGCAGGCCAGCAGGAACAGTTTCCGTCATCTTATCAGACCCATCTTCCTGCTCCATCATGACAAAGGACTCGGAGGGATCGGAGGGTGGGAGCGCATTTGATTGAGGGTCCTCAGAGGATTTCGACAGGCATGACCAAAACCGCGGCAAACTCGCTTTATCACCAGAGATAGAACCAACCTGGAAGTAGTTGTGCATTATGGAAGGCAGACGCTTGTCCGCAGGATCGGGTTCCGGTGTAGCGATCCCAGTCGGCGTAGGGGTTGACCCATTTGACCCGATCTGGTCCTGATTCTCGTCCTCCGATGTAGAACTAATGAGATTAAAAATTAGCCATCTGCTTGGCTTTTGTGGTCCGAGCAAGAAGTTCTCCCCCAAAGTCGTAGGCAAAGTCCGACGAGAATCGAGATGTAGGAGAGACACGGCAGAAAGGCCTCGAAACGTGTTTCATGCAGGTAAAAACCAGAGCGACTGCAATGCCATGCGGTGCGAGGGGATGGTCTCTCTGTCCCGCAAGAAAGAAGATAAAAAGAACTTACGGGATTGACTTCATTGCATCGTGCAATTCGGTTCCGCTCGCCATTGTGATTCCATTCAAAAATATCGGAGGGGGCGGGGTTGGGTTGAAAATTGAGTGAAGGCAAAAATTGGAGGTTGACTAAGGAAGTTTGCGGGTTGAACCCGAGCCCCAACTAGATTCGGTCGAGTATCGAGTATTCGAGAAGTAGTGTTGGGGAAAGGTTGGAAATGCTGGAAATGCTGGAAATGTTGGATTTGTTGGAATCGTTGGAATATGGAGGAATTCTTGCTTCGATAATCCACCCTGAGATGTTCATTCACCCATGTCTCCGCGCTAAATGTCCCTTGACCGAATGACCAGCTGAAAGAAGCTGACCATAAGCCGTGAGATTATAAGAAAAAAAGCCTGGACGACCGGAGGTTTGGACGCTTTTGTATTTTCTATGCAGTCTATTTCCTATTTCGAAGAGGCAAATCATGGGGGGAAGCCAAAAGGGAAGGGATGGTGGAGCCCAGAGTAATATCAAGAGAATGACTCGGGATCTTGTTCTCGATTTCCTAATTAGGAGTCTCTACCATTTCCGTACACTTTATGGATTCAGTTTCAGCATTCATATGGCAGATTAGATTCATTTGCCCAAGGCACATGGCCCACATAAGTACCAGGGTTGGAATCAAGAGGCTGATACATGGAATTTTGGACCTCAATAATGGTGGAATATTCGAATTTTGTCTCTTATCGCGCTCGAATGCATTCCCCGAGGGCGGGGTACTGTGCGATTTCATCATCTGGTGACAGAGACCGCTTCTTTATATCCGGAGTAGTGTTTTCCGTATACTTCCTCCTTCCTGCTGTACGCACTGTACATACACTGTATACTGCACACTGCACTTATAGCCCATAGGACCGACAAATATTTCATCGCCTTTCATACTGTGAAACCATAGATCGAGGCCGATCTACACAAGCCGATCGCGATCGTGGTGCAGCCTTTCAGCTTTGAGCTTGGAATATGGACCGGCCCTTTCAGCTCCCCTTGCATCTGCAAATATGCTGTGGTCACAAATGCTCCAAGGCTACCAGGCTACCCTCCACATGCGTCATCGGTCCCTCACTGCGACTCTAGCACCAACATAGTTCGGTGGAGCTCACAACCAGTGCGTCAATTGTGCAACAGATGTGAGCTTGAAGCGCTACTGTACGGAGTAGTAGATCGCCTTCTTTCTTCTACATCTCCGAATTTGGTGGGGAGGATCGGCGCTCGCCTCCCCTCTCGATTGTACATGTAGAACGAATGGGAAGGCATGGAAAATGATATCCTGGCGATGCTCGACCGGGTTAAGGGATCTGATTATTCGCATCCTTGTCTGGAGGGTCAAAACTGTATACATTTGGATGCTTCGGTTTCGGGCTTTGCTGCAGAATAGTAGCATGCAGGATTCGCAAGGCATTGTCCGTTATGCACCAGACCGAGCCCGAGGCGCAGAGGGTCATCTGCGCTGTGTCATGATCTGCGGTCCTGTCAGCAATGTCTTTCATTCACGTTGTCAAGACTGCTATGATGCCATTCGGCTTTCCTCGGTTGGTGAGCCGAAAGGAAGCCTTGACGCGTTCTTGGAACCGCCAGTTGCGCCAATTCGAGATGCCTAGAAATGGAGGCCCGAGCGGGGAGAACATGTTGCTAATCTGGGAGCTCAAGCCTCTTCACATGTGAAGCTGAAGATATCCAGATTCCAGTCAATTCACACAAGTCATAGGTTACACAACTCATTCTCCGCGTCATCTAGATTCGGTTGAAGCTGTATAACTCCTTCGTAGTATTGTATGTATTCGGCAGAGAACGGTATACCCGGGGAGTAGATGTATTTACAATGTAGATCTATATGAACTCATAGCGGTTCCAAATTGTCCAGTCACACAAGTCTATGAATACCAAGGGGAATTTGAGACGGCAATGGCGGTTCAAGGCCTAGAATTGAATTCAGGTTGGACAGCCCGAAATGCTCCGCAGCGAAGAACGGAGCCTATGATGTCATGCAGTTAGAGGTTGCAGTGAGATCACGTGCTACCTCGACATCTTTATTACGCAATCAAATTACCTCAGTTCCCTCAGACCACAGCCAATGATGAGACAGAATTCTGCCGATTCTGCCACGCTAACCCGATTGGGTTGCTTCATCAGCCCGTGGTCTGAGCCGGGAACCCCTTCCGTACATACAAGTTTCCGGTTCTCGCCAGCAACCCCACCATTTGGTCAAGGTGTGTTTTCTCAAGCTCTCTGAGAGTATTTCTGACATTGTTAGAAAGAATGGCATCACCGGATTTGCCCAATATGATCTCTAGATCGCGAAAGCGTGCTCGACAATCCTCCCTCGAGTGGCCTTCTTCCAGTTCACCATTACAAGAACCACCTGCGTCTACTCAGCGATCTCGTTATATCTCAGGATTGCAGCCACGCGAACGTGTCGATATGGTACTGGCTGAGCTTAATGATAAGCACCGGTGGACAATCAAGGATCTTCTTTACCACATGGTGCATGCACAACCAGTCAAAAAAAATGGATATTCGACATCGTATCGAGCACAGAAATTGTCTGACGCTATATATGGGCAACCTGAAATTATTGAGCGGCTAGGTAGTGTCTCAAAAGACATATATGCCACTGGTGCATCCGATCTCGTGTCTCGGATACAGACCGAGATTCGAGGGCTGATTAACGGAGATATACTCGGCGAGTTCCAGTCCAATGTGGACCCTAAAGATATGGACATCTCTAGCTTGGCTACGCAGATGCAGAGGAAAGCTCCAGAGCTCTGTGGACTGCTCGTTAGCATCATGACACCTCCAGGAAACCATCGCGATACACCCAAGATCCACCAGGGCAGCATTGTGATGGTCTGTTCAATTCTGGCTTGCGCTTTTGCACCACGGAAAAGCAACAACTTCCCGATGTTGATCGGCTTGTATTTACATGCAATGGGTGTCAAGCGACGTGTGATTAGCTTTCTGGCTGGCCTGGGGATAAACTCAGCATACCAGACTATCATGGACAGACGGAAGGAACTTGCAGAACTAGGACAGGTACTATAACCGCATTTACCGGAGAATAACATGTTCTGGCTGACTTCTTACCCCAAGATGTGTACAGAAACAATTGAAACAGAATGCCCAGGCTTCTCGCAGGAATCTCATTGTGGCATGGGATAACTTTGACTACAGCCAGACTGTTCGACATCAAACTATTCGTGATCCATCAGAGCATATCTCCGCCACCACTGGCAAGCTTTGTATCGGTCAGTCCATCCCTGCAGGAGGGCTTCTCCGATCTATGTTCCATCCAGAGGTTACACTGAGTCCTCATGATATCTACATGGCACCAGGCAATCAGGATGATGAGATCTTCCATCAATGTCAGCGCCATTGGATTGCAGAGGCCATTCGCTATACTCATCGGGAGGCAGTAGAGAAACTATTTACTGCGGAAGCGTGCGTCAAACCAGGCCAGATGAAACCGCGAGCCCATCTTATTGACTGGCCTGAATTCCCAGCAGTTAAACGACTGCAAGCGCAGAAGACAATTCACTACAGCCTTGGGCCAATGTTATACAACGAAGGCACGACAGAGGGGACATACAAGGTCATTCAGAATGTCTTTCTGGAGCAACTGGGGGATGATGATGATACAGACCTTGATGGGCTTTTACAACTGGTTTATGGAGATCAGAAAACAGTGTCACTCCTTCGTGCCGTCAAAAAAGAACGTGCGGAGGCTTCTCGTCTTTTCGATCGTTTCAGCTGGATATTGCCAATCCCCGGACTGTTCCACTGGCGTATGAACTACTTGGATATGATCTTTGAGCTCTATGCTGGGACAGACCACCCTACCGTTGAATCGACGATCCATCATAATAAGGTCTGTCTCGGTTGCGTACAGGGACACAAAAGTCCATTCCACCATAAAGAAGAGGTGGCTACTCGCTCATTTGACGCTCGCGTCACGGCCATGTTCTATCAGTTTGTCCCATTAACAGTCAATTTCGCGGATGCTAAAGATGTGGATGATTGGATTCAAAGCCTCGGAAGGGGTCAATTCCTGGACGTTGTGGATCAGATACGCCAGTCTCTGTTCCATTTTAAAGAGCAGCAGTCTAAGGTTCGTGAACGAGAAGGAGAACCAGTCGACTATGAGTTCTCAGCACATGCGAAATTCCTTCAGCAGATGGAGACTTACAAGTCCTTGAAGCTTGCCATCAAACTTGGTGACATTGGAATTATCCAGCGGATCTTTGCACAATGTTGTCTCCTCTTCCCTGGCACAAAGAAAACCCGATATTCTTTCCTCTCCTTGTATATGACATGGCTCACTCAAACCAAAGCAGCTGATCCCGAGCTGCAGACTGCCATTCTTGCCAACGGACTTGTGAATCTACGGGGTGCGGAGGACGGTTGGTTCGAAATTGATCGACTGAATGAGTTCTTCAATCTTCATATGAAGACACTCATGTCGACTCGACGGACCTCAAATCTGGACATCACTACCATGTTCCGTCGAACTGCTCTCACAGCCAGCTACTGTACTGATCTAAAGGAGCTTCTGGAGGCTACCTTTGGAGAATATAGCAATGGGCGACACCAAAATAAGGATGCTAGCCAGGATGTTCGTCATCTAGCTTATCAGATCTCGAAGTGCATCCAAAAGCAACCAAATGGTCGGACAAGAGGCTTTCAACCATGTGATATACTCACAGAAACAATTGGCGAAAAGCTCTTCAAAGCCGTACAGAACTTCAATAGCCTCGTCGTCAACGGACAGTGGGCACAAGAAGTTGATTTTAGCAAGATGACATCGACTCCTATTGCTGTTCTAGATGAGATTGAAGAGAATGACACATGACACTGAATAGCAGGTTGCTGCCGGGACAGCTTTAGCTATACTTCTCTTCATTCCATTGATAATACTCCCACGCTATATTATAAGGTGACTGACACACATTGATGGAATGCATCAGATGGATTGTTCATCATTCTCTACCAGACCTTAGAACCTAGGTCTTCTCCACCCTTCATCACGCGACGCCCATTTCCTGATACCACACCGAGGGCCTTGCGTTTGGGAACTGGAGTTGCCGAAGGAGGAGGCATGTCCATAAAAGCTTGGGATGGCGTGTTAATATCAACCCACGGAGAGATATTCCGAGATGGAGTTGGTTGACTGGTGCTTTCTGGCGTGACTGCAGAAGACCATGTGAGGTTGCTGCATTCACTCATTTGACTAGAGTCATTCGACACACGCTTCCTCTTTGCAGGGGTTTGAATAGTGGCCATAAAGGCTGCTTGATATGCATTCTTCAAGACATCCACAAGACCCTCAGCAAGCTGATTCGACAAAGCCCATATTCCCAATATTGTCTGAAGATCCTTTGCCTGGAAATATTCCCGCTCCGAATAGGTGGCATTTTCAATATATATCGCAAGATGGACATATTGTTCTTCTGCCAGTATGCTTGAGCAATCAGGTATGAACTTCACTCCGTTCAAAGCGCTTGAAAGGACCTCCTTGGACCAATATTTTAACTGGTTGATGATTATCTCGTCCATCTGTCCTGACCTCGGACCGTGCTCAGTATACAGATAACGAGTTGGATCATTGAGCTGATACTCAGGATTGCAGTTGCTGCAGCACCGGTCACGCCGAGGATTACATCTGAACTCTTCAGGTTCATTGAAGTAGTCCAGGAACCGTTTCCGGAGGCATTCTGTAGGCTCATTGGCAAGGAGATACCAAAATTCAGGCAACACAGCACGTCGCTCTTCATGACTTAAGCGTCCACCTTTCTGTGGTCTCTCAGGGTTTGCTTCTTTGACTTCATCATCTGAATCGGCCAGTGGGTTGTCTTCCGCTAGATCATCATTTTCTGTATGAATCTTGCGTTTCACGGCACGTTTCTTGATACGCCCCTGTATCCACTGATCAACGAGAATAACGATCTTTCCATCCTGTCCAAGGCGAGATGCCCGACCACCGCGTTGCCAGAGCGTTGCTGGTTGTAGGTTTTTGGGGAACCGATACATGACAACTTGATCAATATCCTGGAGGTCCACTCCGAGCGCTAGTGCCTCGGTGGTCATGAGGACACGAAGCTTGGATTGCGGTCCGGGTTTCTGAAGCTCTTTGATCATTGCTTCCTTGTCTCCCTTTGCGGTGTCGCTATGGTAGACCTTCACCGTATCCATTGCCTCTTTGAGGGTATAGTTGCAATGTTGAACACTTGCCCCATCTGGTTGCTTGTTATGCTGCAGCCAATACCGACAATTTTCCATGGCAGTATATGCATCATTCTTCGAGTCAAAGAATACCAATGTCTTTGGGATTCGTGACGGTCGTAAAATGGGCTGACAAGGACCATTGTCAAACAGGAAACGCAAGGCCGTTGCCTTCTTATGCGCGCCTTGTGGGATCCAAGCTGTTTGAATGAGCAACTCTGGACGATTGACGGATGTCCGCAAGATTTCAACATCCTTTGGAAACCCAAGTCCCTCAATAACAACGCGCAATGTATTCATATCAAGCGTAGCAGAGCATGCAAACCAGGGGACGCCACTGCCGAATAGACTTCGCAATTGATGCAATCGCGCATAGTCCGTTCGAAAATCTTTGCCCCATTGAGCCACAAGATGAGCTTCGTCTACAACAACCAGAGCCAGCCGGTCTCGGAAACCTGGATGCATAGCAGTTGAACGGAACTTGTCACTGATTGCAAGCTCTGGACTCACGAGGACATGTGTGAACTTGCCCGCTTGTACCCTGTCAAGAAGTTCGGATGAGAATGTTTCCCTGTTTAGGAAACAAGGTCGCCCTCCAATGTTCTCGATGTAATTGGTCTGCTCAACGCCAATTTGATTCAATGGAAGCACAACAAGGGTGATAGACTTATCAAGCAAGAGTGACACTGCTTGCAATATCATACTCTTCCCAAATGACGTCTTCGCAATCAGGATAAGGTCCTTTCTCAGGTAGATCAATTGTCTCAATGCTTGCAACTGACCCGCACGTGGATAATAGGGATACAGCTCTCGAATTGCTTGTCTGATGGCTTGGTCCTGTTCATCCTTACGCTTCTCAGACGCATCGCGAATCAGTTTCTGCGCTTGAAGAACTGAATTCTTCTCAACTTGTTGTTTCTCCAGCAAGACAGTTGCGCCCTCATTCTCGTACTCCACTCCCAATTCAATAGGCTCTCCAGCCTTTGAAGAAGGTCGATTATTCTCAGAGGCCAACCAGTTATCCAACTGTGTCTGTCCATTTCCGGGGTCGTTCAGTTTCGCGTTATATTTCCGAGGAGGCTTCCGTCGTGATGGGCGTCGATCTGGCATCGTGAGGCGGGTTTGGAGTCAATTCTCACGCGATAGAGTTAATATTGTGGATCAGATGTAGCCACTATACATTAAAATATGTCAATATATGCTTCATGGAGGTTTTGGCGGAATACTTGGGGCATATAATGGCTTTGACAGCTTAAGAAAGGGTTCCTTCGGGTATTTTAAGGACATATTTCTCACCCACCTTTCCAGTTATACATACAATTTTGGTGTCAATGGGTTCAGCTCAGAAAGATGCAGAAGACATCGTCGCCCGATTCTTAATATTCGCGTGGGTGCGCGAGAAACTTGGAAATATTGAAAGACGCGCCTGGAAACTTCGCCATATAAACACGGGCAAAAACCCCGGAAACTTGTATGGTACCACCAAATTCCCAGCTCAGACGTTCCCCAAAAAAGGTGTGTCAGCATCGCTGGAAACAGCAGGCGGTGGATGGCCAAATTCACCGCCTTTTTGGGGGCGGCTGAGGTAACTGAGGTAACAATCAAAGTGGTGGCCCGGGAATGACTCACTTATTAGTAATTGGTCCCTCCACCGCCTTTCCATGCACGTGATACGGAACAACATTCAACCGGCAAAACAAGTTATGCCTATGGAACCATTTGCGCTGAAGCGTGTTGAACCACCATCGCCAAAATGCCACGCAAGCTGAGGGCAGCTGCCCAAGCGGCAGCGGAATCAATCAGTAAGTTGGTCGCAACCCTGCACTCCTCAACGATTCAATGCAATTCCTCCTTCCACTTCACCTATCCCTTTAGGACGCGTTCGCGATTAACAATATACTAGAAAATGTACCTGTACTTCCTGAGGGCTCTGACGAGGAAATGGTAGATGTTCCTTCGTCGCAAGCATCCTCCCCCGTAGCCGAAACCGAGGAACCACAAGCGGAATCCCCCGAAAAGGATCAAGACGCCGAACCTGAGGTTGAATCCAAAGTTGAAGGCGAACCTGAATCTGAAGCTCCAGTTGAACCTCAAGCCGAATCCCAAGCCGAAGGCCAAGGTGTGGATGCTGAGGCTCAGACTCCTGCCGAATCCAAGGCAGATGAAGGGACTAGCGTCGCAACCCCCGGAGACAACGTACCCCAACTTGAGGCAGGTGATACTCCCAACTACGGACCTGGTCGCCCGTCCGTCATTCCTAAGAAACGTCGCATTGGTCGTCCACCCAAGAACCCCCGCCCTGAGGACACCCTGGATGCCGACGGCCACATCCGTGTCACTACTCCGGTGAGGAGACGCCGAGGTCGTCCTGCTGCCAGTGGAGGTCGCTGGGCTCGCAACCGCGGTCCTTCACATCTCACCCAAGTACCTGTCGACAAGGAAGGAAACATGATGGATGTCATCAACGATGAAGTCTCGATCCCCCCCGACCCTATTGGTGCGACCAAGGTCGACCAGGACGGTCACCTTCAGGGAGGTCGTGAGTATCGTGTCCGCACTTTTTCGATTCTTGGTCGCGGTAACCGTCTCTACATGTTGTCGACTGAACCGGCTCGTTGCATTGGTTTCCGTGACTCCTATCTGTTCTTCCAGAAGCACAAGATGCTCTACAAGATTATCATTGACGACGACGCTAAGCGTGACCTAATTGAACGCGATCTGATTCCCCACTCCTACAAGGGTCGTGCAATTGGTGTTGTCACTGCCCGTTCTGTGTTCCGTGAGTTCGGTGCTAAGATTATCGTTGGAGGCAAGAAGATTATCGACGACTACGACGAGCAAGCTGCCCGTGAGCGCGGCGATGTCGAAGGCGAGTTGGCTGTCCCTGAGGACAGAATCCCTGGCCCTGGTGAAGAGTACAACCGCAACCAATACGTCGCCTGGCACGGCGCCAGCAGTGTTTACCACACCAATGCGCCCACTGTGCCTCTCGCCGGTGGCAAGCCCGTTGATACCAAGAAGCGCCGTGTCCCCGTGACTGATGACAACTGGATGTTGGAGCATGCCCGTGCTGCAAGGTAATTTTAACAACCCATGCAAACTATAAACTTTCAACTAACCCACTCTCCAGCAACTACAACCATAAACTTACCGATATGCGCCGTACCAACCTGAAAGGTGTCTATGAAGTCCACACCAACACGATGCAATATCCCAAGATCATGCAGCCAACCCACGTACGCTGGGAAGCAGTCCCCTTGGAATCTGACGCCCAAACCGGACTAGCAACGAACATGTCCGAACTCAACATCGCCAACGCAGACAGCCCCGAAAGCACCAATGATCTAAACAACGACAATCCCACCACAGACCCCGAAACCACCACCAAACCCGCAACAATCTTCCCCCAGTCCCCCGCTCCGTCACAGACCGCTACGTAGTCCAAGACATCGTCTACGAATCGCCCCAGTATTCAAACATGGGAATCCCCGGCCCAGACGGCGACCTCCAAGATATTGGCTACAACGGCATGGTCAGCATCGCCAACCCCACAAACCCGGAGTTCATGACCCCCGAGATCATTGCCCTCCTCCCGCCAGATTGCAAGGAGGCTCTTCTCGACGCTGCTGCCGCGGAGGTCGAGTGGAAGTCCAAGTGGGGCACGGAGTCGGAGAATGGTCAGCGTGCGAAGCCTACTAAGAGCTATGCCTGGTTCCCCTAATCTCTGATCTTCAACTTCGGACCTACGTCTTCGATTCTCGTTTTCGGGTTGGCATGGTATTGGCATTCTCTGGGATTTTCTTCTGCTTTTGATTTTGATTCCTTGCGCATCGGCGAATTTCTGGGTTTGGGCTGGATGGACATGGCTGGCGAATTACTCGTCATGGGAGTTTTCTTTTTCTTTTCTCTTTTTCTCTGAGATTGCGCTCTTGCGATCTCCATATGGGATGTATTTCTATCTCAATGATGTATCTGACTTATCTCTTTCTTCGATGTTGCCTTTGTGCTTGCATTCGATTGGATCTGAGATATGAATAGGATAATAATGAAACATTCAAAAGCTTCTTTTTCATATGCTGTAGCGGTATCACTTAAGTCAACTTATATTAGGTGCAGTAGTGGCTATAGTGTTCACGATGGAGCTACGACTTAACGACGTTGTAAATGCAATCCCGAGCTGTGATTAAGATCTTAGCTTACATAAAACAAAGAACCAAGATAATCTATACGAACTCCATTAGAAGAACAAGCAAAGATAGGACGGGAATCGAAAAGATCGATTAGGTTTGTATTGAAAGGGTGTTGAGGAGTGGAACAGCCAGATAGAAAAGTGATAAAGCAGAGAGACAGAAGACAGACAGACCAGGGGGCAATATCGGAAGATACCCCGGCCAGAATTGTCTCGGGGAATGTGACGGAGAGAATAGAGAGGAAAACAAGAAAGGAGAAACAGAAAAGTAAGCCTGGTCAGCGCCGCGACAAAAGGCAGAAAGAAGAAAGAACTGGACAGCCGGTCAAGGGACTTGCTTGAGAAAATGGCCGGTCATGCATGCGAAGGTGAGACAAGGATCAAGGATGGAGAAATAGAAGAAAACAATGCTGGGGCTGCATGGGTCGCGTGACTGGAACGAGAGGGACTGTCACATGGCCATTTCCGCGCGCAGCTTTGCCAGCTCGGCTTCTTCGTCGTCTTCCTCTTGTGCCTGGGCGGGTTGTTTGACTATATACGTGGTCAGTGAATGATATATGCAATAGACAGACAAGCCCAACATACGTTCTGTATTCCCCGCAGCTGGTAACCGATCCAGTTGAGCGCCAACAGGTACAGAGCCAGTGTTGAGCATCTTCGCATCCATAGCCTCCTGCTCGAGACCCTCCAATTCGGCCTCGAGATCTTCCTCGTCGGGCTGTTCGCCGAGCGGGACACTGGTAATTGCGTTTCCGATTTCCGTGTGGAGCGCATGCTGGTCCTGGAGATCCTCCCTGCATAGACATTAGTATCAATCCCGCTCTCAAGAGCCGCAAGTACCCAAGCGGTTCGCTGTGTAAACCCGATAAACACATACATTGTCTTGTCGACATCCTCGAGCTTCATTCCACCATGGATCTGCTTCATCGCCGCACCGGCCTGCTTCATCGCCTGTAGAGTCTCGTGGTTGATATTTGCCGCTTCGATCGAGTATATCTGCTGCTCGAGTTGCATGGTCTGCGCCGTTGTCTGCTCAAGATTCTTCTCGTGCACCTTTTTCCGTCGGAGGGCATTCTTAGCAGCTATAGTTTCGAGACGTTAGTCCCGGTTCCACAACCCTCCCGCTCGCTGTCTAAACAAGCCCAGTAGACCCACCATTTTTATCAGAGTTGATGTTCTTCCGCGCGATCGTATCCTGCTCCGAAATCAGGTTCTCCAGATGTCTCTCCCGCTTCTGGAGCATATCCAGCTGACCCCGCAGCGCGAGGATAGCATTCTTAGGCGCTTCCTTGCGCTTCTGAGCGGCGGCGCCGCCAAACCAAGACCACATATTGGATCAGCGTAACTGGCACTGAAAGTCGGGGAAATAGAATAGAAGCTCAGCGAGCTTTCCGTATTATGTTCAAAGAAAGCAGGCAGCGCCGAATAAATCAAGAGAGGCGTTGAGTTGTGTCGCGCTAGTGGGTTGCTGCAAGTCAGGTGGAGGTGCGATAGGCTCCAGGCAAACTCAGTGTGAGCCGATACAGGTGATGGTAATGGGATGTAGACTGTAAGGGCTCCGAAGACCAAGAAGTTGATCGGCACGCTGGTCGCAGAATTTCAGGATAATCTGATGAGGAGGGGAGAGATCCGTCTTTCCCCTCGGGCCTATGACATACACGGTAAGATCGGTCACGTGCGCTATCAGACCGAAGATGTTGTGATCTTCTTTCACTTCACTCTTGTCACTTTTACGATGTCGACGGCCTTGGGCCTATAATGCTGGAATGAATGGGCCGCGCCCCTCGAATCGCGTGTTCCTCTCTGATCTTTCTTCTCTACAGGCGGACTCGAAGGTTCGCTTTCTTGGCTGGTGCGTCCGGCCTAGCAACTATGGATGTTATGCATGGAATTGCAATTAAATACTAACAGTAATCTCTGGCTTGTGCTCACATAGTGTGAGGCATTATACAATTGCCACTGGCCATCTGGTTCTGGAACACAACTATCCACGCAACAAAGCAGAGTTCGGTTCTGTATCTGTCGATATCAATGCAGTCCTTGAGGACCTGACTGCTGAAGAACTGCGTGTGGGGACGTGGTTGAATGTGCTGGGTTATGTGAGAGAGTCTCTGCCGCCATCGTCTTCTTTTTCTTCAACGCCCGAGTCGAAGCAGTCCAGTGATACAACCACCGGTCCTGTCACGGTTCCCTCTCGCCCGGTGCATGTCGAGGCTGTTGTGGTGTTCCCAGCTGGTGCCATTGCTCTCGGAGAGTATGAGAGGATCCTTCGCAATTCGCAGGATGTGGAGCGTATGATACAAGTTACCAATTGAGATACCAAGCGGTGAAGACAATATAAAAACAAAAGCCATAATATTATTTACCTGGACACGGCTTCACAGGCCACTGATATATTAAACGTTTAAGATAAAAAAGCACTTTTACAACACCTCAGATGCAAGCTCGGGTATCAGATACAAATCAAACACCGAAAAGACCAAAGACCCAGACTAAACAACTCCAGCCTGCTTCTCCTCATCATTCTGCGGAGCCAACTGAGCTAACCTCTTAGCCCTTTTTCCCTCCAACTTCTTTTTATCCTCCTGCATGCGCACAATAAGCGCACTGCGCCGCCGAATCTTGTGTCCATACTTGTAAAACACAAACGGAATCGGCACAATAACAACCTCCAACAAACCCAGCAACGTCCCCGACCAGTTCGGCCCAAGACTGGCATACATATACGAGCCCACCAGCGGGAGCACACCACCAAGTATACTCCGAATAACAGAGTTTCCAGCCAACGCAGAGGCAGCATACATGCCATAACTACCCGTGAGGTAATTAGACGCATAGATGAAGACACCGGTGTTTCCCGCGCCGAAAGGGATACCCGCGAGCAGGGGAGCAATCCAGTGAATCGAAGCTGGCGAACAGGTCCAGGCAAACCAGAGCTCGCCGATTGGGATTAGGACTGCGCAGATGCAGATTAAGGAGACCATTGCTTCGGGTGGTGGTTTGCCTGTTTCTGGGTCGACGGCGTGATTGTTGATTAGGCGGCGGATTAAAGGTTCGCAGGCGATTGTGAGGACGACGCCGATTCCTATTCCTAGGAAAGCGAGGCCTGATAGTCCCAGGTCCCAGCCGCGGATTCCTTGGAAGACGATTGGGTAGGCTACGAAGCAGAGGTAGAGGATTCCGTAGATGATTGCGATGTAGATATTCCAGAAGATACTGGTTTTGGTTAGCCTTTTGGTCTGTTGGGTATGTGGTGTATGAAAGGGACTGTAGTTAGGGCTTACCAAATTGGCTCGGTGACGGCCATCACGAATGGGCGGCTGAGGTTCAGCTTGAGGATCTCGTTCAAGCCTGCCTTTTGGTCGTAGCGGCACCACCAGCGAGATTCACCGCTTTCTTTGCGGAGTCGGGCTGCTTTCTTTTGGAGCAGGGTTGGTGCATATGTTTCTTTAAGGAGGATAGCGAAGACCAATGCGATGGCGGACAAGATGAGCGCGATCCAGTCCATCCAGCGCCAGCCTAGATATTGAGTCACGAATCCTCCAATTACAGGACCAAGAACTGTTTTGGGTTAGAAATTGCTCGACTTGGCACACGGGGAGCAGGGACTACGAACCTGGTCCATTCAATGGGCCAATACTCCAAATAGAGATGGCCAGCGCGCGGTGCTCGTCATCCACCAGGTCGGCGACCATACCAGGAGCAGTGGAGATCATGACGCTGCCGAAGAAAGCAGCAATGAAGCGAACGACGATCAATGTCGTAACGGATTTGGCAAGCGCGCAGGGGATGATCAGGACTGCGAAGATCGATAAGCAGATCACACAGACGGGTTTACGTCCGTACACTTCACTGAGCGGTGCCATGAACATAGATCCGATGGCGAGACCGATGAGATAAAATGTCAATCCGAGAGTAACGATGGTTTCGGACTCGCCGAATTCCTCGGCAATCAGGGTGGTGCCCGAAGTATAAGAGGTTGAATATAACACGCTGCCGGGCGAGTTAGTTCGATATTCCCATCAGACCAGTAATCGGACAGGAAACTCACACGACGAGAGTGTTCCATGCCAGGAAAAAGATTCCCATGGCTTTATACCCCAGAGTCCAGTTCTTGGGGTTCTCAGGGTCATCTTCACCCTCCCAGTCCACCTCGTAGTTAGGGTCGGCAGTGGCATTGGTCACAATAGTAGTCACTCGTTCGGACAAGGACATATGCGAGGTTCGTGAAGCGCGAGCTGTCAGTGTCTTTCCCAGGGCATCGTGATCATCGTGTGTTTCTACCGAGGAGATAGAGTCGCCGATGGAATCGGCATCGGTGTTCTGGGGCCGTTTCTCGGCTTCCAAATTGGGATGTTGAGACATCCCGAGAAGCTTTGACGGGCAATAGAAAGTTCGGGATGAAGCCTTCTTTACAGAGATCTTAATGGCAAAGATAAAACAAAAAGCTAAGACCTGAGAGCGGAAGAGAACGAGCCAGAGTCCAATTCACATATGTAGTAAGACGAAGGAATATCAAACGTAAAGCTGGAAATTTTTCAAGCGGTGGGGCCAATACAGTGATAAGCATCTTCTTTTATGAAGTAGATGCCGAGTGAACTGAGGACCTCGGAATGAAAACCGAGGGCCAAGAACTGCTATATTGGCGTATGTTTGGGTGTATCAAAATGTATTAGATGGCGCAATCTTCCTGCGCAGGTTTCCCATCCTATAGAGATGAATACACTGTAATATAGATACTTCCCCATGGGACAAAGACTCCTCATAGTGTAGAGAATTGGTCCAACACACTGGGTCTATCAGGCCGGAAGTGGATTCCCTCGGGCAGCTTTAGCGTGCCGGTTTGCCGAATACACTGAATGTCTCTATTACATTTGACCTATGGGTCTATGCCGAGACTGTAGCGGGGTAATATAAATTGTAGGCATTTGGGGTTGACACATGTTCCATGTCTATATCCATGTCTACATTGACTTAGTTGCATGTATGTACATGTTCATGCAGATGGCAAAACGACGGAAGAGAATACATCCCGACCGCTAGTTGAGAGTGGAACCAAGCCAAGTTTGCAATGTGAAACTGGAATTGCGATCAAATTTGAAAAGGGGCGAAACTTAAGCGGAACGTTCCGCCATGCGTGTTAACGTTAGTTCTGATCTATGCATCTATCTATAAGAGCCAACGTCCCCGTTTCATGTACGTTGGATCTTGGAACTTTCTGTCAATCATGTTGGTAACCGAATACTCATGTCTCGGGTAGAGATAACCTCTCTTTTATCAAACGAACCTATGTGACGATGTCAAGATGTTCGCTTGGAGCAACGGGAGGGTCTCAGGTCGCTCGTTTAAAATAACCGAGATCTAAGCGACCTGCCATTTTGGATCCGATCTGATGTTAAATAAATGAAGAAATTGAACAGTTCAGGACTTTTTCATTGCAACATTCTCAGGGGGCCGGATCTTCAATGATCGGAGCTTCTTTTTAGCCTTTACGCCGCAACTCTCCGCTCTTGTAACCCTCCAAAAACTTCCTCAAGGGTCTACAGAATAATCAACCATGTGGTTACTGATAGGCATCTTGACGCTCGGCGTCCTGTATATGTGGCGGATCAACTGCGCCATGAAGGCAGTACCAGACGAAGCACGACAACTATCACCCAATCGCTGGACCGTCGAGGAAATCAAAGCAGCATACAAGAAGAACCTGGAAACCCCTATCGATATGACCAAACACCTGCCACCAAAACAGTCTCGTCGATATGTGATTGTGGGCGGAACAGGTATGCCCCGGGTCATTTACAAATCTCCCCGTTTCAACCACGACATAAGAGAGAGACTAACAAATTGTAGGCCTCGTTGGAGCATGGATTACCAACCATCTCCTAGCCCGCGGCGAAGACCCTAAAACCGTACGTGTGCTAGACCTAGCCCGCCCAGCCCAAGAGCTCCTCGACCATGGTGTAGGCTACACAAAGGTCAACATCACCGACGAGCTCGCAGTGGAAACGGCGTTTGAAGAACCATGGCCAGCCACAGCTGCCAATCTCCCTCTGACAGTTTACCACACTGCAGCCGTGATTCGGCCTTCAGATCGCTTGCAAAGCATGCTCTCACTATGCAGCAAAGTCAATATCGACGGCACACGCAACGTCCTAAGCGCAGCAAAGAAAGCAGGTGCCTCGTGCTTCATCTGGACGTCCTCTGGGTCAATCGGCATCCATCGACCAAAGTTCTGGATTATGCCATGGGCCACCGAACCCAAACGCGTGGTCCAAGTTCTCAACGACGAGGCCAAGCTACCACAGACACACGAAGAATTCTTCGGAAATTACGCCGTATCCAAAGCCGAAGCAGAGCATATCGTTCGAACAGCCGATGACCCAGAGAACAACTTCCGCACTGGATGTATCCGCCCAGTAAATGGCATCTACGGGACAGGCAGCGAGAACAACATGGCCATCACAGACATCTACCTCCGCAACGGTGGCAGTCCAACGTAAGTCAACAAACTCACCCCAATTCCCAGAAGCCCTAAAACTAACACAACCAAAAACCAAAAAGCTGGGCCTCCCCCGTCCTCCAAAGCTTCGTCCACGCCGAAAACGTCTCTCTAGCCCATCTCCTCTACGAACAACGCCTAATCGAACAAAGCAACCCATCAAACCCAAATCCCAAAACAAGCGGCCAAGCATACGTAGTGACAGACCCGAATCCAGCAATCGCCTTCGGGGATCTGTACAAGCTGTTGTCAACCCTATCCAAAACCCCCGTCTCATTCCCAGCCCTGCAACCCGCGCCATTCCTCCTACTCTCCTACATCGTCGAGGCATATGCATTCCTGCGCTACAATTACCTGCACTCGCTGATACCCGCGATCCCTAAGGATCTGGAGCAGATCCAGCCGGCGCTTTTTGGGATTTTGAATATTCATGTTTTTGGGGATGATCGGAGGGCTAGGCTGAGTCCTGAAGCTGGAGGGTTGGGGTATGTGCCTGTTATTTCGACGCTTGATGGGATGTGTCGTCGGCTTGTTGATTGGAATATGTTGGCGGAGAGTGAGGGGGTACGTGTTAAGGGGGTTGTGCAGCGGTTGGGGATCGAGGTTGAGAGGGAGGGGGTTGATGTTAATGTTGTTGCGCCGATGAAAGTTTAGTTATACTGTGGTGCGAGTGATATGAAATTGAATCTCGAATGCGGAATGCGCGGTTAAGGGATTGGGTTGATACCTCAGGAATTGACTACAGAAGATAGGATTGAAAGAGAAGATTTGGTATTATGAGCGAAAACCAGCCAGAGCTGTGTTGTTCATTGTACCTTATGCTGTAGTGGTGCTGACCTGCAGTACCTGGCTAGATTGGGGGTTTCCTCCGATTCCGACCCGGATGTAAGGGCTTTTGTTGGAGCGGTTGTGGCGTTGGTTTGATGAAACCATAAATTGGGCGTAGTTCGAGGTTGCTGCTTGCTGGGGGCAATGGCTTCAGCCAGAAATCACCAAAACCCTCTGGATCACAGCGTTGGACGATTGAGGAGGTCTCGGCACAAAAGCAAACGCGCAAATTGCGAGACCATTGACCAACGAAAGCCTGCGTTCATAGGAAGAGGGTCCAACCACAGCGGAAACTGAGTCGCACGCATCATACTTGAACATGCAAGCGTTCCACCAGCATGCAAACCGTGCAACCAAGAAGTGACCATACCCAACACGAAGCCGCCAGTCCAGCCCAAGACAAGCTTTCGCCCTCAAAGATAGTACACAGACAAGATAAGGACCTGGACCCCTTAACGCGCCTGCTGCCGAGCAACCTGCCTCCGATGCTCAAGAATCTGCATCCGCAGACCCTCCGACGCAACCTCCACATCAAGAATAGCACCAACACCACGCTTCCAGGTCTCCTCCAAACTAACCAATTCGCCGTGGCTAGCCTCCTGCGCGATCTTCCTCTGCTTATTGGTTTCCTCAACAGCCTCCTTTGTCTCAGCCAGCTCCTTCTCCAACCCGCCAAGGATTTCCTCCAGCTGCGAATTACCAATCAACCACGCATTCTTGCCGTGCTCTTCGAGCAGAGCCAGGTTCTCATGGCGCTTGGCGAGATGCAAGCTTGATGCGTATGCTTTTTGCAGAGTCTGACGCCATTCTTCTAGGTTGGGCGCATCGTTGTCTGAGGCGCGGGTTGGGGCTTCGGGGGCTTCGTAGCGGGAGAGGTCGATTCCGCCTGTGAGTGGTGTGCCTTGTGCTTTGCGCGCGAGCTCTTGTTGCATGAATTCAGTGAACTTGGGTTCTGGGGCTTCTGGGATCCATGGGTGCAGCGTTGTAGAGTGCTCCGGGGATAGCTCTGCGTTGATGAGCTGCTGGGCTCGTGCTTGCGCGGAGGCTGAGGGCGCCGCGTCGACGTCTGGTCGGTATGTTAGGACAATTGGGTTCATTGGTAGTTGGAGGTGAGAATTGGGTTTTACTTACAGGGAAGTGAGTCGTGGGATTCGTTGATAAGAGGCATTTTGAGTGATCTGCTGGTTAAGATCGAGAATGTCGCGGTCGATTAATCTTGGATGCTCCAGGGCGGTCAGTGACATCTTACTCAGCGGGTCATGTGACCGAGAAGTATACAGAAATGAGGGGCATAAATAGTGTCGTATTGTGTACAACTTATGTTAGCTTAGTGATAGATCTGAGTTGGGATGCTCCTATCTGCATATGAACCATGGGGCCAGTGGGGAAATCCAGGGTCCGGATATAAAGTAGTTGGGAACGTTGCCTGAAGCCCTCAAGGAGGTCCCGGCCACAGGCTACATTAATCAGTTCCAATTGCCAGGTGCTCTCAAGGCAAACCTGACACCTGCCGCATTTCATCTAATATCAGTTCCCAGCTTCCCGACTGGTTTCTCAATATGCAGATATGACGGGATATCTCATCCTCCGTGCGGGGGAGGTCCAAAGTCTAATCCCGTTTGGGATGCGGAATGCAGAAGAATGACGATCTAGGAGCTCGCTATCACACATCGTCTAAGCGATGTCACCTCTTGCAGGGTCTACTAGCGTGGTGCTTACCTCTTTTTTACAAGCCTTGCATGTTGATCAACTAGCTTGACTTGCGGGCGAACCCTCCGTGACGGGCTTCTATAAGGCTCGTGTGTCGCCCTGGGACGGCCTATCTCTCCACAGGGGCAAAGTAACTCGGAGAGCTCTATATGCTGAAGTCATAGCCCTATATTATTATCTGGTATATCGGCAAACCCTCAAAGATGGCCAACGTTCGATTGGGCATTATCTTCGCAGCGGTGACGCTCGCAGCGCTGCTGTGTTTGCAGCTACTCGCAGTGTTCAAACATGACGAGAAATTGCCCTCGCCTAGTTTCAGCAGGAACTTGAATCACTGGAGAAGTAGGGCGAATGAAGCTACTGACGACGGGACATTTCTGGTGGGAGCTGGCAAAGCCGATGTAACAGGGTATGCTTGTGCTGTTAACCCGATATCTACACCCCGAAAATTGCTAATAGAACAATTAGTCCCGTGGTTGAAGTCGACTTCAATGGCTATGCTAGTCTCGACCAACTTGGTACCGGTCTGAAGCAAAGGCTATATTCTCGCGCCTTCATTTTTGCAGACCCGAACAAACCAGAGGATACTTTTGTGTACCTCGTCCTCGATACACTCGCCGGTGACACTGCCGTGCGACATGGAGTCCTACAGGGTCTTGCTGCGCTCGGTGCTGATTATGCACGATACGGCGAACACAACGTCGCATTGACAGGAACACATTCGCATTCCGGCCCCGGGGCGTGGATGAATTACCTCCTCCCTCAGATTCCGACGCGAGGCTTTGACAAGCAGAGCTATCAAGCTATTGTCGATGGTACTATTCTCTCTATCAAGCGTGCCCATGAAAGTTTGACGCCGGGACGGCTGTCTTTTGGGTCGATTGACCTGGAAGACGCCAATACCAACCGCAGCCCTTATTCGTACGACCACAACCCCGAAGAGGAAAAGGCACGGTATTCAGCAAATGTGGATAAATCTTTGACCCTCCTTCGGTTTGACCGGGAATCTGACAACAAAACGGCGGCGGTTTTGACTTGGTTCCCTGTCCATGGCACTTCCATGTATAACAACAACACCCTAGTTACTGGGGACAACAAGGGTGTAGCAGCCTATCTATTCGAGCGGAGCATAACCGGCGATGCAAGATTTGCCGATGATGTTGTTATTGGATTCTCGCAGGCCAATGTCGGAGATACAAGCCCTAATGTTCTGGGTGCTTGGTGTGAAGATGGGTCGAACGAAATGTGTCGGTATACGGATAGCACCTGCGGTGGAAAGAACGAGCCATGCCATGGTCGAGGGCCTTTCTTCCGGGAAAAGGATAATGGCGCAAAGAGCTGCTTTGAAATTGGACGCCGCCAATATTCAGCAGCAAAGAAGCTTTGGGAGCAGATGAATACTAGTCCTATCAAACTCACTGGGAGCTCTGCTGTCAGATCTTTCCACGTCTATCAGGATATGAATGGCTACACTTTCCAGTCGCCATTCAACTCGAGTATGCTTACGACATGTCCTGCGGCTTTGGGTTATTCGTTTGCTGCGGGAACTACAGATGGGCCAGGGGCCTTTGATTTCACTCAAAATGCCACCGGTCCAGCTGCAAGCAATCCTTTGTGGCAAGTCGCGCGGGCATTCATTCACCAGCCGACCGAAGAACAGCAGAAGTGTCAAGGCGCCAAGGACGTGCTTTTGGATGTCGGCACTCTTACTGAGCCGTATGCTTGGGCGGCAGATATTGTTGACATCCAGCTGTTGCGAGTGGGTCAGCTGTTTATCATTATTTCCACCAGCGAAGCTACCACCATGTCTGGGCGACGCTGGAAGGAAGCAATAGCCAAAGGAGCCAGGGAAAAACTCTCCGTTTCTGACCCTCAAGTAGTGCTAGGCGCCCCGTCGAATAGCTATGCACATTATGTGGCAACCGAGGAAGAGTACAGTGCCCAGCGCTACGAGGGCGCATCAACGCTCTTCGGACCAAACACCCTGGCAGCTTATATCAACCTGACTCTCACATACCTGCCATACTTGGACAAGCCATCAATTGCTTTGACCCTCCCAGACATCCAGCCTGGCCCAAGTCCACCAATCAACACCAATCACTCATTGAGCTTCATCGCAGGGGTTGTGTACGACGGTACACCATTCGGCAAGTCCTTCGGGGACGTGCTTTCAAACCCGGGGAGTGGTCCTTTTAGCCCCGGTAAGGTTGTAAATACGACCTTCGTGGGCGCCAATCCGAGGAACAACCTGCGTCAGGAATCGACCTACGCTGCGGTTGAAAGAAAGAAAGAATCCGGTGACTGGGAGGTGGTGCGCAACGACCGCGACTGGAATTTGATGTTCCTTTGGACACGGACAAATAGCTGGCTTGGCTACAGTGAAGTGACTATTCAATGGCAGATTGAGGATGATTATTACAGCGTCGGCGACCCGACCCCCCTGCAGGATGGGACCTATCGGATGCACTACTACGGAGACTCAAAGAATGCCCTTGGTCAGATTTCATCGTTTGAAGGAATTGGCGGAATATTTACAGTCCAGACTTAGTCTGACTTATTTGTCTGCAGATATCGGGTTGAGATGGTGGCTGAATCATGCAATGACACTATATCCTTAATTTTTGAAGTATACCGGAACATAATCAAATTCTACCATCTAAGCGCCCGTACTACTCAACAATTGAAAAAAATCAACTATTCTCAGTGTATAAACAAACTCCACGTTCTCTATTTAGGTCGAAATTAAAATCAAAGGTGGTGCTGCGCCTACAGCGGGCCAATCACCACGCGCCATCAACCCCGGCGCCTACTGCAACGTCTCTTTGTTCGCAGATCTATTTCAAGTGAAACGTCCCACAAAGAGCCCCTTGCAATGGCGGCCTCTGACGATACTAATGCCCTTATATCTGCAACAATGGGCGGCTGACAGGAGCTCTAGGCCTGACCCAACCGGGCCCTAAGTCTGCAGATATACATGTTAGGGTCCTCGACAGCGAATCTCTCAAAGAAAGAAAAAGTTCACCCCCTTCCTGGTATCAGAGTGCCTCGCTGTCGCCTCATTCTTTTGTTTCTTTTTCCTTCTGATCATCCTGATCAAGCCATTCTTTCATCTGTGGCCATCAGAACGCCCAGAACAAGACTATCTTTCCTCTTTGGCCATGCTTTTCTATGCGTGTGATTGCTCCTATATTGAATCTCTTTCTTATATCTCTGCCTGATATTCCTTCTTTTTCTGCTGTCTACGCTCTCTGAAGTCTTCCTGTCACTCGCTGTTTCTTGCCAGGATGTTCCGCGCTCAGCTCTTTTTGCTATTCGCTCTTTTGGCGTGGACTGTCTCGGCTGGTCCGATTTCTCGCTGGTTATTTACTGGCCCGCCTGTTCCTGTTCTTACCGAGTTGGAACCTTTATCGACTACTTACTCGCCCAAGGATCTCTCCCGGCGTGATGACAATGACAAGCATGGTGGCTTGACGGTCATTCCTGTTCCTAGTCCGACGCATAAGGTCGAGAGCTCAACAGATGCACCAACAGTCGGGTTCACTCCCCTTTCATCGCTGCTACCTGATCCAGCCACTTCTTCTCCGGCTACAACCTCTACCTCTCTTTTATCGGTCAGGTCAGAGCTCACTAGTTACAGCTGGCAGAAACCTTTTACGATTAATGACCCGAACTATACTGAGTCTGCTCCTGTATCCTCTACAAGTACTTCAAGTTCAAAGAAGTCAAGCACGGTGGCACCTACTACCACACATGCGCCTATTACGACACATGCTTCCACTACAACATCTCACACTTCAACCGCATCAACTTTGTTGTTGACTACGGCCCGCACCACGGCACCCATTCCTTCATCTGCTGCCAGAATCATTGATATACTACCAAGCAGCGTGCCAAAATCGATCAGCAGTAGCAGTGTCAATCCAGATGAAGTTGATATCATGACCTATGTACACTTGACCATATCCTCTTCAACCACCACGAGCTCTTCAACCACCACGAGCTCTTCAACCACCACGAGCTCTTCAACCACCACGAGCTCTTCAACCACCACGAGCTCTTCAACCACCACGAGCTCTTCAACCACCACAAACTCTTCAACGGCGAAGTCTTTCACTTCGACAATGCCAATGATGACACAAACAAGCCAGGTCGTTATCTACGTTAGTGGACCACATTCAGTACCCTACTCAACTACCACAAAGTCTTCTATTCGCTCGACAACCACATCTGTTAAGCACACGACTACATCCACCAAGCCCACAACTATATCTACTCATGTACCAACCACATCTGTCAAGCCGACGACTAAATCTATCCAACCAACAACGACATCTATACCACCACTCCCACCAACAACTACCTCTATCCCGCCAATCCCAGCAGCTACCTCTATTGAGCCAGTTGCGATATCTCCATCAGGGACAACGACGTCTATCCCACCGATCCCGCCAACAACCACTTCTCTTCCACCAGCAGCCATATCTATACAACCAGCCGTCGCATCTCTCCCACCAACAACGACAACTATCCTACCTATTCCAGCAGCTAGTTCTATTAGTTCTATCAACCAAGCCCCCGCATCTATCCCACCAACAACATCGTTCGATCTTGATCCTGTCACGGTCCTCGCAACCAAGACAGAAACCGTCCGCATAACAGTCTGGCCAACGACCACTGCCTCCGCCGCGCCCTCTGTATCATCCTTTTCTTCGAGTGAACAACACACCATCCACGTCCTTGCAACAGCAACAGAAACATTTGTCGTAACAATATACCCAGCGGCATCATCTCTGCCCTCGACATCATCCACTTCAAGTACTTCAAGTGAGAAGAGCGCCATCCCACCGGCAGTAGTATCAACAGCAAATACAGCTGGGGCAGCAGCGGCCGTGGCAACTACTCAACCCACTGAACCTGCCGCTGCGGTGACAACTCACTCCGCTGCACCTGTGCCTACGAACATGACAACATTAGAAGCAGGACGGGGCTTGCTCAGTGTTATACCGGTGACACCGGCAGGGTTTATTCATGTTACTGAGACTGTTACGAAAGTTGTTACAGAGAGGATTGTCGAGACTGTAACTTCTACTGTAACTAGGAATGTATAGCTGGATAATATTTCTCAATTGATGTTCTTCTTGTTCTAAATGGAGGCAATTTGTCAGATTGATTTCAGTTTGTGGATTATGTAGTTGAGCTATGCTTATACCGTTTTTCTTTCTTTTTGGAATAAATATTGATAAGTCACTTTTGTATGACGCTACCTTGAGTACAGACTAGTGTCATTTTGTAGTCTGTTGCTTTTACCTGAGGGCTCCAGAAGCACTGGTATTTGGACATATCTCTCTACCTAGAATGAAACACAATCATTTCAAATACAGCCAAATTATACGTACGAACTCAAAATTTCTCTTTAATTATCTTTCGGTCTGTGTTTCACACGTCATACCTTTTAGGGCTATATTCTTGGCATTATTCCAGTATGGGAAGACATGTTGGCGCCAAAAGCCCACTTTTCCTCCTTCCGCGAAGGTATAAATATGTCTAAGTCAAGTTTGAGATCTTCTTCACCCCATTCTACCCTACCATCTTCCTACTCTCAACTTTCAATTCAGTAACATGTCCTTCTTTGAAAGCTGCGAAAACGTTCGCATTGAGATCAATGACGGCTCAATCTTCCTGCACTGTGATGCCCAAGATGTAGATGGCAACCTTCATCCTGCCACTTTGAGACTCGATGATTTCATTGGAAACGAAGATGGTATCGTTTTTATCCTCGCTTCTTAGCCCATTCTGACGATGTTGCAATCACTAACAACGAATACTAGGGTGGTTCATGTGGGATGGAGTAAACGCCGGTCAGAGTGCCCAGAGAATTGAGCTCGATGGGCCCATGTTGACAGCGGAGTTGCCCATGAGAGACGGAGGTTACAGAGAGAGACAGGGTATTGACCTGAACGACCGGATTAGCAATAAGAACGGGCACTTGGTGTATCAGTGTAAGACTAGTCTTTTGCTTACAAGGATTTGACTAACTTTCCTTTCTTTCTAGGAGCTCCATTGGCTTGCATCTAGCGGTCAATACTATGTTTGCAAGCAATTACTCTAGTTGGGGAATTGCCTCTGTTCTCAGTACAAATACGCAGGTTTCGAAATTCATTGGTTTTATGTGCGAGAAAGGCGTATTTTCTGCAGTAAGGCGCTTCTTTTTTCGTGCAAATCATTGAGGAGGACATACATTACAGTAGCTACTAGACAAACAGACCCGCAATGCCCAGTTCTTCTCAAACCAACTGGCCCATGCGCGGAGCCATCTATAAACGTGTACAAGTGTGATTCGCCTAGCGGCAGGTCCATATAGGGACTTGCAGCTGCAATATCAAGTAGGGCGCCAATGGTTAAGGCTGGGCTGACTTCTTTGTCATTAAGCCTCACATACATGTACATGTTAGCCTTGCTGAAGCTGTAACGTTACCTGCTACAGGCCATGTTTATCTCAATTTCTTTGAACATAGAATAACAGGGAGTGCACGATTATTTTCTATATACAAATATTCAGGGCCTTCCGGCGGATTTCAAACCCGTTAGAAATCGTGCCCTAAAGTCGCACCAAAGGGGGATCGATCCACCGACAATATAGTCTTGAAGATTCGGTGTGAGGTGTGAATCATGGACGACCCACTGTGGGGACTTCTTACAGATAATGTGGTGAAAAAAATATTCTTTCACCGGGTAATTTGCAGGCAATGTTGATTGCTTTGGAACAATGGTAGATACAGCAGTACCCACGCGTTATACGAAAGGTACGAGCTTAATAACACTAAAGTCAAGACTACCTCGGAAAGGTTTGCAAGCTTCTGGCTGAGTTCTTAGGACTTTAGATCCATGAGGGCTATGATGTACTTGTAGTTGATAAGAAGGGAGTACGACTCTTGAGGATGGGTTATATGACCCTAACGGAATTTGACCAATTAGGTTGCCCACTAGGAACCCAAACTGCGCATGTCAGTCGCAACACAGTACCTAGAGTCGTTGATAACACTAACGAGCACGTCTATGCCAAAAAGAATCCTAAAAATATAATAAGATTACATAGGTTGAATAATAGCCACCATGATAATGTCCAAAAAGACTGCAAACCAGCAATCGATGCATGAACAAAGCCCGAGAGTGACACTGACACGAACAACTGCCAAGCAAAGTTGCCCAAGTTCAGTCTACCTACCACACATCAAAACTCCTCATACAAAAACCAAGAAACCCCGAAACGAAGCAAGACCCCCAAATTACAACTGACACAAAACACCACCAGCCTCAGCAAACTTCTGCTGATACTCCTTTAGGCTAGCCCACTGCCCAAGCTCTTCCTGATCACGCTGGTAATCAGAAAGATAACTCATAGAACGGCCATTAACCTGCGGACTAAGTCCATCGGCATTACTAGCCGAGTCAGCCATTGAAGAATGACATTCCAGTCGGACGAGAGTCTCAATGAATGCGTGCAGGTAGGATTCTGCTTCTGCGGCGGTGAGGACGTGTAGACCTGGTAGGCCTGGCGTGGGTGTTGGGGATGGGGCCGTTGGTTCTAAGGGGTGTTGGTGTTGAGGTGCGAAACTTGGGATTTCGGTTGTGGGGGTTTGTTTTGTGCGTGGGGAGAGGTTTAGGAGAGTTGAGGCTACTTGGCGGATTTTGCCTGTCTGTGTAGGGATGAGTGGATGGTTAGTGAGTTTAGTTTGGTTGTGATTTGTGGGTGGATTGGTGGGAGACATACGATGCTTGCGCCGTTTGGCTCCATGTTTACTTCGTTTACTGTTCTTAATAGTACGAAGAGGTCTTTTATGACTGATTGACGCTCTTCCGCCATCATGCGGCCGATATAGTCGTTTTGGGCGTGGGTCTGGGCCTGAGTGTTGGTGTTGGTTTCTGATGGAGTGGTTGTAGTGCCAGCGGCAGCTTGTGTCGTATCTGATGTGCCTTCGACCTTGATCTGCGGCGTTGTGGCACCTGGTGCAGTGAACTTGGGCGACTTTCCATATTTTGAAAAAGTCTCAAAAAGGCTCCAGTACTTCTCAACTAGAAAAGACCTGGTGCACAGCTGACTGGCATATATGTTGGCTTTTTGAATCTCATACTGGATGGCGCGTCGTTCTTGATGGATGTGGTCATCTGAGTAGCTGAACACTGTGCCATCTTCGCCGAGACCAGACAAGCGGGCTGGGGATAAATGTTTCGGGTGGTCTAGCGATAACTCAACGGGGACATTGAGTAATGCAGACTTTGCTTTCCGAAGACAGCCCCAAAGGCTGGTACGTTGATGCTCCCAGTCGAAGATTTGACCACTACCAAATGCTATCTCCCAAGATAGCAGGTCCGTGTATGAGCTATAGACACGGACATTTGCATTGAATCCGACTAATCGTGAAACGCGACTCGATGGCTGTGGCTCAACGTGTGTTGGGAACAGAAAGTCGTCATCAATCTCCATCGGCAGTGGCGGGTACCGGTCTGTTGGAGTCTCTGGAGGGACGTGGACCTTGATATCAGCAGACCCCATTTGGTGCAATGTCTGATACCCAACAAGGGTGACATAGAACAGACGTCGGCCGAGCTCCTGGGTGATGAGATCGACACCTTGGGTGTCCATGAAACTATGAACGGGTTGATCTTGCATCATTGAGACCGATGATAGTGGGCCGTTGGCTGCCAGTGTTGATGATCGGGTGGTGGCTGGCGGAGACCGGCATAGATCATAAACTGAGAGCATAGCTCGGCATTCCGAGAGATAGACGCGGCAACGGCGCATGTTATAGATATAGCCAGCACAGACGGCGAGGAAATAGCTGATTGCCGCATCATATACTGTGGCGTTGCGATCGAGATATCCGGCGCCTCGGGCTTGGATGGCAACGTCGAGACACCGCTTGACCAGAGCTATAGAGTTAGGGAACGCATTACGTTCAGCCTCAGTGTTGAGCCTTAATTTAGGTCTTCGAGGAAATGAAGCCACGAGAAATCCAATCATGGACGCCAAAAGGGCCAAAAAAGTGTGATTGGTCACATCTTCCCTCCTCTCAAAAGCAGCTCTGAAAGTAGGCTCATGAGGAACTGGAACCAAAGGATGGATATAAGTAAAAAAATCATCGAGCAACAGCTGAACTGTATGCAAAGAACATATCGATTCTGCTGACAGGGGAAACGGCCCAGATGGAGGGTTGGCGAATGTGGCCTGTGGAGTCGTCACTGTCGTCACCGACGGATAGTCTGCCGGACTTACGGATGCCTCATCGTCAAGCAGAGGTTCCCGCTTCTGTTTCTTAAGCGCCTCTGCATGGCGGTTAGGAGGCCCACGGCGTCTGCTGGGTCTCTCGTAGGTGCAGGGAATCTCCAAGCTAGCGCATGACCGACAAGGCGGCCCACCGGTATCACACTTGCATGGAAGATCAGTATCTCCACAGTTTGCCGCGGATTAAAACGGACATACCTTCACTTTTCGAATACTGCAGGCATCGCAGGCCTTGCGCAGCCTAGTTTTCAGGTCCATCGGTGAGCTATTTACGCGCTCGGATTGACCATGCCTCAAGCTGTCAGGTCATGATTAATCCAGGGACAGCACAAGCGCATGCATTCAGGGCCGGAAAACCCTTGGTATACCCCCCGAGCAAAAAGTGAAGTCCTCGGAGTATATCAGAAACTCCGAAACGCAAGAACGCGTTTCAATGGAAGTCCGGGGAAGATTGAATGGCCGGGAGTCGCTAAGCGGGGCAGATGGAACTGAAACCGAGCCGCCAAAGATGAATCGCTGAAGGAACACGATGCAATGAGAAATGACCTCGGATGCGAGTCACGTGCACGTAATGCCCAAAATTAAGAACTACAAGTGGAATGAAACTTGAGAACTACAATTGGATTTATGAAATCTATGGGCCCGATTTTAGTGGCTCAAACCAGGGGGAAGGGGCCCGCCCACAGGGTCCAGACATGGAAATTACATTGGCCGTGTTTAAATGTCGGTCTGCACATATGATATTGTTAACAGGTCATGGCATAATGTCATCACGATACTGTTCACCGAGTCGGCTAGCCTGCTGGTTAGCAGCTCGACGCTTGCGCTCAATATCCGTCACCCAAAGTGCAGAGCCAGCGGCAGTGGTCATCAAAAAGAGCATGGAGAAGGGGGGAATCAGCTGAAGGATCAGGGCGACCGTTCCAAACCTAAACGTGATGTCAGATTCAGATCTGGCAATGACGTGGACCGACACTTACGTGGTATACTGCAGCTGGCGTCGATTGATGCTTTCCTTCCTTTGCTGCTTGCTCATATCAAGCAAGTGGAAGTAGCGCCAGTGGTGGAAGGGACCGGCACGATAGCCGGTCAAAATGAGAAACATGGGAGTGCCAGCCACGGGGATAAAGATGAGCGGAAGCAAAACAACGAACTCAACGATTTGCCGCAACGAAAAGGGAGAATAGACGGCACTGGTGGTCGGCGTGCCGAGGCGTTTGGCAGGATTGCCCGGCTCGGGGTAGATGACACGGGATGTGGTGACAAGCTCCTCTTGGCCCTCATTTACCAAAACTGCATCGAAAATATCCACTAGGGTCTCATCCACGAAGAATGCCTCGAAGAGCGCGGCGACGATCGCAGCACCTTCACCGAGGACTAGGAATGCACCGCTAACCCATGATGAAGCGCCCTGGAAGATAGCAAGGAATGCAACCTGGGGGAGGTAGGTGAAGAAGAAGAGAATGAAGTATATAAATGAGGAGAGGAGGACGATGGGCAAAAGGCGGGCCTTGAACAGAGGCCATAGGAACCGGTTCGACGCAAAGTAGAAGATGCCCTGATATCAGGTCAGTATTGACTTTGCATTTTAATCGAGGACACGTACTCGAAGAGGGTACAGCCAAGCTGCACGGCTGGGATCCCACAGTCTCGACATGGCTTGCAGACTCGATCTCTCCTGTCTACGTAGTACGCGGACGGAAAAAGGAAGCCTGCTCTTATCGATAAGAGCCACGTGATTGAGAGCTACCGCTCTGACTAACATGTGACTAAGCACTGCCTATTTTGCTCGAGATTTTTTCGCCGAGAGCCCTTTTCCTTTTCTTCTTCACATAAAACTATTTTCCTCCCTATTCACTCTGGACTTCCCTGCAATGGAAAATCCTGGAGGGGAAATGGGAGGATAGACCGAGTCTGCTGGCTTACCCCAAATTCTTCTACTCAAGCGTGGAGCGTTTGGAAATATATTCAGCTGTACATTTCCTCCTCTCAGCCTTAGTATGCTTAAGCTTCAGTCGTGGCTTAAATCCGAGCCCGGATTTCTTCCACAATATGTTCCAGATTGTGTACAATCGCCGTCGGTTGTAGATCAGGAGCTGCAGCGTCCTTCCATCCTGCGTTGGCGCGATCAACCCAGATAGCCTGCATGCCTGTACTGCGCGCCCCGACGATGTCAAATGGGTTACCGCTGATCAGCCATATCTTGCTCATCTGGGTTGGGACTTTGCCCATTTGAGTTGCTAGGTGCTGGTAGGTTGCCCGCGATGGTTTGTAGCGCTCGATCTCATCCACTGTGACGAGATCTTTGAACGCGCTCGCGTGTGGCGAGAGGTCCTTCGACCGGAGCACCGAGTTGGATACCATGGTCTTGGTGCCATTGGAAAAGATCACGGCCTCGAGGGATGGGTCTGCTGCTACTTTAGTCAGGGTCGGGGTCACGTCGGTGAATGTGGAAAGATTATCGTAAGCTGCCATCAGTTGTTCGATATCGTCATCGCTCAGCTGCTCCCCATTATCGGCCAGTGCATGCTGAAGGGAGTTAAATGTGATGACTGAGAAGTCTTCATATCGATCTACAAGCTGTTAGTATTGCATCTGGATCTAGAGTGATCGGCCTACCCATGCTGTTCAGCCGCCATGTATATTCCAGTTGATATCGTCTCCAAAGAGCGGAGATCGACTGCGCCTTGGCATGGCTGAAGTGCTTCTCCAGCTGCTTGATAATCGACTCTGTCGAGAGCAGTGTACCGTAAAGATCAAAAGCAACAAGTGTAGTACCTTTCATAATCGCTGTGAGTTTACAGGTCGAAGACAAGAGCTTTACATGGCTTCTCGTAAACTTGCGACTACAGGTAAGGATACCGGATGAGAAACCTGTTGAGCTTGGCAATGTTTGCACTGTTTGCACTATGTGATTTAGTCTTTCTCTCCTACCGTTTCTACTTTTAGTCGGCAATTTTGGTTAATCTAGCTTTTTAAATTATTTTCTTTTCCAAATCATAAAGAAATAGTTTGTGGGTCATTAGGTTACTTCTATCGGTCTTTTTATCTTGTAAGAAGATACATAATACGAGATACCCCACCGGATCATGGATGTATCATGATGATTTCGTCAGGGAATCGGTACAATTGGCAACCCTCTCGTACATCATATGGTCGAATGCCCCCTGATTCCCAATCTTGAGAAACACTTTGTGATCTAGTCACAGGCAATACCTACTATTTTCTTAGCCGGACCTGACTTTCTCTGGGGTATACTAACGAGGGCTTGGCCGTCAAGAATTGTAGTAGTATGTCCCAGTTCTAGTCTCAGGAAGGTAGGTCTATGAAATAATAGCACAGTCGGACATTTAGATTCTTCACGCTGCCTTTCCTCGCTTCAATCATCATGGAAATTGTAAACAAGTCTACCCATTTCGTATTGTCCCGCGGAGTTGACAATGACCATCCGACGGGTAAAGTAACGTTGACCACCGATCAGCTCAAAACCCCAGACCTTGTGACGATAAATATTAAATTCCGTTATAACAGGCATGATTCCAATGTATTTCAGAGACGTACCTGCTCCAATGTCCAGCCAGAATTCACACTACGCTCAAAAGTGTGCACCCAAAGACCCAACCCGTTTCCAAAGTTGGAAGCTTCGGGCTCTTCCACGAGAAATCCGCCAGCAATGATACCATCTGGGTCAGATTTTGCTTGAAGGAATCGCGCTACACTCGCTTTATTCTCGACGTTGGTTTGCAAGTCGAGATCTGGCAGTATGCTCCCGTCAAGATCTGTAGAACAACCAATAAAGTGACTCCAGCCTTGAACAGCACCAAAAATGTAGTCCTTGTGATGATTCACTTGCCAATTCAGCGTTCGCTTTTCAGTCGTTCCTGCGAGGCCTCCGCCTATTGCGCTTTGAACAAGTTCGATGTTTACCAAGGCTTTCCTGGTCATGGGGTCTGTTGTAGTATACTCCGAGATATGGACGTGCAGCGTTACTGCTGAAAATGCCTTGCGGAGCACCCATGGGACTCCTAGCTGTTTTAATGATACCGTTAGCTTGTAGTTATTTAAGCAGGGTGTTAAAAAAGGTCCCAAATCCTTGATCTGGAAGGAATGAATATGTAGGTACCAGCTTCAGCATTGGGTCTGCTTCATTGGACAGGCCCTTGTCCTAATAAGATAAAAGGTCAGTACCTGTGATCAAAGTCCTGATAAACTATTATATGGTGAAGGGGAGTAGATGGGTCCGTTTACCAGAGTCCAACTTCCGTTAAGATTCTGTATGGTAACAGTCATGGGAGCAGCCATGTTGGAATGCCTTTGACGGTATTTGACACAAGGCCAAGGTCTTAAAGTTAGAAAATTAGACAAGGGGCATGGCTGCAGATATATTGGGGAGGGCAGCGATACAGCTATAATATACCCCTTGCATGAGCGCAAGCCCAGGGAGTGCTTAGTATTCTCACCTTGCCAAACATGTGCCGATATTGTACAAAAATAACGAATGACTAATCAGGTTTACCTGACCTTCCAAGCTTCCAACGTTATCTAACTTTGAGTGTTTTGGGTGTAGATTGTATAGGTAGGTCCCGGGTACAGTCACTGGAGCTGGGGACAGGAGCCAGCAACATAGGCCCTTTTGCATAAAGAGACGGTTGGAGATATCTCCACAGCGGGGCTTTTGATAGGTAGCGGCACATCAAAGGTTTCCCATAGGTAGTTCAATCCACTTCGGGGTTGTGAGAGAGATCGGCAGGCCATTGAACTCGCCCGGAATGATCTAGAAACTGCGACCCATATCACTACCGAGCATACCGAGCACTCAGAGAGCGCTACCGTGTATGCCCAAACGAGGTTGGCAAGCTGTAGCGCCCGTGAAGAGGCTACAAGCCCCGCGACCAAGGTACCGTATCATGTGCATTGGTTATGGCAGAAAAAGGAAGGAAAATTCGGTGCCCAGGCAAAAGGAAAAGAAAAAGGCAAGGGACCAGTTATGATCAGACATACAGTATTTGCAATCAAGCTCATTGTTAAAGATCATAGTCTGAGGAGGAGCGTAGATATTGATGCGCGCACTTTAAATACCTTGCGGGATACCGTCCTCTTCTAAAGGGCCTATATATGATACTAGATTTTAAATCGGATGCTTTCTAATAAGGAGACGATAACTTTGGAACCCTTCGAAGGCTATGCTATTGATATATCTAAGGTCTTACTTAGCCTCTGTAAGAGCCTCTGTAAGATACAGTAAACATACCTTGCTCTAGCTTGATCTGAATTATATTGCCCCCGCCCAGATCCGGGCTTCTTTCATGGCTTTGTAATAAGATTACAACGCGAGGTAAAGAGGAGAAGATAATTTATGGTTGTTTGAAGCTATATCTTAATTGAAACACTAATAAATCTACCATCTTGCACTATATAACTATACATGGATCAATGATTTAAGTTAAGGTACTCCGGGGCGTGCCAAAGATTACTAGTCAAAAAGTCAGAGGTGAGTACTAAAATAGAACTAGAAGTGTTCGAGGTTCTTTATCCGTGTATGCGAGACTATGATGTCGATGTTCCGTGGGGCAAAACAGCTCCCCTCTCAGCTAGGAGCTTAAAACCAACCTCAATGACCTCAGACAATTACGCGGTCTTCCGCGAATGTTTCTCAAATGCCATCGTCTCTCGCTCAGAGAGTAAATCAAGAACATCCAAACGAAAATCCAAAGGCAAACGCAATGCCCGCAAAGATGTGACAGAAGACATCTCAACGGAACGAGCAAACCCAGAAGAGCTCGCCGAATTCGTCGACGTAAGTACACCCAAATCCATTCACAAAGCCCATAAATCTCACACTTACTCCCAGTTCCTCGCCTCAGAAACTTTCACCTCCTTCCCGGAAGCCCTCCAAAACCTCACCTACTCCGCAACCCAACACGACCCAACCCTGACAACCCTCTACGTCCCCCCAGACGCAGACACCCCTTTAGACCGCACGACCCTCGAAACCCTATGCACCCCAATTCCCCTCTCAGTAACGGACTCTCTAGCAGTCTATGGCATAATCCCAGACGCAGCCGACCTCCCGGATTTCCTCTCGCCAATCCTATCAGAGTACACAACCAGCGTGACGGCCGGGCCGCCCGTGTGGGCGGATACGCGGACAGACGCGTGCGAGATCTGCGAGAGGGATTGGATTCCGCTTTCTTATCATCATCTTATTCCGCGGGGGGTGCATGCGAAGGTCGTTAAGAAGGGGTGGCATGAGGAGTGGATGTTGAATAGTGTCGCTTGGCTTTGTCGGGCATGTCATAGTTTCGTGCATCGTATGGCTAGTAATGAGGAGCTTGCTCGGGAGTGGTTTACTGTTGAGAGGATTTTGGAGAGGGAGGATGTACAGGATTGGGCGGGGTGGGTTGGGAGGGTTAGGTGGAAGGCTAGGTAGTTTTTATAAAATTTGATATATGAATATTTTAAGTAGATAGCTGTGACTGTGAAGGGGAGAGGATATACAGGTGAGAAGGCACATAAATGGCAATGGCTTGTTGGCCAGCACTGTGAAAACATATACACTTGCTCTATGATCTCCTTAATTACATTGATTGTATGCCTTTCTCTAATCCCTGAGGGATCCAACAACGCCCAAACCATGGATGCAAGTCAATCATGCCGAGAAAAGAAAAATATAATACAGAATCCTCCAAGGTCGAGGGGAATGGAGAGCGCCAGAAAATACGGACAAATAGTACAAGCGGTGGTACTCACCGCATAGATGTTGAGATCATACGATGATATCTCAAAGGTATCTCTTCTCAAAGATCTCTTCATAGCATTGGACATGGTCGCCCACTGCAAAGTCAGACCAGTCTTCAAAGCCGATACCGCACTCTGTATCCTTGCGCATCTCGGTGACGTCCTTCTTAACGTTCTTCAGAGAAACAATCGTGCCTATAAAAGTTAGTGATGTCCAAAACATTTGCACTATGGTGTCTGTGGAGCACTTACCATCATAAACGGTTTCATCGCCGCGGATAACCCTGACCTTGCGGGCTCGGTTGATCAAACCGTTACGCACACGAGTTCCAGCAATAGTCGCCTTGTCACGTCCCTTGACAGTGATCTGGAAGATTTGCTGAACCTCCGCTTCTCCAGTCACACGGGTAGTAACCGATGGGGGCAGCTGCTCGCTGAGAGTGGCCTTGACATCATCGATCAACTTGTATATGATGTTATGGTCCATAATCTCAACACCCTCGTTCTCTGCAATACGCATGATGTTGGGCTCGATGGGCTGGTTGAAGGAGATGAGTTTCCCATTTGCACTGGCAGCGTGTTCGATATCGAACTCGCTAATAGGGCCCACACCCGAGCGAAGCACATTAGCGTAGACTTCATTGTTGCCAACTGCAGCAATGGAGTTCATCACAGCTTCCGCTGAGCCATCCACATCGGCCTTCAGGATGAAATGAACGGCCTTGGGGCCGGTTGGTTCCTCGGGTCTGGAAGTTGGTTCGTCATCTTCATTCTCGAGCCTGCGTTTCTCAAGAAGTGCTCGTCGACTCTCGTTGATAGCAACCATATCCTCACCCATCTTCTGGGTATCGGACTTGTTCAACCGGTGATCTACGACCTCCTTGGCTTTCTGTTCGGTGGGAGCCTGAAGGAGCTCGGTGCCAGCGCCAGGCTGGTCTCTCCAGCCGTCAACCTCAACCGGCATTCCGGGTGTGGCTTCACTGATGGGCATACCGGCTTCGTTGCGGAGAGTCCGGACACGTGCCCACGTGGTTCCGGCAACAATGACATCGCCAGGTCGCAAGGTTCCACGGCGAATCAGAACAGAGGCCACACGACCATGGCTCTTGGTGGCGGCCTCGAGAACCCAGCCCTCGGCATTGCCATTGATGTCCGCACGGTGATCGAGCATTTCTGAGAGTGCCACAATGGCTTCTTCCAGCTCGACCATCCCTTCTCCAGTCTTACCGCTTACACCAATAGCCTGAACATCACCGCCATAGTCTTCCACGTGGACACCATTGGCAGAAAGATCGCCCTTGACTCGGTCGGTATTCTTGCCCTCCTTGTCAATCTTGCTCATGGCGACAATGATGGGAACATTGGCCTGGGTGGCGTGCTTGATGGCCTCAATGGTTTGAGGCTTGACACTGTCGTCTGCAGCCACAACAAGTACCACAATATCAGTGACATCAGCACCACGGCGACGCATCTCCAAGAACGCAGAGTGACCGGGAGTATCTAAGAAGGTAATAGCCTTTCCAGAAGGCATCATAACAGAGAATGCACCAATATGTTGTGTGATACCACCATGCTCGGATGCTGCCACCGATGACTTGCGTAGCCAATCCAAGATGGTGGTTTTACCATGATCAACATGGCCCATGATGGTAACCACAGGAGGACGAGTTGGCAGATCAGATGAATCCTCTGGCGGAGGTGCAGCCTTTAGATCATCTGCGCCGGTATCGAAGATGGCCTCGAAGTTGAACTCGGCAGCCACCAGCCCAGCGGTCTCTGCATCGAGGATGTCTCTGTATGTAATGTCTTCGAATCCCATGTCCTCCATGCGTGCAACAAACTGCGCCGGCCGCACACCAATCACATCAGCCAAGTTGCTGACGCTGATAAACTCAGGCAGATACAGAGGCGCTGGGGCATCCTTGGCAGCCTTCTTCGCAGCCTTTTTGGCGGCCTTTTCTTTTTGCTGGCGCCTCCGTTCTTCACGAAGACGCTGGCGTTCTTCCGAGTCGAATTCTTCTGCTGCCTCGGGTGCCGCTTGACGGCCCTTGCGTCCATCACGGCGCTTCACAGCCTTCTGCGGTTGCGCCTGCTCTTGTGACTCTAGGTTTTCCAACTGGTCGAGTGCAGACATATCCCAGGACCATTGATCTTTTTTAGCCTTTTCCTTCTGTTCTTTCTCTGCCTGAATGGCCTCCTTGTCCTTCGGTTGAGATTCTGCGCGAGCGGAGTCTTCCAGATCGGACTGCTCCGGCTGACCTTGGTCAAAATCGGGCAAAACTGACTTGCCCAGCTCTTGGAACTTTCTTGCGTCCTCGGAGGGGCCTCGAGCAGGTTGTCTTCCTTGAGATTGAGCGGAATCTTCATAGTTTCTCATTGTTCGGAACCTTGCTTTAAGACCACCCGGCCGAGCGGTGCGGCAGAATGGACATGTCATCTTTGTGCCAAAGACATGCGCCATGCAATTGGGACAGTTCCAGTCATTAGCGGCCCTGTCCCGATTATTCCTACCCTGGACTCCATCATGCCACCGCTCTCGACCGAACGGCATTGCTTCCGAGGGCGTCGAACTGCAGGCGTCGGCAGGATCCCGACTGCCCCAGATATCCGCATCGCGATCGCGCCTTGGCCTCGAGTTGTGGAATGGGTTTGATCGATCGTGTCGCCGCGCCTGTCGTGACTGCGGAGGTGGCGGTGATGGTACGTTGTGTTCGGCAACCAGAGTATCACGCATAGCCTGCTCTGTGGCACTCAAACCTGCTGTTTTCGAAGCCGTCCGAGCGCCCCAGGCGTCTGCATCGCGCTTGAATCGGGAACTCTGGAATGTGTCTAATCGAGAAGAGCCTCCCTCCTGAGTAGTTGTGCTGCTGCTGCCAAAAGTATCGCGCACAGCTTGCTCTTCGGCGCTCAAGCCTGCCGACTTCGAAGCTGACCGCGGGCCCCGGGAGTCGCGTCTCCGCCTTGAGTTCTGAAGCGGGTTTGGTCGATCGTTGTATCGTCGCTGCGGTTGCGACTCTGGTTGTTGTTCAGGTTGCGGTGGTGGCGGCGGTGGGTTGCTGGCGACAATACTATTGCGCATAGCTTGCTCTGCGGCACTTAAACCGGCCGGCTTAGTAGCTGTTTTAGGACCCCATCGGCTCCCAAACTTGGGTTTCGCGGGCGCAATACTTGAAGTAGCATCATTATTGTTTCCGTTTGAGGAATCAGACGTGTTCAAACGGCTCGCAGATGATCTTAACATTCGTCGAATGGTTAAAGCTGTTAAAGAGGGTTTTAGGCCGACTGAACCCGACAATCCAGCCCGATGTGAGAGCTTTAGCCATTAATAAGAAGGTCAAACACAGCAGTAGCTCGAGACTTACCTTCAAGACTGGCCGACGATGCATAATTGCTCTCTCCACATTTGATCCGTCAACACTTTTTTCCCCATGCAGAAGTTCGAGACGACCAGCTTATGTCAGCTGTTTACATCAGCCGCTTACGTAATTTCTCCGCCGGTAAAGTCACGTGCATCGGCGGCCCCCTCGAATCAGCGGGCAGATGGCGACATTGCGATAAGCCGTTATAAAGTCGCGAGTCTCCTTCTCTTGCATTCTTTTGCAATTGAGTATCGAACATGGAGTCTGAGGCCTTTGAAGACATTGAGAAGGGTGGCGGTGCCCTCCGCACCGTCAAGGATCTGGCTGCGGGCGCAGCTGGTGGAATGGCCCAAGTGCTGCTCGGTATGTGTGCACCCTAATTTGAGTGGATTCCGGGGAAGCGCCAGGGACCTCACGACATGAACCCTGAGCCCCGGACTATGCAAAATCTATTCTTTGACATGTATTATTGGAATTGCTAACAAATACATAGGTCAACCCTTTGGTACGTGATGCGATAAAGCACAATATGAAACATTGATTAACAAAATCCAGATATCGTCAAGGTGCGATTGCAAACCTCCACTCAATACAGCAGTGCTCTGGAGTGCGCAACCCAGATCTTCAAAAATGAAGGTCCGGCAGCCTTCTACAAGGGAACTCTGACCCCTCTCATCGGTATCGGAGCCTGCGTAAGTGACTCTAAGCCCGAATACCAGCATAGCAAACCCCTAACCCAGCAATGCAGGTGAGTGTCCAGTTTGGCGCATACCACGAGGCTCGCCGCCGCCTCGAAGAGCTGAACAAGAAGAAATACGCCGTTTCTGCTCTTTCGTACACCCAGTACTACATGGCCGGTTCATTCGCCGGTGTGACCAACTCTGTGCTGTCCGGCCCAATCGAGCATGTGCGTATCCGCCTGCAGGCGCAACCCCACGGCGCCGGCCGCCTGTACTCTGGCCCTCTGGACTGCGTGAGCAAGCTCTCTGCTCAGGGTGGTACCCTCCGCGGTTTGTACCGCGGCCAGGCTGTTACTGTCTTACGTGAGGCTCAGGCTTACGGTACTTGGTTCATGGCGTTTGAGTTCATGATGAACCAAGATGCCAAGCGCAACAACATGAAGCGCGAGGATCTTTCCAGCGTTAAAGTTGCTACTTATGGTGGTCTCGCTGGTGAGGCTCTCTGGCTCTCCAGCTACCCCTTCGATGTTGTCAAGAGTAAGATGCAGACCGATGGATTCGGTGCCAACCAGAAGTTCAGCAGCATGCGCGATTGCTTCAAGAAGACTTATGCTGTTGAGGGTCTGGGTGGTTTCTGGAAGGGTATTGGTCCCACTTTGCTGAGAGCTATGCCCGTCTCTGCTGGAACTTTCCTGACGTATGTATCCCTTCATTTGATCATCCAGAAACGCTGCTAACCCGTATCTTTAGTGTCGAGCTGGCCATGAAGGCTCTCGCTTAAGTACTGATTGTACTATGATGAAAGTTGACGCATTCGGTTTTTGTTCGTCCAGGCTATTTTCACTCGAATTTCTTGATATCCAGGGCTTGTCCATTTCCTAAGAGTTAGATAGAGGACTACCAAAAGTGAACGGCATTCCAAGCTTAGAAGCCTGTATCTATGTTTACATTTGGCATTTTGAATTATTTGTTAGATAGAAGCATATACGCAGGGTGTCCAATACAAAGCTATTCTCTACATAGCCAACGAAAAGTCCCCAAAGAAATCCTGCCAGGCAGTAGGAAAATAAAACAAATTCAACCCCGGGAAGTCCCACTCAGATACAAACTGCTCAGGCACGAACCACTGAAGATCCGCCTGCGCATCAAACAGCTCCCAGAACGGCGATGTAGCAGTTTGCCCATCCGAGCTCGGCTGCTGCGTTTCCCGCAACGCAAGTCCATATTTCTCAATACTGACCTTCAAAATCTGCAAGTAGATATTCCCAGCACCAGACTGATTACCATTTGAGCCTGCTTTGCTCAATTCAGACACGAGTTGGTTGCCGTGGTCTAGAAGCTCTTGATGTTCCTCGTCTCGTTCGGGAAGTAGACGTGATAGTTTCAATAGTAATAAGAAGGAGAAGGCACACTTTGCCCAGACAAAGTCCATGGCGTATTTTAGCTTGGCGAGGTAGAAGTCTGGTTCGACTATTATGAGTCGGAGATGGCGACGGGCACTTGCTTTTGCTGTCAGGAGAATTGTTCGTTCGGTGGTGGACATGGCCCTGCTTGGGGTTAGTGGGTGGCAACCTCCAGGGTTATAGGGCGTTTGACATACGCGACGTTCTCGACGCCCATGGCTCGTAGTGCTTTGCAGTTGAGCATCATTTCAGCCCAGCATTTTTGTACTCGCAGAGCGACGAGCAAAGACGGCTTCTCCTCTTCGGCACCTATGCAGCTTTCTTGTTTAATTATCAGTTTTCTGTTGATCCCAAAGCATATTACTGGATTATAGCAATTTGTATCATACCGATGATGCGTAGCCAGTCACTGTCAAGAATTAGCATACAAAATCTCAGACGGTGGACCAAGGTAACTCACTCAAACCATAAATCCAGTTCAATCTTCATATCATGGACGTAATCGGCTATACCCTGCCGGTCAAGTGTAGTGCCTCCTCCCAAAGTATCACCCACGTTGGCTTCAGGGAATGGTTAGCAATGCTTCTGGGAGCCGAGTGAGACAAGACCAATCACCTCTGAGGATATTCAACTGACAATAAGAAGTAAGCATCTCGTCCAAACAAGCTGTGTAAATAGATAGCATCCATTTATCATACCTCGACCTGAGAAAACAACCGCAAATCCAAAATAGTCGAAGAAGGATGGGAAAGCAAAACCCGACAGCGCCGAGCATTCCCTTTCAGTCGAATACCTGGAGGTTTCCCACCATCGACACGGAAACTACATTAGAATCCATTAGTATACAACTCAATCAAGAGGGAGAAAGTAAGGAATCTTACATATGCTCCAAAACCAAAAGTCCAAACCAAGTCCGAGCCTTCCACACCAAAGCCCTCTCCTCCTCGAACATCTGATGCGGCAAAGCATAAGCCATATCGTCATTTTTGATCGCAAGGCGCTGAGTCAATTCATCGAAGGCTTCATGTAACTCCAAGTCCAGGGCCATGCGAGTAGCGAAGGATAATATTAGAGACCGTTCAGATGAATAGCAGGCAACGACTAGCATTGCTTGCACGGACTCAAGGCAGTTGAGTTGCTTGTTTTGCACGATTACGTTGATCCATCTCTTTAGTTCGGCGTGTAGCGTATCAGACATTGGGCCGCCGGATCCTGTTAACATTGCTTTAGCGTCAGGCTCACACCATTTGAGGGATCATAGGGTGAGCGAGTAATGTGAGGAATTCCGAGGTAGAGCCAGTAGAAGGAGTCTATGGATTGTTTGGGGGCGGGCTCTTACTGGTTTCAACCATGCAACCAATCGTGCATATAGCATTGAGAAGAATGCTACTTCGTGATCGGATGGAGTCGAATGTGTCGTATTCCGGATCGAAGATTGGGATGTATCTGTCCTGTGTAGTTTTCAAACATGAGTATTCGAAGCGTACCGATATGAAGGTTGACACATACACATCCTCCAAAGAAGCTAGGCTAGAGTCAATATAACACTCAAAAAAGAAAAATTCAGCGATGTATCTCGCAGGGGAACATACGTATTGAAATAAGAAACAGCATACTCTGGCGTGATGAGACCCTTATCAATGAAATCCGCAATAGGTTCATCCCGAATCTCAAACCCGGACCGTTTCCTCTTTAGCGGTCGTGTAATAGTCTGATTAGGAGCTTCATAGATAGACTGAGTTGCGATCTCATTCGGAGAGAGGCTTGGTATAGACGGAATGGATCGTGGATACTGATGACCATTCACATACCCACCGGGCCCTGGGACTGGGATAGTAGGAAGCCCATCTTGGGAATGATCCTGTGAGTGAGGATACTGGGAGCATGAAGAGCCACAGAAACTCTCGCGGCGTACTTGTTGCCGATCACGGGGTTGGTTTGGGGAGTGAGTTACTTGTGATTTTGGCGTTGTGTGAGCGCGGCTTTGTTGGATTAGCTCACGCATCTCATCCAGTTGTTGTCGGAGGTATTGGATCTCGGATTCGACACCCTCGATTCTTCTGGAGTACGTTAGCGTTTGATCCGTTTATCTTGGTCAACATAGGCTCACTCTGAGACAGGGTCTTTTGGTATTTCGAAGAAGATACATTGCTTCTCTAGCTTCTGGCATCTAGACCGCGCAATTAGTGCTATACATTTCAACTGGATTATGGTATCGGGGACTTTAATTTACCTCGTACATGGTCTCTCTCCATCGCATTTGACCTAGAAGGAAATCAGCCTCAACACCTTGAATTCGTCGAATTGAGCACAGACCTTCGACTGTCGACAAGCACTACACGCTTTCTATGCATCAAAATGCCAGAAATAGTTAGATCCCATCCGGTTCATGGAATGTGCATTGCAGTGGTTCAATTGGCCAAAAGCCAATACGCTACGTACCGGAATACGCTTTTTCCCAGTGGGCGCGGGAACAAGGTGCAAGGAGTCCCCAGCGTCCATCCCTGCACTATACGGACTGCAGTCCGCAGGATCATCCATGAGTGAGTCGTGTTCCGTTTGCGCCGAGGGCTCGGGGAAGACGGAAAGGGGAAAACCTGGAGAAACGCGGGGTTCGGCTATAGCTCCGAACCGGCTATTCAATTTACCAGAACTGGTTCGCCGTTGAAGCGGCGATTTAAATACGTATATTCTAAGTTTTAAGCGGTTTTATGAGCTGGAATATGGGTCTATGATCTCGTTTCGTTAATAGACAACGCATATAACCTGAAAACAAGTACTGAAATCCTCCCTACTATAACACAAACATAAAAGCAGAATCTGAGTCTGAGAGACCTTAGAATACATAGACGAAATCCTCGTTCTGCCAGTCAGTCAGGTCTTTCCAGCTATTGTCCACCATTTGTTGGACAGGCAGATCTTCTTTGTCGTCCGAAGCGACTTGGACAGCTTGCATTGACTGATCGACGAGCTTGGCACTTTTTCCAACAGCCACACGTCTCTGTTCATGCTTCTTGTTCAGGAATTGAAGGTATGCCATGTTTGCCCTGGAAATTAAATTTAGCAAAAAGGGTATTATACCATGGCGTAGAGAACTCAACTCACCCGGTTAGCAGTATCAACACACAGAATAGTGCCAGGCTAGTGGATTGTTAGTGATTGCGAAACAGATTTAATCTTTGTGTACTTACTTGGATAGAAGTCCACGACGGTAAAGTGGTGCCTCATTAGTGGTATAAAGGTTGGGACCGAGAACCTATCGTCAAGCAGGTCAGTGGCGGAGAACGAGGTTTCAGTTGTCTTCGTTGCGTTTCTTACATTACCAGCGCACTGTCCAACGTAAAGGATACCGGTGGTAACCTTCTTCTTAGTCTCTCCAGCAGTGTTTGCTGCGGACCATGAGTAGATCAATGGAGCTAAGTAGGGTTAGCCATGCTTCTCATAAGAACCAAGCAGAGACTTACTGATAGCTGGGTATACAGAAATCTAGTTCATATAGGTTAGCAGTTTTCCATTGGAATATTTGTCCCTGCTGATCACTTACAATATAGTATCCCGCAAGCAAAGGTCCCTTGTGGGCAGCGTCGTGCGTAATCTGCAAGAGCATGACACATCCGGCGATAGGAGGAAGGCATAGCAATGCCACCACAGGGCCTTTCATCTTCCAAAAAGTCGCCAGCCATGCACTTCCCATAGTTGCGACAAGCTGAACAGCTCCAAATGGAATGTTGAACAACATGGTGTCATATTGGCTGAGACCGAAGGACTTGATGATTAATGGACCGAAGGTGGTGATACCGCCACTTGGGACACTGGAATGGGAAACTGTTAGTAAATTACCTTTGGCTTTGCCTCAAGAGATTAGGGTGACGTACGAGATTGAGAACATCAACGCAAACCAGAACCATGACTTGGGGTCGAGGAATGCTTCCTTGACATGGTCCCATTTCCATTCCTGGCTCTCCACACCCTGTTGATTCATCCGCTGTCTATAAACCCGTAAGTAGATGTGCCTCACAGCTTGGACGTCAGACTAAATACCTTTCAATCGCAAGTAGTTTGTCTTCTTCGTTGAGGAATTTGGCCGAGACGGGGGAGTCAGGCATGAAGACACTATTGTAAAAGATTGCATTAGCACATGTTCATGAACGTGATAGGGAAAGGCCAAATCTCACAGGATGACGGCAGCGAACGCAACGGTAACCAGACCAAAGAAAAGGAAAATGATCTTAAGCATCGTTAGATTGAGAATCGAGAAAAAGAGCCCGTGTTAGGTAGCTTACCTGGTAGGGTGCAAAGATAGAAGAGCGGATGTGTCCCAGTCCATATGCAATCAAACTTCCGAACTGTCCAAGGTCAATGTATGCCAAAATACACCAGACGAAAAGAACCCACCATGTTCACGACTCCATTCATTGCGTACCAGGAACTCAATCTCACTGGCTGTTCACGACGCCGGTACCACATTTGAGTAACTGCAATGAAAGCCGGGGCTAATTGTACCCTTCGTCAGCTAGGTCAACCTTTATGATCAGACCAACGCTTACCAATTCCAGCCTCAAAGATACCCAAGAAGATTCGGCAAGCAAGAAGCTCTCCAAAGTTGGTTGCTGCTGTCATGCAAGACAAAGCAATACCCCAAAGAAGACACGACGCAGCCAGGAACTTGCCCAGGGGCACCTTGACCAAAATGTAGGCGACCAGGGGCTGGAACACCAGCTGAGCCAGATAAATCGAGGCTCCTAACCAGGAGTACTGATGGCCATGGAGGTTTGCTTTCTCAACAATGCCAAAAATTGAGGCATAGGAGATGGTTGACTTGTCGAGTTGCTGGAGGAAGTAGATTCCTAGGAGAATGGGAAGCAGACGCAAGTCAATCTTTCGAAGGACTTTCGCGTTGTTCTCGGGGGTGAGGATAGTCGAGTGACCTGCCTCTTGGATGAGTTGGAGAGCATGGTCTCCGTGAGTCTGGTTCTTTTGCCATCATCGGAGTGACGGGCTGCAGATTGTTGTGAGGGTTCGATAGTCTCGACAAACTCCTCCTGCTGGGCCTTTGGCTGCGAAATTCGTGCCTCCTGCGACATGGTTGATCACTCGCAGAGGCTGCAAGATATTGATATATAGATGAGTAGTAATATGAAGGTGACTTCTCAAGGGGTGGGAAGACCAGGAATTAGGGCTGGATATATCAGTACCCCGTGGGGAAGACGAAGTATATTACATACCCCGGACGAAACACGATCAAACCCGACGGTCATACCACGGCGCCTGAATTAGCCTTTCGCCCCTGTGGCATACTTTTCGTTTCCTGTGCCGAGTCTGTCTAGTGCGTCTAGTGTGCCTTGAGTCTAGTCTGACCACGTCAGGTTATGTGGGGAGACACGGCAGCACACACTTGACCCGCACAGCCTCCAGTCCAATCAATTGCCTCGTTCTGGGGCTCGTGGGAGGAGGGAAAAAGCAGAGTTTGACAGGGACAAGGAATAACATCGGCTTTCGGTGAACAAACCCGAGATTGTCTTGGCGGATCTGGGGAAATGCGGGGCGAAGGCAAATGTTGACTTGCGGGAATATTCAACTTCGGTGATCAACACCGATCTCCGACTGTATAACCCCCCACGTACTGCATCATCAATGGGACCAGCGGGGGTCATGCAATTTGAAGGAGCTCAGGAAGCATTCAAATACGGCACCATGTCTGGGCAGATGCTGGTCTTTTCAGATTCCTGGAATCAATCATATTCTCATTATGCCTCAAAAAGAAGTCTGCCCGAAGGGCTACCAGCAAGTGCCCCAGGCTACGAACTCTGAAGCTTCGGTTCAAGTTCGCAGCAGCACAAAGAGCAAGACTCCTTTCGACTTCACCTTCGAGGCCATTCGCCCCAACCTCTTCCGTGCCACCTTCGCTTCCGCAGATCACCCTATTCCTCCTTATCCCAGCGTCACCAAGCCCGCCACCAACCTTCAGGGTGCCAATGTCTCTACCAAGGAGGATGCTACCTCCAAGACCATTGATGTGGCCGGTGTCACCGCCAAGATAGAGTGGGAGCACACCCCCGTGGTTAATATTTCATGGACCGGCTCCGAGAAGTCTCTGCACAGTGATCTGCCTCTACGATCCTATGTTGCAGACTCTGAGGGTGTCGCGAACTACTCTGTCCATGATCGGGAATGTCTTCACGTTGGACTGGGTGAGAAGGCAGCTCCGATGGACCTGAGCGGCCGCAGCTTTCAGCTCTCCGCTACCGACTGCTTCGGGTACGATGTCTACAAGACCGATCCTCTGTACAAGCACATCCCGCTCCTGATCAAGGCTTCTGCCGAGGGCTGTGTGGCCATTTTCTCCACTACCCATGGCCGTGGTCTGTGGTCCGTTGGTGCCGAGATCGATGGTCTCTGGGGTCACTTCAAGGTGTACCGCCAGGACTATGGTGGTCTTGAGCAGTACTACATCGTCGGCAAGACTATCCCGGATGTTGTCCGATCTTATGCCGAGTTGGTCGGCTTCCCGATTCTCGTGCCCCGCTGGGCTTATGGTTATATCTCTGGTGGCTACAAGTACACCATGTTGGATGAGCCTCGTGCTCACTTGGCCCTCCTTGAGTTTGCCGAGAAGCTGAAGCAGCATGGTATCCCCTGCTCGGCTCACCAAATGAGTTCAGGCTACTCTATTGCAGAGATCGAACCCAAGGTTCGCAATGTCTTCACCTGGAACCGAAGCCGTTTCCCGGACCCCGAGGACTGGATTAAGAAGATGCACCAATATGGTATCCGTCTTTTGACCAACATCAAGCCTTTCCTGTTGGAGTCCCACCCAGACTTCCAGAAGCTTGTTGATGCAGGTGGTTTCTTCAAGGACTCCGACAAGGAGCCCGGTTACATGCGTCTGTGGAGTGCCGGTGGTGCCACTGGCGGCGACGGTGCTCACATCGACTTCACCTCCAAGGAAGCCTTCAAGTTCTGGTATGACGGCGTGCAGAGCCTGAAGAAGGTTGGCATTGATGGCATGTGGAATGACAACAACGAATATACCCTGCCCGATGATGACTGGACCATGGCTCTCAACGAGCCCACCGTCGCCGACGCCGCCGCAAAAAATGTGAAGAACTCCGTCGGTCTCTGGGGTCGTGCCCTCCACACCGAGCTGATGGGCAAGTCCTCGCACGATGCCCTCCTCGATATGGAGCCCAAGTACCGTCCCTTCGTTCTGACCCGCAGCTCTACGGCCGGTACAAACCGGTACGCCGCCAGCTCCTGGAGCGGCGACAACGTCACCAGCTGGGAGAACATGAAGGGAGCCAACGCACTGTCTCTGAATGCAGGCATGTCCCTGCTGCAGTGCGAGGGCCACGACATCGGCGGATTCGAGGGCCCCCAGCCCTCTCCCGAGCTCCTCCTCCGCTGGATCCAGCTGGGCTGCCACGCACCCCGCTTCGCCATCAATTGCTTCAAGACCTCCCCCAAGGATTCCTCCGTCGGAGATGTTATCGAACCCTTCATGTACCCAGAGATCACCCCACAGGTCCGCGATACCATCAAGCGCCGCTACGAGATGCTACCCTACATCTACTCCCTCGGACTGGAGAGCCACATGTTCGCCGCACCACCACAGCGCTGGACCGGCTGGGGCTACGAGTCTGATCCAGAAGTGTGGACCAAGGAGATCAAGGCCGGCGAATCCCAGTTCTGGTTCGGTGACAGCATGATTGTCGGCGGAGTATACACTGCTGGCGTGAACACCGCCAATGTCTATCTGCCCCGCAAGTCTGGAAATGCCTTCGACTACGGCTACGTGAACATGAACGCACCTTACCAGTACATTGCCTCCGGCCAATGGACCGATATTTCCTCGGAATGGCAGACCAGCATCCCACTCATCGCCCGTATCGGCGGTGCTATTCCCGTCGGAAAGAACGTACACACCCGCGTTCCCGGCGATGATACAGCCGCCTCAATGGCCGTCGAAGAAATCGATGACTACCGAGGTGTGGAGATCTTCCCACCTAAGGGCACCTCGCACGGCAACGTCTTCTCGAAGACCTGGTACGAGGACGATGGTATCTCCGTCCAGCCCAAGACATCTAGCTACACTATTAGCTACAGCTCTACCGAGGAGAAGGTGCTTGTTAAGTTTGAGCGGGATGAGAAGTCTGGCTTTGTTCCTGCTTGGAAGGAGCTGGATATTGTTTTGCATAATGGTGACCAGCGCCGTGTTGTTTCGAGTACTGGTGATGAGATCGAACTTAAGGGTACTGACTCTCGTGGTCGTGTTGTTTATACCCTCAAGGCTTAGGTGTGAGGCTTATTGCATATTGTGAGATTGGGCTGGAATCTCCTGCTTCGGATATAGACTCGCATTTGCATGTGGGATAGTTATAGATGGTTATGTGGATAGATGAATTTTATATGACTTTTTAATGAATAACCTGGTACTTAGTAGGGGGTGGATTAACTGGCGATGGGATATGTGTAGACCCGGCAAAGTTAGAGATCCTCTGGATTACTGACAGGACCTTGTTTGTTCTGCCTAGGATCTCTCTTTATAATGTCTGTATGGTTCATATGTTCATGCTGGAAGCCTCAATATGCTATCTACTCCCACTTGCATTTCCTCTTCTTTCTATTTCTGTTATCTTTCTGTCGATCTTCCAGGAAACTCTAGAATCATACTCTAGTACTTCTTTCTTGATCAAACTCACATCTATGATCTGGATTAAGATGTCAGGCTTTGATTCGTGGGATAAAATGAGCAAACCAGGCTGCAACGCAGGCATCCATGTGTTGGCCGAGCCACCTGGGCATTTTATAAAGCTGTTCTACCCCCAAACCCGGGACACCACTTACTGCTAAACTTCTCCCCTTATTTAACACTGTGAAAATGGAGACCATCATTGAGAGGCTGGAACATACTCGCTTAAATGATGAGCCAGAGGTAGGGCAGTTACTATTCAAGCCCCCATTGCATAGCGGACTAGCAGCAACGGCCTTAGATGATATACCACGTTATCTTTTCCGTGTTGTTACTCCTTATTCCGACGGTACAGCGGATGAGACGTGGGTGCGCTCACAGTCAGCCTCCCAGAACAAAGCTTCTTCCGTGGAAGATATATTCCACAAATTGGATCTTGAGAAACGAATGATAGTAGCTCAGACACTCAACTTGCATCTTCGATGGTGGCCGAAGGGTGACTTGGATGACAACTTTGTTTCCTGGACCAGCTCGTTACTCTTCGCGATTCGATATATCTTCTACCGGCATCTCAGCACTGAAGATGAATCGAGATGGGAAGACATTAAGCTATATGTCATAGATACAGCACAGTTTCCCAAAGGAACATTCCTTGCGGACGTGGATTTGATCCAAGCATTTTGTGAATACGACACTACGCCTGGAAAAAATCTGGGAAGTCTCAAATCCCTGCGCAAAAAGGAAGGCTATTACTTTGGGGAATATCTCTCACAAGGGTCTCTGAAGATCGAAAACAAATTTGTGGTGATTCCCGCCAAAGACTTTTTCGACTCAGATCAATTATGCCGCCTACAGCCTCATTTTGGTGATATTCAGATTCCTGATGGAAAACCCGAGTGGGCAAACGAGGTCATACGTCTTCGTAAAGCTATTTGGCCAGGCAACGATCTACCAAAATTGTCGTCAGAGGAGATCGGGTCTCGTTTACGCGTTATGAACAAAATTCTCACGGGTCTTTCACCGAGATGGAGATTCCCTCTTGCGATTTACTTTATGACCCTGATTGGCACGGAAACAGTAACATCAGACCAAGGAGATGCAGACGACAATGTCTTCTTCGAATACTTCCGATCTGACCCTATCCATGGTAGGAGCACCGGTATAGTATCTTCATCCAAGAAGACACAATTTCTAACCACAATTTGTCGAACTATAGAGGGACGGCAAGCCCTGCTACCTTCGGATTTCAATCTCCTCAAGCCAGAGAAACTACCGGAGATGAAAAGAGTCAAAACTCTTGTTCTTGAAATACACCAGTATTACAACCTCAGACAGGCGCTAGGTTAGTATATTTGTTTACTATGGTTACTCTCCCACAGCCTCTATTGCCCCGTTTTGACACAAAGCAGACCACATCAAGTTGACCGAGACAAGTTTGAATGGAGTTGCTACGCGAGGCGGAAGTTCTTCTCACGACGAAGCTGAGCGAAATGAGGTGCTGCTTCGTACTAGCCAACTTGTATTGTCCAGGCTTCGCACAGTACAGATGCTATGTGAAAAGGTCATCTTGGTTGCACCGGAAGAGGTACGGGGAGAGTCATAAATGGTGGTGTCTTTTTGCTTCTCTTTCTCAGTCCTGCTATAAATTGCATTTCTTATTTGCTAGTCATAATCAGTCCTGCTGCATTCAAAATACGGTTTTCCTACATGAAACTGAGCTGCGCGTAGCAAGAAGATGAAACAGCTACTACTCCGTGCAGTACATATAATTAATCTGACATCTTCACCTGGGCATATGAAGACATATATGAAGGATTTCGGGCTAAATGATTCAAATAGAAATAACCAAAAAAAGACTTGTTAATACATATGTAGTCAACACCAACAAGACCTGGAATCATCTATACAATACAGAGTCCCGCCGCATGTAATCGACCGGAAACTAAAGAGGCAAAATGAAAATGCAAGCCAATACCATCAAGGCCCTACTTCTTCTGAGCCTCACCACCAGGCGGCAAACCAGTAAACGGATCAAGACGCAACTCGGTAGCCGAAACAGGATTGTAAGTAGTCTTACCCTCCCTAGCCATCTTCAACCGCCGAACCTGACCAGCCTCACCAGCTCGACCAAGAATACCAGCAATCAAAGAAGTAGCGCGCAGACTATCATCGTTGGAAGGAATCGGGTAGGTCACGCGGGTAGGATCAGCATCGGTATCAACAATACCAATAGTAGGAACATTGTTCAAGCCACACTCATGCAGCAAGACAACGTTCTCAAGCGGATTCAAGCAAACAACAAGATCAGGCTTAAGAGAAGGCCGGTCCGCAAGATCAGCCTTAAACTCCAACAACTCCTCATCAAGCGCATTAACAACCCGAGTCTCGCAGTGACCCAGGATCTGCTCGCCATTCGTCAAGCTGCCGGGAATCCACCGCTCAAAAATGTGGTAGCCCTTCGCCAGCTCGGCGGCTTTGACAACCGCCCGCTTTTGGCCCTTGCGTGTGCCGGCGAAGAGGATCAGGCCGCCGCGCGCCGCGACTTCTTCTACTACCTTCGCCGCGCGGCGGAGGTATGCTGCTGTGACGTCCAGTGAGATGATGTGCACTCCTTCACGGATACCGTAGATGTAGCGCGAGTTCTGCGGGTTCCAGCGCGAGGTCGAGTGGCCCAGGTGGGTTCCTGCTGCGAGGAGCATTTCGAGGGTTACCTGGGAGGGCTTGGGAGGGTTGCGGAGGATATTTTCGGGGTCGTAGGAGGTTTTCACGGAGGTGCCAAGTTTGTGGAATTTAGCTCCTAGTAGGAGGGAAAAAATGTGGGTTAGGTTGTGTTTCTGGGCTTTTGGAAAAGATTCGCGGGCTCACTTTGTGATTCTTCTTGCTGTGCGGGTGTCTTTGCCTGTGATTGCGCACTCATCATCTCAGTCAGGGGGTTCTCTGCCCGTGAAGTGGGCTCCGACTCCTGGGGAGGAGCTGGCACGACTGGCTCGCCTAGTGTGGTTGGGAATGTCGATTGGAAGCGAGTTGAGATCGGGGCTCGTCGGCTCACAGCCAGGAGCTGGCGGCCTGGGAATTGCGCTGTTAGCTGTGTGGTTGGATGAAACAGTTGGAATTGGATCACACTCACTCTGCCGCATACAGAACTTCCGTACAATCATCTTGGGAATGCTGAATCGTAGATGGATCTGTCAGGAAGGTTGAGGTCTGCCGCTCGAACTTTTGTCGGCCTTGGCAGTTGCTGCCTGAGGCCGACAATTATTCCACTTGGGGTTTGTTTGGATCTCTCCGCCCTGCATGTTCTCGACTCTACTGCAGATCCTATTACTTTTGAAGTCAATATCTACGATTATTGTATAGATGAAAAGTATCGAGGTCATCAGTTGCAATTCTGGAAAGTACGGTTCATGAAATCACGAAAAGGTGATTTCCGATCTGAATGCAGTTGGTTCATGATACAAAAGCCCCTCTTGGGCGAAGCAAGAAACCCCCATAAAAATCAAAGCGATCAGGTGAAAAGATGCATGCCAGCCCGTTGCAAAAATATAGCAGAAAAAAGGAAATTCATCAAGGACGTGTCGTCAGGAAGCAAAGCGAAGAGTCTACCCTTTACTTCTTGAAGAAGCCACCGAGCTGGTCCATCATGGAGCCGCTGCTACCGTTGTGGGAAGGAGGGCCACCGCCGTAAGGGCCACCGTGGGGAGGGCCCTGGTGGTTGGGAGAGTGGCTGTTCCCGCGGTGCTTCTTGACGGCATCTTCAGCAATGGAACCGATGATGGCACCACCAATTGTTCCAAGGAATCCGTGGTTAGCCTTGTGGCCGGCGAAGCCACCGGCAGCACCTCCAGCGAGGGCACCGGCGAGACCACGCTCGCCCTCCTGAGCTTCACCGGGGGCACCCTGCTGCTGCTGGTCGTAACCACTGTTGCCTGTTAGTCCAAGTCCAGAATGAGAAGTGGGAGATGAAGTGACATACCCCTGGTGCTGGCCGTGCTGCTGGCCGTACTGCTGCTCGCCATGCTGCTGGCCACCGTAGTAGTCAGATGCGCCACCCTGCTGGCCGTAGCCCTGGGGCTGCTGGTGCTGCTGCTGGCCGTAGTAGTCGGCAGAACCACCCTGCTGACCATAGCCTTGCTGAGGGGGGTAACCCTGCTGAGGCTGACCGTAGCCCTGCTGGCCGTAACCCTGCGGAGGCTGACCGTAACCTTGCTGGCCGTAGCCACCCTGGTTGTACTGGTCGTAGCCGGACATTATGTAAGAGTGTAAAGGTTTGAAGGTTTGAAGGTTTGAAGTGGTAAGTGAAAAGTAAGAGTGTGGAGGAAGATGAAATCAGAAAGTCAAGTGAGAGGAGGGGCAAGCCTTTATAGGAAGTGACCTAAGAAACCACAGGGCTGATACATGTACAGTAACCCCACATGGCCAAGCGAAATATTACAGGAGGCGCAGTAATTCTCTCAGCCTTGCGCACATCATTATCCGTACTTACACTCTTACTGCAGGCACAGCCACATAGCGCAGCATGATTCTTGATGCAGTTGTGGCTATGCCAGGCTAAGTTGTATAAGTGATGGAGTATTTGTATGTCTCCGTAAATAGATCAGATTACACGGATCTATCGGCTTCCACGGTTCTTCCAGAACTCTACGCGGCCTGCGACCGCCGAGACTTTCTTTCTCCGCACCACTCTCGGCGTACAAGTGTCGTGCTGTCTTATTCGGCTGCCTGGTAAAACTAAGCCCCTCATACATCCGGTCTGTCCGAGCCCCTGAGTGTTAGAATACCCGATTTGTATTGTTACACTCATACACGTATGAACAGTGGCGCATGAATCACCCGATCTAAGAATATATTCTTATGACCTTGAACTGTGTTGACGTCGCGAAAATATGAAAATTCTCAGTCTTTGGGTTCCGAGAGGGGGAAATTATCTCACTTGACTATACTCTGGAAGACCGCGCACGCCTTAAACCCCGAATCCGAAGCCAAGGCCGTAGTATTCCCAACATATTGTTTCTCCGACATCAACTGTACCCACAGCTCGTAGTGTCCGAACCGATCACATCCACCAAAGGCCTGTATTGAGATCATAGTGATAACATTTTCAAACCTTCACATGAAGACAACTTGGAAATGCAGTACATAGGTAGATCAGGTGTATGAGTTTGACTTTTGTCCAAGTCAAACAAAATATATCATTGAACGGCCCTTCCGAGACTGGGCATGCGATCAAGGATAAAGAGTGAAGATCGTCACCCGATCACCCTGGGAACAAAGACACCTATACCAGCCTTATCTTCTGACCCCGGCCACTCGCTGGTCTTTGTATCCAACGTCTTTGGATGCTTATTCTTGACTCATGACTTGAAAGTTAGATGGGGACTCGACTTGATGACAGTAGTGCAATCCATCCTCAAGGTCCTCATGTCACAGCTGGTTGTATTAATGTATTCTGGTTGATGATCATGTCTCAGCATCAGTTGCAGTCTTGTTTCTTGACTAATTCTCCGTTCTATACATCGCCACAGAAGCCTGTTTGATCCCAGACACCCATGTACCAGATGCATACATCTACCCCAATGATCACAGACTCGCATCCAAAGATCTCCGACCAAATTTCAGCCGATCAACAGAGTGCAGTGGACATGCAGAACGAGTTCTAACCAATCAAACTGCCTGATCGGGGCACATCCACCGAACGAGCTATACTAGTAGTTCGTCAAGCGCTTCAACACCTTATTTATGCCGCATTCAGCCCTGACACTCGCTTACAGGATGATCAATGGAAGTGAGCTCTGCTGATCCACCGTTACTTTTTCTTCTTCTCTGTGTTTCCCATATTTTTCTCGGTGATAGATTCCATAACGGGATCCCTTCTTCAGATTATTTCCATGCCTTATAAAGACTAGAGCTATGGGCCATCCCGATCAGCACAGGCACTAGGCCGCAAAAGTTTACTTTAAACTTATTCCTTGGGGCACTCGTTTCATCGAAACTACTTTTCGAGTCATTTGTTCTGCTTATATATATCAACCGGGCCTGCTTTTGTACATCTACGGGCCGAGATGTTGCTGCAATTGGTTCTCACGACTTTATGCCTCGTTCTCGGGGTTGTGTCTGCCCAAAATCCGACAGTCTACATCATTCGGCATGGTGAGAAGCCCGCTAATAAGGATGACCACGGCCTCACCCTGGATGGGATCAAGCGGGCGCAATGTCTGCGCAGTGTTTTCGGAGAGGGATCGGGGTACAATATTGGGCATATTATGGCGCCTCATGTAAGAGAGGGTAAGTTCAGAGCATTCCTCGTTAATATAATGCAGTGCGAAGTGCCGAGGCGTTGCGCACTGCTTATCGAGTTCGTCAACGTGGCTGGCTGGCTGACTTGTGATGTGGTGTATAGATGGCGCGCACCGCCGTGCATTCCTAACTGTCCTTCCTCTCGCAAATGATCTCGGTCTGACTGTTGATACTCACTGCAAGCGTAAGAAGGTGGAATGTGTTGCTGAGACGATTAGGTCCTATGATGGACCGGGCAATATTTTGATTGCGTGGCGACACACAAATATGGGTGGGATTGAGGAGGCGCTTGGTGCATATGAGCCTATCGAGTACCCGGATGATCGGTGAGTGATTTTGCGCTTTACATCTGTTGGTTCCAAATGTGTCGGACTTGATAGTGGTTATCTTCGAGCCCTCTTGAAGATCCTGTCTGTTTTGGATCTTTTGGATATAATCTGGGGATTGTCCCCAATATTTAGCAGTGTATTAGTACTGACTGTCTCAGCTTCGATCTCATTTGGACAGACCCTTGGCCCTATGGCAATGTTACGCAGGTTGAGAGCGAGGGTTGTCCCGCATTGGACACAGGTCGTCTGGTGGAGCAGTCTTGATCTGGAGTGTTAGTTGGATTAGCATCGGGCCTGGCAGTTCATTGCATATGATTGGGTAAATCGCATCAAGGAGTAAATATGAACAAAAGCACATGAGACACAATATAAGATCTTCAAGGACATCCAAAGTGTAGAATCACCGCACGGGCCACCAGCAAAATTCTCAGGCGGTGAGGCTGAGCGGAGACAATTTGTAGCGCCAAGATTTCCTCACCCCAAATTTTTCGTAGCGCTTGACCAGCTTCCCCCTCCAGATTGCAATTTCAGTCTACGGGAAAGATCATGGATGATATCGAGGTTTGTGATTTTGGAAATTGCTCTAGGCCTGCGCGCTGACTGTCCTCCAGGATCGGCTACGCAGCCATGCACAGGCATTTGACGGTCTACTGTCCTTGATCCCCGCCAAATATTACTACGGTGAAGAGAACACAAGTGTATGTAGGCCCTGCGCACTGTCAGACCTCTGCCTTTTGCCCTCGAAAGAGTTCAGTTTTCTGCCACCCATTGCCGTTATCCGTCCTGAAGACTCTGTCTGACCCATCCTCTCTCACAGGATCAATGGCAACGCAAGAAGCAGACGAAAGAACAAGCCCGTGAAGCGAAGCGAGCAAAGCTCGACCCTGAAGCCGCCAAGACCGCCAAAGACGTGATGGACGAGAATGCACGCAAACGCAAGCGCGAGGATGGAACAATCCAGTCCGACTCGTCAGATGGAGAGATGGGCACCGAGAACCCCAAGGAGGGACTGAACCGCGGAAACGCCAAGCCCAAGAAGCAGAAATCGGTCGAGAACGGTGAGAAGGACGCCACCAAGGCAGCCGAAGTCGAGGCCCGGAAAAAGCAAAACGCAGAGAAAAAGGCCGCGAAGAAGGCAGAACAAAAGGAAAAGAAGAAGGCCAAGGATATTGCCCGGAAGGAGAAGGCTCAGCAGAACAAGAAGCAGTCGAATACTACAACAGAGGATTCGGAAAAATCTGCACCAAAGCCTAACGCACCGAAACCTAACGGTGATGCCACCAAGAAACCCGATGCATCTGACGACGAAGAGGATGATGAGAACGAAGAGGAAGATGGCGTTGTCGAGGAAGGATTCTCTCTTGAATTCAACGACCAGCCCGAAAACTCCTCAGCCTCGTCCACCCCTCACTCTCCCAATGCTTCAAATCCCCAGTCTGGCAGCTCCTCTATTTCCTCCATCGTCCCTCCCTCCGCCTCCACCGAAGCCAAATCCTCAGAGCCCAAACCCCTCAAGCACACACCCGAAGAGCTGAAGCAGCGCCTACAAAAGCGCCTCGACGAGCTCCGGGCGAAGCGCCACGCAGATGGACTCAATGGCAAGCCTGCCCGTAACCGCCAGGAGCTCATCGAAGCCCGTCGGCAAAAAGCCGAGCAAAGAAAAGCCCACAAGAAGGAATTGCGCCAAAAGGCCAAAGATGAGGAGCAGCTGAAGTCAGACGAAGCCATGGCCCGCCGCTTCTCCCCCGGTGGCTCCGGCTCTCTCTTGGCCTCCCCCGCTCCCCAGCCGAGTCTGTCGGCTCCTCCAGCAACAACTTCTCCTTCGGCCGTATGATCTTCTCAGACGGCCAAGCAACAGACGCTGCCGGCACCGATGTGCACGACAAGCCCAAGACTCACGGTGCCCGCGACCCCGCTGCCCAGTTGAAGGCCGCCGAGGCCAAGCGCGCCCGTCTCGCAGAAATGGATCCTGCCAAGCGTGCCGACATCGAAGAGAAGGACCGCTGGTTGAACGCCAAGAAGCGTGCCCACGGCGAGCGTGTCCGTGACGACACCTCCCTGCTGAAGAAGGCCCTCAAGCGCAAGGAGACCGCAAAGAAGAAGTCCGAGCGTGAGTGGAAGGACCGCCTCGACACCGTTGCTCGCTCCAAGGAGCAACGCCAGTCCAAGCGTGACGAGAACCTCCGCAAGCGCCGAGACGAAAAGGGCAACAAGGGGGGCAAGAAGAAGCCCAGCAGCGGTGGCAAGAAGAAGGCCGCTCGTCCCGGCTTTGAAGGCGGCAGCTTCAAGGCCAAGTCAGGCGGGGGCAAGAAGAAATAAGTCAAAAAAGAACCCCAAGTCAAACCCGTTAAGATTTAAGCCTTGATGTCATTTTTCGCTTCTGGGTTGTCTTCGGTTGAAATCATCCTTTTTCTCTTGTTACATTCTTCCCTTTCCTCTATTTCTTTCTTCTTGCATACCCTTTTTCCTCTTAACCGGGCTGTTCTGGGATAGCAACATCCCACCAGAACGCACATAGACCCACCCTCTCGACGAGCTACAACAAAAAAAGTGTTTTGAGACTTTGAACTGGGAAATATCCGTCCGGAGATCAAGGTGCCTGGTGTTTACGTTTTGTGTGGCGGCTTGGATCCGTCAAATCTTTTATGTCTATGCATGACAGCATCGGTAGCGATTTGATTTATATCTGTGAATACAAATATCATTTCCTTCCATTTGGCTGAACCTGTTCTTTCGTATTTCGAGAGCATAGATCATTATAAACAACATATATAATGTTAAAAATATTAAGTTGAGTTTATAGTTAAGTTGAGGTAGATGTAGATATCGTTGGTGACGGAAATGTGTTCTGTTATGAGATGTGAGATCTGATAATGAGACGGGATTGACCAAATTTATATTTTAAATACGATCTCAACCAAATCAAAGAAACCTGCTGGATTCCAAAACACAGGAAATAAAGAGACAAGGAGTCAAGATTCACTGGAAAGATATTTCTTGAGGAATTGACTGGTACAAGATGAGAACACAGATCGAGGGCATTTATGTACAGTGTGTATGATGGGGTTCAGAAAAAGAGGGAAAGGATTCCTTCGTATTTTCGAGGCACGAAAACTCGCGCTTCTTCAATGGGTATTGCGACTGGCATCTCCCTGTCCGCACTAATCCACTCTCTAAGGAAAATGTGCGTGAACAAGGATCGACATGCCAATCAGATGAAAATCGAGGCGATTGAATTATCGGTAGGGAGCATCCGCACGGGCAGCAGCGGCAATCTCGGGCTCCCACTTGTCACCGTTGGCGAGGAGCTTCTCCTTGTTGTACAGCAGCTCCTCGCGGGTCTCGGTGGCGTACTCAGCGTTGGACGCTAGAAAAGTTGTGTTAGTCAATTGGGCCAATCTGATAGTCGCCTTCGAGGTCTGACTCACTCTCAACGATGGCATCCACAGGGCAACTCTCCTGGCAGTAGCCACAGTAAATGCATTTGGTCATATCAATATCGTAACGGGTTGTCCGGCGGCTTCCATCCTCACGCTCCTCAGCCTCAATGGTGATAGCCTGGGCGGGGCAGATAGCCTCGCAGAGCTTGCAAGCAATGCAGCGCTCCTCACCGGTGGGATAGCGACGGAGGGCGTGTTCACCACGGAAACGGGGAGAGATGGGACCCTTCTCGAACGGGTAGAAGATGGTGTAACTGCACAAAGAAAGGACAATTAATTCAATTTGAACTTAAACCTTCTCTAGGGATTGAGAACGTGGTTGCGATTCGTATCCACGTCGACGAGTGTGGGACTTACGGTGGTCTGAAAAACTGCTCCAGCACCACGTACATGCCGCGGAAGATCTCAGCCATGAGGAAGTATTTGCTGGCCTTGTCCAGCGAGGACTCGGAGTCCTGGTCCCAGCGCTTGGGAGCAGGCAGGCGGAAGCCGGCCTGGGGGCACCCGCTGGGGTTGCTGCGCGGGACGCCGAGGAAGAGAAGTTTGCGGTTGAGCCCATCAAGCCGAAGGGGGTCGGCCGGCGGTAGGCGACGAGCCTCGCGACCGATCGGGTGGCGGCCATGGTTGGAGCGGAGAGGGAGGATGAAGATGGGGGGAGAGTCGAAGCAATTGGAGGTACTTGAGGGGGAAGGGGAGCCAAGTGGACGAGGTTGTGGTAGTTTGCAGGTTTCGGGCTTAGGTCATTCCTTTCTGTTGGCTGCTGATTGGCCCGCAGGATTTTGCTGGAGCGCCGACCTTCCTCATCTCGCCTTCTTCTGTTTCTTCCTCCCAACCTCATTACCTCCCCCACGTCTCTGTCTCTTTTATTTTAGATCTTTAGCCTTCGCGCTCTTCCGAATCTTCCCACCATGTTCCGCTCCGCCATTGTCCGCTCGCTCAGAGCCTCCGCCCCCCGTGCCATCAAGACCCCGGCTCCCTTCCAGATCCGCAGCTCTCCCATCGCTGTTCCTCAATTCACTCCTTCCATCTTCCAGGGTGCTCGTCTCTACTCTGCCCCTGCTGGTCTCTCCAAGAATGAGGCCGAGGGCCGGATAGTCAACCTGCTCAAGAACTTCGACAAGGTGCGTCATATTGTTTTGCCGGGGATTTTCGTCATCCATTGGCTTCTACGGGGAAAACAAATTGCTGACTGAGTTTTATTTACTATTAGGTCTCCGACTCCAGCAAGGTTAGTGGATCCGACATAGGTGTTGTTGTGACCTTCACGTAGCTACGAGCTAGGGAGGGGCGACCGCAGAAGATTCAGCTACTAAACCCGCTCAACTTGCAGATTAACGGCACTTCCCACTTCTCCAACGACCTCGGTCTGGACAGCTTGGACACCGTTGAGGTCGTCATGGCCATCGAGGAGGTACGCGCAGGTTTCCCTCGGGAAAGCCCGAATCCCCCATATTGTGCGATGGATATCTAACACATTTCAACAGGAGTTCAGCATTGAGATCCCCGACAAGGAGGCCGACCAGATCCACAGCGGTAAGCTCTATCTTGATGGTGGTGTTGGATTATTGACAGCTAACATGAATTCCGCGCACAGTCGAGAAGGCTGTTGAGTACATCCTCGCCCAGCCCGATGGTATGTTTATATCTCTATTATTTTCATTTGACAATTTGCTAAATTCTATCCAGCTCACTAAATACTTAATTGAACGTCGGAGATTGGAGAATTTCGGATAGAAAAAGAATCGGAATGGCATCGGGATTCGCTGGACACAGCGACTCATTGAGATGCTACTATGTATGCTGAACCCATGCTGGCTTTTTTTCGTCCTTCATATCGTGTATATCATTTGAATGCAATTTGTGCAATTTTACAACGCATTGTGTGCAGAGACGCGACAGAGACGTGTGCAGAGAGGCGAGCATAGCTAAGTTATATTGAAGAAAGATATCAGTCCTATAAATGGAGTGGGATTCATCTCTCAAATCTCGAGTGTATCGGATCAAGTGTGGAGTTAATATGGGGTTGGGCTGATGCATGTCTTGCGAGCACATTCAGAGATACGGCCAAAAAGTCTCTAAGAGTAGAGAGAGAGAATGCGTGAAAATGTGGACGGAGAGAGGAGAGAAGGGAAGAGAGAGGATATGTGATAATTGACTTGGAATAACGTACATGTAGAAAAGCAATTCAATTGTAAATATGGACGACTATCTACAGTAGGCAGGTGATAAGTCTTCTTTGTCACGGGTGTTTTGAGGTGAAGTGCTGGCACCCGTCGACTGCTTGCAGCATTCGACGAGCCACCTCACCGACCTTCCATCCTTTCTCGACTTCCCTTCAAACTCGTGAAACCCATTGATTGTTGAAACTCATCGTTCTGGCCAACCCACTCGGTCCCTGGTTTCCCCTGACACCGAGTCCCACTTTGGACACTTTCGGTCTACACGGTCCGTCTAACACCTCACTCCATCAATGCTCCCCACCGGCATACAGATCGGCCTTTAAACACCACATCGCTATCCCCTTCTCGACCTCTCCCTCTCCCCCTCACCCACACCCGATCCAGATATCCTCATGGCCTCACCAGCCGGGGGCTTGACTCGCCGAAGAGGCGCCGGTCGAGTCGCTGGCGCAGACGAACAAGATGACAGCCGAGTGTCATCCCCAATCTCCAGAAACGGCTCTGCAATGGATAACCGTGGACCGGAGACGTCTTTCACCAGCGCTGAGAATGGCCACAAGATCGCGTTCGACCCCCGCGACATCAGCGAAAACGAGGAACGGGGCAAGCAGCCAAAATTGACCCTGATGGAGGATGTGCTACTGCTCGGACTGAAGGATAAGCAGGTGAGTGATGACAGCAAACTCGATGGGATTCCTGTCCGCCCGACCGTGGTGCAACTGCTGACCTCGCGCCCATGCCGCAACAGGGCTATTTGTCCTTCTGGAACGAAAACATTTCCTACGCCCTACGAGGGTGCATCGTCATCGAACTCGCTCTTCGCGGCCGCATAAGCATGCAGAAGGATTCCTCGCGGCGACGCTTCCCCCTGGCCGACCGCGTCATCGAGGTCATCGACGATACATTGACTGGGGAGGTCTTGCTGGACGAGACGCTTAAGATGATGAAGTCGAGCGAGAAGATGAGCGTAAACTCCTGGATTGACCTGCTGAGTGGTATGATATCTCAACTCCCGAGATGCGATGTGAGCTACCTGCTGACTTACGCGTTCGCGATTAGGCGAAACCTGGAACTTGATGAAGATCGGATACCAATTGAAGCAAGTCCGTGAACGACTGGCAAAGGGACTTGTGGACAAGGGTATTCTCCGGACCGAGAAGCGCAACTTCCTCCTTTTCGATATGGCCACACATCCCGTGGCCGACGGTGGCGCGAAAGACGAACTCCACAGACGGGTACGCAACATCTGCAGCAACCGCACCGTGATTATTCCTCCCAGCCCGTGGCTCCCTGAGGACGCTGAATACCGCTACCTTCGCTCTATTACGATGGTCTGCGCTGCATACGCCGCCAATGTGCTCGAGAACGCCTTGGTCACTATGAGCCACGAGGCTCGTGAGAGAGCCTTTGCGCAGGTGGATGAGCTGTTGGCCGAGTATTCGCAATGGCCATTTGGCCGGAGGACTGGTGGATCCCAGGCGATTGGAGCCAACCTGGCCCAGGCTGTCAACGACGAGATCAACCGGAACAAGGATAGAGAGCTTCAGTTGGAGGTAAGATACTCTCGTTTCAATTCCTGCACAATATATTAACAACTGCTAGATTGTCGCCGCATGTTTGAGCGTATTCACCAGACTTGATTCTTTACTTTAACCTGATGTACTGCTTTGTCCCTAATACACTGTCTTTCCGCGGCTTTTTTTTCCCGTCTACCGTCCCAACTGAGGTTCGCACGCTACCCAGGGATTCGGTTTCTTTTCTATTCACTCATGTAGTTTGTCATCCTATGGGTTGGAACTTGGGCAGAGCATCGTTTTCAAAGGAACTTTTGAGTCAAAATTCATCCTTGGGTGGGATATCTTATCAACCTTGATTTTCTTCTTCTCCTGTTTTATTCTTTTCTTTTCTTGAATTTGCTCTCTTACCTGAGACTGTGGATCAAGGCTCACTGTGGAACAGCTTTACAATGATCCTCTACAAGTCTCTTCGAGTAAGTAGCCCGCCATCGGTGAGCTTGTTCGGCGTTCCAGATTGGTGCACAACCCCAGCTTGATTTGACGCGTTTCTTCAGAATCGTTACTTGCTACTTTTCAATATTTTCAGTTACTCTCGATATCTCAATATACCAAAAGAAAAATCAAAACCAAAAAGATTGAACACAAACTTTCTAAGAAGCAGCAGCAGCAGCCTTCCCAGCCGAACCGGCATTAAAGCCTAACAACCATCATCCTCCCCTTCCGACTCCCGGCAGTCCCAGCAGCCATCCCAGCCAAAAGATCAACCGCCCTCTCAAGATCAACAACAGTATCCTCCTGTCCCCGAACAAGATTCCTCTCCACCAAATCCGCAATGCGCGCCATAGCCTCCCCATCCGGATTAGGAGGAACAAACCGAGTCTTGATCCCCCTCTTCCGATGCCCGAGGATATCCCGCTCAGCAGGATAAAGAGGCTGATCCGCACACCGCGCCTCTACAACAGTCATCACTGCCCCGTAGTTCTTAATGACGCGGGGAGCATGCGCTTGCCGGAATACCTCGCCGCCAGTACAGTCCAGCACGATATCAACAGGCGGCCAGCGCTGGCACTTGAACGTGCCCCCGATATCACATTCGGCTGGAAGAGGTAGATGCGGAATCACGATTACCCCGTCAACGTCCCACTCTTGTCTGATGATCTCTTCTTCGGCTTTGGTGCAGGTCACACAGATCCAGGGCCGGACTGTGGCTGGGAATAGTGTCTCTGCTCGTAGGAGTTGGACTGCGATGCGGCCGACTTCGTTGTCTCGAGCGTTTGTGATCAATAGTCTGATCGATGGGTCTGAATTCCTTCTGGTTGCATTGATACTGCCGCTGATACTGTCACTGATCCTTCTCGTGATACTGCCACTTGATTGACCGTTTCGGCTTCCATTGCCGTTGACCAGGTTTAGTAGGGTATTGCCGCTTTCGTTGCCACTGCCATTCCGATTGGCGCTGGATTGACTCTCGCGATGTCCGTTGATCAGGCTGAACAGACTGCCACGACGTGCATTGCTACTCGTCAGGTTTTGGAGCGTGTTGCGGCGTTGTCTATCTAGGTCCGGGGTCGGGGTGCTGCTCACTCTGCCAGAACCAGAACCAGCGCCAGCGCCAGAGCCAGGGGCAAGAGGCATGTGATTATTCTTGCCCCCATTGCCAGCGAGAATCGTACCACGGCGATTCCATTGCCAAACCCAGTGCCCATTCTCACCACTCCCACTTCCACCACCACTGGCCAAATCATTCCCCAAACTCCCACGCTGCTCCTTAAAATTGGCATCAACAGCACTCCCATGAAACTCATTCCTCCCATCCCCGCCAACAGCATTCCCATTTCTAACCCCACTCCCATGGCCCGTAAACTTCCCGAACCCATAAGCAGGATCATTGGCAAGAGTATTCTTCCTGGACTCATGCCAAGTCCACCGACCAGTCCCATTCCCCCCCCGCATCCCCATCCTCATCCAAACCGCCAGGAACATCCGGATCAAGCCCCGCATATCGAAAAAGCGCCTGCCAAGCCGTGAGCGCAGGCAAAGCCAACGCCGCCGCCTCAGCTGCAGTAATATTGCCCGGTTTAAGCGCCAACTCCGCCTCACACGCAACCGCATAATCCGCCGCGCCCCCGTCCCGCGTATAACTCAACAACCCAAAGACCACCTCTCCGATCCGGAAGCGTGGACCTTCATCCCGGTCGTCGTCTTCGCGGGGTGTACTGATAACCGTGCCGCAGAGACTATGCAGTGGGATTTGGGGTGTTGTCTTTTGCGGATTCAGCGCCGAGGCGAGCCTTATTTCGTCGTGGCAGAAGGCTGCTGTTCGGACCTTGAGGAGGTATTGGTGGGCTGAGGGTTGTGGTGTTGGGAAGCTTGTGTCCAGGACTAGACCCGAGCCGTGTTTGCGGATGGTGGTTTTGGTTTCGTCGAGCGATTTACCGTCGCCTTGTGTGCTGTCCGGGAGGTCTTTTGTTGTCCCTTGGGGTGTGAAGTAGAGAGCTCGCATTGTGAGCGGTGTGAATGGGTTGTCGTTTGGGATTGCGGTTGATGCGCGCTTTGCTGGGTTTATGTCTGTTGGGATGTTTGGGTGTAGACTTGTGGATATTTTGGCTTGGTTGTGCATTTTGGCGGTTCTCTGGTTATTTTGGTTTGTATTTGGTGGGTTTGTTGGTTTGATGTTGAGAGTTTGCCTTTTGGTCTATAGATTCAGGGCTATTTCCTAATCTTGACGTATGTAGGGCTTAGCTCAGCGTTGCCACTGTTTGATACTTCCGATCAATGCGATTGCTTATAATATTTCTGATATAGTATAATCCATTTCCAATTGGATTGTGTGGTAGGAAGAGAATGGGTGGCGCTGCCTCGTATGTCTCTTGGATGACTTAGGGCTCAGTTGAGGTTGTCACTTCACGATGATATTTGATAGCCAATTTTGAATTAATGCAGAAACAACTGCTAATTAGAAAACTCAAACAAAAAATAGAAACAAACTAAAAATCCTGATCCTCCAAACCAAGCCTATCAACAAACGCATACAACTCCTCAGGATCCTCAAAGACCGTCCAGACATGATCCGGCACATTCTCAAAAGCCTTCTCAAACCTCGCTGGCTCATTCTTCTCCTCCATATGAGCCACATCAGTAACCTTGCGAATAGCAATAGCCTGAACCCACCCAGGATACCGCTCATACATCTCAGCATAAGCCTCAGGATCCTTCTGCGTCGAATCTCCAATACAAAGCACCCTCCTGCGCGGGAACCAGCCCTGAATCTTCTCCATGCGATCAACCTTATATTCCTGCGTCTTCTCGGTAAAAGACCGAATCAACCCAGTAATATCCATCCAGGAATAATCCCTCAACACCAGCGTCCCAGCACAATAATGCTCACGCAAGAACTTATGCAAAAAAGTATAAAGATTATAAGGCGACGCAGACAAATAAAACCAAGCCGGCGCCCCTAACTCCCCATCAACCCACCGATAAAACTCAGGCATGCCACTAATAACCTCCGGCTCATCAACAAACGTCGACCGAATAATCCCCGTCGGCTCAAGTGTCATCGTCCGCTTAATCGTATCGTCAATATCGGAGATAACCAACCACCCATGCGGCCTCGCAAACGTGGTATTCATCGACACACTCCTGCCCCCGAAATCATACAACCGCGGCCTGACAACCGTCCCATCGTGAATATGACCCACGTCCCCATCCCCAAGCTGAACACTCTGACTAACAATCCCATTCCGATCGGACGGGCCCAGTTCATGCCATTGCCCGCGTCGGCTAATAGGCACATGCAGCGTGATAGTCCGCGACGGAGACACCTGATCCAGGAATGGCTGCACGCGGTGTTCGATTCGTCGGCGTATTTCGTGCTCGTCTGTGCTGCCTAGTTCGCCATCTAGGCCGATGTAGTCTGCTATTGCGGCGACGACTTTGCCGACGTCTTTTCGGCCGCCTTTTTCGAAGATGCAGGCTACGACCTCTGCGTGCCAGGTTTTGGATACGACTTCGTTGTGTTTGTTGTATGTGGTGCGTTGGTAGGCTGTGTTATCTAGTAGCCACACTGTGTTCTTGTGTGGGTCTGCTGGTCGCGCGAGTGGGTTCTTTGTGCCGAGGAAGGAGGTGATGTAGCTTATTATTGTTGAGCTGCGGCGTGCTGGGGGTGGGCGGTCTGGGGAGGACCGTGGGGAGCCATGGTTATGTCCATGTTCATGTTCATGTTCATGTTCATGGTTGTGGTTGTGGTTGTGGTTGTGGTTGTGGTGACGGTGATGGGTGCCGGCGACCGAGAGCTCTTCTTGGTCGTGCGCCATTATGGGTTTGTTGATAGGCTGCTGATGATATGATACTGTCGTCTGAAGGGGATAGTGGTTCGAATCCCAGCAGTTTATATGCAAGTAGATGGTATGAAAGATGAAAAATCCCAAGGAATATCCCCGAGAGCTAAATAGCACATGCTAGAGCGAACTGATAGGCGTCAGAAACTCATCAGGGGAGAACGCTGATCATATAGCCCCGCTCGCTGACGATCTAACGTTAGTCTAACTTTGGAAGTGGTTGGGAGCCTCCATCCCGCCTGATCTCAAGGCTCATAATCATAAGCAAGGCACTCGTATTGAGGCAGTGAACATGACGTTTGACCCTGGTGACTGCGTATCAGTCGATCGGGTCACCCGTTGCGGGGTGCTTGGCAGTAGGGCTGAGTTTGCCCTCAGGTGCTGATCTGGCCTGTCTGCAAGCACTGCCTCTATTTGTTAGTTGGCTTGGGAGACTTGGGAGATTGTTGTGTTTTTGGATGTTGACGGGCCAAGCCGAGGAATAACAATAACTTAGAAACTTGCAAAAAGTAATGATAATAGCCGACTTTAGAGAATCCATGGATATTAATAGATATTTAGATGACTACTAAAATGCCGCGAGTTGGACTATACATCGCTCATATACCATGCATCCCATAAGATCTTCCGGAATAGACATGCATCGATACCCTGCATATGGTTCGGTTCGTGGTAACATCCTGCATGAACCCCCTCGACCCCTCGTGCCCACACCTGCAGTTCCCACCTGATACCTACAGTATACGTCAACGATCGTCATGGTTTTGGGATAAACGGTGTAAACTTGATATTTCGCAAACATGACTCCGAAGCCAAGTAGCCAAGCCGAGTTACACAGAGAAAATTACACATGATTTGGCCATGAGGTCGAGATACCATGTGACCTAAGGGGAACAAGATATTCACATAGTATCTTGGCGGCATGGAGTATTCAGGTGAAATTAGCGAATAGAATATCAAGTTCTTGTATCAGTATATCTCTTTTGAATAGACTTAGTCTAAGTTCAAGCCCAAATCGTAGAGACCATCCCGTTACCCCTTGCATAGGATACTTATATCTCCGCAACTCTATATCTGTAAGATTGATATGCTAACGACACGCAGATCATACAGAATACACCCTCATGCAAATAATCCTACTTTGTACAAACCCACGCTAGCACCCTATTAGATTACAGGGGTAATCGCGTGATCTCCTAAGGTAGATGAAGTTACTAAAGAACAACGAGAAAGACCTTGATACAACGTGAAGTATCGGCACGAAAAGCTAGCAAACAGCGGGACCAGTCGTCCATTCTGCGTCGGAACATTCGTGCATCGATCTCTGACATGTGCACGCAGTGATCTGTCGTCGTCTGGTATCGACCATGCTGTGAGCGGCTTCTGCGCTGATAACATCATCCCTCTAGAGATACGCGCAGAAAACCTCCTGTCTGGTATTGTAGAGTTAGTATTCGAAAGGATTGATTTTGTGACTTGCTTTCTTGATCAGGTTTTGGTGGCGTTGGGGATCCTGGGATATGGGATCAATCGAGCCATCCTTGTCAAAGGCTAGGATAACGAGGAGAATGCCTTCGAGTTTTGCTTTCCTGTAGTCAATTTCCAATGTTTGTTTTTCGATTTTCTTCGTCTGCTGCTCAGTCTCGTTTGAATGTCTATACAAGGCCCTTTCTTGTAGTTGGAATCGAGTTTCCTGCTCACTAAGCTCTCGCTTTTGACCGAAAAGTTTGATTTTCTGCTAATGGATCTTCTTGGCCTGTTTATCGAACTTGCTTGAAAGGGCACGGACAGTTGGTGGGCGGTCACAACCCAAGGGCAAGATCTCGGCCTCCTCTAGCGTGAATCGTAGACTATCGTCTTCGTCTTGAAGCATCAGCGGCTCGAGATCTCCAGATATCCAAGTCTCCATTGTTTCAAACATGTTAACAACATCATTGTGGCTTGCTTCAAACAGGTGCATGTTGTTTTCAAATGTCTTACGTTGCCGGTTAGCTCTTGTTGGTACTCGAGCCCATCAATCATTAGCACACAGGGCTCGTGAAGGGCCTGTTTTAGCTTGCCCTGTTGTTTCAGCGCATTTGTCAACTTGGTCTGTTCTCCCAGCTTGGATGCCAGCTTTGCGTTTTGGTCAGTAAGGCTAGAGATCTGGCTGTCGAGCTGAGAATTCATCTTCTCGTTTTGTTCTTTGAACTACGAGAGAAAGACACCCTGAGATCCTCGCAGATCAGAAATCGTTCTGTTCTGTTCCTCAGGCTCCTCCAACAAGGCTGGCGCTTTTTCTTCCATCTCATCTTGCATAGTCTCAATAGGCTCCCAGGTGTGGTCCAAGTTTCCATGATAGTAAGTTTCATGTAGCGGATCGCTCAACCATTCAATGTAGGTATAGACCGAATCTAACGTTTCACCATGTCGTCTCGTAAAGCGGGCCTGCATTTCCCTTCTTTCTCGAGTTCGCATTCAAACTTTGCTTGCTGCTCCTTTAGCTGGAAAAAAGCCTCTGCTCCATGCTGTCCTAGGCCAGCTGTCCTGTTGACAGCATCACAAGGCAAGAATTCAGTAGGCATTTTGTGTTGTAGTGCGCTAGTTTGAGTGTAAATGCTATGAAAGGTGATAGTAAGAGTAGGAGGCGGACGAAAAGTAAAGGGAGGGTCAAGTAAAGAACTGAGTCACTGAGTCATTGGGGAGGATGGTGTTGCTCCGGTTCCTATAGTGCGCAATTGTACTCTTCGGGATCGCATATCGAACTATAACTAGCAACTGCACCAAAGAGAATTCTGATCGAATTTAATGAACCTATGAACTTTTCGGTTTATTTCCCAAGCCGTTTGCCATACATGAGGCACCTTGAGAAAATATCGGGGACATGAATCATAAAATATGCAATTTTAGAGGTTCACAGCAATGCTACCTCCAGGTGTGCATGTGCTGGTAGTCACGGAGTTGACGCACTTGCGAGTAGGAAATTGTAGTAGACGCTTGAATTGTCCGATTGGAAGCGCTTTTGGGCGGAGACAAATCTTTCAGACTGGAATGGGGCTGGGCCATGTTCGGTGGCCTGGCGACCCAGTTCTCGAATAAGCGGACCCAGCGCATCTGATATGAGTGTTTCTCTGTCGGGTGTTTGGATGCCTTGCTCCCAAGACTGTGGGCTGATCATAGAATTTCAACTTATATGGATGAATCCAGGAAAACGATATTCCCTCACCATCTCTTAGGTGCAGAAAGTTCGGTCCGAGAGAACGAGGCGGTGACGGTTTCTTTTCCTTTCCGCTGCTGGATTGCTTTGATTCCGGTGCGGTCAGTGACCGTAGTCGCATTGATGATGTTGTCAAATGCTTCATCCTCGCTTCCTGCAGAGCCAGACTCAGCATCCGAGTCAACGTACAGCTGCTCAGGACGAGCGATTTTCTCGGGTTGTTGTTTCTCCTCGGCTTCTGGGTTCTGGAAAGACTTCGAATTGAGGATTTTGCGACGAATCTCTGCCATTTGTTCTTCGTCTTCGGAGTCATCGGAAATCGCAAATGGGTCTTTGTCTTCCTCTTCCTCCTGATCGGTTCCTTCTTTTTCGCTGCCCTCTTCTCCGCTTTCGTCGTCGTCGTCATCATCATCGTCAGAGTTCCGTGCCGGTAACCGGTTGGTGTTTCCAGTAGTCCAGATATCGTCGCCTCCGTCTGCGCGGTTTTCTTCATATTCCCGTTCGATCTTGGCAAGCCATTCTGTCTCTGTGTTTTTGACATCCTCCTCGGTTTCGCAAGCGGCGTAGCGCTTAAGAAGCTCTGAGTTAATATCCAAGAAAGATTGTCCGTAGCTGAAATGCCTGAGGAGGTCCTCAGCCCACTCTAGACGGCCACAAATAGCGAAACAGGCGGCGAGCGCCTCGACACAGTTCAAACGCCATGGCTTGCCGTAGTTGACCGTATTGGCGGCGATAAGGTAAGGAACTGTGCGCCAGAATAGTCAGCTTTCAATAAGCCTCGTAGGTGTCCGACTGAATCACATACGGAGTCTTTCGCACTTTCCGCCAATCCGCGACCAAGGCACCTCCTGGACGCGCACCCAGGAGCATTCGACCACTGCCGCACCGTGTTGTTCCATAAGCTCCTTGTCTGCAGGAGAAACGATCCGCTTTGCATTTGGACTGGCCGTGGGTCGTTAGTATTTTTAGCCAAGAAAAATGCGATGCGAAACTTACGAGATGATCACGCCGGGGTGGCGCTGGCCAATATGGAGATCCCGCATCAATCCCAGCTTCATCAATCGCTTGCCGGAGCATCGCTTGGGGTCGCAGTGTCCCATATCCCAGCAAGCGGCCTTGTAGGCTGGCCGCGACGAGACAGCACCCTCAGTATCTTCATTGCCGCGGGGCACTGGCTTAGGGCGGGGGTTGAATTTCTTGCCTCCTCGCGAGAAGTTGTCTTTCTTGTGGCGGACCATTGTATGTGAGAAATAACTGTTAATCAATGCAAATTGAAGTCAACTGGAGTCGCGAAAGAAGGAAAAAAGATCAAGGCCAAGCACAAGAGCCACACGTGCAAACTAACGGGTTCTCCGCCCGCCTCAGCCCCCCCATCATTGTACACATATCGCATTGCTCGATTGCATCTTCCCCAACTTCGTCTCTCTCTTCGATCTCTGTTTCTTATTCCTATTCATACCGCCATCCTGGAGGCTGCCTCAGCACGAATGGCGGCTAGGGACCGCTTCGGGGCCTACCCTGAGCCGGGGTTTTCGCCGCTGCAGCGGGCAATCCGTGAGTATTGATCATGAACTGGAAGAAATATAGAAGAATCTAAGCTAATATATGCTTTTTTCCAGGAAATGCATGCGATCCCCAGAACTACGAGCCCAACCTGGCCCTGAACCTCGAAGTTGCAGACCTAATCAACTCCAAGAAAGGCAATGCGTGAGTTGGACACCAATGTTGGCAGGGATGCGCATACTCATAACGTTCTCATAGACCTCGAGAATCGGCATTCGACATCGTTCATCTTATCAATTCCCGAAACCAGAATGTCGCGTTGCTAGCCTTGGCGGTACGTGGGGAGCTCAAATGACAGCTGGCGCAAGGAGACTGACCAGCAATAGCTACTCGACATTTGCGTCAAGAACTGCGGATACCCGTTCCATCTCCAGATCAGCACAAAGGAGTTCCTGAATGAATTGGTTCGCAGGTTCCCCGAGCGGCCGCCTATGCGACCCTCCCGGGTCCAGCACCGCATCTTGGAGTCGATCGAGGAGTGGCGCCAGACTATCTGCCAAACATCGCGCTACAAGGAGGACTTGGGTTTCATTCGGGACATGCATCGTCTTTTGCTGTACAAGGGCTACATGTTCCCGGAGGTACGCCGAGAGGATGCTGCTGTCTTGAACCCGAGTGATGTATGTGCACCGGATCTTGTTATTACGTCAAGATTGAGCTAACAGTTCTAGAATCTCCGCTCGGCTGATGAGATGGAGGAGGAAGAGAAGGAGGCGCAATCTGCTAAGCTCCAAGAGCTGATTCGCAGGGGCACCCCTGCCGACCTTCAGGAAGCCAACCGGCTTATGAAGGTTATGGCTGGTTTCGACAATCGGCACAAGACCGATTATCGGGCCAAGGCGGCGGAAGAAGTGTCCAAGGTGCAGCAAAAGCTAAAATTTTGGAGGAGATGCTACAAAACCAACAGCCTGGGGAAGCTCTCCCTGAAGGCGACGTGTTCGAGGTGCGTGATCTAACCAATACATGCTATTTTACAATAGTATCGACTCTAACATCCTATCTCGATTAGGAGCTTGCGAACGCTTTGCAAAGTGCCCACCCCAAGATCCAGAAGATGTGCGAAGAGGAATCGGAAGACCCCGAGGCCGTTCACAAGCTGCTGGAGATTAACGACAGCATACACCGCACAATCGAGCGGTATAAGTTGGTTAAGAAGGGTGATTTGGATGCCGCAGCTAGGATTCCTAAAGGAACACTCGGTACTACGACTGGAGTTTCCACAAATGCCAACAACGAGCTCTCTCTTATCGACTTTGACCCAGAGCCTCAACCAAGTTCTAACGGTAACGAGGCCGGCCTATCCCAGGGTGGTAGCTCCTTGGAGAATGACCTTCTCGGCCTTTCACTAGGTGAACAAGCCCCCTCTCCCGGCGGTGGTATCTCCCTCGGACCTTCCAGTAAGTAATGCCCATTGCAAATCCCAATCCTTGTCACTAACAGTATTGCAGACAATTTCCCATCCCTGCCAGCAGGCTCAACACCGCCTATCACACAGCCTCAGCAGATGCCAGCATCGTTCAAACCTAATTATGATATCCTTGCTTCCATGAACAGTTCGCGACCTGTTTCTCAATCTCCAACACCCGCCATGAGGGCATCACCCCAAGCCCAGTCCACGGCAACCCCGCCGCCAGCCGATCCATTTGCATCGCTCGTCTCTGCCAGTCCTAGGGCGGGATCTAGTCCATTCCAACCGCCCTCAGCGCAAAGCCATCCAGCTCCAGCCTCCTCGTCATTGCTTGATCTGGTCGGAGGTCCCAGTTCGTCACCGCAGCCGGCGCGGCAGGCCGCGAAGGCCGAAGCTGATGATGAGTGGGATTTCGCTTCTTCCCTGCCAGCCAGCAATGCACTCCCCACGACAAACAAGATCCAAGTTCTCAACTCCCAGCTTCTCGTTGACTTTGCTGCGCGCAGAGTGCCAAACCAGCCACGTCAAATCCACGTTGTGGCCGTCTTCTCAAACCCAACCAGCCAACCCATTGGAGAGCTCCACTTCCAGGTTGCTGTGGAGAAGGTAAGCTACAGTCTCTTTCTTCCTCATTCCTCATAATGAGTTACTAACAATCTCTAGTCCTACACCCTACAACTCCGCCCGCAATCAGGCCGAGACATTGCCCCCGGACAGCAGAACGGCGTCCAGCAAGAAATGCTCATGGACGGCATCGATGCAGGAAAGGGCAATTCGGTGAAAATCCGATTCAAGGTGTCCTACAAGCTTGGTGGCGAGGCCCGCGAGGAACAGGGCATGGTGCCACCTCTAGGCATCTCCTAGACAAACTGCGGACCACAAAATCAGGTCTTAATTTTGTCTATGCTCTAGCTCGATCCGCCGTACGGGCCCAGAGCGGTCCGAAGTAGGCTCGGAAGAACCGAGCAGACAGCATCCTGTTTAGATGTTGCATTGCTTTCGGTCCTGTCTGGTTTCAGTACTGCAACTTGCTGCTCTGCTTCCAGCCCCACGGCAACCTCCCCCTGCTCTTGATGTGTTTTCCCCCCACTTGGCTTTCCGCCCATTGAGAACTTAGCGTCCTTATTCATGCTGTTTATAAAGAAGATCAAGCTTTCATTACCTGTACTACTTACTCGCTTGAGAAAGGCGGAGGAAAATGTTTGAAAGATTCGTTACATTAAGTTTCGGTAGAGGTCCTACCAACATTTGAACGCTAATAGGATTAGCGAGTTAGCAAGTATCGTAGGGTCCTATTGAACCCTCACTTGTTAGATAGTACAAAGCAACATACAGAGACCTCGGCAACTGTTATATACATGTACCCCAACCCTAATCACTTCCTACCCAAGTGAACCCGACACAACTCGCAAAGAACCAAAAAGCTAGTTCTACCACAGTCACATACCTATACTACCGCGAACCCAAAATATTAGAAATCAGATCAAACCCGCGGAGAAATATGACCCCATCGGCACTTATCACCTCCCCAGTAACGAATTCCCTTCATGGTATACAATCACGCCGTTCAGGTCACAGCCTTGGTATTCCGACTCATACATCAGATGAATGCTATAGCGGCGGAACGAAACGACCTGGATCATCCAAATGATCGGCCGGGTATATTGATGTTTGTCGAGCCTGAGGAGAAGTGATTCCGATTATTCTCCGGTCTCTGTCTCACTCTTGTGGGTACTGTAGAGGGTGTGGGTTAGGATTGATTTTAAGGTGTGGGTCTGGGAAGGATCGGAATGTAATTGTACTGTATAGAATAGCCTATTATAGTATCTAGCAGAATGTATTTGCTCTCTCTGTTTCAATTTATTTGCTTGACGAGGCTATCCACTCGCAACAACATGCAGCGTGGAAGCACTAAGCTGGAGATGTATGACGTCCTGTTTGTCCATCAGCATGAACAACGCAGCGTGGATGGAGGCGTGATGAGAGAGACACTGCAGAGAAGGCTCGAGAGCGAGTCTGACCAGTTCTACGATTGAGACAGGCAGGAAGGGTATGCGACATGGTATCGGGACACGGATGGCTGCCATCAGGAGGACATGGAGGGTACATAGTTCCCTCAGCAAATTATCATCTTCGTCTTCTCTTGCTTATGCGTAGATAAGCTTACAGGTTGGAGAGCATTGTATCAGTATGGGACATTGATTATTACATTGCGGGTACTTGTATGATGAGTAGCTTGCAGAGACACAAAGTAATTGTTGCAGCCCAAAGCTTTGGGAGAAACAATGGTCTCTCACGTCGCTTGTATACATATCAAAACGGCCGACCTCCAACCCTTTTATTCCATTCCTTGGCAATTTCGAGGGGGTTTCGAAAAGTCCGATTCTAGCAAAATAGCAGTGTACACTGTACCGCTATATCTTGCTGATAATTGTATAACCATCGTTGTTCTAGAGACAGGTCGAAGAGCTGTGCGAACTACAGCTCCCAATATTCTTGACTGTATACTTACGTGGACCCAGATAGCGCCGGGCTATGGCACGCCTTGTATGCAACTAGATAGTATAGTGCCAACGCATAATGACAGGGATGTTGAAGCTTGCGCCACCGTTTCCCCTCATTTTGTTTCAGATATGCATAAGCTTCTATAGGATCTATTTCCCTTGCTCCTCTTTTATTCTACTAAACATCTGTACATCTACACTTACAGCCCTAATGATATGATACAGTATCCCTCGAGCCAAAACAACTAAAGCATACCAGTAAAACACCAGTAGACCTCTAATATCCTATACACGATATTGTTGACATCTCAACCACGTCGGGTAGCGATCACCCAACGTGTACCTTATCGCACACTCCCCTATCAACCACCATCAACCATCGCATCCAATACATCCAATACATACCAAACTACTACAAATGCATCCCACCAACAAACAATTTCCTAACAGGAACCTGGCATGTAACCCACACCAGCCTCCCCTCCGGAAAAACAAACGCAACATGAAAAAACCTACAGGCCCCTGCCCCCTCACCAAGCGGGATAGCCAAGCTCGACGACCTAGTCCAATATCAGGGTATTAACTCCTCAAAACTAAAATCTATGCGTGGGATTGATACGCCAACGCCCGGTGCTACTGGAGCATGGGATTGGCGCGGAGGGGAGAGGGGCGTTTGGTTGTCATTGCTAGTTCCCCCTGGGAGTGTCTTGGCTTGGGGCGTGCTGACGATGGGAATGAGTGGGTTATGACTTATTTTGCGAAGACGGTTTTCGCGCCAGCGGGTATTGAGGTTTATTTGAGACGGAGGGAGGGGTTGGAGGGGGTCGTTGTTGATGGGATCCTTGGAGCATTGAGGGGCCTGGGCATTGAGGAGATTGGCAGGCTTTTTGAGAGGGTTTGAGGTTCCGAGGGATTAGATTAGGTGGTTTCTCTTGGAAGTTAGTCGGTGGTGCGGGTGAGATGAGGGCTTGGATATGGCGGTGTGACATGTGGTGTTGGCGTGTTGTAGACAGGGCATATCACGAGTGACTATAACAGCCCAGAAAGCCCTTGAGGGAATGCCTGGTGCTGGCTGGGTGAATAGACGAGATACTGTATTTAGTACAGCTGAGATAGACATGTATAGATAGGATGAGCCAATTAGAACACCCCATGTCCGTTTTCACATGGCCTCTGCGCCCTAAGCATGTGGCTGGATTATTACGAAGGAATTTGTCAAGCGATATGGCTGAAAATTGAGACAGATGGAGCCACACTCGACCTATTAACCGTCTACTGCGGCGTAGTGCATGCATCGAGACCGAAAACCAATGCTTGAGCGTTGTAAGATCGGTGGGATCGATCGGCTGGATTGCCGAGTCCAGCCGAGATAATTGCAATTTAGCAGTTCATGTAGCTTTAAAGGTCAGATCTAGAACATAAATGCCCTCAAACTGCCAATACTACAACATTTGTTATGTTCTTTAAGTCCAAGTGGCAATTGCCTGAAGTGGCTTAGTTTCGGCCGGACGATAAGCGATAAGGAGGGCTAGACCGGTGGCGTGCCTCGAGAGTTTGGCCTCGATATGGCGTTGGTACTCTCCATGGACTGTTAGGCTGTATTAGGTAGCTGAGCTGAACATGGCTTACTAGAACCGAGGTCAAGTTCTGTCTCGCAGGGCTGAGTGGCCGGGTCAACTGCGACCAACCATATACCAGAGAGTTGCTGTAGAAAAGTTACTCCGGTTTACAATGGACCCCAGCACCTTCTCCAATCTTCGGCTAGACCTGGCTAGATACGCCTGCAGGTCCAACATCTCCTGATCCAAGTGGCGGTGCAAATGGAGAACCTTTAGGCTGAATGATGTCGCCTTGGAAGACGTCCCGGGTATTCACCAGTACGCGGAAGTACACCGTTAGATAGACGAGAACCCTCGGCAATGCCGTAAGACAGAACATGGGAATGGATCCATTGATTAAAACTCGCGCTCACTACTCTTATAGGCAGGTGATGATCGTAAGATGCATGGCCGACCGTTGTCCGTCGAGGATCGTCGATCGATGCATATCTCCGAGAGAATAGACTACGGCAGATCCGATCGGAGGTGATGCAGGTCCAACCTATCGAATATTGAGATTGCCTTGGGTTCTTCAACATCGTGTAAAGGGTGCGGCTCCAAGCGAAAGCCCGATCCGGCTATCACGTGTGCCAGAGCACCCTACAGTAGTATTTGGTTGGCTCTGCGAGATAGGAAAAAAAGTCAGAGGAAAAGTAACAGAAATGTAAGAATAGGTAGGGATCAACGGTTAACGCTTGATCTGCAGGGCTTTTTGGGCTTTACGGTAACATAACAGATCTGGAGTAACCCCCCACTTTCCAAGTTCAGATCTTGATAAATTGAAGTCTAGACTCATTTCAACAAAACGGGGTATTAATCTGCAGCTTACCTGCACAGGAAGAAGTATCCGGGGGGCGGCGCAGGGAGGCCCGCGAATGGTACTCGTATTGGTAGTCGCAGGCTGGAACGTTAGTAAAGAGGGCAAGAGCCAACCATGGATCGCGGTGGGCGAAGGTTTTTAAGTAGCCAAACTATGATCGTCTGAAATCCATGGTTCTGGTCCTAAGCTTAGAGAGGGCCTGACACCTGCCCCTCTATATTTAAGTGCCCCCGCCCGTACATATTCTTTTCTGCACATCTATACTGCCTTTAGTTATGGACGCCGATATCACCCCGATCCCCCGCTCGCGGGAGGAGAATCAGGAGAGGTATGTACTTTCCAATTGATACAAGACCTTGCTAACCATATACTAGAGCCTTTATCGCTGCGTCGCGGCGAAAAGATCGCAGCCTGGATGCACGGCTAGAATCGGCCAACAGGGCCTCTATGCTGCACAAGAAACGCACAGGCAAGGGCTTTCACATCACCAAGGAGATTGTCGAAAGAGAAGCCATGTATGAGGAAGTCGACGAGCGCTACGCAGAGAAGCGTATCCGCATGCTGCAAGCTCAGAACATGCAAATCGAACAACAGTTCCACCGCCATCTGATAGCAGCCTTTGGTAATCGTCCGTCTCCTGGATCTTCAATCGCCAACCGCCGAGCGAGCACTTATACACCCCGCCCATCAGCGGATGGTGGCCCTCGCAAAATGAGCCTGGACCTGACCAACATCCGCTCGTCCTTCTCGCAAGATTCAAGCTCCATGGGAAGCCCTTTGGCAACAGGCGACGGCTACATCCTCTCGCCAGCAACATCCTTCGACAACAACGCCAACTCCTACATGGCCTGTATGCCCGGCTCTGAGGCGCCATACTCAATGGTCACCCCTTCAACAGGCCCCAACTCAGCCCAGATCCCAGAGTACGTGAATCAGCAAACCACTACCCCAGCATGGAACACCCAAATGCCGAACTGGGCCATGCAACAGCAAGTCCCCACCCCGGGCCAAACCCCCACCGACCAAGTGCAAATGTGGCAGCAAAGCATGATGCAGCAACCCACAGTGCCCGACACCATCCAAATGCAGCGCCAATTCAGAGACCGACTAGCCTCCGCGCCGGAATTGCCTCTGCACCAAGCTCCACGGGTCGCGCACTCGGGTTCCATCACTGGCCCCACGCCCACTCCCTCTGGCCACGGCCCAACCCTTAGCCACTCGCGCGGCCAATCGCAGCCCAGTAATAGCTTCCACAACCTGCACCTCCTGACCCAGAGCACGCACTTCGCTATGCCAGCGTCGAGCGCTAGCTCGCCTAGGATTGAGGCGCTCTCTGCGGAGACGCACTCGACTCCTGATTTCTGTCCTACGCCTCATAGTCCCATGTCGCCGACTGCTGTTGCTGCTCAGATGAGTATGCCTGCGCCTGTCAAGACGGAGAGTGGGAATGGAAATGAAAATGAGGATGGCATTATGGTTTCCAATGAGGGGATGGATGCGGATTATTCGGATTTCAGTCAGTTTGCTTTGCACTTGGGGAACTCGACTGTGCCGCTTTCTGATCGCGAGCCGTTTGGCTTTGACGATTTTGTCGCTGTTGACGAGTTTACCAGCGTTTCTTGTTGATTTTTTTTCTTCTTCCTGATGCCCCATTACGATCAGTGATACCTGCTATACCCAGGTAGTTATTTTCTTCTTTTTTTTGACTTCATTTATTTCTTGTATATCGGCTTTACTATTTTGTGGCTTTGTATATTCGCTCCTGTATCATATTTCAAATCCATCTCTCATTTAATACTTTGAACAGACTTGCTGTGTGTGAACCTAAGCGGAAGGGGGAGTATCCGATCGAACCAAGTTGCTCTTTTCCTTTTTTCATTTTTTCCCCTCTACCATGAGTCAGTCTACTTGCACAGTGACATAAAGCCACAATTCAGATCAATTCATGAAAATCTCGCCCTGGTCTATTCTATTTCCGTCCCACAAAATGATCGACGTTGCATTGACACTCCCGCAAACATCAGCGCAACGCCAAATCCACACCCTAATCCGGCGATGTCCCCACTGATGATCGACGCAACTGTATGCTCGCTGGGTATTCATCCTGCGCGATTATTGGCATCTCAGTTTTCATATGTGGACTGTGGGTGTTTTACTCTCGGTCTCTGTCTCGGTCCCAGACTCGGTGCTCTACCGGGCCGTGCCAGGTAGCTAGTAGCTGGCAGCTAGCTTAGCTGTGGCTATCTTCTCCACTGTAACTTTGGAAGTTACTTTTTCTCTCCTATTTTTCCAATGAGAGTGGTTTATGTGAATGATTAACTCATGGGTTTACATGTACGGGTAAATTTGACGATAGAAGTACGCACCGCATTGAGTTAAGGAACTCTATTCATACCCGCAGAGCAACAAGTTCTAACTGCAAAAAGAAAGAAAAGTACAAGTTGGAATCTTGCAATGTCGCCTTAGACCTAGATACTATGAGGTATATTCTATCAATACTACCCATCAAAGAGTCAAACCAGAAGTACTCTCACGGACAAACCGTGGAATACCCCCCTTTATTAATTTTGTCATGCGTATGTCATATGGAGTCTACGTACCGATGGTTCCCAGGTCGACCGATAGGGCGTTGTGTGGGACAAAGGTACTTTCTGCGACTTTGAACTTTCTTCGCGGGAGGGGAGGTGAGCTCTCCCTGCGTTTCGCCTCCCCTGGCTTCGATTCTGTGGTAAGAGGTCTTGTGCTTCTTTACTTTGGCTTTTTAGTTGGGTATTAGGTTTTGGAAGTCGGAGGCTCGGGTTCTATTATTTAATTCATATGGATTTAGTTAGTCGATAAAAAAAAGGTTCGTAGCTGATGTGATATGTAGAGTGTGATTTTGGTGTAGGTTGGACCTGCAGGATTGCAGGATTGAAATGACGTTGTTGTTGGGTAGCTAACTTAGCTCCTGGGGGGTATGAGCGATGAGGCGTTCCCGAGATCCTGGATCAACGGTGATCGTGCAGGATCGCCCATTCCAATTTTTCCATTCAGTTCCATATTCCATATCTTCCATTTTACTTTGTAATACAAGGCAAGCTACGACCTGTGGATAGATGGAAATTAGCGAAAAGTATACCAGATGAGGCAAAGAGGTAAACCATCGCATTGACAGGTCGGAGACTAGGAGGCAAAACCCAAAGTCAACCAGGGCGGAAAAAAGAAACGAAAATTATAAAAAAAAAAAAAAAAAAAAAAAAAAATAAAGAAAGAATAAAAAAAGACGAAAACGCCAAATCGGGCGAGCTGCAGAAAGTTCTTAGATTGCGGGGTTAAGGTTGCAGCTTTCTACTAATTCACCGAGTGCCCCGATTGGCCCGATTACCTAGACTCGGCATGAGTCCTGTATCGAGAGCACTAACCAAAGCCTATCACCTACTAACGGCAACAGAAAACAAAAACCTGAACACTGTAGAATATATACAAGTCCTAATCCCAGTCTCGCCTGAACCCTATCAGCTCGATCCACAATTCCCCGCCGGCCCCCAAACCATGGTCCCCGCCCGAGTTCGATCCAGTTGCAGACCCCGTGCACTGCTGCAACCGCCTGATTGGAAGGAATATGTTGGATTTGGTTATCCGGCGTGCTACACTTTCCCCGTTGGGAGATATCTTACGAGTTGGTTTTGTGGTTTCGTGGCGTGGGGGTTGCCGTATGAGCCGTTGGTCCTGTAGTCCTGCACGGGCACGTCAAACAGGGCATTGAACTTGGAAAAGGGGTTGGTTCGAGCTGGTGATAGGTTATTTCCTTCGCTTCCCTGATCGGCAAAAGGTGCATGGTTGCTGGGTTTGGCTTTTTATTCGTGGGTTCTGGCTTGGACCTGGGTCTGGCTCTCGGTTTTTGCGTACCTGCGTTTTTTTGATGAGCTGATCAGCCCAGATGGAGGGTGCTTTGCGTTGTGAGGCTAGAGGATTTGGGGGCGGCGCGGGGTGGATACTGTCAGCTGGTATGGCTTAATTTGGTAGCTATCGTTATCTAGGCCTTTGTATAGAACTGTTGCCGGGTACTTTTATGTACTGGAGCCTGAGTAACTTTCAGTCCGGGCTCAACTCAGCTGACACGTGATCATTTCGGTAAGTTATAGTTTTCGGACTTCCATATGTCCGACTATATTCTACCTAGGGTAATGATTCTTGAATCTTGGTTTTGCTAAACATGGCGAACATGTGAAGATGAAAGTCTTACTGCCACGGGCGTTAAAAAAATTGAAAATAATAAAGATTGCTTACAAGCAATTTTACGGAGCCAGCAGGAAAATGGCGTGATGCGCAGCTTCTAGGAGTATAAGGCGACATACTGGGATAGTTCGGTGCCTTCTCTTTCATTCAACTACTTCGGTTTTGAGTGATTCGCCCTTTCTTATCACTACCGAATATACTTGCATCTTCCTTGGCTCGGGCAAGGAAAGACTGGCATTGTCATTATGTGAGCTAGAAGTTCCTACTGTGGTGGGCCGCCGTTGTCCCTTTTTTACCTCCAGTACGCATGGCTTTTAGAGCTGTCAAGAAATCTATGCGGTGGCGTTCCTATCAGAAAACTGCTCTGCAAGGTGTGGCGGCATGTCAGACAAGTCACAGGAAGAGCCAAAGTCCACTTCACAAGTCCGGGAGCTGACAGGCAGAAGGCTCCTACGGAGGAGAGAGGGAGAAGAGAATCCAAGAGGACGATGATTTTCTATGGAGGAGCAGCAGACTAAATAGTCCTCTGGACTAAGGGCAAGCAAAACAAAGGAGGTCTGATCCCTGGGCAAACACATTGCCTGCCAGGAGTCCAGCAATGCCTTGACAAGGATCTTACAAGCGATTCAAAAGCCTAAGCATAGTTAGTGTCACAATGGTGGATTTGACAAAGCTGGACTGTGAAGCCCGGAGGCTCTAATGAAAAGGTTCGCCAAGGCGTCAGAAGGATCCACTTCGGGTGGCGCGTGCCACCTGTTAGCCTCCCACCTAATTATTGACATCAAGTCCAAGCTCCGGAGCCCAATGCAGGCCTAGGGTCTCTCTGCCAGCAGGATAGCGCAACGATAGAGCGTCGTCTGGCTTTCAATAGTAGGGACAGAGGATAGTTGTGGCTATCTTTTTGAGATCCTAGGAGGACGCAGGTTCGGATCCTGCTGTCGGCTCGAAATATACCAATTGAAGTCCCACTCTGCGAAGCGGAGTCGATATTCATGTGCTTCCTTCCGGGGCTTTAGCTCCTATATGGCCTTTGGGTCACTCCCTACGAGGTAACTCATTGTTACGCCCTGGGTTAGGAAAGTAGGTACCTCGCTCGAGGAATGACCTTGCAGAACGATGGCAATCAAGGAAACTCAAATGAAGTATCTAACGCCATCTATAGAGCCTAAGGCTTTCATATTCTAGACATAATTCGGCGGATAATTAGGTGAATCGAATTTAGAATCTTCACTCTAGGCGGAGCTCTCAAAGTCTTGCTCAGTTGTACTCATCATAAAAAGATAACACTAGAATACGTGAGCCTAGAACGTAAAGAAGAGGTTGGTAAGAAATTCCGCTGTATGTAACTGGTTATAGTGAGTACACTCAAAAAAAAAAAAAAAAAAAGAAAGGAAACCCCATTTTGCCAGAGGCAAGAACTGCAGTGACTACAATATTACACTAAGGTCCACCCATAGGCATTCATCTAGACCACATCATATCACATTCATATCATACCATATCACATTCCCCACCAGCACCCCTAAATTCTGGTTCTCGATCCAACAAAATAAGAAAAAGACACCCAAACCCATCTCTTCCCACCGTCCTAATCGGGATGAATTCCTCGATATAGATTATCCAATCATATCAACTCTCACACCCGGATATCCAGGGGTGTACATTTCCACCAGCCTGGGCGGGCCTTCCGATCGATTCATGAGGAGTGGGGCGTGGCTTGCGAGAACCGGATTCTCCGGAGGCGAGGTGGCTGTGGAGGTTTGCTGGGGAGGTCAGCTGGTTTCCCCAGATTTCTTGTATGCAGATAGGTCTAGGCTTAATTGGCGTTCTTAGGCTTCGCTTGCACGTTCGTATTCTTTGGTATTTGGTATTGCCTATCAGATTTACGTTGTCGCTAGAGGCTTTTGTGAACCGGTGGTTGTGTCTTATGTGAGTGTGAGTGAATACTCTCATTTGATCTTCTTATGTGTAGTATCTAGACGATGTTCTGTGTTGGATTCGCCATGTTAGTGGCGAGGCCGTGGTAAGGAGAGTTTGTATTGCATAATATGACCCTCGGTGGTTAGTTCTAATTATCATGATGGATACGTATAGACATTAGGCGTAGACAATAGATGGAGATATAGTTTGCTTACGATTAGCGCTGACATCAGACTCGGTTTGTTATTCCGAGCTCGGATTTTACTATGGTTTGTAGATTCCATTCAAAGCCAGACATTGTATTTGGAATATCTTCCAGCGTGTTTCGGCGTTTAAAGGCCGTCATATATGGCAAATCTCAGAAAATACAAGTCTGCCGGAGAGTGTATCTCCTTAGGAGAATGACTATTGATTGAGTTGAGACAAACAGGTAATGTTTGTTTGACAAGAGTTTTCCTACTCAGGGCTATACTCCAAAAGATAAAGAAAATGCTTAAATACAATAACCAGATAACCAGACCCCAACCCCCCATATCTACACTAAGCAATGTCGGAAAGAAACGAATTCCCTAATCCGGCGAAGCCGAGTCTGCAGCCCACCAAATCTGACGAGCGAGTAAAATCCCGCAACCAGAGTACAAGAAAATGGCAAAGACTTGCATGTAGTACAATAGCACAATAGCACAATCGCAAAAGCCAATTAGAGAGTACGTTACACGCCAAGGAAGATCATCAAGTGATCGCCATGATCGTGTCATAAAAAAGCCAATCTTGCATGTCTAATCTCGGGATTCGAGGGCGGTTACTAGCAAATGCAATGCGATCTGCGATTAGTGTGGTCCGCTGATGTGATCTGTGCATGTGCAGGGTGGATCGGTGGATAGCGTTGCGTGTGTCGCGCGGTTAGTGTGCCGTTGGATCGGCCTGGATGGGACAGTGAGGGCACTGAGGTGGTGAATTGGATTGGTTTTGAACCAGGGGGAAATGTTTCCGTTAGGCTTCTTTTTGTTCTCCTAAACCCGAGGGCAGGGCCGGATTTGGTATTCTTTGCTGGATCGCGACCCGATTTGGAATTTGGAATTTGGAATTTGGAATTTGGAATTTGAAATTTGAAGTTTGGAAAGTTGCATCATGTCCGTGTTTAAGCGTGAGGGTTGTTTAGCCATGGGATTGGTATCTGATCTCTATAGAGACATGGTTCGGGTTCGGAGTTGTCCGGCGTGTCGATCTTCGCTGGAAGTGTATAATGTACCTATTGGGTTTGATATGCTCGGCAAAGTTTAGACCAAAAATTGGTAGAACAAACTACATGTACTAGACGAGTGATTTGACATAGTATTTCGTAATGCTAATCCACAGAGGAAATCATATCCGCTGGTAAAAATGACAATGAAAGGTTCCCACAAGGCGCAAATTCGTAATCTGTGACAAAGATCCATGACTGATGCGAGCGTGCTGTCCTGATAGCACAATTGAACATGTCGGACATAACGAGTGGACTTCTATTTGCAGCGTAGCCGAGAACAGTGGTTCAAACTTCGAGTCTGGAATGGTTCGTTACATGCCGCGGCTGAAAAGCTCCCGGCCAATATCGCCGCTGCGGCGAACACTTAGACTCGACGAGCTACTGCGTCGACGGCGGCTACGAGACTCGGCTGGATCAGCTGGACTGAGTCCGCTGGCTCGGGCGTGTAGATTCAGAATATCAGTCAAGCTCACGACTCCAACTAGGCGTCCAGAAAGTCGGGCTCCATCTAGCGCTGAAGCAGGAATTGAATGAGTAAGTGGCGGTGGAACGGCAACTCCTGAAGTAGACTGAGAGCCTGAATTTGTGGGCGCGAAGGATAGAGGAGCTGGGTGGTGCGGAGCTGTGTTTTGAGCGGACTGTGCTGAGGGGCTCAAAGGCGGAGGAAGAGGAGATGCTGGAGGTGAGTTTGCAATATGCGATCCTGCAGCTGGTTGGCTTATGTTAGGGGGAAGAGGGACGTGTGCAGCGGAATGTGATGGAGTTGGCGGTCCTGAGGAGGATGGGGACATTGGATCCGTCACCCAGAGTCTAGTGAAATTAGTATAGATATCCTGACTGTTAATGTTTGGAGTTATATAGCAATTACCGATGTGATTTAGTTGCCACAATCTTTGCGACTGTATGGGCCAGTGTCGACCCTGGATTGACGTGGAAGACAGGGAACGAGTCTTTGCCTTCTATCAGTCCTCGTGTAGACAGGATGACCGAAATGAAGTGGGTGCAGGTATTGTGAAGAAGTGGCAGTGAAGATGACCGGGTCAGGAGCTGTCAATTGTTAGTAGACGTATTGCCAGAGGTGGCACATAACATACCTTGACGTCTGCTGTTGAAATGTTGCCAAGGACATTCATGTGGCTATCGACCACGACAATGGATGATACGCCTTCATTGTTCATGACATGTAAAGCTTCGCAAAGAGGTTTGTCGCCACTGTAGGAATATATGTTAGACTAGTTGCAAGCATATTCATGGTAAACAACTTACTTGATCGAGATCACTTCTTGAGATCCAATCCGCAACTCGCGCAAGGCTTGTGTGTAGAGCTCCTCGATGACAGGGAAGCTCCGGCCATTCTCCCAAAGGAATTTAACAAGGCGAAATTGGCTGAAGATTCCAACCACCTCTTGGGGGTTAGACTCATTGACCACGACGACTCGGTGAACACCTCCGCCAAAGGTCTCAACGGCGGTCAACACATTTGCCGACGCGGGCAAGTTGATGAGGGGTTCTTTCTCCATGCCAAACTTCTTGACATCCCGCAGCGGAATAGGCACTCCATCGTGGGCCTTCTTGGCCAGCTCTTCATACGATGCTTGGTGCGCTTCATCGGGGGATGTCAACCCTGCCGCTAGCAGGAGATATGAATTGAGGTCAGCGTAATCGAATGTGCCGACGGCAGAAGTGGCTTCAGGAGTCTCGCGGATCAAAAGTACAGCCGCACCGGAGTCAATCAAGACCTAGGAATCAAGTTAGTGAGAGTCGATTGTGCCGGCATTGATATACTCACGTTTGTAGCATCTTCGATTCCCGTATCAAGCTCCACGAACTTGAGATCATCCGGGCTAACCAGCTCTCCAATTGAGATCTCTCGCCAATCCCGACCGATAAACGCAGGGTCACTCTGCTTGGGTGGCGGGGGATTGTCGATCAGGCTCTGGATGGCGGATTGAGTGAGGGATGGTTGCCGGCGTGCGCGGGGAGACCCGGGGGGTCCGCGCAGGGACTCGCTCAAGCTTTGTCTGTGCTGGTGGTTCGGTGCGGGCATGTGTGAAACGCGGAGGTTTCGTGTGGAGGAGCGGGAATCTGTGCTAGAGCGCGGGGATGGAATGGCCGAGCCATTGTTGTTTAGAGAAGTGTCGGACCCATTGATGGGGATTTGGTTGTCCGCCATGGAGGTCAAGTGTCTCCTGTTTGGATGGGTTATCGAAAGGCAGGGATCATAAAAAAGTTGCGAAATGTAAGTCGTTGCTTGACTTATTGAGGTCATCAGGTGATGTTGATCAGATTAAGCGGGGTCGGCTTCACAGCCAATCAGAGTGAATATTTGTCATTCGCACCTGACATCATGCAATTATGTCATCATAAGTTGTTGCCTAGAGTGGCTTAGCGCGCTCTCTATTTGTTTGGTCTACTTTGTATAGAAACAAGGTGAAGGCATCATGAGTATGAGTTCAATTGCAAAGTAAATGGGAATATGGTTCAGAAGAAGTCATCCAATGTCATGGAAATATCCCTCCCTCTATCCTTCATAACAGCCTTCCTGACACGCGGATTAGGTCCCTCCACCGGCTCAGACCGCTTCTTTCCCCTCTTACGCTCCTTTTTCTCAAGATCAAGTCTCTGCATCGCAGGGTCTCTAGTGAAAAACACAACCGACCTCGGCCTGTACAGAGCACGTTGTGCCACCCGCTCCGGATTGTTGTGGTTGGCGGTTGGGAGTTGGAATTCTAGAATCGGGAGATTTGTATCCAACGTCGAGGGTTGTTTTTGTTGCCCAGCTGCATCTGGATCTGTTTCAAGATTAGATTTGTACACATCTAGCAGGGGCCCTAGATCTGCTAGTGCCTTATCCCGTGGTCGCCAGTCAAGTCTACTAGCCGACCAGCCTTCGATGGGGACTATATTGTTCCCAGGCTTTCGGTGACCTGAGATCTCTTTTGTAATCTTGTCGCATCCATACGCGATCACAAGCTGGAGCTCCGGTAGTTCACGAAGAGATCTCAAAGCTGCGATTGTCAATTCATGCTGATGGTAGATTCTGAGAATTCGGAGATGCTGTAGTGCTGTGGTGGACTGCCACATCTCGACCCAACTACGCACGGATCCATCTTGCAAAGAAGCTTGCTCTTTGGTTGTGTCTTCTTTCATTTGGCTCTGGTTTGCTCGGGGCATGCAAATCTCCAGAGCGACCAGGTTCTTGATATTTGGGATACCCGAAAGCTCTGTCAGAGAGCAACATGTAGAGGCAAGTGTGAGGACTGCTCTCCACCGGAAGTCTTTGTTGTTGAGCATCCCCATGTAAGCTTTCAGTGGTTTCCTGGGACTGCCAGTGCTTAGACAGTAATAGGGACTGATTTGAGGGAATTGTGTAGGGTACATTGTGGCCATGATTTTCCACATGTATAGTGACTGCTTGTTGCTATAGGACCGGTTAAATCGGTTCTAACAAGGCTGGTGAAGAAATCAATAACTCACCACCGGGCTAGAGCATCCCAGAGGTATTTTGCTAGATGCCATGGGACAATTTCGAACAGTTCGGGTTTCAGTTGCGATTGGTCCTTTAACAGCGCTTTCATTGCGGCATGTTTAAGGGATCCAGAGCCTTGGCTATTGGTTGTCTCCCATCCATGGGGCAAAAAGGGAAGTTCATGGAGCCAATTCTCACCCCGGGGGAAGTAGCCCTGGGGCTGGTTGTCTTGAAATATGATGGACATCATGGAGGAAACACGATCATGATCGAAGGGGTTGGGGCACTCTTTCAGCCTTTTCAAGGAATTTTGCTCTTATTTCCGTGGAAAACACCCATTTGTAGTCGGTTATTTGAGGAGGAGCAACGAAATGTGGAATAGAACGCGTAAATCAAGCTGCCAGAGCGCGTTGGTTGCGGTATAAAGACCATACACGTGACCAACATATTGCAAACACCAATTGCAAGATCTCTTGTATCAATATATTTTCAAGGGATATTAAGTAATGATCCGATATATTCTAGTGTAAATACAACCAAGGCCCCGCTGGTCGGCTGTAATGGTGGATGTACTGTAACTAAGCTTCATTTCGTCGCGCATACCGACTCCGAGCCTGCACCTGCGGCCCTTTCCAGTACGAAACATACGGCACAGGGAAAAACACGAAAGAGATACCACCCAGAACAGTCAGAGTCCAAGCAACGCCCAGGTTACGGCACATAATTTCCGAGACAATTGCCATAACACCAGAAGCAACAAGCCGCAATACTTGTAAACTTGAGAGAGCGCTAGCAGCATGTAGCTCAAACGAACCGGCAACATATTGGTACGATGAAACAAAGATGCACAGCACCCCAAAGCCCAACATTACCGACGAGGCAAGCAGGCTCCAGTAACTGATGGACTCTCGGGCGGTCCAGCCCATCCAGAACATGGAAATTGGGATAGCTGGCGCACCAAACATGCCCATATACAGACTGATTTCGGGGTCTGGGCGGTGCTGGCCTCGAGTGCGACTGCGAATGATCTCGCGGCGGAGAAAATACATTGCTATTGGGACGGCTGGTGCGGAGACGAGCACTCCGAGTTCGATGCCTAAGGAGGCGACGGCTGTCAAGCCTGTACTCCAATGATATATGTTCCCGTATATAGAGGCATAGCCGGAGATAAAAGTGTAGAGGATGATGACTTCGACAGCGAGGTAAAAGGCGTGGACGCTGATGATTGGCTCCGTCACGAAGAGAAGGATTGGTCGATATAGCGAGTTGCGTAGACGATGTATGAAAGAGGCTCGTTGAAGTCTAGCGGTGCTCGGTACCGGTCATCGCCTGTTAGATGGCAGAGCTCTTTGGCTTTCCAGTCTAGCAGGATGGGACTGTATGTTTCGGGTAGGAACAGCACAAGCAGCACCAAGATTATTCCTCCAAAGATAATGGTAATCCAATCCACCCAGCGCCAGCTTTCCCACTTGAATTGGACAACAAATGCCCCCGGCGTCGGTCTACCAAAGGTCCCGTAAAGGTAATGATGGAGAACAGTGGGAACATGTAGACTCGCTCGATGCGTGACCAGATGTCCACAAGAGACGCTGCTGCTAAAACAGCTGGGACAGACCCGAATAGGCCAGTCAAGGCACGGCAGATAATTCGCTGTACCACAGTCTGAGCCAGCCCTGCGCCCATGTTAAACAGCATGAACAGGATCATACTCGGAATGTATGTGGGGTTGCGTCCGAAAACTTCGGAGATCGGTGCTGTTACCAGGGCGCCGAGGCCATTCATAACCAGAAACATGGCTGGTGGACTCAGTTAGCTTAAGGATTTAAGTACTTGTTCATTAACTTACTCGTCGCTAAGACCTGGAGTTGGGTATTTGTACGATAGAGCGCCCTAGTTGATACGATGGCGGTGGTATCAATTGTAGAAGACCAGAAAACCACGCATGCAGTCCCCGACGTTATAAGAGTGCACGCTTGTCGACGTTTGAAGGTCCAATTGTGAGGATCCATTGGATCACATTCACCATCGTAAGTGACCATAATGAGTTTTTTCTTATTGATCCACTCAATATCAGAGCCCTCAAACTCTTGACTGGACTCTCCAACTGAACCGCCACCGGAGACATCGGTGGATGCACCAGCACCCGGTCGAGCTCTTTCAATTCCAGTCACCATTACATCAGTCGGCGAACTGAGGGGTTCTTGCGTGTTGATGGTATGTCGAAATCCGCTCGCTCGACGTCTCCATCCATCTCCAAATGAACTCGAACCGTATGGCGCGGATAGAGAGTTGGCCCATTTATGATGGTACGATGGCCATGCTCCTTCCTTCGTTCAGCAGGTAAATCATCATCCGGCTCGCGAGGAATTGTCCGAATTTCTCCATCTTGGTAAGAGTAACGGCCTTCGAGAGTCCAAACATCTCCGGCTTTTCGTGCCTTGTGACAAATTGTTTCTGGAGCTGTCGGCGGATATCACGGTGTTGGAAAAACGATTGCATCGTGCTTGAAGGACCTGCGTAATCGACAAACCATTGAAGCGTTGAGTATTGGCATTTAGAGCCGCTTCAAGCTGTTCGAAGGCAAATTTTGGTATATGAAGAAACTCCTGAGGATATGAAAGCCGTAAAGCGCCATATTAATATCATTCGGTCAGCTCTTCCGCCAGTGGAGCCGATTAATACTAGCCCTATTAGCCATATCTATATTATCTGGCTCATCCCATGAAGTTGGAGAGCGAGCGATATGCTGTGTTTTGTCCACAAGAAGAACAAAAAACACACAATTAAGTTATTAGGCAACACCAAAATGCGTTACCCATATGTACTACCCATATGTTCTCGCGATAGCACACCTAGATAGTTCTCTACAATGATGTCAGAAAGACCAATGCTTTTCGTCATCAGTTGATATCCCAAAATAGACAGTAATGACACATGAATAAATCGCAATCTCACCAAATTATCACATTCAGATTGACCTTATACAGTTGTGTGAGTTTTACACGAATAAAGGCGATATAGGGAATATTCCAAGGTTAAACCGACTCTTTATAGATCCGTGAAGAACTGGTCCAGTGGAAACTTGCGGAGACTAAACCCTTTCCGGCATTTTATGCCATTAGCTCGGGATAAAGAAGTATTTCCGAGCTGAACCTTTGAGTGAAAAAGTGAAAAGGATTGGACTGCAGTTCGTATTGACGAATTGGTCTGCATTTGGTATTTCAGCCCGGTGGGCGAGAGATATCCGCATAATCCCAAGTGTAGTTTGAACCTCTTGGATCGGTCCACTTTATGCCATTCTATTGATGTTGATTCCACCTTTGAAGCTCTATTCTGACAATTCTTTTGTTCAGTTGTAGCTCCTTCGTCCTAGATTATCAATCCATTACGGCAACTCACCTGGAACTTACAAGGTTACCTATCTACTGATGAACGAAGTGCTGTATCTCCATTTCTTCACTTTCGAAGTATACCATGGCATGTCTCTGCATGAATTTCTCCTTTCCACGTATCTATATAGATATCCTTACGTACCTCCATGAGTCTCTACTAATTAAGCCTTGATTGCCGCGGAGTTGATATTCAGCTTTCTCAACTATAAATCTCATATGTTCTGTATAAGTACTCGTTTACTCGTGAATCTATCTACCACCTCTTGTCATCAGCTTGATGAACATATGTAAGTTATCTTATATACGCTTAACTTATTTATTGAACAATCGACAGAATTTTCTTGAAACTCATATGATAGTGGATTATATTCAATATGTAAAAGCACGGAATAAATGGATTACAGGCCAGTTTGTGCTTAGAGCGAACTGCAACCCGAAGCGGCAGCCAACGATATTACAGAAAAAAGATAATTTATTCGGAGACACAGCTACACCTAGATCACATCACGTAAAGGATGTCGGTATCTGCAAAAGTCAGTCAGAAACATCCATTAATTTCACAGATAGAGAACAATAGCTTACCAAGAGGGTGGCTGCAACTCAGCTGAGGCTTCTGGCTATATTTGGTCGAAAGCTCATCACGAATGCTATTGAGCAGCTGAACATAGCTCTGCTGAGGGTTCTTGCGAAGAGCAGCAATGAAAGCCCAAGACATAGCACCAGTAGCCTGGCCAGCAATCTGAGCATCCTGACTAGTCTGATCGTCCTTACTACCAGACCACATGATGACATCGGCGGGGGAGGTCTTGGTCTGCTTGTTGCGCTCGTAGACTTCGTCGCCCTTGGTGGCCTTCTTGATGAAGCCCATCGCGGTGGACATCATGCTGCCCATATCACCACGCGCGTATGCGGAGACCACGCCGAGTAGGCCTTGGCCGGCTTCCTTGGCAAGGTTGGGCTCCTTGAGGATACCAGAGGTGGAGTAGATGTAGGGCAGATCCAGGGCGGAGCCGGAGTGGCAGGAGTCGAAGATTGCTGTGAGACGGACTCCTGGTTGAAGGGATCGGACCATGATTCGGTGCATCTCGTCGTCGACGATGTGGCCGGCGGCTCGGAAATCAACTGGGTAGATCACTTCGTCGTATCCATCGTCTTCATCACCATCCAGATCGGGTGTCTGGCCGCCGTGGCCTGCATATCTGTGTCAGTGCATTTCTAGCAGTGTCAATTTGCAGTTACACTCACCGGAGTAGTGGAAGAAGAGGGAGTCATTGGGCTGGGCATCCTTAACCAGCCAGTGCATAGCTCGCAGGATGTTGGCCTTGGTCGGCTGGCTCATCGGGTTTTGCTGGTCATCGGTCAAAATAACCATGTCCTCACGGGCATAACCAAAGGTCTGGTTCAGGTAGGTCGACATGTTCTTGACGTCGTTAATACATCCGCGCAGCTGACCCTTCTGACCAAAATAATTGATACCAATCAACAGTGCCTTTCGCTTGCCTCTGCAGGTGGAATATTGGAATCTGTAATTTTGCGGAGCGCCGTGACCGAAGGAGACGGGGTTGCTAGGAGGGGGTGGGGGACCACCGTTTTGTCCGTAGGCTAGATGTTCAGGTTAGCTTGCGCCGTATGATGATATCCGAAAGGATGACGAACCTGGTCTTCCTTGTTGCATTGGTGGCCCCGAGGGCGCGTGCTGACTGTAACCCGACGGCGGACCCTGCTGGAAGTCGGCGTCAATATCATAAATCCAAACCGGCATTCTTTGTCCATATATCGTCACATACATTGTATCCATGTTGCGGGGGCGCTCCATATGGCTGCTGAGGCGGTTGGGGTGAATGGCTGTATCCGTACGGGTTGGACTGTTGCTGCGGCGGCGGCGGTGCCTGGTGGTAAGACTGGCCAGGATAGCCGCCATAAGATGGTTGCTGCTGATGATGCATTGGTCTGCGGTTCAATCCTAGTCAGTTTCTCGAAAGATTTGCGCCAGAATCAGATAGGAGAAGCCATCGTACGGGTACTGTTGCGGGGGATAAGACTGCTGTGGGGGGTAACCCGGCGCGCCCGAGTAAGGCGGGTAGTAGGACATCACTTCAGTATTTCTCTGTGTCCACACGCCTTGGGGAAGGAGTAGAGTGAGGATTAAAGAAGATTGATAAAAGAGAGAACGCGATGGATGTGGAGTAAGGGAGATCCGAAGCAAAACAGATCGGAAATACGGGCGCCAAGCCTTGAACAGTTCACAGTTCACAGCCAAAAAAAGAAGCAGTTCACCGAGAGATTAAGAGATTTGAATATATCAAACAGGACTTGGGACTGTAGTGCCGAGGTAGGCTCGCGAGAGATCGTCACACTCGCCACTTACTAGATTCGCGTGTAAGGGCTTTATAAGGCTTACGATTGGAAAAGACGAAAGATTTCTCTAAGAAAAAAAAAAGAAAAGGAGAAGGTACTGTTATGGCTTTATATCTGACATGCATCGGCAGCCCCGAGTAATCCCTGTCAAGGCCGCTTATTAGGCTCGCACTTGCAAATTATGTACTTAGGTCTATATCTCCCGACACAGTTGGTGTCATTAGATCGTCTATGCAAGAGTTAATAGATCGGACTTGGCATTGTAATAGTATACGAATGTATCTCCGTATGAACAAGTTCTATTCCAAATACTGTCTGGCCGTGCGCGGATCGGCTCGGCCCTGAGATGCACCGGATAAATCACCTGCATGTAGATCGGATAGAACTTTCACTATGTACGGAAGACTGTATCAGGTCTGATTATGCCTACAAACTCTCTATTCTCCCTGTACTCTGGTAACAGAAATTTATCTCAGACACTCCAAGCCATGACAATTCATCGCTTAGGGTCCTTTTTTAGAAATATCATCGAACATCATCGGGTTATCCTGCATCAATTGGTTTAACCGCGTCGGGGCATACCACGGCCACGGCCGCGGAGGGCCCGCTGGGCAGCACCTGGTGGCATACCGCGCTGCTGACCAGGTTGGGCGGATTCCTCGTTCTCTGTGGGATTGTTAGTTATACAAGAAACAGATAGAACACTCGAGTCACTTACTTATCGTCTCATCCACACTCAGGATCAAGCAAGAAGCTTCCACGGCGGCCTGAATGGCGTTGACCTTGACCAGACTGGGCTCCCAAACAAAGGCGGTCATGTTGTCACGGACACCCTCGTTGTCGAAGTCCACACCAGCCCAGACGTTGCCCTTGCGGTGCTCCACGCGAAGGCGGTTCAGGATGTCTGTAGCGTCGAAGCCGGCGTTGTCACACAGCTGGCGGGGAATAACCTCGAGAGCCTTGGCAAAGGCCTTGACGACAGCCTGCTGTTTGTGGGGGACGTTGCGGTCGGCAAAGCCGTGCATGTAGCTGGACAATTCCATCTCGGTAGCACCACCACCGGCGACAATGGTTGTGTTGCGCAGAGCGCGCTTAACGATCATGATAGCATCGTGCAGACTGCGCTCCACCTCGGCAATGAACTGCTCAGCGCCACCACGTAGGACGAGGGTGCAAGTCTTGGCGAGAGGGCAGTCGGAGAAGAGGTTGAAACGCTCGCCACCAATCTGGCGCTCCTCGAAGGCGCCACAGGTTCCGAGGTGGCGCTGGTGGATGTCACTGCAGGTCGACTGGGTTGCGGCTCCGGTAGCCTGGCAGACACGGTCCATGTCATCGGAAGCAACACGGCCAGCACAGAAGATGTCACGGTCCGCAAAGTACCTGCAATCACGTTAGCTGGAATGATCTAGCCCATACCAGTAGAGTACATACTGTGTAGCAAGATCACCGATGGGCAGCTTGCTGAGCACAACCTTAGCTCCAGTGTTGTAAATAGCCTCAAGCTTGTTGTAAATAATCTGCCACTCGGCATCGACGATAGCCTGGTACTCTGAAACCTGCTCAACACGGACCTCGGCGTTATCCTTCTCGCTCTTCAACTCAAGCTCGACGTTCAGGCACACAATCCCGGGGTTCTTGAAGTGCTTAGGTTGCTGTTCAAAACCGGCGTAGGAGAAGGTCTTCTTGAAAGCTACACCGTCGACGAAAAGGGAATCCTGGAGGCCACCACCGGTAATCTTCTTAACGCCGATCAACTTCTCGTTGAGATCATCCTGGTCGAGAGAGAGCACAGCATCGACAACCACTATAGCACAACCGTTGTTAGCGTTGCAGCTCGTTGGGGGAACTGGACAGGGGGCTCACTCTTTGTGAAAAAGTCCGAATTCCGCTTGATGAGCTTGCTGTTCATGGCCGTCGCTGCTAACCGTCTTAGTGTCTCGACCTTCTTCTCCTGGGTGACCGACGAGTCCATCATGTCCACCGCAATCTCCTTAACCTTGTTGACCGCCATGGCGCTTGCCCTCCGCAGACCCTTAATGATGGTCTGCGAGCTGACACCCTGCTCAACGAGATCACGGACCTCCTTGAGAATCTCACCAGCGAGGACCACGACAGAGGTTGTTCCGTCACCGACTTCGGCGTCTTGGGACCGGGCGATATCCGTGAGGATGCGGGCGGCGGGATGCACAATATCCAAAAGCTATCAGATGAATGTCAGAACCATCTTTCATTGCGCCCGGTGTATGATGTCCGATAATTTCAACGCACCTTCATAACTGTAGCTCCATCGTTCGTAATGGTCTGTCTGCCATTGGCATCGACAAGCAGGAGATCACCACCGTAAGGACCGAGAGTGCTCTTGACTGTTGCCTGCACGGCGACACAAGCATTGATGTTGGAGATGATCTGGCCCTTTCCCTGAGAAGCATCTGTGCCTGTATGTCGAAAATGCAGTTAGCACTCTGAATCCCACCAAAACTGCCCGCACTGAACAACACATACCCTCCTTCAGCACCACAATCGTGGGGGTTTGGCCGGCGAAGGCCATTATGAAATCGGATATTACCGTTCAACGACAAAAAAAGGAATAAGAAAAGGGGTATGTTGAGTTGGAACGTCGGAGGGGTTGATCTGCCAAAATTTCCCAGAGCTGTTCCCCCAAAACCCCCCAGTCGCGCAAGGCGGTGACCAATCAGGGCTCCTCAACCCTACGCATCAAAGGTATACCAGTACACAAACTACTCGAAAAAAATATAGTGTGTACATGAATTTATAATATGTCATTTGGGAAGAAATAGGATGCTCAGCGTTTAGCATAAAACATCCACTGCCCACGGTCAACTGGTGGAGTATCGGTATCCCAGACCAGGTCTTCACGCCAAAGGAAATACCGAAATACCGAAATAAAAAGATAATAAGATACAAAAGTCTTCCCAAAAGTAATAGTAGGTTTTTCACGTAAAGTCGTAATTCCCGTCTGATGGACTCCCATACTCGTACTTGGCGAGTAAGTCGGCATCATGCTGCATGTCGTGTGTGGATGGGTTCACCAGCCCAAGCACATCTTGCCGGAAAGGATCTGAGCCGTCGTCTACCATCATTTGATAGGCATTGCTAGCCGTATGATAGCGCATTGCATCGTCAAAGTTCATGTTCATATTATGCGGCCCGGGGGCAAAAGAGCCCATGGGGTGTTGTTGTTGGTAACGTCGTAATTGGTTTAGTTGCATCATTTGGGGGTCCACTGGCATGGGAGCGAATCCAGCCATGGGATGTACTGTGCCAGGCACAGCTGTCGAAATGGGTTGGTGCATGAAAGGATTGTGGGTTGGAGTTTGCTCGGGTGCTTCCTCCATCGGTTGGTCCATGGGCTGGTCTATCCGCTGCGGCACCTTTTGAGTCGGACGCGGTTCCATTGGGCTGGCCTCGATGCTGGACATATTCTCCGACACAGTCTCCGAGGGTGGTGAATCTTCTTCTTTGGTTCCGGGAAGAGGTGGTGCCTTCACAGTTTCTTTGCATTGTGGGCAGTCACGAATCACCCGATTGACAGTCTCTTTGATTCGTACCCAATGGTACTTGACTGCAATAGCTGCCGTGGTTTTATTTATCCCAGCATGCTGCTTGAGATGAACCTCTTGAGAGATCTCGTACTGCTGCTGCGGGTCTGATACCACCTCTTTGTCCTTCAGCATCAGTCTCTCGGGCTCGCCGTCCTCGCCGCCAAGGAGCTTGTAATGTGTCGCTGCACTGCGAAGCCGACTCTTTTCAGCTCGATCAGCACCACGGGGGTATTTGTCATGCTTTAAGTAATAGCGGATCTTCTCGAATCGATCTTGAGACACGGAATCCTCGCCATCCAGACTCAATCCTCTACCGTAGATGATTGCATCAACAAACTCTCCGGGTTGTGATTTAAGTCTGCCTCCACCAGGGACCCGTCCAATTCGTTTGAAGCCAAGGGAATCCCATAATCGACATGATGCAACGTTGGACTCATAGACCAAGTTGAAGACAGCATATGTATAGCCCTGCAGGGATTAGAAAGTTGGATTACAGCGTTGGCATCGGTACTTACCAAACGGGGCGCCCATTCCAGATACGCTTCACCCATAAGCCTACCTACACCTTTGTTTCGAGCAGCGTCTGTGACAATGAAAGTACCGTTGCAGACATGACTACTACGACCAGGGTAGTTAGGCCGAATGTGAAAGCCACCAAGGCAGAGCTTGGTCCAATTTGCTCCGGCGCGGTCCATGGCATGTGTCTGCTCGGTGCTCTCAATGTCACCCAGAAGCATGACAACACCGAAGTTGGAGAACCAATACCGCCCAAACTGGGCCAGTGGAATGGGCTCGGTCATGGCATATGTATCTCCCTTTTCAATTTCTTTGTTGAATTGATCTGAGAGATACTGCAACAGGGGCCGGGGTATTTCCTCTGCTGAGGCGAAAGGTACCAGCGTGGCAATTGTAACTCGATCTCGTAGAGTGACCTGCCGCGGAGCCAGTGCAAGCGGATAGTCAAGCCCAGGGCCCGATGAAACGAGCTCTGAATCCCCATGTACATCAGACATGATGCCCGAATTTCCCGATTTCACTGTGTGTCATGTTAGTGCATGTCCAGTGGTGAATCTCCCTGTGAAATCTGGGAAATACGAGAAGAATATAAAAACTACAAATAACAAGGGAAAGAGACTTGACAGGGGGGTCTGTTCACTGACATTCTGCCCTGGCTTCTAGAAGGGTGTCCTCGATCGCACTTCGAGGACCGCGTGAGTATTCTCGAGTCCGGAATGGCCGCACGCAAGTCGTGGTCCCCGCTGACTCAGTGCTGACTCACCCACTCAGGCACAAATTTACTGCCTGATCTCTCAGGCCCGAATGCATATCTAACGTAATTCACATGCGAGCGGCCCACCCAAGCGAGCGGCCCAGCTCAAAACGCCATACTAAATGGGATAAATTACAACTTGATATCTCAACAACGGTGGTGTGTAAGAACTTCGCATTATAGCCTAATGCTTTTCATGTTGATATTTAGCCTATTTAGGGACTTTGGAGAATTTCTTGGACTTAGTGGTTAAGATATTTATATTTCTGGCTCACAGCAACGTAATTTTCGATATCATGATATTGCAGCCTATCAATTTCCTTGAAGCTGATATATAGCATTGAAAAGACTTATTAATGGCTATCGACAAGCAGTAAGGTAAATTGAAAACGTGGTTGTTAAGATATCAAGTTGTAATTTATCCCATTTAGTATGGTGTTTTGAGCTGGGCCGCTCGCTTGGGTGGGCCGCTCGCATGTGAATTACGTTAACTTAGTTAGTTACATGTTTCCTTTTTTCGGTTAGTAGTGCAATGGTGGATCTAATTCGACACCGACATTTGGTCAATCTGAGAGATCATCTTGCACTAGGGGAAGCTGGGAAGATGCCTAAGGCTCGTCTCGCCGGAGTGAGATCCCCCCGCCAAAAGAGTTGAAGTCCTCGATCCTGCAGAGTGAATCTGACTTACTTCAAAGCACGCCATAGTCCAGCAATCCAACATCAGACAGCTCATCTATATAATCCTGCAACATGATGCAACGTCCCCAGTTCTTCCCAAACACCTTGACCCCACCAACAATCAATACCGCCACTCTTGCCACGAGTCTTGAGGAACTTCGTATTGCTGTTCGCAATGGAGCTGAACAAGTAAAAGAGAACACTCCCCTCCCCGAATCTTGGGGTTCTCATGGCATATTTAGATCTTTCCCTGGTATTTAACGCCCCATTATCTCTAATTATGTAACCCATTTGACCGGTCATGCAGGTATTGCCCTTGCCTTTTTGCGCTTGGACTATCAATCATCTATGTTAGAAGACACCAAAGAGACCTCTATGAATTACCGTCAGCTTGGTCTGCAACGAATTCCGTCAGGTTTGCCAGAGGCACCTCTGCTGCCATCCCGCTTGTCACCAACTGGCTCTTCTTCGCCCTTGACTGCCATTACTCTACGTATTCTGGCTGCACTTGCAAAGGAGGACTGGGAAAATGGAAATGCCAATATCGCGGTGGAAGACATTTCTTGTCTTCTCGATGCTGTGCAGATGGCACTGAAGAACGAACATCTTGTTGCCCATGATGGCCGCAGAATGGGTGGAGATGAGATGATTTTTGGTCGAGCAGGACTTCTTTGGACCCTACTAAATGTTCGGACCCATACTTTCGATGAACAAACCCAGAAAGCCCTCACTCCTGTTCTGGGGAAAATCCCTGAATTAATTCGTGTGGTTGTCGATGCGGGGCGACAGGGTTCGAAGAGTTACATTGAAAAGAACGGGGATCAAGAGGCACATCCATTGATGTACGCATGGATGGAAGACCACTATTGTTTTGGGGCGTGAGTGATTCCCATTCTTCACAAACAGATCTATAACAGATCTATAACTCACTGACGATATCAAATAGGGTCCATGGAATCAGTAAGTATGCAATTGATCCTCTAAACCTGTAATATTAACCATAATCTGTTTCAGCTGGCATTCTGGCCATCCTCCTCTCGGCTAAACCCGATGAGTTGACTGAACATCTTCCCGTGATTGGTGATAGCATCACTGCACTTTGCAAGCTGTCCATTTCCAGTAATGGCCACCTCCCAATGGCATTACCTCCTTTCAGCTACGGACAACGCTCCGAGCTAGTTCAATTGTGTCACGGTACCCCGGGCCTATTGATCCTTCTAGCTGCTGCCTTGAAAAACACCGCCTTGACCCGTGCCCATTGGGATCCGTCCTGGGACCAGGCCATCTACTTGGGCACTGAGCGTGTCTGGGAAGAAGGACTGCTTTCCAAGGGAGGCAGTCTCTGCCACGGCATTTCAGGAAATGCCTGGCCATGGCTTCTCTTGCATCATACTTTCGAGTATTTGTCAATTAATGTGGACAACGGCCGAGAGGCATACCTCCAGCGCGCCCAGCTGTCAACGTTACCAAATCCAGACGTTTCCCAGAAGCTTACAGGCGACTTCTTCCTCTCGCGTGCACTTGCATTTATGTTGCATGCACGTGAGACTCGACCATACAATACCTCTCCCACATCTTCAGACAAGGACTACCGCATGCCGGATGCGCCTTATGCGTTGTTTGAGGGCCTTGCCGGCAATGTTTGTGCGTGGGCCGATACCTGCGCGGTGCTCCAAGCCAAATTGCGCAAAATGGAACTAATTGAACAGGGTATCTGCCCTACATCTGGCGTTCCAAAGGACGAAGCATTCCAAGAAGCTCTACGGAAGCAGGTGGGCTTCCCAGCTCTGGGTGGAAATGGGGCCACTGGGCTCTACTGAATGGCCCCCAACTATGAAGTGACGTCATATCAATCAACCCTTTCGGTTGCAGATAGTATACTAAGACCTTGGAAATGAATATACACGATCTCTATTGACTATAGTCTATTCGACTTTTGCTGTAAGCAGTCCCAGTAGTTGTAAGTTGGAGAGCCACGTGAGGTTGCCCTGTGCACGGACCCTCTATACATCGCCGTCAACTCCGTGGCTGTGTCGGGCACAAGGCCAAGGGCTCCAGGGCTGACTTGCCATCTCTTTTAAGCTTCGTTTCTGATATGCTACAGACATGACAGATATGCTTCCACCCACTATCCCAAGATCATATTGAAGCAACGGGGATGGATCTCATACCTCCGTCATATGAGTCCGCCACGGACAGAGATGCTTGGGCAATCATTGCTCATTATATCCCATCCAGCGACTTGTGCGCGGCATCTCTAGTCTGTCATCGATGGCATAGTCTTTTTGTGCCTTTTCTCTGGGGCGATCCAGCATCCCACTTTGGTACAGACAATGACGCAGTCTACGGTATGTCAATCCGAAATATATATAGTAGAACCATAATAATCCGATCCAATACCAGTGGCTCTGACTCGGTTCAGAAGAACCCTCAAATATGCCAGACAAGAAGTAAGAGCGATGACTCATACGCTTCATCTTCCACCAGCTCTGTCGGAAATATATGGTGGCCCCCGACCGGGTTGGTTGAGGGACATCCTTGAACACCTGCCATGCCTCCAATGCTTGATGGTTTCAAAGCTGCCGTTTTTTGATCATCATGCAATGACCGCATTGAAAAACAATCAGAGATCCAACCAGTACAATATACGTCTGTTGTTGGCTGAGCGTGAACCAAACACAACTTCTACAAGCCTTGCCGAGACTCTTCTCTTGTTCCCCACATTGGTCTACCTTGACCTGTCATATACCACGCCTGCGCGAGATCGTGGTGTTCTATGCTCGCTCTCCCAACTTGAGTATCTTCAAGTGTTGAAATTACGCGGCATCGGTTTAAAGGACAATGACGCCGAATTCCTAGCCAATGCAATTGGACAACGGGTTCGTTGTCTCGATCTGAGAGACAATATGCTCACTGATATGGCAGTCCGCTCTTTGATGCAGGCCTCTTTCCTCCCTCCAAATTGCAGGGCCCAGCCAAGACCAAGACGCACTGGGACTTCACCAGATCCTGTCTCTCAGTCTATACTCTACGGGTCTGGCTCGGACCTTTTCAAACGCCCGGATCTAGATGAGCAATTCATGAAACTTCTCGCCCAACCGATCTCATATCACCCGTGGGTTGAGGATTTACCACATACGGGAATCACTCATCTATACATCACAGGAAATCAGATTTCGGTAGAAGGTGTGGCAAGCCTTTTGGCCTCTTCTCGACTGCACGCTCTTGATTTTGGTACCCTCAAGACTCCAGATGTGGCACACAAGGCCCTAAAATTTGGAGAGAAGTACCCGGGAGCTGAAAAGCTGGTGCCACTATTAGGGAAAGTAGCAGGAGACAATTTGGTCTATTTTCGAGCACATCATGCAGTTCTCACTGCAGAACCACCATCCAAAGATGCTGCACCGACGGCCCAGTTTTTACCGGAGCTTCCAGCACAGGAAAGTCCTATTGAAGCTGACGACCCCGAGATTGCTGAAGCTGCTGAATTGGACGCATCTCGAGAGGTTCATGAGCTACCTGAAGAGACACGACCTGTTTTTGAACTGGCCGATACGTCAATTGATGAGCCAATGAGCCCGGCCCCAAATTTGCCTAAGATTCAAGAGCCGACGACGCATGAGGATGAGCCACCGTCAGCCAGACGTGGATCGGCTTTTGCGCCGGAAGTCGTGCATCCCATCCCGATACGCAATACAAATGGCAGTATCGTGCTAGGCCCGTCTGAGACAGGGATATCTTTCCCCGAGAGGGCTGAGGGAAACACGTCGCCATCTATCTCAATGTCAGAGTCCACAACGGCCACCGGTTCCACTCTCCGGACATTGCAATGCAGCTCCCCGATATCAACTGATGATCCGAGGGCACAAAGGATCCAAGAATTGCTGGCCAAGAGACCACGAAACAAATCAATTCCACTCCAAGGAGGGAAAGAAAGCCGGTTTCCCTACCTCCACCCATCGCATATTCCCCATATGGAAACTCTGGTTTTGACAGATGTACCGTCTCACGTTGCACCCAACTCATCAATCATCACAGCTCTCATACGGTTTATCACTGCCTGCTCCAATGAATCTTTGCTGGCGACTCTACAAGCTGGATCAGACTACTCTCTTCCACCGGGACAAGCACGCATGCGAGCCGAACAACAACGATCACGATCTCTCTTTGGTTTACGGCGATTAGTCCTCGAAATCACACCCGTCGATACAAAGTTGACTTCATGGAAACCCGGAAACCAATACAATGGCACTGGACATTCTAGCACCGGTGACCGTGATTCAGAGAACCTCTGGTCTGCTGCAGTTGATGATTTCAGTTTCTTTGGGGAAGAAGAGTGCGGAGTTCCCGAGAATGATCCGGGTAAATACTTCCCAATGGCTGTGCTAAACGAAAAGGTCTCGCTTATGCCGGATGATGACTCGGCTCGTTCGCCTGATTCTCCGTGTCTTAGGCATCATCCATCACAAAGTAGTATAAACACCCCGTGGCCATCAGGGAAACCTGAAAAGGGTAAACAGCAGCAGATACAAACTCTTGATCTTGTTGCGGAGCTTGCGGCGTTCCGTCGTGCCAAAAAGGCAGAGTATGAGCATGTGGTTCGCCGTGGGAGAGGACGCCGGAGCACGTTCGGCACCAGCGCTTCCAGCCTTTCTCCATCAACACCACAGATCTCTCTGACGAACTTTGTCGAAGGCCATTGGAAAGGGGAGGTAAAGGTTGTGCGGAACCCAAAGCCCAACATGCGGACCGGAATGGTCGACATGTATGGGAACCATTTCGAGAAGGGATACTTGTACCCATGAACTTTGTACTTAAGAGATACCCAGCACCAGAACTTCCATGCATCTACGTCATTGAACATGAGTTGTAGGAATTTTTGATGTTTTCTTAGTCCTATTCAGACTATGAACCTTCCTTCCTCCCAGTCATAACAAGCCGTCATCAAAGGGCTCATGCATACCGAATAAACAAAGAAGACACTGTAACTGTCTTCACTAAACGGTTGAACCATCTCTTTCATGCTTTTTTGCGTTGCCAATGTAGGAGTATGGCCGGCAGTTGTGGGGACCGAGCATTCACCCCTGCAATCCGGTCGACAAGAAGAGTGAAGACAAAATAAAAGAATTCATTTCAAACTAGTTTCATTTTATTTTGTTCGTTGAACGAAATTGAACCTCCTTACAGAGCCTTAGCGGCAGAGGGGGGCTGGAGCTTCTTGCCGTCCTTGTTGTAGCGGATACGGGGAGGAGGAGCACGGTTGCGGCGGCCGTCACGGGAGCGGACACTAAGAGAGATTAGTATATAGTTGGGGAAAGTGGCGAGAGTTGTGTTGCACGAACCGGACGATCTTGCCGTGGATGGCGCAAGAAACGCAGTACTGGAGCTTCAGGTACATCTTGGGGACGGAGTACTCGGCGAAGACGGAGGCATCGGAGATATCCCGGATGGCGGCAGACTCGACCATGTTGCGGATGGTGAACCGCTTGATGGCCTTTATGTTGTTAGTATGGATGTTGAGATCGAGGAATCGAGGATCGAGGGCGGAGAGGTGGTGATAGATTCAGGGATCAGGAAGACCATCACAATGCGTGCGTACCTTGTCCTTGGGGGTGCAGCGGGCGCAGTTGGAGCAGCGCACAGGCTTGACGTGGCCGCGGCCATTCTTGTTGCGACCGCTAAGAAATCAATTAGTTCTCTTGCCCCTATAGTTGCAAATCGGTCGAATTCAGTCTCCCATTCTTGTCGTCCGGCAATGTGTGGTAGTCGCGGTTTCGATGTTCGAATTGTATGTGCGTGTTCGTCATTGCGGAGATGTTGAATGGGATACTGCTTCGCCGAGGAGGGTTGTTGGTCTTACTTGTTCGCCCTCTTCTTGACCATTTTGACGGTTTGTTCTGTGGACGGTCAGGTAATGATCTTTGGGTGAAGGGGGGTAGGTAGCGTACGGTTGACTTGTCGGGAGTGGGTTGTCGAAGCTCGCTCACACACAAGTCTCGTTCGGGATGGATTGGATTGCGTTGTGCGGGTAGCCCTAAGCCCTTAAGCGAGATGGATCACGTGTTTAGCAGCCTTGGTGGCCAGGTGTCGAGATCAGGCCCTCATTTTGGCCATCACGTGGGGCATGACCAACGTGTCTCAATCTAGCCTGGTTGGGACTAGTGCCCCCGAATAGTACCGTAGGTCATTCACTACTGTTTACTCCCGTGGGCATCGGACACCCCTGTCGGGATCGACTATTGACTGCCCTTTTTTCTTCCGCCTGTTCCCTGGTATTCTCCTTGCTTTTCTTCCCATACCTGGTCTCACAAATCTGACATCCTTGTCTTGTTTGTCTCGCCCTATTCCCCCTTCCCTCCATTTTTGGTTGCGAGTTTCCCCTTTGGGAGTTATAATGTCGGCCACGGGCACTTTTCGGGGAACACCCAATAAGACGATCGGCAGAGGAAGGCTGCCCGACTTTGGAGGAGATTCCAGTGCTTCCCACATCCCTCGGCCCCGTCCAGAATCTTCAGCTACCACCCATACCCCGTCCAGCGACGTTGGAAGTGGCACCATGAGCGCCGCCAGTAGCAGACAACGACAGAACCAGTCGAAGCGTGATGAGGTACGTCATACAGGAGCTGCTCAAGTGTTTTATCAGAGCAATAGGCTGACTTTCCCAGGCTATCCGCCGCAAGATGGAAGCCGACCTCAACAAGAAGAGGAACGCCCCGACGAAATCAAGAGGTTCCCGCAAAGCCCCTCCCGGTACCGTGCTCGCCCTGAAGCCCAGCCAGGCCCTCCAGATCAAGCCTTCCCTCAGCATCGCAGAGGCCGCTCAGCTGATGGCTGCTAAGAGAGAGGACTGTGTTTTGGTTACCGACGACAATGAGCGCATTGCTGGTATCTTCACTGCCAAGGATCTGGCTTTCCGTGTTATTGGAATGGGCCTCAAGGCCCGCGAGGTTTCTGTCGCGGAGATCATGACCAAGAACCCCCTGTGCGCGCGAACGGATACCAGTGCTACCGATGCGCTCGATCTCATGGTGCGAAAGGGTTTCAGACATTTGCCGGTCATGGACGAGAATCAGGATATCTCTGGTGTTTTGGATATTACAAAGTGCTTCTATGATGCCATGGAGAAGCTCGAGCGCGCCTACAGTTCGTCTCGCAAGCTGTACGATGCGTTGGAGGGTGTGCAAACAGAGCTCGGCTCCAGCCAGCCCCAGCAGGTCATCCAATATGTTGAGGCACTGCGCTCAAAGATGTCCGGCCCAACCCTTGAGACAGTTTTGGATGGCATGCCGCCAGTCACTGTTTCCGTCCGAACCACCGTTAAGGATGCTGCGGCTCTCATGAAGGAGCATCACACCACTGCCCTGCTCGTCCAGGACCAGGGTTCTATTACCGGTATCTTTACCAGCAAGGACATCGTTCTCCGTGTCATTGCCCCCGGCCTTGACCCTGCTACCTGCAGTGTCGTCCGGGTTATGACTCCTCACCCCGACTTTGCCCCGTCGGATATGAGCATTCAAGCCGCTCTTCGCAAGATGCATGGTCAGCTTTTTTCACCCCATGTATTTGGATCATTGACATTGATTTTGGAATAGATGGCCACTACCTGAACCTCCCCGTGATGAACGAGGGTGGCGAGATCGTTGGAATGGTCGATGTGCTGAAGCTCACATATGCCACTCTTGAGCAGGTATGTTCTACATTGACATTGGAAAGAATAACTTACTAATCGAGTGTAGATCAACACCATGTCAACTCAGGACGATGAGGGTCCCGCTTGGAACAAGTTTTGGTTGTCGATGGACCACGAGTCTGACTCTATGGTCTCTGGAAGTCAGAGCCACCAACCGCATACCCCACACCGCTCAGTCATGAGCCCCGATCTCAACCGTTCAGGCTACGACAACAGCCTTCTCCCTAATGATTCCGCCTCGCATCATGGCGATGAGCACTCCGAAGTCGTCTCTCAGCACAACCCAGTGGACCATGCTACTCCCTTCCCCTTCAAGTTCAAGGCCCCCAGCGGCCGAGTGCACCGTGTCAATGTGCTCACCACCGACGGTGTCACCGCTCTTGTATCGCAGGTCACAGCGAAGCTTGGCAAGGAACTCGAGGCTGTTGGTGGCGAGGCCACCGTTGAGGAAGGCACCCTGAGCAACACTGGATATGCCCTTAGCTACATGGACAACGAGGGTGATACCGTCTCCATCACAACGGACCAGGATATGACAGACGCTATTGAGCTGGCCCGCCGTACCCACCGCGACAAGGTTGACCTGTTCGTTCACGACCCTACTCAGCCACCCATCCCTGCTACCGTTGAGCCTCAACCGGCTCCGGCTCCAGCTCCAGTTATGACTCCTGTACAGGAGCAGAGCGTTGTCGATCAAGTCTCGGAAGAATCCCCTGCGCCCAAGCCCCGCTCGCAATCCTTGCCCTCCCACTCCCCAGAGAAGGAGTTGATCGCGGGTGTCCCCAATGACTTGCTACTTCCCGGTGCTATTGTCACATTGGCTGCAGTCATTGCAGGTGTGTTTATTCTCAGCCGCCCCAGCGGCCGGTAAATAATCTGGCATATTGTCCCTCCTAAAACTCCCCTTCAATACTTCGCTCTTTCTCCAGATTTGCCTCATCCCGGGATTTCATAAACTTTGAAGTAGATCAGAGTCATGAGTCATAGGTTCTCGACTCTCATTGTTGCATACCCGTTTGTTTCTAATATTGATATTCTCTGTGGCCTTCAGATACCGCTGTTTGTGTTATGACCACTTGCGGCCTTCGTTTAGCCTTCAATGCAAATAATTTGTTCGAAAAGACGTCAAATAAATGATCTTGTAATTTTACCTTTTGTTCACCTACGAATAAACACCGTTAACCCAGTATCGTATCCAATATCAGAACTTCCCCGGCTCTTTGTATGAAATATAGTGGCCTGATTGCCTGAAAGTTACCGCATTGGACTTAGCGCCCGACAGTGAACATCGTCACTATGGACTTTTTTTTTAATTTGAGATGAAAGTAGATAGATGTAGTTTTCCTTGTAGATCAGTCCGAGGCTTAACGGACTTTGACCGTCTTTGTACCTTTCTCGTTGTGTCATGCTTCGCTGGGCACCATTCACTACACTCCCTGAGGGCCATCAATCGCTCTCCTAATCAGAAATTCTGCTTTTTCACCTTCCTCCCCGCCCCACCAAAAACAAAACTCCTCCCCTTCTTAACACCCCTCCACCCCCACCAAACTACATCTAAGAGGGTTGAAAGAACTGGGTTGCTTGGATTGTCTGGAACTTGGGAACAGACACGCCCAACATGTCCTTGCTTCCCGCCGAAGTCCACACCGCGCTTTCGCAGCTGCTCCGCGCCTTGAGCACCCCCGATAATACCGTCAGATCCCAGGCGGAGGACCAACTCAACAATGACTGGGTGCAGAACCGGCCAGATGTTCTGCTCATGGGCCTGGCAGAGCAACTCGGAGGTGCTGAAGAGACACTAGTAAGTTGGAAGACCTGACTCCAGGGGTGTGGTTTTTTTTTGAAGGGATGGTCGTTGTAAACGATCTGGATCCCAAATGGAGGCCATCTCTATACCTATCTGAGTGATTACTCGACGCTAACCTGAAACTCTCCGGATAGACGCGTGCTTTCTCCGCTGTGCTTTTCCGCAGAATCGCCACAAAAGCTCGCAAGGATCCCGCGTCGGGCGACACCAAGGAGGTTTTCTCGAGCCTGCCCAATGAGCAGCGTGTTGCTATCCGCGAGAGGCTCGTTGCTTGTTTGACGAGCGAGAGCGTCACCGATGTGCGCAAGAAGATTGGAGATGCCCTGGCCGAGGTGGCTCGGCAATACACCGACAATGGTATGCGAAAAAGGACCCTTTCCGTGACTATGACCACGATGGACATTGGTTTCTGACGGTTCAACTTTTGATAAATAGGTGAGCAATGGCCTGAACTTCTCGCCGTGCTCTTCCAGGCCAGCCAGAACCCCGACTCCGGCCTGCGGGAAACTGCATACCGCATCTTCACTACCACCCCCGGTATCATTGAGAGACAGCATGAAGAAGCAGTCGTGGAGGTTTTCACCAAGGGATTTAAGGATGATAACATCTCCGTATGTCATTTCACATGTATGCTTTCGAACTACAGGTTTGACGATGTTCCCAGGTCCGCATTGCCGCCATGGAAGCCTTTGCTTCATTGTTCCGCTCGATCTCCAAAAAGTCCCAGCCGAAGTTCTTCGGCCTCGTGCCCGACCTTCTCAACATCTTGCCTCCTCTCAAGGAAGCCTCTGAGAGCGAGGAGCTTTCTTCGGCCTTGCTCGCACTGATTGAGTTGGCGGAAATCAGCCCCAAGATGTTCAAGTCCATGTTCAACAACCTCGTCAAGTTTAGCATCAGCGTTGTCGCCGACAAAGAGCTCAGTGACCAGGTTCGCCAGAACGCACTGGAGCTCATGGCTACCTTTGCCGATTACGCCCCCAACATGTGTAAGAAGGAGACCGAGTTCGCACAGGAAATGGTCACACAGTGTCTGAGCTTGATGACCGATGTTGGTGCGGATGATGACGATGCTGAGGAGTGGAACGCCTCTGAGGATGTAAGAATGCCAGCCATTTTGTTTTTACATTGCAAGCTAACTATTCCAGCTTGAACCCGAGGAAAGCGACCTTAACCACATTGCTGGTGAGCAGTGCATGGATCGCCTGGCCAACAAGCTCGGTGGACAAGCCATTCTTCAGCCCGCCTTCTCCTGGATTCCCCGCATGATGTCTTCAACTGCCTGGCGCGACCGGCACGCCGCTTTGATGGCCATCTCTGCCATCTCAGAAGGCTGCCGTGATCTGATGGTCGGTGAGCTGGATCAGGTTCTGGCCCTTGTTGTTCCCGCTCTTCAGGATGCCCACCCCCGAGTTCGATACGCCGGCTGCAACGCTCTCGGTCAGATGAGTACCGACTTTGCTGGTACTATGCAGGAGAAGTACCACGAGATTGTTCTGACCAACATCATCCCCGTTCTCGCTTCTTCCGAGCCCCGTGTGCAGTCCCACGCTGCTGCCGCTCTGGTCAACTTCTGCGAGGAGGCCGAGCGTAGTACCCTGGAGCCCTACCTCGGCAACCTTCTCAGCCATCTCCTCGAGCTCCTGCGCAGCCCCAAGCGTTACCTTCAAGAGCAGGCCCTGTCAACCATTGCCACCATTGCCGACTCCGCCGAGAACGCTTTCGATCAGTACTACACTACCCTGATGCCGTTGCTGCTTAACGTCCTCAAGGAGGAGCAAGGCAAGGAATACCGCCTTTTGCGTGCCAAGGCCATGGAGTGTGCTACTCTGATCGCCCTGGCTGTTGGCAAGGAGAAGATGGGCCAGGATGCCCTGAACCTTGTGCAGATTCTGGGTAACATTCAGCAGAACATCGTGGATGCCGATGACCCTCAATCCCAATACCTTCTCCACTGCTGGGGCCGCATGTGCCGTGTCCTCGGCCGTGACTTTGTACCCTACTTGCCCGGCGTTATGCCTCCTCTCCTGACTGTTGCTGCCGCCAAGGCCGATATTCAGCTCCTCGATGACGAGGACCAGATCGAGCAGGTTGAGCAGGACGACGGCTGGGAATTGGTCCCTCTTAAGGGCAAGATTATTGGAATCAAGACCAGTGCTCTCGAGGATAAGAACACCGCCATTGAATTGATCACCATCTACGCTCAGATTCTCGAGGAGAACTTCGAGCCCTATGTTATGGAGACTATGGAGAAGATCGCCGTTCCCGGTCTTGCTTTCTTCTTCCACGACCCCGTTCGTGTTTCGGCCGCCAAGCTCATTCCTCAGCTGCTCAATTCCTACAAGAAGGCACACGGCCAACAGTCACCAGGCTTTGGTGAGATGTGGAACAAGGTTGCAGAGAAGATCATCGAGGTCTTGAGCGCCGAGCCCACTGTCGACACTTTGGCCGAGATGTACCAGTGCTTCTATGAGTCCGTGGAAGTTGTTGGCAGAAACTGCCTCAACGCGCAGCACATGCAGGCCTTTATCGACTCCGCCAAGTCAACTCTGGAGGATTACCAGATGCGCGTCAAGCAACGGTTGGAGGAGCAGGCCGAGCTTGAAGAAGGTGACGAGGAGAACCTCGACTACGAATACGCAATCGAGGATGACCAGAACTTGCTCAGTGATATGAACAAGGCCTTCCACACCATTTTCAAGAACCAGGGCACTTCTTTCCTACCGACCTGGCAACAGCTCATCCAGTTCTACGATGCTTTCATCACAAGCCCGGACCCCACACAGCGCCAATGGGCTCTTTGCATCATGGATGATGTCCTGGAGTTCTGCGGCGAAGAGTCGTGGGCTTTCAAGGACCACATCATGCAGCCCCTGGCCTCTGGTCTGCAGGATGAGAATGCAGCCAACCGTCAAGCCGCCGCTTACGGAGTCGGTGTTGCTGCCCAGAAGGGTGGTGCCGCCTGGAGCGACTTTGTTGCTGCCAGTCTCCCCAGCCTGTTCCAGGTGACGCAGCACGCCCAATCCCGCACAGAGGAAAACGTCTTCGCCACCGAGAACGCTTCCGCCAGTATCGCCAAGATCCTCCACTACAACGCCTCCAAGGTTGCGGCTCCTCAAGATGTTGTCACCAACTGGATTGAGACCCTTCCCATCACCTTTGATGAGGAGGCTGCCCCTTACGCCTACTCTTTCATCGCACAGTTGATTGACCAGTATGTATCACCCTCTCATTTTAAGAATCCCTATCTAACATAATAACAGGCAAAACCCCGCTGTCTTCGCCAAGGCCGACCGCGTCTTCGGATTCATCGTGCAGGCACTCCAGGCTTCTACTCTGCAGGGCCAGACTGCTCAACGCGTGGCCACATCTGCCAAGCAACTGGTGGCAGCCACAGGCGCAAATGCCGACCAGATCCTGGCCTCCGTCGACCCAGCCAGCCAGGAGCGCGTGCGAAAGTTCTTCCAGTAGAGCTCGGACTTTAGCTATATCCGATTCCTCTGCCCAATTTTTCTTTATCTTCCCCCAATCATTCCCCCAATCACGTGAAATCTGACTTGTTACCCAAATCCTGAAACGTTTCGTTAATTCCTGTCTCGTACCTATGAATGCCATGAGCTTCAGACGTCGGAGACACTGCAACACTTCATAATCCATTTGTAGTCTTTTCTATGTATATGCATATATTAGATCTACAGCTTCGATACCCGCGCAATCTCATTCGCAACCACCTCCTCCAACCCCATAACCCGAGGCTCCCCAATTGCCCTGTTATCCCGCTCTGCATACAGCGTCCCGCCCTCAGTCCAGATCCGCCGCAGCGTCAAAACAGTAGCAGCCGGATTCCCAGCCTTCCAAGCTTGCGTCTCCAATTCGCGCAGTCGCGCCAACGAAGTCCGAGAAACAGACTCCCACCTCTGCCCAGTCTGCCGCTCAAACTCGGCTTGGATCTTATCCGGAGTCGTCGTAAAGGAATTCACACATAGAGCAGAGTTACGTGTCTCGGCTGTGGCGTGGAGTAGGGTATTCAAAACGAGGGTCCCGACACTAGGAGATAGTTAGTCAATGGTCTCTCAGCCATATAACAACCTCCAAAAGAAGATTAAAAATCAGGAAAGGAAAGAAAGCCTCACTCCTTCATAGTCGTCAAACTAATCTCCTCGTCCCCCCTCTCCCCGAGCAAAACCGCCTTCCGGCGTCGGACATCCCAACCCCCGCCTCCTCAAGCCCAGGCACAAGATTCAGATACATCTCCGCAAACGGACCGGTAACAACATACGAGTATGACAGATCATCCCGCGAAACCTCATTCTCGATATACGCGCGCACCTTCAGTTTCTGCTGGTGCGGCTTCTCGTACGCGGATGCGGGCCCGTATTTGATATCTGTGCCGTACTCTGAGGGCAGGAACCATTTCACGCTTGGGCTGGCGGCTGCGAGGCGGATTAGAGGGATTTGTTGGGCTAGGGTGTTGCGGCCTAGGGCTGAGATTATGGTGTCGATTCCTGTGGGTTGTCAGTATCTATGTCATTGGAGGTGGGATTGGGATTGGGATTGATATATTGGGATTGGTATATCGGGGACAACGGGGAATTCAGACCTTCGTACGCGGCCTTGATAGCTTCCTCGTCTTCTACGCTACCGATGATAACCTCGACGTTCTGCTCCTTCAACTTCTCCAGGTGCGCGGCTTTGGTTTCGGCTGTATGCGGGGAAGTGAAGATTGCGACGCGGTTGAATTGGGCGCGTACAGGGAGGATGGCGTCAAGGATGAATGAGCCGATAGTTCCAGTGGCTCCGAAGAGGAGGATATTCTTGGCGAGAGACATTGTGTAGATGTAAGTGTAGATGTAGATGCAGATGCAGATGTAGACCTCGGGATGTGGCAGATTTCGAGCTTAAGTATACTGTGGGGTGCGGGGTTGCTTATCAATAGGTGAAGACTTTATCCGAATTGCGTCAATTTTGACTACGAAGCGGTGATCCATATATATTTAAAGGCAATGTGTGCTCCAGGGGCATATAGGACATAGCGTGATACTTGGCCCCTACCTATACGCCTAAGTACCTACATAATAAGTATCCTACATCGTTCTTAAGCTGGCGGAGATTCGATCTTTGGAAGAAGCACTTCAATCTATCTTCTCTACAGATTTTCAAATCAAAGAAGAGATACAAATTATAGAGGAGCAATGGCCCGAACTGAAATCACTACATGAAAAGGGGAGGACATTGGCAGAATGGAGAAACTAAAGAGAACAAGCCGAATGGGCTCGGGCACCAACCCAGACATAGTCCAAGCCAAAGAATGGCAACCCCGTCGATCCAATTTCTAGGATATTTGATGATTTATTGGAATTGTGTGGCAAATCGATCATATATTGTGACAGCTTGACATTCAGAAATCACTCTTATCATGCATATAGGCGTCAAAGTACATACTTACAACTTGAAATCTATAAAGAATACGAGAAACACAATAAGACCATTCTGACCATTCAATGGACAAAAAAGGGGTAGGTGGTAAAGTCGAACATCAAGATAAGTTATAAAGTTAACTTAAAGTCGAGGGACATCATGTTCGTGTGGGGCCGGAATCTTCAACCTCACCCTTTGACCTACATATATGTCTGCATTGCGCCCAGTCCGTCAAAGATCAAATCGAGCCTGTCTGGCTTGTCGTCAACGAAAAAGAAAATGCGATGGAAAGCTGCCATGTAACACCTGTACAGGATATGGCTACGACTGCCACTATGGCTCTACCAGCCCAACAAAAGCAGTCCAAGGGCCATCCAGGTCGCAGGCTAAAGCAGCTGTGTCTGAGCCCGACCTCAAGGGTACCTCATCCATCCCTTCGGGCATTCTTGATTCAACCAAATCACGATACGTCGGCAGATACTCCTCCGTTGCCTTTCCGCTCTGCGTGGGACTAGAGGTGCAGGCGGCGAAGCCTCCGCGACTGCATTCTTTCGGCTATCACACTGGCATCCGGAAGGAGCCTGATTCAATAGCCAGCCTTCAACTTGCCAAACGAATGTCCTGGAATACAGCAAGAACTCTACTGGAATTCTTCCTTGCCACCATCCATCCTGTATTTGGATTCCTCGACAAGGGCCATCTCTACGAGCGGTGCGAAACGCACTGGCATGGTCAACCACAAACCCTTGACTTCGAGGCTATTGTCTGTGGTGTGGTCGCACTCGCTTCGTTATTTAATGGATCGTTAGATCAAGAAGAAGAAATGTGGTTGATCTTGCATGCGAAGGAAATCTTAGAGGATCCTCTTGTTGGCCGGTTTCCATCCGTAGACCAAATAGCAGCATGGATCTTACGGACAATCTACATCCGCGCTACCACTCGACCGCATGTGGCTTGGATCTGCAGTTGCACCACCATGCATCTCGTCGAGGCGACAGGGCTGAACCAAGCACCACAGTTCGTCATGTTGACAACCAACAAGGGCGTTCAAGGCTCCACGCCGGAAATGTCGGACATTGTGAAAAGGACTGCACTGGTTGCACGTTCTTTGCATGTCATCATAGCATACGAATACGGCCGATCGGTCATGAACTTAGACTTCCCAGCCCAGAATGCTTTAGCCCTGTCAAATCAAGCAGGGGATTTCACTCCCCGCTTATGCAGTCTCGTTGAAGCTGTACCACTGACTCCGATGGGTGCAGACTCTGCAGCGACAATACAGGATCTCTCGTCGGCTATTAAGAAACTAGCAGACACACCTGCCGATCACGATTTTCTTGTTCTCGTCCGAGCAGATCTGGTCTTCTCTATCTATCGCCGCCTTCGTCTATTAGAGCCAAATCTACGACAAAGCCTGCTCGATGAGGTGATCTCCACAGGCATGTCTGCTTTACCCGCGGCTCGTGCGCTTGCGAGTCAAAACCAGCCATGGTGGAATGTCATCAGCACCGTATTTCAATTCGTCTGCGTTCTTTTGGCCATTGATACCCATGCTAGTGTCACGAATTTATCCGAGGCCATGGATACCTTGGGAATGATTGTGGACCATCTGAAAACACACCTGGCCACTGAAGCTCTAACTACTGCCCGAAACCTTGTGCGAGCTTCGCTAGATCGAAGGCGCAAAGGTGTTGAAATCTTGGAGGGCATTGTTGGACCATCCGCTTCAGATGATGCAGTGGAAGGTCCGGATTCTCACCTGCCACAAGATCTGGACTTTTCAACTTCATTCTCATATGATCAACATCCCGTTGATCTGGATTTCTTGTTAAATATGGACTTTCTTGCTTGATTCACATTATCTATATCGCTGTATTAAATAAGGACTGCCACTTTAGGATAAATGGACCCCCACCCTATCTCTCTACGGGATTAGGGAAGGCGTTATATTAAGTTTACTAATGTCCACCGTAAAGATACCTACTTTGTGCCTTGTTTGAAATTGAAGTGAATTTGAACGCTCTAGGTGTGTAGGCTCATTTTGATTCCAGCAAGGCACAAGGTATACGTACCGCGGATATTGAAAGTAACAGCGGTTTATTTAACATGGCCCTATCTATATTGGGATGGATCCCTCGACATTAGGCTACAACAGGGGACATAAATCTGTACAAAATGCCATGAAGTATGCCTTGAAGGGAGTGTACCGTTTCATGCGCTGTTTTCACCTCCTTTTTGCCATTTCGAGTGCCTCGGGTTGATAGTCTAGATCGTATAAAGATGGCTGCGTGAAAATTGTATCTCCAATAACTCATTCCATTTCAATAACAACCTGCTCCCCAGCCCTTCCATAACCCTCATCAACACAATCCTCAATCTTCACCGTCCTAAAAGACCCTTCATCCTGCGCACGTAACACTCCCTGCTCAATCCACCCCCCAAGAGACCGCAACAACCCCGCCGCATCCCCAATAGTCGGACTAACGGAATTACACCCAACAAGCGTGATCTCCTTTCGATACGCCTGGAAGATATCAAACGACACCTTCTTACTAACATCACCCCTGGGCGCCGCAATCCAAGCATAGCGGCCCTTCCGCGCCAACGACTCAACAGCAGCATCCATCAATGCAACATTCCCAACAGTATCAACAACAACGTCAACACCTTCCCCACCAGTCAATTCCGCAAGGCGCAAAGCAAGCTCTGCAGCCGTGTTTTCCCCGGGCAAAAGGATATCAGGGCTGGTAGCTTGCGCCCTCCGAGCAGCAGTCAATACCCGCCTACATCCCATAGCCCGGGCAATTTGCACAGCAGTCGACCCCACCGCGCCCGTGGCACCAAGAACAAGGACGATATCATCGGACTTAACTTGCGCTCTTTGTAGACAGATCAGGGCAGTGGTAAACGGTACGCCGACTGTCGCGGCTTGCAGTGCGGATAGAGAGGATGGTTTCTCGACCAAGGCTTCGTGTGGTACGAGGCAATATTGCGCGTGGGGACCATCATTTGTAAAGCCGAGACTTGATCCACTGGTGCCGTAGACTTGTTTTCCGATCCAGGATTTAGATGTGTTGGCTGTGTCGGTTTCGGATATCTCTACTACCGTGCCGGAGAAGTCTCGGCCTGGGATACGTGGGAGGGTCGTAGATGGGAAGAGGCCTTGGGCGTTTAGGCGGTCGGAGGGATGGATACATGCATAGTTTATTTTGACTAATGCGTGACCCGGTTTGAGGGGTGGGATTGGGAGTGTGTACGGTGATAGGGTTGGGGATGAGGTTGTTGAGCGGGTTATTTGGAGGGCTCTCATTGTTTTGGACATTTTGGATAGAGGTTGAAGAGGCTGGAGAAAGGTCAATTGACGCAGTGAGTGGTGTTAATATCCTTTTATATTCTCCAAAAGCTAGGCGATCATCTATGTGCTTGATCTATAACTTCGCGATGGCGATGCGGTATCGGCCCGCGGGCCGCGCGGGCCCTGCGGCAGGAAAAGTATACCTGTTGCCATCGATTGTTTCGGCCGGTCAATTTAGGTTGTTTAAGACGAGTATTTAGTGAATCCTGATCCCATTCTGCTAGGCTTCGTTTCTCCGAAAACAACCATCAAAATTCGCGTTAGAGAGTCGAGAGTTTGTTGGGCATACTTTTCGACACCATCAGCATTGATACCAGTGTATCGTTTCAGCATTATTCTCGCTCTTCTAAGCTCTATTCCCACTTCTTTTACTCCCTCTCTTTTGCTCGTTTTCTATTCCCAAAAGCAGGAGGATTGTTACTGGCAGTATCGTCACGGGTAAGCAAAATCGGATTGAACAAAATATCGTCCAACTCTCTAATCTCACTCAGTAACACATACCAAGAACCGAACACCGGCCATGCCTGAGTTAGATCTCAAGGATAATGAGGCTCCTCCCTCGACAGCATCCGACCCAGAACCACAAACCAAACCATCAACACCAACGAAACCCCAATCACCAGTCAAAGAAGCAGCCTTCATAGCAGTCGTCTGCGCCGCCCAATTAATGACCCAAGCCGGCCTCTCCCTATCAATCGCCCCGCTCCATTACATAGGTAAAAGCTTCAACACAACACCTCGAGATCTGACCTGGGCCTCGGCAGCCTACAGTCTAACAGTTGGAACATTCATTCTCGTCTCGGGCAGACTGGGCGACACATACGGCCACAGACTCCTCTTCATCATTGGTTTTACCTGGTTTGGGATATGGTCCCTTCTTGGCGGTTTTGCCGTATGGTCGAATCAGATCTTCCTCGATTGTTGTCGTGCCTTCCAGGGGATTGGTCCTGCGCTGCTTTTGCCCAATGCCGTTGCTATCTTTGGGAGGACTTATGCACCGGGCTTGAAGAAGGATATGGTTTTTTGTCTTTTTGGCGCTACTGCTCCTGGTGGATTTACGCTTGGTGCTACGTTTTGTTCGTTGCTTGCTGAGCGTGTTTGGTGGCCGTGGGGGTATTGGATTATGGGTATTTCATGTTTTTGTTTTGCTGTTTTGGGGTTTGTGCTTATTCCTCGTGATGAGATTAAAGATTCAGAGAAGACTGAGGGTTCAACCTTTGCTCGGCTGGATGGGCTTGGTGCTATCACTGGTGTGAGCGGTCTTGTGCTGATCAACTTTGCGTGGAATCAGGCTCCAGTGGTTGGGTGGAGAGTACCTTATACCTATGCTCTGCTGATTGTCGGGATACTATTTCTTGTGGTGTTTACGATCGTCGAGCGTAGAGCTGCCTACCCACTCCTCCCGAGTTCAGTATTCAAGGGCGAAGTTGGCTGGGTTCTCGGCTGCATGGCGGCGGGATGGTCGAGTTTCGGGATTTTGGTCTTTTACTACTACAACTTCCTTGAAACCATCGAGCACAACAGTGGACTTTTGGTTACGGCAAAGTGGGCAGGAGCTTCTGCTTCTGGTGCAACCGCTGCTGTTATAACTGGTCTTCTTTTGAGCCGGGTGCCACCGAGTTTCATCATGCTTGCCGCAATGCTGGCATTCACAATCGGCTTATCCCTTTTGGCCACTATACCGCCTGGTCAGACCTACTGGGCCAACGCATTTTTGATCATGCTAATCACTCCTTGGGGAATGTAAGTCGACAACACTATGGCAGCGAATGTTTCACAGCTAACGCATAATAGGGACATGTCGTTCCCCTCTGGGACATTGATTCTCAGCAATTCTATGCCGCGCGAGCATCAAGGAGTGGCCGGTTCACTGGTAAATACGGTTGTGAATTATTCCATAGCTCTTGGTCTCGGATTTGCAGGCACAGTCGAGAGATATGTGGACCCTGATGGTTCAGATGTGCTCAAGGGATATCGGGGTGCTTCTTATATGGGTGTGGGTCTAGCAGGACTTGGCTCTATTATTGCGATTTTATTCATGATCGTAACTTGGCTCAAGTCCAGAAAAGTTGTCGAGTGAGAAAGGCCTTCACGTCTAGTAATTGTATCTAATATATGAAAAGAAAGAACTCATGCAATTTTTGCCTACTTCCCTCTAAACAACCATCTCCAAAATCTCCAATACCTGAGACTTCTCCTTCAAAGGCACCGGGTTTGTCTTGCACCACCGGTCGTGCAGACTGTTTGCTGCCAACCCGTCCAATTGGTCACGACCAACTCGGACATCACCTAGGGTCCGAGGCATTCCTAGCTCACGAATGATAGCATCCAAAATGTCACCTAGATCAGATGCATTGACATCAACTGACCGTGCGCGTAGCACCTGCGACACGACAGGATCTTTAATCAAGAACTGGCGCACTTTGTCCTGTTGATCCCGGTTCGCATTGTACTTGGCATTGTATTTGCACACGGCCGGCAGAAGAATACAGCTAGTCTCGCCATGACCGACGCCAAGTGGGCCAAGCTAATTCAATAGAATTATTATGGGGTGTAAATTAAAAGAAAGTTAAGGATGAGTTACATACCTGATGGCCAATGCCATGACTAGCACCCAACTCAATCGACCCGCTCGTACAAGCTGCCATAGCTTCAACTGACCCAAGCTGACATTGTAAGTACGCCTCACGATCTGCATGATCCTTTTTGCAGCGCAGTAAGCCAGGAACTAACAAGCTCAATGCCCGCTGGGCCAGCTCGTCCGATGACGTCGTTGTACCCACCACAGCGCACAACGTCTCTATGCAGTGGTCAACAGCCCGCACGCCTGTACTGAGCCAAATGGAATCCGGAGTGGTTTGGGCCAGTTCTGGGTCGAGGATTACCAGCTCGGGTCCACAAATTGGTGTCTGGAAGCTGTATTTACGCTTTGAGCTGTCCTCCGTGCCACCTGCGAAGTTAGAGTACTCGCCGGCAGAAAGGGATGTTGGCACTGAAATGATAGGCACGGTTGGTGCCTTGATATTCTTTCGCTTGTTTGGACCTTCTGCGAGAGTTCCCAGTTCTTCTGGAGTGCGGATTTCATTTGCGAGGGCCTGAGGAGATATTAATATGCTTTTTCTTGACCTTCGACAACGTGTTGGCACAGAAGCAGAGAAAGATAGAGACTCACTAGTGCAATGATCTTCGCACCATCGGTCAAACTGCCCGCTCCAATCGTCAAGATGAGATCTGCCTGGGCGGCTCTAGCCTCTGCAGTAATCTCTAGCACCTCGGACCATAGTGTATGGCTCTTCATGCCAATTCGACGACCAACTACCTTGTCCGGGCCAAGAGTAGCAGTTAATCGTCCCAATGTGTCGGTGGTACGTGCCAAGGTCCTAGAGCAGATTACATACACGCGAGAGGCATTGAAAATGTCCTCGGTGTGGCGAGCTACAGCTGTAGGAAAAGAGACGCCGTGGGCTAATATTGGGCGCTCACGGCCCTCAAACGCTGGTCGGACTGTTTCCTGAGACATCTTGATGACCTGTTGGAAAAAAAAGATGTAATATGGAAACTCGGGGGGCGACTTTAAAGAGGCGAAGAAAGAGGCGAAGGGATGTGCTAATTGTTGAGTTGAGACTTGAGAAGATTTAGGACTTTTCGAAATCGGCCAAAAATGTGATCTCAAAGATGCATGTAAGAAGTAAGAACTAATAATACCAGACGGAGGTTGATTATATCATGAGTCTGTGGGGCTGCGGGGTTTTATGCTTTCATGCGTAAGTCGGGTAAAGTTTCCGGATACTTTCCCTTGAGAACTATATAGCCTTGGGCAATACCACAATATGTCGAGGCTCTAGACGTTATCGCCATGATAAGAAAAGAATCTATAGGGATCGAAATGCTTGGAGAAATACTTATTAGTACTGCTAGCTTACATTCAACTTTCTCATTTTATTTTATTTTCCTCCCACTTTCCTCTCGGCTTAAGAATAACCTTTGCTTCAGAATAAAGTGAGACGTATACTATGATCGTCCTTCACGAGTTACTTTGCCTGTTTTCTTCGCTGTCTTCTCCGTCTCCTCATCCCATTTGTCAGTCAAATCCAAGGGTGATTTATCCTTATGTGAAGCTTACTCTGTATACTGACCAGAGCTCTTCTTAGTCTTAAGACGTCATTATGTCTTCACAACCACACGCGATCCTTCCCAAAGAGGCAATTCGAAGTGATCTCCACATGCTTCTCATTGCACCCAACACAACCCGAGCGTCAGAAGTACAGGACATCAAATAGATCGACGATGTGTCACAATGGCCCAACATCGAGAAGATGTCGCGGCCAGCATGTCTGGACGTTGAGCACAACTGTGATTGATCACAGCCTACAGTCCAGTGACCTCAGAGAGGAAGAGGTCTATGTCGCCGACGAGACAGGTGTGCAAGTTCACTTTTCCCAAGCCATTGGCCAAGGTTCTTGGTGCAACCTTGAGGGCAACGAAGGTGGACATTCGGTTTGGGACCACAAGTCAGCTGGTGCCGGTTACAGCAAAATCCCAGATCTGACTGTCACAGGGCGGCTGCCTTATCTCTCCTAGTTAGCTGCCATCTTAGTCAGCTCTTACCATACGTAGGACGGTAGGGTAGATAGTTTCATGAGTTCATCTTTCCTCTTCCTCCTCTTTTCTCTGAGCTTTGCTACACTGGCGATGGTGTTTCAAGACGCCTGCATGTCGTTACTAAGCACATTGATTATTATCGCGTTTTTGACAAACTAGCTGAATTTAAATAGACTACGCCAACAGTTCAATCTGCAAGGAAGTCGAACTAGATATGCTGCATTAACGCTAGCCCAATCTAGGGCTAGATTAGGGTTAGCGGAAATGTCTTGGCCATTCGGCTCGGCTCTTTGTGATTGGGCCAATCTGAGGCTCATTAGCTGGCCGATACTACTGGGCTGCTCCACTACAAAATTAGGGGTGATTGGCCTTATGGAGCACTTGCGAAGATCAGGTCCGCTTTTATCTATCTCATTCATCCTTCGGCTTTCTCGTTTCCCATCCATTCTGCCCGCCATGGAACATCTTCGACAGACCTTTGTCCAATGCCAGAAGGAAGGCCGCCCGGCACTGGTCACCTATGTGACGGCCGGCTTTCCTCGTGTGGAGGAAACCAGGGACATTTTGCTGGGAATGCAGGCCGGAGGAGCGGGTGAGTCATTTCAACAATCGAGAACAATCATCCAAATAAACAACTAAAATTGTACAGATATTATCGAACTTGGCCTACCTTTCACCGATCCCATTGCAGATGGCCCGACCATTCAAAAATCCAATTTGAAAGCGCTAGAAAATGGCGTTACCATCTCGTCGATGTTGGAAATGGTCCGCGATGCCCGCCACCATGGACTTAAAACACCGGTTCTCTTCATGGGCTACTATAACCCGATCTTGCGCTACGGGGAATCCAAACTCCTCGCAGATTGCAAAGAGGTGGGAGTCAATGGCTTCATCATCGTCGATCTCCCTCTGAAGGAAGCAATTCAATTCCGCGAGGACTGTACGAAAACAGGGTATGTAATTGAAAGCCTTCGGAGCTGGTGGCATTTGCTGATCGTCTCGAAATAGTCTCTCCTACGTCCCCTTGATCGCACCGTCTACCACGGAAGACCGTATGAAGACGCTCTGTCAGATGGCCGACTCCTTTATCTACCTCGTTTCTCGCATGGGCGTGACCGGTGCTACTGGATCTCTCAGCACTGAGCTCCCTACTCTTATCAAGCGCGTTAAGGAGCTCTCAGGCAATGTCCCTGTGGCAGTTGGCTTCGGTATTAGTACTCGTGAGCATTTCCTGAGCGTGACCTCTATCGCCGATGGCGCCGTTATTGGCAGTCAAGTGATTACGGTCCTAAGTGACGCCCCGGCTGGCCAAGCCGCTCAAGTCATTGAGGACTATTGCTCGCGGATCACGGAGAGAAAGGTCGCTCGGCATGCATTAGTCACTACAGCTCCTCACGCGCCCGAGACATGTGCACCCAGCTTTGCTGTCGAGTTAGCTACTACTACTGATAACTCCGGCCGGTTTGGTACTTTTGGTGGTCAGTATGCCCCGGAGGCCTTGATCACTTGTCTTGATGAATTGAATGCCAGCTTCCAAACTGCACTCAACGATCCGACTTTCTGGGCTGAGTTCAAATCATACTATCCATACATGGGTCGTCCATCCAGCTTGCATCTAGCTCAGCGGCTGACCGAGCACGCTGGCGGAGCGAACATCTGGCTTAAGCGAGAGGACTTGAATCACACGGGATCCCACAAGATCAATAATGCCTTGGGTCAAATCCTCCTTGCTCGTCGACTTGGTAAAACGGAGATTATTGCCGAGACGGGAGCAGGCCAGCATGGCGTTGCCACCGCCACCGTCTGCGCTAAATTCGGCATGAAATGTACCATTTATATGGGTGCGGAGGATGTGCGTCGACAGGCATTGAATGTCTTCCGGATTCGCTTGTTGGGTGCAACCGTTATCCCCGTCGAATCGGGATCGCGTACCCTCCGGGATGCAGTCAACGAGGCTTTCCGCGCGTGGATTGTTCGCCTGGACACTACGCATTATATTATTGGCTCGGCGATTGGACCTCATCCCTTCCCGACTATTGTTCGCACGTTCCAGTGTGTGATCGGAGAGGAAACCAAGAGCCAGCTACGAGACCTAGGCAAGAGCCCCGACGCCGTGGTTGCTTGTGTAGGAGGTGGCTCGAATGCGACGGGAATGTTCTATCCCTTCTCTGATGATCCCTCTGTTCAGCTAGTTGGTGTGGAAGCTAGTGGAGATGGCCTAGACACGGCGCGACATTCAGCCACGCTAAGTGGCGGCTCTGTGGGAGTCCTGCACGGTGTTCGGACATATATTCTACAGGATGAACATGGCCAGATCTCCAACACTCATTCCGTTTCCGCAGGACTCGACTACCCGGGTGTCGGACCGGAGCTAGCGCATTGGAAGGAGAGCAACCGGGCGACATTCCTGTCGGCCACTGATGCACAGGCTTTCCAGGGCTTCCGATTATTAAGTCAACTTGAAGGTATTATACCCGCATTGGAGACCTCTCACGCGGTGTGGGGTGCTATCGAGACTGCTAAGAAGCTGGGACCTGAGAAGGATATCGTGGTGTGCTTGAGTGGTCGTGGAGATAAAGACGTGCAAACTGTAGCCGATGAGTTACCTAATATTGGGCCTCAGATCGGCTGGGATTTGCGGTTCTGATTCTTGATCTTCTTTGCCTCGAGTAGCCTCGAGGTTGGCTACATTCGCACTAGTTTCAAGAGGTAGGTTGGTACATTCTTGTATATGATCACACTCCGTAGCGCAAATGCCAAGTTACTGTGGACGCATTGTAGTTCAACATTATTTTCTGTTTCGAACATGATTGTAGGATGTTTGCACGTCAATTTCAGACTCTGCCTTGAACTTTAATAACTTGATCTGACAACTTTGTCGTCATTTCCATCTTCACCTCGATCGAACTTTTTTACGTTTTCTCATTTCTTACAGTTGTAGGCCTTACTTCCTTTCAAACCCCCACTAATTAACTCACCATTTTTGACCGACTACAACCCGAGGCAGTCGAAAAGAGGCAAAAATAACACTTTAAGGCTTTCCCGTAGTGACTGAGTACCTTCGCAATATGACAAAGGATCTAAACCTTGTACAAAGCAATGGCTGAAAGTGGTGAAAAGGAGGGTTGTATGCCCAGAAGGAACCAGGGGACAATCGCTATCGCTTGGTCTCGTGCGTTAGAAATGTGTTTAAAAGACTGATCTCATAAATTCATAACCAAGCAAAATAATAACATGTATAGTTGAGCATCGATCGACATATGTAATTACTTGTTATAGTGACAAATTCGGCTCTCGGCCTACTACTGACGATCTTGGTACGTCAGAGCCGAAGTATATAGGCTTTGGAACACTCTGCGAATAGAATACGAATGTCGGAAGAGCCTGTGTATCGTTCCGATAGTAACTTGAAGCGGAGGCGCATGGGGATAGAATGATAATGCATTCTGACCAAGGATTTGACCGTACTCTGTTCGAATTCGCCCCCGTTCAGGAAGCAAACATTGAGATCAAGTTTGTTGGGTGTCTAAAGCCCGGCCGGTGGCCCCGCGTCCATTTCTTAGCTGTTTGAGGATTATCGTTCAGTTCACAACGAGAAGCGACTCCTGTTGAAAAGGTAAGCTTGACGGACCAGCTATATTGCATTTATCAGTAGTAGAAGGCATAGAAGGCAAAGGTGAATACATGCTGTTCAATGAGACTCGATTCGCTTGGTTGAGCAGAGTCAGATCGGAGGGAACATGAGGATAGCATAGAAAACCTTCCGTTTCCTCGCTGGAGAGTCGAGACAGTGCGTTTTTCGTTGATCCACGTGGGCCACGCGCACCAAAATTGGCTTACTATTGGAGCCGCTTAAATGGTGTCCAACAAATAATGTACCTTGCTAAGCGCTTTTCCCCCTGTCGGGGCACTGCCATTGTTCGGGATACATCGCCAATCATTGCAGCCAGGAACACTATTACTGAGTCAGCCTTTAGCGTGCATCTAATTGGATAGCTATGATACGAGTGATTATATCTGTTGCGGAAGTCGGGCGTTGGCTCACATACAGGCCAAAACCTATGTATGGTATGTGTTTAAGGAGGCACAGTGGAGGCAAGGTGACACGGGGCGGCCACTACCTAGGCAGCATCCCAGATTCCGCTCCCGCAATGGCAGATGCCCAGGTGACACGACAGATAAATTCTTATTGGTCACTGGCTAGTGAGCTGAGTCTCCGGCCTATCGTCATAATCCCAGCGTTCCCGGAACGAATATGTTTCTAACCGTACTTTTGATACGTGTACCTTATGAAAACAGACCATTCGGTAATGGCACGAGTATGCCAACTAGGATCCATGGGTGGGAATATTTGGCTCCTTCAATCTTAATATTCAAGATCTATGTAGTAGATATATACTCCGTATTGTGCCAACGCTTTGCTTTAGGTGGGAAGAGACCTGAACTGAAGTCCGTGCGGCAATCGGGACAAGGGTGATTTGCCCTGTCTTTTGTCTTTAGCCGAACTTGCCTATGCTGCGAGACAGGTCGGAAATGTCATCGCGGTCGTACCGTCTGGTCGTACGGGTCAAGGCTAAAGGATGGCTGGATAGGAGCATGGATTGAATGGCAGGGTCTCCGCGAAGGATAGAGAACCCAAGGCAGCAAAGCGCTCCCCCTCGGAAGACTGCAAGATGCCCAAGATGGCACCAAATGACCCTCCTCCCTGCCTTGGTAGGGAAAATAAATAAATGATAATAATTAGAATTAAGTCACGCAATAAGGCAGACAACAAGAGGCATATGAGTGGGCTTTCAGCTCAGCGGTTCCTATCGAAGGTGCGTTTGGATGCCGAGCAAGGCTGATGACAACTTATAATGCACAGCATTGCACTGCTCAAATCAGCCTCATGCAGCGCAGCTGATTGTGAAGCCACGTCTACACCACTACTTCATCCTGGTCGGCCATGTTGATGCGGGGTTGGAAATGAGGCTCTGCTGTGGAAGAGAAGGAGAACATAAATGGGATTGTTTCTCCTGCAAAAATTGTGTTGACTGTTGACTATAGATCTCTCATCAACTCCATACTTCAAAAAAGTTTTTATTGAAACCCATTATGAGTCGAGAACAGATCATTCAAAGCCACGATCCTCGCACGGATGCCCTTAACTTTGTGACCAACCGTGGCCGATATACTCTCAGGGTGGAAGAATTCATCGAGGCCGGCAGACCAGATGGTACCGAGTTGCACGCCTCCCCTGTGACGCGCTATATAACGTCCAATGTACGGATTGCTTATGTGTGAGATCCCATATATTCGCCTTCTGATCACTCGTTTCCAGGGACAGCTAATGGAAGCGCCTGCCATCAAGGGCATTTCGGGCCACGTTATCGGCACGGGACAGTCGTTTACTATTCGCGACGACTACGATTTCGCTGACACCTCTGCTACCGGGAAGGGGTACCATGTGAATGCACAGCTGGGCAAGACGACGGTGGCCTTTACCTCGGGCCAGAATAGCCCCCAGGCATATTATGATCGGACGAATATGGCTGGAGAGAGGTTGTATTACGATGGGATGCAGGCTGCTGCCTCGTGGTATACGCAGGGTCGTTCGCGCTGAATCATTCGCACGAGAAATTGGTATTAATGTATATGCTCTATATATGTAGGGAATAAAGTGCCGACTGTACTCCGTAGCCCACATCCAGTTCTACAGTAATTTCCAAACACCGCCAGGTCTAATAGTACGAAGTATCGCTCACATTTGACACACAAAATCAAGTACCAAGACACCATCTGAATCCTTCTGATACTCGCAGACGACGATCACCGATCGCACCAACCGGTCTCGATTGCACGAACACGAAGCACAGCCAATCCAAAGGAAATGAATCTCGCAAAAACAAGACCTATCATTGGATTCGGAGTGTCCATTTTTCACTTTACAGTGGAGGGGTTGAGACCGGGGGCAGCCCCAGTCTCGCAGCTCTCTATGAGTGGATCTAGAAGACCGGTGTTTGGACTGAATTTGGTTGGAACTTTTCGACTGAATCGTAAGTCGTAAATCGTAAATCATAAATCGTAATTGTAGATTGTAGTGAATGGTCTGGCGGTGAAGGGAGTGGTGGTCCACGTCTCACGGAGGCAGCGCGGTTTCTTGCCATGTCACAGGCATCATTAAAACTCTCCTTGCATTATTTTGATTCCGTAAGGCGATTTTGATCCCTTTTGGTCGCTCCTTAACGTATAGCCCCTAACTTAACTAAGATGATCTAATTTAATTATTGTCTAAAATATCAAGTATCTGTGTGAAAAATTTCTGTTCTTCAGATCTACCCGTGATGGGATGGCGCTTAGATATACAATACATCTACATTCCGAACATTCCGGGTTGGCTCATTCCAACCACTCCCTTACTGCATCTGGCATAGTCGCTAACGGGCCGCCGGGTGCAACCTAATTGCGCTCTTGGCAGGCCCACAGGCACTTTACGGGAACAATACATTGTAGATTAGATCAAAGGCAAGCCATATGTTCGTATCTGCAAAGATACTTTTGGTTTTTTATTTTGTTTAACTACAGACCACCTTTCACTCCTTTTAAACCGCGTCACACATAACCAGAGAGCAGAAATCATAAAATCACAATAGTACCAACAACACTAATAACGACATGCTTGTCTCAAGCTCCTTGGACATGATAGTTGATCATCTTGTTTGTGATCTTGCCTTCCTTCGTATCAATCAAAAAGGAGTCGATGCCATCCTCAACCGTAATCCCTTGTTTGTTATCATAGGACCAGCGCTCAGTTACCCAGTGGTTATCCGATCTGACAATCGTATCAATAATTCCATACCCAGTCGTAGGTAGCTTGCTATTCAGCAATCTTGCTGACTCCCTGATACCAGCATGGCCCTTCAACATCCGGTCAAACGTTCCGATGAGGGCGAGGTTGAGATCGGGTGAATAATTCCGCTGGATATCACGCGGAACATCCCCGATGAAGCGCAACAGGATATGTTCCCAGTAGACGTCCAACACCGATCGATTCTTATCATCCGGGAACTCCCAAGCAAGAAGGTAGTCCAGCACCTTCTTTGGAGGTTGGCTATCGCGGTCCTTGACTTGAGAACAGATGTTGTCGAACTGCTGCTTCAACCAGTCCTTGCCCTTATCCAGGCGGGGATCAGTGACCGTTACATTTGGGTGATTTTTGATCAATTGATCAGCGATAAATTTATGATTGCTGTCAAGTGCCAGTGTGAAGATTGTGCGACTGTCGTCGTCTCTGTCGTTGATGTCGGCTCCTTTCTTCAGAAGCAATGTGACGGCCTCCAGATGACCCGCAATGGTCGCGAGGAGCAAAGGTGAGACCCCAAGGAATCGAACTTGGGTATCTTTAGGACCCGTAATAAGCTTTTCTATAGCCACACAGTCGCCTTTCATAGCTGCGTCGAAGATCGGTGCCCAGCCATCAGTTTTTTCGGTAGCTGACTTTGCACCTCTGGCACCATTGGCTGATTTGGTGACGCGAGTTGGGGTGAATGCCTGGTTGGTAGTGGTGAATGGCATAATGGGCGGTTAAAAAATTGGTATGAAGTCCTCGAAGAAGGTAAATTGAAGAAGGTAAACTTGCTTTTCTCAGAAAGTACTTCGTTTTTCGCGGATGATAAGAAGAACCAGTATAGCTGGATAACCTCTACGTCCTTTAAATATCCCATCATCTTCCCTGGACCAGAAAATAATCTCCAAATGTCTATCGCAATGAGATTATCCTTGACGTCAAAGAGTTCGTCTCGAATGTTACTGAAAGTGAAGGTATCAACAACTCTAGACGGCATTCCTGATGCAATGACTGCTAAAATTCTCAGCTAAGAAGCCGCTTGCAGTATTGTCCTAAAGCATGAGCAAAAGAAGCCATGGTATTGGCGTCATATAGATACTACTTTCAATGTTTGCGTTGATTAGACCTTGGTCTAGAATTAGCCATCACCGGTATAGTCGGATACTACGGCCTAAGCTGACAGTTACAGACTACTACAACGTTACAAACGCACGTTACAGCTCCTATATAGCAAATGACAGCTATGTCCATAAAAAAGAGCTTACAGAACTTTCTCCAGCCCCGCACTGGGGTTCGAGCGTTTTTCTCTGCCTGTTCGGAACTACTAATTCGGAACTACTAATTTCGGTATATGCGGCGATTTGACCTTGGTCTAGGCCTGCCCACCACCACTATAGTCGGATACTGCATTTTAGGCTGGTAATCAGAGACAACTGCAACATTACAAGCGCACGTAATAGCCCTGTATCTAGAAAATGGCACCCAAGTCTATGACAAGGTCCTATAGAACTGTCTCCAGTCCCGTACTCGGTATGGAGGCATTTTCCCTTCCTGATCGGCAGATTCTAGACAACGCAACAGCAGAAATAACGTCAAACCCGCACCACACTACTCTAACGGTTCTTGGAACAAGTTGGAATAGAGGGCCCCTGGGCACATTATGTTAGTTATTGCCATACCAGGTGGGAACTCGGAGACCGACGGAAGCGTAAAGGCAGGATGATACGACAATCACGGACAGTTTACAGCCTTGAATCTAAAGCGTACCTATAGACATGACCAGCCCAACTAGGTGGGACCCTCGAGTTCTGTTGAAGACTATGGCCAACGATTGCCACGTACACCCCTATATCCGTCATAAATTTGCAACACATATGCTGTCAAAGTTTGAATGCCTTTTGAGGTCGTCTTTTCCCCATTTGTTTTGTGGCGAGATGGTCTAGGGGAGCTTTGAAATAATCGGAAGTAGCTTGGATATATACATAGACGTAGAGCGAAAATTGTAGAAGTGGGGTTGCAAGGTAACAAATGTTTTGTGTGTTTGAGAACTTCTTCTGGTCGTTGGTAAAGCCAAGTTCCAGCAGGGGCCCAAGGACGTGACCATTTGTGGAAGTGATGAAGACAAACAATCGCCATAAATAATGAGTACGACCCATTCGCCTAGTCTAAAATCTCGCACAAACAGGTCGCACTTCAAACTTCACGCCTCGAAAACGTTCTTAGATCCGAGAACATTCAAGGTTCAGCAACTACGATTTTGATTTCAGGCACCAGCTTGTTTTAGTACCTTGAATTGAGATAGTTTAGACTGTGTAACTTTGACCTCCCTAATCTTAACCGCTCTCGGCCTTAAAGTGCCTCCCTCAGCTGGTTGGTTGCTCTCAATTAGAAAAAAGCGACGTTACCAAAAAAGTCTCAAAGCCTCAGATATCGTATGTGACCTTTGGGTGACTACTTCTGAACGATCCTAAAGCCGATTGAATTGACTTGGGTGGATGCTCCCGCCCTTGCAGTCGCAATTTTTGAGGTCTGCAGCTTTAGCCCGAAAAAGTAGCTGCAGTGAAAGCGATGTCTACTTAACCTTAGTATTAGGGTGGCCGTAACCTTTATAGATGCGATGGAGGCTAGTGGAGTAAGTAACGCTTCACAAGTAAGGCGCACTAGTAGAGAAGGCGACCTAGATAGCTTCGTCGCGATACATTTTGAATGAAATAATCTAGTAGGTAGACTTTTGAGTCTCTTAGGATATAGATAGTAGGATAGTGGCTCGTCAAGAAAATATTCTCTTAAGAGCATTTACACAATTGTGACGTATCCGTTTCGAGAAGCAGCCTATTGTGATCAAAACAACATACCTATGAGGGAAAATCAGTATAGGAGGGAAAGAACACGTCAGCGGTTAGGGGCGTGTAGGATATTCAGGTGTAGAATAGTGGTGTTCAGGGCATTCAGGTGAATGGGCTGAAGGGACTGAAGGGTAGTGCGGCAAGGGAATATTCCAGGAAAAATCAAAAAATTAAAAATGAAAATGAAAACATACAACAGTAAGGATTCGCTAGTGGTCACCCACCTAACTACTAACTTACCGGCGTGTGGCTTAAGTACGGCTGAGCGGACGGGAAGCCCTGTTCTCCACACCCTGTGGTCGTATGTACTTGTTTAAATATGGAAGAGGATTATATGGAAGAGGATTATATAGTAAATAGACCTACAAAGGCCTTAGATCAGACCTCACTACTCTATATGTGGTTTATGTGCGACCAGTAGTCGGGTGAGTTTAAGGTGAGAGCCGCTTTAACGTCGCGCCACCAGGGGTGAGAATCAGGGTGAGAATCACCCAAGTCGCGCGACCACTGCATTGACCTCTTCAGCTGAATGAAGGCAGAATATCATTGGCTTATATTCTTCCTGTAACGCTCGGCATCTTGACATATGCACACAGCCATTCATGTAAATGACAATTAGCATCGTTCTTGACTTATCGGGTCAAGCGGCGGTCACGACGAACTTGGTGCTCTTGGTATGTACCGTTCCGTCCGAAGTGGACAGGACAGAGGTCTCATATTCTGGCCAGGTGATAGTGACGGGCGTTTCGAGGGGATAAGGAGGAAACACCAGTGTACAGGGTGCGTTGAAAGCTACCTCAGCAGTATCGTTGGTCCACAGATCAGGTCCAATGTAGACATCACCCTCTCCTCCTTGTGAGCATTATCACCCGGAACGAGATCGGTTGTCCCGGTCAATCTATCTAAGCCCGATCAGCTGCAAAACATTTCAGAGGGAGCTTCAAACACTTACTCGTTGCGGCTCTATCGGCATCTAAGCTCACAGCCCACACCATTGTTCTAGTGAGAACCATTCTAGGTTAATAATGAAAAAATATCGTTCGAATTGGATAAAACATACCCCGCCAATACAATGGGAGTTGGCGTAGTCAATCTTGGCGCCAAATGATTCTCAATCATCATAACTAACCTACTAGTTTCCACCAAAGGTCACAATCTAAACAGCCGCCGCAGCATCATAGGTCTTTACTGCCTTTTTGCTGTCATCATCTAGGATAGAGCGGACCTCACTGAATGATAGTGTTCCGGCACTATTCGTACATGGCCCTGCATTTCCTACACGGGAGATTACCGAACTCAGATAGAGCTTGGGTAGTTTCATATCTAATCTATACTCACCACCACTCGAGAATGGACACCCAGAGGTTGTGCACGATGAATCCGAAAGGGTGAAGCCTATAGCAAATATGTCAGCTTCACTATGTTTGTTTCTGAACTATGCCGTTACACTGTGATGCATTCAATGTCTCTTGCGTAATGCAAGAACATGGTGCTCTTCTAAGTGTATGTTTTAATTTCCCCAAACTTAGCATAACAGGACTCATATCCCACTATTCCGAGACCCTGTAGCTCCTTCATGAAGATATCCATCACTGTCGGCCCTTCTCTATTCTTTTTCCTAGAACACACTATTTCTTTATAAATTTTCTCCTCTCTAGTCGATTTCTAGTTCATAAACCACGCAATCTGTTTACAGCGTCGCCCTTTATATTCGACTTCGCTAGACACTAAGGCGGTGACCTATGTTAAAACCGCGCCGGTAGGGTCTTCTATTTCGTTAGGTAGAAAGCCGGGGTTTTTCATCCTTAGAAATCTATAATAGGGGTCCGAATCTAAGATAGCAACAATATCCTTAGCCGGAAAATAGACCGTCTAGACCTCGTAGACTATATCAAGACGACGACGTTTAGAAAAGCAATCTGATATGAATTTCTAAGAAGTATACATAAACCGATAAATAAAGACTGCCTTGTTATTAGGGCTGCTACGGAAATTGTCCGGGGAACCAGGATCCGGTAAGAAGACAACTTTTTTTATGGTTTGTGTTATTTTATCCGACTAGCGAACTCGTCTCGCTAAGCTCTTCGCCGCCAATCTTTGACTATCGCGTTAGATTAGACTTATCTTATAGGGGAGCCTATATCTTATCTTACGTATGATAATCTATAGTCTCTAGTTATCTTCTATAGGAATTGTCTAAGTGATTTAGCGATAGCTATCGACTTTCCGCACCTCCTTAAGAATAAGCTTCTAGTCGGTCTACTTTAGGATTGAGTTATCGGAATAGTCAAGATCAAGCCACTCAATAAACGGCATTTTCGTCGCTTATTCCTATTCCACGCTCTTAGAGATCTCGCTATCCTCCTACGCTAAGCTCGGATCTTAGCTAACTAGGGCCTTCGATTAACTTCTTGTGACTAGCATTTTGAGTTAAGATTTGATAAAGTAAACTAACTAGTCAAGCGTTTTGGTTTTGTCCTTAACGATGACTAATAGATGATATTTGACTAGGTGAAAGAATCCGAGGTTAGTGTGATGTTCCTTGTTCCCTATAGACTCCACGGGCGATCCTTGCCCCGCGCACAAGTAAACCACATATGTATTGAAATATATAATTGCGCTAACCTCAAAGAGGCCTGGCTAACCATAAAAGCTAAGTGATAGGTAAGGTCCACGCACGCGGCATATAAACCTTTGACAGAAACCAAGGGTTTTACAGTCTATATAGATGCCTTAGGAATATATTTCTATCTGCATTTCTAAATCCTCAATTCTGACAATTTATATTGGGTCATTACTAATGATTGAAAAATGCAAACAATGCAAACGTGCTTTTATCCATCCTCATTTCTGACATATATGAAAGCGTATATTTGCTAATTATAGTATTAATACTTCGAATAGTAAATAGGACGCACTCGCAAAATCTGAATGGGATGCATTGCATCCAACCAACTCCTAGAGGATAGGATAGAACGGACAGCCGTATGGCTTTTTTCGCTTTGGTGCGGAGCCGGCGCAAAGACATTCCGTTTCGTCTAATGGGTGTAGTTCGCAGACTTTGATCTGGGGCATATCATTCTAGATAGCACTAGGTAGGGTAAAATAGAATCACGATATGCAACAGCGGATACTCCAACCGATACTATCAAGATGCAAAATGGGCCTGCTCACAGTCCCGGCCAGTGGACTGGTATTGCAGAATAAACTGGTGATATTACAAACTTGCGTCCATGTAACTATCTATAGGAAGGGATACCTAATTTGATGCTTGCTGAGCAGCATCATAGGCGTTCACACTGCCGGATGCCCTTGGATATTCGACCAAGGTATTCAGGCTCCGGCCCTCGGCATGCCCAGTGGTACCCCCAGCTGCCCTAGCAAAGCCCCATCCACCCCCTCCAGGCGTATGAATCACACATCGATCTCCCGCCCGCATGCGGACCATATTCTTCGATCCCATATTAACCCAGCGCCACTCATCGGCCCCATGCTCATTCTGCACCTTCCTTATCCAGTAGTTCGCACCACGTTCACCATCATCCCCTCCCTCCATTCCGTATGGAGGCACACTTCGGCGTTCTGTGATAACACTGAAACTCAGGGGAGCCCGGCATTCAATATCGCGTACCACACCATTTCCACCGTGATGATACCCTTTGCCACCTGTCCCTTCACGGATAGCAAACTCGCGCAGAATGACAGGATACCGCTTCTCAAGGCTCTCCACGTCTGTGATGCGCGTGTTTGTCATATGGGTATGCACACCTGACGCGCCATCTTGTGCCGCCGTGGCACCGGAGCCGCCGCAAATTGTCTCGCCAAATGCATACGCGTAGCCTTTGAGCTTCTGACCGGTGCTGTCGGTGCCCCCTCCCCGAAGAACCCGATGCAGTTCATGCACCCTTGTGAGGCGGCAGCAGCACGGAAAGTGCGTAGGATCACATCGACCAGGCGCTGCGAGGTCTGCGTATTACCAGCACAGACGGCAGGCCCAGCTGACGGGTTGAGGAAGCTTCCTTTCGGAATGATCACATGGATTGGCGATAAACAGCCTTGGTTTAGTGGAATGTCGGTGCCAATTAGAAGACGAAGCGTGTAGATTATGGCTGAGTGGGTGATTGCTGGCGGAGCGTTGATGTTGCTTAGCATTTCGACCCCTGTGCCAGTGAAGTCGAAGGTTGCCGAGCCATCTTTGGATATATCCACCGTGAGTTTGACCAAGGTTCCATTGTCCATTTGGTCGACGGCTGATAGATGGGGCCCGAGTCTGGAGAGTGTATCAAGAAGATAGGAACGCACAGCCAGTTCCGCATTGGACTGGATAGCCCCCATGTACATTTGGACCACAGGGAGAGTGTATTCCTCAATGAGAGCCTGAACCAGTACCATGCCTTTATGATTCGCAGCAATCTGCGCCTTCAGATCTGAGATGTTGTCGTGAATGTGCCTACTCCCGGTACAGCCAAGGTACTCGCCTGGGCTCAAGAGTATGTCGGTGATACCTTTCTCGTCGAAAACCCCCTTATGAATCAATTTAAAGGACCGGATAGCTGCTCCCTCTTGCCAGAGCTCTGTGGAATTAGGTGGCATTGATGTACCACCAAGTCCGCCAATGTCCGTATGGTGGCCTCTTGAGGCAACATAGAAAGCCACAGTCGAGCCTGTCTTTTCAAATATCGGAGTAATGACGGTTATGTCTGGAAGGTGACTGCCTCCAGATTCCGGGTGGTTGGCTACCAGGACGTCCCCTTGAGATAACTTGCCTTTGTGCAGTTCATGTTGGTATTTAACTGCGTAGCTCATTGATCCTAAATGAACGGGTACATGAGGAGCATTGGCGACCAGATCACCTGCGCATCATCATGTCAATTGGTCTCAACACATAAATGGTCATGTAATCATACCCTGAGGTCCAAATAGAGCGCAAGAGAAATCAAGTCGCTCTTTGATATTCAGAGAAACTGCTGTCTTCTGTAGAGCACGACCCATCTGCTCCGCGATACTCATAAAGCGATGCCCAAAAACAGACAGCTGGATGTGATCAACCACAGCTGGCTGCTCAATAGTTGCAGTGGAAGAAGAAATAATGTCAATGACAATATGGGAGCGGAGGACCTTGGCTACAGCACCCGGTGCCACAACAAGCGTTTGGGTCTGATCAATGATCACAGCGGGTCCATCAATTGATAGACCGGGCGGCAAACCTTCGAGCACCAGCACGGGAGTTTGCTTGTACCCGGTATTCTGGAAATAGACGGGGACCTATAATAATGAGTAATGGGTATAAAAGGTGAGAAATCCAAGGGGTACTTACCATACGTTCCACCAACTTCGACGAGACAGGTTGGAAGTTGAAAGTGCGCAGTTGTTCTCCAAGTTGTTCTCCCTCCCAGTCTTCTCTTTCACTTACACCTATGCCCCGGACACGCACATCGTCGACGTAGATCGCCTTTTCGTCGGGAAAGACGAAGGAGAACTCTCGCAGATGGATCTTCTTGAACTGACCTTTGAAGTCACCGTCGGCAGGTTTGAGGACCATAATCGAGGTTTCTGTACCTTGGTATCTCATGTTAAGATACACCTCATAAGTGATGCTCTTTTCTCGGATGCCTTGTCTCATCAATCGTTCTCGGACGACGAGTTGAAGTTTAGAAAGTCTTTCTTCCAGTCGACCACGAGAAGTCTCGTTGTATCTCTTATTCATAGGCTCCTGTGCCTCTTGAACGACGTCTGCCAGCGCCATGCCTTTGGAACATTAGTACATATCCTGAAACATCTAAAAATACGCGACTTACCGTATGCGGACAATATACTTGAGAGCTTGTGAATGACTATTGTGGAGATCTTGAGTGTTCGAGCAATTTCGCAAGCATGCTGACCTCCTGCACCTCCAAAAACAGCAAGATTATGGTTCGCTATTAAGTGTTAGGATAAGATCCACAAAGGGATTTGGGATCGCACATACCGATGTCATACCCTTTACCCTCAGTCAGCGCCCGAATGGGTCGACACATAGCTTCGTTGGCAACATCAAGAAAACCACAGGCGACCTCTTCAGGAGAGAGTGATTTTCCAGTATCGCGGTTGATCTCATCGGTCATTGCAATGAACTTCTTCTTCACTATCTCTATATCAAGTGGCTGGTTTTCATTCTCACCGAAGATCTTGGGAAAGAAATGAGGAATGAGTCTCCCTAGGAATAGATTGGCATCTGTCACTGTCAAAGGCCCTCCTTTTCGATAACATGCAGGGCCTGGATGCGATGAAGCACTTTCAGGGCCTACTATGAATAGACCATTTCGCCAGAATAAAATGGAGCCACCTCCAGCGGCAACAGTGTTGATATCAAGCTGCGGGCTCTGAATAGTAACACCGGCGGTATTACTCTCGAAGACATGTTCGAAGTTGCCGCCGTACCGAGAAACATCAGTCGAGGTTCCTCCCATGTCAAAACCAACAACTGGGGTTTTTGTGTGATCGTCGTAAGATGTGCGAGCATAGCCCACAACACCCCCTGCTGATTATCAGTCTAATGTCCCCTAATCACAGTCGTAGGTCTAGTCTTACCTGCAGGTCCACTAAGGATACCTCGGAGGCCACTGAAACTGTCATGACTTACAAGTCCACCGTCTGACTGCATAAAGTCACAACGCACACCATCCAAATTCCCACCTTGAAATCCTTTTGAGAATCCACTAAGATACTTTTTGATCTCAGGGGTGAGATACGCATCGGCTGACGAAGAGCCTCCACGGGGCACCATCTTGATCATCTTGGCTGCCACAGAAGACGAACACGACACATGGGTGAAGCCTTCCTCTAGAGCCCATTGTTCGATTTGGCTTTCATGGGCTGGAAAAACATAGGAATGCGCCAAGCATACTGCAACAGTATCATAGGCTTGAGATCGTAGTTCTCGCAAAGTTTGTCTCACAGCAGCTTCATCGAGAGGCTTCAAGATGCGGATCATGTCACCACTCGAGCCCCTCACGAGCACTCCTGGTATCTCGTTGTCCGACTTGAACAAACCATCCAAGTCCTCATCAAATCCTTCAATTGTCACTCTCTCATCGATTTCCCTGGCATCGGCGTACAAGACGTCGGGTTTAACGATGTTTAGATCAAAGAGGCGCGGTCGGGACTGATATCCGATTTTCAGCAAGTCGCGGAAGCCCTTCGTAACGAGAAAGGCATGTTTGGTTCCTTTCCTTTCAAGCAAGGCATTTGTCGCTACTGTTGTTCCCATTCGGATGAATTCGAGATCATCTTTCGGAAGAGGAACCCCGCGAGGTATTTCCTGTCCTTGGTACAGCGAGAGGACGCGTCGGATACCTTTACAATAGCTTATCAGCTCGCTTTCCCAAACGCTCTGGTAGGAGAATTGTTTTTTCTTACCCTCAGTTGGCGCATCGGCATAGTTACCAGGGTCAACAGACAACAGCTTTAGAACGACGTCTGGCTTTCCCGGCAGACTCGCCCACACATCGGTGAATGTGCCTCCGCGATCTAAGAGAGCATAATTAGCGCTATCATTTGTAGGATTTTTGGTTGTGCAAGCATATTTAAAGTCCGTACCGATGGCAATTCTGATGCCTCCGACCATCGGCTTCGTAACCGTCATCTTGGAAAATTGGAAGAAAATGAAAATTGTTCTGCACCTGCATCTTGGGTTCCTTTGGGATTTGAGACACTTTTATAATTGCTTTACAATTGCACGTGGATTGCGACGCTAAATCACGTTGTCAAAAGAGTAAGGTCGTCACGATGCGCCAATATGAGCGCTTGGGGAGTTTAAACATTCGTGCCCATAGACTCGGGATTGGGATGCGAGTGCCGAAGAAGGTCCATACGGCTCATAGCTAGCCGATTATCCAATTGCCGGCGACCGTTATCTATAAGTGGGTCTCCCCACAACCTTTTCTTCCTTCGAAGGATTTCCCCAACCTTGCGGGGAAGGTCGACACGGTCTCCAGCCGGATGATTCACCAATCGCCTCCAGAGCCAGTTTCCATAAACGGGCCTCCAACTGGCTATGGCTACCTTTTATCGAAGGTTCGAATTTCAAGACATTGCGGGGAAAAGTTTGCTTGGACCTGATCCTTATCTCGACAAGCTCCAGATAGGGAGGCCCGACTATAAGACTGCCATCAGCGGGCTGTCTCAAATCGGTTTGTTGCTGGTCACCATCATCGTCCTCCCCCTGAGTGAATTATATCGTTCGCTCTTCAAATTTCTTCGCAATGGCAGAGCAGAAAGGCAAAGTTTCTGTCGAGACACCGGAAGTAGAGAAGCAGGGTGTCTCCAGGGCAATGGATGAGGCAGCAGAGTATCTTGCTCATAGCACTGGCTTTGCACCTTTGTCCCCGGAAGAAGAGAAGAAGATGGTACGCAAGATGGATTGGATTCTGCTGCCAATGGTATGTTGCCAGTCCCCTCTTGGGGCACGCGAGCAAGCTAACCTTTTCTTAGCTCTTTATGACCGCTACCTTGGGTGCCGTTGATAAGGTCGCTATCAGTACTGCGGCCATCTACGGCCTCAAACATGACCTTCATCTTGTGGGTCAGCAGTATTCTTGGGCTGGCTCCATCTTATCTCTGGGGGTGCGTAACATCTCAACCGGTGGTTTCATCTTCTCTAATCTAGTGGCAGGCCATCGTTGGTATGTGGCCATCCACGTACCTAGTCCACAGGCTACCCTCTGGCAAATACCTGTCTGCATGCTCGTTAGGCTGGTCAATCATGGCACTTCTCTTGCCAGTGTCTCGTGACTGGAGCGGACTGATGGCTTTGAGATTCTTTATGGGTAGGTCAGCTATGATGAACCGAATTGAATGACACTAAATGGGACTGTCTAGGTTGCTTGGAGGCGATTATCGTTCCATCAATTTCTATTATCGTTGCCGGGTTTTACAAAAAGTCTGAGCAGCCCCCTCGCAATGCCCTGGTATTTGCGGCGGCGAGTTCCATCATCAACGGCTTCCTGTCGTGGGTGGTCGGTCACATTCCATCTACTGCAGCACTTTCTGTTTGGCAATACCTTTTTCTGATCACCGGTACGTCTGGCCTGAATGAACTTCACCTAATGTTTCTGACTTAGTCGATAGGCTCTATTTCTACACTTTGGTCTATTATAGCTTTGATTTTCCTCCCGGACTCTCCTATGAATGCATTTTTCCTCAACGATAGAGAGAAGTACCACGCTGTCCAGCGCCTGGCTGAGAACAAAACTGGCATCACAAACCGGCAATGGAAGTGGGATCAGGCTCTGGAGGCGGCAATTGATCCCAAGACATGGGTTCTATTTTTCTTCAACATCGCCATCAATATTCCCAACGGAGGACTCACAACCTTCAGCGGCATCATCATCAACAACCTAGGCTTTTCACCCATGATTACGTCCCTGCTTAACATGCCTACCGGTGTGATGTCTACCTTGTCGGCATTCTGCTTCTCTTGGATCGCTGCTAAGTGGACCAACCGTCGCTGTCTGGTCACAATGGTGGCATCCTGTGTCCCTATAATTGGTGCCATCCTTGTCTACGTCTTACCGCGAACGAATCTAAGTGGTCAGATGGTTGGTATCTATCTGGTGAGTTCACATTCCAGCTTAGCACTGTACAACCGACTAATCATTTCTGTAAAGCTATACACATACTTCGGTCCGTACGTTGTGGGAATCTCCATGGCTCAGGCTAACACGGCGGGTAATACCAAGAAGGCCGTGCAGTATTCTATTCTCTATATTGGCTATGCCGTCGGGAACCTCATCGGGCCGCAGACATTTCGAGCAAATCAAGCACCAGCATACACAGGAGGGTTTGTTGCCATGCTGGCTTGCTATTGCGTCTGCGTTCTGTTGATGGCAGTCTACTGGGTTATTGCGCACAGATTGAATCGCCGAGTTGCAGATGGGGTTGACCCTGGAGAGGATCAAGCGGATGAGGACTTGATGGATGCTTTTGCTGATAAAACTGACTTTCAGCAAAAGACATTCAAGTATACTACGTAGCGGGCGAGTTCTCGTCTTTAATATTCGGACAACTATCAATAAACCAAGAATAGATGACAGTTCATCGTTATAGGCGGCTATGTTTGAGGGTTGTTAGATGAGTCTTGAAATATGCCATCTGTCACAAAACCATTCCTTTTGGGAATTTGCCCGCGCTTAGCAAAAGCTAGTACACTGATTCAGTGCGAAAAAAAATAACGGTCCAAGTGTGGCGATAAGAGAGACCTGGGGGGGCCAGATATCACTAGTGCAAATTGATTCCTCCTAGCGATAACTCTATTCGACAGAAGAGCGATAAGGTAGAGGAAATGAAAATCTAATACAGAGAAAACAGAAAGGTAACAGGGATGGGTTGGAATTAAGTACAAGTCCTACATAAAGATGCACAACGCCCCTTATGGCGGTACCGTACCCATCTGCCCGTCCATCGGAGGTATCCCTTATCTCCTGTCACGGCAGAAGGTCCGAGTCAAGCCCCCGCACCATCCACATTCGTCTTCTTTTCATCTAACCTCCCTCTATCCGTCCGCATTTCACCTTAACGCTATGCCACGCCGAAAACAAAACACCAGAAGGCGAACTGGATGCGCCAAATGCAAAGGTACAACTACAGCCCTCATCATAACTAGCGAGGAACTAAATCGCTGACATGAATAGAGCAACACATCCAATGCACCGAAGAGCACCCCCGATGCAGACGCTGTGAAAGACTTGGTCTCGAATGCGTCCGGGGGCTCAAAATCATGTTTCGAGAGGATGCTATCCAACGAGGTATTAGCTTTGGCCGTGAAGGTACTTACTGCCGCTATCTGCTTCTGGCTATCACCTACTAACTCTCCTTGGTAAGGGGTTTGGACGAAAAGAGCCGGCACAACTGCACATAACCGGAAAACGAAAAGTACATTCCAAGGACTTCCTCTAACTCAGTATACTAGCCGCTTGGTCTTTTTGAATTTAAATGAGGGTGACTTTCGAGGCTCCGATGGCGTTCCTCGAACACATTCTTCGGCCCAGATTCGCCCTAACAGCATAGACCTCTGTACGGACCTTTCGATCCCAACTTCCATCTACCACCCCCTTCATTCTTTTCCGGACACGGAGACCTATCTCCTTGATTATTTTATCCGCGGTATCAGCCCATCTTGCTCTCTAAGTGAAGCGTATAATCCTTACATCTCCCTTGTGGTTCCCCTATGTTTTGTCTCCATCACCCTTCGACACGCCCTTCTGGCAGTTTCTGCGAATCAACTGTGCCTTCTGGGAAAGGATCAATTTACCGAGCAAGTCTGTCACTATAAGCACATGGCCTTACAAGGGCTTCGACGGGAAATTTCCGCTGGGGTACATGACGATGGCACGGTAGCTTCGATCTTGATGCTGTGCTTTCACGACGTACGTCTCTTGCTCATTTGTTTCTGCAGTTCTTTTTTTGTTAACATGGACCGTAGATATCAGATGGATGCTCTCCTTCATGGATGACACATCTTCATGGTGGCTTGCAACTTATCGACTACACAACGTCTCACGGCTCATCCGATTTATGGAAGTTTTTCCGGATGTACTTTGTAGCTCATAATATCATGAGCCGTACCGCATCTGAAAATTGGCATCTAGATGACACCTCAGAGTTGTGGTCTGAAAGCGAAAATCTCGAAGAAGTACGACGCGTTTATGATTACTTCACTATATGAATGCTGACCTATCTGCCAGATCGATATGTTGATGGGGTGCTCGCGTGGCCTGTTGACTTTGATAAACAATATCTCGATCCATGCTTCCACCAAAGCAAAAGTACTGCTTGAATACTCCACTCTATAGAAAGTTTTTCCTGACCACGAAATAACTATAGATACAAAAATACCGACGTTTAACACCCGTGGAGACTCAACACTATACTAAAATGTCATTAAAGATTAGCACCGCCCTTCTTGACTTGAAACAGACGCTTCCTCAACATTCCACGGGCAGAGAAGACCTCGAGAGCATTGCACATATCAAACATCTAGCTGCCTTTCTTTACCTTAATGAACGCCTCGAGGCTGAGCCAGACATCGACGACAAGAAGAGGCTCGGGGTATCTGAAGGGTGTAAAAGCCGTCTTATATTGTCGATGATTAAACTGATCTCCACACTTCCTGATATGGCTACTTTGTTATGGCCTCTGTTTGTGCTTGGGAACACAGGCCTGGAAAATGAAGAACAAAGACGCTTTGTTCTGGATCGGCTGGCCAATATCCAGAAGACACGGAATCTCGGAAGTGTGAGGCGGACAATTGATGCTGTGAAACACGCCTTTGTGACGAAGAGTCTATTTTCTTCGGGCAACAAGGCATGGGGCCATGAAACCTACCGCTACATCAGCCTGGCTTGAAGCAACACATGGAATATTTAATGCTGCGTATTATCTGGTCTTGATAATTCAGATTGTTTCATGAGACTTTACAAAATCCTTGGGATTCTTAACTTCTCCTACCCTCTGTGAGATATCAAGCAGGTACATAGTCAATAATGCCGTTCAATGCCTTATCAATCTCGTGCTGATAAGTGGATGCAACGCTTGTAAGCGTCTCTGCTCTGCACTCGTCTGACGCGAACGGCCGAGAATCTCCAGTTCTTTGAGTCTTCAAAGAGAGCTGTTCTATATCAGACACGACAGTCGGAAATTCTGAATGAACATGGCCGTACAAGAGACGCTCCCAAAATAATTTCAAGGCACCAATACCCACCCGGCAGTTTTCGAGCTCGGTCCGAGGTTGTCTCGAAAAGAAAAGTTTTTATTTCGTATGCCAACCTTCGACGGTAACACCTCCTTAATCTCCTGTGTAGAACGATTCCTCACAGGAAGCCACCCATGAGTGAGATATTCCACTTCATCTTTTGCGATCCGTAAAAGCACAGTTAGCTAAATCGTGCCACCTGGGCGAAAACACGTACCGCGGCTTCATCTCCCTCCTGGAGGGCATCACATTTGGTGATGATCCTGACGGTTCAATTTTCGGCCGTATCATCAGCACGTGCCATGGAGAAACTGTAGGGGTTTAGCGGTGGTTGTAAAAATACAGAGAAAGTACTTAGACCTCCTGGTGGCAAGATTGTTTCTCGAATTCATGACCGCCCTATACATGCAAGTTAGCCAATTTTACCTCAGCACCCTGATTCGGGTATGCTTAACCCACAATATAATAATGTGCTTATCGTGATAAATATCAGGCTCCTTCCGTGCAATAAACGGTTGGCAGTGTGGCTATGCCACAGGGAAAGCAAGCGGGTGCGTCGATCCCACACACCGACGTCGAGGAACTTCCAACGGACGAGTTTGATGTTGGCGATGAGCCATGGAGTATGGACGAAATTCTACAAAGGCAGGAAGCGACTTTATCTTATGTGTTACTGCTTGGAAAAATCATTCTTTTGGTATCTAAAGCTTATGTACTGATAATACATCATCATGGCGAGCGATTTCCTCATCATCGCCGAAGAATACCTTGATAGGCAACCAGGAATCACCGCAGACCTTGAAGCGGTCCTTAAGGTTGTCCAGCTGGTTCATCTCTTCCGCAGTCAAGTTCCAGCCGTTGATATCGAAGTTGCCCTTAATACGCGACTTACTGACAGATTTGGGAATGACACTCCATCCCTTAGTAACACCCCAGACCAAGAGCACTTGCTGAGGGGTCTTGCCCTTCTTCTCTGCGATCTGTAGGAGAGTGGGGTCCTTGTAGAGAGGGGAGTTGGTTGAGCCTAGGCATGAGTAGCCGGTGGAGTGGATACCCTTGGAGGTGTTATATGCAACTAGCTTGGGGGATGGGTTATTGGGGTGCAGCTCGATTTGGTTAACGGCGGGGACGATCTTGGTGCTCGGGTCGTTGAGGAGCTTCTCCAGATTCTGGATGCCAAAGTTGGAGACACCAATGTTGCGGACCTTGCCCGTGGCGAGCAGCTTCTGCATCTCTTGCCTGTATTCAGTGTCAAGGGCTGGTCTATGATCTTTCGCTAGATGTGTCCAAGTTTCCCTTACCAGGTCTTGATGAAGTTCCAGTCGGGCAGGTGCTTAGACTTGTCATCGGGATCGGTGGAGCTGGGCCAGTGAACCAGGTAGAGGTCGACGTAGTCAGTACCGAGGTCCTTGAGAGAGGATTCAATGCCCTTGTTCACGCAGTGGTGCCAGGTGTTGTCCAGCTTGGTGGTGAGCCAGATTTCCTCGCGGGGCACGGCGGAGTCCTTGATACCCGCGCCCACCTCGGCCTCATTGCCATAGGCCAGAGCAGTATCGATATGACGGTATCCAGCGAGAAGGGCGTTCTTGACGGCCTCACGGACCTCATTGGGCTTGGACTGCCATGTTCCCAAACCGACGGCGGGGATTTTAGCGCCGGTATTAAGGGTATAGGTCTTCCTGTAGAGGCAGGCGGTTAGTTTTGTGATGAAGAATTTCATTGGCAATGACATACTTGTTGTGCTGATTAAACATTTTGGAAGGTTAGAGGAATGAAGTGCGAAAAGAACAAGCCGGCACTTTTATAAGGGGGCTTTGGAAAGTGGGAAGGTCCAAGAGCGATGTGAGGGACGTAACTATATAATTGTGGATTCGCATCCCGCTTTGTCGTAATTGGCAGTAAATAATTAAAGATGGATGCAGTTGCTTATAACATCAGGCAGAATTTTACAAGAAGAGCGATCAGTGCTAAAGAGGTAAAGCTTGCACAAAATAGAAAGTCGATACGCGTTGAAGTTTGTCGTGCCGAGCTTCTACAGTGGCTTTCCGGATCGTGATCAATTTTGTGGAGATGCCTTCGTGCTCCACTCGGTCTCCACGAAAAGGAAGGTCAATACGCTCCCGCCAAGAAAAGGACCGGTCCGACCGAGCATTTCTTGTAAGATACCATGTCTGCACCTGGGAGTCAAATTTAATTTCGGGAATGACGGGCATGTAACTACGCTCATTTTTAAGAGAGATGGGCCGGAAGATGCCTCAGCTTGTGGTCACTTTTCGAGCGTTCAAGTAGCGACCGGAATAATTTACAACGCAGAAACGACCATTCTGTCCCGGTGCACATACAGCATCAGTAGCCACCACAGCAAACAAGTAACTCATAGCGAAGGCATGGTCTGTTGGGCATATTTGACGAAGCCGCAATGAGGCAGAGAGACTTGCGGGAATCCCACCTATTAACTGCCGGCTATGATACATCGGATGGTCCAACTTTCCGATACGTCGCCCTAAAGGATTCAGTTAGGCTTTGAGTATCGTACGAGGCTCTATTCATCACGATCTCTTAGTGTTTGACTTGCCACTAGATTGGTAAGACCTCCTTGACTACTTATAGGAAGTCTTGATTTGCATTCTTAGCTTCGTGAAGCTAGAGACTAACCGCTTGCTCCCTTAGGTCGGTCCAAGAAGCAAGCCATTTCTCGATGTCTCCGGCTAGCTTTTTACCTGAAAAAACCTTCCATTTCATTCGAATTTCCTCCTTATACGCATACGTACGCGCGAACCTAGTCTTTAGATAGACTAGCCGTTTATACGGGGTATCGAATCCGAGGACAGCGTCACGGAGACTACTATCCACGAAGGTGATGATAAATTTATTCACCTCTATGAGACCCTTCCGCTGCTCCTTCTAGCGGTTGGCTCCAATTTTGTAGACCTCTAAGAGGTCTCTCTAGTCCTTTTTAGCCTCCGGATCCGCATCCAGCGGATACTTAGGCTCCCGAGGCTCTTTCAGAGCCTTCGGATGATAGGTTTTATCGGTGTTAGGGTTGAGGCTGTCCTAGACAGCCCGATTAATTGCGGATGCCCTTATCCTTTTATGCCATACTCGCCATTTTGACGAGTCTTTCAGTTTATCACCCTTTAGGGCGGAGAGCATTGAAACCGTCTCTATTATGGATGCTGCTTCTAATACGATAAAGCGAGGATCCTACGAAATGGTTAGATAGTAGGGATCGGAGGAATTCAGGGGTAGGAAGTCGGCGAGATGCTTTTAGGACCTTTTTGGCTTACGAATAGCTTCAAGATTGATAGCAAATGAATTCCTAATAGGTTCGAACCGGGCTCATAACTGTCGCGACCCGTACTGTATCCGGCCAATTGGAGATGTAAATGACTCTGTATTCCCATTACCCCTATTTCTCACTATTTATGGGTCCATTCTAGTTACATAAGCTATGCCGACAGATCATCTATAGACCCGGTTTTATGCAGTATTCGTAAGGTAATTGCGACATGTTGATGTCGCCTAAGGCATGAAAAGATGCCCCAGGACGTACGGTGAGTGGATGATCCTTCTTTCGAATAGCTAAGTGTTAAGAGAATAAGAATAGTAAACTAGATATACGCCCTAGAATTTATATTTATAGCCCGGACTTAAGTGACAGCGGGAGAGTGGGTAATCTAGATAAGAATCCTCGCCCTATTCTCACCCGCTCTCACCCTATTCTTACCCCGCTCTCACCTCTATCACCCTAGTCTCCGAAGTTCTCACCTATATCATCCACACTCACCCTAAGATCAAATCCGACGCCATTTTAGGGCTTAGGGCGCATTAAGAATTGACTGCGTACTATAATAGGCTTAAGTACGGCTGAGCGGACGGGAAGCCCTGTTCTCCACACCCTGTGGTCGTATGTACTAAACATTATATCTAAGGGGATGACATAGAACATTGACTTACATATGCTGTATAGATCAGACCAAACTTCTTAGCGGCGTGTGGCTTATGCGCGGCCAGTAGTCGGGTGAGTATCGCCCGGGTAAAAGGTAGGTGAGAAGGGTGATGGGCAACAGACAGGGTTGAGAATGCGAGTGAGAATCACCCTGAATCGCACGACTATCGCACTGGCCTCTCAGCTGATACACAATATAAGTTTATTAGATGCCGTGACTAGGGCTTGCCAAAACCCGTTAAGACCAGCTTGTCCGAGGCAGCTGCCAATGGACTTCACCTGCATATCTAATAAGTGATGGATCTATGCATTTTGTAGAGTTTCGAAGTATGTTGTCAATTGTGGGCGGAGAGCAATTAAAGCAATTAATTGATAAAAATACATCCATTTCGCTATTCCATAAACTGTCTTCTGCTAATCGAGTCTGTTTATGCCTTGTAGGACAGGATATAGCGCCCGCCATCATATTCCGTGACTGTGTAGTATTCCTTTCGCACAGGGTTGTAGCTCAAGTCCTCATTTCCAGCCATGAACCAACCAGGATATTTTTTGGCCGTCTTGCCCTCCTCCCAGGTGAACAGGTCGCCAGCCTTAGGGTCACGACCGTTGCTGCGTGAGAGATAGAACTTCCCATCATAAGAGACACCGCCCTGCATCTTAACAATATCGACGCAATGGGCCCAGCTGGCAGTAGCCAGGCCCTTAGCGTCGGTGCGCAGTCGGCGGGTCGTCGCGTCCAACTCGTACTTGACCAACCGGATAGGAACAGGGAGAACAGGGTCCTTGTTCTTGTCGACTTCGCCGTCGCGGACGAATTCGCCGACCAGGAGAGTATCGGGCGAGTCGCTGCGGTCGAGGAAATCCAAGAGAAGCGGAAGGGAGAGTCCGCTCCAGGGGTCCATTTATACCAGCTATACGCGTTTGTTAGAAATCTTGCTCAGAGCCTCCAACATTAATTCTACTCACCGAACTTGGGGAAGAACATATTGATATCCATCCGCAGAATATCCCTTTCCATTGTCCATCTTCCCGACACCATCCGCAATCTCAACTTCCCAGATATTGTCAAGATTGAAAGCGCGGATGCCGTTATTGGTATCGACAACGTACAACAAGTTGCCGTACCACATAATCCCTCCAGCATGGATGGCAATAGACTTGAAGTCATCGTCGGCGCTCGGGTAGACAAGAAGAACATGGCGGTATTTGTGTGTCTTGCGATCAACAAAGCTGACGCGCACGCTGTCTCCCTTCTGGTACCAGCTCACGATCCACGCCTCATGATCATTCCAGTCACCTTTGCCGAGTGCATCGGCGGAGCTGGTGATGCCCTGCGGCGTCCACTTGGTAGTCTTGTAGTCCCCTGAGTTCCAGGCCCATGCCTCTGACGGAGATCCGCTACCAACTGGAGGGGATCCTTTGTTTAGAGCGCGATTAGCGGAGTTCAGGACAGCCGAGACGCTGACATTCTTTCCCGCGCCTTCGAAGTGCTTCGCGAGTGCGGCCAGATGAGAGCTGTCAGCGGATTCTTGGAGAGTGAAATCCTTCGCGTCGATGACATTGTTATTCATGCAGTAGCGAGAGTCTGCTGCAAAGGCGGGGATGGAAAAGGAAATGAGAGCGGCAGCCAACTGAAAAAGTGAAGAGTAACGCATTTTGGATGTTTTATGTGTGGCTGAACAATGAATAACGATTCTTTGTTAAATGAGCGGATTCCAGACATTAAATACACAGCCGTAGCGACGACTAGGACTAAATGAAGCGAGCGACAATCTCTTTGCTATTACGAGCCTCTAGCAATGTAATATCCCTTTTTTAGTTCCCAATGTAGTAATATGTCGCATTAAGACGGGGATCATCGGCAATACGAGGCTTGGCGAACAGCCACAGCCAGGCGGGAATCCCAAAATAGCGCCCTGACGTTACAATGTGCTCGTGAAGATCTTAAGCGGCGACAATAGCTCCTTGGCAGCTCGGGTGAAATGTGGGGGGAGCTCGTATAGCGGCACAACCAAGCTGCACCTCGGTGATTGTTTGGACGCGAAGCTAATGCGAAACAAACAGGAACAACTCAAGTATCTTCTGGGCTCGTGTTTCATATAGGGGGAGCTTTTTGTATTCCAAATGATCAGCCCGAAGTGGGGTCTTGGGCGTCTCAGCCTCATCTAAGCCCCAAGGAGAGATGACTGTGAGAGAACGCGTAGTTAAAGGAGAACGTCCTCTAGGGCCTCTAACTAACACGGCGTAATCCTTTCTGCGTGATTCCTTTAGTCCTGAGATCTACTTCGCGACCGACAATATGAATGGTAACATGACAAATTATAAGCTTCGGAGAGCACACGCGAAATCGAGGAACGGCTGTCTTAGATGTAAGCAACAGCGAAAGAAGGTAGACTCTCTTAGCACAAATCTGGCCAACATATTTTGATTATATCCCTAGTGCGACGAGTTGAGACCGAGCTGCTCCAGATGTGCCAAGCGCATGTACAATTGTGAATACCAGGGCCCTCGATCTGCACTTCCGGGCGATCACCTCTCAGTTTCTGGCTCTTCGCCGCGTGGCGCTTCTTCAATTCCGCTATCTCCTTGTTCTCCGAGTGTCAATATGAACTATAAAACACTGTCGTTGAATTCAGACTTCCCCAGTAATCTGGACGCGACGGAACTTGACCTTTTGAGTAACTATCTCACGCACACTTGTCGGACTATACCTTTCGACGATCTTGATCACCACGCACTTTCCGTGGGAATGCCAAATATCGCTTTCAGGAGCAGGCCTGTCATGTCGTCCCTGATAGCTTTGGCAGCAGCATGCAAATGTCATGATCTAGTGACGCCCAATACGTCACTGGACGAGCATACCATAATGAAGGTCCGGGAGTTACTTGTGCTTGCTGATCGCCATCACAGGAGCTCTCTGCAACACATTCAAGTAGCTATGTCATATTCAGATTGTTATGACAACATCCTCGCAAATGCGGCACTGATGGTTTTGTACGCCTCTGCCAGTCACTCTATCAGAGTACATTTGGCTACCACAGCGAAGCGAAGTGGCCAGAAATTGCCAAATGAAGTGCTTCCACAGCACTCACAGTGGATCTCATTTACTCGCGCAGCTCATATTGCATCCACCGCAATACTCGATGGCATAGTCGATGGTATGACAAATAGTCAGACAAATACCGACACTCCAAGCACGACGATCCGCACTCCAAGATCGCCGAGCCCGGTTTCAGGTGGCACAATTGCCTTGTCGCCACAGGACGGCCCGTCCGAAAGCACGAAGCGCCTATTTCTTCCCCTGGTCATTAGTACATATACTCAAGCCCTCGAATTCCTACGCGGAAAAGCCGAATCTACAGTGGCTTCTTTTGAAAGACCAGAAGATCTCCCTTGCGGCCATCTATTGCTCGACGCTTGCTTGGAAACTTTGTCTATCCTTGAAACATGTGCATTGAAAGTTCTGTCTACAAAGAAGACGGATAAGAAGCCCGATGGCCCCAAATTTGAGCCCTTTCTATTAGAGCACATCCAAAAAGTCTCGCCCTGGATTGGAGAATACATGGTCAGTGTCACTTCAATGAAATCGCCGAAAGCACTAAGACGGATCATAATGTCTTTTTTAAACAAATCGCCCGCCAAGTTTCTCAGCCTTGTCCAGTCAATGCTCGATTCGACATTCGCAGAAGCTGGCGCTGAGGATATGATGACGCCCGACTCGTTGAACACCGATCCCTTACTTAATTTGACGCGCCTATTAGCTATGGACATCTTTGCCCATTGGCTGGTCCTTGTCATGCTATTAGATGGTGTGTGGTGGATTGGCAGTATTGGACAGTGGGAGCTGGGGCAAGTTATTGCTTTGATGAAAACGCAGGGCTCGCTTCACCAGTTCATAGATACTAGAGAGACATGGTGGCCAGAAACTATGCATCGTGTAAAGTTGGAGCTTACTCCCGATATCTAGAAGCGCTAGATTTTTGACCCAGTCTCGGTCACACACTGACTGGATCAAATTGATATAAAGATATACCACTGCCTCATGTATATTGTGAGGATTGGATGGTGCCCGTTTCTGGTGTTCTTCTTGATGCTGTATATGTATCCTCGATCACTGTTCCTGGTTTATGGGGTCTATATATCTTTTCCCAGAGCCATAGGCTCGAATTATGCTGGAATGTATGTGACTTCTGCCATTCGTAGTCCGTGGGCACTGATTGACCATGATAAATACGATATGCAGGGTCCAATGTGGGGAATACGCTCGGAGCGGATGGCGGATCGGATACGCAAGGCTAAAAATGTAAGCTGACTCCTAACTAGTTTGGCTTATATAGAAGTCGTATTATTAATACGCTCGAGCCAAGGCGCCCAATACGACATACCTTCTTTATACTTGCGGACACTGCTTAGTTTGAGTTGACTGAACCTCTATTCATCTCTACTCATCGTCATTCACTCACTAGAGATACGTGAGGCGCAGCAGTTCAGTCCAGCTGAAGAGTATTTGGAATTGACCATGGTATTTCACTTCGACTGTGATGTGCTGGGTTACAACAATCTAGGTATAAAATGGCTCTAGTCCGCTCCCTTCTTGATCGTTCATCATCAAACGTTTCTTAACAGCTAAGCAACACTTTCCAACCTTAACTTCTATTTTCAAATCATCCAATATCTTTCTTGATATTTCAATAGCCATCATGCTCGCAGGATCCGCCCTTAGCTCTGTTCTTGCTGTTGTTCTTGTCTTTGCCCTTCCTGCGAAGGCAGCACCTCAGCAAATGATGAGGCGCTCAACGCCCGAGCTCAGCCTAACAGCTCAGCTACAAATTGCAGATACGTGAGTTGTGCGACATGGGCTGGATTACACAAGCAGACCGATCTAATTGTTTAGTGCCATCGACCGTTACCAGCTCCTCCCGAAGGATGAAGATTTTGTATACGATTTCACCAAGAGCAAGACCCCGTTTGCCAACCGGAAGACTTTTCCCGCTTTGGTTGGCTCTGGAACCTCCTTCAGTGTCGGTCAACTGCCAGGTATGTTACCAAGAAAATGCCTCGAATTTACCTCGCACTAAATCGTCTCAATAGCATGCAGCATGGCCTACCTCCACCTCCACCCTCGTGCCACAGAGCTCTTCGTGCTTAATTCTGGGCGCGTGCTCACCCAGATGGTGCCTGAAGTAGGCGTGCTTGACTCTAAAGGTAAACAGCGAGTCATCCACACCGAACTGGGTCCTGGCATGATGACAATCTTTCCGGCCGGTTCGTTCCACACACAGGTGAATCCGGATTGTGGACCAGCCAATTTCACAGCAGCACTCTCGTCGGAGGACTTCGGCATTGGGTTGGTCGCGGAGCAGGTGTTTTCTCTGAGCGATGACGTTATTGCTGCCACATTTGGACAAAGCATTGCCGGGGAGGATCTCGAAAAAGTGAGGCATGCTATTCCGGGAGAGGTGGTGATCAAGGTTGAGGAGTGCTTGAGCAAGTGCGGTAAGCAGAAGCGTCATGCTTGATCAGACCAACGTCGTGTAGCCCAAAGGGCTGATGACAAATTACACTGCTTGTGAGGCACTCTGTTGTTTTGTTTAGACTTATCCTTGTTGTAAGCAACTATCTGGTATTATTTTGTTAAATATTGAAATTTAGAGTTATTTTTTTTAGTTTACTGAAAAGTAAATGCTACTTGATTTACAAAAAAGAATGATCTTCAATAAGCTGGATGAAGGATAGGGAGACATGGATAGGCAAGATCTCGTTGTCAGCATACGAAATTTAGATCTCATTACATATCGCCGTAGATGCCGTCCGGTCTAACCATTTTATGAAAGAACGCGCCTTATATTTGGGCATTGATAGATGAACCAATAGAGAGTGAATATACCAGCAATTTGTGTAAAGAGTTTCCTTTCCCATACTCAACACGAAAACTAGGACGTATACCGAGCACATGTGTGCCAATTTACTTCTCATGCAGAAATAACGAGGGGAGAGCATTGCAAGGAGTTTCCAACGATGGTTGTAACGCAGCATGCGATTGTGAAGACTAGCAACGCGGTAGTAATCTTCTGCCAAGGTCCGAAAATACACAGTATCCGACGGTTTTGGAGGATTATAGGTAGCTTTACGAAGATATAAGAGAAATCCCAGCCTCGTTCCTCGATACCTTAGAAAGTACTTAGCCCGTATAAGGCCTATTAGGCGATGTACGGTTAGGAGGCAGATCGTTGACGTTATAAGACAGTATTCCAGAACCCTTCTAATGTAACGACGACCAGATAGTCGTGCGTAACCCCATGTGCGTAACACCATGTTTCTTGGGTTAATATTAGCTTGTAGAAGCGGTAGGAGTAGAGAAGGTTGGTACCTCCCGACGAGAGGGGTACGAAGGAAGGGCGTATATAGCAACTTCACTAAATATACTCCTCGTAGTCTCACGGTCGTGTTTTAAAGTACTCTTATAATTAAAGAAAGCGGTCTAGAATACGAATATAGAAGACTATATCTTATTAGAACTCGCACAACTCGGATATACTATACGGCAATCAATTTGTAAGAGTGTGGAAGTGTGGAGGTTAAACTGATTTCGAAAACTATTGTAACGAAACAGTATGAAAGGAACTAATCAAGACGGTAGAAATACACTTCTCCGCTAGGCCTTGACTAGTTAGAAACCACCTCCCTTATTCGAAAGCGAAAGAAAACCGAAAAACGGACTATAAATAAAGGGAACTATCAAAGGCCGAGGTTAAGGCCCAGATCAAAGAGATGACAAATATCACCTGACATCATCGCGATTCCGCAATCACCAACTGTCACCATTTGCTCACCTCATATCCTTGACTTACCCCGCCCCATAAAGAGACCGTATCACCTCCGGCCTCTTTTTCCTTTCGCCCACCATTTCGTTCTTCACTCGTCTCTTCGGCACTTTCGCCGGTCCAAATCCCGCCACAATGTCCGCCGCAAAGAACCGCGCTCAGCAGCTCATCAACGACAACGCTGTCGTTGTTTTCTCCAAGTCTTACTGCCCCTACTGCGACTCGTCGAAGAAGCTCCTCGATGGCTTGAGCGCCAAGTACACTACTCTTGAGCTGGACCTTGAGGGTGAGTGTTTCCCCGTTGCTTCTGTTCTCTCCGCGGAGGAGCTTAGTTGTTGCTTTTGATATTCTTTCATCTTTGCCGAATGTTTGCTAATATCTGTTTTGTTTCAATTTATAGAGGAGGGATCCGCTATCCAGGCTGCCCTCGCTGAAATCTCCGGCCAGCGCACCGTGCCCAACATCTTCATCCAGCAGAAGCACATCGGTGGTAACTCCGACCTCCAGGCCAAGTCGGACCTCAAGGAGCTTTTGCAACAGGCTGGTGCCGTTTAAGCGTCATGATCGTGCACATTTTTCAGAATACTATATACTATTAGATTCAATAGAGTCCAAGGATAATATCCTTAATTGCACAGCGCTGCAGCTACATCGAGGATTTTCATACTCTAGAAATGATTGGTAGATGACCTGTTTTCGCCATTTTGAATTCGCATTGAGTGGAGTCTCGTATCTTTGGGAATAAAGTAGATCCAAATGACGAGAAGTACAACTAACGTACATGGATATGGTAGTACAAGAATCGAAGAAAAGTTATAATCATTCAGATCAGATAACCTTCTGCACAACAGTTCCAAGAGGCCGCTCAACAATGGCCATAATTCCATCGATGATGCTCTTCCGCGCGCCATCACTGGAAACATTCTTGCCAGCCAAGTAGTTCAACCAGACCAGACGACTAATACGCTCATCGGGAACCCGACCCATCAAGCGCACCGGCTTGGCAGGATCAGTCTGGAAGAGCGCATCCAAACCGCCCTGAGCATTTCGCATCAAGACAAGAGTTTGGCCCTTGGGAACATTCTTCTGCTGGCCACCACTGAAGACAGCTTTGAAGTCATTCATAGATGTGCCGAAGGACTCATCCTGGAACTCGCCGGGCTGGGTCGAGCCAGGCGCAAGCTTCTTCGACTGCGCGCGGGCTGCGATACCACGTACCCAACCGTCGCGCAGATGCATGAAGTCCGTGTTGCGAGTGGGGACGATGCGGAACGCAGTACGGATACCGTTCTCCTTCAAAATGGCAGTCCAAGCGGCATCACCGCGGTCCGCGTCAAGGAGGAGCTCCTTGAGTTGCTGGCGCTCTAATGGGACGAGGGATGTCGCGGCGTCGGCGCCCGCGCCGGAGATGGCGACTGGGGCATCGTCGGATGGAGGGTGGATGGCAGTGCGGAGGAGGCGTCGTTGCAGTTCGGTGATGTCGGATTTGGCGACGTATAGACCCACTACGTAGACCTGGATCGAGAGGAAGGAGACGGTGCGGATGCCCAGGCCTAGAAGCTGGTATTCGTCTCCGGAAGAGGGGGCAGCTCATCGCCTGATTTCTTGCCTTCTATTTGCTCGGGCGAGGGCAGGCGGATAACGCTGGGGAAATGCGGTATCGTGCTGGTTCCCGTTGGAACTTGCTCGAGGCCATCCTGGCCTTGGATTGTGATTACAGACGGTCCGCCACTGGGAAATCCGGCCGGTCCATCCATTCTCATTGCGCCATTACTTGGGGGTGTAGGTGCGGATTCTTGTTGCGGGGATTTGTTCGCGTCCGACTTGCTGTCTTGCTTCTTGGCTTCTATTTCATCTAGTCCAAACAAGTCCAGCTTGATGACTCCGTACATGGCGACTCCGCAAGCCAACATGCCGGCGGCGGAGAATATAATCTTCCGCTTGGCCTGGGATGCTTGCTGGGAAGCCTGCGCGGCAGAAGCTCGGGAGCGGAGGGGGTTATTGGTGGCATTGTTGGATCGGAGGGTGCTGGAGGACAGATGACGGGAGCTCAGGCGTGTTGTGCGTAATTGCTGACGGGTGAGGCATTGGCAGGCCCGCCACGGGTTCTGTCGGAGCGAAGAAGCCATTTCGGCTTATTTTGTTGGATGAGGAATGGGGAAAGCAGGACTGGCGGCTGCCGACGGAGCTGGAGTGTGGCGATGCACGTGATATGGTACGATTTATGAAGTCGAGTAAAGCTATACAATCTTTTGCTGAAAATGTATATTTAATTTTCTTATTATCGCGCGCATTAATTACTTCCATGTCTTATGGAAGGTCTGGTATTTTTATCGCTAGTATAGTACTTTGTAGGTCGAAGTTAGCCCGTACGTTGCTAAGGCTAACTTCGATTTTCAAGGTACTGTATATATGCTGACCAAGACGAGCCAGGATTCACTCAAAAATGGCTTAGAAAATGGCTTGAGCAACAGCGAGCTTTGATAGTACTATTCTACGCTAACGGTGGGCGGTATAATAAGTATCCAGTTTACTAACATTTATCTTCTAGTTGGACGGTGCATATAAGATTTTTATTGTGCAATTTAAACCTTATTCAACGAGGTAAATCCAACCTCTCCGTCTTAGAATTTCTAAAGAGAATTATTGAACAATACTGGGGGGAATGACATATAAAGGATTTTGGAGCAGCGGACTTTTTAGTTCCTTATACATTTTTTAAACAAACTATTTTGGGTCGCATAACTCATTGGACGTACAATTATACCAAAAGCATTGAAGGCCCAGTAGAAAAGAAAGAAACATCGGGTATCAATAACAATCGTAACGCTTAGAACATGGCCGCAAAGGCAGCGGCAGCAGCAGCTCCTAATGGCGCAGCCGTTATCAAAGGCTTCGCAGCAGCAGCGGCTCCAGTGGCCGTGATCTGGACAGCGGAAGCAGAAGCCGTCGCATCGGCAGTGAAAGCGTAAATACCATCGGTGACAGTCAAAGCACTATAGCTGACGGACGTAGGCTCGATGGAGGTACTTGAATCAGAAGCAGAAATGGAAGTAGTGTAGCCTTGAACAGAGGCGGTGATAGCAGCACTCCATGAGCAGGAAACAGACTCAGAGCTGTGGGTGAAGGAGCATGCCATGACGTTGGTTGCAACTCCAGTACCACCTGCAGTAGTGACGGTCACTTCACCGGAGAAGCTGAAGGTGGTAGGGCCCTGGACCAAGGTCAGGGGGTGGTGGATTGCGCACTTGTCTGCATCTTTCATGCAGGCTATCTCGTAGGTTGTGGCGTACTTGTCGATGCCAGCGACGCGGGCAGCGGTGCTGGTATAACTGCCTAGGTTGACATACGGCAGATCGGCCTCGACTCCGAAATAGCTGACGGTAGTTGTGCTGGGTTCGGCAGCAGTAGCCAAAGCCGCGAGTGCAGAGGCGAGAAACAAGTTCATGCGCATTTTGAATGATCAGTAGATCTTCAGAAGGCCTAATCTCGAAGTTATGTGAGGCAGTGAGAATTAGGACTGTAGAAATAAGAGTCAGGAATCAACACACGGGGTCCCTTTATACTTAGAGCCTCAATTTTAACACTAGCGTGCTTTGGACAGTCAGCCTAGAAAATTCACTGAGCCCTGCCTCATTTCGGGGCGCAGGCTTAGCCTCCATTGCGGCTTCAGGGTCCATTGCTGCCCTATGGTCAGGTGGATTTCCCACTTTTAGCTCAGGACACAGACCCCTACCGCAACTTCATGCACCCGTATTATAATTTTAGAACTTCAGATCGCCTAATTTTCATGCTTTTCAAAGGGCGGGCACAAACTGATGATCATTTCGAGTGGCCTCATTTGGTCGCTGACTCCGCCCGGAAGCTAGACGTAAAAGACTGAAGCTGCTTGCTGTCAGGGTCCGGTTAGACCGGCATGGCCCACCAAGATTAATCCCAATATCAAAGCCTTGGCTAAGACACCAAGAAAATATCCATGTTGATAGATAGGAAACATGTGACTCATTTACTGCAAGTAATGAACATGTCACTTATCATTGGCGAGTGTTTCGGCAAAAGTTGCTGGACTAAATGCAGCCAAGTCTCATTGGAGGCTCTAACTCTGCTAGCCCTAACGGGATGGAGACTGTGCCGTGGGGGCCAAATCCGATTGTGCTTTATGTTGCATCCTTTCTTAGATAATTAGTTATTTTTTTAACTTCTAACTATGGTCTACGTATTTAGCATCCATCAAGCCCATGCACCCCTGCCTTTGCCGTATACTTGCAAGATCCAACCCCCGGCGTTGTCGCATTCTCCCCCGGGTAAAGCACAACATTATCAAAGTCAATATTGTAGCACGGGTGCAGTTTCGAGCAGGAAACAGATGCAATCTTCGTCGACGGACCATGCGTATAGCCAGTGAAATTCACGAACGCCACATTGGAAATGCTCATCAGGCTTGTCCCTGACAGAGAGCCATTGTTCCCATTGTCCTGCGTGATTGCAGGCCCCGCATTAGCGCCATAGACTTCGAAGTTTGAGAACAATATATTCTCAATGCTGCCCCAGCCACCTCCACGTGGGAGTCCGGCACTTTCATATGAAGTCTGGGGCACAAGAGCTCCAACCCACGTTTTGATGTAGGCGGTGTTGTGCAAGTCCTCGTTATATCGGATCACTTTGACTCCGTCGATGCGGATATCCCTCACACTTGAGTCCTCCAGATATTGGCCTAGACTGCCAATGGCGATGCCATTCCCACCGCGGCAAGTGACATTGTGGATGTCGACATTGTATGACCGTGGCTTGATTGCGATGCAGTCATCGCCGCCTTGGTAAACAAAATGCGTAAGTTGAACGTTCTCCACATCCATTGTATCTGAATAAAGTGTTAGCCACTGTGACTTCAGTCCAACAAATGAAGAAGGATGATGGGAGTGTTCTATGTCGACTTACCGAACCCATCTGTATTTTGTACCCAATTCTCGCCATAGGGTGCATCTACTGCAGTCGCATTGCAGTAAATGTTGTTGAAACGCATATTGGTTCCGTTCATAATGTTGACACTCCACAATTGGGGATCCTTGATGTAGAAATTTTCAACACTGACATCGGATACATTCCAAAACACAAAAGGCATTGGTCGTCCGGGTTTTGTATCGCCTTTTTCTGCAGTATACCACGTATTCCCATTTCCATCAATGCCACCAGTGCCATATCCATCAATTCTGATATTCTGACCCGTGATAACAAACCCGGCGGCGTGGTTTTGGAATGCGACGGGGTATGAATTGTTGCGCCAATAATTTAAATCATCTGAGAACTGGTTTGAGTCAGCTGTGGCTTCTTAATCCGTTTGAAATTCCCACTTACTGTCCATTTTCCACGCCATTCAATCGTTACATCATTTACCACAGGGTTCAAGCGTGTTGCAATCCAGTACGATTGATCTTCAGGGAAGACAATTGTACCACCCTTACCGCATCGACGGAACGCTTCGAGGATGTTAGGGACATCATCTTTCTGGTGGCCATTGGCCTTGACAGTACAGGTATTTGAGCTTCTTTGCTCATTTGCGAATGCTAACGTCGATAGGCCCAGGCCTAATGGAAGGGCGAATAAAGGCACCCTGAATAGTCGCATTGTGGTTTTGACTCGAATTGTTAAGACTAAGCGGTGCCGATGGTGAATTACGGCCAATTACTTATATCCTTGGATGTACAACCTTGAAGGTTTAATACTCGCCCATTGCGTTCGGTGACCTTTGCGCCGAAGCGGACATCGCGAATCGACCTGCGGAGAAGTTCTGCGGGGAAAAGACGGGGATCGATGTAACCTGCAAGGAAAACTTCAATTGTAAAGCCTTTAAGGTGCTTGTTCTGTCGATCTTTGCCTAGAGTATGAAAATTCACTATTCTCTTGTAGGATTGTTCCACCAATCGCTGATATGCAGCAGAGCTCCTCGGTTTCTAGTGTTCAAATCGGCAAACCCCTGGTAAGCCACTCGTGTCATTCACGCCCGAGAAATGCTTGTATTGCTAGTTTTAGATACTTCCCCTCTTCTTGGTATCTAGTATATGTAAGTTAGTCGTTTCTTGCATCATTACTTCCCTAGCAATCACCATGGCGCGACTGAACTGGCTGGGTATGATACTGCGCTCGTTGCTTCTCGTCTCGTCGGCTCTAGCAGAGACATGCTGGCGTAATACCTCCTGTTCCGGGCCGACAGACACTGCATTCAGCGGGCCATGGGAAAAGAACATCTTCGCACCAGCATCGCGCACAGTCCGACCAGCCAAAACTCTAACAGAGCTGAAGAAAAATGCCATCACAGACACGTCCCATCCATACAAAGTCACCTTACAGGGCAACGGCTCACTAATCGTATTCGACTTTGGCATTGAAGTGGGCGGTATAGTCCATCTGAACTATACCTCGACCGGGAGCGGAGCATTAGGGCTCGCATTCACAGAAGCCAAAAACTGGATCGGAGAGTGGTCAGACTCATCAAATGCCCTTTATCACGATGGAGCACTATATACCAATTTCTCATCGACCGGAAAAGGAAGCTACGACATGCCAGACAAATGCCTGCGCGGAGGATTCCGATACTTAACCATTTTTTTGCTCACAGACGACTCGACCATCGTGAAGATCGATGATTTAAACTTGGAACTCGCGTTCCAACCTACTTGGTCAAATCTCCGAGCTTATCAGGGTTATTTCCACTGCAGTGATGAGCTTTTGAATCGCATCTGGTATAGCGGGGCCTATACTCTGCAGACAAATGAAGTACCCGTGAACACCGGCCGTGTGACGAAGGGTGTTACTTCTGGCTGGGTGAATAACGGGACTATGGGCCCGGGAGATACCATTATTGTGGATGGCGCGAAACGGGATCGTGCGGTGTGGCCTGGTGATATGGGAATCGCGGTGCCTTCGGCATTTGTGAGCTTGGGGGACCTGGACAGCGTTAAAAATGCGTTGCAGATTATGTACAACACACAGGTGAGCTTACCCTTTATATTCTTTTCAATCTTATTCTGACAGATCTAGGACAAAACAACAGGTGCATTTGATGAATCTGGGCCTCCGCTCAGTCAGAAAAACTCGGACACATATCATATGTGGTCGATGATTGGCACCTACAACTATGTGCTGTATACCAATGACACCGACTTCTTGCTACAAAATTGGGAGAGCTATCAGCATGCTATGAACTTCATCTATGGCAAGGTAAGCTACCCTAGTGGGCTCTTGAATGTGACGGGCACTCGAGACTGGGCTAGATGGCAGCAAGGCTATAACAACTCAGAGGCACAAATGATGTGAGTTATCCATTCATCAAGTACTCCGGGACCTCTAAGCTAATAAACTCTAGCCTCTATCATACCTTAAACACAGGAGCATCTCTTGCTTCCTGGGCTGGAGACACAACCAACCTATCAAGCACCTGGGCCTCACAAGCCGCAGACCTGAAAGAAGCAATCAACACTTACTGCTGGGATGACTCATACGGCGCATTCAAGGACAATGCAACAGATACCTCTTTACATCCGCAAGACGCAAACAGCATGGCCATCCTCTTCGGGGTCGTAGACAAAAGGCGCGCAGCCAGCATCTCAGAAAAACTTCTCGTAAACTGGACCCCAATAGGCGCCGTCGCTCCAGAGTTACCGGAGAACATTGCGTCCTTCATTTCCTCCTTCGAAATCCAAAGTCACTTCGTTGTTGGGAATCCTGACCGTGCACTTGATCTCATTCGTCGAAGCTGGGGCTGGTATATCAACAATCCAAATGGTACAGAGAGCACAGTGATCGAGGGCTATATTCGGAACGGGACCTTCGGGTATCGGATGGACCGTGGGTATGGCTATGATCCGTCTTATGTCTCCCATGCACACGGTTGGTCTGCGGGTCCGACATCTGCTTTGACTGAATATATTGTTGGTCTTACGGTTACCTCGCGTTTGGGACTGACGTGGAAGATTGCGCCCCAGTTTGGAGATTTGGAGTCTGCTGAGGCGGGTTTTGTTACCTCTCTTGGGAAGTTTCAGGCATCTTGGAGGAAGGGGTCCAGCGGATATACGTTGAGCTTTTCGGTGCCGAAGGGTACTGTCGGTCAGCTTACTTTGCCTTTTGTCACTGCGTCTAAGAAGCCTTCGATCACCATTGATGGTGACCGCTTGACGCGAGGGTTGAGCTACGTTGATCATACTGTAACTGTGAAAGTTACTGGTGGTTCTCATAGAGTAGTAGTGAAATAGAAAATTCTACATGCCGTTCACAATGGATTTGCATGCCAGGTCCGTAGAAGGACACTTACTTTTGATCCAAACTACAATATCCACAGTCACATCTAACATCAGAAACAAACAGCAGTTCATATACAGGTATGTATTTAACTAACCTGATATCTGATAAGCAGCCGGAAAAAGCAACTATCTGCGATGGAAATCTGAACAGAAAAGCAGGTATGTCCGGAACTGGACCAGATCACCGGACAAATTCAGAGCAAAAGAGTCAAGGAGAAAGAAGAATAATAATAAAAAAGCGCTAGGAAGAAGAGGCTTGGGAATATGGCAAAAGTAGCTGCAAGCAAATGCGGAACTAAAGAAATAGGGAGGTCGAGAAAGGAAGGGAAGGCATCAAGTTTAGAAAGTCAGAGGTGTATGGTATGGACAGGAACAAGACGGCCGGATGGGATATCGGGTATCTCGATGTGTTTTCTTTTTTTCTTTGTTCTTTTTCTTTTCTCTCTCTGCGAGAGTCTCTGTTTCTGTCCATTGCAGTCTGAGGTAAGTTTTTGGGTCTCTTTTCTGCTATAGCAGAGAGAGAAAACAAGAAATGAGCAAATGAAGAGAAGGGAAATTCAAGGAATGGATGCATGGGAGGAAAGGAAAGGTACCATGCCCCGGTGTGTGAAGATTGACACCGAATTAAAAAGCAGTCTGAAGATGTGAAAGGTGGATCAAAAGCAAAAAGGCCTTCGAGCTTGGGATATAAAGTCACAGAACCGACAGAACACCATCCCGCCGGAGACGCTGGGGAAAAAAATAACAGAGAAAGGAATCAAGCAGATGTGCAAATATCAAAGGTATCTTGGGGAGATGGACAAGAGATTTGGAATATGTGTTGCGGAGATGGAATATAGGGTCCATCACATCACAATGCAGCATCCACAGCTCTTCTCTTTCTTCGGTTGCTCGCGTGCGGTGACAACCGGCGGGTTCCAATTGGGGTTGGGATTGGGTGTCAGTCCCATTGGGGGTGTATCCTGCACCTTTGGCATGGTGCTGTATCCCATGCTGGTGTTTGGTCGCGGGGGTTCGGGGCTCTTAGGCGGTTGAGGAAGTTCCTCGAGCTGGAGGTTTTCGACGGGCTGCTGTTCCTGTTCTGGTTCTGTTTCGACCTTGAAAGGAACAGGAGGTGTATCGAATGGATGAACTGCGATGGGTGCAAAGTTGCGGTCGTACGTGTTGGGTGTCCGGCCTTCCTTCTCCCATTGCTCCTGTTGCATCTTTTTGGCGAGGGTAGGAAGCATTTGCTGTTCTGGTGGGAGGCGAGGATCAGGCTTATACATGGTTGCCAACCATGGCGGATCTCCCTCGGGGCGGTTGGCCGCAGTTGTTGGCCGACTGTCAGCACCCCGGGTCGTAGGTCGCTGTGTAGTGTTGCCCGACACAGCACGGGAGCGGGCGGTGCTTGTCTTCCTGTTCGTGGGCGGAGCAGAAGTCTTTCGGTTGGTAGAGCCTGTAGCCTTTGGGTTCTTTTTGCCTGGGGTGTTCGGGGTGGTACCGAAGCCACGGCTGCCCGGTCGGCTGCCCGGAGATGGAGTCGAACCATCCTGCTCAATATTAATAGGCTCACTGGCTCTCCGGCCCCGTGAAGAGCAGTCGTCATCTTCGTCTGTTGCTGCACGGCTGCGAGGTCCACGAGAATCACGGCCTATGCCTGGGATGGGCACCGGACTGGCTGTTGAAACCGGTATTCGGGATGCGCTTTTCCCAAGGCTGGGGTTACTGTAGATGCTGGTAGCTGCATCGTCGGCAGCAATCTCCTCTGGTCGGCGAAGATCCCAGTGCTTCCTCTCATCGTCATCTACATGGTCGTTCACACCACGCTTGCCGGGTTCTCCCCGCATTTCTGGCCAGGGCTCAGAGAACTCCGCCGCAGGCGAAGTGGCCGCACCAGTCCCATTAGCAGCACTCTGGTGAGAATCATGGCTTCTCTCTCGTCCCGCGCTCGATTTGCTTTCTCCTCTCATACGACGCTGGAAAAGAATAGCCGCCTGGTGAAGTTCCTCGCTCTCAATCTTTGCCAGCTTGTCGCGGTGGATCCACTTCTCCTGGCTCGTTTCCCCTTCCAGGTATAATTTGAGTCCATCCTTGCCCTCCTCGTTGTCTTTCCGACTGGACGTATCGTAGCCAGCGGCATCTCGCATGCTGCCAACTTCGCTCCCACGTCGGCCAAGGCTGTGGTCCCTCCGTCCCCGGCTGGAAGTCAGATACGGCGATTCGTTTGTGTGGACGGTTCGAGAGACGGAGGAACTGCGTGAGCCGTTGGAATTACGCTTGCGGGCGGATTTCGCGCGGATCAAATTAGAGTCGTGTGAGTGGCGTGGTCTCGAGGGGTTTTGATTTTCCTGCGGGGGAAATGGATCAGCATTTTTTTTCGCCTTTTTTCCTCTCTCTTTCTCTATATTCGCCGGCTGCCATTCCAGAGCAAAGAAAAGCTGGCTTCCATTCCACTGCCACATAGGGAATTCTTACCTCATTTCCAAGCGGCACGGCGAAATCCCATTGCGAGCCGTCTACGCCGCCAGGCGACGGTAGCGCATCTGCAGAGTAGGTTGCGGTTGCGACGCCCGCCATCCCAGAAGTGTTGTAATCGACAGAGGCCAGTCCAGCTGAAACCCGGTTGGTAACGATCAGATACAACGATAGGTTGTTTGTGTGATCAAGACATGCCCGGGACAAATGAAGGTGTAAGGGGTCTGGGCCGAAACAGGCAAATTGTAAATACGCAGGGGGTGTTTCTTCTCCTTGGTCCACGGGGAGATAGCCGACTGCTGGTTCCGTGGTCCTCGAGGTAAGGGTCCACCGGTTCGGGGTGGCTCGGAGCTTCACAGAGAGAGAAATCGGAAGCGATTGGGGTTGAAATCCAAGTCACGAGATCACACGTCGAGGTGTATAACCCGGAGGGGGAAAGGGAATGTCGAGGGGTTAAGTCAGAGAAGAGAAAGAGGGCTAAGGAGGCCGTTCGAACTAACGTCCCAATTGGGAATAGCAAAGGACTAGACCGAGTCCAACGTCTTATATATGAGACTCTGGCGCGCCTATGTATATATTCCTACGCCTCTTGGACTATTTCAATAAAGTAATCAAATCAATTGTATAATCTACCTGTTTCTAATAACTTTATACATGCGACATGTATCAAAATCAGAAAAAAAATTGGTCTCCGTGGGCCGTGCGATGCCCCTGAACTACTGAACTACTGAACTAAGTTACGTTGATCACCAGATCCATGATCTTAAGGCGTAGATTCTAGTACCTCTGTATTTTCTCCCCACTTTCATAGAGAAAAAACTTTGGACTTACATGTCGAAGCTGACAGGTTTATCGTTGGGAAAATGACAAAAGTTGACACCTCACATATACGCCGATCCTCTCCATGCAAAGAAACATCCCGAGGGGTTGACAGGTCCCAGAAAACGAGACTCGCTAAAACAGATACCCCCATAGTCTATGTCCGTCCAAATGCTCCAAAGTATACACAAGGAAAGGAGAGCAGGCCTTTAGAGCTTCGCGATTGTGTCCAGCTTGTTGAGAGCTGCCTGCGCGTCCTTGATGAGCGCTTTGCGCGCATTGCGAATCGTCGCGTCACCGTCTGGTTCAATCCCATCCGCTTTCAACATCACCTGCGCAAGGATCGTCTCGGATAATTTCTTATATTCAAAGTCCCGCTTCTTGGGGTCGGTCGGCGGGTCCGCCACGTATTCATCGACCAACGGAACCACCTCTTGTTGCAGCCACCCGGCCAACGCACTGACTTGCGCCAGCCGAGATGGAATTAACTTGATGTTGGGAGGTGGTGCGGGGTTGCCCGAATTGCCTGACGAAGATGGCCGTGGTGGAGCAACGGGCTCGGGGGGTGTGACCGGCTTCTTCTTGTTATTCTTCTTCTTTCTTCCGCTCTTGCCCCGCGGAGTCGGAGGAGACGATGATTGTTCGGCGTCGCTGTGGCGGGCTGGGGGCACCGCTGGTACGGGGATGTGCCGTCCGCTGTCGTCGGAGGCATCGCTTGGGCTGCCGGGGCCGAAATCAGAGACAACACACATAACCTCGGAATGCTGCTTGATTCCCTCTTCGCGGCAACGCTGTGTGTTGTCCTTCAGCAGTTTCCCTTTGTACAACAATCTAACGTAGTCCGGGCTACTGACACCCATTATGCTGGCAGCCTTGTCTCGGAGCTCTCCCACGGTCAACGATTCGCCAATTGAGTATGGCTCGAAGTGGAGTGGGTAGTTGGTCCCGCGGTGTTTGAGACGGATCACATCGGGTTCCGAGTCTGGACTTGCTGCGGGTGCGTCTATTTCGCCGGGCCTGATATAGGAGAAGTCCGCATCGCTGACATGCGGGGAGGATGCGGGTGCGTAGCTCGGGGAGCGGCGCAGGATGTTGCGCCAGCTCATCGCGACGACGGTAAGCAGACAGACGATAAGGGCTGCAAAGAGAGCGAGTGTTTGTTCGTCGACGGCGAATGGGAGCTTTTGCGCGACTGGTCTGAGCGTGGTCGACAGGTAGGTGAGAATAGGGTCAACTCGGAGGCGGAGAGTTTGGATGTGAACGGGGAGGTTGTCGGCGACCTGGTCCAGGTAAACTGCGCACTTCTCGCCCAAGGTGGATTGGGCGAGGGTCGAGGGCAGTAAAGTCATGGATCTCTGTAGGGGAGAAGAGAACAGGTGGTGTTCAGGTCATGTCCCTGGGTGGTTCCATATAGGCAGACAAGGCGGAGAGTACTTTTTTGCCATCGCAGATAATTATGCATGCAACGGGGTCTGCCTGTTGGTTTGATATGATTTGATTCGGTTCTCTTTGATGTTAAGATCCTGATATGACTATAGTAGTAGAGATAAGCCCATGGGTGCCTTGTGTACCGTGAGGCTGCCTAGATGTGGCGATGTGTTCGAGGCCAGGGGCCGCCGACATACCACACTTTATGTTTTGATGGCCATTCTCTGCCGCGCATAGCATGCGTGTTTCTTATTCCATTGGATTCTCTGGGCTCTATGTTATATGCCCCCTGTGCATTCTGTGCATTCTGTGTATATACGGCGTTGTTCGGTGTCCGACTCGAGCTGGGCTGTTGATCACAAACCATACATACGGAGAACATATAATCCATGGCGCTTTTAAAACATACTTACGTCAATCAATATGTCAGCCTTGGTATCGTATACCTAACTTACTTGTATGGATATGCTTAACTTAGGAGTGGACTCCTGTTCCCGCCAATGCACCTAGGGGTTGCAGTGCAGATCATAAGCTGTAGGAGGAGAGGGAAGTATCAGGATGTGGCTCATATTGATATAGATAGATTCGGGCCCCTGGGTGTATGTTTGACATGCTACCAAAGGATTTAAAAAAAAAAAAAAATTGGAACGTTAAAAAAAAAGGATAAGGGAAAGACATAAATTGTTGAATACTTCAATATATATGTCTCGAGCAACAACCCAAAAATCAAGAAAACCATTAATGGATAAACAGTGTCTGAAACATTGAAATGAATTTGACGACACACTTAATTGTCAAACAATGCTATATGATCATAGCACAGGGCCCTTTCCAGGCCCGCCAAGGTCAATATCAACAATTCGCATTATGTGAAATTTACTTGATGCCTTAGATTTACTTCTGGCTCATGATGCCAAATACTGCGATTCTTTTCATGTATCAGCCTTCGTGGTCTAGTTGGTTATGACGTCGGTCTCATATATCCTTTCTTATGACATTCTTGGTAACAAGATTGACATCCGAAGGTCTCCAGTTCGAACCTGGACGAGGGCATGCTTTTTGCTTTTTTTTTTTGCCATTTTACTAGCGTAATCTGCAATCGATACAGTACCCTCGCAAAGCGGTGAACACCAACCAGTTCATATCAACTCCAAGCTCCAAGCTCCCGCAAAAACATCATACAGGAAAGCACCTTCACATCCACAACCACAATGGATCCCACAATGGAACTACCACAACCCCCCACAACAATGAAAGCTTGGCTCTACAGTGGCACATCCTGCGGCCTGGAGAAGAACATGTACCTAGACTCATCGGCGCGCGTCCCGCCCGCTCTGAAAGGCGACGAGGTCCTCGTGGAAGTCCTCTCAAGCGCGCTCAACCCAGCCGACTTCAAAGTCCCCGAAATGGGCCCGCACGTCCGCCACCTGGCCATCGGGATGCCAGCGTCCCCGGGGATGGACTTCTGCGGGCGTGTGGTGACGACCGGTCCGGGTGCCAGCTTCAAGCCAGGCGAGCTTGTCTACGGGTGTCATAGTATGCCGGTGAAGTTCGGTGCGCTCGCTAAGTATCTCTCCATCTCGTCGAAACTGATTGCGCCTGTTCCCGAGGGCGTGAGTGTGGATGATGCGGCGAGTTTAGGAATTGCTGGGCAGTCGGCTTATCAGGCTTTGGAGGGGTATGTTAAGAAGGGGGATAAGGTGTTTATTAATGGGGGTTCTGGGGGGTGTGGGGTTTTTGCGATTCAACTTGCTAAGCATATGGGTTGTTTTGTTGCTGTGACTTGTTCGACGAGGAATGTTGAGTTGTGTTATAGGCTTGGCGCTGATGAGGTTATTGATTACACGGCTGTTGGTGATATTGTTGGGGCTTTGAAGAAGAAGGGGATTGTCTTTGATCATATTCTTGATCATATCGGGTTGCCGTCGGATTTATACTTCCAGTGTCATCATTTCTTAAGGCCCGGTGGTGTGTTTGTGCAGGTTGGGGCGTCGGCTTTGACTACATTTGTTGGCAGAGTGACTTGGCCCTCGTTCCTAGGTGGAGGAAAGAGGAAATACGTCATCTTCTTCTTCAAAAATACTCGGGAGCACACCGTCAAGCTCGGGGAGCTGGTCCAGAAGGGAATTCTCAAGTTGAATTTCGACAGCAAGTATGATTTTGAGGATGCCGTGAAGGCATTTGACAGACTTCGCTCAGGGCGCGCCAGGGGCAAAGTCCTTGTTCATGTGGCCAATCCTCAAGAAGACACGAGCGCGGTTGTCAACGACTTTTTGTTTCAATAGCCATTAAGATTCAGGCGCAGCAGGAATGTACAGTTTCAAAGCATACATATGCCCCCTCTAAATTCTTTATAGAATAGTAACATTTTGCTACAAATAGTAGTTTCTTGCTAATGCGCATCGTTCCGCTGTGAATATAAACCAAAATATCTATATAATCTAACTAACGAAAACACTACTAAAAACAAAAACATACAACAGTAAGGATTCGCTAGTGCTCACCCACCTAACTACTAACTTACCGGCGTGTGGCTTATGTGCGGCCAGTAGTCGGGTGGGTGTCGCCAGGGGTGAGTTTAGGGTGAGAGCCGGCTTTACAGTCGCGCGACCGGGGGTGAGAGGGTGAGCGCGCTATACACAGGGTGAGAATCAGTGTGAGAGTCACCCAAGTCGCGCGACCACAGCACTGACCCCCGTGCGTTCCCACCCCCGGGTGACACTGCCGCCACCGTGGGGGTACGAACCCCAACGCCGCACCCGGCGCTACGCCTCTCGGAGGCCTCAACTGAACACCAGCAGAATGTTATTGGATTATACCCCTACACCCAAAACACTCGACATCTTGGCATCTACATACAAGCACAACTAGAAGCATTATACAACGCGGTTTCTTTAGGATATCTTCAAGCCCATGGTCTTCCTCGTCTGCCTTGCGTTGTTAATATATTTGAGCTCTAATAGTTTTGGGGCTCAAGTCGCACTAGTAACTAGATGGTCGCGAGATGGGAACTACTTAGTTGTCGCAGACTAATTAAAATCTAAGTTAAGTCTTATACACTTAGATATATTAGAGGAACTGAGACCGGGTTTACGGAACGTTGTAGCTTTAGTTAGTTCCAAACTATAGGAACCAGCGTTCTAAGGTTCCTTGATATAGCAATATTCAAAAATAGATTCCCCCATAGTGGACACGCGTTATTTCTCGGCCCGTACCCGAAACCACGCTAATCCAACGTTGCTAATATGGAAATATTTGTTTACTTATACAGTACATCCGAAAATTGGTGTCACCACCTACACTCTGTCACTTTTTTTTGTCTAAAGTGATGTCAAGAAGACTTACTCTTGTAGGATATTCACCGGAATATCAATTTTCCGATTTATCACCAATACAGAGAGTTACTAAGATAAATTACATACTTGTGTCTCATAAATATATGAGCGACTAGTGGTAAACGAGAATCTTCCACGGAAACGTAAATTATTAGTTACTAAACGCCCACAATCATTGAGCTTTCATGATTCCCACACCACCCCACCGTACCAGTGGGCAATCTAAATGCTGTCTCGGAACCAGCCAGACCACACAAACTGTGATCGACAATTTCTAATACTTACAGAATACAAGGCTTTGTGTACAGTGACTGGACATAAGTAATTGCTTCCCCTTGGCCACACTTACTACACCGTCCAACATAGCCAATACCGCCTTCCTAAATGGATCAACGATCTAACAAAGAAGGGGTTGATAAATAGCTACTGCTCAGCGTACATGGGATGATTGAGATATAAAGCATTTGGAGCATCTCTCAGAGATGATGCCATATTGCCAGGGCTGGTATACGCCTTACAAATTTAATTACATGAGGTTTATGGCCGGCAGAATGTCATGTAATAAGGACATATGGGGCAGGGGACCTATTACTTATGTCCAGTCACTGTACACTGCCTGCTTTTACCACTGTATTCGAGCCCTCCCTTAAAGGCCTCCTCATGTGTACTCTGGATGCTTAGATAGTTTGCACACATCGAATTACACAAAAGTTGCCTTCTGACATCGCAACAATTGCAGGGTCTGATCAGTAAATTTACTAGATTATCATCCCTCAGCCTAACGTGCTACGGACTTGTTACTATGGCCGACCTACTATCAATTGCCGCTGGAGTTGCAGGATTGCTCTCTCTTGGAATCCAAGTTACCCAATTTTTGACTGAATTTTACTCTCCGGTCAAGGAAAAAGCTACTAATGTAGTCAATATCGGGCGGAATCTTGAAGATCTTCTGTCTTTCGATCTCTGCATGTCGCAATACAAGAACGCCGATCTCGAACCGGCGAACAAGAGCTACACCAAACGGTCAACACTGCAGTTCAAAACTGTAATCAAATTATCAAGGAGCTTCAGGGTGAATGCCTTAAATTCCAGACGGGCCAAACTACGCGTTTTCAGGGCCAGGTTCAACTCGCCCAGCGTCGCGTAGCCTATCCATTCAGAAAAAGCACTTTACAAAAGCTTGAAGAAGACATTGGCGAGATACGTGAACATCTATCTTTTGCGCTAGAAGTGTTGCAACTCAGAAGCAACTGTACCGTGGCCTAAGTCCAAATTGCGGAGCTTAGAGAGATCTCACAGGTAATTGTCGAGGTTTGATAGATACCGGTTTCTCTCGTTTGCCTAAAGAAGCTATTAATAATCGCAAACTTCTGCTATATTAAGGATCAATTTAAGATTATATCCGTATATGAAAAATAAGTCGAGAGGTGATATAAAAGTTAATTGAAGATAAACGTATTGAGGACGCTACTACACTAGCTCTACTTCACCCAGATTTTTATAAGAGGAATATCTACTTCTCTACCGAAGAACTAACCGTTATTACTAGCCTAATAGATTAGCAATTAACTAGTATTAAGCCCGCGTTTATTTATACTAACGAGACAACATTAATATAAATTCTAATAGGTAGATCTCGAATAATATATAGGACGCTACGAGGGTTACTTATTAGATAGCGTATAATAAATAGATATAGACTACCAAAAAAAGCCGAGTCCCGTGGCGAAGACATAACAGTAGTAAAGGCGGACAAGATGTGGCCATTTGAGTGCTAGATAGAAACCAGGGAAAGGTAATCAAAAAGCCAACCGGTCACTGTCTCTAGTGTCTAGTCTAAACCTAGGTCCAGCCCTTACGTTAGCTTTTCGACATTAGGACATGGCTGCAGTCAGAGTGCACTGAAACTATTGAGTCCGATAGGCTCTTCTTAAATGATCACACGCCTATTTACTCCGTGGGTCTCTTTCATTTCCCAAACCTCGCTTTCTGTTGGTCTCCGAATAGGTCGATTCACTTCCAGATTTCTCGTTCACTCCTGGGGGGCCAATAGTCAAGATGGCGACCACAGAGCTGTATAAACTCCTGGTAGTTCGTACATGTTGCTTGTAAATCGACTCAACCAGAACAGCTGTGAGTGAAATGCTATCATATCAACCAAGGGTTCTTTTGAATTCCCCCTGAGAGCGGGAAGTTAAGAGATGGGCGGGACAGAAGCCGTGTAAGATAAGGTTAAACAACGTGAGATTTTAGCGTATCCCCGAAATTGCTGATATACAGTGACTGCTCAACCCCGCTCAGAGTTAGAGAGTCAAGAGAGACCAGGTAGCACCCGGGTCATGCTATGCCCCAAGTGTGACCTGTCTTTCTCAGAAGAGCTTAGTTTTCCAAGTCTCCCAAGTTTGGCCGATAAAACCTGGGATTATCCTATCCTCCCCATGGAGTATTACACTTGAAGGTCACATAAATGTAGCCCTTTGCCGCGGGTCCCGGGATGGCGAAAAACAAGGTGCCAAGAAGGGGCGCTGAGAGGATCATCGGGTGTAGCCGCCAATTCACGGGCAGCCAAGACAGGTACAACTCTTGTATAGTGCCAGATCACGTCAATCACCGTAACGGTGAAGGCTCGAGCGGGGCCTTGGCCACGCCTTGAGTCTTGCTGTCCGCTTGTTTAGGGAAATCTCCAAGCTATCACTTGGATGAAATTTTCGTCAGCCAAGAAGCCAAAACCCTAACGAGAACATCATTGTTGCACTGGGATTGAGGGAAGATTTCCCGTTGTTCGTGTCCAACCACTGTGGCTTCCAACGTTGTATTAGTTTGATACTAGGTGTGGTCTTGGCAAATTAGTGGCCACTACATATGTACGATCTGGAGCTTCACTTATTTCGGAGAAAGCACGACAATTGATAGTGGCGATCGAATGTTGGTGACTTGACTCCGTTGAATTAATCGCAACCTCCGGAGTACAGAACACGTGGAAATAACCGGGCCCATGTCCTCGGCTATCCCAAAGGGGTTCCGCCTCCCTGCATAGTGAGCATATCTAAAGAGCTTTTAGAGAGTTTAAGAACCATACCATCGTCTAACTTTTGCCTGTTCCAGCTAGTAGAGAATAGGGAACTGGTATCGTTGGAACACATTACCATCCCTGTGAGCCAGTTTGCCATTGATTCGGCCCCGGCGGAGCGGCGAGAATCATGCACAGGAATAGGGCGTGGGTCAGATATATCCCTGTCTGTCAGGGTCCTACCCCACGGACCTCCCAAACTGGGGCCGTCGACAGCCGCTGAGCTGGAGGATTCAAGTCGGCCAGCGCTTGAAGAAAACAATTCACATGTTAATTGATGGTATAACTATTGGAACATGCTCTCCTCCGTTGCCAAGTCTTCAAGATAAAGGATGCAACATCGTAACTGCTTGCGCAAGCCAAGTGGCTAAAAATACCTTTGGCAATACGAGGCGTTGAGGGGATTTTGTCCCAGAGGCAGAACAGCCCATTGAGTAAACAATGGACCCATGAGGGGGTCTACAAGGTTGTCCATTGGATGCCAAGGGACCTGGCGATGACCAAGATGGGGCCGATGCGTATTGTCCGAACATTTGGCGCCGCAAATGGTTAGGATAACGACAACGAACGAAGCCTCCAGGTTCCACAAGGGGTCGCGATTCTCGATCCATTCGAAGGTTGGTTGCTTTTCTTTTTTCTTTTTTTCTTTTTTTTTTGCCTGAGCGTCCAATACGAGACCGGGCTTTCGCCGTTGTAGTTAATTACTATAAAATCTCCCGCTCGAGCCTGCAGATCCCCATCTGCATATCAAGTAGAGTAGCCAGAGACTTGATATAACCGTCTGCAATCGACCGACCTTCACGCACTTCGAGAAAAAACAGAAAAAAATGAGAAGGCAGCAGTCTGGGCTCGCTTGCGAGGAATGTCGTCGACGGAAAGCACGATGCGATCGTGTGCGTCCTCAGTGTGGTATATGCACTGATGCAGGCCGTACTTGCATCGTCGTCGATAAAAGGTCTCCACGAGGGCCCAAGAAGGGGCAATTAAAGGATTTGCGATATCGATTAGGTGAGTTGGGTCTAGTTGAAGAGCTCTGGCAATAGTGTCCACTGACCTAGATGGGTTACCACAGCGGTGATCGAACAACAACTGATCAATCAGAACCAGCCCCTTGACAGTCACATATTACCAGACTCAAATAGAGGGAGCCTGGAACGAGAAGCGTCAAATGAACTTCACTGTGAAGGTGGCATGATAGGATGCGACACGGATGAGTTGCAAATGTTGAACTTTGCTTCATCTGAAAATATCTCCGTGTCTGACGGGCAGGAAGCAATTGACTGGACGATGGCGTATGATTGTCGGAATGAGAGATCGAGCACTTGGAACAATCTCGATATGAGCAACCCTCGACCATGTCTCATCACGCCCATTTCGCCCGTTCAAACCTCCGCAAGGGAGATGGCGCCCAAGGGGGAGTTGGATATGTCCGATCTCATGCAAGCTGATCTGTATGAAGGTTATGGTCCCTAAAGCAAAGGGTATGAAAGCTGATATCCTTTATAGGGATCTCCTATACTTTGAGCGAGTCCATCCTATTGTCCCGATGATACACAAACGACGCTATCTTTCATGGGCTAATGAGAAAACGGTCTCACCTGCCCGAGCTTGCTTGCGCTCAGCCATGCGCACCATCGCTGCCGCCATGTCCGCTCAGTTCTGCGCGTTTTCCGATAAACTCTATGCCTGTACCCGAAGTATGCTGGAGATGCAAGACGTACAAGGCGAAAACGGTTTGCCATGGATGACAACTACTAGAGCGTCCCGCCGCCGGATTGAACGCGAGATGATCCAGGCATGGCTCTTACTTGCCCATTGCGAGTTCTTACGCAAGCCTGAGCAGGACGCTCTCCTCGCCTCGACCAGGGCCTTTAGGCTTCTCCAGCTCTCGCGTCTATTTGATATTGATATACACGATGATGAGACCTCGCCGAATGAGAACTCGGGATCCTGTCCGTCAGTTTCTCCTTCCACGACGCAGAATCCCCCAGATGAAGCGTGGATAGAGACCGAAGAAAAACGGCGAACGCTGTGGACGGCCTTTGTCCTTGACTGTTTATCCAGTATGCTTAGCGATCGACCATCGATGCTGCACGAAGATATGGTCGGTGAACTGCCCCCCTCTTGCCTTGTGATAATATACAGTTCAGCTGACACGATCTGCCGTACAGATAAACACACGTCTTCCAATGCCCGAGAGGGATTTTCAAAGTGGCCAGCGACCAGTCCCCATGGGCTTTCTACCTGAAACAATGGGCAAGACCAGCGAGTGCGAGACACTTTCCTCTTTTGCCCGCTGCGTTGTGTTCGCGAACCTTTTCGGGCGTTGCATAGCACACCGGCGACTCGCACAGTCAGTCTCTCTCCCAGAGTCTGGCTCGGAGTCAAAGTCACGGCATTTTTGGATGAGGCACGAATGGCTGGCCGCGGCCGCCGCCCATGCAACGAGGCCGATACCACCGACACAAGCCCCCAATGAGTCTAAATCGGAGACCGCAAAGTGTGATCCATTGGCTGCTTTCAACCGTATCCTCGCCTACAGTGCGTGCATATCCCTTAGCGAGACGGCCGAAGCAAGGGCATGGGAGACCCTCGACGATCACACGTTGGCTTTGTCATATAGACAGGTAGCCAGCCAAGCCGCATACGAAATCGCTCTACTTATTCAAAAGGCGCCTCGAATTGCTTTCTTTAAGATGCATCCTATGCTTCCTAATGCAATATACTTGGCTGCCAAGTTTCTCAGAGCTACGACGCCAAACTTCGCGACTCCAGCGGCACATGACCACAATAGCATTCACCATCTACTCGTCGCCCTGGGATATCTCAGCAATGTCAATAATCTGGCCCGAGACCTTCTCGTCAAAGCTAAAGCGGACATTGGGGAAAATGCACTGATAGCAACTGAAGTGACGGGGCCAAATTGGGATGCGTTAAAATTGGCGATACATCTAGACGTATAGGCATGATGGAAACATCTATTCCGGCATAGAATCCAAATAAACTCAAATTCATTACCGGCGTTATGTCTCCTTGTCGCCAAACCTGCCTTTCATCCACCTAAGGTAGATGTGAAATTATAATATATTCGTTATCATCGTGCTTTGCCCGCTTCTATCGCAGGTATAGATCTGAATGCAGTTATCTGAATGTGCTTTGGAGACTTGAGAAGTTCGAAATAGCACCTAGTTGACAATGAAGCTCCTCCACCTGCAAATCCGAATCGACAATAGGATGACAGCCGCGTCTGCGATACATCTCTCAGACGCTCAGAATGCAGTGTCTGCGCCCCGAATTCGCTCTCCCAAGATAGCCAAAGCATCGCTTACCATGCCAGCAGTATCATGATCCCATAACTGATGACTACGGCTAATGATATCACGACTCAGCTCTTCAGCTGCCAGCCCCCAGTCACGATCCTTCCAAGTACACAGTTCACCTGTTCGCCTGCTACTCCGAACCAGCCACTGTGACCGTTCGTACCGTACCTCACTGTACACGGCCAATGCTTCAGATGCCACCACACCTGAGACAATCGGTGCCTTCGCCAACACAGCCAATACCTCTGCGAGAATCAGAGCGTCTTCTATCCCAAATTCAGCTCCGCCTCCCTGGTTTGGCGTCGAGGCATGTGCGGCATCCCCAGCTAAGCACACACGGCCCTTGGCAAACATCGGGACTGGTGCTTCTAGCATATCAAACACGGCCCATTTTTCTAGCTTTTCCGGGAACATCGACACAGCTGACCGGACAGTTGGACCAAATTCGACAAATGCTTTGGTTGCCTCGTCCCGCGTCGCCGGGAGTACATATCTCTTGCTATCGCTATTTGTTTGAATCTCTGGCCATTCCTCCTTATCCATGATGAAAGCCTCGATGTGCATTGCATGCACCTCGGCGAGGGGGATAGTGAGTACAAATGCGCCTGGGCCGGTATGCAGTATCGCACTGGAAGTCTTTTCTGGGCCGAGTACAGCGGTTGCTTGCGCCAAAGGCACCATACCACGGTATCCTAGTTGGTGTGAGTACTGGGCCCGAGGACCAAGTTCGTCGGTTCCGAACATGGACGCGCGGACTTGAGATCTGATCCCATCGCAACCAATGACTATTGCTATTATCAGTACCGCCATGTTATGCAACAACTGACAGCGCCTAATCCATTAACTCACCCACATCAGCCTGGGCAGTTTCGCCATCCCTGAATTTTAGAACTGCCCTCCCGGATTCATCGTCTGTCTCAATTGAATCTAGCCATTTCCGGTATCGAACACGGTCTTTCGGGATATGTTGAACAATTTGGTCGACAAAGTCGCACCGCCGACACGCCTTGTAGCCTCCCTTTACGTGAAGCTGAAACAACAATGCTGCGGTTGATGTGCGAGGATCTTCGCTCCCTTGTTCACGAACACCGTCCACAAAATCGATCGTTCCACCTGACGGCGCACTCGCCACATTGGTAAAGCTTTGGAGGACGCATGGATCCAGCGCCTCCATGGCGCGCTGCGCGTTGGGCGTGAAGGTGATGCCAACGCCCAACTCACCAAAATTCTCGGCTCGTTCGTAAATGGTGAAGCTAACATTGCGCTTCAACAGCCCGACAGCGAGGGCTAAGCCAGTGATACCGCCGCCGACGATGGCGACCTCGAATGGGCTGTTGGCGGGTCGAGTCATATTGAGGTCGGGTCGCGCGATAAACCGGTGAGTGGATTGGAGGAATACTGACCTGAGCTAAATGCCAGTCTTATCATTGTCCTTGATATTGTCTCTATACATCAGCAATCTTCTAGACGGAGTTTCTGCTGCTTCAATGACGTGGTTGACTTTGTATCGGCGGACTCCGGAGTTTCTGTCGAACCAACCGGAGCCACATCTACTCCGAAGTCTACTGCTTTGAACTTGGCGCCGGGTTGAGCCAGAAAGAATACATTTGATACACGTTTCGAGCTGGTGTCAGGTCAAACACGTGTACAATAGGACTGAGTTATTGGGACAGTACCTCTACATAACAGATTTCCTCTGCCGGAGCTTTCCTATCAGAGTCACCACATTTGTGGGTTCAAAGTCAGGGCTGCTCACTGCCACGTGATAAACCAGTGGACTATGGTCGAGAATATAGACAAAACTGCGCATTTTCTGGGGTGTTTTCACTAGAGCGCTCGCTTACAGATTAATTTACCACCGAGGTCAGGTAGATTTCTAGGGTGATGAGTTAAACATGCTGCAAGAAATGGGATCGCGTCATTCTTCTATTCTTCATCAGCCTGTCTGCCACATGTATATTGCCTACTATCACTTCAGTCAAGATGATTTGACTGTGGCCACCACTCCGGGATTTCATTTCATTTCCGCTATCCCTTTGATACTTCCTTTTTCCTTTTCATAGTTGAGTAAGGGGCCAGGTAGAGTGAAGGAGCGGTGTGTTGATGGCCTTGTGAGAAGATCGTGCATCTGATATATCGAGAGAGCGGCATCCACTTTGTGACGTGCATTTCCCATATCTGGCTGATCGCGATCTTGACACTACGTGTTGTATTCTTAGTGGGTACTTTCCAACTAAAAAAGGCTACGCGTAAAGACCTGGTTTTGTCTATTATCACTATAGACATTTCCACTACATAGTTAGTATTAGAGCTGATGTAGTTAGGTCACGATTATTATGTAGATGCTTACCATTTGACTACTTAGAGGTCTGGTCCTAGAGCCCGGCTTAGAAGAAAGACCCCTCCCTCTTCTTTCGAAATTACCCACCTTCGTGCAGAAAGTCAAATAGTATATGATGAATCACGGCTGATCGCTGCTGCATTCGCTGCATTCGCTCTAAAAGTACTCCGTAGCCATGGCCCCGAAAAGTAGATGCCATGTCCTCCCTTATTCCTCGCTAGTGACGTGTCCAGCATCTAGCGGTTCAAATAAGTTAGTGAAAGGGACAGCCATAGACTATAAAAGACCTGCGATTCCTGTGTTGATTCTTGTCTTCACACTCGAAGCAAAACCCCAAACTTCCACATCACCCGAATCCAAATATGGTAAGTCGTGGCAACCATTCGCTTGACGTTGGTTTCTTATATGTATTTCTATAGTCTCGATACAGTCGTGAAGAAATTAAAAAATGGAAGGAGGTCTTCAAGGCTGCTGTAAGTTTTCATTTAAATACATTATGGAGCAGAAAACTCACCTTCTACCTTCTAGGATGTCGATAATAACCGTATGCCCCTCAACCCGTGATTCTGCGATCAAGCTAACAGACTCAGACTTCATCACCACTGACGAGCTGATCATAACTGCCAAAGAACAAGGCATTGAAATGAATGATGAGCAGGCTGCGGAGTTTATCAAGAATTTTGATAACAACGGCAATGGTAAAATCGAATTTAGCGGTATGTCACTGCCCTTTCGTGCTGGCAATATTGCATATTAACAAGCAAGCAGAGTTTCTGAAGGTCTTGGGAGAGAGAGGTACTTAGACCCTAAGATAAACCAGAAAGTATTGAACACATTTTCCACACCAATACGAGGTGGCGAAGTAAGTCAGCATTTTCACAGCCTAAATTAGGTGGAAAATACTTCGAGGAATAGATTAAAGCAGTTTTACAAAATTAAATGAATGAAGCTTGGAACAGACAGAGTTTAGGAGGGAAATATATCGAGGATAGAGCTATCATTCTGTATAATCCATGGAGGTAGACAAATATGCAACAAAGAATTAGAAAAAGAAAATCATCAACGCAGGAGCCCAGTGTCCTTCCAAACCTGGAAGTATTTCCGAACTACCGCGTCAGCCACCGGCTGCACACCCCTCAGCGTTGGCGAATGCTCCACAGCATTATCCGTGGCCATGGTGACCCCACCGCAAGACATGTGCTGGAACTTGTGCTCAAAGAAATCGATCGCCTTGCCCGCGGGGTTATCCCACGGGTCCTCACCAGGGAATGCCTTCACGCGTCTCAGCCAGTCATCAAGTGGGACAATGCCTTTTTCCGAGATGCCTAGAGCCTGAGCTAGCACAGGCACGATCTCTGCCCAAGGCTTCCGCACCGGGTTATCCACATGGTAAACGTTATGGCAGTCCGGCGCATCGCGCAGTAGTAGGTCCGCCAGCGTGGCCGAGGCTTGCTCGAGGGGCAGCCAGGTGAAAATGCCTTCCACTGCTGGGAAAGAGCGCAGCGTCTGGGCTGACTTGAACAGGAACCCGAGAACTTCCATGTGGTTCCAGTACCCAGTCTTGATGGATCCTGATAGCTGACCCAATCGGACTGTCATTGCGCGGAAACGCTCCGGGTACTGACCCAATGTCTCATGGAGGATACGCTCACATATTACTTTCGCCCCGCCGTAGCCGTTCGGAAGAGCACTGTCGATATTCAGGTGTTCTTCCGGAACTTGAATCTGGCCGCCGTGGACGGATGGGTATTTACCCACCGCCGACAGGGAGGAGATGAATTGGAAGGTGAACTTGAAGTCGGTGGCCTCGCGGCGAGCTGAGATCTCTGCTGCAAGGTCCACAAGGTTGCGCATGATCGTGAACTGGGCCTCATTTTGCTTGAGAGAGCGCAGGCCGTTGACAGGGAAGGCATTGTGGATAATGTGAGTGACATGGCAAAGTAACTGTTTGTACTCCTCTGCGTCTAGACCCAACTGTAGTTTCGAGGAGTCGGTCTCGATTACTTTCAATTTTGCTAGTTGTGAGGCATCCAGGGCAATGGACTTTGACTCCAGGGATTGAATCTGGCGGCGTAATGGGTCACGAGGGGCAGCGTCCTTAGCTCTTCCACCTCCGATCGCCGGTCGATTCAGGCAGTAGACTCGGTCGACTGAAGGAAGAGAGACTAAATGGGCAACAACGTGGCTTCCAAGACTCCCGGTTGCCCCTGTGACGAGGACAACCTTGCCGTACTCAGAAGAGTCAGTGAGACCTCCAGAGTAGGCAGGGATTGTGAAGTCCCGGGTAGTTTCTTTGACATAGTAATCAGCAGCCTGCTTTTTCTCCTTCAATTCCTTCTCGGATAGCTCATGGTCGTCAACTTGTTGCTTGGCCACAGGGGAAGACGACCAACGTCCTGCTCGACGTCGTCGGCCAGAGCGATTATGACCCGTTGGACACGCACTTCGGGTAGCTTCCCGTCGGTCCACTCAACATGTTTATAGCCTGCATCGAGTAGCTCTTTTTCCCATCGGCGTTCGTCTACAACGGCGTGCGTACGTCCGTCTTCAAATAGCCACCAGCCTTCCAGAGTACCCCAAACGACGTCCACCCAATGCAGTGTGCTGTTCATTTCGAGCAACATGAGGAAGCCATCTGGGCGCAGAAATTTGCGGATATTTTGCGTCGAGACTTGGAGTGAGTGTGTAGCATGCACAGCGTTACTAGCTATCACAAGGTGTTGCGAGCCGATCAGTAGCGGGTCAGACGGAGGTTGTTCAATGTCGTGCACAGCAAAATTCATGAAGGGGTACTGCTTAAACTTCTTCTTGGCTTGCGCCACGAGAGACGGCGAAAGGTCGGTAAAGGTGTACTCGACGGGGATTCCGAGCTTGGCCAGCGTGGGAACGAGCACTTTGGTCGTTCCGCCAGTCCCAGCGCCCATCTCAAGAATCTTCAAGGGACCACAATTCTGAGCGGAAAGTCTCAAGCTTTCTGCAAGACGGGAGAGGAAATCAGCCATCAGCTGGAAATACAGCTTGTTAAAAGGCAGCTCGCCGTAGAAAGCGGCAACTAGTTCACGATTTTTGGCATCTCCAAAGATGAGTTGGGGACCATCAGCCTTTCCTGACAAAACGTCTGCCATCCGAGAACCTATATTGTACGTAAGCTGGTGAGAAGGGCCATCGTCCGGGTGGTGGGACATGAGGTCCTCCAATATGGCTTGGGAGGACTGTGTAGGAAGAGGAAGGGCGGTGCGAGTAATAATGCCTCCGTCCACGTCTATGATTCTTGTCTCTTCAAGCATCTTGTACAAGTATTCATGGAAGCGGTGGTGCCGAGGAACAAACGGCACGGGCTGCAGTACTTCCCCTGGTTTGGCGGCCACCAGGTCGCAGCCCAGCTGTTTGAAGGCATCGCTTGTAAGCACGAGGCACAGTCTGGTTTGCTTCTGGGAAACACCGTCAAGATAGCCGGCGCATTTCCATTTCTTCAAGTAGGCATCGGTCTGCTCATTAGATGCGCGGAAGGCCTCGAGAACAGCAGATGCCGGCAGGTCCATCTCGTTGCCAAGGTCAATATAAGATCTAGAAATGTCCTCTTCTTCCAGCTTGGGACTTGGAGTGGCAAGAATCCCGTCGTTGCTGGATGGAGGAGTGTTTTGAGACGAAGACGCTGCATCCGAAGACTGCGAGGCATCATCCTCACCCTCAAGCCCAAGTGTAGACTGGAGGAAAGCGAGAACGCCTGGTACGTCAAAGATACTCATGAGTTCAGACTGTTCCAGGGTGCAATTAAAGGTGGTTTCTACCTCGCGGGCCATCTCCATTCCCATCAGAGAATCAATCCCAATGTCTGCCAGTGCATCAGTTTCATTTATTTCCTCGGGCTCAAGGCCAGAAATATCTGCCAGGACGGGAAGAAGCTTCGCCCATAGCTCAGCCTTGGTGTTCCTCTTTTGAACCTGAGCACGAGCTGGCGGCGCTGTCATCATAGATGAATACTGGTTCTCAGTTGGCACAGAGCTGATGGGTGCAATTGTAGCGGGGAGCCTGGGTTCAGTTGCCGGTACAGGCGGCGCGGCAATAACAACGTTCGTGAAAAGTTCACCCCTTTAAGCTATGTTAGGACCATAATTCATAGGCGGAATGAGATACTCACGTCGATCTAGCACTGAATTTGATGCCAAGTATGGCCTCCTCGAGTAGCCTAGATGCCGAATCGAACACAAAAATGTCCGTTATAAAGGTGTCTCCTTCTGTGTGCTTGTGGGTCGCAAGGATCTGCCATTCGCTTTGGTGGTCGTTGTATGACCCTTCGCTAATTTTCCGTAAGAGACTCGGTGACCTCATCCATTGCTCAATGCCATCGGCAATATAGACGGTGCCATCTGTGGTGTTCCGGCCCGGTGCAAGACAGTTCACCCAAATGCTGCCAACCTGGGAAAAGGTCTCCCCGAGGGCGAAATCAAGCCAGGAGTCCCGAGACCGTCGCTTCACAACTCGGCCAGCTGACTCGCTCGGTCGCCCAACCAGCTTTTGCAGGCCACGGAGATTGGGGGCGTAGCCCACGAGGTCCGAGTAGACCTTATATATGCTCTGCCCTTGAATCACTTCGTCGGCATCGTCAGCAGACTCCAACGCCCGCAGGCATCGTTCATGCGTTACGAGCCTCTCCAACCTACTAAACTCGAAGTTTGAGCGGGCATCATCGGCACGGTGGAACTCAAGCTGTCCGCTCAGATGGACAGTCTTGCTAGAAACGTCGGCCTCGCTGGTCAATTTGAACTTCCAACCTTCAGGGACGTGTCCAGAACGTTCGAATTCAAGAAACACTGCCCTTGATGGATCCACCACAAGCGGGAAGCAATTCAAGACATTATAAATCTGGGGATGCAGCTCATTGGCCGCTATGACTTCCAGTCGAACGCTTGTGATTGCCTGGATTGCGGTGTCAATTCCGAATATGGGCGGACAGGCCTGAACAGATTTTCCCAATGTGTATCCTGAGACAATATCGACATATGATTTCGCGGTTGTATTGATGCGGAACCGACAATTGGTCTCAGTCTTGTCACTGTATCCCATGAAAGTGTAGAGGCCCGATGCTGGAGCTTCTTGGTCCACACCACTGTTTGCATACACCATTCGCTCGATTACCACCGGTTTTGGGGGCGGCTTAAACTCGAGCCAATGGCGATACTTCTCGAACTGGTACGGTGGAAGCATGATAGGTGCATACCCATAGGTTTGCGCCCGGGAGTGTGGCCAGAACGAGCAGCGCAACCCAGAATTCCACAGACTCATGGTCAGATCGGCGAGTTGTCGGGTCCCCTGCGTGGTACCAGTGATACTGACTGGCTGGAACGTGGAACCCTTCGGCATCCCCAACGCCCTGCCTGTCATGGTCGTTATGGTGGAATTAGAGCCAGCCTCCAACCAGATGGCCTCCGGATACTGGCACGCGAGTCTTTGGACAGCATGGTCGAAGTAGACAGGGTTCCTCATGTGCTCAGCAACGTAAGCAGGTGAGATCGGACCGGTCTCCCGCTGCTCGGTTGCCCTTTCAAGAGGTATGTAGGCATTTCCAAAGCTCAGATTGCGGCCCAGGGCCTCCAATTGTGGCTTTAGGTGCTCAACTAGGGTCGAATGGAACGCATTAGTCACATCTAGCCTCTTGTGTTTGATTGGGGTATCAAGGGTTGAAACTGCCTGCTGCACAGCATCAATTGCAGCGGCTGAACCAGCGATGGTGAAGCTCTTCGGGCCATTGAAACAGGCAATTGTCGCATGTCCAGCCCGTTCAGTTTCACCAAGACGCGCATTTGAAGCAACCAAGAGCTTTTCCACATCGGTTCGGTCCGCTTCAACTGCAACCATGGACCCCTTCTCCGGGCCCCAGCTCTCTTTGATAATCTTCGACCGGCCATGAACGAGCTTGAACGCATCCTCTAGGCTAAGGATGCCTGAGACGCAAAGCGCAGTGAGTTCTCCGAATGAGTGGCCAACCAAGGCTGCTGGTTCAACACCGCAGTCGATCCAGCTCAACGCACATGAATACTGCATGGAAAAGAGTAGCGGCTGGAGTACGGTCGGGTCATGGATCGGCTCGCTTTGGAATATTCTCGGGTATATACTACCCGCCCCGATCGACTTGCAGACACTGTCGCACCGATCGAGGTGTTGACGTAGCACTGTGGCTTTGTCAAGGACTCCGCGGTCGAGGCCAACGGATTTGGACACCTGGCCCCCGAAGCACAAGATAACAGGTCGTATGGAAGGCACCGCAAATGTTTCGAAAGACGTCAGCTTTTCTTCGAGTTCAGTGATGGACTCGGCGCCGAACACGAAGCCACGGCCAAGCGACCAGTTAGATTGCCGATTGACGTTGAATGACAGGTTCTCAATTCCTAGTACATCTCTTGAGATGGCCTTGTTCTTGATGAATTGGCGCAGTCGTGCGGCATAGGCCCGAATGGCTTTGTCGTCGAGCCCAGAAATATAAAATGGACATCTGAAAGTGGAAGTCGGCGATGTTAGATCCGCGCCTCCGTGGCCGCCTGCTTCACCTCCTGAGGGGTATTTCGCTGCCTGCTTAATCACCATGGAAGCATTTGAGCCAGCTGCGCCATAATTGTTGATGAGTGCTACCTTGAACTCGTCTTCCCAAGGGAGGGCTGCTTTCGTGATCTCCATATTATCCGCAGGTGAAGCCTTGATAGACGCGCTCATGGAAGTAAAGCTGGCCTGTGGGGGTATGCGACTTTCTTGCATCATCAACAACATCTTGATCAGTGCTACAACCCCAGAGGCACCCTCAGTATGACCAATCAGCCCCTTCACAGAGCCGAGTTGAAGAGGCTTTAGCCCTGCGCGAACGGAGCCACCGAAGACCTGGCGAATGCTGTCGTACTCTGCTGGGTCACCAACTGGAGTTCCTGTCCCATGAGCCTCGATGACTGAAATGTTCGTAACTCCCAACCCGGCCTTGCCGACAACGGTCCGGAACACACTGGTCAGGGAAGACGGGTTGGGAACAAAGATCGGCGTATCATTTTGATTCTGGTTGATGGCGGTTGCCGAAATCACACCCAGTATCTGATCGCCGTCGGCAACAGCATTGGATAATTTCTTCAAGAACACGGCGCCAATAGCCTCACCTCGACAATACCCATCAGCCTTTGCATCAAACGGCTTGCATTGCCCAGTAGGACTGAGGAACGATCCTGCAGCCAGGTTTTGGAAGAACATCGGGGTGCTGTAAAAGTTTGTGCCACCCGCCAAGGCCGCAGAACAATCACCGCTCAGGATAGCCCGGCAGGCTAAATCTATGGCGACAGTTGATGCTGAGCACGCGGTATCGAGCATCATTCCTGGGCCTGTCCAACCAAAGTAATGACTAACCTTCCCAGCGATGTAGCTTCGTAGGGCACCTGTGGCCGAAAAGGCCGTCGGGGAAGTGTGAGAGATATTGTTTTCATAGTCATTGGCGACACAGCCAATATAGCATCCAATTCGGCGGTCTGCACCAGCTCTGTGATAGTAGCCCGACTGCGCCACGGCCTGATAGGCAGTCTGCAAAATCAGTCGTTGCTGCGGATCCATGTGGAGGGCCTCGCGAGGAGACTTCTTGAAAAACTTGTAGTCGAAAGCGTCGTAGTCATCGATGAAGTTTCCGTACCACTTCCTGTCCTCGGCGTCCTGGCCGGGCCGGAATACAGTCTCCATTGCAAAACGCTCGTTAGGCACAAGGTTCTTGTGCTGGGATCTGCCTTCCAACAGGATATTCCAGTACTGCTCCAAATCCTGTGCCCCGGCGACCTGGCATGACATGCCAATTACAGCGATATCATTGTCGGTAAATCCTGGCGGCACATCTGGATTCGAATGGCGCTGGCCAGTGCTTTGAAATTCGTAGTGGGTGACTTGGCTGTTTAGCCTTCGCAGGAGGGTGGGCGGGACACATCGCTCTGGTCCAAATTCAATGACCTTAGAAGTTCTATCTTGCAATGAACTGGACACTGCTGAACGGAAGGTCTTCACCCAGTTGAATTGTTCCACCAGAAACGCATGCGAAGCGACTTCTAGTAGACTGTCCTTGTCTGCTAGAATAGACTCCGAGTTGACACGTGTGCGAAGAATGAGAGAAGAAGCATCGGGCAGTTGGAAAAGTGGATCCTTTCTACAGAAGCTAAACAGGGCTTCAAGATCGTTCTTGTAGAGCTCGCCTGCATGAAAACGTCCATGAAACTCAGTTTCGCTAGCTGTAAACCCTGCTCGTTGAAGATGTCCCTTCAAGTCGGAGGCAATTCGGGAAGGCGTTGTCACCGTAGCTCGATTATCGTCATATAGGACAGAGATGTAAGCCTGTGCGTGTGACTTGTTAGACTGAATCAAAAATGTGAGAATTGAGACTCACGCCCGGACAAATTTCCAACACTTTCTTCAAGTCGGACAAAGATTGCCCACCTCTCCAGAATGCGATCAATGACACTGATGATCCAGTCACATCAGAGATGTCCTGTGCGTCAGAGAGAGCTCCTAATACAAAGACTTTTCGAAGCACCGCCGCGGCATTGTGATGGAACTTTGCCCAGGATGAGCTGCTTGATACCACCAGGGCACTGAAAACGCCTAGGCAGCAGCCCACCGTCTCTGTTTGCGCAGCAGAAGGTAACTGAAACAGCTTGCCATCTCCATTCGCTGACTGTGATGACTGGACATATTGGAGGTATTCCACAAGTTGTGCGATGATGACGAGTGGCCCAAGAATGGCGTTGGGCAAATTTGCAACCGTAGCTTGGGGAGTAATAACTCCTGTTCGAAGCCATTCTGCTAGCCTACGGGCGTGGTCCGCGCCGGGAGTCTGTTGTAGTTTGGGAATTGATTCAGAAAGAGCGTTCCAGCCACTCTCGATGTCCTCGATAGCGCGGACAGCCCATTGGCTGGCAGCATCATCTCTGACGAATGACAGAATCCGACTGAAATACGCCTGGTCAAGGCTCATGGCCCCAGGCCCGAACAAAAGTAACGTCTTGACACTCAGCAGTGCCATAGTTGATGTGGTTTCAGGTTGAGAAGCTGGACTGACGATCAAGTGGCAGTGTTGAGTACCACAAGGCTCACTTCAAGATGTAATTCGACTACAGATCAAGAGTACCATGGGATGAGGGGTTAGAAGTAACCATATTGAAGCCCGGAGAAACCAGCTGCTTTCTACGGCCACCATGACAGATTCAGACAACTAACTTGCACTAGGAATATCTTCAGCCGTATTGCCAAGCTGCGGCGCGGACTTCGAGATAAACACGTCCCTGTGAACCGGAGTTTGATACCCCCAGACGGAGATTTCGGCCATATTCGGGGTCCATTGTCCTGGAGATAGCCATAGGTCTAAATTTGATGATATTCTGAGGCTGACTATCGGAGATGACCAACAGGAGAGGCAAAACCGTTAACTAGATACAGTGGACTACATATTACCGCCTGCCCGTTATATACTATCATAAATACCGCATCCCATTTAAATATACTGCTATAAGAATAAATAGTCGCCCGCTTATACGGCCGTAGACTTCTTAGTTGCCTTCTCAAGTAGTCTTTTTATGTCTCTTTATAGTGGTCTTTTCTAGCAGTCTCCTTTGGTACATACTTTTGACTGCTAATTGTAGGTACCAGATCACGTGCCTACATACTAACTATATTAGGTGTTTTAGTCTGGCAGAATCGGCAGAATTTGGAGAGCGGTATATCTGGGTACAAATGTTTAGCCCAATATTTCATAGGTCTCACATACGGCGTCCAAGGAGACGCGATAGAGATATTTTACTCTAATGAAATTGATTGCTCAACAATGTATAGGGCAAATAGCTTCAAATTCAATAACCTGACGCGTTGAGTGGTTTATTTGGATAGGAAAAATATATATCTGGTGAATATCTTCAAGTCTGGTTTCACCCCGCTCATATTGAGTAGCCGTTTCCACGCCTCGAGATAATCCAGAGACCTGAGCTGAATACGGGAGCTAATCTGCCTGCATGGGGGTTTCATCCAGAACACGTCGTGATGTGGCCTCATTCTCGTGGTTTCTCCGCAGGACTTGGAATAATTCCAACTCCGCCTCACACAATCACAGCATGTAACCCGACACCACGGATTACTCCGATCCCAATGTCCATTGTCCGGGAACGAGATAATGAATACTGAGCCATCCGCATGGTCCCCAATTTACCCAACAAAGCTCTAGGTATCTAAGAGGCAGGGGGCATAGGTCTCAATTCCCACTGCAGGTTCGTCCAAATCCCGTGGTATCTATCCCACGGCACGAAGGCCTATCCTTTCAATCTAGTTGTCGACATCTAAACAACACAATATGGGAAGCATCGATAACACGGCGCGCAGGTCATGGGCCAGCGAGCCGATTGCCATCATTGGCATGAGCGCTAAATTTGCTGGCGACGCAACAAACACCGACAATCTCTGGCGCATGTTAATTGAGGGAAGAAGCGGTTGGTCGCCCTTCCCCGACTCTAGATTTCGATCAGAAGGTGTCTACCATCCAAATAATGGACGACTCAATAGTGTGAGGCCTCACCCCGCATTCCTACAGAAAGAAGTTTTAACAAAAGTCACTACGTAGACACATGTGAAGGGTGCACATTTTCTCGGAGAGGATGTCGGACTGTTCGACGCGGCATTCTTTGGTTACTCGGGTGAAACAGCGGCAGTGAGTGCTTTGCTGGCTCAGCTTCTTGGACTTGACACCTACTGATCATGACTTTAAGTCAATGGACCCGCAGTACAGACTCCAGCTCGAGTCTGTCTACGAGGCATTGGAAAATGGTGAGAAAAATTTCCCCTTTTCAGCCCTCTCATTTGAAAGGTCTTTAACCAAGTATCACAGCTGGTCTGCCATTAACGAAGATTGCTGGTTCCAACACCTCGGTGTTCACAGGAGTGTTTGTACACGATTATAGAGATGGCTTACTCCGCGATGCCGATAACCTACCGCGGTTGATGGCCACTGGCACGGGTGTTCCCATGATGGCGAACCGTGTATCACATTTCTTTGATCTGCGCGGTGCCAGTATGACAATAGAGACGGCGTGCTCCTCGGGAATGGTGGCAGTGCATCAAGCCGTCCAAAGCTTGAGAACTGGAGAGGCGGATATGTCCATTGTTGGCGGCGCCAACCTGACACTCAACCCAGATATGTTCAAGGCGTTGGGATCTGCTGGGTAAGTCAAGTGCACTGACTACCGTGAATAGAATGAATCACTGAATTGTTTATGAAAGGTTTCTTTCTGCTGACGGCAAGTCCTATGCATTTGATTCCCGCGCCAGTGGATATGGCCGCGGCGAGGGTGTTGGAACACTAGTCGTGAAGCGCTTGTCAGACGCCCTTGCCGCAGGAGATCCGATTAGGGCTGTGATTCGAGAATCGATGCTCAACCAAGATGGCAAAACTGAAACAATTACGTCTCCGAGTCTAGAGGCACAAGAAGCCTTGATGCGTGGATGCTATCGAAAAGCAGGTCTCGACCTTCGAGAAACGCAGTATTTTGAGGCACATGGCACTGGTACGCAGGCCGGGGATACTATTGAGGCACAGGGCATTGCGACTGTTTTCGCATCACGCCAAGAACCGTTGCTCATCGGATCGATCAAGACAAACGTTGGCCACACAGAGGCCGCAAGCGGGCTCGCAAGCATCATCAAAACCGCACTAGCCATGGAAAATGGGCTCATCCCGCCTTCTATCAACTTTGAGAAGCCTAACCCGAAGATCAGCTTGGAAGATTGGAATCTAAAGCTTGTTCGGGAAGTGGAAACATGGCCAGCGGGCCCCATCAGGCGCGCATCAATCAACAACTTCGGATATGGAGGAAGCAATGCGCACATAATCTTAGAAGATGGCGCTTCGTGGGTTAAGGCTATTGGTGGCCAAAACGGACGTACCAATGGGTTCACGGATGGACATTCGAACGGACCAAACGCAAATGGTCACCACCCCACGACGGACCCACATGTGCAAGCAAGCCAAGGTATCTCAAAAGTCCTTGTATTGAGCGGAAAGGACAAGCAGGCGTGCGAGAACATGATAGCGAACCTTGCGGACTACCTGAGGCAAACCCAGTCAACAAACTCCAACCCACGAGAGTTTCTCGACAGTTTGATCTATACGCTAGGTCAACGGCGTACCCGCTTCCCATGGGTAGCAGCGTATCCAATACCAGTTGCGGAGGGGTATGAAGCCGTAGTTCAGACTCTCCAGTCGCCCAAATTCAAACCGACGCGCACTTCGCGCCGACCTCGGATCAGTATGGTGTTTACAGGCCAAGGGGCACAGTGGAATGCCATGGGAAGGGAGCTCATCGAGGCCTATCCAGTATTCAAAGCATCTCTTCAAGAGGCAGCAGGATATCTTGAACAGTTTGGCGCCGAATGGTCATTGATGGATGAGTTAATGCGAGATGCCGAAAAAAGCCGCATTAACGAAGTCGGCTTGAGTACTCCGATCTGCGTGGCAGTACAGATCTCGCTTGTGCGCTTGTTACGGGCTTGGGGAATCGTTCCTGTTGCTGTTACCAGCCATTCGAGTGGAGAGATTGCCGCTGCTTACACTGCGGGGGCCGTAAGTTACAAAACAGCTATGGCCTTTTCCTACTATCGTGCAGTGCTGGCAGCAGACAAAAGCCTACGTGGGCCAGTCAAGGGCGGCATGATTGCCGTCGGACTTGGATTAGAAGAGACGGAATCCTATCTTCGCCGACTGAGCTCAGAGGGCCAAGCTGCCATAGCTTGCATCAACAGCCCGTCTAGCATAACGGTCTCGGGTGATCTTTCGGCAGTGGCGGAACTGGAGGATCTGGTCAATGCAGATGGTGTATTTGCTCGTCGCCTGAAGGTGGATACGGCCTGGCACTCGCATCATATGACTCCGATTGCGAATGTCTACTGCGAAGCCTTGGAGAATACACGAGCTGAAAAGATTGACCAAGATGCTCTGACCACTGTCACATTCTCATCTCCAGTAACTGGAGGTCGCATTACTAATGCTCAACATATCGCGCGCCCTGAGCACTGGGTTGAAAGCTTGGTACAGCCTGTGCAGTTTGTCGCCGCTTTCACCGATATGGTACTCGGCGGCTCGGGATCTGGTGGCTCTAATGTAGATGTGATCGTTGAGGTGGGCCCGCATACAGCGCTGGGAGGTCCGATTCAGGAGATCCTTGGACTGCCCGAGTTCAGAGATTTGAACATTTCATATTATGGAACTCTCGTTCGCAAATCAGACGCCGTGGACAGTATGCATGCACTTGCTTCTAGTCTTCTACGAGAAGGCTATCCTGTTAATATGGAAGCAGTGAATTTTGCACATGGGCGAGGACAGGACGTCAAAGTACTGACAAACCTACCATCGTACCCCTGGAACCACCAGGTAAAGCATTGGGCCGAACCACGGCTAAATCGGGCCTTACGTGAACGATCCCAGCCTCCTCATGACTTGCTCGGATCCATCATTGAAGGCTCAAATCCAAATGCACCGTCTTGGCGACACGTCCTTCGAATGTCCGAGTCACCGTGGACCAGAGATCATGCTATTCAATCCAACGTCATCTATCCAGCTGCTGGGTACATTTGCCTGGCTATTGAGGCGATCCGTCAGCTTTATGTGCTCAATCAGACGACCGGAGAGATTGATGGATACCGGCTTCGCGACGTTGATTTCTTACAGGCCCTAATCATTCCGGATAGCTCAGATGGTATCGAGATTCAAACGACGATACGTCCAGTCAGCAAGAAGGACGTTGCCTCGCAGGAATGGAAGCATTTCGAGGTCTGGTCCGTTACAATAGACAACCGCTGGACCCAACACGCGAAAGGGTTGGTCTCTGTTGAAATTGGAGAGTCTTCTGTCCGGGCTTCCCGACCAGCTAGGAAGAACATTACTGGCTACACACGGCGAATTCTTCCCGCTGATCTATTTGCCAACTTGAGAAATCTGGGGATTACACACGGGCCGGTTTTCCAGAATATGAACAGCATCATCCAGTCTGGTTCTGAAATGCGAAGTGTGGTGAGCATGACTTTGCCCGACGTCTCGGTTCCCAATGACCTTCCCCGAAACCACATTCTGCATCCCGTCACATTGGACTCGGTAATCACGGCCCCTTACTCGGCAGTCCCTGGAGCTGCTGCCCGTGAAGTTGCTGCCAAGGTGCCCAGGTCTGTTGAGAGATTCTGGGTATGCAGCAAGATAAGTCACGATGCGGGACATTCATTCGAGGTGGACACGACCCTCGCCCGCGATGATGACCAAGGAATGGCGGCAGATGTGCTGGTTTCTGATCATGGCACCGGAAATATTGTGCTCGAAATGAATGGCTTTTCTTACCAGTCTTTGGGACGGAGCATGTCATTACAGCAATCCGAATCTTGGCCGAATGAGCTATGCAACAAGGTTATTTGGTCGCTCGATATTTCCACGCCTTTGCCTGCTACCTTGGCTACCGTGAGGAATGAATTGGCCTGCACTGTGCAATCTGCTGAAAGCGACACTACAAAAGCTACCTTGCGTGCGTGTATCTACTTTATGCAACTGGCTCTCATCGCTTTGGACTCGCATGACGTAGCTGAGATGGATCCCCATAACGTGTCTTACTATACATGGATGAAAGACACTGTCGAGCGCGCCAGCTCGGGAGAACTGTTCGATGGTAGCGCCGAATGGATATACCATTCAGAGGCCGAGAGGCAGCGTCATATTGAACAGGCTCAGACCGGGGTGGATGGAGAGATCGTGTGTCGAGTGGGAACTCAGCTGGTAGACATATTGCGCGGAAAGACCGGAGCACTTGACCTGGCCATGCAAGACAATCTGCTATCGCGTTTCTACGGCGATGCTCCGCAGTGGAAACGGGCGGGAACGCAGATTGCAGGACTTCTTCGCCATCTATCCCACAAGAATCCCCGTGCTCGCATTTTGGAGGTGGGTGCGGGCACGGGGGCCATTGCTCTCCATGCCCTTGGAGCCCTAGGCACGTCTGACTCGGGTGGTCCCAATGCCTCCATGTACCACTTTACAGACACCTCTACAGCTTTGTTCGAGACGGCGAGAGAAAGCCTGCTCCCCTGGGCTGATCTGCTGTCCTTCGACGAGCTCGACATTGAGCATGATCCAGCACCGCAGGGATATACACCGGGGACCTACGATATTGTGATCGCCTCAAATATCCGATCTATCTCCGAATCCACATCACAAGCACTGAGCAACATCAGCTCTCTGTTAAAGCCCGGCGGCACTCTCTTGCTGGTGGAACCTTTGAAATACGAGGTCGATGTTCATTTTGTTCGTCGGCTACTTCCTGGCCGATGGTCGGACGATAGCACAGAGCTGAAGGCCAACCTATGTCTGGATATGCCATCCTGGGAAAATCATCTCCTGGGTGCCGGTTTCACAGTTGAACTCGAGTTGCTGGATCGTGAACGCCCCCAAGAAGCCGCTTTGGTGACTTTCATGTCCACTGTGCAATTACCACAGTCACCAAAACCAAATGTGGATGCGGATCAAGTGGTCATTGTCACAAGCCGAAACGGATGTCCTCCAGCTGCCTGGGTGGAGGGCCTCAAGGATGCCATCGCGCGTGAAGGGAAACTACGTCCTATTGTTCAAGATTTAGAATCCTTAGCTGCGACAGCTGCGTCTTATGCGGACAAGATTTGTATCTTCCTTGGTGAGGTGGATGAAGCCGTCCTATACAACTTGAATTCAACATTCTTGGAGGGCATTCGTTCAATGAGTACTAACTCTAAAGGATTGATCTGGGTGACGCGTGGCGGTGCTGTGGACTGTGAATGGCCAGAAATGAGTTTGGCGACCGGTTTCATTCGTTCCCTGCGCAATGAATATGTCGGTCGCAAGCTGCTGACTCTCGACCTGGATCCCAAGGGTACGCCGTGGACTGACGTTAGTATGGCTGCAATTGCCAAGATCCTGGGCACTGCCATTGGGAATTCCGCCGGTGACTCTATGGTAGAGAAAGGCGCCATGGAGCTCGAGTACGCCGAACGAGATGGCGTTATCTTGATCCCGCGAATCTACCATGATGTGACGAGAAACCGAATGCTTTCTCCCGATGCGTCAGATACCGCCATGGAGAAAACCTCAATTGAGGATTTCTACCAACCAACCCGCCCTTTGTGTTTACAGCCGGACTTGCTAGTCTTCGGTGACGATGACTTCTCTGCCGATTGTCTTGAACACCTCCCACCCGCATCCCTGGAAGTGCAACCTAAGGCATATGGTGCTACGCTCAACAGTGTCGGTGATGATATCGCTGGCTTCGAGTGTGCCGGAATCATTACGCAAGTTGGGGAAGAAGCAGCAGCCCAAGGCTATGCAGTCGGCGATCGCGTTCTCTCAGTCTTGCGACATCCATCTTTCCCGAGCCGGGCTGTTGTCGACTGGAAACTGACGACGCGCATGCCAACTGACATGACCTTCCAGGAAGGAGCATCACTTCCGTTGCCTTTCCTCAGTGCATACTTCACCCTGGTCGAAATCGCGCGACTGCAGCGTTCTCGGTCAGTCTTGATTCACGCTGGTGCGGGAGACGTTGGGCAAGCTGCAATCATGGTTGCCCAGCACCTTGGGGCGGAGATATATGTGACAGTCGGTACCCCTGCAGAGCGTGGCCTGCTCATACTGAAATATGGTCTACCGGTGGATCATATCTTCAGTTGTACGGACTCGTCGTTTGGAGATGCGGTAATGGCTGCGACACAAGGCCGTGGAGTTGACGTGGTTCTCAACTCACTGACTGGCCCGCTCTTTCAAGAAAGTTTTAATCTTGTGGCCCCGCTTGGCCACTTTGTGGAGATTGGCAGGCGCAATACCCTAACAAATGGCTATATGCACATGCGGCCATTCGATCGTGGCATTTCATTCGCGACCCTTGATATATCTAGCCTGCTGGAGTATCGGGCGACGGATGTTCATCGTTGCCTCGCTGAGTTGACGCGCCTCATCGAGTTAAGAGCCGTGACACCTGTCCACCCAATCGCCTTCCATGCCATTGGAGAGATCGCGGAGGCATCTCGTCTCTTAAAAGTGGGAGACCAGATTGGCAAAATTGTCTTGTCGGTCGATGAGCATTCAACGGTTTCTGTTTTGCCATCCAAGGCGGCTGCAAAGCTCTCTTCCGAGGTCTCATACTTGATCGTCGGTGGCAGTGGCGGCTTAGCGCAGTCTGTGGCGCACTGGATGGTCAATCGTGGAGCAAGAAATCTGGTCCTTCTATCTCGGAGTGCTGGGACGAGCGAAAAGACCACTGCATTTGCCGAGGATCTCCGCCAGGCAGGATGTCGTCGGGTCTTGCCAATCAGCTGTGACGTTTCCAACGAGGAAAGCTTGGGCGACGCCATCGATAAATGTGCTCAAGAGGGCTTACCCCCATCAGAGGTATCATTCATGCTGCGTTTGTACTCCGTGTAAGTGTCGAAAACCCCCACCTTATTCCTGAAATAAAACAACTAACGCAATATCTAACAGGATGCCTTCGTGGAGAAAATGACCATTGATGACTGGAAACACACTATTCAGAGCAAGGTCGCCGGCGCCTGGAACTTGCACAACCAGTTTAATTTGCCCGGCGACCTCGACTTCTTCGTCTTATTCTCTTCTATCAATGGAATTCTTGGATATGCCAGCCAATCTGCCTATTCCGCAGCTGGTGCATACGAAGACGCCCTCGCCCACTGGCGAGTCAAGCATTGTGGCCTTCCAGCCGTGTCAATTGACCTCTCCGTCGTCAACGCGGTCGGCTACGTCGCCGAGGCAAACGCATCCGAAACACTACGCCGGTCTCTCCTCAGAGCTGGTCGCAGAGTCATTGACGAAGATCATGTTCTTGGTTCGCTAGAGTCTGCCATCCTATCGCCCTTCGACCCACAATTCGTTGTCGGTGGTATAAACTCCGGGCCAGGTCCCCATTGGGATCTTGACGGCGATCTGGGCCGTGATATGCGTGTCCTGCCACTCAAGTATCGTCCTCCGGCTGTAAGCGAACAGAGCCAGGATGATGATTCTAGCAGCGACTCTCTCGCCGCAAAAATGATCGCCTGCGCGTCACAGGATGATGCCGTTCGTGTTGTTGGGACTGCCATCGCAGAAATGCTGGCTGAAATGTTCCTTGTTCCTATTGAGGATGTCGATCTAAGCCAGTCGCCCTCGCAGCAAGGAGTTGACTCTCTTGTAGCAGTTGAGGTCCGGAACATGCTTTTCACCCAGGCCGGTGCTGAACTTTCCATCTTCAATATCATGCAAAGCCCCAGTCTGATGCAGCTAGCGATTGATGTTGTGGGTCGCAGTGCGCACGTCAAGTTTGCGGGTTGATCATATTATTGGGCATGTTTAAGAAGCTGTCAATTTTTGTATAGACCACGGAAGTGATGTCAGGCTGCATCTGCCGCGCTAGTCTTGCTTCCATGGGGGATCAATACTATTAGAGAGCCGGAGTTAGGGTTTTATGTCAACTACATACTAAGAATTAATTTGGATTCTCAGTTTCGTAGGCATCTTTCTCAAGTATCCTATGGAGCTTTTAGAATAAATTCGTACAACTGCATGGATCGAAGTGGATAGCACTTTTAGGACAGGTAGATTTACATTTGCTTTGAATTTTTACACATTATGACTTGTACCAGCTTCGATCATAAGGCAAATGCCAGCCTTGTCACTAAACCAACCCTTCTCCACAGTCCTCAGGCCCAAATATAAAATTGTCGAAGTCAAAATTGACATCCTTGAAAATATCGTCGAATGAAACTCCCGAAGACCCATCTACCATCAAACCACACCCACCGCCATCCATACTGGGGTAAGGCTTGCCCGTGATCCTGGCTGCGAGAGTCTCAAACGTCCACAGGCACTGCTGGACATAAGGGCTCAAGTGTTCATGAGCGCGGAGCGCCAGCAGAACACTTTTCCAAGACTGGGAAACAGAATCTGTGAATAGCTCCGATCGAAACATAGCTGCGAGGAAGTTGGCACCCGCGATGTGAAGGTAGTATATTCTGTACCACCACGGGAGGAGTCCGATCGGCTCATCTGGCTCAAGCGTCTCGTTAACTAATGAAGCCATCTGTTGAGCGGCTTCGATGCACATGCTGGCGCTTTCACGGAGGAGTCGGTGGCTTAGGCTGCGTGATTTGTGTGAAGGGTGGGTGTCTGGTTTTATCGAGTAGAAGCGGGCGAGCATGGGTCTGTAGAGAAAGACTCGGTGGTGGAGGTAGCTACATAGAACGATAAAAATCGATTTTGGTGAGGATAAAGGGATTATTGGCTTACCGAAGATGAAGCAAGTATCTCTCGGCTCGGGACGACCTGTCGACCACCATTCTGAGGTTCTGATGTTGCCAATCGGCGGGGAGACTATTTTCCCAATCTTGAAGACATGCATCTAGTTGCAATGCCGCGTTATGGTACTCGTCTTGTTGAGATAGGAGTGGAGGGCGAAATCTTGCAGCGAGACTAGTTCGAGTCTGTATCTGCGCCAGTTGAATCTGATTCCCAATTTCGTGGAGTCTTAATCCCAAGGTATCCTGCATCGCCTTCTCACCTAGTTGTTGGGAGCTACTGGGTGGTGGGGACGGAATTAGCACCAATGCCGACGTCTTACCCAATGACCAGGAGATGCATCTACGTGAAGTCAGCTGGAGAGTACTATAGAAGAGTAATCACTCTATGACATACCTATCGAGCGCAACACAGCTAGCCCATACTTTCTGTTTCAAAGCTTTGTCGTCACTGGAGCCTTTCAACGAGGGCGTCTCGGTGAGATGGCAGCACATGTTTTGCGCAATCCGCATCGCCAGACCCGCTGTCATCCATGTCTTCTGCTGATTATTGGTGCAGTGCAGGTATCGATTTATCAGCATCAGACACTGTACGAGCTCGAGTGATCCAGGTTTCCATAGCATAGACTCAGCTGGAAGCAGGACCCATGCGCGCTGAAAAAATCGATTTGCTTCCTCGTTCCTTTGGTGCAGCGGATTGTGTTCTTGTCTTTGAACTGCCAGGGCAAATACCACATTGAGGATACCAAGCCAGAGGTCGTAGTCTGCACAGAGTGGTGTTATGGGTGTTGAATATGCTTTTTCATAGTTTTCAAGGAAACGCTGACGATCTAAAACTGGCTCCATAGGGTCAACATGTTGCCAGTATATGTCAATTAATTGGTCGGCATATGCCCGGGGAGGCAATTCGGTCGAGGAAGACAAGACACAAGATTGAGAAGGTAGGTTGAGATCTCCAAATAGCGGCGCATCTACCAGTGGGACCTGGTTACAGGTGGCTGGGATGAGACCTGCCCTTTCGTCTATGGTAGCGGCGACCTGGCTGGCAAACCGCCCGTGTGCGGTATAGTATGTCCTGTTTTTCTCCAGGTCAGGCTCTGCCTCTCGATCTTCATTCACATGGTGAGACCCAGGTATTGAATCAACCCTGGGAGGCGTTGCAGCCACTGATTCTGGCGGAGTCTCCAGTGAAGGTGCCGAAGATATGGGAGACACCAGCATAGGAACAGGCATGTAAACCGATGATGCTTGCCCACGAGGTTTATGCGCTGTCTGTTTCTCGACGGCACCTTGGCCATAGACACACGTCTTGCCTCTAGCCTGGCATCTGGCGCATGCTTTATGGTTTGTGTCAGCCTTATGCACGAACTCTGCAGGTCAATGAAACAATGGAGAGATACCTGGCCGAGCACCATCACATTTAATCTTCCTCGAGCGACATACTTGGCAAGCGCTTGTTACTCTTAGTCTCTGCCTGCGTAAAGGCTTCGATTGCGTATGTTGACCAATTATCACTTCATTCATCAGGTCTTTATCGAACAGTTGGGGATGGAGAGTGGAGTGCCCTGTCAATCAAGGCCCCAGATCTACCCTGATTGATAATCAGTAGTTCACCAATCAAATGCCTTCCCGTTTCGGTGGCAGACCCGCAGCGGAAAGCTCTGTCATTCGCTAGTTAGTTTCACGTCCCGCAAATCTAGAAAGCAGCCAATCAGGAGTGCATCCGTTTGCCACAGCTCGACCAATGAAAGAGCAGTCCGTCTTTGACGGCTTCCGCAGTAAATAACTCCGCCGTCCGGTAACCGTTATATAGATCGAAAGCAGTGAGATAAGAAAAAGGTCTCCTGCTGCACAGCCTAGAATTGAAAGTTACACTCTTAATATTCTCCAAGTTGTTAGACGGAGCTTCCTCCTTCCCTGTTTTCTTTTTCACAGTCTTGTCAATCGTCAACACAGTGCTATTGATCTCTATCTTTACTCACTTGCACCGCTAAGACAAATCCATGTCTCATACCGAGCCAAAGGCTCCTGTCAACACAGGCGAGGTCGAAAACGGTCACAGCTACGATGGCTCGGGCACCGAAGATGATCCATTCGTCGTGGAGTTCCAGAAAGACGACCCCGGCAATCCGATGAACTGGGGTCAGTCCCGTAAATGGTTCCTTGCAGCCATTGCGACCCTCTCGGTCTTCGCCGTGACCTTTACCTCCTCTGCATACTCGGTTTCGGCAAATGAGGTCTTCAAGGACTTTGACATAAGCACCGAGGTCTTCATTGTCGGGCTTTCTCTCTTTGTGCTCGGATTTGCGATTGGCCCTGCCGTATGGGGTCCTTTGGTAAGCTGTTATACCACCTTGTCACTTCTACAGAGCCCAGCTAACCATATGTTGTTTCACAGTACGTTTCAATGGTGCCATCCTATACACATACTATACACATTCAGCTAACATTGGCTTAAGGTCCGAACTATACGGAAGACAGATTCTCTGGATTATCACTCACGTCGCCGTGGTCGCCTTTCTAGGAGGATCCGCAGGCAGTCAAAACGTGGCCACCCTCCTCATCCTGAGATTCTTTGCCGGCACATTTGGCGGCTCTCCACTCGTCAACTCTGGCGGAACAATTTCTGATCTCTTCCCACCTGCTCAGCGTGGTCTGGCATTGACTATATATTGTGTTGCGCCCTTCCTCGGTCCCATTTTGGGGCCAATCGTGGGCGGATTCGTATCTGAGAGCGTCGGGTGGAGATGGGTCCAGGGTGTCTGCGTGATCTTCATTGGCGTGGTCGGCATTCTGGGAATCGTCTTCATTCCTGAGACATATGGCCCGGTGTTGCTTCAGCGACGGGCGCGTCAACTGGCCAAAGCCCATGGCAAGATCTACGTGAGCATTTTGGAAAAGAACCAAGGAAAGAAGCTGCCGTCGGAAGTCTTCAAGCGTGCCTTGTTCCGTCCCTGGATCTTCTTGTTCCTGGAGCCCATCGTCTTGATAGCATCAGTTTACATGGCTATTATCTACGGCACGGTCTACATGTTCATGGGTGCCATGCCCATCGTGTACAATGAAGACCGTGGTTGGAGCGTTGGCATCGGCGGACTGGCGTTCTTGGGAATTGCTGTTGGCATCATCTTTGGCCTTGCCTATGCCATCTGGGACAACAACAGCCGCTACATGAATCTCTTTGCGGCAAAATCTGCAACCCCCGAGTCGCGCCTGCCACCTGCAATTGTTGGAGGTGTCGCACTCCCCATTGGCATGTTCGCCTTTGCCTGGACCAACTACCCCAGCATCCACTGGTCTGTTAGTATCATTCTGTCTGCACCGTTTGGCTTCGGCTGTGTGCTCGTCATTCTGCCAATTATGAACTATTTGATCGACACTTACACCATCTATGCGGCCTCTGTCCTGGCTGCAGCTGCCATCTTCCGCTCGGTCGTGGGCGCTGTGTTTCCTCTTTTCACGACACAGATGTACCACAATCTAGGAATTCACTGGGCTTCCTCTATCCCGGCATTCTTGACACTTTTGTGCATTCCATTCCCGTTGATCATGTACCGCTACGGTGAAGCAGTCCGGATGAAGTGCAAGTACTCGTTCGAAGCGGCAGAGATGATGAGAAAGATGCAATTGCAGCAAACAGCTGCTACTACTACTACAGAGAAGGACAAGGACTCATCTTCTGAGTGAGAGCTGTTAGGAATGGGCCCCTTGGTCTGGCATCACTTGAAAGCCAAGAATTGGGCTCTATCTTGGGATGATCGCCGCATATAAATATCAATATCTGCCCTAGAAAATAGTTAATTAACAAACGACTCAACTCATCGGAGTCCCTAGAAGTTGACTATTACCTCTCTCGTGTGCATGTTCTCTTTACAGACTAGCCGTATTATTTATGTCTATCAAAGTGTTTCTAGTAGTTTCCCGGCTCTAGTCTTTGAGATACGTTATCTGTGTATATGAGTTGATATTGGGGTATCAAGCCAAGGGTTGATGGGATAAATGAATTCTGTATGTCGAATCTGTTCAGAATTGCACTTTCAGGTTAGTCTGTAAATACCCGTGAACATATTATTGATTCATCTCGTATCCGGAGTTGAGAATACTCCGTCCATAACGGACCTGCCAAGGGAGGCTGTTTTACAGTTCCGGAATGTCTGTGCCAATGAGAAGTATCGTACCGGTCCCTTGCAATGGAGAAGCGTATATCAACTGTCTGGGCACTTTTTCGCCCCCGTTCGACCTCGGAGTTGTCCCAAGGCGAGCACGGAGTTCGGAGTTATAGCTAGCTGTGCAATGGTCTCGGAACTCTTCCGCGCACAAGAGCCTTATATATACCCCAACGAGTTCAATGAAGAAATAATGCTAACCTTACAGAATTATAATCTCAAAATGCAGGCTGCTAGTGCATTTGCGACCTGTCTCTTGGCTTCAGTAGGTGGCAACACCAGCGCCGTCGCCTTTCCAAACCAAGCCAACTATTCTACTCTCGTCGCGCCGTACAATTTCGACCTTCTCACGACCCCGTCCGCCATTGTCTGGCCCCAGGATACGCAGCAGGTAGCGGCCGCTGTCAAATGTGCCGTGGATTCAGACATCAAAATCCAACCGAAAAGCGGCGGACACAACTATGGCAACTATGGATCAACCACCAGCGAGCTGTCTGTGAATCTGGATAATCTGCAGCACTTCAGCATGGATGAAACCAGCTGGACTGCTAGATTGGGACCAGGTAACCGCCTAGGCCGAGTCACCGAGCTCATGTATAACAACGGTGGTCGACATGTTCCACATGGGACGACCTTCACGGTGGGACTCGGTGGACATGCCACTGTTGGAGGTGCCGGAGCGGCGTCACGCATGCACGGGCTGTTGCTCGACTATGTGGAGGAGGTAGAAGTTGTTCTGGCCAACTCATCCATCGTGCGAGCGTCCAAGTCACACAACGAGGAGCTTTTCTTTGCCGTGCGTGGCGCCGCTTCAAGCGTCGGCATTGTGACCGACTTTTCTATACGTACCGAGCCCGTTCCTGCATCCAGTGTCACCTACTCTTATGTCTGGGAGGGGACAGATCCAGCAGCCCGCGCAGAAGTATTCTTGACTTGGCAGTCATTGCTCGCCGGCGGCTCTTTGCCCCAACACATGGCCTACGATCTGGTTGTGACGGCGAATAGCATGATACTGGGTGGGGCCTACTTTGGCAGTCAGGAGGAATTCGAGGCTTTTAACCTCAGCAGCCACTTTAAATTAGCGCCAGACGTCACACATATAAAAACCTGGACCAACTTCTTCGACTTCTCCGCCGCCGCAAGCGCTCAGACTGAGGCGGCTGGGATTGCCTCCCCGTCCCATTTCTATGCCAAATCTCTCGTCTTCAATCAACAGACACTCATACCTGATGATACTGCTGAGAAGGTCTTCAAGTACTTAGCCACGACCAAAAACTGTACTGATTTGTACGCGGTCACTTTCGCGGCATTGGGTGGTGCCGTGAGGGACGTCTCGCCATCAGAAACGGCCTTCTATCACCGCGATGCTTCATACTTTATGTTCTCCTTTGGAAGAACTAGTGGAAGCCTGACCGACACGACGGTGCAGTTCCTGGATGGGTTGAGCAAAGTTCTGACTAGTGGGCAACCCGATGCCTACTATGGCCAGTACGTGGGGAATGTGGATCCCAGACAACCAACTGACAAGGCATTGACGGGGTATTATGGCAAGAATCTGCATCGCCTGCAGCAGGTCAAGTCTGCGGTAGACCCGAATGATGTTTTCCATAACCAGCAGAGTATCCCACCTCTGCCCTAGTCTGTCGGTGCTGGCACATACGGTGCGCTTATCTAGAGATCTCTAGAGATCTTTAGGGAACATAGTAATAAACGCTAAGTGAAAGAAGAAAAAAATTACAATAAGCCGGAATCAAGGCCCTAGGTACATATCACCCTGACTTAGGTAGATATGCGGAGGGATATCCATCATCTTATCACCCTATTCTCACCCCATTCTCACCCCGTTCTCACCTCTGTCACCTCGGTCTCCAAAATTCTCACCTATATCACCCACACTCACCCTAAAAACGTTTTTTCTCGCCACTTTAATGTTCAAGGCGCCTCGAGAATTGGCCGCGTAGAGTAATGGGCTTAAGTACGGCTGAGCGGACGGGAAGCCCTGTTCTCCACACCCTATGGTCGTATGTACTTGTTTACACATGGAAAGTAATTGTATAGGAGCCGACTTATATTGGAGCCGACTGATATAGGCTATATAGATCGGTGTGGCTTACATACGACTAGTAGTCGGGTGGGTGTCGCCAGGGTGAGTTTAGGATGAGAGCCGCTTTATGGTCCTGCGACCGGGGGTGAGAAGGGTGAGTGCGCTACAGTTGGGGTGAGACTCAGGGTAAGATGCACCCAAGTCGCGCGACCACTGCACTAACCCCCTCAGCTGAACAATAACAGAATGTTATTGGATCGCACCGTTCCCTCTGAAACGCTCGGCATCTTGGCATATGGACGTAAGTATAACTGGAAGCATCATACAACCAAATTTCTCTATGGTGTCTTCAAACTCATGGTCTGCCTGTGTTGTCGAAGGACTTGAGCTCAGATGGTATTTAGATCGTTAGGTTTGGGCCCTGGGGTTCGCTGTATACGTTTGCAAGAGCTCAGCTCAGAGATTTACTACAAGAGACGTTTGAGCCGCTGTGCCTACAGCAGTGAATCAATTGGGACGAAATGGTGTTCAATCTACTGTATTGGAGATGTTAAATATATCTGAGTGAGCCCAGTGAGCCTACAAATGCAAACAAGACTGCAAAAGTTTTTTTCTCTTCAATGTAATAACCAGTCATTAGGTTTGAAAGGTGGAGGATATTATAATAGCCTACGAAGCTTGGGAAACTAAGCCGTGAAAATGTCAATGGACCCAATGGTATGCGTTATCTGTCCAGCCATCGTTATGTACTTCACGTAGCCCATGAGGGAACCACCGGCTCCCAGGGATTATACTTCTCGTTGTTCCTCGCATCGTACGGCATCCACTTATCCAACTGCGACCCAAACCTGTCCTTCTTGAGATCAGACACCGCACTCCCCCAATTGTTATTCAGCAGCTTTCTAACGATGTCACAATCAAGCTTCTCCAGGGAAACCAGCGGGGATTTGACCCATTGTCCCGTGTGGTTCTCAACATGATCATCCTTCGCCTCAGCCTTGCGGAAAGAATGAGTTCCCACCCCGCCCAAGTGATACACCATCTTCGCATGAGTCCCTTCGAAGAGAACAGCAGACTGGTGGTGGGTTGTGTATTTGCCGTGCGCGGACCACGAAACGAAAAAGATGTTATCATTCAGCGTCCAGACGATGATGTGTTCCCAGTCGTGTTTATGAGCCTCCAGCCAGCCTAGATCCGCTTCAAAATAGTACCCGTACAGGTACGCGCACCAGCCGTGGTTGCAGCGTTCACGGACGTAGACTTGGCCATGGTCGAGCCGGTCCTTTTCACGGCAGCCGCGCAGGTTAGGGAGTATGCGATCCTCCTCGGTGTTATTCGAGGTGAAGAGCCAGTGGGTTGGCACAGGTGGGGGAGCGACAGACGGCGCGATGCCGTCATTCACTTGTCCGTTCGTGCCGACAGCGGCTGTGTTGTAGCAGCTTTCTGTATCAAAATCAATCACTGGCTGAAACTTTATGGCGTTCGCACTGGCGGTGGTTCCGAATGGTGTGAGGAGGTTCGCCAGGCAGTTTCCGAGAAGAGAGGCTAGTAAGGCCGATCTTGGGAGCATAAGGAACATCATGGCTAATCCCAGTCTTTTTGGGGTCTATCTGAAGTTGACGTGATCAGGGTGTGGGAAAATAATATAGTATCTATCGCGATAGTTGCTGAGACGCGGGAGACTTGGTTTATGGCCTTCTTCGTTTGAACAATATGGTCACGAGTGAGCTGAGCAGTTTCATACAACACACTGACGTGTTCCGAAGCCACAGAGCGCCCCGCGTATAGCTGAAAGCTGAGATGGCTCTCACGAGCAAAGAAGACGGATCTAGATCTGCTTCATCCCGTATACATCATGCGGTGACCGCATATCCCTGAGTGACGCTGATGTAAAAGATCAAATCGGAATAGCCGGCGGAGCAAATCGCCAATGGAGCAGCGGTGGCCGAGTCGAGACTTATGCATAAGATGAGCAGAGTATAACTCTTGGCACCATCAACTCCAGACAATCGCTAGCTGGAGATTAAGATATTTGCGGGCAAAACAAGCTAAGAGCTTGGCTTGCTGATACGGAGGAGGTCGAAATAACCGATAGGGACTCGGGTCGGGTCGATGCAAGGACCAAATGCATGTAAGCATTGCCCAGGCCGGGCAAGGCCTCAGCTGATACCCAAGAAAATATTAATGTATACCAAGAGCTAAATGCATGTGAGTATAGCCCGCGCCTCAGCTGATACCCGAGTAAATATTAATGTATACCACCTGTGTTGAGAAGTTTATAAACCGATCACAAACAGCACTCCCATAATAACTATACCATACCTATCTTTGATTGTTAAAACCACTCCGATTCTCTCACAATATCACCATGCACATACATCAACTACAACTACGCCCTTTAACGATCTTATTATCGCTTCTCCTCTCCTCACTGCCGTTTTCGCTCTCCCAGAGAACCCCGTCCGAAAACCTCGTGCTAGCCGATTGTGGTATCGGCCTCGGTGTCAATGGCGGTTCGACCTCACGTGAAATGATCTATTATCCAGGCGATGTCTGGACAGGCAATGGCCTCGAAACGTACAGGCCCACAATGATGGTCAATGTACCCTGGAGCGGGTCATACCCCTGGGGTCAAGCCGGTGGTGTGTCCGCGAGGATGCCGAATGGCGACGTTTTCCAGGTTCATATCAATCCCAGCATCAAGGACCCGATTGCTGCTGGAGACGCCTGGCACACGTATGAGATGAATCGTCCCCTCAAGTGTTATTCTTACCACTGCGATAAGCTGTATAAACTCGACGACGGCAAGTGGTGCTCGAGCGCGTACGTGTGCAATCACCGTGGGACGCCCTATGTCAAACCCAACCCCGTCAATCCTACTCCTCCTGCTCCTCCTGCTCCTCCTGCTCCTCCTGCTCCTCCTGCTCCTAAACCAGTTTGTGACGCGCTATGAATGAGATGCACGAGTTCGTGAAGGGGTGATCCTGATGTTGCTTTGCGTGGAGTCGGAAAAGATGATTATGTCAATCAATCAATCAATCAAAGTTCTATTAGCCTGTTGGAGCCTAACTAGTATCGTAATGGCTATTCAGGCGCTTCTTTCCAGTTGAAGCAAGAACTCGTGTCCCGTACGCCTGATCATGCTCCAGTACAAAAAGTGAGGCTGGTTCTCAAAGAGTGGAAGCACCAGCCCGTACATGCAAGTCAAATAAGCAAAACCCGTATCCCCAAAGCCCAGTACAAATGAAAATTCAATGCTAGTGAGCATTGAATACAAGAAATGAATGCGTGGATGCACCTCCACCTCTCCAATGTTCTCTCCTTCTCACGAGACATGTACACACCTCCGTATCAAGACCCCAGTCACTTCTTGCTGTAGCAAGATCAAACCCCGTTCTCCGACATCCTCACTTCTTCCTCAATTAGGTGGTTTGTTGTTTCAGGCCGTCTAGGGATCGCCCAGTCCGGCAGGGTATATTCGAATAGCTTATGGAGGTTTCTCTCCACCCTCGACGGTGTTGGCAAGCGTTGGTGAGTGCCCAGCGTCTTCAGGACTCTATTCCATGACCTCGAGGTTAAGGTCTTCAGCTTCGTCATCGGACTCTTCTTGATCAGCATGTCGAAACTGAGCAAGAAGACAGGTTTGGCGCATGAATTTGGCAACGTAGCGGGTTGCCAGCGGGGTTCAAAGATGATTATGTCTCTCATATATTTTCAGTGTATGGCTGCCACTTAAACATTATTGCGATTAACGTACTGCCAAGCGAGCGCCGCACCCCAAAACACATAGTAAATGCGATAAATTACAGGTTTATATCTCAACAACCATGGTCTGTCGGGATTATTGCTTGTAGGAATATGCTTTTTAGGTGATATCTAGCCTTTTTAGGAAGATTAGGGGATTTTTACAATTCAATGACCAAGACATATATGTTTATAGCTTGTAATTTTCGGTAGTTTTTGAAATGATAATAATAAAACAAATGAACAGCGATGTTTTTACAGCCCTGTTCAAGGCAGACACCCGTGTGTGGAAGATTGATGTTCCATGGGGCAAAGAAGGGGAGTAGAGCAATGCACAGGGTGGCTTAATATGCAGCTATAACTATAGACAGGATAATGTCTGCCAGGTGGGGCTTTCCTTGTCTTGGCTGCTGTACCCAAAGGGAAGCTTGTGCTGGGCACAAATAATACAAGCAGGCGTTATATTTAATTTAATCCTTTAAGGGACAATATGGATACTCTGGAGTTTCAGAACGTGTTATGTATGCCTCTGGCCATCGCCGCTTCAACCTGGCAAATCACCCCAAAACCGTGTAGGGTGAGGAGGCGCAAGCGGCAGAGTCACAACTCGTCTTGAAAAGTCGGAGCAAACTGCAGATATAATAATTGTGTTTCTCAAAATAGGCGGGAAGGCGTTAAGGGGTGAGCGCAATTCTTCCGGGAGAACCCAAGGAACCGCCATACCTAGAACTCGGCTTCCGAGGGGAATATCAATCTATCGTAGAATCTCTTCGTACGGAGTAGTAGGATCGACCTTAGTCTCCTCTAGACAAAAATCGTAGCTAGGCTCTACGTATATTAGTTGTTTAGGCTCTTCCTCGTTAGAATCAATAATTATGACTAAGCCGTCTACATTGTTTTCTACGCGCCTTAGCTTCTCGGTAGGCGCTAGTGGTTTCGACTCTACAAAACATCTTCCTCCTCTCTAGACAACCTTCAATCCAGTGTTGTAACCGTAAACAATAATAGAGGAGTCATTAGGAGCTCAGAGGGGGTAGCCCTTAGCTAAGTGAACGCCATAAGGGAGGCGATAGCTAAAAGTTTGCAGACACAGAAATCAATTCAAGTATTGCGAGTTGATTGCGGCAACCCTATCTTATCTGCAGGCCATCTTCTCTGGACCGAACCAGAGGGGTGGTTGGGAATGAGGGCATTGTGGGAATTGCAACGAGGAAGATACCAATATCCAGGTGTCCCATATCGTAACGTATTTCCCAAGCGAGCGCCGCACTCCAAAATACATAGTAAATGCTACACTTATATCTCAACAACCACGTTTCTATTTTATCTAGTTCTTGATCGATAGCTATTGATAAGAGCTATTAGCAATGCATATGAATTTTAAGAATTCGAAAAGTTATAAATTGTTTTAGTAATATCTGCGTCCTCGAAGAAAAATTCAGAGACCCATCACCAATACAGAGATTGAAATTGCGAAGAAACGGGCAGAAACCGTACAGTTCACGTCCGATGTGATTGTGTATTCGGATGCTTCGGGTCGTGAGGATCATCTGGCGCAGCCATGGTCGCACTCGATGAAAACCAGGAGGCCATGGTGTCTGAACAGACTCAACTGGGACAGATGGACCGCTGGTCGGTTCACGTAGTAGAGCTCATAGGCATCCTTTACGCCATCAATATGGTGTTCAGATTGCAACGCTAAAGCGACGCGTATAGAGGTCCAATGACGGCGAAGATTCTATGTGATAGCAAGTCAGCCTGCGATCAATCCAGAAAGCAAGCAATAAATTAGGACAGCGGTTCGTCCACGCGATCCTCTCAGCGGCCACAGAAGTCCACGCAACGAGCATCGCGCTCCGTCTCCAATGGATTCTAGGATATTGTGATGACTGAGGGAACGACGCGGCAAACCGACTAGCTCGGGAAGCTGCGCGCCTAGACAAGATCCCTTCCGTCCGTCCCTGACGAGGGAGAACGCGTACATTCGCGGTGAGATCCGCGCTCAGTGGGAGCAAGAGTGGAAATCAAGCGCCAAAGGCAGTCATGTACCGAAGATCGATAAGACGCTACTGGCAGCGCACAGTCGGAAGTTATATGGTTAACAGAAGCAACGCATTGCCAGTCTAGAATGACAACCATGTGCCCACTGGACTAGGCCAGAAGAAAGATAGCTGTCCGTGGACTCTGTACCCATATCTCACTGTGGTAGTACGGCATGATAGCCACCAAAATGACGTCTGCAATTAGGGTTTCTGTGCCCTCCGCCTTCCTCTCCACTCCCGTACTTTTACGGGATGGTCTGTTTTTACTATGAATTTTGCGTCCCAGTGAGTACTAGAACGACACCGAAATTGCGCATCTGGACGACAGCAAGCTTGTCCTCGATGCAGACTAAATTTTGGGTTCGCTGAAGAGTAATTACATGTCAAGTAGGCATATACCCTACAGTGACACTGCAAATGTTTTAACACTATTGGACAGACCGTTTTTTAGACCGCTTTTTAGACCGCTTTTTAGACCGCCTATCGCAAACCGAAGATCAAGTCTATATCATCTTACTTGCTAAACGTTTTTGCTTCAGTGAGTGCTTTGTATAGAAGACAAGATTCAACCTAATCCACAACAGTCAAGTGTTTAATTAGGAAGCCAGTCTAGAGGCGTTGAAAAATCGAACTTTCAACCGGCAGAATCTGAGTATTCGAAGGTGTCAAAACTATTGCTGCGTCACTGTATCTATGTCTAAGATCAATCCGGGTTCTTCTACAGAACGTGATGTACGAGGAACATTCCTTGAATATGTTAGAAATCCCGTAGGCTATAAGGGTCATGTGATTGGAGGAAGACCCCGAATTTGACTTGGATATATGGAGTTGACACCAAATTGGAAGACATCGCAAGGCGAAACCCAAGGCACTCGATTGCAAATGATAAACAAATAAGACCAGATATGTCTTCCAAAGTGAATTCTTTCTTCAAAACTACAAGTAATCGTGATCGTCATCCTGTTAATAAGTAGCAGCGCTTGAAACCCATATGGCATAACGAATACATTGAATAAACTAACATAACATAATCATTTGTTAAGATCCAACAACCCCCAAACTCGAACGCTTAATCTCAAACGCCCGAGACCCCTCAATCAATCCATCAGAGAACTTAGTCACAGCAACCCAAGCCGGACTAAACTGCCGCACCTCATCTAGAGCGGGAATGAGACCGATCTGGTTATTATCACTCCATAGACAGGTGATACGACCCGTGATAGGAGTCTCATCAACGGCTGCATCGGTCTCTGTTGAGTCATGCTCCGTAAAGTTGATGTCAACCGTCCACTTGTTATCCCATGTGCGACTCCAGAGCTGGATACGGTTTAAGCCGTCCCGAGATGGGTTAAGGAATCGGCGGTCTGGAGCGGAAGAGCCCTCGACACTGAAGTTTTTGATGAAGTTGCCGTCCATGTTGATACGGCAAGCACGGGTGTTTTGGCCCGAGACTTCGAAGCGGGCGGAGGGGATGTTTGGTTGAGGTTGGGAGATACTGAAGGAGATCCAGTCGGAAGAAAGTTCGGTGGCTTTCAGGAGAGTGTTGGTATTCTCATGATCAATGGATACAGCTTCGGCATCGGGGATGACGTGCGGTATTGGTGCATCCCAAGAACAGCGCTGAACGTGGTTTTTACCTCTGTATATCCATTCACATGTCTCATCTTGACCTGCTGCGCTTGGGAGACCGTAGGTTACGTCCCGGACATATGGAGGCATGCCGGTCAAGGAGGCAGTGGAGATTCCGTTATCTAGATCGACTTCCTGGAGGAAGAACAGCTTTAGACGATTTGAGTCTGCGAACGGGAAGGCAACGAGGTTGTAGATCAGAGTGCCGAAGAAGACAAAGAGCATGAAGATCGGGATGTGGTAAGTGTATCGGTGGATTACGGGAAGCGTTGGGGCGAAAAGAAGTGAAGTAAGACTGGCGATGAAGATATAGACGATGAGCTGGGGGCTTCCATCCTGGCCAGTCTGGTTGAGCGCGGCCGTGATCAGGAGAGCCAAGGGGACTATCAGCATCAGGATCACAGGGACCGTTAAGAGCAGCTGCAAGAGCCACGTCCATCGCGGCATCCTGCCACTCCAAGACTGTTCATGTCCATACACGTTTGGGTCTTTATCTTCTTCCTCGTCATCTAGGTCATGGGATGTGTGGTCGCCCGCAACATGGACGTAGTTGGCAAATGTGGTGCGGTGATCACCATGCAATAGCGACGTTGACTCAGTCGGCTCTTCCTCGGCAATATCGTCCTCGTTCTCGTCGACCGAGGCACCAAGACGACTTCCACGGCTACTGGGCCGCCGTGATCCTTGGATGAACTGGCCAACATACTCTGACTTTGGTGGCAGAGCGAATAGCTCCAGGTAAGAGATCCAAGTCGCCAAAAATGTGCCCGCGAAATAGAAGAAGATAAAGTAGCCTCCAGCGAGACCCTCCTCATGCTCATAAACAGTGGCGACAACCATCATAGACCAAGTGAGGACAAACATCCAGGTCCAAGTGTAGACACGATGGAAAGCCGATGGGCGCGCGAAGTCCGCAACGCGAGATACGAACCATGCTAAAAAGAACCAAGCCGAGATCATCATGCTCCACACGGCGTACGAGCTGCTGTGAGCAATGAAGGGGTTGACCTTTGTCACCATGTAAGCCAATCCCACAGCCACAGCCGTAGGAATGAAAAGCAGGAATGGGAAGCGGAAGAAGCCTCGCAGACCCCGCAGCGAGATGTTCTCATCGCCAATCTCAGAATACACTGATGAGCGGAACAAATACATCTTGTCAACCTTGGACAGAATCACACTGGTCACGAGCAATGTCAAAGGCGCCACAATCAACAGAGTCACCGACAGAGCAAACAGAGTGTGAAGGCGGAACACAGCAAAAGCGCTTCCAAACAGATCGAACCACACAGCCTGAGTACCCGAACCACTCGGCACATTCCCGTCGTCGTGAACGTGTCCATCAAATCGATCAGTCGAGTCAGAAACAAGAGCCTCCGTAGTAGCAGTAGCCGCAGAGAGCATATGCCAAAGAGAATCCAAGCTAGTATGTCGCGCGTCATCCTGGTCAGTGTGATAACGAGCTCTGGGCTCAAAGAAAGCAACATCGAGTCCACGCAGACCCAAGATACCATCAAGAACAACATAATCCGTCTGGCTGCTAATAAGCCCCTTCTCAAACCCATTGGCACTCAACACCGAGCCGAACGGATGCTCCGATTTCGCATACGCCTGGGTGACCTCAGTATCCGAGCTGCGGAACAATGTAGCGCGACCACCAGCACCGGCACCCTCCAGATTGAGGAAAGTATGCGCAAACTTCGCCATAGGATGCTGGCTATAAGCGCGCGCCCCATTCAAATAGTCCTCCTCGCCATTATTGAAGAGAACCACCAAACCGCGGCGCGGCGCGTGGCCCGGCGTGAGGAAATATTTCACCAGTTGCAGACAAGTCACAACTCCAACGCCATCATCTGTAGCTCCGTAGCCCGTCGAGACACTATCGTAGTGCGCATTGACGAGGACGCCACCTTTGCCGACGGGTGCTCGACCGGGCGTCTCCCACCAATTCCCTTTCTTATCTTCCCAGCCGCGGATGTAGACGAGGATATTGGTGCCCTCGAAGTAAACGCCGACTTGGTTGTCGATGAAGGTTAGGTTGGAGACCAGATCGTCGAAAACGAATACTTCAGGCTTCTCCTCCTTCGCGTCATTGAATTCCTCGGATGACGCGGCGGCTTGCTTGATCGCGTAGATGCGCTCTAGCAGCCATGAGCGGACCTCATCGTTCTGGTGGGAGTTATAGGGATGGAAGCCTTTCGTCAGGCTTTGGAGGTCTTGCCACGCTTCTGTGAGATTGAGGCCGTTGGGGTTGGTCTGGGGCGCTGAGGGGACGTTGTGGTGGATTACCAGCAGGGGGATGATTAGGGCGAGGTATACGGCAGTGGTGAGTATCGTCACCGGCCACGGCGTGAACGCCAGCGGGTTGGCTCTGTAGGAAGCCATGGCCCTGTTCTGCTCGAGGGAATGGGAGAGGTTGCAGTTGGAGAAACGTGCGGGGGGAGCTTGGTGGTATTGTTATTACGGTATGCTTGTAAGTTACTCTATCAAGTTCGACTTCCGGGGACTAGGATGGAGTGTAAGCTCAATTTGCGCTTTTCATTACCATTTTTGTACCCTTGTGATAGCTCTTACAGAGATCTAAGGGGTCCTTCTCGCAGATCATATTCCGTAAAAGTACCGGAATTGACCATTGCTTAGTTAAAAGTGAGGCTAAAAAGAACTGATTGGTCAAATGCTATGCAATTCAATATGACAAGAATAATCCAAGACCGTAACCGCTAGTACACGATGCATTTCGCACAATAACACAGACACCGAATAAGATAGGGTCATCTTCGTTCATATGAGTAGAAATATGACTTCCCGATGAATCCCGAGGAATCGCAGGTAAAGACACAGCGAATTGAAAAGAAGGAAAATGTGAGACTCATTTTCGACTGCAAAGAGGGTATCGTATCACGTATTCATCGGCCCAACGTCGATGTAATCATCGTCTCCATCGTTGATTACGGTTGCATTCATCAACCCAGTCATCTGGCCCTCGTCTTCATCGAGTTCTTCATCGTCATCGTACATCGTGGCTTCGGTTTCTTCATGCGGTGATGACTCGTATCGGTTCAAGAAGTCCCGAAGTCGATTGACACCGTCGCCACTGAAGACACAGAAGACGTCCCGCTGCTGTTGTGTAAATTCCTTAGGCGCCTCTCGGCAGAACTTGGTGAGTTCAGGCCGTAGGAATGGTGGAACGCCAGTCAGACTGAGGTGAGTCAGACGAGGACAGTTGTTCAGCAAAGCGTGAATGCCCTGGATAGAAAATTAGCATGGATGATCGGAACTCAGGATTTGACATGGTGGGAAACTTACCTCTTTGTTCAGTTGAACGCAGTAGCTAAGATGCACTCGCTCCAGGCTGCTGACTGAAGGATGGCTCATCTTGGGTCGTGCCAAGGCCAGTATACTCTGATCAGTAATTGCCTGGCATTTAACTAGCCCGATCCTTCGCAGCTTGGGTAGGGTAGCTAGTTGTTGCACACTATGATCTGTCAGTCGGTTGCAGCAGGCCAAGTCGATGTACCGAATGCGGTTACAGGACTTGACCAAGTGGCTGACAGCCGAGTCTGTGATGTTGGAGCAATGGCCCAAGTGAACATAGTGGAGGTTCTTTCCTAGCCTGCAAATAGCCATCACGGATCGATCTGTGATAAACCGGCACTTTGCTAGTACTAGGTTTCGTAGACGAGGAGCTGCATGCACAATGCGCTCCACTGCATCATCCTTGACATTCTCACAAGCGGTGAGATCGAGAATGCGAAGACTATCATAGGTCGCAAATTCGGGTAGTTTCAAGAAGGCTGAATCATCAATCTCAGTGCAGTGTGCAAGGCGCAGCTCTCGAAGATGTCGCAGTGTTATAATCAAAGCAGTCACTGAAGGACTAGTGACAAGTCTGCAGTCGTGTAGGTCGATTTCAAGGATAGATGGGCAGTTCTCCGCAAAAGACTGAATCGACCGGTTTGAGATATTAGAAACTCCGTTCAGTTTCAACTACAAAAGTCAGCACCTTCACTCTTGCCTAACAGAAGCGATATACATACTCTCTTGATCTGACGACAGTTTTGTGACACGACGAACAGCGAGTCGTCGGTCATTTTGGAACACCCGGTAATGTTCAGACCCTGTAGACGGGGGCAGTTTCTGGATACTGTATTCAAAGTGTGATCTGTAAGATGTCGCAGTTCCGAGACATCCAGCGCCTGCAAATGCCGATTACCATCCACCAAGTCCGACACCCCAGTATCCGTAAGTTGAGAACAGTTCGTCAGCGTCAGCCGCTCGATGCGTTTGCACTGAACAAAGGGAACAACCGTTCCGTCGCTGACATCACCCAAAGCAGAGAGGTTGAGTCTCTTAATAAGGTCTGCATAGTTGAAGAGGCTGTCCTGTTTGCCTACGGACGCGGTCACACTCGTCAGATTCGACCAGCTGTTGCAAGACGGCCGGTGCCACAGTATCCCAACGGAGTTCACAGCCCATCCACGACACACTAGCATGCAGTTGAGCATGTCCGAGGGTAGATTCAGCTTTGAGAATATCGCGATCAGGATCTCTGGCGGGAGGCGGCCGATCGGCGGAAGTGGCATGGGGCGGACATTTTGGGGGTGGCTGTCACGGAAATTGGCGACGCCGATGGACGATTGTGAATCGTTGGCTTGGGCCATGAAGAAGTCGGTGTCATCGTCGGCGGCACGCTCTGGTGACGTTGATCCAGAGGTTTCGGAAGGGGCAGCGCTTGGGGACCGGCCATTTTGTCGTAGTCGGGGTGCCATCTTGACCGGTAAGGATTCGGGCGTTGTATTTCGATACGTTATATTGTTAGAGGGTACGTATGGCTGAAGTCTCATTACTTCAGGAACTCTGCACGAGTGGTGGGTGCATGTGAAGTAAGCGCGCGTGCGCAGTTATGGCAGGGAGAGCCGGATGAAGTTAGAATTTTAAAAATGGAATCGAACGAAAGATCCAGCTCATGTTCTTCCAGTGTCGAATGCAGGTGTGTTAGGGTCAATGCGAATGTGAAGGGATAAAGGCGGCAATGGAGGGGGATGAGGCAATGGGGCCCGGGTTTCACGCGGAGTCGGTGCCAAGCATCTGCTTATCGTTCGATAAGATCGAGTCCAAGTATAGAAAATGTTCTCACAACAACCAAAAAAGAAGAGAGACGGGATGCTACAAAGTAACAAGGAGAAAACGTGATGTCGTCAGATTCGCTTGATGTGACCTCGTGTGATCTACATATCGATCGGGAATACCGGGACATCTGACCCCGGGAATGTAGGGAAGCTGCCTGTTCCAGAACAGTATGTATTCCAAAGTATCTAGTGTCAAATGGATTTATGTTTGCGTTTGTCTTTTGTCTTTCTAGTTTGAAACCTGTCCCTTTACCCAGTCTCGCAGGATGTTCTTCCGAATCTTACCAGTACTGGTCTTGGGAAGTTCCGCTACCACTTCCACCTCTCGAGGGATCATGAACTTGCTGATGCCGCTGACATTCCGAGCCCAGGTGATCACTTCTGGGCCTTCCAGTAACTTGCCTTGCTTCACCGTGACAAAAGCCTTGGGTCGTTCGCCCCAATGAGTATCAGGCACCGAGACAACTCCTGCCTCTAGAATGTCGGGATGCGTGACCAACATGGACTCAAGTGCAACTGATGATATGTTCTCACCACCTAAATGTAAAATAGTTAGCCATCATTTCTTTCAGCAGACCGACCACTCGCTACCGAACATACCGCTAATGATAATATCCTTGGCACGATCAAGGATTTGGATCGCACCATCAGGATGCCAGACAGCCAAATCGCCGGAGTGCAGAACACCCCCTGCAAAGAGCTTCCGAGTTGCCTCAGGATCCTTGTAGTACCCACGAGCGCAGATATTGCCAATAAAGACGATCTCACCGATCTCTTGGCCATCTTGGCGGACATCAGTGATAGTATCGTCAGGCACCTCTGTCTTAATAACTCGCGCAGGGAGGCTAGAAATAAAGCCATGGCCTTGCCGGGCCATCTTCTGATACTTTTCCTTGAGAGGAAGGGTATCCCATTGAGGTAAAAAGTAACCCTTGGTGATAGGGCCATACGTCTCGGTCATACCGTAAACATGCACAGGATGCAAGTTCAGATCTGACATTTGTTCAAAGAGATGAGCCGTAGGAGGGCTCGCTGCTACCGTCACCCGAACAGGTTGGGGCAGTTTCTCTGCTTCTTTCGCGTTGCAAAGTAATGTGTTCACAGTTGGGGCGGCGTTGAAATGCGTGATATGCTCTTCTTTCAGCAATCTCCAGATCTCAGGATAGTCTATCTTCCTGAGACAATAATGGGTGCCGCGGACTGCCGTTACTGCCCATGGGAATGTCCATCCTGCGATGCACGTCCTGTCAGTTGAGTACTATGAAGAGAGAAAGGGCACGAACCCATAGCATGGAACATAGGTAGTGTCCAAAGATAACGAGCCCGTCCACGGTGGTAGTTTAGCCCCGATTCAATAACATTCGCCAAAGATGCCAGGTAGCAACCCCTATGAGTAAACTCGACACCCTTGGGCTTAGCTGTCGTTCCGCTAGTGTACGCCAGTGCAATGACGGACTCTTCATCAGCAGCTTGACTCTCGAGGCCCTCCCAGCCCTGAGCACCAGTATCCAAGTCATACTTCAGACCTTGCAAAACAGCTTCGTCGAAGGGACCCGTCAATTGACCCTCAGTAGCATCCGTATCAGTGTCTACAATGAGGGGGACATCAGGGTGCTGCGAGCGATATGTCTCCAAAAGTGGCACAAACTCCTCGTCAACAATAATGACCTCTGCATCTCCATGCTCGAAAATATAGGCGATATCTTCTTTCTTGAGACGGTAGTTGACAGCTTGAATATGAATATGTTAGACCGACCTTTCGTCAACAGACCAAGCCCGGAATTCTTACCGACGTTAACAGCCCCAGCAGCGGCAATCCCAAAGATAGACTCAAGGAATGCCGGGGTGTTGGGACAGAGGATTCCAACTCTCTTGAACCCATGTTTCTTCAGGTAGAACGCCAAGCCCCTCGCACGATCAGCAGTCTCGCGGTAGGTCCTGTGTAGAACCTTGCCATTGGCTGTGATATGGTAGATTGCCTCGGCCTGAAGAATATCTTGTCAGATAACTTCAATTGGATCAATATCGAACATAGCAAGGGAAGCTCACCTCGGGCTCAATGGCCGCGGCACGAGGTAGGAAGAAAGTCGGCGAGAGCGAATGGCGATTGATGCGGTGCTCGAATGGTGCAGGTGTCGAAGCTTCTGAGCTGAAGTGGCCCAGTAGGCCAGACAGCCGAGACTTTACACCAGACATGCTACAGCGGCGGGAGGACGAACCACAAGAACGGGGTTGTGGTTACACAGAAGAGGAAATTAGAGGTCGAGGTATAAGGATAGAAGGAGAAAGAGAAGAGACACCAGGAGACATGCGAGAGAAGTAAAGAGAGAGAGAGAGAGAGAGAGAGGCAAGTTACTCCAAGTTGGAGAAATGCGGGGAGCCCTGGAGCGGTTAACCTAGGCTATGGCGGATCACAGGCGGGGACTCGGGAACGAACTCTGGGGTATCCAATACAACTTGCCAAGGAGTCCTTGCTTTTGAGTTATTAGAATATCATGTTCGGTCTAACGGAATACTCTTTGCTGTGAGATTGGCCAAAGCACAACCATCGGACACACATTGGATATTGGTACTTTATAATGCTGCACTGCGCTCGAGGGCGTACCTCGACTAATAGAGTAATAGTGTGGGTACGTAAAGATCAAGTCCACGAACTACAAGCAACTACGGAGGACAAGCCAACACTAAAGGAGAACAAATAATAGGTCAAAGTATTTTGATCATAAGAATCATGTTGAACTCTTGAAAATTGTTTCTTTGGATTAAACCGCCACGGCGCGACTCAACGGCCAGCTATTTTGAACCTTTAATCCCAAACGACTCCGTTTTTTTCGACTTTTGAAAATTCCGAAGAAACCCTGTCCCCGGCCACCATGCTCGTCACAGACAGTGGTATTCATGAAATGGTAGGGGACCGGGCCGCAGAAAAAGGTCGGTCGACTTGCCGTTCAAATTCGCTGAAAGTAAACCGTCCGCGATCCCATCCCAGAACCATCGCTCGACACAACAACCAGCCGCGCTAAAGGTATCTAGTAGCCATACTGAGCAAGCTGGGTCTTGGTCTTGCTGTCCACGTTCGCACCCTGCTCCGCCTTGGCAAGGTTGCGACGAGCGGCCTTCTTGCGCTCGTAGTAAGCCTTGCTCTTGACCTTCCGACGCTCCTCGAGTCTGTAGAGAATTAGTTAGAATTTGCCAATGTAGACAACGTGGATCACACTGGTGTCCCAGGTGACAACGAAGAACATACCTGGAGACAACATCCTGGTACTTCCAGCCGACCTCGTGGCTGAGACGGCCAACAGTGCAGTACTTGCGGCCGGGGCGGAGACGCAGGACACGGAGAGCCTGGGGGACGACGACACGCTTCTTCTTGTCGTAGGGAGGGGGGACACCCTCGAAGACCTTGAGGCGCTCCATAGCGGCGGCACCACGGGCGGTCTTGTGGGGAATCATACCGCGGACAGCCTTGTAGAGGATGCGGGAAGGAGCGCGGAAGTGGAAGGGACCACCACGGGTAGGGTTGAAACGAGTGATCTTGCGAAGGTAGGCGTGGTACTTGACTGTAGGTCGGATTTCGAGTCAGCATTTCTGATCCCCTCAAAATGTGCATTTTCCTCCAAAAAAATTCCCAATTTCGTTTTGCTTGTCGTGTTTCCTCCACATGTAATCGAAGACACATTCCAATATTCCACACAAAACACAAAGAAAAGATTTCGAGGAGAGGTTGAACGTACGCTTCGCGCGGAAGAACTCGCCGGAGATGTTGAGGGCCTCACATCTCACAACGACGATCTTCTGGCCGTTGAGCAGCTGCTTGGCGACAGTGCTGGCCAGACGACCAAGGAGGTGTCCCTTGCCGTCAATGACGACCTAATTCACGATTTAAGTCAGCGATAACGGTTCCCGGATGCAGAATTTCTCAAGACGACTGTAGCGGCACTCAGGTTGTCGCTTGGGGTTTAGAAACGCACCACTGGTTCGAAGGAGGACATCCTGCTGGTAATATGTCCCGGGGGATGGATGTTGTCGGCGGTTGTTGTCGTTGGTGTCAGGTCAACGCACACAACGAAGTCGGGTGGCTCGCAGGTGAATGGTTAAGCGAGGAAAGCCTACTTTGTGTTAGTGGCGAGGGTCCCAGCCCTAAGCCGGACCAATCAGGCGGTGTGGTAGTCACGTGTGGGAAACCCCTTGCCCCGCCCGAGACCAGATTATATAATACTTTCACTTTGCACTGTGCGCCACGGTGGTTCCTTCTCTTTGTGCCGTTAGGGCTTTGGCTTAGGGCCGGCGATACTTGGGAGTTCTAGAAGTACAGTGAAGATCATGATTTTGAAGTTTGGTAGATTAATGAAGATATAGGAAGTTGGAGACCTTGTATTGAGCTCTCCGTATTATTTTATACTATTTATTTCCTGTAGCACCACCATCAAATCCTACGATCTGGCGTCTACCTGTATCTCCATGCCTTCATGATCAGATCTAAGTTGATCAAAGATTGGGTCCGATGACTAATCCATTCCATAGTCCAATTGTTTTCCCTGTGCAAGTTCTCTCCATCAGAAATCTCCAAGACAAAGACGCGCTTCAGAGCTTCATGAATCATAGTCGCCCCGAATCGCTTGCGCTCCCTGCAGTGGCCCTGGGCACGAACAGCACCACAATCAGGCCTGCTTTTGCCAACAAATCTCATTAAGACAAGGATTTTCTCTAGATCAATCACCATGCTTCGAAAGACACGATTTGTATGCGTCTCTGATACACACGGCTATACACCATCCGAAGCAGGCTTCAAGCTCCCAACAGGGGACGTTTTGATCCATGCAGGCGACTTGACTAACAATGGAAGCCTAAGAGAGCTCCGCAAGACGATGGATTGGATATGCAATGCCGACTTTGAAATCAAGATCATAGTTGCTGGTCCGTTTCTCTCCTAGTCGATGCCCATGCGCCCGATTCACAACCATCTATGACTTGATCTCGGGCAATAAATAGCAATGCTATGCCCGCCTCAGTGCTCCGTCCACGCTAAATGGTCACATCAAGACTCCCTAACCAAATAAACAGGCAATCACGATGTTACTTTGGACCCAACATTCTATGCAGAACATGGACGCAGCTTTCACAGCCAGTCCATCGAAGATCCGCAGCAATGCCTAAAACTCATCTCGGAGTCGCCTTCAGTAGTCCTACTTCAACACGAGTCGGCCGTGATTCGCTTAACGCGAGCAGGCGGTCCGAATACGATCTTCAAAGTCTTCGGGTCCCCACACTCCCAATTCAAAGGTGACTGGGCATTCGGATACGACTCAAGTGATGCAACAAGGCTATGGAGTCAGATACCACTCGACACGGACGTCGTCGTCACACATACGCCACCACAATCTCACTGCGACCAGAAACCAAATGGAACATCCGTTGGGTGTTCAGCACTTCGCAAGACACTGAGCCTCATCAGGCCGCACTTAGCCATATGCGGTCATGTGCATGAAGGACGAGGATACGAAAGAGTCCACTGGCAGGCCACGCTTACAGATACAGAACAAGATATAGAAACAGAGACACAGACAGAGACAGAGACCAACGCAGTTGACCATGTCACTCGGGGCCAGTTGCCGCCCATGGACAGCAAGAAACAAAGCCTGATCGACTTAACCAGCAAACGGAACGAACGACTAGCCAACGAGGGATTTTCGTGGCCCGGTCACGGTCACGGCCATCCACATCCAGCACATGAGATATCAAACGATGAAACGATGTCATCAGCCTCGCCGAAGTCATCAGCAGGCGTCGATCCTGAAAAGGCAAGTCCACGAAATTCGCCGAACGCTCCGTCCCTGAGCGCGAGTAGCCCCAGCCCCAGTCTCAGAACCAGCACCAGCATCAGCACCAGCGGCACGATCGGCCGTTTAGATCACGCCTTGCGAACGCTCCGAATGGAGACTTGCATTGTCAATGCGGCCGTCGTGGCCACCAGTTTCCCGCATCGCGGAGGCAAACGCTTCAATTCGCCCATCGTTGTTGACCTCGAGCTTCCCGTGTGGCAAGACTCGGCCAACGGGTGATGTTCGCCGTGCGTCTGACACCTCGGTAGTTTTGTTTTTAGCGCGCTTTTTCTTTTCTTTTTAACGTGGGTTGGGACGGGGATTAACTGGCACGGAATTAAGCTGCCTGCTTAATCTTTTGGGTCCGGCCAAACTCCTGTATTATTGCCATGCATTGTGGCTTGACGCCAGATGGTACCTCCCACCCGGAGTGACTGGGGAGCTTTTGCCATGCGCGCTTTGATGCATACACATTGAAAATGAGAACGTGAAGTGCGAAGTCTCGATCTGCTTGGGATTGCGCTTACATCATTGATTCCATGTGGTGGGTGGTCGGCCCGTTAGACTGGCTACCGCAGCCGATGAGTCCTCGGATTTCATAAGTATTTCCAATAATCCAATAATCAAGTCCTACAAAATCAATATCCCGTACTTCGTACAGCAGCCATAACTTTCTCTCTTCTCTCTCTCTTTACACATGTCTTCGTAAGGGTGAGTAATGGTGACTGTGACTCCTCGTCTCATGTATATACCCCGCATGCACTTCGGGCCCCATAACCATCTGACAGATCGCAATCACATACGGAGTACTGTATCAGATGTGATATCACTCTCTCCAATTTCCAGTCCCAGTCCATTTCCAAGTTTGAACTCTTCAGGCACGAGTCATCCGCATCATCTGCAACGGGGATCCCCCAACTCAAACCTTCCAGAAAAAAACACAAAAACAACCCAGCGCTAGTTCCCGCACTGTCAGTGGATAGCACAGTTAGCACATTGGGAAAGGGAAAGTCTGGGCGTAGGACGAGTAGACCCCATAAGCCAACCAATGCATAGACCCTCCCACCCTCCTGATTCACGATGTGACCATGCGAGGCCGATCATTCTTAGTCTTGGTCTTAGTCTTGGTCAGATAATAAGTCAATGTAAGTAATCACTGTGCAGTGTTTGCGCTTATGGGTTGTCTTTCTTCAGCTAAAACTAGAAGGACTCGGGGATACACCTCACTACAGCTTAGTCTCGCGTGGGAAGAGGCATGTGCTTCTCGGACTTTGATTGGGGGGATATTTTCTAGAAGGCTTTTCGAGGCTGGTGGAGAGCGTTCTGGCTCGATTTGAGGATTACGGTTGGATTACATGTACACTACTCTCTCGCTGTTATAGCTGAGTGCATATTATTATTGCAGGAGACCTGCATTTGCATTTGCATTTGATTTCCCCAGGTATGGAATAAAATAGAGTATTTAATGACAAACCTGCGTAGGGGAGACGGCTACCACTTAATTTGAGATATCTTGCCTCCTCCTATGCTAGTCTAATATAGATGAACGACCCCCGGTCTAGTGTCAATTTCTCCGGTGCTCAGCCGGCCTCAACCATAGCATTCGGCTACAAACAAGTCGACTCTTTAGGGACGGACATCCGATCCGAAACCCACCCTTGTTGGCAATCAGAAAGTGAGGGGGGTAGATCACTGTTTAAGCGTATAAAGTTACAACCGTGTGTTTCGGCACAAGGTCTTGTGTGACATCCCCAGTCGCGCTGATGGGATCGGAGGATTATGGACACGGCTGGTGCGGTTCGAATTGAAAGATTGTGGTCCTTTTCCATTTGGGTTTCACGGGGGATCCCCAGATTGATTTTTTTACTGCAATCACTATCACACAGTTATTGTCAACTGACTGTGTCTGGGTGTTCCCGAAGCGAGGTAAAACGGAGATAAAGAGGTGGGCGGTTAGGCTAGGTTGATTTACGAGACATTTTAAGAGTTAATGGGGGTTTACATTCGAGACAGATACTATTTGGGCAGGAGATGTTATGGGGAGATATATGGAGGTGAAAAGAGGAAGAGGGTGAGGTGTTTGGAGGATTGCCATAATAATAGGAACTGGAGAATCTTGCGCGCGGACCGCAGTGCCGGGTTCATGAGTCCAGATGACTTAGAAATGGGTCGAGACGGTGTACATTGTACCCCTACTTCATCCAATCATTCGATACCGCGATTAATACCAGATGGAGTCGCTATAGGTGGAGACAGACACGTTGGTGATGGGTCTAGTGGGACAGAGATTAGGTCTCAGTGCCTCAAAGGAATGTGCAAAGAATTGGAAACGCGTCTCTCTATATTTAGGTTATTCCGCCACAGATTAAGGCCACGGAACCCCTCGGGAGGGAGAACATTACCGTGGCTACCACTTAGGCGTACAAGGTTAGAGCTGAAGCGAGACAAGGATAAGAGTAAAGAATGTTCGTTCACAGTGAGGCGACCCAGGCGTAAAGATGGGGGGGGCAGTTTAGGTGCATGCCAAACCTACTCGATCGAGACGGCGGCAGGAAAGAAGTAAAGATGGGCGCCATGACGATGGCCCCCTCACTGAGCCTTGTTCTCGTGTTAGATCGCCCCATCTCTAGGCAAATGAAATACCTTTACTAGGACGAGGCGGTGATTGGCAGGGTGCCAACAAATCAGGTCCAGGGCACGGCCAATAATTGGGGGAGGCCGGTGAAGTGACAATAATACATGTAATAAAAGTAATAGAAAAACAGAGAAATAGAGAAATAGAGAAATTATAAGAAATTACGGAGACCACCTAAGTTGGGCATCTCCTTTGATCTTGACTAAGCGCGCCACCCTGCTACTGTCGCTGCGCCACTACATGTAAATACCTTCCCCTGGCCGGTTCGTTCGGCTCAAGACTTCCTTACGGCATCGTCCGATGCCCTTACTTACATTGCGATTTACAATCTCCTGATCGAGATCTTTCTGGATGCGTCGGTGTTGGCATCCTACTACGTCAACTTGACATTCCATACATTACCTCCACCGCCTCTTCCCCCTCTCTCTTTCTCTTCTTCAATTCCAACTCAACACAGACTTCTGTGTATCAATTTTACCATGTCATCAGCTCCTGATATAGATCCATATGCTGCGCTAGGAGTAGCCAAAGATGCGACCCTCTCCGAAATCCGGGCCGCCCATCGAAAGCGAGTGCTGAAATGCCACCCAGACAAGATTCAAGATGAGTCGCAGCGGAATGCCGCCCAAGATGAATTCCAGAGAGTTCAACAGGCCTATGAACTTCTTTCAGATGAGTCCCGGCGAACCAAGTATGACGCCAAAGTCAACAGATTAGCCGAATTGAAGGCCGAGCTGGAGCGCAGACGAGCAGAGTCATATGGCTCTCCACGAGGAAGTGGTTCCAACAACCGAGAATACCGCAATGGTCGGATCGTGGAGGAACGAGTCCCCTTGGAAGTGTATCTCGATGAATCATTGAGATTCACGGAGGAACCACGTCCGATGTCTCGCAAGCATGAGGAGTATGGCATGCGATCCAAGGCCAAGTCCACGGAGGAAAGGAAGAAGAAAACTGCGACGCCGATGAGCGCGTATTACGCTGCAAAGGAGCAGCGGGAATCGACCAAGGCCACCCATTCCGACCGTGCCAAGACCCGCGATCAAGAGCGACGACGACAAGCGTCGGCCAAATACGACACCTTCGAATCTTATGCTGAATCCGACGATGCTTCAGACTCCAGTGCTCCTCGCTACGTCTTCACCAAGCGAACAGCAACCCCGCGCCGAGAGCGCGAATCCCGATCCAGGCCAGAGTCCTCTCGCCGCGAACGCTACGATGACGATGATTTCTCCGATCATTGGCAAAGCAAGATTAATAGTCGAACGACCAGCGCGGAGGACTACATCGCATCCAAGGGTCGAATCTCGAATTCCCCACGCCGATACCATGGTTACGACTCAACGGAACCAGAATTGTCCGGGTCGCGGCCCTCGGGACGGTCCACCCGGCCTGCAACAAGACGTCCGTCAACATCCCGCAACAACTCCTACGACTACATTGAGTCGCCTCGCGAGAAGCCGAAGATGCCAACCGCCACAACTTCCCCAAGCATCAAGAGCTCTCTCCGCCCCTCATTCCTGAACCACCGCGCAGCAACCTCCAGCGGCTTCAGTCGTCCCAAGCGCGATAGCACGCTCTACGGAATGGCCCACGAACCCATGCCCTCGCGCCCCTCAAAGCCCCGCGATCGCTACGATTCTGGATATTCGAGCCCAACGACGCCCGAAATGCCCACGCGGGGTAATTCCCCTAAGACACATACCCGCTACAAGATTGTCGAGGAGCCAGACCGCGTCGTTGTTGAGCCAAAGTCCGCCTCTTCGAAGTACCGCTCCTCATCCCCAGACCGCGCCGAACGCACCTCTTCGTCGGCCCGCCAGCCCCCAAGCGGAGTAGTACATTCCAGAGCTACTCGACTGAATCGCCATCGTCTCCTCGCATTGAAGTCCGCTCTTCGCGACCTTCAAGACCGGCGACCTATCGTGATCCCGATTATTCTCCTCGTCCGAAGGAGAAGGATGTCAAATACTCTCGCGCTTATAGGCCCGAGGATGTCAGTTACTCGCCGCGTCGCCCTTATTATGACGAGGATTATCGTCCTCCTGCTGTGGGCAGACGGCAGTCTGCTTACTAGTTCTGTGTTGTGTTGCAACACTATGGATCGCTTACGACAGCTTACGCTTATGCACGCTTTCTTCTTTTATCTTTATCATTTTTATCGGATATTCATGATGGAGCTCGGGGTGTTTTTCAATTCCTTTGCTTTGCATTTTCACCTCGATTTCTATCCTCCTTCTCGTTCGCATTCTCATTCCTTCTTGTCTATACATGGGCTACTTAGTGGTCCTTTCACACGGAGACAGCCTCTACTTCCAATCCGAGATTTGGTTTGAACAATGGCTGTACCTATCCAGATCGATCTCGGATTTGTCACGGTGTCTTCCTTTTTTCCAACCCGGATAGTATATCGCATACCTCTTCATACCTACACGCCCATACACTGGCCATAGCCAGTGCAGGGAGTAGTGAATTTGTTATTCCATCACGCATCGAGACGGGGCCGGTATTGATTTCGGTTTCTTTGATTCTTTCGATGTTACTGTACTGTACCATGGTCTGGTTTACTTCCGCCCGCACAGCCAGTGCGGGGGTGAGGATTAGGGCTAGGGCCAGGGTTAGAGACACAGGTATTCTTTGTCGGCGCATAAGGGTGGGATGGTCGGAAGGGATGGAATGGTGTTTCCTTCCTTTTTCTTATTCCTCATCACATCCTATGGCGTATCTTTACCTCTTCTTCTTTGTTCTTATTTTCTTTTCTTTTCTCTTTTTGTTTATTTTCCTGTGCTTCTTTTCATATTTACCTCCCGGCTACTAGATACCTGATGACCCAATTTATGACTTACGCTCCTTGATATGATATGACATGCCACGATTCTTGACCTATTTTCTTTTCTTCTCTTTTTGCACTGTAGAAAGCATGGGACTCATTCGGTGTTACAGAAATTGGGGGAGAAGGGGTACATCTTGTATGAATCCAACTGATCTACTTCCCAGACTGAAACTTCACCTATGATGTCCGGATGTTGTTTTGATTTTGACCGACATATTTGACTAGGATAATGATAGAGAATAGAACTTAACAAAATGTCTGACATTGTCGTGATATTGTGTCGTCCAATATATCCAAATCTTTTGTTAGATTATTATTTGTTAGTTATTTTAGTTGTATCATGTGGCTCAGGGAGGTTTATTTAAACACCCTTATATAACAATGAATACATCCGTTGAGATGAGTATCAAACCATAGTATCCGTAGTTGAGACAAAAATATAACTGAAGCTATATACAAGGCGAATGAGTACGCCCTTGGTACAAATAAGAGCAAACCGCCGCTAAACCGTTCCTAAATCCAATCTACACCTTGCTACGAACTCACTTCGTTGATCGATTGCATTGTTCCGCCATGTCCAGGGTATTGCACTCAAAAGTATAGGTATTCCCTAGACCAAGACGTAGAATGCACACATCTAGAGCAGCCAGTGTTAACCAAAGATACTTGTGGATATATCCAAAGTCAAGAAGACATTGTATAACTTACCATCGAAAGACCCAAGATCATAGAAGACCAGAAGAACACATTCTAAAGTCAAGTCAGCTTTATGAGATACCATACCCACGTAGGAGCAGCTTACATTGAGGGTAGTCCGTCCTCTGAAGAAGCGGGACTTCTGAACTGCAACAATGGGCAGTTGCAGCATCATAGCCAGGAATCCATACCCACGGAGCTTCTTGGTGATGCAGCTCATGACCAGCTCGTGGAAAACTGAACTAACCAGGAATGTAATGGTCATGGCCACGGGTTGAGAGAAGTTGCATCGCGAAGGGAAGTAGACATGGCGGAAGAGGAAGTGGTGGACGGGGACGTTCCATTCGCGGGAGAATTCGAGCCTGGAGGGAAATTGTTAGATCAACATATTGTGAATTGGGCATATAATATCTGCTGTAGGACGTACCAGTCACACGAATTCCACCAGTCCGCGTAAAAGTGCCGGTCAGCAAATCGAGTCAACTCGGCAAATGCGCCTAACACGTATTCGAAGATAACCAGGAAAACAAGCAGGAATGTAATCATGAACGGGAATAGGAGCATGCTGATAGTCTCGGCGAGGATGAATGCCTTGTCTGAGATGCTAGAAACGACGTGGAGTTGAGCGCTGGCCTCTGTCAGGACGGGGAGAATGAACTCTTCGCTGACCAGGGTCAGCAGAAAGATGCAACCAAATACAGCTGCAGTCTTCCAGCCGATCTCTGACCAGCGGCGATCCTGTCGGCGTGGATACTCCAGCTCGTAGCAGAGAGTCGGGCAGAACAGGAAGTCGACATAGTTACCGACGTGAAGGTTCTGGGGGTATGAGATATTGCCGAGTGGGGAGGTCAGTTCCGTGGCTAGTTCCTCGCGCAGCTTCAGCAGTGGCTCTGTCGGGGTGTCTTTCTCGTTCTGGTCTTTCATGGACGGCCGGCGTCGGTGGACTTCCGGGTAATGGATGGCAGATGTAGGATTGGAGGACATCGAGCCGGGTTTATCAAGAGAGGCTAAACGGCGCTCGGTCTCGCTGAGATGGCCATTGTAGAAAGCATAGGAATGCAGTTTCATGAGAATTGTGAGGGTATGCAGCGTGAAGAAGACCTGCGCGGTCCAGGTCCACTGCAGCATAAAAGGCCAGCTATTTCTTGTCAGCGATATAGAATCCCATTTCATATAGATATAGCCACCCACTTGATCCATAAGACCAGCCAAAATGCCTCGCCCAGACTCTGCACTATCATACCTCCGCGCGACCATCGCAGCCACTGCGGACCGCTCCGCCAGATCCGGTGTAAAGGTAGAACAAGTCCTGAGCTCACGACCATGGCCACATCACTGAGTCCCATCACCCACACATTCTGCGTCAAGAGGCTCCAAACGCGCAACTGTAAGGGGAATCCTGTATACTTGATGTTGCGCAGCGCGCTGGTCCCGACCATAATCACCAGCGCAATCCAAAAGAGAGTAAAGAACCCTCGGAAATTGTGGTAGTCGCTATCCGGATCAAAATGCGACACACGAGGGACATAGTCTATCGTATAAAAAAGACGGTTTCGGGCTCGAACTTGCTTCCTCGCAGTCGAGATGGAGTGCGCCGACGGGGGCGCATCTTCGGAGACAGGGGTTGAGCGGCCACTTCAATGCAGTGGATATGTTAACCAGTGCCCTAGATCGGCCGGCTATGTGGATAGAGAGCAGCTCACCTCATGTCCTGGGACAGCTTTTCCAGGGGAAGGGGAAGAGCTCCAGTCACGTCTTTTCCGTCGGACTGGAGAGGGACGGCGCGCGGCCGTACATTTGCTGAATCATGGGAGACGGCGCTAGACATCCTATATGGACGCAATTGTGGGAGCAGAAAGGTGGCACATCGAACTCACTGGAATGAAAGAAAGACACATATGATGAGGGGAGCTCTGGTGGGTTTGTTTGTCTGAGTAGACACCAAAATTAACCACTACGTCACAGCATTTATAGGGGACTAGGCAGATGCAATCACGACGACTGTTGGATTGTTGGGAGTTCTCCCTGCCAAGAGGTGAATATGTATCATTTTGTCATTCTATTTCAATTCAAGTCACCAAGTATTCTGGCATCCTTATACAGGTGGGTGTACGGCATATCTGGGGATCTGGCTCATGTAGCATTAATCTGCGACCTCAACCAATCAAATGGGCTTGTGGTTTAGTGGTATAATACTCCCTTAGCATGGGAGTGGTCCGGGGTTCGATTCCCCGCGAGTCCATTCATTTTTTATTTCTGCTGCCTTCAAGGCGGTGTGGCTTTGTGCGGTTCGGCGGTCACCTGACCCTAATTGTCACGCTAGGCCCGTTCTCAACTAGCGCCCCATGCCAAGAAGCCAGGTCGACTGTCATGAGGAATAATAATAAAGCAGTCCAGACCTCCAGACCACTGCCTTGACGCTTCTTCGTTTCATTGATCTTATGAGCGCGGTGCTTGGTTTGCTTTCCTGGGCCTGACTCTATCCCTTCTCCTCCATTGAATATTCCCTTTTCTCGCCCCGTTGGGGGTCTCCGTTGCCATGTCTTCCCGTGAGTGCTGCCCGCCGCCCCTCCTCCCCTGAGACGTAGCGCTAAACACGCAACCCAATATGTCTATAGTCAAGCAATTCATTCGGAATGTCCGATCAGCCAAGACCATCGCCGATGAACGTGCCGTGATTCAAAAGGAGAGCGCCGCTATTCGAGCCTCGTTTCGAGAAGAGAGCCATGACTCCGGTATCCGGTTAGCTTCAGCAAACTTCCAATGGACTTCGCGGACGAATTCTAATAAATTGACAGGAGGAATAATGTCGCCAAGCTCTTGTACCTCTTCACACTTGGAGAGCGCACTCACTTCGGTCAGATCGAATGTCTGAAACTACTTGCCTCTCACCGGTTCGCCGATAAGCGTCTGGGATATCTGGGGACCATGCTGTTACTGGATGAGAACCAGGAGGTTTTAACACTTGTCACCAATTCTTTGAAAAAGTTGGTGTCTACGGTAGTCTCGATCGCTTGAACTCATACTGACTAGCATGCAGTGACCTCAACCACTCCAACCAGTATATCGTCGGTCTCGCTCTTTGTGCCCTCGGCAACATTGCTTCTATCGAAATGTCCCGTGATCTATTCCCCGAAGTCGAAGGCCTCATGTCGACCGCCAACCCATACATTCGCCGGAAAGCAGCCATTTGTGCCATGCGCATCTGTCGCAAGGTTCCAGACCTGTACGAGCACTTCCTCGAGAAAGCCAAGAACCTTCTTTCGGACCGGAACCATGGCGTACTGCTCTGTGGTTTGACACTGGCGATTGATCTTTGTGAGGCGGAAGAGGAGGAGGAAGGACCAGAGGGTGTGATCGAGATGTTCCGGCCGCTGGCTGGAGGACTTGTTCGCGCTTTGAAGGGCCTGACAACCTCCGGCTATGCCCCCGAACACGATGTGTCCGGCATCACAGACCCTTTCCTGCAGGTCAAGATTCTCCGTTTCTTGCGTGTATTGGGTCGCGGAGATGTGGCCACCAGCGAGCTGATCAACGATATCTTGGCCCAGGTGGCCACCAACACGGATTCCTCAAAGAACGTCGGCAACTCAATTTTGTACGAGGCCGTTCTTACTATCCTGGATATCGAAGCCGACTCGGGATTGAGGGTGCTGGGCGTCAACATTCTCGGGAAATTCTTGGCTAACAAGGATAATAATATCCGCTATGTTGCACTGAACACCTTGAACAAGGTGGTCGCAATCGAACCAAATGCGGTGCAGAGACACCGTAACACGATCTTGGAGTGTCTGCGGGATCCAGATATTAGCATTCGCCGGCGAGCGCTCGATCTCAGCTTCATGTTGATCAATGAGGGCAACGTGCGGGTGCTGGTGCGCGAACTGCTGGCCTTCCTAGAGGTGGCCGACAACGAATTCAAACCTGTGATGACCACACAAATTGGCATTGCGGCTGATCGTTTCGCGCCAAACAAGCGCTGGCACATGGATACCATTCTGCGGGTTCTCAAGCTGGCTGGGAACTACGTCAAGGAACAGATCCTGTCCTCATTTGTGCGTCTCATTGCTACCACCCCTGAATTGCAGACCTATGCAGTGCAGAAACTTTACTCCTCATTAAAGGAGGACATCTCACAAGAGGGTCTCACCCTGGCTGCGACATGGACGATCGGTGAATATGCCGATAGTCTACTCCAGGGTGGTCAATATGAGGAAGAGGAATTGGTCAAGGAGGTTCGGGAAAGTGATATTGTCGACCTTTTCACCAACATTCTCAACAGCACCTACGCCAGCCAGATCGCCGTTGAATACATCATCACTGCATCCATGAAGCTTACAGTGCGTATGTCGGATCCTGCGCAGATCGAACGTCTGCGCCGTTTCCTCTCTGGCCGGACTGCAGATTTGAGTGTAGAGATCCAGCAGCGTGCTGTTGAATATTCCAACCTCTTCGGCTACGACCAAATCCGCCGCGGCGTGCTCGAGCGGATGCCCCCGCCTGAGATTCGTGAGGAACAACGGGTGCTGGGTGCGCCTACCGCTAAGAAGCGCCAGAGCAAGGTTCTCCGTGGCAAGTCTACTAAGGCCGCCAAACCGGCCGAGCATGACCTGCTCCTCGACTTGGTTGGCGGTGACGCCCCCGTTACCAGCCCTACCTCGAGCGGATCGAACACCGCCGATCTGCTGGCAGACATTCTTGGCGGTGACTCCGGCCTGTCATCGCCCTCGCCAGGCCCTGCTGGGCAAAAGAACTCGAACAGTGCCATCATGGACTTGTTCGGTTCCAATGGTCCTTCGCCATCACCTCAGCCAACACAACCTGCATCTGCATCCATGGATCTACTGGGTGGAGGTGGCATGGGTGCCTCTGCGCCCTCGCCTTCATCCTCTCCCGCTCCTGTCTCCGCCTCGACGCCAGCACACACTGCCCTCAACAAGGACGGCCTCGTCCTCACCTTGCAGGTCCAGCGCAGCGGCAACAACGCCCAGATCATGGCTCGCTTCCGCAACGAGTCCAACTTCGACACCTTCACTAATGTCGGTTTGCAAGCCGCCGTGCCAAAGAGCCAACGTCTGCAACTGAGCGCAATTAGCAAAGCCGATCTTGAAGCCGGTGACGAGGGCACCCAATCAATGCGCGTGACCGCTCTGAACGGGGTATGTCTTTCCATTTCCTATCTTTCCCCCTATAAAACTCATCAAGCTAACTAACTACTCCCCAGGCCCTCCCTGCCAAGCTCCGTCTCCGACTTCGTATCTCCTCCGCTAGAGACGGTGGCGACCCCGTTATCGACCAAGTGGATTGGTCTGAGCCATAAATGCAATGGCAATGGCGAAAGCGATGCCAAAATTTCAACCGAACGAAAGTTTTAATTTCCCATGAACAGTTCAAAATCCATTTCTATACACCCTAGCATCTTTTACTCTTACTCTTACTTCTGCTTTTGCTTTTCTCTGCGCCTACGCTTTCGTCCGTATCTAGACTTTTGTTTTGGTCCCTGTCCTCGTTTTTGTTCCCTGTGGTGAGGATTTATTGTTTCTTGTATATGCTTAACAGATGGAGCTTTATGTATGAGCAAATACTGCATGGTGCAGGTACAGGTGCAATGTGCGTTGCATCGGAGCTAGATGTTTAGTGGTTCGTAGTACTGTACCTACAGCTAAAGCAAAAAGAAATAAGCTACGGTATACTTGTTGCCGGTTACTTAATATGCCTATCCCACTATAGCAGTACTAGGATTATATCGAACAACAGTAACAATCTCTTGGATATCCCTTATACGGCACGAGAAGCCCCAGTATATGTATTTATGCACTGTTATATTGCAACTGTAACCCCATATGGAAAGAACGAAAGAATGAAATCCAAGCAAATCACAAACCCGGGAAATGCAGTAAGCCACTCATGATAATAAGCAAGGCTCGATAAGCCAAAAGATCAAATAGAACACCCCAGCAACAAAAAACGAGAAAAAAAGCAGTAAGTAAACTCCAGCAGAATAATGCAAAATCGTATCATCTATCCAAGTGATTTCCCTCAACTTTATGGTCCTGGTCACAAATCAATGACCAAGATCCCAAAACAGTAAAGATATGAGATAGATAGTGAAATGGTAGGTCAGTTCGAGAGTGTATCAACTTATTCAGATATGCTCAATAGGATCCTCAGGGAGAAGAACCTCGCCCTCTCCCCGGTTGCGAGGCAAGCAGGCCTTGAGAGGGGGCCGGACAATGTCATTGAACAGGAATGTTCCGTAGACGAGGAGTGCAAAGCCGGCAACTTGGAGCCACTTGAAGGTCTCCCAGCCCAGGCCGAGCGAGACGAGCCAGATGAAGAGGGTACGGCAGGTGTCGATTGTGCTGCGGGAGGTGGCAGAGACGGTGTGAGTAACCGATAGACCGAAGAAGTTGAAGCCGCTGGGATAAAGTTAGAGAGGGGATTATAAAGAGAGGGCTTTGGAAATATCAAGGTGGGGTTGAGAGACTTGAGAAACATACCCAATGCTGACCATGATCGCTAGACTAGAAAGAGAAATGGCACGGTTGCTGGTCAGTTGACGCCATCCCTCCTTCAGATCAAAGTATCCATAGCGACCAGCCTCAGTTCGCCCAACGGCAAAGTACATAACGACCATACCAACGAGAGTAGCCAAGAAGCCAAATATACCTTCCCAGCCGACAACCTGGATAGGATCCATAGCATAATGCTCGAGAATCCACTCCTCCAGTACAAACTGCGAAGCAGTGAAAATCTGCGCCGCCGCAATAAGCAGCACACCAATGATAGCTTTCACAGCCTCGGGGGTCCCAGCAACAGCACGGGCCTTGATCATAGCATGCGAAGCAGCACCCGCGGCTCCATCACCCTGCGTGATATCATGACCAGAATCGCCGCTGAACAAAGCCCCAGAAAGACCGACAACCGCCACGCCGAGGACGACGATGAAGAGCGCGCTCCACTGGTACATGTACAGTTTGCGGCGGAGGAAGATGACGCTGAACAGGCCGACGAAGAGGACCAGGGCGCCGCGGGTCATTTGGTAGATACTTGCTGCCACGAAGAGGAGGCCTACGTTCATTAGGGTCGTGCCGGCGATATCGCAGCTGGAGGGCGCGGCGAGGAGGAGGACCTTCCAGCCACGCAGTGGGATGCGCTCGTCGTCCTCCCGGAGGGGCTTGGGGTGTCTGTTGTCGGTGTCGAGTCCGTGAATGTGGTCATCGTCGTTCTCTAGGCGCTCGTCTTCTCCGTTTATTGGGTGATATCCGCCGGCAAGGAGCGGAGATGGGTCGCTCGATAGACGGGGGGCGATGTAGCAGCGGTAGAGGGAGGTTAGGCCAACAACGAGCCAGCAGCCCATCTCGCCGACGAACATCTGGGCTCTGTGGGGTTTGATTTGCTGTCAGTACTCGTTGCTCTTGTTATACAGCTTTATCTCGTGCGAGTTTGGGTAGACCCCTACGTTTGAATGACTGGCTGCTCGAAGAGCTTTCGGTAGCTGGGTTCGGGTGAATCACAGTCCCGCACACATTGCATATCCTGATCGACGGGAAACGATTAGCTGGGGTATCCTTGATTGCAGCCATGACTCCTGGACTTGCCTGGTACTTGTTGAGAATGGTGTTGCACACCCCGGTCACGAGCATCATCGTGACCAGGAAGGGGATGAGGGCGTTGTTCGTCATCTTGGCGGCAAGCTTAGACTGGGTGAACTCGAGCTCAGGCTCGAATGCAATAGAGATATGAAGGAGGCTATTGAGAGCCTCTGAATAGGTGAGGAGACAAAGCGGAGATAGGCTTATCAGAGCAGCTGATATCACAAGTCACGAGTTACGCTGACTATACGGGCCGGTACCCGCTCGGTACCCACTTCGCTACACGGAGTACTCGTACACATGTCACTGTTGAATATAAAAGAGTGCATATTCCGCAAGGAGAGCCAAATCCCTATTTTACCTCCCTCAAAACGCCATCGCTGGGGACAACGGACAACACATACTGTCCAACAAGAGATTAAGAATAAGATGATGAAAGAGGAGTCCCGCGTAGGGTAGTGTACAAACGCGTCGCTCCTGAACCCTATGTGCGCCAGAGACTAAGTTATCCGCCGAAATCAGACAAATCATAATATCAGTCCACCTTTAAGACAAGCACGACCTATGGCTATAGGGCTAGAAATGGGTATATGAGTCCAATGTAAACCAAAAAGGAGAAGAATTTCAAGTCGTGGGAATGGGAATGCCCTCCTTGTCGTAACGGGCAACGGCATCCCAATCAACTTCAAGTTGACCCATAGAGCCTTCGCTCTTGACTTGAATATCGGGCGGAATGCGGATTGTGGCCGCAGCCAATGCAATGGACTCCTCATCCCAGGGTTCATAGAATTTATCCATGAAGGTGGCTTGGTCGACCTCGTCAGGAGGAGTGAGAGTACCAAGGGCGAGCCAATCATCCTCTGGGGTGGCTTCGTTGATATTGAAGTCCTCAAGCGGGTCGTAGCCCAGGTGAGGCAAGTCCTTGCTCGCCAGGTTCGAGAAGGTGTCATGGAGGGCGTCAAGCGAAGTGGGACAGTCCGCCCATGGGTCCTTTTGCTCGCTATCCTCCAAACCAAACTTACCAGCATCCTTCTTTCCATCCTTGCCAGCAGACTTTACCCCCTTAGCAGACTGCTGCGGGGTGAGCAGCTGGGTTGATGTAGAAGGAGATGCGGTCTTGCCTCCGAGTTGGCTGGTGACTCGGGCCATAGGAGTCATGTTGCCAAGGACAGGAGTAGCAATGCTTTGTTTCGCAGGAGAAGCCGCAGCGCTGAGCTTGGTGGAAAGTGGTGCGAATCCGGCTGTGGCGACCTGTGGGACTTGAGAGTCGTTGGGATTCAATCCCAAACCGATCGAAATGCTTTCATGGTAATATTTGAGGTAGTCATCGATGACTTCCTCCTCCTCGGGTTGATGATTTTCCTCAACGTGCTTGTCCAAGGCCACTTGGGTGGGGAATCCTTGGTAGTGGTGTTGACATTCGACCACGCTGCACTTGAAAGCACCGGCCAACGCTGCAGCTGTCGATTTGGCATCCGCGACTGCTTTGTTGTACTTCGCGGCTGCCACAGGAGCCGCGTTAGCCTGGATTGGAGACGATGCAATACCAGCATGAGACTGCTTCCGTCTTTTCGGGGAGGCAATTTAAGGTTTTCGGGGGCAAGTCCTCCTGGGCCATAGGCATGAGGGACTCCTGATGGAGATGGAGCACCGAAAGGCGCAGGTGGAACGGTAGCAGACTGACTCGAGGCGCGCCGAGCTCGTTGGAGAGCTTCTTCCTGTGCCTGCAACTGTTGCAAGTTGGTGGCATTCAGTGCAGGCATGTTGCCTTGGGCAGTTGGCGCGGTGGAAGCAGGAGGTTGAGAGGCGTTGGAACGCTGGCTCTGTTGTTGTATACGGGTAAGCATCAACTGGAACAGCCTTTTCATGAACATGACAGCGCCGTGAAGATAATCATTGGTGATTGTGAAATGATCATTAACAACCCAATCTTGCGAAGGCTTGAACTGTCTCATTAGTTGGATGCGCTAATTTACTCTGTATTAGCAAAAAATCGCTTCAATTATCAGAATGAAAAGAACTCACCATAGCGAGAAGATTTCTGACGTTTTTCTCCTGGCCAGGCACTTTCGCATACCATTGCACCAGAGCATCCAACCGACCAAGAACCTGCAAGGATTCACGCAGTTGGTTTGTCATTGAGATCTTGTCCTCTGGACTGATGGGCAGCGGCTTCGCAGGTGGGGCGGCCTTGGAGATCTCATTGTAAACCTCCATGACTTGAGGTGGCAGGTTCTTGTTCCACGCTTCCTCGGCGGCAGCTCTGCTAAGAATTTTGGGTTGAGCCTGTTGTTGCCTCCAAATGTGCGCATCCACCTGGGCTCGCTGCTGGGGAGTCATTTGTGAAAGCTGTTCTTGCGTGAATGGGAGTCCTGGCCTGGAAGGGCCAGTCCCTGCACCCGGAGCCATTGCAGGCTGACTCTGTTGGGGAGTAGCCATGGCTCTGGCGTCAGCAGTATCATCTGTGCTGGGTCGCTTCTTTGACGCCTGTTTCCCGGTAACGGCCTTGGCATTTTTGGCTGTAGCCGTGGCTTGGGATTTTGCGTTCAATGATTGTGGGTCTGTAGGCTGCTGTGTCTGCTGAGGAGCTTGTGGTTTAGGTTGAGGGACAGCTTGGGCTGTGGGGAACGGAGGTTGCGTTGTGAGTTGGCCTTGCTGCCCAGGCGGCATGTTTCCTTCCATTTGCATGGCTCGGCTTTGCGCGGCCTGCAGTAATTGCCTTTGACGGTTCCGGTGCAAGATTTCGCGGATCTGTTCATCACTGAAGTTGGCTGACTGGGGTCCCAGCTTCTGACGAGCTATTTGAATATCTTGGGTGGAAATCGGCCGCATGCCCGCCATGTTAGGGGAGGTTGTTGCTGACCGACAGGGAAGCCCTGGGGGTTCGGAAATTGGTTCTGAGTACTCTGGAAGGGGGTTGACTGTTGAGCTGGAGTATTCGGGTCTTTGACTAGACCGGTACCAGATGAAAGCAATTGACCCAGGTGAAGCTTCTGGAGCATCATAAGCCGGGACACATCATTAGGTCTTGAAACTCCAGGGTTTGATGCAGCCCATTGTTTGAGTTGGCCCCAATTCTTGATGTTCTTAGGTACTTGCATTGAGGTGCCGTTCATGTTCAAAATCGACGGTGGGAACGCCACACGGTCCATTTGCTTGCTCTGATCAGCGGTCATCTCCACTCCATTATTTTGCTGTCGCAGCATTTGGAGCTTGAACATTTCGTTCTGCTGTTGTTGACGCTGCTGCGGGGTCAGCTGCTGGCCTTGGGGTAGTCCCCCGGGGTTCAAATCCTGAGGGACGTTCATCGAGCCTCTCATCATGGCATTGCCCATTTGATTATTAATCATCTGCTGGGGTTGGCCTGGCTGGGTTTGGTTTTGCTGTAGAGAGCCGTGTTGTTGGGCGGGATTCCGAGCCATATTGCTTGCAATAGCAGCCCGACGCTGTTGGTTCAAAATGAAAGCTTGGGCCTGTTCTGGGGTCATACGGGCAAGTTGTTCTCGGACATGTGGCGGGATATTGGGAGGAATTTGTGGACGACCTTGCATTGCAGCCTGTCCTTGAACACCACCCGGGTGCTGACCCATGTTCGGGGGACGGGAGGGTGGTCGCGTTTGAGCAGGAACCTGAACTGGCGACATCTGACCGGGTGCCATCGGTTGGTTCAGCATCGGCATGCCGGGACTCTGGCCAGTGAGTTGTGACTGTCCCTGGGGGTTTGCCTGGCCACCTTGACCTGAGATTGCCATCTGAGCTTTCTGAGCCGCCTGTGCACGCGCCTGAGCCTGGGCCTGGGCCTGGGCCTGGAACTGCATTCGATCCTGGGGAACATTGGAGCCACCTTGCATATGCTGCTGCTGAGCAAGAAATTGGGCCTGGGCGACATTGTCGCTGTTCATGTTTGCCTGGCCATTCTGGCCCATTTGTTGCGGGAACATGTTATTGTGGTTGTTGTTTGGGAATGGTGCCTGGTTCATTTGCGATGAGCTTGCAGGAACCACTAGCTGGCCAGCTTCTTGTGAGCGTAGGCCATCTGCCTGCTGTCCTTGGATGTTTTCCACGTTGCCCATGAAGTTCGGAGGCTCCATCGACTGGCCAGGGTTACCAGGGAATGCATTATTACGCTGAAGGTTCAGCATATTCTGGAACGCCTGTCGCTGCTGTTGGGAATTCATCATGGGGTCACCCATCATATTGCTATTGGGGTCCATTCCAGCGTTTTGAGTGCGTCCCATTTCTGCACGGGCGCGACGATGACGTCTGATCTGACCGAGCGCCTGAGAGCGGAAGAAATAGGTCATCGGATCAAGATTTTTTCTTGCCAGATATTGACGCTGTTCGGGGGTCATGTTTGACAAGTTCAGCTTGATCTTTTCCATGTCTTCGGGGAAGTCTTGCTCAGCATTTCGTTTGCCAGTCGAGAGACATGATCGAGGTCCTGAGGGGATAAGGTGTTGAGGTCGTCGGGTAGGGGGATGCCATTTGCGGGACGTTGTTGGGTGCGCTGTTGTTGTTGCGCCTGTTGCTGAAGCATCGCCTGAGACTGTTGCTGTTGTCGCTGCTGCTGTTGCTGCTGCTGGAGGGCAGCATTATTAATTCCCATTGCCATTTGGTTCTGGCCGGGAACAGGGGAGTTTTGCATGTTCTGATTCATTTGTTGCGGGAAACCGACAGGTATCTGATTTTGGACAGCGCCCGTCTGGGGCATCATTCCAGTTTGGTAGGCGACCGCGGCTTGTCTCTCTCGTGTGTCTTTAATGTGAAGAAGCTTTTCGGTGCATTCCTTCTCATAATCATCCTAAACGCAAGCCCCTCTCAGTCAGCATGAGGTTCACGTGAAATAAAAAAGGGTCAGGACGGACTCGTTCATTGGCTTTGGAGAAGGCTTTCGACTCAAAACTCATGGCCGCCTGGGCTGCTTGGCTGAGACCGATGCTAGGTTGAATAAGACGAAGGGAAGAGATCCTAATTCAAACACGAGTCAGACACAGAGGAATACACAACAGGCGCTGACGGAGAAACACTCACATTTGATAAATGTGCATGGCGCGGTCCTTTACCTGGACCGTGGCCTTCCAACCACCATGAGGTCCCTGATTTTGTATTACTGAGGCGACATGGTTCATAATAGCCTGTATATTCTCATTCTTCTGTGGTTGCATGTTCGCCTTCATAGGCCTCATCCCAACGGGCAGGGCTGGCCGGCCAGGTCCCGCGCCCGGGTTGGCGAACTCTCCCGGATTCATAGCGGACACCCCATCAATGGAGGATCAATGAGCAATCCGCGAAGAACTTTCTTGAAGGTCAGCATTAGCTGGAATACCACGCGCAACTGTGAAAGATGTCGCAAGGTCAGCAGATGAAGACGCAAGGGATTCGACACGGGTCGATCAGCGGAAAAAAAGCAAGCAGGTGCTGGTGCTGATGTGGAACCGTAATTCGAGTCGATCAGGGAGGGTGGGGATGGAATGAAATGGACGAAACGGAGGGCAGGAGGGACTGGAGGCACGCAACGAGCCAACACGACGGGGAAAGCAAGGCGTTCGGGCACCAGCGTCAGAGCGATGCCATTCGCTGGCCGACACCTGAATGTGGCTTGGAGCCAATGAGGGCAGTTGTAGGGTGGATTGGATCCGTGACAGGGATGTTGCAACGCTCAAGTCGCACTGGGCTCTGTTGCCTTTCGAGGGAAAGAGGGGAGTCGGGGAGCTTAGATACGAACCAGAAGTCTGAATCTTGAGACAAAGCGATGAGCGCACAGATCAGGGTGGGGAGGGAGGAAAGGGAGTGGCGGGTTAAGTTGAGATGATGCGGATATACAAAATGCGAATGAATGGATAAGAGAGAAGGGAGAGAAAAGAGAAGAGACAAAAGAAGGGCTATTGAGGATTGAAGGTTAAAGTGAATCAGATGTTGAGGGTGGGCGCGTATCAATAGACTGTATTTGGTATTGCGATGTCATGGGTACTCTCCTTGCGGGTGAAAATGACTTGGAGTGTACCCTAGGGCTGTTTGTTACTGTATCAATAATACCGCTGATCACTCAGGCCGCAACTTCAGAGCCTGAGAGCTCCAGCACGTCGTCATAGTGTGGAGTTGGTACATTTTGGGAAGTACGGAGTAAGGGTAAATGCAAATATATTTTATTATGCAATAGTACTCTGTACACTAAGTATTAACCTTAGCAATGCCTATATATAATCAACCTTGAAATACCACTGGATTCTTATGGTGATCGACAAGGCGTTCTGGCCCTGACCTGATCCGGGCTAATTACTGTGATGGCTGGTAACGGGTACTCCACTGTCTATGGCACACGACACCCAGGCCAATGTTCCCGGTACTTCATGTGGTTAGTCAGAGCTTAAGTCAGCCACTCTCCTGGAAACGTCAACCCTGGGCCCGTTTCTATATATGGCTTGCCTTCCAACAACTCGCGTGTCATCGAGCTCCTCCTTTCTGTTCGAGATCCTGGTATTTCTCGTCATGAACAACGGTTGAACGGCTTGTTCTATCACTTCCGCTGTTCCTCCAGCATGTTTTCCGTCTCCGTACCGCCCATTTCGGTGGGCTCGAACGTCTTTTTCGCATTCGCCCTCTTCTTCATTTCAGCACTTGTACTATTGCTCCTACGACGATTCCTGACATTGCGCGCCACTCCGGGCTACCTGATTGTCCCCATATTCTTGGCTCTGGCTCTGCCTGCCAGTGTCGTACTCTTGGTTCCCATTGATTTGGCGTCCAGTTCCCACGATGGCTCGGGTCCCAAGGCAATCTGGCTGCCAGAGCGAATGGTTCTGGTCTGCTGGCGCATTGCCTACTGGCTAATCTTTGTTCTTACTTGGTAAGTGGCTCACCTTCTTCGACATGGATATGGACCGTAACTCATTGTCATCCCTCCCACAGGGCTATCCTTCCATTGCTCGGTGAATACGTCGACTCCGGATACCGTGAACCCAAAGCCCGCCTTATGTACTCCCTCCGATCCAACGCTAAATACCAATTAATCGTCCTGGGCTGTGCGTTGGTGGGATTGGTCTACGTCTCCATCTCAAACGGCTTCCGTTTGAGATCAATCAAGGGTCTCGTCATGGCATTGGCATATGTGTGGGGTCTGGTGCTTGCCATCTACCTTATGGGTCACGGCCTAGTTTCCATCCCACGCAATCTGCTCCGAAACTCGAACGTCAGCGGTCGGCTACGAAGAATCCAGGCGCATGCGCCCAAAGTACACGATCGACTGATGGACTCCGTCAATGAAGTGGAAAACCTTAACGCGCAGGTTTCTCAGTTGCAACAGCGCAAGACCGGTACTGCCCGCGACTTCCGAGAGTGGATTGAAGAGCTTCGGGAAGGTCACGGTCAACCGGACGTGCGGGCCCCAATCCTTGAATCTCAGGATACCTCTGCTACTATACCCTCTGTAATTACAGAGCGCTATCTGGCCGATCTGACAAGACGACTTCAGCGTGCTCGCCACATGAAGGCTCGGTTTGTGGATGAGTGGGATCGCACAGTTCAGTTGGCTGCCGATCTCCAAGCTATTATCAACTCCGCGGCTTCGAAGAAGCTTGAATTTGCTCCCGGAGCTCGACGGTCTTCCTGCTTCCCCCGCGTGAAGTTCCTTACTCCGTACATGCGGTATCAGCTATACTTCAATGTCATCCCTGCGGTCAGGCTAGCATTTGGAGCATTTTTCGCTGTGGCGTCTGGATGCATTGTTTGGTCAGAGTTGATCAAGTCTTTGGCGCCCCATCTATCTGCTATTAGTCTGACTGTTGTTCCGAACTGGAAATCCAGCCCTGTCGGTTTTGGCGGTCAACTCATCGCCTCTGCCTGGCTGTTATACATGTGTTCGGCAGCCCTCGTTGGTGTTAGCGATGTCAAAGTCTGGGGAAACCGAGCACTTGTCCGACGTAACACATACGGCGAAAGTGCATGCTGGTACGCCAGTCTTGTGGCTCGTCTGACAGTGCCAATCGCCTACAACTTCTTGACATTCCTGCCCAAGGAGTTCCGTAGAAGTACCACATTCTACGAGTTCCTCGGCAAGCTCATCAACCTAACGCCCCTCGGCAAAGGATTCGATTTCATCTTCCCCATCCTTATCCTCCTGCCTATCTGCGCAACACTATTCAACCTCTATGGCCGCATCAAGAACATCTTCGGATGCGGCCTTGCAGAGGATGACGATATCCACGATGTGGAGAACAACCCCGCCGGATATGGCTTGGGCGGCTGGCGCGAGGGCCGCGACCTCATTGAGCGCGAGCTGAACGGCTTCGGCTCATTGGCAGTCTCCTCCCGTGGCAGCCGCTCCACCTGGGCATCAGACCGCAACGAAGAAGGCTCCCCGGGCTCCTCTCGCCTGCGTGTCCCAGCTTCCGAGGGCTCTCGCTCTCCCCAGCCTACCCAGCGGACCGTAGCTCCCCCTACGATCGTCGAGGGTGAAGAGGAAGAAGACGAGAACTTCTTCCAGTCTTTTGCACATCGTGTGAAGAATACTTTTGACACTACTAATACGCCTCAGTGGTTCCAAGGTGAGCCATTCCGCCTTCCGCGCTGGATGTCAGGTAACAACAACACTACCACGGAAGAAGGTGGTGTTTCGAGGTTGTTTGGTGGCCGGGCTGTGCCTGGTCGCCTGCGACTCGGCTAAGGACGTATTTTTTTTTATGACGCGTTGTTTAAATCTCATGTCTCTGCTGCTGGACAGTGTAATATAGATGAATTTTATTTTTGTATATAGCTTAGTCCCTTTGTTTTGTTTGTTTGGGTTTCATTACAGACCAATTGAATATACTATAGAACGACAAAAAGGAATAGACCCCTAAATTAAACTTTACCTCTATCTTCCATAGCTTCGGTTTGGGTGTATATCCATGTTTGTGGTCCTCTCTTTGCTGGTATGCATGACCCTCACCATAATGTCAGGCTAGTTTTGATGAGAAGCTAGGTGGGGGACGGCATATGAGGCTGGTCAAGCTAGTTGTCAACTTCCGTGATAGGACGACATACCGATACTCTGGGTGGATCTTCGTCTGGTGGTTGTGGCTATAGAAAGACGTGATTCTGATGCTGAGACTTGGTCTTGGTGTAGCTATGTAGATCGAATTTAAACTAGCTTTGGTCGGTATATATTTCAAGCGATATATATATATCCGTATCAAAGATGGTTCTGCTAGTTGAACCACCCCGGTGCTGCTGATAATGAAACAAGGGAATTACACAGCCCAAAATGTCAACACTATAGCTTTATATAGGGCATTGTCCAGCATCACGATAGTTCCATGCTAAAAAATATAGAGCAGCCTGACATGACGTCATAAAAGAATATGACAAAAATAAAAAAAGATGCCCTCGTCCAGGTTCGAACTGGAGACCTTCGGATGTCAATCTTGTTACCAAGAATGTCATAAGAAAGAATATATGAGACCGACGTCATAACCAACTAGACCACGAAGGCTGATAGATGTAAGAAGGGGCGCTTATTGATATCATGAGCAAGAAGTGCTGGAGTCGGATCGATGAACCGACTCTTGATGATCAATACACAGGTCATCATCCGTACCGTTTCCTCTGCTAGGTGGGGCTATCGTACCTTCTCTTCCATAGTCTCGCAAAAAAAACTGGAAATCCCTATCGATCTATACCGAGTTGGGACCAACAGTTGCCTGGGTGTCTGAACTAAGATCTGTCCGGCGCTAGTGGCTTGCCAAGAGCACCAGCTACATGTACTAGTATTGTCGTCTTTTGCCGTGGACCTTAAACCATTTCCCAGCTTCACATTGGCCGATGCCGTGGCTATTCATATTAGGATTTCACGAGATCTTGCCCTTCAAAAGCTCTGTATACGCATTTGAGGCCAACAAAATCCAAGCGCACTACCAATCCGATGTTACAATCCCTGGGTCACTAACTGCACCTGCACTACCTATGTACAGAGCTAGCATGGCCTCCATGCACCTAGTAATGTAGGTCAATCTTCCGAAATGAGAAGGTGCATAGACCCCCTGCTAGCCCTTCCAACGAAGAAAAACAACTGGATAAAGCGGAGACAGGTGCCTCCTGCGTTTTCTGCCTGTCCAAGCTATTCCCCTACTTGGAAGCTCAGGTCTCTAGTACCTGCAATGGAGCTGACTGGGGCGCGCAACGGAAACAAAGAGGAGAAATCTCAAGTGACATCCGGGACCCGGCGAGCCCTGGGGCGGGAGATGCACTTGTCATCCGCGAATGAACAAACAGCCGAGCTACTCAAGACAACAAAGCACACCCTTGCCCAGCTTCACGAGGCGCAGCGCCTACGTGAAATAAAGGCTCCGCTCCTAGAAACCAGCGAACGCAGCTGGATCGACCAAACCCTCGAAGACGTTGCGGATGCAGTCCGCGAAGCAGCCACCCTAATCGAGCCCATACGAGTCGAGAGCGAAACCCGCAACGGAAGGCTCTCCCTAGGGCGGCAACTGCGCTGGCTCTACCGAGGCAGCCAACGAGCTAAGATCAAAAGCCAACGTTTATTGGCGTGTCACCACAGCCTAGTGCTGGTTTTGGGTCATCTCCAGCGGCTGGATAATCCCGCATCCCCTATACCTGAATCACCCGTCGTGCATGAGCTTGGAGCTGATACCCTGTCAACAACCTCCACCCGCAGCATATCTGGGCCACAGGGGCCACGGTCTGGATCTAGTGGACGGGCAAAAGATACGCAGGAGGTCGTGGGGGCGAAAATTCCCCTGAACTACGAGATGCACGATATGTTGGCATGGCGTCAGTCAAAGGGAGCATTGACTGAAGTGAAACACTCTATGGGTTCTACTACGGAGGAACAGGGTTGAATTAGTCACTTAGTCTCTTTTGTTGTACTACCTTCCTTTTTTGGACTTTCACTTCCATCTTAGTTCGTTGAAACATCTAAATGCTTTTTATTATCTGGCCTCTGAAACACAACATCTGTATGCACGATTTTGAGTGGAAGGAAACCGTATTACTCCAATTACACAAATACCCTGAACATCGTATGCTGCAGCTATCTGCCCTAGATTCCCATGGACAAGGTTCCTTTCCTAACAAAAGATACGCGCAAATACACCCAACAAAAATGCCGAAAGAGAAATCCAGCTCTCAAATCCGTGCTGAGGTCTCTTCCACTAGTGTATGAGGGACCGACAATGGGCGCCCCTGTTCATCACCAACTTTAAGAACAGCTGGAAACATGATAACTTGGTTCAAAGGAGTAACCAATGGACTCCATCGGAACTCAAAGGAACACGGCTGAGAAAATAGCCAAGCGCCGAGGTCGGCCGCTGCCTGGACCACGCTGGTCAGGTGGCTGAGGTGATCTTCCACAGTGGAATGGGAATCGAAATACGGCGCGAACGCTGTAGCAAAATCTTCTACTAGAGCTGCGACTGCCTCTCTTTGAGATATCGCGGAAGTAGGTCCCTGGGGGTTATGGCCCCGAGTATAGATGTTTGACGTTAATATACGCCAGGCAAACATGACACGATGGTCATCTATAGTAGATTTAATCAGCTCAGTATCGACGAGGATACAGGATGTGAGAAGCGTACCGAAATCATCACCACTAGTTTCTTGTTTGTTTCGGCTCATTGTATAGCATGGCGGAAGGAGAGAGCGTGTTTGGCTCCCTGGTTGAATACCCTGCAGCAGAGCCCTCACCAAAGTGTGTGTCAGAGCAGCTCTCTTGGACCTTGGGTTTGAGAGTAAAATTGCCAAAGGAGACGGGAGGAATGGTGAATCAAATTTGTTCATGCAAGCCACGACATCCGGTGTCAACCGAAGTGCTAGATTGGTATAAGAGTAGTAATTGTCGATGTGTAGACTGGCCTGGTCATAGAGAGTTTGAATTTTCGTGGAAACAGTGTTATCGTCCACCGGGCTTGGGATATATGACCCGAGATCAAAAAGTTGCGACTCGATAGCGGGAGCGATATGTGTCTGCTTATCGTGCGAAGTAGTAGCAGTGCCCCCGAAAATGCGACTTTGAATCTGTGCGGGTTGTTTCGGAGTTTCTGTTGTTACAGAGATGGAACTTTGGGCAATTGCATCGGGATGGTTGCGCTTTCTGCGATGGCGCAGGCAAAAGAAGGCCAGCAGTGCTAGGAGAAGTGTTCCTGCAATGGATCCTACTATAGCTCCTGCAAGGGTCCCACCGGAGTAGCTTGGTTTATGGGATCCTGAGGGTATAGCGCTGCTGCTTGCGATATTTGTTATGCTGGATGTACGGGTAGGCGTTCCCGATGACGACAGCGCCAGTGAGGAAGGAATGAGCGCGGCAGACTTTGTTGGGGTGGGTGCAGTAGAGCCTGCATTTTGTGGTGTGGGTGAAGCTGTACTTGAGGGACTCGTGGAATCGGACATCCCTAGAGCGGAAGAAGAAGAAGCCGCCGCAATTGAAGAGGATTGTGTAGCCCCTTCCTGCCGAACTTCAAATGTGTTACTCATTTGGGGATACAGTAAAAGTATGAATAGTTATGCGGTCCTGGATGAGATTTGCAATCCGGGATTTCAAATGTACTTAAGGATGACATGACTCGTGGCTGGATTGTTAACTGAAATAGGATAGTATGAATGCACCCGGGGAACAGAGCACCAAAAAAATCAACTAAGAGAAGAATGATCCACTTTTTGATATTAGTTGAACAGCTAGCTGCATGAGCTGAACGCTGAATCCAAGCTAAGGGAGAGCGATCTCATTTCTTATGCACCCCTGTCAGGGGGGTCTTCAAATCAGTAATTTTACATGAAAGCGGAGAAATCCCGGTTACTCGGGCCATCTTTTTATACCAGAGAAGTTAGCTCCTACAACACAGCGCAAGTTTCGCTCTGACAGCCGGAAAGATGAACGAAAAAGAAGTTGTGGCACTAACAGCGGAAAGTTGGGACGAATGGACACCGGATATTGTGGTGGGCATTGATTTCGGGATGACCTATACTGGTAAGCAAGCTCAATCCAAGCTAAGCATATACATTAACATATAACCAGGGGTTGCGTATTCCTCTGCGCCAGAATGGCTTCCTCCGAAAACCCTCCAACGCTGGCCAGGGAAGCTTCCGGGAGAACTGGCGAACAAAGTGCCAACCTGCATCGAGTATGACTCTGACTCTAATTCAGTTATAAACTGGGGATTTCAATGCGACCCAGAAGCCAAAGGCTCGAACTTCAAAGAATTCTTCAAGTTACATCTCGCGCCTCAGTATCAAGATGAGTACCCCGGTGCCCCCACTCGACATGAAGCTCAGCGCTGGTTTCAAGACTATATTCAATGCATATACCAGCATGTACTTTCTCATTTTAACAACACAATTCCTCATTTTGCTTCGCGCAATGTCGAGTTCCTTTTCAGTGTTCCCACAACCTGGAAGGATGTTCGAATGGTCGAGGAAACTCGGAGACTTCTTGAGAGCGCAATCAATTCGAAGACTTCGAATCATCGTGCCTCTATAGGTCTTACTGAAGCTGAAGCGGCTGCGGTATATGCTGGGAATGAGCACTATAATGTGGATGATACTATCCTGGTATGTGATGCAGGCGGAGGAACTACAGTGAGTATTGCATTCATGTTGACTGCCGCGACTGTCTTTCTCATCATCAATACAGGACGTCAATGTCCTTAAGCTCATGTCATCCCGAGGCGAGCCCACGCGGCTCGAGCAACTTGGTCATGTCGAAGGTAATACTTGACAGAGCAATGGTTGTGCGAGAAATCTACTGACAGAATCTCAGGGCAACCAATTGGCTCAGTTTTCATCGACAAAAGAATCCATCAACTTATTTGTGAGAGGCTAGAGAAAGTCAAAGAAAGCTTAAGTCTCTCGCCTAGTGAAGCAGCATGGAAAATGACCTCTGGCCGCTTTCAAAGATTGAAATGCGCATTTGGCACCGAAGCCACGTTGACACCGTGGCTGACGCTGGATGTTCCCTCCTTGGAGCCCAATTCAGGCTTCCCAGAAGCAGAGATATACAACGGACAAATGCGTATCGCATGGTAAGTGACGGTCATCTTTCAAGCTTCTTTTCTTAGATGAATTCGTGATTGATACTGTTAAAGGGCCCTTGTCAAAGAGTGCTTTGACGTTAAGGCGGAAGAAATTTGCAATCTTTTGGATGGGCATATCCGCCAGATGCATGCTAAGTACCCCGGTGACCAAATAGTACGTGAATATAAGTTCTATCGGGGATACATAACTAACAATCCTCTCCGAGATAGACATATCTTATCCTGTCGGGGGGATTCGGCAGCTCCCCGTATGTGCGAAAATATCTTTTAGAAAGATACAGTGAGCCCAGTGCACCTGTGCATCGTAATGCAGAGGGCATGCAGATTCTACTTGCAGATGAGCCGTACGTAGAGTATACAGGTATGCCTATCGGGCTTCCGAGAACTTCTATCTAACTTCTGCAAAGACAGCTTGTGGTTGTACACGGCTTGGCCATAGATCGGATACAGCAAATCAAGCGTGGAGTTGTCACTTTTGGATCGAGATGCTCACCCGTGAGCTACGGCATTATATGTGACAAGATATACGACCCAGAGACCCATGTTGGAGAACCAGTCCGGCTTGATCCACGAGATAAGAAGACCTTCGCTGTTGACCAAGTTGACTGGCTGGTCATTCAGGTCGGGCTCAAACTTTTTCACTCTTGTCGTCGTTCTTGGGGACTGACCAACTCCTTTTTATTTACAGGGAAATTCCATTCCATACACGGGCATTAGAAAGGAATTCCAATTGAAAATGGACCCCGGCCGAGAAACTGGGCCTTGGAAGGTGCAGATCGTCATGTCAACTCTCACGCCAGAAAAGCTTCCCAGTAGTATTAGTCAAAGCGGCGTTCATCTGGTCTGCAGCCTTGACATTGCAACCGAAAGTGTGGATAAGAAATTGAAAAATCGGCACTGGTACAGTATGAAGCCAGCTTTCTGGAGAACTACATTTGATGTGAAGGTGGTGGTTGGGCCTGCTGATCTCTCATTTCAGCTGTGGTCTAAGGACAGGAGAATCCGAAGTAAAAAGCATGATCCTATTGCGGTGAAATGGATGCCTGCTAAATAGTTTGAGGACAAGAACGGGACGCTGATTGCGGGAGAATATTGTTGGTGGGTTCAAGCTGGTCCGAAGGAAAGAAAATGTATCATAACCAACCTTACATAAACTATGCTGTAAGTAAGGGCTTGACATGGTCATTGTTTTACTAGCTTGAAGCAACTTGCTCTATCACAGGTATGTTAGAGGTAGCAAAAGCTCCGCGACAGCAGGCCATCGCAAGCAAAAAGGGACCGGGATAATGAAAGAGATGAGGTCACGAAGAGCGAAATCGGGCTTAAGGCGACTGTTGGGGGATTGGTTGGTTTACGGGTTGGCATACGACCCCCAAGCGCCGAAGATGTACACTTTTCTGCAGAGACTGATATCTCTACCGTCTTGATAAAGCAAGGAGTGAGTTCGTATACTTTAATGCAATAGAGAGCATCCGCGTCTCCGGTACAGACAAAGGCTAGCCCTTGGGATAATATCCAGTTACAAAAGGTTCTTTGAAGAAATAAATATTGGAAATGGGTCTATATACAAAGAGCAATGGTTCATTTACATTGCAAGTTCAAGGATTGCCGCCAGGAGAAATCTGCAGATCATATAAAAAGGGGTATAGTGCGGCGCGAACCGCAAAGTATAACCAAAAATCCTCGACAATAAGTCGGGTGGCGCGCGGTCTGGCATGTGGAGGTCATCGTACCTCGGCCCAGTTGAAAGAGCCTCAAAGCGAGTATGATATGTTCACAAACAAGGAAATGGGATATCAGGAGTGATCATATCTCATAAATCGTGATTCGTAAAAGGTAGAAGGGTATCGTAGTCACAAGATGCTCAACGTGGTTTCTCAATCATTTTCCGAGACCGACTCGCATGCCTTGGGTACCCAAAAGGGTTGGTGAAATCAATCGGCGCATGATCCACATGGTATGCGCGACCCTCGCTGCTCCACGAATTGGAGTCAGAGTTTCTCCGCAGATGAGTGGGTGGCAAATGTTCGAACATGGCGATGGAGATGTCATCCGCGTCCATTCCTGATGGTATGCGCTGGTTGACTGTGGGAGGAGCGTGGGTAACATCTGAAGTGACACGGGTTGCATCGACAAAATCGGGGAGGTCGCGTGGTGCGGAGAAAGATTCGGGTTTCCATACGTGGTTATGTACGAGGTGGATGAGTTTTCCGAGGACAGCGAATTCGAGTTTCAGCTTTATGCTGTAGACGGCACCTTTGAGCATCGTTTCCATAATGTAGTAATTCTTGTACTCGGCGACGAGTAGGCCGAGGTCTAGGATGATGATGATGAAGTTGATGATCAGCAGTTGGTATTGGATCTTGCGCTTGGCGCGATCTGGATCCAGGCGCAGCATGCGCACTGTCTCCCAGATGTATAGGCCCGAAATAATGAACTCTTGCAGACAGAACCCTGTCATTTGGAGCTTTTCCATTATGTTGTAGCCTTTCTTCCATAATTCCAGAGAGGCATCGACGGCGAGGTTCGTTCCGTAGGTAAGGACAGTTGTAGGGAGATGAAGAATAACTGCATTAACAACAATCATGATCAATACGCGACGTAGGACCCGGTGGTTTGAGAGGACCAGATGTAGGCGTGAATACAAAACAACGGACTGGCCAGTAACCATGCACCACCATCCGACCGTGAGCAATGTTACCGGAAGCCATCGTACGTCGGTAAGGTTGAAAAACTTGAGCAGAAAGCCGAGCGAGTAGGGCAGGAGACCAACAGATGACGAGATCAGTAAACTCCAAAAGTAGAGGCCTCTGTACTCGGCGAAGGTCACAAAAAGCAGAATCATCAGTTCGAAGGCATTATACCAGGTGATTCCAGCGAGAGTAGCGATCGTGATTTTCATGCCCAGGGAAGCTCCCTGGTAGCCACCGCTGATACCATTCCCAGGGGCGGAGAAGTCAGTCATAGCGTTGACCTAGTATCAGGAAATGGGACATGGCGGTGGGTAGCGTAGAAGAGATGCAGCAGGTGAGACGGGTAGATATGAAATCTGGGGATAGGCTTAGAGAGAAAGAGAAAGAAATAGGCAAACAAAGAGGCGGAGCTGGAGAAAGGCGCACCCCGTATAATCCCATGCGGGGGCCGGGTGATAGCCCGGGGTAGGAAAACAGGGTAATATTAGAGGTTACAGAGCTAAAAAAAGGAGCCCATCCCGCATGAAATCATCGGTGAGATCCAAAAGCGAATCGACGTTGGAAGGATTCGCTTCCCAGTCACTTCCCAGTCGCGTCCCCATGCATTTCCCCCCGAGTCCATAATGTGATTGTCAATCTCGCAACGTCTCACAGATCTAAACTTCTGTCGGGTGGGTCAGGAGATATTTCCAATAACTCCGAGGGGTAGAGCCCCGCTAAAGGGGAATATCGGGGTCTTGACGGCGTCTTGACGGTGTCTTTGTGTGCCAAGGCCAGGCCGGGGTCTTCCAGCCTCAAAGAGTGCAAGGATTGCAAGGAGGGTACATCATTTATCTGCCCTTAGCGGCTCGATCGCCCATGCCAAGGCTTAGGCGTCTCGTACGGAGTTGGAAAGAGAAACTAGCAGTAACCCGAATGAGACTATCACTTGCCCTATTGGGGTCATGTAATGTCACACGCTGACTCATATTTCTCGCGGTTACAGTGATGTTTCATAAGTATTTGACCTCCGATACTTCGGGCCCCTGACCGCCAGCATAGACCGCCTACTATTTTAGACCATGATATCTCGCGTTCCTCAACACGCTAGTATACACGCTATATAGCAACGCGTTTTAATACAATTCTCGCAATTCCCTTGCAATTTTCTCACCTAATTATGCCTCCTATACGTAGGAAAAGGGGCCCAGAGCTCGACTGCCTTACGAGGGCTAAAATTTGCGAATTACATGCCACTAATGGCTGGGGTGCAACCACTATCAAAAAACGGCGATTTCCAGACATTCCACGCTCAACTATTCAATATACCTTAACCCAAGAATCGAAGCGTATAAAGCAGGAGTCTTTAACACGTACCGGCCGCCCTACAAACCTTACCGACGAAGATCGTGATCACATATACGATACTATTCAGCAAAAACCGTCAATTTTGGTCGAAGACCTACTTACGGAGGTCGATTATAAGGTTAAACGCACTTCAATTTGGCGCCTTACCCACGAAATGGGCCTTCGAAAATGGCGGAAAATGGAGCGGCCCGCACTTACGCCTTTACATGCCGAAAAACGCCTAAATTGGGCCCGAAGATATCAGCATTTTACCGCTACGGATTGGGCCCGTGTCTATTGGTCTGATGAATGTACGGTTGAACGTGGTATCGGCCAGCGTCAAGAATGGACCTTTACACGTCCGAAAGACCAGCTTTTTCAGCATCACGAAGAAGGACATCAAATACAAATGGCTCCGACGCGTGGGAAGCAACTTAAGCAGATGTTTTGGGCTGCTTTTTGTGGTTTACCGCGTCGTTCTGGCCTAATTCCACTATTCGGAGATCCGCAGTCTCGTCGTGGAGGCGTGTCTTCGCGTACAATTGAAGAGCTTTATCGGCGTGTCCTACCTACGTTGCTTACTAGTATTGATCAAAATGCTATTTTTCAGCAAGATAACGCGCCCGTTCACACTGCCTATATTGTACAAGACGCCCTTAATGATATTGAATGCGAAATTATGGAATGGCCACCCTATTCACCTGATTTAAATCCTATTGAGAACCTATGGGCGCTGCTAAAAGCCGAGATATTGAAGCGTCATCCTGAGCTATTGCACCTACCAAATAACGGAGATACGCTAGAATTACTACTTAATGCTGCGCAAGAAGCATGGGAAACGCTAGACATTGAGGTCTTTGAGCATCTCTCCGAGACTATGCCACATAGGGTAGCTGATGTTATTAAATATGAAGGCTGGCATACTAGCTATTAAATTGAATTGAATTCCTAAGGTTTCTGCCAGGCAGTATTAAGAAGTGGGTCTCGGGGCGAAGTATCGGAGGTCAAATACTTATGAAACACCACTGTATATCTGAGCCGAGACATATCAACTCTCTATTCTATAGAGTCGGTGTAGTCCGTACTCCAATTGTGAAATAAATCTCACTCTCTTATTCTCTTATTCATAGTACTTCATCCAATGATGCTCTTCCTTGAACCCAAGAACCTCCTTGATCTTCCGGTTACTGATAGGTGCCTCTCTGGCCCCCAACTCTCGCGTAATTGGAATACCGGGGCAAATCCGAGCAAGGAAATCCGCCGTCCGCTCGTAATTCGTAATTTCGTCATTGATAGCATTGAAGATCTGGAACCCAAGGCCATTCTTCTGCACTGCAAGGTCACACATCTGACCAAGATCGCGTGCATCAATGTAAGCCCAGCCATGCGCCGCCCACTTCTCAGGCGTCTCAACATAAGAGCGGAACATGGCCTCCTTGTACTCCTCCGGCGCGACAATACGCCCGATTCGCAGAACGTAGATGTCACTCCCGTACCGACGGGAAAAGCCGCGGGCAACGCGCTCCCCACACACCTTGGAGATGGCGTATGTATCCATGGGGTTGGCGTCGACTGTTTCCTCCACTGGAAAAGAAGGGTAATCCACGTCACCCTCCGCGTAGGAAACGCCGTAGACAGTGACTGAGCTGGCGATGATAATCTTCTTGATGTTGAGGCGGGATGCCGCCTCGATTATGTTATACGTTGCCAGGGTGTTGCAGCGGAAAGTCTCTTCGTCCGGGGCGATCATGTTGCGTGAATATCCCGCCAGGTGAATGACTGCGTCTGGAATGAGTCCGAGTGGCTCGCGGAATGGCTCTGACAGGTGGAAATGAGAGCCTAGGGCGCTGTATACTTGGCCGCTGTTGGTCAGTTCGACCTTTAGCGTGTGCACTCTGCCCTCCAGATCCGCTGGCAGAGGGATCAGGTCAAGGTTGAGGATGTCATGGCCTTGATCGAGGAGATATCTGATAATGTGCTGCCCAGCTTTACCGGAGCCACCGGTGACCACGATGCGTTTGCCCATGGTGTCTGGGGGAATGGCGGGGATTGCGGGGTATATTTGAGATGTGTAGCTCCAGAGGAATTGATGTTGAGAGAGATGTGGATGCTAGTCTTGGAACAGGTAGATAATATTTCCTTTAGGATAACCAACGTATTCCCCAAGATTCGAAACCAATGTATTCGCATTCGCCGGACGTGGAGCAGGAGCCGGAATGTGACTTCCCGAGGTCTTCGGCCCGACAGCGATGGAACGAAAGATTCCGGGTGGATAAAGAGATAGCCATTCTATTTTATTTATTCCTGTATAAGATGGAAAGTACAGTATATTTTATGCATGATCAAATTAAGCTATGGCTTACCCACGCTAATATACCTTCGTCGGAGATGCATATGATCCCGAGTCACGTTCGCTCGGCGACTGGGTATGATGGGACAAAAAGACTTGAGGTTATCAGCCAGGACATTTAGATGAGAATAAACACAGTGTTGCCACTATAAGTCAAACACCTTTCGTTACTTCCGCTTCAGTCCTTAAAAACATGCCTTGTGGTTGATTGCTTAGCGGTAACTTTAGAACCCACTGCCCTCATTCTTTCAGAATATCTTCGATTTCGACGAAGCGAGCGAGATAGAGATATTATGACGCTGATAATTAAGGCATCTCAGATAGGAAGGAGCTAAGTACGCAGAGTAATCGGAGGACTGCATGAACATAGGAGAGCTGCATATGCATAGTCGTAACAGCTTCCCTCTCAGGTTGAATGCTAACAAGTGCGGTCTGAATTTATTCATAAACAGACCCCTCCAAACTTTGACTGCTTCCCAAACCATATACAGTACTCATACTGCTCTGGAGCGATAAGTATAAGCCACTGTTATTGGTCTTGGACTATGCATGGTTCACTTGATAGGGAAGTGGGATGCGTCATTAGATAGCCGGTCGAGGGACAGCCATGTTTTTGCTACAGATAGTAATTCCTACTAACTATTACCACAGTTGTAGAGTAGTAGATCTAAATCGAAACTATACTTAACTATTTATATATGTCCTATCCATTCAACTTAACAGTAAGCACATCGTTTTAGAACCAAGTATGTCCCATGAAGCTTAATAAGGCATCTCGTTTATTTGCATTCCTCTACTCCATTTTTGCCTAATTTATACTTCTCAATTCAAAGGGATTTTTCGCAGTACTACTGCTGATACTAAAAGGGTCCACTAAACAGGGATTGTCCCTTTAGCGGCTATATGGTTCCATACGCGCCCTTCTATTCTGTAAACATGCTTAGCGTGCAACTGAAGAAGGTTCTATTCTTGAAAATTTCCTCTTGAGACGAAACTAGACCTGTGAGACCCGACCAGAGAACAAAGGGCAGGCAAGAGGAGGTACGTTATGAGACCTAGTTCTTCGAGTCGAAGGCCCTCCTATAACGGTCATCCTAGGCCTAACTCGGCTTTAGACATGTAGGGGCCAGCCAATAGTGTTGCGCTGCGGAGGTGGATTCAGTGGTTTCGTCCTCACCTCCAGTGAAGAGGGATCCCATTGGCTCACTTTCGAAATACCTTCACACCTTTTGTGGCTGTGCGGCTACCAGTATGTGGCTGCAGCAGGTAGCCTCACTCACACAGGAAACCCCCACCTTACAAAGCCCTCCTTTCCAGTCTCAGAACGCTGATCTGACAAGTCACCGAGTACAGATATCTTTGCAAAAAAGTGAGTTTGGCGAATTGTGAAACAGAAAATGAAGGATAGATGAGTGGGAGTATGAAGAGGATGAGTGAAGGGCTAACCGTTTCTCACTGTCCAGGCTCAACGTCAGCCTATCACCGCGAGACCGAGAATACTACGTCGCTAAGAGATGAAACGAAACCGACCCCAGCCCGATGATTTCCATATAGGATGGATTACTGCTCTGCCGATTGAATTCACCGCCGCTCGGATGATGCTGGATGAGGAATACGAGAGTGAGGACGAAACTTCGAACGATTATACCATAGGGCGCATAGGGCACCATAATATTGTCTTGACGTGTTTGCCAGCAGGTCAGATTGGAACAACAGCTGCTGCAACAGCTGCAGCTCAGATTAGCTCCAATTTTCCGTTAAAATTCGGGCTCTTAGTTGGTATTGGAGGTGGGGTTCCAACTGAAGAGACAGATATTCGACTTGGGGATGTGGTTATCAGTCAACCAAATGGTGAATATGGAGGTGTCGTTCAACACGACCTTGGAAAGGCTACTGCCGGAGGGAAATGGAAACGAACTGGATATCTCAATGCACCTCCAGAAGCGCTACTCAAGGCAGTTAGCAAAATGAGGTCAGATAAAATGATGGGAAAAGCCTTAATCCATCAATATCTTCCATCGCCATCTCACTTCCCAATGTTTGATCGTGCCAAGGCTGGACGTGATGTTCTTTTTCTCCCTAACTATGATCATGTGAATGGACCAACATGCAATGAATGCCGCCAGGATATGATTATTGATCGGAGTCTTCGTGGTACTGATGAGGGTATTGAGGCTCATTACGGCACGATAGCCTCTGGAAACCAGGTCATCAAGGATGCACATACCAGGGATAAGCTAAGTGCCGAACTTGGTGGTGTGTTATGCTTCGAGATGGAGGCAGCAGGCTTGATGAATAGCCTTCCATCTCTTGTCATTCGGGGGATCTGCGACTATGCTGATTCTCACAAGAATAAGACGTGGCAGCCATTTGCAGCAGTCACGGCAGCAGCATGTGCAAAACAAATATTGTCAATTTTGCCACGATCTTCAGTTTTGAAATCCCCGCTGGCTCAGGGGCAATTAGCCGAGCAGATCTCATTCAGAGATTTAGTTGTCCTGAACGATGCTTTGGGGAATAAACACGTTTTCTCCTTGCGGTTCGTTCCATCTACAGAGGTTGAAATTTCTTGGTGGCCTTTGCTGATACTCGCATGCTGACCATTCTCTTCAGGTTTTCGTTAATATACTGAAGTCTCTCTTCACTGGCGTAGGCTCTCAAAAGATTGAAAGAAGTGAATGGCTCTTACAAGACCATCATAGCAAAAGGGTTCTGGATCTCAATAAGCCATGGCTGAAACTGGTGAAGGTATGCATTTATTACTGGAATTGAACTACCTATAGCTAATCCATATAGCCCGGTCAGGTCCTCGATATGAGTATGATATTTAGACAGCGTCATGTAACATCGCAATGTCCATGGTGCAAGTCTGAGAGTAGGAGCCCTCCAGACGTCCCCGTGGAATGGTACGCCCCTCTATGAATATCCGAATGGTGAAGTAGCCTAATCCTCAATAGCAAGAAATGCGGAAGGACATTTCACCGAATTGAAGAAATCAACGAAATTGACATCCAAGATAGTAATGCGAGGCGGCCATCACCATCACTCTCATCAGCGCCGAAAACTACTCATATATCACATGCACTATCTCCCAAACCCAAGTCTATGAAACATCGAGATGAGAATGCAGATATAAGCCTATATACTCGTGTACAAGTCATCAACACCCGCTTTCGCCCAAGGGCATTGGGACGAGCTAAGAGTGCGGTACGCCAACTTATTCTCACACAACAAGAGCTGAATGACAGGGGTGCTCTTGGAGAATACCTTGCAAACTTATTCCACGGCCTCTCTGAGGAAGATTGTCTGGATGCCTTAACTGAGTGTGGTATCCAACAGCAGGAAATAGTAGGTCTTGGATCGACTGGTGCCCCTCCAGAAATTTCTTCCTTGTCGAGCACTGACTCAAAACCCAACAAAAAGTCCAAGGACTCTGTGTCGCTGTCTACGCGATTATCGCGCACATCTTCCGCCAGCAAAATATCCTACCCACAGGATTCTTCTGATAATCAAAGAACGGAACCTTCCCTCAATCCAAGTTCCCAGCCACTGCATAAGAGGACAAAAAGCGAGGAGGCTCGGGAAGCAACGTTCGCGTCTCTACAGAGAGCTTTGAATGCAGCAGTTGCGGCTCGAGATCGAGAATTGAGGTGAAATATACACCAACCTTCAACCTTTACAGTACCTCTCAGAACACTGCCTATTAGTTTACATTAATTAAGCATAAGAATAGCCTCCCCTAAAGATCGTGGGGCTCCAATATAGACAACCAGTGGATTGATGATCTACTAGGAAGAAGCAGCCACTCGGCGGGACACCATTTTCCACCATATAATAACAGAAATATTATGTTATCATTATTATGTCATAGAGACCTGGTTGCCTCTTAGACACTGTCTTTCTTGCTTCTGCCGCCTGGAAATTGGGCGGAGCTTTCTAGACAGAGCGCCCGGGTAAACCAGAATTCCCAATCCACCAGATCCTCGTTCTCGCTTCCATGTACAGCAGAATTCAGAATTGTAGTGGGCTGTATAACAGGACAGGGGCTTGTCAACTGCGTAAGGAAGATGTAAATAGAGGGCAACTATTTCTCAGGGATAAGCCACCCAAAGGGACAGTGCTAGCCCAGGGTAGTGCCCCCATAGGGGATTTCTCCTTTGGGATAGGAACCCCAAGGGGGAATTTCCCCTCGAGTGTCAACCATTAAGCTAACACCACGGAAGGTCATTGCCTGTGGTTTATCGAGGCACTATCCATCCATAAAGCTCGAAAAAGCTCTCTATGTAGAGTTATATGTCAGCTGTTACACCCAGGTACGAAGAGACAGGTAGTCAACTAACGTAGTGGCATTCGACGAAGCAACTAAGCATGAGTAAAGAAGAAGAGGACGCTGGGGAACGAGAGATCTAACTAAATAACTAACTTACAAGCTGGATGCCTGGCACCGCAGGCATCCATCAGGCATCAGACAGCCTCTCACACGAGTCGTCACATCAGCTTCTGTATAGAGAGGTTCCTACAGAGGGCGAATATTATCAGCGACATATGTTGTGCCATGTTCTCTTGGACAGCTAATCATTTTCTGACTCTCTTTTTCTCCGTTAAAACCAACCAGCTGGAATTTTTCCAATTTTTGAACATGTTATCGCGAGCGCGACTGACTTATTGTAAGCTGAAATATTGGGATATCCATACTCAACACTATCGACTACGGCCACAAATCAAAATGGAACTATCTGAAGAAATTGTGGTCAGAGTCGACTTACTGAGAGAAGACTAAACATAATCTGACCCGGAGCTGAGGTAAGTATCTATCATTATCTCTAGAGGTCACTGGTATTGACCAGTATCATCCGGGAAGAAATGACCCAATTCACCTAAGCCGGTCAAAACGAGTGAGTCAAACTCGCTCCATCCTGTCATATCCGCAAGATATGATGCTGGGCTATGGTCCTGGACAAAATTTGGAATCCACTCTGGAGATGCTAGGTGCTCATAGTTCCTCATGCTGTCAGTGGCCTGTGCGGCAGACACGCTGCCAGACTCGAAATGATCAGTCTGTGCAGGGTCTCCACATGCATGCCCAATTCCACCAACGGCAGTAAAAGTAGATGAAGAGCTTGTCAATCGCAATGCCTCCTTGCGTAGCTCTTCAAGCACCACGACGTATCGCTGTGGAAATGACGCCAGAGTGCCACATTGGGCCAGGTCCTTTTGTGCCTCTTCACCCATCTGCAGGTATTGACTCAGATACTGTGCTGGAGTGGAACGATGCTGAATCACATAGACGTATAGAACCACAATGGCACAGAAGACGTAGTAATGCGTAAACTAAAACGAATCAGTGACTGATTCCAACCGAACAGGGCTATGCCTTTACCCAAAAAGACCGATACATCCGCTTTGACCTGCAAAGCTCCTTGAACAAGCCTGCTATTTTGGAAGCAGCCTGCAGACATTTCTCCACGTTTGTTTGTATATCCTGCTGCAACTGTGAATGTGTGTGACCAGAACGCCTTCCTAGTGATGCTAGGTTTCGCAGCAAGAATGGTCTGTAGAGTAGAATCTCTGCATGAGCAAATGCTAGATTGAGGACGTTGTACTGTCTCTGGTATGTTGGCTGAAGAAGTTCGATGTTGGAAGTTTCGAGAAACGGGCCAATGCCAATTCGCCATTCTGCGAGGCTCGAACCATACTTTTGTGCGATGACTGCTTGGGCCTCGAGGTTCTTTTTCTTGAGACCATATAGCTCTTTCAAAACTCCACTGATTATTCTCACGAGTCTGGAGATTGGTTAGTGGATAGAAAGAAAATAGTTGAGGTTTCTCACTTTGCGTGAAATACAGGCGCTAGCATTACGCTTTGCCCAGGAGAAAAGGCTGGCAGAATGGCACTTGTTGTAATCTGGAGATCACTTGCGCATGCTGGTAGATCCTAAGAACATGTGAGCCGATATATGTTGCGGTAGTAACATTCCAAAGCTCACTTGGTCAATATCTTCATCGTGAAAGATCTTTGGGCGACCCAGTGCCGCACTGAGGTAAATGTCCAAGCTGTATGCACACCAGAAGACCCGCTTCCTACATTCACTTTCAATATGATCGGATATAGCTTCACGTCGCCATCGTCTATGAAGACCAATCGCAAGGGCAAGGCGTCCAGTAGTACCGAAGAGACTCCAACAGTGGTTCACTCGTGACTCGGATAATAGATAGAAACATTGTGCTAGGCGGGCTTGAATGCTTGCAAGCCTTACTGACCCAGTTTCTTTCAATAAATGGTTTTCAGATGCGGCGAAGTACACATTGCTTTGTGAGTATGTTAGCCAGTTGCGCAAATACTACTGTGGGATAGCTTAGATACCTCTTGACAGACTGACCAACAGCTGGGCCCTGGTTAGAAAGGTATTGCTTTCCTTGAACCATGACCATCAACAACAGAGCCTTGACTGCCTGGCTAAGTGAATCATCTGATCCATGCACATCCGAGTAGAATGTATCGAGCCATGTTTCGATCGTAGCTTGATGAAGGAAACGGTGGGTTGGAAATGCAAAGTCAAAGTACCGATTCACAAGCATCTTAGCTTCATTTTTTGGTGGAAGTACTAAGAAATGCGAATCGTGTTTTGGCAAAGGTGCATCGCCAAAGTTGAATATGGGCCCATTCGAGAAAACGGCCACATTCTCGTGGATGCGCTTCTGGACTCGGAGTAAAAACGATACCCCAGAAGATGGTCCAACATAATGCCCCTCTAAGTCTGTTTGATTTGGCTCTGGAGAGTTACGCGACGAGATTGCTTCGTCGCCTTCTTCTCCCTGTAGAGCGGCGAGATGGGGATTAGGCTGTCGGGTATCATGACCCAGGCTGTACCGTGCATGATTCTGATCTGCAACTCTAGCATGAGCAAGCAATGGAGAAGCAGCTGTGGGTAGAGATATTTCTTTTGTGGAGATGATTGATCGCTCTGACGACTGCTGTTTACTGTCCAATTTCTCAGACTCAGTGTTGGTAGTCGACTTAGCAGTTATTAGTGGCGACTGTAAGCTAGAAATTCCGTGGTGCTCCAGGAGGGGAATTTCGGTCTTTTTGCCCCTCGTGTAGTCTGCATTATATTCACAATTTGCCCCTGACTGAAGGCACAGTGAACAGGGAAGGGTTCCAGAACAGCGCAGCTTCTTCCTGCGCACCATGTCAGTATATTAAAACCAGTGATAGATAAAGGAGCGAATCTACCGCTTGCATGCGTCACAAGCACGTGTTACTCGCACACGCTCTTTGCCGCGTCCGCGTCGGCGCTTGTTAGGATATTCGTCGGACATCATGTCAATAAGGGAACTAACATGACAATTTTAGATGCACCAATCAGATAGCTTAGGTTAAACGCAAGACGAAGTTGGGTAAAAGAGAAGAAATGCCATGAAGTGATCATCTGGGGTAAGTCAGCCCCGCATGTGGGCTATTTGCCTCGTTTATAAGGCTTTAATGTAACTATTACTTGCTTCGAGTAACTACATACAGCCGTCGTCAAGACAGGGTTTATAAGGGAGTCCTTTCAACCGTTATTAGATAACTCAACTAGAAAGACCACTTTATATATAGCTTGCGTCAGGATTTTGTCCTAATGGATCCGATTACACTTGGCAACCCCATGGCAATAAGGAAAATAGAACGAAGACAAAGATCTGCATTAGACATTATTCATTGAGTTTTACAAGCAAGATCTTGTTTATCCTATGTATCTATTACTGGGCTTTACTTATCTATCACAATCTTCTGAAATATACTTCAAGCCTGCATGCTGTATAAGCGACACTTGTGCTGTCTCGAGATACACATATCACGCATACAACACAGGAACCGCAGCTATTATATTGAGAATTAACAGATGAGCATACCTTCAACATGTCTATAAGCAATTTGTCTATCCACATCCCTTCGGGTTGAACCGACTGCGGGATGTTCGTGTCTCGGAAAAGCGACCGGAAAAGCAAACCCTAGATTAGACTAAGCGAGTCCCCGGGGATTTGCTATTCACACTTGGGAATATCGATTGGCGTTCGTATGCTATGAACTACTATGATTTCCCACCAAACGGAGCCTCGCGCCTAAATCCTACCTATGTTCGGATATCTATCTGTACGTGCTCAATATCTAGCACAGACTCGGATAACATCACGCAACTGCATTTTGTCACAGCAATGAGAGCATAGCGAAACCATCACGCACCCCGCTCCTTGGCATATCTTTGGTAAACTCTTGGCAAGGATACTTTAGCAAGTCTGAGTGGGCCAGCGCAGGCTTAGCTATCATGTACCCCGGATGTCAAAGACGTGGGGATATCCGGGGGAGCATAAGCTATATCTGTGACTACTTCCGAGTCCAGTAATAACATACTTCATTTTACATTTGATCACATCCAATACGCTGTCTCCCCGACAAAGTATCTCACAATCATAATGACAATGACCAAGGGCGATGTCGAGAAGAACGATAGCCATGTTGAGCACCTTGATTATATGGGGGATGGCCTCAAGACAAGCCCTCAATATGATCGATTTGGGTCTGCAGTAAAGTCCGACCCGAAAGAGATCGCTCTCGTCAAAAAGATTGATATTCATATGATGGTACTGCATGCTCCTATCTCATCTTCGCCGCACGACATTGTTAACAGTATCATAGCCAATCCTTTGGCTGATGTATTTTCTCAACTTTCTGGATCGGAATGCCATGGTCAACGGAAAACTCAATAGCTTGACCAAAGATCTCAATCTCCATGGATCTCAGTACAATACATGTGTTAGTATATTGTTCGTTGGGTAAGAAACAATCACCTCCCATTTCTGACACTCGGTCTCTCTAACGTAAAACAGCTATTTAGCTGGCCAAATTCCTTCGAATATGTTACTTAATCGCATCAAACCGGCATATTTCATGGCGGGATTCATGATGGCTTGGGCAATCGTTTCCACATTGACGTGCCTGGCCAAAGACTACCACGGAATGCTAGTTTGCAGACTTGTCCTCGGCTTCGTGGAAGCTCCTTTCTACCCAGGAGCCTTGTTCATGATTGCCCAATTTTACACCCGCAAAGAAGCACCAACACGTATGGCTATACTCTATACTGGAAACATGCTAGCCAGTGCTTTTTCCGGGCTCATCGCAGCCGGAGTATTTGCTGGTCTAGATCAAAAACATGGGCTTGCTGGATGGAGATGGCTATTCCTCATCCAGGGAATTGCCACGGTTGGAGTTGCCATTTTATCTGTTTTCCTTTTGCCTAATTCACCACTACAAACTCGCTGGCTTACACTCGAAGAGCGACAAATGGCACACGACCGCATCGCACGCGATACGACAGAGAAGAAAGAGGGCACTAGTACCTGGAGGGGACTCCGAGAGGCCTGTTCGGACTATCGGACTTGGATCTTTGCTATTATGTGCAATCTCCACTTGTCTGCGAACGGATTCAAGAACTTCATGCCTACTGTTGTGAAGACTCTCGGGTTCAACTCTACTATCACGCTAGTTCTCACCTGCCCACCTTATCTGATTGCGACATTTACTTCCGTTGCGGTGTCGTGGTCATCAGGCCGATTCAACGAGCGAACTTGGCATATTACCGTCTCTAAGGTGCTTGCAATTGTTGGATTTGCCCTTGCATGTGGCACTTTAAATATCGGCGCACGCTATTTTGCCATGATACTGTTTGTGGGCGCCACATACGGGGTGAACAACATCAACATTTCCTGGGTGGCCGCAACAGTTGGTCAGACGGACGAGAAGAAAGCAGTGGCTATTGCCCTGACAAACACGCTGGGGAATATTGCAAGTGTTTACACCCCTTACTTGTGGCCCGATAGTGATGCCCCACGTTTTTCAATGGCTATGTATTGTAGCATTGGATTCTCGGCCGGCGTGGTGATTCTGGCTTGGGTTATGAGAGTGATCCTCATGAAAGAAAACCGGAAGATTCGTGCGATTGACTCGGAAGTGATCAATCTTTATGCATATTGATATAGGGAATATTGGGATGTTCCATCTTGCAAACAATTTATTGATTTACAGTCTTTATTCATTCCAAAAAAATTTGTCTCTTGAATACCCACCATCAATGACAGATTTGGACATACTTCGTCTGGAAAACCTCAAAATCCACGAGTAGGAAGCCGATCTTAATTGAAAATTATGTTAAAGTCCCACTCAAAGCATAAATCTAAATCATGCGAACAAAGGTTCTTCTCCACCAGATCCCTCTCTCCAGAAGATAAAATTACCAAGCATGCTGGCATTCGACCAGCTAGATCATTTGTGTCATCGTCTTTGCCACGTGTGTACTCAACATGATCGGACGCACTTCCTTTGGAGACAGGCATAGTTTAAACGCGACTATGACTATTTCTACACACGTGTGAGACTGAAGTTGAAGCTCTTGGACGGCCGTTTAAGCTTGGCCAAGCCCTTGGCTCCTTTTTCTGTTTTGTACCCCCAGATTATGCTACACGACGAAGAGGTCATTGCGGGGTAAAGGGCTTAGGCGATGCATTTTCCTTACTTGGTCTCGGAAAAGCCCAAGGGGCATCGGATAAGGCGTGTTTGACCGCCGCAGTGCTGATCACGGGAGAACGCACAGGTACATACTTTAGGATGGTGACGATGCAGTCACGAAGAATCAAATTCGAGTCATCTATTCGGAGTGGGGTATCAATTGAGCAGAGTTTCCAGAAGGGGGGAAGAAAAGAAAACACCGCATTATGGTTCTGATGCAGAGGCCTGACGACTGCCTGGGAACAACAAGGTTGGCGTCGTCGTGCCTGGGCGAGAGTATCATGAATCTGTGTATGTGATCCGTCCCTTGGACGATCGTTTCGGCAATATGATGCGTACGAGATCATAACAACGATGCCCGGCTGGGACACGCCAGGCTGACCTCGAAACGTTCTGGTTCAGAGCAATGGTTTATTTGAGTCTCTCTGGATCCTCTCGAATAAGACATCTGCTACTGCCTTCATACCGTCAAGGTTCGGGTGAAGGAGTGGTCCGCCGTCAAACCCTCCGACCCAGGGTTCTTTGCTCCCAAGTGCGTGTCCCAGGCTAAGATCATGAATTGGGACTCTTTCGCACCAATCACATCTACTTTCAGTTGCAGCCAAATATGCATGTTGAAGGAGAGACGCAACTCTACTGTGGTGTGCGATCCTTTCCTGGTCGAAGGGAACATCCTGATCAGGTCGTGTGTCGGGTCCCAGAATAGCGAGGTATTCAACAAGGTAAATGCGAGCGTTTGGAGCCTGTTTGTGTACTTCATCGAGAACTCCACCTAATCTTTGTGCCAGTCCATCAAGCGTCAAGGGGTCTGGTAGTTGCATCGTCGCACCGCAAGCATCTGAAATCATGCCTCCAATGTAGTTTATGTCGTTTCCTCCTGCAGTGACAGTAATAATATCCGCGTCTCTGGGTAGGTTCGATAGTTGTGGCGGAAACACATCTTCGGAGAATGGAGCGGATTGGGGTTCGACCGTAATGTTGAGCAGAGTTGCGCCAGAGACTGAAAGATCGGTGAGTTCGGCGTTTAATCGTTGAGCCAGCAAGTGAGGATAATTTTGTCCTGATCGCATAGCGGCAAGAGGCTTGATTTGTGGGGGAATGTCGGGCCCGGCAGCAAATGAGCTGCCCAGGCTGGCAATACGTAGCTTCTTCTGATCCATGGTGGATATTGACAGGAGACTGGAGAGAAATGTTGGAAAATACCCGAGTTCTATTTCTAGGTGCCGATCAGGAAAAACATGAGGCCGATTCCGTGTCTTTCAACTGGTGAATTATAGATATCATGAAGGTAGGATTTGTACAAACATTGTTTCTCTTCTTTCAGTTCACGAGAAATACTCGCAGCCATAGTTTGAAGACAGAGGCAAACATATACGTACAATTCATGAGATTTCATATACGCTTTCCCAAGCCTCAGTCTCCATATCCAACTCCGATTTAGGGCCGGAGGCCCTTGGTCCTCCAGTCTACAGTCACCTAATTTGGTACCATCCGCCACTGGTCGCCAACCCTGAATCCTTCAGGGAAAGGGTCACTCGAATCAAGAACGATTTGCTTGAAGCTCGTGATCCAAGCTCGGCCAGCGACTGTTGGTAGGACAGCCTGATAGCCGCCCACCTTGGTTATGCCACGAATGTGGCTAGTGAACTCGGTTCCAATAATGCTGCGATGTTTGAAAATCTCTCCCTCCTTGAGTTGACCCCTTGCATGCAAAACGGCCATTCGGGCACAAGTCCCAGTCCCACATGGACTGCGATCAAATCTCCCTGGCGAGACAACAACAGTGTTGACAGCGACTTTACAACCATCTTCTATTGTCAGAGGCTCTGTGAACGCTAGAATACTGACACCCTTGATCCTGGGATTCTCAGGATGAACTGGGGTATAGGATGATTGGACTGCACGCTTTATACGCTCGCCCAAATCAACCAGCTGCGTGCTATACTGAGCCTCGACTTTCAATCCCACCGATGCGGCATCCACCAGCACATACATCATACCTCCCCAGGCGATATCAACAGAGACCTGCCCGATTCCAGGAACTTGGATTTTATAGTCAAGCTTGAAGACAAACGAGGGCACATTGTCGAATGCCACGCTTTTGCATTTCCCAGCCTCACATTTCGCAGTGACAACCACCAGGCCAGCGGCGGTATCCAGTGTCAATTCGGTGATTGGCTCTTTCATTGGAATCATACCGGTCTCCAAAAGCACAGTGGTAGTGCAGATGGTATTCGACCCTGACATTGGTGCGTATTCTTCGCTCTCCATGATCAAAAATCCGGCATCGGCTCGCGGATCGCACGGTGGTAAGATTAAATTCGTGTTCATCGAAGACCGGCCTCGAGGCTCGTTGAGCAACAGTTGACGTATGTTGTCTCTCTTGTTCAAAAAATAAACCAGTTTGTCGTACATCGTGTTGCCAGGAACATCAAGTACGCCGCCAGTGATCACATCACCGACTTCACCTTCGGCATGGCATCCAACAACTGACAATGTTCGGGAAAATGGCATCTTTTATGGCCCTTTGCGTTTGGAAGAGAGGAGATGGTAAAAGACGGAGTTATTGGTCTTTTTAAAACCCAACCCCGGACAATATATAGGTTTGAACTAATCAGCTGTTGAAAAGGGCGAGGCCTTTCTATCGATTTGTGATTTGCTGCATGGCTTCGTGTGGGGAAGCATAATTGCTTTTGTTATACCCTACGAAACCGAACTGCCTAGCCATGTTTGACGCTGGAAGCGCTACAAGCCTGGGGCTCTCCGCCCAATTTCCATAACATGTAACCCATCAACGTGGCTCAAAAAAAGAAAAAAGAAAATAGAAAAAAAAAAGAAGTACTTTCACGGGAAAAGAAACCCAATCTAACAATGGCGCCCCTAGCGCCAATCACCTCCTTCAAGTTCAACAAAGCAAGAGACCTAGGTCATAATTAAAAGTCGGTCAGACATCAGATCATAACTCAAACATTAGGGGACTTACAAGCTACATGTTTTGATATCCAAGAGTGACAAACACGCATAACATGCATATGCGGTAGGTCGAGCCAAACTTCTAAAACCCAGCAAAGTAATAGCCTTGGGAACACCGACTTAATTTCTTTGCACATTTGAAGTGGTCGATTGTCAAAATAGTATTCAGTAGGGGCAGCCGTTGAAGGCCTTGAGTTCAACTGTTGCAGGGACTCACTCAGTCTTGCACATACCCATGGATATCGGAATTCAAGAGCACTTTTGCTGGTGCAAAATTTAGTCTTCGATGTGTGGATAAATATTGCTAGTGCGTTTGCTCCAGTGGGTTTGAACTGCCATTTGATTCGATTCGATGTCGTTCAACCCAGCAACCCGTGGTCGGTTCATCCAGCATAGAATGCAGAAAAAGGCGATGATAATGCCACATTGACTTATGAGGACACCCATGCAGATATAGAAGGATAGCCCGTGGGTCTCCATCGTTGTAGTTCTAATCATAGTTTCAGATCGTAGATGGCTCTTTTTGACGATTGCAGAGAAGTGGGAAGAACAGAATAATGAAAGCATTCGCAATTGCATCGTCACCACTATAGGAATTCAGATTGACATTACGCCATAGCTAGGTAAATTCAATTCGTCTATCTATGCATGGAAGTGGATTTATAACGAATGCAATACTAGCTATTGAGGGGTTCGTAATATTGTCCTCAATGCACATAGAATGTAGAATGGCATAAGTGTGAATTTTAACTTGATCAATAGCTAATGACACCTGAAGATGGACTAGAAGAACGTATAAGGTTATCAATATGACCCCAACATATAGAGAAGGATCGCGGTCATGGTGACGGAGATAGAACTAGTCCTGATTCGGCGCCATATCTACCCATCCGTAAACCGGTCACGTGGCCGGTTACATTGTTTAGATATACATCCCCTCACCGTTACTTGGAACTGTACTTAAAATGGGCGTTAGTCTCTTGGGATGACAATGGGTTGAGCCCCTGTATGCCTTCAATATGGGAGCCAGATCCCGCCTCGGATGTTTGCCTTGTCGAAGGCGCAAAAAGAAGTGCGATGAAGCCAAGCCAACCTGTACAGCTTGCCAACGCAATTGCATAGGTTGTTTTTGGCCCAGCTCATTTTTTGAGAAGGAAGGCGTGGAGAGTGAATTGGGTTTCGGGCAAAATGTGTTGTTTGCGCAATCTTCAGCCATGGCCAATGCTGGGGCTATTGCTTCCGCCGAGATCCCCGTCTCGCTATTTCCTCTTGTCCTACCAGGATCAGTATCATCTGCTGGAGAGACTTGGATGATTCTCCACCATTACCTAAATGACACAGCAAACAGACTTGTTTGCTTACAAGACAGCGAGAATCCATTCCTTCATACGATATTTCCAGCTGCCTTGAATGACGAACTGTTGATGCATTCCGTCCTGGCACTTGCAGGGGTTCATTTAATGCGACGGCTTCCTCAAAATAATCCCAGTATACAGTCTTCCACTTGTCAAAGTTACGTTCGTGCATTGAAAAGCTTGAGGGTAGATTTGTCCCACATACTTAAAGATGACGGGCGCCGCAATGTCGATTCTGCGTTACGATCTCTTCTACTTGTTTTAATATTTTACCTTATCGAGGAAAGTGTTCGTTTTATCATGCTACAGATAATTATACGCTAACATACCACAGGCTACCCGGGGGAGCGACCATGAAGCAATGAAATCACACATGAAAGGCGCAAATTATCTAATGGCGTACATTTTGCGCTCCGATCCTAGCAGTATCCAGTCCAGTATGGGACTGTTTGTCACTGAGTTATATGCTTACAATGCTTGTCTCGCTTCTTTCACAGTTGATTGCCCGGCCCTAGCGACTTTGTGGCCTAATACACCAGCGACATCTCCACCCCAACAGGGCAATAGGGTTGGCATGCTATGTGGATGTGCTCATGATTTATTCACTTTCGTACCGAAAGTCTCAAAACTATTATCAGAGCCTGCAGGCAGCGCAACAGGATCTCAGAATGACGAATTTCAGATTGATGATAGGAGCCTTGTCGACGAATATTGGAGCATAAGGTCTCAAATATCGAGTTGGAAGCCCATGACCACCGAGTCTGATATTGCACTCGGCGCCGAACTTTACAAGCATAGTCTTCTTCTTTTGTTAGACGCCCGTTTCCAATCATTCAACGGCAGAGATGCTATTCGAAATACTTTTGAATATCTCAAATCCTTGTTTTTACGTCTGCCTTCCAACTCCCCAATTGCAACGACAGCGACATGGCCTTTGTTTGTCTTTGGAATGAATGCATATGGCTCCACTGAAAGAGACTTGGTTCGGCAATATATGAATTCTCTGATTAGAAATTTCGGAATGGGGATTATGGAGACTGCTCTCACCCAGTTGGAAAAATCATGGGAGAGGGGATCACATAAGGATATGTTGACTAGTTTTTTCTCAGACCGAAATGAGTTATTCTTAATCTGCTAAACCATATGTATATAACGTTAGATCAATGGAATTATGTCATAATTCGAGAAGAAATCTCCCAATGGATCCAACTTGATTAGCATACTAACGTTGAACGGTACGTGACATGTCTACGCAAACCAATTAACATAGGCATCAAGTACACCATCTCCCTATGCTTATCCCATGATCGTCTCCAAATGCAAATCCAACATGACATCCAGCCAAAACTCCTCCAATCCAGAGTCCGCGCGATCCCAAGTCTCGTTTATAACATTAGAAATTCGCTGCATTGGTAGCTTTGGAAGGATTATCGTAAGCTCAGACATCTTCATTTTGACTTTCCGTCTGGCTTGAGCAATATCAACATCCAAAGTATTCAAACTGGGAATTGCATTTGCGGCGGGACCTAATACAGACCCAGAAGAGAACACAAGATCACTGGAAATACAAGCCAGAATCACAGGCTGCATCACCTTAGTCCCAGATGTTGAAGGCAGTTGATCCAACAGAGATACAATGTGTAGTGCCAAGGTGTGTCTTGTGTCTTCGATCGAGAGTGATAACCAGTCTGCAGTAATTGGGAACAATAACAAAAATAGAGCCGGAATAGAGGGTTCGCCATCTGCCTCTTGATTGCTGCGCAGCCTTTCTTCCAAAATCTCCGGGAAAACGTGATAGATTTGTAAAAGTGCCGCACAGCGATATGCTTCGGCCAAAGTAAGGAAATGTGACGGGGGAGTGTTCATATCACCGATATCGACAGGGCCACAGTAAAATGAGAACCCAGAAAAGAGGATGTTTTGTTCAAGTTCCTCCGCCCTCTGTCTGAGATCCAGTTCTTCAGCCAAGCAGCTGAAGTCGACCAGGGTAGGATCGAGTGCCTGTGCTTGTTTCCGATGCGACGTTTTCGAGGCTCGAATCACTCTTGCAGTCCGATAGAAAAGACTCAATGAGTAGGTGAGAGATCCCGTCCATGGATGAGGAATTGCTTGTCCATCAACAAGGTAGATTGAGAGGTCTCCATCGCTGTTTTCCGTAGGGCTGTCCTCGTTCAGAATTGGCGAATCCTCGGCCACGAATGCAGCCAACAAGTTCCAATACAGCAGACACTGTTTGAAAAGTGGGTACTGTTTTGCTACGGCAAAGTTTGAACTTTTGCACCGGCGCTTCTGTTTCAGAAGATGCTCCTGGGCTGCTTTCAAATATGCCAAACCTAGGTCAGACGCATCGTGCCACCCAGTCGTGGATCCTAACATTAAGAGTGCCAGGAAAAACTCATCATCTCCCATGCGAGCTGTTCCTCCTCGTGCACTATTCTGTAGGCAGACGATCGCTTGTTGCTGGGTTTGTCTTCCGATGGCCCTCATACTTGGGAAATCATTTGCCAGTGATGCGGCTGACATGCTTTGGATGGTAAAGTAAATAGCTGCATTTCGACTCCAAAGTCGGCTGATAATTGTTCGGAATGGGTTAAGAGGACAGTCAAAGGATGACCATTGGTTGCAAACAGTACGAAAGTAATACTCGACCAGCATCGCTGGGAGCTGGATAAGGAACGAAGGAATCGATGTATTGGATAACTGCTTGCGCAAGATCGACAGACTGTTCTGCTCGTCATCGTTCTCTACCTCAATGCCAGGCAGCCCCGACTCGAGATTGAACCAAATATTTGTCGGGTCATCAAACTCTGGCAACTGGTCAAAGACAGAGGATCCGGTGGTGTCCAGCTGGTTCTGGTCGTCATTGGGAGAACGTTCCCTCTCAGGCTCCTGGGTTGGATTAGTCGCCTCAAAAGAATCGGTCGCTGTTGATTTGGGGGTCTCAGTCGGCGATGCTGTCTGAGTTGCCTCATGGGTATCATCTTTGAAGACATAGCGCCACTTTAAATCCTGCTTCTCATATCCAGGACACGTATGTCCCTTCTTGGAACATTCTTGACAACTTGGCTTCGTCTCATCACATCGGCGCTATACGAGGGTCAACTAGAAACATGAGGTCGGAAAGGAGAGGCAAATGACAGTGCCTCTTTCACTTCAACTTACTCGCCGCTGTTTGCACCTCTGACAACCCCCTTTGGACTTTGGCCTGCACCGATTTGGATTTTGTCTTTTCCTTGAAGTGGGGACTTCGTTTGCACTTTGCATCCTACTGTAATCAGCGAGACGTGAGTGAAATCGATGTTATCGAGAGTATGAACGCATAATGGAAAAGGCGGATCTCGGGCCGGCAACGACAGGCGAGCTTGGAAGGAGACACTATCGCCTCGACAAGCCCCGCGTCGGGATGCCAACCGATCCGATCACCTGACTAACCGCCGACTTCCAAGGCGAACGCTAGGGCAGTCCTGGAATCCCGATTGGTTTGATATAAGTGACTGGATTGTTGGGGCTTCGGCCGACGATGGTACTACCTATTTCGATCCCGCAGACTTTGGTCTCGTGATGTTATTTTGGTGTTGCTTCTCCACGCTAAGCCTAAACAGGAGCTATAACACGCCGTAGGCGGGTTTGTTCTCCTAATGGGACTCAACCCCCACGGCGCGCCGAATTCAGAGCTTGAATGATCTTTATCGAGAGTGATGTGACTAAACAAATAAAGTCTCACCCGCAACACCCTTAGTGTGGGTGGTCAGCATACCTTCATGTTGAGTACCATGCTAATGTTTCTCTGCAGCCATTAACCTCACCCAATCATGACCGAGGAAGCTCATATGTCTTGCATATTGGCACACTGCCATTTGTAACCCATATTTAGCAGTTTAGTCTTGCACACATCCCATTTCTGATCTTGCATGTGATTAAAAAGAGGAGTCTTCCACTCAAGCTCTTCCAGGCGAGCAACACGACACCTATGCTCTTGCAAATCCAAAATGGCTTGACCCAACTGAGATCTACTGAGCCGGTCACTTTTTCTATGAGTTGCATGCTTTTGCAATCCACGTCCGCAGCAATGTCGACTGTCAGATGCCATTTCATCGTGAAACCCCTCAGCTTATTTTGGGTGTGACGCAAATGATCGCAACTGGGACAGCTTGATAAAATGACCAGAAATAATCTCCAACTGGTCAAATCCTGCATGGCGCATGAAAGCCAGTGCCAGATCCATACCTACGCTCGCGCACTCTTGGAGGACTCTTGCCACATAGGTCAATTACTACTGGAAGTCGCACTCCCAGAGGTCAAGTCTTCTCAGTTATTGAGCATTAGTGGATGTGTCGTCGATATCAGTGTATCTATGTGGCCAAGAACTTTAAGCCGGTCATCTTCTGACCACACCGTCTCGCTTTTGCCAACAAAGCAGAACAGCGACTTGCTGCAATGATCGATCAAGGGCACATCTCTCTCTGCAACAAAGACTTAGCATGACATCACGAGTGCGGAGAAAGTCTTGTCCACTCTGAATTGAGTTGAAGATAATGACATGGTATACTAGCGATCTGGGCCTAGTATGTCGTATGGTGAGGGGAAATTCGCGCATTTCCCAGCCCGTAATGCCGGAGTGTCATGTTTCGACTAGAATAACCTCTTGTTGGAGCTACCAACATACTCCCATCAGTATAGACTATCGACAGTGGCTCACGCTGTACTTTATAAGATAAGATATTGATGCAGCACTATGTAGTGACATGCGGATAATTCCCTCACTATGTGGGTGTACACAGTACGTACATGTACTATACATCCTCCCTCGGAGCGCCAGCATCTCCACATAACCGCCACATTAGACTTAGCGTAGCCGCCGTGCATTAGCGTATCCACTAAATGTCATCACTAGTAGTAATCTGGACTAGCGCAGACAAACATAGCAGCCTCCAAGGCGAGGAGACAAGGCGAGGGATAAACCGGCCAGAGCTTGTGTACGTTTCAGCTCATTTCTTAGCGTGATAGCATCCTGTTTGACTTATCTTGCCCCTATAGCTGTGTCATCAGACTTGTCCTATCGTCAAATCACTATCTCGTTATCGGCCCATTTATCGACTCAAGTCCCCTGAACAAGGGCTTATTGTTGCCCGAAATGTGGAGACTCTCACCCCCTGAGTCCATTCCTAGTAACCTATGGTAAAGCTTGCTTATCGTGACTGCGTTGTGATTGGCACGACCAGAACGAACTGACTAGTACATCATCCCGCATCGCTAACCTTGTTAGAGAATGGCTTGAAGAGATAGGGCACAAAAGATTTCAATGAAATTCGGCTTTAGTGGCTGTTACTGTATGCCCGGGCCTCATATGGCCAATCAAATTAATGTCTCCGCATGGAGCCCTCGTCACCAGACAATCAAATAGACGTTTACTCCGATATCCTTACTCGACGATGCTCCGCTCTCCAATGACGAACTATAACTTTATAAGCCTGGGTGTTCCTCGATGTTTGGGTGTGCTGAGGACATAAGCTCCCAAAGAATCTTTTTACCGCTTAACACTTCTCTTTTTTACCTAGCATTACCAAAATATTTCCTCTAAACCCCTTCCCAGCGCGCTATTGTGATAACCCACTTGCTGCAATTCCCTAAAGCACCTTGACCATGGCAACCGAAGTCGACACCAAGCAGCACGGCTCTTCAAAAGACAAAAAGTTCGAGCCCGATGCACTTGACGACTGTCCCAAAATCGAAGAAGGCAAACATACCTCAGCAAACGGTGTACTTGAAGCCCTTGGCTACGAGCCTGAACTAGTACGAAACCGATCTACCCTCCAGGTGGCTTTTATGTCATTTGTCCTTGCAGCAATCCCATATGGCCTCGCAACAACATTCGTCTATCCGCTTGTCGGAGGAGGTCCGGTAAACATCATCTGGGGATGGCTTGCAGTGTCTGTGGTTATCCTCTGCGTGGCTGCTTCCCTTGGTGAAATTACCTCCGTCTACCCAACTGCAGGGGGTGTTTACTACCAAACCTTCATGCTATCGCCGCCTTCATACCGACGGATTGCTTCCTGGATCTGTGGGTGGTCATATGTTGTTGGCAACATTACTATCACCCTCGCAGTCAATCTTGGAAGCACCCTTTTCCTCGTTTCATGTATTAATGTTTTTGAGTCTTCACCTGGAGTGGGAATTTTCGAGGCCGAAACTTACCAAGTTTTCCTTATATTCCTTGCTGTCACTTTTCTTTCTACCGCAGTATCGGCTTTTGGGAATAAGTGGCTGCCTTACCTTGACGTACGATCAGACGTCCTTTTATTTGCCTGGATTTGCTGACGCCTTCAATAGACTTTTGCGATATTTTGGACACTTGCTGGTGTACTGGCTATTGTGATATGTGTTCTCGTAATTGCTAAAGACGGTCGACACGATGCCGAGTATGTCTTCACCAACTTCGAGCCCCAGTCCGGATGGCCAGCTGGCTGGTCTTTCTGTGTTGGACTTCTGCAAGCTGCTTACAGCACCTCATCAACTGGCATGATTATTTGGTACGTGGTCTTCACCCATTACCCGAGGTCGTAACTTACCTCTCGAAGTATGTGCGAAGAAGTTCAACATCCATCAACACAAGTCCCGAAGGCGATGGTCGGTACGGTCATTTTGAACACCGTGGCCGGCTTCCTCTTCCTTGTTCCCTTAGTCTTTGTACTCCCGGATACCACAATGCTTGCCGCCCTCGCATCCGGCCAGCCAATGCCAACTATCATCAAGTCTGCTATTGGAAATGAAGTTGGGTCATTCTTGCTTCTGCTTCCTCTGATAGTTCTCGCCTTGCTCTGTGTGATTGGCTGTACCACGGCTGTCTCGCGAAGTACTTGGGCCTTTGCTCGCGACGGGGGTATCCCGGGCTCTAAATGGTGGAAGCAGGTGAATAAAGATGGTGTCCCATTCAACGCTATGATGCTTGGCACGGCTGTCCAGATCTTGCTTGGTTTCATTTATTTCGGATCAACTGCTGCATTCAATGCTTTCTCTGGCGTTGGAGTGATTACTTTGACTGTCAGCTATGCCTGCCCAATTGCAGTGTCTCTTGCTGGGGGTCGAAAGCACATCAAGAATGGACAATTCGATCTTGGAACCCTTGGGCTGGTTTGTAACATTGTGGCTCTGGGTAAGACATCTGATCTATGATTGCTAAACGAACATCGCTAAATATTTACGCATTTAGCTTGGAGTATCCTAGCTATTCCCCTTTTCTGCATGCCAACTTCAATTCCTGTCTCCGCGGAGACAGTCAATTATGCACCAGTCGTTTTTGTGGCATTCATTTTAATTGCTTCCGCCTGGTACTGGGTTTGGGGTTATGAGAAGTATGCCGGGCCGCCATCATTGGATAGCGAACCTTGGCGATAGGGAATATAAATAAGCAATGTATCTGATACTTACTGGGAGTTATGAAATTGAAGCAATTCCAAGACATCTCGTGTTACTCCACTTGAGGCTGAGAGGCTGAGAGAGGGGCACGGCCCGTCTCACCTGCGACCGCTCTTTTCTCCCACTCAGCATTTGCTGCCCAACCCTTGCATTGTCTCTTGTCTATCATTGCGGCAATCCGTTTGTCTAGGTTTTACAAAATGCAGGAACCAAACTACCTAGTCTGTGCCAACCTGTTGGTGTACCAATGGAACGGTGAACTTGCAGACGACTGGCGAGAGACTCACCTCGTAAATTTTCATATTGAAGATCCTAGCGACATTTCTTCTATTCTTCCTGCTTGGTCAAAAGTATGCATAATGTATGTGATAGGACTCCATGTCCAGAAGATTGCTGACGAATCAAGTGTCGCCAACTCATTTGCGATTCAAAAGTGCCATCAGTGTCGAGAGTCTTTTGCAGATGCGCTCGCTATGCCTAAATTCTGGTGGTCAAAATATTTCCGAGATGGAAATGGCGGTTTTGGATGTGAAAGCACGAGGCGTTCTGGAGTTGTTACTGGCTTCAGTAAGTACACAGATAGTAACTAATGTGATAGCGCTGATTTTGCTAGACACCTGGTCTAAATTTACTGTAAAACAGGTGGAACCCGATGCCAGTTTCACATGGTATTATACAAATCTCTTCACTAGATGGCTACCGTCCACTGGTCAGACTATTGTCCTTGCATTCGATATGCAGCCACCGATCCAAGGGCGATGTCTCAGAGCTCTCATGCATCCGGACCCGAGTCTTCTCAGTGATCCATTCTGGGCTCACCCATATCTGATGGAACAGATTGCTCGCGCCCAAGAACCCTCTGTGTGGGCTATCCGAGACCATGTTCGAGCCTTGGAGACCGAAAGGAAACCAGAAGGTAGACCACAGCCTGACTACAGGCGGCTCCACGACATCGCACGGCACGCAATTCATGTCAATGAGACATTAGATGCCACCATGCAAAGTTTAGAGTATTTGATGACTGAACATGAATACTATAAAAACTTGAGCCATGAGAACGCCACCAGTGCATCTGAGGATATCCACCGTCGTCTGCGCTTTTTCCAATCTTTCATCGCCAATCTACGCTCTCGGTCAATCTCGAATGAAAAGAGGCTTCAAAACGAGATCCAGCTGGCTTTCAACACTGTGGCCCAGCATGATTCAAGTATTACCCTTGAAATCAGTCGCGCTACTCAACTGGATAGCGCCACCATGAAAACAATCGCTTTCGTTACTCTCACATTCCTGCCTCCTACCTTCATCTGCGCTATCTTCAGCATGTCATTTTTCAACTACGGCCCTGATACTGGTTGGAATATGTCGAGCAACTTCTGGATCTACTGGGTCTTTGCTATACCCACAACTGTTTTTACAACTGTGCTATGGACTTATTGGGGAGACATTCGGGACATGATTCTTTTGAAAAAAGAACAAAATTAGATTCTCCATTCAGAACAGGTTTATACTCTCGAAATTGGGCATACTTGTGTACCGATTCCATGGCTTATACTCACTCGTAGTTCATCCCCCGGCTGAAGGAATTGTGGGGGCTTCTGTGAGATACCAATTCCACAAGGTGTCCCTGTGATGATGACCGTTCCAGGCAATAAGGTGTGACCCTATCATTGTAAGCTAAGTAGGACATTTAGGCCTTTGGACTTTTCACCCATACCTGAGATAGATAAGAGACAATTTCGGGTATACTGAATATCATGTCGTCGGCAGATCCATTTTGCATAATCTTCCCGTTGAGAGAGGTCTTCAGATTCAAAATGGCAGCATCGGGGATTTGCTCTGTGGAAACAATACATGGGCCGAGAGGACAGAAACCGTCCTGGTGGATGTCAGCTATGATGCTAACCTTATCTGAAGCAACTTCCCAAAGCATACCATGCCCTTTGCATACGACCATTGCGAAGTCTGTTCCTGATGCTTGCGGGCGGTCACGTCATTGGCGACGGAATATCCCAGAATGTAGTTCGATGCTTCAGAAACTAAAACATTCTTGCATTCCCTGCCAATGACCACGGCCAACTCAACCTCATAGTCTGCTTCATCATAAGCCACATTGGGAGGTAATATGATTGGATCGGCGGCAGAAGCAATGCAGGTCTCTGCCTTGAGGAAAACGCTTTCAAATATCAGCAAGTAGCTAGCACCAAAGGGTCAATATACGAACGTTGGTGTTTTTGGAAGAGTCATCTTCATCTCAGCGGCATGCTCCTTGTAATTGAGACCAACACAGCGAATAGTTCCAGCTTCTTTTTGTGACACTGGAGATAGAAGCTGATCAATGACCTTGATTTCACCAGTAAAGGAAGCGTCATAATCCAACGCTGAGCCGCCAGCCACGACTTTGACAGCCACTTCAAAGTTTTTTTCTATGGCCTGGCCCACTGCGATTTTGTTAACCAAATGAAATTTCTTAAAGGGCATTGACATGTAATACCATCAATGTTCGCATTTACAGGCTCGCCTCCGTAGATTTCACCATCTTTGCCTCTGAAGCGGACCCATCGTTTCCAAACCTGGAGAAAATCAGTTCAATCGAATTGCAAGGAACACTTATGCAAGGAAAAACTTACTGGATGGTTTGTAGGTAAACTTGGTTTAACCCCGTTTGTTTTCGAATCATTAGAAATCGTCATGTTCAAAGATAAGCAAAATAAAGAACAATTCAGAAGTTACAAAACCTGTCGTCTTTCTCTTCTTATCAATGTCTCATGATGTACCCCCGACTAGAGTCGGGAAATTCATCGGGAAATTGGTGGCCGATCAAAGGGACAAGGTTTGAATTTACCGATGCCAAGATGATAAAACGCGGGGAATGGCAAAGTTATCGGATCAGGCCGACCAGGCCCGACAAAACCTTGTCGGAATTTGGGAACCCTATATCGCATCTGTGAAAGACTCAATGGGATTAAATATAATATCAAAAAGTCCATATTGTGGTGTATAACATGTAAAAGTGATGTTTAAGGTTACGAAAAATTAAGGTAGAGCCAATTAAGAGAAGGAATTGGTCACTCTCGCTTCTTATCTCTCACGGTTCAATTCGGCTGCGATAGGCGCCACCAATGTTGTCGGACAATTACCGCCCCCTTTCCCCCCAATTCTTTGAATAAACCGATGTATTCACCGATGGTTGATAACGACTGTATAGATGTGATCGGTACTTAAAGACCGATGAGGATCATATGTCTACTTGTTTCCGTTCTCGGCATCACCCTACTATTCCTTGCCCAGCATGACAATCAAGGAAACAGACATCAAATTTCAAGCCGACACATCTTCGGACCATGATGTGCAAATGGGCAACTTCTCAATTGATCCCGTCCGCGAGAAGAAGCTTCTGTGGAAGCTTGACCTCTGCATTTGCCCCTTAGTGATGCTCATTTTTTTGGTTGCCTATCTTGATCGTAGCAATTTGGGGTAAGCTTTTATCTCACACAGAATATGTCCAATTGCTAATATTTTCTAGAAACGCGGCTGTTGCAGGAATGCCAGTAAGCACGAGACCATAAGTGGCTGGAGGGGCTTTCAATACTAACTGTGTGCTCACAGGAAGACATCGGTCTAGTTGGAAATGAACTAGGGAGTGAGCTCATTCATATCCCATTCTTACTACACTCGGAGCTAACAAATCGGAAACAGATGCCGTCTCTCTGTTTTACGCGACCTATGTCTTTTTCGAGATCCCATTTTCGATGCTTCTCAAGAAATTACGCCCAAACAGATTGATATCCGCGTTAATCATTGGTTTCAGTGCGTCAGTTCTTGCCGGCGGCTTTGTCAAAAATGTTGCGGGGCTTTATATTACCAGACTTTTCCTCGGTGTTTTTGAGAGCGGTCTATTCCCGTGAGTTTCGTTATCATATTTGTGCCAAAGTTAAGCTAATAATTGTTTAGCTGCTTGACGGTTCTCTTGACCACTTTCTACAAGCGCGAAGAGCAAGCACAAAGAATTTCATATCTTTTTGTATCTGCTGCTCTGAGTGGAGGATTTGGCGGCCTGTGCGTGAAGCCCTCTTTAGGTTATCGAACCCTTTTACTGCACATGCTAATAAATATTATAGTCTAGCGTTTGGTTTGGTTCGCTTGGACGGCGCAAGTGGCCTCGAAGGCTGGAGGTGGCTCTTCATTGTGGAGGGATTAATGAGCGCCGTCGTTGGCATTGCCACTTTCTTCCTTCTTCCGAACAATTATGAAACCGCTTACTTCTTGAACGAGGAAGATAAAGAGTTGATGCGCATGCGTATGCAGCAAAATGCGCGTTACGCTGATTCCGAAGAATTCGATATTAAGGAAGTGTGGAAAACCCTGAGAGACCCTAAGAGCTGGCTCACCTCCTTCAACCAAATATGCGTCAACACTTGTTCCTTCGGATTCAGCACCTTCTTACCTACAATTATTCGAGGATTTGGCTATGATTCTGTTAAAACCCAACTACTCACTGTCCCTGTGTATATCTGGGCTTCCGCTTTCTACTTGGTGGTTGCCAATCTGTCTGACCGAGTTCGCATGCGGGCTGTCTTCATGGTCCCCTTGTGTCTCGTAACGGCCGTTGGATATGCTTTGATGTTGGGAGTGGATGTCCATGCGCGTGGTCCACTTTATTTTGCAACATACGTTTGTGTTACTGGGTATGGACACTCCATCGCTCTAAGAATACATTGGGGTATAACAGCTGACATTTCTTTCAGAATCTACGCGGTTGTTGGCCTCGGAGTCAGTTGGAATGCTAATAGTCATTCGGGTTACTATAAACGTGCCATGGCAGTGGGTCTTCAGCAATCTATCGGAAATTGTGCAGGTTTAATTGTAAGACAACATTCAAATGGGTGCTTTGATTTTTGGCATAAGCTAACATATGCCACAGGCGGGTCAAATCTACAAGTCACCAGTTAATGGGCGCTATGTGACTGGGCATTCCGTTTCACTTGCTACGATCTGCCTTGCATTCTTTGGAAACGCGGGAATGTGGACGTTGCTGCGATACCACAACACTAAGCGGGCTCAAATGTCACCAGAGGAGAGGGAGAGGATTGTCAGCTCAGGGTCCTATGAGAAGAAAGGTGGAGACTTCCATCCGGACTTCCGCTACATCCTGTGACATTTTGTATGCCTGCATACGTATCAACACATTATAATTTATATTTGGAACTTACATAAGTCGATTTGTAAAGGATGGATTCCAAGTGCTTGCCCTGTCCCTTTTGTGAATTAATCTCCTTCTTCCTAAAGACGTTCATTCGATAATCACAGAATGTTAAGGGAATTTGTTTAGTCTTTGGGCTACACTTGGAACCAGTTCCATTCGGATTGAATAACTATTTCGAATGTATTGGATGGTTCTTCTGAGATCAGATGCTGTTAAGTGCGGGACTGGTGTTCCTCAGAACGGATTTCACTCGCCAAGTGGGGATCGGCGTTCGAATGTGGCAGGAGAAGTCACTTTCTTGTTTGGGGTTGGTAGTTTCAAATCCCGATCCATAATGTAAGATTGGGGCCTGGTTATGCTCCGATCATTTACAATCCTGGAGCTGTCTACATACTCTCGGACATCTTCCGAATACCTTTACTGAAGACATTTAAAAATCGATCACTCGGGGATGATTTGTTACTGTAGCCTGCTGTCTCATCCATGGGTCTATAGAAGCCTGAATGTATAAGAGACTTATTCACCAATTGACGTTGGATAGCGTATTAACCGTGGGACCTTTTTCTATAGAGCCCCTTACCACAGCGTGATATTCACACTCGTCTTACATGATCGGCATTTATATGACCAGGATATATTTATAGAGTACGGATCATCCGAAGTATCTAGGATCACGTCTACAAAGGTCTTCCAACATCTATCCTACATTTGTGAGCACTGGTGATCAGCCAAAACTGCTCCAAGCATGGTATGTCGTGGTGGAGACTAACGCAAGATTCAGTGGGGACGGGGACTTGGCAATTCGATACTGAGTGATATTCATCTGAAACGGTGTAGATCACCGGGGGGCATTGCCTACTACATCTACTACTATATACTACTACATGCACCTTTGTTACTAAAAAATGAGGATATACCTAAACACGGACCCCCACACACTGCATACATGTACCTTGTGCGAGATGTGGTAAGTGATAGGCATCGAATTTGGGATATACCCCCACGCAATTGAAACCGCCTTGGCAAAGCCGTGGCCTACAAAATTCCGCTTGGCTTTATTCATATCGTGATTAGTAGAAATTAAAGCACTTTGAAAGCTACACCATAGGAAAGCTCTATGTGGGGCATCCGAAGTACATGTTATATTTCTAAAGATACGGATTGAAGCTATTGTTCAGGATCAGGGGTAGTGATATACTCTATATTAGAGTTGTAGTTGTAGTCCATTGGATTGCCCTGCAGAATATGAGATAATCAAACAATTTGGGGCCATTGGCTTGCAGACTTTTGCTCTAGGATTTGGCCCCCATTTCCCTGCCTTGGTTTTAGCCTTCATTAGTGCTGATTTTCTGGGATGCAGAATCTTGCATTCAAGTAAAAAATGATACACTGGTCATGTGAAGCAACTATACCCTGTCGACCAACCTTCCATCATTGTTTGTAATTGCACAGCAATGGGAGATCTACGTTCATTTTCGGGATTGGGACTAGTCACAATTGACGGTCCCACGTTTCAAAGAGTCTCTAGGCAATGAAAGTACTGTATTCTACATTCCAATCGATATTCTGCTCTTCTGTGGGTTCGGGGTATCTCTAACAGCTAGTATGTAAAGTCTTGGTCTTGCTGGGATTTTTGAGTTGACCCCTGGATCAGCACTCATATTATCCACTTCAGTTCTAACAGTTCATTAGACGACTTGCATCAGAATAAGACTCCTTCAGCTAATTTTTGGACCCTTAATAGGTGGAGCTAACCAATCACTCAATGCACTGTAGCATAATTTACCACCAACCCCAAATCTGCCTGCCAGGTCTCCCGGAAGGTAATGCTTTCAAATGTCGGGTCATATGCAGGAATCAACGCCAGGCATGCTGTATAGTAGAAGGCAAACACTCAGAGCCATATCGTAAATTGTTTTTTTCCTGCAATATAATGGTCGATAGGCCCACTCTCCAGAAAGTGGACAGTGGGCCCCGATTCAGCCCCGTCAATCCTTTTGTGCTTTGCTGATATTTCTCCACAGCAGCTCATATTCATGATATCATAGTAAGCATAGGAGCGCAGTGCTCTTGGTACCGGCTTTCAGGATGGCTCCGAGCAAGTATAAAAGCCCTCTGAACAGCAGCATCAAGAGAGGAGCATCAACAACAAACATAGCTCCCATTCCAGCTATAAACAAACCATTCTTCAAATATCAGTTTTCACAGCACCATCATGTTTTCTCTCCGCACCGCTCTTCTCTGCCTGATGGCTGCCTCTGGTAGCGTCTACGCCGAGCACCTCAAGGTCGTCTGGTCGTCTGGTGACTTTTCCACAATCTCCGGTCCTGCCGGTGGAAACACGAACGGACATTACTCCGGCTTTGCTATCATCAACGACGCTGGCGAAGCCATCTATGACCAAGGCTTCCCCGATGACCACGCTCCTTGTTACAACACCGACGACGGCCGCGAGTTCACCATCGAGGGTGACTGCTGGAGTACCCCACGCAAGTTCAAGTGCATGGCTAATTTCGGAGGCCATCCTGAAACCTGCGAGGTCAAGGACGGTTATGGCAACAGCCTTGGCACCGGTACCGGACAGACTGATACCACTTTCATTGGTATTTCTATCGGTCAAGACGCTAGCTGTGTTGTCGAATTCGATTCTGACAGCGATGGCTGCCCTGTTGATGACGGTAACGGTCCCCTTCACGTTACCTCCGGTTAAATGACACACCAGAGCTCGAAGGACACCCTTTGCAAATGTTAGAACTTTCTCTTTTGTATCGAGATCTCATTCCTTGAACAGGATTTTGGATACCTCTCTGTATAGTCTGATGGGTTTATTATCTTCTTGCATGAATTCAATCATCTAGCAAACAAAGCTGGGATGGTCATATCCTTTCCTGTATGTACCTGGCTGCACGTTTCTAGTGTCTCTCTCTTTAAGAATCTAGCAACTTTTACAAAGCTATCGTATGGGGATTACCGTATTTGCTCGTATGCTTAGTCGTTGGCGACACAGGCGAGGTAATACTATACCACCCCGACTTGGGAAACCCTTGTCCCTTTGTTGTTCTTCTCTCGACGTCGCTCAGCCACCAGTCCTTCCAACCTCCATTCATCTACATCCATTCTACTTGTCTACCATCTTACGATCCGCTTTCAACGGTTCATCATGTCTTCCCCTACCAAAGCGAAGGAGACATCCGATCTCGCCGGCCTCACCCCGGGTGAGACCAAGCACCTGCTTCTTGCTAACCTGTGCATGACCACCACTGGCAAGGTTGGAAACATCGCAAGCTTAATGCTGCTCAAGCTAATTACGTATATGCTGTACAGATGGATTGGGAGCTCCTGGCCACCCTCACGGACACCAAGGCCAAATCCGCCCGATGGACTCACCTGACGGGTCGCCGCAAGCTTGAAAATGCCTACCATGAAGCCCTCGCTGGTATTAACAGCAAGGGTGAAGCCCCTGATAACCAGGGCGACCTAAAGTCCCAGGAGAAGAAGTAGCTTGAACAACAACAGACAGCCAGGAGAACACACGAGGCGATGCGCGTGGGTCCTGAATTTATGAGTTCTTAACAACTACCTCGATACGGTGATCATGGAAGTAAGAGGCCCAATCTGTTCCTAGTTACCCGGCTGTGTTTACGATTGTAATGGCCATCGGTAAATAGATCATTCACGTTTTCGGCGCTACGGCGAGTAGGGGTGACATTTTCGAGGGACATAGCTGGCTCAATAATTCCACATAAGACAGAAATACAAGCAGACATCTATCAGTCTACATGTGCAAACAATATTCGTCAAATCGCGTGATCCTCTAGGCGGATCTAATGTCCCCGTAGCCTTAGATTGAACTCGGATTCAGCTCAGATGTACTGGAGATCATGGATGGATTGCTTCGGGGCGTACGCCTGATCTACAAACTTCGTGGTACTATATTGACCTCGGGTTCGGTAGCATTCGATCTACAGTCACCGTATCGTTAGGTTAATCGTAAACTCCGCTCAGATATGCCGTACATCATGCGTGGATCGTTTCAGGATAGACAACACTTCCGAACCTGTCCCGCCGGTCGATGTGGAGCATGAGAGATGAGATGATGTTGTACACGTCAACGATTCGTTGTCATTGTTCATAATTGCACTTGCAGATCTGGTACCTTCCCAAGTACACTTCTAATGCCTGTTTCCGCCCTCGATACCTGCATTCTCACCAACTGATATCACGGAAGATGCCTCGATGCTTCAAATCCAGCGCGGTCTCCGCCTAATGAGAAAGGAGCGTGAGATCGTCAAAGGGTCATAGGGCTAGCACCCACTCATCGTGACACGTGCATTTCTCTCCGTCCCTTCGCCCATCGCAAGCTAATGATAGTCAGACAGATGGCAGGTCAGACATACAGCACACGCTACCCCTACCTTTCGATCCAAATTTGCTATATATTGCTTCAGAGTTATGAAGTATCTGGATCGTCTTAGTGGGGTCGAACAGCAACAACTGCTCATATAGTTTTCTAGAGCGGCAGGGATAATCGCTGTGACGTGACAATGTGCCGGAAAATCTCAAGTTACTCGCCCTCTTCAGGGTGAGGCTGCACTACATACACTTTGCACTCTGTGGATGAGTAGTAAAAGTGGATTTCAAGAAGTGGTATACTTCTTTTACGAGGGGATTGGTCATTGGAGACTCTGTGACAAAGGACTTGTATCTCATTTGGGTCGACAAGAAGCTCTTGATATGGTTTATGAGCCCTGCAAGTTTGCCAACAGTGATGAGAATGACCTCAATGCTACCGTCAGATATACTATGTATGATATGCAATCTCAGAAATCATTTGCTCCCAGGTTTCAAGATCTGCTGCTTGTGGAAACGCAAAGTTCTGATCTTCCCAGACTGCGGGCCACATCATATCAGGAGAATAAACTGGTGGCTGACTGGGGGAATCGGCCATTCCAGCACCCGCGATATTCATTGTTGTCGACATGTCTGAGTTACCTTCTCGCTGTTGTATCATAAAGTCTGGCAAAACGTCGGGTGAACTTATTGGAGTCTTGTCGCTCGGCTGTTCGGTGGCTTGGGCAAATCCTCTGGTGCGGATGATACACAACTCGACCACTTTGACCTCAGCAAGGCCAAATTCGTTAAGCCAGACATCCTTTCGCAGTCTTTCGCAATATTCCTCGAGGTCGTTCAATATGGCGGCAGTTTGAGGGGCATTTGGTCGCCGCACCGCTATAATACCAAGAATGAAGGCACTGTTGAACATGTTGTGGGTTCCTAGTGTCCATCTCATGTTTTCTGCCGTTCCGTAGTTTAATGACTGTAACCTGATCTTGAGATCGGAAGACGCAGAGGATATACATGCCTCGTGGCTTAGGCCGAAGCGATTAGTGATGGATTCGCGTAGAAGATGAGGTCGATGAAGAGTGATTCGAGCAAAATGAAATGCGGAGTGCAGATAGAGCCGATGCCATGGCAAGAATGTATTCGAGTCATCCAGTGATAGTTCGGGGTCATCCACAGAAAAATACGCAGGTAGTTGTTGTTTCCACGCAACAAGCTTGTCATCCATTTCGACTACCATGTCGTATGACGCAGGGTACAGGCCAAAGCATCGGTCCTGTATTTCACCTGCAATTTTAGCTAGTGCAGTTCCAAGAAGCGATACAGTACTCCGTGTCGGGTAGCTTATAGCATGGGCCTTGGCTGTAGATGACTGCTCATCTGTCAGTCCATCCAGCCACACATTTTCTGGTGCTTTGATGAGACACATATGATCCGATATGGCGTATGGCCTTCCGAGAGCAAGTGCAATGGTCTTGTCGAGCATGTACAGATTGCTCCAGAGGCGTCTTCTGGTCTCCGTAGCTTTCTTGGATAGTCCCCACTTTTCTCCATCGATATGCATGCCCTGTGCTTGAGCCATACGCATAGCAAAGCTGATGGTGAGCCAACTCTCAGCGACTTGCCGGGTATATAGCAAATAACGTGTGACCATCAGGCCTGCTCTAACAAGATCCAAGCTTTCTCCGTGAAAAGAGGGTGAAATAACGATGGCTCGTCTGGCAGCCCAGTAAAAGCGAAGAGAAGCTTCCTCGCTTTCTTTTCGTTTTTCAGGTGAAGAAGTCGTGGGGCTGTCTAGGAGCACACTGAAGGCCAGGATAATAAATAAGAGAGCGAGCCATCGAAGATCCACGCCAGCAATTTCGTCAAATCCAAACTTTCGCCCCCAGAACTCTGCGAATTGCTGTCTGAAGGTCTCGGGGTGGACCGTGTCGATGGCCCAGTTGATCTCAGTCAAGAATCTCTCGATCAACTGATCAACAGTCACCTTATTCCGCGGTAAAAGACCAAGTAGATCCCAGACTTGTGAGAATGGACCGGAGTCATTCCGGAATGATTGCAACGAGTCCTTGCTGGACAAAAGGCTCATCGGGGGTAAATCAGGAGCAGATTCCTGGATCATACGTGCTGCCACCTGGTGGCCAAAGTAAGAGTTTCCAAAGAAGCTCGGTGCTCCTCTGGCAATATATAACTGCCCTAGCTCTGTGCCCTGGTTATCTGCTGTATGGTCACCTTGTCAAACTCAATACTTGCTGTGTGGGCGGTGTTAACCTTACCTGCTGCGCTGACTGCCCCCTGAGAGGGAGCTCCATGGTCTCTATCTTTGTCGGGCCACCGGCACAACTCGGGCACTCCACGTTGAATGCAGCGAGAGCATGGTAACTCTCTGTTGCATTTCTGTTTCCGGGAGTGGCATTGGGAACAGGATGTTGTCTTGCGGCCACGTCGAGTTCTAGCACGGGTTTCGAGTATCCCGTTGTTTCTGATCTTCCCATTTGCGCTCATAGCTTCATCTGGTGGCAGACCCCAGACACGAGGGATCGATGTTTTATAACCAGACGACAAAGCTGAGGCTCGTCTGGGCACCCGGAAGGTTAAAAGTTCTCTCAAGCGGAGGTTGTTGCCTGAGAGATAAGGCTTCAACACCACGTTAACGTTTAAGGTTAGTTGGTTATCAAGACGAAGTTATATAGCTGGAAACGATTTGGGTTCTAATACTCAGGTGCTTTAATGAGCTGAGAATGTGAAACTGTGCTTGTCTATCACTCTGAACTTGGGAGCGCTTGTTAGTATGTTGATATCCACTTATCGTTAACCTCAATATTGAAAGCTTTACAATTCGTTTTCCTCTGCACTTGAGAAGTATGATCACGGCATCAACAGAAGCGAGATATTCAAGAAACGAATTCATAACCTGATCTCAATTTGTGTGAAAAGAGAGTGTTTAAAACTTTTGGGGCTGCTCCTGTAGACCCCTTCCAGTCCGGGGCTTCTGCGTATAGGCCGGGTGTTCCGGGTATCAAAGAAGCTCAAGAAAGGCACAATTACTTCATGGAGCATAATTGTACTACAAAACAATCTGACTGTCAAAATTGTCAAAAGAAGAGAGAGCTCGAATTTGTTGGCGCTTATAGAGCTGCTGAGTCATCTGACGTCAAGCGCGTTGTTTACATTTCGTTCGCTTCGACCGCTTCGACCGCCTCGACTTCCATGCTTCCCCACTCCCTTTCTTGAGATCTATCCCTGCAATACTTTTTCAGACTATTGCAATTTCCTCACATCTCACTGTCTGTCGCTTGTGTTTTTCTTTGCAGCTATGGCGATTCGCCGATCCGCGCGCATTCGTCGCGCCCAAGAGTCTCCGGAGGTGAGTTAGCATAGCAACATCCCATTGTGGGATGGGCCCAGGTAATCCTCGTGGAGGTTCATGTCTAATGTTTATTTCTTTTCTGCTCAGGTTGAAGACCCTACCCCTCAACAACCCCAGCAAACTGCGGCTTCCAGACTTGCCTCCGTTGCCGAAGGGGAAGAGACTGCCAACCATAATCTTCCCCATGTTCAGACCCCAGTCGCGCAGACACCATCTCAAAAGACTCCCAACGCGTCTGCTCAAAAGAAACCCGCGACCGCGCAAACTCCAACTAGTGCGACAGCGGCTCGTCCACCTCGAGAAGAAATGCATCCCAGCAAGGTGCACCAAAGCACGACCAAACGCGCGGACTCGGGGCTGATCCTTGGATTCAACCCCGTCAAGAAGGATGCTGATGGCAAAGTTGTCAAGCAAGGCGTAATTGACAATACACCTACCAAATCCAAGGCGTCTCCCGCGACTACCCAGTTTGGAACTCCAGGATTCGAATTCAAGTTCTCCTCCGAAGAAAACGACCTCAGCGACCAGGCCAAGAAACTCATGGAAAGTGTCCGTGGCGACGTAGCCCGAATCAAGGCCCAGATGATTCACGACAAATCAAAGCAAGATCACGAAGAGCACGGAGACCGGAAGATTGCCATGCCGAAGGGCAGGGCTGGCCGATTCAGCGATGTGCACATGGCCGAATTTAAGAAGATGGATTCGATTGCTGGACACGCTTCGGCATTCCGCGCTACTCCTGGTCGCTTCCAGCCTGTTACCAAGACCCTCAAGCGATCTAAATCCAAAGCGCAGCTTGACGAGCCGGAGAGCCAAAACTCATCTCCCTCTCGGCCTGCCGCAAAGAACTCGGCGTTGCCTGCCCCTACTCCTGCCGCTACCGCTAAACGTGTGAAGCACAACAAAACCGGAGATACCTCATCTCGTGGATCAGAGAAACATGCGGAGAAGCCTGTGGAGAAACCTGAGACGCCTCGCAGACCCGCGGGCCCACGCCCTCGCCCAGGTGTTCGCAACTCACTCATGACCCCCACCCGTGCTTCCCTCGCTCGCTCAACTGCTACCAGTATCAAGGCGCCGAAGACTTCCATGATCCCATCGTTGAAATTCTCCCCGGTTGCTAAAACGATTGCCTCGCCACGAACACCTCGTACCGATTTCAACCCACGCCTCAAGGGCAAGTTGCCAACCCTCAGCAACCTTCGATCTATTCTTCGCCGGCGTCAGCCTCTTTTCTCTCGTGATCCTGCCAAAATTGCATCTGGCACCCATGTTGCTGCACCTGATTTTAAACCCAACACGCTCTTTGGGGGCTCCACTGTTGATCTGACTGACTCCGCTCCAACCCCTTCGCCAAAGAAGCATGTTGAGTTTACTCCAAGTGTCAAATCCCGTCAGGAGCTTGCTCTGGCGTCTCCCTCGCCCTCCAAGGGCCCCTCTGTCAAGCAACGGTCTACTTCCACCGATGTGTTCTATCCGATCCTCCCGACTCTCACGCCAGAGAAGAATTCCGCTATCTCGGCTGCCGCTGCTGATTCCCCCAGCATCTCATCCATCCGTCGCGTGCGCCCCTCGAACGCTGTGGAACAGACTGCTTCGTATCCAGAGATGCCCGTGATTGCTCACGGAATTGCTCACGGAATCGGCAACAAGAAGAGGCATCGTAGCGAGGTCGATGACACTTCCAACGCCGAAAACACCGAGAACGTCCCACCGGCTGATGCGCACACCGACGAGCGCAGCACCAAGAGACTCAAGTCAAACCCACCCACTCCAAGCCCAGTGAAGCCAAGCCCAGCGAAGCGCCTCATCAAGACCCCAGTGCGGCCTTCTACCGGAAAAGCTGGCACCCCTGCCAGCACGAGACAAAAGAACCGCGGTGTCCTCAGCATGAGCCGTCTCAACATGCTATCCAAGCCAAAGGGGCACGCCTAAACACGCCATGACATAATAGGTACACGCCTGGCGCGTTAGGCCGCGTCTCTGACGAACTGTCTTTCTTCAGGAGTATGATTAGCACCTGGTTTTTGATTCAAGCAATTTCATCTTCGCCATCTTTTCTGCCAATCACACATTGCAGTTATGCTCGTCTGCAATGTCAACGAACCAACATTCCATTCTTGTTTGTATCTACTTAACTTTTTTTTCCTTTTTTGTCGAGAGCCGAAAGATCCTACGGTTTTCTTCCCTTTCCTCCATTCCTGGTGTTCTTCTTTGTCGTTTGGGCTCGAAATGAGCCTTGTGTGGGATTTGGCGTCTGAGATACAAAGGTTGCGTTTTCAGGCTATTTCTAACGTGACAGGCGTCTTTGCTTTTTTCCTTTCGTCTTTGTCTATGTACTTATTGGCAACAATGACAGTTTCATCATGAGTTCTGTACTACCATGTAGTGTACATTGTGCAGAGTAGCTCTGCCAGAGCTTACCTGTCAGCTAGTCGACGTCCACCTAGTTTGTTCTACAGGGAAGAGTAAAGTCTGGATGAACCAAAGGATTTTGCTATGTACATACAGGATAAGGTAAGGATCCATCCATCGGGGGCAATGATAAATGAAGCTAGCAATACATGAAGAAGAATCAATGGGGGAGTAGGAAAACACGCATAAATCAAAAGGCCTTCCCAACTGTTGAAACATGAAAAATGGAATTTGGGATATGGTAAATGGGTTATTATGCCCCGGTCTGTTGTACAGACAATGCAGAGCCTCCATGGGAAGAAAGAACATGGGGAAATTACAGTGGCATTAGACATGAAAATCGTTCGGGATGGGAATGGGGTGTAGAGGGGGATAGGAGGGATAAAGGGAATTGGGTGATTGAGATTCAAGGGCGGGAGGTGATTTGTGTAAAACAAGATGGTGAGATTGGAACGAAGATGAAATCAAGTCATCAGACGTATCCGAGGTACAATGCAAGGTTGGATGGACATTGGTTGAGATGGCGACGGGCAGGGTAGATCAGTTCTTCATGGTTTCCAAGAACGAATCCAGGTTGTATTCTTCCTGGTACTGCCTGTCGTCCCAGAGCTCGCCCAAGTCGTCTAGCCAGCCCTTCTTGCCCTTCTCCTTGACTTCGCCATCGATATCGACCATGTCCACTTCGTTGCCATTTTGGTCGCTTGGTTTCTCGGCTGTCTCTGCCGTTTCGCCGAGGTTGAATAGGTCAAGGAGTTGATCTGTGTCCATGGTGCCGAGGCCGGCGTTTTGTTGATTGACCACGGTGGAGGCAACGTCGATCTTGAACCGTTGCAGGCTGTGTGTTATGTTAGTTGGTTACATTTTCACAGTTGATGTATAGGTTTAATAAACTTACTTCAAGATCTTCTCCTCCAAGGTACCTCTCGTGATCAGACGATAGACGTTGACAACCTTTTTCTGACCGATACGGTGGGCGCGATCCATGGCCTGGATATCCTTCTGCGGGTTCCAGTCGTGTTCCACGAAAATGACGGTGTCTGCACCTGTAAGGTTGAGACCCAGTCCACCAACGCTGGTAGTCAAGAGCAAGACGTCATAACTGGGGTCGGTGTTGAAACGGTTGACAATGTCCTGGCGCTTGGTTGCTTCCACGCTACCGTCCAGGCGGAGGTACTGAACAGATGGAAGGAGTTTCTTGAGAACATCGTTCTGCACAATGTCCAGCATCTCTTTCATCTGACAGAACACAAGTGCCCGGTGAGGGCTGACGTAGCTTGCGCCTGTGTCCAGTTCACCCTCCGCCGTCGGGTCAAGGCCAATACCGCAATCGACCAACAAGTCTTTTAAGGCGTTGAGTTTTGGTGCGTGAGAAACATCTCTGATGTTTGAACGCTTTGTGTTCAGGAAGGTTTGCACCTCGTTGTACTGCTTGTGGCCTTCCTTGACCACCAGTGCAGGAGAGTTGCACAGACGACGCATGTATTGGAGCGCCTGGAAGATGTGCTCCTTATCAGAGCGATCTGTGCTGCCGACCTTGTCTGCCAGCTCCTTCTGTTCCTTCTTGCTGAAGTCCTCGAATAGCTTCTTCTGGAGTTCACTTGGGTCGCAGTAGTAGTTCTGGATGATCTTGGGTGGCAGATCGTTCAAGACTTCCTCTTTAAGACGACGAAGTAGGAATGGCAACACTTGCTTGTGCAGTGCTTCGATTGCCAAAGCACCCGCTTCCTGTTCCTTTGAAGAGGACTTACTGAAACGGCTTGCTGCGATGGGCTTGGCGAACCGGTCCAAGAAGACCTTCTCCGTACCGAGGAAGCCGGGCATCAAGAAGTCGAAGAGCGACCACAGCTCGAGAACATTGTTCTGGATGGGTGTACCGGACAAGATGAGACGGTGGTTGCTGGCCAGTTTCTTCACGGAAGTAGTGATCTTGGCCTTGGGGTTCTTGATAAGATGACCCTCATCAAGCACACAGTAGTTGAAGTTGATAGGGTTGAGCACATCGTTATCATTCCGGCAAACATCGTAGGAAGTGACAATAATGTCGGTGTTGGCCAACAGAGGTTGGAGCCTCGACCGTTCGGAGGGAGGACCGACGTAAGCAATGCAACTGAGGAACGGTGCATACTGCTTGATTTCTTGCTGCCAGTGTCCAGAGAGAGAGGGTGGACAGACGATCAAGGAAGGAAGTTTTCTAGAGTCGGTAGATTGACTCTTGGCAAACTCCTCAGCACGCATATGATGGTCACTTGCCACAATGCAAATTGTCTGCAAAGTCTTTCCGAGACCCATGTCATCGCAAAGAATACCGTGGAGGTTGTAGCGGTTGAGGAAAGCAAGCCAGTTGACACCATCTTGCTGGTATGGTCGAAGCTCGGCCTTAATAGCGACAGGAATTTGGAAAGGTTCAACCTTGCGCACATCCAGCATCTGAGACATGAACTTCCTCTCCCGGTCACGGCCCTTGAGCAACTCCTCAGAGAAGCCGGGGGGATCAGGGATACCTGCCTCGAGGGGCACCAATTTGACGAGAGTTGCGAATGAGGTTGTAGCCAGGAGACGCACGTCGTTGTCAGAATCGCTCATGCGGCCAAGAACGGGAACAACCAGGAAGATGACATAGGGGAGAATGCCATCCTCCATGACGTGGATAAGATGGTAGATACACTCGATCGCACCTTGGCGGTGATGCACATCAAGACCATTGTTGATGATAGGCAGCACATTTTCGACCAGCATGGTCATACCCTTGACGGTGATGACGCTACAAATAGTAGCGAAACATTTGGCCGCGGCGTAGCGAATAACAGAGAGTCGGCACTGAAGACCCTTGGCAATGATGGGCATAAGGTCGATAACCCATGGGTAGAGGCCAGGATCGAACTTAGGCAGGAGAGCCCGTAGCGTAGACAGACCATCCACAATTTCTTGGCCAAGTTCGTTCTCGGGGTTGGTGATATCTTCGGGAAGGTCATCGGATGCCAGAGCCTCTCGCAATGGCCGTTCAACAAGTTTCGCGAGGTTGGGAATCTTCTCCAGAAGGCCAGCGCCAAACTTGACAGTCAACTGCTCCAATGCATCCTTGGCACCGCGGCGCATAATGCGTGCCTCCTTGGCTTCTCTTTCGAATTTGGCCGCATCTGGGTGATCGCGTCGATCTTCTTCCTTGCGCAACGACAAGATCGATTTCTCCAACTGAGCGTTGTGGGGGAACTCGGGGGTTTCGGATGTATCTACGCAGCAGTATTTGACCAAGTTTCCGATGATCTTGTCCACTGGTCCGCGCTTTGTGGCAGTTGTGTAGTACTCGATGAGACCTGCGACGGCGGTTGCAGAGCGCTGTTGGAGCTCCACGTTCTCCTCCTTCTTGACGCTGTCCATCATGCCCTTGATGATATGACCAGGCTTCTTGGGGATATCGCGCAAGGCAATGAGAGCGCCTGCGGTTGCAGCCAGCACACGCATGTCCCGCTGTTCTCTCATCAATCTCGCCTCATCGACGGCGGATTGGGCGGTGGTGCGGGTATCATTTAATACTTGAGTAGCAGTGATACGTTGAGCGGGTGTCAAGTTCTTCTTCAGACGGTCAAAGTCTGGACCAACAATCTTCTCGGCGTCAGCCAGAGAGAAGGCATTGGGTCCGGCTTCTGCGTCGCCCTGTACGACGACAGCCAATGTGGGCAGTCGGGAGGGTGCAACATGTGCATGGTCGCGAAACGTGTTCAACAATGAATGGCACTGAGCGCGAGCTACATGAAGGTAGCATGCAATATCGACATACCAGGATGGACGCTCGCCTTCAAGGATAGGTCGGAGATGGTCTGTCAAAGTCGAAGTGTGTTTGCTCTCTGATCCAGAGCGGCGAGCATACTCCTCTATAACCATTGCGGAAGAAAGCTGTGTTGTTGAAGCAGGGAACTTCAAGCCGTCCAAAATCGCGGGCCAAAGGCTTGGAAGGTCATACTTGTCCCAGAATGAAATCAGTTCACCCAATGCCTTGGCGGCATAAATCTTTGATCTCAGCATGGTGTCGGCACCGACGAGATCGATATCACCGGACAGCATATGGCCATCCACGTTGTGGGCTGATGGAGGGGGCGCTTCCTTCTTCTCTGACTTGCGTCTGCGTCCCGGCTTGGGTGTCTCGGTCACGCCGGGAGTGGCGAGGGGAGGAGAGGATTTGGAGGGAGGGGGAGCAGGAGCAGCACAGAATGGTACGCCGGACGGTTTGATAAAGAGTGATGCGTTCATGGGGATGGGGTATCGTGGGACACCGAAAGCGCCCAGAGTCAGGGTGACCAAAGGTTGGACTGACTCTGACAGCTCGGCCTCGGATCCGAATGAGCCACGCAACTCAACAACCTTGAGCAGCTCCGACCAGACTTGGATAGATAATTTCAAGACACCCTCATTGCGCTCCACGAGAAGATTCTGAAAGATTAACCGCAGTGCCTTGCCATCTACCCAGTCGGTGGTACCTTCGCCCTCTAGCTTCAAGAATGTCATGAGAGCTCGAAGCACGGCAGAGCGGACACTGGTGATGGTATGGCGGAGGAAGGGGTAGAGACGAGGAACCAGCTTTCCAAATGAAGCCTCTGGGTCATCTGCGGCGTTCGCCTTCATTGCATCCAGAACTTGGGAGAATGTGCACAGTTTGGCCAAAAGATCCATGACAGAACCGGTGCTAGCACTGAGATCATCTTGTAGGTTGGAAAGACAGTCCCAGACAATGTTCATCAGAGGACCAAGAGTTCCAGTCCGAGATGTGACAAACTCTTCTGCAATGGGGACAAGGGTGGCGGCACTGACAGCCCGAACATCATCATCGAAATCAGCCAAGCCTTTCATGACAGCCTCCAAGACGCCATCCATCATACTTGAAACCTTGACAAGCAAGTCCTTTCGGACTGCAACAAGATACCGAAGGCCGATCATGCCACCGTGGCAGACCTCCCATATGGGGCGATCTAACCCTAGGTCATTCTGCATGATAATACGATAAAGGCAACGGTAGGATGATCGGACTGACTTGGGGTGCAGATGTGAAAGGAGGGCACCTAGGGTCTGGCCCACGGTTTCCCGGATAGGGGCAACCACGTTGTCGGAAATGTAATCACCGAATCGGTCCAGTATGAGAACACAAAGTAGCCGGCATGAGAGGTCATCCAACCACCGGCGGTTGAGGGCATCGTTTTCTTCGCGGGATTTCCCATCCAGGCGACCAGCTGCAATGCCCTGGACCCTGATCACTTCACGCAGAGCCATCGCTGCACCGTGTCGAACCTCCCAATTTGAGTCGAAGATGTCCATCGTCAGGAATTCGCACATGTGCTCTAATGGCCATCCACCACCTTGCTCCACGATCTCCGGCTGGATGTGAGGTCGCTCGGGGACAATGGGTCCCTTGAATTCTGTGACCAATTTGGAGTCATCGTCATCTTCGGCGCGCTCAAGAGAGAAATAGTCGGGTTTTGTCTCGCCATTCTGGTCATTGTCGTTCTCAGATTTGACGGGGAGGGGAGTGGCCACAGGGGTCGCAACAATCTCAGACTGGCGCTTTGAAGACAGATCCACAACACGAACTTTGTTAGCTCCCATCTTGGCATTTTGCTTGTTCTTGCGTTTGAGTTGATTGAGTTGTCGCTTGCTCAACCCACCATCTTCCTTGATTGCGGCTTCGCTCGGGGACGAGGGCCGCCGAGAGGGAGGATCATGCACGCTGTTTTGGCGAGAAACCGGAGCAATTTCCGGCTCGCGCTTGGGAGCGGGAGTCACCACCTTAGGGGCAAGGTCGATATCCTCTATGAGTTCATCATCGTCGTACTCGCCTTGGAGGCCGAGTCGCGCAGACAAGGTCTTCTTTTGATGCTGCAATCGGGCTGCTGGTTCCATGGATGCGAGTGAATACTCATACTCTTTGCCCGCACTACCGAGGAGCCGCTTGCCATATTTCAATACGGAAGCGATATCCAAGGTGTCCAACTTGAGGAGACCATCACTCGGAATGGGTTCTTCTAACTTGACCTCTGACTTGATTTCAACATCGTCGTGCTCTGCGGCCGACTTCATTTGGAGACCGTCGTCCTCATTTGGATCATACGGATCTGCATTCGATACGATCAGTCCAATCGCCTTGGCGGCAGCTGTCCTTGTATCCCAGGACTTGGATCTGAGATAAGGCAGGATGCGCCCGAGCAAGTTGAACAGTTCATCAGGGTGCTGTTTCTGAACGTCCGCCAGCTGTTGGGCAGCTGTATTACGAATCAACTGCGTACTGCCCGTCTCGAGAAGCCTAGATGGTGGTCAGTAGTCTACTTACATCCCAACCAGATATAAACTCACGTGACGAGACGGTCGAGGCTGGGGCTTATATTAGTATCACGTGACATACGCGTAGTGATTGGCGGTCACTTACCGGGAAGCCATGGCGGGCCTTCACTCTTTCACCCGAGTGAAGGGCGCAATTGGGGTGGGAAAAAAAAAAAAAATCCAAAGCCAAAACCGAATTCCAATCAGGCAACTTAAAAGGCAACGTAAAGTGAAGCGCGGAAGGGAAGCCAGGAACGCCTAACGCCCTTAGTCAGCAAAGGGAAGATTTTAGTAGAGAAGGGTCGAGGTCACGCAGCCGGGTTTATATCATTGGGGGTGCTTCTGCCCGGCGCGCTGGTCCATGTTTGGGTTGCTGACGCTAGGCTGCTTTTGGTTTAGTGCGGGCGGGCTTCCACTCACAGCGCGACGATTTTTTCTTTGCTGGGTCATCACGTGACAGACGCGTTCATTAAGATCGAAATGATGTATGAATTAGAGAGTGCGATCGAAATATGGGTATTTCAAGGAGTCAAAAATGCCACATGCCAGATCACCTGAGGTTTCAGAGATCAACAATGTATGCGATGGTTTGCAATTTTTCGCAATTTTCGCAATGTTTGCACCTTTGAAGAAACATTTGATGAATTAAGTTACTGCATGCTGAATAAAGTTAAGATATCTTCCAAGACTTGTATCCGAAATATTAAATGGTCAAATGTGATCTTATACTCGTTATAATCATTGATATTGATATACTGTCAAATTATATATATACAGTACACGGGGTATGGTGATGCTGCAAATATATAGATCGAGAGATCCATGCACGCCATGCTTATACTTTACCTTTTTTCCAATAAAGCTTAGAATTTTCTAATTGGATGCTCAGATCTGTCAATTTATTGCCCAGACACATAAATAGCTTTGTTTTACTTGTACCAGGAGACCTGCCTAGGGCAGTGACTTCGACGACACCTTATGAGCGGATGGAGCCTAGGCGGAACACAGCCATATACGTAGCGTATACATGTATACATGTGCTACAAGGATGCTGCTGACTACGAGTAGGTGGCTGAAGCTATCCTCCAGGACTCTCATGCCCCCATTATCAAAGGTCGCTGGCGGAGGAGAAGAATCCCGCAAACTTTATAAAGGGAAAACCAGGAAAGAGCACCGGGAGAAGCGGCTAGGGACAAACGACCGACCACAGAGCGTGATTGTCTGCACCCAGCCAGGCTATATATCTAGCCTGCCAATTAAGCTTATGGGGTTAGAAATATCTCGTCTCCTATTGTCACATTTCCACCCCGGACTCATATCACGAGTTTAACACACCAGGATGAAAGACCGATTGTCATCGAATTGGAGTATCATTTCGAACCAACAGACCTGATGGTCAAGAGCAGTTGAGCGTTTCTATACAGTCACAGGCTCCGGGCAAAAGTCCCGGGCGGAAACACGGAATAACAGGCATTGAAAAAGAACAAGCACAACCCTCCCATTCACCGTTGGTTCAGCAGAGCAGTTGCCTCTTCTTCCTTCCCAAGTAGGCCCAGGCTGCGGATTTGCTCGGCCTTGGGGGCGTTCTCTCGCGGGTGTGCGGCCTCGGCCTTGCGATAGGCAGCTTGCATCTTCATAGTACGGAGAGCCTGTTGTCATGAAATTCCATTAGACCTAGTTCTTGCATTTCGAATGCGCAAAAATATCGATCGGGGATTGTCCTTACCTCTTTCCGGTGGTGAAGGCACTCGTAGTAATCCTCCAGGGCGGGCACACACTTCTTCTTGCCAGCCTCACCCTCGCCGGAGTTGACCACGTAGCAACCGAGGACCTCCTGCCAGAAGGGGTAGCAGCGGTTCTGACCTAGAAGCCACAGTAGTGTGTTAGCCGTGTTCATTGGCGGGGGAGGTAACTGGCTGCGCATGTTGTGATCCGAGGGCTCATGGCCGCGGACCAGGGCAGGTCCCTCGGGAACAGGGCGAAATGTCACATACCGCCGTTGAGACCGTAACCGGAGGCCATTGTGAAGTGCAGAAGGAGGTAATTGAACTGGTGGTAGGCACAGAGACCGCGAAAAAGGTGGTGATGAAGTGGCCGACGGATGCGACTCTTCCCTTTCGTTTCCGACTTGGTCTGTGCGCCCCGCCGTATGCAACACCGTCACCTACTATGAGGCCACCTCACACTGTCTCGACTCTTTAGATCATGGCTCTCGAGTTGTCAGACGCGCACGCTATCCTGCTAGCCACGATCCTCTGCGCAGGTGGCAACGTGGCCGACTTGCCCGTTCTACAGGCGCAGTTTCCTCATTGTTTTCCACTGGAACGCCTCCTGCGCATTATCCTGACCTTCCTCCCGGAGAGTACAGAGCCCTCTCACTACACTTCGGTAATTCAAAAGCTAGCCAATAGCTCCAATATTGTGCCCGCAGACCGATCGCTTGATACATCGGCCGTTCAAGACTTGTCCGAATCGGTAGCCCGAAAGCGCGTACGGAAGCTTAATCTACGACCACTACAACGCCCCGACGAGGAAGAGGATGTCGCCTCCGCAGATCCGCTGACTCAATTTATCATACATCGGGCGCATCTGATCGACTCGGAAACAGCACTCCAGCCACTCGTCCTCGAACTCGTTCTGCCGTTCTACGAACACTCGCCAATTATTCGAACATGGCTAATCTCGAGCCTATTACCATTGCTTCGACTGAATTATGAATACTATGCGCACCGCGACGAGACAATATCACTTGAGATCTTAGAGTCTATGGACGATCAGACGGCTGTCAACATTCTCCTGTCTTTGATGAGTTCCGAGGGAAGCAGCATGGACTTGGTTAATAACTTGAGAGGTCTAATTGGACCTTGGCTTTATGGCGGTAACCGATCGAAACGGCGGAGACTCAACGAGGCTGCTGCGCAGAACTCAGTATCTTTCATCGAAGGGTCTTCAAAGACTCCGTCCGCCGAATTGGCTGGTTGGGAACACGTGAACGAATGGCTCCTCTCACGAAGTCTTGTGGACCATGACAGTGTTGTGGGCGCATTCACACAATGGGATGGACCGTCAGATGTCGATTTGGGGGGTATGAAGAACCCGGTACACAAATGTCGAAGGAAAAAGCGAAAGAACTGCAGACTCGATACGGCCAATCCGGTCTTTCTGTGATATATGCGCATGCGGATTCCTCGATGGCTGTGCTAAAGGGCTCTTTCAGGGTGTTGGAGCGTGTTGCCAAGCTGCTCGACCTAGAGGAAAGCTTATACTTAAGCTCTGACTCTGTGCTGCCATCTATTTACTATGATACCGATTCCATTTCCTCGACCTCCCGGGCATCGCTGCTGCAGAACGCCCTCTTGAGACCGACAAATCCTCTTACTCAGCCGTCGCCTCCATCGATCTCATTCCTCAGCGCCTTACTTATCTCCCTTCGCATATTAACCGAACTTGGTCATCTGGTTCCCTGTCGTGTTGCCGCAAACATGTGCCTTCACAGCACCGAGGAGATGCAACTGGCAGAGCTTAAGAGCGTGGTCAGCTCGACCGTGAAGCAACCCAGGTCATATCAAGAATGGCTATCGGTCCGGGAACGGCTGCTTTGGCTTCGAGATTGGCAGGCGGAACAGTCAGAGGTTTGGGATGAACCTTCAGTTTACCACGGACTTTTCTGGAGGATTCCGCGTGACACGGTGGAAATAGAAATCCTGAAGGCTCTATTGGCGGCCAGAGGTAAGTTCACCGACCATCACTGTTTACTATTGATACTGATACCATTCCCAGAACACCAATTGGCCGTGGACCTATATACCGACTCCAAAGCAGCACCACTGAGTGCAACCCAAGTGGAGTTGGCGGTCCAAGATGCGATATTCGCTGCGTATGACAACGCAAGCAATGGCAACCGAACCCGCGGAGGAATGAAGAGGGCCTACGACATGTAAGCGCTATTGTACGAGAAATTACGAAGCATGGCACTGACAACCGTCCAGATTACAAGCATTCCAACCACACTTCCCCGGCTCTGTTGGATTCAAACAGATCCATGCTCTCATCGCCGCGACCCATGCCCTCTCATTCTACTCCCTGACTCTCCAACATGGTGTCCCCTTCCAGCCTGTCAGCATCCGCGTTCACCATGACCCTCTTCTATTGATTGAGAAGGTCCTGGAGCAAAATGCAAAGAGCTACACCAAACTGGATGATCTCCTATCTATCGGGCGCAACCTAGTAGCCGCAGGCGTGCCCACAAACACCACAGCTGAAGCCGAGAATGAACCATCTCACCAGAAGCCTTCAGAGGAATCCATCCTCCTCACAGCCGAACGTCGCATCACCTCCCTGGCAATCGCCTCCGCCCTATCCTCAAACGACTTCGGCACAGCCTACTCCTACATCCTCACCAGGCTAACACCCCCATCCCTCCTCTCAACCTCCTCCCCACTCCTCACAACCCCCACCGTCCCAGACGACATCTCCTGGCGAGCCGTCTACAACGCCGGCCGCTACCGCTCCACAACCCCAGTCAACCCACCCCCAACCCTCCAATCCCAAATCACCCACCTCTCCCAAAGAATGGAACTCCTCTCCCTAGCCCTCGTCCTCGTCCCCTCCCCAGACCCCCTCCCCGAAATCCTAGGTGCCTGGCGCCGTTGCGACGAAGAACTCTCTTCCCTCCGCGCCCGCGAACAACAAGAAGAAGACCTCTGGGACACAAAGGGCGACACCCTCTCATCCGTCCCAGGCGGGTTCGGACCTTCGGATTCAGAGCGGGACGCCTTCGATACCGAGCAGCAACGCGCCGCACGTCGTGCACGTGCCCGTGCAGCTATGAGTTCGCACCACGAGGCGCCGATGGGTCTATTCGAAGTTGCGCGTGGTGCAGCCCTTGCCTTGCATAAGAACGCCTTCCCACTTCGTGGAGCAGCCGATTCAACGGCTTCGGGCCCAGGTTCGAATTCGAATTTCAAAGTCGCGGCTGATGGGGATCGTCCGTTGTCGCCTGATAGCGAGAGCCGTGTTCGGAAGAGGGATATGGTTAGCAATATGGTGACTGGTGGTTTGGTTAGTGGTATTGGGTGGGTATTGGGTGCTGATCCTGTGAACAAGTAACATGGTAGGCATATATGTGTCTAAGGAGGAGAGAGATAGAGATCCTGATGGTTGGATACGGATATAGTTTCGTCGCTCTACAATTCGTATTCGGATTGAGATTGGGGCTGTATGTAGCATTTATGATAGCAACGATATGATATGTAATCTTAAGAAAGATTCCTTGGAGGCTTTATTGTGTATCCCTCGTAGACATGTAAATCACAGGTAGGTAGCCACGGTATAAGTTGTGTATGCTTCTACGCACTATTATATCGACGTAACTTTAAGTCAGATGCAATGGTATTAAGGAAGCTTCCAATGCCCTGCATACACTCCCGCATCCAGTGCAAAGCAAAGATGATGCAAAGCAAAGATGACCCCAAGTAAAACCCTAAATCAGACACAGGAACCAAGGGAAGAGCGCTATACACGTAAAGGAAAAAGAAGAAGGCCATATACCAAGATGACCGATATGTCCAGGCTCGAAATGTCACAGGAAAGGAGAAACCAGAAACTAGAATAGCAAATGGAAAGAGAGGGGGTCCATCCCATGGATAAGGGAAGAGAGAGAGGAGGGAGGGAATGAGAATGGAATAGGTAATGTAATGTAAATAAAGGAGAGATAGGGAGAGAGACACCACGGAGGGATGGGGATATTGGAAGGAATGCAATGCGGGAGAGTCAGGCCGTAAAGGATCGTAGGAGGTGAAGCGTTGGCGATGAAATCTGTGTCGCTGGAAGATGGAGAAAACAGCAGGATGGTATGATAGGGTATGAGAAAGTTGTCGAGACTCCGCGAGTTCCGGCCCGGGAGGGAAAAGAAGCGGAAAGCACAAAAAGCATTGGATGAGTCGTGACGAATGGGTCGTTTGAGTGGTGTTGACAGCCAGGTCAATCCTTAGGGATCCAGCCACCTATACTCAAAAGTGGAACTAAAAATGCAGTGCAATGCGAGACTGGGAGGTCTCGGTGGGATCCTTCGGTTTTTACTCCTTCCAATCCCATACCTGCCTCACAAAGTTTGCCATGTTGACCTTCTTGTTCTTCATGTCCAGTACCCATGGATGTTCCAGCATCCGCCAGGGAGTTGCTCGTCGAGGAGGTTCTTTTTCCAGACTGGGATTCCAGTTAGTATTATAAAGTAGACCGGCTTCCAGGGAACACTCACCAGCATTCGATGAAGTACTTGAAATTGTCCGACCAACGAATGCCGCTGTTCGGCTCATCCTTCAACTTGGGAATTGGCTGGCGGACAATATATGTGAGAAGGTCTATTAAACCTGCACGGGGTTGCATCTCAGTCCCATCGGCAGGGAAGGGGAATCGGTGCTGCGCGACTTCGAGCAGAGTCACACCGAGAGACCACACGTCGGATGTGATCGTGTATGATTGACCAGTGATACGTTCCGGAGCCATGTAGTAAGAAGTGCCGATGAAGGTGTTGGCGTCACCCTTGGTACCGAATTCACCGCTAACACCGAAGTCACAGAGTTTGACTTTGCCGTCACGGCATAAGAGAATGTTGGATGGTTTGATATCTGTATGCGAAGTTAGCTAACCGGTCACTGGATCATATGAGAGCACCATAGTTCATACCTCGATGGATAATCTTGCGGCTGTGGAGGTAGGTCAACCCATTCAAGACCCCTTCGGCGACCTTGCCGAGAACCTTCTCTCCAGTGCGACCTCCAAGCTTTTTGACTTCTTTGTAAATGCTGTCGAGACTGCCGCCTTCGCAGAACTCCATGGCAATGGAAATTGTGCCGGTAGACTTATCCATGAAAGCACCATAGTAGCGACAGATGTGGTGGGAGGCGCAATCTTTGTTGAAATTGAGCTCACGAACAATCTGTTTTTTGACATCGGGGTTTGGGTCTGTAGTAATGATCTAAATAGACGCATTAGTCTCGCTGGGCGCATTCTCGACTCGCCAAAAGGACATACCTTTAATGCGAACACGGTCTTTCCCTCCTTGAGTTTGCATCGGGTGACGGCCCCGCCGGCACCTTCGCCTAGACTACCCAACTCGACGATTTTGTCCTGTTCACTGGCCGCATGCCATCCCTCATCATCGAGGTCATCAACATCGAGGGGCCGGCCCTTCTCCAAAGACAGTTTATCCAGATCGGGAAGGAGTCCATTCACGCTGTTTTCGCGTTCCATCGACACACCATCGCGATCTGAGTACACCGAACCAATCGCCGACGAAGGGTCTGATGAGTCGCCGCCAGATTGTCGAATGGAGAGATTATTAGCTGACGAATAATTGGCAGAGGTTGCAGACGCCGGTCCGACGGTCTTCACCTCCAAACTGGAACCACCTCCGAGTCCATTCGTGCTCAGCGGGGGCGGAGCTGGTCGTCCATTCGGCATGAGGGTTGGCTGTTGGGAGACATTCTGCTGACTGCCCATGGGAGTCGACAGTTGCAGTGTTGGTCGTCCAGGTCGCCCAGCCGGGCGCTGGAGTTGAGGTTGAGGCAAAGGTTGAAGCGCTGGAGCGGGGGCGCCGTTGCCATTGACAGGTTTGGCGCTTGGAGAGGGGGAATGCCTAACGTGAGCTTCGGAGCTCGCGGGCTGCCGTTGTTGTTGCGGGCGCCAGGGACGGGCGGTCGAAGGAGAGGGACGGAGGATGACATGGCGAGATTGTTTTGCCTTTCGCCAGGCAAGAACAACTCGTTCGGATCAGCGAGAGTAGCCACAGCGTCGACGGACCGCGAGTCCTGGATGGAAGGCAGAGAAAGAGAGAGGTGGGGTAAAGAGGGAAAAAGTACGGAGTACACTGTAAGAGATAAGGCCCTTTGAAGTTGCGAGGTTGCCGAGAGCAGGTGACCTTCCACTCCACCTATATAAGATCTTTGACACAGTACGTACTAAGTTACATATGACATCTAACCAGTTGAATATTAATAGAGCAACACAGCCGAGAGACTCGGGTCCTACGGGCAGTGGGGCCACGGTGTTTCAGAAGGCGCTTCAGCTGAAACACGGCGATCGCGGTTGTCTATTCTATTCTATTCTAAGGATAATCTGAATATATTGAACAAATTGAACAAATTGATATTTACTTGAAAGAGAAGTGAAGAGATTGAGTGCTCAGAGCCATGGTTCGGAAGCACGAACATAGGCGTTTACCAACTCGAGTATAGAAACATCGGATATATTGTTGCCTTGGAGCCGCAATTGCCTCCCGCTGGGCACATTTGCAGCCAGAACAGTGTGGCGTCGACATCATTGCCAACTCATTTCTCCACTTGCCCATATACTTCGCCTTATACTTCACCTAATATTTCGCCCTGCATACTGTTATCCTTGCAGTACGTCCAATCCAAGGTTACTACAATCTTTCTGGGATTAAATCACAAACGATGTATCAGAAAACTATATAGGACTTATGTCATTTGAGGGACCATGAAGTCAGAGATATATATCCCTTGGGTGTGGCTTAGCCAAGGCACATCTCAGGCCGCGCAATGGATCCGATGTCATCATAGGTCAAGCAAATTCGGTACAGCACACTGTAGCCCTTGAAAATCGCAAAAATACATAGTATTGGACATTGGATCAGGAAAATGGTTAAGAATGCTTCTAGTTACATACACGTCTATTTTGGTCTGACTCAAAATCGGTCAGTCCCGATTAGGTCAAGTTTGATATACAGTCGATCATGGATGTGGCTGTGATATCACAACTTTGGGTTCATCAGAGACGCCTGTTAAATCTTCTACCGAATCGTACTCCAGCCGATTTGGAGATTCGGTAAGCCGAGAGTGCAGGTAATGTACAGTACAATATATGTGAACAGACCGCTGAATAGCCGCCCCCGCCGTCGATGAGCAGAAGCAAAAAAGCTATCACAAAAGTATATTTACTGAAAACCATCTATGGTCTGCAACAGTTTCTATAATATTGATCAATTGCCTGTTGTCAGCCTAGGACAAACGTGTGAGATGAGGTAAAATCTTGAACCGGGTCTGCGATGAGTTCTAAGCAGTTCGCTCCTAAGTCAAAAATGCTACCAAGTCTCTCATGTGAAAGCCTTCGATATCATCCAAATCCGCACCGTGTTATTCAAAAGGCAGCGCACAAAGTACCTAATTGACCAAAGACATGTCGGTACTTAGCTGGCTCCGTGTCACATTGTCGTCACACATTGCACCATCAAGACCAAGATAAAAAGGGCAGAATGTTAGCGAGTACAGGTTTATTTGGGAACTATAATTCCGCGGCTCCAATTTTGTTGCCGCCGATTCGTGGTCTCGGCGCTAAACATGACGCGTTGTTGCTGATCGTTCGGCGGGATTGCTTGACACCTGATTATGGAGCGATCAGATGGATTTCCGTAGTCACAAGTCGCTTAGACGTGATTGTGGCTTCGAGGTCGAACCATGACATGGTCTTGAAATATTGTCGCGTGTCGCTGTACGTTAGGGATGTCATAGTTATATTTGTTTAGTCTTCAGTTGGGGTGAGTGCTTTCGGTGAGCCATGAATATTCTTTGAAAGCATTGAACAGCACGCAATTGAGTCCACTTGGGTCAATCACGCTCTCATTGGCAGGTGATCACATTCATATCGAACACATTGAACAAAAGACGTGAACGTGCAATATATTTCCTTAGCCTTGAAATGCTGAATGAGCGGTGAGTTGGCAAAGCAAGCCACTGCCCCTGAGGATCAGGGATGGGCTCTAGCAGACACACTGTCTTACCGGAGAACAATTCGAAAGATGATAGCACACACTGTATAGGAAGGTTGAACTTCGGAAGAAGTCCAGGTCCACAGCTATTATTATCGCACGAACATCCCCTATTCATACAGTAAGATCATCTAGAGAAACAAACGTATCAGATATCCCCACCAATAATTATTCCACAAAGTTAGAAAAGAAGGCTAAACATAGTACAAAAACAAGTATGGGGTTGATAAGAAAACAACAGTCAAGCCCGACCGATCTATTGAAAAAGGGGCAAGACTTCACCTTCACTGGCGGCAAGTGGAGTCTGGGGGCGCCACGAGGACTCAGGGACTGCTTTGTTGCTGAACTATTAGATGTAACCCCTATCCCGGATTTTGGTTACATGTAAGAAAACAACCACAATCATGACGACAAACCCGGGCTAAGTAATAATTGGTTAAACGCCATACATGGAATCGAGGCTAGCCTTAACTCTTGACTGGTGGTCGAACCGCTTCCAGTGCCTGATCCGAGGTCTCGACTCAGGAACAGGATGAAGATCGACACAACAACGCATTGATACTCTGCAATAGGCCAGGTTTCCAACCACATTGAACGCTCTAAGCCCCATTAACCAGAAGGCCAGGCTGCTGGTGTGACCGAAACGAGATTACACTGCAATGCGCCACGCCAGGGACACGCCCAATAAGGTGGGCTAGACCTCGATTTAATTTCCAAAGTACATGTTCATACTCTTGAGCATACTTCCCATAGCCGGGTGGCAAAGGGGGCTCCCACGAGTAAGCTTCGTTAAGCACTTTACGCGGAGGTACATAATGCGGTCTAACCGTTGTTCCGCCATAAAGCGCATGAGACCTTCCCGTTGCGGGGGGATTGGATCATGGAGCGAGGACGAGGGTTCTTCGCTTACGGATTTATCGGGCTTAATTAATTAATATATGGACAGAGAGCGTGTGGGTATAAGGCGTCGATAGTTATAAGCAGTTCTATCCTGCAAAATATACTGTGTTTCTATTATTGTACATGTAGGGATTTAACAAAGCGAGACAATATCTCGGTCGACGATATACTCAGTGCCCCGGAGGACACAGCACAGTCCCATTATTAGTGCTCCACACGACGTAACGAAAGGAAAGTAAAGGGACTGTAATAATACCATGTCTCGGTGATTCGCTCCGACAGACGCAGCACCAGTCATAGAGCCACAGAGTGTTTGGTTCCCTGTTGAGATGAACATCCGGAGTAAGGACCGACCTCAATTTCGCAGGTAAAGTGCACATCATCGTGGATTCGCCCTTGCACAATACGGTTCTTGGCAAAACACATTCGCGGGCTGTTCAGGGGTAAGTGGAGTCAGATAGAGACCCACGGGGGAACTGCAACTGGGACGCCAGGAACGGGTAGTGGATCGTCGGTGCGGTCTGAAACAGCGTCATTGTGTTTATTATGCTGGGCAGAAACGGTCAAATTACCCTAGGAAAAGAGTCGAGACAACAGATGTATACAGAAGGTTGCATTGCAGTGTACTCGATATCAGGGCTCTATAGATCCCATGACCTGTACTGTCACATCCTGTCTCAATGTCCAGTTTTAATGGCGCGATCGGCGTTACCAGAACCACGCTAGCCCACACTAGTCCAAAATTACACTCATCTGGTCATGGCGAAACAGACAAAGCACAGAGCCCGAGTAACCGGTACCTACCAGGATACGGTGTGGATGTAGTGTCAGTGAAGTACCCAGTACACACTCAGGAACAGTGTTTCCCCTTTTTTAGGGGCAAAGCGTGTTGTGCTGATCTTGACACTAATCTCCCCGTTCATACAAAGGCCCCCTGCCTCCCCTCCTTTCCCTTCTTTCTTTCTTCTCTAAGTACACACTTCGTTGCATAGCATCCAGTCACTCTCTTCGACTTCGGTCTTCCACTCTTTACCAACTACCAACTCTCTTTCTACAAAAGCTACGCTTTTTATATAACCTTTTTGAACAATCACCCGGTTTTCCGTACATATATTCAAAATGCGTTTCACAGCTGCCACTGTTGCCTTCTTCGCCGGCCTTGCCATTGCCGCCCCCGGTGGTGACAAGACCGTCTACGAGACTGACGAGGTTACCATCACCTCCTGCGCTCCCACTGTCACCGACTGCCCCGGCAACTCCGGTGCTGAGCCCACTGGCACTCCCGCCCAGACCACCAGCGCCCCTGCTGTCCCTACCAGCAGCGCCCCCGCTGTCTCCAGCGTTGGCTCTTCTGAGTCCCCCGTCTGGTCCTCCGAGACCCCCGCCTGGACCGCTCCTGCCTCCAGCAGCGCTGTCTCCTCCGGCGTTCCCTCCGTTGTTCCCTCCGTGAGCTCCGTGAGCCCCGTCGCCCCCGTCGGTACCCCCTCGGTCACCGCCATCACCACCTGCATCCCCACCGTCATCTACTCGACCGTGACTCCCTCCGCCACCTCCAGCGCTGGCAACGGCGGTAGCGGCGGTGTCCCCCACGTTCCCTCCAGCAGCAAGGTCTCCCCCTCCGGCACTGCCTCTGCTACCCCCTCCACCTCCTCCCCCGCCTTCAACGGTGCTGGTGCTCTCTCCGGCTCCGTTGGCTTCGCTGGCTTCGCTGCCATCGCTGCCTTCGTCCTGGCTTAAATGATCTCTTCAGTGATGCACCCTTGCACGTAATTGGATCTTGATGGTCCAGTCCCGGCGCAGTTGTCGCATAAACCGAAGTGATTATTGGAGGTGATGTCAAGAGTGGACTGTGTTATTTAGTGCTTTTGGTGATTTACCTTGGAACTATTGTTTTCTGATTGGATATGACTATCCGTTTTTGCTTTTTTATATACATATTCCTTTTTTTTTACTCTTCTTGGGCTTCCTGGATAGCTTCGGAGTTGTGTGAAGCTCGCTTGGTGGCTTGAGCACGACCTTAATGTAAACCATGACAGCTTTGCACCTTTTCCATCTTTCCAGCGCCCGTAACCTTTTTGGAATGTATCCTACCTTGCCGTCTACATATTTTCTTAATATTTTACGAGTTACTTGCAATGCCAACATGTAATTCTACTTTGCCCCTGACCAGCTTCTATACTAATCCCCAACGTAGTACGGAGTACGATCCTTTTGAGTCCGTGTCCTACCTCTGCCCCTTGGCCTCGTGCTAGCGTCCACCTGGTGCATCCTAGGGCTGAATATGCGACGGATTATGATTGGAAAGTAAATCGCTTGGTATTGGTACAGTACTGCCTAAAATCGGGGTCACCTGCCCTTGTTCCAAATTGATTGCTTCTTGAACCCTAACGTCGATGTATACTAAGCCACTTCGAGATAGTGGAATGGTTGCCCTCGTTTCCGTGTCTTTCCGCGTGAATTACCGAACAATCTTTTAATCTGGGTCAGGGCTGATCGCCCATTTTTGCTGGACTACAGTACCCAGAGGCTTTGTAACTGACTTGCATATCATACCCAAACTTCATCTTTATGGATGCGTGAATCACCTTTCGCTAATGAGACATAGCTCGTAGCAGAGTCATATTTGCGCTGATGTATATCTTGACGTAATACAGTAAGAGGTCTTCTTCATCAATAATTGAAGCTACTGGCTAGCTGAACATAAATTGCTTTTTCCGCCTAGACCTTCAATATTAGCCATGCAGTGCATGCAATCCTGCATTTTATTAGCTATGAGATGCACGTTTTGGTGATACATTACACAGTTAACTTACTCCACATTCCCATGTACATTATGTAGGCTGTAATCCGCTCTGCATATTCACTTGGCGCACTCTCGATCCTACCTTTCTGTATGAAAATAGGTAGAGTGTCGAGGAATTTGTATCTTAGAACCTGTAACTAATACTAGCGATAGCTGAAGAGGCTTGTGGGAGTAATTCAATACGCGTATATGAAGATGATATGCTATAGGATCATCTTCCAACTTATTGAACAAAATGCTTGGAGATAAAGCAAGAGTTCGCACACCTATTTTTCAGCTGGAATCATCGCCCCCTCTCCCACTCCGCATATCTGTGTGCAGGCGTGGACGAATAGACGATAGATCCTCACTTCTTACACGATAGAATGGAAAGACCTACCTTAATAAATAGACTGGAAATGAAAAAGATGCTGTGTGATGGTGCATACCGTTGCACACAGGTTATCTTATAAATTCGGACTCCGCTACGTTTGCTTCCTACTCTCTCTCACTCGAACTCAGAATACCATCAAGCTTATATTGAAATTAACAAGCCTCGAGTTTCGTGAGACCCTATTACACCTATCGAAACCTGTGAATCTGACATAGTCGTTAGAATTATCTTAACATAATGAAGATTTCTTAGATGATTTCCTTCCTAGCAGTTGTCCGGATAGCCTTTGCCGATCAATCAACCAATGCTGGTAGTTTAAGCTTGCTCTGGCAATCTCCAGCGCATTTAGAACCCAATCGTGCATCCTTATTAGCCAGCCTCATTGTGACCTGAGTAGTTGAAATCACGAAGAAGTAAACTCAGTGTGTATGTAACCAAAAGAGAATCTTGGAATCGTGTTATATGTTTGCTAGTTCAGTGTATATTGACTAAAGTGAATATGAAACTAGAAGAAACTTGCAGTGTCCTAACTCTTTCAATTGTAGGTAAGAGGAGTGTGTGAAGTCCAGAGGCTATTTGTCACGACAAATAGCTCATGTCAAAATAAGTCTCATTCTTCCAATATGCCAATTACCGCCGGAAGACATCTGACTTTCTCCACACGGCTTACCACTCCATTTCGAACCCAAGAAATTTTCTGCTTGAGTGTACTTATAATCCGGCAGCAGTCGATTCCATTCGTCTGAAACAGCCAACGCATTTGCGGAAAAAGCCAGAATAATTCCGGCAACGCCAATTCTCGAAAATATATCAACCTGGTCCGGTGGGATTGAGGGTGGTCAACATTTCGGGACCCAAGAGGTTTGCCATGTCCTCTTCTCGAGTTCTTCTGCTTTCACTTTTATTGACATGAAAAGGCTTGCCCCCTGGTGAATAGAATATCAATAAAAGCAATAAACATAACAGTATATCAGCTGAAGTCGCTCACCGCGGACTTTCTCGCCGGGGGCTAAAAGCTGCCCGATGGAGATATCGTGCCTGTGATACCCCCAACAACCGGCCACTTCCCCTCGAAGTCAATATCTCTAGCTACGACATCAGTGTGGTCTTTCGCTGTAGTGAGCGCGATTTGATCATCATTGCTGCCATCCACGGTGATGACGGTTTGCAAAATCGAAGGGGATTTCCATTTGATCAATGTGCTTGGTCGACTTGTAAGGACGGGTCAAGTGGTCTACAGAGAGACCTCGTTGGAACAGTGCGTATTGTAGAATCTGCAGATAATATATTTGTTAGATACTGGAAATATTTCATAAAGGCTTTCCACGTCCCACCATTTTGTCTGTGTTTAGCTCTTCCAGATATTGGCGGGCTTTATCTTCGTAGCCGTAGCAGCTCAGTTGTTCCAAGCCAGATCTACAATTTGTCAATGAGTAAGAAGAAACATAAGAGAAGAGACAAGCTTCAAGCTTGGGTTGCCCACTCATTGGGCGCAAAACGCTAACACCAGCTTGAACTACGGCGTCGAAAGTCTATTCTGGGCTAGACTGTTTGGATGCTACTGTCCAGGAACAACAGAGAGTAAAGTGTTGACTACCTGCAGTATTTGCCCCCACTATTCGGGGTCTTTGTAGTCTGTTTTAACCCATGTTATGTCTGGGATTGCAAACCTTTCTCGACAAAATAATGATCTAATGCTTCTTAGTCTCGGGGAGAACATCAGTGATCTCCTGAGCGACATTTACTGAAAGAATTAGAAACTCTCGTGGACTGCGCAGAACACGTTGGTAAGCTCAAAGCATCCACTGCCAGGACCACCAGCAGTCGCAATCTTGACCTTTTTGCTATTGACTTAGAATACATTCTCCGTAAAAGTTTAGTGAATCATCATTCAAGGTGATAAGTTTTAGCATCTTCTGCGATCTCTATAAAGGCTTGACTGAGAGCTTGCCAGAATGAATAAAAGTATTCTCACGCTTCATACAATGGTATTCCAAAAACCGGTTCCTTCCTCTCGGACTTGGGCTCTATCAATTGTGTAGGTAGCGACTATGAAATACTAGGAAAACAATCTTACGGCTAGTAATTTAATTAACCAATAAGAGGAGGGATGAAACGCGAGCTGTGATTATAGTCATGTGACCGTCCGCTGAGCGTATAGAGTTCAGCTGAGCTCGGGAAATTGATAGATGTTCATTCATCGCCTCTGCCCTGAAGTGATCTTTAATATCGGAGCTAGAGGTTCAAGTCAATATATTCATCATATTGGTGAAGCTTGGTGTGTTATAAGTCATGGATGAAGTGATCCGCCAAAAGAACAGCCCCGGAGCCGAGCGAAGAAAGATACGGAAGGGGACCCAAAGCTGTTGGGAATGCAAGCGACGAAAGGTTCGGTGCGTCTTCGGCTCTTCGGCATATGCATGCAATGATTGTCGGAGACGCGGGAGTACTTGCATCACTCAGGAGTATCCTGATAAGACAGTCTCCTCTGCGAGCAGCAATGGGTTAGAGGGTCGGCTTCGCCGGGTGGAAGGCCTGCTCGAGCAGTTGCTGGATCAGACTGAATCCGGCCTAAGTCTACAGTCGCCTGCTCAGTCAACCTCGGTGACACTAGAGGATGGGGAAAAGTGCCAACCAGAGGTAGTATCATCTACAACCCACACCTTGGTAAATTTGCCCATTCACCGTAATTAAGTGACCTAGCCTTTGACATCCGAAAAGCAAGATTTAAATTATGAGAGACATCTCATCCCGGGGATCCCATCGAAGTCACCATCAGTCTCGCACAAGCTACCTCCAAACAAACATCAAGAACTAGCTCGCGACCTTATCGCAGCATGGCCCAGTGAAAGTGATATTGAGAAGGTTTGTAGCCTCCCAACAGGCATTTCACTCCCATTATTCTGGGGACTATGTAAGTCTGCCTCCACCTTCGCGGACGAGGCTCTATCATCCACAAGGGAGATACTAAACCCCCTAAGTCGGGTATGCACCCGGTGCTGATTGCGCGTAAGCTTCTGGTCCTCGGAATATTTCTACAAGGAATTCCGCCTTCTTGCCTCCGAGAGTTTGGTAGGGTCGGCGTCTCTGTCCGCTCAATCATGTCTCGTGTAACTGACAGAGCCATCAGCCTCGTCACTACTAATGAAGACCTCATCCGCTCTGTCGAGGGTATGGAATGCATCGTCCTTGAGGCTGTGTACCAGAATTACGCTGGAAACCTTCATCGTGCATGGATGGCAATACATCGGGCGACTGCCATTGCGCAGATGATGGCTCTGCACCGTGGACTTGCCTCACCATCCCTGAAATTCCTTGAGCCCGAGACTAGAGTGGCATTCAACCCCGCTCAAACTTATTTTCTATTGATTCAAAGGGACCGCTCCCTGTCAATCATGCTAGGCTTGCCGCACACGTCACTCGACGACCGCTTTTCTACTCCTGACGCGTTAGAAGAGTACAGCCCAAATGACCGCATGCAACGCATCCACTGCGCTGTCGCCGGTCGTATTATTGAGCGGAACAATGGCGGGGTGTACAGCCTTGTCAATGTGCAGGAGGACGACATGCTATTACGCAAAGCTGCAGATGATATGGCACCTCAATGGTGGCTGATACCGAATTTTATGCCCTGCAAAAGTGACAGTACCAAAGTCCTTCGAGATACAGTTCGTATCATGGATCAATTAACGCACTATCACATGCTTATACGGCTGCATCTACCCTACATCTTTTCCTCGTCTGGACAAAAGAACAATCATAGCAAAATTACCGCCATCAATGCCAGCCGCGAAATACTGTCTCGCTATAATGCATTCCGCACTTCAAATCCTGCATACTTCTACTGCCGCGGCAGTGATTTTCTTGCTTTTATTGCCATCAACATACTTTGTATTTCTCACATCAACTCCCGCAGCGAGTTCCGAGGATCTGAGAACTCGGATGCATACACTGGTTTTGAGTCCCTTGTCCACAGCCGCCCGAGTGACCGTGGCTCCATGGAGTGTGCCCTAGGGATTCTTGAATCCAAGGCCCGCGATGAACATGATTTGATTTCCTGTAAACTCACCCGAATAATTCATCATCTTCTCACCATTGAGGCAAATGCCGCGAGGGGTGACATGTACAACACAAGCTCGTCTAAGAGCGATGACGGAGGGCTTGAGTGTGACGGCAGGTTGACCAACGATGGCAAGACACTACAAGTCCACATCCCCTATTTTGGCGCCATCAATTTTGAACGTGGTATTGTCTCAAAGTGTGTGCCAAAAACAGAAGCTCAGCCTGATCCCGACATGTCGACCATGTCTGTCTCCAATATGCTGAGCCCGGTCCAGCCTATCGAACATAACCGACACCCATCTGGATACGACGTCATGTCAATGATGGGCCATCCGGATTCGAGGATCTTGCCGTTGAATCACTACCAGCCCTCTTCATCAGATGGATCCATTCAAATGAACAGGACCGACGCAGAGTTGTCTGATTCTATGGAAATTCTACGCGATGAAGATGACCTACAGGGTATTGACTTGGCCTTTTTCGATGGACTTTTCTGCGGGGCTGGAATAGGGGGAAATATGGAGGATTGCTGGATAAGAGGGACTATTCCGAAGGGATGGGGGCGGTGCTAAGTCATGGTGTTAAAGGCACCAAATTAGCAGCAGCAAAACAAACAGATCGATCTTTAGTTATCATTCTGAGAGTAATATAGCTCCACCTTTCTAGATGTTTACGTACATATCTCGCACCATCCTCCCTCTTTCTGCCGTAAAATCGTGACCCTCCCTATGTCATTTACACGAACTACGGTAAATGATTGGTAGACAAAAATAAAGAGCCCCACCAGTGACCACAATGGCGGGAACCGTGTCTGCAGGGCACTTACGGTTCTAAACTGGTTGAGTACACGCCCTTGAACCTTTTATACCAATATACATCACCGTATACTGACAACAAATATATAGAGCCATCTCTTAGGCACACTTTTCAGTGACTAACATTCACCGCCACAGACTCGATGTCAATCCCGAGAGGCGTATCCGCAGCTGTGGGGTCTAAGGAACCACGGCCCCTTCTATTACAATTTACATTCGTTCTTGGCTTTTGGGGCCTCATTCCTGTTCCGTGTAATTTCAAGGCGAAGCGGGAGGCTCGGATAAGACCGTCTCTATATGACACTATTAAGCCCTTGCGGTGAGAGCGAGGGAGATCCTTCTAGTATCGAATTTGGACCCCAATTCAGACCGAGAGGCTAATCAGTTTCAGGATCATAGCAAAATATTCGCCCACTTTCCGCTCCTGGCGAAATCCTGCGACCGTTTCTTGGACAAGGAATTGGTGCTTACAGGGGTAAGTGATGAGCGGTCACGATGGATGCTGAGCAGGCGAGAAAAATAGAATAGAATAAGCGTCGTTGAGATCCCCCTATGTGTTGTTAGCCCTAAGGACGCCCTATGTGCTCAGATTATGGAGTTGGTTCTATAATAAGCTGCTCCATGCCTTGCAAGGCATATGCCATGATCCTTTGTCTCGAGTGAGGTCGGACATAATCTCAGGCCTTTCCTCAACCTGTCCTAGGACTAATTCTCGTGTCCAATGTTTATTTTGGTTTTGAATACGAGCCTTCACGACGATCCCACCATTGCCACTTATCAAAGAGCACGCCACTGTGTTTAAAGATAGTGTATACTGGACCCTGACCGTATATTGTCTGCACAATGCACTTTTGTCCATGTTTACGAAAACTTCACACAACTTCCTCAAGGTCACCCAAGTTCGACATTCCGCTCATGGATCTCTCATCCCTCGAGGGGCCTCCAGTTGACAATCCTCGACTCTGTGTCCCACCAGATCCCACAAATCCTCGTATTCATATACACTCGCCCCCTCCGGATACCAGCATTACCAACATCCTGGTTTGGAAACCTTTACCACCAGCACCGACTTCAACAAACACCGCATCACAACGGCAGTATCAAAGACGAAACGACTGGCCCTCTGGGCCCTCACTCGACCCCAATCTCAGACGAAGCCCAGCCCACAGAGGGAGGAGAAGTCCAAATCCTTCCGACGAGATATTTCCAGACTATCACCCCCAACAAGAACGCGAGCTGCCTTCACTTGCCTCATCCAACTTCCGATCCAGTTCGCTCCCTAGACGGCCACAGACCTGTCTACCCCTTTTCTGGCACGAAGACGAAGGATATTGGATAGTTGGGCATACAGACAGGCCGCGTATACCGGATCCTCAGACCCGAAACAGATCATTGTCTTCGACATCCTCACCAATTTCGCCGATTTCATCCATGTCGCCATTTCAAATCGACTCATCATTCAGCCCTAGCCCTGGTCGCGTGAGTGCAGATTATCAAGTGGACCAGCCACCACCTTATGGCAGCCACAGATATGGCTCAATGCATGCAGCGCGGCTAAGAGATGCGCGGATTTCTAGGTGGATTGATATCGCGGAAAGGAGGCAGAACTTACCGGCCTGATGGGGGGCTATCGAGCTGGTCTGATTGCAGATGAGTTGCGCTAGTCTCTTAAGGTCGGTCGCGATGGTAACATCTATAAAAAGCATGGGCCGAACTACATGTCAACATAACTGATAACTTTAAGTTATTTCAGTTATGGTTGTGGCTGAATTTTATTGGATGCAAAGCCAATTTTATTTGATATCCTACAGATGAAATTCATCGCTCAGGGGGCTTTATCAAGTCTGAATCGACGTGTTCAATATTGGTCTCACCGCCAGTTCGAGTCTTTTCATCTTACTTCTTAACCCCTATGTGAGTCCTACCATTGACATCCTGATCAAATATGATACACAAGAAGCATAAGAAGGGACTTGAGCACTGACCAATGGTTTTATAGTTTTATAGTGGCCCATGTGGTAAGGTGTTCACCGAGGGTTCCAGCTGGAAGACAAGAACGATATCAAGCACATCATATCAACCCGTTTTTCAAAGGGTGCCAGATAAGACACATCAAAAGATGCAAAATTAAGGAGGATCAAGGCCTTCACTTCTGTATATATCTCAGAGCCAAGACTCACGCGAGATATTACCCCGGGAAAAAGACACGACAGTCTACCTGGATTGGTCGAGACATGTTTTAGTATCCATAGTTAGTATATCCGTCTCAAGAAAGCCCGATGCAGGGGTTCCCCTCTCCAAGACGCCAGTCACAGCGCTGGATGTATGCCTGTCACCGTCAGCGTAGCAAACTGCATGTCGGATCCACCGCTCCACTGCGAGTTATAGACAGCCTCGCCATCCCTGCCCACTCCGTTGAGGGGGTGATCAAGTCTTCATGCGTGCCGTAAGAAGAAGATTCTCGAATCGACCTGACCTGATTTTTCCAGCGGCTGGGGGGATCATTTCCGTCGAGAAATGCATGTAGTGACTCCATTGCTCCAGTTCTTTTGCGCGCTAACACAGACCAGTAGCTCTCCAGCCTCTGAATTATTTGCCTAGGACGTTCTCATTAAATAAAATATAAAATATATTATAAGGGAAAGGTCAGACGATTTCTTCTCTTGTCTTCACCCATACCCCCATACTTCAGCTCGCCGTTGGTGACAGTCCACAATTCACAGTTTGCAGTTTGCAGTTTGCAGTTGACAGTTTGCGTTTGCAGTCATATTTATTAACATGACAAGAGCAGACTGACATGGTTTGAACATAACATATATCATTGTGTCGACCTCAGAAGTGCTTGAGATCTTTGGAAGTCTCCCCGGTTCTACCGCCTTCGATAGAAAAAAAATTCCCCCGAACGCCTCTTTTCCCCCACCCAATGGTCCAACTCGCCCATATCTTCAAGAAAGACAAGGACAAGGAGAAAGATTCTGATTCCCCATCACCGAGAACTTCCTTCTCCGCTTCGCGCAAATCCTCCAAGTCGCCTTCCAAGTCGCCCTCTAAATCGCCCTCCAAATCCTCTCCCTCGCCCACCAAAGCCCCCGCCAAACCCAAAACATACTTCTCTCATAGTCGCTCGTCCTCGAATTCGGGACCAAATTCTACTTTCAAGTTCGCTCGGTCTTCGCGTGACCAGGACGTACACCCGCTGAATCTTCCGCCTGACGAGCTACGTCGTCGATTGTCGGCCATGGCAGCATCTAGAGAGGAGCGGAGCTCCATGGACATCGATCCTCAGGAGACTCTCAAGAACGGCACAAACGAGGAACGGAGTCCGACTCCCCCACCGCACCAGCCGAACTCATCGTCTGCCGATGAGGCTGACTCGTTCAAGCTGGCGGGAAACAAGTTCTTCAAGGATGGCAACTACTACAGAGCGATCCAGGAATACAACAAGGGTATGCATTTTCTCTAACTCGGACTTGATCCACTCTAGACGACCGGGGTCGCTGATGAATATTTGTCTACAGCTATTGAGATTAACCCCAACTCATCGGCCTACCTGTCCAACCGCGCGGCGGCCTACATGTCTGCTAAGCAGTACCTGAACGCACTCGAGGATATTGAGCGCTCCAACGACCTCGACCCCAACAATCCCAAGATTATGCACCGCTGGGCGAAGATCTTGACCAGCCTGGGTCGCCCATCAGAGGCTCTGAACGTGCTGTCACAGATCCAGCCGGCGGTCTCCGCGACCGACAAAGCCCCCGCAGAGAAAATGCTTCGATTCGTCACACAAGCCGAGGAGACATTAGCAGAGGACCGCGGGGTGTCAATGGTGATCTTCTGTCTGGACCAGGCACGGCAAGGACTCGGACAAGGGGTGAAGGAGCCCCGCAAGTGGACGCTCCTGGCAGCCGAGGCCCAGCTGAGGCTGAACAACAGCAACTCGCTCGGCAAGGCACAGGACATCGCGATCGGCATGCTGCGCGAGAACAGCCAGGACCCGGATGCCATGATGATCCGTGCCCGCGCTTTCTACGCCTCCGGTGAGTCCGAGCAGGCGCTGAAGCTCCTGAAGATGTGCCTCGGGCTGGACCCGGACATGAAGCAGGCGATCAAGTTGCTGCGTATTGTGCAGAAGCTGGCCCGCACTAAGGAGGAAGGAAATACCGCTTTCAAGGCGAAAGACTACCACCGGGCCATCGATCTCTGGGGCCAAGCTCTCGAGGTCGACCCCACCAACAAGGATATGAACGCCAAGATCCTGGGGAACCGTGCACAGGCCTACATCAACCTCAAGGAGTATGATTCTGCTATTCAGGACTGCACTGAGGCCCTGCGCCTCGACCCCGGCTATGTCAAGGCTATGAAGGTCCGTGCCAAGGCCAATGCCGGTGCCGACAACTGGGAGGATGCCGTCCGCGACTATAAGAGCGTTGCCGAGAACAACCCCAGCGAGAAGGGCATTGCAGAGGAGATCCGTCGCGCCGAGTTCGAGCTTAAGAAGTCCCAGCGCAAGGATTACTACAAGATTCTAGGGGTCGGCAAGGATGCCAGCGAGACCGAGATCAAGAAGGCCTACCGTAAGATGGCCATCCAATACCACCCGGATAAGAACCGTGACGGTGAGGCCGGTGATGAGAAGTTCAAGGAGATCGGAGAGGCCTACGAAACCCTCATTGATTCTCAGTAAGTTTACGATCTCCCCTTCATCACAAATCAACTACAGAACTAACCCATCTCCTAGGAAACGTGCTGCTTATGATAACGGAGACGACCTGATGGACCCAGCCGACATGTTCGGCGGCGGCGGCTTCGGCGGTATGGGAGGCATGGGCGGCATGGGTGGTATGGGAGGAATGGGCGGCATGGGTGGTATGGGCGGCGGAGCCAGTCACATCAACATCGACCCCAACATCCTGTTCAACATGATGAACGGCGGCGGCGGCGGAGGCTTCGCCTCTGCAGGCGGCCACCCCTTCGGCGGCCAGGCTCGCGGCGGCGGCTTCCCCTTCTAGACGAAGACGGCCCCGGGCAGTCCATAGCCCCCTTTCCCAACCACCCACCAATTCTCTCGCTTCAGCTATAATTCGTATGGAATGGATGAAGCGGGAGAACAAAGGAATTCGCATGTCTTCGACCGGAGTTGGAGTTACACCTCGATATCCTATACATTGATTTGGCGGAAGCCAGGGCGTCATTTTCTGTTTTCGGCCCTTTGTTCACACCACACGATGTTCTCGCCATGTTCATGTTTCTGTTTCTAAGGAAACGCCCATATGATTCCCGATATGATAGATTTGATTTTTTTCCCCTTTCCATCTTCTCTTCTTATTGCATCCCTTTTTTTCTCTTATCTCTTTTGCCCCGTTGTGTCTCCTTTCGAGAACTGTGTATATGTTTGTTGGAATCTGTATGAATCTACGAGAATGGTGCATCATGAAGGAGATTCGGAGAGCGCACGCAAGATATACAAGATATATCCGACAGACCATTTCCGGCGTTTATACAAGCTCATTGGTTCAGCTTTTTTCCCCCTGGGCTTCTTCTTGTTTGGGACAATCAGTTACACGTCTTTGCAGTCGAAATACTCCATGCTTCTCGATCTGGTTTCCAGTCGAGGAGCGGCATATAGCGTGCGTACATCTACGTGAGACGAAATCCATTAGACTTCCTGAAGCATGTCTTTTCTCTCTCCCCATTCTTCTTTAGGCTAGGTGTAGTTTCTCTCTGTATAGCTATAATCATGCTATGCATTCGTAAAATCAGTATAATATAACTAAATAATTGCGGCTATGGTTGTGCGGTATGTACTCTCCTCTGCTCTCCTCTTGCTAAACAACTGTACTAATTAATAAACAACGAAATTCAAAACATGATCATGATAAGGGGGGAATCTCAAAAATTTGGGAATGGTAAGGCAACAAGAAAGCGAATGGATATAGGGGACAGAACAGCATGAAGCAAACTCCGCCGCTTATGAGGGATGACGATCAAGTCGAACAGTCGAACACAAAAAGGGCATAGGGCATACGAAGATGAAGATGAAGATGAAGACGAAAGAAGCAAGAAATAAGAATGGGATGGGATGAGATCCAGCAAGCAGCAACGACGCTGGATTCAATCAAACATAGCCCAGACCACTGAGCATGGTCTTGCATTCTGGAACTGGCATGGCTGATACACCCAGTGCGCGGACTAGAGCACCAGCCCGCAGCCGCTGGAGTCCAATAGCGACCTTCCACGCCTCGGTGTCCTGCAACACGAAGACATACCTCTTCCCTTCCTGGTCGCGCAGACTAGCGCGTAGAACATGCAGACCACGAAAGTCAGACTTGCCACCATTGACAGCACTACCTGCAGCGCTGGGAGAAAAGCATGCACTCGGCGAAGCCAGGCGGCAAGTATTCTTGCAGACCTTGAGAAAATTGGCGAGAAAGACCTCCGACTCTTCGTTTGTGGGGACGTTGTTCCCGCGCCGGAAGGAGAAGGGGTTGCTGGAGGGTAATTTGGCGGAGGTTGCTGCGTTCACTTGTGGACACCATACCTCGGCCAGCTTGAGGGTCCATGCTTTGACGTCCCATTCGCGCTGGCCGATGCCGCGCAGGTCATCGTCGATGAAGAGGCCTTCGGTTGTGATTCGAAGCACGAGGCCGTCGGTTATCATGCCCTGGCCGGAAACGAGCTGTGCTATGGGTGTTTTCATGAAGGCGTTGTTGAAGGCGTACACACCTTGGATCACGATCTTGTCTGGATCCTTGGTTGAGTATGAGCTGCGATGTGAAGGCGGAGGAGTTGTGCGCGCAGTTGAGTGAGAAGGCGCGTAAGAGGACTCCGAGTAGACGGAGGTTGCAGCTGCGTATGGGCGCCGTGGTCTGTCGTAGGGCCGAAAGGAATAGGCATCGTCTTCGGCAGCCGTGTTGGCCGTTGGATGAGGTGGTTTCTTGGGAGAAGGTGTACGAGGAGGATTGCCAGCACTGGCTGGTTTAGGCGGTGGTTTCGCAGCGGCCTCTTTTTTTGCGTCTTGGGCCTTCTTTTCGGCATACTTCTTGCTTGCTGCCTCTTTGAGAGCCGCAAACCTAGCCATGGCTTCCTTGTGGGCAGCTTCTTTTGCAGCGGCTTCTTTCTCAGCAGCTGCTTTGGCAGCCCGCTCCTTGGCTTCTGCTTCCAGCTTTTCGGCTTTGGCTTTCGCCTCGGCTTCGGCCTTTGCGTGCCTCTCACGAGCTTCAGCGGCTTCTTTCTCCATTCGATCGCGAGCTTCTTTTTCGGCGGCTGCCTTAGCTGCTGCCATTTCTTTCTCAAGCTGCTCGCGGCGCTCCTTGAGTTCTTTCTCCATGGCTTCGCGCTCGCGCTTCTTCTCCTTCTCCTTGGCCTCTGCGTCGCGTTTGCGCTTGAACTCATCCATCTTGCGGCGCAATTCCTCTTTGCGCTTAGCTTCTTCTTTGGCACGGGCTTCTTTAGCAGCACGCTCTGCCTTAGCACGTTCCTCCCTAGCACGCTCCTCTCTGGCCCGCTCCTCCCGAGCACGCTCTTCCTTAGCCTGCTGTTCTTTGGCTCGTTCTTCTTTAGCGCGTCTTTCGGCCTCTTCCTTTTCACGCTTCTCATTTTCAGCGTTTGGAGGAGGACCACCACTATGCTGGTTTCCAGCATACTGGTTGCCGCGCTGTTGTCCGCCAAAGTTTCCTCCATGCTGTTGTCGCTGATCCCCATTGCCGCCGTAGCCTTTACCCTGGCCATAGCCGGCACCGGAGGAGTTCTGGTTGCTGTTTGGTCCACCATTGCCAGGGGCCCCCGGGCCTCCAGGACCATTAAAGCCGAACCGTCCTCCTCGAGCACCGCCGTTGCCTTTGTCGCCAGCGCTACCAGACTGGGCAGACCCAAATGCCCACCCAGCGACGCCTAACCCGAGCGCGACCACTGCCATGCCCATTCCACTTCCACTGCCAACGGAGGCTATATACCATGCTTTCAAGATCGGAGAGACAAGCACCCAGGCCATCACGGCCAGCAGCGTACTCGCGACACCGGCCAGGAAACTGTTTCGGTTGCATTGTAGAGACGGAAGGTAGAGGAAACCCGAGCCAGCGGAGTGAGGTGGAACAATAAAGATGTCGTAATTGCCCTGGGGCAGATCGGAGGATTTGCGATATTCGCCCTCCGTCGTATGAGGATTCTCGCCATGTGGCGGCGGCGGAGGCGGCGGGCCCTCGTCCATGTCGGATCAACGAGGGAAACACGATATATAATAAGGCGACTGCGGTGCAGCACAGCCTCAGCCGATAGAAAAATGACCGATTTGGGACCTGGATTGGTGTTCAAACCTAGTTAGATGGGATCTCGCGGTTGAATGTCAATTGCCAGATCATGTTCAATCGGATGAGAGTTGCACTGAGTGCCCAAGGCCTCAGTGCTTGGAGGGCTATCTGTGCTAATCTCAGACAAAATCAGAATCAGTATGACTATGCACAGATTCCCAGACCCCAAAGCGCGAAATCGAAGCGAAAGATGGGAAGTGTGTGTTGCCACGGGGGGGGTTTGTTTGGGAGACGTGGGAGCCGCTAAGGATCGGCGCCAACTCCTGCACATTCGACGTGGCCATCACATCTTGGCCACGGCTGCCTGCTAAGACATTTACTCAATCGGTACTATGGATTTTGGGATGCGACATCTAACATTACATTGAATACTTTTGAATGCCACGCGGCTCAACGCCCAAGTATGAGTGGCCCTGGAACGTCAAGGGATGAGACTGTTGATGCAGTAGTACCCCTCCGTGAAGATCTTCTAGAGATAATTGAGTGATAGCAAGGTATTAGCATGGGACATCATCTGGTATCTTTTATTTTATAATAGATGAAGCTCATCGTCATGAATATCAAGTTGAAGTCCGAAGTGTTTTCTTGTTTTGGTTTTTCCCTTTTGGGAATTGCTTATATCATCCCATGTTGACACCTCGACACCTGAGCCCAGGGCAGGTGAGACACGGTGATATCATGGGCGTTTATACTCTCTACATGTATAACAGTGTCACGGTATTCTGGTATTTCCCCTATTTGAGTCGGACCCTAGAGGCTACCTGAGCCAATACCACCTCAATTTTGGCTCGTGGGGACGCGGAATATCACAACCTCCGAGTTGATATTGCGGTCAAGCGGTTGGGGATGGTTCGAACGTAGTGGGTCGCTAGCCCTGAAAGGTTACGGCGGTTCGCTTTGGCTTTTGCAAGGGTTGAGGTAATCTGGAGCCTGTTGGATATATAGTTGGCTCTCCGGTAGGCCACCCGGAACCAGGTCCCATGACCTAGGGCATGAGATGCGAGGCCATGACCAGGTCAGGGCCGTACGTAGGGGTCATTGGAGCCACTGGAGTCATCAAGTGGAATGAATGGAGTGGCCCACTGGGGCCATTCGAAGCCCGAGTTAGTCTGTTCGTGTAGAGAAAGAGAGAGAGAGGGACTCGGCAGAACGTGATCCGTAGCCGATGATTGGGCGGTGTTGAGATTCCATTGCTCTCTGGCATCGATCGTCCTCTTCCTATCTCAACTCAGCTTCATTTCTGTCCTTTGCGGCTGTTTGGTAGTCAGGTACTACCCCCGTGTCTCCGCCTCCCCGCCAACTTGTCCCCTTAGCTCCTCTCGCACCCATCTCCAACATTCGCCTTCCCCCCTCCAATTCTCCTTCTCCCTCTCTCTCTCTATGCCGCATCGCTAGTCGTCGAGAACCGATTCCTGACCTGCCCTTTAAGGGCATCCGTGCCACCATGTCCTCCCAAGCCTACCATGGTCATTCCGCGACGTCACGTCAATTCCCCGCCTATAACCCCGTCGCCGCAGCGACTGCACCTGCGGGGACCTTGCTTCCGGGCACTAAGGTGCAGGTCGGCAGCCATCGCGTGGTAGTGGAAAAGTACCTCTCTGAAGGTGGCTTTGCTCATGTCTACGTGGTGCGACTGCCCCAACCTGTCAATGGCTCCGAGACCGCAGTGCTCAAGCGGGTTGCCGTGCCCGACAAAGCGGCCCTCGCCAACATGCGCACCGAGGTCGAAACGATGAAGAAACTTAAGGGCCACCGGCATATTGTGAAGTATATTGATTCGCATGCTTCGCAGTTGCGCGGCGGCGGATATGAAGTGTTCTTGGTTATGGAGTACTGCGCGGGCGGGGGTCTGATTGACTTCATGAACACCCGGCTTCAACACCGCTTGACAGAGCCAGAAATTGTTAAGATTTTCTCGGATGTGGCTGAAGGCGTTGCTTGTATGCACTATCTCAAGCCCCCTCTTCTCCATCGTGATTTGAAAGTTGAGAATGTGTTGATCTCGGGCAAGGGGAGCTCCGCCACTTACAAGCTGTGTGATTTTGGGTCCTCCGCACCCCCTCGTCCTGCTGCGACTTCGGCCGCTGAAGGTCGCCTGATTGAAGATGATGTCCAGCGACATACGACGTTGCAGTACCGCAGTCCGGAGATGATTGACGTCTACCGGAAGCAACCAATTGACGAAAAGAGTGATATTTGGGCACTCGGTGTGTTCTTGTACAAACTATGCTACTATACGACTCCGTTTGAAGAGGTTGGTCAGATGGCCATTCTCAACGCAACCTTCAAATACCCCTCCTACCCATCGTTCTCGCCTCGGTTAAAGCTATTGATTGGTGAGTCTAGGGAATATCTTCGAGGTCGAGGACCTGCTACTGACACACTCGCTCAGGTTCAATGCTGAAGGAAGACCCGCGCAACCGTCCCAATATATACGAGGTGATGCGCGAGGTATGCAAGATGCAAGGAAAGGAAGTTCCGATCAAAGACGTTCGTCATCACCCTTTCTTTTTTCTTTTCTTTTCTTTTCTTTTTTTTTTTTTTGGAGATTTGATGTTGACGCCGTGTAGATATATTCCAATCGCTCTGTCTCAGAAGCGCGCAAGTACCAGGAGCTTCCTCCTACGCCTGTAGAGGCCCCCGCAGCTGGCGCAGTGTTCTCCCCGCCGGTGCAGGAGACCGAGATCATCCCCGAGATTGCGCCTATGCGACGTGGTAGACCAGGGAAACCCCAGTCGTCCCACAATAGCTCCGCGCGACCCAGTCCATCGCCGTACCGGAACCCGGCCGGTGGCTCGTCGACTGATCCGTTCGCCGCTTTAGATGGAGGCGCTTCCCGAAAGAAGACGGTAGAGGAGATGTCAAAACGATTCCCATCATTGGACCAGTTTGACATCTTGCACGAGAAGGGTGACAAGTTTGAGTTCGAACCAACTGTGACAGAATCAAAGTCCGAGGACGAAGATCTATCTCAGCGACTCACCAACGCCTTGGCTGATGACGTCTTTGCCCGCCACCAGTCACCTGAGCGCGAGCAAAAGCCAGCTTTCAAGCGACCATCTCAAGCGTCACCCGTACGATCTCCCAATGCTCGCGAAGTACCTACACGGCAGCCAGCCCACTTGTATCAGCCCACTCCCCAGCGGCCAACGATGGTGTCGACCGGTACCATGACTTCGCCCGCTCAAACACCTCGTCTGCCAGAGCCGAAGATATCTAGTCGCCCGATTTATCGATTCCCCTCGTCCGATAATGAGCGGCCTTCCAGTCAACCCTGGAAGGTAGAAGACAAGGCGCCGTCGCCTCCGATGTCAAGCCTGAAGCCGGAAGCGAGCCCCCGCCTATCATCTGATCGTATCTCTACTCTCTCTAACTCTGCGCGTCCATCCATGGAGACTTTGCGACGCCCATCTGGGTTGGAGATGAGCGACCCCGTGGGACGCTCCAAGTCTGCCGTGGCAAAGGCTCGTCCCATGTCAGTACAATCACCGGCGAGATATGACTTGCCGCGGAATTCGGAAAGCCCCCGCTCCTCTTTGGATATGTCTCGTGCGCAGTACGAAGGTGGTGCGCCCCTACGGTCTGTCCGTACCGACATTGATCGGGATGCTGACCGGGCTAATATTTCTTCGGATGTTGACTATCTACGAGCAAAGGAGGAAGAGGAAAGCAACCGGAAGCGTGAAAAACGCTCTAGCGGTAGCCACAAGCACAAACAGCGTGGCAGTCTCTCTACTCTTTCGCTCTCAGGAGGCAAGAACTTGTTTGCCGGACGATTTGGCGATGCTTTCCGCCGATTCGAGGCGGGCAACCAGGATAAGCCCTCAACACCCTCGTCCGAGGGGATGCCTCAGCAAAGCTTGATCGGAGGGTCTGATTCAGGCGAGGAGCGCTTTTCGCCAGACAATGATATTGCTCTGGAAGACGCAGACCGCGACGATATCTCACCCGAGATGCGCCGAGAGCTGGAGCGTCGTCGACTCTCACAAGAAGAAAAACGGGTTGCCAGTGCTGCAGCCGAGTATCGCCGCCGGGTTGCTGAAAAGGGCGATGGAGGAAGGTCGGCCAGCGATGGCCCTCGCTCCCGTACCATTCAGAACAAGGTGCAGTCATTGCTCGGAGAGTCTAGCAAGCCGGTCGTCCCCAAGACAGCGACTGGATATGGTCGGTTCACAGAGACTTCTTCTTTGCAGGCAAAGCAGAGTGAAACCCAATCCATCCCCAGTCAAATCCCCGCATCTAGAACATCTGGTCCTAGTTACAGCGCTCGCGAGGGCTCCATAGCTACTCCGGACCGCCGGGACGACAACAGCGCCCCAGCAGGATCTGGCACCACCACCAGCTACCCATCTACGCAACGTCCCGCAGCCAGACCAACCGCACCGCCAAAGCCCAAGAATTTGCGCGTTGGCGCAGACACCTCGCGACCTGGCACCAGCCAAGGCCAGGGCCAGAGTCCGTCCTTCCAAACAACCCCGGCAAGCCCTGGCGAAGACTGGGAAGCCAACTTCAGCAAGCGATTCCCGAGCCTCTCCGGACTTGAGATGGAGACGGAGATTGAAATCCCCAAATACGCTAGTTTGCGGACTCGGGAAGTGTAGAGTACAAGATAGAAGTCGTTTTGTTTCACATGATGCGGTTTCAGCGTGTGTACGTGTTGTTCGCCCTTCGGGCGCATCTCCGGGAATGACTGGTTCCCTCGAGCTATGCATATATAGACAGTGACATATTGGACATGACATCAGTTCTCAGACTTTTATTCTGTAATTCTCCTTAGTTTTTCCAACACATGTCGCTCATGATATCGACGCATGTGCTTTGATACCTCTCTCACCGCCTTGTTTTCTCCCCGCAAGACTAAGAACCTCCCTCACTTCTAGCTCGCCTGTCCTTTCTTCTTTCAACAGGTAAAGCCATGGCTCCTGTGACCTTGAAAACGGTCGATGGCGAGTTCTATCCTGGTCAGCAGCAGGGTCCCAAAGCTAACGCGCTATACAGACGACCTAAAAGATGTCATCCAACAGTTATTCGAGATTCAATCCGCCGTCCACGGCTACCTAGGCCCAGAGACACAGCAAGAGCTCGTGCGAAAGATGTACGTTAGCTACACTTGACCTGTTTTCACAACCTCCATTCCCCCAATCGCAACCAAAACCAAAGAATCACCCGCATCCCACGACCCAACCCAGTCCCCAGACTCGCAACCCCAAACCAACTTAACTAAAAAAACTAACCAACAACCCAACCCAGCAAAAACCTTACCCTAGCCCTCTCAAACCTTTCGACACACACCCAACTCCCCCCAAATACCGAAATCCAACCGGACCAAACGACAGACCCCTCAAACCCACCCTTGTCCAGCATCCAACTCCCACCAGAAATAATCGACTATGTCGACTCAGCGCGCAACCCTGATATCTACACTCGTGAATTTGTCGAGCTCGTCCAGCGCGGCAATCAGGATCTGCGCGGGAAGCGTGAGGCTTTTGCTAGTTTTCGGGATGTGCTTGCTCGTGAGATGAGGAGTGCTATGCCTGAGTGTCGCGGAGAGGTTGATCGGGTTGTTGTTGCTTCTGGGGGAAGGTTCCGGATTCCGATGGTGGGCATTGAGGGCTCGATTTATCTGGTCTGGTCGGGTTTTGATCTTGACGTGCTTTGAATTGCTGGATTTGGACCGGGATCGTGAGACTGGTGCATTCATTGGAGTTTCTTTTCTTGGGGCATTGTGAGCGTGGCGCTTATGGGACTCATTTTTGGCTAGGGATTTACGAATTATGGGGTTACAGATGCTTTCTCGGCTTTATTCCCTTGAGCTTTTACCTACATGTAGATTCCCAGGGCTTGTACACGACAGATTGCATTGATTGGATTTTATAGATGCTTTGTATGAGCATGACAGGGGAAATTCATGGCTATGAGGTTAGCAAGTGACCTGGGCGTAGATAATGCTGACATGCTCTCATACTTCTCAGGATATATGTTGGAATACTTTGACCAGTCAGGCAGACCCCGGGGCGTTGCCGGGATTAGGGCTAAAAAAAGGACTGACTGGCTCGGAGACCATACCTCGTCCAAATATCCAAGATCCTCTTTTAGATGTGCTTCAGCCACCCCCACAAAGCTTGTTGATGATGTTGTAACTAAGTTAGTGTGGTTTGAAGGCCTGAGATCCAAGGCCGCAATATCCGGCCTGAGTGATCTTGGGGGCAAATCTCGGAATGAGACTTTCCGACTACCAATGTCGACTCGAAGAAGCCGATCGGCGGCAGCGTGCGTGTTCTGCCGCCAGAAAAAGGTACGAGACTATGTCCCTATATAGTTATCCAGAGCTGAAAATTAGTAGTTGAAGTGTGATGCACAAAGACCTCAGTGCGGCAACTGTGTGGCCAAGGGAATCGATTGCCAGGTAGGGGCTGTGCACCAAAAGCCAAGGTAAGAAGTAGATCCCCCGAATTGAATTATAAAGGACTGATTATTTATATTCAGACCAACCAATCACCGCATTGCAGAACTAGAGCAGGAGAATGACATACTTCGACGGCAATGCACTCAGCTACGGAACAGAAGTGCCGGTCCGTCTGGGAGAGTGCAGTCAAAGCAAGCAAGTCCCATTACGGTGGGTAGCCCATCTACATTGGGTAGCTCATCACGAACTCCATTGCCAATTTCAAGAATAGGAGGGGGCATCGGTCTCTCGCGAAATGATTCTTCCAATGAAATTAGAGATGCATCGCATCCAGAGGTTCCGGAAAACGACCGCAGGAATATATCGCTGTACCATGGTCCAACGAGTACAGTTTATGATGATACGAGTCCAAACTATACTGAGCAGAATCGACCACCTTCGGATGATCATTCCAATGAAGAGATGATACGGCATCTTCTTTTCTCTCAGACCGCAAGGCAGAGTAAGTCGTGCACCATAGAAGATCTATAGGTATGATACTAAAGGAGTATTCCCAGGACAACTCGAGCCTCTCAATCTAGCTGCAGGAAGACTAGACTTTGATGGGGTCGATCCCGAAATCGGCATGCATCTCCTCTCCATATACTGGAGTCGTCAACTCTACACAGCGCAGATAATCTACCGGCCAGCATTCATGCGAGACATGGCCTGCGAAGGACCCTACTTCTCCAAGTTGCTATTGAATGCGATATTCTTTGTAGTATCGAAACATTGTGACAGTCCCGAGCTTCGCTCGGACCCAAATGACATTACTACCGCAGGATGGAAATTCCGTCAACGGTTTACCCAGCTTCTCCGGGATTGCTTCGATAAAAGTGAAATCACCACTCTTCAGGCATTGCTGATTATGTCTAATGCGCTTTTCTCGCGATGTGATGAGAGGAGTTTATCGTGGCTTTATGCCGGCAATGCGTTTAATATGTTTATTGATCTCGGATTGCATGTGCTCCCTTCCCCCGATGGTATTCCTGCTGAAGAGCTTGAAATCCGGAAGCGAGTACTTTGGGGTGCATATTGTGAGTCCAGAATCACCAGCTGGCATTACCGCAATTGAGTCTAATAAGTCTACAGTAATTGACAAGATCCAATGCCTTTTCCAAGGAAGACCGCCCCTTCTCAATCATGTCAACATGAGGGCATCTTTGGACTTCTTGGATGATTATGACGAATTGGAGCCTTTCCAGGATATTTCATATACGACAAACAAGCCATATAAGGTGGTTCCATCATTGAATGTATCTTTGCTTACCAAATTCTGCGAATTGACAACGATCGTCGAACGTATCCTATGCGAAATATACTCCGAATCCCGAGAGTCGAGTCCTGCCCACAAAGAGAGTGTCTCAGAGGATATAAAGTCCCAGTTGAGAAGATGGCGACAAAGCCTGACGCCTCAGCTTGATTACCTATCCTTTCCAGACCAATCGGTTCTTTTGCCTCAGTCTGCATGTCTCCTGTATGCACTTACACTCAGCCAAGGTCAATCGAAAACCACTGACGAGATTTAGGGCTCTATTTAACGTGTTGGTCATTCTTGTGCATCGCCCATTAATCACAGGAGGCCATGGCGGCGTGATCAATTCAACAACCGCCCACGAGTCAGTAAACGCCTGCACGTCGGCTGCAAATCAGATTGTTCAAATTTTGCACGACTACTCCCAGCATTTCTCATTAAGCAGTGCGCCATATATGTTGTCTTATGCCACCTACATCAGCGCAACGATCCACGCCCGAATAGTTGCACAGAAGGGAAGCAATTCTACTGTCTTTCAATCTCTGGCACTCTGCCGCAATATCCTAGTCGAGCATACACGTCTCTATGCTGCAGCAGAGAAGGCCAAGGAGAATCTGGATAAGCTGATTACTCACCTGGGGATTAGCACCCCGGATGACAACCAGCGCACAAGTACTTCTGTGCACAGTCTACCAGGTGAAAGTGTTGTTATGGACGACTCAAACATTCCCACTGGCGAGCAAGGATTTCCAGACCGGACCGTTGGCTTTGGGTCTCCTTTACTGAATTTGGAATTGTCCGATCTCGACCTTGAGGCGATTGCTCAAGGCTTCCAGGTGGATGTCGAATCACTCTCCTTTTGGCATTCTCTAGGTGCATGAATAATGATACATGTTATGAAATTAAAGACAAGCATATTCCAAATACCCTCCATTTTATCATTGCAAAGGGGGCACACCGTCTAGTTACCGTAAGGCCCAGAGGCAGTCTTACCCGCCTTCTGAGTGACAATCTGCATCTCACTCGCCAGCGAGCTAGTCAAAGCACCAATATCAGTCACAACATTGACAAAGTCATATCCAAGATCGGCATATTTCTTCGCTTGAGTTCCACTCCCACAGTAAATACCAGCCTTCTTGCCAGCCTTGTGTGCTGAAGCCAGAACCTTTTCAATAGCCTGCTCCAATTCAGGCGCGAACGTGCCAGTGAGCACGGGGTGGCCGATGCCATTGCCGAGATCGAATGGTCCCACAAACAACAGGTCGAGCCCATCAACAGCGGCAATGGCATCGACATCGTCGAATGCTTCTTTCGTCTCAATTTGCACAGATAGCAATATGTTGGCATTTGCCTCCGTAAGATACTGCGTAGCAGTCACATTTGGCCCAAAGCGTTCCATTGGGAATGGCGAGCCGAAGCCTCGCTTGCCCTGTGGTGGGAATCGGCATGCCTCGACGAAGCTCTTAGCGTCTTCAACGGTTCGTACCAGAGGAGCGAGGACTCCATGGGCACCTGCGTCCAATGCTCCTATACAAATAGTTAGAATATTGTGACTTGGATTGACGACGTATCACATACGTTTGATCATCCAGGATTGGAAATCCGGAACTCGGACGATGGGACTGACTCCATATGACGTTATGGCGGGGACAGCTTCGTGCATTGCGGCATCTGGAAGAAGGTGAGTATCTCTTAAATATATGAAGATATGCATTGCTTACCATCAATGTTGCCATGTTCACAGTCTACCAGAACCCAATCGTATCCGGCTCTCGCTAGAGTGCGCGACATGTTGCTGCCGGGCAGCATCTGCCACACGCCCAATGCGAGTCCGCCCTTGTCGAGGACTGATTTGACACGGTTTGTTCCTTGCATTGTGAGATGAATAGATGAAGAAATAAGAATGTCGAGGTTCGTAGATATGTTGACTAGGAAATACCAATATCCGACCTCCGGCTGGTCACTTCCCGAGAGGCAAGTCTCGGCTCTTCTCCGGGGCAAAACACATCCCACTACATCACCACCCCACGCATTCCGGAAAGTGTCAATCCGACCTCCGCAGTTCCGGGGAAAACACGAATGAACAGCCATCTATATATAATCTGCAATCCCCCACTAAAAATGTCACCCTTGAACATAGTCTCACATCCCACATTATGGTGTGCTCCTCCAAAAAGTCCTGCGAGGGCTGCTCATGCAGCAATGACGCCCCTCAGCCCCAGTCTATCAACATAGAAGACTGTCTCAGCGAGCTACAAGCTCTACGACGACGCAATCAGGAACTAGAAACCCGCATGGGTGTCACAAATGACCGCGACAATGCCCAAGTCCCCGTCAAGCAACCGGGGCGGACACTCCGGTCTTCATCGTGGTTCGATTGTGCCAGCAACCCTGGTATGACTGCCATCTATATGGAGCGGTATTTCAATTACGGCATTACCAGAGAAGAGCTTATGTCTGGAAAACCCATGATTGGAATTGCCCAGACGGGGTCAGATATCGCACCTTGCAATCGCCACCACATCGAGCTCTCGAAGCGGGTTCGGGAGGGTATCCGAACTGCTGGTGGTATTCCGTTTGAGTTCCCTACCCATCCTATTCAAGAGACTTCCAGACGGCCTACTGCTACTCTTGATCGTAATCTTGCATATCTTGGTTTGGTGGAAATCTTGACTGGATATTTCCTTGATGGTGTTGTGTTGCTCACCGGCTGTGACAAGACTACACCGGCTTGTTTGATGGCCGCGGCTACTATGGTGAGCATCATGCTTTCAGAGAAATTTGGTACCTCAATGCTAACTTCTCACAGAATATTCCGGCTATTTGTATGAATGTGGGACCTATGCTCAACGGTTATTCCAAGGGAGCCTTGACCGGAGCGGGCAGTGTCCTGTGGCACGGACGAGAGCTATATGCCACGGGTGACATTGACGAGCATGAATTCATGGATTATATTGCTAGAGGGTAAGACCTTACGAAGCATCTAGTTAACAATAATATAAGCTAATCGGAAACCCAGAACACCATCAGTCGGCCATTGCAACACCATGGGAACCGCCTCAACAATGAATGCCCTCGCAGAGTCATTAGGAATGGCACTTCCTGGATCAGCCGCCATTCCCGCAGCATACCGCCACAGAGCTCAGTGCGCCTATGAAACCGGTCTGCGGATCGTGGAGATGGTAGAAGCAGATCGAAAGCCATGCGATCTGATGACAAGAGAGGCATTCGAGAATGCTATTGTGGCAAACGCCGCTATTGGCGGCAGCACCAACGCCCCTATTCACATCAATGCCATTGCCCAGCACGCGGGCGTGGAAGTTTCCATGGATGATTGGGATACTCTAGGATCAACCATTCCACTCTTATTGAACATGCAGCCTTCTGGAGAATACCTCGGCGAGGAATACTACCGTGCCGGCGGTCTTCCCGCTATCATGGCTGAGCTGTTGGACCAGGGCAAGATACACGGCGACGTCCTAACTTGCAATGGCCAAACCCTCGCCGAGAATGTCCGCGGCAAGCACACGTGGGATCGGAAGGTCATCCGTCCATACGACGACCCGTTAATGAAGAATGCCGGTTTCGCTCATTTGAAGGGAAATCTGTTCGACTCCGCTATCATGAAGACATGTGTGATCTCGCCTTCTTTCCGGAAACGCTATCTTTCGAACCCCGAAGACCCAGATGCGTTTGAAGGATCTGTTGTGGTCTTTGACGGTCCTGAGGATTATGAACATCGCCTGGAAAGCTCCGCGCAAATTGACGATAAGACTATCCTTGTTATGCGTGGTGTCGGTCCGATCGGGTATCCCGGAGCGGCAGAGGTTGTCAACATGCATCCGCCTGGTCGACTTCTCAAGGATGGTATCGATGGATTATTCTGTATTGGAGATGGTCGGCAGTCGGGAACTTCTGGATCTCCTTCCATCTTGAATGCTAGCCCCGAGGCGGCGGCCGGAGGAAACCTTGCCATCTTGAAAGATGGGGACAGGCTTCGTATTGACTTGCGGAAGCGACAGGTTAATCTTCTCATTAGTGATGAGGAGATTGCACAGCGGAGGAAGGACTTGGGTGTTGACGGATATACTGTTGCCCCAAGTGGTACTCCATGGCAGGAGCTGTTCCGCCAGGAAACGGCACAGTTGAGTGAGGGTATGGTGCTGAAGAAGGCTGTGAAGTATCAGAAACTGGCCCAGGAAGGACAGCCACTTCGCCATAACCATTGATGTAATTAATGAAGTTAGAAATTTGACCGTTTGTGACTGTCGATACAGGAATAGGCCGTAAGCCGTTTGACGCCTCCACCTTTATACAATCTACATGATCAACCCGAGGCATTCGAAAATGGGTGAAAAAGGAGAGGCACAAAGTAGGACGAGAACAATGCATGAAACGATATACTCGCTTAGAGGCTTTTTTTCGTGTATTGTCCAAAACTTCATCAGTGGCATATACACATTTGTGACCCCAGCTGTATTTTCAAATTTGCTCTCAGAACATGCTCAAAGAGCTTCAAGGGTTACTCTTGCTGCATGATATAATTAGAATCCTCCCAGAAACCACCAAAAGCACCAGCCTGCATCAGATTCGTCCAGAAGGTCTGATTGTAGTCAAAAGAAGATGAGCCAGGCAAATCACTTATCCCAGCCATAGAGTCCAACATCATATATTCGCCAGGCATCACGTTCCCGGCCTCATTCAGAGAACTTGGCGCAGATCCACGCAAAAAGGAAGACCCATCCTCAGGCTCCATAGTAGCTCCCGCCATATCTCGCCCAGCCCTCTGCCCAGTGAGATGACCAGGAAGAGTTTCACGAAGTGAAACAACAAGAACCGGAGGCTGCAGCACCTTACCACCCTTCAATTCCGCCCTCTCACGAGCATCCCAAGCCTTCAAAATAGTCTGCCCAAGGGCAACATGCAATGGACTCCGAAGATTTCGACTCAATCCTTTATGATATGGGCTTTGGCAGATAGCGTCCCACGCACGTTCACAGAGTTCACCTGTGGTGCGGTGACGGATTTCGTTGGCGAGGAAGATGTATCCCGGTAAGGGTATATGCATGTTACTGTACCATACTAGTCCACGGAGACTTGCCGTGGTATGAATGGTATTATCTGATTCAAGCATGTGGATTGCAGCTAGAAAGGCGGCGTCTTGTCGTTTGTGATCTGGGTCTGAGGAGGAAGTACCTTGGCATACGAAGTCGAGGACTCGGAGCTTGTAGAGGGATACGCGTGTCATTAGGAGGGTGAAGAGTTGAAGGGGGATTTTGACGTCGCAGGGCTTTAGATAGGCCGATTCCATGTGTTTGCAGTAGCGGTCGAGGTTATCGGAGACATTCGTGTTTTGTTTCTGGGGTTTGCTAGTGTCTGCGGTGCACGATTCATTGTTAGGGTGTGCATTGTTGGAAACTTTAGGATTTGGTCGAATGCCATCAGGTGCAGAGGCAACGGTTATTTCGATGCGCGTGAGAGAAAACGTCATTTCGGTCATCCCAGGGGATGGTAATGGAGGCTCTTTAGATTGGGGGTGAAGATCTGTATCATTCACGTTGAGGGGATACCGGCAGTCTGCTCCCATAGAGGACAACGCGCTGATTGGTGATCCAGTAATTTCAGCTATTCGCTTGTCAAGAACAACTATCTGCCACCAAAGTCGCCTTCTTTGCTCAGTTTCGAAAAGAGAAAGGCCGAACTGGGCACCGTCTCGATGCAGACCAATGCGGGTTGCCATGCGAACAGCGATGCCAATGAGGCAGAAAAGAGACCGAGGGTCAATCCAAAGTCTCATCGTGATCTATTCAGAAACTCGTTAGCATACGTCAGGATGCCTGGCAAGAGGCATGTCTTGTTGCTTACAAGATGATGAACAATAAAGGGAGTGGAACTTACCAGATATAGGAAATAGGCCTGGAGTACCATAAAATCGGAAGATTTCATGAAACTAACATCGATCAGAGCTTGCTCCATAGCTTTGCGATATCGAGCGAAAGCAGTGGGTTTTTCGTCTCCAAGAACATTGTGAACGTCTTTATCATCCATAGAATTTACGGCTGTAAGGTATATTCCAAACATGAGAGCGCTGATAGGCTTCGGAATGTTGGCAGGGTTCGTACACGCCTCAATTATCTGAGGTTGAAGCGTGGGAACATGGCTGATCTTCAGGAGAGGATTCACGTTGTTTATATAGATTTGCCATAATTGGATAACCTGAGTTGAGGATGGATGTGTAGTGGGCTCGGCCTGTAAGCTACCCGCGACAAATGGAAAGCCGCTGGTGTCATTGAACATAGTATCAAAAGCATGGTGGGCAGTTGGACGGTCAGATTCCTCGTCTGAGGAGCCATGTAGCATTTCATCAGCAGCTCGGTACTGAACACAGTTAGCTATGCGTCACATTCGTACTTTGTTCCGTTCCATACCTCATTATAGTATGCGAACCATTTAGAGTCCCTAGTCGCATGTTAGGTGAAAACTAAAATTTTCGAACTGGAAGGTTATTCAAGATCCAATACTTGCCTTTCTTTGGTTGTCCTAGATGGACGTTCGTTCCAGGGACCGTCATTGGAGGATATTTCCTTGTCATGAGGCAGCCCAGGTACACCAGGATTGCCCTGATCAATAAGCGACACAAAATCAAGCCCATGTCGTGTCATAAGCTCTTCATACTTTTTGAGTCTTTCAGCCAAGTCTTTTCCCTGGGGCTTTGGGGTGTTTCTTTTCCCACGAGGCCGCGAGGGAACAACAGTGCATTCGGCGTTTGCTTTAACACAGTTTCCGCAGGGCTTCTGCTTATCACACCGGACTTTGCGTCTCTGACATAACATGCAAGAATGCCCTCTTGTGATGCCAGACATGTTTAATCCTCACGTGTGACCTGAGCGTGATAGGAGGTAATGCTCAGACGCAAATATATCGGGGCAGCTCGGCAAGAGCCAATTATTACATCAATCTGTATTTTCTCTTGTAGGGAATCCCATATTAAGCATCGAGTAGCGAGTTAGCGTCTGATTGAATGTCAAAATAGAAACATAGCAGACGTTGATGCTCGGTCCCGAACTGCTCGGTCCCGACGTCATACCACGCTAGTCCATAAAAGGCATAGTCTAGGATCCCCGTTTTATAGACCCTGTTCTATTGCATTTGTATCTAATAGCATCGATCTCGTTTAGAGCATTCTACGAGTATATCTCACCAAAGCCTTGTCGAAAGCTTGCATAGTGTCTACACTTCTACCTACGGAGGGTCCACAATAGTCACAAGGTTCAACGCCCGCCGGCCAAACAAGGTCAGATAAATAATGTACCAACCTATCACCCTCTATTTGGTAGAGGATATGTTCTGTCCCTCATTCTACAAGCAGTGCAATGACCTTGATTGGTGATCAGGGTTTGGTGTCCCCTACTGCCAAGTCTCGATATCACACGCTTGCTCCATCACGAAGCATTGCCCTCAGTCCACCCAGACAGCCCTACCTCGTCGGCAGAAGAGATGCTCACTCCCCGAAATGAGGCCCGGCGACTCTATTATGAAAATGCATCTATTTTGAAAAGCTACGATTTACTCAGGTGGAATTGCCGGGGGTGTTGTTGGCGGTGTTGCAGGCGCGACAGCATTTGGGACTGGCGTCATCTTCTCGCGTCTGTGGAAGAAAAGGCAGCAGCACAAGCAGAAGTCACCGGGTAACGGGTTGTTCGATGAACGGTCCATTCAAGAGAACCAAGCAGACACACAAGCTTCAGTTGGGGAGACAACACAGACCGACGAAGTTGACGGAACACACCACCCAGGCAGTGAGCCTTCTCATAAATTTACAAACTCACGGAAGCAAGTCTGGGAATGTGGCATATGAAATGGATTCCAGGGTATTTATTGCTGAATTGCCAGCACTAGATATCCCGGGGTCAAGAGATACGAAGCATGTTTATACAAAGCAAGGAGCGGAAGATGCTACTACTACCATCACTGTGGGGACTCGTTTAGAATAAATAACTCTTTCATTGACAAGCAAGAAATATACTTAATCTGTTTAATGGGACCATTCTTTTTGTTGCATACAAAGCTTTACAAAGATTGTGAAACTAACTTGTCACCTTCACTAGAGCCCAAATGGATATGTTTCGCCCTTTCCAAGGGGCGTGGCAGGTTGGACAACGTCGAGAGGTTTGACGGCTTGAGTCTCATCAAACCAGATGTAGCCGTCAAACTGCTTGTGCAGAATAGCCTGCGAGTAGTGGGAGATTCGCTCAGTATCAGGGCGATAGATAACCCCAATAAAACGCTGAAGCCGCTGTTCAGCAGCCAGAGCAGACCTCAGAGAAACATCCATGTTATCCCGACGTAAATCCAGCACGAAACTTGGTACCCCAGTATTATGGGCAATAATCTCCCAACTGTCCTCTCGAGACGGACGAACATTCATGACCTCCATATCATCATCCCACTCATGAGCAGCTGCGACTGTCCCGGTATGAGTACCACAGCCAAGGATAGTCACGTTCTCGCGACCTAGTCGCTCACGACACAGCTGTCCAATGTTGAGTTCCCTGCGGCGGAAGCCCATACTGGTGTAGCGGGCATCCCCAACATGAGAGTTATGCGCCCAGACAATGGCTTTCTGTCCCTCGTGATGCCGCAATAGTCGCTGCAAGGTCTCAAACATATGGAGGTCACGCAAGTTCCACGAGCTCGCGGAGTTGTAGTACATGGCCTTGTAGTACTTCTCAGCGTCACGAACCAGATGAGCATTTTGTTCACCACTATGATACTCGTCACCATTTCGCAAGTCACGTTGAGCATATTCGAGCCGTCTCTCAAGAAGATCTGCCAACATTTTCATCACGCCTTCTTCACAGTCTCCCATGCCTCTCAGGGATGCCAGGCCATACGCAGTGGGATCATCAACCCAGGGTTCTAGGCATCCATATCGCCGACGAGCTTGCTTGCTTGCTTGTGGATCTACCCGGTCCAGGTAGTCAATCACTGCATTAATCGAAGCTCCCATGCTGTAGAGGTCCAACCCATAGAATCCGGCTCTTCTCTCTGGTGGCAGACGCTGGTTTCGATCACGCATCCACTCTACCAACTGCTGCATTTCGGAGTTTCTCCACATCCAGGTTGGGAATCTGTTGAAGGGTGCATATCCCTTTGCGGTGCCTCCGATTTGAGACTTTGGTCCTGGGCGCAAGCGAACGTATCGATCGATCGCCTCTGCATCTGGCCAATCTGCTTCCACTGCGACCATAGTGTAGCCATGTCGCTCGATGAGTCGCTTGGTGATTTCTGCTCGTGCTGAGTAGAATTCGGATGTTCCGTGGCTGCCGTCGCCCAAGAGCGTCACTTGTTTGCCTGCAAAGGTGTCGAAATGGGAAGCGAAATTTTGGTCTTCGATAGCAGGAAGGGGATGTATTGCTGAATTAAATAGTTCTTGAAACTTTGACATTTTGTTTGACCTCAGAAAGAGGGAAGCTAATCGCATGGATTGTTGACGAGCGCAGTCAACTGATGAAACCGATCAACCGGACACGATGAATGTCTTTCCTGCTGATAGAGATACAGCTACCGTCTCGTCATGCGAAACGACAAAATTTTATGTTCATCTGTTGTCCGGGACATTTCCTAGCGAATGACTTACATTGTGGCGACTGGAATCATGATGACTTCACCCCCGTCAAAGCCGAACCATAATGTACCAACACCAATAAGCGCGACAATGAACGCTTCTCACTGCAAATGAAACAAACTCAATGCAATCATTGAAGCCCCTCATTCTACTCAACCTCACTTCTAGACAAGCATTCCACAATTTCAAGAACCACGCCCATATTCAATTGACCTTCAGCACATATACTTCAAGGATGGCTCTCCCAATCAGCAGCCCATCCCCACGCCTAGATCGCTTCGAGAAAGCGATGGAATCACTTTATGGCAGTTTTACCAGCATAGAAGACCCAGCAGACTGGAACCCACCGCCAAGATCAGGCGGCCACGGAGGTCGATACCTCTGGACAGACGCCTTCGGCGTAGTCAACTTGTTGACAATGCACAGCCAATACAACATATCCAAAAAGCGAGACGAATGGGATGACCGGTATCTCGTGCTCGCAGACCGCCTGATTAATACTGTGCATAATGTCCTAGGTAGAACCCGTGACGGGAACTCCCGGCTGCCAGGAGCAACTGACACGAATCCGCTGGGTGGTGGGTTGAGAATCGGTAAGACAGACGATCATGGTCCAGACGCAGATGGGCAATATCACCATTACCTCACTCTATGGATGTTTGCGCTGAACCGGATGGCGAGAGCTTCCAGGAATATGGAGTACAACAGACAAGCTGTGAAACTGGCAAAAGCTATTCATCCAAAGTTCTTCGTCGGTCGTACCACAGCCCGCCCGAGGATGGTATGGAAAATGAATATTAGTCTGACAAAGGCATTGGTTGCATCAGAGGGAAATTTGGATCCTATTGATGGATACGTTGTCTTTCGCCTGCTGCAGGCTTCGGCCGTTGAAGCAGGTGATGGCGAAGTCTTGGCCGAGGAGATTTCCGACTACAAACGTGTGATGGTTCGTAAAGGGGAGCACTATGTTTCCAGTGACCCGCTGGATTTGGGAATGACCTTGTGGTCTGCACATTGGTTTGCCGAGCGAGAGGCTTGGGCTGCTGAACTAGCCAGGGGATGTTTTGAACAAATGTGTCAGTTCGTTGTTGTCGCTTGGAATCTTGTGAACATGCTGACCTATGATTCCAGACAACCTATTTGAAATCAACCGCTACTTGGAGCGAAATATCAAGTTTCGCTTGGCTTTCCGTGAATTTGGTGCCTGTATGGGCATAGAATGCCAGGCCGAACAAGCCAACGAAAAAGAGAGCGCCGTTAATCTAAAGTCTTTCTCGTCTGCTATTATTGCTGCTTGGGACCCATATATGGAGCTCTCCATCTCCGATGATCTGACTCCAGTGGACCTGAGGCCTATCACTCGGGTGATGTATGCAGCCGCGTTGATTCCGGGAGGTGAGTCAACCCAATTCGACCAAATTTGATCATGATATTGATGGTATGCTTGTTGGTTTAAGCGTTTCAAAGTGGATTTCTAGGCCCTGAAGCCCAACCGACACCCGAAAAGTGAACAGACCTGTCAAAGTCGCAGCACATGGATGCCACATCAGATGTATTGTATCAATGAAGGAGGTAGTATGAAAAATATCTCCGATTCAAATATCCTATTAATATTAGGATGAAAAGCACTAAAGCCCTTGGTTTCTAAGCTCAAAACAATGCAATCTATCATTATTTGGCATATTCACAGATGAACAAAGGGCATGTCGAATACACAGTGTCTATATCCCTGGCTCTCCAACCACACTCCTCCATGATGCCAACCGTCTAGGCAGAATGTAGATGGCGTATACAGCGCTCAAAGCAATCAAAAGACCGGACCACTAGTCAGACATGTTAGCAACGAGATGTGAACTTGGACCGGCAAGAATATACAAACCTTTTCTAACCACGTATGGAACCAAATCGCGGTCATGAAGAGCATCCACCATCCCAAGCCAACAACACCCCAAACAAGACGGAGTGACCATAACCTTGCAACTCCGCCGGATTCAGTGGTTCCAACTGTAGGGGGGCTATCGGCATCACTCGTCTTGCGCTCACGCCCCGCGTCGCCGGAGGGGCCAAAGCGTGAAAGAAACGCAGGAGCGCTAGCACCAACAGCTTCAAACGCCAGAAATCCCGTGGCGAGTACCAACATGAGCACATGTCCGCTGATATCATGTCCACCCCTCCAGGCTCCACCAGCTGCCTTGCATGTAGCAGCCGTAAACAGCGCTTCTAGGTCGGTGGTGCCAGCGCCCAGTTCCGAGACCTTCTCAAAGGCACGCTCGCACTTTCCACCCGTGGCCACGAATCCGCGATCAATAATCGCTGGCCCAAAGAACCATTGTGTTGAGAGGTACCATGCCGTGGTCGCCAGTGCGTAGCGTAGAACAGCCTGGAGAGTGCGGCGGAGACGTGTTTCTTGATGTGACGAGGACTGTGGTCGGGATGAAGAGTAGAGGGGTTGGAAGAGTAGGAGCGATACGAAAGCGGCTGTTGTCCATAGCCATCCGATCTTCACAAAGTACACGTTGAAGACATTATTTTTCCGGGCAAAGTAGTTGACGGGGCTTTCGGAGAGGTGTAGATCTGCGGCGAGGGAAGGGGCCAGAGGGCTTGCAGGTTGCGTGTCTCGAGAAGGATTCGCTGTTGGTGAGATGGTCGAATACAGTGAGCCAAGCAATAGCGTTGCAGGGTATATAAGGAGGGCAGCCAAAGGAAGGGTGGCAGGTCGCGAGGTGGCTGCGGCCATGGTCGCAAGCACAGTGGGCGTTTCAAGCAGAGGAATATGCGCAGTAGAGTATGAATATACCGAAGAGTTGAGTTATTCAAATCAGACCACAGAGCATATTTGGTGCAATTGAGAAGGTCGAAGCAGGATAAGTTGGCGATTCGAACAGATGACATCAGGCTTTTGCCGAGGCAGCTGTGTGGCGGCCTCAGGCAGAATTAATAAACACCTTGAATAGTAAGGCCAACACTTTGTTTTCTCCTCTCAATGATGAGAATAAATGATCAGATTGCTAAAAATATCGACTATGTATCTGTATCTGGCCTGGGATATACGGTCTATATTTGGAAGTACAATGAGCCGCTGAGCTCGTTTGTGCAAGATAGTTGGATAGGAGATATAGTTCAAGTAGTCTTCACCTGTGAGTCAGGACACTTTCTTCTTGTGTCTAAATTAATGTCCTCAACTCAGCTTTATGAAACAGCATTCATTTTTGCTTCCTTTAATCTTTTCTCTTCCCGTTCGCTAAAGCGATCGCTAAAGAGACCGATATGAGGGCGCATCAAAATCGTATATTTGACAAATTCTTCCATGCAATCCACCAGACGATTTCGGTTACCACTAGGCATGAGTCGTTGATCTTCGGATTGACCCTCATCCGGGAACTGTGTATATGCCCTCGGGATTGAAGATTGGTTCGGAATAGTAAACATGCGCATCCACCGACCAAGGATACGTAGGGAGTTGACGGCATTAAACGATTGCGATCCACCGCACACTTGAGCAATGGCCAGTGTTCGGCCTTGGGTGGGGCGAACACTTCCTGTGCTCAGAGGAATCCAATCAATTTGATTCTTAAAAACAGCAGTCTAGAATTGCAGAGAAAAGCACGAGTGAGTAGAAGTTCTATAAAGTGTTGCGATTCTCACGACGAAGATGCAACTCACCAGATTGCCGTGTTGTTCAGGCGAAACCCAGACATGTCCGTCACTCCATTGGCTGAGCTTTCGGAGCTCCTGTACCTTGGGATGATCTGTGTCGACGTCGTTTTTCATCGGAAGGCCTTGGGGATCAAAGACACGGACATCACAACCCAGTCGGAACAGAATACGAGAAGCCTCCAATGCCACTAGCCGTGAATATGATCTTCTCCGAAGGCTGCCATAAAGTACCAGAACTTTCAACCTCTCGTTTGTATCCCGTAGGTCCTGCTCGGCCATATCGAGTGCGGTGGCCAAATCTAACTCGTTGATCCAGTCTTGAGTTGCATCATCATTAAGGATGAACGGCCTGTACTTCTGGCGAATATCTGGATCATCCTCATTCACGGGCAATGACAAGGATCGAAATGAAGCATCAGGTTGGCGGGTGTTTGCAGCCACTTGAGGAAGAGCAGAAGACATCCTTTTGGAATAGTTTGGCAACAGAAATTGTCGCGCCAAGGATGCAGGCCTATTTATCGGCACTCTTTTTGTAAGGAGATTCAGCATATGGTAGTGTCAATGAAAGTAATACCAAGAAATAAGGCACAGCATTAAAACAACAAAATATTCAAATATGCAAATTGAGTATGTCACTGCTGACTGCTGATTGGACAAGCTCGTAAATGGGTCTGTCTTGTACTTGTGATTGGAGGATCCGGTTGGGTCTGATAGTGAACTTGAACTAACGGATAATCTTCAGTGAGTTCCGTTCAATCTTGACATCTTTTCAGACTAGAAGACCTGTATCATATGGCTCCAACCCATATTGTATTTCCTGAGTATGAAGGCAAGGCAATCTGAGACTTCGAAGGGATCCGCAACTTCATCCGCGAGAATCCGTGATAACCAGCGCCGTTCTCGCACACGACGAAAAGAGTACATTCACGACCTTGAGCAGCGATTACGCTCGTTTGAGAATCTTGGCGTAAAAGCCACACAAGAGGTTCAAGCAGCGGGAAAAAAGGTAGCAACAGAGAATGTTCTGCTACGATCTTTGCTCATGCTCCACGGTGTGACCGAAACACAAATCAAAGCATACCTGGAATGGCAAGGGCAACCACCAAGCTCTATTCCACCTCAGTCTTATCAAATGCTTTCTTCAATATTGGAAAACAACCTAGAAAGAGCGCCGATTCCACCTCTTGTGGCATACCACCGTTCGGCAACTTCACCTCACAAAGACTTGAACAGCTCGCCACATGAGCTTATGACTATCGGTTCCAAAATTTCAATACCGGAATCTAATGTAAATGGCAATGTGGACAGTTTGGACAGCCAAGGATCCTGTGCAGAGCGAGCATCCACACTCACTCCCGCCACAACTGAATCAGAGACTGAATCACCGCAGTCTGATTCTCGCCAGAACACAGGCCAATTCACGTCATGTGAGGCTGCCGCAGATATTATTGGAAGTATGCAAGCCCATTCGGACCATCGTGATGTACGATCTGAGCTCGGATGTAATTCGGAACCACATTGCATGGTGAAGAATATGTCCATTTTTGAACTATTAGATAAATCACAGACATGAATTTACGACAGAATATAAACCAAGGATATCAATTGAGTATATTGGCTTATGATAAGCCCGCCTTGGATCAATAATGACCATGTCAAAGCTTGCTGGTATAAGTCGCTGTCTGCGGAATGCCAAACTTGGAAAGATCCTCTGTGCTCTTCCCATCAATAGCCAACTCCGCCAGAACACGACCGAAGGCCGGTGCGAATTTGAAAGCATGAGCAGCTCCAAGACCAACGATTATATCCCGATGCTTTTCCAGGGGGCTGATAACGAACTGTCTATCTGGCGTAATGGTGTACTGACAAGTGACGGTTCGAAGTGGCTGGCGGCCATTGTCTGGCATGACTTTGCCCATAAATGAATTAAGCTGCTCGAGCAACTGGGGGGAGTGTACATAGGTACGCTGCTCAGGTGTCATGAAGTTATTGGATGTATCACGGGCAGCCTTGATGGTTGGCTCGCCGAAAGATGGGAAGCCGTAGAAACAAGGATCGCCGCCCCAGATCCACACAGGGAAACGGCTAGACTCCCAAGCTTGCTCTTCTGTCGGCTTAAAATATGTCACTTGTTCTTGCATCACTGACAATGGGATATGTACGCCGAGAGGGGCGAGAAGCTTGTTTGTCCATGCGTCGGCTGCAAGAATCACTTTGGCTGCGTGAACTTGTCCCTTTGACGTCTGGATGACAACACCAGAACCTGACGCCTTGGGAATCACGCGGTCCACTCGTGTATGTTCTTTCAGCACCGCACCGTGGATACGCGCCAGGCTCTGCATAGCCAAGACGGTCTTTGCAGCATGAGCAATGCCGGTATCGGCTGTATATACTGTATCGACGGTATCCGGAATGTCGAATTGGGGCCATCGCTTGTTCACTTCCTTGGCATTGAGAACCTCATATGGAACATTCCGGGCATCCAAACTTCTCGTGAAGTCCCCGATGGGAGTTGGGGCGTCTTTGGGGAGGAAAAAACTCCACCCGTAATCGTCAACAGCTTTTGATGTGTGGCCTTTTCGAGGGCAGCCCAGTCCTTATAAGCAGCTTGGGCCAGAGCCACATATTCAGGTGATGAGTTTGTGGTTCTGACAATGCGCGATGTGTCATGAGAGGCACCGTGAACGTGACCCAGCTCGAACTGCTCAAATGCGACGACTTTCTTGCCCTTTTGAGCGGCGTGGTATGCCGCTGCACTTCCGAGGACACCAAGTCCAACAACTGCCACGTCATATTGCTCCATTATATTGGTGTGTATGTAGTGAAACCTGTCTTACCTGTTTGCAAGATCAACTGCCTCAACAGCTCATGACATGGCCTCAATTTATGCTCTCGGTGGTACAGATCTATAAGCGTGGGGTGACGGTGACCGGGCCGCTCACGTGTCCGTCCCCCTCAGCAGTTGAATGCTTGCGACGTCAGGGAACCAGTCGGCTTTGATCAAATCCTGGTACTCGGAGGATCTGGTTGAGTTGCTTTGGTATTGGTTCGGGGGTTTGGGCTTGATAATCCCTGGTTAGAGACGGTGACTGCCCGTCTCTCCGTTCTCCCACACGGTCTTTCTAGAATGAACGCTCCGTGCTTGTCCATATCAACCGCCTTTGACGGAGACCGCGTTGGATGAAGGGTAATACCGGCTAGACTGTCTACCGGAACTTTCAAGGTCTCTGGTATAAAGGAATTGAAATACAAAGACAGGGAAACGGCAAACACCCGCCAACCTGATAAACAAGGCCGAAAGTGTCACGCGTGGGCCCGCAATACTGACTCGAGGCTAGGCCAAATGTGGCAAGGGCTCCTCCTGACATGTCGAGACAACACATTTTTGACAGGGGTGGAAAAGCTTCTTGACTGCACTCTGCGTACATATACTGTAGAGAGTATGCAACTGTATTTATTGTAGTGAATCACTACAAATGTCTTTCAATTGGGGAGACTAGGAGTCTTAAGGCTCTTTGCATCCTCCGTCGCCATGTTGAAATTAAATACATCTAGTGGCTTTCAAATGCTGATACGTTCAACTAAAGACTTTATATCCCATCCCACTCCGGGGAGATGCCGCTTTGGGCATCCAAGCGCCGGGTCCTTGATAAGGACCGCGGAGAACCGGAGCGGCCTCTCAAACACCGTCAGATCTTATTCCTTTCGATGGGAAGAAGCGAAAAGCAACAAGACTCTTAGTTTTGGAATCATCCACTTCAGTGAAATCCCGAAAGCGCTGGAATCCAGCCTTGATAAGGACTCTCTGGCTCGGGGCATTGCTCTTTTCCGTGATGGCAATGAGCTGCTCCTCGACTGCACCTTCGCTATCCACCATATCCTTTTGGACTTCAATCTCCCTCTCCGTTCGAGGGAGTCCCGCCCAGAACTTAAGCCAAGCACTGAGAAATTCCGTGGCGATGCCCTGTCCCCAAGCCTCAGTTCGGAGCATATACCCCACCTCGGGCCAGCCGTGGTCTCCAGGATAGAGATGACATCCACCGATGCCGATGAATTCACCCGTGTCTTTTAGGCAGATAGCGCAGTTGGCGGTGATAGCATCATTGGGGGCCAGGAAAGGATCCAGTTTTGCTTTGCTCTGCTCGATATTTTGGTCGATGCAGCCAGCCTTGGTCCACTTCATGACTGGTTCTTGAGTGCGCAGAGAATGCAATGCTTCTAGGTCGCCTGCTTTGAGAGCGCGGATGATCAATCGACTCGTTGTAATGTCTGGTCGGTCCTTGTTCCCTGGGAGCGGGATAGTAGGCAAGAAGGACCTGACGGTCACGATGTCTTGTGTGCTCATTTTGTAGCTGACCGCTACCTGGAGAGAGTACGGTGGGAGACTGTTTGAAGAATTCCAATACACTTGACAGAGTATTCTGAGGTTCAACTGTCGAGAGATGACTCAACTCACTTCAAATTGTCTTACATTCGTGTTCGGTAGTTCCCGGGAATTACGTGATATGGCTTAGCGTGCCCTGGGCTCGAAAGCAGCTTACTGGACATGTACATTCAATTTTTGGAGTGCACTTTGCAAATAACAACATTCGAACTTTTTTGGGGCTATTATGAAGCCAGTCTAGCTCCAGTACTTCAACTTCAAAAGAAAATAGAAAGCCAGAAAAGCACGAAGACAAATAGAGGAAGAAATACGAACCATTAAGACGGAATATTAACGACAGTAAAACAAATGGCATCACTTCGTCCAAGTCGGATTCCGCTCAAGTTGACTTAACTGCTAAGCATAATTTAACATCGATCCTGCGGTCAGATCACCAAACATAATGTGGAGTCATTTGCAGGATTAACTCAGATGTCCCAGTCCAGACTATGCGCGTCCAACTTATGATGAGAGACACACGGCCAGGCCGAAATACGACTCAGCTAGTGAGAGGGCGCCGTAGAGGCTCATTTTGTTAACGACTTTCAGTTGTGACGTTATTTAATTACCAACCAAAAAAACGCACTCGTCGAAGAACCGTTGGAATGATGGGTATCAAACGATCACATACTGCCTCGTCATTTAATCGATATTTCGATGTGATTTTGATGTGCAGGAAATGCTAATGTATCGACCTCTGAGCCCGCCTTGGGGTGCAACTTAATAATGAATTGCGTATTAGGAAGATACGCATTTATGATCGCATATGACGTCTCTTAGGTAAATATTCGCATGGTCACAATGTCAACGTCGGAAAGGATGGAGCTAAACAGAAAGGAAAAAACAGAAAATTGTTATTAGATTTTGTTCATTTCTGCCCAATGAGGCAAGACAGTCTATTAGTCTATGTGGATGCAATATATAAAACATTATTCCTTGGTATTGAGGCGTTCTTCATGCGTTTCTTCCAGTTTCGGCGGCGCTGGCCTTCCAAACAACTTTTCCATGAGGGCATCGGACTCTGCGGCATAGTGACACCTGCCTCGAATCGCCGCGCCGTACTTATAGAACAAGAACGGCAAGGGCACACAAGCAAGCGCCAGGAAAGCAGGAATCGATGAAGCCCAGTGGATGCCCAGGTTCTTGTACATGGGAGTGGTGAACAGGGGAAAAGCGGCACCAAAGATCGAGCGCAAAGCGGCGTTGGCGGCCAAGACTGACGCAGCGTAGATTGTGTAGGCATCGATCAAGTAGTTTAAAACGGGAAGAAACACCATGACCATGCCAAAGCCAAAGGGAACTCCGGCTGCGATCGAAGCCATCCAGTGGATCGAAGGTGAGTTGGTCCAGGCAAACCAGAACAACCCAACGACTAGCGCTATAGCGCCAATAAAGGCCTCGGGGAGTCGGGCTTCCGGAGCAACTCGGCCGGGCGTTGAGAGGACCTTCTTCTTGTATCGGAAGTACATTGGGAATGTCGCGACAACAGAGAATAGGATGCCGACCAAAATGCCAATGAAGGCGAGGCCGCTCTTCCCTTCACTCCAACCACGCTCTGTTTGATAGACAATGGGTATCGCTGCAAAAAATAGATACAGACTGTAAAATCATAACGTAAGATTCTGGTTGAGCCTGACGGGGTGAATATGGAGCGACTATGATACTTACATGCCGTAAATGATCGAGAGGTAGATTGATAAAAGAAGGACGATGGGCTCACGGAATAGGAGTACCCAGGGCCGAGAGAGAGCAGTTTTCAGGACTGCTCCCAGATGCGTCTTTCCCTTGTCAATCTCGATTTTGCTGCGATACACATGCCCGGTGATTGAGGAGAGACGTGCGGCACGCTTGCTCAGTAACACCGGCGCATAGGTCTCCGGCAAGGTAAGGATGGTGATAATCGCGAACAGTCCAGCAAAGGCAGCAAGGAGTCCCTCCACCCATCGCCAACCAGCATTTTCCGACAAGAAGCCACCGACGATGGGACCCAATGTCGGTCCGAGGAACGGTGCAGCACAGTACAATCCGCTAGCAAGGCCGCGACTGATGGCAGGGAATGTATCGGCGATAACACCACCCGACACGGCGAATGGCGCAGAACCGAGACACGCAGCGAAGAATCGCAGAATGATCAGTGTCCAGATGTTCTGTGACCCAGCGCTTCCAGCAGTGAAGGCTGTTAATCCCACAGCACTCACGATCATCATATATCGACGCCCGTAAATCTCACTTAAGGGCGCCCAGAACAAGGGACCCACGGCGAATCCGATAACGAAGAGCGAAATACCCAGGAGAGCGATTTCCTCGCTGACTTGGAAGTCCTCGAGTATTTCTACAATGCCACCCGAGTAGGCAGACGATACCAACGCCACCGCCAGTGTCTCAATGCCTACTAGGACCATGATAAGCCATTTGGTCACTGCAGAAAACAACATAGGATCGCAGGGGTCTTCCTCCACCCAGGATACTTGGTATGGATCCTCCTCGGTGCCGGCGCCATCGTAGTGTTGATCAATGATGTATTGAGAAACACTGCCTTGGTCGAAGATTTTGCGCCAGGTCGGAATTCTCTTGAGAACATTTTTCTCGACAGCGGCGACAGTCATAACTGCGATAGAGGCTTACCTGGCCGGCTCGCAGTAAAGTTGAATCGCGGAAGCCCATAAGGGGCGACAGATCACTCTAAAAGATCACCCTTGCTTCTGTGGACCCGGTGTTTTTGTGTTTTTCGACTAACCCGAGGGAATCCCAATCATTTCCATAATTCGTGCTAAGATTTCTCATGCATGATCTGAGAATGCTGCAACCGGAATGATGATTGGCTGTTTCAAGGGTGAATCGAGTGGTAGACCCATATTTATCCACTCGAAGGTACGAACTATGGACGATCTACAAGATAGTTCCACTGAATTACGCATAGGACAGAAACAACACAAACTCAGACTGGATACAGGGGTTTTTTGTATTCGCACGATCTGACTTGTCTCATCCCTAGCATATGTTAAACCCATGGAATCTTTAAGCTACTGAGATCCACGGGTTCAACTATCTAATTAGCCGTGTTGGCGTCGCTGATCATTGTCTCGCATTGCTAACAGGCCTTCCTAATACGGTATTTCCTGCGCCATTGGAACAGTTCGGACTTCAGACGCATCTGAGATCCAAGATCCCAGCCCGCCGATCGGGCCCACTCGATCATATTCTCATAGACGATTGGATTATGGGGGTAAATAAAGAATGAAATAAAGTTGCGCAATGATAAACGGAGAATATTTCAGGGTCACCTCATGATGCCACGAAATGTCCCCCCACAGTATTAGAAGTTATTGGCGTGCTATACCTTCAATTGAACCCGTCGTTTTCCACACGAATCCTGCGAACTCCAACACTACAATGTCTTGGTTGATTCTGGCGGTGGCTTCTGTCTCGCTTTTGTGGGCAAGCTTATCAATGCCTAAATCGAGAAAAGTGCCATTATGTAACTTTGAATGTGCCAGAGCATGATACTCCTCATTTGCCGTTTATTCTTTCACCCTTTGGCGAAGTACCCAGGCCGTCGCTTAGCAGCTATAACCAATTGGTATGCCGCTTTTTATGCGTGGAGGGGAGATCTCCACGTCCAGAATCGGAAATGGCATGAGAAATATGGTGGGATGCGATGTTATTTCTCATAATCTGTCACAAAGGCTGACTATCCGTACAGGAGATATCGTACGATTTGGACCTTCAGGCGGGTTCGGGCGGCTTCAGGCGGCAGTTCACCTACCTGAATATTCTTCACCCAGAGGGGTGAAGCCCTGCCCCAAAATGTGCCTTTGTAAATTTTGATCAAGGGAAAGATTTCGCGTTGCGGAGCAGACACCATGCTCTTGCCTTTCAGGCAGTTGCCGCCAGTTGCCCTCACCCTATTCCACGTCCCTTCCACTTCACTCCCATCCCTGTACCGTTTCGCTCTTGCTTCAAGTCGAACGCAATTATGACGAAATCAGACCAACTGCTAGCTTACACCTATAACGTGGTAAAACTAAGCAAACTTTGAATACTCCGAAATCAGACGGACAGTCCTGCCGCGTATAGAGAGCGACTATAAGCGTACCCTAAGAATCTTTAACAAGTTAGTGTGTAGTTCCCTATAGAATTCCATAAAGTAACCATCTTTTAGATTCCTTAAGCTGCATCCCGAAGCCAAAAACCCTCCCGACCTTAAGACCTACAAGCCTTCCTTATCTAGGCAGCTAAAGGGAAACGAGGCCGAAACGAGCCTTTGCCTACTATAGAAACCATTTAGGGATCCCGTAGGAACTTTTAAGCCGGGATGTTATATATATACGTGATATGGAATTTTCTAAAGAATTTTCCACCACTTAGAGAGGTTTGTGGATTCAGACTGGAGCAATCCGAATACTGACGGCCTGATTTTGATCATGCACGAGAAATAGAGTATTTGAAGAAGTAACCGTGAGTAGCAATCTGTTATGCCATGCCAGTCACCAAATACCTAAAGGAGGGTAGAGCTGAGGATGGCTCAGTCACAGTGGGGTCTCCCTGCATTAGGAAATATTCGTCCGCCTCCAGCCTCCGCCCGAGATTTAAACCAGAAGAGTGAAGATAGCTCGGTCCCGATACCCCCGACGTCACGATCAGATCGTCAACACCCCACGGGGACCCCGCATGAATTGAGAAGAAAAAATATTGGCCAAGAATTCCCCAGCTTCCTGGACTTTGGATGGCACCGTCCCTGCATCCAAAACTTCTTATATAGAGCTATGCCCCCGTCGATCATCAACCATTTTTCAGTCAAATTTCCATCATTTCGATTTTTTACTCAATAGCTTACAACATGACTTCACTCAACTCTAATCATGAGGAAAGTAAAGATTCTCAAGGTGCCAAGACAATTCTCAATGCCGTCCACCTTGAAGAAGTCGGTGGCACCGAGGAACTGCTCCATGTCGCTGAGCAGGCGGCCGAGATCCGGTGCAGCCCATGGACCAAGAGCATGTTCCGGCTGTATGGATGTCTGCTTATCTCGTACTTCTGTGGGTGTCTCAACGGGTTTGATGGCTCCCTGATGGGTGGGCTTAACGCAATGGACTCTTATCAAAATGCATTTCACACGCAAGTACATATCTTCCTTCGTAATTCATGGCAGTGTCTGACTTTATGACAGAGGAACCACAGGATCGCAAGTCGGATTCATCATGGCAGTCTACAACATTGGCTCTGTGGCCGCGATTCCTTTTACAGGCCCAGTTAACGACTACTTTGGCCGACGCATGGGTATGCTTGCTGGTGCTCTCCTGATTATACTCGGGACATGCATCCAGGCACCCGCACACAATATCCAGATGTTCATTGGGGGTCGCTTTATCCTCGGGTTCGGAGTGTGTTTCTGTTCCGTCAGTGCGCCATGCTATGTGAGCGAGATGTCTCATCCCAAGTTTCGCGGAATCCACACGGGGTTGTATAACTGCATGTGGTGAGTGACTACTCGATCTATCCAACATCGAATAACTGACGTTGTGAAGGTGGCTCGGCTCCATTATAGCAAGCTGGACAATCTACGGCTGCGCAAAATGGGACAACCCCTACGCATTCCGAATCCCCATCTGGTGCCAACTCCTCTCCTCTGTAATTGTTGCAACCGGCATCTGGTTTATCCCGGAATCCCCGCGGTGGCTGATCGCAAATGGCAAAATCGAGCTAGCTCGGGCAGTTCTGACTCGATATCACGGCGAGGGCTCAGAGACACATCCAGTCGTGCTCCTGCAAATGGTCGAAATGCAACAAACCATCCGCCAAGACGCCTCGGACAAGAAATGGTGGGATTACAAAGAACTCATCAGCACCCACTCCGCACGTCGTCGGCTTATCTGCGTGCTTGGTATGGCTTGTTTCGGGCAGCTGAGCGGTAATTCAGTCACAGGGTACTACCTCCCTGTGATGATCGAGAATGCGGGGATAACATCTGAAGACACACAGTTGTTGATTAATGGATTGAACCCTGTGATCTGCTTTATAGCAGCTATTATCGGTGCCCAGTATTGCGATAAAATCGGCCGCAGACCTCTCTTGCTTGTCTCAATTGCTTGCTGCTCTGTCTGCTTCGCTGTTATTACCGGGACATCCAAGGCCGCAATTGAAGGAAATCCCCACGCGGCAAATGGCACGATCGTCTTCGTCTTTATCTTCGGTGCGATCTTTTCCTTTGGCTGGACCCCCTTGCAGACGATGTATATCGTTGAGACTCTTACAACCACAACTCGCGCGAAAGGAACAGCAGTGGCCAATCTTGCCTCTGCGGCGAGTAGTGTCGTTATTGGGTATTCCTCTGGCCCAGCATTTGCAGACATCGGTTACTATTTCTACTTGTTTTTTGTCTTTTGGGATATTTTTGAGGGTGTTTTTATTTACTTCTTCTTTGCCGAGACGAAGGATAGGACTTTGGAGGAGATGAATGAGGTATTTGTAAGTGGTTCGGTTTTCATATTCAACATGAGGGCGTCTCTTTACTAACTATTTGATTCCAGGAGGCGAAGGACCCGGTCAAGAAGAGTCTCGAGAAGCCCAACACCGAGACAGTGTTGAATACTGTCCGTACGAGTACTACAGAGACGGCATAGGTAGATTTCGCAATATTGCCTCTTCGCGCTGTGTCATGGATGTTGTGGTACTTAGTTGTCGCTGCTCAGTTAGGATTTATTCTGTTTTGAAATGCAAGGATAACAACATGATATACCTATATCTATATATCCATGTCTGTTTTGTCTCATCATGCTAGTAGAGGAATGCATAGCCTCTCAACCCATCGTACATTTTCATTTGGCTCCGTAGACTCAGTCGCATTCGTAAGGTTTCATCTACTCGAATGATAAATTATAATGATACTAGCATTCCAATAACTATCAAGTGACAGACCAGGGAAACAGAAAATAAAGCTAATGGGCTGAAGAAAAGCGGCCAGATCAGGCCAGCAGCTACGCGCAGGCACATAGGAACATGGGAAAGGCAAAAACACTCTAGCATTCTCTGGAGAAGGAAACATCCATCTGGGTAAATACAAACCTCTTATAGTCGGCCAAACCCGAAGACGAAGAAACTCTAGAAACCAAAACCCTTTCTCCCATGCGGAATCCTACGATTAAATATATGTGAGAAGCATGAGAAGAACAGGAGAAAAAGAACAGACACAGACATCAGCATTCTGCACGCAAGAGGAAACAAGGACATCGAGGAGAAATATCTGCACACCCTGCAGCATCAACAGACCTCGAACCTCCGGTCGCAACAATCTCCATAAGACGATTAGGTCGGACCTAGCGTTATTTAGTCAGGGACTTCCTTTCAGAAAGTCTCTCAGAGTCCATCGCCAGGCTCGAGAATATTTGACCATCGCTGTAGATGAATTAGTGACTGGTCTGGACCATCTTTTGGTATGTGAACTCACAGTATCCCAAGGCCGGCTGGAGTCTACATAGCGCAGATCCGTTCCTAGACGGATAACATTCTTCGGGTCATGGTTGATACACGAAGCATGAATCTGCCGGGAAATCAATATAACCGTCACTTTACTTCATACTCACATCGGACACGATTCCACTTACCGCATAAGGATTATGAAACACCACATCCCCGGCCTCATATGGCGTGAGAAGCCACCTCCTCCCATACTTCTTCGCATACCGCAGCGGTCCAACGTCCAACAACCCACCCGACATCATATTCGCATTATACGCATCCTTCACCTCCTGGTCTGTCATCCCCGCAGCCTTCGCACGCTCCATGAACTCCCTCTCCGTCTGCTCACCGATATCATGCCCTGTCTCCAGATAAATCAACCCACCACCCTCAATACTGATATCCCCAATAGGAACCCAAGCAGTGACAAATGTATCCTCGCCATGTCTCAGAAAGATCTGGTCATAGTGCACACCGATCGCCGTATTCTGCGGCATATTGTTCCTCAGCAACGTGCGACGAATACTCAAAGTATTCTCTCCCCACCCCGTCAACTTGGCAACAAACTCGTGAAGGGCCGGATGATGGCATAGATCCTCCTTATACCAATCTTCGTGATGCGCCTCAAGCGCGAGATCATTAAACTGCTTTGCGACTTCGGGGTCTGAACCCGTCATATCGGGTGGGCCAGCGCCCACGCCGGGGAAGTTGAAGCGGTTCTGGGTCATGTCGAATATTCCCTCGACTGGTTTTGTGCTGGGTGCAAGGCATCCTGTGGGTGCGAGCTTTTCGAAGTATTTCTGGCGGACCCGGAGGACATCTTCGCGCGGGAGGACGTTTTTGACGAGAAGGTAGCCGTCTTTTTTGTAGCGGCGCTGCATTTCCGAGACGGGGGTGTCGAGGGTTGTTGGCGTGAGAAGACCGATTGATTCGGGCGGGAGGATGCCATCATTCACGAAGAATTGTTTTTCGCGGAGAGCGATTTCGGATTCTGAGATTGTCGCGGAGACCATTTTGATGATGCAGTATTTAGGGTCAGGGCAGAGGAACAGTAGCCACAATGTCGTCTTATGCTTTTGGACGGAATTGGAAATGCTGTTAAAGACAAAAGTGCAGTTTCGTAACGTCGCCTTTGATCGGCTTGATAAGTAGGTGGTTCTTTGGACCTCGGAAGGGGTTGGTTCCATATACTATATAGTATTTTCACATTGCTCCAACTCTAAATTGGGTGCACGGACGGTATAACTGTCACTGCAGGTACCGGCTACCCTTCCATCTTATCCCAAACAGGTAAAGAAACTCCGCTCCCAGTCCTGGGCGTCCGCCCCCTCCACCGCTGCTATATCCGATGCAACTCCGGTATCTCGTCGCCCGCCAGGGTGAGGCACGAGCTCCAAAAAATAATATCGGGAGAGCTACATTGAAGTTGATGCCAAACCCGGGTCCGATTTCCCCGAAACAATCACAATACGTCCAGCTACGAAACAACCATATGACATACTGTCTCTGCTTTCCATCTGTACCAGCCATGAATAAATCAAATCTACTATACCGTATACTAGCCCTCCCAAAGGCCCACAAGCTCCGTGCAAATATCCTGCGTCGGCCAGCCATGTACCGCCTCCGTTGTCGCCAACAGCTCCAGCACTCTTTTCCTCTCGCGCGGATCCTCAACCATGTCACCCGCAAGCCATACAGCCATGCAGGCCACAAGTGAGGGTCCCGGAGTTTCAGCTCTACATTGAGCAATCGAACAAAGGAGTTTGATTTTTGAGTGGACCTCTTTCTGAAGATCACATCGTAGGTTAGCCCGAGGCATGAATTCCTTGCAGTGGCGTTCAAAATCCCAAAATAACAAGAGAGAGTGAGAACGAATAAATGAACATACGAGCACATTCTTCCACGCCGAGACCCGATTCAGTCCGACACGTGGTTGGCGGGGATTTTGGATGGCCAAGAGAATACCTGCAAGTGAGATATATGCCCACGCACTCGCTAGCGGATTCCTAGTCAGTCTAGATGAAGCAATGAGATGGCACATTCGCGGACTCCATGCGCCGAACCCCAAAGTCAGTTTACGTACCGTGCCAGTCCCCGTGATACCTTACATCCCAAGACGAATTCGTCTCATCGTTAGGATCTATCCGAACCTCAAAACAAAGCGGGTCATACGATGCGGGCCGCTCAACTTCCCATCGCATAATTCTCTCACATAAAGTATCATAAAGATCCGCATTCATACTTTCATCCCCGAAGCAGAAATCCAGAACATCCAAACAATGACTAACCGCACTCTCCGCCCACGCACTATCCATTGCCAAAGGCCCAAGATGTGCCAGCATCTCAGCAGAGGCTCTAATGGCAGGTGGGCGATGCCGCTTAATTGATGCATAGATCTCCTGCCGCAACCCCGCCCAAAAGGCGGCACGGCGGAGGCCAGAGACGGACGAGACTTGTGAAGCTTGGGTTTGGAGTAGAGCTCGCGTGCCTATGCTGTGGCGGTATGTTGTTTCTGATCCTGAAAATGGGCCGTCGAGTTCTTCGTGCAGTCTGAGGATTATCGTTGCCGCGAGAAGGTCGTCCACGCAGTCATGGTGGACACTGTCGAGTTCGGGTATTAGAATGCTCAGACATCGTTGGTAGTAATGACTAGCTAGGATAGAGTCCACTTCCTTGCCAACAAGGCTCATGTGGCGGGCGGAGAGGGCTAAAATTGCATCCATCAATGGGGGGTAGAGCCGGGCTCGGACTGGGATTTGGATGGCGAAGTGGTGGTCCGGGTCGCAGAGGTCGAACTAACCTAAGATCAGTGATTGGCTGGCTCACGGTCTCGGTCACTTGCATCATGCTCACAAATGAGGAGAGGCATCGCGTGAAGTGCTGGAAGAGCAAAACCTCAGTGGCATTTTTGAACGACCAGCAGCGAGTGGAAGGGCTGCAAGGCGTTTTTGGAGGTAAATTAGGTGCCGTTTCCGGGGGTAGCGGGGCCGAGCTTGGAGAGGTATGGAATGTCGCCGACGACTCAGCGATTGCGGGGACCGGCTGAATGACTCTCGGGGATATGCTTGTTTCCAGCATAGTATCATCCGATGGCGGCGGGGTACTCGGCCCGGTTGGGGATAAGGAGGGCCAATCATCTTGGGAGGGCTGCCGGCGGCTGTGGTGCGCCTGAACAACGCGGTCTGTTTCATGGACATATCGATATCGGACTAGTAGCAACAGCATGCGTCAATAGATCGGCTCCACGATCTGGCCGAGATGAGGTGAAATACTCTCTCCCGAGATTCTTTGCGGGCTCGGACTAGCAACCTCAACGTGCTGAACAACCTGCTTGAAGCGCAATCTTTTCATTGAGTTGAGGCAGTCTACGCCAGTTCTCTCGCACAGGCCGCATCGCGGCTGCGCCAAATCACCTAGATGCTGTCAGTGCGAGAACCGTCGACAAAAAGTAATGGGAACGACAGACATTTCCGGTGCAATCGGCGGCATTTGTCACTAGCATCGGTCAGCAAGGGATCCTGCAAGCTAGACAAAGGGGGTGTCCTGCCAGGCAGTCATCTCAACAGTCCGCTTTTGGGGATCTCATAGATTGACTGGCGGGGGCGAACCAACGGACGTGGGAGCGGGATAAGATAACCTGCAAAAGATGCGCGGAGAGAGCGGGAAAGCGGGGAGATGCTACCTTTTTAACCCAGAAACCACATTGGGAAGTTAGTGCCGCTTGATTACTCGTGCAACTGCGGGGTATGAATAGTTGGGCTAATTGTAATTGGGGAACGAGCAGGAAGCTGGGTAAGCAGTGCGTACCTTGTCAGGGGACGGCAGATGTATACAAGGGATAAACATATACATACACATATAGATACTGTCCACAGTCCATAGCGTCGCTCAAGACGGTGGACGTCTGAGTGTCGATTGTCTTCTCATCATGTTCTCCCGCTCAATAATATTCGCCCTCCTGGCTGGCGCAACCCAATGCATCTCATGGCCTCATGGCCCCTTTCATACGGAGGGCAAGAATATTGTCGACGACACTGGATTGCCATTCACGTACGTCGGCATCAACTGGCCCGGCGAGGGCGAGACTATGATCCCCGAAGGCCTGCAGTACTCCTCTATCGCCAACATCGTGGCCAAGATCAAATCTCTCGACTACAACTCCGTTCGTATGGGCTGGGCAACAGAGATGGTCGATGACATCCTATACAATGGCGGCGACGTCAGCATCAAGGATACGATGGTTAAGGTACTTGGGCCGGAGCTTGCTCCAAGCATTATCTGTCAAATTCTCGACCACAATCCCAATTTCACTGAGAATACCACCAGACTCGAGGTCTGGGATGCTGTCGCAGCTGAGCTCCATAAACAAAAACTGCACTTGGTTTTCAACAACCACGTCTCCAAGGCTATATGGTGTTGCAGCCCTGATGACGGAAATGGCTGGTTTGGTGACACATACTTCGATGTCGCAAAATGGAAGCGTAGTCTGGCATACATGGCTAAGTACACGGCAAAGTGGCCAGCCAGGACTGCCCTGTCACTCCGCAACGAGCTTCGCCAAGTCAACGGCCCTGCAAATGACACTTACGGCTGGTCACTATGGTACGATGAGATGATCGACGCAGCGAACATCGTTAATGCCGCCGCCCCAGACGCGCTGGTGTTCATCTCAGGTCTCAACTACGACCATGAGCTCAACCCCATTACAGCTGGCGAACCCCTCAGGCCTCCAGAAGATAACAGAGTGTTCAATCTGAGCGACTTCCACTACGCAGACAAAATTGTTTTTGAGCTCCACAGCTACGACAACTCAATCGCAAACTGTACTTTCTTCCAATACGAACTCTACCAGCGCGGGTTCAACGCTCTTGATATGACTCCTCAAACAACCTCACGCAACATCGCCCCAGTCGTACTGACCGAATTTGGTTTCGCACAAAACAGTTCTGATTATCAAGGCGTTTACGCTTTATGTCTGAAGGATTTCCTCACTGGTGACAACCGCGTCTTGAACGCGAGTCGAATCGAGGGACCAATTGGACATTTTGAATGGAACTTGGGTGGCTCGTACTACGTCCGTGAGGGTATCGTGGATCATGATGACTGGTGGGCATTGTTGAACCATGATTGGAGTGATTGGAGGAACCATACTGTGTTGAATGCGTATCAGATTCCGTTGATACGGGAGACGATGCTATAACGGTGATGCTCAAGCCCCTTAAGGTTTAAGCCTGAAGGTAGGTTTATATGTTGCCTTCATCAAATGCCTGTGCTATACCTAGCCATACAGCTCGACCATTTGAGGAATCGTCTTTCAAGGTCAAATTGAGCTCTCAATGTAATTTAGCCTGTATGAGATTCGATAATGTCAATAATTGCTTGATTAGAGCTGTCCGCGCAATTAGGTATGCCAGCCGTGGATAGTAGGCAGGTGAGTCATATAATACCAAAACCATACAACAATCATACCGGACAAATACCAAAAAATTATCGGAAAGATACCAGTGCCTAGCCTGGGTACGACTCATCCCAGACACATGCTGGGCACTAGTAATTTTCCGGTAATTGATCGGTATTTTCGGTATCCTTCAAACATATAACATACACGTACAGTATAATACGAAGGGTAAATTAAGCCTATATAATATTATCGCCGTTATATTTTGCGCGATATTTTCTATTCTCTCGCCCTCGGAAGCCTCATTATTCGCATTAAATAACTTTCTCCTTTTCCGCACGAACGATTACCAGAGCATCTTCTAGGATTATGATTTGTGCGGCGGTCATTTCCACTAGGCCCTAGTATACAAGCATTTTCTAGCGAGCTAGTGCCAGGCTGTCTTCGAGGACCATCACATCGCCATCCCCCTGTTGTGTTTTAACAGGCTCCGCCTGTTAAACCGGTGCTCTGTCTTAGTCGCAGCGACCCTACTTGCCGCTATGGTGACAGGCAGCGCAATAGGACAGCCGCGGAACCGTATAACAGCCAGAGTAGATTCTATCCCCCTTCTTACAACTCGAGCAAGCATCTTAGGGTTTACGCAGCTCCCCTACTGCCTAGGCAATCAGTGCCTCGATGTTAGCTTTTTTGCTGGCCGTGGACTTGTCGAACTCTCCTCTAGTAGGGGACCAGTCACGCTTTGTCCTATTCGGCGGTTTAAGGGCTAGCTCCCTTTTTAATAGTAGGGCCACTAGGTAAAACAGTAGTGTTCCCGAGGTGAGAACAATCCGCGCGCCCTTTGGCCAAGGGCATTCTTTGGCCCTGTTAGCCTAGAATCCTAGCAGGATATCCGGTCCGCCCACCGTTAGGGCTGCTAGGGATTGTTCTGTGGTAATTTCCTGTACTAGGGAGTCCGCAGCCGACCCCTCTGCCGGGGCGGTCTTTTGGCATTTTCGTGGTGGTAGCATTGCCTTAGACTCGTCAGCTTTGTTTTCGATTTCACTCCAAATTGGCTCATAGATCTTACCTCAGAAACACTCTTGAAAATGAAGCTGAGGAACCGGAGAGAAACTGAAAGATACTGAAAGGCGCCTAGGAAGCTGGTTCAAAGTAGATCGGAGTTCGAGACTTAGTGATTGAATATAACTCGCCTCTCCGATGACTGCTTGGAGTGGTTAAGATCAAAAGTCAGGAAGAATGTGGAAAGACATTCATCCGAAGCAAGAATAGGTCTATATTCGAAGTGAGACGTTGAAATCTGTAACATCTTTATTCTTATTTTCAGCGTACCTCCTACTTTCTGCGTCTTACTTTCGAGATAACGTTAATATTTATGTGATACAGCATGGGTTACTTATGTAGGCAAAAAAGGAGTATACATTCACTTTCCGGTTGAGTCTGTAGCGCAGGAATAACAACATACAACACTGAGTCATATTCAAACCAAGAGAGCAAATTTGTTTCATTGTAGGACTACATTAGTGTATCACTACTAGAGGAGAACGATATAAATGAGACACGTCCAGATGCATGGCCAAGGGCGATAGTGTTACTATACGTCGCTATACAGGTAGGCCGGTATCCAGGAGGAAGCCACAGGGCTTCTTTGCCGTGGATTTTGATCCACTGACCATCTGACACTGATATGTCGATGCTATTCAGTGGTATATCAAGAGGAATTTCATGGCCGGACTGGATATCGGAACGGATGTCGAAGGGTCCAAGATTGGTGATTACAGATCGGCCGTCGGTTGAGAAGGCTATTGACGCAATTGAACCACAACCTTCCCCCAGAATCTGCGTGATCGAGCCGGTTGCTGTGTCCCAGAGCCGCAATGTTCGATCCGCAGAACTGGACGCCAGTAGTTGGCCGTCGGGCGAGAAGGCCACTGAATTAACCTCATGTAAATGGCCCTTGGCCTTGAGAGTCTGCTGAAGTACGCCCGTCGCTGTGTTCCAGAGTCGCACCGTCCGATCCGTAGAGCTGGACGCTAGTAGTTGGCCGTTGGGTGAGAAGGTCACTGAATGAACCTCGTGTGAATGGCCCTCAAGAGTCTGTTGGAGCGCACCCGTCGCCGTATCCCATACACGCACTGTCCGATCCGTAGAGCTGGACGCCAGTAGTTGGCCGTCGGGTGAGAAGGCTACTGATTCAACCTCTTGTGAATGGCCCTCGAAAGTCTGTTGGAGCACACCCGTCGCTGTGTCCCATAGACGCACTGTCCGATCCGCAGAGCCGGACACCAGTAGTCGGCCGGCGGGAGAGAAGGCCACTGAGTTCACCGAGCTAGATTGGGCCTCGAGAGTCTGCTGTAGACCGCCTGTGGCCGTATCCCAAAGCTGTACAGTCTCATCCGCAGAGCCAGACGCGATAAGTCGGCCATTGGGTGAGAAGGTCACTGAATGAACCTCTTGTGAATGGCCCTCAAAAGTCTGTTGGAGCACACCCGTCACCGTGTCCCATAGACGCACTGTCCGATCCGCAGAGCCGGACGCCAGTAGTCGGCCGGCGGGAGAGAAGGCCACCGAGTTCACCGAGCTAGAATGGCCCTCAAGAGTCTGCTGTAGACTGCCTGTGGCCGTATCCCAGAGCCGTACAGTCTCATCCGTAGAGCCAGACGCGATTAGCCGGCCATCGGGCGAGAATGCCACTGATTGAACCAAGCCAGAATGGCCCTCTAGGGTCTGCTGGAGCGTGCCTATCGTGTCCCAAAGCCATATAGCTTTATCCGTCGAGCCGGACGCGACTAGCTGTCCGTCTGGCGAGAAGGCCGCCGAACGAACCGAACCAGCATGGCCCTCTAGGGTTTGTAACTCTGCGCTCCAATCTTTTTCAGTATTTGGCAACCCAGAAATCCAAGATGGGAGCTCCCCACAGAACAGTCTCCGAATTATTGAATGTTTAGGTGCAAACACAAGGCATGAGCAATAAAGTTGAAGGGGTGCAACATCGACAATTTGTCTATTCTTGAGGACAAATCTATATGCGTCATGTAGAAAGTCTGCAAGTTCATGTTCAATGTCTCCCTATATGAGTAAGCATCAGTGAAAATATAGAACCCCTATAGAAACCTACAAGTATGGCCGTTTGTACTAGATTGATTATTTTCACAACTTCGGATGTAAGGCCAAGAAGACTCATGGCTTCTACCCAATGTAGGAAATGCTTCTGTAGGAATAGTCGCACATCTTCTATCTCGGAGGATAAAGCCTGACTTTTTTCGAGATGGTGTATCCAGTAGCGGCAAGAGTATTGTAAATCCGGTGGTAGATACTGGCGGATATGTTGAGGGTCGATGTCTGCCCTATGCGTTCTAGGGCTTGCTAGATTACAGATGTCTTTCTGTAGATGACTCCGCATAGTTTTGAGACAGAACTTAGCTATGTCTTTGTGCTTTTTTGGCTTATCCACCAAAAACTTGGTTTTAGACTGGACCAAAAAATCCTGAAAAGATAGATGTAGAATCCTAACAGGCTGATTTCGGTCACCGGGAATGCTTAACACCGATCGGAATAAATCCAATAGATTGCTAATCTTGTCTGCTCCTATCCCTAGAAACTGCGACAGCGCATTTATAGAAAGCGGAACAGCAAGAAGGACGATAACACCGACTGTATTCTGGAACTCTTGTAGGAGCTGCTGCTGCTGCTGCTCCGATTCATCACTCTCTTGATCGTCCAGAAGTCGCGTTAGAATTGGTAGGTACGTCTTATCCATTCTCGATATATATTTGGCTTGGTCAGTTAGAAACTCTGCGAGGCGTAATTTAGGGTCCCATTCCGAATTTTCGATATAACGGCAAATAGTGGCAGCCGAAATAAACAGTGGAGCGGACATAGTGACTAGTTCTCGGATGATGTTGTCGCCGGGCCAATCTTTAGAAATATTCCTATCGTGTTGAATTTTCGCAAATCGGTCTAGTAGGAATAAATGTATGTCGTGTTCTATCACTTCTTCGGATATCTCGTGAAGAGCAAGGTCTTGATATTCATAATCCGCGATCTCTTTAAAGCCGAGGCTGATTGGGAGTTCAGGTCTGCTTGTTAAGAAGATCCGAAGGCGAACAGCCTTTGCCTTCTGTAGAAGAGGTAGTAATCGAATGATGTTCCGGACATCGTGGTCATGTTCACATTCGTCTAAAGCGTCGATCACTATCACAGCGGTTTGAGGTTGTCGGCCAAGTTGGTCAAGATTGAGCAGCGGTTGAAGGAGTAATTTCTCGAACTGCTCCCTAAGAGTTTTAGACATAATGTTAGGGTCGTGATAGAGTGCCTTCTGTACGCTAGACCTTAGCTCTGAAATTCTGAGCATCAGTTGCCATATTAGTGTCGGAAAAAACTTCTTAGCGTTCCCTCGGTCCCCTTCACCCCTCTTAAAGAAGAAGCTAGCACCTAGGTGGTTAGTGTCCTCAAGAGATTTTGCCACAGTCCGGGATATCGTGGATTTTCCTGTCCCAGCTATTCCTTTTAACCAGAAGATGCTTTTTTGGGAAGGCGACATTGCCCATTCCATTATCTGATGAAGAATTTCGGTCCTAGTGCCTTGGAGACATTGGACTTCGTCTCGATCGGAGAATGACTCAAATCCTGCCTCTATCGCACCTTCTAACTTCTTAAGATCCATAGAACTATACATATTTTGAGTCAATCATATGTAGTCAAAATATAGTGTTCCATAATCGTACCTCTGATCCACCTGTAAAGATAAGAGAAATGAAGATTGGTATCTCTCGAGGTTCTGGGCAACGCCCTCCCCCTCTGTGCGTTTAAGGGGCCACGTTAAGGCTCGTAATCCCATCTCCCTCGTCAGCTTCTTTCGATTTCCTAGATCAAGTCTCGCCTGTAAGGCTCGGAGGTCGAAGACGCAATCGGTAATATTGCTGACAAGTCGTGAGGAGGTAGGTAGAGCCTCTCCGTCGTTACTTTGGAGGAGTTTCTGCAGGTCTTGGAGTGTTCCTTGGAGGCCTAAAATTGCCCCTTGTAGGGTTAAAATCTCGTCTCGTGCCTCGTTCACCTCTTGAATGTAGATCCCGCAAAGCTTCACGAGGTTTCCTGTCAGTTGAATGACTGCGATAACGCTCGCCGCCGAGGATAAACCATCCCGGTGGACAGCTTCTTCAAGGCCCGAAACTGCTGCAGTACATGAGTGCATGCCAGACTGCTCTGACAGGGCCGCGAGAGAGGCGCTACTAGAGCAGTCCGCGAAATAGTCATTCTTCTCGAAGTAGTCGAAGCCGCTGCACTCTTCGTTAGGATCCTGGGTAGCTCTGTCCCAGGACCTCAGATCCAGCTGTGCAGCAATTGAGTCCGTAGTTTCTTCAATAACATCATCCAACCACGATCTTACAAGGTCCGCATTGGGGATTTTCGAGTCGTACGTGCCCGGTAGGCTTCGGGCATGATCCCTGTGTTTGGGCCACGGCAGTGCCCGCAAGGCAAAGTCGTGGGTGTGTTGCAAGACGTGGTCAATCAATTCGGGGGCGTCGAGAGACCCAGATGAATTGCAGAGAGGGCAGCACGTTAGTCCGTAGGACTTCGTAGCTCCCAAGTGGAGCAGAGTGTGGATATCATCCATCGGAAACACGTCCCCGTGCTGATCCTGCACGTGTTCCGCTAAGGCTTCCAATCCGGAGAATATCGGGCCCGTGTGAATGCATATTGGACAAACCCATCTATTGGGACTATGATCCGTTTCCACATGGTTCTCCCAGTCTCGCCGAGTGCTATACAGAATATGTGGAGTCGGGCAGTTATCGGCGATGCAGGTATACGGATGGATGTCCTCTACAAGGTGTTTCCTGTAATAAAACAATGAGTAATCCTAATTATAGCGGGACACGAAAAGATGGACCCCTACTTCCATGCATTGGTGTTCTTGGCCATGGTTTCGGGCTGAGGCTGGCAACAACAAGGACATTTGAGAATCTTGCGTCCCTTGAGCTCGTCATCACAAGATTTCATGAGGCTCGGATACTGGGCTGCAGCTGTGATGGCAGTGATTCTTGTCTGAGGTACCCCTGGTATAGTAACTTCATCTTCTGCAGAAGGGTTTGTGATCTCGACAGTCGATGCTACTGTCGACAAACCGGGCAACGTGGACTCCTTGTCTGGGTGCTTCGAACCTTTGGAACTGGCTAATTTTGAGGAGGGCGTGTCTGACGGTCTAGACACGGAGCCTTCCACAGGTGATATTGTCGGCGTTCCTACTCTAGGTGTGGAAGCCTGTGGTCCCGCTGAAGTCTGAGGACGAGCAAGCTTGTCCGAATGTCTTTGAGCACAGAGAAACCAGTACCTCCGCCTGAGATTGGCGTTGATAAGCCGCGTCTGGAGGGGTGTCAAATGGCCACTTCCTTCGGCAAAATTGGGTACTACACTCATCCAATCCTCAGCAATAGTCGTCGAGGACACCGGTCGGAAGAGGGCATTCTCTGTCGGCCGGAGAAGCACAATGCACTCAAAATGCCTTCGGAGTCGTGTTTGCCTTTGAGGGTCGAACGTCAGGTCTGCCCTCCTAAGACGCGATCGCTTTCCTGTGCGTCTGATAACGGTGGCGAGCATGGCCAAGTTCTCGATGACTAAGTCGACAATTTCCATTGACTCCTCAAGCTCATTGCCATAGAGCCTCCGGCAGTCCATCAAAGTGCTCTTGAGCGAGGAAAGCAAGTGCTTCAGCGTCGATAGCATGTCTGGCAGGGCCTGAAGCCTAGCATCAAGCGAAGCCTTTTTTCCGGCTGTTGCGCCCATTCCGGCGACCCAGAGATTGAAGTCTAACATTCTCACTTCGGCCCACTTCTCGCGCATGAGACTATTTTGCTCCATACACAGGCGGAACTCGTGGCGAATTAAAATGACCAGCTCGGCCATGAACGCCTGGTTAGGAGCCATCCTGAGAGACTCCGTACGAATTTTAGGTGGGGTGATTCAATTTCGAGACCGAGGAAAGAGGTAGATGTCAAAAATAGACCATCCCTTGGACTGAATTCCGAACAGCAGCGCTGATCTGTCGATGCACGTTTGGGATGGTCTGGATGAATTGTGTGAAGAGAATTAGCACTGGAACGCATGGGCGCCAGGGTCTTAAGACAACAATGTGCTTCTATTAGGACTTCGACTAACCTTGGGACACAAGGTCTGGCAAAAAGCTCCAGAGACTTGGGGCTTATCTATTCTTGTAGCGTTCTCTGGGTTCGGTTACATGGGCATTTTTTTCAGCGCGAGCGGGGTAAGTGCACAAGTACTGTCGCTATGGCTTACGCGGGCGGCTCTGGCATTGTGGTGATACCAAAATTCTCCGCTTGTCCCTCCAAATCGCTAGTAGTTTTGTGGAACTTTCCTCGGTGCAACATACAGCAATTTTGCGACCGGAAACCTATTGAGATGTTGGAAGTTGCCTCTGCGAAGCCATGTTCGCATCTTTTTTGTCCCTCACCAAAGATATAAGGAGGCCCTGGCCACCTGGCGAGGCCAGTTCCACGACCTCGTCCGGGCAGTCGACAATGCTATCCGCTGGCTCTCCCACGGGTGAAATCTATATTGTCGAGAGCTTGGTCTCTTTCACCTCGTCTCTGGGTAATCTAATTGCGGAAATAGAAGTTGAAAATCGCCGTGTCCTTAAGAGAACGCTCCAACTCTCAGCAAAGTTCCTTGCGGCATCGGAATGCCTCGGGTCCGACATGGCTGTGATATCAGAACCCATTATGCAGAAACTATCTGGGGAACTTCTCCAGGAACTCTCGTGGATCGTTACCGTAAGCTTTGTTCACCGCACTGCTAAAACTCGATTATGCTGATAATGATACAAACAGTGGCCGGCATACTCAAAGGGACTAGGGCTGGAGGCACGAGACCCGCTTAGGACCGTGCAAATTGTTAAATCAAGCCTCGAAAATAATGTCAAAGCAACAACCGCGAGCTTTCTAGCAAACGCACCAGATTTTTTGATTGAAGCCACTATCACCACCTGCCAGTCGATCATCACCAAGCTCACTGCAAATACAGAGACGGCGTTCCAGATCGATGAGGACGAAATATCACAGAAGGAAGTTGAAAATCTCCTGACAGCTATCTGGAATTATTCTGCCTGCGATTCTTGTGAAGAAAACACAACCCACAGGAGGCATAATACTGGGTTTCATCCAACCAGGCTCTATCTGGGCAGACCTCAGCAGACTCGAGATGCTAGCGCTCTCTTTGATCTTTTTATCTCTTTGCCCTCACTTGGGTATTGGCAAGAGATTGGCTTCATTTCGCCACAGAAAAAGGTCAAGTTTGCCGGTGAGGTTCAGACTTCACCTTCTGGAAAGGTGGAAGTATCCGGTTTCTGTAAAATATTAAGCATAAGAAATAATGCCCGGATCTTCCTAGAGTTTGGAGATCAACGACTATTCAAGTATGAGGATGTCTACGCGTTACATCACGAAGCCATACCCGGTCTTGGGTTACCCCTACTGCGTGTCCTTCAAGAGTATCGTCTCAACATACCTGAAAAGATCGTGCTATCTCACGCTATAGCACAAGGATTCTGGCAGCTTTATGATTCAAAGATGATGCTGGCGAAGTGGTCAAGTGGCAACATCTGGTTCATGCCAAACACCAGTGACCCGAACGCACCGCTACCATGCAAAGCATACATCTCTTTTCCCTTTGAACATACTGAATACGAGCTAGAGGAGTATACAACCACCGACCTGATACACAAATGTCCCAGAATATTCTCGCTGGCAATCTTGCTACTCGAAATTAGCCTCGGTAGGCCCATTCAGACGTCGCAGATCAAGCGGCACGAAAGCGACTTTACCGGTGGGATGAACAAGGACTTCTTGACCGCCTCGAAGCTGTTCACAGAACTGAAGGGACAATCCTGGGATGGCCACGTGAGCAAGCATATACTCGACCAGGCTATCGATGCGTGCATGACTGGCAGGAACTTTGCGCTAAGTCCACGAGATCCTTGCTTTCCCATGGGGCTTTCCGAAAGACGAGAGGTCTTTTATGAAAAGGTGGTAAAACCCCTTCAGTGGCTAGCGGGTCCGCTTTCCGACGGGGAAACTGTCTGCTTCCAAAAAAAGAATAGCCCTGAATCATCCGATAGCTCGATTTACACAACCTCGGTACAGATTGGCGAACTAGATCCATCTACATTTACCTCCTTCCATAGCGGGAGGATCGTTAGCCCAGAAGAATGGCTGGATGATCTGAAAAGGATCGGTCGTTATGTCCACGAGTTAAATCAGCGACATTCAGTCAATGTTGAGGTTAGACCAATCCGCGTGGCAATCTTGGATTCTGGATGCAGCCTCGCGGCGCCGTACTTTCAAGATGGATCTCCAGCACGGGCAGATCGTATCAAAGCATACAAGGATTTCGTCGACCAATCTAAAGAGAAGAAAGACTCATTCGGTCATGGGACTTTCATGACTGCACTTGTGATAGAAGCTGCGCCGTCTGCAGAGTTGTATGTGGCAAGAGTGGCGGAGAATACGGCAGAACTTGACGGCAGCGAAGGAAAAATTGGCGAGGTGCGGTATCCTTTAGTTTTTGCAATCAAGGATTGATTCTAACACTGATATCGAGGATCAATAGGCAATCGTATGGGCCGGCATCAAACATGAGGCTGATATAATATCGATGTCCTTCGGTGTCTCTGACAACAATGATGACATCAAAAATGCCATCTTGACAGTCCGAGCCAAGCGAGAGGACCGCATAATCTTTCTTGCCAGCGCTGGTAACTCCGGCCCTCACCAAGACACGGCCTTCCCAGCAAGCCGCAGGGACGTGATATCTATCCGATCTACCAATTACATGGGTGCATGCAGCGACACGAACCCTGCCTCTGATTTGCGCGGCCCGGCACCATTATTCGCCACGTTCGGCGACAATATTCCCCACCGACTTCGGGGATACAAGCCCGACGTCTGTGGCCCAGGATCTTCGGTTTCCACGGCGGTGGCAGCGGGAATTGCGGCCAGCATTTTATCGTACTATGATTGTCTTCAGCTAATGCAACCTGTCTTACTGAAGGATAAAACCCTTAAAAAATTACGGACGGTCGAAGGTATGGAGGAACTATTCTACGCTATGTCGACGGACACGGGCAATCGGATACGGTTTATCAATCCGGTCAAATTCTTTGTCAAACGGCCAGATAATTTACGAAGACTTTGTGCGCTCGTGGACTGTATGTGTAAGGTGGGATGATATCTTTGTACTCGGAGCAGCTCAACTTAGTTACCTGAAAAAGGGAGCGGTACAGAAACCCAATCATCACCACTTTTAGCACTGTGCATGTATGTTTCGAATGGTTCGTCGGGGTCTTGTCGAAGCACCTGTGAGTTGACTTCAAGGCACTCGATGTCTGGACCACTGAGTCCAGTCATGAATGCTTTCTTATGAGAGAACAAATCTTCTCTTACTTCGCCGTCGCCTTTTGTGCGGATTATATGTACGCGGTACGCAAATACAATGCCTGGTGCAGTTTCATAAGAGTCGTCCGCTATGTTTGTAAGTTGCACGCTCCACTCGGCTCCCGCCGTGATTGGGACTGTGCCCGTTGGATCGCTCGCGGAGGTGGAAGCCTGGACAGACACATTTTCATTGGATCGCGTAGACACGGTGAATGAAGTATTGGTTATGCGGACCCCTGTGATGACGTAGACGGGTCTGCGGCCAAGAAAGCCGGAGTCCACGTACTTCTGTACCTTGGGCACTGCCATAATCTCCTTTAGGCATTTGTCGCTAAGCTCGCGGTCGAATGTCCACACCTCGTGGTCCACTTTCCCAAAGTCGCGATTGCGAGACAGATTTACCGACGTTTCGGCTGTACCTGACGCGATTTCAAGAAAAGCGGCCCAAAGCTTCATTCCGACAGAGACATCTGCGCCTCTGGGGTGCTCGTGATTTCGTTCTATGATGCTCCCCTTTGAGGGCAGGTCAAGGTCGGCTGGCAGCCCGTTTCCTTGGGAGGCTAGGATGCTCATTGGCCGAAGAGGGTGTTCTAGCACTGTTCCCAGACGGATAGCACCATCCTTGCGGGAAGTGAAGTCTGGAGGCAGGAACCAGAATGGCATGGCAAAAACTGAAAATTGCGTGTGAAAGATGTGGAAGACAGTTGCGGGGAGCGTGCTAACTTTTACGGTCAGCGTGTGTGGCTATGCGAAGGACGTAGTTCAATTACGAGTGTGATTGGCCTCACAGCCAACCTAGCCTTCCATTTTATTCTATTTTTGGGCAATAATGCTGAGCTAGCCCTACTCTGGAGTATGGCAGGCTACTGAATTGATAACAAATCACCCTTGAACGCCCCTAGAACCAACACCTTCTTAGCAAGTGTCACTGATTAGTCGATTTAACAAATCACGATAGAAAATAAATATTCGAAAAGAAGCTTCAGTTAGGACTATCTTAACGCCACTAGAGAAGCTAGCTTGGAAGAACGCCGGAACGTTTGTGAAATACCACCAAGACTCCAATACTCTTAGTCTCTTCCATTGTTTCTTTGTGTTATCACTTGGCCATTATGGGCTTTAGCTAGAGAAACTATACTATAAGCCAATCACTTTTCTTACAGCTTTTGGGTTAAAGTGACCAGTTCGGCGAACGCGCGACGGAGGGCTATTCTCACTCAGCTTTCTCGCCCCTTCGATTGCGTACTCACACTTTCTCACCCCGGGTCACGCGACCGCAAAGCGGCGATCACCCCTTGGGCTAAGCCGAACAAATGGCTAGCGTTGGCAAAGGACGTGCTTATGTGCAGTCAGTAAACGGGTGGGTGTCGCCCAGGTGAGAAACGGTTGAGCGCCGCTTTACAGTCGCGCAACTGGGGTGACAAGGGTGAGTGCGCAATAGACAGGATGAGAATCAGGGTGGGGAATCAGGGTGAGAATCACCTGCTGTCTGCGGGACTGCCGCACTGACCCTCCCAGCTGAGCTTCCATGGAGTACTATTTGGTAGCCTTGAAACTGCTGAAACGCCTGGTCTCTTACCATCTGCACGAAGCTGCTTTCGTTGGTTGAAGTAAGACACCAGAATGATCTGTTTTTATGGTATACCGCTATCACGTTATTCATGAAGTGACACAGGTAGTATCAATCATACATAGGACATAGGACCAGGATACTCGCTGTCCTTCAAAGTCATCATTTTGAAGTCAAGTTCTATTGCTTCAATGCGACGGCGCCATATGTCGTTGGCACTACAAATTATTGGCTGAGAATCGAAGCTACGGTATCTGTAAGTTGCAATGACGAAGAACCGAGCGCCCCCGGGCCCTTCTCGTACGGTCGAGATTCTCGGGGCGGGTTGGGTACTGGGCGGGTTTTGGTGAGGTCTAGGTAGAGGCTCGTGGCTCTCCCTTCAGACAAAATTCATATCAGAAATTGGCCGTGGAAATTCCTCAGCACAAGCGCCGTCTTTAGTAGACGACAAAGTGGGAAGTAAAGCTGAACGGGCACGAGCGGATGCAGCGGCCTTTTAGGAATAAAGATTCGACTGATGATTTGTCGTGTTTCCTTGTATGTTATAAAACTGTGGCAAATTGTGGACATATAATTGCGTGGACCACGTTGAATATATGGATTCAGCAGCGACCTGACATGGACTTCTAGATGATAATCATTTGGGGTTATAGCAACTGCAAGATTACCAGACGTCACGTGAAGTAGGGGCTATCCTGCCACTTAAGGGGTGAGTAACCCCGCATGTTTCTCTCGAGTGCTAATGAAGAGAACCATGGATTCAACCATATCATTCTGTGGCTTCAATTACGGATCAGAGATAGGAGTCAACCACGGTTCGGTCACGAACGAGTTTTATATCTCCCTGGGTATTTGACGTGAGTGTTTGTTCTGTGTCGGCAGTGCTAACTTTTATGCAGATCTTGACGATAGACTAGCCATTGTGCCTGGAGCTGCATTTGACTCATACGTGAATCAGCATAAAGATGAATGTCTTCTAGGCACACGGACCGATCTCCTCGATCAAATTAGAGAATGGGCTTTGTCACCACGTAAGAAAGGCATATTCTGGTTAAATGGAATAGCTAGAACGGGAAAGTCAACTATCTCTCGAACAATGGCGAAATCGTTCATGGAAGCGCAGTCACTAGGAGCAAGCTTTTTCTTTGAGAGAGGCGAAGGGGACCGGGGGAATGCAAGGAGGCTTTTTCCAACAATCGCAAGACAACTAGCAATATCCAACCCTCAGCTGATGCCATTCCTACGCCAAGCAGTCCGTGATAATCCAGGTATTGCAGCAAAGGCAATACGGGAGCAATTCGAAAAGCTCCTTCTTCAACCACTCCAAAAGCTCGTGCTATCCGATAACTTAGTTTAGGCTATAATAATAGTGCTTAACGCATTAGACGAATGCGATAGAGATAGTGACATTCGGCTTATACTCTAACTCCTCCTACAGCTTCAAAGCATAGCTACAATGCGTCTACGAGTGCTTTTGACAAGTAGGCCCGATTTACCGATCCGTCTAGGATTTTCAAAGATTACAAGCGATGATTATAAGGACTTTATTCTCCATAACATTCCTCTAGAAGTGATCGAGCACGATATATCCTTATTCTTTGATTATCGACTTGCAGAGATTAGGACAGAACGCTACCTACCTACAAAATGGCCGGGTGAGAGAGATTTTCAAAGGCTAGTGGCGTTATCCGTTCTATTATTTATCTTCGCTGCCACTGTTTGTCATATATTTAAAGAACCTGATTGGGACCCTTTAGATAGCCTTACCGAAATCTTAACGCATCAGAATGATCGATTTAAGCTAGATGGGACGTATCTTCCGGTTCTTAATCGCCTTGTTAATAGGCAACATGAGAAACAAAAAGAAAAGCTAGTCTCGGAGTTCTAAAAAGTGATTGGTGCTATTGTGATACTAGAGAGTCCACTCTCTATAAAATCACTATCGAAGCTTCTAGGCCTCTATAAGAGGCTTATATATTATCGACTAAGCCCACTACACTTAGTGCTAAGAGTGCTAGATAATAAGTCAAAACCTATAAGGCTCTTTCACCTATCATTTCGGGACTTTCTTCTTGATCTAGAAACCCGAAAGAAGACACCGCTTAGAATAAGTGAGACAGAGATACACGATATGTTAACCAGGAAATGCCTCTATGTCTATCAGAGTCTTCGGAAAAATATCTGCCGACTGCTAAGTAATAGAACCCAACGTGTAGAAGTTGATCGTCAGACTATCGATAGTTATCTTCCTCCAGAATTGCAGTACGCTTGTCGATATTAGGCACATCATCTAGTGTAATGCACAGGGTTAAGTAATATAGCACACGATACCCTTCTGTTTCTCTAGGTGCACTTTTTGCACTAGGTAGAAGCAATAAGCTTACTAGGCCTTACATCGGAAATACTAAGTATCCTTAATCGCCTCCAAACAGCCACATAGGTAAGTTCCAAAGAATGCTATTTATTATTTGCACTGACAGCTTTAGGGAAACGACTCTTTCTAGATTTCATATTTCCTTCACGATGCTAAGCGTTTTATTCTAAAAAATCGACAGATAGTTGATCAAGCCCTACTGCAGGCCTATTGTGTAGGACTTATATTCATACCCCGAACCGCAATACTCCGCAAAGTGTTTAAGCACGAGCTTCCTACTTAGATATGCCAATTACTAGTGGTTGAGGAAGAATAGGGTGCAGAGTTGCAAACCCTCGAAGGTCATTCAGATTCGGTTTTGTCGGTGACCTTCTCCCCTAACGGCCACGTACTATCGTCTAGCTCTAGTGACCGGACAGTGCGGCTCTAGGACCTAGCGACGGGTATACATACGCAGACCTTAGAAGGCTATTCAGGTTCCGTTCAGTCAGTAGTTTTCTCGCCTAATGGCCGACTGCTAGCCTCTGGCTCTAAAGACCGGACAGTGCGCCTCTGGGATATGGCTACTGGTGGAATAGAGCAGATTATTAGCTATTCGAGCTCGCTTAACACGGTCGTCTTCTCGCCCATAGGCGGCTGCTAGCGTCTGGTTCTGTTGATTGGATAGTGCACCTCTGGGACTTGGCGACACGCGCACTACAGCAAACTATTGATGGCCATATAACGTTGAGTTTCGGCGAGTCGACAGCCTCTGAATCGGTAGCCTTTTCACCCGACAGCCAGCTACTAGCGTCCTGCTCTGCTAATGAAACAGTACGCCTTTGGGACCCAGCGGCAGGCGGACTCACCCAAATCCTCGACGGCGATGACTCTGAGGCTCCTGTCCAAATCATGTCCTTCTCACCCGACGGCCGTTTCCGGGCTTCCGGCTCATACGAGAGTCCAGTAGTGCGTCTTTGGGACGCAACGACGGGTGCACTTACCTAGACTCTCAATGGCCATTCCCGTCCGCTAAATTCGTTGACCTTTTCGCCCGATAGTCGGCTACTGGTGTCCTGCTCTGCTGATAAAACAGCGCACCTGTGGAACTTGGTGATAGGTGCAGTACAGCAGACTATTAATGGCCACTTAGATTCGATTAACTCGGTGGCATTCTCGCCTAATGGTCGACTGCTAGCGTCCTGTTCCGATGATGAGACAGTACGCCTCTGGGACCTTGCAACGTGCGCACTTCAGCAAACTCTCGAAGGCTATTCGGATCCAGTCAATTGGGGGCTTAATTTAGATAACGGATTTCGGTCTGCATATAGTCTATCGTGGTCTCAGGTTCAAATCTGGAGGATCTCGTGTCGTGCAACACGATAAGAAAGAATAGCAATTATCGCAGATCTAGAGGTTCGGAAATTGGACTGCACTCTTCCTAAGAGATATCATATGATAGAATTGTTTCGGAACTATGGAGACTCTGATAACCGGAGGACAATCAGAATGGTTATGTGCAGTAGAAGAGAGATTCCCTCATCTGAGGCCCCCTATGGGCCTACGGACATGTCCACGGCCATGTCAATGGCATATCAATGTCTAATCCCGTAATTGTAAAGAACAATTTTCTACGTAAGCTTCTGCCTGGGGAGAAAGAGCTTGGCATGCAGCATCTAAACATTGACTCGTCGAAAATCAGCGACACAACGTTTCTCTGGCCTGTACCGAGTGTCAGAAAAAAAGGTCTAAGTTCGGAAATATCTCATTCAACCACGGAGCTAACCTAGTGTAGTCCTCTAGTACGACCCCATGCACGATATGTGTGATGAAATATCGCCAGTGCTTGTATGATCCAGCCGGTGATTGGAGACGCAAGGCTCATACCACCGAGCTGTTAAACTTCCGTGTCGCCCTTTGCCCAATAGCTGCCAATCTGTATTTTCTTGGCATGCCCTCTTCTTGGAAATCAAGCCCTATCCATAACTGAGGTAGAAAACAAAAGCTTCAACAATACTGTCGTGTTTGTGACTGCTGCAAGAACGAACTACAACGCTCAAAGACTAGGGACTATGAATAGAGTGACATTTTTTCCGCGGCAAAAATACGATAGAGCAGTATCGTGATCACGATTATGCTCGAAGGTGTGTCCAATGCAGCACCATAGCATGATAACTCTTGTATTTTAGTCACCGCTACGGGAATTACATCTCTGAAGTATAAACACCAGTGGTTTGAGACCAGTATCACAATAACATCCATTCTTGTCAATGGCGACTTTACTACTCGAGGTGGGTTGCTCGAGGGAAAAGCGCAGTTGGACGGAAGCGACATCGTGGACAGCTTCTTGACTATCACAGAGTAATATTGGCATTCGCGCAACCGTTTGATGTCTACTATATCCGAAAAATCCTATAAAATATATCTGCCCTGGCGCATATCCCAGGACTAGTGTACTGTCTCTAACCGCCGAACAAAAAGGTCGAGCCTCAGAAGGAAGCCATAGTACCCATTCCCATCCAGCATTATCCACTGTTTCAGCTGCAAAGATATCTCCGAATTCAGTAACACGAACGGCGATCGCGTGATCCGGGGTGATTCTCAGCTAGATCTCACCCCTTCCATTGCGCACTCACCTTTCTCACCCGTGGTCGTACAACCGCAAAGCAGCGACCGATTGTTTCCTCACCAGGCTAGACCAAATTATTAGCCAGCATGAACCCCATGGCCGTTACCCAAGGTGTTTGACTCGATGTTATTCCTGCGTGAATCCCTATGTCTTGGTATATTTCGGTTGGGTACGCTAGAAGACGTTGGTATAACTACCATTTTATGCCAATATAATTTGTCGCCAGTAAGGAATGGTGACCAATCGGCGGTGAAAACAATTCTGTATTACTGTACCCCTAAATCTCGCAATTTGCAAGGAAAACCTGATGACATGATGGAGGTTATATTATGGAGCTACTAAAATCCGGCCACCAAACACCCACGAGATCTGGGTTACTACGCATACTATGGCGATATATTCGCTTCCATGTAGGTAGCGCATGTTCAGAGAGCATATTGACAGGTCTCAAGGCCTAATTGGACTTAAGGTCGCTTCGCAACAAGAATCTCTATTTCTGTCGTACAGAGTAACATTAGTCCAAAACTGGGAATACGGGGTACATCGCTGGGGTGATAGCTCACGCTCAGTTGTATCTGACGATTTCATAGACTTCTCATCACTATGTTTGGCGGTTACAAATCTTGTAATTTCAGGGAGATTCGGGTCATGGAGGTTTATGGGACTCGAACCAGCAGATAGGGGTTCAATGTAGCATCGTGAAAGGGAGATGAGGTTTTCTTATATATTGCAAGTTCTTCCTTTCAAATAGGCTTTTGTTACGATAGATATGACTAATTAGAGCTCAGACGTCCCCATAGTAAGTGGCCTTGAGGCTCATCCCAGCCAACTAAGCATGAACTCAATTTGAATTGTGGAATCGATCCCCGCTCTTGTTCAAGTTCCTCAACTCTTAGAGGGCCATCCTGACTGGGACTTACGTCGTGCCCAAACTGCAAGGGAGGTTCACCCCGAGTACCTCGCCAATAATTTGTCGACTTGAGCAGATGTTCGCAACGTTGGACGACCCATGGCCATTTCTGCGCAAAGGCTGGAGAAATTTCCCAACCATGCGGATCCCACGACTGTCCCCATACAGCAACACCTCCCCTTCCGCCAGCCACTTCCTGGAATCCTCGCATATCGCGACACAATTGCGCTGCATCGTATGAATTCACATCTAGGTGCAGAAGATTATCACGGATCTCTGGCACAGGTATGAGATCAATCCATGGATGGTGGGGAATAGTGAGCTGAAATATGGTTGGCTGTAGACTAGGAGGCAAAGAGTCGATAAATGCCGTTTCGACGCCTGTAGATGCAAAGCGGGATCGAGCTTGCCGGGACATGAGTCGCTTCGTGATGCCGAGGATTTTTGCATTCGCCACTAGCGCACGTGTCATGTTGAACTGGACCAGGCTCAGAAGTGTCTCAGTGCGGGGAGAACCTCTGAGGTATTCTTCATGCAACCATGCGGAAAAATGAAGAATAAACTGCTCAGTTCGCTCAGAGTCGGGCTCGCAAGCCGTGAAGGAGTTTATATCCATGGACTTAGGTTGATGAGTGGAGAGAGCAAGCTGATAGGCAGAGTAAGGCCATGGCCTGTATTCTCCCGCTAGTGGTCCATTCACTACTGAATGTTCTGCGGCCCTTAGAGCTTGTAAATCAATCTCACGTTGCCAATGTCCAGCCTTTCTCCGGTGCCCTTTAAGCCGCAGAACGTAACGTAAATGGTCAGTTAATAATGTTGGACAGCGAGTATATTGAGATAACTGACTACTAATTCGTTGGTTAATTCGATCTTGGAGTTTCTTCCTCTCCTTCGGATCAGTCTTGCCAGTCCAATCCTCTACCAAGGAGTTGCTGAGGCTTCCATTGTAGGCGCGCGTGTTGGTCCAATGTTGGTGTTGCGTTGTGCAGACATCAGAAAGACTGCAGTTCTGGCCTCCTGTCTCCGGGTTTCCGGCTCTTGTCTGGGTCATAATGCTGCTCTTTCTTCTGCGAATATTGAATAAAATACAATTCTTGTGGCAACTGCAGATTGATGCCGACTCGGGGTACTCGGAACCGGCTGGCTACTGGTATTACTAAGCCGAACCAACCACCTGGACACGGCCAACTACCACATTCCCACCCATTCCCTCCTTCAGTTTTGGGACATATTTGTAATTACAGTTTGTACTTTTGAGGATTAGATGCCGATGTTAATACCAAGAACGGTTCTTGCATTGACCGCATTTGTCGCTGTTCTAAATTGTAATAATAATTTTCTGAGCGGAGACGCCAGCCTTCTGCCTGTCGAGACCTTTTTGGATGTTCTCCAGCCCGTGTCCAAGAACCATCGGATCAGGTTTGGCCTGTAACTGACCACTAGCTAATGCCTCGGGCACAAATCCTTCCCAAATAGCCTCACCAATTCTCTCGTTTGGGGGAAATGCAATGCCATATGAAGAGACTAGTAGTTAGGTTAGTTCAGACAGGACACCAAACAATTACGAATTTGTCACATACTGTATGTAGGGTGAAAATCATCAGTCGGGTTCTCGCATGGATGTACAGTGACCGATGCAATAGGCCGGGCAAGGAGCTTTACTATAGCAGCGAGGGGCGTGAAACTGTTCTCCTCACCTATAGCATCGTACACACCGACGAGTTCCGAGTGCTGCAACCTAGCAGCAATATCATCAATCACAGAGGGGGACTTGTAGTCGAAGACCTCAGTAGCCCCAATGGATCTGACAAAGGCATGATTCAACGTAGAAGCGGTGGTTATGGCTTCTAAACCAGAGGCAATTGCCAGCTGAATAGCCGTTGCGCCCACAGAAGAGGAACCCCCCAAATCAATACCGTCTTGCCTGTAAATTTCGGCGCGGTCGATGGTAATGGGAGACCCAGGTACTCTGGTAGATAGAGGCCAGCAGCTGCGGTGGAAATAGCTAGTGGCATGGCAGCACCTTGTTCAAAGCTCAATTGTGACGGAAGAGGAGCTGCAAGTCGCTCCAATGCCACAGGAAAGAGTTGATAGGCTGCATTGGCAAAATTGCCCGATTTAGCACTATGCAGATGTCTAAAACGCAGAGTCATTAACATTTGTCACATAGGAATTGTGGCTATACTCACGCAATCACGCGCTGCCCTTTGTGAAATCGGGTGACCCCTTCACCTACTTCTTCGACGGTCCCTGCCGCATCTCTGCCAAGGATAAATGGATACTTTGTCAGATAGCGGCCAGAATCCCTACAGTCACGTTAAGGCGATGCATCCTCCTAGAATGAAGCCTTGGCTATTCGAACACTTACTGAATCTTCCAGTCCACCGGATTCTGTTCACAAATATGATAAGTTAATCCATGCCGAATCTCCTTAAAAGAGTTCACGACCTACCACAGCAACAGCGTGGGATTTGATAAGGATTTCTCCTCGTCCAGGCTTATATGTCGGGGCATTGCCTAAAGCGAAAGGCCTAGATCTGGGGGCCATGATCCAGGAAGCTCGATTCTGGGCCATGTTGTGTTCAGGTAGAAAGTGTGGAAAGAATATAAAGAGGCGGAGGAAGGGAGAAGATTTCGGAGGCAAAGAAATAGGACGAGAACGGAAGAGGTGTATTAAATTGGAATGGGTAAGTCCTGTTATTTTGTGACATATCTTTGATACATTATCTTACGATACGGTTCTGGTCTTTGGACTATGGCCGCGGGAACTGCGGGCCTATCCAAGGCCTCTAATGGGATCCTTGGGACTCAGTGCCCCAACATCCGGTCTTCGAAACATCATTTTACATAACATGTTTTGCGAAGCTCTATAGTGTTTGCAAAACTAGTCTGAGAGTAGGTTGAGAACTATTTTCTTTCCTGGAACATCTAAAGTAGGCAAAAATGGCAAGGGACAAGCAAAAGTGCAGCCTCTACAGCAGAAGAGATCCAGCGTTAGTGCTGACACAGCTGCCAGTGGCGTTTGTGTCTTTCATCAAATAAACATAGGCTTCTGCAACTTCCTCAGCCGTTCCGACTTTGCCCAAGGTTGTGTAATTCTTCAGTTCCTCGGACATTCCAGTTGACCCCCAGAGAGGGGTAGCAACCACACCAGGGCTAACCAGATTGACCCGCATTGGCTTCAGGTCAAGCGCAAGGTTACGAGTCAATCCATGGAGACCTGTTAGGTAACCGGCGATCAATGACCAATTCGGGAATGGCTTTTGAGAGCCCGCACCCGAGGTCAGTGTGATCGATGATTTATAGCCCGGATTGACGAAACGAGGAGCAAGCTTGGCAAGCAGAAGAGGAACCGCAAAGCGAACGTGGCCAGCGCGGTGAATTGCATCGAGGTCGATAGCGTCTAAAGGTTGAACAGCAAGACTGTCGCCGGCTGTGAAGACGATGTGGTCAAGTGGCCCAACAGAGGTAAGAAGGCATTCGAGGCTTTTCTCAACATCTGGCCCAGCAAGATCACAGACATGTCCAAAAATTTGCGCATCGGGAAAACGTTTTTGTAAAGATTTGATACTTTCTTGGACGCGGGAAGCGTTCGAAGATGCAATATAAACTTTCGCACGTTCGGCGAGGGCTTTTTCCGCAACCCCATAGCCGATTCCTGAGGAGCCACCGATAATGAGAATGGTTGAATTTTCGATAGAAGGCATCTCGCAATCAAAGTTTCTCGGTATAACCTGACCAATGTAGAGAGTCGATAGTGAATGTCGATTTTATAACCCAAGGCTGCAGAGAGAGTTGAAATGGAAGCACGGATGCTCCTTTAGCAATCAAATAGCATGATTTATAACCAGTCGGAGTTAAGAAACAGGAAATAGATATTCAGTACATACACTTGTCGATGTGGATATAAGTTACCTCTTGTTATTTTCCTGGGTGGGGTGAGGTTTCAGACCCACTTAACGATCGGAATTATTGGGAGTAAAGTCCGAGGGCGGCAATTCGTAAGGATGGCAAATTTTTCGAGCAGCAGCTCCGAGGGACCCGTATGAAAATTACGGACACCGGTGCATTCTAGCTGTTATGGATCGTGCTACTACTCTAGCACCTAATTATCAATTACAAAGCGGGGCATGTGTCATCGACATTTCATACCATACAAAACATATAAAGACTGGCAATTGTCAGATTCTCTCTTGATCCCAAACAAATTCAACACCGCGTCGCTTTTCACGACGCTTTCCCCAATCGATTCTCATATTCACTGGTCACTGAGCTCCGCAATATGACTGAGAACGAAGCAGCCTGGATTACTGCACCTGCAGCACATCCTTTCACGGTGGAGAGTGCCCCAAAGCCTAAGCCAGGTGTTGGGGAGGTCGTAATCAGAAACGCGGCCGTTGCTATTGTGAGCCTCATCTGCTATCACCTACCTAACTGATATCGTGGCTAACAGCTTTTTCAGAACCCCGTTGACTGGAAGATTCAGTAATAATGCCTCTGCTCTCTCATTATTAAATGTCCTTCTAACGGATTTATAGAAGCTTAGGCCGCTACCTGAACAAATATCCCTTTATATTGGGTGAGGATGTTGCAGGAACCATCGAAGATGTTGGTCCTGGCGTGTCTCGTTTCAAGAAGGGGCAGCGAGTGATCGCGTAGGTTCCCGTTTGCCCCAATTTTTGTTGCGTAGAGGCTCACTTGCTAATGTATTTGTCGCAGTCATTGCAATGGTCTCATGACGCAGAACCCTGTCAATGGAGGCTTCCAGCTATACCCCGTTGTCATCGAGGACCTTGTGGCCGAGCTACCGAGTTCTCTTACTTTCGAGGAGGGTGCTGTACTACCCTTGGCGATTTCGACCGCTTGTGCGGGACTTTACCGAAAGGATTACCTTGATTTACCACTGCCTGCAGTTGAAGACTCTAAGCCGACTGGCCAGACGATCTTGGTATGGGGTGGTGCATCTTCGGTGGGCGCGACTGCGATTCAGCTCGCAGTGGCCTCAGGCTTAACTGTTCTAACAACTGCTTCTGCCGCAAACCACGAGCTGGTTAAGTCTCTAGGTGCACACACAGTCTTTGATTATAGGTCCTCTGCTGTTGTGAAAGATATTGCAAACGCACTCGGCAACACCGAATTCGTGGGGGTCTATGATGCGATTTCCGAAGACTCCAGCTTCAAAGCCATTTCGATGATTTTGGATGAGTTGAACACAACAGTGAAAGTTGCTAGTGTGCTACCATATGACAAGCCGACCGAACGCTTTGCCCCCAAGTATGGTAAGTTTTAGAATCGTGCATATTCAAAGTTCTATCTCAGAGGTACTAACGCGATTTGCTCTCCAGTGCTTGCCTATTCCATTATCCAAGACCCGCACAAGAGTATTGGCGAGTGGATTTGGGGCAAGTACGTGCCGCAGGCTCTGGCAAACGCAAGTCTCAAAGCCAAGCCAGACCCTTTCGTTGTCGGCAATGGGGTCAAAGATATACAACATGGCCTTGATGTTCAAAAGAAGGGTGTATCCGCTAGGAAGGTGATCGTCACCCTTTGACTATAAGACATGAATTGAATCTTTGGGATCGCTTCGGAAATTGATATTCAGCAAATGAAACTGGTCCCTTGAAAAGCACGCACATTTAGCATTAGTGGATTTGTAAAACATAGGAATCAACTTCTAGCATCTTCGCCGTCGCTATGGACGTTTGAATTGATGAGGAAGGTAGCTTCGTAGGCTTGTTGCTGCACTATTGCCCCACAATCGAGTATCTGAATCTGCGTTGATTGTCTGCGTTTTGGACCTTCCAAGATATCCACAATCACTGAAATTTGAGTGTACAGTTTTGAGTTCAACGAAAAATAAACTAGCTTGTTACAGGTGGGGGTTTGAAAATTACGCGGGCCAGATTGTGGAAAGAAACAGGACGCTAAGGCAGCCGACTGACACGATCCACCAAGCTTAATGTATCATTCAGCCAATCATTGGGCGAAGAATGGGGCTGACTTTGGAGCCAAGCTTAGAGTGTACGGTGTCATGTCATCGAATCGGCTGAAATGCCCGGAGTTTGCACAAGGCCGCTCGAAGGATTTTCAAGCGAGGATTCGGCCATGCAGCTTAATAATTTGGACGGACATGAGTAAAGCTATATGTTTACTGTACTTTCTTTTTGCCCCCTCTTCGCCCAGCAGGAGAATTGCTCTATCAAAGCCATGACATCAACCCAACCTCGAATCCCGGATACTCGCATTGTCGTCACAGGCCACACCGAGTCAGGTGCTGCAATCTTTATCAGGGACCAGAAACTTGAAGCAAATGCTGTCAGTGATGGAACTTACCTGAATCCTCTCTGGTCCACGCACGAAAGTCCGGCCGATATCAAACCCGTTGAGAAAAATGAAATTGAGCTTGCAGATCTTGCAGCTGCATCAACTGGATCATTTTTCAGTGCATACGACCTCCCTCCCGGGTACAGCGGCCCGCTACATCGTTCGCACACTATAGACTACATCATCGTTGTTCGAGGTACCGTAGCTTTGACTACAGAAAAGGGCTCCTGTGTATCTCTTCGTGAGGGGGATGCAATGGTACAGCAGGGAACAATGCACAGCTGGAGTAACGAGTCCGACAAATGGGCACGTCTTGTTTCAGTGATGCTTCTCGCTAAGCCAGTCGTTGTCAATGGGAAAGAATTGCAATCAGTTTGGCCTTTATAATATCCGTTCTGTTACAGCCTTCATGAGATTGATGAATCCCGCCTAAGAAACTGTCAGAACGCATCTGATTCACCTCTGAAATTCGTTATGCGGGGAGAAAGGCACGGGAAGGAAGCTAAGCCAGGGCGCACAAGAAAGTTACGGGACATGACCTTGACTTCCAAAAGCTTGCCAACGATTAATATGTAATGTACCAAGTACTACATATCCTCTCCATTCCCCTAGCTAGTCAGATATCCCCGATAAACGTATCTAAACCGCCAGTAAAAGATTTATATCTAAATATTCTTAGCTTGTCACACAAAAATCTAGATTGATGCTAACCCAGCTTGAAGAATCATTTTTTGAAAAGCCTTTGTGAAAAACATCCAAGGCATTGAGAACAGGTGGGTTGCGAATAAGTGTAGTCATCAGAAGCCAATCATTTGATCCGCCTTGTCAAGTTCTTCCATTTTATGGCGCAGCAGGAAAGATTCAAGATTTACCACTTGCACGTTTGGATATCTTTCGTTGTCAAGGTTGTCCCCTAAGTATGCCATCCCGTTGGTGCACCAAAACGCGAAGCATCTAGTCCGGGCCATTAGTTTTGCCTGGGGAAAAACGGCAGTGGATTATTCAAGACGTACCTTGGTGCCCAACTCGCTATATCATTGGGATCTCTACGGAAGGCCTCTTCTACAGCCTCATATAGCTCGTTAATGGATCCCTGTCGGTCAAGGTGCATTTGGGAGCCATAGACGCGTTCGAAGGTTTCCTTTATTTCCTTGGGGCTCTTTCGATCGCCACGGACTGTTTGTGTTAGCTTATTTTGTTCATTGCTTAGATATGGCAAGAGAGGTGACTTTAATCTCACATCGCAAGACCCCAACTGCGCTTCTGTCAAGGGCCACTTCTGTGGTATAGGCGGCAGCAGTAGGGAACGTCGTCAGTTCCCATGAGTCCTCTCCATTTCCCCATATCGAGAGGGAACATGTTTCGGACCTCCAGATACCAAAGAATTCACTCCAAAATGTCTCCATGAGGCCACCGGTGAGAATATGCACACCAGCCACCTTCTTCGACTTCAGATACTCCATAATGATCTTCGCTGATTCCTTGGGGAAAAGAGCTCCAGGGGGGATCTTGGTATAGTCAACTGCGAAGTCACTGGCGATGTACCTGGGAACACCTTCTTCCTCACATGCATCGATCAGGAGCTTCTGTCCTTGAATCATTACCTCGGGTCCGCCAAAATAGCAACAGATCACCACATCTGAGCCTCGAACGAAGCTCCTGATACTGCCATAGTCGTCAAACTCGCCTGCAACAATCTCGATTTTGTCGGACGCGAGGATATCTTTAGGTAGCTTGTGAGGACTCCGACAGTATCCTCGAATGGAGACTGTAGGATACACTTGCAGTGCCTTTATGATGCACTGGGCAAACTTCCCAGTTACACCCGCGATACCCACTGTTGGCGCCATTTCACCTCAAAAATGAAAAGTTTTGAAAGAAACTGGCGAGTGTTCGAGAATGTTCAAATCAGAACCAACATGATCCAGAGGGAATTCGAGTTTAAGAAGTAGTTGGCTCGTGTCAGCTTGCAAGGATATCTTTCTGTTTCTTTTTCTATCCGATTTGCCCTAAAAGCTGATAAATCAAAATCTGCTTTCGGAACTACCGGCAGGTATATGGCAGGACTACCATACCATCAATAAACGGCTTTCTTGATAATATTAGAATAGTTACTTTTTTCTACATATATATTACAGGACCGGTTTGAAAATTACACGGGCCAAAATGAGGAAATGGAACGCTAACGCAGCCAACTGACATGCTCCACTGAGCTTAAATTTCTCGGCCAACCATTTAGCAAAACCACAAACTTCACAATTTCTTGGCCTTTAATTCCCACAACAGAAAAAAACCTTAGCAAAATACAGTCATCCACAGACGATCTTTGAAGTCATCGATGACTACTGTGGTATGCTATCAAGTCGGCTAAACTGCCCGGAGTTTGCATAAGGCCGCTTGAGGGATTTTCAAGCGGTCGAAGACCATGGAATCGACTCCACATTCTGCAATGGAAGATGTAATAACGGGGCTTTACTTCATTTTATCGTGACTAAACGGGTACAAGCTTAGGACAGAAACGCTGTAGTTTGTCAGCAAAGGCTTTTAGTTGCCACGAGGCTTCATCAGAAGAACGCTTGTTATAAAGAGCTGGCATTCCACTAAGATTTTGGAGATTCACACCTACCTGTTGCAAGAAAATCAAGCTATCAAACTCTTTAAATACCATGGATTCAATTGGAACGATCTACAGTTACATGCCCAACCCCCGGGTCATGAAGGTGCGTTCTAATGGTTCCCTGCATGAAAGTACGTCGACTGACAAAGGAACAGATTCAAGCCGCTGCTGCATTTAACAATCGAACAGTCGATTTCGCCGCCGACTTTGTCATGGGCAAGACCAACAAGTCATTAGACTTTCTGGCCGATTTCCCTCTCGGCCAAGTACCAACATTCAGGAGCCGAAGTGGGCTCATCCTATTCGAATCAGATGCCATTGCCCAGTACGCGGCTGAGAGTGGCCCAGCACGGAAGCAGTTAGTCGGGTCTAATGCGGAGGAGAGCGCAATTATTCGTCAGTGGATTTGCTTTGCGGACCATGACCTGTTTATTCCGCTACAGAACATGATTCTTTGGCGCTATGGCATGGCGGCCTACGACGAAGAGCTTGAGGTCACTGCTCTTTCCACTTTGGAGAGATCTCTCCTTGTTTTGGAGAGGCGTCTTGAGGGTCGTCAGTATGTCGCTACGGACCACCTAGACTTGGCGGACCTCTCTGTTGCTGCTGCCATGTACTGGGGTTTTGGTCAGATTATTGACGAGGAAATGAGGGAGAAATACCCTTTGACAGTGAAGTGGTATCTGAGAGTGATTGAGCAGGAGCAAGCGAAAACAGCGTTTGGGGAAAAGGTTTTTATCGAAGTCAGGAAGGTGGGCTCCACATAGTGATTGAACATTTGGGGGCTTCGGCCGGCTGAGTTCATTTAATATAGCAGAAAATCAAGATAACAACATATATTCGTGACCTTGTCTCATTTGTTAGATCAGTAGGCCTTGTCTAGAAGATTCTTTTGTAATGTGACTCCTAAGTGAGCCTAGAACAATCGGAGAATATCATTTCATGCCATTAACGAGATTACATCCTAGTCCGAAACCACGCAGCTGTCATCCCCGAACTTAGCTGATTTTATTTCCAGCCGAATGAACAAAATCAAGATCGCCTATATCTGGTCAGCCTGTATTTCCGACATCAACTCATTCATCAAACGCGACATGATTCTTGCCTCGCCTGGGCGTAAATTAAATCCATATGATTAATGTCACAAACATATAAGCAGATATCGCAAGCCGTGCATATAACAAGCCAAGCTTCTCCAGCTTCCTAGGACTGTAATTTCGTATTATGCTGTCTGTTATACCTGATCTGTCGGTTTCTAGGGGAACTTGAAACAACTTTAACTAAAGACTAGCCCGCTCATCAAGTGCTTGAAGCTCTTCCGCCACAGAGTTAGCTGCTTCAATGGCCATGCCATATCCTGCTTGGAACCCTGTTCCACCAGCACCATAATTGTGAACTAGAACCCCCTGTCGACCCGTCCCATCGACTTGTATCATCTCCTTGGAAACACGCGCTCCTCCCTCACGAGATGGGCGTAAGCCAGAAAATGCACCTAATATCTGAGTCTCGCTTGAGGCTAGGCTAGGAAGCATAGCCGTCGTTCGAGACAATATTGACTCTGTCTCGTAGCTGAATGTGTCTGCAGTGCTGTTGACATGTTCAGTCAGCGGAAGAAAACATACCGCGAAGACAAACTTGACATTCATCGGCATAGGCATTATCAGCTTTGCTTACCTGACTCCTTTTTGCATGAAACCACCGAGAATCACATTACCATTCGAATACGGCCGTGGGATCACGTAAGTTTCGTAATCCTTGCCGTGTCTCATCACATTTTGCTGGACATGCGGGGTCTTCGCAAGGAGGATTTGACCTCTGGTGGGATAGCATTTGGAATCCTGGACTCCGTTCAAGTCTCGCGATGCATTACCAGTGCAGTTAAACACCACCTTTGTATCCTTGCTCAGAAAGCCCGAAGTAATGTCCGGAACTCTTTTGCGTACAACTCGAACTCCATATTCCTCAGTGAGCTTCCGAAGTAAGTAGCGAATGTGCATAGGCGCGTTGAGCGTTATTGTCGTAAATTCTATACCATACGCAACACCGCTTGGAAGATCTCCTGCGGGTATTGCTTTGAACTTTTCCAAGGTCAGTATAAACAAATGCAAGTAGATGGAGTGTGAGGCATTCATCAATCTCTTACATTTTTGAGGTACTTGGCCATCGAGTCGATCTTTGCAGAAGATGGCATCTCATCCCAATATTCGGTTGAAGTGGTTTCCTTCACGAATGCGTCTTTGCCATCTTTTGCTGCAAGACTAAGAAGATATGCATATCCCATCTTATCCCACCGCAAGGCATTTGCATCACTTGCGGAAATAGCAGAGAAGTTGGCACCCGCCCTAGTTGTTTGAGTCAGCGTCGCGAAATTTCGCACTAGCAACAGGAATTCACAGACCATGGCGAGGTATAATTTATTGATGTATCGCCCGGAAGATGCTCTGCAATGATGGTAGTATGTCTGCCGTAGCCCCGTTTTGCGAGGACCAGTGCTACATCGAGCCCAATTACGCCGGCACTTGTAAATTTGGATATCAACAACCTGAAGTTATCACTCGCTGAGCTCTTACTCACCCGACAACCACAATAGATTCGCTCTTCATTTTGATCAAATTATTTCCTCGCTTGTTGTTCAATTGTAGTAGTAACGCGTCGACAAGCGAGCGAGCTATTTGAATGATATCGAGAATCTTTGGCTTCGGCTAATTCCGCGGAAAACCCCGCGGCATCTGTGTCAAAATCTCCGCGCCGTGTGGAAATTCGTTTCACATGCGAACAACAAATAATTAGACCATACTCAATGGCATCACTTGATTATTAGAATCTAGTATTCGAAGATTTCCTTATCTGATAATATGCGCCATGTAAATACAGTCACGGCAACGTGACCTAATACTGACCTTTATTGAATGCAACCTACCTCGATGGATTAAGGGAGTATTAAGATAAATGAGCTAATACTATCATGAGTTGATATGTCCTAAGCAACTGTAGAAAATTCTCTTTGGGATGATCTAGAATGTACAAAGTTCAAGTAGGCTAAACTATAAATTGCATCGCGGTATAGTAGTATGCATGAGACTAAAGAAGCTGGGGTATAAAACTTATTCACATACTCGCAAAACCCAGATCATGACGGTTTCTGGCCATATACAATCCGCACCTTCGTATACAAATGGTGCGATGTATCACACAATTCCTTGCGTATCCCTGCCAACAATGCCTCGATCTCAACACGTGACCACCCAAGCATTCTTGTGAATAAAGCGTACGTGTATGGAGGCATGGCTTCAAGCATGTTGACTTGATGGTATCTCCCAAGCTCTTTTAGCTTGGGGTCTTTCGGCCACGGACCTTGTGGCAGCTTTATCTCAGTTAGCAAAGGTAGCGTACTGGTTCCGTGGGACGGAAAACATACCTTGTAGACATCCTCTTTAACATTGACGAATCCTGCCTTGGCTATCTTATCTTTCCATGTTGATGAAGATGTCATATCTTTGCCAAATAGCTTTGATGATTCGTGCATGTTTTCGATGCCTATCAAAAAATTTGTCGCTTTCAAGTGGCTGCCGTCGTCTGAATAAGTTGTTGGTTCAAAGCTTGCCATTTCAAGCCATCCATTGGGTGTGAGGTTTTCGAATGCTTGTTCGAAGAGTTTGTCGTGGTCACGAACTGAGCCTTCTAATTCGCGCCCATGAATGTAGTCGAATGGCTGGCTGTATGACCATGGTTGTTCGAAGTCATCAATCTCGAAACGACAATTTGGAGGTACCCTAGAAGTAAGTCAATATCACACAATAGATAGATGTAATAGTTGTGGTACATACCACGATGGTTGGATAGGGCTCAAATCAATTCCTGTCCCAATTAGTCATAGTTCGACTAGGAATCATTTTTATGGTCATACCGATCACTTCTGACTCCGGGTTTGCGCTATACTGATTGTCAGTGGCATGACTTAAGCAGGACGAAGACCCGCGACTCACTCCGCGTAGTCAATAGCCCATATCCCTGTCCCTGTCCCAAGATCTAATACTCTTTTGGGATTTTTGACTGGTGCACGAAGTAGTTCTCCTTTTAGAAGCATTAAATAAATATGATGGCTCTGTTTCTTGTTAACATTTGGCCTAACGTTATTAAGTCTGGGGACAACTCACTAGATCGAGGCGATCTTGTTCTTGTTCGTCATTTGGCTAGCATGGGAATTAGAATCAAGACTGGTCTAGAAAGGTAGTGGGCTCACATGCCAGGATATATTCTCCTTCGTGGAAAGAGTGATACCTGCGACCATTCTGTATACACTCAGCGTGGGTTATGGTCAGGCTGTGACAGGACATACCTCATATCTACATTTATTAGCAGCCGTTCGGCATAATAATGGGCTAGAAACACCTACTGGTAGTTCAACGCACTTGATGTGATGCTTGTGGTATAACTGGCATCGCCAAGCCTGTCCAAGTCAGTTATCCTCAGCATAATCGCTAGGTAATGTTACTTTACTTACGACCCTGGATATAATGAATCTCCATCGGAGTTGGACTAGGCATGTTAGTTATTTAAGGGAAAGCAGGAAGCAAAAAAAAAAAAAAAATTCTCAAAAGGATTGATATTGTGCGACTAACATCCGGCTCGATGGGAGTCAACCCTTGGTGTGTGTCTCGATACATCGGTAGCACACTTGCGATCTATGAACAGCACCACACACGAAGAAAGGGGGCGCGTGGGAGCGATAAGAGAGACGGAGAGTGTGAGAACAGAAGACGACTCAACCACCACACCGACTGGAGTTTTACGACCCCTCCGGCTTCGAGACAGCTGTTAGCGTACCGGAATGCCGGGTCCAGCACTGGATCATTGCACCGTCAGCCCATACATGTAAGTGCTTCGGGCTCTGGGATGGTGATGGGGTACCGCTTCCTTGGTTTTTTTTAACAATGCTCTCGGGTAGGCAAATTTAGGGGGTTAGAGCACTCTTAGCGCGTTGATCGCTGAGAAATGATTAGTCGACAGCTGTGTGATGACCTCGGGATCCGCAAGGCCAAAAGGGGGCCCTTCCTCAGCCAATTGCTGGTGACGCGGAAGCTGTGGTAAAGCGCATTTGTACGTGCGGGGGTTGAATTACCTCTGCAGAGTCGCATCCGTACATATATGTTTCCTGTATGAGATATGAGATTCTCTGGGCGCAAGATGCCTGTAAGCACCATAAGCAGGTCAGTAAGGGGTCAGAGACCCAGGGAGATCCATCCACTTGGTGCATGTATCTCGGGAAAAATCGTCTAATTTGGTGGGGATCGGTTGAGACCGTCAGTCCCGACAGTCTGGTCCCTCGCCACCAAGATGAACAATCAAATTCCGCTCACCGTATTGTACTTCAACTCCTTTATTAGTGGGATTTTGATCCTTGAAGCCACGAAACCCTGGTTATTTGACTGAGATAAGGTGTTGTGATGGGCGGATGGGCTGAACAAAAGTTCTAGAACGGACCCGCCAGTTTGGGTCCAGTCTTGGCCGGTTTGATCTATCACGCGCTAAATGTTTAGGACTTTCGTAATTTTATACAAGTACATTTTTCATAGGGCTCAGTGGTATGTACAGAGAGACCTCTCATTTTTGGCGGGTTCTCCATGCTCATATAAAGTACCGATTTTAGTCGGAGTGAAAACTAACATTATCGGAAAAAGCAAAAACAACGGCAGGATGTGCCGATCGAAGGATGTCCTCGGCCCCAACGAATTTCCCGTTTGCGCTCAGGTGGGCTGTTGGCCATATAGCACTCTTTAGGTCACTCCCTAGTGAACATGCTAGCTTCATCGGAATATTTGGCCTGATTTAACACCCTAACGGATCAAGAAAGGAGCTTATGAAATAAAGATAATCAAGAGATACAGCAGATGCATTGGAGTGAAGTAGTTCGCTAGATGATGGCCTAACTAATACCAAATTGGTATCAGGTTCACAACGCTACATAATATCATAAGCATCAAGTCCGTAGATTCATATCTCAGGAGAAGAACAATTCATCATCCTTGTTCACTTCACCAGCTTCGTAGCTTGGAGGAGGGAAATTGGGGGTATCTTCATGATCTGGACTTGTGCCATCATCGCCATCATACTGCGTCACAATAATCTTGGGTATAGCTCTCTCTGTTTGAAGCTGCCAAATGGTGGCCGGGCATGGAAGCTCGATGGTGGAGACCACCGTTGTCTGACAAGACAATTCGGCGGCCACGGCAACAACGGGTGGAGTTTCAAGTGCTATAACAGCTGCCTCCTCTTTCTTCTCGGTGGCTGAGAGCTCGGATCTTGGTGATATCGTTTCGAGATGGCGAAAGACGGTTTCGAGCCTTTCGTAGCAGAGAGTCATGCGAGTCTCTTTCTTAAGGGCATTTTGACAGTCGCGACGCTTCCAGTTTTTGCGCTCTTTTAGTGTAAGACCGCCAATTTTGCTGCTCTGATGCCATAGTGGATCTACAAATGAGGAGAGCTCGTTGGCGGCAGATTCGGCGTCGGCGATGGTAGAATTAATCCATTCGCCTTCAATTTCGCCCAATGCATGCAGCTTTTCATTTCGCAGCTCTGCTGTCTGTTTCACAACACATTTGATACGGCCGGATGCCTCCTGTAGTCCCGCGATATGCTCTTCTGGTGATAAGGTTGGTTCTGCGATGGTGGTTTGATTCGAGGACTTGACAACTGCTGAGGGCGACTCGAGGTCGGGCCTTGAAGAAGAGCTCTCTGACGACGAGGAGTTGACTGATTGCGTGTAGTATCTTGATGTTAGGGCTTGGGAAGACCGCGGCGAGTTCGATTGAGATCGTGGTGATGGTGATGAATCTTGTTTCTCTATTTGGCCTTGTCGTACTGTATCCTTTTTCGTTGAGTTTTGGATACGAGCAGCCATGTGGAGTCTGTCTGCAGATTCATTCCATCGCGTCGCCGACCGGTATAGGATCCCTTTGACCGATTGCTGACACCGATCCTTTGAACAGTACCACTTATCCGCTGATTTATGCCATATTTCCATTGTTGATTGATGACACCGGTCTTTTGAGTTATACCACACGCCTGACGAGCGGTTGATGAGATTTGTTTTCGATTGTTGCCATTTCATGATGGACTGCTGCTGCCTTGGCTCAACTGGTCGGTTTGCAAAATCTGTCGAACCCATCTTGAGATAGAAGGGCGCCTGATTTTTGAGGCAAATTGTCTCAATCTCAGTGTCTCGAAAATGTGCTGGATGGGAGCAAATAAAAATCCCGAAGGTAACAGTGAGTAAGAATGAGATAGAAATTCGAGAAGTAAGGCACAACTATATAAGTTTGGATTCGCAATATTTTAGGCCCCAATTTTTGAATTTGATATTCAACAGGGCTTAGCCACGAAGCTTGCTGCTTCTTTGTGGCCATTTACCCTAACCACGTTGCTAACAGGCTGATCATGGCGGCATTGGAAGGTTGGAAGGCTGTGTGCTGACAGGCCGCAGCATTGTTGGTTGCATATGATTGGCCCTTTCGTATATCCCTCGGGCGCCGCGCTAAATTTGGCTGTGGGGTTGGGGGCCAAACTGCCCACGAGGCTTTGCGCCAAAAAAAATTGCACTTTGTCCAACTCAAAACTTTTGAAGCAACTTGACGAACTTGGTTGTGTGAGGTTATAATTTTGAATGTCGTGTTTGTGGATAACCCTCACCCGCCTGGCCCCAACCACGAATATGGAAGATGACTACATATTTCGCTTCTTTCTTCTCTTGTCAGACACTTGGAGCCAAACTTTCTTATTAAAGCTTCAAAAAATTTGTCTGTGGGCATGTCAGTGTGCAGATGCTCCAGGATGGGGACTATACCTCAACCTTGCGCCTTGTTCACAGCCCACTCCAACCCTATAGAGCATATATTACAACTCACAACTTGCCAAGAGAACTGACTCGCCGTTTTAATCTGCGAGAGGGGTATTGAATTCACACGTGACTCTCGGAAAGTTTGTTCCTAGACAGTTTCGTCCTTTCCTCGGATATACTACGGCGGGCGCGATTGATGGAAATTCCTCACGGAACTTGGCTTGTGGAAATAGCCTCAACTTAGTCCAAAATGAGGACAATTCCGGCGGGATAGCCCCATAGTATGATTTTCGGCATAGAATCGAATTAACATGCAATATTCCACTGTACCAGACTATAAAAGCAGCATTATGGTGCTGCTACGACACGGCATACGAATTAACTCGCAAGTACAATTGGCCAACAATGAAGATTCCACAGATCCTTGCGTTTGCTGCTGCTGCCACAGCAGTCAGTATTCCACGCTCTGAGAGCTCACCTTCCCCAGTCACAAACGTAACTATCTTTACACCACCCTCCGACTACAACATCCCACGCACGCTCTACCCCCGCAATGAGCAACTTCCCAATGGTGATATCCTTGCAACATGGGAGAACTATTCCCCAGAGCCGCCACTGGTCTACTTCCCTATCTACCGCTCTAAGGATCACGGAAAGACTTGGAAGGAGATTTCCAAGGCCCAGGATACTGCGAATGGATTTGGACTGCGTTACCAACCGTTCCTCTATTACCTTCCGGAGCGAGTCGGTTCATTCAAGAAAGGCACCCTGCTGCTAGCAGGTAGTAGTATCCCCACAGATCTCTCGTCTACCAACATTGATCTGTACGCATCGAATGATGATGGCGTCACATGGAAGTTTGTCAGCCATATTGCGGCCGGAGGAGAGGCACAGCCGGTGAATGGATTGACTCCTGTGTGGGAGCCTTTCCTCCTTGCTCAGTGAGATTCACAATGCTATGATTGGACTGTGGATGTCTAGCTAACTGTTTTATAGTCAGGGCAAGTTGATCTGCTATTACTCCGATCAGCGAGACAACGCAACATACGGACAAAAGATGGTTCACCAGGTCTCTACTGATTTGAAGAAATGGGGACCTGTTGTAGATGATGTGTAAGGGCACATTTTCCCATTGTTATAAAGCTATCGCTGACGGATATGTAGTGCGGAATCGACTTACACTGATCGACCAGGAATGCCAGTCGTGACCAAGGTATATTCATTTCTATCGCATTCAACAACACAACCAATTCTATATTCAATAAAACTGACCACTGCAGCTCCCGAACGGCAAATACTTCTACATCTACGAATACGGCTCCTTCTTCGGCACTTCAAGCTACTCCTTCCCTCTTTACTACAAGATCTCATCCAACCCTGAAGACTTCCTCTCAGTCGAGGGCCAGCGTCTTGTTGTCTCCAGTGGCACTAAGCCAACCTCTTCGCCATACATCGTGTGGACCAAATATGGCGGCAAGAACGGCACCCTCATTGCCAGCTCCGGTACTCAGAGTACTCTATTTATTAACAAGGCTCTGGGTGAGGGCGAATGGACTGAAATTGCGTCGCCTCAGGAACATAGTTATACGAGGGCGTTGCGTGTCCTTGAAGAGGATGGCGGTCGCTACCTGATGGTGCATTCGGCAGGCGTGTTATCTGGCACTGCTAACCGGGTCTCGGAGAGCATTATCGATCTAAAGAAGGTCTTATAGATTTCCCCCAAAGGCTCGCGATTTATGAGCACTGAAGCTGTCAAAAAGGCGTTTCTGTATGTTGTGGCTACGAGGGAAATAATCCAAGCAGCAAGAATTTGGTGTAAACTTATGCGCTACGCAAATCCTTGATAGATTTCGTGGGTCTGTGATGAGAAGCATAATATAATGGACTCGAATTATGTGTACCCTTGGTATATAACCTAAACGTAAAACAAAGTGTCCCAGCCTTCTAACCTCAACCAAGCCCAATGTCGAGTAAAATGCTCAAAAGTTCAACGCCATAACCCATATACCGCAGTCAAATTTTTCCACTATCGCTTCGAGTCAGATAGATAGTACTGTTGAGAATGCTGAGCCGGTCTTGGAGCTGCATTTCTCTGCATGTCGCAAGGGTTTCCCTGGTTATAAGGAGGCGGGGACCGCTCATGTTCGAAGCATAATTGCATTGCGGCTCATGGCCGTGAGAGTAGTGCGGGTTCCAAATAATTAGTCTCGGCGATACATCAAGAGCACATGAACCAGTGGACAGCAAAAATTGCTAAACATGTGTGTCTTGATCGTAAAGGGTAGATTGTTAGGAAACCTGCGCTAAGGCATCATATAATCCGTACTTCACACTGCATTCTGAATTATACGGTATCTGCAGCATCAATGAGACAGACAATCACACATAGTGCACTTGGGACTTAACTAGTACTGGTGGCGCTGACTATAACCTCGAATTTTGGCTGCCGCTCTCTGGTCCCTGCAATTAAATAGTATAGCAGCCGAGGATCTTTACCACGCCACCTCGATTTGGATGGATGGAAACCACACGTCGTAGCGAGACTGATGCGTATAAACGACCGGTGCGATGGTTTATATCAGTGAGAGGACTCGGATTTTAAGTATGTGCTGCACAACCTCGTTTGTCGAAGGTACTATCGCTGATGAGGTCATTGTCCTACAGTTATATTCAACTGTCTATAGCGAATTGCGTTTACCTTTGTCTATGTTGCCCCACTGAGTGACTTAGTAGACTAACAAGAAAGTTCGGTACCAGATAGCCTGAATCAACAACCAGATTCTATATCGCGAGGCCAAATAATGGAGGGCATTAGATATGGAGTAAATCCGGGCTGATAAAGCGTCTCAATAGAGGAATCGTGTACAAATCTAGCGCTGGAAAATAGCGCGAGAGAGGAGCTTTGTCTATAGGAGCTATTACTGGATTACTAAGAGGAAGATTGAAAATATCTTTGCGTTCGATATGCTCCGCAGAGCTTTATATAAGCTCGGGGTCTTAGGTGTCTAACATACGCTGACATGCTGGATGCAAAAGAAAGTCCATACATGGTAATGGCAGCCTGGCAAGGCTAAAACTTAACGGGATTAGATCTCATCAACCATTTTGCATTCCTAGGGTATTCTACCCTTACAGTCATGATTTCACTACGGAATATCTATGCAAGAGTATGCTATAAAGATCATAATGCTTTCGCACCATGTGATATTATTTTCCTACGTAAACTTGTTTCAACAAGAATGCGAGAGGTGATCTTCTTTAGTAAAAGCGTTCCGTGTCTCTAGAGCAGTTCGACGTAATGAAGAGATAATCACCAACCGAATAGTCCGCAGCATTCTAAGGGAAGCACGACGGTTGTCCTAGCAGGATGGGTAAGTCCTGCTAAGTACATAGGGATTTCCGGTCATGGAACCAAAGGCTGCAGTGTGGAGATGATTCCTTACGTTCCTACCCCGGGCGTATAGTAGCGCCCGACATCGCCTTCTATGTTAGAAACATGGAGATTCTCTTTTAAACCCTAATCATATGATCCACTATACCAAACTTAGGTTGGGCGTACATTATCTGTGTTTTGTATCTGTCAGGATTAATACCCGACTTTCAATGATACGAGTGAGAATGCTACGTGAGTTAAGACTTTTCCGTACAAACTGAGCACAAGCACATGTCCATAATTCTGTCGTTTGCATTTCGTCGTTGGTTCAATCTCAGAGCCTGTAGCTGCCCTACGCATCCACCAATAGTCACTAAGTTGCTTAAATTCAATCAGGCTGATTGCCTCGTTCTTCGTCGCTCGCTTTACTTCAAATCAGTCACTCACGAGTCCTCGCCTAACTCACGCTGAACAGCAAACTTGACAGCTTCTAGGACATCCTCACAAACTTTCCTAGGAGGAAATTGCGGCGCCTTATTATCTTGGTAGACACCCGTCTTAACCAAGATGGAGAACCAGTCAGTATCACTGATCTGGTTGTACTCATTCGTGCCCCGGATATCGGACTCGGGCGTATCGCCCACGAAATAAACGGTGGCTGGCGGTTGATCAATACCGTACGCCTCCTTGCGCCATTCGCGAAGCAGTTTTGTCGCGAAACCGAATGTCCCGAGTTGTGGTTTCCCAAAGGCGACGGTAGTCAGCTCCTTACCAGTTAGTTCCTTATAAAGAGCTTCTACCGACGTCCGCAGTGCGCCCATTCCAATGCGCGAGTGCTCGTGAGAGGTGGACCACACGATGTCGTTGTGGGAAAAGTAAATAGGCGGACCCTCGTCAAAGGTCTCGGAGCGAGTCCCTAGGCGTCCATTCTTCGACATCAGAAGATCGAGGATGATCTGCTGGTCACCGGCCCAATCTCTGCTGTCAGCGAATACGAATATGGCATCGATGGTAGTCTCGTCGAAATTTCTATCACGGGAATTGCGATACTCTTCCTCTGTCAACTTCCGGAACGGCGTTGTGTCATGCTTGGACTTGATGATATCGCCGGGGGTAACCACGTCTTTGAAACCATAGTCCTCTGCGACGACGCGGCACTTTTCACCCTCGCCGCCTACCACGAGGACGGTTTGATACGCCTCGGCCATTTCGCGCATCGGTGTGTGTCCACAGATGAATTGTCCAGGTGAGACCTCGATCTGTAGCTGGCGACTGAGGTCAATACAGCGTTCTTCTTCTGTCTTCCCGCCGCCATTGGTGACGAAGATATACGGGCTTAGGATGAAGTTAGTGTGTGCATCTCGGGAAAGAGAGAGGCGAAGTGTTTACATCTTTACTCCATATGGATTGCCCCCATTGATGTATTTCATCGCACCGATCGATGCTGGAATCGGCTTCCCTCCTTTCAGGAGAACGCCATCAATATCGAAGGCGATCGCGAATTTATCTGTACTGCTTCGGTCTGGCTGTGCAACCTCGGGGGTGCCCCCACCGGAGGCCGTTTCATCAATGCTTTTCCTGGCTCTTTCCAGCCGCATAGCAGTTCCGTCTGCGTCGTACGGTGCATTCATATTTTCGGGAGGAGCGATCACGATTGGACCGCTGTATAGATCGCATCGCCTAGCCTCGGCGGAGGATAGCCTCCGCACGCTTGTGGCGGTTGTTGCTGCCATGTTATCGACTGAAGGGGAATCTTTCAATATCCATTCGCCTTTGCGAAGTTATGGACCCCCAGGGTGAAGTTAGCTATATTCTATATAATGAGATTGAGTCCCGTGATGCGTAGCATATGTACGGCTAGGATGTCATCATGACGAAACGTAGGTTTTGGTTCGTCCGCATTCGCAATCTACAATATGGTTCGTTCCAAACTTTGTAGGATAAACTCTACAGGGATCCGCGAGTGTCAGCTTTGCATTACGAATTATTATGGCACTGTGTTGTATGCTTAGCGATTGGGAGCGCAACGATGTTAAGCCCTAGAAAATATATAGTACTCCCCAAACCCACTCTCTCCGTACCTTTGATAGGAGCCAAATGCAGTTGAACAGAAGTCAATAACTCGCTTGATGAATTGGTCATTTGACCTATACCCCTTTTCCCTGGACCACTAATGCCTTCCTGAACGCCAGGCCTGTGGAAATAAGTCCAGGTTGTCCTGACGAATGACGTTGGATTTAAGTGCCACTTTTATATATAAGGAAGATAGGGACATATCTTATTAGTATTAATAGAGACACTACGTTATCGTTTTGTAGGCACTAAAACAAATCTTGTTGGTACTTCAAGATAATGTAAGAAATATTCCAGATCAGCAGTCAGCAAGCTTATTTCATTCTAAGCGTAAGCTTAGAGAGAGAACTGAATAGTGGGGAACATCCAAACGTCCAATAACAACACGATAAACTCTTCAATTTCACGCTTTACCCAAAATAATACAACAATCCGAGCCCGAAACTGACCCTTGTGGGGGCGAAACCACTCCTGATTGTTACTTCACTTTGCTTCTTTGCCGATACCGAAACTCTTGCTTAGACTTAGGTCGCATGTTCAGACGGGATCAAAATGCCGCCTCGTCTGACCCACCGAAAATCAACAACTGGGTGTCTTCGGTGCAAAGCGCGGAAGGTCAAGGCAAGCTTTAGTTCCCCTTGGTATCATCACATACATACTCACAGTCTCTAGTGCGATGAACAACGCCCAACTTGCGGCCATTGTGGACGTCATTCGGTGGCATGCGAATGGCCATCATTGACACCTCGCATATATAATCCAAATAAGCCTATGTCAAAGGCAATTTCAAGACGTGACGCTCAGGCCAACCCCACCCCCAGCCTGCCATCCCCAGAGCTTGGGGCGATGCGCATCCTTGAGATGCGCCTGATCCATCAATGGGTCACAGAAACATGCAACACGATGAGTTCCGCTCAGGTGGAATCAGTCCGCAAAATGTGGGGTATGCCAGTGCCACAGCTGGCATTCGAATATGAACCACTTCTGCACACTTTATTAGCGTTGGGCGCAGCTCATCGAGCTACCCTATTACCGCAGGAAGCCAGCTCGATTCGCCCAGTCTATCATGGATACATTGATTCTGCTATCCGCCAACACCGCCCTGTGACAGCAAATCTGGATTAAAAACGTCACTGAAGCAGTCTGCATGAATACTGTGCTCCTTTCATTATACGCCCTCTTCCTCCGGTCGGAGCCCTCGGCGGCACCATATGATCCTCCAGTTATGTGGCTATCTTTGGCCCATGGCATCCGAACAGTACTAAAGACCGTCTATGATCAGTTGATCACAAATAATTCGCCCCTATGCCCCTTGCTTCAAGCCCAGCCCGCAATCTGGAAAAGTGCCGATCGCACCCAGCGAGTCTACAATGGACCCATGAAGCCATTACAGTTCCTGCTTCACTACCGCCAAGAAGATGACTGCATGGACAGTGCAGCATTCGCTGTTTATGAAGAGGGCATCGCATATTTGGGAAGATTCTACATTGATGTGCAAAAAGGGAAGCCCGATCATGTACTCCGGCGCATGTTCAGTGGCTTCCCTCCGGTCGTTCCTCAGACCTTCATTGGTGTTGTTGCTGAGAGGAGACCGCGTGTCCTGTTTATCTTGGCTTATCTTTTTGCCCTGGTCAAGGAATTTGAAGATGTATGGTGGCTTCGTGGGATTCCCGAGCGAGAGGTACAAGGTATTAGTAGTATCATCCCTGTTGAGTGGAAGTGCATGATGATTTGGCCTCTACGCGTCATATCTACAGGGACGACATATGGCGAGGAGGTGTCAATACCTATGACCAATGTGCTTGTATCATGAAATTTCCCTTGCTCACAGCGCAAGTTGATTCGTATATAGACTTGTCTTTTCAGCGCAATAGTAATCCAAGAATATAGAATTTTATGTCAAGCAAGTTCATTTCATCACTAATCGGGTAGTTCATCTCATAGTTTCCAATTAAACAATGTTCTCCCAGTATAAAGAAATAAATTTTAAGGCGTTCTAAGGCCTCCCATTTTACCCTGAGAAAACGGGCCGGATGACTCAATTGCTGCATAAACTTCATTTCGCGACCGCTAAGCGCTCAGGGATATGAATTCCGTCAAGTTAAATAAATCACAAATATGTAACATTGGGGATGAGTCGGGTCGAGTCACGGTGAGTCAAGGGTCTCGGCCTGTCTTGTTTAGGCACCAGCGATCTCCCGCCTCCACCTTGACCCTTTCCCGTTCACTTAAGCCTCATGTTAGCTCCTGCGTGGCTTTCAAGTTTTATCTCTCTCATTTCATTATGTTGGATCATCCCTGCTCAGCGGCCGTAGAGGATGTCTTCGGCCCAACGGTAGCTCCGTCTTGTCTTCATGGCTTCGATTTCACCCTCCTGTTCGAGGAAAGCATCCTCACTCTTGTCCCAATTGGCCTTGTTTGTTTGACCGCGTCTTTTCGCGCTTGGAAGCTCCGTCGTGCGCCTGAGAAGGTCAACCGGTCATGGTTGTACGCTGCGAAGGAGGTGAGTAACCGATGTGGCCTCACCCCACATTCTGTATGCTAACAACCCCTGCGTAGCTGTCTTGGCTGTTCTACACCGCGTGCCATGTTGCGTTGCTGATCATTTTATTTCAACTGGATACTCCCAAAACGAGAGCGACCATAGGCACAACACTTGTGACCGTGCTCACTTCTGTCTTTTTGCTTTTCTTCTCTCATCTTGAGCACCTTCGCTCAATACGGCCATCAACAATCCTAAATGTCTTCCTCGGTTTTGCATTGCTATTTGACCTTGCGCGCCTCCGGACTTTGTATTTCATGTCTAACCAAACCGTGACTAGTTTGTTTGCTGTCAGCTGGGTGATCAAAGCAATCATTCTGGTTTTCGAAGCGACAGAAAAAAGAAAGTTGCTTAAGAAGGTATATGAAAACAGCCCGATCGAATCAACCAGTGGCGTTATTAATCGAGCGCTATTCTGGTGGCTGAGAGACCTCCTTTGGCGAGGGTCAAAGACCACTTTAACAGTGGATAGCTTACCCTCTCTAGACGATGACCTCAAGAATGCCTCGAATTCTCAATCCCTCTTTGAAAGATGGGATAAAGGTGAGATTCGGATTGCATCAGGTAACCCAAAAAGCTAAGTATTGACATGATCTTCTAGCCGACAAATACCGTTCAAACGCACTTCTGTGGACCTTTGTGGCTCACTACAAATGGGCGTTCCTGGAAGGTGTTCTTCCCCGGCTTGCGTATACAGGATTTTGCTTCGCGCAGCCTTTCCTCGTGGAGCGCGTCCTTGATTTTATGACTGAACCGGAGCATGTCAACTCAACCAACTACGCATATGGGCTCATCGGCGCCTATGCTATTGTGTACATCGGCATCGCAGTACGCAGTTTCCTGAAAATACGCGGGCCCACGCTGATAATATTATCTAGGTATCCTATGCTGCCTATGAACACAAAACCTTCCGTGTTATCACTATGGTCCGGGGAAGCTTGGTAACAATGATCTTCAACAAAACACTGCGGCTGAGCACATCTGCTGTTTCAGATGCGGCGGCTATTACCTTGATGAGCACTGACATTGAGCGCATTGGATTTGGCCTAATAGATATGCATGAGATATACTCAAACATCACCGAGGTTGCATTGGCTTTGTGGTTGCTGGCAAGGCTCTTGAACATTGCGACAATCGCATCTACGGTAATAGTTGTCAGTAAGTGAAAATACATATACCACTCTTTTCTAGGGTAATATGACTAACTCAAATTCTAACAGTATGTCTCATTGCTGGTATCCCTTTGGCCGTGGTTTCAGGTAATGCGCAGGGAACATGGCTTGAAGCTGTCGAAGAGCGCGTGGCGGTTACCTCAAATGTCCTCGGGGTAATGAAGAATATCAAGATGACAGGCCTTACAGAGATCATCTCCAGAAATCTTCGAGATCTTCGAACTGCGGAAATTGAGGCTTCATATATGTTCCGACTTCTCGGAGTTATAAGGCTCACACTTGGTATGCGCCGGCTCCTACTACAAGTATCTACGTGCTAACCCTTCAGGCTATGCCTCTACTACCCTGGCACCCGTGTTTGGATTTGGTGCCTACATACTACTTGCCCAGGTCAATGACACAGCTACTCTAACCAACGGCGTGGCATTTTCTGCACTGACTCTTTTTGCTTTATTGGATCAACCAATGGTCTCTATCGTGGATGGCTCGGAGGACTTTATGGCAGTTGTTAATTGTTTCCAGCGAATTCAAAAGCATTTGCTAGAGACAGAAAGAAAAGACTACCGAGTAAAGCATGGATCAGATCAACACAGCGTCCCCCCTCTGATCGAGGTTGATTCCTTAACCCAGAGCCAGAACAATGAACCTTGTGTTGTCATCCGAAACTTGTCTGCAGCCTGGTCAATTGACGATGAGCCCGTGTTAAAAGACTTGAACATTGACATCCAAGTCTCAAAGATTACAATGATTGTTGGGCCAGTCGGATGCGGAAAATCCACTTTTTTGAAAACCCTCATGGGAGAGATACCAGAATGCTCCGGCTCAATCTCGACCAACTTCACCAATGCTGCATATTGTAACCAATCACCATGGATTACATTCGGAACTCTCCAGGAAAATATTGTTGGGGCATCGCCATGGGACCGAACTCGGTACGACCGGGTTATTCAGTCCTGCGCTTTGCAGGTCGACCTTCAACAGCTTCCTATGGGTGATCAGACCAAAGTTGGTGTTCGTGGGTCTCGACTGAGTGGTGGCCAACAAATGCGTGTCGTAAGTTTTCCATTCATATCTTTCTATGAGCATCGAATAACACAGCTTGTCTAGGCACTTGCACGGGCGCTCTATTCGAACGCGCCGGTTCTCATTTTGGATGATGTTTTGACGGGTTTGGATCGTGAAACGGAGAAGATTATTCTGGAGATAGTCTTTTCTCGACATGGTTCTATCAAGCAGTCCCGCCAAACAGTGATTATGGCGACCAATTCGGGTAGGGTCTTCTTTTGGTTTATGCGTCAAGGAGGTTAATCTAATCCTTTCGCAGCTCATCATCTCGCCTATGCGGACAATATCATCGCGCTCGATGAGAATGGAAGACTTCTCGAGCATGGGTCTTATAGCGAGCTAGTCAGCACCGACGGCTATGTCAGTACCCTGTCCGGTACTTCTCACACAGCCAGCACCACCCGAGCCCCGGATATCGTGCTCAATGACGAAACCCTCCAAGGGTTAAACTTAGATGAGAGCAAAGAGGATTCAAGTCGAAGAACAGGCGATTTGACTGTATATCGATATTATTTCGAAAACATAGGCTGGCCACTTCTGTCACTATTACTTATATGCTGTGCCCTATTCGTCCTGGGTCTCAGCTTTCCACGTCAGTTCTGCAAATTATCTAGCTCGGTGATATTCGTTTGCCGCTAACTTTGATTATAGAGATATGGCTGCAGTGGTGGACTCGTGCAAATGAGCAACACCCAAATGCACATGTTTGGTATTGGCTAACTGTGTATGCTGCACTTGGCTTTTTCTCGCTTTTGACTACTTTCCTTGGCACATGGTATGTTGATTAAATTTCTCATTGTGTTGGCATGTTTAACGTTGTATAGGATTCTCGCCATGTTTATTCAGCCCAAGACAGCTCGCCGGTTCCATGAGATTCTTCTTCGTACAACAATGGGGTAAGAGTGCATCGACTCTGTCGGGTCTCCGTTATTGACAGTTCATCCAGAGCAACAACTTCATTCTTGACCTCGACGGATATTGGAAATACCACAAACAGGTCAGAATGGTTTTCTGAAGACTGTTATTACCCTACTAATGTAGATTCAATGCAGATTCAGCCAAGACCTTGAATTGATCGACGAAGAGTTGCCTGAAACTCTGGAGCTCACAGTCAATGCCGCTCTCAGCTGCATTACCGAAGGATTCCTTGTCTTTGTTGGATCATCTTATGTCACAGCAGCGCTGATCCCATTTTGCGTCCTCGTAGTTTACTACGTGGCAAAGTTCTACATCAAGACCTCTCGTCAGCTGCGGCTCTTAGGAATCGAATCCAAGGCCCCTCTTTTCTCCCAGTTCCTGGAGGTCCTAGGCGGACTCTCAAGCATTCGAGCCTATGGCTGGAGCAAGGAGTACCAGCGCCGCAATCTGATTGCTTTGGATGCCTCGCAGCGCCCTTCTTACATGCTATATTGCATCCAGCGCTGGATAGGTCTTGTTTTGGACCTGATAGTGGCATTCATCGCCGTCGCTGTCATTTCTATTGCAATTTCTATGAGAGGAAGCCCGTCCATGAACCTGTTGGGCATTGCACTCTTTAACATTGTCAATTTCAGTAGTACTCTGCAGTCATTTGTGACACACTGGATTGGACTGGAAACCTCCATTGGTGCTGTTTCTAGAATTCGCTCCTATGTGCAATATGCCACAACTGAGGATTTGGATGCTGAATCAGAGGTGCTTCCTGAGGACTGGCCTCGACAAGGTCGTGTTGAACTTTCTGGCCTTTCAGCCTCTTATGAGTAAGTACCTCGATATATCTGCCGGCGTTTTTGTCTCATACTAATACCCTCTTAGTGCTTTCTCGGATCCAGTACTGAAAGACATCAGTCTCAACATCCTTCCTGGTGAAAAGGTAGCTCTGTGTGGTAGGACTGGAAGGTTTGTATACCTTGTCACAGACAATTCTGGACGATTGAATAACAATACTGACGTTTGATTAGTGGCAAATCATCCCTTGTTTCAGCACTTCTGCGGATACTTGAGCTCAGCAAAGGCACCATTCGCATAGATGGTATAGATATTTCAAAAGTTTCAAGATCCCACGTGCGATCCAGAATCAACATCATCCCCCAGCAGCCATTCTTCCTCCATGGCAGCGTTCGGCTAAACGCCAATCCTGAGTCCAATGCGGATGACAAACAGATCATTAATGCTCTTCAAGCTGTCAATTTATGGTCCTACATTGAGGCAAAAGGCGGCTTGGATATCGACATGTCCGATGATCTTCTTTCCCACGGACAGCAACAACTATTCTGTCTTGCGCGCGCACTGTGCAAGTCAAGCAGTATTGTCATTATGGATGAGGCAACTAGCAGGTACGTTCAAGAAGCGAATAAGGCTGCTGTATCTATTTACTAATTCATCTACTAGTGTGGATTCTGAGACAGACACACTAATGCAGACGGTCATTCGGACTCACTTCAAAGACCAGACTCTCATTGCCATTGCGCACAAGCTGCATACAATTTTGGATTTTGACAAGGTTGCTCTCATAGAAAAGGGTCAGGTTGTGGAATTTGATACACCACAGACTCTTCTATCAAGGGAAGGTTCGGCGTTCAAGACTTTGTATAATAGCTTTCATAAGGGCTCCAAAGAATAGACAGGGGCGTACATAGTATGTACAGACTTTCAGGTCACTCTTACTCGCTCTCTGGCAGAAATGGCGTGCTTTTGAGCAACTCTAATGCTTAGATACAATTGATATTGATCATATTGCTCATCCTCTCATTTTATCTGGGCAGCCCTTTTATGTAGAAACATGAAGATTTATTCAAGTTCAAACAGTAAGCACAACCTTCCCGCGACCCTCAAATCTCCCATTAGCAAAATCATAAGCCTCCCTAACAGACTCAATAGGAAAGGTAGCAGCAACGAAAGAGCGCAAGGCACCAGACTCAGCCAAAGCAGCCAACGCACTCAAAACCTCCCCATCCCCCTCAACAATAAAGAAAAGCGCCTTAACACCCTCCTTCCCGTCACACAATCCACGCTTCTGATGCTCAGCAACGAAATCAAAACTCGCAGAATCAACCGATATCAACACCCCATCTCCCTTAACGAACCCCCAGCACTTAGAAAGCACCTCACCACCCACACAGTCAACAATAACATCAAACGCCCCATTCACACCCTCAAGATCCCCATATTCAACAACCTCACCAGCCCCCAACCCACGCAAAAACTCGCCATTCCGCACATTCGAACTACTAGCCGCAACGACATGCACACCAGCACTGGCAGCAAGCTGTACCAGATAAATCCCCACCCCACCAGAAGCCCCGGTAATCAACACACGCTTAGAAGACACATTCCTTTCCTTCCCAGATCCAACAATCGGCACGGGAATACCCGCATGCCGGAAAAGTGCCTCATAAGCTGTCAACGCACTAAGCGGCAAAGCAGCCGCCTCCTCCCATCCCAACGTACGCGGTTTGCGCGCAACCTCGTCAACAGAGACGATGGCGTATTCAGCCCATGTCGAGGCACGGTTTGTATTTGCCATGCCGAAGACTTCGTCTCCGATTATGAAATTGTGGGGTGGGGAGGGAGATGAGGACGTACTGCTGTCACTTTCGAAAACGGCTGCCACTGTACCTGAGAAATCGTGGCCCGGGATTGTATATTGTTGGTGGTAATATTCGGGCCAGGTGAGCATGTCTCTTATTATTGTTGTTGCTTTTATTTTGATTAGGAGGTCGGTTGGGGATTTAGGTCTTGGGATTGGGATTTTGTCGTTTGTTAAGCATTTTGATGGGGCTGGGTTTGTTGGGGAGTAGGGGGTTTCGGTTTCTGGTGCTGGTTTTATGCGGATGGCTTGCATTTTGGAGGTTTGCTTTTGTCTGGACTGGGTGGTGGATATGGGATGGGGAGTGGACTTTATAGTTGGGGGTGAGGTTGGGTTTGGTTGATAGGCTATCTGGTGGAGACTCGGGGTCTGGCGGGTATAGCCGCGAATCGCATCATTGATCACGACATCGGGATCTATAAGAACCCGCGAAGGGAAGATATTGTTGAGCATCAAGCCTGCACCAGTGATAGGACGTTATCTACCAGTCCATGAAATGGAAAGCTGGTAATAACGAAGGTAACTTATGCCTCCATCTTTTTACACAATTTTTGACTTTCACCGGATAACAACTAATAACCTACGTGCAAAGAAGCAAACAAAGATCGAGATGGAACTGGCGTAGTGCACTATCGAGAACCTGTTTCTTGGGAATTCAGAGATTCGTTGTAACCTCAGCTTTTCCTACAGGATAGTGTCCAAAATCTCAACAGTGAAGGCCTGCTAAGCCTTCTGGGGTTGACCGTGTCCATCTGGATCGAGGATCCGCGCCAGTTCTGATATTTCAGTGTGGTCACGCGTGGTCTTCATCCGGTGACACCATGTTATCTGTTTTTCTTCTCCTTTCAGTTCGAAGAGAAACTCCCCACCGATCTGCCTGTGATCACCTCCCTTGGTCGCCAGTCCACTGGGAATCTTTTTCATAGCCTGCATAATTGACCCAGCGACGATATGCATCATGCTCTTGCGGATGTACTCTGGACGCGGTCCTAGGGCTAAAGAAGTGACCAATCCAAGATCCTCATACAATCTGCATGTCGGATCGGAGAAAATAGGGAATGGACACCCCGTTTCGGCAACATAGGCATCAATCAGGCCTGGGTCGCCGCAGCCGACAATTACGATGGACGTGTCCACCGACAGATGCGACAGGAAATCAGGCTTTATGGTCTCCGAAAGGGCGCGGATGAATTCTTGGCAGCTCTTTTGTGATGAACGATGTTAATGAAATTGTACCTCAGCAATCGCTTTGCGGTCTTCTTCGGGAAATCTTCGGCAGGACAGAATGACCAGCTAGCCGAGTAAATAACAATTAGATATTAAAAAATCTTACCCCACAGAAGAAATGCCGAACGAAGATAACTAGCACACGGCGAGCCGAATCGGGTCCACTGTAGAGGCTCTTGAATGGATGCGTCTCGCCATTACGATCGAGCACCGTATGGTTCTCAACCTTACGTTGAATATCCATCGATGGCAGCTCGTCGTTGGCGGAATTCACTCGGTCGGCCGCCGAAAGTCGATTGACATTACCACTGGTATTATCATTTGAGGCTGCTGTAGGTTCTAGGGCAGGAACTGCATTTCCTTCGCTCGCCATCACGTTGTGAGATTCCAATAAATCCTGATGTAAAGAGGTTTGGGTGAAAGATGTCTCGCAAGGTTGAGACTTGATAAGCAGCCCCGAAATCACCCCTCGATAGTAAGATACGCTTGATGATGTCAGTGTCACGGGATGAAAAGCACCCTCGTATCCCACGCAACCAATAATTGGAATGGGAAAAAGAACATTAAGAGAAAATTAGAAAAGACATACAGCAGACAAAGACTACGCCAAATATTCGTGTTTGCTGCACCCTTTGTAATGTCTGTCGCAGCAGTACCCAGGGCCCCATTTTAGTCCAATGTTTATTGACACATCCACGGGTACCTATCCAGGTACTCTCTCTACACTGCCAATCACAGCCCCGGCAACCTGGTGTTCCCCACGTTGTTACTGTTAGCAGCCATGGGCAAGGGTCAAATAAATAACGTTAACGTTATTTGAAGTGTTTGCATGTAGGCCCTCATCCCATTAAATAATGCATTGATTTTAGTCCTTATTTTCAAGCGCTCACACCGTGATATGATATATATGGATATGCTAGGAGCCGCGAGTCGCATCATTCATCACGACATCTGGATCTGTGGGAGTTTACGGTCTGAGGAGCTTTGAAGAACTTGGATAAAACGTGGGTTCATTAATGACCGGAATAGTCACAGAAGGCATGGATCTAAAACTATGTGCAAAAAGCAATGGCTATACAACCTGAAAAAAGGGAATAATGTGGCATATCCTCCTTTTTGCGTCCCAAGATAGGAATTGAAAAAAATAAGAGAAAGGAAAGAAATTACTGCACGGAGGGCAGCGCGGCCGAGAGAGGCAGCTTACGGGACGAGTTACCGACATGCACCTTCTTCTGGGCGTCGGAGATGACCCAGTTCTGGGAGGTGACGTCCCAGTTGGACAGATCGCGGCGAGTCAAAGTCGTGGTCCACTGCACAAGCTGGCCAGGGGCAATGGTGACTCGGTCAAACTGGCGCAGGACCTTGGCGGGGTCGCCCTCGCCGCCGAGGGAGACGTAGAGCTGAGGAACCTCGTCACCGGTGACGGAACCGGTGTTGGTGATTGTGGCGGTCACCTGGAAGAGATCCTCGAAGAGACCTGGGTTACCACCGTCCTGGCCGCTGGCGGGAAGGAGATCTTGGGGAGAGCCATCAGTGGCACCCTCGGGAAGGTAGTCCTTGGAGTCCATGCCGTAGTCGGGGTCGCCGGATGAGGCACGGAGATCGGTGGAGTTCAACCAGGGGTAGAGGTACTGGGTGACACGGTGGAGGCCCTCGGGGTAGAGGTTGTCAGAGGCCTTTTCAGCCTCGCCGAGGACAGGGGCCTTGTCGCTCTTGCCGGTAGTGGGGTTGTATGGGGTGGGAGTCAATGGGGTGACCTTCAGGTCGGAGAACTCGAAGCTGGTGTAGCTCAGACCATAGCCGAACTCATAGATGGGCTCAGTGTTGTCCTTGTCGAAACGACGGTAATCGATGAAGACACCATCGTCGAAGTTGTCCTGGGGAGCGCCGTCACCGTTGTTGGGAACGGTGAGGATAGCAGGGCCGTAGTCCTTGCGAGTCTTACCCCAGGTGAAGGGAGTCTTACCACCGGGGTTGATGCGGCCGTAAAGAACATCAACCAGACTGCGGCCAGACTCCTGACCGGGCAAACCAGCCCAGAGGATGGCAGTGACGTTATCATTGTCATACCAGTCGCTGATCAGGACAGCGGCAGTGCTGTGAATGACAACAATGGTGTTGTTGCAATTCTGAGTAGCGGTCTTGATAACCTCCTCGCCGTTCTTCCACAAGGTAAGGTTCTTGCGGTCACCCTCATTGCCATCGACGTTGATGTAGCCCTCGCCGGAGTCAGCGTTGACGAAAACGAGAGCAACTGAAGCCTGGGAAGCAAGTGCAGCCATCTCAGTGAGAGCCCAGTTATCAGTGACGGCAAATACATTAGTCTGGCCGTTACTGTAGTCAAGCACTTCGTTCTGGATAGCCTGCTCGGGAGTGATCAGGTAAGGGAAGTTGGCAGTTCCACTACCCCAGCCCATGGCCAGAGTTCCGTTATCACAGCCACGGTCGCTGCAGCCATTGGCACCGTAAGCGTTGGAGCCAGCATCCTCTCCCAGAATGGCGATGAACTTCTCATCGTGTGTCAGAGGCAAAGCACCACGCTTGTTCTTGAGAAGAACAGTGCTGTCGGAACCAATCTTGCGAATGACCTGGGCGTGATCACGCTGAACGTTGACACGCTCGTTGAGCTTGACGTAGTTCTCGCTGACCATGAAGTGTTCGAAGCCATACTCATCGCGAGTCCAGGAGCTGAAGTTGGGAGGAGTACGGAAGCGGTCACGGCCAACCTTGTAGTAGGCAGCCATGATACGGACGGCCATGTCATCAACACGCCATTCAGGAACGGTGCCGTTCAGAACGGAGATAGTCAGGTTGGTACCCCAGTAGGAGTAAGGGCTACCGAGGTAAACATCACCGGGCATGGACATATCCAGACCGGCCAGAGCTGACTCAACACCGCTGTGGTGCGCACCCCAGTCACTCATGACAAAGCCCTGGAAGCCGAGCTCACCCTTGAGGAGCTTGTTCAGCGTGTAACTGTTGGCACAGCCGTAGCTGTTGTTGACCTGGTTATAAGAACACATGATAGAGCCAACACCAGCACGGATGGCATCAACAAAGGGCCACAGGTAGAGCTCGTGCATAGTCTTGTCGTCGATGTTGGAGCTAATACTCTGGCTGATGTTGTATCCGTAGCCCTGGGCCTCGCCAGACTGACGGAAGTGCTCCTGCTCGTTTCCAATGTAATGCTTGGCGCAAGCAATGACACCAGCATCCTGCATACCCTTGATGGTCTCGGCCATCATCACACCAGTGAGGACGGGGTCGGGAGCGAAACCCTCCCAGTTACGACCTCCGTCGGGGTACTTGCCAATTGGACCGGCAACAGGGCCCAATTGCACATCCACACCCTTGTCGCGGTGCTCTTCACCCATGGCCATACCGCGTTGGTAGGCAAGGCGCTTGTCCCAGGTGGCGGCGACATTGACACCGGAGGGGAACCCAGAGTTGTAATCACCTGTTGTTTGATTAGCCGGTGCACTACCAAGCGGAGAGAAAGGAGGTCATACTGCTGCGCACACCCAGAGGTGAATCCTGCATACACATTCCCCACATTCCCAGTCGGGGGATGCCACCAGTCTCACCGACACATCGCTCTTGCTCCCAACCAGCACCGGTTGTCAAGTTGACTTTCTCGGCAAGTGTGAGGTTGGAAACAAATTCAACGGCGCGCTTGTAGGCCTCAGACCAGTCGCCCTCGCCGGTCATCCATGGTGAAGGGTAGTATGGGGGAGAATAGGCCAGGGGCTAACGCCAATGAATTAGCATCGACTATCAAATTGGACTTGGACGCGTCACTTACATTGGCACTGGCCACTGAGGCAGAAGCCAAAGCGGCCACCTCTAACCACCCGAACTTCATTGTTGTTGGGGTAAGTGGAGGGTGATATTTTGAAGAAAGGACCGATGTGCAGCATAATGGTGGGGGAATCTCCGATTTAAATGTAACAATTTACTAGGGGCAGGGTCAATCATAGCTCCAAAAAAGTGTGGAGTAATCAAGGGATCGACACTGAGACTGCGCGAGGCATGCACTATAGTATGCACTATACCGGTCACTTACGCCACTTATTGGCTCTGCGCTCTGAACTGTTCAGCCGTCCTTGAAAGGGGAGCAGGGACAAAGGCAAAAGTGGCTGGTATTGAAGGGAGGAAGGAAAGGAGTCAACAACCACCCCTTTGGATACCTACATGGTACATCCCTAGCACAACCACGCACCAGCCTTCCGTTATAGGCATGCATGTCTAGTACCATACTGCGAGGGAATGGCCGCCTAAAGTTCGGCTCATACCACCTCGTCTCGATCTTCTCCGTTAATTCTCCGTCCATTCTTCGAGGTCTGACAGCTCAGGAACCTGGCCATCATTGGTTCCCCTATCTTCCCTTCCGGAACATCGGCATCGATATTTCGTATTTTGACTCCTAGCAATCATTACACTAGCACCCCTTACCAGCACACAGCCAAGCCAGATCCCGATCTTACGGCAAAGACTATCCGGGAGGCTTGAGCATGGCTGCGATCTCCGCTTATACTTCCCGATTGGGGAACTCCTATGTCATTGCGGAGAAACACGATCTCATTTTCTGGCTATATACACTTGTTGCTGTGGTTTATGTCTATTCTATACTATATACCAGCCTACGGTGGTGTTTCGTTAACTATAAATACGAAGTATACGGATTGTTTGTTGTTTCCAAGATTGTCAAACCACGGATGCCGTCAGCCAAGCACCTTCGCTACCGTGGAGAGCCTGGGGAAGTGCGGGGCCATCCCCAGTCGCTGCACTCCAGATGTCTTGCGCGATTAATTTGCCCTCATTCACTCTACTACTACATCCCACACTGTACTACTTGGCTGAGCTGGCACATCCCCATACGGAGTCGCCCGCTCAACTCGGGCTGATCCAAGTCTTGGCTGACTCGGCACGCTCATCGGGCCAGTAAGTATACAGTATCAAGGCCTTTTTCTGCAAGTCCCTGGACCCTGGATCACTTTTCTTGTTTGAAGTCGGTCTTCCCTTCACCGAGATTCCTCCCCCACGCTACATTATGCAGTCATCTAATTCCGGATCCCCGGCTTCTTCGACTACAGTACCATGCCACTACAATGTAACCAGGCCCAAGCGATCGATGCCAGCCTCCACTACCCATTAATAGTATACACGTACTTCAAACCCCGCGGCTAAACGCTATAAACCACTCATGAAATCGTCGGCCCGGCAAGTTACTGTAATCGGAAGGTCTTTCGGGTGTGCCTTGAGAGCGGGTGGGGGGCGTCTCCAGACCGAATGTTCCTACACACACTAGCGCACTAAATTTCGCGGAGTGCAGCAGGGCCGGGATTGGTCTGGGGAATGAAAACTGGAGATGAAAATTGGTCCGAGGTATTCCCCTGGAACTTTACTGCCGGAAATAGGGAGAAAATTACGGGTAATATGCTGATCCCTGCCTGAATGCACCGGCGAAGCAGTCAGACTTGCCTGTATTCCGGCTAATCGTCGGTGAAACGGTGTGATGTTGTCGCGGGTGTTGAAAGATCTTTTCCGGGGAGTTGGACTCGGCAATCCGGGGGGGCTCGTGCGGGTTTGTAGGATGCTTGGGTTCTTTTTACTGAGGCTCTTATGATTTGCTATTTGCTATTATTCAAATTCTATAATCTGAGACTGTTTAAACAAGGGAATGTGTAGTTCTCTTGCATCATTGATGCCGTGGCTATAGTCGATCTCTCGTAAAGCATCGGCTTCGGTCTCTGGTTTAGACCTGCAATCTTGGCGCGGGGTCATGCCGAGAAGGATGTAATGACACGCAAGTTTTAGTGTGAATTGATCCCGCATTTGTAGGACAATGTGGATCTCTGCACTGACAAGCCGTGCATCGGACCGTGGTCTCAATCCGGGCCCTTGCGGTGTGGCGTTGGTCCAGGCTCGGCAATGCTTCAAGTTGGGAATGACGCTCTCGGGGTAGGAGTAGTATTCAGTGCAGTCATCGCACCTTGGCAGCCACTGTGGCACATCTTTCACCGGTATTCCAGAATGGACTGATCAGATGATATCTTGAATGTCCATCTCAGATGCCGATGGTAGCAATTTGCGTAACATAAAAGCCGAGATCATACGTCGTGGCTAATTTCATCTAGCACTTGGAACAGAACGGAATTCTGAACTCTGCAGCCAGTGCCATTTGCGCCGGCCCGGAATCCAGACCAGGTTCTGCGCCGGATCTCTTCCACGTCTAATCCTTTGGTGTTGTACCGGTTGATCATTTCATCCGCGATGCCACAGAGTGTCGAATTGAGAAGGTCATCTTCTGATGCTGCCACCATTTCTTGTCCATTAGGGCTGCATCCGCATAAATCGGGATCTCCAACTCTTGGCTCATGACTGGACAGTTCGTTTGACTTTGGTTTTTCTGTTGCTTTTGGCGCACAGGCGCTATTGCTGGCTGTCGGTCCATAGGCACTGTTGCTAGCGGTTGGGCCACACGCATTGCTGGGGGTTGTTGAGCCATAAGCGCTGTTGCTGCTGGTTGGAACATTGGAGTTGCTGGAAGTTCGTCCACAGGCATTATTTCTAGCCTGTGGCCCACAAACACTGTTGCTAGCTGTCGTCCCGCACGAGCCATTGCTGGCTGCCGGCCCACAGACACTACCGCAGGAAGATGACTGTTGCTCAGTTGGTTCCGTCTTCACCTGGTTATCATAGACACGAGGTATCGCCACAGGCAGCCTGGGGCCAGAGCCACAAGGTGCCGGGGAATTCAACCCCTCTCGTCGCTGAGCAGCAGGAATGGCAATCTTTTGAGTGGTGTTCTCTCTTTGCTCGACCACCTGCAAATATTGCTGCACAGAAGCATTCGAAACACCCAGTGATGCAAGGAGCGTTTTTAAATGTCTGTTCTCGGCTTCTACCTTTTGCACGGCCAGTCGATACTCGATGTCCCTTTGTTGGGCTTGAGTCTCGTTGACAGATAGACGCTGCTCTAGCTCCTTCACATACTGCTGTTTTCGAGCTCGGCTCTTGCGCTGGTTGTCCCTTACGCGCGCGAGGCGGTCGACATCCTTTCTCATAATTAGTTTGTCGGTAGGTTGCAGATATCTATTCTGGGAGATACTAACCCTTCGATCGTGCGCTTCTTCCATCGTCTTAAGCTTTTATCAGTTACTGTAGTGCAGTGGCCTCTCGAGGGGTGTGGAGCACAGCTGGGTTGTCAAACTCGCCATACGTAAATTCCATCAGGCCAGTTCGGTCATCATGGCAAGCATTTGAAGATCATTTCTCAGTAGCCTGCAAGTTGGGAGGGATGACGGCTCTCGCCTTCTGGTTTGACGTTTTTTGGGTTGTGTCACGTGATCGTGATTAGCGTTCCTTCCTAAGTGGGCTATTCCAACATGGGAATAGCTACATCTGCACGATGATAATCCATACTGACAGTTTGGAGAAAAAAACGTTGAAATGCGATTAGGATAGTGAATACAACTACATTGCCATCTCCAACTATATATTTACTGAACTAAACCATCCCAACGGTTCGAATCCTTCAACCCAAGCAACTCCCTAACATCCTGCTTTTTCAGCCAATCTTCAAATCCGGTCCGCTGCCCATAAGACTTCAGCTGAGCAGGCTCAACAACATTCTCAATCCCAGCACAGTAGCCATATTCATCAATGAACGCCGGACCACCAAGAACCTCAAGCGGGATACCCGTCTTCTCATGCATCTCCTGAACAGTCATTTGAATCAAATTGACCTGTTTTCCGAGAGCACGAGACCATACAGCCATAATTTCCTCAACCGAAAGATAGTCATCATAGGCCAAAAGCTTCATCCCGGACTCCTCGTCTTCAATTAAAGCCCGGACAAAATGACCAGTCGACTGGGCAGTGTCAATGATAGGCATGCGCATTTCCTTTCTCCCCGGCAGTGCAGCAACAAATTCCCCACTATCCGCTTGGGACTTCGGGTACAGGAACGGATTGGTGATATAAGCACCAATATAAATGAATGATGTCTTCTTCGCCAACTCCACCTTCTGATTCTCGATATAGTTGACGATGTGAGCTTTCGTCTCCCAATGGTTTGAATCGGAGTATTTTCCGCCGGACGCAGCTTTCATAGGACCCAACGCGGAGTACACGAGTCTTTCCAATGTTGGAATTGTCGCAGCAACATTGACTGCGTTTTCTCCGTGGGTGACTTCCGCCTCGTAACCCTGCTTGGCGCTGGTCACAGCATCAGCGCCTGAGGCCAGGGCTTTCCGGTAAGGTTGCCAGAAATCAGTGTTGAGGAAGATGGCGTGTGCGCCGGCGAATGCTCGGCGGAGGGAATCTTCGTTGTTGAGGTCTGCTTCGACTAGGTCACCACCTAGCTGGGCTAACTCTTGTGCTTTCTCGGAAGATGGATTGCGCGTGAGGCATCGGACGTGCCAGTTGGGTAGAGCGAGAAATGTGCGGGCAACTGATGATCCTTGGGTGCCGGTTGCGCCAACAATTGCAATGATTTTCTTGGAGGTAAAGGACATTTTGATCTGAGGCTGTATAAAGATGTGCTGATTTAGATGAGCTGGATTATTTGTTCAATTTGAGTGAGATACACGCGCCAATTTATATGTTTGAGCTCATTTCAACGATGCGATCATTCCGATTCCAGGCATATAGTTCAAGCAATCCGATTGGCTTAAAAGCGTAAGCCAGTGTGGCTCCTAGATGTGGCTTATGATTGAACGGATTTTGGAGTATTCGGGGTTAAGAGCTCTTATCACTTACCTCCGTCTTTTCCGTTGTGCATGTATGCATGTATTTCCTTCTCTTTGAGCTCGAATCCAGCTTGTTCTTTATAATTCGGGATTTTGCAGGTCATTGTCCACAGGAGCTTGTCAAGACATGGCCTCCACAGCAGGGGTCGAACAGCATGCTGTTGCTCTTTCCAATCGATCCAAGAGGCGACTTATCACACCAGCGCGCCAGGAACAAAATAGAACTGCGCAGCGAGCGTATCGTATGTCCTTCGTTTTCTCAACTAATAAACCGAGCTAACATATTCCTTAAAGGCGAGAGACAAAAAGAGCGCCGAAATTGTTCAAATGCCCAGAGCGGGCGAAAGAGAAAGCTGGCGCCTCAACCATCATCCGACGTATCAGAACTATTATCAAGCAGTTCACCTGATACCAGTTCTGAGCCTACATTACCCAGTCCCTCACAATCATTAACATGGCTTCCATCTACCAATAGGGCTGGCACCTCACCAACCTCCCTCGCTGAACCATTAATGAACGCCCTACAAACGCCCCATGATACAATGTGGATAGCAATCCTGAACAACGCCCTCCGTCTAGGATTCGATGTCGACCGATTGGCAGCCTGTAGCACCACCTACATGTCACCGTTCTTCAAATCAATCACCGCCCAAGACAGCGCACAGGATCTAGTTGTCTCAACATTCAACTCATCAATTCCAATCCATCTTCAGCCTACCATGGCTCAGATACTTGTTCCACATCATGCCAGCTTGGACCTTATACCCATGCCGCTTCTTCGGGAGAGAGCTATCATGATGTGTTATGCGATGCCTCATGCTTTCAGTCTCTGGGACTTTAAGTTGGATATTTATACACGACATGCTCTTATTTGTCATCGGCACCGTGCTGATGGGGATTGTCAGTCTTGGGACCAGAGGAGTTGGGAGGGTATGCCTTGGTTCTTGAAGAAATGGAGTACTGCGATTGAAGAGTGAAATCAGGGATTTCTTGGGCCAGCATAAAGTATGAGAAATTGATATAATACATTCATACGGAGCACATGCTGAACTACATCTCTCCACTTTGAGAAACGGACATATAAGTGGGCTGAGAGAAAGAAAGAAGAAAGGGTTGATCTATAGACAACTGCCGACGTGAGTCGCCGGGAAACTCATGGTCCGTGTACGTGAGAATCATTCGAAAATGAGGCAAACAAGCCTATTGGATCCGACTATAACAAGCATAGACTACATGCACTGTGTGCACTATACCCAATATAGAGACTATAAGTCAGTAGACCAGGTTCAAATGCGGTAAGAGGCGATTGCCCAATGCGGGTCAGCATTGGATGATACGTCACTGGCCGTCACAACCTCGGGACCCCAGGTATGCCCCCAGGTATGCCTCCCAGCATTCTTCACTCTAACGCGTTTTCCACTTCCCGTAAATAGCCTAACCTCGCATCTGCCATTTTACACCCGCAACTACAGTGCGACAAAAATGGTCTCCACGCGACACCACCCTCGCGAATTCCCATCGCCTGAGCGCGCCGCAAATGAGCTCGCCAAATCGCCAGCGACAACGAACCCCAACTCGCGCAAATGGGTCCATACCCCCTCAGCTGCGCTGACAATCTGGCTTGTCGTCTCCGTGCCCCTGGTCGCATGGGACGCGGGCTATGTGTTGTTGCGACCGCATAGCATGCCCGGCGGGCGACTCCATTCCCCCATCTGGGCGCCTTACGCGCTCTACGGCAAGATCGACTATATCTATGGCTGGCCTGCCTTCAATGCGCGCAATGGATTTACTGCTGCGCAGACGGTTCTGAATGTCATCGAGACCATCGGCTACGTCTTCTACCTCTGGGTTGTTTACAGCTATGGCGCAACTGTTGTCGCTAGCCGTGGACAGAGGGTCAAGAAGGGTCTGTTGTGGTTTTTGAAGGGGGAAAAGGTTGTAGCTGGGCGGATTGGGGCTATCGCGCTCATGGTCGCTTACTCCATGTCTGTCATGACTTTGAGCAAGACCATTCTCTATTGTAGGTCCTTGCGAATGGATGCACTTCTTTTATAGGTTGGGATGCTGACGCCTTGAACTAATAGGGCTCAATGAGGTCTTCTCGGGCTTCGACAACATTGGGCACAATGCGCCGCTCGATCTCTTCCTCTATTGGATCATTCCTAAGTAGGTCTACCTGCTACCCGCCACTTTCTAGAATGAAGACGACTAACCTGGTTCTTTTAGTGGCGCGTGGATTGTCTTCCCAAGCTACAACATCTACACCCTCGGCGCTGAGATTCTGAATGCTCTTGAGCTCGCGACTCCGCGCCAGAAGGTCGGACGCCCCAAATCTACCTAGATTTGGCCGCGCAGATGGGCGGGATTGATTTAATACGAGGAGATGAGATGTGGGTGATCCGAGTACAATTGAGAAAAGATTGAATGAAGGGCGTCTCATGGACCCATTATATTTAGAAGGGTTGATATATGATATGGTGTCTGTAATGCGATGCAATTAGTAACTCTTCTGGAACCCCTATAGCTCCATAGGATTTTGTCAAGCTTCCGGTCCAGCTGATAATATCCGGTTGCCCTACGTAGATGTAGATATGATTGTGCTTTCAGATCCGAGCTTACATGCTACATAGAGTCTCGAGAACTCCAGAATAAGTCCCTGACTTGTAGTGCAGATTGAAGTGATATGCCGGGGTATACTACCGTACGTAGCAACGGAGCTCACGATAAACTGATTGGTGCAAATCCCCCAGATTCCACATGTAACCTTGAAAGTCGATTGCGTCGGTAATTCCTTTTCCTCTCTAAGACGCCGAGCTATAAGATAATAGTATTCTTTGTGACGTGCTCAAAAAAGGGAGTCTCCGTAATAAGAGCACTACCAGTGGACGCTCTTGCCAAGCCGGTGAACCTTTCCCCATATTAACTTCCTCCTCATTTTCTCAACCCCGACTCTCCGACTCTCTGACTCTCCGACTCCTCCCGCCAGACTTCCCTTTCAACATCTCGTGGAACCCTCCGCGGATCACCTTTCGAAACTGCCCCGACCGTACCGAAGGATGCTTCGGGCCTGGGTCCTGGGGTATTTGCACCCGTCATGATCCCACCCGGTGACGAATCACCATTGAACCCCTCTGGCACAAGCTTCAGCTTAGGCCAGGAGGAGGCAGCAGCAGCTCTCGAAGACTTCGACACGCAGAGCCATGCAAGTTCCCGCGACCCCGGTAGCACACAAACCGCCGACCCCGCGGTAGGCCTGGACAACGGCGCGCTAGACAACCAACGAGACGACGGCGGTGACGGACCGTCGAACCCGGGGAATTTTAACGACGGCGACAAGCCCGCTTGGAGTGAAATGAAGACCAAGGCTGGGAAAGAGAGGAAGCGACTGCCGCTGGCATGTATCGCATGTCGCCGCAAGAAAATCCGCTGCTCGGGCGAAAAGCCCGCTTGCAAGCACTGTACTCGCTCGAGGATTCCTTGCGTCTATAAAGTTACTACGCGGAAGGCTGCGCCGCGCACGGATTATATGGCTATGCTGGATAAGCGGTTGAAGAGGATGGAAGATCGCGTGATCAAAACGATACCGAAGGAAGAGACGAGGGACATGGCCTCTATCGGTCGGTCTGTTGTCAAGCCTTCTGCTTCGAATCAGCCGACCAAGGCCCAAAAGAAAAGAAGCGCAGATGAGGCGTTTGAGGTGGAGATGGATGAATGGACCCGTGGGGACCGCCGCCCGCCGCATGAGACCTTCCCAATGAATCGCGAGATCAAGTCCAGCGACGGGAGCGGCCTTTTGACCGAGGGAGCTGAGTTCTTGCCATCCTTGGAGATCCAGGAGCACCTTGCAGAGGTGTTCTTCGATTGTGTCTACGGGCAATCATACCTTCTGTTACACAAGCCCAGTTTTATGCGACGGCTCAAGGCTGGCACTGTTCCCCCGGTGTTAATTCTTGCTGTCTGCGCTGTCTCCGCGCGATTCTCAACACATCCTCAGCTCAACTCGGAACCGCAATTTTTGCGCGGGGAGAACTGGGCTAATCCTGCCGCCGCCATTGCTCTGAGCAGACATGACGAACCTAATATCACAATCCTTACCGTTTTCCTCCTTCTTGGTCTCCATGAATTCGGAACTTGTCATGGTGGACGAAGTTGGTCTTTTGGAGGTCAGGCGCTGAGGATGGCATATGCCTTGCAGCTGCATCAAGAACTTGAGCAGGAACCAATGATTAACAAAGGCCCCAGCAACTCTTCGCAGTTGAGCTTCACCGATCAAGAGATCAGACGTCGGACTATGTGGGCATGCTACTTGATGGATCGGTATAACTCCTCCGGCAGTCAACGGCCGCCAATTGGAAACGAAAAGTTCCTACAAATCCAGCTGCCTATCAAAGAAACCCATTTTCAGATGGAAATCCCCGGTCCAACGGAAGATCTCGACGGTGATGTTCTCAATCCAACGCCAGAAGATACAGGCCAGTTGTCAAACGCCAGAGAAAACATGGGTGTGTCGGCATACATCATCCGCTCCATCGTCATTTGGGGTCGGCTTGTTGACTACCTGAATCTAGGCGGTAAGAGAAAGGACGCACATCCACTTTGGCATCCAGAATCAGGGTACATGCGACTCAAGCGACAGATTGAAGAATTCTCCGCCTCCCTCCCGGCTCCTTTGACTTTCACCTACGAGAATCTTCAGATCCATGCGGCGGAGAAGGTTGCGAACCAGTTTCTCTTCCTCCATATCATCATACATCAAAACATGCTATTCCTCAACCAGTTCGCAATCCCCTTGTCACCGGGAGGGCGGCCACCACGAGATATGCCTAAACCCTTCCTTAGCAATGCAGGTCGTGCTGCGGTAGAGGCGGCGCATCACATTTCGGTCCTTTTCGACCGAGCTTCGGCCTACCCTCTCACCGTTCCCTTTGCTGGATACTGCGCCTATTCGGCCAGTACGGTTCATATCTGGGGCATTTTCTCGAAGAACGTCCAGCTGGAGGCGCGGTCAAAAGAAAACCTTCGACATACATACCGCTACCTTAATAAAATGAAAAAGTACTGGGGCATGTTCCACTACATGGTTGAAAGTGCCAAAGATCGATATCGTCAGTTTGCCGATGCAGCTATCCAGGGCTCTGTTGCAACTCAAAACGGCACATCACTAGCACCAATGTTCCAATATGGTGACTGGTTCGACAAGTATCCACATGGTGTATCAAGAATACACTGGGAGGATCCTGATACACGGCACAGAGAAAGAGGCGAGGATGCAGTGATGGGCCAAAAGCCCGACCTCCAAAGCGTAGAAGATTTCTTCGCAAGCCTGTCTCCCACACCACAACAACCAACCCTCCCTCGCAAGTCGCGCTCTCGCAAAAACAGCAGACTATCAGATAGTGTTGCAGGCATGGAACAGACCTCCCCACAATCCATGATGGAAGTAACAATGGGAAACACGCCAGGCGTCCCAGGCAGTGCATTCCCACAACCCTCCATGTTCTCCCAACCACGGCACATGTCATTCGGCCAACCACCATTCGATTTCAACATCCCTCAGGACCAACTCCCTCAACTGGATCGGCAATTTGTCTACGGCTCTTTCTCCGACTTCGACCCCAACTCCTTCGTCCAAAACAACCCGCCCGTCCCGCCAGTCAACGGTGTCGAAACGCAGAACCCAGACCAATCGCTTTTCACTGGCCAACTAGACCCAGGCGCCCCTGCTGGAACGGGCGAGTTCTACCAACCCAGTGCTTGGTTCTTGCCCTTCAATCTTGATCCTGTCGGTGTTGCAACCCCACCTGCTCCGCCTCCAGGCCCGGCGCCGGGTCCTCCAAATAACGGCCGTGGAAATGATGCCCAACCCTCTGGCCTGCCCGGTGTACCAGAAGTACCTGGATTTGCCGGTGGAGGGGGTTACCCATGAGTGCATATGACCTGGGTTTGTCAGGGCCAGATGTAAACCAGGGTCCGCGGCAGTGACCTGGTCAGGTATTGGTTACTGTTACTGCTTTTCAATGACCGCTATGTCATTTTTGGTTCTTATAATGATTCCAAGTGTGTTTGGAGTCGGGCTTGCAGGACTGGTGTTTTATTTTTTGGTTTTTTATTTTTTTATTTTTATTTTTGCTCTCTTACGATTTGCTCTTCTCTTATCACTACTTGTATTGTTTCAGGGCTTTCCACGGCTAAGTTGCTTTGTGTACATAAGTTATCCTTACATCGGACATGTATATTCTCTTTTCGATGTTGGATGGAATGTTTTTCATGACTACAACGTTCATTATGGTAGAGGTAGCACTCGTGTTGACTCGATTGCTGGCCTGGGTGTTCCTATTCCTATTCCTATTCCTATTCATCTCCAGAATATAGTGTTTCGTTGGAGACTATTTTAGTGCGAGGAGAATATTAAATGAAAAGCAAAATCGTAAAAATTTAGAATGGACCCGGCCCATACGGAAGGATGGAAAGGAAAGGTCATTCATTAAATTGGAAAATTGCAAGAAAAAAAAAGAATGTTGTGCATCATCCGTGAATCGAACACGGGCCTCGTCGATGGCAACGACGAATTCTACCACTAGACCAATGATGCTAGTTATATGTTTTTCCCGTGCAATAAGAAATATGTTCCCACGTTCGCTTAGCCCGTTATGTGGGACCTAGGCTCCACATGGAAAAGTAGACAGTTGGATTACAGTTGAGGTCAAGTATTTTTATTACATTTCGTTGAGATCTATGGGTTGTAGGGACATGTAAGTTGTATATTACTGCTGAGCTGTAAAAAATACCAACTAGAAGTACTTTAATTTAGCAAATAGTTGAGTTGGTGGATATAGGTAAAATATATATTCTGTTACGATGTGCGCCTGCGGACGACGCCAAAGCCCAAACCGCCTCTCTGCACATAAATATCAGTAGAAATAACTACGCACATGATATATAGAATTAACATATTTTTTAACCACTTAAGCAATCAACAATGTAGCAGTGATGACTGGAAATATACAAGATGCTTTTATTTCTAGCTACTGTCTAGACCCAAGGGACGGCCACCAAGTCGTGCTAGGGCTTAGCAATTATGATAGACTTACCCCGCGAGTAATTACTGAAGCGAGGTGGGTAAGGGGTGTAGAATTCTAATATAACACATACAGAATAATAAGTGATGATAATATGTGATGTTTAATGAAGAGACTGAACGCTGATTCTTGGACGAGAACTGCTAACATATGGGCAGATGACCTATCTATCAGGACTGTAGTTGAGTATTTTGGTAATGATTATTGTCATCTTGTTGCCATATCCATAACAGAGGACTTCATCAATACATATACATGCCTTCAGCGGATAGTAAGTGGACACGAGGGCGGAAGTGCGGCTGGAAAGTTTAGGCGAGTGGGAGATGCACACAGCGGATGGCCGCACGCTAACCAATTATGGCAAGGGCCATTCGATGAAGTAGGAGTATAAGAGCATACTCAATCCGCAAACTATGTGAATACCAACATATTGAACAGTTAACAGCATTCAATTCAACAGTAAGATGTCTCCTATCGACCTTCGCAACCCCGGACGCCCGATCCGTGTCGGCGTGATTCTATTCAACACGTATAGTTTCCCAATCTATATCAAGCTTATTGGTTCTATCTGACTATCTTAGATTGACTGAGCACCTCGACGTTGCACCTGTGGGTTATTTCTCGAGCATTAGCCGCGAATTTCTCGAGACTGTGCCTCTCTCCGATGAGTTGAAAAAGGGCGCTCTGGATTTCACCTTTCACTGGGTGAATGAGGACGGCAAGACGCCTAATAAGCTGACCGGAAACGTGAAGATTGCCCCAACGGTACGTTACCAGACCTACATCCAGTTGATCAGATTATTTAAAAGGAAATCAACTAAAGCATGGCTTAAAGGACTCTTTCGCCAGCTGCCCGCCCCTCGACATCGCGATTGTTGGAGCGATGTCATTCAACTACCAAGCCACCGAGGCCGAGATAGCGTTTTTGCGAAAGACTCACGATGACTGTACCGCACTCCTGCTTGTATGTGCTGGATTTCAACCCGCTCTTGTCGCTGGGCTGTTGGAGGGAAAAACTGCCACGGCGCCGCGTCCTTTTTTGGCCACGATGAAGCAGTCGGCCCCTGGAGTCAACTGGATACAGAAGCGTTATGTGCGTGATGGCAAGATCTGGACAACAGGATCGCTGTTGAATGGGTTTGATATGGTTGCGGCGTTTGGAAGGGAGAATTGGGGTGGTGAGGGGACTTTTATCGATGTCCTGACACAGGAGGGAGGGTGGCCAGACAGAGACGTGGATTATAAGGATATCCAGACGTGGGATTTCTGAATCTCTCTCTGCTTTAAATCAGTCACATTGTCGTACTTTGTTTTGGCAGATGTGATTTTGGTTGGTATTTAGAAATAGGGCTATTCCTAGTTCGGCCTAACTCGTCTTAGTTCATCCGGCCCGCTCGGCCTTCTCTCTTCTTTTCCTTATAATTTACCATGCATCCCTGAAACTCGTATCCTAAGGAAATTAAATTTTATCTCACAGAGGACATATAATGGAAAGGAATAGTGCCATCGAGGCCGTTTGTCCGCGCCCCCGAAACATAAGGGCATGTAATAAGTGCCGCGCACGCAAGATCAGATGCTTGCCAGGAAAGAAACCCTCGGAAGCTAATACATGTCAAAGGTATGAGACACTCACAAAAGCTTTCGCAGCCAGAAAAGTAGGATCCTTTATGCTAAAGTCAATACAGATGCGCAAAATTTGGCTACACATGCTCGTATGGACGCCCCACCGAGAGAAAGACACAATCTGCCAAAGAGCAAACTATGGACGGGGATCAACCACGCAGTGATGATATTATCTCTTCCCTGTTTCGAAATGAACCAAAACAGACAGATGAGACAAGTCAGATACTTGACCTGCACCGACGGGTATTCCAGGACCAACTGAGCGAGAGTTGTTCATCGGAAGCTCCAGCAGAGGACCTGGAGCCACTTGGCCGATTTTCCACACCTGACACTCATCATACAGTCCCAGATGGAAATATTACCATGGACGAAGCAGAAAAGCTGATATCGCAATTCAGACACCGAAGAGCATACTTCCCCTTCATAGGAGTCCCTGAAGATGCCTCAGTAATCTTGCTAGCAAAAGAACGGCCTTTTCTGTTACTGGCAATATTAGCTGTGACCTCTTCAAGAATGCCGCGACTACAACAAAGAGCAGATGGGCGTTTTCGCCGCGTACTAAGCGAAAGGATCATCTTTCATGGCGAGCAAAGTTTGGATTACGCCCAGGGTTTATTGGTTTATATTGCATGGTAAAAGGCACCTCTTCTAGGAGCGCTATATCCGCTTGATTGAACGGTCCTGACCCGTCGTTTAGGTACCCAATGCACCAACGACCACTACGAAATCAGCTGTTCCAGTTCATGCAGATAGCGATGACCATGGTATCAGACCTGAGGTTAGCGCAACAGGTTCATGATAAAGAGGCGCTGAATGCATCAATTGCTTGCTATAATTTATCATGCTTGTAAGGCCGATGTTTCTTTCATTCTCGACTACGTTGAAATCCACCTTGACAAGGAAAATCTGACTTTGTCTAGGCTCAATTGTATACACGAAAGACCAAGGAACGGTCCTACAGCGGACTGTTTTGATTTGGCTGCTCATATAATGCCTGGGTCTGATGAAGACGTCGGAATACAACACACAAGGCTTCTGATGCTTCATGAGGAAGTCTCCAGCTATAAACCTGACATGAACCACCAAGACATTGCTTCTCGGTGCAGTCTAGAGACCCGCGAGGCAGTCAGAGCATTTTATAAAAAGATAGATGCTCTTGATTCGGTGCTACCACCCACTATCCAGGACAATAGTAAGTTAAAAGATGTTGAGAATGGTTAAAGCCATCTGCTAACTCATTTATGTAAAAGTCCCATTTCGTCTCTCAAGACTCTGCTTGAAAGTCAGAATTGCATTTCTGCCCCTCAAACCGCTCCAATCCGACCGAGCTCAGCGACATAATACACAGCTCCCAGATCCAGAGATTCAATCTCTCGCAACCACCTGCTTCTCCGAAGTCCAAGAATTCCTGGAAGCGTTACTCTCGATACCTTTGGACCAATATATTTATTTCTCGACGAGGGAGTGGTGCCAGATAATCATGACAATTAGCACTGCTTCCAAATTATGCTTCTCTCACCTGGCCTATGCAGATGTGACTGAAACCCGAGCTTTCCAAATCAAGACACGAGCGAAAATGCTGATATACCTTGAGAGCCTTGCACACCGCATGGGAAATCTTTCAGTAACACCTATTCTATCGACCAAATACCCGGACTTTTTCTGCTTGTTCAAATCAGTGCTTGAGATCATCACGCCAACATATGCACCACCACCAAGCAGTTACCAACCCGCCGATATTGGAACTGGTACTTGTCCTGTGACGCATCAGGATCAAATGGAACCTTACCATCAAGAGATGGATGCCCAGGGAACAAGTCCTAGTGCCAGTCGCTGCCCGATACTGAATGGTACTATTAAGGACACTGATTTCTGGCGAGCTCTTGAACAAAGCACCCCTATCTCTGACGAGAGTTTGGGAGACGGCCTTGCCGACTTACAAGGAAATGATATTGGTCAGATAAGCATGGATCCTTCCGACTGGTCTACCGTTTTCTCGGATTGGGTCGTCGACCTCAACAACATGCCTGAATGAACACCGAAGCCCGAGACAACCAGCATGATGAGAGGTTTTCGACTGGAAAATGTACTATCTTATAACAAATCTCCACTACAGCCAGCCACATGAATACATCTATGACAAACAAGCGGTTATATGTACTACATGCCCGCAGAACAGCATCAACAAAAAGGGCTTAAGAATCGCTCATAATATAAGGTACACGAGAAGACCGGATAGAACAAAGACGAATAAAAGAAAAGCCATGGACTAATCATCCCACTCCTCATCCAGTTGGTCTATTAGCCGGTTCTCAGCATCCACGTCGCGCCCCTGGCCTCGTCCTCCCCGTCCCCCGATAGCGCCGATGACACCGCCACGACCGCCGTCGGTGTCTGCGCGCATATACCCACTGTTTGAGCGGGAGCGGTTGATACGGCAGATATTGCCTAATGATGAAAAGAGGATGATGAACATGTCCTGTTCGTAGAGATATTGGTCAGCCTCTTGTAGTCGCAATCGATTGTCGCACCAAAAACCAGCAATGAAAGATGTTGCTGGTATAATGAAATGATACACGCAAATGAGTCTATGCGAGGCTGTCCCTCAATCAAAAGCTCAGGGTATGAAATGACTAGTCCATTAAACGGACCGAGGGACAGTTCACTTGCATAAACATCATGAGACATTGCTTCAAGACACGAGAAATGTATAAACTGCGATCAACGCAGGCGAAAGATGATATGGCGAGCAGGACGAGAGAGAAAGAACGGAAGGAAAAGCACTCAAAAAGAATGATCTATGACCGTAAAGAAACAAGGAAACAAATGCAACAAGCCAACCCCAACCCGTCTTTCCGAAGCGATTGGACTCCAGACCAGCTAAGAGTGTTCAATCTATCCTTGAAACAGGTAGTACTGCCCCATTTGAATCTCGAAACTTGCGTGACGCCAAATTGCCATATCTGAATCTGCGACGAGACCAACAAGGGATCACTGTCAAGACACTTACTTTGACAAAATCGAAGACTCCAGCCCAGAGGCTGAAGTTGGGGCATTGGCGCCAGCCACGTTGATGCATGACTGTTCGCTGGTAGGCGCAACCACCAATCAGATACACCGCCACGGCGATCAACATGCTAGATACGAGGTCAGTATGGCTTGTATACCCCGGGTGTAGAATTGAGTTAATGGGGCTGCTCACATCACACCGAAGACACCGCCGGGTCCCAGACCTCCAGCATTAGGGTCTACGGCAATTCCACCACATGCAGCCGAGCTGCGGACTTCAAAGAAGTATGTGCATGAGTCCAGAGTGCCGACAAAGGAAGGAGTGGCCACGGTTGCGGGTGCATCGCGGTCGCAAAGGAAAGACATTATAGTCGACTTGTGTCGCTTCGAGCTATTGGAACTGCCCATGCTACCGTCCTCTGGGCACGGCGAGCCATTGGTGTAATTGAGGACGAGTTTGCGGCCACGGAAGAAAGGTTCAGAAGCTTGTTCTCTGAATGCGATATATAACCATTAGCATATTGGGACACATGTATAGATTCAGCGACTAGAACGATTGGGTAATGAACTGCCATACCCTATAGAATATACTTTATCGTCCCGCTTGTAATATGCACTGACGTTCTTCCACCGCGACGAATCTATCCCGACCACATCCGTCACGTTCTCGATGACCGGCGCGCAGAAGTTGATTGTGAAGTTGGCTGGGTAGTCGTGTCCCTTGGCATGCCAACTGTCATCCCGCGCATCCTTCACGACTTTCTTGCCATTCTTCAGTTCCGGCGGAGATAACGAGATCGCGCTGAGATCAAAGTACAGCCCGGTAGTTGGGGAGCGAGCGACACATGGAGAATCATCATTGAGATGGGAAGACTCGGCGCTGGATAGACCGAGGAATGAGGATAGGACGAATAGGGCGTAATGAGCGGAGCTGGACAGCTTCATGGCTGGCTAGGAGGGGCGTTCTAGGCCGGACGCAGGGCACGGAAATCAGAGAAGAGAATGAATAGAGGGGAATAGAAGAGAATGTGGTGCAGCCAATGCAGAAATGGTTGATGCCTGCTCAGTGATGAAGGGGCCAAGAGACAAGACGCTTACGTAGCATTCATGCGGAGAAGGGAAAACTGCGGCTCTGGACGTTCCGACATCATACGCGGAGCTCAGCGCAATATTTAATTGCCTGTCTTCCCCTCCTCTGGATTATTTCCCTCGCTCGTCATTGGCGCAAATTTACTACGCTATCTTTCTCTCAACATGCCTGCCAAGGGTTCCAAAAAAATCCCGTGCAATCAGTGCCGGAGAAGCGCGGTTATGAATTCGGTGGCCCGTATGTTTTTTGGAGCTTTACTTGAGTGACTTTGACTGACAATTATAACAGCCTAGGTGCATTTGGCATTGTCTTCGGTCTTCCAGTCCTGATCTACCTTTTTACCTTCGTCTGCAACGATGTCTCTGGCTGTCCCGCACCTGGCCTCCTGAGCCCCTCGACCTTGTCGCTCGACCAATTGAAGCGTGAAGTGGGCTGGCCAGAGGAAGGAATCACTGCGCTTTATGATACACAGGTCACCCTGTGGACATTGAGCTACTATGCCTTCAGCCTGTTCTTGCAGGTCTTCCTCCCCGGTCAGGAGGCCGAGGGGTCTATGCTGGCCTGCGGAGGCAAGCTGAAGTACAAATTCAATGGTATGCGATACAATGCCTTACACGCAAAGCACTTTTGCTAACTTGGTTATAATATAGCCTTTCCCTCCGCCATTATTATTCTCTCGGGCCTTGCTGGAGGCACCTATCTCTATGGAGCCGACTTTGTGGTGTGGACTTTCCTGTGGGACAACTATATCCAGGTGATCACCGCCAACCTGTTGATCTCCTCGTCGATCGCAATGTTTGTTTACCTTAAGAGCTTCACGGTTCCAGAGGCTGGCAAGCTCAACCCCAGCCTGCGAGAGCTGGCACCTGGTGGCCACACTGGCAATGCGCTCTACGACTTCTTCATTGGCCGCGAGCTCAACCCTCGCATTAGCCTGCCCATTCCCTTCGTCAGCGAGGCATCGCGCACCATTGATATTAAGGTGTTTATGGAGATGAGACCCGGCCTGCTTGGATGGACTATCCTGAACTTGTCCAATGTCGCCCACCAGTACCGAACCTACGGCTACGTCACCGACTCCATTGTCCTGGTCACCATCTTCCAGGCCTTCTACATCTTGGATGCTCTGTACATGGAGCCGGCTATCATGACTACCATGGACGTTATCATGGATGGATTCGGCTTCATGTTGTCCTTCGGTGACGTGGTCTGGGTTCCCCACGTGTACAGCATCCAGACTCGCTATCTCTCCATCTTCCCTTACGAGTTGGGCTTGACTGGTATAGCCGTTGTTCTGGGTGTTACTGCTGTCGGATACTCGATCTTCCGCGGTGCCAACAACCAGAAGAACCGTTTCCGCACCAACCCCAACGACCCGCGCGTCAAGGACATCAAGTACATTGAGACTGCCGCTGGATCCAAGTTGATGATTTCTGGCTGGTGGGGTTTGGCACGTCACATCAACTACCTGGGTGACTGGATCATGTCGTGGGCTTACTGCTTGCCCACTGGCGTTGCAGGCTACGTTCTCATTGAGAGTATCAACCCTGCCAGTGGTGACCTTCAGAAGCAGGCCGTGCAGACCCCCGAGATCCGTGGCTGGGGTATGATCTTCACCTACTTCTACATGCTGTACTTCGGTGTCTTGTTAATCCACCGCGAGATGCGTGATGAGGAGAAGTGCGAGAAGAAGTATGGTGCTGACTGGAAGCGCTACACCTCAATTGTTCGCAGCCGTATCATCCCTGGAGTCTACTAAGGTAGTCTTCTACCGTTTCTTTTTATGGGATTGTCAGGATTCTACCTATTTTTATTCCTAATCTTTGTACAAGTATAGCCCCTAATTCCTCCCTCAAGAGCTCATCAGCTTTATGCTGGACGTCTCTGGTTATACGGAGCTTCCGACCTTGGCCTAGGCCACTTCTATTGTTACTTGATGTCTAAACCAGGCACATTATGGGACCATTCTTATTTTCAAGTAAACCAAAATAAGATGAAAATAAACTCAATTCTGCATTCAGTTCTTTCAGTCCTTTGATCCCTTCAAGTTGCTAAGATAAGACTTAAAGTCAAGGATGAAGACATTTGACTTTCTCTTTATATCAGCACCAGTTCTTTCTGACGTGAGAAATCCGACGCCCTGCGAGCCTGAGTAGTGGTTATCACGTGACCGCACCCACTCTCTCTCTCACGCTGTCTTCCTGGAAGGTTTACTGACGCTGCAATGATCAGAAGATATGAATTGGGGCCATAAGATGATGAAATTAGACTCCGTGAGATGCACACCGGAGGAAAAACTAAGAATACAAAATTGGGAAGGAGATAGCCCGAGTCCTGTGACCCGACCCAACCTTTCTGGGTCTATGGCCTCAGGCCATTTTCTGCCCGTCACTTTCATTCCTTATCCTGGAAACTTGCGGAGATGAACCTTGAGATCACGGATGAAGACCTCCGACTTCGTCTTCATATCATCGTCGGAGCCATTCAAAAAGTCATCGACCACACACGTATCTATGAAAAGAGCGAAATGCTCACGAGCCCGTCTGTCCGTCGCCAAGTTCACCCGTTGCTGCTGGTGATAGGTCAATCCAGGATTAAGGGCGAACTCGTCCAGATCTTTCGTGATGCCATCGTCATAAACCGTGAGAGGAGTCGCCAGCCGGCTTGCCTTCTCCGTGAGGTACTTCTTGTATGGCACCATCACCTCCCGAAACCCGAACTGGCTGCCTGCTGTGTCGATAACCCATTTCTCTTCGCCCTTGGGTAGTCTTACGACCAACAACCCGTGTGGACAGTTGTCAAGGTTGGCTCCTGGAACGAGCTGGGTTTGGAATGGTTGGTCTTTGATGTCGACGTCCGCGACTTGGACCTTTGAGCACACTTCTGTTGAATATTAACCACATGCTACTTATACTGAGGATTTTTCGACGGTGTTCTTACCTTTGAGCAACTTTCTGGTTAGCGGGCCCAACAGCGCCATAGCTGTTGTGCTTTGATTGTTGGTCAAAGCCGCTTCCTTGTGCTCGACATTGGAAGTGAGGTCGTCTGGGAAAGGAAAGCGTTTGGAACGATCAAAGCTCAATAATGCGTTCTGATTCAGGTAGAGGGTTCCCTTGTGAAGGGTTATGCCTGTCAGATGGAGGTCGAAAAGAACCTCCCTGAAAGCCAAGAAGGCTTCCTTCAAGAGTTGGGCACACCGAAGGAGTTTCTTTCTCTGTTGCATGGCCTTGCAACGGTCTTTGTGAGTCGGCCAGTGCTTTTTCTGGCAGACTTTGCTGCAGTAGAAAACATCGCGCGAATCGCCAGGTTGGTGCTCGGGCGAGTTCTCGCAGCCAGAGCATTTAGTTGATGCTTTTTTCCCACAGCCTGCGCATTTTTTTGGCTTGGGAGCCACCTCAGGCTTGGATTTAGGATGTTTGTAGCCCATGATACCGTAGGTCGGAAGTCGACGAAGGAAGATGCTTTTTCGGTCTGGATAGAGGCGTTTATATTCAGAACAAAGGTGTTTAACAAACGCTGCAAACGATGCGCGCGGAGCAAACGAGTGTTTTGCACAATATATGCCCACCATCAGCAGTTACGATCGTGATGAGACGTGCTCAATTAATCAATCCCGGCATTGATGTTATGTAGCCATTTTGATACACGCATGTCTTCTACATTGCTCTCAATGCCTGCATTGAGATTACGCATCATGCAGACTGTTAAGTCACAGCTTTGGGTATATCACGCTTCCGTTTCTTCTGGTCGACCAGGACATCCAATCCCCAATTCTCATCCCCCGAATTGGGCATCCAGCCCTTGAGAACCTGTTTAGCATCCTTTATGGCCTGCATACGGATATGCAACGGGTCCTTCGAGTCAATCGGGTCTTTCAATCCCTGATAAATGGCAATTCCCGACTCAATTCGCTGACTGGTACCGTCATGCACCTCTCCAGTTTCAACAGTATCAAGTCGTGGCTCAGTCACCGAAGTGCCATTTCGGTCAGTATGGGAAGATACAGTAGGACTGATATGGCGGAACAGAGCCCAAAGCTTTGCTCTGGACAAGGCTGAGGCTCCCCGTTTTCCAGGTGAAGATGCACGATTGCCTTGCTTCACGCCATTGATGACAGTTTCATATAAACCAGTTTTTGAACGAGCTAAATGTGGCAGATTCTTGCGCCCAGTGTCCATGATCGCAGAACATGGGTGTTGATGTGAAGGCGCCACGGTCCACACGGCACTCACATTTCCTGGCTTACACCTTTTAGGGCTGGCCGCAGAAGTTGAACTGCCGTTTTCTTGTTCCGATGAAATCGCGGGGGGTATGATAAGTTTTGGCTTGAAGAAAGGCCATAGCGCTGCAACTTCGTCACTAGGCACCGAAAGAACCTGAAATGGTCGGAACTGATACCTTGGCGTGTTATCTGTCTCTATTGTAGCAGGCCATGACCGTCCTACAAGAGCTTGCATCCGACCCTCTGCACCGAAGCATCGATCGAAGCCAACCTGAGTAATCTCGTCTTCAGGAAGAACAAGGCCAGCAATATATGCATTCTCAGTGGGAGCAACCAATCGACTGGTTTCACATGAGAGCAAGGAGGAGATTTGTCGCAAGGCAAGTTTATCAGAGCAGGACTTGCTTCGTGTTGACTCGGCATCCGTCCGTGCTGGCTTTCGTCGCACGACTCCGAGGCGAGAGAAATGAGCGCGACCATCGAGGAGTTTCTCTGCATCCGAAACCTCTAATTCTTGGCTTCCTGATGCAGATTCTGGTTGACGGAGGACTTCCCACGGTGTTGCGTCTTCTTGGGACGCCATGCAGAGCTCCATGCTTGCATCGCCACATGGAGCACATGTACAGTACATGTAGATTTTTATATCGGAGTGAAATTCGAAAGGCGGCCATTCTGTGGGTGACCTTGATGCATCCCCATGTTCTTCAAACATCCTCTTTCGTATGAAGGGCGAATTAGGAGTTTCTTTATTCTCGGTACTGACATGGTCATGGCCCTTGGATAGTTGTCTCTCCTGAGACAGCAGGCCGTGGCATTCCGTCAGAAGCCAGTAATTGAATGCCCGGATGGCTAATATCTCGGCATGGCAATCATGTAGCACAAGACCCCTACAGCGTGGAATTTGAGACGCCGAAAGACATTTGGCGCCAGTACTACGCAACTGTCAGTCTGCATCTATATCGGCGGCCTGTATATGTGCCTTCGTTACACTTGGGAGAGTTCAAAACTTACGTGACAGCTATGCAGGTCAGTGTTTCTGATGCTGTGTCCTGTCCTATCCACAGTTCAGTTATTTGTGTTCAGTGAATATGCAAGTAATTTCAACATACCTTTCACAACCACAATACCGGTCATTGGAACCCATTCTCTCGATCCATCTGGAAAGATGGTTGGTTTACTGCGCGTGGGCAGAGCATCGAAATGTGCATGAACCAGCGATGCTATCCGGGATGGCAATGTGGAACCACATGCCTGATCAGCCATTGGATTAATTTATAATGCAGATAACTATATAAAACAAAGAAAGATTCGCGATAGAAAGAACCAACCACAAAATGTTCTTGACATCACGTGATCGATATCATGAGTGCCTGAGGCGTCGACGATATTTCCCTTGATTCTTCATAGCTTCCGAACACTCTCCAACACAATCAACCCACCCACATTTCATAATGGCCGACAAGCTCCGCACCATCCAGAATCTCGAAGCTCTTCAAGCCCGTTACATCGGTACCGGTCACGCCGATACCACCAAGTACGAATGGACCTCCAACATCCTTCGTGACAGCTACTCCTCCTACGTCGGCCACCCTCCCCTGCTGTCCTACATGGCCGTTGGCATGGGCGAGCCAAAGGAGAAAGTGCGCGCTATGATGCTGGAGAAGATGGTTAGAGGCGCTGGGAACCCGCCAGAGGTATGTGATATCCTTGTAGTGTCGCTCGCGACTACCGGCATGATCGACGATTGACAATTTACTGTACAGACCCAAGAGTAGTACCACTCACTTGTGGCTTCTTTTGATTTTTTGTCCTCTTTATACCCCACCTCGTGCGCGCGTCCTTGGCCTTCGAAGGCAGATCCATGACAACCCTACTTCTCAATGTAGCAACACGTGCAGTGAGATTGTTGCATCGTTACATCAGTTTGGAGATTATCAAGACATACGATTTTTCGAACTCCGTTTCGACCAATCATGGAATACCTGCCGATTGAAGTGAATATACCTGTTTCAACATCTGTAAAGATGCAAACGACTCCAGTGAAATAATCTTGGACATTTCGTCCCAGATTTGAAGAGGTACTTGGAATCTTGATTACTAGGGCCCTGAACAAAGTCTCTTCAGTTTCAAGCCAGAAAGTAAACAAGCTGGTTACACTAGCTTAATTTTCGGGTCGAGTTAAACCATGTCGGGCCCATCGAGATTCGTCCTACACAAAGTATTGCAAGCGACCATCCATCGTGACTGCAGGCGCCTGGACAGTCTAGCAGGGCTTTCTAGGCTGATTTCGATTTCAAATCCTGTGTCCAACCCTCGCAGATAGTTCAGACTAGCCAACCCCCATTGGAAGAATCAAGCAGGTAGCTGCAGCATTGCAGTCCAATCCATCTCGCGGCGAGCCGAAACCCTACAGTAATCACCTTAAAAGAAGTCTAAGAAAAGCTCAAACTCGGAATTGATGAACGCATCATGTAGACCTAACAAGCAATAGGCCACGGCTAGAAAGTGCCTACAGTACAAATTGAAACACGACCCAGCCGGTCAGGCCCCTATAACAGGCCCAGAAACAAGATCATAAAAACGTCTGGTCACGTATGTACAAGAACCACAAAGAAATAATCCTACTCCTTCTCCCCCTTCGTAGCCAGCTTAGTATTCTCCGCCTGCAACAAAGTAACAAGATCAACCCATTTCTGACGCTCACTCCGCAGCGACTGGACCTCCTTCTTAAGATCCGAGATCTCCTGCTTAAGTCCCTCAACCTCAGTTTTAGACTTCGTCTTCTCCTCCTTCTTGAGATCTGAAATCTCCTGCTTAAGTATCTCAACCTCGGACTTCGACTTCGATTTCTCAGACCGCTCCACATCCTTTCGCTGTCTCGCTTCAATCTTCGACGCGGTCTTCAACAGACTAGCCTCGATCTTGCGCAAGCTTTTCAACAGCTTCGATTCCTCATTGAAGAGCGCCGAAGCGGCTTTGTGGAAATGCGCTGGTGGTTCGGGCGTCTGTGTCTGCGATGACTGGCCATCACTGCTGTTTTCTGTTCCTTGGGTTGAGGCCTGGCTATGCTTATGTTTGTGGCTCTTTTTTGTGGTGGAGCTGGCGGGCGTGGAGGACCGGTTTGTTGCTGCGCGTTTGCGCATTGCGCTGGCATCGCTGTCTACCTCGTTGATACCCCCGGAGCGGTGTTCCTGGTGCGGTGGGAGGCTGAGATGGGAGTTGGAGTTTCTCGAGCTCAGTGCGGATTGAGTCTAGTTTGGCTTGGACTTCGCGTTTGCGTAGGGCTAGCTTTGCGAGTTCTTTCTCGTGGTGGGTGAGTTTGCCGGTTTTGGTCATTTTCATCAGTTCATCCGGGGGCATGTTGGTGTGTGTGATATCGTCGATGACGGGTGTTGCTAGGTCGGAGTGGGCGGAGGAGAATGAGACTTGATCTTGTGTGGACTCGACATCGAAGGATTTGTTCTGCCCGGCGCTGTTCGATTTTGAAAGCGCTGCAGTATCTGTATCACCCTGGGAAGCTTGCGTTCCGTCGGTTTGACCCGCTGCCTCATGATAGTGCATGTAGCCTTGGAGTTGAGGTGCGAATCGCTGGTAGCCAGTGCTGAGCAAGCCAGTTACACTGGCGATCAGGCCATGGTGTGAATGCTCGCCGTCACTATCCAGCGAATTGTACTCCGAGTCCGAATCCGACTCATTTGCCTCATCAGACCTGAGTTCGTTGACAGACTCTCGGGATTTAGCCTCAGTACCAGCTAAGGCAGTTGTAGATCCCGAACTCGAGTTCTTCTCCTCCTCCTGTGGTTTATCCTCTTGAATAGCCCAGTGGATAAACTTGGCAGCATCGGTTCCTACACTTTTGGGTGTCCCTTTGTCCACCATCCAGCGCGGAATGCTGCCACCAGGGTCACTTCTAGTGACCATAATCCACTCAACTGGATTCATTTCCTCATCGTCACGATCCCTAGAGACACCGTCCAGCTCAGGCCGTTGCGAATCAAGAGATGAGGAATCACTCTTCTTCTTACTCTTCTGACTTGAAGAGCTACTCGCACTCCTATCATTCTTCCTCGGAATTTCCCGAATAAGCTCAATAGACTCATAAATGCCACGAGTATAGCCCTGCTTAGGCGGCACACCAGGATGGTCACAAGGCTTCGAGATCATGATCCAACTGCGCCCAGGCTGCTTGCTCCCACCAACCTGCAACCCAGAATCGGAATTGACAATCATAGCCACGAAGTCACGCGGCGCAGTAGGCTTGGGGAACTGCGCCGAGACATGATACACCATCAAATGGCCCAGCTCGGAACCATCCTCGTTCTTGACTTCGATGGTTTCAACCTTCTCTTCAGCACCGATACCACGGATACTCTTGTCAGGCGTTTGTCCTTTCTCAATCTTCTTCCGGTTGACCTTGAGCGTCTCGTCATACTCGCTGGACAGCTTCTCCCGCCACCGCGCGAACGGTAGCCCCGCGTGTACACTCCGCCGGCCGAACCATGAGCCGCCGCCGTCATTTGCGGATAACTTCCACAATGTCACGTCTAGCGGGTTGTCCTTTGGTCCGCCTAACTTTATTGGCTTCCCCCATTGCTTTTGTAGGTCGGTGATTTCGGGGTCGGTCTCTCCGACTCGGGTAGACGAGGGGAAGATCCGGGAAGCGGAGGGGCCTGTCGCTTCGTATTCTAAGTGGGGATAATCTTTGGCTTCGGAGAGTGGAGGGTCCGGGAGTGACTCTGCTATCAGCCGGCTGTGTTTGAAGAGGTCACGTATGTAGTCTCGCAGTTCGTCGGGAGACTGGGGGATGTCATCCCAGGATGTTGGTTTGAGGCACTCCAATGCCTCATGGAGAGTGGCCATAGAAGTGGTCGAAGGTATCTGGTGCTTCTATCACTATGTCGGCGTGTGAGGGTGAGGGGTCGTAGTGATGTCGGTTCCAGAAGCCTCCAACTGTCAGCAGTGCGATTGCGCTCGGATAAGGCGACGGAAGTGGGGTAAGCGGCAAGCGCGATAATCCAGAAGATTTGAGGTTTCAAGAACGCAAATTGGCGATGCGCTTGGTTTGCGTCCGCAGGATGGTGATCTGTTAAGCTATTGACACGAATCAATGACCTCGCAGCACGTGCGATAACAGAATGTGAATGAGAGGTACACAAGAGGTGGACAAAATAACAACAACAATTGAATGTTAACAGAGCCTAGAATGCAGGTACCTAATCACTTATAAGGAGTTGAAGATCTACTCGGCTTATGATGCAGTGCTGTTTTTCTTGGCACCTCCGTGATTGACGTCATACGAGATCGTGGGGTAAGTATATAATTTTTGAAATAGTCCTAGATTGACGAACTGCCTATTCTTTTCTTAATCATCTACGTAAGGGATTATTGTATTCTCAAGTATTGGACTCCGATGGAAAACAGTTAGTGATTCCTGGTATAGTATCTGACATGGTAGGCAGACACGTTACAGTGTGCCCCTAACGTTGATCATCAAGCCCCATAGTTCTTCGGTATGAAACATGGCTGGAAGTACCGGTGGGCCCGTAATTTGAGCATATACGGGGTATAGGATTTACACATACAAAGCGAGAAAACAGGTTGTGTATGCAACTTTTCCAACTAAGCTCAAGGTACATACAAGATTTGGACTAAGCTGCTGACAGATCAACAAAGAAATCAGAAGAAGAGAAGCAACCAGTGCAAGGGACCAGCCCCTCGATCTGACAGACCAAAAGGAGTGAATCAGCCAAATCGAGCGTCTGATTCTCGGTGCCGGGAAAAAGAATGAAGAACGGGCTCTCTCATCCAGTGACAGAGCCCACCGACTGACCAAGCATGTCCAGGAATTTCTAAAACCCAGCCTGGACGATAGGGGACGAACCTATGAATAGTCAAATATGGATCTTGGAGGTGAGACCGCAGCGCAGAGGATAGAGATGGCAACCTTAAGACTCGTTGCTCGGGGCGGGATGCCAGGATCCCTAGGTCACAGACCCAAGGGGGATCCGGTTTCATCGCCCTTTGCGCTCGGCATCCGCCACAGGCGGATGGACTCAAGGCTGGCGAGGTCCAAAGACAGTCATCTCTCACTCATATTGCTTGATCGCCACATCCAAGAACCATAGATGAACCAAAAGGCGGACACCAACCAAACATCACAGATGTAAGGAGGGTCACACCGTCGCGTGGACATATCCTCCAATACTCTACTTTCGGAGAGTATTGGCCAGTCTGGTACACAGTACCAGAAGAATAGACCTCGAAGGAAGGATGAGAGAACAAAAGGAAACGGCGAATCCAGTCAGCCACGTAACCAAAGATAAGTCACGATCCTTCCATCGAACCACGACATCAGAACTGAAAGCGTAACGGTGGACATTCCACATCCAAATTCATATCCCATGCCGCGAGGCAAACCAGGTCTTCATGACATATATGCGGGAAATGACAAACGAAAAGAAACATAACAAAGAGCCGACCCGCCGCTTCTTGATGCAAAACAGAGGTAAGAGAGAAAAAAAAAATAACACAAACGCTGACGCTGGAATCGAACAGAAAATATCAAAACAAGCGCATGAAAAGGATTATTCTGGTTATCATGCAAATTGCAGGAGGGAGTATCACAGATGCACAGAGTCAAATCGAAAAGAGAACGCCGTCGAGGAATGCGAGTTGTCGTTGCTTAAGTCGGGTTCCCGGGAGAGAAGAGAAGAGAAGAGACGATGAGTGAAGAGAGGAGATAGCCAAGGAGGAGGCTTGATGACACCGGAAGTTGCGCGCGCCTCTGGTTCTGAAACGATCTACATTCCTTGAACCATTGTTGCACGGGTCGTGGAGGGCTGCAGAGGCGGGTCGACCAGCCCCAAGTCTACTCAGTAGACGCGAGCTAGGCGATCATGCCGTATGGCAGCGCGGTAAAGTCTCCCCAGCCAAATCCGCCAAATCCCATGCTCACAGCCGTGCTGCAGGGTTGCACGAGCGTGCTCGGCAACGGCAGTGCGTTGATAGCGGCCGAGGTGGTCGGCATGCAGTCGTAGGACTGGTACGGCGACGTGGTGTAGGGTTGGCAGTAAGACGGGGTCGGGGATGGAAGCTGAGCGTCACTGAAACTGATACTAGCCCAAAGATTCGGATTAGAATCAGCCGTGGCCGGGGTTGGGCTGGGCGACAGTACTTTCCACGACTCGAGAGGCGGCTGGGGCATCGGGGTCTGCCACCAGGTTTCTGGGCCGGTGGAGCTGGGGAGAAGGGGCACAGGGCGCATGATGTCCATCTGTCGAGGTTGAGGTGATTCGAGCCAGATGAAGAGCTTTTCGATGGCTGCCTTGACTTCTGCGCTGCGGCTGCACAGCAGCTCTCCGGCACCGTCTTCTTCCAGTCCTTCGAGGGCCTCGGCGTTGGTTCGGTAGACGAATTTGTTGGCGGCTTGGACGAATTCCTCCTGTAACTTCTTCAGCTCGGTGTGCTTTCCCGACCAGTCCCATTGGTGACGGGAGGCGTTATCGACCGAGAAGATATCGTTGTAGTAATCGACCAGGGATTCGATCGTCTCCGGGGTCAACTTGAAGGCCACTTCGTTACGGGAGACCATGTCAACATGGACGACGTAAGCTTCGATGTGGATCATCTGATAGTTGAACAGCCCTTCGATAAGTGGGTTGTCGTCCTTGCGAAGTTTTGCCTCGGGGGCTTTGGGGAATGTCATGGAACACAATGTCCAGATGGCATTCGACGATGACAGCGTCTCTGTCAGACACCGGGTGTGTTGGGTGACATTATTTAGCGGACGCTTGACTCGGTTGACTCGCTTCAAGGTGGCCGTCAACCACGGCGCAACCTTTCTATTCAGCACCACATTTGGGGATGATCTCGGCGCAAAGGCGGCGGCGGACGACGGGAGTAAGACTGTTGGCATTATGACTCTGTGAAGGTGATACGACCTGCGTTGTTATGATATAAAAGAATGTAGATAGAATATAAATCATAAAGGCGACATTCGCCCACGCAATATTGTCGGGGTTGGACTGTAAGACTGTAAGGTTAAAGGTATCGCATAATCCAGTGTATATTAAAGTGGGCGAACGCGCAAAAAGGAAAGAAAATTAGAATATAAAAAAAGGAAAGGAGACGTAGAAGTCAAGAGATATAGAAAAGAAGGAAGAAGTTGAGAATCAGAGGGGTGGGACCAAACACAAGTGGATTCTATGCACAATAATAGTAATTTTTTCTATAAAGTCCTCGTACTCCGTATTGTTATTCTGGTCGACATGCAGCCCGATGGAGTCAATGTATAGCGGCCTCGGACTCCCCGATCCGCAACTGCAACTCACTCTTCAGTGGCGAGAGAGATTCGAAACAGCAGAAGAATCAATAAGGTCCAACCGAGTATAGTGTTTCATTTCCAGTTCGTACAGTATTTCCAGTCATACACCCGCGTTGCACGTCCATTTGGACAGAGGCATCTGCAGGATGCCCCAAACTGCAAAAGCTAAGCCCCGATGATCAGCAAAAAATAAATAAATAGAGAATGCCCCGAGAGTCTTAGATAGAATTAGCGGGGAATCGAAGCCATTTCTCAGCTGGGCGATGTGCATATTTGTGCGCCAAGGTTCCCATCCTGAAGACCTAAATAAAATTATAACATTTTACTGCATGCAGGCCAAGCCCTATCTATTCGATCCCACGTTTAGATTCAAGTTTCATTTCTTATGATTCTAGAGGAAAAGAATACTCTGAAACACGGTCATACGCAACCCTTTAAGGAGTTTTTTGGACCTGTCGAGTAGGATACACACCTCAGCTGATGGAGGGTCGAGTAGCGTGGGGCACATCAGGTCTTGGAGGGCTTCAGGCTTGGGATTCGCTGACAACAACCGAGAGCGGCCGATGCAGTCAAGCTGAGATCCCTGCTTCGATCGCCCATTGGGCAGAGCCTCGATTGCTAGACTTTGAGAGGGCGCCACCAACATTACATACAATACTGTACAAGTTCCCTTCTGTATACAGGAGTCTCTCTGTCCACCTGATTCCTGTGTGATCTCATCTTACTCCATCAACTGACACGGGCGCATCTGGCTATACCCTAAAACGGAATCCCTGAAGGCTGCCGGCATATGAGTTCAGTCACATGGTCTCCTTGCGCAAGGGGGTATGTACTGTACAGTGCGGTTGAAATCGGCTGCAGAATATTCCAAGATTCCCAGTTTTCGTGGCCAAATGTGCGTAGCTTACGAAGTGCACTTTTCCCAAAATAGCCCGTGACCCCAGTGAGGCGGTGCATGACACTCGCCACATGTGGCGGATATCTCCGGGTCCACTTTCGATAGTGTAGACCCGGTTTGCTTCACTCTTTGCTTCACTTGGCAGGTTTTTACCGATCAGAAATTTCATATGCGCTGGCGACCATAGCAGCTGGATGCTCGGGTGGTGTTTCCCAGACCCACGCAAATTCAGGCTTGCGCTGAAACTCCGGTCTGAGGATCGGTTTCGAGGTTGTTGGGTGCTTGCCGCGAAACTTAACACAGCAAAGTAGCCTCACTTTGAACAGACGTAAACTTAAAGTCATTGTCCGTAGTGACTGCATAGTTTATGAGTCATCGATGTGCCGCCGATGTTCCATTTGAAACAAAGCTAGGCGCTGTCTCAATAGTGCTAATCTGATATACCGGCCATTCAACGAGTCATTACTATTTCGATATGCTTAACAAATGCAGTTATGCGATGAATATGTTTAGAATATCACAGAAACCCCAGTTCTAGGGATGATAGAACATCTCCATTTTAGAAACCACTTCATATGCTTCACTTTACCATTGAAAACTGTCGCAGTGATGCAACTACCTTGGTCCTGTGGTTCAAGTCTCACTCATTTGCAATGTTAAACCACATGGCAATTTATGCATAAGAAGTCTAGCGACTAATATATTATGAAACCTCTTTGTATAGTATTTTAGACATATGCTCCGTCGTTGCCTCCCCTCACCAGGACACAGGGAGGGGCTAAGCCCTGCAAATGCAGATTAGATTATGGAACCAAGTGTCGATAGGTACATGCACACATCATCGCTATCATATCTTTTGACAAGATCCCAAAATGTTTGCCCGGTGGCTCATCGCGTCCAAACTAGCTCGGAATCTCCCGAGTGAATTGCGGGGAAGGGGTGAAGCCTTATCAAATCGAGCCCAAACAGGTATAGACTAGGGAGTTTATGTCTCTTATCGCAGGCTCCTGGTCAACACTTCTACCTCAATGGACCAAGAACTTCGGGTTGTCCCGGTTTTTACTTATCTGTCAAAACTGAGATTTCTCCAGACCAGTGAATATCAACATGGAAACATGGCCCATTTGGATATCTCCCAACGTTCTACAAGATAAGATGTCCTGGTATAAACATATCACGACATTATCCCTCATAGTTTGAGGTTCCAATTAATCGCCTTTTGCAAAAATCACGGCTTAGTGTCGTGACTCGAAGTCTCACAGTCATGTCTCTCAAGATAATGTTTACAGAATCAACCATTGCTGGCTATGTTAGGACCATCAGATCATGCCCTCGCGAAATAATTGCCAATCGCCAGTTACTGTTCACAGTTGCCATGTATGCGACAGCCGGGCTTCCGATCAGTGAGTGCCTATTTACTTACAAGAGCCGCGACTCTCTCTAACGAACAGCTCGGCAGCATGGGACCAAGGATCGTCTTCAGTGATCCCATCACTCCCCGGATTTCAAGCCGCCTTTGGCATCACGTCTGCTGCAAATCCAACCCAAGTGACTAACTTCATCTCATTCGTTTACATTGGCGCCGGCGTCGGTGCTGGCTTTTCGTTCTTTATCAACGATCGGATTGGACGTCTGTGGTCCTTCCGCCTCTACATGGCTATTTGGATTATCGGTCAGATGCTCGCTACCTTTTCCTATGGCCATACCGGGGTTCTATACACAGCTCGCATCGTGTCAGGTCTCGGTATAGGACCCCTTACCGTGATAGGTCCCGTGGCCATCGTTGAAGTTGCCCCAACCGAGATTCGAGGACTGCTTTCAGTCTGGTTCAGCGTTGTTATGCTCCTATCATTGACGGTATCCATTTTCGTCGTTCTCGGTGTTTACCTCCATGTCGCCAGCAGCTATCTTCAATACCAGATTGTTTTCTTTGTGCCAACAATCGCGGTAGCCCTCATCGTCATGGGCAGCTTCTACTTATCGGAAAGTCCACGATGGCTATTTCTCGTCAACAAACAAGAGCAAGGCGTCGAAACTCTCGTCAAATTACGCGGCTTGCCTGCGACTCATCCCCGCGTCGCCTCCGAGATTGAAGATATCCAGAGACAAATTGACGGACAGTGGAAGTTCCAAAAGAGCAGTTTACAGCCAGGATTTATTGAACTGTGCAAGGAGACTTTCCTGGTCCCGTCCAACCTTCGCCGAGTCCAACAAACTTTCATATCCTATGCATTGGCACAATTATCTGGTGCCAACAGTGTGACCTCATATCTCGTTCCAATCCTAAGTCTGATGGGACTAGGTGGTGGAACGGACCGTTCACTGTTTTTATCTGGCATGTACTCGATGGCGAAGTTCTTCTTCACGTTGATTGCGAGCTTCTGCTTTATTGATGTGCTAGGGCGTCGCAAAAGCTTCTTTACTGGTGTGACTCTGCAGATGGTGTCTGACATCTACATTGGAGTTTATATCAAATACAGGCAAAGCGGCCTAGTCACTACCAGTGCGAGTGAGGCGGCTGTGGGGGCTATATTTATCCATGGATTTGGCTTTGCTGTTGGTGAGTGATGGGATAGTACCTACGCCAATACATTCTCACTGCTAACTATCCATCAGGCCTTTTGATTCTTCCATACGTGTTCGGTGCAGAAATCTGGCCGAATCATATTCGATCCTTCGGTGCTGCAATTTCACAGTGCTTCCACTGGCTCTTCTTCTTTGGCATCAACAGAGCAACGCCATCTCTCCTCGCCAATACTAACAATTGGGGCGCTTTTATATTCTTTGCAGCCTGGTGCTTTGTCTCAATTGTCTATGCCTATTTTGTGATACCCGAGACCGCAAGAGAAGGACTCGAGGACTTCGACGCTATCTTTGAGCAGCCACTTTGGAGGGCTTATCGCGGCACAAAGCGGAATAATACTACCTGCATCGAGGCTTTTGAAGTATCGTAAGATGGCCTAACCCGTTTCGCTTGCTGATATTGGATCAGACCACTAACATAAGTACAGAGATGCACATGATCATATGTCCAGGTCTGGCAGTGACTTGACAAAGAAGAATAATCACTTCGCGGATGATGGTGTTGAGATCTGAACGCGAGGAGATGGTCCAATTCCTTGCTCCATGTTTTTCGATACGTTTCTGGTAACAATAGCTAGCTTTCTAAGAATGTTAACATGCAATATTTCTTATATGGTGCCATTTAAGCCACTCAATTTCGCGCGTGTCTGTAAGTGGGTACTGTTCGTGTCGGTATACCCCTTTTGTAGGTATTTCCCGTGATAGTGGGTATTTGCCGTGTAGGTATTCCCTCAGCGGCATGTAGGTATTCCTCATGTAGGTAAACTCCTTGAAGGTAATTATTATGTAGGTATTAATAACTTATAAGACGCTGTTAGTCGTTTGACATCTAAACTCGAGAGTTCTACACTAAAAGTACAAGACGTCCTCTAAAATGGATGTCTTTTTGGATATTCTCGATACATTGATCCTCGACCGATGCTATGCATTTCTCTCGCCAGATCTGAATGCTAGTCTTGAAAGTCACAAATTCACAGACTCCCAATTGAATCGACATGTTAAGATTTACTATCCTATGCAACCCTCTAAATGGGCCGAGGCCAGTCTTTGGAAACGAGATGATCTTGCCAGGCAAGCATTATCATTATACTTGATTACTTGGTAAGTGCTACTCTTTGGTACCTAAGAAGAACAAATTTATTGAGATTATTTGATTGAATAGGTTGTTCGCAATGATCATGTATTTGCTCGGCAGTCTTGTACTATACCACACATTATTCGACAAAAGACTACTCCGACACCCCCGATTTCTTACAAACCAGATGCAACTCGAGATTAAACAAGGCCTTTCCGCCATCCCAGTAATAACCGTCCTTACGGTCCCGTTCTTCATCGCAGAAATTCGCGGTTGGTCCAAGCTATATGACTTCACAAGCGAATCCCCATTCTGGGGATACACATTGTTACAATATCCGTTCTTCATCTGCTTCACTGACAGCGGAATATACTGGATCCATCGCGGCTTGCACCACCCTCTCGTCTACCGCTGGCTTCATAAACCACACCACAAATGGGCCGTTCCGACACCTTTTGCTAGCTACGCGTTTCACCCGCTGGACGGATGGTCGCAGAGTCTACCATATCATATTTTCCCGATGTTGTTTCCTTTGCAGAAAAGTGCATATTTGGGATTGTTTGTTTTTGTGACGATGTGGACGGTTTTGATCCGTGAGTTTCATCAAAGCTCATGATTTCATTCAAAGATAATAGCTGACTCTTGTTCTTTCCTTCACTTGCAGATGACGCCGAGTATCTCCCAACATCTGAGATTATCAACGGCGCTTCATGTCATACGATGCACCACCTTTATTTCAATTATAATTATGGGCAGTTTACAACAGCCTGGGATCGTCTTGGAGGAACTTATCGGAAGCCCAAAGGCGATGCTTTCATGGAGAACCAGCAAGGCACAGAGAAGACCGCTGATAAATTTGATTAGGGGGATAAAGGATGGATTCATATGTATATTAAAATTCAAATAAATAGATATATTAATTAATACATTTATGGCGCAATTTGGTAACACCACTGAATAAAGTCATTCAAATTGGCCAAGTCGTCAGTCGCCGTGTTGTCCAGATACTTGAACCTAGCATCGGACTTGCTAGAGACCTCCAGCGTAGCATTCAATAACCACCAAAGCTCTTGAGCGTGTTTCGGATACCCAATATGAAAGAATTGATCCTTGACCAAGAGACCAGTGACAGAATCCCAGATGCGCTTCCAATTCGCTGAGGCGCGTCGGATTTTGTCAACTGATAGGTATCTTAACAAGCCTGCTCTTGTCTGGAATGCAAGAGAGTTGATAGCTATAATATTATCAGCAGGGTGTCGCTTTGCTAGGCTCAATCGTCAACGTACCGTAAATCAGAATAAGAAGGTGCTCCACAGATACTGAGAGACTCCATGGTATTGAGACTTCGTTTTGTGTTTCGAGGAGCTGGGTGACCACGTCTCTCAGCGGTGGAAGTGGGAGGTCGGCCGAGTGTGCCTCAGCGATTTTGCTAAACGAGGATGCACTTTCGGCCTCCCATAGCCCAGCACTCCACGGCAAATGGCAGTCCATTTCGAAAACTGATATTGATGGGTTGTTCTTGAAGCAAACCGTAAGGAATCCATCAGCAAGGAAGACCCAGCAGGCGATCCTGTGGATGAGTTAGTACAATATCCTAAAGGATTTATGATAGGACAGACACTGGGACGAAATCTTACCGTATACAAACTTCCTCTGCTACCAGAGCCTTCCATGTCATCTCATCGCAAACTTTAGGGGCAGTTCGTCGTTTGAGCTGGAAAATTCCCAAGGATCTTATCGTAGAAACAAGGCATGGATGACGGACAATCCGAATGCGACGCCTTGTTTGCATATCATCCCGCCCAAACTGAAGCATTTCAATAATGAGGGCACTCTGTATTAGCTGAACAGTGGATAAAAGATGTGTAGAGTCTTTTGGCGATGGAACTGCTGCCAGATTTGCAATGTTCCGAAAGATGTACTCTTCCGCCACATCGAAAAGACCTGATGGAAGAGTACTCCCATCTAATGGGAAAGTATATGTGGCACCAGATAAGAAGATCGAGAGTAGAAGAGGGTTGGAAACGTCCCCTGGGTCAAACGTTGGAAAATGAACCACGGGCAAATGCCAGTGAAGAGAGTGGAAGAATGCAGAGACAGAGGCGGAGATATTGGATACTCCCAAGAGCGTAGAGAGTTCCATAAAGTCAAGCGGCGGTTGACCTTCTGGTTTGCCGAGACACATTGACTTTGATGTTTCAACCAACTCGGTCATGATCTCAGTTAATTGGTTGGAAAGCTTTGACGGAAAGAGGGCATCAGGCGGGAACTGAGAGAAGAAATCATCTGTAGACAATGGAAATTGATAGGAGAAATCTGAGAGTTCAAAGTCACCACCAAAAGCCGACAGGGGATCAGTAGGAACAAGAGCATCTTCGATGTGAGAATTGAGCGTTTCAAGGTTCCTTCGAACGGAGCGTTTTGCTGTCTCGCCGATCGCAAGTCTGTCCTTATGGACAGATGGATTGGCAAAATGCCGAAGGAAAGTAAACGGACCACCACCTCTCGGAGTACTGCGAGGTGGGTTCGTGAATGGTGAAAGCGAAACAGCTGATGAAGAGCTAGATCCTGTAGATAGTGTCTGATGTCCGGAAAAGGTACATTGCCGCCCGAGGGAACTGCAACGAGAGCAAGGCGAGTTTTTATCGCAAGACGCTTTGGCAAAGAAACACAAATCACAAGATTGCCTTTTTCTGCCTGGTTTGGCTGCGGGTGGCAACGGTTGGTTGTATTTCTTTGCACACGCTTTGCTATGCCTTCGAGTCACCTCCCTTCCTAATGATCAGCGACTGTTCATGTTTAATAGTAGATGTGAGATTTCACACAGTTTTAGGAATGACTTTTTGCAAAAAGGGCAACTGGAAGAGGGCTGCTGAGTATCTGGAAGGTTGTCAGACCATTCGTCCCGATGTCGAGATACTTCACCGAGACTTACGAGTTGCCTCATGGCGGAGCAGATGAGGTTTCCGCTGGTAGCTCTTGTCGCATTGCGAGCATTCAAACATGACATAGAAATACAAGTTGACAATAGGCAACGTTTCACAAGTGTAGTTCGGGAGATGGAAGGGGACGGCTAAGAATAAAGTCGATGCGTGGATCAAGTCCGCCGGTGCGTGGCCGAAGTCCTGACAAATCAAGTCTTCCTGGGGTCAAATCTCGCAGTTTTTCTACTCTGAAAGACTGGAAATATGTCTAGAATAAACCGCTACTATTGTATTTGCAGCTTCTTATACGTGGAAGAGCATCAATTTCCAGTATATCCCTTCAGTTCAAAAAATCACCACCCGTTTCCTTCAAAATCAATTGATACTCAGGCTCAAATTGCATGTACATCACCTCAGGAGTACCCGTTCCTTTTTTGGTATATGTGGCCGTTTCATCATCGACTAGTGTCTTCTTTAGGATGCCCTCACTCGCTCCAATAGATCCAGGTGCCGTAGAAGCTTCTACAAGAAGCTGTGTCTGACACGCCCTTTCTAACGCAATGAAGAACGCCGCCGCTTCAGCAACCGTCCCTCCAGCTGTAAGTAGACCATGATTCTGCATGATAAGATTCTTGTTCTTGGGACCAAGGTATTCCGCAAGACGTTGACCCTCTTCCTTTGCGAAAACGACGCCTCCAAATGCTGGATATACTGAAAGGTCATCATAAAACATGCAGGAATCTAAACAGCGTCAGCAAAAACATGTTACCAATTAGTTACCCAATATTACCTTGATTAAACATATCGATGCCCCGGCCAAATGTGCTCCACGCTCTTCCATACGGACTATGCATATGACAAGCCGCGTGAATATCCGGTCGCCTCTGATGGATCGCCGAATGAATGATAAAACCGGCCGCGTTGACAGGTTTATCTGCACCAGCGACTCGGTTTCCCTCCTCGTCTACTCTGACCATATCAGAGACCTTGAGGAGGGCAAAGTGTACACCATAAGGATTGATCCAGAACGTGCGGGGTTCGATAGGGTCTGAAGGTGTCAGCATTTGTTGGATAAAAGTCGGATTTATAGAGTATATGAAGCCCAAACAGTATTAAGTACCTCGAAGACTAATATGTCCACTGCTACCATCCGAGAACCCTAGTTTAGCGAATATGCGAAAAGCACCCGCCATCTGCTCGAGGAGCCATTTCCTCTCGGCCTCCTTGTTGACGGGTCGCGGAATGTGATGTAGCCTTTTCACTTCCCCATTTGAGCCCGTCTCTGTATTTAGAGCAGATGTATTCGAAGTTGGTTTGATGGTAGTTACGACTGACGACATGATGTGCACAGTGACTGGGAAAGTCAGATCTCGATAGGTTGACAAGGAGAAAAATAACCGAGGAAATCTATGTCGACCCCGCAAATCATTACTGACTGCACTTTCTTTTGTATTAACTTATCCGGACTACGGAAGCACGTAATGGCTCAAATGCTCGGAAGAAGCCGAGACCATCGCGCGATAAGTTAATGTGTTGATACAACGACTTTTCGAAGCATCGACGGGATATTCTATATTCATAGTCGAAAATTCAAGGAAATTACATGAAAAATCTGGTCGTTGTATTAATTGGCTCAATCTGCGGTTGAAACATGCCTGCGGACAGTTCTATACAGATAGGATGGTAGGATAGGGAAAGAAACCTATATGTATGAAAAGGAGGGGGTGGTGGTGTGGTGTGGGTTTCACGAGGTGTATAAAGGAAGATTCGGATGACTTAGAGGCGCATTAGAAAGAGCGTCACATCAGAGTCCTCGTTATAATTGATCATGATATCTGAATGGGACTCAGAATGTTGGAGCACGAGAGGTATTTTCTGTTGGGCCAATTATGGTCTCATCCGGCGGAAGTTCAGGAAATTCTTGTAAAAGTTCCTGAATAAGCCAGTCTGATCCTTGAGGCATAGCTAGATCGTCGAATCCCAAACTCCAATCCCTTGGGGAGAGCCCTGGGGGAAGGTTGTCACCCGGGGAAGTCCATTGTGATTGTGCGGGCACCGGCCTAGCAGAATTTCCAATACCACAGATCATGTTGATGGTTCTTTCGGAAAGGGCTTCGAAAATGTCGCGATATGATGTCGCCAGATTCCACCGCTCAGCTATAATAACCAACACTGTTGTGCAGGCCATGCATGTGTTTATCACTTCGCTCTGTTTCGTCTGCTGGCGTACTCGCCATGATCGCCACAGACAATACAAATATGTCAAGCCGCCAAGGAATAAGATATGTAGACTCCCCCAAGTAAATTGAACAGTGGATTTCTGGTAGAGTCGACGATATAGCACGCATATATCACGAGCGCAGCGGGAGCAGTTCTCGAATGCTTTTTGGAGGTCCTCTTCCTCTTCAAGGGAGTCGATATTGTTTATTTCGTGTTGAGTGCCCCCTTGTCGCCGTTTACCGAGAATCCCAGTAATGTATAAGCGATAGAGAATGAGGATTGAATGGTCGTAAGCAATTTGGAACCATTCATCTGAAGCAAATACCGATAGAGGATGAGAGGACGAATAGTCAAGGTGAGTAGGAGCTGATGCATGCCAATCTTCCAGTTCTTGGCGGAGACTGTCAACAGTAGCGACTTGTCTACCGGGATTGTGGTGTTGCGGCAGAGGCGAGTAGAGATTGGCATGGAATTTTGCCCATAGCTGTCTCAGCTTGATGCTATGCAGGGTACCCGTCATTATTGTTGGCACCTGGTCGTCAGCAGCACGAGGATTTGTCAGTATACCGTGGTGGGTAATGCTCTCATCTTCAATATCCATTGGAAGCTAAAGTATGAACATTAGCAAGATAGAGGCATTAAAACGACGAGTTAGATGCGTTACTAAATCCTACCTCTGCGTCGATCAACTCATCTGGGATACCCACCGGCCGCCCCAGGATGAAGGCAGCGACACGATCGATATCATATGCAACCCAAAAGCACCTTTTGGACATCTCTTTTGTTAGAGGATCAACATGCCTGCGATATCTCTCTGCACTCCTGTGGTATCCTAGCTCGATACAATGGCGGATTGCCATCCCAGATATTTTCCTATCATTGGCGTTATTCCACGAATGATGAAAAGAGCGGGACTGTAAGATACCAAAGACTGGCCCCAATGGGTGATCGGATCGAGTACATTGCACAACATAGTATGGCTTGGATTGATTCCAGGTTATTCAGCGCAAGGACGGAAGGCAGGTAATCCAAAGCCAAGGAATAGTACATCTAAGAGTGTTAGAACCTTGGAATACCCTTACATTTGCAACAAACGTACAGCCGCAGCACCGTGCTGACTTTGACTTAATGCAAGAGAGCCAGTAGCATATACCTGGATGGTAGATGGGCATAGTTAGCTCATGAGGGAACTCCATCGCTGCTAGGTCAGGATATGCATACCATTAGGACAAAGAAGAGTGGAATCTCACCAGCGGCGGAAGTGTCCCCTGACTGGTTCACGTCACAAATATCCTGTTCCCATTTGAGAAATGTTGGTCTGTGCAAAAAAGGGTACTGTGGATGGATATTGTTGAAATAAGCCCGCGATAGATTAGCCGAGACACTTGGTGATGGCAGTCGTGGTACTCGAGTTGAACGTATAGTAGGCGCAACCTCCTGACTTTCTTCGAAATCACGCGGAGAACAAGATGAGCCTTCACCTTTGAGGCCCATTGTTGCGCTTACAATCCGCGAGAATGATACGGCCGACGAAGGTCCGAAATAATGTGGTTCGCCACCAGCGGCATTCAGACACAGGAGAGCAACCTCAGAAGAGAGATGGTCGACCTGGCCATTGTCACCATCGTTTGCCTTTTCAAGAGATGATGGTTGACGACTTTTTGGGGAGGCCTTGTGTAGGTTCCTCCGAATGAGTCACCTACCAACTGGTTGAAGCTTGAGGCATCGGTTGTCTGAGGCGAGGTTGATAGAACAAAAGAAGCACCTGAGTCCACATTGCCAGGCCCGTTCTGATCGTTCTGCCCCAGGGCTATATCGGGATGGACTTCTCGAAGAAGAGCTTCCAAGTAGACTACCCTTGATTCAAGGGACTGCATATAGTTACGCGGGCGATGAAGTCCTGTTGCAGGGTCTTCCACAAGGCATTCTGGGCAAATCAGACAAGGCCTCCATCTAAACGAGTACCTCCATCTAAACGAGTACTTTCTTACCTCGTCCAGTCCGTACGCAATGATTGCATTTCGGTAATTGCCCATCGCACTAGTCACATGGTAAGTGGCATGGCATTCTCCCAGGCGAAGTTTAGGTACCTTTAACTTCTTCTGCTTGCATCCGATGCAAGCCAGCATCGTTCGCTCGCCAATCCTTGGTCGCTTTGGTGCATGGCTCATTTTGAGGGGTTGATCAAGGTGGGATGGCTTCAAATGAGATATGGAGATAAGACGGCTAATCTTTATCTATCGCGTTTGAACAGCTCTTCCTCAACCCTTTTTTCACCATTGACAGTTTACAGACTACATTCTCTACTGGCTACCGAGACTGAGTATCATCTACAACCTATCGACAGCTCTGCTGTGCCTCATCCCACGTCTATACCTTTACACGTCGTCCCCGCATTACCCCTCAAAAACGGGTCGCCTTCCACGCCACTTTTGACGTGAGCTGGGCTTTATTGAAGGATATATAAAGATATACAGTCTGATTCCAACATCCCTTGCAGACCGGGAGAAACCGAGCATATCTGGCGGGGAAATTATTCCTGATAACACATCGGGAAAAGCCGAGTTCCAATGAGTGAATCTATAGTGGATGCGTTGACCAGCGCGATAAGCTACGAGGGACACTATTTGATACCAGGAACAGGTGCATCAAAAGCAGAGTGATAAGCTGACTTCGTGAGGGACTGGATCGACACTTCTTGATTGAAATCACCAAAAAAATGGCCCAGCCTATACCCCCCAACAAGCAAGACCCCATCGTCATCGTCGGAGCAGGAGTCTTCGGCCTCAGTACTGCGGTACACCTTTGCAGGCGTGGTTACATTGATGTGACCGTCCTCGACAAACAACCTTACGATGAGTCTTTATACTCATATCTCAAGGGCGCGGACGCCGCTTCTGCCGATATCAACAAAATCGTTCGATCAGCCTACGGATCACAGACAGAGTACCAGGACTTATCTTCTGAAGCGATTCCCGAATGGCATGCCTGGAATGCCGAACTCAGAGCAGGCACTCTAGTTCCCCCTGGAATGTCCACCAAAGATGCAGTCTTCGTGCCCAACGGAAGCATATCACTATCTACATCCAATGACTTGCCACCATGGGAGCTCGCCTGTATTGAAGGAATGGAGAACTCTGGCCATAAATTTACCCAGCTAGCAACAACAATTACTAGCCATCGAGACATTGCGGTGCGAAGAGGTCTGGAGTCATTTATGGATCCGTTTCAAAGAGAAAGACGTGGCAAGCACAACACCGGCGTGCTGGATAGCACAGGTGGTATGGCCGTTGCGGACAAGGCCTGCAGATTTGCATTATACAAAGCGCGAGGCCTGGGTGTGAAATTCATCTTCGGCGAACACGCTGGATGTATGAAAGAGCTATGCTACCAGGATTTGAAGGTGGTTGGGGTCAAAACTCGAGATGAGAAAATACATATGGCTGCAATGACCATTCTTGCCTGCGGCGGATGGACTCCAGTTCTATTACCAGAGCTCGATGGGTTATGTGAAGCCACCGCGGGGAGCGTAATGCTGTTCAAAATCCCCGAAGGTTCACCTCTATGGGACCGACTTGGCGCAGACAAGTTTCCAACATGGATGTGGAATATGCGAAATGGAGCCGAGGGTGGTCTGTATGGATTTCCGAGAGATGAGAACGGCTGGTTTAAGGTTGGGTACCGGGGAACGAAGTATACCAACCCGCTACGCCAGAGCGATGGCAAGGAACGAAGCACCCCGGTGACACGGTGGTCGACTGCTGAGAAAGACGGTAGTGTCTCTGCGGGAAGCAACTTTACTTCTTTCCCACAACAGGCACACGAAGTTCTGTCTGAATTTCTGAACGAATACCTCCCGGAGTTATCCGAAGAAGGCATTGATATCTCCCTGACCAGAGTCTGCTGGTATACAGATACATTTGACAATCACTATGTTGTGGATCGTGTACCCAACAAAGAGGGATTGATGGTCGCAACAGGTGGCAGTGGCCATGCATTCAAATTCTTACCAAATATCGGGAATTGGGTGGTGGATATAATGGAACAGACTGGTATGGATCGACCAGCAGTCAAGGCATGGCGATGGAGATCTGTTGGCCCGGAACAACCAGTTAACACTCTCATGGAGGGTTGCAGTGGCCCGAGAGCCCTCCAGAACATTGGTCTTCTTCAGGAAGTGTCTCTGCGAAGCAAAAGGAACACTAAGCTCTAGACAGATCATATAAAGGACAGAATAAATTCGCCTCTTCACAGAGAACAGTGCAAACACACGTAGTAACTTATCTGCTGGACTAGAATTGCCTATATTTGAAATAACTTTTATAGTATTGCAAGCTCTATTCTATCAATCTATGGAATACATTAACGTTACAGTATTTGCTTTACACTCCTGGTTCTTCATTCCGTCTCTCCTTGCTTATCTCTAGCCCAACAAACCGCATATCTGGGGACTTGGTTAACTTTGAACGTCGTTGAATTTCTATGAGCATCGTTAAATCTATGAGCGACTAATGAGCTCTCCCATTTTGGGTCTTCGCCTTGATATCGTTAACAGGCGAATTTGCTTTCCCAGTTGCGAAAAAAGCACGGATGTTCTCAAAGCATTCCGTCTCAGCTTTCTGGAATGCCTTCTCTGTCAACCCACCCAAATGTGGTTGCACAACAATTTTATCGCTTTGTAAGAAATAGGGATTTGGACTCGGCTCATTGACAAATACATCAAGCCCTGCACGCTGTACCTTGCCTGACTCTAGCGCCGCAATAAGAGCTTCCTCATCAATGACTGCTCCTCTAGCTGTATTGACAAGGAATACTCCATTTTTCATGGCAGCAAACTCATCTGTGCTGATAAGGTTCGTGGTTGCAGCATTGAGGGGGCAATTGAGGGAGACCACATCTGCCTGGTGGAGAAGATCATGCAAGGACTTGCAGTATGTTGCCCCATATGTCTCCTCCTCGGCAGCCGGGAGCTGGTTGCGATTGTAGTATTTGATCTTCATGTTAAAAACAGCGGCTTTCTTAGCGAGGTACTGAGAAAGAATATTAGCAACTGTTGATAAACCCAACTCGGTGGTTTATCCGCGCACCTTTCCAATGGCCCCCATACCAACAATACCAAGAGTGAGTCCCGACGGATCGCAAGTAGGAACGAGGTTCGCCCCCTTCCTCCACGTACCGTTCCGGGCACTCTTCTCGGCATTTGTAGTATTCCTCAAGACAGCAAGTGTCAAGAACATGGCCATATCTGCGGTAGCCTCCGCGACTGCATTGACCGTATTGCAGAACACAATCTCTTGACTGGCCATCCAGTCCACATCGAACTCATTGTATCCCGCACTGGCAGAAGTGATAATCTTGCATCCTGGTGCCAGTGCCTTGAGCAGATCCTCGTCGAATGGCTCATAAGGTGGTGTACCCATCCGAATGATAAATGCATCTATAGGTCCATTCTCTTCGATGTCTTTTGGTAGCAAGGTCTGCGTCTCCTCACGGTTTGTTGCAGGCAAGACAGAGTAGTCAAACTCGGTTTGGAATCGAGCGATGTACTTCTCACCCACAAATGCAGGAGTTCCGAGGGATACAACGCGTGGCTTTCTTCCGATCGTCATAGTTGGTGGTAGGGTCAATTGTGCAACTGACAGGCGAGTCGCTATGTTGTTAAACAGGCTATTGTAGACAACGTTCAGAAATGGAAGCGAAAGGGCATCAATTTCCAAAGCTCAAACTCAACCCCGCAGTCAAGTTATAGCTCGCTCTCGCACAGCTCATGGGTGAAATCACATACATCGGGGTCTCGGGTTCTTCCGAGCCCAGTGATAAGCCCGTGAGGGGAAATCCCACCTCAACTGATAAGCCTAGCTTGACCATTGTAGTCGCAGGGAGTTTCCGAAATTGCTTTGATATTTGTTTTAGAGAGACACCTGGTCAACATCCTTGATTAACAATGGCTACCACGCAGGGATTTGCTCTATCGAGAGAGCAATGCTCAACTCAAGATCAGCTCCAAACAACAGACGCACACGGACTGGTATACGATGCAGTTGAAACGATTTCTAGCGATACGAAATTTAAGGACGAAATCCCCCCACTTGGATTTATTTCAATTGAAGTCATCTTGCACAGACCCCCGGGGGGATCCTTTCAACGAGAAAACATGGCCGTTTCCGTTGATCCGTGAGAAGGTGGCTGGCTCATCAGAGGCGCAAGTTGTGTGCTCCGGGCCATATGACGATTCCTTCATTGACAGATTCGTTAAAGCTGGCCAGAGACTTGCGAAGCGTGGTGCGGTTGGTATAATCACGAGTTGCGGTTTCCTGGCTATGGCACAAACAGAGTATGTCTGTCCTGTGGCGACTAAATATAAATCCTGCATCATTTACTAACTTCCTAGTCTTGCCGCTCAACTCCCTATACCAATTGCTACGTCTGCATTAATTCAAATTCCGTCAATACTAGCTGTCCTCCCTCCAGCACGCAGTGTTGGCATCCTAACGTTCGATGATACGCGTCTCGGTCCACTTCATCTCGCCAAACTAAATATACCTGCTGCTAGATGTCACATACGTGGTGCTCCGGAAGGCGGTCTTCTGCAGAGTCATATCCGTCAAGGTGTTGAATATGTCCACCATGAAATATGCGAAGAACTAGTAACTGCGGCTCAGGGTCTAGTAGCTGAGCACCCTGATATTGCAGTTCTCTGCCTGGAGTGCACACAGATGCCCCCTTTCTCCGAAGCTATTCAGCAGGCACTTCAACTTCCCGTATATGACGTGTATTCGATGGGATGTTGGTTTTACTCAGGCTTAGTTTCCACAAGACTGAAATCATGGGGTCCTATAATGAAAGACAGAGTTGAATCAAGGCGGTAATATTAGAAAAGAACGTCGATTGAAGACTTATGTTTGAATCTCAGCAGTTATTCCCGCCACTACCCTCACCTAGGTTGTTTTTGAAAACCCAGAAATATGCAAACACCCGAGCAGTGCAGATCACTTTACATCCATATCCCTACGAGCCTCGCGAAGCATCGTGAGTATCCATTCTGATAGACTAGGTTACATGTGCAGGCTGTCGTCATGACGTAGAAGAATAATGAAGAGCCGGCAAGCTTGCCCAAGAGAATGGCGCAGCGTGGATCAAATAACTATCGAATGCCTTTTCTTAGTCTCAGGTTCCAACCTAAGGGACGGCGGAAGTACAGAAATGAAGAATGGCGCAGCGAGCACAGAAGCGATCGTCTATGATCAACTACTTGACACGAACAAGGTAAGCCGTCACAAGAGAGTGATGTAGGACTGGCAAACAAAAACTTGGTAATGACGGAATATAGTTGATTCCGGTCTTTCAGAAAGGATGGTACCCTAATCCAATCAGCCCATGGGTCTCAACCGTTCCCGGTATGAGGATCGGCGAGAGAGAAATGACCACCTCGGGAACCCATCAACAGCGAGATAATGTGTAGGCTGTCTCAGTGAAAATGCATATTTCTTATCTTGAAGTGCGAAATGAGCGTGGTTGAAAAGAAACGTACAATTGAATGGAGCCCAGGTATCATGTAAGGGTTATGCAAGTCAGCTGTCATGCCCAATCATCGCATATATAAAAGACAATTCCTTTCTTTTTCCCCACGGAGAAAAGATCCAGGAATAGAGTTTGCCAATTTCCGGGGTTGGATTGGCAAAACGCCAGGAACAGGGAGTTCCCCTGACTAGAGACCCCAAGGGGCCTGAACCCCGTGCCGATCCTTGCGCTAACATTGCCATGGCTAACCCAAACGTGGGATTCATTGTTCGCCAACGCGGCAGTTCGCTTGTTATTACACAAAGAAGCAAAACCGTCGAGCCATTCAGCCTTATATATAGCATATGCCGTTTCCTAATCCATTTCTTTGGTTCTGCACACGGAGTCAATAGCATAAATCAACTATATCTATACATGTACATAGACGGCTTGATTACTCCTTAGGGGTCCACTTATTAAGGGTCCATTCAGGGACAGGATACCTTCTGCAAAAGCATTCAAAATCATGCCATTGTCACTTTTGAGAATACAAGCTTTCACCACATTCAAATGCATCCTTTCTGTAGTTCAGATACGAGGACGTTACTTGCAATTGAAGGTGCCTCTGTGGTATCGAAAGTTTCAAGAGATTGAACTAGAAGCGGTACTGTAGTACTGACAGTGGAGACGGAATACGGCTACGCGAAGAGTTCCAAATGTAGATATTTCCATAGAAATTGTTTAGCGTTGTCCAACACTGCTCCTTTCCGCCTCGATCCAATCAGGTGTGACGCATTGACCGAGATCAGCAGTTCAGTTGAGTTCTCAATCCAAGGTATTGAGCTAAGCGAGAGTATTGCTCTTCTCAAATGACCGTTTGTATGTCTTAGGGTGTTCTCTATGCCGATCAGAAAGCGACAAGGCAACCCTTCGGTTCAGTGCTTGAACCAAATAAGACGCCAAACTTGCAGGTCAAACCTATCGCGTATCCTACTCGTCTCCCCGCAAGTCTAAGCCACTGACTGCAAGTAATGAATGGGTCAGTTGGCGAAATATGGAACCTAAGCCCACTGGCACCGTTTTCTTACCCGCAGCCAAGGAACCAACTCTATGGCGACTCTAAAAACCGTACATAGTCCGCTGATAACCTTTGGGGCGGTACGAAAAAGGGAAGTCCTCCGCAAATGTCGGGTCAAAACGCTCCCCGTCCCACTGACATCAGATGACTTACATTTGTAGTGGGCATAGAGAGCTTCACATGTGGAATTGGTGGCCCTCGGTCACCGTCAAAGGATCTGCAATAGACGATGCCCGGGAACATAAAAGGAGACGCGAAATCTCCACGCAGGATTGGATCTGGTTTCTCAGACGTCAACCGCGGACAACTCCCTTCTGTCATATACTGCCTCTGTGCACAGCAACGGGTCCAAAATGCGTTTCACTGCTGCTTTCATTTCGACGCTCGTGCTCTCCAGCACCGCGCTGGCCAGCCCGGCCACTCAAGTGTCCTCGTCCGTAGGAGCTAGTCCGTCTGCACAGGCAGATGGAAATAAGCAGGATGTTGCACCACCTAGTGCCAACAATGAGGATGCATCTGGCGCCGCGAACTCTGTTATTCAACTCCCAGAGAACATTGCAAACACCGCCGCCCAGCAGGATACACAGACCGCAACCCACGCGGCTCCAACTGCAACTGCTTTGGCCGCCGACCCGAGCAGCAGCAACGATGACAAGGATAATGTCCCGGTCGACACAATGAGCGCGTCCCAGAAGGACACCCAGAGTGCCGCGCCATCTGCCAACTCAGACCCCTTAGGTGTGAACAGCCTCTTACCGACAGGAAGTGATACTTCAGGAAGCACTGCTCCTAAGGCTGACCAACGTACCGGCTCAGCTTCTGGTACTCAGGGCACAGCAACCGTCACCCAGACTGCAAAGTCTGGCGAAAGCACCCAGAACTCCTTCACCGGAGGCGGCAGCACAGAATCGAACCCTCTGTCCCTGGATGGTACTTTCTTGGACTCGTTCTCGGACTTTGTGAAGTTCCTTGATGGCGCGAAGGGCCTGCTTTCCCCGACTCTGTTGTCGGATATCGAGTCCTTCTTCCATCACGTTGCCTATCTCCTTGATGACAAGACCACGCAGCAAACCAAAGACTTGCTGGGCACTGTATCCGGCCTCCTCACCCAGAGCTTGATCACGAAGATTACTGGCCTGCTCGACAACGCCAGCGATCTCTTGACTGCTGAGTTTGTCAAAGAGACCAAGGGGTTGATCAAGGCTGTGGCTCCTATGGTTACTCCTGAGTTGTTCAAGGAGATCAACAGCCTACTTGGCAACGCCAACCATCTCCTGACCGCCGATTTCGTGAAGGAGACCAAGGACTTGATCAACGCCGTGTCGCCTGTCCTCACTCCTGATCTGTTCAAGGAAATCAACAGTCTCCTGCACAATGCCAACAACCTCCTCACTGCTTCGTCTGTGAAGGAGATCAACAGCCTTTTGACCAACGCCGGTGGTCTGCTCACCCCTGACTTCGTAAAGGAGACCAAGAGCCTCATTGGCGCTGTTGGTCCTAATATCACCCCTGAGTTGTTCAAGGAGATCAATAGTGTTCTTGGAAACGCTAACAACCTCTTGACACCCTCGACCGTCAAGGAAATTGGCGGCCTCCTCGGCAACGCCAACGATCTCCTCACCCCGGATTCCGTGAAGGAAATCGGTGGCCTCTTAGGCAGCGCCAGCAGTTTATTGACGCCAGGGTTCGTAAACGAGACCCAGGGCTTGATCGGTGGCGTGTCGAAGTATCTGACCCCAGACGTCCTGGCCTCCATCGGTTCTCTCCTGGGCAATGCCAACGACCTGTTGACACCGGAGTCGGTCAAGGAGATCAACGGCCTGCTGGGCAACGCCAACGACCTCCTCACTCCAGAGTCAGTCAAGGAGATCGGCGACCTGCTCACCAGCGCCAGCGGACTACTCACACCGAAGTTCGTTCACGAGACCCAGGGCCTGATCGATCTGGTTTCGCCAGCTATCACGCCTCAGCTCTTGACCAACGTCTCGTATCTGCTCGGGAACGCTACTGGTTTGCTGAACCCGTCCTTCGTCAACGATACTCGCACTCTTATCACTGATGTCTCGCCTGCCATCACACCCAACCTGCTCGCCGAAGTTGGTGGTCTCCTCAACAACGCTGGAGATCTCCTCACGCCCAAGTTCGTGAACGAGACCCAGACCCTGATCGAGGATGCTGCGGATGTAAGTTTAATCTCCCGCTTGGCTCAATTTTGTTGAATGCATGGCTAACTGATTTAGATTCTTCCACTCGTGATGAAGCTGCTCGGGTCTTTGTAAGGGCTTTTTTCTTGTTTTTGTTCGTAACGAAGGATCCATGGCATCTCATGATAAACTAATGTTATATATGTGTATGTTTAATACGACATAATCAAATGGCAATGTATGTCAATTCATGATATTTGAACATGCTGGTTGCACATGCGAAGCTTCGGTAAGGATACTTCGCCTTACAAAAATCGAAAAATAATGGGTATGTGGTGATAGCTACTTTCTTTCAACAAGGTTTATGGGCGTTTGTCGGGAGAGCCAGTGTGTAAGTTGGTTGGAGGCAAGAGATGTCCCCTCCAGTGAAGCAGACGGCAGACATGGCAGTTGAAGGCCAGAGTTATTTGCGAATCCCGCAATGCATTCAGGCCAACTGATCCCACAAGATAGAGATGCAGAATGCGTTTTGCTTGCGTCCTTCTCCTTCGAATGAGTGGCCGGGTAAACCATGTTCTGGCCGCATCTCAATACATCTCAATACATAGCTTGTAACTGGGCTGGTCAAGGGCGTCGTAGCAAGTGTCAAAGGTGTCTTGACCAGATCACCAGGTAGCCAGTAATAATCTGGTTGCAGTGTTGTCGGCGAATATGGCCCGTGGGGAACGTGCGACAATAGACGTAGAATTTTTTGTTGTCCGAGCTCAAGGAGGTTCGTGAAGAGGGCGATTGCTCAAATTCCATTGCCCCTTTTTTCAAGACGGAATATCGGATGTCTTGACCTCTTGGAACTTCGACACAACCTTCATTTCAGTGTTGCGCTCCTTGACCTTCTTATCAATGGCCTTTTGAACTTTCTCCCGTTTTTGCTGCGCGCTTTCAATCTTGGCCTTTAGCTCTTTGGCCGTTTCGCCCTGGGCCCTGGAGGCAGCCTCGCGCGACGAGTATTCTCGTTCCAACTTAGCAAGCTCGGATTGGTAGTCGTGTATCTCCATCGGCTGGCATGTAACTGGGTGGTATCGGTATGAGGGAAGGGGACCATCTGGGACTTTAATCTCGGAGAGATCAAAATGTATGGGGGTGGTGCGCATTGGTGAATCCAGAGGCACCGCGGAGGCGGACGCTGATTCCGATGGAGGAGAGGGAAGCGTAGATTCGGTCTTGACCATGATTACAGAGAGATAGGTTCAGTCGAGTCAAAGTAAAGGGCTGCAGAGAGAAGATAGTTGAGTCTTGCGCGACACTCTCGAAGAATGGGCGAGTGTTGGAGAGGTGAGTTTGTCCGCGGCTTTCTTGGGATGTATTTCTGCCAGAGACTTCAGACCGCCCACCATATCGGCGCATGCGGGGAGGAACTTAGCCAAGTTGACGACCGCATAGCTGCTTGGCATTTGATATCTATGTTAATTCATTTCATTATCAGTTCCAGACTGCGACATATTACTTAGGCCGGTCCTAATTGGGCCACCTGGTGTGTGACACCTGATTCCCGACCAGCTTGAGCACAGTGACGTGACTGCCATCATGCAGGCATTTGGTATGTCCTCTAGTTATATGTTCTGTCTATGATGCACGCTCACATTGTGATGTTTCAGTTCCCAAAAACAGACGGGTATGTCTCTGAAGAGCACTAGGTGAAGTAGTATCTGCAGCTAACTTCTATGCAGCCTAGGTTTGAGCTTGTGTTGAGAGTATATAGACCAACCACTATGAATCTGTATAAACGTCTCTGACTTTGATTCCTAGATTATCGATATCAACAATGTTCCGCTAGGCAACGGCGTTGCCTTTGTGAGATGGCGACTACCATCATCAAGCGCCACTGAACACCAAGGCCAGACAGAGAAAGCGACTCTATCTGATCACCGGGCTTATTGGAACTACGAAAAAGTACTTCAAGTGAGACTTACAATTGACAGGACATCAGTGCTTCAAGAGTGTGAACTCAATTTCGAAATCATACAAGAATTCACCTCATCGCCCATGTCTGAAAAGAATGTGCTGGGCAAAATCAGACTCAATCTTGCTGAATATGTTGACAAGGTTGAAGAAGATGAAGGTGTCGTTCGACGCTACCTGATGCATGAATGCAAAGTGAATAGTACAGTCAAAATCGGGATAGCGATGCGCCAGCTAGAAGGAGACCGCAACTTCACGACGTAAGTCGAAGTCCAGCAATGATATTGCTCATTCATGTTCTCGGTACTGATTATAAACAGCCCACATTTGAAGTCAGCTACTGTGTTTGGAGGCATCGCCGGTTTCGTACATGCTTCCGAGCAGCAAGGTGATCTCCATGAAGCTGGACATCTCCCATCCATCAATACCAAGAGCCGGGAAATTGCGGATATGCAAGATATGTATCGGCGCACTCTGGCGGCATCATGGTCCTCCCGGGCGTCTGATCTGCCTGCTGATAAACTTGTTGAGGAGCTATTTGCTGGAAGCGCATGCTGGTACAACGAAGCGCACAATGCCAGCGACAAAAGCTTGCTAGAGGGTGACCACAGAGATACTCTACTAAGCGTAGAGTCAGCTTCGCGACAAAGTCGCACAGGAAAAAGGCTGTCCCCAAGCTTCGAACGTCGGCCCAAGAGTTCTTCGAGCAATCGTTCTCACAATAGCGGCAAGACGCCGGACTCTCTTTCTACACTTGGACATCCGGAAAAGGGTGGAAGCATCGAGCAGAAGCTTTATGACGGGGCGAAGGGTCGCGGATGGAAAGCACCCAATGTACACAATGAACTTTCTGAGTTTGACGTGAGAGAGGATTTGCGCAGCTGGGAAGTTCCTTCAAAGGAATGACTTCCATCATTTCGTGTTATTAAATAATATGCAGTTGAAGCAAGAACCTCTCAGACTTCTGCTCTCTACCGTTGACCCCAAAGGAGGAATAGGTTCCACAGATTATTTCTCTATCATATCAAATCAAATATCCATGGAGATCCATAAATATACATGTGTCTAGGTGAGTATTGAGCATGTTGGTGGCCTGAGGCGGAAATAATTCCTTATCGCGGCCTAGCGCTATCGGCCGGAGAAAAGCGATCGCAGGATTATTTGTCTTCCGTACGCAACTGAACCTACGGTCATGCTTCGACAACCTCTGAGGAACGATTTGAGGCCTTTGAGCTTCAAATCGCTCTGTCGGAGGTCTTTTCTCTTGACACCCGTCCTTCCCCGATACCTGAGCGACTGGAAGTCCAATCGAGCCCAACGCTACACTTTCGATAAACCTAATCCCCACCGAAAACGCGAACCCCGTGACCGACAGAAATATGGAGGGTCGAAGGTCACACTAGATGTGAATTCCCTGGGTCAGCCAGGACAAATCGTTGTCGTTCCTGGGCGTGGCCGTCGAAGGTTGAACCGCAACCGCAACCGCAGTCCCAATAAAGACCGCAGTACGATCAGTTCCATGCTGGATGATCTTGACGACGAGAACTCAGACCCCACGACTGAAACAGTCCAAAGAGGAATTGATACGAGCCGCGGACCACATCAACCAGGAGATACGTTGGCGACTGGCGAATTCAAAGCCCTTTGCTCCAACCTTTCATCATCCTTCACCTATAGGCAACTTTCCGAATATGTTTCGGACCAACAAGGCAATACTGTGGAACTCAAGGGGAAAAATTGGACATGGAGGCCGTCTGACAAAATATCGGAAACGGAAGGACCCAAGGGGTCCCAGGGGAAAGCTCGGCTCGCAGAAAGGATTGTTCGAGATTGCTGGCAGTTGGTGGTTCCAGCGGAGCGGGGACAGATGGAGTTCCATCTAAAGCCTGAGTTTATGTCCTTGCTGCTTCATGCTGAACATTTCTCTTTCCATGAGCTGGCCAGTCTCCATGGATGCACTATTAATGTGACACGATCTGCTTGTCGAGTGACAATCTCTGGCAAGCGGATCGCTTGCGAGTCTGTCCATGAGATTATTTATGATGCTACCGCCAGAACTCGCGAAGAGGATGTTGGCATCAGCCCATATACTCTCGGGGATGGTATTAATCAGGTTTTCACGGCCGACTTTTTGGAGTGGATCAACACGACATACGGGGTTTATGTGGAATATAAGGCATACCGAACCCCAGAGAAAATCTATTACCTGGCCGAGAACAAGATGGGAGCGAACAATGCCCGAAGGGCCTTGAACTTGGCGATCACCAACTCAACACCCCCATCAACACATTTCTCCACATACCTACCGGCTTCCGAGCTAGCTAGTGTCTACAGCTACAGACCGGAAGAAAATGCTTCATGGTTTGACCGACAGAAGCCGTGGTTCCGATGGGCCATGTCTTCTAGTCAAAGCGCGGAAGCAGAAACTCTCGAGACTCCTTTCTTTGATAAGCATCAAACACGTCTATCTGATGAGCTGCTGAAACTACTCAGAGATACCACACCCTTAGAGACCAACCTGCAAGTCACGCCTGGCCTACAGGAATCTGTGACGGCCGAGGTCGGGAGGTGCCTTTTTATGCAAAAGTCCTCCTTTGAGGAGACAACGATGAGTCCAGCGCAATTGGGAAGACTGTCTCTTCCGCGGACTTTCACCAACGACATTCCTTTGGTCTCCAAGTTCCTCGATTCCCTTTCGCCCTTCTCGCAAAAGAACGAGTCAGAGCTATATCGAATTCGGTTGACCCCAGCTGCTGATGCGGGCACTTTCCCTGAACTTGAAATAGGGGTGGCCATCAAGAACCAGAATGGTACCCAAACTTCAGATAACGCTTTCGAAATCCAGAGCGTAAAGGCTATTCTCGCCACCAATGCCGTTGACTACCTTCTCCCAGAAAATGGTTTGGATCTGCGATTTACACGAACCATTTCTCAGGATCTCTTGCACGAAGGTTCTCATTCATCAGGCCTCGAAGCGATGCTGCAGAGTATCAAGCAATCCCTCCAGGGCTCATTTTTGGCCGGTGGTGTTTCGCGTGGCCCTCTCTTGCCGTTCTGCAATATCTCTATTCCCAATGGTGTCCAAAAGGTCGTCCGATCATCCCACAAAGCGACACCAAATAAGTTGCGGGAGAGTGAATCCCCGGAGAATAATGTCACTGCTGAATATATGTTCCCACCTATCAGTGACGTCCGGGGTACTGCCGTCCAAACATACGAATTCGGTGACCGACAGCTTGAGTACCGTCATTATGAGAGTGGTCCGTTGCTCGCTGCTCGTTCGAACGAGATTTCTCTTACCACACAGATTCCTCATGCCGATTCGACTTCCGAAAATGGCCAAGCCCAAGAGCTTGTTCATCATGAGTTCCATTCGTTCTACAACACAGCATGTGACATGGCCTTCAAAGTCCACGGGAGCAGATACATGGATTAGGAGCTTGGCTAGAGCGCCTTTGATTTAGATTTGTACAGCGTGCATCAACGGCCATCATCATATAAACTGACGGCGTACTGGGACTGTGATTCCTGTATATTATTTGTTAAAATATCCACTTAATCTGACATACTGACATAGAGCTACTTTTCTTTCCTTTAAATGATACTTCACGTTTTACTTGAGACTGTTAAAATTTGAAACATTCCGATTATTCACCGAATTTGTCTCCAATTCTGCCTATTAACATAGTCCCTTTGCGTTCCTTAAAACACCTTCCTCGATTTGCCTGGAACCAGCCAGCATACCTGGTCCGCAATCCCCTCCTCGGCGAACACCTTAGCCAGCTCATTTCCACCCTGAGTGAAATGACCCCATGACTCATAATGCATAGGAACAAGGATATCCGCCTTGAATGACCGGAGCATACCAGCAGCCTGCTTCCCATCCATTGTAATCTGCAATGGACCCTCTGGGAGCGGAACCCGGGCATCACCCAAGTTACAGATTGCAACCACGATATGGAACTTGCTAGCAATTTGATCCAACTCCTCGAAGTAGACAGTATCACCCGAGAACCAAATTGCATTGGGCCTACCATCCAGGTTGGTGCCAAAGCTTGGTGTAGTAAGGACGAAGCCTGTACATTCGCCCCCTGGGAGATGCTGGCATGGTGTTGCCGTGACTTGGAAGGGCTTGCCTCCGATGTTGACAGAGACTGTCTCCCATGGCTTCATTCCTCGTACTCCAGGACGAGGAGCTAGGTTCTTTGCTCCGTCCATTGTAGTGAACACAAGACGGCCATCGAGTAGCTGGCGACCTAGGGGATCGAGATTGTCGGGGTGGTCCTCATGACTCAAGAGGACCGCATCGATGGGAGGGAGATCTCCCAGTCCGAGGGCCGGGGTCTCGCTTATTTTGAGAACCGTGACGCCCACATCAAACTCTGTGCCGGCCGGGGAGAAAAAGGGATCGGTCAAGAGCTTGACGCCGTCAATCTCAATGATTGCAGTGGCGGTCCCGATGTGGGTGATGGATACACTGCTGTTGAAGTTTAAAGGTGCCATTGTGATAATTGAATTATTCAAGTTGATTAGAAAAGAATTTCTGAGACAGAAATATTTTGAAGAATGACAAGAAGGGCAAAGACTGTTCTATTTATCATTATGACATCCCCCCGCGCTGCGTTGGGATTAGAAATCGAAACCATGATTATAAACGAGCGGGAGAGTCGGCATTGTATACAAGTCTGTCTTGGCGATTTATTATCCCATAAAAGGAAGCCCTCTGCATCTGCAAGTGAACTCCAAATTTTATAGATCGACTTGCATATCGCGCCTTACCGTTTCGGGGCATATATTCCGCCAAGACTTGAGATCGGAACGTTGATTGGTGCACGTCAAAGTACCAGTCGACTGACCACTCCTTCGCCACGACCTCGGGAAATAACTCAGCTGACGAATTGCTGATGTCTCTGAAAATCTCATTGTAACACCCCCAAGATGCGAGTCAAGAAAAAGACAGTCTGCCAGACATGTAGGGCACGAAAACTTGGAGTATAGCATGACATCTCTCCATTGAAAGCTTATCTGATGCATTCCAGTGTGATGGCAAACGACCCGTTTGTAGCCAGTGTGCCCTAAGAGGGAAGACGTGTGACTGGAATATACCAACCTGGACCTTTGTTTCTCAAAAGAGCTCTTCGCCGCATGGCTCCGCTTCTATCGAGGAGCTACGTCATGGTCACTCCACGTCCATGACATCCGCCTGTTTTTCTGGCAGTCGCAGGTCTCTAATTGAAGCCATCACGCAAGCTTATATTCCCCGAGAAGAAATTTGCTCGATATATCCCGCCGCGAGTGATGTCCCGAGAGTGTGCGGTGCGTGGGTTGGGGTCTTAGCAACGCTTGTCGAAGAACCGTGCCCTCCCTCGAGTCGCTATGAACGTGTCTTGGCCCCTGCAGTAACAGCATTGGGTTTATGTCTTACATCTGGATCAGATGCGCAGAAGGTACAAAGTTATGCTTCCGCGGTTGATGCTCTTCGATCAGACACCCAAATACTCGAAGAAGCCCTAGATGCTGAATTATATAATGTGCCTGGTCCTAGCAGAGGTATTGTTGTTCCTTGGGCACATTCCAAGATCCAGCTAACACTTTTGGCCCTAGCTCATGTTCCCTGACTCGCGCTTTGGCCTTGCTATGCATGTAAATGGTGTAGCCGGGTTGTTCGAAACTAGCGGACCGGACCGATTCAAGTCAGGAGCTCTGCAGAGCCTTTTTGTTGGATTTCGACCTCTACTGGTATGCAATTACCATGATACGTCCTTGCACCCCAGTGTCTAATAGATTTTACAGATGGTCCAAGCCATTCAATCCAGAAAGGCAACCTTCATCGCATCAAAGGAATGGATTGAGATACCACTTTCTACATGCAATCCATCATTAATGCAGCAGCTCATCAACCTCGTTGCAAAACTTCCGTTCCTTCTCGAGGAAGCCGACCGGTTTATAAGGACACCCTGTGAAACAGAAAGTGCCCAGGTATCAAAGCTGTGGGACGACTATATAGAATTACTTTTACAACTGGAAAGGTGGGAGGAAGCACTCAATTGTGAGAGGCCGGGCTTCTGGGCCCAGTCTTCTCACTCAACCCTACGGATACCGAGTCCTCCGGGTACGCCTCTCTGGTTCACAAACATCACGATGGCAAACTTCTGGGCGCACATGTGGGCTTTTCAGGTCATATGCGCCGTCGAGCTTGGTCGCTTAGAGGCTTCGTTCCAAAATTGGGGATCTCAGCCCTTCAAGCAAGGGAGGTTCTTCTGTTCCGAAGACTCTCAACGAAATATACAATCCATCTCGCGCAAGATATGTCTTGGTATGGAATACCTTGTGCAAGATGACATGAAGTTATTTGGACCTGCATCTGCAATCCTTCCATTGGAAACTGCTTACAAAGTGTTCAATAAGGACAATCAAAGTAGTATGCGAGAAATGATGTATATTGAGAGGATAGTGGACTGCCTCGTCGAGAAAGGACTTCAGTCTACACCTTATCTTGTTTATGGATAATGAAGAATGCACGACAGTTGAATGCAAATCTAGCCCCGCTCAAACGAAACAGAACTACTTCAATTTTTTATCTCTCCGTTTTGTTTACCTTATACTCGTTGCGAGCCCTATGAATGGTTCGAACTTCACTGGGCTTTCTGGTTTCTGCCGTGATTTTGCCCAGATAGAATCAAGGTCATGTCGAAATAACTTATTTCAAACAATATTGCTCAATTATATAATGTAAAGGCCGAGTACAAGCAAAATATAGGAGGGAACAATATTTCCCTATAGACTTGGTTTTCGGCCCCACAGCAGATCAAGGCCCGTGACGTGTAACACCTCCGTGGACCGATCACTACTCCGCGCTCTCTTCAACGTTGCCCGGTTTTTAAAGATGAACTAGCCCGCCTCATTGTTTAAACGTCATTTTTCTGTCGATCTCCCGTTATTCGCGACATCGCCTCATTCCGATACATTCACCCACTGTTCCCCTCAGCATGAAGAGCGCGTGCAGCCAGTGATTTAAGACGGCATGGAGAAAACACGGGTTGCCAAGGTTCCAAGGTCCCAATCTAAGCGACACAAACATCTCACTCACTCGCTATGTCTCTCCAGGTTGACAATGTGACCTTGGCTCGCCGCGGTGAGCAGGTCGATGGTACCCTCCATCTCACCCCTCACCACCTTATTTTCTCGCACACACCCACGATTTCCGCCGAAGACCAGGTAAAGGGTGTGGTAGTCAGACCTAGAGAGCTCTGGTTTACATACCCCATCATCGCTTTCTGTACCCTGCGCCCGGCTCCTGCAGCCTCCCGCCAGCTCTCCTCCATCCGCCTTCGATGCCGAGACTTCACTTATGTCTGCTTCTACTTTGTTAACGAAGTCAAAGCACGTGAAGTTTTTGAGAGCATCAAGCAATGGACGTGCAAATCCAGCCGGATCGACAAACTATATGCCTTTACCTATCAGCCTCCCCCACCAGAGAAGGAATTCAATGGGTGGGATTTGTATGACCCGCGCAAAGAATGGGCGCGCCAGGGCATTTTGAATGAAGGCTCACGTTGGCGACTCTCTGAGATAAATGCGAACTACGAAGTAAGATACCTTCTTCGGTCCCGCGTTTAGTAGAATACGCTTTGCTAACCGAGCTTGCAGTTCTCCCCAACCTATCCCGCCATCATCCCCGTACCCTCTTCCATCTCCGATAATACTCTCAACTATGCAGGACGCTACCGATCCCGAGCGAGAATCCCAGCTTTAACATATTTCCACCCTGTCAATAATTGCACAATCACCAGGAGCTCGCAGCCGCTGGTCGGTGTCCGACAGAACCGAAGCATTCAAGATGAGAAGCTTCTTTCCGCCATATTCTTGACCTCTCGATCTGAGCGGCCATTAGCGAGCTTCTCCTCACCTCCTTTGGAGAAAGAATCATCGGACTCGAGTCCTGATAGCCCAGAGACAAGCCAGGTGGTAATCCCCGAGCCGACCAACGCCGAGGACTTGGAGGATGACTTGCTGGCTGCTACAGACGGCGATATTGAGGAACAGCGCGCGATTTACGGAGCCCAGCAATCAAATTTGATTGTGGACGCACGCCCTACTGTTAATGCGTTTGCCATGCAAGCCGTTGGACTCGGCTCTGAGAACATGGACAACTACAAGTTCGCTACCAAGGCATATCTTGGTATTGACAACATCCATGTCATGCGAGACTCGTTGAACAAGGTCATAGATGCCTTGAAGGATTCGGATGTTACCCCACTAGGCCCAAATCGCGACCAGTTGGCCCGCAGCGGCTGGCTCAAGCACATCGGTGGGATTTTAGAGGGCGCTAGACTGATCACTCGTCAGGTTGGCCTAACCCACTCCCATGTGCTAATCCACTGCTCAGATGGATGGGACCGCACAAGTCAGCTCAGTGCATTGAGTCAAATTTGTCTGGATCCGTACTATCGGACTTTGGAAGGCTTCATGGTTCTCGTGGAGAAAGATTGGCTTTCATTTGGGCATATGTTCCGACACCGATCGGGTCATTTGAACAGCGAAAAATGGTTCCAGATTGAGAACGAGCGCATTGGTGGAGACCCCAATCGTGCATTCGGCGAGGGAGGCGGCGCTGGGAAAGCCCTTGAAAACGCCTTCCTTAGCGCGAAAGGCTTCTTTGGCCGGGATAATAACAGTCGAGACTCGTTGCCTGACTCCGATGGAGAGATGCAGAGCTACGATTCCGATAGCCCAGCTGGGAAAAAGGCTAGCCCTACACCACGATCAACTGTCTCCGAGAAAGAGATAACCAAACCGAAAGAGACAAGCCCTGTTTTCCATCAGTTCTTGGACGCGACATATCAGCTGCTTCACCAGCATCCGACTCGATTTGAGTTCAACGAACGTTTCCTTCGACGGTTACTTTATCATTTATACTCTTGTCAGTTTGGTACATTTTTGTTTAACAACGAGAAAGAGCGCGTGGATTCCAAGGCCCGGGAACGAACTCGTAGCGTTTGGGACTACTTCCTCGCTCGACGAGATCAGTTTACGAACCCTCAGTACGATCCTGATATCGATGACCATATGCGCGGCAAAGAACGGCTCATCTTCCCCCGAGTTAGTGAAACGCGATGGTGGAATGAAGTATTCGGTCGAACAGATGCAGAGATGAATGGACCTCGTCCTTCTGCAACTGCACCAGCAGCCGCTCCTACCGATAGTCCCAATGGAGGGAGAACTCCGATATTGACCGGCATCGAAACTGCGGACCAGTCGGTTTACAACGGAGTGCCCGCGAAAACTTTACCGGATGCCGCATCAGCAGGAATGGCGGCTGTAGCGTCTGGTATCTCTAAGCTTACCTTGCCGACAGCCTCGGAGCGCAGCTCTGACACTGATAAAATGAAAGAGCTGGGAGTAGAGATGCAATAACACGTGTGTTGATCGGGCTGATTAGTTTTTAAGATTTTGAGATTTGGCATTTACGACTTTGATGTATCTTATGGCCGTGTACATGGTGATAGGCGGCATAGCCTGAAATATCAGATTATCTGGAAACCAATGCATATGTCATTGGATATACCAGGAATCCTACGGCGACGAGCATTCACTTCGTAGATGAAAATAGGGTTCGAGACCAATGATGTAACGTTGAAACCTTGCTGCCTTTCTGCCTTGTAGCCCAATATATGAGGCAATCAAAGCTAATCCTAAACAGGGAAGGCGGCGGCAAGCGAGGGTTGAGCCCTGACCCAAACGGGCAATCAACCCTAGTCCCGAAAAATCCCCACTAAATAATGCACTCTCAGAATTGAAGCCTCTCTCGACCACGACCTCCCCCTCCGTCGACAAATTCCACCACCACCAGGAACGTCAAAATGGCCGCTGTTCAGGGTGCTATCTCCAAGCGCAGAAAGTTCGTCGCCGACGGTGTCTTCTATGCCGAGTTGAACGAGTTCTTCCAGCGCGAGCTGGCCGAGGAGGGCTACTCCGGCGTTGAAGTCCGTGTGACTCCCACTGTCACCGACATCAGTACGTCGCCCCGACACTTTTATCCCATCCTTCCCGTTGATCGTTTGGTGAAATTGGACTTGTTGGATCTTGAAGAGGTGGAATGCTGAGAGAATGGTTCAATATGATCGCGAAGGATCTGCGGATATCGAAAATCGAATATTGGGACAATCTGATGCTAACGGGTGCTCTTTTTTCTTCCAGTCGTCCGTGCCACCCACACCCAGGAGGTTCTCGGTGAGCAGGGTCGCCGCATCCGCGAGCTCACCTCCCTCATCCAGAAGCGTTTCAAGTTCCCCGAGAACTCTGTCTCGCTCTACGCCGCCAAGGTCCAGAACCGCGGTCTCTCCGCTGTCGCTCAGTGCGAGTCCCTCCGCTACAAGCTCCTGAACGGTCTCGCCGTCCGTCGTGCCTGCTACGGTGTCCTCCGTTTCATCATGGAGTCCGGTGCCAAGGGTTGCGAGGTTGTCGTCTCCGGAAAGCTCCGTGCCGCCCGTGCCAAGTCCATGAAGTTCACCGTACGTTCACACCGATATTAGAAGAAATTGTTGGTTTTGCGCATTGGAGAATGACTGCGATGAATCAGTCATGGCTGTTCACCGATGCGCAAGCCTTTTTTCGTCTGAACAACTATTCCAAGGGAGAATCAATGGCTAACAAATTTCAACAGGACGGCTTCATGATCCACTCCGGTCAGCCCGCCAAGGAGTTCATCGACTCCGCTACCCGTCACGTTCTCCTCCGCCAGGGTGTCCTCGGTATCAAGGTTAAGATCATGCGCGGCTCCGACCCCGAGGGCAAGGCCGGCCCCCAGAAGACTCTCCCCGACTCGGTTACCATCATCGAACCCAAGGAGGAGCAGCCCGTCCTCCAGCCCATGTCGCAGGACTACGGTGCTAAGGCCCTTGCCGCCCAGCAGCTCGCTGAGCAGCAGCGTCAGGCTGAGCAGCAGGCCGCAGAGGCTGAGGGTGGTGCCGAGACTTTCGCTCAGGAGTAAATCTTGTTTTACGAATAAATTAGGCCCGGCTATTCCTTTTCTCTTCCATCTGTCCTAAACCTAACCTGATACTCTACCTCACGCAATCAAAATTACATGACACTTCAAGCCTTGGGTCTATTTGCGCAGTCTATCGCATATATCGTACTATTTTGTGGTCTATCAACGCCATTTTGAAAACGGTGGCGATGTCCAAAGAATGAACAGGTCGACCTTTCGCAAATAGTTCTGGTAGGTTGGTCATTTTAGAGTTGTAGGCCACGATGCATGTTATTTTTGTGAATATACAACAGCGAGGCTACATGTAATCCCTCGATCTAGACGAGTTTGTGGATTATATATACAAAGAGAGGGCTAATAGAACCGCATGCTAAAACAGGTATGATAAACACATTTACTTCTCAGGGTCATACTATTCTTTGTCTAGCGAACTTCAGTCAACCCCCGTCAAGGCTCTAAGTTGTTTTCATATTTCAGACTTATTTTGAACGATAGAGACCAGCAGCCCATTGGAGGTTCTAGTTATATCTAACCAATTTACCAGGCAAATTTTCGCCAATCTGATACAGTCTAGCCGGGTTACGTTAGTATATATAATGACCATATAGATGCCTCGTCTGCACCTTTCCTTTTCACTGTCCGCTGCTCATTTCTCTTTCTTCACTCTTCCTTCGGCTCCTCGACTCTTTCGCACGCATGTCTCTAGTCGCAGCCTTCTGTCACATACTGGTAGCAATTCGTTCTTCTATCTATCAGGCAATCTGCTGCAGAATTTCACTGTGTGGGCCGATAGAATAGAGAATGAACCAAAATTTATGATATACTGGACATGATAAAGCATCTATGTACTTTTTTTTTTCAATTGCTTTTAGCCATTTTCATAGCTGAAATCGGAACAACACTTGTCAATCATATCCCCTTCATGTTATCATCTAACTGCGTCACTTGTATAAAGCCCTGCGAGCGTGGGCTCCCACGATACTCAAACTCTAAACATGCTTGTTCACAGGAAAGCCTCGACATTGAGCTCCAAAGTACTGGTAGGGTACTTCAGTCCGTACTTCTCAAGTACAGTGGGGTGCAGGATACCGAAAGTACCAATGACCGACTCCTTGCCGGCAATGCGGACGTGGATAGAGGCAGCGTGGCCGGGGAAGTAGGTGGGGTCTTATAGGGAGTTTGTTAGTATTTCCATGGGATCTCAATGGATAGGATTAGTTGACACATACCATTCAGCTCCTTAATCCAGTACTGTGAGTCGCTGGCAGCGGTGTTATCGAGACCCTCCTCACCCGTGATACAGGCGCTCTTGAGCATGGCCATGACGCGGTCGAGAAGACCGTGGACGACCTCGAATCCACTGGACTTACCGTAGAAGGCAGCAGCAAAGTGCCTCTCGTTGCGGCTCTTGCGTTCCAGGGAAAGGTCCTTGAAAGCGACATCGCTGACCTCGAAGATCTTCATGGGAATAGCGTGGCTTTTGTTCTCACCAATGGTCTTCAGAAGACCCGGGAGCAGGCTGGTGCGGACAACCTGGAACTCGAGGGTCTTGGGGTTGGCCAGCTTGACGGCGGTGTTTCCATCATCCTTGCGGTTCAACCAGCCGAAGTTCTCGTCGTGCGAGCACAGGATCAGTGGCATCACCTCGGACCAGCCGGCCATGGCAGTCTCCACACGAACAATATCCGAGAGTTTGTTGATGGGAAGAGGCTTGGCGACTGTGCCGGAGATGTCGGGGAATGCACGTGGGAGCGAGTTGAAACCGTAGGCAATGGCTACATCCTCCATGATATCGCACTGATGGAGGACATCCGCGCGGGTTGCGGGGATTTCCACATCGATGGTATCAGGGTTGTTTGTGGAAGGTTTGGCACGGTAGGCCATCTTCGTGAGGCGGCTGCTGATTTCGGTGGGGCTGAGGTTCAAGCCACAGCACTGGTTGATGTATGAGACCTCGGCCTGGGTGGTGCGGGGTGTGATATCAGGGCTGACACGAGTCATCTTGTTATGATCTGAGACAATTTGAACGGGCTCGATACTAGATGTAAGTCAGCATGTGCATCCATAGAACAATATAACTGGCAACCTACGTGAAGGGCTCCGCGGTGTATTGGGAGAACATGGTGACCATCATCTTAGTCACAATATCCAGCTTTGTCTTATCAAGAGCTGTGATTTCAATGAAGACATTTGTGGTGTGCAGGCCGATCTTTGAGCGATCACTGTTGATGATCGGGGGCAGGGAGCAGACAGTTCGCTTCGAGTCGTAAATGACTGGGTACACTGGGGAATCACGAATGATGTGCAGGTATTTGCCCAGTTGTGGGTGTTTCTGTTCGAGGTCAGACCAAAGGTTCTGCGAAGGTGAACACAATGTGTTCGCCTTACCTCATAGAAGTTCATCAACTCCTCGCCATCCATCTCCTCGGTCTGGTTCAACGGGGTGAACTTGATGTCCTTGGGAGGGTGGGCCTCATAGGTGAAGGGACCCTGGACCGTGTCCAAGTCATGGGTACCAATTGAGACCAGAGTTCTTTGACGGGCCAAGTTCTGGTGAAGCTTGTCCTGGAGAGCGATGAAGGACTCGTAGCGAGCCTGGTCGAACTTGACATTTCGTAGAATTGCGCCAGACACATAGGGTCTGATCTTCGTGGTCTATTTATATATGTTCAGCATGCGGGCCTCCAGCAGGTATACAAGGGTATACCAACGTCTTCCTTCACAATGATTTGCTGCATCTGTCCATTCGCTGGCGGAACCAACTTGTACTCGGGGAGCGGCTTCCGTTCCAGGAAGATGTTGAGCATGAGCGCAATGCCCTCGAAGCACAGCAAATCATATCTGCAAACTTTCTCAGCCTATAATTCGCCCAAATTCTTCCCAGACGCTTATTCATACCGGTTGGCGGGGATTTCAATCTTGAGCTGCGGAGGCTCTTGCTTTCCGTCGACGATGGGGCGGTCCGAGTTTGTAGTCTATTGGCTCTCAGCTTGCGTTCCCGATTGAAGTCATTTTTGTCCGGAGAATCATACATCCTCGTCAAGCTCAATACCTATTTGCACAGTTAGCCCACGTTCCGCATGACTGCCCGATAGGTTCCTTACCGAACTCGAAGCACAGCTCATCAAATTCCTCCGTAGTGTAGCTTAACCCGCGCAAAAACATATTAGCGGTGTACAATTCCACATTGGGTCACAGCGAACGTACTCTCGGCCCAGCTCCTTGAAGAGAGCGGCCTTGTCGACCGAGATGGTAGGCATGGTGGGGTTTGACGCGAAGCAATTCTGGAATTAATCAGTGGGGAACTCGGATATAAACCTGGAAGCAAATCCCAAGTAAAGCGAAGCGGGACCTAGGGAAAGACCGTACGAGACGAGAGAAGAGAGATCTGGAAACACGATAGTCCAGAGAGATGACTCCGATGGGAAATTCTGCCCGCAAGCCACCACCGCCACAGATATCCCCCTCTTTTGTGACGCGCGTATTGGTATGGTAATTCCCTTCCGTCATTGCCCTTTTCCTGCCTTCACCGCCGGTATGTCATTTACCCTCTCTGTGTTTGGTGAACAAACCTCGCTCCGGCCTGTCTCTACCAACCCATCCCCTTGTCATCTCAAACCTCCCCACGATACGAAGAATCGGAGTGGATTTGAAAATCGTATCGCTTCTCTCTAGTTCATGAAGATACCATATACCTGTTTTCAGCCATCATTCACCGTGTCAGGTCCACCCACCCTGAGATCACCTCTTTCCTCAGAACTGGGACCTGCCACATCCTTGCCTCCTAGGCCGTTTCCCTTGACCTCACAACAACCCCGAAATTCACAATGGAAGGGCAGAACGAAAACGACGAGCTCTATCCCATCGCTGTGCTCATTGACGAGCTGAAGGTACACGAGGTCCCCCTCCTGCAGGTGGTGGTAGCGAATATCGGAGCTCACATTTCATACCCCATAGCACGATGATGTCCTTCTCAGACTTAATGCAATTCACCGCCTATCCACCATCGCGCTTGCTTTGGGCCCCGACAGGACCCGCGAGGAGCTTATCCCATTTCTTGATGGTTGGTTATCACTCTCATCTTCCTGATGATCGAATCCACCTGACATTATTCATCGCTAGACTCCGTGGAGGATGAGGACGAGGTTTTGACAGCGCTGAGCGAAGAACTTGGCAATTTCACAGAATATGTTGGGGGTCCGGAGCATGGACATGTGCTCCTCTCTCCGCTGGAGAATTTGGCGGCCATCGAGGAGCCCTTGGTGAGAGAAAAGGTATATACTACTTGATTTTTGATGGGACGAAATTCTGACTGTTTGGATCAGGCCGTTGAATCTCTCAACAAAGTATGCGAGCAACTCTCAGAGAGTCAGGTCGAGGAGCACTTTGTCCCTCTCGTCCTGCGCTTGTCGAAGGCAGACTGGTTCACCTCAAAGGTCTCCGCGACTGGCCTCTATTCCACACCATACCGGAAAGCTACTCCCGCGCTGCAGCAGAGCCTCCAACAGCATTTCGGAGCCTTGGTACACGATGAGACCCCGATGGTGCGGCGACAGGCGGCAAACAATTTGGCCAAATTTGTGAAGGAGATGCAAAGTCAGGTCGTTATCGATGAAATAATTCCTCTCTTCCAATACCTGGCGGGTGATGATCAGGATAGCGTTCGTCTGCTCACTGTGGATATTCTTATCGCAATTGCGGAGGAGATTCCTAAGGAGCAACAACCCAGCCACGGCGTCTTACTCACATCGCTGCGCAGTCTGTTTGAGGACAAGAGCTGGAGAGTGCGATACATGGTTGCCGATCGCTATGAGAAGGTTCGTTCATGGTTTATCTGATCTTGTGTATCGAAGACATGCAGGCAGTACTGACACATGCCCTAGATTGCCAAAGCTGTCCACGAAGAGGTTATCACTCGTGACATGGTTCCCGCCTTTGTTAAACTTCTGAAGGACACGGAGGCTGAGGTTCGCACTGCCATTGCTGGCCAAATTCCCGGTATGATACCTTTTGCTCTCTACGCATGCAACAATGACTGACTCTCTATTCAGGCTTCTGTCATTTGATCGATCGCGACACTCTCCTTAATGAGATCATGACTAGTGTGGAAGACCTTGTGTCTGACCCTTCTCAGCACGTCCGGGCTTCTCTGGGCACTCAGATTAGCGGACTTGCCCCCATTTTGGGCAAGGACGAGTTCGTCCCACCAATGTCCACGAAACCAAACCAATTGCTAATTATATCTCTAGGACTATTGCTCACCTTCTTCCTATGTTCCTTCAGATGCTCAAGGATGAGTTCCCTGATGTTCGCCTGCACATTATCTCCAAGCTTGAGCAAGTCAACAAAGGTGAGGAAATTTCAGTATCCCGCTATGCAAGGTCATTGTTCTAATACTCCTATAGTTATTGGCATCCAGCTTCTATCTCAGTCTCTTCTTCCCGCTATTGTTCAACTGGCCGAGGATAAACAATGGCGCGTGCGCCTTGCCATCATTGAATATATCCCTCTTCTCGCCAGCCAATTGGGAGTCGAGTTCTTCGATGAACAGTTGAGCGATCTTTGCATGGGATGGCTTGGGGATACTGTCTTCTCAATCCGAGAGGCTGCTACTGAGAACTTGAAGAAACTTACTGAGGTGTTCGGAGTGGAATGGTCAAAGGCTTCGATTATTCCCAAGGTGATGGCCATGGGACAGCACCCCAACTATCTTTACCGCATGACAACATGCTTCGCTGTTTCTGTGAGTTCTCTCTGCCACTGCGCATGTTATAAGCGCTAATCATTATTAGACTCTTGCTCCTGTTGTTACAGTTGACATCATCGAGAGCTCTCTCCTCCCTATTCTGGAGCGTCTTGTGACGGACGACATCCCCAACATTCGATTCAATGTCGCCAAGTCCTACGCTGTCCTCATCGCCACATTGCGTCGTCTGCCGGCTGATAAGACCTTGGTTGAGGTTGAGAAGTCCGAGGAAACTATTACGCCCTCACCTCAAAGCCAGGAGTTGATTCAAAGCAGAGTTGTGCCCAGTTTGGAGAAGCTACAGGAGGACGACGATGTGGACGTCCGATACTTCGCTACAACTGCTGGTGGCAACCAGGATGAGACCATGCAAACCTCCCCTTGAATTTTATGCAATTAGGTGATTATATCATCTGCTCGTTGGGGAAAGACATGATTCGGATACCCGCAGGCAAGGGACAGGACGCGGGACATTCTGTCACGTTAGAGCAACCAGCAAGAAACCGGGATGAGCTGTCTTGGTGGCGTTTTTAATGTAGAGAACTTGGTCGACGCATAATCATTGAGCCGTCTAGAGTAGTCTCAAAAGCAAATGCGAGAATACTGATAACACTTTCCGTGGTAGGATACTCACAGTATCTGGTCCAGCCTGTATCCATATATAATTCGTGAAACCTATAGAGCTTGCGAGCCCTACACATGTGCCCACTAGGACAGGTGGGCTTAACGCGTCAAATGCGATTTATTTGTCAGCGGGTCTGGGGTGAGAATAAGCTGACCACGTAGCCTCACATATTACACATTGCAGTTGTTTTTCATTGCTAGCAGATGCGCGGTACATCAATACTCGTCCGCCTTTCCGCTGGTATCAAGCTGTTTTCGCTCGTGATTTTTCGCTTGTTCAAGGGACTTCTTTAAGTAGCCCGGCATATCTCAACCGGCCAACTTGTTTATCTCATGCCATATACGGACCCATAGGACCTTACAACAGTCCTTGCGCCATCTCACGTTCGCCATTGAACTGGGCAACAAGTGAATCATGTCGTCCTTGTGGCCGTACCATTTCATTTCCCTCTCTGAATCCGATAAGCTGCATCGCCGGGACCTTCTTGATCTTCGAGGACATTGTGCACAATGGTCCATCGTTCTAGCCATGATCGCAGTCCGGGTCTTCCAAGGTTTGGCAACAGCTTCAGGGAAGACATCGAAACCAGCCCGCGGGCTACCTTCGTGGTGGGACCGGCCACTTGTTCCTGGATGGATAGAAACTCGACGACAGTATTTCATCTGCGGGCTCTGGCTATCATGGCTTTTAAGCCTCTCGGTTTGGAACAGTGGAGAAGGTATGGTTCAAAACATGTTGGATGAGAACGAGGAAGAATCAGCTACTGACATATCTAGCAGACTATCTTCATTTGACCAAAGCATTGGGTCATGTCGGCCTGTCTCAAATACCTTTACAGGCCTTGATGTCGCCAGCGGCGTATATTTCAACTATCAAGCCAGGAGCGTCATCGTTATGCTCGGTTTTGACCGGTATCTCTCAGCCAATTTTGACACCGTATCACCGTCTCTTTGGCCGAGTTGTTGTCTTGCCTCTCCTCTTGGCCCATGCCACGCTGTACATGGCCTTTTTCGTGCAAAACAGTCATCCGGAGTTCGGTCTCTTAGTCTTCAAACGAGTTCGTGACTCTGATGTGCAATGCGGCCTGGTTGCGATATCCTCGGTGGCGTTTCTCTTCCTCTTCGCGCGGCCTCGTGGCACTAAGCAGAATGGACTACAAGGTTGGCTAATGCAAGGTCCCGTCCAAGAACGCAGGCGCATGTTTTACCTCTATCACGTGTTTTTGGTCGCGGTGTTGTGTGGTGCAGCTTACTGCCATGTCAAGCAGGCGCAAAAGTACATGATTCAGACTTTGGTGGCCTCAGTGCTCAATGGGGTGTGTTCTTGGGCAGTGGTGCAATGGGGAGGTCGAAGATAAAATAAAATATATACATACCATTGAATGCTGACTAGCTAACAAGACCCTGTCTGAGTTGCCTAAAAGTGTGGAGATATATAGCTCCACCATTCGATCAATTAATGAACATTAGTTGAACATTCGATATCCGAAGACTATTAAAGCCTTGCCCCAAGCTTTCAGCCCTGTAATAAATGACAGAAATGTCTTATGCCTCCTATGATTAGTTAGACAATGGTGGCTTTGTCCTGGGGGTCTGCAGCTGGGCAAACACCACCTTTACAAGCAAACCTCGCCTTTGAGAGCAAGGAAGCAAAAGAATGCAGCATCATCTTCCACATATGTCTCCGTACTCTTCTTTAATTCTTCTCTATGACCCCTAGGGCGTTGGCAGAGATTACGTATTCTGCGCCCCCGAGTCTTGGCGCCATTAATAGCGAGTCTCGACTTTCTGGGCTCCCTCCCTACTCTCAGCCCTGCACGTGTGCTCTTCACCCATGCCTCACCCCAATGGCAGCATGCGCCTCCAACGGCTGATTGTATTGCTCGCAATTGGCACCGTCGCCTGTCTTTCTCTTCTATTATTGCGATCCTCAACCCCGACCCCGGAGCCTATAGACCTACCCCCTCCCGAACCGATCCAGCATCCCAAACTCTACGAGGGGAAGACATCATGGCCCCCTGAGAAGCAACACCCTATTTCGCGCCTGATCGAGAACGCGCAGCAGAACTTCGATCATGCGCGGTCACGGCAGTCCCAGACCCTGGCGGAAGCCGTGACGGAGTACCAGCGCCGCTATAATATGCACCCGCCGCCCCATTTCGACAAGTGGTTCGAGTTCGCCCAAGCGAAGGGCGTTCAATTTGTCGATGAGTTTGATTCTATCTACCACTCCCTCCTGCCATTTTGGGGCCTCAAGCCCGCGACCATTCGTGAACGGGCGCGAGAAACACTTGGATTTGACAATGCCGTGCTTGGAGTCCTGATCCGTGATGGTAAGGTGTCCTTAACGGATGGAGGTGGTGATGATCGAAAATGGCAGCGAGACGCCACTGCTGGCATGATGGAAGCTTTCGTCAAGTACCTGCCAGATATGGACTTGGTGTTCAACACCCATGACGAGCCTCGTGTTATCATCCCTAGCGCAGACCTTCGGCGATTGGTGCAGACAGCGAAGGACCAGGCAATCCCCGCCGCTTTCAAGAAAACCAACCCAACCAACGCGTGGTCCCCTCGCTCCTCGGATCTCAACAAGGGCGACCGTATCGACGAGGTGCGCACCACTCGATTCAACCGCTTCGCCCACCAGCCTACCTGGACGAATTCTCGAATTTCCTGTCCCGTGGATAGCCCCGCGCGCTCCCTCGACGACGACGCCCCAGATGACGTTAGCCCTTATGCGTACGGTGAACTAGGGTTCATCTATAACACTACGGCGGCCTCTGATATCTGTTACACTCCCTCCCTCCGTTCCTCATATGGATTCTTCGACCGACCAAACGCATTCGATGTCGTCCACGATCTGTTCCCTGTCTTTTCGCAGAGCAAGGTTTCCAGCTTCCAGGATATTCTCTACCCGAGCCCTTGGTACTGGGCGGACAAGGTGCCATATGACAAGAGCAAGGACTTTGCTTGGGAGGCCAAATCCGATCGCATGTACTGGCGTGGCTCGACAACGGGTGGCTTTTCCCGCGCAGGAGGCTGGCGCCGCCAGCATAGACAACAGCTGGTTGACAATGTCAATGGTTTGGGAAATACTAAGATCATGATCCGCCAGCCGGACAACACATGGGTCGCACAGGAAGTCAGTCGGGACACGCACCGTGACTTGTTTGATGTCAAATTCACATTTATCGGTCAGTGCGACCCGGACGACTGCAATGCGCAGATCGAGTACTTCGGTGTGGTCAAGGCGGCTGGGCAGCAAGATGCGTGGGCACACAAGTATCTGCTCGATATCGACGGAAACGCCTTCAGTGGACGTTTCCATGCTTTCCTTCACAGTAACAGCATGGTCTACAAGATCGCCATATTCCGCGAGTGGCACGACGAGTGGTTGAAGCCCTGGGTACACTATGTGCCTCTCAGCCTGAAAGGTAACGAGTACACCGAGAGCATGCGTTACTTTGTCACAGAGGAAGAGGGCAAGAAGTCTGCCCTTCAAATTGCCACCCAGGGCCAGCGCTGGGCCCAGCAAACCTTACGAAATGAAGACTTGGAAGTTTGGTTCTTCCGGTTACTCCTGGAGTAAGTTCTATTCCATATGTCCTTTTTTGAATATCCTGCTAACTTTGCACCCAGGTATGGCCGTCTAGTGGACGACAACCGTGAACAACTGGGCTTCGTCCTATGAGCAACCTAATATCTTCCCTACCGGTGCTCTGTATATACTCCCCCTTTCTTTCCGAGGTCTTTGTGTTATGCTTTGCTGAGCCTCCATTAAGCCCCATGCGGGTACTCGACGAGATCATGGCTTTCCCCGACCTTTTTGTTTTTCCCTGTTGGATTGCATCGACATGCATGTTAATACCCTTTTCTTATTCCTCTTGTTTCATCCTCTTGGACGGTTTGACGGGTTTAGACCCTCCCGATGATATTCGGTTGCATGTGAAGAGGAACTTGGCGTTTGCCGGCATGGGAGCCCTTTGAGATCAAACTTGTAAAATCTCTGCATTGAAACGCTTCTGTATGCTTATAATGTGATCTTTGCATTCTCATTCTACCTCGGGATGCCGATCAGTAGCTTAGTCCAGGGGTTTACTTGACATTGTCTATAGAGTTTTGGTCTCTGGGTTGACACGCGTTCTGAGAGCCAGTTTTTGCAAATAAATCCAGAACATCATGTATTGGTCAGTCAATGTTTCCAGCATGTCGCCACAACGTCTTCCCCACTGTATCGCATGCATACATGTCTAAACCCGAGACAGCCTATCATGCAGTCACCCAACAAATGCAGTGGCAACCGATCGACACGACCATATGACAGACGTGCCAGCTTGTATTGAGCATTTGTAGAAACAGAATATCAAGCTCAATTACCCAAATATACATTCTGATGCCTAATCGTGAAATTTAGGTAAGACATTAAATGACTAAGCGGAGTGACGCAACCTCGGATGAGCGCATTTGGCATAGCTTTGCTTGTGAATTGATGGCAGTGATGTTTGCTTGCTTTATATAACTTCCCCCACCTCTCTGACACCTGTCGACTGACATATACCTGATAACCCCATGGTCGATAAAGCTTGCTTCACCATGGCCAAGTTCCTATCACGAGCGTTGGCTGCGGTCCTCGTTTTTAGTTATGGCCTCTTTACCCTGGTTCTTTATGGCCTGATTGCCGTGAAGAATGGTACCTATTTCAAGCGCCCTACTGAAAGGGAGGAGTTGGAGCTACAGCTTGGTGAGTCGGCTGATGATTCACTGATCCGTAGATAGCCTCTGGCTAATGTCTCTGCACCACAGCCCGTGATCGTCTCTGGAACTTATCTGAGGACTTTGAGGGCCTCTCCCACCACATGCTGACCTTGCAGAGCGGGTTCAAGTTTCACTTTGTTGCCAATGACAAGCCCAACACCCCCGAAACCATCGACTCTGACAGACCTTTGGTCATCTTCATTCACGGATTCCCCGATAGCTGGGCAATCTGGCGACACATCCTCAAATCTCCTTCTCTGCGCCAGGCCGCCTCTCTAGTTGCCATTGACCTCCCCGGATATGGAGGCACCGAGAGCCTGGATAAATACAATGCCACAAATGTGCTGGAGAAGTTGACCGAGTTGATCATCACTCTCCGTATCCAATATGGCGTGGACTCGAGTGAAGAAAGCAACAAGAAGAGAACCATTATCGTCGCGCACGATTGGGGCTGCGTCTTGTCAATGCGTCTTGCTGCCGAAGCTCCAGCTCTGGCACATCGCTTCATCCTATCCAATGGACCAACAGTATGTTCCACAAGCTCTCATCCGCAGAGCGCATCGTTAAGACTCACGACTCGCAGGCGAAACTAGTTCAAGCGAATGTCCACCGTATCCTTTCCACAACCAAGAAGATGCTCGGCAATGCCTGGCGCTCACCACGCCATGCGCGCGTCCCACTTATGCAGGCACTCCGCACCCTCGCCCCCCTCGCCCGCCAGCTCTTCCTGTCAGGCTATATCTTCGCCATGCAGATGCCCGTACCTTTTGTCCTGCAGTTCTTAACCGGCGGAAACTACTCACTTCTAAAGGGTGTCCACCTTCGCGCTTCCGGTGGTATACTAACACCCTACGAGGCGGCAGAGGGTATGGCGAGCAGCATGGGCCCATCAGTCGCTGAGTTCAAATCCAAGACCGCCAGTGGGGATACATACCCCGCCACCCTGGAGAACGAGCGGGCATTCGCGCATGTAATGCATATGGCGGGGTATTATCGTGATCACGCGTCTGTGGCTCGCTGGGAGAAATCCATCGAGACAGTCGCCAGCTTGCATAGCATCTCGAGTGGAAGTGAGATGCGACGCTCTAGTAGCGGTGCTGGATTATTCGATGAAGGTCCCACGGGCGCTCTTAAGGCTAGCTCCACTATCTTCTGGGGCCAGCAGGATATCGCGCTTGATCAGAGGATTTGTCTGGATGGCATGGCTGATTTCTTGGTGAATGACAGCCAGATTGTTCTGCTTCCTCGGACGGGACATTGGACGCCGGTTGAGCCTGAGAGCCGTGCGGCTTTAATTAAAGTTGTCGAGTGGGCTGCGCATGGTGAGCAGGGTGATGTCGGGGCTGTTATCCAGAAATCTTATCCTGGGGCGAAGGTGACTGTTCGTCGGTGATTTAAATTGAGACCTGAGAGGTGGATTTGACATACTCTTTACAACCATTATAAATTTGTTGGCAAATTTGCGAGCTCAACGCCTCGTATTTATGTGAAGCACGTATTGCAGGCAACTAGAGCTAAGGCGGTTAGTAAATGACCGGGGTTCACGTCGCCAGGGCCTCGTCAGTTTCAGACAGAGGGACTGAAGATGTAAAAATGGGGTGATTGTCTAATGTAGAGATAGCAGAGCAGAAGAGTAGAAGAGCAGAAGAGCAGAAGAGAAGAAGAGAAGGGATGGCGAACTCAACACGGAAATCACCCGCTTCCCCAGAACCCCAGAAGTGTCACGTTTACCCGGTGAGGGGGAACGTCCACTTCCCCTCGCCTCTTTAGGTCTGTGTGTCTGACAACTTTCTTTTCTCTTTTCTCAAGCTTCAGTTCTAGCTGTTTTAGCTGGATTATTCCCAACATTCGCGTTACCCCTGGCCAACCCTCGGGACATGCAGTGAAGAACGGCTGTTTTCGTTCAACCTGAGTCCGGGCCAGGTACCACAAATCACACCCGATTTGACACGCCCAAAACTAAACCGTGGGATAAATATAGGGCTCTCTCTTCTTCTCCCCTCAAACTTGATTGGGGAAGCTCCCATTTTTCTGTTGAGGGACCGGCGCGATGGCTTCCGACGGGGTCTACTGTACGGTAGGTGAACCCCCTCTTTCTAACCCCCAGGGCTGTCTACAGAAGGACGTGAATATGCTGACGAGCCATTGCAGCTCCTGCTGAGCGATCATTATCTTCCGGGTAAGTGATCGTCATGTGGCGAACCAATTGCCTTGCTAATTCGCCTTGCCTTAGGTGCTATGGTCCTTGCCCATTCCTTACGCGACAATGGCACGAAAGCGAAGCTGGTGGCTCTCTTTACACCGGACAGACTACAATCAGCCACTATCAATGAGCTACGGGTATGATCGGCCCCCTCTTGCCTTTCCCAGTGACCCTATGGGGTGTTCGGACTTAACTGACGTTTTCGTGCTAAGACCGTCTATGATGAGCTGATCCCAGTGAGCTCGATGGTGAACGGCACCCCGGCGAATCTCTGGCTGATGGATCGCCCAGACCTGATCGCGACGTTCACCAAGGTCGAGCTCTGGCGCCTGACACAATACAAGCGGGTCGTATACATTGATTGTGACATCGTGGCCCTGCGAGCTCCCGACGAGCTGTTATCCTTAGACGCAGACTTCGCCGCTGCACCTGACGTTGGCTGGCCAGATTGCTTTAATAGTGGGTTGATGGTCCTCCGACCTAATTTGCAGGACTATTATGCGCTCAAGGCTCTTGCTGAGCGAGGCATCAGCTTCGACGGCGCGGACCAGGGACTGCTGAATATGCACTTCCGGGACTGGCATAGGCTAAGCTTCACGTATAATTGTACGCCCAGTGCCAATTACCAGTACATTCCTGCGTACAAGCATTTTCAGAGTACCATCAGCCTTATTCACTTCATTGGTTCGCAGAAGCCGTGGACTATGCCGAGGCAGATTGTTCCGCTGGAGTCTCCATACAACCAGCTGCTAGGTCGGTGGTGGGCTGTTTATGACAAGCATTATCGTTTGCCATTTGTACGTGTTGTGATTGATCCAATTTACCTCCCAGACTGACCATTGCTAGGTATCACAGCCGCAGGGCGCACCGGGTGGGTTCAAGACATCGCACCCGCCCCAAATTGTTCCCACGTCTAGCACTGAAGGCCACACAAGTCATACTCGGGCGCATGAACCGACGGCGTCTCACCATGAGCAATGGCCGCAACCGTACCATGTTCATGCTGATTCGGAACACCAGCCTGAGAGCTTCCATCATGTGTCACACCACGAAGCACCGGAAGTCGATGAACAACACCATGAACAACGCCATGAACAACACTATGAACAACACCACGAACAACACCGTGAACAACACCATGACACGCATCATGAGGTTCATGCAGCTCCGGCCGAAGCAGCTCCGGCTCCTGTATTGAGCATGGTACCTCAATATGTTCGCGGAGAGGAGCATGTTTCAACTTATATCCCCCCGTTGCCTTACACGGCGCCAATTACATTCGCCCCCAAACTGAGCCATGAGACACATCATGAGATACCGCAAGTATACCAGCAGGCACCGGATGAGGGAAGTCATCATATACACCAACCACAACCCGTGACGCCGATTCCTCCAATCGCTTCGATGGATGAGCCATATCAACGTCCACCTTCTCCGATACCAGTGCCTCCAACCTTTGAGGCACCTAAATATGAGTGGGATCCGGCGCGGTAAGATGAATACGTCTGTTAGAATGCGTGAACACCTGCTTATGCCATACAGAGAGCCACCACCGGTGAATTCGAAACCGGAGGGAATCAGTCTGCAACAAAAGACGTACACCATGTCTGATGACACTCAACTATTCCAACCCCCTGCATCCTATCCCGAGGCACCAAGAAACATGTACTACCAAGTCCCCGCAACCAGATCAGCACCAGAAAAGCCCGCCCCAGTATTCCCCTGGGAAAGCCACGCTCCGAAACCAACCCGCGTCTTCCCAACCGAGCAACCACCCCCAGAATCAACCGAGGACGAACCAACCCCTTCCCAAACAACCAAAGACCCCATCCATAACCCCCCACCCCGACCCCCTCAGGCCCCTCCTACACCCGAGTCCCCTACGAACCAAGCTCCGAATCATGGCAAACATACACACGCTCCAACGCCTGGGACGAAGACCCCGAGATCCAGCGCTACATCGAAACAGTGCAACAAGCCCGCAAAGCCAGAACCCAAGTAATTTCCAGCCCAGGCTCATCTCACTCCAACACCAGCGCCACAAGCCACAACAGAGACAGAGACAGCGTCTCCTCACCCCCATCCATAGGCCGCAAACCAAGCACCATAATAACAGACTTCCCAACCGAAGTCGAGCGCCCCAGCCTCCCCGTAACGCCCGCGCCAATCCACCGCGGCAGTGGTAGTTACGGAGCGAGCCACGATGGGAGCGATGCCTCTGGCGCGCATGGCCTGCCCACTGCGGAGGGCGTGCCGAGCCAGGAGGAATGGGTGGGTGTCACGGTTGATGCGTTTTCTTCCTTGCTTAACGCAACGTACTTATTGTGGCGGTCTATAGAATCCCCTGGCTCGGCTCGAGGAGCTGCGTCGTCGGCAGTCGGAAGTTTTGGAGCATCCGGAGAGACTCTTTAGTCGTCTTGCTGGGTTGCCTGATAGGGCTAGTTTTGAGAGTGCCCCTGAGGCTGAGTGACTATATATTTTTTCTTTCATTATGCTCTTTTTGTCGTGTTTTTTTAATTATCTTTCCTTGAATCTTTTGGGTGCTTGGCGAGAGTTCGTTTTTTTGTTTCTCACTCCTCATCTCTCATTTCCCGCGTTGCATATGCATATGAATTGGAAAACTCGAGATGCATACTTGAAATTTGGTTAGTGAAAATATTAATAGCGAGGCTGAGTGGAAAAGCCTGAATCTGCGTGTACTTTTTCCCTGGTTGCCCGCTCCCTGTAGTTCTGGGGAACATCTAGATGGTTGATCTGAGGCACTCGAAAATTGGAAAAAAGCGGTAAAAAAAGCGAGGCCAAAGTAGGGCGAAAACAATGATGAAAACAACGTGGCAGTATGCGTTTCAGATTCGCCCTCCGATATTCCATTGACTCCTAAGTTCGAAAGCTCCCTTTGGACCAACCAGTGAATAGGACGCCAATAGAGCAAACAGGTACCAGCTACACCCAGGCCAGGCACAAGGGGGGTCATGCATTTCTAAGTCCCTGGCTGTTGGATTGATTCGTTTTCGAGAGAATAGCATAAAACTGCATTTTTACATAAGAATACAACATACAATCTCATCTTGTCAAGACTATCAACGCTAAAGATAGAGAAAAGGGTATTTAAAAAAGAGTCTAGGAGCATGGACAAAATTACTCTTGTCCATCATCAAGGCGTTGACCACGATAGGAGTAAAAATTGGTCTGCTTGACATGAAATGCCTTGCCGGTTTTCGCATCGAAAATGGAGAATCCATGAATCGCAGCGTTGGGTGGAGTGTAAACTGTATGCAGTGTCAATTTCTAGAGGTCCGGGAGATGGATACATAAAAGGATGAGGCGAACATACGATGTAATGAGATGGCGAAATCTTCCGGGTCAGGGTTGGATATGCGATGCAGACCTAGCTTGTCGGACATGTAGGTCACTTGGTTTTCGCCGTAGGTGGTTTGCTTGGTAAGTTGCGGTGGGGAGGGTTGGCCATCCTCTATTTTTGCTTGGTCGGGCCATGAGTAGAGGTTCTCTTGAAGCTTCCCTTTCAAGATCTATATTTATTTCGAGGTCAGCCCGAGAAACGAATGCTCCTGACGATGCCGATATTTACGACCAAAGAGCCACGAACCTTCATAACACAGTGTGCGTTGGCGTGATCATGGATTAAACTGCCTTTTCCAGGACTCCACACAAGTATCAACTAGTAGAAGAAATTAACTTATATGTTTCCACAAGCGACATGAACGTCATTTGGAATGGCAATGTCTTGACCCACCAAGTTGCTCTTGCCGTTCCCCTCGTCAATTAAATTCCTTGTGTATGTCCTGCTTGCATCCCCCAGTGCATAAGAGCCCCATTCTTCCTCATTTGAAACATATTTCTCCATCAAAAGTTGTATTTCCATCGGGTCGACATCACTAGAATCGAGCCCCGAACTCGGACCTAAAGCCGCACTAAGGTTCTCCACGAGCCTCTCGAAGGCGCCTGGACCTGTTTGGTTGTCGCGGGGCAATCCGGATTCGGATTTAAGGAAAGGCATGATGTCGAGGTAGGTTCTGAGAGCTGCCCACGGGCTTTTGTGTGCTCTAGGGTGTTGACGGAGGAAAAGGAGCGCTATCGGAGGTCGGAAGGTGGAGGGATGGAGTTGGAAGTATTGCGTGCTTATAGTAGCCACCAATGGTAGCAATGAAACTCTGCCAAGTCTAAAAGACTATGACCATTTATCTGAAGTTGAAACAACAAAGTAATAAAGTAGCAAAGTCGCAAGTCGCAAAGTAGTTGCGCGATAAGCGATAAGGAATGACCTTGTCGCTCAGGCACCGAATGACATAATTGCCCTCGTTGCCTGAGGCGCACACCCCGCCCTGACTAAAAACTGCGGTGCCACAATTCAAAGATTGTCCGCAAGTGCTTTTCACTACAGCAGTGCTCTCCCAGACACATTCGAGTCCCTGAGTTTCGGGGATTCCCACTTACGTTTATTTAGATTTTAATTGCTGGTTCAAATCGCCAAGATGTCGACCACTATTGAAAAGGTGAGTTAATCGCTCAGAATTTTGACCATGACGTCGCATGTCACTAACCATGTTATTTCTTCCAATAGATCAAAGAGATCGAGTCTGAGATGGCTCGGACTCAAAAGAACAAGAACACCTCGTTCCATTTGGGTACGCGCGCACTCCCAGACACCCTTTCGACATCATCGACATGATTTTTGACAACTTGTGCAGGACAGTTGAAGGCGAAGCTTGCTAAGCTCAAGCGTGAACTCTTGATGCCAAGCAGCGGAGGTGGTGGCGGCGGTGGTGGTAAGTACTTGTTCAGAGGTCTAAAGGAACTTTTCGGTTGCTAACTGTGTCTTTAGCCGGTTTCGATGTTGCGCGTACTGGTGTTGCGAGTGTGTAAGTACCCTAATAGGACGGCAGGGAGATTTCGACGGCAACGTACTCACAGTTCACAGTGGCTTCATTGGTTTCCCATCCGTCGGCAAGAGTACTCTGATGAATAAATTGACTGGACAGCATTCGGAAGGTTAGTTGGAGCAATACCTTTCACACGACAAATTCTAATATCTCTCTTCAGCCGCGGCTTACGAGTTCACAACCCTCACAACTGTCCCCGGTCAAGTGATGTACAACGGTGCCAAGATTCAGATTCTCGATCTTCCCGGTATTATTCAAGGTGCCAAAGACGGAAAGGGTCGTGGTCGACAGGTTATTGCAGTGGCTAAGACTTGCAACCTTATCTTCATTGTCCTTGACGTGAACAAGCCATTGGTTGACAAGCGTGTCATCGAGAACGAATTGGAAGGATTTGGTATTCGGTGCAACAAGACCCCCCCAACATTCTGTTCAAGAAGAAGGACAAGGGTGGTATTGCCATCACCAGTACTCAGCCTTTGACCCATATTGACAACGACGTGAGATATTCATGCAAGTCGGGGATTTCGGAGCAACGCTAACAACGACAACGATGTCTAGGAAATCAAAGCTGTGATGAACGAGTATAAGATTTCGTCTGCCGATATCTCTATTCGATGCGACGCCACTATCGATGACCTGATTGATGTCCTTGAAGCCAAGAGTCGCAGCTACATTCCCGTCATTTACGCGCTGAACAAGATTGATGCCATCTCTATCGAAGAGTTGGATCTGCTTTACCGGATTCCCAACGCCTGTCCTATCAGTTCGGAGCACGGATGGAACGTTGATGAGCTGATGGAAATGATGTGGGAAAAGCTCAAGCTGCGCCGAATCTATACCAAGCCCAAGGGCAGAGCACCCGATTACTCGGCACCTGTTGTGCTGCGTTCCTATGCATGCACAGTCGAAGACTTCGTAAGGGCTACCTCTTATCTCTCACAAAGGAAGAACATAAACTAACCGCAATTAGTGCAACTCCATTCACCGCACTATTAAGGACGACTTCAAGCACGCTATCGTGTATGGTCGCTCCGTGAAGCACCAACCGCAGCGTGTCGGCCTTTCGCACGAGCTGGCCGATGAAGATATCGGTAAGTGACCGTTGTATCTCCAATGTAACTATGGATTTGAAAGCTGACGGGCTACAGTGTCGATCGTCAAGCGGTAAAGGATTTGGCCACAAATCCTAGACCCCTATAGCCCGCGTGCGGAGCGGCGAGCTGATCCAAGCGGCGCTGGTGGCAGGTGGTCTGTGCCAGCATGTCTTTGCGCCTTCAGTATGACAGGCACACGGCTTCTGGGATAACTCCCCGTAAGACGCCACCGGACTCGAGCGTGGTTGGATAGACTCGTTCCAGCACGGGCGACCAAGATGAATTGGGGGGAACCTTGAGTCAGAGCTACGTTTTGACGAGATTGATGGGTTGTGAGCAAGTAGCCTGCATGGCATCTGCTTACAACTTGGTGCCTTTCAAGGTATAGCGTGACTTGCGGGTTGGTGAACTCGAGTTAGGCGTATGCCAGGGGTTACACAAGCCCAGGGGCAGACACGAGGTGAAAAAAAGCCCTGGGTATTTTCTGATGCCCTTGGCATGCGAGAGTCATTTCTTTGTTTGGTAGTTGACCGAAGCGACCAGTCCATATTGTTATGATTACCCCCTTCTTTTTCATTCAAGGTCCTTTGTCCTTTATCTATGATTCCACCAAAAGTTCTAGATCCAGGTCTTCACGGCAAGCGAGTCTATTCTTTCATACTTGTCGGGTGGCTTTTTAGGAAATCAAAAGAAATCGACGAAAGAAACAGCAGCCCAGTCATATATTGCTTTTGTTGCCCAATCCCGATGGTTAATATCAAACCCCAACCGATGGGGAGCGCACCACGCATATTGCCTCTCTCCATGCACTAAATATGCGCCTGCAAGACTTTACCACGTTGAACGAATAGATTCCCCGGGTTATCTCAAAATTCGCTATAGCATCGGACGATACAACCTCTTATCGGTCCTGTAGGGGTTACAAATCCCTACCAAGGACGCCTGCATGGGCAATCATATCCAAGGTAATCCGATTGGCGAATTCCCCTACATAATTCCATCCCGTCCTGTGCGGCATCCTTGCTGTCATATGAATTTTGTATGAAATGAGGATTTACGGTGCCTTTGCTTTTTCCCCCATCCTGACCTGCGCCCAGGCTTACGAGTCAGGCATTGTCCAAAAGCCACAAGGTCTAGCCCAGGTCCCTCGTTTACCTCCGTCGATCTCCGTACTTTTTTCTGTGTATTTTACTTGTTAATTTCCAGGGCTGTCTCAGGTGTCAGCTTGAAAGCTCCGAGATGAGAATTGACAGCTCGAACGGGGGGAGGAGCCGGAAAGGCAATTATGGTGTGCATGGGTCGACTCGCACAGACCTATAAGTTCGGCAACGGTGATCATGACGGGCCTCTTTTCGGCTGCGTGCGTAGACTTTGGAACTTAAGAAGCGGGTTTAGAGCTCTATCCGATAGGCCGCTCAAAAATGGATAAAATACCCAAGGGTTATGATAGGGGCTTGTTATATCCACAATTGATCTGTCAACTATAGTAGCACGTTCTCTCTACTGTAGTCCATGCTAGCTTCTGGCCTTTCCGTGGACCAATTTGCTCGCTACCAAAAATTGCGAGGTAAACATACTAAGGATCTGCATGGTGAGCAACCTAACCCATTTCAAGAAGGAGTGAAAAGGAAGGAAAAAAGGAAAAGCAGCGGAAAGGCAAAAAGTGAGGCGAACTAGGGCTAATGTACAACAAGCGGTGAATGGTCCGGTTGTCAACGGTTATCTGATCCCTAATCCCATTCCCAGTATGGAATAAATACTGATACGCTAAGTGTAGTTTGCATCTTATGAATCGGAATTCTGTTAGTCAAGGTGGAGAAACTCCGATCTAGCGCAAAAAGCTCTTGAGGGGCCTGTTCACGATCTGGTCCGTTCTCAGATGCAAGATCGGCAGGATTCTCCAAGCTACTGCAAGGCTACGTATCTATCGTATGCTGTATACATCTGTATACATGTACATTTATCAGGTGACTGTTCTGGCACCGCCCTGTTTCCCTCTCTCGTGGAGAATCCAGCGGTTATCCCCGTCGCATTGCATTGCATTAGCCTATGCTCTTCCCCGGAGTCATGGCCCGGAGAGGCACGATTTTCCATGTGAGAGGTAGGTACCATCATGCCATGGCTGATGTTACATGCCTGAAGAGCTTTAAATACTGGCTCGATCCTTCGTTCATTCATCACTCCACAGTCCCACAGTGTATCTCCGAGTAATCAAGAAGGATACTGCACAATTGACACCCTACGCGGAGATAGCCCGGGCGGGATTGTAACGGGATGTCGATCGGTGCCTGACTCAATACCCTTGTCCACACCTTTTTGTTTCCTCTGTGCCTGAGATTCAACGGGAACTTTGCCCCGGAGCTTGATCATTGCCAAGAAATGACGGACCAGACAGAGAGAAACAAATATGCGTACATCCCATCCAGAGGTTGGCGATTTCAATTCTGACCGGTCTAGACTGCCTAGTAATTACTGTACTCTTTAACGATATGGCTTTGCAAGAAATTGCAACCTTTCAATGGCGTCAGCCCACTTGCTGATCGAATACGATTTCGCTCCGGGCCACATTCGGTAATAACTAACCCGATTTTCACTAGTTTTTTCTATTTTATTTCATTTCCTTCATAGTTGCATAGCACGTTTCTTTTTAGGCTGCCTTGGCGCATAACAAAATGGCAATGTAAGCATGATTGGCGCTGCGACCGAATCAGAGCCCCTTACGGGGTCAGACATAAGTAGTGCGGGAATCGGGGATGGGGTTAATTTGTCAAATTCTTGTCAGCTCAGCCCTTTTTGTACGTTGCATTTGACTTTTCTTTGTAGTTCAGACAGTCAATCCCGGTTATATGTTTCGAAAAAATGCCGCATTCAAAAGGCAATGAAACCGAAGCAGGCCAATTTCACATCCGGCCTCCTCGTGGTTTGGTTGAACAAGCGGGGAGGCTCTCGGGCCTGTATAGTAGGCCGGGTCCAAATGTGAATGCCGATATGAGGAGGTATAGACGTCAGAGGCTATATTCTACAAAGCCCGCAAAAGCCTCCTTATACTTCCAGAGTTCCGTGCAGAGCGTAAAGGTTCCCGGGCCGGAGGGTACCGCAGTGGACCAAGTGGAGAAATGAACGCTGAAAAGTTAGCGCCAAAACATCGCATCATTGGGAGGTTCCCCTCTTCTCAGGGCTCCAACCACTTTCTCTTATGCCTCTTTTCGGCTCTGATAGGTCAGACTCTCACAACGTTGTTCGGCCCTTGTATCGGGCTCTGGTATCGACCGTAGGGAATCCTACGAGGCGGATTCGTCCATTTCAATGATCCATGCTGCTCCTCATTTGTTATTTGCTCCTTTTCTTGCCGTGTCGACTCGTTTGCTATGAACCCTCAAGCAGATCGGCTCCTCCAGGCTCCATAATACTCCCCCTCCAGGAATAGTGCCATTTGATGGTCATTCTGTCCAATCTAGGGATTTGCTCTACCCTCCTATCCTATTTACAGACAAGATCGAGACCTCTCGCACCTACCCTCAACTTTCTACGGGCACCGTGCCCCCTGAAACATATCACATGAGGTACAAGAGTTGGGAATGTTTGGTTTTCGCCTTCTCTTTGGTTGAGTTGCGAAAGGCAAACTGTTGAATGTCAACCAAAGGGCCCGAATAGAAATGGTCTCTCTGCACTGCCGCTATCGTCTTGCTCCCGGTCCACTTTGATCGCCCTCTACACGGATGCGATGCGGGATTTAGGTTCAGCGTTTTATCGATCCGCTCTCCAGTCCTAAGCAAATCAGCTACGATCTGGGCGCTTTTTCAGCGAACTCCATTCCACCATTCCAAATTCCCCCGCGGATGATCTACTCTGATTTGACTCAATCCTCGGGGAGACCCCAAGCCTCGTTCAAGCAAGGCGAAAACGGCCAGCCACTGAAAGATTAGACACCCGTCATAGATTAGCAGGTGAGGGATAAACGGTGGACGGTCACGCCGAAGTTGCCCCAAAGACGGAATTGACTCCATATTGGGTATCGATGGTGACACTCATAATACTGTTGATTGAATATAAGATGTACAGTGTAGACTAGAGTCCAACCCCAACCCCCGTTCAGGGTAACTAGGAAAAAAGAAGTGAAAATGACAGAAATGACAAGAAAAAGAAAAAGAAAATGACATTTCCATACCCTTACACTGTAATACGACTTGGGCCTGACGAGATGCAACCCCTGCCGCAATATATCGCACCCCCAACCAACCAGAGGCCGTTGCCCCCTCCATTTGCAGGGATGATTTCGAAATTACAAAATCCTATTTAATTATATTTCTTTTTTGGATCATTGTCGGATGGGCTTTTTCACCTAACTACCCAATCAAAACTCAGGTCGGCTGGATTCCTCTTGGGGGAAGGTTATCATGGGTTTCTCCGGACTCTAGGCTTCTCGTGCCAGTTGCAATCGAGATTCAAGTTCTGTCAATCCACGCGATACTGATCGCCCTGGCCTTGGTGGCTCGGATTTTCCTTTTAACTCCATTGCCTTACCCGCATGTGCACTTTTACCTCTTCTCTCCTGCATATTGTATACATTCCTCCCCCAGCTTGATAGCTCACAGTTATTTTATCCTTCTCGGGGCATTACCTGACACTTCCTCTCTTGCTCAGGGCATCTCGGTAATTTGATACGGGTTGACAGAAGCAGTGGAACATGCATCGGCTCTTATTGTCTTACCCTTAGATTGTCTCATTGTTCCCCGGGATTTCTTTTTTCTCTCTTCCTGACGACCATTCCCTCCCCAGTCTCGAGCCTATCAGCGGCAAAAGACTCCATCGGTATAAAAATCAACTCGTCCTGATATTCACCGTCCATGGAGGATCAATCCACCATGGAAACGGAGACTCATCATGCTCCAGATGGTGAATTCCCGCATTCACCATGGGTGGAAATAGGCGCGTTTACCTCGCCTCAACATTCTCCGCCGATGCCGGAATATAGTGGGTTTGATTACGGCCCAGCGCCGCTCATGGCTGTGGATGGCTCTTACAACATGTCAATACCACCACCCTACGCTTCGATGCCACTTCCTATGCCCTCGCATTCCTGGCCCAGCATGCTCACACACCACTCGCCTTTTCAAGAAGGTGGTCTGCCGCACGTGTCCGCTCCGACTTCGGTATCGCCTTCCGCTCCCATGCCTCCAGTGCGAAAGACCTCAACTGGAGGTTCCACGCCGCGCAGGACACTTACCGATGAGGATCGCCGCCAAATGTGCTTATATCACGAGGAGAACAAGACTGCCAAGCAGACTGATATTGGAGGTAAGATTGTGCATATTTGTTCCTGCAGAGTCACGGGATTAGGGCTGACTTCATGACCAGCATTGTTCGGAGTTGAAAGAAGGTACTTCTGCACCCCTGGGTAATTTCTTTGATGTAATTTAACGTGTTCTCTATCTAGTACGGTTTCAAAGGTACTCCGCCAAAAGGAGAAATATCTCAACCCTGACGATGGGAGTCGATCTCCCATCAAACGGACCAAGGGCAGAGTCCCTGATATCGAGAAAGCCCTATCCAACTGGGCGAGAAACTACCAACGCCAAGGGTACCCGTTGAGCGATGAGATGATTAAAGAGAAAGCTCTCTTCTTTGCCAGCACCTGTGGCTGCCCCGAGGGCAAGGACAAGGTGCTGACTGCAGCCTGGCTTGACAAGTTCAAGCACAGGAACAATCTGCTTGGTGCAAAGGTGCGCAGAGGGTCTGCCGATGTACGCAGTGGATCAAACAGCCCAACCCGTATCAACACAGACTTCTCCACAGGCTCTGGCCTTCAAAGCCCGACAGGGCCTTCACCCTCCTCCCCGATCGATGGCTTTGGATCCCCGCTGTCTCCAACCCAGAGCCAAGAAGGAATCAAACGGGACATTGCTGATGCACTGCCCGACCTGACAGGGGGTTACCAACACAACTACTCCAAGAGTACGACGTCGCTCGATACAACCTCCTCGGCGGGGATGATCAGTCCAACATCAACCCTAGTCTCCGACAGCCCCTTCACTCCAACAAGCCAGTCGCGCCTTCCAACCAACAGCCACAACAATAACCGCCCACGCAGCCAGACCTTACCCCTCGTGCCTATCGACCCAACCCTCCTCACAGCAGATGAAACAACGGACCACCAATACGCAAAACGTGAGCTCCAACAATCACTCTCCGTCCAAACCCTACAGTCCCCCCTGGAAATCGGCGACGATGACTCCAAGCCCATAAGCCTGGATCAAACAAATGGCATCAAACGAAACCGCAGCAACCCAGAGATTAAGACAATCTCCATGCCACCCCCGTCAAAGTCAACTACCATCTCCCCTACCAGTTCCCCTGGCTCCCCAACTCAAGACGAAGCCCGCCGGGCCTTGGAACTAGTGATGAGCTACTTCGAACATCAGCCTGCTGGTCTTGCCGCGCAGGAGTATCTCACCATTGGTAAACTTATGGAGCGGTTGGAGCTCGCGAAGAGCCAATCTGGTACCCCGTTCAATGGCTTGCCACGCATTGATGAGCACGAGGATATTGCTCCGCGCGTGACCAAGAAGAGGAGCATCCATAACATGGGTTGATATCCTCCATCGTTGCATTTTTTTTTTGCGAACTCTTGTTATGAACGTTACACCCTACCCCCATTTTTTCTGCATCTCAGGTTTTCCAGTCGTTTTGACTCTAACCTAGACTCTCCCAACGCGAATTCCCCCCCTCCAAACACACTTGCGATTTCGCCATGATTCCCCATCCCTGGTCAACTCGGTTACGTCTTTTCTTCTCATCTCTCACTGTCAAGGGAGGTTACTTGTTAGTTTGCCTCGCTTTTTGATTTTTCCTCCCTTATATGCATGCCGTTGTACGAAATTATCTCTATCCTTGGGTCTCTGGCCAGCGACAACCAGGACAAGAAATCCTGGCACAAACACCCCCAAAAAACATACAAATATCCAGAGGGCGACCTCTACTCTTTCTTTTGTCGGAATGGGATGGATTTGGCGCATCACTCTCATGCCCGGGCGATGTCTACGCATACATGGAATATAGCACATGGAAATGATGGTATACGGATATGGGCCTTGGACCTGGGATTCTCTACTTTTCTTCGGGGTTTGCTTTTTCTATTTGTTTTTTGCTTTTCCCGTTTCCTCGATTCGGTCTATTCCCCCCTGTTGCGCTTTTCTTATTCTTGCATTTTATTCCCACATTACTGTCCCCCTCCCCTCCCTATCTTGCAACCGTTGTATTGCATCTCTTTCTTACGCTCTTTTTCCTTATCTTGTTTCTTCTCGTCGTTTCTTTTCTTTTTAATTTATTTAAACTGGGCCCGCTCGCGCGGAAAGAACATAATGTTGCCCGGTTCGCTTATACATGAACCGGCATGTCACATTAGTTTCTTTATCACCTTTGTTTTTCGTTTATTTTCTTACTTTCCTTTACCTTGGATCTCCTATATTATACCCCCATCTTCCACACCACGTTGTTTATTTTACAATCTTACTACTGTTTTGAGTTTGAACTTATGCTGGTCATAAGTAAGGCATATCTCATTAAAAGAATTTAAGTATGGTGCTAAAAACAAGTCCATGAGACAAGAAAAGTCTAACTAAAACCGGCCGGATACCGAGACCGAGACTCTAGAATGCAGGTGGTGCTGACGCCACCCCACGGTCCTCCAGTAGATCTTCCACGCTGTGCTCAGATACCTCAGGGAGGACCTTTGCGAGCACAATCTCAATAATGGAGTAGATTAGATGTTTGTTGCAGTACTCATCCGCAAAAACGTCCAGGATATCATTCTCAATTGTATCCAGGAGGTACTCATCCTCTAGATCAATGCCAGACGGATCGTCATCTGTGCGCAGCCGCTCAGCGGCAAGGTGACCACTCCCCTCAGGCAGGGCTGGAGATGAAGCCGAAAGCGAAGGCGATGACGACAGGGTTGATTCCTTCCCCTGAACCGCAGGTCGGGGCTGGTCCCCACCATTCGTCCTGGAAGGTGGTTGGGATAGCGAAGTGCTGGTACTGCAGGTACGATCACCGCTACAGGGCGGAGGGGCCGACGAGGAAACACCAAAGAAGGTTCGTGCGAGGCTGCGCGGAATCAAGGCCAGTAGACTAGCTGCACATCGCCGCTTGATAGCGGCGATCTCCGTCTCAGATGGAGTGTTCCTTTTCTCCGGCTCAGCCGGCACGTGTGTCGATGCTGTTGTTGGGGCATCGGCTGCAATGGAAGAAAGTGACGCTGGGCGGGCTGAGGCTGTCGTTGAGGTTGGACCCCCGCCACTGCCGCCACTATTGCTGTTGCTTGCGGGTTCGATACTTTTACCAATGGTATCGCTTGCTGCAGGTCCCCTAACTCCTTCCGTAATGGGGGGGCTAGGTGAGGCGGTGGTTGCGAGGGATTTCTGACTGGGCGCCGAGGCCTGTGGCGGAGCCGAAGCCGGCTCTCCAATATTCACGACCGCTATCTGAGATGACGGGCGGGTATTGGCCGGGAACAAGGCGGTCCTTGTCGCAAGAAGAAGGTTGGGCAACAAAGTGGGGGTCAGCACGTATTCCTCAATGGTTTCCCGAATGAATCTGTGGAGTCAGCATGGTTTCTCAAATGACGTCGGAGCAATTTAGCCAAGCAGAGGCCGTAAAAAAAAAAAAAAAAAAAAAATCAATGAAGCGAAAATGCTCTCGACTGTGGAGCTCCCGAGATGTTGTACTCTTTTTCTCACTCAATTTTAGAGCGAGGTTCATTAAATGAGGTCCGGCCGTAACCAAGTGGGGAGAGGCGGAGCAAGATCGGCTTAGGCAGAGATGAGGGAGCTTGGGCCAGCGACAGGGATGCTATTCCTAAGAGGAAATGAAGCCCCTCTTCAGCGGCTAACATCCCGTACCTGGGGCTTGATGCACGAACCTCGGTCAAGTTGCGAAATTCTAATTTCGCTCATTGGACAGAACCCAGTAATTCACTAGCCTCGGTCAGGGCCTTTTTCTCATGCGCCTAAAAGGCGCATAGTGCTTTTTGGGTGATCGGCGTAGGGTTTTTCTTTCATAGCCCCCCTAAGTTGCGATCGTCGTGCTTCCGGCCCAGATGTGATCTTTCATTTCCTCAGAACAAACCAAGTTGAAAGTTGGCATATGGAGTGGAAGAGCGGCACGGAAAGGCCCGGCCCCCGGAACAAAGAGAATATGTGAGCAATCTCCAGGGCTCGGACCAGCTTAGACACAGCCAATCACAGCGCAGAACAGCCATGTCGGCCTGACAATGACCATACAGTAATTCTCGTAACAGCATCGTATCAAAGTTACAGATCAAGTGACCGACGCAGCATGCGAGCAAGACGCTTCTTGTTCCACGGTGGCACAGGTGACACCCTCCCCGGGATCGTGGAAGCACCCTTGCTCCACAGTCGAGTATCATTTCCAACGTTGCAGAGGGCAGAGGGAATATAGGAATAGAAACTCACCTATCAAGGACTCCGTCGGTACCACCAACCCTGCCAGGGCCTGCCAGAATCAGATGCTGGGCCAGAGCGAACAGCCCACTCAGCCATGGCATCCTCCAGGGGATTCCCAAAGTCTCTGAGACCATGGAATACATCCGGTAGTCGAGAACCGGGCGCTTCCCCGTGACACCGTCTGAGCCCATCCCATTTATTTTCTGATTAATAGCTGTCGAAGAGGCAACTGAAACATTGAAACCGTGCGAGGACGGGCCTGGACTCGATGCGACACGGAACAGGCCTATGGCAATGAAACGCAAAGCGACGTAACCAAGATAAATGGTCTGCAGAACATTCCATATCCAGGCTGTGGCTGAGAATGACGCCGATGGCTGATTCGCGGACTTGTCTTCATTTGATAGTAAGCCAAACTTCTCTAATCGGTTGATTTGAGAGTCCGGGGCCGACTTTGCATCGTCTGAGGTTTGACGTTGTCCCACTCTCGTGGCAAGTTTGGTTACAGTTTCCCAGATGAACCACCCTTCGCATGCTCTGCCACTGATTTGGTTTCCCAGAATCAGATCTGCGATGACATCAACGACCAGCGCTCGGAGACTGCTGTTTTCGAGATCCTCGGTTGGGAGGAGAACTGCCAGGGCACCATTGGCCAGGAGCCGCCGATACACTGTTTCGTTGTCACTCTGCTCCGTAATCGTGTCTGGATCTGTCTGATCAGGCACCGGAGAAAGACCAGGGTGTGGATTTAGCTCATGATAAAGCGCACGGTACGACGTCGGTAGTCCTGAGAGATGCGACCGTTGCTTGGCCAGTCTGTATGCTGGAAGTTAGAGTCAGCACAGGCTTCCCCTGTTCACGGAACAACCATGGTAGTCGAGGAGAAGAGCTTCGGGATATTCAAGTCTTACAGAGTACATGTGCTTCCACCAGTCCGGAGATCTCATCCAGGGCTAATTGTGCGACATCGATTTGGCGTAGTCTTTGCTCCAGAGCACGTGTACAATGAGCGATGACTTGGAGCACTTCATTCACAAGAGCCTGGTCGGGGGTGATTTTCGCGTACCACGAATAGACGAATTCTTTGATTATTATAGCGAGGAGGGCGTACAGCTGGCGGTCAACGTCGTTGGAGCTCGTGAGGGGAGGTAACAGCTCTTCCGGAGGCTGTGGAGAGGATGCCCCATAGCTGCTTGTCTGGGGGCACAGGACGCGTCGGATCAGGGCAGTTGTTGCTCTATCACTGGTAGCATCCGCTAGTTCATCCTTGCTGGTCTTTTGTGTTCGGAGTCGAGAGGACGGACGCGAAGGAGGCTGCACTGTCGTCGCGGAGGGCAGCGCGGTGGATCTGGAGCTAGAGGTTGTCGGCCCAGCCTTGAGGTGGGATATTGGCTGAAGCCCGGATCGGAGAGGGTCGTTCATCTCATTTCATGCGGACATCTCCAGGATGGCCCATTCAGCAAGAAACAAAGAGCTCTGTTGCCCTGTTGGAGACACCAAGTGACATCAAACTTGATGGCTCAATCAGGGAAGTAGGGCTTAGGGCTATATTCATTGATAAGCCTTATCTCATGCGGGGATCTTGTTTACTTGCGATGTCAGGACTTTCTTCATTGCCAGCTGTCTACCTCGTTGAATATGTTAAATCCTATGAACACAGATAGTCCTATTCCCTTGTGGTTGGATTGTGATCCCGGTCGGTCAATATGACCCTTCTCAGCCGCTGCATACTGACCGTTTCTATCAGGCCATGATGTAAGCCTCAAAGATAGACGCCGAGATCGATGCTAATAGGATGACCTAGGATGCCTTCGCGATCCTACTAGCTGCTCATCATCCGTCTCTTCATCTGCTCGGCATTAGCACAATTCACGGAAATGCATCTTTAGAGAAGACAACCGCCAATGCAGGAAGCATTCTGGAAGCCATCGGCAGGCCCGAGATTCCGGTCTATCCCGGTAGTCAGAAACCATACTCGCGGCCTGCTCTGCATGCGCCGGATATACATGGTAGGCTCAATGGAATGAATGTATATTTCAGACTGACCAGAGTCTTCGACAGGCGAATCGGGCCTTGATGGAACCGACCTTCTCCCCAAGGCGTCTAGACCACCCATCACCGATAAGAACACTATTGTGGCGATGAGAGATGCACTCCTTGCGCAGCCTAAAGGTACTCCGTGGGTCGTTGCAACTGGAACCATGACAAACGTCGCTCTGTTGTTTGCAACATTCCCTGAGGTGGTAGATCACATCCAGGGATTAAGTCTCATGGGTGGTGCCATCGGTGAAGGATTCACTGATGCCCCCATGAGCAGAATTCCAGGAGAGAAGTCTAGAATCGGCAATGTGACGCCATGGGCTGAGTTCAACATCTATGTATGTTTGCCCTCTCTAAGTACCTTCCATACCTCTCCGCTGGCACGTCTAACGCAGATGGCCCATCCAGTGTGATCCTGAGTCTTCGGAATCAATTTTCAGTAACCCGGCTCTTGCGGCGAAAACCACCATTGCTGCCTTGGATCTTACGCATCAGGTCCTAGCATCACAGGCCGTTCAAACTCGCATTTTGCATGGCTCGATCCATTCAACCCAAGAGCCTACAGTTCTTCGGCGGATCTTGCACGCACTACTTACATTCTTTGCTGCAACCTACGAGAAGGCTTTCGGTTTGGCCACCGGACCTCCACTGCATGACCCTCTTGCCGTGGCTGTGATCTTGTCGACCTTGAACCCATCCTTTGCCAACAAGCATCCTAACCAAGCCATTACCTTTGACGATAAAGGCGGCGAACGATTCGATCTTAGTATCGTCACAGACGGGCAGCATGGCAAAGATGTATCCGTTACTGGTCAACTGGGTCGTTCGATCGCTACTCCTGTTGAGGGTCCAGGCGTTGCTATCCCTAGGGGCGTTGACCTGGAAGCCTTTTGGAATATGATTCTGCAATGTATCCAGCTGGCCGATGATTGCAATGCAACACGGAATTAGGTGGGTGGCATGTGATATGTTTCTCATCTCTCTAGAGCTTTCATTTCTTTTAGATACTTTCATTTCTTGAAGTGCATAAATGGTCAAGATGGAACTCTGTTTTATGGGATGGAAGATAGAGAAAATCAGGTTCCCATAGAATGCATTGTCCGTGGCATGGCCTGGATGTTCTCACCTATCTTTATGCATTTGTGACGTTAATTCAACATATAACGTCAACACGCATTGCTATGCAAATTACCACAAAAATTGAACATCTGAATAAAATTACCACTCTCGAATAGACCCATCAGGACCAAAAAACTCCTTTGGCTGCCAAGCAGGAGTGTTCTGAGCCACACGTCGAACGACTTCCTCGTCCACTTCAATCCCCAGCCCAGGAGCTTTCAAAGCCTCAACGTACCCATCCCGCACATTAAACACCTTCGGGTCCTTGACATAGCTAGTGATATCATATTCACCAGCGTCGAGATTATAATGCATTCCGATGCCCATCTCTTGAATGACAAAGTTGGAAATTGAAAGATCCACCTGCATACAAGCAGCCAGTGCAATAGGTCCCAGCGGACAATGAGGCGCAATAGCAACATCGTACGTCTCCGCCATATTGGCGATGCGGCGCAGTTCCGATATACCACCACAGTGACTGATATCAGGCTGTAGAACATCCACGCTACCATCTTCCAGGAACCGCTTAACATCCCAGCGACTATATAACCTCTCACCAAGGGCGATAGGACAAGAAACCTGCTCGGAGAGTTGCTTGATTCCCTCGGGATGTTCCGAAAGAAGCGGTTCCTCGAGGAAAAGTGGACGGTGTGGCTCCAACGCCTTGGCTAGTTGCTTAGCCATTGGCTTGTGGAGACGGCCATGGAAATCGAGTGCCGCGTCCATGCCAAGCGCCTTAACAGTCTTCAGACGCTCAACACTGGAGTCCAATACACTTGGAGAGTCAAGCCAGTTGACATCCTCAGTTGCATTCATCTTGACAACCTTGAATCCCTGCGCTAGGCGGGCCTTCGCGGCTTCGCCAACATCTGCAGGACGGTCTCCGCCGATCCAGGCGTAGACTGAGAGCTTGTTGCGGACTTTGCCGCCTAGAAGTTGGTACACTGGTACGCCTAGACGGCGGCCCTTCAGGTCCCACAGGGCAATGTCGATGCCGGAGATGGCTGACATGAAGACTGGGCCACCGCGGTAGAAACCGAGGCGCCATGCCATTTGCCAGATGTGTTCGATGTTGCTGTTGACAACGGGTTAATACTTTGGTCTTAGTATATCGAGCGTGTGAGGACCACTTACTCGGCTTCGTAGCCCTCGAATCTTTTGCATAGGGCGTTCAAGGTGCCTTCCACGGCCTCGGTGTGACCTTCAAGGGTACTTTCGCCCCAGCCATATTTGTCCTCTTCGTCAGTGATCTTGACGAAGAGCCATCGAGGCAAGACTCGGAAGTATTCGATGCTCTTGATCTTCACCATTGTGTAGTTTGTGTTGTCGTCCCGGGGCCTGAATAGCGCACGTTCGATATGAACTATTAGTGAGAGGGAAAGGAGATAATTCCCAAGTCATCTGGCAAGGGCCAAGGCTATAACACTCGGAGTTGCTCCGTTTGAAGTGATATCCGGATTGCCGACACTGAGAGCCGGGGAATGTCGATGGAACAGATGTATAGACTCGGCATCTCACAGGCTCGGAGTTGCAGATAGTGTGTACAGGGGGTCCCACGTTCCTCGGCACCTTTGTCTATAGCTTATTTCATCGGTAGATGTATCCCAGTCCATGGAGAGCTGATCTGCGTAGACGTCGTAAAATGCGAAGATGGAGAGTCAAAGGCCGGTTGAAAGGAGGGACGTCATACGTTGAACTTCTCCACAGACCTCAACCACTCCACACACATTCGAATCTCGATGTTCCTTTTCCCCATCTTTGTAAAGTGAACTCTTGATCTTTGATGCTTTTGCCACTGCATGGCAACCCTGTCGATCATCCCACACTCCTTGACGGCGGATTCCGACCATGCCTCCGAACTCGTCAGTATGTTCCCCTGTATTCACCCTGTGGCCAACATTGCTAATCGCTTCATCTCCTGCAGCCTGATACTCCTCTCAGTCCGATAGACTTCCCGCAGTCACCTTCCGATTCCCCTGGGCAAACCGATAGCGCACACGATGACAACGTGAACTTCCTGCGATCGCGACCAGCCCTGTTCAACCCTTTACTACCCTCTTTAAGTCGACACCGTCGTCGTCGCTACCCCCCAAATCCACCATCCGAAACCTTAGATCGCATGGAGGTAGACGACCCCCCTAGCAACCAACGCGCATCCGTTGAGATCAACCGTCGCATCCCTATCGTCCGCCGCCACGGAGAAACACCAGCCGAAATGCCAAACTACGAGGGTCGCATGGCAAATCCACGGTCGTTGTATGGCTGGGCGCCAGGGTCTGACGACGAGGATGGTCCCGGTCGCGGCGACGAAGACTCAGACGACGACCAAGTGCAGCCGTTCCTCAACGCCATCTCACCCCGCGGCTCGGCCCCATCGCGACCTTTGCGACACGAGACTTCAGGTCCGCCACCGCTGCTAGGATTAGGACCTGAACCCGATGCCTTGCCCGCCCGCCCTCGATCTAGGCAACCGCCAATCTCTGCAATGGCAGCGCTGCTACAGTCCGCAAGACGCCAGCCCCGGCTTTCAAGAACTCGCACTCTCGAAAATTACCTACTCGAACGCTACTCGGATCAAAGTCAGGAATCAGAAGACGCCGATCACACGGTGGCGTCTGCATCTCGCGCTTACCGCTATCGTCCTTCCAACCGCTCTGACTCACATAACACCCTCACTCATAACGACCTGCGCGCTCGCGCTGCTGCCCATCGCCAGTTACATTCGGACAGCTTGTCGAGCAATGTTTTGAAAGAAACGATCAACTACCTCGATCGCCTCCGGTACTCGACCTCTCTCGAAGAGAGCATGCTCGCGGCCGCTGACAGCCGATTACCCTTTGACATGGACAACAAGTCGTGGACAGATACCGACTTCATTCTCTATACCCCCAATATTGCGCCTCCGCCGGAGTGTTCATGGCTTCGGTCCGGTATGACCTTTTCGGGCTGTCAACGAGCTGCGAGCGCCGGGTGTTCCGTGTTGCCGCAACGAGTTCCCAGTCCGCACGCCCCTGGTGAACCGGTTATTGTGAATGGCAGTGACAGCGCTCGGATCAGCGTATCAACCACAGGTGGTCGCCGGTATTTGGCCAACAACCGCGATGAGAACTGGCCTGTCAAGGTCACCATCCATGACATCAACCACGATGACATGACATTGTCCGGAACTATGGAGGCATATAACATTCCTGATAAAACATCGCCTACGCACGATGCACATATTGTGACGTTTTTGGAGGGAGAAATCATCGACTTTAACAAACACACTCTGGAGACCAAGAACTTCAAGGCAGATGCAGATATTGACAGTACTTATTGGCGCGAACTTCAGCCATTCAAGGAACTCACAGATGGCGAGATGGCTCAGAAGCTCGTGAGCCGAAAGTGGATCACAGAGGAATTGTCCACGGGTTGGATCTTAATGCGATGGAAGGGTGAGTTCCCATGAGAACGCAATAAATCACTGCCATTGCTATTGAAATCTGGTTACTGACATTCTTAGAACGATGCTTCGTCACCCCCACCGACGCCCGACAAGGTCTGACAATTTCTGGATTCTACTACATCTCCCTTCGCCGTGAGGATGGGCATATCGAGGGCTTATACTATGACCCTGGAAGCTCGCCTTACCAACAGCTATCCCTGAAGCCGCAAACGCCCAAAATGATGCGTCCTTCTTATGGATTCCGCTAAAGCAAACTCATCTGTGCACGTCTTCTCTTTACAATTTCCACTCTGCTTTTGGCACAGAATAGTCTTCTGGCCCTGTTTACTTGAACATTTAGTTTTTATGATTTGGCGTTTTGGTATACGTCAGATGGCATCTGATACGGTCAAATGAACTTTTGCATAGCTATGTGGTGTTGTTTCCCCCAGTCATCTTGGACAGTTCTGTATTATTGTCGCGGAACGAAACGGTCACTTTGGAGTGGTTATACCTTGGTTCTGGCTTGTTCTTTGGGTTTCGTGCCCCGTTGTACTGTCATATTCTGTTTGTATTTATGAATCTAGGAGCTACTACCTTTGTTGGCTGGTAGTGGTTTATAGCATGGAAAATTGGCCTATGAATGGTTATTTCCCTCACATGCATGACTATACACAGCATTTTAGATCAACGACGTTTTGACATTATCAAGGATGAAGTGTGTGTTTGAGCAGAGTTTGAGTTGGATTTATTCTTCGGAATGGAGCTCACCGCAGATGTTGTTTACTTCACCTATGAGCTGCTTACTGCCAAATCCACCCTTGTATACAATTCCCAGTAAACAATTCTGCTCGTTGTCAGCCTCGGTTCACTTGCCAATTTGAAGCGAAGTTGACTTGGCAATCATTCGCCTCGACAGTCAATCTCTTTTATGACAAACCGGGAGTAAAAAAGAACAGCATTCACAAGCCCATAGCTACTGTATGCTAGGCATACTTCAATGGAACGCGGGGCTCCGCAAATTCAATCCCCAAGTGTCCAATATTCACTATACTATATTGACCTGACGGATCAGGAATAAGGTCCGGGTCTGATCGCGACTGAACTCGGATACAATTGCCCTGAATCTTTCGGTCATGTCGTCCAATCCAGACCCCATTTCGGCATATTCCACCTATCAGACCTCTGCAGAATGAACCTGATAAGGTGCTCAGACTAGGTTATCGTGTTTATGCAGAATATAGTTCACTTCATATTACCACGGGCTGAAGTATACAATCCCTGTTAACGTTGTGTGTCAAACTCTATCTTGAATGAGATATCCATGGATGTATGCGTGTTAATAACTCCTATCTTGATTCTCAATCATCCCATGGAAATTTACATTCAATTTAACGCAATTCCAGACATCTACACTATGGTGGACCTAGATAGCCATGCGGGGCAACCTCGGCCATCTTGACGGTGAACGCCGAGCAATAAAAGCAGCTCGATTCCTAACTTATTGTCCATTTTCCACACGTAATGAGTATAAACAGCCATATCATTGCGATTGACTTCAAAACGCGGGGAAAGTGAGACTAATGTAGTTCATAGCTACCTAGCACTAGGTACAACGCATGTACTTGCCCGATCAAGTCGACAATTCGGGTTGTCCGGTTACATGGCCCTGGCGATCTTTCTCTCCTTTTGAACTGTTATCTAGATGCAGGACCTTCACCGTGTGGGTCGCTGGATCGTCATGCCGGAACTATTTATTCCAATTGACTCCCCGGTCGCTGTTCTCTTCAACTCCTCAAGTCAATTGACATGCATTTGCAGCACCTTTCAGCTTTGGCCGCGATAGCAGGCTGTATTGTTCAGCCTGTGGCCGGCGCGCCCCAAAAGTCCCAGGAAGGAACATGCAAAAAGACCAAAGTTGCCATCCTGTGAGTTTTCTCTTATTTACAGCGTCAATCAAAAGCTAACACAGTATAGGGGAGGTGGTGTAGCTGGTATTACCGCAGCCGTGAGTCTCGCATCCCTTGAGTGTTCAGATTCCTCAGCTGACCCGCCATAGCAAACATTGAGCAATGCCTCGGTTCACGATTTCGCGATCCTTGAATACCGCGACACTGTCGGCGGCCGAGCCTGGCACAAGCCCTTCGGCAAAGATAAAGATGGCAAGCCGTATATCATCGAGATGGGCGCCAACTGGGTATGTCTCACAATCACACACAAAAAAACCCTGGAAACCCCACTAACGTTGTGCAGGTGCAAGGCCTTGGAAATCCCGGAGGTCCACAGAATCCCATTTGGGTCATGGTGGGTCGACTCTTTTGTGTCTCAGATTCAGTTCGATCCCGCTGATCTCCGAATAGGCTCAAGAGTATGGGCTGAAGACCCACTACTCGAACTACGATAATGTTTCCACCTATAACCAGCATGGGTATTCTGACTACAGTGATCTTCTCGATTCCTACGAAGAGGCTTATAGCATTGCTAGCCAAAGGGCTGGTGAGATCCTCACTCAGAACCTCCAGGATCAGACGGCCAAGTCTGGTCTTGCTCTGGCTGGCTGGAATCCTAAGCCGCATGATATGGAGGCGCAGGCTGTGGATTGGTGGTCATGGGGTAAGTCCTGTTTCCTCGGTATGCACTCGCTTCGTAATATTGACCTTAAGCCCGCTAGACTTCGAGGATGCCTATTCTCCCCTGGAGAGTTCTCTTGTTTTCGGCTGTGCGGGCGATAACTTGACCTCGAACTATTTCAGTGACCACGACAACTTCGTTCTGGACCAGCGTGGATTCAATCACATTGTCAAGAAGCAGGCTTCATCTTTCCTTCGCGAGAATGACCCCCGTCTTCACTTGAACACTGAGGTCACGAACATCACCTACTCAGACCACGGTGTCACTGTACATAACAAGGATGGCAGCTGCGTCGAGGCAGACTACGCCATCTGCACATTCTCCCTGGGCGTCCTGCAAAATGACGCTGTCCAGTTCTCCCCAGAATTGCCAGACTGGAAGCAGGAAGCCATCCAGAAGTTCACCATGGGTACCTACACCAAGATCTTTTTCCAATTCAACGAGACCTTCTGGCCCAAAGACACCCAGTACCACCTCTACGCTGACCCAGCCCAGCGTGGATGGTACCCAATCTGGCAATCCCTCTCAACCCCCGGCTTCCTCCCCGATTCAAACATCATCTTCGTAACTGTCACCAACGAATTCGCCTACCGCGCCGAGCGCCAGTCAGACGAGCAAACCAAAAAAGAGGCAATGGAAGTCCTGCGCAAGATGTTCCCGGAGAAGGATATTCCCGAGCCAACCGCATTCATGTACCCCCGCTGGACTTCAGAGCCCTGGTCATACGGCAGCTACTCCAACTGGCCTCCTTCCACCTCTCTGGAGATGCACCAGAACCTGCGTGCCAACACTGGCCGGCTCTGGTTTGCCGGTGAGGCTACCAGCCCGACCTTCTTTGGCTTCTTGCACGGTGCCTACTTCGAGGGTCAGGATGCCGGTAGCCAGATTGCTGCTATTATGCATAATCACTGTGTCAACGCTAACTCGACTAAGCCGAGGGAGTGTGGTCCACGTAAGCACTACGAGACTTTGCATGGAACTTCGCCTTATTCAGACTATACCATGCTTAATGGCTGGGCTTTTAGCAGCTTTATTGATACTAACACCGATTAAGTTGAGATGTGGCATTAATTTCGGAGGGATAATTGTACAGAATTTCAACTTTACGTTTGAAATGACTCAAGATTACTCCATAATAGAACATGCGAATTTGACAATTTCTATCTTCAACCCAGGCCATTCAAGCCAGGCAATAGACTTGTTCGCAAACAATAGAACAACTCCACTTGGATGTTTTCGACAGGGTTTCCTTGTGCAGGTGAGCAAGCCAGATTATGCAGTCAGCGTCAAAGAGCCGGCTGCCGTGAGATCCGTGTTGTGTCATGGCGGAACTAAGCGCTCTACGAACTGTACATACCAGAAGCAGCTAGTGGCGTCGCATTCAGTTCTTATCAGATCAGATTGACTCATTATCTGATCTTCTCAACCTTGGTTCGATCCCCTCTATTTAGACCCCAATTTGCCCTCCATGGTCTGACCAGAAACCTACATTTTCGTATTGCACATAATTATGAATCCCAAACTAGACCATGAAACTAACGACGCAATCACGATCGCCCCTCCGATAGAGCTGAGCCTAATTCCAAATACAAAAGCTAAACAAAATGGCCCATTCCTAGTCGTATTCGCCGAACCATTCGATGCCGAAAATCCAAAAGACTGGCCAAAAAGCCGTAAATGGGCCGTGACAGATGTTCTCTCTGCGACTGGCTTCAACCGCATTATGGTATCGACTATCATGGCACCTGCGCTATCAACAATCGCCAAAGAATTGGACATGACATCGGCCGAATCAGCTATGGCGCTCTCCATCTACCTCTTGGCCACTGCATTTGGACCCTTGTTCATTGGTCCATTGTCAGAAGTCTATGGAAGGAAGCCTACCCTACACGCCTCGAACATTTGGTTTTTAGTTTGGAATATTGCTTGTGGATTTTCCAATAGCAAGGAAATGTTGATTGCATCTCGCTTTTTGGCTGGATTTGGGGCTAGTGCTATCTATGCGCTGGCTAACGGTGTACTCGGAGATGTATGGCGGCCTGAGCAGCGTGGTAGGTCTTTGGGGATGTACTTGTTGATCCCACTCTTGGGTGCCGCTGTCGGTATGAAGCTCCAAATACGAGCCCTCTAGCAATAGAAAAAACATCAAACAGAACACTGACATCGAGGAACAGGCCCTATAATCGGTGGATTCATGGCCGGCCGCACAACCTGGCGCTGGATGTTCTGGGCCACATCAATCTTCCAAGCCATAATGATCTTAGTTTCCTTCTCAGCATTCAAAGAAACCCACGCACCATCCATCCTACGCCATCGCGCAAAGAACATCCGAAAAGAAACAGGAAACCGGCAATACCAAACCACCAACGAACTTCTCCACGCCAACAAATCCCCATCCACAATTCTAGCCCAAGCACTTATCCGCCCCCTCCGCCTCCTAACCTCCCACCCAATAATCCAATTAACCTCCTTAATCTCCGCCTTCTACTACGGCATCCTCTACATAGTCCTTTCAACATTCTCAGACCTCTGGATGAAGCAATACGACCAATCCGTCGAAATAAGCGGCTTACATTATATATCCTGCGCCCTGGGCGAAATAGCAGGAAGTCAAATCGGCGCCAAAATGATGGACATGTTATACCGCCGTCGAACATCCCATTCGAACGAAAACGAAAATGAAGCCCATATCCCCGAATCACGAATAATACTCGCTTTCCCCGGCGCGGTCCTCGGACCTTTGGGACTCTTTTTATATGGATGGGCTGCTCAGGCGCGACTGCATTGGTTTGTTGTCGATGTTGGAATCTTTTTTGCTATGCTCGGCATGCAGATTACGGATATGCCGTTGACGGCGTATGTTATGGAGTCGTATCCTGAGTATACTAGTAGTGCTGGGGCTGCGGAGCAGTTTTTACGTAGTTTGACGGCGTTTTTGTTTCCGCTTTTTGCGCCGAGGTTATATGAGGTTCTTGGCTATGGGTGGGGGAATAGTACTATTGCGTTTATTGGATTGGTTTTTGGGCTTCCGGCTCCGTTGGTGATTCTGCTCTTTGGAGCAAAGCTTAGGGCCAGGACTAGATTGATTTTTTGAATTGGATTTAGGTATTTAGCAATGGTGGAAACAAGTGGTGTTTGAGTGAGATTTGGCTATTTAGGGGCCTATCCACGACACGCAAAGACTTCATCGTACACGTAGTTCAGGTATTCGTATTTATTAACTGTAGGTAAGTGGTTATCTATTGAAAAATTTTGCTTTTGCCTCGCAGTAACGGTCCGTAAGCCCTGAAGATGATTGGGATGGGGATCATGACTGCAGCCAAACAGCCAAGCAAAGTCCCGGCCCATTGCACGCCCATGTTTTGAAACATTTGTCTCGAAAACAATGGAAATCCTGCGGCGACTGCTGACCGGAGCATGATATTGGAAGCGACAGCTGAAGCAGCACTATGGTCAAGTTTGTTAGTGCGGTTCGAGTCACAGTAGGTTAGCAAATAGTCAATCACATACATGGGCAAATAAGAATCAACAAGATAGTTAAAACACGGAAGGAAGATACAAAGGACACCAAATCCAATGAATATCCCAGCCGCAGCAGGTGCAGCCCAGTGAATGGTGGATGTGAATCCAGTCCACCCGAACCTAGTACGGAATGCGTTAGAATACGTTGGCCTGAGATAGGACTCTTGAACTCACCAGAAAAGACCAATTGTAAAAACTGGCGCTCCCACGAGTGTCGGTGCCAGACGCCACTCGGGTACTGCAACGCCTTTATTCTCTTCCAGCTTCTTTGCATAAGTCACCTGCTGGAGGAGAATGAAGGAGCAGGCGAGCATAACGCCAATAATGAGTCCAATAAACATCAGACCTGCAATCCCAGGGGACATGCCGTAAACATGTTCAAAGACATATGGGTATGCTTCAAGAAGGGCATAGACAAGGCCATAAATGAACGACATGTACGTCGATACCACCAAAATGATCGGCTCTGTGAAAAGTAGCCTGATTGGTCGTGTGAAGTATTTCTCCACAAGATCTGCCACATTAATCTCGACTTCTTCCTGCTTGGCATGTATCCCCCAATTCCCAGATTCCTTGCGAATAGCAGCAGCTTTCACGACAAGAAGACAGGGAGGGTAGGTCTCATCCAAGAACAGAACACTGATAGCCCCATTAGCAAGACTGAAAATTGCCGGGATATAAAGAGTCCACCGCCAACCCAGATAACTAGAAGCGATAAAGCCACCAGTAAAGGGACCAATAAAGGGACCAACGAAAACAGTCAAAGCATAAAGCGAGATCGCAGCACCACGAGTGGCATTGTTATACAGATCCGCTAGTACACCAGGCACGACAGTTAACTGACTTGCACCAAATAGCCCAGCAAAGAACCGACAAATGATCAAAGTCTGGACATCTTTAGCAACAGCCGATGCAACAGTGAAGATACCTCCACCCAACATGCCAATCGTAAGAGGCCATTTCCTTCCTCGAAGTTCTGAGGCAGGAGCCCAGATTAGGGGACCTGATGCAAAGCCCAGGACGTAGAGTGTTGTTCCTAGTGTTCCGACTTCTGTTCCGATGCTGAATTCTTTGCTTGCTTTGTCAATTCCTGGTGCGAAAATTGCGCTCGTTAGGGAGACTATGAGTGTCCCTGAGCAGACGAGGATGGAGGTGAATAATCTGTTTAATGTTGTTGTTAACATTTACTGCAACAGCTGCTATGGGTCATTTAGAGCCTACTTATTAGATAATTTCCAATTTTGAGGATGGTAGGGATCATCGACTCCTTCAAAGTCAACGACATAGGTATCGGGGCTTGGAAGAGCGTCCGGGAAAGGTTTCCCTGCCCCGATTGATGCCTTTTCGATCATTTTGGACCGACGCTTCAATGCACCTTGTTTTGGGACTCTCCAGAGCAATGGTCTCAGGCAAGTATTGACGGTGTCAGCTTGTACCAGCGATGAGCCCCAGAGTATTTGAAGGTATCTTTATCTCTGCAACTGCAAGACTTTTTACAAAATACCTTGCGGAATTTGCGGGCCCGGGAATTTTTGTCAGAACGGGCTGGGATGGAGTAGGAGGACGGGTAATGCGGAAAAAAGGACGACCCTCCGTTAGACGCAATTTCCACATGCCACTGAACTTTCAGATAAGCCTCGGAAATGTCAAGATCGATACAAGCTCGCGATACGTTTTAAATGGTGCATGTAAAATAGAGAAAAGAAGGATACAGTATTATTCACCCAGGTCCTCCTAGAAAACTTGAACTATACATCATATCTGCATTAAGGAACTGGTCAAGGTCAACCTTTTCTAAGCCCGGTAAATCAGCGACCAAAGCCCCTAGCCAGGAATATTCCTCTGCGCTCGGGTTATCCTGTGGGGATGGTCCAACTGGGGTGTCTTGTTGTTCCATATTCAGTGCTTCATTGAAGATTGCTATATCATCTTTCCTGCGTTGTTGATGAAGCATGACGAATAAGCGAGCTGCACTCCATGCTTCTCTCATGGTTTCTGTATCGTAAGTTGATGCGACGAGTTTCAATGTCTGCATCGCTTCGGAAAGCATCGCTAGTGATGACCGTGTGTCCATTACAAGAAGAACACATGTAATGTGAAAAGGTACGTTTGCCATCTGGTGCCAAGGAGAGCAGTTCATTACCATAGTGCGCGAGCAACCAAGTCCTTTCTTCAGGAGTGCGAGGACCCTTTCTGCGAGGGAAGAGGAGATGTCGAGGTTTTGGGTGTGGATCCTCCTAAGAATGCAGAGGACAAGATTGCATTGTGCCATGGTGGAGGGTGGCTCCTTGTGGACTCTATCCAAAACTTCAGAAAGCGTTACTTCAAGATCTGTATCATCTTCCTTTGGCTTTCCGGGATCTAGGCTTGCTGATATGGGGAGGAGGCCGAGAATCTCATTTGTATAGTCGCCAGGTTTTGTCGATGGCGGGAGCGGCAGATCATTCTTTTGGAAGGAGACCCTTGATAGGCCTAGGTCAAAGGATGTCCACATGTTCAAATGCTGTGCCACACCGAATAGTCGCCTTCGAATGTCCGGATCACACTGTGCGGTACCTCTGCTGCTCGGGAAAACCGAGTCTGTAGACTCCAAGTGAAATCCCGCAGCTTCTATCAGATGCATCAATCTTGAACTGGCTATCCATGTCGAGTGTGGCAGATCTGTCATTCGCATATAGATGGCTCGCAGTGTCCACCCGGTGAGGAGGTCTACCGAGGGAACTCCAGACAAAACGTGCATCTCCAGGATAGATCGTGCTGCACCACTCAGATGTAATTCCGTGATTGTCATGTTTCGTTGTGAGAACAGACAACCAATTGCAGCGACACCACCCAGAACACTATCATACAGCTCACTAACAGATGCTGACTGCCAGCGGGACTCCAACCGCTCAAAGAACTGACTTCGATCAATAAACCCGTAGCATGGATCTACTTTGTCGAAGTAAACCTGAGCAAGACTCCTCATATGTTCCAAAGATGTAATCTCCGTAATTGAAAGTGCAGTATTCACACCACCGAATCCCGATGATAGGCTCCGGGTACCAATATTCCACCCAAACAAGCTAAGCTTCGGCGCTTTCGCGGGGTCGATTTTTAGACCCATTTTGCGTACGAAGGCTGCACCGGAATTTGCCTCAAGACGACGCACTAGCCCATGGGTATCTGCTGCCCCATCTTGCTGTTGTGGAGACTTCGCAGCTGGTGGGCCTTCCAGAGGATGCTGTTCTTGGGTAGTCCGTCGCTTCCGTCGTTCATTTTTGTAATGGCAAGCATAGCCCCATTCAATGCAGGTGGTGCAGGGGTCGGCGCCGTCGCATTTTCTTTTGCGTTCCCTGCATGGCTCACATGCGATTCGGGCCCGCTTGCGCTTTATCTCTGATTGCGACATGGAAAGAGGCCGGGGATGGACAAGATAGAGATCCCGCAGGTGCCGGTGTGAAGAGGTCGGGCGCGGAAAGGCAGGCGGGTATTGCGGGTATTTATTTACATGGTGACGTCGATGGCCTCGGTAACTCCAACATTCTTCACATTCGATCTCGTTGCTCTCATTTCTTTTCAATACACACCTAGCTACAATATTCTTCAAGTATACGCCAATTTTCTCTATACCTTATTAGAGCACGGCAAAAGCATCTAGCATGGCTGCAAACCTGTTGTCCCGATACCCATGGGTGTCAAGCCCTTTCTTGGTCAGCGCCCCAATGCGAGTTATGTCCGGTCCAGCATTAGCAGTCGCTGTTTCTCGTGCCGGGGGTTTAGGATTCATCGGGCCTGGTGCCAAGACACAAGACACAAGTGACGATCTCGAGGAAGCATCGTCGCTACTCCGCCAAGCAGCGAACTCAATCTCAAACACTGGTTCTGCGCTACCTATCGGTGTAGGATATCAGCTCTGGGCTGATGATATCAACATCGCCGTTGCTGGAATTGAGAAATACAAGCCTTGTGCAGCCTGGTTATACGCCCCGCGCCGTGGACCCCAAGATTTCGATGACTGGTCTAGCCAAATCCGACATGTATCCCCTGAGACCCAAATATGGATTCAGATTGGTACATTGAAAGAAGCAAAACAACTTCTTCAAAGTGTTCAGCGGCCAGATGTTGTCGTCATTCAAGGGGCCGAGTCTGGTGGGCACGGTCGGGCGAAGGATGGAATGGGACTCATGGCATTGCTTCCTGAGGTGGCTGATGTCATGGCAAGCAGTCAAATTCCCCTATTCGCAGCTGGAGGTATTGCCGACGGGCGCGGAGTTGCAGCCGCGATGTGCCTGGGCGCCTCGGGTGCGGTGATGGGGACTCGGTTCCTGGCTGCTAGTGAAGCGCGAATTAGTCGAGGATATCAGAATGAGGTTGTTCGTGCATCTGATGGTGCGGCTTCAACGACCCGCACTCTGCTGTACAACCATCTCAGGGGTACATTTGGGTGGCCGGAGGAATACAGTCCAAGAACCATCTTTAACAGGTCGTTCATTGAGCAACAGCAAGGAAAGTCTTTTGAGGAACTCAAGAAACTCCATAACGAAGCTACCAAGGCAGGTGATAAAGGCTGGGGGCCTGAGGGCAGACTCGCAACCTATGCCGGAGCAGCTATTGGGTTGATTCATGAGGTAAAGGGGGCAGGAGATATTGTTCATGATGTTCGAGAGGATGCTCTGAACAGGATTGGGAGACTGCGGTCCAACAAGATCTAAGCAACTATCATGTTGAACAAGCTTATGAATCTATAATGAATTGAAGACTATGATAGTATCCATGGATTCACTCGCACCTCGGGTCTCGGCTTCAGTCATGATAGGAAATCCACCAATGGTGCTGCTCATACCCAGCGATCCGATGGTTTCACCGACAGCGGGGACCATCATCAAGAGAGACCTGATAAAGTTGACGATGAAAGCCCTTTTCCCCATGAATGAGTCGGCTGTGGGTTGAAAATCTCAACCCGGGGACTGAATACCACAACTACCAAAGATCTGATGATGTATATGTTTGCATCAAGGTTTAATATTGAGAATCAGCTTGCGCTCCTCGACGAATTAACTTCGAACGAAGAGGCCGAGGTTACAAATAAAGAAAAAGACATGTAGTTCCTGGAAGATCTTGATCCAATTAGTGACAGCGAGGAAGACGAGGTGTCGCTTGTCCAGGAACAACCTGCTACCCAGGGTATCCCAGCATGCCGCTGATAATAGACAGAATAACGTTGCCTTCTGAACCAGACAAAGAGACTCATAGGTCTATTTAATCTGATGGTGAAGCAGGCCTTCCTCTACCTGATACTCAGCAGCGTATGTCAAGGCGGGTTCGGAAGCGACCAAGATATGAGGACGGTCAGTATTCACATTATTAGTCGAGTACTCAAGAGTGAATAGAATAATATCATGCCTAATTCATGTAGAATCTCTATCCTTCATTTTACGACGTCGTATATAAGGCAAAACTACAAATTACACCTAGAATCTGAGGACCTGTGGAATTGACGCCAAAATGACCAATTTCGAGGCCTGAAACGGCCGCCTTTCGTAACTTTGGACTTCGAGTTGCCTCTTGGCCGCCAACTGCCCTGTGAGTTACCCGTGGACTATTCTGCACCCGCCCAGCACTGGCACTCATCGTCTGGTCTTGATGTTGACGCTCGACTTCGCAGTCGTTCCTCCCTTTTTCACTGGCGACCAAAACAAAGCCGAAATTGGCTCCCCTCCCTTCTCGCCCAGCTCAGTCAAGCGCCTATAAGATGTTTCGTCTTCCCTCTCTTTTGGTGTCCTTCCACCCTCCCATTCTCGCTCATCGCCGCTGCCTACGCCCCAAGTCAAGTTAGACGTTATCGTTTCCCGCAACACAATTTCTTTCAATTCTTTTCATTATTTATATATAGTTTCTCAATGATGTATTCCCAGCCGAGCGTAGGGTCCCCTGACGAACGAAGGAGAAGAACATTCTAAATATAGATGTCTCATATGTGATCACTGCTAGGTAGGGATATTTTCTTATCTTCACTCCTCCGATCTAATCTGATACTAATCTCTAGAACCGAAATTTTTATGCACGGCGATTACTAACTAGCATATTGCCCGATCGCTCCAATTATTTTGTTTGCTTCGGCAATAGTGTCACGGGATTTGCTCGCGCTAGTCACCTGACCGCTTATTGTTCCACAGTAGATGATTGCAACGGCCCCAGAAGACAGTACGAGATTTCGGCGCTGCGCCTTTATCCGTATCTCATGAATCGTATCGGCGTTTCGTTTGAATCTTTGACTAAGCGCCGTTCCAAAATAACAGAGTTCAGAAAACGCCTCTCTGGTCCCGTCACTGCCTTTTAGTTGGTTCATTAGCAGTGGGCATATATACCTGAATTATTCCTCAAGCCTACTCCAAATTCAATCAATGTGACCCACAGACTACACTTCGGACTCTAGAGCATGGGTCGCTTAGCCTCCCTATCCAATAGCTATCCGCGTTGTGTAAATACGAGTTCCGGTCTCGCTTTAACCCCTTGGCATCTTGGCTTTCAGGGTCTATCAATGGTAAATCCCGTGTTATTACTAAATTAGGGCACAACACCGCAGATCAACATGCTTTTAAAGTCTTTGTCCGCGCTATTGTAGAATTCATTCTCTGAGTATGCTTTCTTGTGGATTATCCCACAACCTCTACGAAAATGTTACTTCATCGTCGTTTTCTCATAGTCCTCGCCTTGCTCGTCATTCCAACGGGGGTACTATCACGAGGCGGCGGCCACGGTGGCTCTAGCAGCAGCAGTGACAGTGACAGCAGCAGTGGCAGCAGTGGCAGCTATAGTGACAGCGACTCAAGTGGTAGCGACGATACCTCATCAACGTCTTCATCATCAGACGGGGGCACCAGTTGCACAGATTCCCACCGCCTCGATTTCCTCGATCTCCAGCCTTACCACTACAACCAGTACAACAGTGACCCACGCCGTGGCCACGCCAGTGCCTACAGCGAGTTTGACGGCGTCTTCTTCAAAGGCGTAGCAAACTTTACGTACATAATCGAAGCGCCGCCGCCAAACATCACCAGCCTCGGGTATCCTTCAAGCAGTTCAATCAAATGTCCCGTAGGCGAACAGTCTTTCCGCATGCTAGGCGTTGCGTGGGTTGCTGGCAAACCGCCCAGGCCTGCAGGACCCAAGAACCCCATTGCGATCGGGTTCAAGGCTTGGGAAAGCAACATACGGCTGTCCGACATCGACTATTCGTATAGTGTATGTGACCAGGTGGACCTTATGCGCTTCGGGACGACAGTGGACATGATCTACAGTACTTATAAAAATGTCTCTCTTGATGCGATGGATGCCGTGGACCTGAAGATTACGCAGGCGCCTGAGAACAGCGACATGATTCAGTTCGAGGGCGTCTATGATTTGAAGGACTGGGCAAATAGTGAACGGAACTCTCGGGAACCAGAAAAGTACGAAAATAGCGGCCTTTCCGACCAAATGTTCTACCTTCCGGCAGGTATATGCTCGGCAGGGGAAAAATTGGGCGAAGTGGGGATGAGATGGAATGGGACGTTTGTCAAGGGGTCTATGACCAATGAGACCCTGCAGTTGAACTTGTCTGGCACAACGATTGCTGAATTCGAGATTGACAGCATGTATGAATCGACCTATACCAAGGTTAATGTGACTTTCGAAATTGCATTTACGGGGACTTTGGACGTTGCAAATTCCACGCAGGTGGTGTTGACTGGCGCGGCGAGCCATAACGAGTCACTGATCACCTTTAAAAGGGCGAACAGTGCCACCATTCCGGGACTGTCACTACATTTGGCACTACTGTCTTTGTTGTTTTGTTCTACGTTCTTTTTATGATTGAATGGACTTTTACCTTTTCACGGCAATTACATCCCTCGAGTTGATTGCTTCTTTCAATTACTAAAATCACACGGCCAGTAACCTAATTTCGCTAATTTACGCTGTTTTACGCTAATCATAAGCAGAAGAATCAAGATGGCCTGAGAGTTAAGTATCTTATATTTACCTATTTTGATTCCTTTCTCAATGAAAAAGTTGGGATCTTGATGCTTGTATACTTGCTCGAGGTCGAGACTTTTCGAGCATCACATTACACCCTTCTCGAAATGCAGTTTTGAGGGTAACGTTGTCAAACATTCGACACCTGCCACTCACCGTTTTCTTTGACGGCTACATCCCCAGGGCAAGGAATTTAAGGGAGCTCAAAGCCTGCAATTTATCTGCTGCCTTGGGAGTTAACATATCCAATCCATTGGGGGGGGGGGGAGCGTAGTAGACTGTGAGGCAAGACATTGGACATTGGTGGTACTGACATGGCTTCAGGCCGAAAAGCAGAAAATAGAGTAGTAGGGCTGACGGTAATCCCAGTTGGGCGGACGAAATTACAAGAGGGCAGAGGTGAGTGCAAGCTAGAGGGGATGGAGAGAGGGAGGAAGGGGAAAAAGGGTCAAACCGAGCGAGGTCGTTTGTTTTATGCCAGGGCATTGAAGGGAGGTTACGTGACAGTGTATGCTGCGGACTAGGCAAAAGATGAAAAGAAAAAGATAGGATCTACCACAGTTTTAACAAAATTTTTGGATGCTCGTGAATAGAGAAGTCCCGAGTCTCTATATCAGTTGCTCTAAGAATGCTTTAGTATTAACCTATAGGATAAACTCTGGTATCACAAAGAAATATACCAGCATCGACTTGAACCTCATGATTTATCTTATTGACCGCGTAGTCCTAAAACACGAAGAGAATAATACGCGTGCTTTCTAAGTCCCTAACAGCCATAAAGAACATGATCTATAAAATCAAGCTGGTTTTGAGCACGTTTATCTAGATGAACCGTCTCTTTTTGCCGACCTTTAAATGGCAACGTTTGTTCGTGCGTGTTGAAGACTAAATGGACCTCCGATAGGCATTCTTCGGCTCGGAAATAGCGCCCGGTAAAACTTTATCAGAAAAGAAGTCTCGTTAATCAAGGATGAGATTGACAAACTAAATAGATTGCGGGATTGCTTTAGTAGAAATTTCGACCTACCGACCATACTGGCTTTCACTGTGTCGAACCGGAGGGTAATTAGGATATCCAACGGGAAAAGGATGAGCTTGAAAATGGCCTTGGGCCATTAAGTCGGCCCTGAGTCGGGCATCAGCGTGAGTTTTGGGGTTGACCGCCATGGAATGACGGACGAAGGTAAGGAACGTAAGGCTCCCTAGAGTTTGTGTTGCCGGACGAGAATGATAGATATATTGCGGTATTTTCAGCAGTGTGGCGCTGCGTGGGAATATCTATCATGAGCTCGGACAATTAACGTAAATAACTCAACCGTCCAAGACTATGCAATCTGCCCCTTTAGTGTACCCATCACCAGATGAAATACAAATCTGGGGCTTATCTGCCCATCTCTCAGCTAGGCTTCTGGAAACAATTTCCCTGCCACCATTGGCACCGGCCGATATGGCAAATACGCTCGTCGCAAAAACAAACTCAGTACCAGCTTCCAACCCGTCGGTCTTGTTGCGCTCCACGACTGGTATCACGGTTCGGGGATAGGCCAAGTTTGTGTTAGAATCTGGCTGAAGGGCACTGGAGCTTATTTGTGGCAGCAATGGTGCAGTCTTCAGCGATGCAACCGATACACCGCTGCAGCCAGCAGCCGAGAGTATCAGGGTGCAATCTTCGGATCCGAGAATGCCTTCGGCCGTCCTGATCTCTGCGTCGGCAGCAAGCTTATTGATAAAGGGAAGTTTGGTGCCGTCTTTGGCGCAACGTGATGGCGATGCGAACCCGCCTTCAATCGTATGTAGAGTTCGCAACGAAGTCTTCACACGAATACGGTGAAGGCGAACGTGCCAATCTGGCCATCGATCCGTCGGCGGAACAAGGGTTGTCTCAATCTCGATCTGCCTATCTCCCCAAGGACACCAACGTACCTTTGCAATGGTAATTGAAGATTTATCCCCATTGGCGTATAGGATAGCTTGGGGAAACGTAGCTTGTGAGCATTTCCATTTCACTGCCCAGGTCTCAGCCCCATCACGACTCAAAGCCAGCATACAGTCTGGTGCAATTTGCTGAATCAGTGGGCCAGTAGGAACAGAGAAAGTGAATGCCGACGAGTACTCAAACTTGGAGTATTTGGCCTGTGTTGCCTTCATAGGCCAGGCGACGAACTGGGCTGGCGACAGAAAGAAGTGGTGATTACCCATCGGGTGATTGCTGACAATCTGCCTTGGAGCAGGGACAAGGCTGGGCTTGAATAGCGGCGGATAAGGCTGTTCTGAGGCAGTCCAGAACTCGTCGTCTTGGCTCAAAGACAGAGCAATAAGTGATTTCATGCACCAGTAAGGCGACTGTGGAGAGTTATAGTCCTCACACATGAACATATTGCTGTACAACTGTCAGAAAGGTCCTCGAGAGATAAAGATTATCGGATTGATATATGCATACGGGTACTTCCAGCCTATATTCAGGGTACCATCAGCATGGAAAATGTCATCCGAGTTCTTCGCCCACCAACGGAGGTGGCGCAACAGGAAGCCCCTGATACTACCCGGGTCTGCCAGTGGGAATGGCATGTCCGGAACCTTTGCTACAGCTAGAGCCGCAAAGAACCCGCCACAAGCGAATCGGTATGTAAGAGACCGACCGAATGGTATTGCTGAGCCTAAAGCCACAGGTGGTTAGAACGAACATGGACCGTTTCAGGATATGTCATATCTTACCGTCTGCATCAAAATATTTCCAGATCGAAGCCCCAAATTCTCTCGCCTGCTGCTGATATTTGGCGACCCGCTGCGGATCAATATCACTGGCAAATTTGATATACAGAAGCTGGCTAAACTGAAGCGCAAAGCTTCCAGAGTAATAGTCCGCTTGACGTCCGGGACCTATTGCATCTCTTCGGCCTGTCTTTTCGTACGCCGCGTCTTGTTGCATTTCCTGTTCAGTGCTCAGCCACGGACCATCACCGGACCAGCCATCCTCGAGGTAAAACGAGTCCAAAATAGCGAAGTCGGAGTCCATTGTGCTGGCAAGCTCTTGGGCTGGTACACTGCAGACGCGGATGAGGGCAAGATTCGAAATAACTCGAAACCATCGCCAGTTGTTATCGGGCATTGGCTTGTTGTTCATGCCACGCAGCCAAGCTTCTATATTGTACTTTGTCCGCTTATCCTGGTTGTGATAAAGGACATCCGGGGCAGAGATCAAGGCAAACGATATTATCTCAGCTTCTACCATGCGCTGACCTAGTTCGCTGATCTCACCCCAGTAGTCTTCATGATCTGGATCCGTGCCAGAGCGAAAGCCTTCAATCCATGGCTCCAGTATTTCCCTGTAACGAGCCGATAAAGGAGTCCCTGTGCTGTTGCTCGAACCCGAGAGAATGGCACCAACTGTCCAGAGTGGACGAGCAAACCCTTCCAACTGAGCGGCCAAATCATCAAAATGCGCACCTGTCCCAACGGGAAGGCGAATTTTGGCTCGACCAGGAGAGAAGTATGCATGCAATGGCTCTAGTATGGACAGAGCTGCCAACTCCAGGTCATCCCTTGTTTGTAAGGGATTATCAGAGAACCCTTTCAGGGGAGGCATGTCTCAATGATGTGTTTGTAAATTTCGTAGAGGCTGATTAACTTCAAGTCCCGGTTGCGAGAGAGATTATAGTGATGGCTTTCAATTACACTTTATTCATTGCGATACATGACTGGGTCCAGAAAATCTAATTCCCACACTTCGGAGTTGCTGGAAGAGCTTGGCAAAGTCGTCTGGCCGCAATTCACCCGACGCCCGAGCCCTAACTTATCTCTTCAAGGTTTGGTCTACTTCCCCGCACTTGGGCAATCAAGTGACCGTTTCGGGAGGAAAGAAGTAAGCCTTCGGTTGAATTGCACCGGCTGAATTCGCCCGGCCTATTTAGCCCGCGCATTCGCCCGCCTCATCCCCCGATCCAAGTAGGCCCGTACCTTCAGAGGCCCGCAACACTGCTCAGCCAAACAGATGGAGTCGGAACCCAATCCGGCCAACCTGGAGGACCGACCTGCCTGTGGAGCATGTCGCAAGCGCAAGCTGCGGTGCTCACGCGACGTTCCGCAATGCAGCCATTGCCGAAGAATTGGTACGCTTGGCTTGAGGCTTCTGAATATGGTGTATTTTCTGACCGCAGGGCTTGGCCGGATTACGTCTAGGAACGGCGTGCAACTATGACGGTGACCGTGAGAAACCCGGCATTAAGACAGGTGCAGTGGGGGCTTTGAGGCGACGAGTGGGTGAGTTTGAGCCTTGTCCATGTGCTATACAGGAAAGGCGTTAAATTTCTGATTCGGGATAAATAGAGACCCTCGAGGACACTGTTTTCCAACTGAGTAAAACCGGAACCAATGAGACTATTCAGGGTGCAAATGAACCGAGTTCGCTGGCCTCTGCGCTATGTGAAGGGCTAGAATTACTTCTTGAAAAACTACAGTCCAAAGCTCCGCAGAAAAGACCGTGGTCCGAAGTGGTCGACGAGCCCCTCGAGGAGAATGTAAATTACGAGGATGAACCACTACCACAGCCGCAGCCTTTGTCTGCGTCATCGAAAAAACGCAGGCGTGGAAATGACAGGCCAGTCATTGAGCCAGATGATCTTGCAGGTCCTTCGTCCACATTACCGCCGCCAAAGGTCCTAGAGGCTGTCGTTGATCTCTTCTTTGATCTGGTGCAGCCATGGGTGCCCATCTTTCATGAGAAGAGATTTCGTCGGCGACTGGAGAATCCAGACTCTAGGCCTGCCTTAGAGGTTGTTCTTCACGCGATGGTTGTTGCATTGCTCAAGCATGTATACCCCCGAGAGCTTATAGCCCATTTAGGTGACATAGAGAGCATCTGTGAGCGATCTCGGAAGGTTGTTGTCTTGACCGCTATGGATGATTTATATGTTGAGAATTTACAGGCACTTATCATCATCTGCTTTGAAGACGCACGTGCCCAAGTCTGTTTCAGAGAAATCAGGAAGCTAACCTTGTATAGATCGGGTCCGGTAGACTTTCACGCGCGTGGCCCATTGTTGGTTCACTAACCAGAACGGTGGAATATCTACAATTGAGCGTCGAAACAGAAAACCACGATAAAGATCCAGTACTGCAGCCTCGGCCATCTCTTCCCCAAGCCAAAGATTGGGTCGAGGAGGAAGAGAGGCGACGCGTGTTTTGGACCATTTTTAACCTGGACAGGTGAGCCTACATCCTCGCGTATGACTTGCGAATAAGATATTAACGGACGGCAGATTTTGTTCAGTTACGACTGGGTATGCTTAGCCTCTTGAAGCAACCCTGCACAAAAACTAATTGTCTTCGGTAGATGGAACACTAGCTTAACATCAAACGATGTTCACCGGCGCCTCCCCGCAGATGGAGGCTTATGGCATAACGAGGAAGCAGTCACTACACCATTCTTTGGCATTTGGGACCGGTCGGCAGGAAAAATCGGAAGGCTCATCGCCTTTCTCCCCACCGACTATAATGCTACGGAACCTTCGACCAACGGATTCCCTTCCACACAGGGAAACAATTATCTTCCGACGACATCCGAGGAAAAGGTTGACATGTCAACAGTTGGCGCATTTGCCTACCGGGTTGAAGCCACCGAGTCACTGAGTAGGGTGACGACCTTTTTCCTGCAGCAAAAGATCAATTATCGTGACCGACAGGAAATGGGTAGCTGGCTCATGCGGTTTAAGGAGCTAGATTTACGTCTGGTCAGGTGAGTACGCGAATCATATCGTTCTACCTCCCAATCAATATCATTTCTCACAGGACAAACAACAGTTGGAAAATGTTTTTGCCCCAGAAGTGGAAAGAGGCAAATATATCTCGCCAGCCGGCCGTGGTGACGATGGATCCGAACCTGACGCTGGCACACATCACCCACAACACATCTATGATTCTCCTTCACCAAAGAATTGCCTATCCTCCCTTGGAATGGTTGGAAGTGGTCAAACTCCCAATCCTTTCCAGCGCCGAAACCTGCGAAACAGCTGCCAGTGAGACAGCCAACATCACCCAGAAATTCCTTGACAACTCGCCCCCGCGCAGTATTGTAGATAATCAGTTCGCCTTTTGCGTTTTTGTCAGCGCAAGAGTCCTTCTAGGTTTGTTATACTTTTCCCGTTTTGGTCTTCTATTTAGGAGTACACTAACAGGCCATATCCATCTGCAGTGCACTGGCGTTACTATAAAACACAGGAACTTCCTTCCGATTACGGAACACTCATGAAATTCCTCGACATCATGTCAACTCGATGGTCGAGTCAGAATCGGGAGTCAACCACCAGCCGCAAAAACTCGGCAGCCAAATATTTCAGCCAACTTAATGACATATACGACAAATGTCAGAACGACACAACATTCAAGCTCGATGTCTTGGGATACTCCAATGAGATTGAATGGACTGGCCCTCCTCTGAGTCAACCGAGGGATAGGAACCAGGTATCTGTGTCTCACATTGATGGCACTGTTAGTGCAACCAATGATCCAGCTAGACCTTTGCCCTCTCACGGACCAAACCTTCAGCTTTCTCCACAACATTCCGCAAACATGACGTCTTGCGGTGGTGACGTCTCAACTGGTGGATTTTCTCACTACCCTCATTCCATTAGCAGCCGGAGACCAGATATACTGAATCCAGTTGACATCGATCGTGAGACTGGACAGCATCATCAAATGGCATCGGCCTCTGTTCCTGCCCACTTGAGTTACAACACAGGAAGCCCAGACGAATTGACCGCAGTTACGTCAATTTTGCTAGACCAGCAGTACTCAGAGATGGACCGGATCATCAGTCTAAACAACGCATACTTTGCGTCTGATGTAGCTTATACTCAGTGAATCTCATAAAAGCTGGTTACGCGTTAAGTTGAAGCAAGTGTCACGTTTTATTATTGTCTAGTGTTCATTTTGTAACTGATGTGGACTGTTTATTATTCTATCTAGAGATAGCCTATGCTAGGCCCATTCTCAGCAACTGATTCCCAAATTCTAAGATATAATAGTCCGCATACACCAGTCCGTGATCACTATAACGATCATGATCCTGGGAATTGTGATTGGCCGTTGCATTCTTCAAAATGGAGTCAAATCGTTGTCCAGGCACCACGTCTTCGACGGTAATAGTGTTTCCCTGTTGTGCATCTCCAACCAACTGTGCTCGCTCCCTTGAAAGAGATAGCTCTAATGTATCGGACACTATCCTCCTCGCGGCGAGCTGGTATTGCTCTGCTAGGGTTGCGTCCCCGAGCGTCGCCAGTGACTGCGAAAGAAGTAGCATACCGTTGGCAGCAATCACGCCAGCAGAAGAGTCTCGTAAAGGCTTGCTTTCATCCTCGACTGGGGCATCAAAGTCCCACAATGGCACGTACCGACCCATCGTTCTCTGGCAATCGAGCCCATCACTGGCGGTGGGCTGCTCTACGCAGAGGGGTGCAGTCTCAAGTCTCCACAGGAAATAGTCAGCCAGACCACATGCTGCAGCAAGAAACTCTTCATCCTTGGTCCAGTTATATGTTTGGGCATAGCCAAAAATTCCCCATGCCTGGCCGCGCGCCCAAGTCGAGTCGACTCTGTATCCCTGGGCTGTGCGGTGCTGCTTAATGCCCCCGGTATGGGGATCGAAGTTGACAACATGGCAAGTGGAATATAATGGGTACTTGTGACGCTTATTGCTGCCAGCAGGAGTAGGCTCTGGTCTCAGAAGCGATTTTAGGAGAGTCCGCGCGTGTGTGGTTGCAATGTCCGCGAGGCTGGAGTCTGCGAGATGCTTCGAGGCGTAATATAGCAAGTCCAGGTTCATCATGCTGTCGATGATAACCAAGCAATCATCCGTCATGCTTGTAATGGAAACGTCTGCTTGTCGCAGGACATCCCAGCTGCGGATGACCCCGGCCTTGGGTACGTACCGACTAGCTAGGCTGCGAGCAGCAGCCAGAACAGCATGCAGGCTGTCCTCATTGCTGGACAGCTCCCAATCTTTCCGAAGTGAGGGCTGAATGATGAAGCCCATATCATGGGTATCTGTGCGCGACATCATCGCTTTGACTGGGCCAGTCCACGTGCGGCAGAGCTCGGCTAGTTGGTGTCGCAGGGACGAGCTTGACACTGTTGTGCCTTCATAGTCAAGGTATGGGAAGACTTGAGGATACCTCGCTGCCCGTTCTCTCAGCAGGTAAAGAATTCCCGGAAAGAAACCGCATGTCCAAAAGTCGGCATCCCGTAGGAAGTACTTTCCTACTCGGTCGCCATGCTGCGGCACAAATTCAGGATAGACTGTCGGGGGATCCTAGAATAAGAATAAAGTGTTAGAATTGGACAATACTGGAGCTGACAATCGTAATTATGAGCATTCATACATTGTTTTCTAGCGCCTCCACTGCCACCCGTAGCACTTTGGCTATGATGTTTTCGGAAAACAGCTCGAGCAGTATCTGCTGCATTTTGCGCCACTCGTCTGCCGGGACCGACTCCAACGGCATCATGTCTGTTGGCTGGGAATCTGGGGCAGTTGTATCAGTCCCAGGAGATTGGGACATTCTGTCCTCTGAACCGGCTCTGGAATCCTCAGAGGTCGAGGGGGTATCGGAAATCATGTTGGAAGTAGAACCAAGAACTGGTCCTTTTCTTGTTATATTCCTTGGCTGTCGTGCATCAATTGACTGTGGAATAAACAGCGGTCACAACTAACAGAATTAGAACTCTCAACTATCGCCCATTTATCCTAGATAGGGTGCCAAGCAGCGCCCATTCCAGCGGGCGGCGGGCGATATCGCTCCGGGCTCATTCGCCCGCCGGCCGACTTCGTGGCCTTTTCCCGCTGGAGTCAGGGTTTGTGGCTGAATTTAACCGACTTGGGGACCAAAGGAACGCTGGGATTCCATCGGCCACTCCCCATCCGTGCGAGATGGTGCCAGAAAATCCCCCGATCCAGGAGTAGCTGCTCGACTGCATCCCGTCAATCGTGTGAGGTGTGGCAAGCCATTGGCATTCCCCGGACTCGCAATAATCCGGGGTAGTCGCACTATAAGACCGACGGGCTGAACCTCACCTCTCCTGGTCTCTCGAACGTGGCTCCAAGCCTGCTTTACTCCATCATACGATTTTGGCTACAATGCTCACCCACTCCAGTAATTTCGAAGGGCTTGCACTGAAGGATGTGATTCCCAAGGACCGTAAGCCCTTTTGGAAGGATGGCACCCTTCTCAAGCTGAACACTCTGCTATTGTGCGCCTTGCTCACCCAAATCACCTCCGGCTATGACGGTAGCATGCTGAACGGCATGCAATCGCTTCCCCAGTGGCAGAAGTACTTCGGTAAACCGACGGGCACTCGCCTCGGAGCGATGACCTTTGGCCCAAATGGAGGAACGCTTATCTCGGTGCTGATCTCGTCACAGCTCTGCGAGAGGTATGGCCGTCGCTATCCCATCTGTGGGGGATCTATCATTATTATTATCGGCTCCATTCTTCAAACAGCCGCTGTCAACTACGCCATGTTTGTCGTCTCTCGCTTCTTCGTCGGCTTTGGACTGGGAATTGTGGCCACAGCAGCCCCACCTTTGCTCTCCGAAGTCGCTTACCCAACACATCGTGGTATTCTCGTCTCGTTCTATTTGTGCACATGGTCATTGGGCTCCTTGATTGCAGCCTGGGTTACCTATGGCACTTTCAAGATGACGGACTCGTCCTGGAGCTGGCGCATCCCCAGTGTCCTGCAGTGTTTCTTCTCCCTCGTCCAAGTCATCTTTAGTCTGTTTGCCCCAGAGTCTCCGAGATGGCTCATCTATCAGGGGCGCCGGCAGGAAGCGTTGAATGTTCTTACCAAATATCACGGGCACGGCGATCCGAATTCACCCCTGGTGCGGTTCGAAATGGCAGAAATCACGGCGACCTTAGAGGTGGAGAAGATGCAAAGGCTCTCTCGCTGGACAGAGTGGGTGGCCACGCCAGGCAATCGCCACCGTTTCTTCTTGGCGCTCTATATCCCAGCCATGCTCCAGTGGGCCGGCAACGGGCTCACCTCTTACTATCTGTCCAAGGTGCTCAAGACGATCAACGTGACAGACCCCAGGACCCAATTGATCATCAACGCATGTCTTGCCGTCTGGAGCTTCTTGACAGCCACCGTTGCTGCCACTCTAGTTGATCGCGCTGGTCGACGACGCCTGTTCCTCTTGGGCATGGGAGGCATGGGCATTGCTTACACTCTGTGGACTATTTGCTCCGCACTCAACGAAGAACGAGACTTCAAGGATAAGGGTTTTGCCGCTGCAGTCCTCTTGATGATCTTCATCTTTAGTGCGTGCTACCACATGTGCTCTCCTATTGCGCCTACCTATATCATGGAAGTCGTCCAATATTCGCTGCGCTCCAAGGCATCGATGATGTACCAGTTGACTGGTAATTTGGCCGGCATCTATAACAGTTTTGCCAACCCCGTCGCCATGGATGCTATCTCGTGGCGATATTACATTGTCTGGTGTTGTGTGATTGGTATCCACTTCACTCTTATCTACTTCTTCTTCCCGGAGACTAAAGGGAAGGGTCTGGAAGAAGTGGCTGAAATTTTCGATGGGCCTGATGCGCTGGCTGGTGTCAATGCAATGAAGAGCATGGGTCTGGATGTCAATGTTGACAAAGCTGTTGCAATTGGCTATGGGCAGGAGGCTGAGTCCGATGCGGTGAAGACTGGAACCGCACACGTTGAGCGTGTTTAACATTTCATAGTCCGCGCAATATATACGTATGTACAAGCTATGAATCCCATTTGTGTCAGATCCTTATTTGAGATCGACTGGGAAAGGGGCCGCGACACGTACTGCTAATTACTCCGATGAATAAGCATTGGAGATTACGTACCTATTTGACGCCTTGTGGGCCAATTGCCCCGAGATATCTGGTGAATTGGACGTTGGGATTCGTGGACGGGTGGAGATCGGTTCTTGGCGGCGATCGTTCTAAAATAAGCTTCAACAAGCCTCAGAGGATGATGTATTTCCCCAGACTGTGGCTTGCGGGCTACTAGGCTAAATTCAATTTATTACTATAGGCAGATATTTGATCATTAATCTGGGTTCTGAGATGCCCTGTAAATGCAAGTAAGGGGTTTCTTGTAAAACTCGTTCTACCAAGCCTTGCTACTATCGGCCCCCAATACACATTACCTTGTTAGGGCTTGCTAAAAAATCGCTTCGTCATAAATCCAAAAGATTTCCGGAACGCGACGAGGGCCCACCATTACGACAATGCACTTAGATAGCGGCTGGGCCTTCATGTTGCCTAGAATGACCTAACTTACACCCGCAGGGCTGGGTCCCAAGCCTACTATTGCATAACTAGTGGAGAAGTGTCTGCTCAACTTGGAAGAACCTAGACACTGAAGATGCTCGAGTCTCCAATATGCACTATTTGTATACGCGTAATGCTGAAGAGAGATCATCCTCCTCACAACGCGTGGCACGGAAAGGAGCTGTGTATACCGGACATATTGACCTATTCTGGGACAATAGCATAGTCAAGCACTAGAAACTGAGTGCCTCGTAGATCTACACATGGACGGCACAAAGGTATAAAGAGTTTCTGGATTCCCGCATCCTAAATTCTTCATCTACAATCAAATTAACACTCCTTACCAACTAAGCCACCATCAATACTTACTTCCTTTCCTACTCCCAACCACCAACCGCAAATATGAAGACCACTTTCGTTGTTTCCGCCATGCTTGCCAGCCTTGCTCTGGCCTCTCCCGCCCAGCCCCAGCCTACCCCTGCTTGCAAGGTTGACAACGACTGCAAGCCAAACGAGCAATGCAACAATGTCGGCCAGTGCATCTCCAACAAGGCCACTCGCGATGCTCCTTTAGCCAATGTTGGGCAGGCCTGCCACTCCACTGGCGACTGTGTCAAGGGACTTGTCTGTGACCAGGACAAGAACACCTGCGATGCTCCCAACACCCACAACAAGCGTGGTGTAAGTACCACCAGATAACTATCACCAAGAATGTTTTTCTTATTATGAATACGTATAGGACACCCTCTCCCAGATGGGTCAGGACTGCAAGACCACCAAGGACTGTGTGAAGGGCTTCGTCTGTGACCAAGTCAAGCAGACTTGTGACGCTCCTAACCGCAAGCGTGACAACGCTCCTCAGCCCCAGCAGTGCAAGTCCACTGGTGACTGCGCCAAGGGTCAGGTTTGTGACGAAGACAAGAATGTCTGTGTCGCCCCCAATGGCAAGCGTGATCGCCTCTCTTCTGAGCCTCAGCAGTGCAAGTCTACTGGTGACTGCGCCAAGGGTCAGGTCTGTGACCAGGACAAGAATGTCTGTGTTGCTCCCAACGACAAGCGCTCTGAGGTATGTTATACTTTCTTCACATGGCTATATCTTGGAGATACTGACATGATTCAAAGGGCGATGACCAGTGCCAGACAGACTCCGACTGCTCCAAGCAGGACACTTGCCAGGTTATCGTAAGTGGATAATCCCCGCTGAATTTGGGGCACGATTGCTAACAATACTTTGTAACAGAAGGGTAACAAGGTCTGCGCTGCTCCCCAGCCTAACCCCTCCAAGTAAATGTTCAACCGGTCTTCAGCCGAATCTGGGAGCTGGTGATAACTCATGGCATCCATTGAACATTCGCAATGTGGAGGATTGTCAATTGTTGTATCGCAACGATACTCCATCTGTATAGTCTACATGGGGGTTCCAATTTGCTGGACAGTGGGATCCCTGGTACAGACGTGATTGTTCCCTTTTCTCTGTCGCTCTAGACAGTCCATTCTTTCTTTGATATACATATATATAAAGAATTAAAGCCGGTTTTCTTTCAATTGTTTGTTTGTAAACTTCATGTCACGCAACTCTGCTTTAGTGATTATTCTACGTCTTTCAACTTTTTGACATGTGATCAGCAGCCTAGAGATTGAGACTACGGGTTTGTTTGAGAAATACACCCGAAAAGAGCTCAAATATCAAGCCTGCTGATTTCCAAAATCTTCACTTGCTCTTTGAAAAGGGGAAGTGGGGAGAACATCCTATGGCCCGGTCATTCTCTGATCGTCTGCTTCGGTGCCTTTCCGAACAGGAGTGGATTACCAGAGGAACGGGATTCGTAACGCCTTCCTCAATTGTTGTAACATGCACCGAAGATCCTCATTTGGTCACCAGATCTTGGAATATTCCCTTAGTCTTCATCAAAATGTAACCATTTTCAGGACTTCGAATGCAAAGACCTGCCAACAAAATTATACTATTAAATTCCAATAACTAGACTAAAAATCAAAAGCTCACAAACATCAAGCTGCTCTTTCAAATTGATCCCAAATTCCAGCTTCCTCAAATGTAACATCTTTTAAATGACCCAGCCTCACATACATTCTCCCGAGGGACTGCAATTTCCCGAGCAACACTGGTTGGCGGACATGCACCTGGCGTGCTTCATAGCACACCTTCCGCTCGCCTCACAGTACGAGTCGTACTGGTACTGAAGACTGCACTGGAAGTTATTGGTGCAGCCCATTCCGGAGGAGCACATGGTGCTACGAGAGTCGTTGTCGTACATGCAGACTCTCTCAATCATAGCCATTCCAAATACATTCATCATACGATGAGGACGGCATGTCATGCCAGAGGGGCACTCAGAGCCAGTTGGGCAGCGGAAATTATTCGGAACACCCGCACACTTTCTATTGATACAGGCCGCGGTCTCTTGGCACTGAACATCCTCGTGGCAGGTCTCGCCGATCATTGCTTGTCGCTGGCAAGTCTTGGAGCTGGGAGAGCAGTACATACCGTAGCCGGGGTACATTGACCAGCAGGGCAGTTCGGTGGAGCAGATGTCGTTCATGCAGCTGGCTGCGGTCATGGTGGATGGGTTGTCACTGTTGAAGATGTGGCCATGTCTGTCGGCGGGGGCCTCGATCCTCATGCACTTCATACTGCGGACGTGGCTGCCGACGTCGCGTTCGTTTGACTTCTTCATCAACTGCATATGGGGCCGAGTGAAGGTGAACATCTCGTCCTTGCAGACGTGGTCGCTGTCAAGTCAGTACTGGAAATCCGTAGCCACTGGGTTTCTACTTACGAGTACATTGAGCACATCATTTCATGTATCGACTCGGACGGACATGGGACATAAATTGATCCGACGTTCATGCGACTGAGACTAAGTCAGCGATGCTTCTGCCAGGGATGATATTGATGAAACTTACTAGTCGGGCATAGTGTCGAAGTTTACGCACTTTCCATCAGCCATGACTCGCATTCCCATTGCACCTGCGTGCATGGCATAGTCTGGCTCCTTGAAGATCATGGGCTATATAAAATATGTAAATAGGATGATCTCGAAGTAGAAAGAGATGGGGTGATCGAACCTGATCAGACATTGTCATCATAGGGCTAGCAGCCAGTGCCAATGGCACAAGGGCGAGAATGTTGACAAAAGTAGACATCTTTTCCTTTTGCGGAGAATATTTCAGTCGATAACTGGAGGATGAACTGCTGGGCGAGAGGCATGCTTTTATATTCAACGCTGCGAGAACGTGAGAACCCCATCTTCTACAGAATGCTTAGGTCCGTCTAACCCTCTTTCTCTGGTATTTTAGAGACAAATACTCCAGCTGAGACCTTTCTACCTCGCACAAGGTCAAGTTCTGGTCCCCTGCGATCTCGATTGGTCTCTAGAGTCGGCATCACCGGGAAGAATAAACTGGCTCAACAGTTGGGCTCAGATTGACACAGCAGAGACCTACATCTGGACTAATTGGACAAGTTGGAGATGGTGAACATGGACCTCAAGTCTTGTCTCCAGACGTGCAACCTTAGTGCAACCCCGGACGCTCGGTTAGATCTTCATCTCAGTTCCATTGTTCAAACGTCTAGTGTCTCACTATCCAAGTAGTACATGTGTACATTTCTATCTTACTACGATATGGATCATAAGTTGGAGTAGATGTTTCGATCAAGAGACTCCTTATTGGATCCATTAAATATACGATACCTATGGGGTGTCTCCTACTCGACCGTCACATTCACCTTGCTCTTATCTGGTCATTGGGGCGAATGTCAATAAAAACCAACGAGTATCAACTCAACAAGTGGTGTCACCTACAGAATGCCACATGATCCTTGATATTTTCTGCTTTCTCATACGGCTTGGCATAATACCAAGCAGCGTCCTTGATGCTCTTGTCTGTGTCTCGTATTAGCAGCATGCATGTCTCGATTATTTTTTACACGCACCTCCAATCTTAACAGTATAGTACTCAGCTTCACCCTTCCATGGACAGTAGGTCGTCGTGTCAGATGCTAGGAACAGCGATTTGTCTTTGATGCTCGAAGGGGGGAACTTTGGTCAATGTAAGTTATCAGTGGTCATAACCCCAAAGGGCCGACGGTCACCCACGTAGACGTTCCCTTCAACTGTTTCCCAGGCAGCCGCCTCCGCGATAAGAACGCCGTCGATTTCGGCTTTGGCAGTGGACATATTGTTTGAAAAATCCCAGAGAAAGGTGTGAAGGTGAAGGATACTCTTTTGTTGGGTTTATAAGCCGGAAGTAAGCGGACACGTCCTGCGGGGAAGCTCACGGCAAATACTATATATGCTCTTACCCACCATTCCGATTTCGATACACGTTATTCGCTCTCCACAAGATTCAAAAGCCTTGTGAGGCATGGCTTTTATCATTATGCAAGAAGTACAGATAATTGGACGAGATAATCGTGCGATTTCTTTGGAATAAGGTAGATGCCGCGGTACAGAATTGGTTTGCAGACATGGAAGCGGGCAATGCCCTGGTCAATATCCTATTGGGAACCATTTGCCAAGTTTATGATAGAACAAGGAAGAATGAGGAAGAGATAGAAGAGTAGAGCTGTACCCTGGATGCCCACGCAATGTTGAGGTCGCTGATTCGTTGACATGGGCTTATTCTCTTGCATACATTGAGATCACCGCTTCCAGGTCATGAGAGACACATTCATAAATTCTGCTCTTGAAGTCAGTGTCTGAAAGCTCGGCTTTGGGGGTCTTCTGACGCATGCCCGGCCATGAGTTTGGACATGTCATTTATCTCAAAAGGCCTTGAATGTTCCAGTAACCGATTGTTAATGGATCGACACTGCGCGATGTCGGGGATAACCAGTCTATGAACAGATCGCTTGCAATGGCGTCTAGGTCAAAAGTCTTGCATTGGTGTGGCTCAACAAGCAAGAGAATGTAGCCGACAGGGCGTTGTATGAATTCCTACTTTCCATACTTCCAATCTCGAGCTCTGAATAAGCGGGTCATTGTCATTATCCCTGCATTACGCAAAAGCGACGTCGAATCAACAGCTACGATCTTTTGCACGCAAGATCAGTCGGGGGCTATATCCCGTGGAGGAACCGTCCCTATCTCATTCGGAATCCATGTCCCACTTTTCCGTGTATACCTGAAGCGGAGATTTGATTCAGCGACTAAATCCTCTGGTAGATAAATTAGAATATCCCGGCGGGGGTATCACAAGTAGAATATAATATTACATCCCAACTCCATCCATATAGTTAACCACAAATTTCATATTCATTCCCATGAAAATTCACAGAGATCCCAGAATCTCCATCATCCAAGAATCATCAAACCCATTAAATTGCAAGCTTTCAGGAACCAAGCCATTGGGCGGACCAACACCCATATCAGCTTGCAGAATACTCTGATTCATAGGCGCATCGTACCAAATTTCATTCAACTTGGGCTCCCAGCCCTGTTTTAAACCCTGGACCATCTTCAGTCCCTTTTCGAGGATGTTCATATCCGTTCCTCCGGCAGTGGCGATGTGTTCTGCACCTTCCTTAAGATTGGCTTCGATGCTTTCCAGGTATGAGATCAGATTGGCGGTATTTCGGACCATGGTTCTGTCCCAGGCTGGGTCTTCCAGGATGGATAGTTTGTATAGGTTGACTATTGCGCGGGTAAATTGGAAGAACATGACGAAGGAGATGACTATGTAGTTCTTTGGTGGGATGCTTAGCCATAGATCGAGCCAAGACTTTGTTGCGTTGAGGGAGATGTACAGGCTGTCCAAGCGTTTGAGGTCTGGTGCGTTTGGTACGGCCGGTAGGACGATGGAGATTTCGTTAATGGTTAGTTCGGCGTTGCTCAAGTACATGAGTACAGCTTCTGTGAGGGTGGTTAGCAGTTGTGATGATAGACCATTGGGATTAGAGAAACTTACTGTCTTTCTGCAGATGAACTGGTATCTGGCTCTTCACGGTTTCCAATTGTGTTTGGAAGGAATTCAGATAGAAGGCCAGCGGGTTGAGAGAGTCGCCATCACGGCGGGCATGGTAGACTCGGTCTATCACTAGCTGAATCTTGACAAGCGTGACCAGGAGCTGGTCTTCCTTGCAATCCTTCGCCTCGGCGAGCACCGAAAGGCTTTCTTCCATGTGTGGGGTCCAACGTAAAGCATCAATCTTAAACATCGACAAAGCAACGCTTAATATTTCATTAGGGCACGCTCTGGCATTTCTTCGGTGTTTTGCTTACCTTGATGTGATCAAAAAGCAACCCATCACAGCCCTCCGCTCCTCCAGCGTTCTTGCTGTAGGTGGATTTGGCCTCCAGCCAATAGCACACTTGAATGCTTGCATAGTAGAGTATTCATTTGGAACACTCTTGTTGATTCCAAGATCGGAAACAATCCCAATTAATACATGTGCGTAGAAATTGAGGAACGGTCTTTTGGCATATGTAACCCTGAAAAGCCGTTAAAAATCGGATACTGTCTATTGGGTTTGATGCACTCACCATGAAATGAATGTCATAACTCCAAGAAGCAGATCCATACTCGGCGAGGCCTCCGCCATAAGCCTTTGATGAATGAAGTCGGTGATCTTCTTGAAGGTGCCTTCACTCTCCAGCGTGCCCGGGGTAAGCACAGCCATTATGCACAACCAGAAAAATGGCTGCTGGCTCCGCAGATGCTCAGATGTAATATGAGGCGGAATATTCACAAATGGCAGATACTTGAGGTTCTGATTGCGAAAGTTGTCGAGGTTCTCTTGAGCCGCCGCAGGCGAGATGGACATCGTCGAAGAGATATCATCATAAACAGACGAGCCACAATGTTCAATCGTTGACGGAGATGTAGTACTCGCCGGCGTTCGGGTAACCGAAGATCCAATTTGGCTTGAGACATCGCGTGGAACTTGTCGATGAGTTGCAGCTTCCCAGTCGACTGGAAGACCAGCGTTTGCACCGTTGGCCTGTAGCATTGAGACTATACTATCGAGCTTGGCCTCGAGATGCTGGGTCTTGGAGGATGCTGAGCGCTTGCGCTTTCGGTTTGATTCTGAGGTTTTGCAGTCCTTGTTCAACCGGAGGCATCTAGAGACGGTTAGTTCTGGACTCGGTTGCCGTGCCATCCTACCCTCGGTTTAACTTACCTTTGGCACTTGTCGCTCTCGGCGGCAAGCATACACTTGCACTTAGCACGGACACAGTTAGTGCAAGCCCGCCCGTATGGCGCAGGTGTTCCACTTGTGTTCTGGTCGGAATTCCCCATCATTCCGGTGGAATTCGGGATTGAGGGCGAGATACCGCAAGATTAAAGCTTCTCCCAAAAGAGCATTCGTTTCCATTCAAAGATCAAATCCGAACTGTATTGAGGGTTCTAGAAACTAAAACTTTCCCTTTCACTTGAGTGAGAAAAAGGAGCATTTCCCAACAACTTCCAAAGGTTTGACATGAACGGGATTCATAAAAGTGCGAATTCCGGTCCGTGGCCTGTTGCCTGCTACCTGATTGGTTGTTCGTGTTGCCTTGCTGACTCGCCGCATTTCGATCCATATGAATTGCTTCAACTCGGCCTATGTATACAATATGACTAAAGCTTTAATACGAAGTAAGGGAGAAAATTTTGTGAATGCCTATAATCGTTCGCTACCAATCTTTTTTACGGACATATGAGTAACCTGGAGAAACCTTCAATGCCGGCAACGTTGGACAGGGCGGAGTTCGTGCTCCCGGCTTTCCCAACTCCGTCTATACAATGTTCTCATTCATACTTCATAGAAGGCTCTCCGTCACGGAGTTCGGTGTTTATTTGCTCGCTGGTTTGCCGTTCATGTATTTCTTTTTGACATAGAAAGGATATATGGCTGTGCGAATTCTCACTAGCCCTCCGGTCCCTTGACAGCCTTGCAAGCAGGCAATTGACCTAAACATCCCCAAGACATATAGTCCTCCAACACAATCTACATCTACAAACATGCCAAAGCAATGCGCACATACGTAAATTCATAACAGATTGTCAGGATTAGACAAATTGTCCAGATACCATTGGCGCCGCACACCCGAGCAAACGGGGCACAGCAATAGGACTAAGGTAATTTGACATAATAATGATCAAAAGACCAAACAGGACAACTAAGCCAGTCATCCAATTCCATATCCCCCAAATCATCCATCACAAACAAACCCCCAGTCCAACCCCCGGCATCCGAAACGAGGCTATATTCCTAGACCGAAAAGCTGCGTAGAAATAATCTACTGCTCAGTCTGGAAGTAGTTGAGGAGCACGGAGCGCTCCTGGGACTCTTCACCCCAGTCCTTGACGACGACGCAAGAGCAGTTGACGACCTTGCGGGCGTTGCCGTCACGGTCGAGAGTGCCTGTGGATAGAGTATTAGTAACCAGTAACGAGGGGCACCATATTAAATGAAGGTGTAGTGTGGTGTGGGAAAACGTACAGAGACCAACCCACTCGCCGAGCATCTTTCCGTCGGGAACCTTGATGAGAGGGATCTTGTGCTCAGAGCAGAGAGCAACAACGAGCTTCTTGTAAGCCTCCTCCTCGCAGCCCTCGTTCAGGACACACATGTGGGCCTCGCGGCGGTCGAGGGCCTTGGCGGCCTCACGGAGACCACGGGCGAGACCGTCGTGGATGAGGGAGATGCGCAGAACACCCTTGAGGGCGTCCAGGACGGACATCTGGCCGCTGCCGGCATCGGCAGAAACCTCAACCTCGTCGGCAGGGGCGATGGGGGATGTGGGCTCTTCTCCGTCCGACTGTGTGGGTGATGTTAGAATATTGGTCTTTCATGGGTTCAATGGTAATGTTGGTAATCGTTGTCTCGAGACGAGAGAGTCTGGCTGGTTTGGATACAGTGTGTTTGCTCTAGCAATGTATGCTGGGTGCTGTCGAAACTCGACTTTGTTCGCACATTGAGCGGGCAGGTCATTGCAGGCCCCGCGGCGACGGTGGTTGCTTGACAAGACTGTATCCATTCCAGTGCCTCAATTGTCTTGACAAGAACGGTGGGTGGGAGGCTGTGATCTGAATTGGCAGGTGTATGGACATACCATTTTGGTTTTTTGTTATTCGAAAGTCGGGTGATCCTCGAAGAGAAGTTATTTGGTGATAAGGTGGTGTCGGGGCGCGAAATTTCCCGCTATTTCGACTTTTTCGGCTGTGTGTGCCCTACGCTTATGTCATCCACCCCGCCGTCAGATAGTCATGTGACCACATGTAGACAGCGATTGCTTTGCCTCTGTTGGCAACACTTCACGCCTTTCTGTTTGACCTTTGACAGATTTGTTATGGCAGGACACATACTGACGATATTTACACAGTATCAATGTGAAGTTTGTTTTGAAGTTATTTGTAGATATTGAAATACAAATACTTAGTAGCACTAAGCTAACTTACAGCTAAACAAACATGTTGACTACTCACAAATAGTAGATTCGTCACTAGAACGCAAGAGGTATCATAATCGTACAATCAGAATCCGCCCTGTACACCACTGCTGGATTGCTGCCATCGCGCCGTGTCCCGAATAGCGAAAGAACGCTGAAAACAAAACTAGACGTATGTACTAGACCGAGAATGGCCATAACCGTTGAGAAGACCGGTGCCGTTGGTTTCAACAGAACCATCGAGACCGTGACCGTTGAGCTTAGGAGCGCCGAAGCTGGGGTTAGCCGAGGATGGCTCAGAATCGATGTGCATGTTCAGGAATTGGAGTTCAAGCCCTTGTAGGTGAGGGACGTGTGGGATGAGTTCCATGAAATCAGCGAGCTAGACGCATGTTAGCGGTATTCACATCTCACAACATAGGTGACTTACTCTGATCCAGAAGACATGCTCCATCTCGAAATACTTGGGACGGGTGTCACAATCCTTCTGCATGATGTTTCCAATGGTCGAGCCGTGACTTCCATATTCCTCTGCATGAGTCAACATGCGGCGCGTAACTCGCCACAAATTCATGCGCTGAGTAGGGGTCGCCTTGCGTTTCTCCCAGCTGGCATATTGCGAAAGCTGGAGATCGTTGGTGGCCAGCAAGGGTGCAACCAAGTAGTTCGGAATCCATTTCTCCTCGGCCACTTCCACATCACATTGAGGGTTGAGTTGACGGGTGAGTGCGGTAACAAGTGGCATGAAGTTCTTGAGCCAGGCGTGACTTTTGGCACGGGAGTCGTTTGAGCCTACAAGGTCGGCTGCGAGGTGAAGGCGACTGGGAAGTGCCTCACGGCGTCGACGCTCTTGTGCTTCCTGGTCACGGCGCATCTTGGCAATACGAGCACGTTCTTGCTCTAGACGCTTTTGGCGTTCATCCTCGGCTTGTTTAGCACGTCGTTGTTCGGCTTCCTTGCGCTTGCGATCATCCTCTTCGGCCTTGTCACGAGCTGCCTGAGCAGCTTGCGCAGCCCGGTCAGCTTCTTCTTTGGCAAGACGAGTGCGTTCGGCCTCGGCGGCGGCACGCTTTTCGTTTGCTGCGCGCTCTTGTTCGGCCTTTTTGGCCTGAGCCTGGCGAAGTTCCTTAGCTTCAAGCTCGGCACGCTTCTCGTCCGTCATCGTATCTTCTGGGGGTTTGGTTTGTGTTCTGAATGTTCCTTTTTCACGTCACCGTTCTTTTTAACGGGATCATGATCTGGTGAAGGTTGGTGGGTTGAAGGGTTTTGAGAAGGTTCGGAGGGTTTGAGGTGTTGAGGTTTGGGATCAATGGCTCGAGTAGCATCTTCGTTGGTTCGTCGGGGTTGGGATGTGTTGAGCTCGTCGGGGTGTTTTGAACCGTTTGCAGCACCCGGCTGCTTATCCTCGGAAACGACCCTTCTTTTCTTCGGGCGCGATCCAGGAGAAGGCGAGCGTCTGTCTGTGCCGCGGGAGCGAGACCGCTCTGGAGATCTGTCGGGACGGATTCGCTTCAAGGACAGAGATGAATCGGGAGCATTATCAGGGCGCATCTTGGGAGCCTCTTCGCGCCCAGACAACGAATCGGATGAAAAGAGACTGGGCCGGCGCTCCTGAGGTCGACGTCCTGCGATGAGCCGCCGCTTTTTGATTTCATCAGTACGTGCAACCCCACTTGACTCGCTATCTCTTCTGGCTGATAGAGACGATTTAGGTTTCGCTGAATCGGGCCGTGTCGAAGAATCAGGCCGTGATGAGTCGTGTTCTTTTTCGTGCCTCTTCTCCTTGATGGGATCCATTTCCTTCAAAGGATCGCGATATCTAGTGGCATTGGGACTGGTGTCGTGCTTTCTCATGCGAGGGACCGGGGATGACGAGGACTTGCGCGCGGATCGTTTGTCGTCCTTTTCTTTTCCACGCGCTCGGCGAGGCGAATCGCCTTTGCGACCTTTGCGTGGGCCTGAGTATTTCTCATACGCCTCCTTCAGAATGTTATGCTCATCCTCCCAGTCTTCGCCCTGTCGATCCCGAGACAACTCAAAGTATGTCTTGTCCTCAAACAGTCGACGTGTGGGGTCAAATCCAGGCTGACTCAAAATGAGTCGGATGACAGCACTCTTTCCTCGACCGATAGCCGCGAGCAATGGAGTATTATATCCAGGCTTTTGACCCCGCAGCGGATTTGGATCGGCATCAGCCTCGCCCATGGCATAAAGAAGAGACAAAACATCGTGGTGGCCACCCTTTGCCGCAGCAATCAAGGATGCGTTGTCGGCTTTCTGCAGGATGTTCAGAATGCTCACCACACCAGCCTCATCGCCTTTGGCAGCGAACTCTCGGAGATTCTCAAATGTCGGCTTCGTCCAGAGAAGATCATTTCGTGTGGCTTCACTTCGGCCACCCTTTCGCCGGCCTGCCACACCCACGGGAGGAGGACTGCGCATCGGGGGTGAATCTCGGGGACTTGCTGCTGATCCCCTGGCTGCCGATGTACGCCGTGAAGAGGGCTCCCTGTTCTCCGGTGGCATGTGTTCCTCCGAGCGTCGACTAGGCCGTAGGTTGGCCTTAGCATCAGCGATTGCCTTCCGCATTTCGTCATATTCATCTTCGTCCACAAACGATGGCACCAACTCATAGGGCTCATCGCCTTCAGCATTCACCGTTCGGGGGTTTGCGCCCGCATCAAGCAGAAGTTTGACCACTTCCACGTTTCCATTTTCGACGGCATCAATCAACGGGGTATCTTTGTCGATGTTCTTGGTGTTGATTTCACAGCCAGCGTCAAGTAGGAACTTCACGATTTCAGCTTCGCCGGCGAGCGATGCGATCTGCAGGGGAGTATTGCCTGCATTATCAGGAATGTTAATATCTTCTGGTCGTTCGGCGTGGCGCATCATCACTTGATCATGCTTCCGATCCGCGCAGGCTCTCGCGAGGGGAGTCCTGCCGCTCTTGTCGCGCAACTTTTTGGGACCCATTTGTTTCGCGGGTGACGCGGATGCGCCAGTACCACCAAGCTTGCGCAGGTGAGCGCCTGGTAATGGAGAACCACTTGCCGATGAAGATGTCGATAGTCTATCTTCGGAGCTTTGTCGCGGAAAGCCAGTGAGCAGAGGAGTCGGCGCTTTCTTCTTTGTTGGGAATTGAGATCCCGACGCAGAGCGTTGATGAGATCTGCGACTGGGTGAGAGCGATCGCGTATTTGATGGCGGTCGAGAAAGGCGTGTATTGTTGTTGTGTTTAAGTTCGTGCGAGTGTGACGCTGCGTGAGAGTGTGCACGAAGACCGTGTTGATCTTCGGAATCACTGAAGCTGCGTTTACGGAAAGCGCGCGATCTCTCGCGATCAATCCCAGTGGCACCTTCCGTCCCAATATCGTCGACCTTTTCGATTTTGACCATCGACGGAGAAAGCGCCCTTGACCGCGACCGTTCCCTTCCATGTTCGCCATGGGTTCGTGATTTCTTGCGCTGATGTCCATCAATTCCATTAAGTTCTCGACGATTCGGATCATGCTTTATATGCTTTCTTTTCTTTTCAGGCGACAAGGACTCTCGACCCGATTGAATTATTGTTTCTGCCTCGGAATCGGCCCTGGGGCTCGGAGGCCCAATTTCCTCCTCTGAATGCACATTTTGACCATCACTTTCTACCCGAGAGTCGGCACGGTCATTCCTAGGTGGAGGCCCAGCAGGATCTGGCTTCACCGCAGCAAGCGTGTTCTGACCGACGTCCAGGGCAGCTGGTAAAGAGACTGCCTCGACATCACTCATAGCGATAGCACTCGAAGACTTGGAATGCCGCTCGTCATTTTGTGGGGGTATACGCGACCGACAAGACGACCGTGGTCGACAACGCCAGCAGTTATGCGCGGACGCCGATCTTCGACCACGGGTGGTTCACCAAAGGAGGGTGAAAGAACAAGATCGCACCACGGTGGTACGAAATACGGGAGATTCGAGATGGGATTAGGGGGGGAAATTCAGGAGTGAAAGGAGAGAAGAAAGAGAAGGGGAGAGGAAAAGCGGGAAGGGCAAGGAATGGGACTCCATTACTGGGTAAGGCTCCTCACTGGGTGGCCACGGTGAATCATCTGCAGGTGGATTACTGAAAACGCCCCCCATTTTGAGGGGGTTTTGCATTTAGGGCTAACTGGGTTTGATTCTGCCTCTCTACAACATTCCCAACACTCCTGGAAAGGCACAGACTGCCCGAATACGTGCAACTTGTCTGCGTTCAAAGGACACGGGCCCCGTGACCCAATCCGGCGTGCAAACAGGGCAAACAGGGATTGGATGAGTCAGCAGCTATCAGGCCACCAGGCCATCCGTCCTTGTCTGTCTCTCTCTCTCTACAGAGTAGTCCTATCATAAGCGATAGCTCTATCAACTTAGACTTCCATACTTCCATACCTCCATCGAGATAAGAGGTGAACACACCAATGACCTCTCCTAGCTGATCCCGGGAGCCGAATTAACTCCCCCGTGGCGCAGAGCTGAATGATCGGCCGGAATCCCCACAGTAAACACGCCAAAAACCCGAATCCCGAGATCACATGGCACCGACAAGCTAGGCAAGCTAGACAAACTAGAGAGACAAGAGACACCAACACTGCCAGCCATGTCTCTCATCGCACAATGGGTCGACACAACCTTAGAAACCACAGGCATGGACGCAGTGGATGCTCTACGCGCGTTCTTCCTGCTGGCCGCCGCCACAGTACGATACGCCCTGTGACAGTGCCCACGCCTGCAGACACCCCAAGCTAATGCCCCTCCTCTGCAGACCGTCTCCATCAGCATCCCGTCCTCCCTGCGCGACCGCTTCCTCGTCTATGGGCCCCGCGCAACCTCAACCTCGACCTCGTCCGACCAGTCGGCCGCGGCTCGTGCCCAGCCTGCAGGTGAGGGTAAGCGTGCGGGACGGGGAATCCTCGACTATGTGGCGACATGGCAGGTGCCCCATAGCTATTTTACGCAATTTTATATTGTTTCCCTACTCTCGTCTGTGTTCTGGGCGGCTCAGTTACTGTCCCGGGGCGTGGTGTTCCAGGCTATTGCAACTCGGGTGAACGAGGAGCATCGGCAGCAGTCGATGTCCATGACGCAGCTTGTTATTTGTTGGATTTTGTTGGCTATGCAGGGATCCCGCAGGTTGTGGGAGTGCATTAATTTTTCGAAACCTTCATCTTCGCAGATGTGGGTTGTTCACTGGCTGCTAGGTTTGGGTTTCTATCTGGCTGCGGGTGTGGCGATCTGGATTGAGGGCTCAGGTATGTTATCCTCACTCTTATAACTATAAAATATTTTAGGGCTAGCTTGCTAACAACGCTAACTCAGGAACGCTGTTGACCAAGGATCTGACGATCCATCATCTGAAAATCACCAACGCTCCAAGCATGCGGACATTCTTCCTCGTCCCAGTCTTCCTAGTCGCATCAGGCCTACAGCACGACTCCCACCACTACCTTTTCTCATTAGAAAAGTACACCCTCCCTCAACATCCCATGTTCAGTGGTGTCGTGTGCCCTCACTACGGAGCAGAGTGCGTCATCTACCTATCACTCTCGCTACTAGCCGCGCCACGCGGAGCCCTAGTGAACAAGACCATGCTCGCCTGCATGGCATTCGTTGCCGTAAACCTAGGCCTAACAGCCCGGAATACCAAGGCATGGTATGCACAAAAGTTCGGTAAAGACTCGGTCAAAGATTGGTGGTATATGATTCCTTGGCTGTACTAGAATATGTAACAATAACATCGGAAATTGGAATCGTGTCACCTCCCGCCAAGGAATTTCATCGCGTTCCCCACCTTCGTAACGTGAAGCACGTCCCGGTACGTGAGACTGATCCTTGTCTTCCGCTCGTACCAACCATCTCGGTAAGCCTCTTTCTCTCGCAACAGATCCCAATTACAAATGGAGTCTGGGCCCAATTCTTCATCTTTCGTCACTTCAGCAATTCCATGCAGGAAATCTGTATATATCTCGCCCCTCGTGATAAGCAGACTCCGTCTCTCCTGTAAGATCCTATACTTAGGCTTAGGTCTTCGAGCTGTCTGAGCCGCTGCACCGCCAGTGCTTTCTTGTCCTTGTCCTTGTTCCGGTCCATACTTCTCATAGATATCGAATACAATAGGTGCACTCAGACTGACAGTCGCAACGAGTGGGTAATATGCAGCTCCGTCTTCATGTGGCATGATGCCCTGTCCGGGCTGGTACTCGTTGATCAGGACATGGTTCGGTGCTTGATGAGGTGCATCATTGAAGATTCCTAAATCCTTGAATCGTGGCCCAATGGTGGATTCTAGCCAGGCTGGTAGTGGACATGCGAGAAGGGTGTTGTTCTTTGTCAGTGCCGATGGCCAAGTTTGTAGTCTGCGATGCGAGAGTTGAGTCCAGCGTGGTAGAGGTGCTGAGGTCACCTGTTCATTGCTGTGAGTATGAAGTATGATATATATAAACGTTGGCAATATGAAACAAAATCATGACAATGACAAGTATATATGTTTGCGGGGTGGTATACATGTACTAAAGCAAAATGAACAAGACTTGTACAAGAGCAAGGCACCAACAACATACCTTCTGCGCCAACCAATCCTCCTCATCCTCCGTGACGAAATCCGATATATAAAAAGCACCGTCCGGCAAAGCGGAAACACGCACTGTATCAAGGTCAAAGCCCATGGCGTTTTAAACAAGTCGAAGTGTGTAGAGCGCACGTCACACGCCATTTTCTGCCTTAGAACCTCAGGCCACCATTATCCCACCCCACATCTCATCCGGTCAGAAAAGAATACAACGACCTCATAGCTTCATAGCTCATAGCTCATAGCTCATATTCCACTATGGCTCCCAAGAACAATGCCAAAGCTGGGAAGGGCAAGGGCAAGGATGCTGCTGCCGATGATAAAGGCAAGGGTGGGAAGGGTGCTGTGAAGGGTGCGCAGTCGATTAATGTGCGCCATATTCTTGTATGTTTTGCCTTTCTTCTGCTTTATACGCTGTGCTCTCGTCTTGTTTTTTAGTCCTATGGCATCTGGCTACCATAAACTCCAAAACAAAAGAAAGCAGCCATATACAGACTCATACTGACAATATCCAGTGCGAGAAACACGCCAAGAAAGAAGAAGCCCTTGAGAAGCTCCGCAATGGCACCAAATTTGACGAGGTTGCCCGTGAATTCTCGGAAGATAAGGCTCGACAGGGTTAGTATCATTCCTCCTCTGTTCTCTGCAAATGTCAACGGGGGATCCGGTCCAGGATTCTTTGTTCCATACGCAGAATCTATGACATGGACAAGGCTGACTTCATCCTGCAGGTGGCTCACTAGGATGGAAGACTCGGGGAGCTCTGGATCCTGCATTTGAGAATGTGGCCTTTGAGCTTGAGGCTAGTACTACTGGTAACCCCAAGTATGCCGAGGTGAAGACTGGGTTTGGGTATCATATTATCATGGTTGAGGGGCGGAAGTGAGGGTTGCATTTGTCGATGGGCTACGTCTTTACTTGCATTGAGTGTCCTTGATATCAATAGCAATGCATGATGGCAATATTTACTATCTACTTCCAATGTACAGCATACTAGAGAAGAAGTTTTGATTTGTCGGAACACTTCACACTGTGATTGTTGATTTATAGATCTATATGCTCTTGAGGTATGACTTGATATATATCCCCGAGAAGCCTACAACTCCTTCTTCGCAGCCTCAAGCTTCGACCTCTCTTTCGCTTTCTTCTCTGATCTCTGCACTGCTGCTTCGGCACCGATACCACCAAAGACCAGACCAATGCCCAACCACTGACCACCAGACAAAGAATGACCAAACCAGAACACGCTAAGCAGCATAGTCAACATCTTCCGTGTAACGGTAACAGTGACCAGCAATAGAGAAGAGAACCGCGACAAAGTATAGAAGATAAACAGCTGACCAACAGCACCACACGCCGCGAATCCGAGGACATGTTTCAGTGCCTCGGGGTGACGGGAGAGGAAAGAAACAGCGCCAAACAGTTCCGTCTCATTAGACGGGGGAATAGGTAACGGCAGGAGGTTGTGCAAGATCCCGCTTTGCGAAAGATGCGGCATAACCAGGAGGTACACGGCAGTCAGCACGGTCGAGAGCACGTTCTGGGCAACCATCATCTGGGGCCCCGTAAAGCGCGTGTACAGCTTAGGCGAGGAGAAGACATGGTCTTGCGTGGTGTTGGTCAGACCATCCAAAAGAAGGTTAATGGACAACAAGAAGATACCCCAGCCCGAGGAACCGGATTGCTTCGCTGCGGCTGCGGCGACCTTCTTGCTAGTGCCTGGGTGGTGCAGACTGAAGGTCGCAACACCGAGCGTAACCATCAAAACAACGCCATACTTGTACAAGGGATATTTCTTTCGGAAGATGGTCAGGTGCAGGACCATGACTGGGAGGAGCTTGCATGATTTGGCGAGGATGAAGGTGAGGTAGTCGATGTGCTGGAGGCTGGCGTAGCCGAAGGGCGAGGCGAGCGAGGAGGAGATGCTGACTAGGAGGAGGGGGAAGAGGATTCGGCGCGTGGGGAAGATGGACGGAATGCTTTGGCCCTTCGGTGTTGAGATCAGGAGGTATATAAAGCCAGTGATTGCTGCGAAGGAGGATTGGATGGTGTTCAGCACGAGCGAGTAGGTGAAGCGTTCTGTTGGTGGCTCTGGTTCGGTGGCTGTTGCTGGGCGGATCGGGTAGCTTGTTGTTGTGATCGCCTCTTGTAGGACACCCCATGAGAGACTGTGTGTTTGTTAGTTAAAGGTTCATCTTGAGACGAGACGGGAAGTACTTACAATGCTGCATAGATACCGAGGACGCAGATCACAAGCTGCATCAACCCAGGATTGTCAGCCACTGTCTCCGGCGTTGTCGATGCTTTCTCGGACACGCTTCCATTGGCGACAGAGGGCGTGTCTGTGTTTCCAGGCTTTCGTGACACGTCGGAATAATTGGGGAGGTGCATTAAGTTAGAGGAAGGTGTTCTTTGAAGCGGCGCGGATTGCTTTTGTCGTCCCATGTTTGAGTATAGAGGGAGGGAATTGAGGTGCAGTTCGTGCTAGACTCAGAATAAGAATATCGAAGGTGTTAAGTTCCGAAACAGAAAAAAAAGAAAAACAATGAAGCCATGTGTTCTTCTTATCGATGATCGCCGCCCCACATAATTTTGCCCTGTGAAGAACTCATCATGTCCACAACCTCCATTCCAGTCTATAATTGATCTCAACGCAACTTGACCTCGACTATCTCACATATCCATTGCGCAAAGCAATACCCGAACCCTATCTACACAGCAGGCGGTTCACCAGCTCCCAATTTCCGCGAATCGCCAAGCTCGCGCAAGCTATATCCACGACCTCACCAACCCCGACACCCAAAGAAAAACCACACAATGGCAAACACACAACCCCAACCTCCAACAAAACGCCCAGAGCCCTCAGCGCTCAGCGCGCAGACATCCAGTGCAACGCACCAAACCCCCTCAGTCGCAACCTCAACCCAAGTCCTACACAACCTCCAACACCAACACCTCTGGACCTCCCTCCTGACACACACAATCCCAACACCATTACCGTCCTCAACAAAAGGCCAAACTCAAACACACGCTGTAACATTAGTGTCCGGGATCCCACCACACAGGGTATACACTCACCCCGACGAACAATTGTGGATGTTAGAAAATGGGATCCGGGAGGATGACCTGCGGCCTGAGCGGATGTTTGTGATACCCACTGCGCATGGTCAGGCGTGGAGTCTTGCGACTATGGCTGCTGTTTTTGATGAATTGCCGCGGGTTGCTAGAGGGTTGGTTGAGTATAGTCATAGGGAGAATGGGGAGAATGGGGAGAATGGGGATGATGAGATGGAGAGGAAGTTGACGCGGTATTATGAGAAGAGGGAGATGGCGAGGGAGAGTAGGGAATGGGGGTCTCAGAGGTTGTTGCTTGCTATGGTTGATCGGGGGATGGGTGGAGATGGGACTGTTGCTTATTATGTTGTGCAGGAGGGTGAGGTTAAGCCGAGGCAGAATTAGGATAGGTCGTCTGTTTTATGTGTATAGTATGACTTTCTAGTCCCTTGTGGGTTGATGGATTACGCGATGGATAGAAGATTCACCGAAAAGTGTAGCATTAAGATGCAGCCAGGGCTGCCAGATCTGCGCCGAAATTATGTACAACAGTAGGGACCACCGGGTATAGTGATAGGCAAGAGCAAGATGCAACAAATGCTAAATGGCTGCACAGGTATCAAGTTTCAAGTATCAAGTATCAAGTATCAGGGCGGCAAGAAACAGCTGCAGAAATTCAAGGGATTAGATCACCACGATTATTGGCGTTGACTTTTTCTTGCTCCAATCGACAACTCGGGCAGTACTCCTCATACCACTGCTTCACGTTGTCTGCATGCTCGGCGAAGACGCGTTCAGCTTGAGCAAGTCGGCTAGCCTGCGAGTCATCACTTTGGGTAGACTCGCCACCGAGAAGCACCTCCACCTGGCGACAGCGGCGAGTCTCCTCGCGGAGCCAGCGCTCCCACTCCGTTTGAATTACTTCTTTCTCGATTCTATTCACAACTCGAAGGGCAACGAGAAGATTGTGGCGGTACATTCCGAGGCGCTCGCGGGTTTGCTGGAAGCGTTTGATTGCGCTCTTGGTCAAGACGTCCCGGGGTCCTGATGTGCTGAGTGACAAAGGCATCTCTGCATACCGCATTGTTTGGTCATGGAAGGTGGCATAGCAGTCACTGACGTTGCCATTACTGGGCCAGATCGTGGTGTTTGCAACTGCATCATCGATATCTTGCATGTAGATAGCCTTGCTCATGACGAGATTCGGCTGGACTCCAAGCCGCGCCATGAACTTTCCTGCGTGCCTTTCATGCCACCAGTCCCAGCCATCTCGAGAGGAGTGATATCCGTTCATGATTGCACTTGTGGCTAATAGAACCAAGATGATCTTGTGTGCACTCACAGTCTTCCAGGACCAGCGAATAACACCAAAGGCCCACATCATCAGGAAGGAGATGGTGGTTTCCATGAATGAGATGGATGTTTCAAGGAGAAGCTCGTGCATGCTTCGTTGGACTCGAGGCTTGCGAGGTTCCAACTTCAAGTTGACACCAGCACCGTTGAAGTGGGAGACATTGCTTTGGCGTCCAACGTGGCCGAAGATTGTGATGGCCTTTTTAGTGCGGCTGTGTGCACCCAGCCGACGTACTTGGTCACTGACCAGATCCACGAGGTCCAAGGCGTCTTGTTCTAGATCATTACTAGCCTTTTTGTCGATCACATCTGCGGTGTGTTAGTTCGAGGTAGTTTCTTCAAGCGGGCGTTGACTCACTTTTGAGGCCGTAGGGTGACCACAGCCATTCGACCTTGGTGTAAATAGCAAGCTTGCTCTTAGACTTGCCCTGGAATGTGATGACAACCTTGCTGACCAACCTGAACGATCGTCTGAAGGGAAGGTGCCATGGTGTTTTCTTATCTGTGATTACGTAGCACAGATGCTCGTTGAGAACGTCAATGATCTGATAGTCCGAAATCGCATTATCATGGGTTTTGCCTATGCAAGGTCAGCTACAACTCAATGACAAAGTCGACTGTCAGGCCTACCAAGGACATCCGTCGCGCCAATGTTGTAGTGGAAGTCACGGCGGAGGTGGTTGGACTCTGTACTGGTCCAAGGACCTTGCTTAATTTCTTCGAAGTGTCAGCAACGTGATTCAGGGTTGAAGGTCGGGAATGGGCCTACCTCGCGCTTGTCTCTCGTGGAGTAGAAGCTGCCACACAGCGCTCTTGTCGCCAAAGAGGATATGGAACAATGCTTTCGGGCTAATGTCGAGGACTTTATCGGCCACAAGAACCAGGTCACCTTGTGGGACATATTCCACGGGTTGAGTTGGAAGTCTGAATTTGGCGATATCCCTCCGGCCGGCCCTGCCTCCGTCCAGGTCAAGGTCTTTCTCGATGTAGATGGGGGTTCGAATGTCCCTCACCGGGCCCTTGGCAGCACGTTTGCCTCCATCTGATTTGATGTCAGCAAGTCCGGACGAGAGATCCTCCCAGCTATCTGCACTGGATGACCTGGTCGGAGAGCCTGTGTCCATCTTGATCAGGGCTTTGATCAATTCTTCCAAGGACAATTGCTCGACAGCAATAGAGCCCTGGATCAAGAAGTTCAGACGTTTCTGTAGAAGTCTGAGAGGTTCAAGGAAGGTTTTGATGGTGACTCGGCCAGGGGTGTCACTACCGAGTGCTGGGATAATGTGAAGGAAAAGGAAATCACAGTCTCGTCCAGATGCCGCAGTCACTTCTTTGATACTCTCCAGAGAAACACCGGTCGTCAGCACCAATCCGAAGTGATGACTGTAGAAATAGATATTTCTGGTTGTGACATAGGCTCGTCCGGGGAACTCTTGCAGGTCGTTTGGACTCCAAGTAGCCCTAAACACCAACACCAAAGCTTCCTCTCTTTTGACATCTGGGAACAGCAATCGAAATTGGGCATCTTGTATCCTTAATCGAGGAGGATAATAGCTTGGATACTCGTGCTCGACACCCATTATAGCTCGCTGAAGCTGCTTGGTTTCCTCGCCATCAAGGCTTACGGTCTGTCTGTGACGGGGCCCGGACGCCGACTTATTTGCTGAATCGCCCGGCTGATCAGGCTGTGCAGCAAGGGTACGCACTGAACCGTCACTCAGGGTGGAAGATGGCCGCCCTTCTGGGGCATCATCGTGTGGACGTTGTTCCATTTGGAACTTGTTCACAAAGCCCCAATTAGAGCTACCCCACAGGTTCGCCATCATACCACTAGGCATCCCACCTGTGCTGTCGGAGAGACCTACCCCAATGCCCCTTTCATTACTCACGACCACAGCGGCCTTGCTCATACTGGTAGGGGCTGGGGGATTGGCAAGGGTTGTAGGTGCAAGGCTTTCACCGGGCCCTTCCACATTGCTCAAACTGCGGCCTCGGTTGGCATCGTCATTCCCATTGATTGGAATGGTTGTACTGTATGGGAGAATGTTGTGGCTGGCAGAGATGAGGCTGGCAATTCCACCAACGGGGCCAAGGTGGGAAGGTGTCGGGGCAACGTTGGTAGATTTTCGATGAAGGTCCAACTTCTGGATCAGTCTGGAAGTGTGCTCTCTGGCAGAACTCTCAGTTTCCAAGCCAGTGGGCCTTCTGCTTCCAATATCAGTGCTATTTCTGAATGCATTGCCATCACGGTCCGGGACAGGAAGTGTTGAGCTTCGCTCTCCACCGCCGGGCTCATCGTGGGTGTGGGGTGTGAGAGAGTCGGCGGGATCTGCAGTGAACTCGGGAGCCGGGGGTTGAGAAATGGAAAATGCAGGATCTTGGACAGTGACCTTTCCAGAAACTGAGAGACCGGTGCTAGCAGGATTTTCCAATGCTTTCTGTTTGGCGGCTTCAAAGGCGCCAATCCACTCCATCAGCTCTTTTTGGTTGTCTGCCTGCAGCAAAATCGTGTTGTTCTTGGTCTTGACTTGGAAACAGAACCGGCGTTCTTCTTGAAAAGCAGGACGAATGCTGCAAAGCAGCACACCAATCCTCTCACTTTCTTCAACACCACCGGTTCTAGCGCCCTGCACAAGACAACCAAAAATGCCATTCTTGAGGAAAGCCCAGCGCTTGACCCAGACGGTACGAGTAGGCTTTCCTGATAAAGTGCGCAAGTACAGCCACCCTTGTTTCTCCGGTCTCATCTCTTTTGTCACATTTAGTGATGAAAGAGGACGAGAGCCAAGGTACGGAACAGTTGAAATATTATAGTCCTCCAGTTCACGAGAGGGGCGAGCTGCAGCCTCCGCGGCTTCTTCGAGGTACTTCCGGGTAGAGAGCAGCTCCTTCTTGGATGACCTTTCACTCCCTTCCATCTCATGAAGCCACCCCTTAATGCGATCCATCTCTTGAGACCATTTGGAGAATGTGCCGCTGTTTTGGTTATGGAATCCCCGGATTTCCCGCCATTGATCGAAAGATACCTTGACCAAAAGACGATCTAGCGCATTACGCACCTGGGGAGACTGTACTGCGAAGTCCATGGATGCTCTGATGTAGGCCTTGTGGGCTTCATGAAGCTGGAAAGCTTCTTCTCTCAAAGCCGAGGCTTCCTTGGACTTGGACTGTGAGGCATATTTGGCTTGTAGATAGTCGTACTGTTTCTGTGTCTGTTCGAGATTGCGACGGATTTCCTATAACAATGTTAAACGCTGTTTGCGAAGAAGATAGTCCAAGGGGTCCAACGTACCTTAAATTGCCGCAGATCCTCATGGATGAAGTCGCGGATCGGTTCAGCAATCAACCCCTCCATCTTCCTAGTCGATGACACTAATCCGCTCCAGAGATCCTTGGATCCCTCCCCGGTCCTCTTCATAGCCAATAGTGTGTAATCATGATCGACGACCGCTTCGGAGACACTGAGGGGGCTGGTCGAGTAGGACAGAAAACTGTTTACAACACTCTCCAGAGCCGTCAGCTCGGAGGAGAGCTTTGTTGCAGCCTTTGCATATCCATCCAGCCATTTCTCTATATATTCGACCTGGTCGCAAAAATGGAGGGTGGTGGCACGGAAGGTGGGCGAGTCGAGGGCAGCTTCTTTAAGACCGACCGGGCTGGGATTGAACAGACATTAGCATGAGGCCAAAGAGCATCTTCTTGGCAAATACTCACACCACGCTCACAAGCTTCCCAACTTGGGGTAAGGGGGTATGTGCTTGAGTCGACATCTAGTGTATGTCTCCAGTCATACACTCGATGCGAGCAAAAAGACCAAAACAAGGGTGAGCCTCCACTCGCCACACAGGAAAAGAAGGCGAGAGTCAATTCAACAATTCAACCAGAGATCCCACGTGCCTTGAATATCCGGGGCTCTGAACTGTGCAGACGCTCAGCCCTGAGCCTCCGGGGATGAGATGATCTAATTGGCTACGTCAGTGATTGCCATTGGTGCCTTGGTGCCTGGCTCTGCAGTTTACAGGGGCGGTGTGAGATTTTTTCCTTTCTGCCACTCGGGGATTTCACGAAGTCGATCTTCAAGCAAATACCTGGCAATGGAGCCTCCTTCTAAGAAGATGCGGAAGCTCATGGATCATGACAGCGACAGTGACTCTGGCGATGAGGCTGGCGGGGTTCTCCTCGGCAAGCAGTCGCCAGACACTGGATTCAAGATCAACGAGGACTACGCTCGTCGATTCGAACACAACAAGAAAAGAGAGGAAGTTGCGAGACGTATGTTATTCCCAAAGTTGCTACTTGAAGACATATATTAATGTGGATTTGGAATAGTGGAATCCAAGTACGGCAAGACGTCCAGTCTCGGAAAGCGCCCAGGCGATGAAGAGTCCGACGATTCCACTTCCGAAGAAGAGGATGACGATGCGGAGCTGGCCACAGAGGCCCTGGATGCTGAGATCTCAGCGACTCTTAACGCTATTCGCTCCAAGGACCCCCGTGTCTATGATAAGGATGTCACCTTCTACACCAAGTTCGACCCCGAGGAAGTCAATGCCGCAAAGGGACCTAAGGAGAAGTCCATGAACCTACGCCAATACCATACCGAGAACCTCCTGAAGGGTGTCAACCCTGCTGAGGAGGAAAACACTCCTAGGACCTATGCGCAAGAGCAGGCCGACTTGAAGAATGACCTTGTCAAGGAGATGCACGGAGCGGCAGAGTCGGATGAAGAGATGGAAGATGCCGATGAGTTTTTGGTTCGGAAGCCCGGTCAGGACACATCATTGCCCAAGCCTGAGATCAAGCTCGACATCGAGAACGCAGACAAGGACCCCGAGACTTTCCTGTCCAACTTCTTGTCTGCGCGAGCCTGGATTCCTGCCGACAAGCCAGAGCTACACCCCTTCGATTCCGATGATGATGACGATGTCGAGCGGGCAGACGCCTTGGAGGAAGCATACAACTTCCGTTTCGAAGACCCCAACAAGATGAACGAGGCTCTTGTTACTCACTCTCGTGATCTCACCAACAAGCAATCTGTCCGTCGAGAGGAGAAGAGCTCTCGCAAGAAGATTCGTGATGCCGAGCGCCAGCAAAAGGAAGACGAGAAGAAGCTTCGCGAGACCGAGAAGAACCGTCTTCGCAAGTTGAAGACTGAGGAGCTCCAGAAGAAGGTCGACCAGATCAAGGAGGTTGCCGGTCTTCGTGCCTCAAATTTCACTGATGATGACTGGTCTCGATTCTTGGACGACGCTTGGGACGATTCCAACTGGGAGCAGGAGATGCAAAAACGATTCGGCGAGGAGTATTACCATGAGGGAGAGGGCAGTGACAATGAAAATGGCAAGAAGCACAAACCCAAGAAGCCTACATGGGATGACGACATCGACATCAACGATCTCATCCCAGACTACGAAGACGGCGAGGCGCTGCCCACTGTCGAGTCCGACGCGGAGGAACAAGATGACGACGAAGCCACCGGCTCTAAGAAGAGCAAGGCCGAAGCCAAGCGTGAGCAGAAGCGCGAAGCCCGCAAGGACCGTCTTCGCATTGAGGAGGCCGTCGACCGCAACCTTGATCTCGATATTACTCTGCTCCCCGGAGCCACCAAGAAGAACGCCACCAAGTTCCGTTACCGCGAGACCTCGCCGCAGAGCTTTGGCTTGACTGCCCGGGACATTCTCATGGCGGATGACACACAGCTCAACAAGTTCGCAGGTCTGAAGAAGCTGGCCTCCTTCCGCGAAGAGGAGCAGAAGCGCCGTGACCAGAAGAAGCTGGGCAAGAAGGCCCGTCTTCGCGAGTGGCGCAAGGACACCTTTGGCAACGAGGATGGACCGGAGTTCTCATTCGGTGGGGATGCTAAGCCTAGTCAGTCTGAGGAGACTGGTGAGGCTAAGGTTGATATTAGAGAGGGTGATGGCACGAGGAAGAAGAGAAAGAGGTCGAAGAAGCACTAAATGTGGTGTTGTATTTACCATTGTCTAAAGTTCGAATTATGACCAAAATAAGCATTTTTACGTCTTTCATCAATTAACTCCTGTGTTTAGTCGTAGAATATAAAGTCAAGTGGAAATTTCAAGAGAAAAGTCAAACCTTTTGACGATATGCTGTCCACTGGATATATATTCTGGAATTGACATTCCACCACACCTCAATCACAACAAAGATCTCAAATAATCGCATATAGACTACGAAGTCTACTTCTCACCATATTAAACGCATCCAACCTACAAGATCGTCACCACAGCCCCTTTCCAGCTCAAACCCTCTGTCCAACACAGCAGCCAAAAGTGGCAAGCCTCCATGCGACCGGGCCCACCAAACTAGCGTTGCTGGGGAGGTTCATTGTTTTGATTACCCCAAGCTGATGAAGCTCCCCCCGAATTTACCTATAGTATCCTCTTGACCCATTTACCTCGTAGCAAAAGAGTCGAGAATCAAGGAAAGTGGGTACGACGTATTATGGGCGGGTACCTGGCATTGTCCAACATCGGATGTACCCAGGTACATTGTCCATGCGTAAGTTCGTCACCGTAAAGCTTGTACCTGCGACTTGGATGTATTGGAAAAATGTCTCATATAAAACCAAATCAGATCTTGGTATCCCTCACATGCTATGCTGCAATATGCAGAGGTCTGCGTGTGTTGTTACTGCCGCAGCGAAGAGGCTTGGGTCATGTTTGATGTATCTGGTGCATTTGCAGTAATGATTAGATATTGACAGATCCAAGATGGTCAAGTTGAAGCTGTAAAAAGAGATTCCTGATGTAGTAGTCCAGCGAGAACCTTCAGTCCGAAACAAAGGTCTAGCAATGTATCTCACCAGGGAACTCTCCTCCAGAGCCACTGCTCGACTCAATGCTGACCACACCGAGTACATATGCCCGGGCCCTAGACTATACGTCGGTGGCAAGTCCGATATCAATTGCCATCGGATGCTCGGCCAGCAGAAAGGAGGTCTCGGGGAGTGGAGGCCCGGCATTGGACGGGGAAATTTACACCGTACGCTTGGACCGTTGCTCGGGACTACGTGGATTTGGGAATATTATATGGCATAGGTAGTAAATTTGTAGGTGAAGCTATGAATAGACAATCGGTATAGGGATTGATAGATACAATAACACCAAATAACACAAACTGACCAAGTTATGCGCAGAACAAAGCAAACTGGCCGAATGCAGAATTTTCAGTGGATCGGGAGAAGTCGGCCAGAGGCAAGACAATACATGGTAATTTCCGTATTTGAACCCTTGGCTCTTCCTGATTGGGCACTAGTGGCTGGATCCCGTGTACAGTATTTTTTTTTTCCTGACCCCCTTCCCGCCTTCTCTTCCTTTTCTTCCTTCTCATCCCTGGTGTCTCTTTCTTCTTGACAACCATCTCCTCTCTTTTTTTTGCATCCCGTTTTCTTTGCACAACATTCACAATGGGTTCCGGTGAGGTTAACCAGGCCGACAAGTCGGTCTTCGGCATGCCCGTAAGTCTTCCCAAGGGATACGCGTGAATCTAGTTGGAGATGCTTCGCATCTCCATCTGGATGAATCGCGATTCAATCATCAGACACGTTCTACACGAATGTGCATCCATCAAAATAAACATACTAACAACCTCTATAGGGCTTCGTTGTCGACTTCCTGAGTACGTTCCACGCCTTCAGCTCTGACTAGCAACAGCCAGTTGAAAGCACAAGAAAACAAATACTGACTGCATCACAGTGGGTGGTGTCTCCGCCGCTGTCTCCAAGACCGCTGCTGCCCCCATCGAGCGTATCAAGCTCCTGATCCAGAACCAGGTTGGTAACCACCACCCATCAAGCACCGATTGGAAGGACCAGAGAAAGAAGACCAGTCTGAATCATGATCACAATCGATTGTGAATCTCAGAATTGGACATGAGCAGCGTTTTGATATAGTTCGCCGCCCGTGAAAATTTTTTCCTCTAGCCCTGCCGATCGGCAGCTACATCTTGCAAGAAAGAATCTAACCAAATGGCTATATAGGATGAGATGCTCAAGGCCGGTCGTCTCGACCGCAAGTACAACGGTATCGGTGACTGCTTCAAGCGTACCGCTGCCGCTGAGGGTGTCGTTTCTCTCTGGCGTGGTAACACCGCCAACGTTATCCGTTACTTCCCTACCCAGGCCCTCAACTTCGCTTTCCGCGACACCTACAAGTCCATGTTCTCCTACAAGAAGGAGCGTGATGGATACGCCAAGTGGATGATGGGTAACCTTGCCTCCGGTGGTGTATGTATCCCCTGAAAATCTCTGTTCTAAGCCACACTAACAGATCCTAGGCTGCCGGTGCCACTTCCCTCCTCTTCGTCTACTCTCTGGACTACGCCCGTACCCGTCTGGCCAACGACGCCAAGTCCGCCAAGGGTACCGGTGACCGCCAGTTCAACGGTCTCGTGGATGTCTACCGCAAGACCCTCGCCTCCGACGGTATTGCCGGTCTCTACCGTGGTTTCGGTCCCTCCGTTCTCGGAATTGTTGTCTACCGTGGTCTCTACTTCGGCATGTACGACTCCATCAAGCCCGTTCTCCTGGTTGGTCCCCTTGAGGGCTCTTTCCTCGCTTCCTTCCTGCTCGGCTGGACCGTCACCACCGGTGCCGGTGTTGCCTCTTACCCCCTTGACACCGTCCGTCGCCGTATGATGATGACCTCCGGTGAGGCCGTCAAGTACAAGTCCTCCATGGATGCTGCCCGCCAGATCATCGCCAAGGAGGGTGTCAAGTCTCTCTTCAAGGGTGCCGGTGCTAACATCCTCCGTGGTGTTGCCGGTGCCGGTGTCCTGTCCATCTACGACAAGGCCCAGCTCCTCCTCCTCGGTAAGAAGTTCTAAGGGATTCACTGAGAATGTGAATCTTTAGCCATTGTAGTTATACTGGAAACAGGGGATGCAAACCTGCCCGGTGTAACCACTGGGCGTGGAAGTCGAGGTTGTGGGATGGTCAAAAGATAGATGCGTCAAGAAATGGGTCGGGGGGATCTTGAAGCATAGAATGGTGTGATTCTTCCCTTATTTGTACCCAATGTACTTTACTGCCTGCAAACTCTTTTTCTTTTCTTCATTTACTCCACTGTAAACAAGTCAAATTGAATAACTTGAATTGGAGACACGTCGCCTCATGGATGTTTGGCAGGGATCTACTTCACGCAGTGTATAACACCTGTTCATACAGCTCACCACCATGAACTGCACCAACAGTCAACACAATATGTAATTCCATAAGAACGCGGCATACTATAGTGCACTGTACCATCCATTCCACAGCCATCTCCAACAAGAAGTTCCCAAAATAAGCAAATCAACCCAAAGCGGCCAACGGCTCCACAACGGAAACAGCCATGACGTCTAGCTCCCTTGAGGCTCCCCAACTATCCTTTACTTTCCAACCTCTCCCCTAAACACAAACCGTCACCATAAATCAAAATGTCTACTCCAACCGGTATCCAAACCTACACCTCTGCGCCCGTCAACGCGAATAAGACGGAAGAAACAGAAACACAAGCAACAACCTCACGCCCCGAACCCGCCACCGCAATCGAAGTCGAAGCGTCTAAAACAGATCCCTCCCAGCCTGCTCAGAACCCAGCGACGACGACAGCTACAGCTACAGCGCCGTCAGCTGCTTCTATCTATACAACGGCCGACCCCTCAGATTCAGCTCCAGCTCCAGCTCAGCCCGGCGCGGCAGCAGGTCTGCCAACACCTACAGCGACAGCCTCGCAAACAGACAGTTTATCAGCAACACAAACATCCCCAGAATCCGTTACTGCTAGAGCTACATCACCTCCACAACCACAACCAGGCGCGGTCCCAGAGCCTCCTGCTCCATTTCCTGCTCCATCAACCCGGTCCCCAATCCCGCCACCACCTAAAGCAGGCGAAGCTATCTCCCCGCGAACCCTAGTACCTGCAACAGCAACAGCAACAGCACCTACAGGGACAGCTACAGGAGGACAAATAGGTCAACCACCCCAACCATCCTATCCAAACTCCTACGCCTATAACCCCTCCCCCCAACCCCAAATCCACCCAAACACAATCCCAAACTCAACATCCGCACCTTACAACACCGTCTACCAAACATCCGCCGGACACCGTCCCCATTCACAGACCCAGGCTCTCCCAAATTATAGCAATAGTGCTTCTGGGAGTGGGCGGGGTGGGTATGGGTATGGGTATGGATATGGGAGTGGGAGTGGATCAGGTTCAGGTGGTGGAGCGGGTGATGTGTTCCCCGACGAGGGTGGGTTTATGAGTGCGGCCAAGGGGTGGATGCAGGCTGCTGGGAGTAAATTGGCGGAGGTCGAGAAGGAAGTTTGGAAGAGGATCAACGATGCTCATGATGAGAAGTAGATTTTGGGTATTGGTATCGGTCTTGGTCTTGGGGTTGTTGATTTGCACTTTGCTGTGTTGCGTATTTGTACAGTTGGTTTTGGATTTTGGGTTTGAGTTGTTGGGTGGTCTGGTTTGGTCTGGTTTGTGTATTATGCCTACTGGATATGATATGATATTAGGTTTAAATTGAATCATTCATGACTGCTTGACTTTTCATTTAAAGCTTGGTATTGGTATGGAGTGTGGATTGCATTGATGCTATGTTGCATGGTAAGAATATCAATATCAACCCAACCGAAGCAAATAAGTGCAACGGTTCCTGTTCCTCCTAACCACCCAAACCCGAGGGGGGGTGTTGTGTATGACTATGTACTTCCATTCTCGGTATCCGACCGAAAAGAGTAAAGAGTAAAGAGAAAAGAGCAAAAAGAAGGGAGAGATTCAGCCTAAGATCAACCCCAAGACAATGCAAGAATAGATAAAATCTGCAATGTACACATGAACAGGAATGAGAACGACAGAAGAGCGAGGACAAATTCTCAGTTGGATCAGTTAAGATGACTGAGACAACCAACAAGACGATTCCAACGGAGATGTGGAGCCAGTGCAGTGCAATTAAGACGACCGGGACCATGTTCCAGGTTGGTTTCTGTGTTGATTGGGGAGTTGTCAGACAGAGATAGAGAGAGACAATGTGGACCCATAGAAAAGTAAAAAAGAGAAGAGATATTAGAAAATAAGGCCCAAAGTATGAAAAAGGACATGATGTCGCAGCTGTTGTAGCTGACACGACTGATGCAAGGTAATAACGCCGGAATGACCAGGTGGCAAACAATGGATGAGCATTGTGACCCAGTCCAGGACATCAAAGAAAAGAGATGAGACAAAACAGGGGTATTTGGACTTGCCATAGTGCAGTCTCGAACAGGACTGGCAACTCTGAATCAGATGACAAGTGGTTCGTAGCAGGGCATGACAGAAAGAAAAAGGGAGGAATTAAACGCCGTCTTTGGAAAACCCAATACCACAAAAGTCCCAACGCCGATGCCCGGGCTAGTTGCACTGCAAGCTAGCCAAAATCTGAAGGCTTTGTATTTTCTGGATTATCGCGAAAAAAAGAAAGACACATCGAGAACGGTCCAGACCAGCTCTGACGGCTTGAGAAAAAAGATGAGAGAAACGCCGATCGTGGGTGGGGCATTACATGGAGCCCAGGCGGAGAAGTGCCTCCACCGCGGCGCGTTCCTGGGTGTCAAACGTGCGGGGTGCGGATTTGGCCACAGGTCCATCTGGAGGGAAAATGGCAGGTTGGGGCTTTGCGCGCGCTGCGACGTTGTTGAACATGCCGCCGGTGTTGAGCGAACGGGCGCGCAACGCATCCGCGCCAATCTGCGCCCAGTCCTCTTCATCGGTGACATCGCCTTCATCCCACTCGTTCTCTTGCATTTCGTCGGGGGCCTCCGACGAAGAACAGTACTCGCCATCGTCGCCGTCGAGAGACATCTTATCAGCTTCGTGTTCGAGCATGTCGAGGTCGCCGTGCATGCCGTAATCGTCGTTGTACGAGAACGCCGTGGACTCGGCGAAGCTCATCCGGTACGGGTGCCGGACTTGCCAACCTGACTGGCCTTGGATTTGCAGACCGCGCTGCTGGAATGAATCTGCCACGCTGGAGGGAGGTGAAGACGACGCGTTCAACTCGCGCTCACGCGCAGGCTCACCGCGACGGCGCGCGTCCCAGCGGCCCCAGCCGATCTTCTCGAAAACCACGTCGCCGTCGAGACCGCCGGCCTCGCCGCCATTTCCACGACCTTCTAACGCGGCGACAACCAGGCGGCGCGCCTTGGCTGGGGGAATGCGCGAGAAGCCCGGCACCGACGTTGTCAGATGACCCATCACGTGGCGAATGGCCAGGGGGCCTTGCTGCAATAGGATCTCGGGGAGATGGTATTTGGCGAGCATCGCCGGGGTGATGTCGCCCGCGCTGTCCAGCTCGGCGGACTGGGGGGTATGGTTCGTGTGTTCGACGGCATCCTGGAGGTCGATATCGGAGTCCAACTGGGGGACAGTCGACAGAGGAGATCCAGGCGACAGAGTGACACGTTGTTTGAAGGCCTGGGGGGAAGGGTCGGTGAGATAGAGTTGGGTGGCGTGGGCAGCATCGCAGGCTGTCCGCGGGTAGGCACGCGGCCGCCATCGAGGCCAGCACGACGCGGGATATCAACTGAAGCAGTCTTGCCAGCAAGAGCCATTGCAATACTGGAGGTTTGAGGAGCCATGATGGAGGAGATAGTTGTGAAAGGAGAGATGTCCTAAGCGCAACACGGGATATATGAGTCAGAAGACCTATCAAAGACGCGACAAAGCGGTACCACGGGAAGGAACGATCGGGTGGCAACAGACAAAAATGTCTGTTTGTACTATGGAGTCTGAACAAAGCAGAGTTACTCACCTTTCACTTTGAAAAGACACGGTTCTGGGGTGGCCGTGTCAACGCGAAGTAGCTGTTAGGGCTAGGATCCACACGCAGGGGATGCGCGGTAAGGGATAGTCGCGATAAGTGACTTGAATGTGAATGTGAATGTGAATGTGTGAAGAAAAGAAAGAAAGAAAGGGAATCAGAGTGACAAGTGACTACAAGATAAGAGGGGTGTGACGAGGCCCGATGCCCTCCTATACTTGGAAGTAGAGGCGCGTGGGCCGGTTGATTGGCGCCTCGTGGATACCGGGCTATTCCGGTATAGACTCTATCTGAATACTCTTAAGTATAGGGAATTATTTGATCACTCTCACATATTACATATGTACTCTCTCTATTATTTGTTCTTTATTCTCTTCTTTACCCTCTACTATCTACTCTCTAATCTATAGTAATATATAGTATAGAGTAGATCAAGTTCTCATATCCCTGAGCAGATCGACCTAGACCAAGTACTTCGTAGCCCCAGGTACCAAAAACCCCTCAAATGCCAAGTGGCCAGTCATGGCAACTCCGAATGCTCGTGCGCCTTTTGAACGCTTGCAGCGCTTCAGGGCGTAACCCTATCATTGCCTATCTATCGGCTGATAAGCCTCGCTCGGGGCACGTGTTGCCCTATTACTACGTGATGATTTAACGATTGACAAGTCCATGGACTGTCTGCATGGGTAGTTATAGCTAATAGAGTCTTCATCTCTACGCATATGCCACACTTTCCCTTTCCCATAATGACGTTTTCATTGTGCGATACCCCTCCATCTGAACATGTACTAGGTACATCCACTTACCCTCGGGTCCCACTATAATCTGGACTAGCCCCTCAACGTCATAAGTACTAGTGACTTACAGATTGTCACATCTCTACCCAACTCGATAGCCGTGTTTCATTAGAAATGCCGCAAATCTCTAACTCGCAACCCAATTATCTAAACAATGCGACATCTAAGGTTGGAATGCAATGCTGCATAACTGACACCGTGGCCCCGTTGCCACGAAAACCCCCGAAGAATGCCTAGCGCGAGGTCCAAGTACCTATACCTGTACAACACACAAGCCTCTTCTTGTACTCCCGTTGACTTGTTGGGCCTATGCGTATAGTATGCGGGAGGCCTCAATCCCCTCTCACCTGTGTGGGGTGCGGGCAGGTAGAAGCTAGAGCTGCATGTCACCTTCTGTACACTTCTATTCCATACACTACCCCAACCCCTCCGTTGGGGGATCTATTGTCCCAAGCCGGTTGGCGCTGGTTCCTGGTTTGCTCGCATACTTGCCCGGTCTACCCCTTCGGCATTGCCAGCCGAGGGTGTTGATTCGATGTATGTCGTACGTAGGCCGGCCATGGCTTTTCTCAGCCCTCGTGTCCGGCCGGTGTCGGTGTCCGGCGTACAAGGTAAGAATGAAATTGTAAGGAATTGTTTAGTCAACTGTCTGACTCAGAATAAGAATAGGAATACGCAATTGATTGCGCCTCCATTGGCGTGATGATCATTGATTTGTAGCTGTTGCTAAGTTAGATGTATGCTTGGTAGACTCGGCTGCCATAACTGATCTCCCAGCCCCTCCACCGAATCCCGAGGTCATCTCCGTCACTTCACTTCACTTCACTTCTGCTGCTTCAGCCATTCCCCCAGATCAAATTGCCCGTCCCTCAAATCCCCCGTGTTCCCCACAAACATGAAGCAAATTCCCTCATAATACTCCGAAGCTCCACGTTCACCAAACCGCAGCTCACAAGCCCGAGGGGCATAGCTATTAGTTTCGTAAACGGCAAGTCTCTCCGCATGTTCAACGCTCGCCACCTCATAGACAGATCCCTGCACTGTGTCCCGTGGCCTCCCAGGTAAGAGGGCGGGATATGAACCCCAGAGCTTGCATTTGTAGCCGTGAAGATAGGCGGGGCGGAGGACTGGCTCCTCGGCGAGATTGAGGATGTTCTTCAGGAGGGTTGGGTGCTGGAGGGTGCCGTAGAAGAAGTACAGGCCTGCTGGGGCGGGGCCTTGGGGTCTGGGGCTTGGTGTGAAGAGGACGCTTTCTGGTGCGATTGTTCTCATTTTGAGGACGCTTGGTGATATCTTGGACTGGGGGTTTGCTGGTGGTGGTGGGGGTGGGGTTGGTGGTACGGCATCGCGCGATGATGATGCTTCAGTAAGTGTGTTGACCATGATGGTGGTGATGGATGTGGAAGAGTTGGAAGAGAAAGAGAGAGAGAAGTGAGACTTGATGAAGTGAGGCAGGTGTTGATGTTTGTGGTCATGTTGATTGTTGTGATCAAACTCCCGGTCAAATATGACCTTAGTGATGACAACCACAGGCTTTCTAGGCTACAACTTGTGAATACGTCTAGTGAATGCTTATTCTTGAAACAATCTATATTCATGAACATTCAAGCTTTGGCGATCCCCGGATGAATGGAGCTTCACGATCCTATTTCGTCAAGGCTGTTTGGCCGGCGCGGGGTTTAGTGCCTAAATACCTAGTCACTTAGCCAAATCAGAGAGCAATCATATAGAGCGAGGACTGCTATCAAGTAAATACTTTGTTGGTTCGGTTCATATCTGCACAATGTTCAGCTGGGTTGTGTTGTCGCTTTGGGCAATCACCGCGAAAGCAGTGAGCCCAGAATCCCTGAACTCCGATATTTCCATTCTCATTCACAATGATCTACTAGGTAAGGTATGCTTGTTTATACACGGGAAACAAAAATTCACACTTCACATAGAAACCGAAAGTCCACTAGCTAGCTCGGGAGTTCTAATCCTCGACGCGAGGCCATGGAACGAAGCCACCGAAAGCTGTCAAAAGCTCGGAGAGAGTCTCTGGGGAGCATACTCCGACTTCAATGGTATCCAGTCCAACTTGGATTACCTTGTCTTCCAAGGCAAATATGCACGCAGTCAACGTTTCTGGACCTCAACCCGAAAAGCATCAACCATCGATGCCAACGGCCATATCAATACCGCTTCTGCAAATACCAGACTCCCCGTTCTCTGTACACAGAGCGCTCCACATTCAAACAAGACTTTTCAAAACACAAATTCACAATGGCAGGTGTCAGTTCACTCCAACAACGAACATCTCACCGGGTAAGAAGCGGACATCTCGAGAACCAGCAAGTCATGCTAATAGACCAGATTCCGAGACCGATTCAGTTTCCGCTTCCAAGGAATTCGATACGCCAAAGTGCCTCCCCGATGGGAATATGCACAGTCATACAAAGGGAGCGGTAAAAAGACTTCAGCCCTCAATTATAGCCCCGAATGTGCCCAAGGATCCACCGGCTCGGAAGACTGTCTGTTCCTCAATATATGGACACCATACCTGCCCAACCCATCAAAAATCAAAAAGAAGAACCTCAAACCGGTGATGCTCTGGATCCACGGCGGAGCATTCACAAGCGGCACAGGTAGCGACTCAACATTCGACGGCACGAACCTCGCTTCTCGGGGCGATGTAGTCGTCGTAACGATCAACTACCGCCTCGGAACACTTGGCTTCCTCGCCCTAGACAACGGAAAAACAAATGGGAACTACGGTCTAGCAGACCAAACCACAGCATTGGAGTGGGTTCGTCGCAATATCCATGATTTCGGGGGCGATCCAGACAGAGTGACAATATTCGGGCAGTCGGCCGGGGCAGGATCAGTTCGGGCTCTACTTGATTCACCCAAAGCCCGCGGAAACTTTGCAGCTGCGATAATGCAGAGTAATCTTGGTGGCTTGGCTTATGGAACCACCTACTCGAAGTACTATACCATCGCACAGGAGATGGAAGTTGTCGGGCATGCAATTCTCACCGAGACGAATTGCACGGATGCTGCATCACGGCTTGAATGTCTACGAGCACTGCCAGCATCGACGATTACGACTCTTTCTAACTCGGCACGATATCTAGTTGTTGATGGCGTCTACCTCAACCGCCCAGAGCTGGATCTAATCAATCCTTCATCCACAGCGAATATCCCTCTAATGATCGGAACGATGAGAGATGATGGTGCCGCCATGATAGGCTATCCAACAGCCGGAGAGACAATCCAGACGTTCCTGAATAAATCAGGAGTACCCGAGTCCATCGCTCCGAGTCACTTATTCCCCGTTCCTTCAACGGCTAATGCTACACTTGATATCTTCAACACCACAGCCCGGATAGCGACAGACGCTATCTTCCGCTGTGTCGATGAAGCAACTGCATACGCCGGTATGACGAATCATATTTTCCCGGATATCTTCTATTACGAGTTCAACCGCTCGTACCAAATGCCCGACTGGTCGCCTAATGCCCCGGTGTGCGACGCACCTACCACAAACGGATTCCCAGATGGCGATCCAAGTCAGGAGTATTTCAAATGTCATTCTGGGGAGTTGTATTATGTCTTTGGGACAATTCTTCGTCAGGGATTGCCGCTTCGCGACGAGTTCGATTTACCCTTTGGGCAATACGTGTTGGATTCGTGGGCGAGTTTTGCGCGGTCTTATAATCCTACTCCTGACCTTGGGTTTTTGAAGGCGAGGGGCTATGCTAATACAACTCGACTGGCTGTTGAGGCTGGGTCTTGGGCGTCGTATCGTGAGAAGGGTCAGTTTCGGTTGTTGCAGTGGCCCCCGAGCATGAGGGACCTGGTTGAGCTTGAGCAGTGTCGTGCGTTGGGGTTACCTTTGGAGTACCTGGTTTAGGGGGATGTTTAGGACGTCGCGGGGTTGTCTCTGTTGACTTTTGGGTTGGGATGAGTTGATGTGCTCTTAAAGATCTGCGGGCCGCAAAGCTTAAATATGAGAGATCCACTATGTGTATACATACTGCATGGATGTCAAGCCTAGGTCTTTTCTGATGCACTGTCCTGGCTTTTGCCAAAGGCCTTGGTGACATTCAATATAGTGGAAATGTAGAATGACCGTGGGTCGTTGTCAAGGAAGGACGCGGTGAGGGCCTGACATGGAACAAGGTGAAGCTTTGCCTCTACTAAGTACATTGTCTGTTTGAACAGAGCTCGAGGTATATGGGATGCGTAGACGAGCATGTGTATATCATTGGGTTCATTTATAGCTAGATCAAGTCTGCGATATGGGTTCCTTTTACAGGTTTTTCTTCCTCTTAAACCCCAGTTGAAAGAAATGTGAAATGATGTCTGTAATATCTATTCAATACTTGTTGAAAGAATCAAAGGCAAGTGAGATAGTGCGATGAAAATTAAAGAAATTTGAACAAATTTTATAGAAAAAGTGTACAAAAAATGCAAAAAAAAAAAAAAAAAAAAAAAAAAAAAAACCATATAACCCTACAAATATTTACTAAAAGCGACGGGAGAAGAGGGAAACAATTTCAATAGAAACGCGAGACATTTCCCTAAAGAGCGTTTAAAGTCTGGTTAATTCTTATAAATCTACGAAACACCTAAACACCTAATTACTATAGAGGAAAGACGTAATATCCCTCTTTTACCTCCAATTCGCGAGACACTGCCTTTAGACCTCAGAAATGAACGAAATACCTTTTTTTTAGCCCTTATTCTACTAAGAATTTTCCTTTTTAATATCAAAAAATCTACTTAAAATGCAATTTCTTTTTTCCTGGGCCAAAATTTTGCGAGGTGTTACTTTTTTTGACAACCACCAAAGCCAAATTCACGTTGGAACAACATGTACAACAGTGATATACCACCATCCCAGACAACAATTATGGTCTAAGCCTCCCTTCTATCGCAGGCCCGATATGGAGGTATTGTTTTTTCCCCCTTATTTTCTGAAACCAATATCAAGTTTGCCTTTGAACGGAGAGGTCCTTGCTCCATATATATAAATAGTTTGTATAGGAACATCACATACAAAATCCTCTGAAATATAGCGTTATTCCTTTGTACCAAAAGTCCGCTAAACGGATTAAACCTCCTTAATAGATATATGAAGTCCCTCACCTTACAAATCCATATCTGGATAGTTGATCCACTTCCGACGCAGCTTCCGAAGAGCATCATCGAACGGACCATATCCATTCTCGGATCTGCACTATGTTTTGATTTGGTGTGCAAAGTCACAGAGGTAGTATTACTACTAGGATGCAATCATACAAGGAACAGCTCAAACATCTCATACCCGCCATCAAGTGTCCTGAACCGACGGCGGATGTATAGATGGCTAGCCGACGGCACTTCTACTTTTTCAGCCATTGACAGTTAACCATAAGTTAAGGCTGTGCACGCGTAGCCAAATAGAGTAGATAAGAGAGCCCACATAGCCAATTCCATCTCCTTAAAGCACAACAAAATACAAAAATGGCCGTCTATAATTGACATCATCCTCGATAAGATCGGATACGTCCCTTCCGACGCTTCCCCTCATGAAATAGACAAGTCCCGCAACCAGATCCCAACTTTTCTTTCCCTTCTCTCTCCTTTTTTTTTCACATTTTCAGAGCCAAAATCATCAATTGAAACTGGCAAGACCGAAAAAGCATAGTCCAAACCGAACTGCCCGAAATGTCCTACCGAATTGCATACGATACTGCCCGGGCACCTCCCCGCGGCGCCGCCCTCGTCGCATTCATGGAAGACTTCTACCGTACCAGCGATACAGAGTCCTTGCACGAGAAATACGTCCAGAGCTTTACGGAAGATGCGACCCTCATTATGGGTCCTAAGGAGGCGAAGGGTACTAGTGGTATGCTTCCTCATCCTCATTTCTCAATCACAGCCTATAAATCTACGAAACTATGCAGAAATGCAACAAAGCCCAGGTTGATATCGACGTATCTTGTCTTCGGATCTTGCTACATACAGCTAAAATCTATCCCACTGCATCTGTAAATATACCAACTGACAACCGCATTCAAAACAGAAATCCTCCCTCTCCGCCACGGCCTCTGGACTCACGTTGCCGCGCGCCAACACACCCCTACGCGGATCTTCTTCAGCGGCGACGACGAAATTATGTTGTACGGTGGTGTGAACTATAGGCTCAAGGCTAACCCCGAAAATGAAGTCTATGTACCTTGGGCTGGACGGGTTGTCTTTGCGCCTCAGAAGGAGGGTGAGGGTGTTAAGATGCAGTTTTACCAGGTTTACTTGGTGAGTATCTCATTCCTTGACTTATGTGTCTTGTTATGTGGGTGGAGTGTTGATGCTAATGGTTGTAGGATACTGCGGCTCAGTCGGGGAAGAAATAAAATTACATGTAGTCAGATAGAACTTGAGTTGATTTGTACATATGACAACGGCTAAGCTATGGAATTCTTCGATGATTTAATACAATCTGGACATACCGAGGTTTTGGACGACGATATACGAGTCCGGGAGAGTAATAAGTTATACGTACCAGACTAGATCTACGCCTACGACAGGAGAGATTGAACGGTTTTGAAGTGTTTCAGACATGCTCTTTATTTCCAGGAGACCGCGAGAGAAAACAGGAACAAAGACGCCGTAGGGTTGGTCGGGTCAAAGAGGTGAGGGGAGATCATAAAACATGTCAAAGGGAAAAAGATCCCCTCCCGTCTACCGCACAAGTCAAGTGCCTCGACAGAAAGAGGGGAGGTTTGGAAAGACCGTCTCGTCCACTCTTCTCTCTCGTTCAGGTCTCCGGATTTGATGCCTCTCCTCATGCACTCTCCACCCCCATATCTCTCTCCGCTAGCCCCGTCTGGTCGTCAGATGGTGTGATAAAAAAATGCGTTGGAATAGGAAACAAGTAAGAAACAAACGTAAAGTCGCGCACGGGACCGAGCTCCGAATTTTTATTTTTGTGCCGTCATTTCCAATTTTTGCAGCGACGCCGTAGCGGGAAGCAAAACCACAAAAACAAACGACTTATCCCCGAACTATTAAAAGCCCTGTTGCGATACGTTTATTCCTCATCAGACTCCTCCTCCTCATCGACGGTGGTCTTAGCGATACGGTCCAAGTCACGCTGGCCGGACTGGGTGATGCGACGGCCACCCTTTTCCTCATCGGTCTCGAGGACACCGATCTTCTCGAGGGCCTGGAGAGCCTTGCGGTCGACGGAGCCGGAGGCATCGACGTGGTGGGCGGGGCGGGCACCACGGTTCTTGGTGGAGCCGTGGACCTTGCGGAGGCGGCCGACACCAACGGTCTTGCGCATGTAGATGTGGCGGGCACAGGCGGCGGCGCGGACGTAGAACCTGTCAAGGAATCAAATGTCAATTGGCTGTTCTGCTGCAAATGGATTTTGATGGTCGTACCAGTCAGCATCCTGGGGAGGAAGCTCGTTGGAGGCAGAGGTCTTGACAGTGTCAACCCAGCCGGGGATGGGGAGCTTTCCCTGACGCTTCAGGAAAGCAGAGTAGGCAGAGATGAACTTCTGCGCCTGTAGGAGTGAAAAGAGACATGTTAGCCACGGCCTTTTGCAAAATGTGTGGATCGGTCAGAGTCTGCAATTTTGCAGATGGTCGGGCTCGTTTCTGGTTGCAGTTCATCACATTGTCGTATGTTCTTGCCAGCATGTAGTCCCTAGCATCGAGTATCCTAGATAGAATACTGATTGATAGACGAATCCATTGAAATTTTGGTCCCGCCAAAACAAGCGTGCTTGTCCTTCAATATTGATATTTTCCTGAAGACAACAGTATAAACCGTCGCCTGTTTTGTATTTCAAGCGATTTATTTCCATCATGGCGATAATATCCGATCGAGTTTGTGATTCCGTGCATCCAGAAACGAACCGTCCACATCACGCAAAGGAGACCTGGTGAGCCGATCACCTAAGAAAATCGAGCAGGACACTTACGTCCACATCGCGAACGGTAACACCACCCATTTTGGCGACTTGTCGAGTGGTCGAAGGGTAGGGATTAGAGAGAGAGAGGCGTTGGGCGTCGAGGTGGGCAGGGTCGAAGTCGAAGAGTCGCTCAAAATTTCAAGACACACACAACGCTGGGCGGGTTGGGTCTGTGTGCCGTTCGCTTGTCCTTTTTGGGTTAGCCGTACCCTAAACTGGGTCATGTGATTTATTGTGGCCTGACGGGTCGGGCAGCAATAGCCCTCGATTGATGCCTGCATTTCCAGGCACTAAATACTTCTAGTTACGCAACTAAATAACGTTATAACGTTAATGCTACACTTCAGTAACTTACTTTTCAAGCTCAAGTTAACATGTCTATCGTGCCAGTTGTCATTACTCATTATTGTAAGAAAATAAAATAACAATAACCCATCTCCCAATGCCTGAACCTGAAACCCTCGCTCCTGTATCCATGCCAAAAAAAGAATCAAATTACAGCGTGGGCGCTCTCTTCAGCCCAACGCAATACCGTACAAATAGTGTGTCAACAAAATGACCGTGTCGGATGCCTGGTGGGCGACACCGGTTGAACTCATCAATTGCCTGCTGCACACCGAAGCCAAGACGCTCGATGAGATAGCAAGCAATTAAAAACCCGGTGCGATTGTAGCCATAATGGCAGTGGACTCCAACCAATGGACGAGGCAAGGACTTGTCCTCGCGCTTCTCCATCTTATCATCGATCTCCCTTTGCAGGCTATCAACCAGGGCAATGAAGTCACGCGTCTCATCTGGGGTTGGGGGAATCTTAGACACAGTCGGGTGCTTGCAGTAGCGAATGCCACCTTTCTCCATCTCGGCCGGATTGTAGACCGGACTCTCATGACTGATGTCAATGACAGCGTGGATGCGATCGCGGTACTTGGCCGAGAATGACACAGGATTATGTTCCTCGTCGACCTCACGCAGCATCTTGAGTGCAGCAAAGGTGTCAGCAATCCGCTCTGAGACTGGAGCAACCTTCTTCCACTTGGCAAGGTTCTTGACATCCCACTTTCCAGATGTGTTCATGAATTGCAATTGCCAGCCGAGGCCAAGGCGCTTGTCAACATGGGATGAGAGGAAATCCTGAATAATTCCTGCAAGGGTACGATAGGTTGCTCGGTCGTAGAGCAGTGCATGAGCTGCGGGTGCAGGCAGGATAGCTGATTTGACCAATCTCTTGCGGGCACCCAGCTGGCCATCCTGTTCCAATCCCTTCTCCTCGGCGGCGAATCCAAGTCCGAGCTGCTTTTCACTCACAAAACCATCAGCTGGAGTTGACATTTGGTCATGAACTCGCGATGCGTCTGGGACGATGCTGCTTTCAGTGACATCGATCGCTGTTTGGGCCGAAGCATCACCAAAGAATTTCAAAAGCTTCTGCACCTCAATCGGTTTGGTAACCGCATCTGCTTCTCCCGCGACCAGGAGAATCGGCATGTGGACTCCCGCCCAGACCTTTTCGCCAGGAAGTCCACCAACCGGCTGACCATCATTACCGTAGCTGGGGAGAGTACCCCAGGCCATGCGTCGCCAAACAGGAGTTTTGCTCTGTTTGTTGAATCGTACCTGAAGATCTCGTGTCTCAATATCGGCATCGCTGCCGACCATTCTGGCGACGCTGGCACTCTGTTCGCCTCCGCGTCGGTCCCAGCGGCGCCAGAGATCAAAAATCAGACCAGGAACATGCAGCAATCGGCGGAAAACAGTGGTTTCGTCCGCCGATGGAGGCGATGCTCGAGGGCAGATAGCGACAAGTCCGATGATGTGCTCTTTTAACTTTGCCCCGATGGATGAAGTCGATGAAGCTATCAGAGCGGACAAAGAACAGCCCAAGCTGTGTCCAATCAAAACGACTTGCTGACCGGACTGCCGGTCTCGGTGCTGTTCAATCGCCTCGACCAGTAATTCAGACAGGGCCTCCACTGTGTATGCATTCCAATCTGTAGGCTCAAACTTGGACAGTCCGCACCCGGGTAGGTCAATCCCGAAGCAAGATCCAATATTAGATAGACTCGTAAGGAGGTGATGGAATTGTGCGAGAGATCCGCCTAGCCCATGAATAACCACAAGGAGCGGTACGGGGGTAGGTTTGGTAGGCAGTCGAGCAATGTGTGGATGAGGACTGTAGAACGTGCGGATAGCGGGATAGGTAGCGATGGAGGTAGTGTAAGAGTTGTATGTAGTGAATTTCCTGAGAATACCTGGGTCTGTTTTGTGTGCTGCAGGCTAGTCAGATCATAGAGTCGCAGCGGAAGATTTGCATTGCAAGACATACCATCAGAACTTTGCTTCTGAGGCTCAGAGAGCCAGTCCTCCTTGGGTTTATAGTTAGGATTGGTGCCATGACGCAACGATGCATTGCTGTCATAGTCTTCATCCTCGTAGTCATCCTCCGAAGAAGAACTGAGGGTCTTCGATGAGGACTTGGTTAAGCTTTTGCGTAAGGAAGGGCGCTGCGCACGAGAACCTCCAGACACCGAGCGCTTGCGCCTCACCAGAGACGACAACAGTCCACACCCCGCCATTGCGATCACACAGGTAGTCAAGAACACAACCTGACCCCAGTTCACGGTGTCATTGCGGTACAAGCCGCGGAGGAAGTTGGCGATGGAGGAAAAGGAAGCGTTTTGAGCAGTCGCGCGAACCGAGTGATAAAATCGCAGGACAGCCGCGATTCCCGTATTGTTGGGTTGGGAGGTCAAGGAGTCGTAGAGGGCCGAGATGGTATCGGACCCCATGGCGATTAAGTACACCCCGGAGGGGCCTGGACCTGGACTCTGCAGAGCCCCCAGGGTTCTCACTCACCACGCGAGAACGCACCCGATGCTCTTTGGATACAGCGCAAAGAGTCCGAGGCCAATAAGGAGGGCGAGATCGTCAACGTTGAAAAGTTAGGGAAGAAAAAGCAAAGAGAGGTACGGCTCAGCCACTCACAGCCTCGGGACGGACGGCGTGGGGGTGAGTCATCCACTGGTGGACCTCGAGTGACTTGAGTTACTATGGCAGTTACTATGGGTGTCGATGTACTATGAGTATAAGCCGTGTATCACATCTCCTTTTCCTTGTTTACCCCGACGCTATTTCTAGATATGTCAATCGAACCCATTCGGCTCGTCCGCGCCATCCTGCAGCATGGGCAGCTGCTGATTCTCTACTGGCCAATCTCAAGCGGGGCTCCGAAGATCCCATCAACAACTATGGATCTTTCTATGTTTTCTAGAAGACGGCAAAGTGGCTATTTGTGGATCGTAGAAACGTTAACATGCTACATACTATACTCAGGGGGCTTCTCATCCGAACTCCCCGAGCCCCTTAAAACAGATCGGTCATCGCTCCTTGCGACGCATCACTAACCAATCGGGCGTACTTGGCCAGCACACCGCGAGTGATTTGCGGTGTAGGGGGTGACCACTGGAGGCGTCTCTCCTCAATCTCCTTATCTGATACATCCATGGAAAGTGTGTTGGTCTCAGCATCAATGGTGACGATATCTCCGTCACGGACCAACGCAATCGGGCCACCCACAGCGGCTTCGGGCACAATGTGCCCAACAATGAAGCCGTGGCTGGCACCTGAGTAGCGTCCATCGGTGATCAGAGCCACATTTGTTAGCTTGGCACCCATTAGGGCAGCACTGGCCTTGAGCTGTTCCGGCATTCCCGGGCCGCCCTTAGGGCCCTCGTAACGCACAATGATTACAAGGTTCTCACCGCGAGGGATGCGACCTTCATTGAGGGCGTCGTTGAGCTGGTGCTCCTTGTCGAAGACGAGGGCCTTGCCGCTGAATCGGAGACCTTCCTTGCCGGTAATCTTGGCGACTGCGCCGCCTGGTGCAAGGTTACCACGTAGGATCTGGATGTGGCCGGTCGCTTTGATCGGGTTGTCCAAGGAGCGAATCAGATCCTGGCCTTCAGGCAGGGATGGGAAGGAAGCTACGTTCTCGGCGAGAGTCTTGCCTGTCACAGTGGGGATATCTCCGTCTAGCAAACCGGCTGCAATGAGCAGCTTCTGGACGGATGGGATACCACCGATCTCATACAGATCGGCCATGTAGTACTTGCCACTAGGGGACAGATTGGCAATGAAGGGAATCTTGTTGCTGACCCGCTGGATGTCATCCAGGGTGAGACTGACACCGGCCGTCCGGGCCATGGCCAGGAAGTGAAGCACACCATTGGTGCTACCACCCAGGGCCATGGTCATCACCAGGGCATTCTCGAATGACCGCTTGGTCAGCAAGTCCCGGGGTCTGATGTTTTTCTCCATGCAAATCTTGATGGCCTCCCCAACGCGGACACACTCACGCATCTTGGACGGTGACTCGGCAGGCGTAGAGGACGAACCGGGTAAAGAGAGACCCATGGACTCAATGGCAGTAGCCATGGTATTCGCTGTGAACATACCACCACAAGCACCAGCACCAGGGCAAGCGTGTTGTTCCAAGTCATCCATGATCTCATCCTGGGTCTTGCTTGTGTCACCGCCATCTTCTGGCTGGCGCAGGGTGCCGTAGGCGTAGGCACCCGCAGCCTCGAAGCAAGTCGAGACATTGATGGGCTTCCGGAGGTGCTCAGAGTAACCAATGGCAATAGTTCCACCGTAGATCATGATCGAGGGGCGGTTGTGGCGAGCCATACCCATCACAACACCGGGCATGTTCTTGTCGCACCCGGGAATAGCAACACAGGCGTCGTGGTATTGAGCACAGGTAACGGTTTCAACACTGTCGGCAATGACCTCTCGGGTCTGAAGAGAGAATCGCATTCCTAGAGAGGGATCAGCGATGTTTCTTCATCAAACTTGAGGTCTCTCGCAATCGGACTCACCTTCACTGCCCATAGTGATTGCATCCGAGACACCAATGGTATTGTACTGCCATCCAATCATGCCCTTTTCCATCACTGACTTCTTGACAGTCTTGCCCAAGTCCAGCAAATGCATATTGCACGGGTTACCCTCCCACCATACTGAGGCAATTCCGACGTGCGGGCTCTTGGCCATTGTTTCCTTGTCGGGGACACCGGCAGCGTAGAGCATAGCCTGTAGCAAGTTAACATTATCCATCCTAGTATTGTATATTCCGACCTACCCTCGCGCCGGGAAAATCATGATCCTTGGTGATTGTGTGGGAATAGCGATTGAGTGCGGGGGAGCCATCCGGATGCTTCGCGTCTGCGGGCAAAGAAGGGAAGTTGATGTACTTGGCCTCGCTCAGCGAAGACTCTGGGTTCGAGGGATCCATTGTGAAGTATAGTATGATAGAACACAAGACAAGAAAGAAAGAGGAATTGAGGAATAAAACACACAGCCGAGCTAAGAACTCGCACTCAAGTCCGACCCCAGTGGACCCCGCGTTCCTCGGCGTTCGACCACTCAGCAGCGGCGGATTGATCAGATCGGAGTTGCGCCTATTCTTCCCCAGTCCGGGGGATCTCCGAGTGAGGCTGATGATGTTTGACAGTGTTTGACTTGCTTTCTACTGCTTTAACATAAATGCAGTGCATTCCATGTTGTCGACTCGCTCATATGAATATATACCATGTTAAGTTACCAAGCTGGATGATAGATGATACAGTCTACTACTATATCTTAACCTGAGCTACAGGCTGATGTGTCTTCGAATATAACTGTTCACTCTAGTATATCATACTAAGATATTGATCTGACGCGCCTTCACTATCAAGCCTCTCGAGGCTTTTATAACAGCCTATAGAACATATACTCCCGCCCAAGTCATGGCGTCAAATACTTGCCCCCAATCATCTCATGCTAATCTCTTTGCGGATTGTACTTTGGTTCAAGTCCACGCCAACCGAGCCTCATGTGAACCTGTCATTTGATCGTCCGCTTAACTTTCCCTTTCACGAACCTTCCGGCTGTATTCTTTGCTCCGATGCTTCTTCGCTTTCTCCTCTTTTTTTTTTTTGCTTCAGATGTAGCGGGACCTTGACCAAACAGCCTCTGCAACCAGCCCATTGTGCCCAGAAGATCTTCTCTCTAGGGAACCGCGACTGGCTTTGTAGAAGGCAAAGGAACCTTTGGTACTTGCGCACACGTGGGCGAACGCAAGGGCGGAAAAGAGAGGGAAAGGGAATACCCTAGGATGTACATTGTCAGTATAAGAGTTCAACTTGATAATCCCACCGTCACTAGCACGAAGATGTACCTCAGTGAACCATTGTGGAACTCTCCCTAGCTCGTATGTTTGAGAAAAATGACTGTTATGGCCCCAAAGACCACGTCATAAGAATCTTGGCCAGAGATCAGACACGTGATATGCTAGGATTGAACGATGAGATGGATTAGAGGCTGGGCGAAGTCAACGTAGCTATTTCTCGGCTTTACTTTGGTGTCTTCGATACCTGTATTATCTAAGATATGTTTTCTCGGTAAAGTTAAGTAACGAATGAATTTAAATTTCTCGCTTGACAAACTCTAGATCATCCTACACCATTGTCAATCGCGGTGAACCACGGTAGGTTTCTCTAAATCATTATCGTTGAAGTGGTCAATACCACCAGGAGAAAGATCTTTCCCATGGCGGCCAATTTGGTGCCAAGGCAGGGAGAATAATGCATCCATTGATTCAAGACTCCTTCCTGCAGTCTCAGGAACAAAGAACCAAACCCACAGTAAGCCCAGGACGCAAACTGCAGTGCAAAAGAAAAAGAAGCCGTAATTCGTCATGGCAATGACCATGCTAGGAACAGCCTTTGTGTTGCCGAATTGGTTGGCAAAATGGATGCACATAACGAGGGATGAGCCAATGGCGCGCAGACGACTGGGATATATCTCCGCATTGACCAAATATTGGAATGAGTTCCAGCCCATTGCCCAGCCAAAGCCAGAAAGATAGATAGCTGCGATGGCGCCAATGCCGGCGCGTTTAGCAGACCCCGTAATGCCGCCTGTATCAGCATCAACATGCGCCGAGGCCGGAACCTTGGCCAGGTAAATGGCAATATAGCAGATTGAAACGGTTTGCAATAGGATTCCCGTGTAAAGGGAGCGACGACGGCCGAAGAAATCAACGAGGAAGAATGCACAAATGTAGGCGGAACAAAACTTAACAACACCAAGGATGCATGTGGCGAAAAGCTGTTCGCTTCTGCCAGTTTTACCAAGTGCAGCGAAGAAGCTAGTTGCGTAAATGGTGATTGCTGACGCGCCAGACCATTGCCCGAGTAGCTGCGACATAATGCCCAGCATCAAACGGTAGCGGTTTGCCGGGACCGTGACAAGTTCCTTTACTTTGCCGTAGAATGAAGAGCCTCGGGTGCTTTCCTGTTCCCGTTCCAGCTGATCACGGACGTCGAGAATTTCAGAACTGATACTTGGATGATCGATAGGGAGCTGACGTAGTGTACAAAGATTCGTAAGAGCTTCTTCATCTTTTCCCTTCATTACAAGGAAGCGAGGACTTTCTGGGACGGTCCAAGATGCAAGGAAGATGACTCTAGCGTCCAAAAATATGTCAGTCTGTGGGATGTCATGGGACAAGTTATAGACAGGAGAGTTACATACCCTGCGAACATGATATGAATCGATTGTGGAATAACCCACTGAGAACGCGAAGCATCCGAGATATTCTCAGAGCAACCCCAATTCGCGAAATAGGCAACCATGACACCGAAGTACACAGCACCAGCAAAGATATTTGTCAACATACCACGAATTGCCTTGGGAGCAACCTCTGCTAAATATGTCGGGCCAACCACAGTGGTCATACCAACCCCGAGGCCGGCCAAAAATCGGCCAGCGAGAATCTGTCCAATGTTGCCAAAGCTGGTAATGACAATCACGAAGCCGAGGCCCCAAAGTAGGGTAAGAGCTTGAAGCGACCTCACACGACCGATTCGATCACACAGAAGAAACGCCAACAGAGCACCGCCGATAGAGCCAAGTTGCACCATACTTGTGATAGTGGACTCACGGTTGGCGATCTCTTCAGCAGAACCTACTTCTAATGGAAACTCGTCTTTGAAGCTTCGCATCGTGATCATGCCACCAACTAGGCCCTCGTCAATTCCTCTACCCGCTCCAAGGATACCTATAATAATTTTCTTTTTAGCAACGTGTACCGAAATTCTACCGGTATACACACCGAAGACTCCCACAGACCAAAACAGCCGATAATTGAAGGCCTCCCGAGGAGTGTCAGCCAGCCCCAGACGATTGAAGAGAACCATGTTGGCTAGCACGATAAATACGCCTTTCAAGCGCAGAGGGAAAAAGCGTATTTGAAGTCTGTCGTCTGCAAATCGGATGAAGGAATATCGGAATGATTGAATGTACACCTTTGCACTTTTATATCCCCCGGAAGTGGGAAAAGACTTGCAAGCGACAATATTCCACGGGGGTTGACATGGATCACGAACTAGCTGCACGAACTCTGGAGGCTTCGCTTCAGAATTTAGACCACAGGAGGGGAAACGAGGAATGTTACGTAGCTACATCTGCCGACGACGCCCGCGGATTGGTCTGCTCGTGGGAATGAAGGTGCGAAGGTACTGGTAAACTGAAGGGTTCAGATCCCTTCCTGAGCCAAGGCAGTCAACGACCCCTCCTGTACAACACAGCGTGACCAAAGAGATAACGTCTTTTCTCAGACTATGTCGAGTCGGCCTAGTCAATTTAGAGGGTTCGACGGAAGTTGACCGAGTGTACGAGCTACTGCGATAACATGGCGTATAATTTCCATTGTTACTGCTATGTCCTCGACTTGGCGATGGAGATCCTAATAAAAATAAGCGACGAGATTTTCCGTGGAGATGGGGAACTTGCAGGGATGTTAATCTGGGGAAGGGGTGTTCTTCGGAAGTTGGCCGACAGGAGTGACCACCTCTGCCTCAAAAGCTTTGTTGTAAATTTTACTTGGCGGCTGTTGCCTCCCAGTGTGTGTTTCTTACCCTGGGAATATGAAGCGACGTTCAGGATACAGCTGATGTATTTGATGCTGGGCCTTTGTATTTCTCACTATGATAGTTTCTGTCTCCCATTGGGAGGGTGGGTGTTATGATCTCGACTTTGCGAGACCAGTCTCATGGCTAAATAATCTGAGAGCTTATTTGGCTAAGACTTACGGATTTGGCAGCAGCGCATTTGGACAGATAGCTGAAGCAGCAGACATAATCATACATATACTACTGTCTTTCACTAATAAACCACACAATCTTGACCATGCCATTGCTTTTGAGTCCTCCATGAGCATATCAGACATTGTTCTTGTCCAGCCTCCCATCTATGGCAACGATAACTTCTGCCTGCTGGATCCCCTTCCTAGCTGCATAAGTGGCACGAAATGGGCGCCCGAGGAGTACGAGTAGATCTCCAGTCAATCGATAAGTCTTTGACAGATAGTGAGCTTGAGGGTCTGCTACAACAATACGCCGACGCTATCAGACCGCTCAATTGGCCAGTTATCTGTTCCACTATATGCGATGGTCATCGTCGAGAGTATCGCACCTTAGCTGCAAGTCCCCGCCTGTGCATCGACCATTTCGGACATTTTATACTATCGGAGCAGACAGTCTACGCACAGACCCGAGACCCATACACTCTACCAGGATTCCTCGAAGAAAGAAACACCATCGCGAAACTTTCCGCACCGTACAAAATCGGCAACATGCATGATATCAGTGATCTAGAGCCCGTTGCCAGTGAGATATTGAAAGTTGCAGGGAAGATTCGAGTTGTTTTTGTAACTGATTGGCCCCACACAAGATTTAAAGAGGTGGGTATTGACCCATGGGTAGGAATGGTGTTTGACTGGTGTAGAGAGGATTCTTCGCTGGTGGAGCGATTATCCAAAAGAAATGCGGAGGACTTGTGGGCATAGAGAGATAGTGGACCAAGCGGTTATCAGGTACTATACCTGGGGAATATAATATAGCATTCATCTCACCAGGCCTCGTTTTTGACTTGAAGAGTCCGGTGATTTTAGGTCTTCTTTGGATACTGATTTAGCTTTATTTCGTTGAGACAAGCCCCTTTATAGCTGGAAGGACAACGCCTCAAACAACAGTGTCCTATTTGAGATCAGCTAGATTGGATTGGATCAAAATTTAGTAATTTCTTCTATAGCAGATTTGTAACTTGGGCGACGAAAGTGAGACCTCAACAAATCACGGAACAATGAATGTTCAGTCAAACAATAGACCTGTGAGTTTCCCAGCTAACTCTCCCAGCTATGTCCAATTAGTGCTTATCCGAATTGGTCATACCATCAATCTTGGCTCGACAGTTTTGGAACAACTCAGCCAACTGCTCAGGAGTCCTGCCAGTTTGCGGAACATCCACACCCTTCTGCACAGCAGGACGCTTATTAATCTCGTCAACCCACTTCTTCAGCGCGGGGAATTCAGACAAATCAATCTCCAAAGAGACAGGAGCATTTCGAACCCAGGAAAAGTTCGCAATATCAGCAATAGTGTACTTTGAGCCAGCGAGGTAAGGACTCTCTTTGAGGCGAGATTCGAGGACAGAGTAAAGTCGCTTCGTCTCTTCGATGTATCGGTTAATGCCATAGTCGGAGCGCGCGCCAGCGAAGAGACGGAAGTGGTTGGCTTGACCTATTGAATAGTATTAGATCGGCGCTGTAAGATGGCTTGATCTGTCACCACGCACCCTGCATAGGTCCAAGACCGCCCATCTGGAACATCAACCATGAGGTCTGTTCGACATGCTCAGAGGTTCCCGGAGCGTAGCTGATCTTGCGATCGGTGTCGTACTTGTCAACCAGATAGATCATAATCGCACCGCTCTCGAAGACACGTTGTGAGCCATCGAGGAGAGCGGGGATGCGGCCGTTCGGGTTGATCTTTAGGAACCAGCTGCAAGATAACTCTTATCAGCATGTTGTCACAATATGCGTTCCTCGGGACCTTACTCTTCCTTCTGAACATTAGTGCTGATGTTAATTCCCTCAGTCTTGTAAGGAAGACCGAGTTCCTCGAGGGTAATGGAGGCCTTGATGCCATTAGGCGTGGGCCAGGTGTAGAGCGTGATGTTGGAAGACATTGTGGAATAAGGAGCAAATGTAGATGAAACCTTGGGGAGTCGAGATGCTGCTCGTAAGCTGCGAGAGAACATTGGGGGGAAGATGCTTTTCTGCTTGCAAACCAATTCTATTATAGACTTCCCCGTCCATTTGTCAGCTCCCACGGACTTTCGGAGCTATCGGTCGGTTATGACGTCACCCATCTAAACACAAGTGCATGCATATAATTTGCACCTTGGACCCGTTTGTAATCAACCATGGGATTTGTAACTGATTGAATACAGTATGTAATTGATATATGTTGCAAAAGCAAATGGATGACCCCTGTTTTAGATGCAAAATATCCGATAGACGGTGAGCCTCTCCGTATGTGTTGAGTTGGATGATACCACGAGAATCTGCTTTCTCATACTCGATTGCCTCTCGAAGCTTCATGGACTGTGCGACGTCAGCGTGTGATGCGGCGAACAACATAGGACTCGGGATCATACCTCGTCTTCGGCAAATTCGGCGTAGTGTATGTCCTGCAGGAAATGTAACTGAGAAACGTCATATTATCAAGGACACCTTATATCGCGTATCTTGTACTTGTGTTTCTTAACATTACATTCAGTACAGATTGGAAAAGTCCGCGATAGACGAGGAACAGAGATTAGCAACCCATAGCTTCAATTAGAAAGACGCGCGCGCAGCTTTGCGATTTCGGACCAGCTTCGGCCTGCCTCGCTGGTGATCACACGATCAGAGCTCCGGCAAACCAACACACGATGCCTTCGGTGGATTTGCCGTTATGCCAGTGTGCGTGAGAGGCGCCGGCGTTCGCCATGAATCGGAGGTCAGCAATCTTACCGAGAATAATGCCGATATCGTCATATCGCTTCAGGTATCGGAGTCCGTATATCATACCTTTGTAGACTTTGTACGTATGTAAAAGCTTCATCGTAATGAGGAGGAGGTCAGGTCTTGTCTTCACATGTCTTGTCTTCACAGCTAGCGAGGTAAGAGACCCGAAGAGAGAGATGTATCTCTCATGACCTTCCTCTTCGGATAACGCGGCCTGATAGTTTTGGGGTTGTCTCACGGCTCCCCAGAGGAGCTCAGGACGTAGTCCTCATTCGTGGAGCTCGCGCTAATGACGTGGTCGAGCTCCCCCTCGATAAGCGCGGGGTCGGCAACGGCCATATTGAAGCCGACCCTAGACTCTTACATTCGGCCAGGGACGTGCTTGGCTGCTATATTAATTTCTGATATACATGTGCTAGTAATGTCAGATTCCGAACAGAACTTGGTACATTATAACGTAAATTTTGAGAGGTTCATACTCACCCAGCAGTGTAAGAAATAGAGAGAGGTGGAAGAAACACAGAGATAATTATATAAAAGAAAAAGCTATAGAGGGGAGAGATTGAGAGTCAAGGAAGAGAGATTAAAAAAAGATCGAATAGAAAACAATGTGGACGCGAGATTTGGTGTTGAGGCTCTTCAAATAGTGGGGCACGCGCCGAAACCTAATCCGGCCCCACCTTGGGATAGATATATCATGGATAAGTCCTAGCCACTGCTCACTACCTTCTATTTCATTGAAACTAGACACTGTAAAGCAGGACACTGCGAGGAGCATGAGGAAAACTCTGGGGTCGAAAGGGGTCACTACTGTTTGGATCCTTGGTAAAAAAAACACAAAGGCTAGATCAGAGGGATCCAGGGGATCAACAGCAAGAGTGATTCATTCCTCAAGGTAATACCGACTGAGATGCTGCAAGAAGAGGAGAAGAATACAGGGGAGCGGTGAAAGATGATTGGGCTTCACGTGCGCAGGTCATTCGGCTGTTTCCGTTTCGGGAGGGTTGTCAACGTGGAACCCATTGTTGCCCACAAGGAATGAACCCAGGAGGAATTTATGCTTGCCTTCGAGCTTCGAAGGAGTGGAAAATCATTCCGGCATGTTCCCGTACATTAGTGCGAGCTCTGGCACGAACTTCCAGAATGTCGACCAAAAGGGGAATATTTGCGAATAGCATCAAGGTCTACCAATCAAGCCAAAAAAAACAAAAAAAAAAACATGAGATAGAAAAAGAGGGCCCTAGCTCTCTTTTGTAATAGGTGAAGGCACAGCCAAGTCAAACCAGGTCTAAACCTGCTGTGAGGGAGGGGAATCCCGCCGGGTCAGGAAGAATGCTGTAACGCCGGGCTTGGACGTTAAAGCATCGCACCGCACGATATCTGTAAATGAATACAGAAACCGCCTTCCATGGGGCTCGAACCCGGGAGCTCTCCTCACAACCGTATCGAAACTACTTTCGGACGAATCTCAAAGTAGCCCGCACTATACCGCTGAGCCAGCGGGGCAAGAGTTACCACGTTCCTCCTTAATCCTGCTGGTAACAGGGATTTGGCTACATTTGCACGCTTTGCATTGCTAATAGATGTGTATCTTCTCTGTCCTCGTTTCTCTGCTAGCACGCATATTATCATCCCTCCCCCTCTGCACGGTTTGATATTGTTTTCTCAGGCTGCTTCGGAATTCCAGGTGGCCACGAATGGGTCACCACCCGCTTTTGGGTAAGTGGAGATACTGATAGTCTGTCACGTAGCCAAGCTAACAGACCTGGTAAGGCTACATTGATTGTGATGGGTGTGCTCTTTCCCCTATGACCCATGACGACGAGGTCTTTCATGACACCATTCGAAGGACTCAAGAAGCTTCCAAGGCTGTAACCAGAGAGACATACCTATGCTAGTAGCTTTAGTAGGCCTGTGGTACTTGCACCACAGAGACGATCCTTCTTCCTCCCCGAGGCGTAGGTATTACCGGTCATCTCCAAGTCATCGATCTCGTCAACGTCGGAGTCTGATCCGCTCACCAAGAGTCAGAGATCAAGCGTTCAGCACAGTGACTTGAGACACGTAGAGAAAGATGTACCAAGTCCAGGGCTGTCGCTGTCTTACCAAGCTCCTTGATTACGAATTCCTAGTGGAAGACCCGTGCTGACGCTGTCGTAGATGGAACTGACTTCGAACCTCCTATCAGCGGTTTTGTCATGGTCTGCCAAGTCATCTTTACCAGCGTCGGCATCTTCAGCGGTGTACCAGTCGGGCACCATGACTGGGCGGAGAACGGCTGCTCCGGGCTCATATCGCATCAGGCTCCTCAACTCCGGGTTCATCTGACCATTTTGGACACTAGCGTGATGTTCAAGTCATAAACAGAGATTAGGATGGTGTTCCTCGAGTACCATGGAGCTCACATCTTTGACCGTGATGGCAAGCTGGCGGCCGTTGTCTGTGAAGGGTCTCGTTGTGCAATTCGACGAGGCCATCAAAGAACGAGGAGAAAGAATCACGCGGATCATAAAATGGGCGTGAAAGGATCGTCGGTCGAGTGTATTTGGGTGATGTGAGGGCAAGATCAAATATGGACGTTGTGAGCACGATGAAACCACAAAGAGAAGCTGTGTGGGCAATAGACGCAATGATCGAAAGTCAAAGCATGTTCCTTTCACCTGGATGCAACGTACACATCAAGAAGAACAATTGAGTACCTAGATTGTCAATTAATGTAAGAATATAGCCATCCACAATCGAGAGGGGTGCAACATGCAGGCTACTCCCTTGCAGCAGGGCACACCAAACATAGAGCTATACACCGCTATCAGAGATAATAATGGATATTGTGAGCACTCACCAGAACACTTTGTTTCCGGAGGATAGGGGATCAGCATGATACTTGGGTGGTAGTAGAAGGATCAAGATCAAAGGATCAATCAGCAATGCTACCATGCCACATCCCCCAAACTCTGTATCAAAAACGTCATTAGTCAAACAACCATCAATGCAGTCCAAGTTAACACCCAAAGGCTTTGCATCTGTCATGTCAAATGCAGCAGTCATAGGATAGATAAGTATTCCCAATCCGGAACCGGGGCGATATGCATAACGGACTAGCCAGTTTTCGGCATTGTCTTGCCTTGAAATAGAAAGTATGACAATGACTCGGAGGTTGTTCGGTCAATGCGTCATGACTGGGGTAGAGCGAGAGATCAGTCTATCCCCAAAGCCACAAAGGGGTGGACGGATTGGGGTAAATCGCAGTCGATCCCCACATGGCTTTGCCACGAGCTTAGACTGCGGGATGGGGTTCCCCACGAGCCTCAGCACGCCGGAAATGGCAGCTTGCGAATGATGACGCGGTCTTTCCATGTTCCGTTTTGGTGAGAGCAATCATTCGCCCCATGTATGGGGAGACGTCGGAGTGGGGTATCCCGATTCAGCGCCCGTTTGAGCCTTTGCGGACGTCTAGCTCCGTAAGGCTAAAGGGGCACACGGCTCGCAGAATACCGGCATGATTGAGGATCGGGCACGGACTCTTGCGAAAGAACGGCAAAAAGGTTCTCGAACAGGGACGAGAATGATCTCGCCAGGCGTCGCTTGATATTTCCCGCACGATCCACGGGTTGCCGGACTGTGACGCTCCGAAGCATTCTGAGGTATCAAAAGAGAAAGTGGGTTGCGGTATCGAGCTTAACCCAATGCAGATCGACAGTCGAAAATGTACCCCGCACAACCCCGGATTTCCACTGATCTTTCACTCAAAATGGTGATACGATACATTGTGATTGTACTGTAGTTGTAGTTACCTTCTCAAGTTGGACTGCCCGGATGCGGTCGAATTCATTTGTTTTCTGCCACGTGAGAGTTCAAGTCTCAAAGCAAAGCGATATTGCAGGGATTGGCTTTAGCTAAGCCTATTTTAGCTTTATTTAGCCACCACCCAAACTTTCTAGCAAATCAGAGACTTCAAAGCAGTCCGTCCGTACCTTTATGTTACACTAGATTGTGGCTTCGGTCGCCTGGAAACGCCATCCCGAACGCGCGGCGATCCTGATTTCGCCTTCCAACTTTTCACTGGGAAGCCCATGGGGATTTTGGTCAGACCAGAGTCAAGTTGGATGGTTGGATGGTTGAATGGCTTGCAGAACTAGAATATGCATACATTTTGCCGCATGAGCAATTGGGAGAAATGCTGAAGCATAGAAATACTCGGCGAAATTAAGTTTGCCCTCGGCCTCAAAACGGGCTTGACTTTCTTGACCGGGATCCCGGTTGACTTGGGGCGCCACAGCGAAAACATTTTCACGGGCCACATGCAAGGCAAGTGGACCACTTTACTCCAGATGGGTTTTCTGTGCCGATGTAGCATTCATGAGGGTGTCCGGGTAAGACTTCCTGGAATCGAGATTTCCCCATGGGCACCCCGCAACACCCCGGATATCCGTTTTGGGAAGTAGATCTGATATATCTCAACCCAATGGATTTAGTCTAGCGGCACAAGATGCTACCTTGGATGAGTATAAAGGTGGGGACTTCCCCTCAACAGGGACAGTCACTGTGAATCTCCTTGTCTCTGAAGTTTGACTACTTCTGAAGTGGTTGAACAATTACTATACAGTTACTATTCCAATTCTTTTGTTTCTTACCCCAAGGCTGTACGAGCAAAACGAGTTAGGCCTTGTCCACTCTAAAGGACTTGATTCTCCCTAGAGGTGAACCTGAGTTTGGTATCCTCAATTTTCAAGATGGAGAAAGAGAGCATCAGCCAGGTGGGCAGCGACCAGCGGTGAGTGTTGCAGATATAACTCACACATCTTTATACTGATCTTTTCTCTAGCTCTAGCAACGATGAAAACAGTGCCGAGAAAGGATACGTCCAGCAAGTCGACCTTCACAACAATGTGTCCGCCAAGTATGTTCACCAAAGTACTCGCTTGCAACAATGCTACACCAAGCATCAAATAACTAACACCATGCAGAATCAAGAACCCACTGGCCGACTTGACCAAAAGCCAAGTCCTACGCGACGTCGAGGAGTTTGCCCAGGAGTTCAACGTGACGGACATTCTACCAGAACTACAAAAAGGAGCTCTGGTAGCCCGTTCTCCCACTGAGTTCGAGTCAGTACCAGACTTGACCGAGACCGAGCTGACCGCACTGCGTGACGAAACCCTTCACAAGTGGCGCCAGCCCAGGGCCCTCTACTTCACCATCATTCTCTGCTCTGTTGGAGCAGCAGTGCAAGGCTGGGACCAGACTGGCTCTAACGGCGCAAATCTGTCATTCCCCGATGCATTTGGTATACCCGAAACAGACAACCCTAACGCCTATCGAAACCAATGGATTGTCGGCGTCGTCAATGCTGCTCCTTATATTGCCAGTGCTGTGCTCGGCTGCTGGCTCTCTGATCCTTGCAATCGCATTCTTGGCCGCCGTGGAACAATCTTCATCTCTTCCATCTTTTGTGTCCTTGCACCCATTGGCTCAGCAGTAACCCAAACCTGGGAACAACTCTTCGCGACTCGTCTGCTTCTCGGTCTTGGAATGGGACTGAAGGCGTCAACAATCCCAATCTTTTGCGCCGAGAATACACCAGCTGTTATCCGCGGCGGTCTAGTGATGTCCTGGCAGCTCTGGACAGCATTTGGTATCTTCCTCGGATTCAGCGCAAACCTTGCGGTTAAAGATACAGGTGCTCTCTCATGGCGTCTGCAGCTGGGCTCGGCCTTTATTCCCGCTATCCCCCTCCTCATCGGTGTTTTCTTCTGCCCTGAGTCACCTCGCTGGTATATTCGACGTGGCGAAATGGACAAGGCGTACCGATCTCTCTGCCGTCTCCGTAATACACCCCTGCAGGCTGCTCGTGATCTTTACTACATCCACGCCCAGATCAAGATTGAAATGGGATTGATTGGCGAGAGCAACTATGTCAAGCGCTTCATCGAGCTTTTCACTATTCCCCGTGTTCGCCGTGCAACTCTTGCTTCTTTTACTGTTATGATCGCCCAGCAGATGTGTGGTATTAACATTGTGGCCTTTTATTCATCCACTGTCTTCTCCAATGCCGGTGCAAATGACACCCAGGCTCTCTTTGCTTCCTGGGGCTTCGGCTTGGTCAACTTCTTATTTGCTTTCCCCGCCATCTGGACGATCGACACTTATGGCCGTCGGACTCTGTTGCTATTCACCTTCCCGCAGATGACATGGACACTGCTTGGTGCTGCATTTTGCTTCTGGGTCCCCGATGGAAAGGCCCATTTGGCGTCTATTGCGTTCTTCGTTTTCTTGTTTGCTGCATTTTACTCGCCTGGTGAAGGGCCTGTGCCTTTTACGTATTCGGCCGAGGTCTTTCCCCTCTCTCATCGTGGTATGTATTATCTCTTCCTGATTGGTTCATCGAGATACTGACCCTTGATTATAGAGGTCGGCATGTCTTGGGCTGTGGCAACCTGTCTAGGATGGGCAGCTGTGCTATCTATCACATTCCCTCCTATGCTTAACACAATGACAGCTACCGGCGCATTTGGCTTCTATGCGTAAGTTTTGAACTTTCTACTTGGTGCTATCATACAGGACAAGGCTAATGCTCGCTCTTTAGTGGTCTAAATGTAACTGCTCTCATCATGATCTTCCTCTGGGTCCCCGAGACAAAGCAGCGCACCCTTGAAGAGCTCGATTACATCTTTGCCGTTCCTACGCGCGTTCATATGAAGTACCAGGTTACCAAGGCGCTTCCTTACTGGTTCAAGCGCTATATTTTCCGCAGGAATGTTGTGCTGGAACCTCTTTATAAGTTTGATACCATTGCCAGTGGTGACGAGGTCATTAAGGGAGTGCAGACGACTAGTGTCGTATCTGAACATGAGAAGTCGTAATTTGGACTTGGCCCTAGTGTTAATGTTTTATATGACTTTTTCTTTTTTAGTCCTAGTGCTAGACTTTCTGTGAACTTCCTGGATTTAGTTGAACAGTAAATAACTACAAATTTTGGCCACTATGACTGGAGTACCTGGTATTGCTTTTAAATCTCTGTTGAAGAGACTGATATCAAGTCTTACGGTTTGTATGAGACTCCACTGGTTCGACGGATCCATGGTTGCCGGGGAATCAGGTGATGTGGAGCATGATGACAGTTGAGCATGACCTTTGCTGTATACTCAGCTGAGGTATCCAAAAGGAATGCAAAAGACAATAGTAAAGCTTTGGGTCATGAACACGAAGTCACTTGGCACTTTATCGCAGTTCAGCAGGCAACATTAAGGTGTATCACGTGGGGTTCGGGGTTGTCTGCGCAGACGTGATATGTTTTGGTCCACTTCCGCCCCTCATCTTCCCCCAAGCTCACAGGGGTCCTGACTTTCTTTCTTTCCTGTCTTCCCATACAGGCGCCCTGTTTGGCATTCCTTGGTCATTTCTACCTCCAACTTGCGATCGTGGACTTCAACTTATTGGTTTCCGCACCTGATACCCCCCACCGGTCTCCAGAAAGCCACATCGCCGTCATCGTGACCCTCCTTTCGAACAGCCTCCCAATACAAACACCAGCAGCTGCAGTGGAGCTCAGAGGACTACTGTGGGCTGCTGGGTTCCTCCGAGTCGAAACCCACACCTTGACCGCCTCCCTATAGCCTAACGCTCGCCTCTCAAGGAAAAAAAATAAAATTAAAGAAGGAAGCTCTCCGCTTGTTCTCTATCCGGCATCAGACCCTTTTCTTCTCCCTGCCCGAATTTTTTGTATTTCTTAGTGGGGCAATCCAGGCCCTTGCACCTTCGTCGGACTCTTCCTCTTCATAGTACGGCCCACCTGTTACCCCTCCCACAATGCCTTGTTTCAAGGGTCTCGCCGTGAGCATCCATACGCCTGATGGGCCGATTTCAGAGTATTCGATTCAACGCCAGTCCCGAGCTTCGCGGATAGCTTGTTTCATCCCCGTCCCTCCACCCAAACTCCCCGAATCGGGGACCGGCAAGGCGGAACAATCAACCTTTGCTATTTCAATCACCCTCCTCAACCCCGGCCAAGATGTTCCCTACTCAACCCCAAAGCCGACCGCAGACACTCCCTCGCCGAAACCAAAGGTCGTCGGTGGGTTGCCCGGTCAGACCGGTGATCGTGGTCAATACTCCGGAGCGGTCGCACCCTACCAGGCCCTGACGAACTCGCCGAACGAGACTGTTGCTGCATACATCTACTTTGACGGCAGGCAAAAGGAAGAAGTGGCTACACTGCTGCGAAGGGGCGAAGAGACCTGGGTCAACTCGCGCTGGGTCAGTGTGCCGAACACGGAAGGCGGGGGGATTGCCGAGCGTGAATTCCTGTTCCGCGAGGTTGGTCTGGAACGCTGGCTGAATGGACTAGATTTGGAAGGTAAGGATGCGGCAGCCAAGATTGAACGGCGCCGGCAAAAGATGGAGAAGCGACGCATAAAGCGTGAGGCCGAGGAGGGTGAGTCCGCCATGGAGATGGAGGCCAACCACCCCGCCAAGGCCAAGAGCATTATGCGATACGGAAATGATGAGAAGTCGCCTCTTGAGGATGTTTCGGACGATGATTTGTCTTCCGACTCTGACGACGACGACCCTATTCCGGAGACAGCGGGACAGATCAAGGTTGCTTTGTTCCGAGTCCTGGCTTCGGGAGAGATCAAACGTGGAGAATACTCGCCTCAGTTTGATGCACATGACGACGAGGAGGGTGGTGGAGAGAACAATGGCGGTGGTGATGCCGATGTTGACCACACGACGAGTTTCGCCAAACCCAAAACACTCGACCCTAAGACAATTAGCACGCAGACAGTCACTGGCATTGACCCTACTGATAAGCCCTATGCAATTTTTACTTTCATGTATCGAGGCGAACGTGAGTATTCCTTGTGTCTTTACTGTTGACTATTTTTAACATGTTCACAGGCCAACTGCAAAAGATGGGCATCTTGAAAGATTGCAAGGCACCCGAAACGCCTGCTGCCACGAAGCGCAAGTCACTACAAGCGGATCTCGCAAATCTTGGACCTATCAAGGCTGGCGGATCTGTTGGATTCCTCAATTTCCGGGAAGAAGCCAAGCTGCGCAAGGGCAAGAAGAGCGAAGATGACATGGATAGCGATGACGATGATACGGACAATCCCATTCTTGGAAAAGCCGACGAAGAAGAATCCAAGGATGACGAACGTTTCTTGTCTCCGGATGATATTAAACGCCAGGGAGAGCTGGCAGAGAGCATGCGAAAGATTCGGGTAGGTACCACACCAACTATGCATGTGTCTGTCGCTAACAATTACAAAGCTGAAGCGTCAACATTCGGCCGAACCACCTGGAGGCAGTGCCGGAGATTCTACAGATACCCCGGCTTCTGGATCCGGATCTACGCCCCCGGCCGAACGCTCAACAACACCACCCAAGGGCGCCGCTACAGCACCAGCGCCTTCCGACTCTCAACCCGCCGCGGAGTTGTCCGATGGGCTCTTTGGCAGTCCATTGAAGAAGCAACGTGCCAGTGTCTCGACAGCAGATGAAAACGCCCTGAGACGTCGAATCGCCGAGTCCTCTGGTCGAATCAACGAAGTTCTGGGGTCTTCAGCTCCCGAGTCGAAGTCAACTTCCACCGCGACATTCGGAGACAGTCTCAGTCTCACACCTGAGATGTCAGCAGGACCTCCCGTTGAAGAGGAACTGTAGATCAATGAAACAAGGGCGAATATGCTTTTGCTGTTGAGCTCTGGAAAGCACTCGTATTTGCCAGGGGTTGAGTTGGGACATTTTCGCCATATACCTAGCCATGTGAATGCTGTTGCTTTCTTTTACAATTACGCCGTTATGTCCACTACCCACACTACAGGGAGCATGCCGAAGGAGAATATATTTGCTGCATCTATTCAGAGCAGCTTGATTATACATCACCCAAATTACTCTGTAAATTTCAATTTCGTAGATTTGAATTTCAGCCCTACACCGTTTGCCGTTTTCTCCAAATTTATGCTCGGCTGCTTTCTCCCACCCTCAAACTTTCTCCTTTCAGACTACGATAACCTACCCATGATCAGAAGCTGCAAATACGCATTGTCTACATTACGGGTAGCTCAAATCGGTAGCTTTCCCCACCGAGTCCACCATCCCGCAAAACACCAAAACCTCCGATCATTCACAGCACCCCAAACCAACCCAATCCGCCCAACAATCATGTCACTTGCGCGCTCCAAAGATCCTTTAGTCTGGATTGACTGCGAAGTACGTCCCAATCCCACCCGCCGACGCATACATCCATATCCCAACCCCCACTAACCAAGCCCAGATGACAGGCCTCGACGCCGAAACCGACCAAATAATCCAAATCTGCTGCTTCATAACGGACCACAACCTAAACCTCCTCGACACTACCCCCTTCGAAACAATCATCCACGCTCCAGACACAACCCTCATGAACATGTCACAATGGTGCATCGACACGCACGAACGCACGGGCCTCACGGCCGCCGTGCGCGCCTCGACCACGACCGCCGCCACCGCCGCCGACGCCCTCCTTGCCTACATCACCGCTCACGTCCCCACGCCGCGCACTGCCCTACTGGCCGGGAATAGTGTCCACGCCGATAAGGCGTTCCTGGTAAAGGGGCCTTATGCGAGGGTGTTGGAGCATTTGCATTATCGCATTCTGGATGTTAGTTCGTTGAAGGAGGCGGCGCGGAGGTGGGCGAGTGACGAATTTTTGGCGGAGGTACCACTTAAGAAGGGGGTCCATCTTGCTAAGGATGATATTTTGGAGAGCATTGAGGAGATGCGGTTTTATCGGGATCGGTTGTTTGGTAGTGTTGTTTAGTTAGATGGGGGTCTACTTGCGCGCTATTGTTTTATGTCTTAGACAGTGTGTCTATTTCTGTAGTTGTTGAGTTTGGGGGATTTGACCCCTTTTTTCTTAGGTTCTATTGCTTGAATACCCATTGCCATTGCCATTGAGACTTGTGTATCTTGTACTTCGGAGTGTTTTCGTGGCACGTTGGGACCCCGGGAATAGATCTGCGGGGCAATTTGCAAGGGTTCAACAGGTTTCTATGGACATGAGAGAATGTAGATCGAAAGCAGCTGGGTATAACTTATGTTAAGACCAGTAGAAATGTGGGAAGTGGATGTACCTGTACCTAGTCCTAGTACTAACTTGGTACTAGTAGTATGTAGCTACGTTCTAGTGGGATGATAAACACATGACGACCCCTCCCGTCATTCGGTGAACTTCCCCTCCTTCATTCTCTCTACACTTTTTTCTTCCAATTCATTCCATCATGTCCGTCCAGACGGTGTCTATCCAGCCTTTCACTGACCAGAAGCCTGGAACGTATGTTGCTTGCTGCCCTGCAATTGATCCAGCTAACCTCCTCCCAGCTCCGGCCTTCGCAAGAAGGTCAAGGTCTTCCAGCAACCCAACTACTCTGAGTCCTTCATCACTAGCATTCTCCTCTCCATCCCTGAGGGCTGTGAAGGTTCCTTCCTTGTCATTGGTGGCGATGGCCGTTACTACAACCCTGAGGTGATCTCCAAGATCGCAAAGATCAGTGCCGCCTACGGTGTCAAGAAGCTCCTGGTGGGACAGAATGGCATTCTCAGCACTCCCGCTGCTAGCAACCTCATCCGCGTGAGGAAGGCTACTGGTGGTATTCTGCTGACCGCCAGTCACAACCCCGGTGGTAAGTAATGGAGACAGTCTTGATTGTTTGGACGCTGACTGACACTACACAGGCCCCGACAACGACTTCGGTATCAAGTACAACTTGAACAACGGAGCCCCTGCCCCCGAGACCATCACCAACAAGATCTACGAGACCGCCAAGTCCTTGACCTCCTACAAGTACGTTGACGTGCCTGATGTCGACACCTCCAGCATTGGCACCAAGAGCTATGGCTCCCTCGAGGTGGAGGTTGTCCACTCAACCGCCGACTACGTGACCATGATGAAGGAGATCTTCGATTTCGACCTCATCAAGGAGTTCCTCAGCTCCCACAAGGACTTCAAGGTCCTCTTCGACGGTATGCACGGTGTCACAGGCCCCTACGGCGTGGACATCTTCGTCAAGGAGCTCGGCCTGCCCGCCAGCAGCACCATGAACTGCGAGCCCAAGCCGGACTTCGGCGGCGGTCACCCCGACCCCAACCTGGTGTATGCCCACGAGCTCGTCGAGGCCGTCAACAAGAACGGCGTGCACTTCGGTGCCGCCAGTGACGGCGACGGAGACCGTAACATGATCTACGGTGCCAACAGCTTCGTCTCTCCCGGTGACAGCTTGGCCATCATCGCCCACCACGCAAAGCTCATCCCCTACTTCCAGAAGCAGGGAGTCTACGGCCTGGCCCGTTCCATGCCCACCTCCGGAGCTGTTGACCGCGTGGCCCAGAAGCAGGGCTTGCAGAGCTACGAGGTCCCCACCGGCTGGAAGTTCTTCTGCAACCTGTTCGACAACAACAAGATCTCGATCTGTGGCGAGGAGAGCTTCGGCACTGGTAGCAACCACATCCGTGAGAAGGACGGCGTGTGGGCTGTGATCGCCTGGTTGAACATCGTCGCCGGTGTCGCCAAGCAAAAGCCCAACGAGACCCCCAGCATCGCCTCCATCCAGAACGAGTTCTGGCAGACCTACGGCCGCACGTTCTTCACCCGCTACGACTTCGAGAATGTCGACAGCGATGGTGCCAACAAGGTCGTCGGCACCCTGTCCGGCCTCGTCGCTAGCGGCTCCTTCGTCGGCTCTAAGGTCTCTGGCCGGAAGGTCACCGACGCCGGCAACTTCTCCTACACCGACCTTGACGGAAGTGTCTCCAAGAACCAGGGCCTGTACGCCAAGTTCGATGACGGCAGCCGTATCGTCGTTCGTCTGTCCGGTACCGGCAGCAGCGGCGCTACTATCCGTCTGTACGTGGAGCGCTACGAGGCTGACCAGTCCAAGTTCGGTCTCACTGCCCAGGAGTACCTGGCTGACAACATCTCGCTTGCTCTTAACCTGCTTAAGTTCAAGGAGTATGTTGGCCGTGAGGAGCCTGATGTTAAGACTTAAGTTGGAGGTTGTAATGTGGAACCTGCTGGATGGGGATCACCTTTAATTGTTTTGCCGTTCCGTCTGAACGAGAGAAATGATGATCGAATAGCAGAATTAAAAGTATATCAAGGATGGCATGAGATAGAGGCTGTTATAGTATAACTGAGCCTCTTACGAGCTTGGGCCTTGAGCATTGTAGTTTATAGATCACCATCATTCATATCTCATCATCGTCATAAATCATAAATCATACCACAATCCATCTTACTCCCAACCATCCGCAGAAACCCTCAATTTCTCCCCCCACCACTCCCCCCAACGAACAACCCTCTCACTTCTCCTCGCCTCCTCCGCCGCAAAAACAACAGCATGACTCCGAACCGCCTCTTCAAGCGTACAACCCACAAACCTCGCCTGCGCCTCCTCAACCCCAACCCTTGAAACCTCAACCGCCTCAACAGCACTAACAAACTGCCTCGCAAGCCCATAATCCCCACCACCATGCGACTCCTTCCTCTCAGGCGGCGGCTTGGGCACATCAATAACGGTTGTCTCCCCACTGGCAAAATCATAGATTGAGATGCTATGACTGTCATACGCGATCTCACCCTTCGTTCCATAGACCCGACCACGTCGTTCACACTGTTTCTCCGTTGGCGCTATCATATGGAACGAAGCCGTTTTCGCGAGGCGGTGCGGTGCGTCTTCCTCGTCGTCCCAGGTTATTGTCACGACTTGATCGTCGCAGACGTCGTTGTCTGCTTCGTAGACGCAGCGTCCGTACCATGGTCTCGAGGCGATTGTTGAGTCAGGCGTGGTTGTATCGTAGTCTTCGGCTAGACGGGCGAGGAGGTGTGATTCAGCGGCCTTGGAGCCCTGGACTCGGAATACATCTTCTATATCTGGGGCGACGATGTCGACGGGCCAGGCTGTGTGTCCTGTTGACAGGTGGCGGTCGTTGTAGATTCGGACTGCGCTGTAGTTGCACGTTCGTTCGATTGGGCAGGTGAGGCAGTTTGTTGCGGTGCCTGCTGCTTTTGGTTTGCGGGCTCGTCGGAATTGGGTCATTGTTCCGGCTGAGGAGATGGTGCGTGGGAAATGCGGTTTGTGGGGGTTTTCTGCGGCGGTTGTTTCTGGGGATGGTGGGGAACAGAGGAGCCAGAGGATGAAATCGATGTCGTGGCAGGATTTCGTGAGGAGGGAGCCATCTCCTGCTGAGGTGGTACGGCGCCAGTTGCCGCGTACGTAGCTGTGCGAGAAGTGCCACCAGCCTACTGGTTCGCAGTGTTCTAGGGAGACTATGTCGCCGATTATATTGTCTGTTACGAGGAGTTTGCGCAGGAGGATGTTGTGTGGGCTATAGCGGAGGACGTGGCCGATTGAGAAGATATTGGATGGAGCTCGTGGTGTTTTGGTTTCGCCTTCTGGTGGTTGCAGGGTTCGGTAGACGGTTAGGCAGTCTTCTAGGGAGAGCGCTAGTGGTTTTTCGCAGAGGATATGGAGTTTGAGAGGGGCCAGGGCTTGGACAATTCCAACGTGTGTTTCGTCTAACGTGCAGATGAAGACACCGTTTACGCCTGGAGGTGTGTTTCCACTTGCGCGTGTCTCATCGTTCTGTGCCTGTGCCCGCCGCTTGGTCTCCCATTGCACCCATTCGCGCCAGTCTGCGAATTGTTGGCCTTCGCTTGGGGCTCCCTCGCCCCAGATGTAGTTTCGTCCGAATTCACTCCGCTTGAATGGGTGGGGTTCGGCGACAGCGTGGATTACGCCTGGTGTTGCGGTTGTGACGGCGCGGGCGTAGGCATTTCCACGGGATCCGGCGCCGATGACAAGGAAGCGGAGCTGCTTTGGCATGGAGGAATCGGCAATGGTGTCGGTAGGGGGTGGAATTGGTTCTTTCATGTTTGTAGGGATGCGGGGATAATTGGAGTTGAATTCAGGGCGTAGAGTTGGTTTATGGAAAATGCCGATGATTAGACTCAACTGACTCTGATCAAACTAATATGTTAGAGTCAAATAAGCCAGAGCAGCCATATATATAGCCCAACGCGAGTCCGAGAGAGACGTTGCAGTCGGCGTGTTACATGCGGGGAAACATCAGCAAGATCGGCTGGACCCTGATTGGCTGCAACTATAGCTTCATTGTATAACTTATTCCGTTTTCCCTACTCTATATCGCTTCTTTTCTACTGTCTGTATTCTCTTCCTCGCTCTCGTCAAAAATCATCGCAACCTCTTCCAAAGACCGGCCCTTCGTTTCAGGGAAGAGGAAGTACACAACCCCCAGGAATACGACCAGACAGCCTATATAAACACAATAATACTTCCACTGAAGCGCAGTAAACGCCACAGGATTCACATATTGATTGAAGAAGCATGCAGCAGCATCGACCGACAATGTAACCGCAAGACCCTTGGCACGCAGTTGAAACGGTAGGATCTCAGCCGGATACGAGATGAAAAGAGGCGCATACGCCATGTCGTAGAAGCCGAAAAAGATAAACAGCAATGGCACCACGGCTATCCCTGCAGCTGCGAGGTGCTGCTCGGCGAATAAACCAGCAAGCAGTGTGGCAATGGAGAGAAATAGCAGCATTCCTGCTGTGGACAGGAGCCAGAGGATACGACGACCGTATCGCTCCGAAGCCACCGCTCCTGCGGCTGAGAGGAGGAAGTTCCAAGCTTGGAGACTCACGTTTACGGCGGCTTGGTCTGCTGCTTTGGTAATTCCCACAGAGCCGAGAATTGGTGCGAGGTAATATGATAGGATCCCTGGATATGTCAACATGTGGTCTCTTACAGCTTCGGGCTTCTTACCATTTCCAGCCCATTCTTGCATCAGTCCAACCAATACACAAATCGCCAATCGGTGCATGTCGCCTTTTGAAGAGAAGAAGGAATTCCAGTTTCTAGACTGGGCCGCTTCGGCATTGATGGTGTCGCAAATCTGACAGAATTCATGCTGAACCAACTCATCATCTATCCGTCCATTGGCATGATACCTGGCCAGAATAACCAAAGCCTCATCTTTCCGACCTTTCGACACAAGCCACCTAGGGCTCTCCGGCACAAAGAACACCAAACCAATCAATTGACTGATCGGATATGCCACCTGTAATAAACAAGGAATTCTCCATGACCAGCTGTTCGTCAGGGCGATAGTTGCAAATGTAACCGCAGCCGAGCCGATTCCCCCCAGACACCAAGTCGCATTATAGAAAGCGGTCGCGGTCTGTCTCTGACGTGGGTGCGCAATCTCAGTTACCAAGAGAGGAGCAGCAGTTTGGGAAATGCCCATGCCCGCACCTGACAACACCCTCATACTGAAGAAAGCCCAATGATTTCTAAAAATGGTCTGAATGATCGTTGCGACAATGACAAGACTGCATCCGAGTCCCACGCAGATCTTGCGCCCATGTTTATCTGCAATATAGGACGCTGGTACGAATGCTAAAAAAGCTCCCAGAGAAGTGCCGGCAATGATAAGACCAATTATGTTGGGGTCCAAACCGCCAATAATTGTGGCGACTATTTTTTGGTCAATATCAATCTCATGAACTCAATAGAAGCACTTACATTGAGGTAATACCAGCAGGCTGTTAACTAAACTTGCGATATAACCCGCCGAAGAAGCAGTAGAGAACATAAACAGAATTCCAAGATTCAGTTTCCGTAACCCCTTGTCCTTGATCCAGTTTTTATCCGTGTTGTTGGGCAGAAGCTTGAATGCTTCCAGAGGAAGCTCCGTTGGGGGAGCCGTATCAGTCTTCGCTGTCATGGCGCTCTATCAATGTTGACGCTGTACCAAGTATAAGACGAGAAAGTGTAATCTGCAGAATCCAAGCCAAGCCATTTATACAAACTTCAATCATTACTATAAAACCTGTAGCAGAACAAGGGATTATCCACATTCCTCCCCCTAATGAAACCATCCGACTTTCGCAGGTTAATCCTCGGCCTCTCGATGAGATGACTGGTGACTAAAGATGGAATGAAGGGAGGAATGTCCGATCTAACTACCTATTCAGGTAGTTTGCCCAGCGTACAAGAGTCCCAAGAACACGGATCCATACTGCCAATCATGCACAAACTAAACGACCTACAGTGCAATACACTGCTCCTTGCAACAACATGGATGCCACACGTGAGACATATCCCATTCAAAATTCATCATCATTCATCACTATCCCCAAGCAGCGACGCATACCGGTTGCCAAGCCCACAAAACCCTTCACACTGCTCTCCAACATCCCGCCCTTTGTGCAAGACTTCCTCAATACCCCACGTTACGCGTTCCGCACCGACTCTCGCGCCTTCAAGATTCGGTGCCGCGGGTCCAAGCCGGAGAGATGCCATCCGTCCTGTCATGAATAGCGGCACGTCTTCACGCCATGATAGGTCGTTTGTTAAACAGGGGAATCCGGACTTGACTTCGATGGGGTATTGTTCGTTCATTTCGCGTAGTAGAGGCATCTCGCGGACATCGGTGCGTGCGCCTGTTGCGAAGTAGATGTAGTCTATTGGGGGGAGGTTGGGGATTGGTGGGTCGGTTGTTAGGGTCCAGGTTTGGGTTGAGGGGTTGTATTCGTGTGATTTTATTACTGTGCATGGGTGGAGGGAGGCGCGGTGTTTGGCGGCATGTTGTTTCACGATTTTGGTGTAGCGTGGTGTCATGCTGCCTCCGTTGCGGGCAGTTTGAAGCATTTCGAGGCGTTCTACATAAGTTAGTTTATTTGTCGAATATGGGGGAAGGGACATGTAATCGAATTAGGGCTTACCTTCGTCGGTATCGGCAGACCAGAAGGCTGCTTTTTCCCAGTTTTTGTATTTGCCCATCCATGGCAAACTGATATCGAAATGTTTGACTATATTCGTTTTAGCTTTGTGTTCGTAAGTCCACTGTCCATCTAAGCATATACATACCCTTCATCCCGGACCTCATAATAAACCACACTTTGGTGACTCCCTTGCGAACAGCCATGTCCACAATCTGAGCTGAAGAAAGCCCACCCCCAACAACGACAACGTTTGTCTCCTGCCGGCGCTGGATCTTGTCCTGTACATTAGGACTGGGGAAGGTCTTAATTTCCATGCTGTGGCAACATCCAGCTGCACCCTCTTGATCATTTGCTGGCTTCCACGGATAGATCTTTGAAACTCCTGCACCGCCAGGACCGATGGCAAGCACAACAGCCCGGCTGTAGAATTTCTCTCCAGTAGATGTGGAAATTGTGAAGATCTTCTCCGAGCCATCAGACACATAGTCATAAGAAAGTCCTGTAGCCTCGCGCTGCAAGATCTGTCCCGGCTCATTGAGTCCATACCGATCAATGATCGAAGCGCAGTAATCGGCGAACAAATCCGTAGAAGGAGAGAAGTAATCTTTCCGATCTCGTTCGTCGATCTCGCCTCCGATTGGCCTATATGCTGTCAGAGAGACATACCAAAAGGAATCGAAACCTTTTAAGTAAACTTACTGAGACTTTCCCCCTGCCTTCTCTTCTTTTTCTTATGCTTGCTCATCTCCTTCCCAACACAACCTGGAATCTCCCACAAATCCCCCTCGCGCCCAGTCTCCTGAGTATAAGCCAACATCCCATCCCGATCACCAGGATCAACATGGAAGAACATCGGACTGCGAAGCTGCTTAATCTCTAATGTCTTGAAAGCATTATTCCATCGTTGCATCCATTTATCTCCCGATCCATCAAGTACTAAAGTTGACACAGAGGACGAGGTCGATGTAGTCGAGGAAGCGGAAAGTGATGGAACAGAAGATACAGAGTCTGTAGACGCACGCCGTTGTCGATCTTGGCCTTTGTCTTTGCTATCGCTGGGACACATCGTCTCGCAGTTCCATTTGTTTGCCCGAACGCCGTTAATCTTGCTGTGTCGGGCTTGTACGAGGTTCATTCGGCCGGTGTGTTTCTTTATCCAGTGGTAGCGTTGGTGCTCTTCGTCAGTGAAGACTGCCGAGGGGGTTTCTTCGCCTAGTCGTGCGGCGACGGCGAGGCCACAGGGTCCTGCGCCTATTATTATTACATCGTGGATAGGGGCTGGTTGGGGTTCAATAGACATCTTGGGGTTGGTAAAGTTGTTGTGGATATAGTATATTGAGATATGAGGGCTGGATAAATGAGATAAAAGGAACCCTTCGAGATTTGAAAAATGGGGATACTCTTTCTTTTATATTAATCTATTGGCATTGGCACTCCTCACATTTACTTGGCCTTCTACAATGTCCTCAGTGTCACGAGATGGCCATCGAGGTACTCTTCCCCAAGGTCCTTAGGGCTTGCATGATACAATACTCAAACGGGACAAGACCCATACTCCACACTCAAGGCGGATCTGACAGTCTATTGGAAGCTGTCAACTGAGTACCTTGGGGTTCAATGGCGATCATTGGAAATCGCATCAAAATAATGAAAATATTCAAATTAACTCAGTAAAGAATTATATTCAGGATCTGAAGACCCGACAAATTGGTGATAGCCACCCTTATGATACCATGGTTGAAGTGAAGGCAACTACACCTTCTGCGGAAGGTGTAATCTCATTCAAACAAGTGTACGGTGAGAAGAGTAGACAATATCAAGATATCAACGAGGATTGATTTACCCAATCAATCTGGTGTTCCCTTTCTTATGTTTTTTGATATCTGGCGGCGCTTTACCAACCAACGCCAGCCATCTCGAGATGATCAGGTATATATTTAGTTCGATGTCATATTTTTTAATGAAGTCCCCATCCGAGGTGCATACCTCCTCTATGGCAAAGTACATAGAGGAATACAGGCCGGTAGAGTACATGCGCCATTCATTCCGCGGCATGACTCCAATACGACGAAAAAGTGGGATCTGTTGTATGTCATGCTCGATTTTTTGGAGTCCCGAATAATGCGGGTTTAGGCTGGTATGATAGTAAATCGTCTCTGCGGAATATGATAGAATATGCCTGGATTTCACGGCCCATGCTCCTCATGGAAGTTTCATTGCTAAGGAAAGCCAATTTGATGAAGTCTTACATAGCAAAGTCAGCTTTAGTCTAGATATTCTGAATATAATCTATGCACCATAACGAGCCATTGGGGGTGCTGATGAGCATTGCGAGGGTTCTCGCGTGGAATGACCTCACCATTGGAGAACGGGAGATATGCGTTTCATCTCCGTGGACAGAGTTTAGAACGCGGTTGTTCCAACGCGCGCTTGAAGGATATTTCCAGGAGCAAGTGATGACATTGGTCTGATGACTTTTCCCGCGGCCGATGAAGCTGAACGGATGAGACCTATCGCGAAAAGAACCAAGCAATGACGAACGTGGAGATGGGTGAATCCATAAAGGGAGGAAAGATCAACAAAAGGTTGCTGCAGGGACTCTCGATGTGTGGTTGTGGCTGCGTGCCTGTAGACGAACCTATGCGGATGATAGGAAACCGACAAACTGTTCATTTTAATTGAGTGTTTGTTATAGAACTGCTCTATGGTATAGCGCCTATCCTACCAGGTAACTCATTAGACGGTCTATTAGAACTCGAGTTCCTATAGGGCGATTGTACAGAGCGGGCACGGCCCGAGGGAACCTTATTAGTCATACTACTTACGGCGTACCTTTCAAGGTTGGAAGTAACTAGTTAAGTTATAGCTATTTATTAGTTTAGCAAACTATGCATGCATGTCCAGAGGTTGGTTCATAAGTCAAGCCCACTTTAGCTGTAGCACCGAGGATAATATTTTCCAAACTAACCGAGTCTTTTTGGCTGTCCTCATTGTTGTTGATAGCCGATACTCAAGTAGTATTTAGTGCAATGTTATGGTCAACATGATTACAGGAGAAATACTATACGTAGTTCACAGTATATAAAAGACCTAAAGGAATTAAATTAAGCACAAAGGGGGAATAGCAAAAGCAGCAAATACCACCACACAAAAACACCAAACCAACGCAAAGAGCAAAAACAAAAACAGATAATAAGACACGATAAGTAACAAAAAACCCAATAGACCATCAAATCCAACACAAACACCAAGACCAACCAACGCCAACACTTATCCAACACCCATCAGATGATTGCCAACACCAAACCATATCAATCCAAACCCCTTCTATTTATGCCACTTCTTAAGCTTCTTCCCCTCCCCAACCCTAGCCCTCGGCGCACCACCTCCCTCCCTCCGATGCCAAGCATCCTGAGGCCAAACCCACCCCCTCACCCTCTTAGCATCCCTCCGCTCCCCAATCTGCGGCGGCGGGATCCAATCATCCTTCCCCTCAGGCAAGACCCGCTGCCGCGTCATTGCACCCGGCCCGCCGACGTTGAGGTGGGCGGATGGCTGGTGCGGTAATGGTTGGGATTTCGAGAGCATGAGTAGGAAATATAATGCTAGACTTGCTGTCATTGGTGTTGAGAGGGCCTGATCTTCTTCGGAGGTTTCGTCTGGGAAGTGGGAGTGGGATGATGATGGTGAAGAGGAGGAAGGAGACGAGGAAGAGAACGAACGCGCGCTGATGGGCGTTGCCAGTGCCGGCCCGTCACGGGAGAGCGTGTGTGCATGTGCGTGTGCATGAGTGCGCGGGTTAAAAGCAGCCGTCTTGAGTGGGATAGTAGCAGCAATCTCGAAGTATCCGAAATAAGGAACGTCATCGCCATCGTCGCAGCCAGCTCGAACGCAGACTAGTTCGATTTCTGTGATTATGAATCCGTACCGACAGGAGTGTTCGCGCATGCAGCGTTGCAGGTGGGCGAGGCCGTTGAGGTATTCGACGCGGCGGTGCGGTGCTTCATTGCGCATGCCTGTATTCCAGCGGTCGAAGCTCTTGACTATGCCGACTAACCGGCCGCGAGGGAGACCGGCGCTTGTCTGTTCCGTGTCTGAGGCGTAGTTTGCTAGGAAGTGCGGATGGCCGTGGTTTTTGTGGCCTGTGCTGCGGACGTCTGGCGCTGCGTAGAGCTGGAGATGGTCGGGCCCTTGGGAGACGGCTAGGGCAGCGTTGACGCGGGGCGCGTAGAGGTTTGTGATCATGTTCACTAGGGCGGGTTCGGATTCTGGGGCTAGGTGGGCGAAGGATACTGCCACTGGTGGAGTGAGCTCGGCTGGGATTTCGGTTTTCAGGAGCTGAATTAGTCGACTGTCTACTAGGTCGAAGGTTGCTAGCGAAAAGGAGGTCCAGTTTCGTAGGTTGCGGATGTCCCACCAGAAGTAGTCGTGCATGCCGCGAGTTGGGACTACGCTCACGTTGCGGACTAGGTTGATTGGTGGGATCGGCATTGTTAGGTAGGAGAGGAGGGTCGTTGAGTGTGGTGTTGGTGGTTCTTGGGGACTCAGCAGGGCTGGTGATGGCTGTGCGGAGGCCGGATGGAATTTGTATTGGGGGGTTGGCACTGTCAATGGGTGTGCGCATGTTGGGGTTTGCTGGGCCGCTGGTCTCTGGGAGTATGACGGGTAGACCACGATAGTCGGAGTGATTGGAGTGACCGGTGTGGTGGGAGTGGTTTGAGCATGCATCTGAGGCACATATTTAGGAAGCTCACGGTAGGTTGGATATCCAAATCGAGTCAAAGTGGCAGTGTCGACGCCAGATGCTGACACGGAGCGTGAGTGGCCACCGACAGCTTTGCGCTTGTGAGACGGGGTGATAGCCACAGGCGATGACAAGGTAGAGCAGGTGCCATGGGCCATTGGGGCCGGTGAAATAGGGGACGCCAATGTCAAGCGGTCGACAACATCCCGAATGTGACGGTTAGACCGAGTAGTTGTATAAGGGACAAAGCCAGGAGGGTTCCGTGTATTAGACAGAACCCGGCGGGAACGAAGAGGTCCGCCAGCAGACACTGGCTCGATGACAACATCCTGAGGTCTGATCTTTGGCAAGAGGGCCGGACCATGATGATGTCTGGTTGGCGAGGTGGTAGGACTAGTGTTGCCGGTGATAGTTGACCAAGGCGACGACTCGCTTGAGTAGACAGACGAGTTGGACTCATGGCGACTATGACCCGAGCCGGTGGACCCCTCAAGAGGAAGACGCGGCGGCGTTGTAGGCCGATAACGAGCGTACTGCACAGACATGATAGACAAGTAGTTGTCTAACTCGATCTTTGTCACAATAACAAACGAATGAGAGAGTGATGAGGATCAAATCATCAAGGCGAAGAGCTTGGATATTAAATGGTCTTCACAAGGTCTCAAACAGCCAAGCATGCATATAAAAAGATCGACTGACGAACTCTAGCCGATATAGAAAACATGAAACATGGAGAAGAGCCCCATTGTGACGCCTGCGGAGCTTCAGAATCTTTTTTTGGGATCCTAGTCTCCGATCAAGAGGGACGTTCACGCGATGAAACGCGAAACTGCCGACATTGTGCCTGAAAGACAGGCATGCCGCGCGAAGAAGCACTTGAAACTGCAGAGACGGAGGTTCCAGTCCGGTATAGTGCCGTTTCATCGGACAGTCGCGCGTCAAGATGTTGCTATATTTTGCACTTGGGTCAACTTCATTCTTCAGATGCCTTTCTTGGGTTAGTCTGCTGCAAGATCTGAGAGCAGTTCTAAATTCGGCAACAATTAAGTCGCATTTTGCAGGTAATTAGCGGACTTGTTGGTGACCCTCCCTGCTTCAGCACTCGCCGAGTCAGCGGCTAGGGAGTCCCAAGAAGCAACAGGATAAAAATAGCCTTTTGTCTGTGTGTGATTCAAGGGACCAAGGAGGGGAAACCGTTTGAGAAAGGTAATATGGGTAGATGCGCCAGTGGCCGAGCGTGATATCAAGGTCAGCGCCTACAGATGTACGTTGAGTCTCAAGTACGCGCCGATCGACGGCGTCACATTCGGTGATTGGACGATTTTTCGAAACAAGCAAAGAAACGTCCCATAATTAGCAATGATTAATGCAGTTGATCAGATCAATTTGTTCGTGCAAAAGAAGGGTAAAGGAGTAAATCAGGGAAATCGGGAATTGGGGTAAATCGCATAGGCGCGCAGGGACCCCTGACGTTTCAACCGAAGACAGTAACTTAGAAGATTGTATATTATTAACTTAATGTCCATTTTGATTATCTCATAACATTCATTGGTGGGGCCGAAAAATAAACCCAAATAGAAAATGAAAAATGCAAGGTTTCAAAACCTGCGTGGTCTAGGTAAACAAAACGCTTGGGGGAATCTCTCTGAACCGTCTAAACAAGGATCAAATCCAACGGCAAAGGCAATTGCAGAATCATGAAAAGCTTTTTAAGCCTTGATCTCGTACTTGCGGCGGAACATGTCATCCACCTCAGTCAGGTAGTACACACCGGAGCCGATGGTCTCGACGTTGCCGGCGGGCTTGAAGTCCTTCTTCAAGTGAGCGTGCTCACGGAGCTTGCACATGGCATCGTAGGCAGCAGGCTCGAGAACAGTGCGGGCATTGAGGCGGTTCTGGAGGTCCAGCTTCTCAACCATGTTGGAGACATCGCCAACAATCTTGGCGCTGAACATGGAGCTGGCAAGACCACTGCCGTAGCTGAACAAGCCAATGCGCTTGGGCTCCTTGGGGTCGAAAGTGACGTTGCTGAGCAGACTGGCCAGGCCGCCGTAGACGGTAGCAGTGTACATGTTGCCACACTGGGTGGCAACCTGGAGACCAGGGTTGACACGATCAGCGAAGCGCTTCTTGGTCAAGCCCATGAAAGTCTTCTCAACAGTCTTGTCGGACAGAGACTTCTCGTAGTCCAGATCGCGGAGCTCGGGGGCGACCTCGGCGAAAGCGGGGTGGGAGGGGTTGGCGAGGTAGTCGTTGTAGAGCATGCGAGCGTAGGACTTCTGGACCAGCTTGCAGGTGGGAGCGTGGAAGAGGATGTAGTCGAAACGGTCCAGAGGAGACAGGGACTCGTCAGCAACACCGTTGGTGCCGTTAGTCTGGGCCTTGAGGGTCTTCTCGCGGGCATCATAGGCCTTGTAGCAGGCATCGACGGCCTCGGTGTAGCACTTAAGGGAGAAGTGGCCATCGACGACGGGGTACTCGCTGGTGAGGTCGGGCTTATAAAAGTCGTAGGCGTGGGTGATGTAGGAAGCACGGAGACCGGGCTCGAAGACAATAGGGGCGTCAGGGCCAATGACCATGGCAACACAGCCAGCACCACCAGTGGGGCGAGCGGCACCAGCGGCGTACAGAGCAATATCACCGCACACCACAACGGCGTCACGGCCGTCCCAGGCGGAGGACTCGAGCCAGTTGATGCTGTTGAAAACAGCGTTGGTACCACCGTAGCAGGCGTTGACGGTGTCGACACCCTCAATGTTGGTGTTGCCGTGGGGAGCAAAGAGCTGCATCAGGACAGATTTGACGGACTTGGACTTGTCCAAGAGAGTCTCAGTGCCAACCTCGAGGCGGCCAACGGACTTGGGGTCGATGTTGTACTTGTTCATGAGGGAGGAGAGGGTGGTAAGGCACATGGAGTAGATGTCTATAAATCACGCTCGTTAGTTTCCTCGTTCTGTCTTCTTTGTCGGATGCCTGACATACCCTCGCGGTCATCACAGAAGCTCATCTTGGTCTGGCCAAGACCAATGGTGTACTTTCCAGCACTGACGCCATCGTACTTCTCGAGCTCGACCTGGTCGACGCACTGTGGAAAGATTAGTATCTCACCAGTAGTTCAATGGCAGCGTGAGCTCTTACCTGAGTAGGAAAGTAGACCTCAATGGCCTTGATACCAATGTTCTGGGGACGAGCAGCCATCGTGGGGTAGAACTGTGAACTTTTGAATAGCAAAGAGAAAGAAAAGGGAGGATGGTAAAAGGCAAAGGTGAATAAAGAGAACAGACCCCTGGACAAGCAGCTTAAATAAATAAAAGAGGGAAGCGTACAGTACTCGGATCTACAGTGTACGATCTGTCACCGTCAACTTTTTTCCCCTGAGTGGGGAGGATCGACCTTGGGTCTTCCTTTGGACCGGATACTTATAGATCTTTAGTACTGTGAATAGTGAACACTGTAGTTTAGTTGTTGTTAATGGAATATGTAGCAAGATATGAATAGGTATACACATTCACCAATTGTATATATTCACGATATTCACATGAGGGCAGTGTTTGGATGAATATTTGATCCCAGACGGATGGCAACGGTGTAGAACTCAGTCTTATCTCGGATCTACTTTGATCCGACTATATTGGTGGACACTAGAGATCCGCTTCCTTGTTGGCCGTGTACTTAAGCCCGGATACTCCGTAGTTTTATAGAAGGAAGTGGCATCATTCGGAAGTGCTCAGATCTCTGGCATCTATTATATGGGGCTATGGGTACCTATACTTATATTGGAGTATTGGGTATCTACCGTAATTTCAGTACTAACTTATACAGTATGGTTAGAATGGAGAACATAAGCCACATTGCTTTTCAGGTGCATTCGAATATCACCTAAATTATATATCACAATATAAGTTATATCTTACTCCTTTCTCCAGGTGGTGTTGCCAATGCTAACGCCAATGCCAATGCTTCGTAATGCCGAGCGTGGGTCACTCCGGGGGCGTCTGCCTGGATTCAATCTCTCCCTATCTCTTCTCTCCAATCTGGAAACTTGAATATAACCCCTAACGGCATCGGGAGGATGTCGGACGTCGCTCGTTTGCCATTTACTTCTAGATCATGATCGTCTTGATCTCCGCATTCGCGCTAAACACCTACCACTGCTCGCCGGAGCCCCGTACCATCCACCATGGGCGACGAGAAATATGATTATCAAGCCCAACCCATCCCCTCGTACGAAGAAGCCACCGGCCAACCCTCCTCCTCTCGATCCGACCTCGGCGAAGGAACAGATTTGGAACGACAGGGGCTTCTCGGTCGCGATCATGCCTCCACACGAGGCTATCACCCGCCGACGGTGGAATCGGCGCGCACCAGTCTCGATGACCTAGATTCCTCTGCCTCACACTCTGACCGGGGATCAACCGATGAGCTTCGACAGGAACTGGATCAGATGGACGTGGATGACTCCGCGTCTTCATCCTTGACTGGCCGTTCCCGTCTAGGCCATCGGTTCTCCAAGCAGCTATCGAGTCTGACCCGCACGCTATCCGCCATCCAACGACCCTTTCAGCGATATATGCCCAGTTTCCGCTTTACGATAAACCTGGGCGATGCACGCGCCCGTTTCAAGGACCAGGGCTGTATCATGATGCTACGGCTGTTCGCTCTTTTACTCGTAGTCGCCCTGGTCTATGTGTTCTTTATCGCGGATATCTTCAACATCAACAGTCGCATGGTCATGGGCACGTCGTACAGTTCGGCGTCAGTCGAGAACTTCATTCAGGGTCATATCAACGAGACGAACATTGCCGAGAACTTGCGCCGAGTCACCAACTACACTCATATTGCCGGGACAGAAGGCAGCTTCGTGCTATCACAATGGATTGAACAGGAGTTCCACAAAGCTGGATTCGATGTAGTCTCGCGGGAGGAGTTCCAGGTATACCTCAACTATCCACGCCAGGATGGCAGGAGGGTGGCGATTATTGATCCGCCCAATCTCGCTTGGGAGGCTAAACTCGAAGAGGACAACGCCAAAGACTTGGTCTTCCATGGGCATTCCAAGTCGGGCAATGTAACAGGGCCCCCTGGTGTATGCCAATTTTGGATCTCGAGATGATTTCAAGGCTCTTGCAGAGAAAGGAATCGAATTGAAAGGCTCAATCGCTCTTGTCCGTTATTACGGGACTGAAACCGATCGCGCTTTGAAAATCAAGGCCGCTGAGCTGGCCGGCGCGGCGGGCTGCATTATCTACTCCGATCCCTCTCAGGATGGATTCGTCAAGGGCCCGGCTTATCCCGAAGGCCGGTACATGCCCAGCGATGGCGTCCAGAGAGGCGGTGTCAGCATGATGTCGCAGGTTGTTGGAGATGTCCTCAGTCCTGGGTTTGCATCCACCCCGGGAGAAAAGCATCGTTTGTCTCCTGAGGAGAGCACTGGGTTACCTAAGATTCCCAGTCTCCCTCTCGCCTGGCGTGATGCCCAGCATCTTTTGCAGGGACTCAAGGGACACGGTTCCAAAGTACCAAAGGAATGGGTTGGAGGCGTGCCTGAAGTCAAAGAGTGGTGGACTGGAGATCAAAATTCTCCTGTCGTTCATCTGATGAACTTGCAGGATGAAGTCGAGCGACAACCTATCTACAATATCCATGGGAGAATCCTCGGTATGGATGAACGCGACAAGAAGATCATCGTTGGCAATCACCGCGACTCGTGGTGTATGGGTAGCGTCGACCCCGGAAGTGGCACTGCTGCTTTCCTAGAGGTTGTACGCGCCTTTGGTGAGCTGCTCACCTATGGGTGGCGCCCGCTTCGCACTATTGAGTTTGTCAGCTGGGATGGAGAGGAATATAACCTCATCGGCTCGACAGAGCATGTCGAGAATGAGATAGAGGAGCTGCGTGCCAATGCCTTCGCGTACTTGAATGTCGATGTCGGTGTCTCTGGCTCCAAATTCCGTGTCTCGGCGTCCCCCGTCTTCGAGCGCAGTGTGATGCAGATTCTTGGCCGTCTCTCGGATCCCTATGCGAATGCAACACTCAAAGATCTCTGGGAGCAAAGGGGCTCAAAGATTGAGCCACTTGGTGCTGGCAGTGACTATGTTGCATTCCAAGATATTGCAGGCACCTCAAGCATTGACTTTGGGTTCGAAGGTGAGGCTTATCCATACCATAGCTGCTACGAGTCATACGACTGGATGGTCCAAAATGCCGACCCCGACTTCCAATACCACAAAATCCTGGCTCAGTTCTGGGGGCTTCTTTTGCTTGACCTTTCAGAAAATCCCATGCTACCATTTGACGTGGAGGCTTACGGCAGCTCCGTGACTGGGTGGGTTAAGGACTTGGATGGATTCGCCAAATCAAAGAAGGCTGAGGTCAACATGGAGCCCATGTTCAAGGCCGCAGCTGAGCTCCAGGCCAACACTGCACGCTTCCAGTCCTGGAACAAGATCTGGCACGATACTGTGTGGGGTTTGGGTGGATATGAAAGCAATGTCATGGCCGTCCAGCGAGTGAACCACAACGCCCGAATGGCTAGTCTTGACACCAATCTGCTTGACCTGGACGAAGGTGGCGGTGTAAGTTGACTTCTCTCCTTAGTCTCACTCGTGACTATAGCTAATAAACCCAGGTCCCCAACCGCACACAATTTCGACACGTCATCTTCGGCCCAGAGCTGTGGTCCGGCTACGACGCGGCCCTCTTCCCTGCTATTGTGGATAGTATCAACACGGGAAATTGGACACTGACCCAATACTGGATCAACCGGGTCGCCAACACCATTCATACCGCCAGCGACAAGCTGCTTCACTAATGTATTTTACCTCAGCCCCTCTCGGCCTTCATTACTCTTTGCAATATCTCAGCCATGCCTGACGCCTCGGATTGCTTTCGTCATGTTCTATACAAGCACTGTACAGCCCGACCCCTTGTCGGGATGCCTCATACGCCTATACCAACCATGCATGTCAGCTCATACCGAATTTGGCGGATGTCACTTTTGTCGGTTCTATTGGTCGCTTTTCTTACATGTACCTATTTTCTCATCCTTGTCCCGAGGGATTGGCGTTCATATGGGAAGATATCACATTTCGTATTTAGCTTATTACGGTTTAGACCCAATTGCATTGTCTACTCTGTCCTTCAAGTGCACAGCATATCAGCCAATAGCCCTAATGTCTGCTGACACTACCTTCCCTCCTTCCAAAATCTCTTCCGGGGTATCATACATACATCCAAACAATTTACAGTCATACACTAGGCAACCCAGACTCAATTCCCCCCAAAAAAGGATGATCCGCCAAACACTGCCAAAAGCCCGCCTCAAAATCCCACAAATCAACCCCTAAACCCCCAGCCCACTCATCATCACCCCCTCCCCAACACCACCAACACCCTCACCACCCCCAACCCCAGAATCTGCCCCCGAATCCAAAAACCGCTGAATAGTCCGCGTAGCCTTCTCAAGCAACGCGAAATTTGGATCACCCGGCCGAACAATAGTCCCAATCTGCACCTCAGCAACAAAAACACTAAGATCCTGCACAGCGCGCGTGCGCGCAGATCTAGAAATACACTGCTTCAGCATGGCGAGTAACATAATCCCCGCAGCGGGGAGGCCGTAGTACGCCACTTTCCAGATTAAGCCTGTGCCGGAGTTTGTAAGTTGGTCGCGTAGCAGAATGATCTCAACGACGAGTGTGAGCATCTGCCCTGCTGTGGAGATTATTGATGCTGAGGGTTCTGTTGGTGATTTAAGGAGGAGGAGGCTGTGTAGGAAGAGGACGTGGAGGTGGTGGAGGCGGACGCTTGCTATGAAGTCTCGTTCGAAGGGGGATTGCGTGCATTGTTTTAGGCTGGTTTCTAGGCGGAAGTGGTGCGGAAGGGATTGCCATTGGGTTGCTGCTTGGGTTTGGATTATGCTGTGGTGGTTTTTAGTTTAGGCTCAGGTTTCTTCTGGGAGATGATAGATGAGGGGTGACGGTTTTCTTACCTCGCCCGCTGTGCGCATCCTGGGTCATGCTTGTCTTGAAGTAACTCCCATATCTCCTCTTTGAGTGAAGCACACAGTGCTGACCAGCGCGTGTCAGCTCCGTATCCGGCTTCTGCGTCGACTGACCACTCTAGTGAGTTTTGGGCGTTTCGGCATGATGGGATTTGGAAATGGCAGAAACGTTTGTTCATTCGTGGTGGGCGGCCGAGGAAGATTGCTATGTTCTTGTCTGCGGAGTAGATTCGTGCGAATGCGGTTTTGCGGAGTTCCTTGAGGAACTTTGGTATGCCTGGTTTTGCTTCTATGTTTTCGTGGTAGCCCAGGGCGAAAGTTGAGGATATTGCGTCGCCTAGTTTGCGCCAGGAGTGGTAGCCTTGACGTGTGTTAGTCGGTTGTACATGTTTAGGATCTGAGTGGGTTTGTGCTTGCTTTGGTCTCCATCGACGTAAGAGTGGACGATGAAGTTCTCGTATTGCATTATCAGTTGAAGGTCGTTTAGACAGTCCAGTGAGAGGGATATCTCCAATGCGAGGTCGCAGAGTTTCGTGCATAATCGTCTGAGGGTATACTGTTCTTGCTCGGTGGTATATAGAGAAGGAAAGAAAGCAATGTCGATGGTAGCCCGGGTGACAGCCGCGAAAAAAATGCCCAGGGTTTCCCAGCGAGAATTGTGATCTAACAACTGGGCTGAAAAACTAGCGAGGTCGGAAGTTTCATCGAATTGCAACGGCTGGGCTGAATTATGCAAGAGACGTCTTGCATAGACTAAATGCCAGTTCTCGTCATGATATGTGAACAGTTGGCTCACACTCTGGGTGCATTGCGCGACGAAAGGCTCTGCTAGTGCTAGATTGGCTCCTTTGGCTAGCCAGAACATGACGAGGTCTCTCATGGCGGGTAGGTTGTATGTCGTTAGAAGGTGTTTGAGAACATCTGCACCTTGTAGCACCAGATGGTTGTCGCCAAATAAGCTCGAGTTTAAGGCTTCTGGTATAGCCTGGTGAGCTCCAGTGTGGTCTCCGTCCGGAGTGATGTGCTTGAAGATGGCGGCATGGCTGGACGACCCAAGATACCCTGGGTTCGGATATGGATTGCGCCTTGGATTAAAGGATGGTGATTCATCTGAACCGAGGCTGTGGTATAGTTAGTCAATCGGAAGTCAATCAAGTCCAGTATAAAACTCACCTATGCTTCTCAGCCCTCTTCCGCTTAAAGGGCGTGGTTCTGTAAATACATATCCCCTTTGTGGTACTGCATCGCGTACAAACAGGCTGTTTATGATCGCAAGCCAATTTAGCCTTTCTACAGGCCTCACAGGCAGCCAGACGCGACGACATGAGGTTGGAGTACAAGTAAAGTCCGAGTAAAAGTTGGAGCGGCTAACGGCGGAGTAATCGGAGAGTCGGCGTATTGATAAGATGCGGGGAGAGAACATCTATAAATACGGAGTACTGCCGGACCCTTTCAACTTCACCACAACACTCTCATCATGGCTCAAGATACGATCAAGCTCGGAGATTACCTCTTCACTCGACTCCGCCAGCTGGGCGTCGAGTCAATGTTCGGCGTGCCTGGCGATTATAACCTCCGCCTGCTGGATTTCGTCACTCCGGCTGGCCTGCACTGGGTGGGTAACTGCAATGAGCTCAACGCTGCCTACGCGGCAGATGGATATGGCCGCATCAAGGGCCTGGCCGCTTTGGTCACTACCTACGGTGTCGGCGAGTTGTCCGCTTTGAATGGTATTGCTGGTGCTTATGCCGAGAACACGCCTGTCGTGCACATCGTCGGAACGCCCCCGCGCCCGCTTCAGGACGCGCGCACGTTTATGCACCATACCTTCTCCGATGGAGATTACCGTCGTTTTGCTGCTATGTCGATACATATCACTGCTGCCCAATCCCGCATCGTTGATTCCACAACGGCACCGGAGAAGATCGACTGGATCTTGCAGCAGGCATTGATCCACAACAAGCCTGTTTACCTTGAAGTCCCGGATGATATGCCTGATGTGCTGGTATCGGCTGCAAACTTGAAAACGAAGATCACTGTTCCAGCTCCTCCATGCTCGGCTCAGGAGCCTCAAGTACTAGCTCAAATCTTGGAGCGAATCTACCAAGCTGAGCGTCCCTTCATCTTGGTAGACGGAGAAAGCACAGGCCTCGGCATTGTCAACCAGCTCGATGCTCTGATCAAGGCAACTGGATGGCCAACCTGGACATCCGTCTACGGCAAGGGCCTAGCCGACGAGCAACTCCCCAATGTCTACGGCCTGTACGCAGGAGGGTTCGGCGACGATGCCGCAAAGGCATACTTTGAAGAAGCAGACCTAGTCCTGACATTCGGTCCACACTACAGCGACACCAACAGCTACTTCTACACAACAGTGCCGAAGCCTAAAGTGGCAATCACATTCTCAGGAAGCAACATCCAAATAAAAGACGAGACATTCCGCGACATGTCAGCACGTAACATCCTCTCGCGCATCCTCGAGAACCTCGATTCAACGAAACTAGTCAAATTAACCGGCCCCCCAAAGACCAAGCTCACAATCGACACCAACACCCCAGACACAGATGCACTAGTCCAAACCAACTTCTACCCACTAGTGAACCCGCTCTTCAAAGAAGGCGACATAATCCTCACAGAAACCGGCACAGCAGCTCACGGCGGGCGAAACTTCACTCTACCCAGCAAATCCCGCCTCTTCGGCGCTGTAACATGGCTCTCTATCGGCTTCATGCTCCCAGCAACACTAGGCACAGCCCTAGCCCAGCGCGAGCAAAACGCAAACACAATCAGAAAAGCACAGACAATTCTCTTCATCGGCGATGGAAGCCTCCAAATGACCGCGCAGGAAATCAGCGTCATGATCCGGGAGAAGCTCAACATTGTTATTTTCATTATTAATAACGATGGCTACACTATCGAGCGGGTTATCCACGGCCGCAAGCAGGCGTACAATGATGTTCCGTTCTGGAGACATGCGCATGCGCTTACTTATTTCGGGGCTGAGGAGGAGCATGCGGCTGCGAATACGTTCCAGGCACGTACTGTTGGTGAGTTGAAGGGGTTTTGGCTGATGAGCGGATTTCGAATGGGAGTGGGGTGCGCCTTGTGGAGGTATTTATGGACAGGGAGGATGTTCAGGGGGCTTTGCTCTATTTGTTAAATAAGCAGCTTGCTCAAGAGAAGGTTGATGAAGAGGAGAAGGAGAAGGGACAGAAGTAGGGATGGATTTTCTGCTTTTGTCTTGCTCTCTCTTTCTAGTTGGAACTACTTAGAAATCTAGATTGTATCTACGTCTTAATGCATTCATGGAAATATCATTTGTTAATGGTTAATTGTATCTTACTATGATTAGGGCATATCACTAGTCCCACAGAAGAAGAAAAACACCCAGGAAAAAGAAAGAAGAAAAAAACCAGGCTATTTGAACGCCTATTCCCTATGCTCCAGAGCCGCCATGCACACCAGATGAGGCGTGAAACTAGAATAAATGAAAAAAAAAAAAAAAAAAAAAAAGGTAGAACCAGATAGTGAAGGGAAAAAGACATCTGCCTGAACATGTCACGAGACTTCTATCAATGGTCCGTCGCTGTGTGGAGAGGCTGGTTCTCTCATGTTGCATTCGGTTTATTTGCGGAAGCTTTCAACGCCTAGTGTTGGGGTTTCCACCACGCGATCAGTGGGGACGCCTTCATCACGTCGGCGGGCGAAGAAGCTGTCACATTCCGAAACTATGTGTGCCCATTCTGCAAGGGCACGGCCTGCATATTTGCTAGGCACGAGGTGGTCGTGGGAAGGTTGAGAAGGGAGTTCGGGTAGAGGGGAGTTTTTAGTGGTTGGTGTTCTTGGCCATGTGTCAGAGGTGGGTTGTGTGGGTGTTTCATCGGGGTTTATGGGGTCCTCCGGGTCCTCTGGTGTCGTTGTCTCGCTTTCGATGTCCGATGGAGATCGGTTCTCGGATGCTGTGTCATAGTCTGACTTTGAAGGAGACCGCCGGTGCTCGACGTGCAATTGAGAGGCCACGGGGAGACAGGGGGTGAAGAGGCGTTTGTTCTTGGTAGGCCATTGAGGCCGATCCATCCATTCCAAGGAGAACTTGAAAAAGAATGGCTGATGCGGAGTCTTAGGGCGGACAAGCTCGTCCACGCTATTGGTTGGAGTCTGCTCATGATCATCCATACACTTGCTATCAGATACTATGGTCAGATCTGTGCCATTGGTCTCAGAGTCTTCAGAGCTCCTGCTACTTAGATCACCATCACCAGAACGTGTGTTGGAGGAACTGCCAAACATGGCCTTGAGAAGGCCCCATCGTTTTTGGCGGGTTGGCCATCTCCGTTCTGCGAGTCCGAAGATCCACTTCGTCGGTGTGACATGACCTGATTAGAAGGAACCGGTGGAACGACTCGGTCAAAGCTAACGAATAGATTGGCCGGAGAGAGTTGGTTGTCACATCGAATGATGATAATTCTTCGTCCTGGGGCCGGTGTGCAGGGGGCAGAAGATAGAGGAGCGGTCATTCCCTCTTCCGCCTTGGATTGAAACCCAATGTAATACTCCCAAACCCGCAAGAGTCGGTCTGAAAGAGTCTCATATATCATCGAATCAAGTGACGACGGATCTGTATTGAACCGTCCAACCCGCCAGCACAACAGACGGTGGAAATACGCTCGAACCATTGGACTCCAGTGGTTGAAATAGTGATAGAATATCGGTTCGTGTAACAAAAAGTCCAGACATAGAGATGCTTTCCTTTCTTCCGTCGCGGTCCATGTACCCCAGACACAGTAGAGGAACGAGAACACTCGGACCTCGGTGAGCGAGTTGTGGCTCTGCATCATTTGTCGACAGACTTCAAGCCAGAAGCTCCAATCAAACAAGTCCGTCTCGATTGACTGAGCATAGCGTGTGATTATTGGAATGATCTCCTCCAGGAAATCACACAGCAAGAAACACGCATTATGGTCAAAGAGGGACATTTTCTGCGCAGTAGCTTTAATGATACCGCAGAAGGATTCGGCAAAGAACAATCTGGCACGATTCGGTTCCGCGGATTGTTCTGACAGGAAATCCCGGAGTAGAATAATCAAACGATTCTCTGCCATCGACCGATGACTGTTGCTGCCACTCCGAAGATGGTGAGTGGAAGCCGAAGCATCTGGTGACTCGATGAAATCATCAAATGTGATCGCTGCAGCGGAATGTGGATCAGGTGCTTGCTGTGCCGACTGCTTGTAGATCGTGTCTTCTAGGACAAAAAGAAGCTGTGCATGAACCAGCAATAACCCAGGTGCCAGAATCCGCTTGCCTTTTTCGGTTTCCGGGGGCAAGTACTCGGCATACAAGATATGAATGTACTTAACAAATACAAAGAACAAATCCGTGTCACGCCCAGCCCAACGTGATACCCATGGGCGATTCCAGGTAATACCAGTGGTGTTCAATGGCGCTTCTGGCTTCTGTCGTAGATACCGCAACAGGGGTGCTTGTGAGTGGAAGGCGAGAGGACGAAGTGCAGGCGGGAAGCATAGGGCAAGTTCTTGGGTGTATGCAGGCGTGTTTTCTGTTCGAGATCCGGCCGATTCTACCAGAATCCGTCGAAACATACCAGGAGGAGTGCACCACAACCGAACCAAGATATCCGGGACTCCGGGGCAGAAGAAAAAGGCGTACGCGCAAGCCTTTCCGCAGAATGCCACCAAACTTGCTGGCGCATGTCTCATAGACATTCGTTCAACCACAAATGCCATCTGGGACAGCAAGTTTTGAATAAAGATATTACGAATGTTGTGGTGGATCGATTCAACCAGGAATTCCGATCCTGATGAGGCCGAAGCGTCAGACGTTTCCGACACTGAAGTTGACGCATACTTCAACGAATCTGTAGGCCCGCTGCTTTGCCGTGCCATGGGAAATGGGATGCGCCATTCCGGTCGAGTCATGATGCCCACCACAGCCTCAAGAAACACCGGTCTGTCTGTCCCTGAAATCGACTGATTATGCTTGCCATTGAGCATCTCCAGCATTCCAATCCACCATTTGTTGAGAATATTGACTCGCCGGTCCAAGTCCTCTGGCCGGAGGTTCTTGCAGGACGCGTGTAGATGATGACGACCGAGGAAAGGGAGGAGTGAAGACCGGATAACGTTCGCTTTCAAGGAGCTCGATTTGGATTGGAACCTGAGATATGGTCAGTAATAGCAGCAAAAAGTACGCTGGCTTACGTACTTCTGGTAGTCCGCCTCCAATCCACGAAAGACACCCCAGAGCTCATCCTTTTTCCGTGAGGAGTCCCCGCCGCTGTTCGCATACGCCGCAGCCGTTTCTGCGGCCCCCTTTGGCATCGGTGGTAAAACCGGTGTAGAAACTGAGAGTGACGTTGTGAACTTTTCGAACGATGACTTGTGTTGTAGAGAATTCCCCAAGGGGCTGCTAGGAGAGCCAGGGCTGTCTTCAGGGCCCTTGGCCACTACAGCCACCATGGGGCGACGCGGGCGTTTGTAGAGAATCGTTCGCCTGCGGGAGGGCTGTGACGGGTCATCGTCTGTTTTTCGGCCGGATCGAGTCGGAGATTGTTCTTGTTGCTTGGATCGTTTGGCCGATGGAGAAGGGGAACGAGAGGAAGAGCCCCAGGGTTTCCTCGCCAGGCTGACTATCCTCCCAGACATTGAACGGCTCTTCGAGGGCCGCACAGCAGGCTCTGGAGCCTTCGTTTCCGGCACATGCGGTTCTGAATCCTTCAAGTCCTCTGATGACGACAATGTGAAACGTGAGACGGTGGCTGGCTTGTCCTTGGAGCGCTGAGAGGTCCGCCGAAGGATGTCTTTCCCCGCAGCCACACTTTCCTTGGTTGGCGATTTGGACAACGCTGGCACAGCATAGTCGGAAAATGTGCGTCTCAGGCTGGGTTCTGTCGTTGTCTGGCTTGGAAGGTCGGTATAGCTGGCAGCACGAGAGAGCTCGGGGGTCTGGTCATCGGCGAAGCTGGGTGTCGGTGTCGGTGTCTCGGGAGAGGGCGAAGACATTGTCTTGGGGGAGAAATGGGTGATGGAGAGTTATAAGGTGGTCATTTCCCCTTGGATCGGCGGAAGCTCGGCGTAGAAGAGACCAGCTCCTCTGTGCACATGTATTCCGAAGTAGTCAGGTGTACATAGGGCAAACAAAATACAAAGACAGGGGGTGAGAAGAAGGCTGTCAAATATTAGGTAGATCTATGCGCTTAGAAGGGCGCCACTCCGATTGAGCAACGGATCGGCGGTTATGAGAATCTCCCCAAGGCAGGGTCCGAGTTGGGGAAGTGAGGGAGGGAAGAGGTCCAAGGGAGGAAGTTAAGAGATATAAGTCAAACCGGGCACCTCTTACCACATATAATTCTGTATTATTCATATCTCTTAGATTAACCCGTTCCATTTAGAGTGAGACAACTCGAGTTTTCTACTCCACTTTCCCCGTCAGCTCGAGTCCTCGGTGCAGTTGACTTTCAGCCCCAATTGCAAGGTATCTACAGGCGATAAGCCAATTGCATCTTCTCCGGAAGATAAAATGGCATAATCCACCGAGTGGTGTTGTACTCTTCTGCTCGTATCCCATTCTTCCTACGTGTACAGGAATGTTCTAGGAATGTTGCCTCTCATACATCATCCGCCACTATTACTTTATATCTGTCCCGCATTCTCGACATGTCATGTTTTGCGTGGCCTTGCCTTGAAATCGAATTGTCCACCAGATTCGAGGCATGTTGTTGGTGTATCGATCTATACGCCGTACTCCCGATGTCTCTGCTCAGGGTCTGAACCGTAAGACGCTTAAATAGAGCCTGATACGTGGCGCGGATATGCCATACTTTATTTTTTGGCCCTTCAGATGTATCAACTCGATTCCAGGTACAAGTGCCATGCCGACACTCCATGGATCACATTGCACAAGCCCTTGGCCAATGTGTTCATGACGCCCCCTGCTTGGGAAAGAACCGAACAAGTTTAATGGTTTAATAGCGTCTGCGGAGACTATTCTAGTGCAATAGTTTTGTAATAGTCTTGTTTTTTTGCTCTTGGACATCTCTTGATGTCCAGCCTTCCCGGTCGATCCCCGCAGGGATATCGCTGGATATCAACTTGGGGACGGGACACACTTGCCTCTGAGAGGTGTTCCACAGGAATGTGGAGAGCTGACACGTCAGATCAAGCGCAACGCTCTTTAATTCTTGTGAACATCTGTTCATGAAGTGTTGATCTATCCGTTGCAGCGGTGGATTTGAATTAGTGCCAATAGTAACTTTTATATCGACGCCCACATATGTGTTTGCAACGACTAGCTCGATACATAAGGTTTCTTCTCTCTGAGATTTATTGTAGATCAGTCGTCTCTTGTTCCAAGCCAAGATTCAAGTTGGGTTGTTACTGACTCGTACATGTAGTTACCGGCTGAATCGGCGACGACGGCTCCCAACCTCTTAACAAGTTAGGTCATGGTAGAGGCTTCCTGGCTTGGCTCTATTCTCTATCTCTACGAGCAATAGTGTTTACCCCACGTGGTGATCAGAAAAGTCAACAGTCCATTGCTTATATTGTCCAACTATATCAATGCTACCGACTCTACTGTTTGCACCATATATCAGATATGACAAGACCGTCAAGATGACCCTAACGTGAAGATCTGATAATCACCCAAAGCAGTCTTCAGGACCACCCAATCTCTCAGTTTAGGGCCATGCTCCTCGGAAGTACGAATGTGATATGGGCGAGAAAAAGGAAAAAGAAATCTCAACGTTTCCAATGTGGTCTAATTTACAAGCTTCAGGACCCGAGAGGCGGCCACATTAGTTGCAGCACGGGCATTGCAAGCCGTCCCCCCATATCTCCCCAGACCTTGCTAAAGAAAAAAAAGGGCGCTTAGTGGGCGGCGGGAGCCTCCTCTTCCTCCTCGAACCAGCTCTCCTCGACGGGGGCGGCCTCGCCGGCGGCGGCCTGGCCCTCGACTTCGACCTGCTGGGATTCGTAGGCGGAGAGTTCGCTGGCGAGGTTGGCCTCCTCGGGAGACTTGGGGGCCTGAGGAGCGCTGAACTTGTGGACGTGCTCATCAGCGTCGTTGGCCTTGAGGGGAATGGGCTTGTAGGCCTTGAGCTCGCGGAGGTAGAGGTCCTGGACGGGGTCGGCTAAAGATGAATGCGGGTCAGCGATTGCACGATCCAAGGGCAATGGAGGGATATGTGCACAAGGGCAACGACTATCCCGATCGAGAAAACATACCCTGACGGATGGCGGAGGTCAGGAAGGTGCGGCGAGCGACCGAGACCTGTTGCCGAGAGGCACGGGAGAAGAGGGTGCGCTGTGTTCGCGTTAGCTGCTGGTTAACATGGCGGAAATCATTCAATCAGGACTCACCGAGGCCCGGAGAGACTGAGACATCATCTTGACTGAGGAGGTGTAGATGAGGGATGAGGGGTGGTTCTCAAGGATAGATCTGATCCGTCTTTCCGTGAAGTTGGAGGTTCAAACGACTTCTGTTCGGAAAGGTGGCTTGGCGCTGACTCAGCCGGGTCATGTGCATCCGAATCTCTTCACATTTCCAGTCGATAACAGCGCAGACATCTGTGTTGTTATTATTAGGTGGATAGATGACTGAATAGACTAGTAACAATAGACGTGAACAAAGAACAATCGAGAACAAACATGGTTGACTCATTCGCCAACTTGGGATAATTCAGTACCACGTGACTAGCTTACCAAGCCCGATTCGGACTTCTTATTCATTCTGCTACTCTCTTCACCTCACTCTCATTGTCACTCCCATCTCCCCCGGTCCTTGACTTCGTGTTCTCATCCTCAGCCTGTCCCCATTTCGTGAGAGACCTTCTTACGGAGACCTTGACTGGTTCAACGCGGCTGGACAAGCTGAGGCGAGGTTTCTGTTCCACTTTCGACTCGAAAGCGCAGACTGGTGAAGGCTCTGTTCTGACTGGGGGGTGATTCTTCGAAACCCCGAGGGGTCTAGCCGGTAAAAGGTAACAATGGCCTCTTCGTTCCGGTTGTGCATGGCTTTGTTGGAGGCTTTAGCCATTCAACTCTGCTATGGTTCCTTGACACAAAGCACTCGCTCTGAGATCTTGGACTAACATCACTGTGCGAACAGTGGCTTTGAGGAAATCGCTTTCTCATCTTTGTTCCTCTCTTGAGAGGTCCTTTACAGGTGGCCCTCTTTCTTTAACGCTCTGCAGCCGCCAAGCTGTATTCGCCGCTCTTTCTTCGCTATTATAACCACAAATACAACCTTCGCAGAACCCCAAAGATCATCGCGAAAAGACGCACCGATAGATTCGAAAGTTCTCTGAAATCGCAAAAGATGGCTACTCCTGCCGTGAAAGCTGAGGCCACGGCTCCGTGGAAGAAGAACCTCTCCGCCCACCTCCTCTGCCCCGAATGCAAGGAGGTCCCTCCCAACCTGGAATTCCCCGACTCCCACGAAACCGTTTGCGGCTCTTGCGGTCTCGTTCTCGCGGACCGCGAGATCGATGTGCACTCCGAATGGCGTACATTCTCGAACGACGATCAGAACAACGATGATCCCTCCCGTGTCGGAGACGCTTCGAACCCTCTGCTCAACGGCGCCCAGCTGGAGACTACCATCGCCAGTGGTGGCACGGGCCACCGTGCCCGCGATCTGTACCGCGCGCAGAACAAGCAGTCGAACGAGAAGGCGAACAAGCAGCTCATGGCCGCTTACAAGGAAATTGGTGCTCTATGTGACGGCTTCAACATCCAGAAGACCGTGGCTGATACAGCCAAGTATCTCTTCAAGGTGGTCGATGATGCCAAGGCATTCAAGGGAAAGTCGCAGGATGTCATCATTGCCGGGTGCATCTTCATCGCATGCCGTCAGTGTAAGGTCCCACGTACTTTCACCGAAATCTTCGCCGTAACCAAGGTTACCCGCAAGGAAATTGGCCGCATCTACAAGGCTCTGGAGAAGTTCTTCACTTCTCAGAACATCGAGCGCTACAACGCTACCGTCCAGAGCGGTGGTGTCGCGGATCCCAACGAGGGCTATACAGCCACCACCTCGACTAAGCCCAGCGACCTCTGCAACCGTTTCTGCAACCTTCTCGATCTCCCATACCAGGTTACCAGCGTTTCCATTTCACTCTCGGACCGTGTCACTGCCTCGGGCTCCTTGGCTGGACGTTCTCCCCTGTCTATTGTCGCGGCCTGTATCTACATGGCTTCGTATCTGATGGGTCATGGCAAGAGTGCCAAGGAGATCTCCCAGGTTGCTCACGTCAGCGACGGAACCATCCGTGGTGCCTACAAGCAGCTCTATGCTGAGCGTGAGAATCTCGTCGATAAGGATTGGATCAAGGATGGAAAGGGTGATTTGGGCAAGCTGCCTGTCAGCTGAGGAACTTAGTGACTTCACAGTGCACTGTGCCATTTTCATTTTTCATTTTATCTGATTCTTGCTGGAGATTGGTTTTGAACCAGTAAGGGACAGTCTTAAACTGTACACAGAAATCTAGATCTACTCTTAGCAATTGATTTTCTATGAACTCAATCATCTGTAGACGTGGTAATACATACCTTGTCTCTTACGACACGAGGTTCCGAGAAGTATCAATAAACTTTGCAACGGCATAATATATTCTTCTACCCCTGGGGCTACTACTTACCCCTTATGAAGCCATGTTCATACTCCGAGGCCTACTTCAATATATGTCTTGATTATTTCCTCATAATCAATTTGTGTAATTCATACTGGCTATACCTACTCAATACATAAAACATGATAGAAATACAAGACCCAGGTCCAAATGCATGCCTCAATCTTTAAGACAACGCTATCACCTAGCATTTGGCATCTAACATACCCCAACAAACCCGTCTCCAGGTTAATTCTCAAATTTACTCTCCGGAGACCCCTTATCACTCATATGATTATAAGGCTTATCATAACGGTCCTCCATCTCCTCATTATGACGCTTAACATCCTCAGGCAAATCATCCTTCAAATGTCCCTCGTCGTCGGCAATCGGTGACTGGTTCCCATCGCGCAGGGTTGGGCGTGCTTTGTTTGAAGGGATTGGATGGTTTGGAGAGGGCGAGGCTTGGTCCTGGCTTGAGGGGGTGTCTTGTCTTGTTTTTGGGCGTAGCTTCGGTTTTGGATTTGAGTTTGAATTTGGGTTGTCGGTCTGGCAACGGAAGAAGAAATGATCTGGTTTAGGCGGAGGAGTGAGGTTCCGGGTTGGAGGTTGCCTCGAAGGCGCATGAATGTGGCCATTTTGGTTGGTTTGGATGGATGATGATATGATATGGCTGGAGGTTGGTAGTTAGTGGTGGTTGTAGGTGGATAGTGTAGGAAGGAGAATGCTGGAAGTGAAATAGTCACCCTATATGTGGAGAACCCCAGGATGCCCCGAGTTGCTTTACAGGTTTCCATAGGATTATCATCAGGGCTGGTATGACGTGTGGCGATGTCATACCGGACATGCCAAGAGTTTTGATACCTCAACCTTATATCTTATTTTTGTGTTAGCATTTACTTATGCACTGTAGTTGAATAGAATAAAAGTAATAATGTCCAATGGAAATTGGTATCTTTGAATACAAAGCCTCCTGAAGCCGGGCGAACAGCCCAAAACCCCTCCCAATCCATAAGCATAAACATTAACATATACACCAGGCCCATTTTCACAGGATGCACCTTTCTATACCCACAAGGAATCTTCGCACGCTGAATAGCTGAGGATGATTAGAAAAGAGACAAACAGAAAACAAAAGAGAGTAATAAAAGCCCAGTGCTTCAAGCGAGCTGGGTAGTCGTCAAATCAATTCACTGACGTGTGGAAGACACATTCCGACTTCCCACATTGACATCCTGGGTGTTGTGGATACTGGATAAGTCTGTGGTAGCTGGAGTCATTTCAGAGAATTGCTCGGAAGACTCGCCCTCGTCATTACCACAAGCTCCTTCTGTGCTAGACACATCACTGATTTGGCGCCGATGATGCTGCGACCAGATTCCACGGGAGTTGTCGCTTGAACCTTGTCTTCTGGTAGAAGCATCGAGTGCACGAGATGAGGGGGAGGCACTTTTTGATGCGATCTCTCGTCTTTCCGTTTTTGGACTGGGGAGTTTTGCTCTGAACGGAGGTCCGACGCAGGTGGTTTTGGAGGAGCACCAGAATCATGGGTTGTGATTACTGGATTCTGTGATTGCGATTGCGATTGCGATTGCGATTGGGATTGAGCTTGCAGACTCTCTGGCGGAGTCCAGTGGTGGAAGGCGAGAGGTGGCGGCTGACGGTAGTCCCAGGCCCAATTAGGAAGAGGTGGGAAATGAGGAGGTGCAGTAGTCGTGTGTCGCGCACCAGAGGTCCGGGATTTGCCTTGGAGCTCCATGGATCGAGGCGGATGAGAGACAGGGCCCATGATAGGGAACGATTGTCTGAAACCTGGACAATTGTGTGAGCAATATACATGTGGTCTTGGAATTATGACTCTTGGAATTTTCAACGCTGGCAACCTTTTTCACAACCGCTCGAGCCGCGGCAAATTGGGCTGCGATTGCTGGGTATACGCTTATTGAAAACAATGGATGTTAACTCACTAGGTGATTGCTGTACAGGCTGTGCTGGCGTTTGCGCTGGCTGCTGAGCCTGAGACGGCGGCGGATTCATGGAAGACACAGGTCCATGATAGGTCTGCTGTTGAGCCTGAGCAGACAAAGAAGGTAAAGGAGGCGGTTGAGATTGAGCTAAGGCTTGAGGCTGAGCTTGAGATTGAGATTGAGCTTGAGATTGGGGTTGAGCAGTTCTAGTAGCCGTCGACCACTGTTGAAACTCCATATTGGAACTCAGCTGCGGCACCGTAGGAGCATACTGAGCTGCAGCAGAAGTATGCTGAAAAGCCGCAAAAATCCATGGAAGAAAATGCGGCGGCATACCAGCCCTCAAACAATCAGCCAGCATAGACTGCTCAATACGACGCTGTTCCAGAATCAAACTCTCCTGTTGCGTCCTCTCCTCAGCCTGCTTGCGACGATCTTCCTCAGTTTTGGCTCTCAGCCACTCGGTCATCTGTTCGCCCTGCCATCCAGCTGGTGGGGGAGGAAGGGGATTCGGCAAGCTTGGTGGTCGTGGTAAGCGGTGCAAGCCCGAGGGCGGGACCAGGTCATTCTGAGTAGATCCCATTAAAATACTTGGGAAACGGTATGGCGCATCCAGCGACGACTCGGGCTTTATTGGGGAACGCCGGGGTCGTTTCGGTCTTCTGCGAGGATCATGAAGGTCGTTCCCGGTCTGGGATCTGGGAGTAAGCTTCATGTTGGATTTGGCAGCCGCGAAGGGCTGAACGGAATATTACATATGGGTTAGGAGAGAAGAAGGGGAGATGTGAAGATGTGAAGGTGAAGATTTGAAAGCAGAAGCTACCCGATTAGGAAACGACGTACTCTTTGGGGCTTTGCCCCATATACGGGGTACGTAATGCGCAATGCGTGTTATAATTGTTGAAACGAGGATTGAAACAGGAGACACTTGACCTCCATTTTAAGATCCTGAAACATCGCGGGTCGGACCGTGGAAAAGAAGCCAATTGCTTGAAGAAGAGAAAGAGGCCAGATCGCGGAGTATGGGGCCTACATTAGGGCTAGACAGATCGTCTATAGAGAGGGGCAAGTATAAACAATGAGTAATTTATACCGACTACGGGCATATTATTTTGCACTTAGCGGCTTATAATCGCAGCCCAACCCTCGGATCATACTACAATTCCAAAATGTGCGAATAAGCAAGATCTCAACAGTGGGCCGGCGCCAATGGCACTCGGCATATCCAAGCGGGATGCGCAAGCGCTGATCCACTCGATCCTTTTCGGCAAGCTATTTTAGGCTGCAATTGCGAGGCAAAATAGCTGGGATTGGGATATGTTCAATTCATACACTTACAGGTCAGCCAAAATGGAAGAAAGCGGTGCCAAGTGCGAGAGATGCATAGAAAATACACAAATAAGTACCGTCGGCTCGACTTACTCCAGAATCAGCATCTAGCTATACTTCATTAGGAAAATATGAACACGACAACGCATCTCCACGACCCAATGGGGAGCACCGATATCCCTTTTCAGAGCCGCACGCTCGCTTCGTATATTTACTGGGGACATGTCTCGTATTTCGACTACGATCTAGTCTGCGTCATAGCTTGGCAGTGGGATATGATGTATTGTCTTTACTTTACAGTTCATGTTCATGTACGGAGTGTACACCCTGGAAGATCTTGCACAGATCGGATTCTTGGTCTTGGATACATAACATGAATGCAGATCTAAGTTCTCAATTCCTTGAATCTGAAACGAGATCTCCCCCGAATCAGATGAACATGCCCTTCCACAGAATCCCTTCACCTCCACCCGACATGTATTCCATCTGCAGGGTGTCTGCGGTGGAATCCACTGGCATACCTGGTAAGCTGACGTGCTACCCACTAAGCCAGTAGCGGAGGTCAAAAAAAAAGCCATGCTCAAACCCTGTCCCAACACGTTAAGCCAAGACAACCCAACAGCCAACAGCTCGCGGAGCGGCTTCGCCGACAGGAGCGAAGCGAGAGACATACATACTGATGCCGTCTACTGTGCATTGACTAAAGTTATACTAGACGATACTTATTGACACCAATGCAGATACAGATGCAGATGATATCCATTTAAATTATATACCCAGCGCAACAGATGCCAACGTGCAAGCCCCGAATCGCACATTTCCCGCAAGCGAAAAAGCGACAGCGAAAGCCAAAAAAAAAAGCGCAGGGTATCGGCAATCGAGTGGACTAGTTCATGCATCGCCACGATCAAATCGGCTGAGAACCTCTGGTGGAACGGTGGGGATGTACTTGCGTGCTCGTTCGCGATTCGTACCGCCGAAGCCGGCGCCGTAGCTGATTAGCATGTCTGTGCTGGTTGGGAGGGAGAAGGGGAGGAAGAGGGTCGGGTCAAGGATGACGGCGTTGCCGCCACCCGGGCGTTCGTCATTCCTGATGGCGACCATGCTTGCTGGTCTGGAGGAGGCACCTGCTGAGCCCGGGGAAAGACCCGGGTCTGGGGATGTGGGTGCGTCGGAGGGTTGGTCCTTTGGTGGTGTTTTTGGACGACCGTCTGCTGCGTCGGACGCAGGCCCGGCTGCGGCTCTTTTCTTCTCGTCTTGTATTTTTTGTTGCTCGCGGAAGATAACTCCTGGGTCGCGCTGCATATCAAGGAGAAACTTCATTGCTTGCTTGGTGAGACCCTTCTCGCCGACTTCTGGGCGGTAGGACTTGACAGCGTGAAGAAGCTGGGCAGGGGTGAGTTGCTGGAGTTGGAGAAGGGTTGTCACGAGCGATTCGTGGTCGTCGCCGAGCGAGGAAAAGCATTGCAGCCACTGGAGGAGTTGGATAACCGGCGCCAGATGTCGACGGGCGGCTTCGATTGTGGTCTCTCCGGTGCAAGATGTAGACCCGTTTTCATAGTGCTCTGGTTGTCGGTTATTGGAGCGCGCCCAGTCTTCTAAAGTTGACACGTTCATGCGGATCTGCATTGCCTTTGTGCGCGCCAGGTAACGTTTCGTGCTCATGATCCGGTTGAAGATCTCGGCACTGAGCCAGTAAAGAAGTTGGGAGAGGATCTGTGTTGCGATCACGGAGTGGACGTCGTATAGATCAAGTACAAAAAGGGTCGATGAGAGTAAGGAGGTGATGTTTCGGGGCGAAACCTGCGCTCGTCGGCGCGGAGATGGAGGCCGGAATCGCTTCTCGGCAGGTTCAGGGGTTTTATTTTTGTTTTTGCGGAAGAGTTTCCATTCGTTTTGGAAGGCAACATCTTCCAGTCCAGGGATGGTCTCATGGTCCAGCATAGCCGCATCCAGGACTTTGTTCATTCGACGCTCGGCGTCACGAATGATGAGAACGAAAATCTCATTGATCAACTCTGCCAAATGGAGCTGGAACTCGACCGTAGATTCTACCAGACCGCCATCCTTCTTGAGGTAATGAAGAAGTAGCGTGGCATTTGACAACCAGAATGCTTGCATGGTCATGTCCCATTGGTAGCGTTCGACGACGTCATTGATCTTGTCCATCGCCGACGTCAACAGCGTTGCGAGTAGCTCCGGGCTGGCATGATAATGCGCATAACGTGCACTGAGGAAGAGGAGATTTGCAGGCACTGGTTTTTGAGATGGAGACCGCTGGGGAGTCATGTTGGTGATGATGATATCCAAGATGCGCTCCAGTTCATGATCCTGGAAGACAAACATCTGGTCATTCAGACACCGATCCCAGACGAATTCCTGTTGCTCTTCTTCTAGCTCATCCTCATCAGATGGCTGTGCGAACTCGAGTTAGCCCACGCCCATGCCAGGTAAGTACACGGGTACTGTCCAACTCACCTCGAATTTCTCGTCAAGCCCCAGACTGGACAAATCAACTTCCAAATTGATAGCGCTCTCTTCCATCATCATTCTCCGCTTCATCTCAGTCTCAGCCAATTCTTCTTCAAACCGGCCATGTGCCAGCCCAGCATCATAGAAATCGTCCTCAATAGCCCCAGCACCAAAATTATACCCATTTTCATGCAGATATTCAGAGATTTCACTCCCAGGCTGGGCAAAATCAAGCGCAGTACCTCCAGACGAAGACTTAATATCCGGCGAAGCCCCGTGATCAAGAAGAATCTTCGCAATAGTCTTATGGCGGTTCGTCATAGCCCACATCAGCGCACTCCACTGATTGCGATCCTGCTTGTCAACGAAAGCCCCGGCATCAATAAGCGCGGCAACGACCTCTTGATGACCCTAAAAGAAGACCCGTCAGCCACACGTTCACTTCCAAACCAAACCAAATGCAAAAGAAAAGTAAAGAAAAGAAGGAAAGGACCCACAAAACAACTAGCATAAATCAACGGAACAGTCCCCTCCTCATCAGGCATATTAACATCAACAAAAGGCCTAGCATTCCCACGCACGAGTTTCCGCACGCGCTCCACATCCCCATTGCTAGCCGCCATATTCAAGCTCTTCTGCAGTATATCGCGCTTCTCATCATCGGTCAGCTTCTCATCAACGGCAATGGTCTCCTCGTCCGCACTGAGAGAATCCACTTCGCGATGCGCGGCTTGGGCGGCGAGCATTTCCATCAGTCGGGCGTCGCTGTCTTCCAAATCGCGCCCGTAGTGGGCTCGGAGCTCGTGTTCTGTGTCATGTGTGTGGTCGTCTAGTGTTAGGCTGAATGGGAGGGGTTTTGCGGCGACTGGTGTTGTTAGGAATTGGGATTGGCCTGGTATTTTGGGGAGTTTGTTAGTTTGGAGTTTTAGGAATGTTTGGGTGGTTGCTGGGTATGGCAATGGATATGGATATGGATACGGGTGTATCCATCCAGCTAGTCCGGGGACGAAAGCTGCGCGTTCGTTCTCTTCTTGTTGCTCACCTTGCCAGGCATCGTACATCTCAGTCTCCGCATGGAAAACAGGAACAGAGCGACGATCATCCAGAGATTTCGGTAGGTCGTCAGGGAGCTCCTGTTTCGGTTCTTGGAAGGCGATGTCATTATTGGAGCGGACGGAGTCCTCTGAACCCCCGCGCCGCGGTTCGGTCGTGTCCATCGTGGCGGGCTGGCTGTCCGGCCTTGAGGGGGGACATCAAAGGGGTCGGAGTGGGTGGGATGGAACGGGCCCTTGGGGATTGTGGTCAATAAGGGTGTTCGCACCCGTGGATATTGGTTGTTGGAGAGAGATGTGGTGGGTTGAGGTAGGTGGTCGGGAGCCGAAAATGGTGTTCCGTTCCTGGATGATCGATATGACGCACTTTGGACTTTTTGGGAACTTTGGGTGAAACGGGGTTAAATTGTTTGTTTTGGGGCTAGAATCGTTTTGGTTTAGCTACTATTGTATAGAAGTTTATTTAAGAATAATTTGAATGCTGGTTTCATTTGTACTATGGAGTGGTATGACAGTATGTTGGTACCTGTGTGTATTATAAGTTGATCTGCAATGCTAATTCGAAAAAAAGAAAAACGCTATCAACGAAAGACAAAATCAGCAAATGCCACGCTCGGATGCAAAAACGCTCTGAAATCCAGGCACGACATAGAAGGCACGTTCAGGCCAAATAGAGTAGAGTACATAGGGAACATCGATCCGACGACGTCGATGATTAAGATAAAGAGAGCAAACCTTAGCAGGCATGCATGGACAGATAACTGCCATATAAAGACCGAACAACATCATCGAAAGAAATATAAGGAAATCCAAAGAGAACGAAACCAGATGCAAATGCTGGGAACAAACATGAGCAGAGGAACAAAGCAACCTCTGAAATAGGGGGTATAAACTATCCAATCACAAGCACAGAGATTGTAATACATAATGGACTGGGCCAAGATCCCAGATCCAACAAATCAAATCAAAAAAAGGATGGTGGTTATTCAAGTGCCTTGCTGCGAGCTTGGATCTCCTCCTCGGGGAGAGATCCAATCCACAAGCATCGCTCGATGATACCCTGCACGGGCTGGAAACGGTATTTCGTGCTGGCGTCAATGAGACGAAGCAAGCTTTTAACGATGCGAGCTGCAGTGCGATACCGCTCGAAGTTGACCAGTAGACCACCGTCACTACTGCTGATCTGGGCGGGTTTCTGAGCGTTATAGGTAAGGTCGTGTACATATAGACCGATAAAAGGAATGCATCCTTCCTGCAAATTGGCCGTCTCCATCTCGACGCGCAAATCATTAAAGTTGCGCACCGGCTGGATGAGACACTCCATATCTTTGAACAACCGCTTATCCTCCAAGGGGATAAGCTGCCACGTCTTCTGCAGGCGCGTGCAGTCAGATGAGGACAGGGCGATGGCGATCTGGAGCATGGTGGCGTAATTGCAGATGCGACGTGCATGCGCGGCGGTATGGATGTATTTGACGATTGTGCGGGCTCGCTCGTTGACGTCGCGGGTCAGCACGATCTCGGATAGGATCCATTTCACCATAAGGTTGAAACGGCCGACGACTAGGTCGATGCCTTTGCGTTCTTCGGTCGTCAGGAACTGGACCCAGTTTAGGATTAGGGGGAGCCATTGCTCCATTTCATCTCGACTAGGTCCCGCCAGTCGATCTCGCTTAGCGCGGCCATTTCTATTACGGTTAATTGGTGGGCGAGGACTTGGGATTCGCAGGCGAGAACAAAGGGGACGTGGTCGGGCGGCGCGAGGATGGTGATGGGGTTCTGGGCGGGATGGTGGTTTTCTGAATTGAACAAGACATTGCTTGAAATCTGCTGTATATTGATCGGGCGTTGAGCAATGCCTGTCATATCTTTGTGCCTGGGGGATGTCTCAGGCGTAAGAGGATGAGTTTGGAACAGAACTTTATCCATTGGCGAGGCGCAGGACGTGAACGAGCCCGGATGTTGAATAGTCATAGGCGGGGAGGGAGGGTGCGCCAGGGGGTGAGGTGGAATCTCGACAGTTGATGAACTCAGACTGCGAGTATCGGTGGACTGTCGTGCACCCATAGCTTCATTCGGATCAATGATATCGACTGACATTTCAGAGGAAAGAGCCGACAAGCGCTTTGGAGTAACCTGACCGTCACCAAGTAATCCTGACGTGGGAACGGTTGAGCCGCGGGGAATCCGCCGCATGCTCTCGGTTTCGTGCACGATCTGAATCGAGGGGTGCGAGGAAGCATTATCGGACATATCCCGGCTGGAAATGAGATTGAGCGGAGCATCATACTGATCGTAGTGCGCCGGTTGGCTTGTAGGCGGTCGTTTCATGGACTCATCAGTCAACCCTCTTTCAAGAAGCGGGATGGAATTATAGGATTCTTCAGACTCGGTCACGGAGTCAGAGTATGGCCTCGGTGGCGCCAGATGACCGCCAACCGTAGAATACGCAGACTTGTCCGTCTGCCTCCTCCGAGTGAGAACATCCCAACCAAGTTGAGCCTTCGCCGTGTCAACGCCATGCGGGGCCAGGGCCTGTTCTCGGTGAGAGTGATGCGCACCAGCATCTCGAGAAGCCTCAGCTTGCGCAAACGTGGAGTTCCGATTCGCACTACCAGGCCCATTCCACTTGCCCTCCAGTTTCAACAGCGTAGATTCAACACCACCATCATCGTCATCAGGAATCTGCGCAAACTTGGCAATAACTGACTCAAAAGAACGTCTGAACTTCCGAGAAGAACGAGGCTGGATGAGCGAGAACCGAGGGTTGGGAGGGATCAAGGTGGAAGGAGGCCTAGAAACATCACTCTCAGAAGGGGCAGTGTCCGCTATGGAGGCATCCCAAGATCCAAACGAGTCATGGGCTGGGTGGTCCTCGAGATCATCCCCAGTCTGCATTTGACGCAGGTTTCCACCTCGCCGCCTGCGAAGAGCTGGCCCCAAGTGCTTTCCATTCTGATCCTGCGTTGCTTCTGATCCAGTAGTCGATTCTGCTGCCTCACTGCTCTGTGAGTAGCGTTGTCTTGATACGCCGCTCTGGAACGATGCGTACTTTCGAAGCCGTAAAGCAAGAGAATTCTTCTTTATCGACGGCGTAGAGCCGCGTGTAGTGGAAAATGATCTCCGTGGCGTGAGAGGACGCGCAGGAGGGAGATCGCTCGAAATAGCTGCTCCCGGTTCGTCGGCGTTGTAACAAATCGGACGCAGATATTCCCCTTCCACCGGTATGGATTGAGTTGAAGGCTCGTATTCTGTCGGCGCCGTAGGCTCTGAAGCGAGATCATCGGGATTGAGCGTCGGTTCCGGTGCTGCTCCTGTCATGAACGGTAGTTCAAACCCGGTATCATCCACAATGACAATCGACCCACTACCCATGGTAATTCCACTTTTAAGCTTCGACTCAGCCCTGGGGGTTTGCATAGGCGAAAGATTAGCAGCGTTGGACGCAGGCTCCTGCAGCGTCATTTGGAAGTCGGACGCAGGGGGCACCTGTGCATCTTTCGGTTCATCCTTGTTCATAGCTTGGCGATATTGTTTCAAGACTTGATCACAGAGTATGTCGATCCGAGCAGGGCGCTTTGGAACAGCAGCCAGCTTCCTTTCGCGGTAGTACTCCGAACCAAAAGCCATACCGGTTGGCATTGCAGATGTCTTCCCCCGGGACGGCAAAGAAATAGCCTCGGACGCATTCGCAATGCGAGCAGAGACGCTCTGGCCACCATTTCTGGTATGCAACGCTCGCTTGATCGAACCAATGATGGTCCTCACGCCGGAGTTAGCAGTCGGCTTGGGTACATCTGGCGTGCTTCGACGATCCGGGTTCGTATTCTTTGATGGCGGAGGGAGAGGAGGCGAGTCTGGCGCCATCATTGCCATGTATGATTCCGCGGGGGGATACAGCTCTCCGCGAATTAAACTGACGGGATCCAGCATCTCCTGCGGCGCAGCTCCTGTGTCTGGCTCCGTGGCAAACATTGGCAATCGATCATCTCGAACCGAGTCAGAGAAGCTTCCGCTTCTTTTATGGCTATGTGTGTGATATGGGTGTCGTGTTACCATGGGCGAGATTGGGGACATGGGCGGTTCGTGAGACGGGGTTTGGGTTTTGATTTTGGTGAGGCCACCCAATATAACAGGGCGTGGCGCCTTGCCTTTCGAGGCAAACATAGACTGGCGTCGCGGTGATTTGGGGGGAATGAGCATGACAGTGCCATAACGCTTTGTTCACTTTTCGTGGAGAAGGGAATGCTTTGTGCGGTTGCGGCAGAATCGTTTCGATCATGCGCCGCGGCGTGGGGAGAGCTATCGTGGAAGGTAGTATCGGCATGGGGAGTCATGCCAGGAAGGGGAACATTTTGGTGCAACTCATCGGCATTGGGTAAGTTGATCTGAGCGCTTCCAGGTACAATAGGAACGTCGGAGTCATTGTAGGCACGAGCTAAGTCAGGAGAAGACCAATAGACCGAGCACTTGCCATTCCAGCATCGCTTGAGATCAATGAGAATCTTCCGATCACTCGTGCCGCCATGTTCGCGAGCCTTGACGTTTTGGTACAGTGCGTTGATGGTATCACAAAAGTGGGTCCGGAGATCATAGTTCGTGACGAAGTCATCAACAAAATAATTCAGAATCCAATGACGCAAAGCCGCAAAAGTTCGAATCCGAATAATGCGACCATCGTCTTGTAGCCGATTAATCGCCCATTCTAACCTCGCGAGAAGAAGAGCCAAAAGGTGGGAGGCGGAGAGGTATGAACGGAAGGTTAGGAAGAAGTCCGAAACCAACTCATAGTCCATAAACGATTCAGAGGATATTTGCGCAACAATTCGAGCAGGCGTAGCAGCACTGATATCCTTTGTGCCAGGAATATATCGAACAACGGATCCATCATCCATATCATATACCAGCGTTTCGTATATAGATGGTTCAACCGGTTCTTTCAACTCATACACCATCGAGTTCCTCGGAATCGGCGAAGCTCGACTCAGATCAATCGCAGCAGTACCCGAAAACATCGACACGGCAAAAGACGGCCGATGCCGCGAGAAAGAATCACGGGCGTAGGGACTCTGTCGCAGACCTGGCAAGGGGTCCGCCATGCCCCCAAGCAAGGTAGAGTTTCGAAAGTTGTCCGACATAGGAGTTCGCGAGTAGACTGAGCTTTGCAGCATTGCACCACCTTCGGCATTAAACCGCGGCTCCCCAAATCGAGCACGAGGAACAGGAACCTCCAGCGCGTGGGCTGAATTCTCACCTGCGGACCTGGGTCGGTCCTCCGATCTATCAATCACGATCCGCAGCTCACCCCGCTTCCCAGCACCAGCGGTCGATTGCTGCTCGGAGAGTGTCGAGAAGGAATTCGGTCTCGCGCGGTGCTGACTCGATAGCTCGGGGGCAGGGGACTCGGATAGGACGGACTCGGGATGGGGGACTTCGCGCGGGCGTAACTCTGAGAGCTGCGAGCTCGACCACCTGGACGGGTCCTCGCGGACGGTTGCATGGCGCTGCGGCTGAAGGAGATTGGGGTTTGCGGTCTCGACAGGGGCGAAGGGCTCGGGCTGTGGGCCTTTTTGCGGCGGATTGGCAATCGGTCTGGGAGTTCTAAATTAGCAATGCACATACTGTATGTCGCACGGCAGGTTATAGATTGGATTTACCTGAGGAAGATTTTGCCATTCTGGCCGACGCTTCCTACTGTGAAATGCCCGGCCTTCCTTCCGGGTGGACGCGCCTCTAGCGGCCCTCGAGTTGTTTGGGACCGCTGCAGCTGGTGTCGCAAAATCTCATGGCTGTCCTTGGCGCGAAGGCCAGCCGTTTTCTCACGCGCCGCCTTCAGTTCTAGATTTCGTTTGATTATGTTGCCACCCTGGGCTACTGTATTCGCCCGTCGTAGATTCGACGCATTCTGGGGACCTGGTCGATTTAAAGGCAGTTCGTTGATATGAACCTGCGGACCCAAGTAGGCCTCCTTGAACAGCAGATCAGCAGGAGGAAAAGGCTCCATGGCGATCGCGAAGCCTGATCAAAGGCTTTGCGAAAGCAGCCAGAGAACAATCCGACGAAGTGGCATGAGGTAAAAGGGAGAGAGAAATCGGACAGCTCTGTTTGGGTGGAGTAACCCGACGCGGCGGAACAGGGAACGGTTCCCCTTTGACATAACCTCGTCCAATTGATATTATTGCTTCATTTTAATTTCTTGAATTTCTTTAATTTCTGCAACGATGTAATACTCCACACATGGCTCAGCTGAAAGCTGCAAGTGGGCTCTAATAACGAGTATGATAGGCCGTGGATTCCCGGTGAACGCGATAACTGTCTAAGAACGAAGTATATGGTTGGCTACAGCGCCCGTTATTCCTCCACCCGGCATTGACGCGAGGATACGCAGAAATGGTACTTTGACGCCCAATATGTCAAGCGTTTCACTTAGCCTGTGTGACCTCTCCGATTTTAAGCAACGCCCTATTCCAGCGCAAAATTGAGCCTTTCACATGATCGACTGATCGCCTCATTCCTGGGAAATAGTTGGAGACTGTATATCCACACATCGAGGATCGTTCAACCCAATCTCGCTAAGTTCCCGAGTCGCGGTGAAGGTGTATTTCTCCGAGCTGCCATTCCGGCTATTCTCTGCCGTATACTTCCTCTGTTTACCGCCACTTGCCATAACTTAACTGATCATCCCACATGTGCGTACTGTACATACCTCGGTAATGATCCATCACATTGATCAGAGTTGATATATGTCTGGGAACCCGGGAAACCCTCCCAAGTGACCAAGTGAGGGGCTCAGACCTTGCGGATCTACGGCGGTAGATCCGCTAGAGGCTAATTCTTGCTTTTGCCTTGTTTGGAGGGGAGGAAGATCCTGAATCCTTTTGACATTGCTTGGTGAATGAGAGGCTCGTTGCAGGGGTTCTGCACTTGAAACTTATTAGAGGTCTGTCTCCGGTCCGGCGAACCTAAAGACGCATTTTTCACTGTAGGGTGTATCTTGAAGGGCCAGGATATGCGTTGGATATGGAATCCACAAACGGTCTCATGACCCGTGGGTGTGTCTAGCGTTGAGCCATGGATGTTTCGAAGATCGCCCGTAGACTTGATTTTGGGCACGCGGGGTATAGATTCCAGGCATCAAGGCAGCCTTGGTTAATGTTGACGCACTTCATGCAACTCAAAATATAGTTATTCTATACTTCCAATGATGAAGCGCGGCCGGGGTGCTATGGGTGAGTTTGTGATAAGTCAGGAGGGCAATGAGACGTGCATCGGAGAATGCTCATGACACGAACAGTGCAAACAGTGCATTTGAGGGAACGCGAGAACTGGAGAATCCAAACAATGAAATACCATTGGTAACTATCAAGAAACTAAATTATATGTAAACTACCAGAGTTTGCAAACCGGCCTGCGCTCCGGGCAACTAAAGGCGTCCCTGAACTCCCGGGAGTTTGCCATGGTTTCCTAAAGCGGTCAGTAAGAGCACAGAAGCAACAGAACACACAAGTGACTTACAATAATGCGAGCTGATTTAGGCGCATGGGGATCGTTATAGATCGCCTGCTCAGCCGCCTCCTTGGTCGTCTTCCCGCACCACCAGTTACCATACGAGATAAAGAACAACTGCTCCTTAGTGAAGGCACCCAAGCCAGGGAGAAGGAGGTCAGGCTTCGACTCATCGTGCTTCTTCCATGCATGGAATGAAGCGGTGAGTCCACCTGCATCGGCAATGTTCTCGCCCAGTGTCAATCGCCCGTTCACGTGGAGGACCTTGCCATCGGGGCCTGTGACGGTGTAGTTGGAGTACTGGTCGATGAAGCATTGGGCCCGCTCTTCGAAGCCTTCGACGGTCTTGTCGTCCCACCAGTTTGTATAGTTTCCGTTCTCGTCGTAATGACGACCGGTGGAATCAAATGCTGTTGTCTTGTTAGTCAAGGCAAACGCAATTTTACAAGGGATTTGACAAACCGTGTGATAGCTCGTGGCCACTGACAGAACCGAATGCACCGTATGCAAGATACAGTGGGGCGGATGGTCCATAGAATGTTGGGGGCTGCATAATGCCGGCAGGGAAGACAATCTCATTGCCAGGAGGGTTGTAATAGGCGTTGACTGTCGGCGCACTCATATCCCACTCATCACGGTTGGTAGGCTTTCCAAGCTTAGACCATTCATTGTGAAGATCAAATCTAGCCACAGCCACCTCATTCTCGAAAAAAGTATCTTTCGACACTTCCAGCTCGCGGTAGAATTTCTTGACGTCCTCGGGATCCATAACATCAGGGCTTTTGGTAGGGAAGCCGATCTTCTGGATAATGTTTTCAACCTTCTGGATACCAAGCTTGCGCACGTCCCCAGACATCCAGTTAGTCTGGTCCAAGGTGAAGACGAATCGCTCCTTGATATCAGAAACGATTTGGTCACCAAGCTTCTTGGAGGCCTCGGGGAAGGAATCAAGCACGTAGAATCGGCTAAGACTCCATCCGAGTCCCTCGTCCAAGCGACCAAGACACTTGCGCCACCGGTCTTGCTTGGCCTGAGGTTCTTTACCGGCCAGCTCATTCTTGAATCGTCGGAGAGGTTCAATCGCGCCATCTTCGATGGCGCTTTCGAGGGCTTGGATAAGCTTCCACTGCAGGAAAAGCAAGACCGTTTCTCTAGGGGTGTCCTTTAAGATTCCAGACAATGCCTTCATATAAGAGGGCGATCCAACAATCAAGCGGTCTCCTTTGTAGTCATGTGGTGCAAGAGATGTGATGATATCGGCGAAAGAAATTTCTGGTACCAAGGCGTCGGTCTCCTTGATGCTAAGGGGGTTGTAATATTTGGTGACATCTTCCTGAGTCTGTGTATCCGGAGTCACATCGGCGAGCTTGCTCTCAAAAGCAACAACATCTTCAACGACTTTGTCGTGCCCATCTCCAGCAAATCCTTGGATGACTTGCTTGAAAGCAGAGGTATAGTCAGCCACAGTCTTGGTGTTATTGTAATATTCTCTTGCGGGAAGTCCAATTTCCCGGGGAGGAGTAATAAAGATGACGACATTGTCAGGGTCTTTGTCGTCGGGCTGTGGATAGTCAGTAGCTAGAAATAGACGGGTAGAATTTTCAATTGGACTTACACTAACACCCGGGGAGGCCAGGGCCTCAACACCGGCGTTCAAGAGATACAAGATCGCACTGGTGAGGTGCTCCTGAGCTCCCTTGACAAGTCCAGTCTTAGCAGGATAGATCTTCTTCAGTTCATCTAAAATATCAGCCAAAGGCTTAGTGCCCCGTTTGTTGATGGTAGGCTCATCCAAGCAAGCATCATAAGCAGCTTTCAGCTTCTTAAAATTATCAGCGTCGGCTGGCTGAGGCGCTTCCGAGCGATCCAAGATATGACGGAGTCGAGTTTGCGCATTCTCTGCCATGATTGTGCCAGCAAAGATCGATCCCTGGTCGGGGCGCATGTCATGATTCTCCCGCCATCCACCACAGACATATTGATCAAAATCAGTGCATGGATCTATCTTCTCGTAATTTGGATCTAAGTTGTACAGGATCTCGGATGCAGCATGTATGCATTCTTCCGATTGGCAAAGTGGGGAAGCCGCGGGGTGCGCGGATGGCGTGTTGATGGATGGGGTGCCTGATTATTTAATCGGTAAGCAGTGCACTGTAACATGGAAGAGGTGCCATACTGTATGGAAAACCGAAGTAGTAAATTGCCAGTCCGGTGATCACAAAGGCGCAGAGCCCTTTTCGCAGGAACCGAGCTAAGCAAGGGCGTCCTTGTTTCTTGTTGTGGCGGCAATTAAGGCGGCTGGGAACGAAGTCATTGCTCTCAGTATCATATACCTCGATCACATCCACAAGCGGTTCCGTTCCGGATTTCATGTCGTCAAACGAGTTGCTTGAGTCGTGTTTCTTATGGTTACTGATGAGCTATTAGTGGAGCTCCGCAGCTGCCGATCAGGAGATGCATGATGCATACCTGCATGGCGGAGCCATTCTGGGGCTTGGAATTTCTGGCTATCAGCCAGTCCGGTGGTTTGAAGAAGAGAGTGCAATACCTAATTAAGACTCAAGTGTTTGAGAGCATGAAGGGAAGTCTGGGGTTAAGATGGCGTCACTCGGACCCATCCATCATGACTCAGCGGGCCGCAATCCTCCCCGAGAGCGTCAGGTGACTATGTATGCGGTCACGTGACCTATAATACTTTTGTACCTCCTAGTCTTCTAAGAGTGGATCTAATTTTCAGTGGTAATGTTATATAGCTCGTAGGCTAATGCCAGACGAAATTAAGCATTTTTTCAATGTTGCTGGCTCAGTCATCCGGCCTCCAGATATGTTCAGTCAGTGGTTAGACACGAGCCACGGCTTGATTGTAAGCAATGGTGGAGACTTACAAGGCAAGCTTGCTGCCAAGCTTTACATATCAACTTGCTGTATGGACGCACAGAATAGCGCTGGGCTCTCTGCAACGAAGCAAATGTGAGATGCAGGAAGATGTCTTAAATTCCAGTATGTCTCATTTGCGGAGCTTGCTAGTACTCCACGTTGCTAGTTCCGGTCTCTTCTCTCTTTCATGCCGGTATCATAAAGGGCCCCGTTTCAATAAACGTACTTAACGTGTTCTTTACACCAATATTCACGTCAGTCTAATCTATCATGTGGCTAACGCCTTTTTTAACATATCCAGATCCAAGTCTGTTGACGGTGGCGAAATTGCTGATGTTCAGGGAGCATTGGGAGAGAGTGGGTGAGTTGGTTGATGTCCCGAAAGGCCCATATCTGTCATCTTTAAACAGCTTTAAGAAGGCAGCGTCTTCCGCCAGAAAGCTCTAATCTCACACTCCAAGCAGCAGCATATGGAGGCAATGAAAAGATGGTTCTCGAACTCTTGGATCGGGGCGCCGATGTCAACGCTGGTGCCGAAAACAGTGGCAATGTCCTCCAAGCCGCTTCGCATAGAAGCCGTCGAAGGGCGGTGCAGATACTGCTAGAACGAGGTGCGGATGTTCATGTCGAGGGTCGAACTTATCGCAATGCCCTCTACGCAGCATCGTTTCTAGGCCATGATAAGGTCGTACAAGTGCTAGAGGATAAAGGTGCTTATGTGAATTCTTTTGGAGGGGTGGAAGAGAACTGTACGTTGCATCGCATGAAGGCCATGAAAAAGGTGGTGCAGATTCTACAAAGCCATGGTGCGGCTTTCAAAGAGTGAGGGGCAATATGGTACTGCACTTCAAGCGGCATCATTTCGAGATCATGACAGGGCGGTGCAGATGCTCTTGAACAAGGGTGCCGACATGAATTTACCAAGAAAACATGGCAATACATTATGTCTTGCATCACGAGCCGGTCACGACAGAGTGGTTCAGATGCTCGTCGAACGAGGTGCTAGGTGAGGTTATACTAATGGACAGGGTGGTATTCTTGCTTAGGCCTCTGGTCCGGAGAATGTCTGGCTCGCGACTACACTCGTTCTCATCGAGCGACAATGGTGCAAATTTGTTACCCAATTAACAGCGTCCAAGTTTGGCTATCCTCGCGAATATTAACACAACATATAACAGCAGGCAATGCCAAGGTAAACACATACCCAGAGTACAAGAGCTATCGGTTGCATGGCCGTTTACGTAGCACTTATCCTCCTCAAAGTAGTCCCAACCACAATTGACGGCACCATTGTATGTGATACATTCTCCAGACTTAACGCAAGTGAAGTAATACCCGCGTGTCCACTCCTTGGAGAGTTGTACCACAACTGGGTAATTCGTGCCAGGCCCAGAGCGGCAGTTGACATGCTCGCTGTAGAGAACTCTGCACAATTGACCCGATCGACCGAATATCTTTTTACCGTCAACGACCTCGCTCTGCTCAGCGTCAGCGACAGGAGCGGCGCTGAGACCGGTAGCGAAAAGGGCGCTGAGGAGAAGACTCGTGAGCTTCATGATGGGTCCAAATGATGAAGAATTGCCTTTCAAGATTTTCCAAGGGGTGATAAATGGATCCCAGTGACAGAAGGGTTGTCGGGGACAGTACTAAATTTATAAGAATCTGAATACGAGGATCTCCGGCGCTATCCCGTGTTTTTGGAAGGCCAAGCTCTTGGCCGCGGGACTTATTTTGGATCCCATCGTGAATACGAACTATTGCAACCTCCCTAAAATAAACAAACTTTCTGCTACCACGCGAAGCAACCCCAGTGACAGTTGATGAGATGAAGATGGTGTGGGGGTCCGTCAAGACGTGCGCCACCTCGGAGTGTCGGGTTTGATAATCCATGGCCTTTTTGTTTTATTTTCTTGTTCTTCGGCTTCCATTCATAAAAGCTCAAGTCGGTTGTATCTCGAGGTGAAAGACTCTTTGCCTCGCTCTATCGCCTTATTTTGACTTCACCTGGTCTCTATGAAACTGAAACCAGTGAAAAACATACACGCACCGCCCCTCAGACCGGTACCTAGCAACACTAAAACGGAAAGGGAATGCCAAGAAGTGGCAGAGGAAATCCAGAAACTCGAGTACCGAGGGATGTGAACAGGAGCGGTATTGTTGTGCGAGACACAAATTCTCCCCAACATAACCACCAGGTACTTTCACCAGCACTCCTTTCAATGCCACTGCAGAAACCCCGATGCCGACACAGTAGCAGTCTCTAACGCCTTCATCCCTCCTCCATAATTGGATCTTGCCGGCCACGTGGACATTACTTAAATGGTGCACATAGCCTCGACCTCTTAACTTGCCTTCAATCGTGATAGTTCAAGCAGGCTAGTTAGTTCTCTTTACAGAAAACTTGGGAGGGATATATTCCAATTGCCGCACAGATAAATGCCTGGCTCCCCACCAGTTGCATTGCCTTGGGATCAAATCTGAAATCACAAACATGTAGCCAAAGAAAACATCAAAGACTCCGAGTCGCGTCGCCTAAACCGTAACGCGAGCCCTTTTCAGAAGCCGATGGCCAGGGTGAAATCTGCCTAGCCCCAGACCCGATATTAGATTTGAAGGTGTGAGATTATCACCCCGGAGTCCGCCACGTATGTAATTAAAGAATGAACCAAATACTCCCAATCCAACCGAGGCCGTTTGATTTGGCTACACAATGCACTAACCCCCCAATGAAATGTATCCCATCCTTGTTCAAATTGCCTCTTTAGGGGCTTTCAGCCGCAAGCTCTCACTTTCACAGGAAGGTCACTGCACAGGGTAGTGTTTATCAGCGCTAGCATGAAGTAATACTTCACACTGTTAGGTTACCTATTCTTGTCTCAATAGGGTTCTGCGGCCGACCGTGCATCCTTCGAGAATATTTTCACTTGTACAGATCACGCATCGGTATCTATTCCTAGCATGACAACCCTATCTGCTCTGATGTACCATTTGCTTTACGGCCCCTAGTAGAAGGCCATGACGCTGTTCGACATGTTGGGCTTATTTGGAGCGCGAAGGTGTCTATATAAGATAGAGTGAGCTCTAGTTTAATCAGATATAATCACGGAGTGTCAGAATAAGATTGTGAATACCCTATACTCAGTCAATTGTGCTTTCTATTCGATCATGCTTAAAAGCTCTTTCCGGCTACTCGCTTGAAGCCTCGTGACAACCCATGCGTATGAGTACGATAAGGAAGTTGTTGCCGCTTTGGAGGATGATTACAGTCGAATGGACTTCTACCCAGGCGGCGGAGGTACTAGGGCAGAGCGTGAGATGGGCAACTCGCCGTATAAGGCTTGTTGTGCAAAGCAGGACCTGAAGCAAATTGTGTTTGAGGTATGCCACGACCAGAAACACATGTTCCCGAGTTTAAGTTGCTAACTCGTCTCGTAGTGCGAAATGCCCGGTGTGACCGATTTCGATAATCCCGCTTATCCGCATATGGAAAGCGACTCAGGGCATCATTGGATGATTAGTAAGTGCAGTTGCCAATCACAGAAGGCTACGAAGGAGTGACAAAAGGTCCGTTAATGCTCGACAATATCCTTTGTGCATTCCGAATGTCGACCTTCGAGGCCTTGGCGGAGGTTGCAATCGATGTAATTACCAGCGCAGGCAAAATCCTGGCAGGACTCAATGCTGCCGTTGTTGTGGCGGAGATTCTCGATGAGAACTCGTTGGCCCCACAAGAATATTTCAAAGAGTCCGTTGGAAAGGTCTGCCATATGAAGGCTGGAACTTCAATATGCCACGGTGTTTGGCAATTTGAAGGGAGCATCAACAGCGCGAGGCGTCAGCAAACGATACATACAGAAAGACATGAAGCTCTGCAAAAAGCTTGACAACGACGACTGTGGTTTCATTGACAAGAACAAGGACAAGCACAAGGACAAGAACAAGACCGCTACTAACGACAAGCAGAATCCTACCACCACTGAGAAGGACGAGCCAACCAACTGTGAAAAAAAGCTGGATCCAACGACCACCGACACGGGCAAGGACAACTGCAAACGCGCTGCCGATGGTGGTGGGTGTAGTACGAAGCATGATTCCACGATAACCAAGTGGCATTCCGAGCTCAGAACTATCTCGAAGACCTGCTATGAAAATCATTGGTCGCAGGATTTTTACAACTGTTACTCGGCGGGGCAAAACCATGCCCATATTGACAACTGGTTCACTTGCAGCGAGAGCCACAATCACGACGAAAAACGGAAGAAGCGCAGCGCTGTGACTCAGTGGAAGAAACAGCACTTTTCTGGCAAGGAATAGAAGAAGTTCTCGTCAACTGACTCCTATTCATTCATCCCAGTATGCTCCGCTGTCCCAGAACCAGCAAAGGAAGTTAGTGATAAAAAAGAGGCACGGAGACCTTTATCACTTCCTACGAAGTCACCTACACACGGGCAGACTTCATAGGGATTTCAAGTGGAATGGACATCTGGGGTAGCCCAATGCGTCCAACAACTAGCACCACGACGAGAACCATATTTAGCGGGCGGTGTAATACATCATGGTAACAAGGCAGTCGAGTATAAATATCGATGAGGTCAGTAGACTCGCCAGTAGAAGGAGTTCGAGGTGATCAGATGGGCCATTATAGTCTGATCATACAAAATGGCCCACTGGCAGCCACTCGGGGCTAGAATTGCATAATACGATACGGGTATTCCAAACTAATCCGGTTTACGATGCAAAAATGTACGCAGGAGTGCGTATAGACGCTAGCTCTGCCTATCATTAGTGATAAAATATCACCTCTGAGGATAGACAAAGATCAATGACATCACCCTGCCGCCATTTAAAAGCTGAGAGGAGCAGCTCCGGGCTAAGATCGACCAGCCCATACGATGGGGCATACTAAGCTTGGGTGACACAAGATGCATGCAGAACGAGAAATGTATTTAATGTTACCCAAGATAGCATGAGGCACTGGAAGAGACAGTCATACACTTATTTCGCAGTTTCACGGCATATGTCCCGCATATCAGTTCCCTCCAATCGTTGTTTCTCTCCAGATTGACGATCTTTTATATCTGCAAGCAAGGACATTTATTACACCTTTGACGCGATGCAACTAATCTAGACCTATCATAGAACTCTTGAGAAGGGGAAATTCTATGACACCCTACAGTCACTGCTGGACAACCAGGTTAGATCCCCTGTGTGACCTGGCAAATTTTAAGGCCCAAGCGGAATGCGTAATTTTTATCATACTTAAGGCCCCTCGTTTCAATACCCGAGAAGAAACTAAACTATTACAACATTTATGATTCGACCACAGCAATCAAATCAAACCTAGGGCATAGGTATTTTGACCCAATTTCAAGATGGATCTTGGGGATTTCAACCCTTGTGAAGAACTGATACCGGCCATCGTGGACCATCACGGTGCCTCCTATCCGGACAGGATCTATGCAGAATATCCAAACACCAATGTAACTTATGATCAAGGCTATTTCAAGGTCACATACGGTGACTTAGCTAATGCTGTCAATGGGGCTGCTTGGTTTCTGACCAAAACCCTTGGTCCGGGGGACAATAAGGAAGTGTTACCTTACATCGGCCCAAATGACCTGCGATATTCTGTTCTGGTTGCAGGTGCTCTAAAGGCGGGCTATGTCGTAAGTGAAATCCTTTCTGACTTTGGACGACGTCTTACTTAGGTCCAGATGTTCTACACCTCACCCCGCAACAGTATAGTGGCGCACCAAAGTCTTCTGGAAACCTTGAAATGCAAACATTTCCTGTCTTCTACACCTTGGCCATCAGCCGTTACTACTATTGCAAATGCGGTGAACGTGAAAATAGTTGGGATTCCAAGTGTTGATGAGCTGCTGAAAATCGAGTATCCCGTGTTTCCTTTCGTGAAAACGCTCACAACTAATGGGTCGGAGAACCTATTCATTGTTCATACGTCGGGCTCGACTGGGATTCCCAAACCAATTTACTTCACTAATGAAGCTGCCGCAAGAAGTATAAGAATGATCAGAATGGACCCGCCTAAGTCTTTTGATGGACTCTATCCCATGACACTAGGGAAGAGATTTTTCATAACTTTCCCTCCATTTCATGTAAGACAATTCCAGTCGTTGGGTATAAAATATTTTCTAATGCATAATGTGCAGGTCACTTATCTGATTTGCAATGTCTTTAATTCCATACCATTCGGCACTGTCATGGTTGCTCCGATTTCTGCAACTATAATTTCGGCACGTGGCATAGTCGAGGGAATAAAGCAAACCCCAGTAGATGGAGCCTTTGCCATTCCCTCGATAGTCCAGGAATTGGCTCAAGACCCAGAACTCCTTGAATTCTGTGCAAAGAATTTGGATATAATTGTCTACGGCGGCGGAGACCTGCCTCAAGATATTGGAGATCGGGTTGCTTCAAAGGTCAAACTGGTGAATCAGTACGGAGCTTCAGAACTGGGGCTCATTCCCATGCTTTTCTCCAAATCCAACCGTGACCCGATGGATTGGAAATACATTGAGATCCATCCCGCCATGGGGATTGAGTTTCGGCACGTCGCCGATAGCCAGCATGAACTAGTCATTGTACGGAATGCAGACCTTGAAGAGAATCAGCCAACATTTTCCTACGGGGGTGGCTTCACAGAATTGCAAGAATATAGCAGCCGAGACTTGTTCATACCGCATCCAGATCCAAACAAGAAAAATTTCTGGAAATGGCATGCTCGGAAAGATGATATCGTTGTCTTTCTGAACGGGGAAAAAACCAATCCTATCTCTATGGAACAGCAGATACTGTCTCACAACCCTCAGGTCACAGGTGTGTTAGTTGTTGGTGCACAGCGCTTCCAAGCTGCGCTTCTGGTTGAAGCCGACACTGGTGGGAAGGAGTTATCGCCATCTGATCGCGCCAGTCTGCTCGAGGCTATCTGGCCCAGCGTCGAAGGAGCCAACAAAGTATGCCCTGCATATGCACGGATTGCCAAGTCACACATCTTGTTCACTCATCCTGACAAGCCAATGCTGCGCTCCGGCAAAGGCACAGTTCAGAGATCAGGAACCATCACTTTGTATGAAGAAGAGATTGACAAGCTGTATATTGAAGCGGAGGCTGTTTCTACCCAGCCTGGCGGTTACGTCGGCCCAGGTAAAAATGCAGACCGTGGCGCTGTGTCCAAATACATCAAATCTAGTGCTGTTGCTGCCACAGAGTGGCCTGATCTCGGTGATAATGACAATATGTTTATCCGTGGCATGGATTCTTTGCAAACAATCACCATCGTGCGAACCCTTCGGCATGGACTCGATATGAGCGATATTGATGTCCCGCTAATCTACGCGAAACCTTCTATCACTGAGCTCGCAGACGCGATCATGCAACTTAAGGAGAATGCAACGGTTTCTAACAAACTAGATATTGAGAATCAACTTCGGGAGAGACAGGAAATGTTCAAGGTGTTTCAAGAGAAGATTGATCGAATCCCAAGTCCATCGTCGCCAGCTGTACCTGGCAGGAGGCATAATGTCATTCTCACTGGCAGTACCGGCGTTCTGGGAACTTATTTGCTTCATGACCTATTGAATGACCATTCGGTTGAGCATGTCTATTGCCTGAATCGAAGGGACAACAGCCGCTCAGCGCAAATCTGCTCTTATAGAACTCGTCACCTTGAAGCTGACTTCGATGAATCCCGAGTGACCTTCTTGAAAGTCGATATGTCCAAAGAAGATTTCGATCTTTCGGCAGATATGCTCCAGAAACTCCGAGACACCACAACCGTTGTACTTCACAATGCCTGGCCAGTCAACTTCAACTTGTCAATGAGATCCTTTGAGCCTCACCTGGCTGGTGTGGTGAATCTCATCTCCTTCTGTGCTTCTGCACGGAGTCATCCACGGTTATTGTTCATGTCATCCACGAGTTCAGTCGTGGCACATCGCACCAAGTCAGGTATCAATTCCGAAAAAGTCATTATCACTGAGACTCCTGCGCCGAACGGGTATGCCGAGAGCAAGTATTTGGCTGAAGAACTTCTCGACTACGCCTCCAAGAGATTGCCAATCCCGCTATCATTCGCTCGTATCGGTCAGGTTGCTGGCGCGGTGAAGAAAACAGGCCTCTGGAATCCAGCTGAGTGGTTTCCCAGCTTAGTGTTAAGCTCGTTGCATATTGGCGCGTTACCAGAGTCCCTGGGCCCATCTATGGGTCGAATCGATTGGGTCCCAGCAGATCTACTCTCTGAGGTATTGATCGAGCTTGTGCTTAGCCCATTTTCTGAGTCTGAGACCAGGCCAGTCGAGGTTTTCCATCCTCTAAATCTCCACCCACAGACTTGGACTTCAATTCTTCCAACCATAGTGGAAGAGATTGCTGCAGTCACCGACAAGACTCTAGCAATCGTTCCGCTAAGCAACTGGATAGCTCGTATTCGCCAGGACATGGAGGCTAAAGGCCGAGTGAAATCTGGAGGCAGTGAGAACCTGGAAACATTGCTGAAAGCCAACCCAGCCGCGAAGCTGCTACACTTTTATGAAGGCCTGGACGCGCAGGACAAGACACAGAACCCTGAAGATGGGCTTTTGCCTCGTTTGCCGAATGTTTTGGATGCATCGCATGCAGCCAAGAAGAGTGACACATTGCGCGCCATACCGGCAATCAAGGGGTCGTGGTTTGCCAAGTGGATCGCCGAGTGGATGGAGCAGTAGATGCTGGAGAAAGGGGGGTCTTCTGCAACCTTTCGGGTGGTTATAGATAATGCTTGTAACTATCTTTCAAGTTGGGAATATGTTAAATCGGGCAATTTGGGAAACTGGACAGTACTGGAGGTTATCTAATTTAGGTGAGATGATCTGATTGATGATAAAGACAGAATGCTATTGAAGCGATCCCTAGCCCATAGGCCGATTCGGACTAAACTTTGCCATATCCTGTTTCCGCCCGCCCACCACTGCCCTTATAAATGCTTGCCTGAACGTACGCCCCAGATACATAATCTGAAAAGAGTCCCTCTTTTGCTAGCACTTCCACTTCACATAATAACCTTATTATTTACCGTACGAAGATAATTCTTTAAGACCTTTTACTCCAATATAATTGAGTCGCCTGGATATGTTCAATCGTTCATCTTTTTCCCACAATATCAACAGAACCCGTTTAATGTTATAAAGACTTTTTGAGACTCGCTCTTCGACTCTTATGCTGAAAATATACTCGTGCATGCCTATATAATTTGAGACATTACCTTGGTATGTTCAATCTGTCGTATTCCTCAGCACTCGGATTCCCGCCAGTATGTTAAGCTGTATTATTCAGTTAATAACAACGGATTTTTGTTAAGCATATTACATAACAGATAAGTAGCGCTAGGTCGTACATCGCTGTACATTGCTATTTATATTAATTCGGTGTTATTCATTTCGGCCATTGTTTTTTAGAGGAAATTCTGTCCAATATTGCTGCTATATCCGTTAACCAATCTCTCTAGTCTCTGTGCTGATGGAGCATCTATTTGCTCCAGCAAATTCGCCTGCAGGCACCACATTGGTCTCTGTATCCCTCAATGCCCAAAGGACTGGTGGCATCGAAAAGTTTGTGGGATAGTAGAGCGGGTCGGTGAATTCTCGTTTGAACTTGAGAAAGCCTGGCGGCCATAAGTCCAATTTCGTTAAAGTGGACTCTTTTCATGCCAGACAGACGGAGCATCACGCACCACGCTTTCCAAGCCGTCATCAATGGACAGTATATAAGTAATCTGTGTTCCACAATTTATAATGCAATAGAAAGCGAACAAAAATCACTAATGTGCAGCTCAACTATTGGTCAAATCCGTTTCGTAGAAATCCGGAACCATTATTTGCATCAAAACCCATCATCAAAGCCCATCATTTGACTCAATTTAGCCAAAGCGGTTGACCAAAATTGCGGGCCTTGTAGATGAGTAGCAATCGCAGCCGCAAGCACAATAATCAAGGCCAGCACCATAGTGCGGCCAATTTTGGGGGAAGTGGGCCTCTGGATTGGCTGTCAAAGTCAGCGAAGAACTTGTATATGGAGAGTAATATGAGATAACCTTCAATGTCCAATCCGATCTAGTGGGAAATAGGCTGCGGTACCAGTAATGTGCCTGCGACCAAGGATATGTCATTGCGTTCCACCCCTTCTTATTTACGTACCACTATGGTTTGTTAGCAGCAAACCGCTATTTGGTGGTCGATGGCATTCATACCGAAGCACATCCTGCATTCCAGACACGGTGACGAAGGGTTTCTTGAACTTGGTAGACATATTCATCTTCAGCTTCCTGTTTCAGATTAATAGAGCTTACTTTGCCATCCAGAACAGGCTTGAGAACCCGAAGCGCATAGTTCACAGAGCTGGTTGCGTTAATAAACCCCTTTGCAGCACATTTTCCGCCACTGTCACCGTGACTTACTTTTCGGCTGCCATCAAGGCAGACGTATGTCCTGTTGCTGTGTTCGGTCCGAGCAACAGGAAAAAGTTCGGAAATCCACTCATAACCGAGCAGTTGTAGGCTCCCGGACCATCGTATCTGTTCCAATGATCTGTGAGCGTCCCTTCACAACCGTGAATCTCTGTATGTTGCAGAAATATGTTCGTCTGGAATCCCGTCGCAAGCACGATGACCTGAGCGGGATAGAATCCATCTGTCGTCCTAACGCCGTCTGGCAATATTTCGGTGATTTTCGTTTGGGTGAGATGCAACTTCTCATTGTGAAGTGACTTGAGGTATCCGTCGTCGAAAATCCGCCGCTTGCACCCCACATCGAAGTCTGGGATAAGGATGTCATGGTAGTTGGCCGGCGCAGTCTCTTGCATATACTTTTCGACGTGCTGCTGGCACTTCCGTCGAAGTTTAGCGGCAGCCTTGGTCATACGAAACAGACGGAAGTCATTTTCGGCTATCAGAAATAGGTGCAGACGGTGGAGTCGCATGGCGAGCGGAATATAGTGAAAGACCCACTGCAAAACTTTCGGGTATGTGAAATTAGGAGCTTGAAACACCCAGTTCTTGCTCCGAATGATTTGGGTTAAGGTTTTGGTACTGTCCACGATGGCCGGCACGATCTGAGCAGCGGTACCTGCATTTGTCAGTATTTCTCGCTGCCACCGCGGAAACTAAGAGCACTAACATCCATTCCCAATGACAACCACATTTTTACCCTTCAAATCAACGCTGTGGTCCCATCTCGCGGAGTGAAACAGGGCTCCGTTGAAGGATTTGGCTCCGGGAATATCGCAGGGCTTAGGCTCCGCGAGCTGTCCAGTGGCCGCGAAAAGGATGTGGCATTCGTGATAAGTAACATTGCCGGTGATCACGCTGCGAAGCTTCATCAGCCATCGGGAGGCCTCTTCGCGCCAAACACATGACTGTACTTCCGTGAGAAAGGTCATCTTATCACGCAGACCGTAGGCGTCCACCACACCGTCAGTGTAAGATTTTATTTCTTTGTTTGATGGCATGAGCTTGGTCCAGCGGTCGCTCAATGCGAATGAGAAGCTATAGAGCGCACTGGGAACATCGCAAGCACATCCTAAAAAGACAGCCAGTCCGTGAAATATTCAAAATCAAAAGGGCAAAATTGGACCAACCAGGGTATGAACTGATAAACCAGGTACCTCCACAGTCTGGATAACGCTCAAAAAAATGGATATCATCCATGCCATACCATCGCTTCAGTGTCGCTCCGAGGGCGATCGCGCTCAGACCAGTGCCTATACAAGAAATCTGGCTGTATGATGCCAGGGCCGGGCTGTGCTTCTGCACCATGGTAGGGAGAAGGGGTCTATGGAATTGTATTTGCTGTTCTGTGGATCAAATTCTATTCAGAGCCATTCTGTAAATGTACAATCGCTTTACCTTTAATATAGGGTCCATAACACCATAGAGTTAGTTATACGGAGGTTCACGCTGGACCTCTTTTGCATCAGTGGTTACACTAGATGGGCGAGGCTATCCGATTGGTGGGAGACTATGAGGTTGTACAGTCTCCTCACATGATAATATCGTGTGAGCTGTCTTCCTCGATGCATGATTCATCATGCACAATAATGATATGTGGTTGCACAAGGTTGCCACGTGCTTATTTTATAAAGAAGGATTGCAACGCTCCTAGACTGCCAAGACGAGGTTTCAATTTATTTCTCGGAACAGACATATATATTTACGGGCTTTCAATATTGTTAACTAGGTCTATTGTCCATAGATAGCGAGACCTAAAGCTATGATAGACCACGGGCCCAAGGCAGCGTCTATCACGCCTAGCCAGGCTGCTTTTAGACGTCAGGTTTGTTTGAAGCCCGCTCATATGCAGGTATGACCCCATCTGGTAAGATCGGACTGTCCGAAGCCAAGCAGGGTATAGTAACATTATATTCGTCACCTTCAGAGCTGTGTGTTACATTGTCTATCTCACATCGAAAGGTAATGCTTGGCTGAAAAATTTACGACAAGTTAGGAGGTCCTTTTGGCATCCACATGAGGCTGCGTGCAGGAGCCGATCTACCGGCAGGAGTTCATGTACGCAGCCAAATCTTTGCTGTTGCACAGGTCCATGCATTGTGACATGTACTAGGAAAGCCAATGTCGAGGAACAATGACCAGAAGCACGGAGGCTAGGATCATGTTCTGTACGCATGGTGAACACGGTGAATGCAGTCGTGTGGTCACAAATAGTTGAGCCGTCCAATCCATACGCTGTGGAATGGAGCGCTCAAAACAATGCGCAAGAACGAAATGCGACTTTTTACAACCAGAGAATTCGCATGATGACCCCTGCACAGTGTTTTGATGCGGCAATTGAGAATGGCACAGACGGCGAGGCAAAAGCAAATGATCATCCCCAAGCGAAAGCAAAGGGCTCGAAGAGCAGTAACCCCACGCCCCCCGCCAACCAGAACATGTGGGCAAAGGGATTGCCCGCGACCGTCCCAGAATCAAAAATCTCGACCTTTGCATTTTCAGGTCCGGCCAAAGATACTATGTGCGATGGAAAGTTGGGACTTTACTTATTGAACATAGCTGATTATATCCCAGTCTGGACTGGATGGAAGCAACAATCACCTAATGAGGTTTAGGGCCCGGACCAGATCGTCTATAAGTAGAACAGAGATTCCATTTGCTGTGTTCCGTAATGTATATTGAAATATCGGGACCGATGATCCAATTGGTTTCGATTTAAACAAGCCTAGCAGTTTTAACATTATTTGACCAGAAAAGCCCGATAAGACAACAAGATTATCCCCTGAAATTACCAAAATAACTACATAGCTTCCGAAAGTAAGTTAAAGGGGATGGTGTGGGTGTATTATAATTTCGATTGTTGACTACGTGTAATCACCCATTCCATGGCAGAGACCATCCTCTTCAATTCTGCCATAGAACGTGGAAAGTTATGTTTGGCGTTATGTTCGAAATTTCGTCGCCATCTTGGGAGGCAAAAAGACTCGCCCAACAATGAGCACTCTTTCAACGCCGGCGGGTCATTTCTCCCACGAACATGAAGGGTTGGAATAGGGAGACGTGCTTTGTACAGAGCTGGATGCAGCACGCATGGGACTTCTAAAGGCTGGCGATCTAGGAAACTCGTACGTGACCGACGGGTCAATGGCTCTAGTGTATCGATGGCTCCAACTAATGCCTTGATCGCAACTTGAGCTGGTCCTGGCAGCTGTTCCAGCTGATCATCTTGAGCGGAGCGAAGACGGTGTTCATCCTCTAGAGAGAGCGAGCCAAGCACAGATCGGTGGTAAGCTGGGTCTGTCGCAAGTATCGGTACTGGCGAGCAGAAAATCCCAAATTTAACCGGCAGAGGCCTTTCCGGATATAGGGCGATCTGCTCGAGCAGATAAGCAAGTAATATCGCGGCCCCTTGGCTAAAGCCAAACACCCCATCGAAGGGCCCTTGGCTCTCAAATGCGTCATTAACCAAAGCGTGAGCGGCCCTCATGCTGGCAGGGTCGAGGTCTGCCGAATAGCAGAGGTAAGGGCCAGGAATGGCGGGTGCGATACCTACCAGCAACATGAATTTGCTAATGTCAACGCAACGTGGAGAGGAGGGAACAGTAAACTCACCTGGAGTTAGTGGACAATTCAATTTCCCTGCCAGATAATAGAATTCCCAGCTAGGATCACATAGTTTCACTAACCCTGACATCTGGTATTTCATGATATGGGGACTTGTCCCGTAACCATGGAGACAAAGTATTCTCATCTCGCCGCGTTGAATTCTTTTTGAGATGCAATATATGATTGAAGTTGCGGAAGCAATTTCTGGTCGAGGTATAAGGGCCAAATAACTATTAATGAAAACCTATCAATGTCGGTGAATGTCGTTGAGTGACAGACCATCTGCCGCTAAGAAACCTTGTCAAGCGTAGCTGATGCGGTGATACCGTCGATCACAATGAAAGTGATAAAAGGACGTCTGCAGTCATTTATTTGAGAGAAGTAGAGGGCTGGGTGCGATAATCGTAACGACATGATATATGTAACAGACCTACAGGGGATGGTGGTAGAGCGGATTGACGGGTTGAGAACAGGTAAAACATGAGATAGAATAAAGCCTTAAACTCATCTCTAGCTTAGCATCTTTTGGTGGCTGCATGTGTATCTTCAAAGCGCAGGATCTCCGCTATCTCTGCCGCCATCTTTTGGCTTAAGGCAGGCTTGGTAGTCCCGCTGTAGCCGACTAGATCAGGCTCAAGCATCCTGTAGCCATTTCCGGCGAAGAATCTTACCTGGCGGCACTAGTGGTATGGATGAGTTGAAGTGATTAGTGGGGATGTAACCATACCTGTATGTATGATTTGTAGAGATAATAAGCTTTTGCTCCATTGGGTAACACAATAGCTGCCATAATCTTGTTGGCTGACCTAGGTGTTTGTTTGATCGGGTAGTGATTTTAGAAGATGTGTTAAACGACGTAAACATGCCGCATAGGAGGAAGTTCAGCACGCCGTATGTTTTAGACTATGAGCCATCTGTCTTGCTTTTCCCTAGTTCAGTCCAACTATCTAGTAGATCAGTTCAGCATCCCTTTAAAAGCTTCAGACTCGCAAGGCAACTTGTTCAGCTGTATTGCTGGTTACAAAGTGGGATCATGCCGTGCAACCATGTTTCTAACTAGTGGCAGCTACAAGCTTGTTGAATCGTGATGTGTCACTCAGGCATGCAGGGATCGACAAAGTCACAATAGCCCATCTATACCCACTCTATTCACGTCTTCTAAATGGTAGTGCATTAAAAACAGCTATAAATTGGCTTTTCCCGAGTAGTAGAACCCCGCGATTAGCACTAGGGTCACTGCCATGACTACTCTTTTCTCTGTCCCGATCGCCTCAACCGGCGGCTCCATCGTATGCGCAAACCCAACAGCCAACAAAGGCCAAGAGCAATATAATATATACCTGTTGACCATCACTTCGCCGAGAGATAACCGTTTGACCCCAACATTTATTGATGCGCTTCTGCTGTCACTGGACATCATTGAGCATCACTATCCGAAGGGCGTTATAGTCACCACTAGCGGTATCGCTAAGTTCTACAGTAACGGATTGGATCTCGAACTGGTTGTGAGCACGAAGGGATTCCTCGAAAAGTGGATGTGGCCATTATTTCGGCGGTTTTTGACGTATGTATCAATCAATCCCGGTGGCTGCTAGGATAGCGAAAAATAAAAGTAAGACTTTATTTCAGATACCCCATGCCATCTGTATGCCTTTTGAATGGTCACGCCTTTGCGGGTGGATTCATATTGGCCATGTATCACGACTACCGGATTCAAAATCCAGAACGAGGATTCCTGTGCGTCAACGAACTGGAATTCGGCGTGACGCTCCAAATCCCCGTGATGCGGATGCTCCTTGCGAAATTGAACCCAGCCACCTTCCGTAATATGGTTTTGGGATCGCACCGATTTGGTGGGAAGGACTCGCTGCAGGCGGGAATTGTCGATGGGGTGGGTGGACTGGATGAGGTCCTGGGATTGATTCGCGACCGCAAACTGTTAAATAAAGCTGAGACAGGCATATACGGTACCATGAAGGAGGAGATGTACGCAGGGGCGTTGAATAGTCTTGATGATTATGCCGGGAACCTAGCGTGGCGGGAGAAGATGGAAGGAAAAAGGGATGCTGCGCAGAAGAGGAGCCTGCAAGCCGTAGCGGGCTGGGAGAAGGACAAGGCAAAGCTGTGAAATCCTGATCCGTGTAGATCTGAGTTGTTTAGATTTTATGTCTCGCATTGACCTTTTGAAATGCATTTTGTACATTTTGCGGTTTCGGCGGTCATTTCCTTAATGAAGCTGCAAAACCATGTTGTGTCCGCTTCACCTCACGTAATTTCCAAATGACCATAATTATCTTCCTCTCTCTTCCTATTTCTGCCCATTTGTTGTTCCACAAGTATTTTATCAAGTTCCAACTACCGAAGTGCTCAGCAGGCTGATATAATTACAACTGCTATACCGTTCCTCTCGGAGGGGAATGATAACTCAATTATACGTAGGCGCTTGAAACAACAATCTACTCTTCTTGCCAGAGGGCTGTTGGCATTGTCCTCTATTTAATTTTCAATGCATCTAGGAACGGGAACGACAGTGTATCAGCTCAGTCAGGCAACCATGAAGCGAATTTTATTGTACATAAAAGGTATTCTAACTATGGCGTCCGGAGGAATGTCATATGTCTTCTTCAGTCGGCTAAAATCATTGTCATAGTGGATTGTCTAGTAGGAACTAACAGACTGTACCGTCACATTGGCAAAGTACAAACTCCAGTACCAGGCACAGTAGAAGGAGAAGGAGCTATCATAACCTCGAGCAAGCCATGACAAATGCTAGGTTGTCGTGTTCTCATCTTGTAGAGCGTATAAATAATGGCGGAGCGGGTTTATAGACCTCTGGGCCGTGTTGTCGGGCCACATGCTTTGTTTGTCAACGTCGGAGGACGTAGGTGTCTGTCTTTACTGTGACATGTGGAATTAAATATTCTGGCCCAGTTTACGATAACGGCGAATGAAACTATGGTCAACGATAATATCCCCCGCAGTCTTCTAATTTGAGGCCCTATGGTGAAATAAGAGCCATTTAACCAACCATCAAGAAATGCAGGGCTCAAATACCTCATCGGTTCTTTCTCAGCGTCGAATCAGGTTTATCAACGAAGTGTTTTCAATTCATCAACGAACCATGATACTACAACCAACATAGTTGGGATACATCACATCAAAATCCTGGACTTTTATCGATCAGTCCCAATCTTTGGAGATACCTATTTGAATGCAAGAGTATGTAATAAGCCTGATCTATGCATGTTCAAAACTATCACACTTTCTCGATCTACCTCTGTAATGAGCTCCCCAACCACAAGCAATCTATGCTATACCCTTTAGTGAATGACCATAACCCTATATGTCATTGCACAACATTACAGCCTTGCCAAAGGCCCGTATGCATTAACAATAGCCAAAAGCTCCGGGCGAATCTCCGAAACCGATTTACAGCCTGTAAGCTGCATGCATCGCTTGAAGTCGTCGTACAGAATCTTAAACATCAGCTCGACCCCCTGCTGACCATCATGCTGCCGAAAGTCTCAGTATCCAATCATCAATATCGATAGCGCAGCAATAAATACTTACCGCCAATCCCCAAAGCACTGGACGTCCAACCCAGCAACACTCTGCGCCTAGAGCCAGGGCCTTGAAAATATCAGCCCCAGACCGAATCCCACCATCAATATGAATCCTAATCCGTCCTCGTGCAACCTTAGCACAAGCAGGAAGAGCATCAATGGTAGCTGGCGTCTCATCTAGCTGTCTACCACCATGGTTGCTAATAATAACACCATCACAACCGTATTCAACAGCAGTCTCAACATCCTCCGGCGTAAGGACTCCCTTAATCCAGATCTCCATCTTGGTAATACTGCGCAACCACGGAATCTCCGTAGCCCAAGAATGAGAATCTGAATTAGTCGAAGTGAACCCATCATCATGAGATTGCGCCTGGATCTCATCCGATGTCTTTTCATACATCGGATACGCCACGCCAGGCGGAGGCTTGAATCCATTCCGCCATTCATTCCAGCGAACACCAAGGACGGGACTATCCGCGGTCAAGAAGATTGCCTTGCAACCCGCAGCTTCGGCACGACGCACAATACGCTCTTGTTTAGCTTTGTCGTTCAATGTGTAGAGCTGCATGACGTGGTTGACAGGCCCCACTTCGTTTCCCGCCTCGGTGATTTGCTCGATTGGATAACCGGTGTAGGAGGAGACTCCCATGTTCACGCCTGTCTTGGCACATGCTCTGCTTGTTGCTAGTTCTCCATCTGGGTGGGCTAATACTTGTAGTCCGGTGGGCGAGGCACAGAGTGGGAAGAGGATGTCCCGACCAAAAAGGGAGATGCCCGTGTCCACTTGGGAGACATCTTTCAGGACTCTGGGGAGGAGACGGTACTTCCTATACGCAGTGTAGTTGTCGTGGAGGGTTACTTGGTTTGTTGCGCCGGAGTTGAAGAAATCTAGTCCATAGTTTAGAACTAGAGATTGTTATGTGAGGGGATGAAAATACCTTTTACGGAAACAGGGAGGGATTTGGAAGCTGCCTCCTGGAGGTCAGCTATGTTTAGTATTTTGTTGGACATTGCAGATAGCAAGGATTAAAACTCGCTGGGAGTTGTGAAATGTAGAAAATCCCATGTTGATAGCAGTATGAGGGGTAAGAGTGGGGGAGGCTTTTCCGATAGCTTTCCCGATCCGCTTTAAAACACTGGCGATGCTGAATCACAGTACCTAAAGCCAATCCTGGTGCAAACTCTGGACTTATTTTCGTTAGCACAAACATATATGTCTCCATAGGGCTGAAACCTTGTCACTACAACCTGTTATCCTTGACTCCCAAACTACCTTGAGCACGAAGCCTAATTAGGCATAGTGCATTGAACTAGCCCTAATCAGGATATAGACATTGATCTCGATATAAAATAGCCTCCCATGATTCTAGACTCTACTGACATCAACTGATGCCACTTTTCCGAGATTGTGGGGTTGTCTACAATCTGCAAATGGTCATTATGCATTTATTGTTCTTGATTGAGATGGCATGTACTCGAATGCAGCGGTCGAAAAACTCCAGATCTGGCTTTTTCTCCTGAAAGTTGTGACGCAGAACAGCAAGCTCGCTCAGTCGGCTTGCATCCCCCTGTTGCTCCACCAGAAGCTGTAGGTGGTCGAGTTCAGCTTTGCTAGAAACAAAGTTCTGGTACGCATCTTTGCGCAATCTCCAAAAGGTGGCGGAGTAGTCCTTCAGATTGTCTCCGTCTGTCCTGAATTTCTTCAGTTTGCTGAGTATTTAGGCTCTCCGTAAGGAAAGTTAGGTTCTGCTGATTGTGAAGGTTGGTCTCGTCGGTACCAGGAATGGCGGCAGGGGACCGATTCTCGATGTGTTTAAGGCGGGGATTGCTTCTATATTGAGATACATTGCATGATCTGAGCCTATGCGAGGGGAATAGTGGGAGCAACAGAAGAGATCGAATGAGAATTGGGAGAGGATCATTGAGCCATATTCGTCATATACGGTGTGCTCTACCTACCAAGTAGACCGAAGAAAAGGGAACTAGACCCACTCGGTAGTACCCAATCAAAGCCTTCATCTTCCTCAGTTACTTTCGTTGTGCTCGCTATACAAGTCAAAAACAATAAGCACAAAGTAGACAAGAAACCGTGCTACGTTGTATTCGCAGAAGGGAAATATAGTGATCAGTCGTCGTCGAATACCAGGTCAAAAGACAGATGAAAAGATACTTGGGAAAGGAGGTTGGAAATACCTATGTACATACTCATCTTTGAATGATCATTGCAAAGCTCGGGAAGACAGCTCGTACATGGCCACTATATTAAGAGTCAATATCCCAAGAGTCCAAAGCATCAAACAACCTGTCCAATTAGGCTGAAACCCCAATGCAGTAAGCATATCCAGCCCACAGCCCCGAACAATCTCCATTAAGAGCCGGATTAAGCTTGTATAATTCCTCAAGCGCGATTCCAGCACTAGCGGCCATGTCGTAGCAATATACCCCTTTCACTCCGTCAGTCAAGTTCAATCAGTGATAGTAGACCACTTACCTTCTTTTTGCATAACCCAGCTGTTGCAGTTCTTGGGAACACCATCTTGAGTCGGACCTGGGGCTGGCACAGAGGTCTGTGTCGGCTGATCTGCTGTGGTCGTGATTTTCGATGTTGGTGTTCCCGCTGTTTCAGTGATGGAAGTGGTGGTCGTATCTGTATCGCCCCGAACACAATAACTGTAGTAGATTAGCTGATTTGCATATAAGAAGGAGGTACAATGCAAAAGCTTACGCGACATCAAGGAGCAAATTGGAACACTCCTCGTCGAGTTGCGGGTTCCAAGTGCGAAGCTGCGCGAATGTGATTCCATACACGTTCTGCAAAAGCGAGCAAGAATCCTTATCGACGATGGTATGCCTAGAAAAATTTAGCTTGTGAATTTATTGCGTGGCATTTATCATTTACTTACCAAGTGTAGCAATTCGAGGTTGTCCCCGTCGGGGTGGGAGCAGGAGGCGTCACATACGTCAACGTAGTTGTTCCATTGGTAGTGGCATTCCAATTTGCGGTCGGATAGACACAGTAATACAGACCCGGAAACAGGTTTGAGCAGGCTGCGTTGATGGCTGGATTGATTGAAAGGAAAAGATCAAGGCTGATCGAGTATATGAGGGAGATCTGTTCGCAGTCATCACCATCAGCGGCGGGATAATAGCCCCCACACTCTTTCGTGGTTCCATAACCTGTTGGACCGGCTGCTGCCACGGTGCTAGCTGCGTATTGAGCTGTTTTTGTAGCAGTGGCCCCAGGAATGGTGGTTGGTGTGTATGTTGGACCGGAGGCGCCTACACAGACATTATCACCGGAGTTCAGGTTCGAGCACGCTCTGTTGATGGATGGATTATAGCTTATGAGGTCTGCAATGGTGAGACCGTAGGAATCGGCGATGGAGTTACAGCTGTCTCCATCTTGGACTAGATAGACGAGACAAGCTCGTGGAAGGCACCTAGAAATGTAAGTAATAAATACATTAATAACGTGAAATGAACCTACAAATACTGCCCGGCAAGCAGATTCGATCCGTCCGGGAAGATCCCGTTTAGCGTTCTCAGTGGGCCAGTGGGGACTTTCTGGGCCTTGGCAATGGACTGCATGTCGTCGCCGGACTTGGCAGAGTAGAAGTTGCCGGAGAGGCAGGAGGCGTTGGAGGGAGTTGAGTAGTCGATGCCAGGGATGGCGGTCATATTGGTAGCAGGAGGCTGCACTTCGGTGGGCAGTGCCCCTGTGTTGCAGGTGTCCTGGATTTTGACATATTCATCCACCAACTGCTCGTCGTAGTTGGAATACGCCGTCTTCTGTATTTGCTGTATCAGATTTAAAACACATGTCGAGCATAGTTGATCTTTTGATACTGCTGCTAAGGCTGTATCAATGTCACCCAGGGCTGCTTGGATGTCTCCGATCGCATCTAGAAATTGTTAATCGGGTGACTGCATTTTAGTAGTAGGAATCGGGGCAGTTACCGGTGCAGTATGTGTTAGTCTTAGGGTCCTTCAGGCAAGTCCTGTTCCAGGTCGACCATAAGACGTCTCCCGCCCACACAGCTGGGACTCCATCCCAGGGCTCGACGTCGCCGGCACATTGTTGTTTCACAGAAGAATGATAGGTCTCCAATGCGCTGCCGCAACCTTCATCACATAATTGATCTTGGAAGGTCTGATTGCCCACTGGGCCAAAGTAGTCCGACATGGAAAGCGTAAGAAGATAAGGATCACAGTTTAGCTCTTTCTTCAACGCAGAAGTGCACCCATCCGAAATAGAGGCCGTGGCATTGGTTCCATATTCGTATAGATCGATCTGCGCAAAGACAGACGCGACGTAAGTGATAACAAGTATAGCAGTAAATTTCATGGCTGCAGGTATTCTCAAAATCTTTCTGAGGTGTCAAACAGACCATGGAGAATTGGGATCAGCAGGTGGAGGGTGGGTGGATGTATACCCAAATCACCCAGCTCTCACTTCCCAATATCAGAGTGAGGTATTTTCTTTCTTCGCTGACAAGAATGACTTCACAAGATTGAACTATATGATAGTGAGTATGTAGATCGGAGATCTGAAACGACTAATGTAGCCAAGACGAGGGGAAACTAGACCCCATAACACTAAAAGTGTTCGGTGGCACTAGTGCGTTCTTCAAAAGGCAGTGAACTTCCGAAGGAGACAGGGATCGCAATCCAAGTGATGTCAGACTTATCAGGGGAAAATAGCATTCTTCCGATGATGTTTTCATTTGTTCATCTACAAGAGTTGTAGATGAAAGCAAACTTGGAAAAGGATCACCTAGAGATTTAGTGCTTTGTGATGGAGGGTGTGATGAACAGGGATTTTGGGGCGAAAAGTCCCGGCCTACACTAGGATGTGCTAATGCATCTGCAATCAGGGTATTTAGGCCTGTTCGAAGAAGTCAAGGCCCAGAGCTAGTAGCTTCGTGTCTTTTGGATACTTCTTTGGCAATCTTTTGAGTGTGCTTTAGACTCCCGTTTTATATTTGATATCTTGCATTGTTATATGGCCCCCAAAATGAAGTCTTGGGCTATACTTCTACTTGCACTATGGTGCTGTCCCTGTCTTGGTCAGGACTATACCTGTAGCGCCGACAAGCCATGTGAACTTGGCTGCTGTTCGAACACAGGAGTCTGTGGAATGGGACCTGACTTTTGCGGAGAGAGCTGCATATCCAACTGTGATAGCAAGTCGGATTGCAACCCAGGTTGGGGCATGAAGGTAATTGCCACTCCATCTCAAGTTAAATCCATTGAAAAGAACTGACTTTGTAAAGTGGTCCGTGGCAGACAAATGTCCCCTCAACGTGTGCTGTTCTGAATATGGCTTCTGTGGAACCACCAAGGACTTTTGCGGCAACAAAACCATCGAGTCTCCCAGCTGCTCCGGATCTAGCGCATCTAAGCGTACAATTGGATACTATGAGAGCTGGGGCATTACCCGCAAATGTGACAAAATGTACCCAGAATGTATGTTTTCCCTTGCCCATATACGTCTTGCGCGCACTCGTGTTGATATCAGCCAGCTATTCCTCTTGGATCATATACACATCTGAATTTTGCCTTTGCCTTCATTGATCCCACTTCATTCAAAGTGGCTCCGATGGATAGCGGAGATGTTGCGTTATATAAAAGATTCACTGGGCTCAAGAACCTCTATCCTGACCTCCAGACTTGGATATCCATTGGAGGCTGGAGCATGAACGACCCCGATCAACCCACTGCTACCACCTTTTCAGACCTGGCTGCATCAGAGTCGGCACAGAAGAAGTTCTTTGAATCCTTGCTTTCCTTCTTAGAGACATACGGCTTTGATGGCGTCGATCTTGATTGGTATTTTCATCCCACGCCCTTAGTTGGTAACTACACCACTCACTATTCAACCTAGGGAATATCCAGTAGCTGAAGAGCGCTCAGGCAAAGCCGCTGACTACAATAATTACACTTTTTTCTTGAAGAATCTCCGTAATGCCCTCGCATCAAGCGGGCATACATACGGGCTCACCATCACCATCCCATCTTCTTACTGGTATATGCAACACTTTGACATTGTCGAGATTGAAAAGACAATTGATTGGTTCAATATTATGTCCTACGACCTACACGGTACTTGGGACAACACCAATAAATATCTGGGCCCTTATATCAATGCGCATACCAACTTGACCGAAGTTAACTTGGCATTGGAGCTACTTTGGCGCAACAAGATTGACCCTGACCACGTCGTTCTTGGTCTGGGCTTTTATGGCCGGTCATTCACTCTCACTGATCCCAGTTGCAATACCCCCGGGTGTATTTTCACATCAGGGGGCAATGCAGGGTCTTGCACAGACTCTGTCGGGACACTCTCGTACTCAGAGATCAAGCGTGTGATAGATAAAGATAACGCCAAGGTGACTTTAGACAAGAAAGCCGCCGTCAAGATGGTCACTTGGGGCGAGAACCAGTGGGTCAGCTATGATGACGAGGAAACTCTCAAGCTGAAGCTGGACTATGCCAATAACCACTGTCTTGGCGGTACCATGGTATGGGCCGTATCGACAGATGATTCCGAAGGCACAGCTTCGGCGGCACTATCGAAGTTGACGGGCCGTAGCACCATCGCATTGTCAGCCAAATCACTTGCTTCTACCACTGACCAGGTTCAATCTTGCCAATTGGGCGAATGCGGCCAATCTTGTCCGAATAGCCTTAGCCCTGCCCAGCGGAGCGATGGCAAGAACAGAGGTAACACGGGTACCAATACTGGATGCTCCAACGGCAAATCGCGTCTTTACTGCTGTCCAACCGACAATATGCCCACTTGCCAGTGGCGTGGCGGGGCTCCATTTTGCAATGGCAAATGTCACAAGGGAGAGGTCGAAGTGTCAAGCAGCATCAGTGGGACAGGAAAGAGTTGCTGGACTGGGCACAAAGTGCTTTGCTGTACGCAGACTGCGGCCAACAAAGCAGTTGCTGAGTGTGGCTGGTCAGGAAGTGCGCCTTTCTGTGCTGGAATTCATAGCAATGCAGGCTGTCCCTCAGGACGGGAGCGACTAACTTATTCCAATTACGGTGCTGGGGGAGAGGAGCCTTGTATTGTCGGTTATAAGTCCTTCTGCTGTGATCAGCCCCCTCCATACGAGAACTGCGACTGGTACTACCATGGTGGAAAATTCTGGGGTTCTGTTCCCTTCCAGTGCTCTGGAACGTGCCCTGCTGGGAAAGCTTCCATCGCGACCGATCCTTCTGGGTGCATGTCAGGATATGGATCATTCTGTTGCGATTCGCCAGCTACGAGTGTATGTGGAAGTCCCTTTGTGGTCCCTGTTACTTGCAATCTTTGCTAACACAAGTAGAATGATCCCCTCGTTACGGCTTTTAAAACTCAGCTACAGAAGTACTCCAAAGATCCCGTCTGCGACAAAGGCCAGCGCCAGTATTCAAAGCGGGACACCATCGAAATGGGTTTGCAAAAGCGCCATAGTTTGAACAAGGCAGACTGGACTAGTCTGCTAATTCATTTGACCGCCATTGCGAAGGGCAACAGCCCGACCTATCAGATGACGTTGATGGAGAGCGAGTATAATTCTAGTGATCCGTTGGTGACCCTGGACGAGATTGTTCAGTTCCAGGCTGAGTGGTAAGTGCTGTATTTATTTCCTCTGGAACATTAAATGAACTGATGGTACAGGCCTAATGCTGAGCCTATTGCACGGACCGAAAGTCTTCTGTGCTTGGGAACGCATGGGAGAAACGAGGTCGCGGACTCTCTGGATGCTGGGTCCCAGCTTTGCACGTTGGCTTGCCCTGCTGCAGGCCTTGATAAACGTTCCAACGCTACAATTTTGCTGTCAGCGGCGAAGAGTGTATCTGCTAGAAACATTGCGGAATCAGAGGAGCTTTATAGTTCCTCGGAAGGATTTGGACAACCAAGCTGGGGTATGACTCCTACCTCTCACACTCTGAATGCGCACTAACCAAAATAGGTTATATAATGCAAGGAATTATGGACGGTGCATTAACCCTAGAGTATGAGATGTTGGTCCGTACTAGAGGAGAGGAGTATATTTTGGAAAGTAAGTGACATTATCTTGGCCAGCAATGTACAATGTAGACGTCTGCTTATACGATGCAGTTGTATGGCGACTGCCTGATGGCCCGGGATATCGAGAGACTAACAGCGATGAATACGCGGTGTTTCATTTCCACTTCGACCATATCATGGATCGCGATGGTGTACTCCGGGCTGGAATATACGCCATAGTGGCCTTCCATGGCCAGGAGTATGTTGAGCAAAACAGGTATCCTCGTGTGGATGGCAACGACAATCAAGGTGACAATCGACGAGCTCACGTGTTGAATTGCAACACGGGCAACGAGGTGACTCCCAACACTCGTTACTTCTATCCTGGGGGCGGACGGGAGTCCGACTATGATAATGAGCATCACCGGATGATTTGGCGTTTTGCAAACTATCTACACGAGGAGGACTTGGTAACGGAGCAAACATTCACGGGAGCTCAACGGGGTCAGTTGACGAGATATCGCGATGAGGAGGATCCATGCTCGACGCGATGGTACTTTAGATGGGGACGCTATCGGCAGAGTCGACCCTTCACCCCTAATTATATTTTGGGTGAAGCTGCTGAGGACGACATAATGGATGATAATGACGATGTGTAGATACACAGACCGTAAATATAAGCGAAGGAACCAGGATGGATTGACTCATATCAAATAACTCCTATGATATCACCGAGAGAACCCCGCACTTGAGCAAGTTAAATATAAAGCAAGAGTTCTCTTCTTCTCCAGCCTCACCACCATACCATGTCATATAAACTCACTAGAGAAGACGTCACCTGGGGAGTTGAGGAGTCTGCGGCCATTCGGGCTGCCGGTAATCCCAATCCAGCCGTCCTTCGTGCTCTGTTGGATTACCATAAAAGAAAACTTCGTGAACTAGCAGGGTGCTCTCCCAATGCAAATATCAGCGGCGGCAACATGGGCACCTACGAATCTCCGCTCACGGCTGCCATTCGCGTGAATTCATCAGAAAATGTTCGGACGCTTCTGGCCCGTGGCGCAGATCCCACAGGCATCCACATTTGGGATTTATCTGACTACTCTGCGAGGTTCATGCGTGGTCGAGACGCCAAAGTCGACGTCTCGAGTTTTGGCCCGTGCCCTTCACGACTACATATTCTAGAAGTCGCAAAGAGCAAGGGAATCACCGAGCAGACACAGCCATTGACACAAGCCGAACTGGATGAGCGGCGCACCAGCTTTCCACGATTTTGGACTGAGCCAAATGTCCCAGGCCAGCGACTGAGGATGAACAAAGGCATCACAGCTTTAGAAGTGGCTGCTGGCCTGGGCTTTGAGGATCTCTTCGCGCTGGTTCGCGAAGCGGGAGCAGATGGGTCTGCCTGGATCAGCGCTTCCGGCCAAGCCAACTTCGATGACACTAAGCCATCGTCCCTAAGCATCACATCCCCTATCCACGAAGCCATTGAACATGGTCAACACGCTATGCTCGAACGGCTACTCAATACATATCGCTATTCTCCCAATTATCGGGCAATGGCAGCTCCCACAGTTGCCTTTCCGCCGCTTTCTTTTGCACTGGGTCGATGCGATCCAAATGATCCCAATATCCGGGCCTGTATCAAACATCTTCTCGCGCACCCGGATATCGACTTAAATCTCCGCACGCCTATCTTCGAAATTCATCCACTTCATTTGGCAGTTGCTCGCCATGACCCTGAACTCCTATCCTTTCTCCCTATGCCACTCTCCAGCGCAGGCACGACGGCTTTGGGTCATACATTGCTTCACATCGCCTCGCTCCCACTTACCTCAATGTCCATGAACCGAGAAATCCCAGATGCCGTGCGAAGTGTTCACTGCGCCCGCACCCTAGATTCTCAGTGGCTTCCGCATTCACAACCCAGCCCGCTGCACTTGGAAACAACAAAAGGAGTCGCCATCGAAGTGCCATTCACCCCTATCGATCCACCGACACCATTGACTCCTGCTGAGCAGGATGCACAACTCAGCACTCTTCGCGTGCTTGCTGATGCGAGGATCGATGTACGCGCCCAGGATGTGGATGGAAACACTGCATTGCACTATCTTTCCACTGCCTTGAATGGTGATCCCAGAGCCATGCAACTATTACGGGAGATGGAAGGGGGCGAAGAAGTCTACAATAGTTGCAAGAATCGGGAGGACCTGACGCCCCGTGCCCTGTGGGAAGCTTGCAACGCTTCGTGATACGGGCAACAGATGTATCTAGAATCATATCGGTAATTTCAGTTCTCAGGTGGCATTTCGTGACTTTAGATGTTCAACAAATGCATCAGGAGAATAGACAAACAATGGGTCTAGACTTTAAAGCTTCTATTCTAGTCGATCCCTTGTAGCACTACACAAAATCAGTGTTAATATAGACCACCCTATAGAGTTATTACCACAATTTATGGTCGTGGAGTATGTTACACGGGCTCCACCAAACCCTAATTCAACGCCCCTTCCACCCAACTTCCTCGGGTTGCCTAATCTGTCACTCCGGGGATCCCGCATGTAAGCAGAGCGTGCCACGATTGATTCGCTGCTGATAGAGACTAGAGAGATATGCGTGAATAGCCGGGTTGGAATGAGGTGCGGGGTACATTGTAAATGGAGGGGTTACATGTCCATTGCTTTGTTTAGTGCGCAAATCTGTGGGGAAGTCTGGGGTATGATCTGAGCTACAGTACATGCATGTACGGCTAGGCGTGTTTCCATTTACTGCTATGACATGTTGGTCTGTGGAGACCACATGGCTGTTCAGATACATGTGGAAACAGACGCAAGTCAAAGCTATGAGCAGAGATTTTACAATTTCCAGATTTGTCTTGGTTCATTCTATTTCAAATACATCATTGTTCATAATGGGAATCTATGATTCCGAGTAAGATAGTAATCCACCCGAAATATCCAAAGTTATAAAACCGTATCACGACGCGTAAATGCAGAAGTTCAGGACAACTGGGAATCTTATAAAACAAGCCGCGAAGAAAGATGACAATAGGCTAGTAAACACACCGGTTGATACACAACAGTGTGATTGGGAACAATAAAGTCATGAAAAATAGATGGCCATATAACATAATAGTTGCTTATTTGGCAACTTCTCTAACCTTCTGGCTGGTATCATCGTTGAGCTCGGAAACCGTGGAGCCCTTGCAAGGCTTGTTGTGCTCACGCTCGATAGCGAACTTAACAGCCTCGAAGACATTCTCACATGTCTTCCTGGGCGGGTACCGCGGGACAGTTCCATCCTGGTAAACGCCAGTCTTAACGAGGATCGAGAACCAGTCGTTATCCGTGGTCTCGTTGAACTCATTCGTGCCACGGATATCGGACTCCGGCGTATCGCCAATGAAGTACACAGTCGACGGAGGCTTGTTGATACCGCAAGAGTCACTGCGCCATTTCTGTAAAAGCCGGGTGGCGAATTTATAAGTGCCGATTTGGGGCTTGCCAAAGGCAATGGTGTTGAGATCCTTTCCTGTCAGGGCTCCGTACACAGCTTCCAGGAGGCGCGCAGCGCACCCATTCCAAGACGCGAGTGTTCGTGTGAGGTAGACCACACAACATCGGTGTGCGAGAAAAAGACAGGTGGGCCCTCTTGGAAGGTTTCCGACCGTGTGTTCAACCACCCGTCTTTTGTCATGAGGCAGTCTAGGATGATCTGTTGGTCGCCGGCCCAATCACGGCTGTCGGCGAAAACGAAGATCGCTTCGATGCGGAGATTGTCGAGATCGAGGAGGCGCGAGTTCTCGAGTTCCTCGTCTGTTAATGTGCGGAACGGTGTCGTGTCGTGTCGCGTCTTGATGATATCGCCGGGCGTGATTACATCTTTAAATCCATATCCCTCAGCCACGATACGGCACTTCTCGCCCTCGCCACCGACCACTAGGACAGTGTGGTATTTCTCTGCCATATCACGCATGGGTGTGTGACCGCAAATGAATTGGCCAGGGTCGACCTCGAGGTCGAGTTGGCGACTGAGATCGAGACATCGCTCTTTCTCGGTCTTACCACCGCCGTTGGTGAGGAAAATGTAAGGACTAAATAGAATGCGATTAGGATGTTTTGCCTGAAAGGTTTCCCCTCACCCCTCACTCAAGAGTGCGGAGAACAGAACACACAGGGCAAGTACTCACACCTTGACTCCGTACGGGTTTTCACCATTGATGTATTTCATCGCATCGACGGCTGCAGGGATAGGCTTTCCGCCCTTGATGAGGACGCCGTCGATGTCAAAGGCCAGCGCAAAGTCATCGCTAGTGACAGCGGGGGGTTGGACATGGGAGTAGGGATTTGAGAGTAGTCATCTTCAGACGAGACTTCTTCTTCGTGGTGAGTTTTGGTCATATTCGAGTGGTTGGAGATATGTTCAGAATCAGAAGCCATTAAATGCTTGGGAGGAACGACAACAGTGGGTCCGCCATAAAGGACTGACTGAGCAGCATCCAGGCTGTCGAGTCGGCGGAACGTCTTTGCGTATCCGTCAGATGTAGCCATTGTGAATGGAAAGTGAGCGAGTGGGTCTGAAATGCGGGTACAATGACGATGTTAATCGCTGCCTGTTGAGTTGCGATATAACCGGTTGAAAATCGTCAAACACACTGTCAAACAGACGCTTGAAAGTTCAATGAGATTGTGAAAAGATTGTGATAAGCGTCAACGATTATGCAGGCTGCAGGAGGATCAAGTAGATCACAGCAAAAAGTAGAGCAACTTGAGTCAAATGAGTTAGGGTAGATGGAGCCTGTGGGGACGAAGGGCCATTTATATAGCAGACTAAGGCCCAAACGGAGTAACTACAACATCGTCGATCCTGTTACCCAAGGGCAGGGGTCCCCACACTTGAATGACCTTCGTCATCGGCCATTTTGGGTTGGGACTGCGTATCTCTAAGCGTTTTGAAGTCGAACGTAGCTGTGGATACACAACGGCGCACTCTTGGCGCAGGAATCCGTTGGATAAGCTGATTTGTCCAAGAGACATCCGAGTTCAAATGGTGGAGCCCTGTGGAAAAGAACAGTTGACGTAGGGGAAATCAGTACTAATCAAGTATCTGATTCCTTTGGTTGCAGCATTCGAACTCATCCAAGCCTTTCGGCGTGGCGTGATCGGTACTACCGAAAGTACTACCGAGAGGCGATGTCTTTTCGGCGTCTCGTATTTCTAATCTAGCCAACCCGTGCTCAGCCATCAAAGTCTCCGGAGAAAATTCAACGTGCGTCCTCCGACTGGATGATGTCGAGCCAACGAGCGTCACTGCGGGACATGTCGGGATATTGACGTCATTATGCTGACTCATTACAGGAACCGGATTAACAAGAAAAAGGGCACCACAAATTATCTCTGGATGATCAATGGAATCAGAGTATGCTAGGCCGTATAAAGACCATTGTGCGCCATAGTTAGAGCTGAGTGGTCCGCACCAAGGGGATCAAGCGGCACGGCGCCGCCACATGTCGGCCGGTGCCACCTCGGCCGGTGCCACCTCCAGGGGGGAAAAAAAGAAAGAAAGAGAGAGAGAGAGGCGTGTGTAGAAGTATCCACAGTCTTGATATCTCAAACATCCAGTGAAATAGTACATACAAGGGCCCCTATCCCCTAGCCGGACATTTCTCGGACAACCAAAAGTTCGCGCCAAAGCCGGCCAGAGCGCCAAATGCTGTCACTGTGCATGCACCCGTGGACGGGCCGCGAGTCTGTTTTTATGACGGAAGCAGCCCATGATCGAGGGACATAAGGGTTCCAAGAGCAGAGGTGGGCTGGCGTCATGCGCGGCTGTCGGGGCACAGCTCAGCGTGCGGAGAATGGTATCCTGGTAGTTTGTATAGAAGAGGAAAATATAAAGTTGCCTTTTTAGTTTGGGTCTGCGCACAGTCTGTACACATTGATCATTAATCCTCCTGAAGCAATGAGGAGGTCACGATGGACAGGGTGTTAATGATATGGTTCTGGACTCGATTTTGGGCTCTTTCACAAGCTCTGCTGAAGAGACGGTTTCTCTATCATATAGGTCCTTTGACTTTCATGTTGTCGAGGGATACATGTGGAAGCAAGCATGAGATCTTGACCCATAGAGGGGGTTTGCCGACACATTGAAGATCGTGATCGACCGAGTCTGGGGAACCCTGTCTACGTCTCCACTCTGCTGTTATGGCTATCATGATCCGAGAATCCCTTTGATATCGTCGATAGTATTGCATCAAGGGAGTATCCACAGAGAATAGCCCCAATCACGATTCTTTCGGGTAATAGAACCCTAAGGAGATGATTGGCAAACCGTCGAGCCTTGACCTTAAGTGCTTGGATCGTTGGATCTCGTGTGGCTTGCGGCGGTGGCTGCCTTATTACGTGGAAATTCGAGCGCGAAGTCGTTAACACGTTGTCGAGCAAACAAGGAAGGTGTTGATAAAGGAGACGGTTGACGACTGCCTGTGATCAAAGCTTTGTGAACAGGGCAGTCAGGCCACCATGAATCTTAAATCGATTCACGCTCATCCATTTTCAACTATATGCTTTATTCTCGCTACCAGCTCCTTAAAGTGAATGTAAAGGTGTGAATTCTATATATACAAGTTACGTTTCATCAACACGTACAACAACAAAAGAAAGGCCAAAGAGAACGAACCACCCATATCAACAATATCAACAACAATGGCAAAGAAAGAAGAAATAGGAAGGAAAACTTATAATCTACAAGAATGAAAAAACAGGGACAAAACACACCAACCCTCAATCAACCCTCAAAATCAAATCCTCGCCCCTCCTCGAAGGCGTCAAATTCCGACTCGTAGGAGAAACACGATTGGAAACCGTAACAGCCTTTTTCTTGGGACTATCAGGGTAATGCACATCCCCAGAAAACAAATCGGAAGGATAAGGCAGTTCTCCAGAAGGATTTCTCGATTTTGGCGGCACAAGAGTGCGTCCACGCTCTAGCCAGAGATCATCAGGACAGTAGGGTGCGACGACTTCACTGGGTGGGCGTGGACTATTGCGGATTTGGACTCTTTTTATATCCTTTCCCTGTACGATGCGGGGTTTGGAGACGATTTCTGAGCCTGCGGGGAGGGTTGAGGAGGATGGGATTGGGGACGGTTGGGGGGTTTGGGCTGGGGGTTTGTTGGCGGTGCGGTTTTGGTCTTGGGCTTTTGTGGTGAAGGGTGGGAGGAGAGTGTTGGTGTTGGTGTTGGAGGTGGATGTGTGATTTGATGTGTTGGCGGTGTCGTTTGGTGCTGTGCTGCTGTCTGATGTTGAGGTTCTGAGGGTTGAGGTGTGGGAGAATGGTGGTGCGAGGGCTCTTGGGGGTCCTGGTCTTGGTCCTGCTGGGATTCGTACTCCTCCTCCCTTGTATGCACGGGGGTTGGCTGGTAGACCGGCGAGCTTAGGTGCGACTCCTGGTTTTGGACTGTTTCGTGTTGTCTTCCCTGTTGCAAATGCAGCTTGTTGACTTTCGTCTTCTTCGAAGAGGGTCTCTCCACTGGCTGGTCGGTGGCTCCATTTAAGTGGCTTTGGATATAGTCCGATTGAGCCCTCGGGTATCAGTCGTGCCACGCTGTGCTGTGAAGATTGGGTTCGAGGGGACGTATCCCAATCGGAGTCTGAGCTGATGGCGAACCCTATTCGCTCTTGTCGACTGGAATGGTTGTTCGGAGGTTGGTGGGAAGCTGAAGCATAGCCAGGAGAGTAAGGTGACTGTGGCCGGATGAAGGCCATCGGTTGAACAGAACTCATTTGCTGTGTATTTCTTCCCTCGGAGCTCACTGGACTGGGTGAGGACCCGGGGTCTAGGCCAGATGTTGGGAGTCGGGGCATCGGTTTCGAAAAGTCGGGAGGCTCAGTCATGGCACCTCCAATCTCGAAAACATGGGGGTCTGACACGCTTCTTTGTTGTTTTCTCCGTCTCTTGCAGCAAAAGAATACAGCGACGCCGATGATGAAAGACCCTGCTAAGCCTGATGCGACTGACATTCCAATGACTGCTGCTGCACTGATTCCATGGTGATTTTTCTTGTTCGTATCTGCAGAGATGTCACTAGAAGGGACAGAAGTCGGCTCGGTGCTAGTTGTTTGTTGGGTCTCAGATGCTGAAGACAAAGGATTATAAAACGTTAGATCCGAAGACGCACTCGAAGTAGTTGAGGAAGTAGCCGGTGTCGGCGTCAAAGACATTATTGAGGTCATAAAAACCACAGTCGTTCCCGCAGAGTCAGTCGATGATGCTTCACCCGTAGTTGCTGCACCTCCCTTCATCGTGATAGTTGAGTCAGATAAGATCGTCGTGGTATGCGTTTTACGTGTTTGCGAAAGAGCACCGGAAACCGAATCACAGATCCGATATGCATTGGAGCTTGTAAGCACTTCCTGCGAACACCCAGAAAGCACGCAACTCAAAGCCGCACCCCCCAACGACTCGCCGCTGGTTGATTTATGCCGGCAAAGACACGGGATATTAGACGGCGATTTGCATTGTTCGGGTGTGAATTCGGATTTGATGAAGCTATTCAGGCAGTCCAGCGCACAGTCCGGGACCATACTCAGTAAAGATGAGTCGGATGTGTCATCAGAGGTATCCGCATCGGCTGCATAGCCGACTGGAAGTAATAGTAGGATCGCAACGAGTATCCCGTGAATAGAAAGAACGGGCATACTGCGCTAGCCCTATAGACGGCAAACATCAGCGAATCTTCAACCACAAACAACTTCAACCCTTCTACCAACCTTGTAAAATCATGAATGGGAATATTACCCGCGAACATCTGCAGTGTATATGGTTACCATCGTCAGTGGTGGTAGTGTAAACAATGCGAAAGCAACAGAGCGTCGAAGTATCGAACAATCAACACTCGAAAGACAGTGTCAAAGTAAGCCAAAAAACCCACCAAGAAGGGACGCAAGCCTAATTAACCACAACACCAAAGCGCAACGCCCTCTTACGCGCGAAGGCAAAATTACTCATGACGCTGGCCATGTCCCGGGCAGACCCAGAGGCTGAGTCTCCCGACCATCCTGAAACACAGTGCTGGAGGCTGTGCCTTTGTAAGCGCTACAGTGAAACCCCGTATGACATATTATATGATCGGAGTAGCCTCGAAGCAGACGAATGGCTGCAGTGGCGTAGCGCCTTGGTTTGGTGGGCGTCCCTGCAAGCGGCTGCGATACGCGCCGGGCCATCGTGGGCGCTTAGGCTGCAGAACAAGTTGTTGATGGCGCCCAGACTAGGTTTCAGATCTTGGATGCTTAGTGGATGGTTTATTTTTCTGTGTCTTGGTTGGGTTGTTGCGTGGTGTTGTGGTTGGTGTCTATTTCTTCGGTCTTCTACCCGCCAGCGTTGGACTGCATCTTAGGATTTCTGGAAGACTTCGATTCTGGGAATCATATGTTCGGTGAATCAAGTGATTGGCCTCGGGTTACCTGGTCCTAAAGGTGCATGTGTTGCATTACTCACGGCCAGACTTGTTCGTTGTCGCTGTACATAGGCTTTGGCGTGCATCCTCGGATTGTACGGTCTGCTCAGACCTACTTTGTGCAGAGCCACTTGATGCCAATCAGTTCGACATTTTCAATAATTTCAATAATTTCAATCAAGACGTAGCCCCACAAGGCAGGCTCATCCCGGGGTCAGTTTGTCCAATTTATGCAACTGTTATGCTCCGACAGGTCCCGCCAGGTACCAGAAGCCATAGGAGATACCTCTACGTAGAATGAAATGCGTTTAAACCGAGTTATAAATTCATACCCATGAATCATCAGGCTAGCTAACGGGCATTGATACGAAACAACGATGCCCCAGAACATGGTATGAGCTGGTATCAATCGAAACGAAAAAGCAAGAACCCGCAGCAGAACAAAGGAAACAACAAAAGAAAAGCATGCCACAGAACAACACAAGATTAGGGAATTATGGACATCATGCCGGATCCGATGCCAAGTGGCGGAGGCTGCATCAGGCTAGTCCCAACCGGACCTCCTCGGGCCCACGCTGACACCCTCATATTGAATCGTACCGCCCCTTGCTTGAGGGGAATGAAGGTGAAATTGGTCACAGGACTTGCTTTTCACGAAATATCGAGTGGCAAGTATTATTGGCTGCGACGGTGTGGGGAACGTGGGTATCGCTAGTATTTGAAGATGATGTAGCTGCGAGAAAGAGTCAGTAGGGTGATCGCGGAAAGCCGGAAGAACTGTCGTCACAGTGGGAGACACGTACATGGCGTGGATGATACCAGGGATCCATCCCAGGATGGTTAAACAGATGTTGATCAGGAGGTCAGCACCACATCCGCGCTCCAGGAAGACACCCAGAGGAGGCAGAATGATGGCGAAGATGATCTTGCAGATGTCACTATCAACAACAGTTAGCAGACTGGTGGATTTTCTCTTGCGAGCAACACCGCGGCAGGACAGAGCGACATGACGACATGGCGCAAGTCGGATCCAAGACAGGGAGATGCCGGGGTAGACTGAGGCAGACTGGGAATGCGCAAGATAAGAGCAACTTACGAAGCGGTGAAAGGCATTTTGAAGGATGGTAAAGTTGGAGCGAGAGAAGGGAGACGGGAGAGAGGAAGACTTAAAAAGGAGAGCAGCCCTGGGCAGCTTGGGTCATTACATCATGCCGCCGCTCTGTGTGGCGCATGTACTCAAGGCACCGTTGTGGCTGTACTTTCTCTTTCTTTACTGTAAGTTATCTCTGCACTTTTTCTTTCCCTGTTTCCTGTTTCCATTTTTACCTTTCTTCTCTAATTCTGATTTGCAGACAGGTTGAGATTGTAACTGCGATCGTTCATCCCGTCCTCGGCTCAACATGCCAAGATGATGATTAAGGGATTTTCTGCGCTAGCGGCTGCAACTCCAATCACCCTCACTCTGCCCTATCCCGTGCAGCCTTTTGCTGGCTGCCTGGTTGATGCTTGGCGGCGCCATAGGCTGCATTTTTCATCCTTCTATGTTTGACCTTTGTTTTGCTTTTATTCAAATATTCAGCCTCCATCTTTGAGGGGCGCTAGGTCTCATGATTGACGATCACTTCGAATGGTACAGAGTAAACTTTGTCCCCGGGGATCATCGCTCCAAGTACCTGCTTGTTGTACAACTGGTGGCGCTGCACCTTCGAGCCAAACAATGCCAGCCCTATAATGGGCCCTGGCCCACCTGCCAAGGCGCTTGCAACCATATGTCATCGGCCTATGACTTCACATTTCACTGGGTGGCTGGGACCGTTGTACTTGTGTCTGTCTAAACAGGGAGGGAGGCATTGACGCAATCAAGGGAAGCACTCGCGTACTTTTGTTTTGTATAGTACGGTCCGTACAATAAGAGCAAAAGTAGGGAATAAGGTAAGTTATTTGAATGTAGAACACCAAGTAAAGTTGGTGAGCTTGTCTATACAGAGCCGTCCAGCCAGCCTGAGCCAAAATCGATATCGTCCAACAAGGAGTTCCACTGTGGGACGTCTAGATCTGGCGCGACAGCCACAAAGTCAGACCAGAGCTGCTGCCAGCCTTCCTCCCCAATACCATCTGTCAAGCCTCCACTTGGAGTGCACCCAGACTGCATCTGCAAGCTCTGATCACCTTCATTGGCCATTGACAGTTCACCGGGCCCACCAGTCAGCATATTGTTCAGTCCTGTTTCGCGAGCCGCCACGAATGGCTCCTTTATCCCTGTCAGATATCTTGGCTGCGAGGTTGATAGTCGTGGCTGTTGTTTCTGAAGCGTCGACATAAGAGTCTGCATGTTTCTCTGTACGCCCTCCACCAGTGATCCGGACTCTTGCTTTGATTTCTCCAAGGTCTTGTAGGCAGCAAGGACCTTCGCCTTGCGAGCCTCGGCGTCTGGCGCATTGGGGTGGAATGAGACGTCCGTTGCTAGGATAAGCGCTGCGAGAAAGACGTGCTGGCTGACTCGCCAAAAGCGCGCAGGATAGCCTCCAGCTTCGGGGTCGATGTCGTCCATTGCACGTCTTAGCTCTAATACGGCCTGGGCTGAGCGAATGCATGCGCTGTGGGAATAGGCATATTTGGGATTCGTCACGCCTTCAAGATGGTAGCGTCGATGTAATCGGCATAGCCGTGTATGGATGCTGAAGTGAAAATTGATTCGCTGCCATGTGATGTATGGTCGTTCTTTGCAGATGTCCTGACTTCTCTGAACGCTCTCAGGGTCCATTCGGTAGAAGTCTGGCATATTTTCAAAGCATTCATGGAATTTCTTGTCCAGTGCAAGTATCACCTCGTATTCGGGTTCTTGGGCATCTAGCAGGATAGAGGGTACAGCATCAACCACTTCGCGGCAAAGAGTTGCCAGCCGGATTCGCTGGATAGGTCCTGACATTGCTGTCGGAACTGATAAGGGAAAATCCTGCTGAATCCCCGTAGCCGTAAGCAGCTCGTCATCGATGTTGCTTGGGTAGTTCACTTTCATATGTCTTGGTTGGAAGATATATGTGCCTTCATGTGACCGTCCAAAGAAGGAAGCGAGCCTGCGGCTGTCAGCCATTAATCCGATCTCCAATATCATCAGGCTATGTACCAGTCAGTTGCCACCATGTTCCACCAAAACCGTCTTTGAACTTCAATATCGATCATATCGCACCCCTTGACCCTTCGCTCCTCCTGGGCTTGTGCAGTGTCTAAGCGATGAATCTGCAGCGCTTGGGCCATCAAGAAGCACCGAGTTTGCAGGAGACCAATCTTTATAGAGAAACCAACGGTATTGGCAAGCAAATGGCCGAGAGTAGCAATGGCCACTATGGCAGTGGTCGATGGCTGCACAGGCTCAAGTGGATGTTCCAAAATAGAGGTAGCCAACAGGCTGTAAGTATTGAAGGCTGCCCTGGCTTCATCTTGGGTGGCGTTCAATTGCCCCAAAAGATAAGGGGACCAGACCAGGGCTGCACCGGAGAAGATGCTGAACAGCAGCATTAGATTGGTGGGAGTGGGTTGTTCACCATCGAGCATGCCTTGGTAGGTCTGTTCCATAATTGATCGAGTGGAGGGTATATGTAGGATTCCAAATGTCGGCTGTAGGGTATTGACGAAATGATTAAACATGTGCCTTGCCTGTCCTATCGGAGGGAGCTGCTTTATTGCTTCAGTCATGTCGGCCTGTTCTTTGGTACTGCCAGGTTGGTCATCTGGCGTCGACTGATGGTGCAATGCGAAAGGAGTGAACAATGCAGGCATAGATGTCTTGGAGTCCAGATCAATATCATTAAGTGAAAATATGAAAAAATCACAGGACTGGAGCAAATTTACATACTGTGTTTGCAGGAGATCTTAGCGTTGTATAGACTCCCCGGTTCAATTCTCGAGATGCATTTGATTTCTCATACACAGTCTCTTCTAGCTTACGTATTCGATTCAAAATATCATCATTCCTTTCAGGTGTCAGTGAGTCCGGTACAAACAGCTCGAAAATAGGTTCGAACGGGGCATACTGCTTACTGAGGTGTAGACACAGTAGCGGGAGCCTGGGACTGGGCAATAGTCGACTGGCTCGAACTAGCCATACCTAGTGCTTGAGAGGCATCCCTTTCTGAGCTCTCGGGATCCTGTCCAGGGTATTCGCATGAGATGTTCCTTTGCATGCAGTTCGAACATGGCTGGGTGCGATCACAGCGGCGTTTCTTCTCGCGGCAGGCTTGGCACGACGAGGGTGCTCGGTTCCCTCGATGCATCAATATGATAGGATAGCCATCTCTAGTTCGCTTCATTGTGTATATGGCCCGCTTGAAGCAGGTTGAAGGGTAAGGTGAGGATGTAGAATGAGGCCGCGGTGGTCCGCGGACGATTACTTGGATAGGCTTAGCGTGGTTGAACCTCTCCAAGAGGCACAATTTACTATTTCTTGTTAACAACTAGTTGAATTAGGTGTTGCTCGCTAGAATCTCGCAACATAATATTAGAATAAACGGTTGACCGATGTAGGCGTATAGTCGTGACACTCAAGTTATTCCGCTCCGGCCCACCTCCGCAATAACTTCCGCGTTTTCCTGATTGGAGTTCGGATTCGATGCTTTAACGTTCACGATTCTCGCGTCGCAAGGATCATGTCAATGAGGGGGGCCTCAATCTACAACGTCAGAGGCTCCAATGCTCTCATCAAGCCCTAAGAAGCTTGGGGCGCGCACACAGATGGTATGCGACTCAAAGCCCGAAAAGTGGGCGACCTTTTGCATGCACATGGCTCACAAATACACCAGAAGACATAGTGAGTCAACAACATCCCTTTCTTGTTGGATATGAGCTAAACTATGACAGACACCAGATGATATCCTATCTAGTCTTCCTTCGGTCCCATCTTCGAATGCGCCCAATTCCGTTCCTCTCCTCCTCGTCACCCCGAGCTTTGCCCACTGGCTCGACCCTAGCAGTCCTTTCCTGTCACAATGTCTAGGCCAACTATATGGGACTTCTGCGGACGCAACTTCTGCCTACGCTGTCGCCGCTGTGGTCGACACACTTCCAGATACCCGTACGATATCCACAGCACTTGCGTCTCATAATTCCCCTGTGGCGTCCACAGAATCAGAAGGTCTGTCGCTTTTGGTGACCGGAGAATCAAATTTCCACGGAAAGGCTGCACCGCCTCGTCTCGTTAGAAGCTCTGCCAGCGAGGAGACCAACCTCTTGGTTTCCATTCAGACGGGGAGTCCTGGCCAAACCAACAACAGACCTGCCCACGAAATTGGACTACGTCTTGCCAACACCGTTTTTGTCAACGGGAAGGAAACGACGATATCAGGCACGCAATGGCTTCGGGATAGCGGCTCAAACGAGTACGTTTTGGAACAATCGGTCGATCTCACAAGCTGCATGATTACGGCTACTGCGCAAGCTGTGAACACTACACTGGATCTTCCATTACACCAAGTGACCGAACGGCGAAAGGTCATCTCTAGCATGGGAAACATTCTACGACAACTGGGCAAATCGACTGATCCCGCGTCCAATGAGCCAATGCCTGCTTCTTCGGAGCTTGAGAAAGAGCTTCCGCGTTATATTGCAGAGCATAATATTGTTGACCAACGGGTATCCGTATGGGCGCTGGTCGAGAAGCCTGAGTTAGTTGTAGCCGATGCAGCTGCATCGACCCATGATCGCTTGATCCAGTCTCTGCACCAGGGTGGCAAGTTGCACCGTGTCATGAGTGGCGGAGGGGGATGGGGCAAAAAGCAAGGCCTTCTTTCACTGGACCCTGAAGTCAGCTTCTCGGGGACAGCTAATCGCGACGAGCTAGTTGCCTTGAGTCAGATCTTCGATCCTGATAATTTGCCCACCGACACATTGCCTTCTCTTGACAAGGGCATAACGGTGGATGATTTGTCTCTTCTTTCACAGGTCGCTACTGCAGGTGATTTCATTCAGTTCTTTGTGGCAGTAGAGCCGACTTATTCACAAAGCAAAGTCTCGGATGAAGCTGGCTCGCCAGAAGTTGCTGTCAGCTATCATTTTGGTATGGTATCTGACTCTATGGAACTGGATACGTATGAGGGCAGCTCAAGCGTGAAAGATCTCGTTGCTATGCCTTATCGATTCGGCGCCCTGTCTGAGAAGGCAATTGCGTACTCCCAACCGATGAAAGGAGCTGGGTCAGAGTCCACCAAATTGGACATTCCAGGATCTCGAGTACTCCTTGAGGCTATATGAATAGACTAGACCATGTACAATAGCTAAATAAAAGAAATCTATCACAAATGCATGTCTAACATGTCATATAATGATCGAGTACCCGTCTCGGTGGAGAAATGCCAAGAACACGTGATCAGACCTGAGGCCAGCATGTTTGCCGTCAACGTCCAAACCTCTGGTCTCTCCATCCTTCCCGACCGCATCCAACTTGAACCTGCCGACCTCGGGTCTTTTCACATCTCTTTCAAGCTCCAACTACTCCTCGAGTACCTAGCTGGGTCGCTGTCTATCAAAATGGCCACAGAACTCTGGTAAGTCGTCATCAAGACCTCTCCAGCCCCTGGGTGCTTGACAGCTCCCGATTGTCACTTGATTATCATATTCGGCATTCCCCCGGTATCACGAGTGGAGATAGATCAATCTTGCTAACATATGCATTTTTACAGCCCCGTCTACGCGGTGAGTCTATCTACACATTCCATTCCGACCCGAGCACGATTACGCAAATCGCCCGTGTCTCGACCGCCTCTCCGCATCCTTATCAACATCTGCATGAACGCATCGAATCATAGCTGACTTCTTCATTCTAGCCCTTCTTCGGCGCCCTGGGTTGTACCTCCGCTATCGTCTTCACCTGCTTCGGTGCCGCCTATGGAACCGCTAAGGCCGGTGTCGGAGTCTGCTCCATGGCCGTCCTCCGTCCTGACCTGATCGTCAAGAGTATGTTGCCCTCGAACAAATGAGATATTGTTATGCTGCACGAATATCTCTATGCCGGCATTTGAATAATTGGACGGTTCGCTGACAATGATTGATAGACATTGTCCCCATTGTCATGGCGGGTATTATTGGTATCTACGGTCTGGTCGTGTCGGTCTTGGTCGCCAACGACCTGACCCAGAAGCTCCCTCTTTACACTGGTTTCATCCAGCTCGGTGCTGGTCTTGCTGTCGGTCTGGCTGGTCTCGCTGCGGGGTAAGTCACTCCCCAAAACGTCTCAAGTGTCCCATGTGGAGCGTCATTTCTAACTATGTTTGGACTCCAGTTTCGCTATTGGTATTGTCGGTGATGCAGGTGTTCGAGGAACGGCTCAACAGCCCAGACTCTACGTTGGAATGATTTTGATTCTCATTTTCGCTGAAGTCTTGGGTCTGTACGGGTTGATTGTGGCTCTGCTCATGAACTCCCGCTCCAAAGCGGACTGCTAAACAAACGACCTCCCGCCGCATATCGGGAATCGAACCTCGAATCGCACTATGGTTTGCATCACCCTGTTTGATTTCAGGCTCGATTCTCCGACGTGCTTCTTCAACATTTCCCTGACGCAAATCAAAGGACCTCTTCCGCCGGGGAAGCTGACATGACAAATATGATTGACGCGGGCGGGTGTAGGAGAGAAACTGATTTCGGAAAATGATACATCTATCTCTGTCTTGAGAAAGAGGTTTTCTGATTACTGTTGGTATGTAGAATCGGGGAATCTGTGCAGGCATTCGACCTGGACTGTGGACAGCTTTGGGTAGATATTGGATTTTTGGCTTTACATTGCATTATCGCGCTGGACTCTGTACTTTATATGAAATTCGCTGATCCTGACTTTGGTTCTTTACCTCACTTCCATCACAGTGGCTAGGCGGGTTCTTCTGTAAGGAGTTTCGTTTCTTGCTAATGTTTCTTTTTGTCTTATCTATGAACATTTTGCTCAATTCTTGGATTTGGCTTTCTTGTCTTATGAGCTTTCGTCGGGTCCTTCTTTTCCGTATGATATAGCAATTTCCAATTTGTGTAATATGCTCCTGCGCAGTTTTTGATTCATGTCATCAATTTATGTGTAGACCTGTGGGTTATAGATCCAATGGACTACAAGGCTAGTGTTTGAAAAGGATCTACAGTCGTAAACCTTCTCTCTATTGCCAATGGCTATTTCAATACAAACAGACACTCAACTCAGAAAGCAGAAAAATGCACGAGACTGAACAGCACATGAACATAATAATCTATTGGGTAGGCCGCAATACATGGGATGGAACGCCCACATGCATAAAAGAGAAGCCAAAGACTGAAAGTCTCCATGAAGAAAAGAGAACCCAAGGAACAAAGATGTATGTGAAATTTGGTAGAGTGTGAGTTAGGGTGAGACAGGGTAGAGGAAAGAGGAGAAGATGTGTAAAGGGAAAAAAATAATAGAACGTATACGAACAAGGATATATGCCCTGAACTCTCACAAGACTAGCCTCAGCCCAAAATGCACAGGAGCAGGCGCAGACAAGATGCAACTGACAACGCAAAGGTTGTATAAAATCAAACAGGAAACCCAAAGCACGAAGAGAGGTAATCTACCTCTCGAGTTTCCGTCTCAAGGTCCGCGTGCGCTTCATCAGCTTCTTGAATTTGTGCTTCTTCATCTTGACCTTGCGACGTCTCTTGGTGGAGATTGCATGCATGGTGCGGTTGTTACGCACACGCTCCATGTATGTCATACCAGCGGTGTTATCAGCCGGGGCTTCGATGCTGACCTCGTTCTGCACGCCGGAATCCTCCATTTCGCTGCGGACGAAAGGACCAGTGTGGGCCTCGTAGGTCTTGCGGCCGTCAGCGTGGCGAGCCTCGCGGATTGTCAGGACGGTCGAGTAGGTGGAGTACTCGTTGTCGACCTGGGAATCTTGAGACTCGGTGGCCTCGGCGGCGGCTGTGTCCATAGGGACTGGTGGGGGAGGAGGCTGGAAGGGACGGAGACGGCGGGTGAATTCCTCCACGGACATCTTTGCGTCGGGGCCGTCCAGCATACGGAGTTCACCGTCCTGCTCGCTGAAGCTTCGGAACTGGTCTTCGGATTCTGAGATGCCCTGTGCGCCGTGTTCCATGTTCTGCACAGCCGAGGAAAGAGTGAAGATGACGTCCTCCGGTTCGTTCTTCAGGGGCCGCTTTGACGAGAAGATCGCTTCGAAGGCGTCGGTGCTCGAGGTCGGGGGCACAGTGGTTGTCACCGAGATTGGCCGGTGGATGGAGAAGAACGAGGCAACATGGACATCTAACGGAAAAAGAAAAGTTAGCTTCGGGCATTTCTTCACGAGGAATGAAATCTTTGTAAATCCGGACGCTGCTACTCACCATGGGGTTGGCGGTGCTGTGTCGAGGGAACACTCGGAAGCTTCGAAAATGCCGCATGCTGCTGGCTAGACTTTGACGAACCGTTACGGGCAGAGTTGTCCTTGCGTCGGCGGGTAGCTTTGCTCTTCTCGCCAGACGAGTTGACTCCCTTTGCCGGGGCAGAGGCGTCCATGCGGCGGGAGCCATCGCTGGGCGGGACTGGGGGTTTGGAGGATGAGGAGGAATACCGGCGCTGGTGCAGAGGTCGGGTTGCGCCGAGCAGGCCGTTGGTAACATTCTGAGCGGGGCGAGTTATCCCGGGCAGGGGCATGGGATACCATGCCGCCCGGCGTAACGATGTTGACAACATGGTTGGCAGATATAAACCCAGTCACTGGGAGGTGAATGAGTCTGAATCGGAGGCGAAATCAGTCGGGCCGGAATTCGGTGTCACTGATCATGCGGATGTGGTTATGTAAGATTGATGCCTCAGGTGTTGCTCCGAACACCATGGAGATATCTATTCGCGCGATTTGACTTGAGAACTGGATTTACTGTGCATGAAATCTGTTCTTGGAAGGTCATCTGCCATATTCTATTTCTAGGGTCTTGGTGGTAGACAGTGCATGAATGACGCACGAGGCACGATCTACATACCAGGAATCCGAGAGTAAGCGCGTGCAAGGGAAATCAACAGACACTAAAGCATATACAGAGCAAAAGAAAGCAAAGAGTGCTCCTCATAGAGCAGTATATTGATATCATTCAGACAGTAGTAGATAGGAAATCCAGAATGATTGTGATGATACAGGGCAGAGTCGTCAAGTATAACACAGCTGCAGAGACAAACAAGTGGTATCATCCTGCATTACAAAAAAGTGAAATGAGAAAAGAAAAAGACACCGTCGCTGAAAACAAAGCGAGGCATTAGTTGGCAAAATCGGATGGGCTTTTGGATGCAACGTGATAGACCCAAGGATGCGAGCAGAGAGCCGACAATAACCTCTCAATCAAGACGCCTTCGTCAACACAATAAAAAAGAAACAATGTAGAAGAAAAGGTACATGTGGCAAAAGTCACAAAGGAGTGAAAGAAGACCCGCCCTGCAATGCAACCGGAAAATAAAAGGTAGGCTGAGGAGCTCGGAGTGGAAAATGAAGAGAAGAGAAAAAGAAATCATCGTCACAGAGAGGCTCGTCTGGGATGCCTCTGGAAATGGAAGGTCGCTGCCTTATAGTATTAAGGTATGCAGATTCTTCTGTATGATCATGTCCTGTACTGAATCCATAGTCGCCTTGAGCAATGTGGTGTCTGTTGCATTGGTGTAATGGATATAGATTTCGCGGTCTGGGATTCGGTTGATGCCACGGAACCTGTCCGCAAAGTACCGCGCAGCAGCATCATAATCGGTGTCAGAGCCAGCGTAGTCTGGGAAGTGCTTCGAGATAGGAGAGATGGCAAGCTTCCCCTTGAACAAATCGATCTTGTTGAGGAAAAGGATGATTGGCTTGCGCTTGAACCATTCACCGTTGACTAGAGATTCGAATAACATCATGGCTTCGTGCATTTGGTTCTGTGGTGGCGATTAGCGCTGGTCGAGAGAGCATGGGAGATATTGCGCTTACAGCGTTCTGGTCTTCCACCAGACATTGGTCGTATCCTGACAAGGCGACCATGAACAGTAGACACTGAACACCCTCGAAGCAGTGGATCCATTTCTTCCGCTCTGATCGTTGTCCTCCGACGTCCATCATTCGAAAGTTCATTTGCCCAAGTTCGAAGAGAGTTTCCGTGATACCGGTCGTCCGGAGTCGAGCTTGGAGCATGTCCTGGTTGTCCGGAAGCCAACCCGGTGTAAATATGCGATCCAGGGATTCGTAAAAACTGCGATGGTTAGTTTGGGCCCATGTAAGACACATGTTCCGAAATTGACTAACTAGTACAGGTTGTCATGGAGAGCGAACTCGTGCCCTCGCGCAACAGCTGTCTGCACACCTGTATCCTTCCACATCGCCCTCATAGCATCCCGAATCGTCAGGTCTGAGAAAGCCTCGTCCGATCCTACATCTGGGTCGGTGTTGTCTAATAACTCCGCGTATGACTTTCAAACTCGTTAGCCAAAGCACACTTCTTGTGACAAGAATGTCAAGTACCTTGGTCTTTTCCTCATTCTCGAAATTGATACCCTCGGCATTCATAATATCCAACAAGACCTTGAAGGCGATGACAAGGTTCGAGTAAATAACGGCGCGCGTCGTATACCGCTCCTCCTCGGGAAATCCTCGACTGTGAATGATGCGCATCTGCTTGATAATGGTCGATTTCCCAGATTCTCCCGCGCCTGGCCAAGTTGTCAGTACTGCACTCAAACAAACCGACATGGATTCACTCACCTAGTAGCAGAATCTTGATGGTCCGGTCGAGCGTCTTCTTGTCATTCTTGATACCCCGTTCTATGCGCGCATTGCGCTGCAGCGCCTCCTTATCCGCCTCCGCCGGTGTTGAAACTAAGCAGCCCATGATTCAGGTTGAGGATAGATTATCTAGCGCGATGGTTGTTAGTAACGATTCATTGCAAGCTGAACTGGTGCGACGACAGACTCGACACATTGGGTGTGCACGATCTGAGTCAGGGATGCGACTGGATTGCGCCACCTCGGGTGTCGACAGTCGAAGCTCAAAGACACAAGACCCGAACTCGACCATCGGGACCGAAGGCGTGGAGGTCGCCTACCTTCACAAAAGACCCGCGATTATACACCCGAAGCCTACCTTCACTGAGAAATGTGATAGGCAGAAGCTTGAAGGTTCGATTGTTCCCCACACCTTGCGACCACGTTCCGTTGTGAATTCGACTGTTGTGTTTCCAATTAGACCAGGTTATCCTCCGAGACAGGCGAATCCGTGTGGGCGACACAATGTCGAGGCCAAGAGAGGTTCGGGGGGAACGACAGGTGACAAGATCGCGTTGCAAGGGTTCGAGAGATCCGGGTGCCGCTAAGTTTCCTAAACCGGCGTTCTTCAGTTTTCACTGAAGCGAAATAGAGCCGGGTCGACAGCCGAGGGCTCCGGGAAAGACAAGGGGCGGAAAATGGAAGAGAGGAATGAAGGTCTCTGCCGTCCCACGCGCATCCACAAGCGGGGAGAGAATGCCGAAGTCCTCTCTATCATTCTCTCGCCACTAAGTCTCGTACTTTTGTGTAATCGGAATTACACGTACTTTACTCTACATCTGATTGCAAAAGTCCTCTCTGGGATCCCTGTCACTCCATCTGTCACTAATATGACCTGTACATGTATAACTGACACCTACACAGAACAAGGAACTATGCCAAAACCCGAGACCGAGATCAGATGGAACTATTGAAAGCGTCTCGGGCCCAACCCAATCAGCACATCTCGAACAACCCAATTGTTTACCCACCTTGCATGTGTCTTGGCTTCCATGTGTTCAAGGAGCCTGCATAATACATGTATTCTATGGAACATGCACACAATATTCCACGCCAAGAGCAAAGCCTGAGATCGACGCTGAAACCCGCATGGACCACAAGGAATGTCTGAAACGGCGGATTTCTGTCCCGATGCTCCTTATTACCAGTGTTTGCTCTGTCTCGTTTTCCCCTGGGAGTACAAGTTGGATAACCAGGTCCGTGGTATACGAGGAACACGGAGTTCGCGCTTGAGGGTTCCCCCATAGCCCAATCAGAAAGCTCCTACTCGACCTCTTTCGCTTACTGCCTCGGACCAAACCAGAAATCGGACCGCTGTCAACTCCACAATCCACGAGCCGCAAGACTGTCACTCGCAAGATGAACCCAATGTTTTCTTCTTACTGTACAGGAGGGCCATATCGCCCTCTGATACCCCCACACGGTAAAGGTGCAAAGACCCTCCACTTGAAACAAACACGGAATGTCCCGTCGGTTCGCATGCGCCGGTTTCATGATTTTCATTACAGAGTACATGGACGATCCATCCCGCGCCGTCCACCTACTAAGGCAGGGGTGATCGCTTTGGGACTGGCGCCAGGCCTTAGTGGAGACTGATTGACCCATTACGAGCCTCGCATCACCTCACCAGAATCCTGTGAATACGCAATTGTCCATTCCCGATCTTCAGGCGACATTTCTCCGTCCCGGTATAGTGTGAGATTCGCCTTTGGTAGCTTGCGATCCAGACACTCGCCTGCCACGCTCTGTACCCGGTGGGTTGACTTCCCTCGTCTATCCAAACAGGGAGTCGCCTCCCCCTGAATCTGGCATCGCCTCCACATGCAACTTCCGAGAAAACTTCCACGTGTGTGGTGGGGTGCACCCGTTCGCTTGTGTAGACATTCAGTTCATTGTTACATGTAGTCACTGGTGCCATGTTTATGCATAATCCATGCTCCACCAATTCCTCGTCTCGAGTTGTACATCAAAGTCTACAGAACGACATGTTTTTTATTTCTTGTGTCTGCTTCTCATTGTGAGAATCGGATGTTCTTACGACTAACACACAGTCCTCTTCTCCATCCAAGATACAATATATCAACCCCAGACTCAGAAAAACAGCCGACAGCTCACATGTATACACCGAATATAGTTAAACTTTACCCTTTACACTTCCCCGAAGTCAAACGTCACCCACGAGTCGGAAAATCTTCGTGAATGACCTATCAACCCGGCTCATCAAATTCTTCAGAACCTTCAGACTCCGCAGCCCCTACAAGAAGGCTTCCCACCCTCTTCACATTCTCCATGTACATTTACCATACGCGTACGGAGTATATGTACGTACATGCCAACTTAGGAAACCCCATATCTCGTCGAAAACTCGGACATCTCGTGCCCATACAGTAATGTATTCGGCATCTGCCAACGGTCCAGAGGAGGGGGAGGCGTGGAGTAGTGGGACCTAGCAAATTAACCGTTGTCGATCAACATTTTGACAAGTCCAAATCCCGGCCTGTCCATGCCCCGAGCGCGAGTCAGCGGGAGAAGCTCTTCAGTGATTTTCCCCTGTGTACGTCGACTCGGATGGGATGGGTTGGTCATCTGGTCTGTGTGCATGTGTATGTACATTTTTAGCACATGTAAAAGGGGGAGGGGATAGGGGAAGGGCCGAACAGAATGACAGTGCATTGTTCGAGTCGGAGTGGCTGTTTGGCCAGTTTGGCTTGGCCGTTCAATGAATCTATCTTTAGCTTGGAATCTTGCAGGTGTGCAGGGATACAGTATCCAAGTCGGAGCTCTTCCGAGCAGGATCGGTTGGGAAGATAGTATCGTTACGGAGAACGGAGTACGCAGTCTACTACTGGACTTTTTGGATGTGAGCGGGGTTTTGGCACTAGTTTCCATGCTAAACTTCGGCTGGCTGGGAAAATGTCTTCTTTTGTTGGGTTGGCCGAGCATGGTGGGATCGGTTATTCGTCCGGTGTGCATTACTGCAGGGTTGATCGAAGGCTAGCGGAATAATCTTGGTCTCTTTGCTGGATTCGCTGGATAACGTTCAGGGGCTTGAGAGGTCTGCCTGGGCTAGCGGTTGGGTGTCCTAAAAAAGGCCCGCTCCGGAAGTATAATGGCGCCTAACGCCGTGATCTGCTGCACACATTTCCTAGTCGGCGAGGCTATGACAATGCGGCTTCGGGGAGGTTCATGTAGTCTGCCGAATGCTCTTTCTTAGGGGGTTCTGCGGGATATGTACGCAATAGGATGGAGGATGTGGAATTTTTGTCATGGATTATGCCATCTAGATCTGACGGAAGGTCTCATTTTTCAGTCCCTCGTATTCATCCTCAACTACTTCGTTAGACTGTCAGCCTAGGAATAAACATCCGCAATAGAATAGTCAGGAAAAATACATTCAAGATAAACTGAGCAGTGTGGTAGTATGCAGAATTATTATTGTCAGTGCCACATGCGCCTAAAGTTTAGCTTAACGTTAATTCCACCTTTGGGCTTTCTGAAGAAAGGCGGGCTCCATTGCTGAGAGCTTGGGCCTTTCATTACTATGGGTTTACGGATATACAAGGGGCTAAAATAGACAAGAGCGCTAGGCCCCGCGCTTATCATCCTCGGGTAGCACTCTACAGGTTGGGTTTTACCCTGAGCTGTTCTGCAATAGACGAGCTTACATTCTTCTGCTAGAACGCCACTTTTCAAGAGGGAGATATCCGGCCTTAAGCACAAACTCCGTGTATAGGCATCCGACTATGAGAAGTAGATTGTCCCCACTCTCGATCAAATAATATCCTACAAGCGTCGTAATTCCATTGATAATGTTTTACTGTTTTTTGCCTTGAATGCAAGTTCAACTTGGAATTGAAGCTACCATGACGTTATAGAGCTCACTGAGAGTCCGTAGAACAAACTTCATGTGGGGTTGTGGAAATATATATACTGTATCAAGGTCTGACTGATATAAAAGGTCAGAGCCGGAAACCTCCTGATGACTCTAGTCGCATTATCCATTATTTACCTAACAATCGCAAGATCTGTCAAGATAAAGAAATATTCTAGTTTGGAAGCAGTAGAATTGCTGTGGTAGCTTCTATAGTTGACATGACACTAGTCCTGATCTGGCAGCCTTCTAATTGGATCATTTCGGCCCCAATCTAAGCCATTGGCTTTCGCTGGTGCCTGGAGTCTCAATAGTGTACATTCAATTCAATTCATGGCTCTGAAATAGACACACAATGTCGCAAACTTTCCTGCGATTTGCAAGTCCGTTGTCCCTTGAATGGTGTGCATATGCAACACTAACCATGATGCAGGTCCCAATGAGCGCCGTACTATCAGTCGCGAAGACCTCGGCTTTTACCACGCACTCATCATAGCAGCAGTGTACGAGCACGAGAATGAAGTTATAGACCTCAATTCAGCTCAGACATTCTTCCCGCCCCTGAAACACTGCATCCAAGAGCACGCTTACCTGAGTGTCGTCGTCAAAAATAGCCACACCGAAAAGCCAGCTTATGAAGGAGTCTCGACTATCAACCTCGACTCACATGTGTCTATCCTCCACAATAATGCTCACAGTGACCCAAACAGCGATGACGAAACAAATATCATCCAAAACGTCCTGGCGCCAATCCTCGACAGGCCATGGCCAGTTGGAATACCACCCTGGCGTATCATCGTCCTCCCACTATCATCGGCGCGTGATTCAACCACGAAACGTTGCTTTATAGCATTCTCGTTCTCTCATACGCTCGGAGACGGTATGGTCGGAGTCGCATTCCACCGCACTTTCCTGGAGGCATGGCGACAGACTAATAATGCGAATGACAACTCCTCCCTGGTATCCATAAATCCATCAGACCAAACCCTCTCAGCACCATTCGACACCCCGGAAAGACTTCCTATATCATGGAAGTTCCTCCTGGGACCACTTGTAGCGGTCTACCTACCAAAATTCCTAGCCGAGTTCCTCGGACTTCGCGCAGCGGCTAGCACAGTTGATGCTGGTACTTGGACTGGCTCACGCATCTTCGAACCGGTTCCCAGACTAAACAGCAGAGTGAGGATCCTCAAGATTGAGGCTCCGCTCGTGCAGAAGGCTCTTCAAGCTTCGAGAGAGCATGATACTAAGCTCACCGCCACGATGCATCAGTTTATTATTCGGGCTTTGAGCAAGGCTATTCCTAACAGTGACGTGACGAATTTCGTTTCGGGGACACCTGTTGATATGAGAGCGTCTATTGGTATACCAGCTTTAACTTGGGGCCTTTACGTGTCTGGCTACTATGAGGTGCATCCTCGTTTACCTGGCCCCCATGCTAGCGAATCTGTGTTGTCGGATGAAATGTGGACGGCTGCAAGTTCGATGACGAAAAGGCTCGCTGAATGTGGTACGAGGCTGCAGGATCAGGCAATTGGGTTACTGAGATATGTTCCCAGTATTCGGAGCTGGATGTTGGGTAAAATTGGACACCAGCGGGATTCATCGTATGAACTGAGCAATCTGCTTGCGTTTGATGGCGGTGATGTCAGTGACAATTGCAGGATTAGCAAGATGGTGTTTTCGCAGCCTGGCAATTGTCTCAGTGCACCGCTTGTGTTCAATATCATTAGCGTCAAAGGGAGTAGCTTGGTTTGTACGATCAGTTGGCAGGTTGGAGCTTTAGATGTGCCAGCTGAAGAGGAGATGCGGTTTGTTGATGAGATTTGTTCCTCGCTTCGAGCTGATTTTGAAGCTTTGAGGGGGTGATGTCTTGTATCTGTGCAATCTACAATTTTGGGATTGAAATGGGTATTCAAGCGACTTCGCGGAGAAATTGGGCCCAGTAAGTGGGCAAGCTTGTGTATGTTAATACTATCAACCTGTGCTAATTTTAATATGATTGTAATAATTTGACTCTCGAGAGCTTACACATTGTGGATAATTCTGCTGGTAAGATCACATCTATCGACGTGTTCCTTGAACAAGACATCGAACACATTGTTGATGTACACGGTAGAAAGATTAGGCGAATATTGCGGCGTTCGGTTGACATGACCCACCGCGAAAGACCCGGAGGAGTCATACTGAACTTCACATACACGCGCAAAAACTGTATAAGACCCCGAACTAAAGATGGCAAGCCTATACTCCCCGATCCAAACCTAATGTATCCCCTCATTAATACTCGAAACCAGGCCACAAGAACAGAGGCCCTCTACCTAAACGATGCCTCACTCCGAACATGGACAACAGAGATCCTCTCGTCGCAATCAATAAATACACTCCCGGAAGGAGAGAGATGTCTAGCAAAGAACATTCCAGTAGAAGAAATCGCCATAACAACCCGCCAGACAATATTCTACGCGCAAGGCGGCGGCCAACCGAGCGACAGCGGCGCAATCGGGCCACGAGACCACGAACCAACCTTCTCAGTAACGTTAGTGCGCAAAACGCCTGATGGGAAATATCTCCATTTTGGAAGATATGCAGACGCATCTTCTACTTTCACCGAAGGCCAGCTTGTTGTTCAGACAGTTGATGACTCGAAGCGCAATTATCATTCGCGTCTGCATACTGCTGGTCACATTGTTGGATTGGCAATGCAGCTTCTGATGCCGGAGATGAAGAAGGTTAAGGCGAATCATTTCCCTAGGGAGGCGTCTATGGAATATGAGGGGTTATTGTATAATGAGAATAAGCCTATCATTCAGGAAAAGGTTGATGAGTTAGTGAAGCGGGATTTGGAAATTCTCATTTCTTGGGAAGAGGACTGTAAGGAGTCTGGGGATGGTGATGATGAGGAGGGTCGGTCTTTTGATGGTCGGATGAGGATTGCGAGTATTGGTGGGCTTGATCATAATCCTTGTGGTGGGACACATGTTGGGACGACGGGGTTGGTTGGGGCTATTGTTATTCGAAAGATAAGTCGGCAGAAGGGGATTAGTCGGGTTTCTTATGATGTTTCGCCCGGGATTGAGGGATAGACATCGTTGTTGATGTTATTATACAATTCGAACCTATGTTCTAGACTAGAAGTACATGCTTGAACGCTCTGAGATCTAATGTGCAATCGTGAAATTATACAACGAATTCGTTATCCAGCCAGTGCTTCATCACAATCTTGCCTTCCCTGAATCCGTCTTTGGGGCTTCGAACAATGATGGCTGCGTGACTGTGTCGGTGCTTCTGGATGTGAACTGGATATCTCTTTATTCCCACGGCGTTGAGCGAGTCGATGATGGCAGCTTGATCGGGTGACAACGCAAGTTTGGGAGAGTGCGGAGAGACTGCAGTGGCAGAAGAAAGAGTAGGCGATCTGGACGCAAATGCACCATTGTTCTCTGCAGACTTCGAGCCAGTGTCAGACAAGTCGGCATCGCTGTTAGACAGATAGGCCGGATCTTGTCGAGCATTGACGTTTTCAAAAACCTCCTCCACAACATGCTGCACATCTTGAACAATAACAGGCACTCTGTATCTCCCAAAGAAAGCGCCATAATCGCCTTTCTCGTGTAGGCGAATGCGCTTGGAGCTGCGGAAAGTCTGAATACCAGCATTGATCAAGAAGATTACAATAGCCACTGGCGCGAGGACAACGAGAAGTACCGACAAAGGTACCCATAATGCCACAGACTTGCATTTCTTCCATAGCTTGGCGGCCATTGTTGCGGGTTTCTTTTGGGCGGGCGGTAACACATAAAGGTCAGGGTCGATAATCACATCCTCATAGCCCTTAACATAGTTGATGTTAAGATCATCCAAAGTCCGGAACGGGTCCACTTTGGACAAAGCAGACGTGTAGAAGACAACCGAGCGATCATTGACAATATTTGCATAGATACTGCGAGTTTGGAACCGCTTTAGTCCCTGTATGAAAATGCTCTCGGGATCAGCCAAAACGCTGAGCAGCGGCCGCCCAGTATCCCGGAACGAGTCGATCAACCACATCTGCCGTCCAGACATTGATAAAGTCCGCGGGCCTATTTCATTCCAAATTTGGTTCTTGAACCCCTTCAGCGGTGTTCGGACTCCTACATGGGGAGTCGCAAAGGTCGTAAAGTTCATGGGTCGCAGCTTGTCCAGCCATCCCCGCGCATTTAACAGGCCGATCGCATAGCGCGCGACGAGACCACCGAGTGAATATCCGATGACACTGATCTTTGTGATTTTATGTCCCTTTTTGGCTAGGGAGTCGAGTGTCTCCTCGACCTCGCGCACTAATCGTTCTCCGCCCAGCTCGATTCCGTCATATGTGTAGTTTCCGCTGTTTGCTTTCGGACAGATGATGTAGAGGCTGTCGTCGCCGTATCTTTCCCGTAGCGCAGAGGCGACATAATCGAGGTGGGAAGGGTTACCCCAGAGTCTGTCAGAAACCGGGTCGCGTTAGTTCAGGGTCAACGTCATTGACAAGGGAGCAGAGTAGGTACCCGTGGACCAGCACACAGAGGTGGTCTGCTGTGGATGAAGTGCTAGGCATTGTTTCGCATGGACGTATTCACAAATGGAATATAAACAAAAAATGAGAAAAAGTGTTCTTTAAGGCTGGACGCGGATGTCTGTTCGTCCGAAGTCCGCTGTCGTCCGCCACTGGAGCTATCGGCGATAAGGACCTGTCTCTGCCCGCATGCACAGCCATTGCTCGATAGCATTCCATGTGTATCTGCCTAGTTTCAAGCTGAAATGCAAGCCTAGACTAAATTCTCAGAATATTCAGACTAGACGTCCAAAGAAATCCAAATTAATAGCAAATTATCCAAGGCAGAGCAATGATGTATTCCTGCCTGCAAAGCCAGGCAACTGTTTGACTACTTTGCACCTGTCATCACAACTTCGTATCAATCGTTGCTCTTGCTCTGCTCAGTCTGATGTCTTGATTTCGTATGTTCGGCATATTCGAGTCAATTTATTCGCAAATCAATGTCAGAATGGTCTGTCCATAATCTCTAACTCTCAAAGACAAGGCTTAAATGATGCCGCATCGGCCAAGCAGCATTCACCTTTGATCCTTTCATTACACGTATGACAAGCAAACATGTGATTCCTACGAATAAGTCGCTAATATCTGAATAGTGTGTGGTCTCATTCTTCATTTCGTACCTATTGTCTCAAACAGTAATTAATGACTGTCTCGTCTTGCTTTATATCGAGAGACATAACAAGACTCGCCTAAGCTATCCTATTGTCTGACGGTCACCTGAACGTTACTGTCATCATGTTCACACCGCTCGGACTTTTTGAGGGAATCCCTTGTCCGCAGGGAGAACGATGTGCTCTTTTGAGATGTCTCTTCTCCCATGAAAGCAACGAACCCCGTTCAGCTGGGGATAGTACTCCGAAAATTCGTGCCTCAGGTGACGATGGCCCGCCTTCAAAAAGAGCCAAGTTGGACCAGAGCGCTGAAAAGGCGCAGGTTCCGTGCTCGAATTCGTCCGACGAAAACACACGTGAAATGACGAGACGTCAAAGTGGGGTTCAAGGCATCTCGGAGCTTCAGTCTATCACTCGAGAGGTTACACCACCGGCTCCAAGTCATTCTGAGCTTTCAAGGTCTTCGTGGCCTGTACCTTCGAAAGCCACCACTGCTGTGCCATCCAAATCCAATGCATCGAAAACCGAGTCCAAACCTAACAACGCTGCACCTTCTGAATCTTCAGCCAAACTACCTCCTCGAAAGGCTCCGAAGGAAACATTGAACCCGCGCATGCTCACTAAAGCACCAACAAGCCATGTGGGCCGCACTGCCATCCTGAAGAAGCTGCACGGTGCGATGACGGCACACAATGAAAAGCTTCGAAAGGACAAGAACAGCGCGAACAAATGTTTCATCCTGACTCCGGATGAACTGGTGACAATGGCACTGGACGAGGAGGAAAAGACGGCGAAGGATAACCCGGGAGTATATGGTAACGTGATCAAACTTCGAATCGTGAAACTGAGCAAGATGGGCATCGAGGAGTGGGTGAAGGAGGTGATGGATCACCTGAATACGCGATACTACAGCATCAAGCCCATCCAAAAGCCGGATACCAAACCCAGTACTCTCGCCACGGGCATGACCGTCGAAGAAGAACTCGCGACTGTCCCCTTTCTCATCACACCCATCACTGGCTACGAACAGTACGGTTATGTGACGAAAGCGCCTACGGAGACCGAGATAGCAGTCGCCAAGGAAGGAGTCGATAAGTCCAATGGCTGGGAGAAGTGCGACCGATGCGGTGGCCGGTTCCAGGTCTTCCCAGGTCGCCGCGAAGACGGCGTCTTGACCACAGGCGGCACATGTACCTATCATCCATTTCGCCCCCTCTACCCTCAGCGCAAGAAGACAGACCATGTCACCGGTTCTCAAGAGCCATACTACCCCTGCTGCAATGAGCCAATGGGGACCTCGAGTGGCTGCACAAAAGCTGACAGCCACGTCTTTAAGGTGTCAGAGACCAAGCGTCTTGCATCAGTGCTCCAATTTGAGACGACCCCACGACAGCCCGAGAAAGGACCCCTCGAGCCAGTCTGTGTTGATTGTGAGATGGGCTATACATCCATGGGAATGGAACTAATTCGACTCACTGCTGTCAGCTGGCCTGAAGGTCGTGATCTGCTCGACGTTCTCGTCCGACCAATAGGCGAAGTGCTGGATTTCAACTCTCGCTTTTCCGGTGTCTTTCAGCAACATTATATCGACGCCAAACCATACGGTACGACAGTGTCCACCGCAGATTTACCTACCAAGGAAGGAATGGGCAGACCCCAGCCACCGTTGCAGCTTGTCAAATCCCCCGCTGAAGCGCGAGATTTGCTGTTCAAACTACTCCAGCCTGAGACGCCACTTATCGGCCACGCAATCGACAATGATCTGAATGTCTGCAGGATCATCCACCCCACAATCATTGACACTGTCCTGTTATACCCTCATCCAAGAGGTCTTCCCATCCGCAACAGTCTCAAAAGCCTGGCTTCCAGGCATCTTGGTCGTGATATCCAGACTGGGGTTCATGGGCATGACTCCAGGGAAGACTCGGTCACCACTGGTGATTTGGTGAGAGTGAAGGCGCGCGAGAAGTGGAAGGATTTAAATAAGAATGGATGGAAGTTTGAGAATGGGAAGCTGGTTCCTCCTGGCTAAGGTTCATCAGGCTCAAGTGACCAGAGGGGACACAAGAGGAAGAGCTCAGTTGACAGTTGAGAACTGAGCGAGGCTTTCATACAGTATTAGTATTTACTTAGTCTTCTGGTGTTTGAATTACTATCTCGAAATAGATATACTCTTGCATGACGCAGGCTTTTTCAGCATGACAGCAGCCTCAGTCGACGTCAGCCGTTAAGTTCCAAGCTTAATGGTGTAGCTCGTGTGACTGCATTAAAAAGACAAACGTCCATTCTACACATTAAAAATCTACAATTCAAAAAGATTTGAGGGTATAAACTTTTTTAGTTTTATTCGTGGCCTCATAGACCAATCTATCCCCCCATGGCTCTCGCTCTCAATCCAAACTGAGGTTTCAGACATATCGAACGCGACACACACAGACTAGAACCGATCGATCCCAAGGACAGGTGGAAGAACATGTCGAGAACGACACATTTACTCCTCATCCTCCTCAGCCTCGTCGTTGACGACGTTGTAGAAGCGGAGCTCGTAGACACCCTTGGAGGTGGAGACGACGCGGAGCCAGTCACGGAGCTGCTGCTTCTTGAGGTACTTCTTGGTCCTGGAAGAGGGAAATGGGTGGTCAGTGGGAACTCTTGCGCAAGATACATATTAGATTTCGGATTGACTCACAGGTACTTGAGGTAGCGACCAGAGAAGGGGATGTGGGCAACGACCTCGATCTTGCCATCGCCAACCTGGGAGATGACGACCTTGTCACCGAGGTTGCCGACACGGCCCTCGACCTTCACGCGGTCGTGGAGGAACTTCTCGAAGGCGGAGACATCGAAGATCTTGTCGCTAGCGGGCTGCGAAGCGTTGATGATGTACTGTAGAGCAAATGCAGTTAGTTCCGAGTTCCAATTTTACACGGCCAATACATGCATGCATGTCAGCGGGATAAGATCAAAAAAACGTACCTTCTGGGTAACCTTGGGGGCCCTGCGACCACGAGCCTATACCATATAACAATTCAATTAGCCTACTGCTCCATTATGTCGAGCCCCGATGTTGATATCTCGAGTTCGTCTGCGACATGGTGCATCGATAGATTTTTCAATACCGATGTTTCCAGTCGAGAGAGCGAAGCCGAGATCCGATCGGGGGGAACAGCAAAGCGGTTTTGGGCTTTCAACGTACAGCAACGGGAGCCATTTTTGATGGATTGGGGGGAGATGAACTTCGATTGGAAAGGTCGCAAAGAGGTGTATATCCTGCGCCGGCGAGAGATGGTCAAGACGAGATTCCCGAGTGGAGCCTTGGATAGCGAAATTCAACAGGTGTGCCGCACTAGTCTGTTTTGGGTCGAAATTAGGGCTTTGACCTTGCAGGTGTAGGTGGCAGATGTCATGTGATGCTCAGGGACTTGGCACATGGAATCTCTGACTCATAGATCCTGATTGGCTCGCTTGAAATCTCGGCTAAGCTTGGTTAGCTATGACTCATCGGGATTAGCGTTGATCCTGAGATTTCTCTTGGGTATAAATATCTGCTCCTCCCCCCAATCTTCCTCTTCTTTTCTTTCTTCTTTAGCTCTCTTTGCCTATTGGCTTAGATCAAGTGTAGTATCTGTTCTTTTCAGTTTAATCTCTGAAAGTTTCCTCTTGGAAACACTTTGATTATTCTCATTTTTGGATCCCGCAACTTGGCCTCTGTGCTTGCGCATGCCTTGTTGCACTGTGTCATCGGGCTTACACTACCCTCGATCGACGCGAACCCTTTTTCATCAACTGTCTCGGCTTGTCCGAGCGCTTGGAGAAGAATTGTTTACATTGTTATGTTAATGCAGTCGCGTCATGCTCTGTAGCTATATTTTGAGTCGTACTGTTCTGATAGCAGTCCATATCCTTCGTGAGGAAGTCCTATGTCTTCGTGCCCTCTCTGTGCCGGGCTCGTCGCCATGTAGTCGTTCCGACCGCTGTCTCCGTAGGTCTGTCCCCTTCTGAAGGCGTAAACCGTGACCAACTCTCATCTAGAATTTGAGCTGTAGTTCCATGACGGTGATACTGGTGCCACCAAACCGGCGACGATAGGAATTATACCGGTCTTTCTTAATACCACCAGTCCCAAGTCCCTAAGCAAGAGACTTGCGCTGGTTAGCAATACCCAGGACATCATCTGCCTCTGTAGGGACCTCGCTGTCGTCAACATCCAAAACTAGCGTTTAGTCACGTGGTTCGGAGCTTCAATCGCGGGGCCAATCGATAAGCCTCCATTTTTTTCCGCTCCGTATCTCTTCCCACTTACACAAAGACAGACGTCGCCATGGGTTCGATCGTCCTCCCTCACCTTCAGACAGCGTGGCATGTGGACCAGGCCATCCTCTCTGAAGAAGAACGCCTGGTGGTGATCCGGTTCGGCCGTGACCACGATCCCGACTGTAAGTCTCTCCGACGCCATTCCGAGCGCCACGCCAACTAATGCATGAACGCCCAGGTATTCGCCAAGATGAGGTGCTCTACAAGATTGCCGAGCGCGTAAAGAGTGAGTTCCAGGCATTCCACAACCAGTGAACAGCAGCTGACGATTCTCCCCAGACTTCGCGGTCATCTACCTTTGCGACGTGGACCAGGTCCCGGACTTCAACCAGATGTACGAGCTCTACGACCGGATGACGATCATGTTCTTCTACCGCAACAAGCACATGATGTGCGATTTCGGAACCGGAAACAATAACAAATTGAACTGGGTGTTGGAGGATAAGCAGGAGTTGATCGACATCATCGAGACTATCTACAAGGGTGCGAAGAAGGGCCGGGGTCTGGTGGTCAGCCCCAAAGGTATGCGCAACCCTGTGATCCCCGGAAGGGATTGCCATTCGCTAACAGCTTTCCTCTCAGATTACTCTACCAGATACCGATACTGAGCCTCATCCCCTTCCGCGCATGTCAGCACTGACAGCGACCAGTGTGTGTGTCGCTTCCTTACGACTCTTATGACGATCGCTAGCTTGGTCTAGCAAGAAGATAAAACCTGGAAATATGGTCATGGGTCTGGAGTTTTTCTGTTTCTGGAGTCGCCTTTGCGATCATTTTGGTTGAGGGTGAATAAAATCATAAAGCGTCTCCATTCTTTAGAGATCAAATGTTCAATTCGAAGCTCGTGGTTTTTCGGAAGCTTGTTGTAGAATGTATTAAGTTATAATCCACAGCTGTAACGTTAGCTCGTATCTCAATCGTAGTGAAAGCACTTCCATTCACCTTCATCAAATAGAAATATCGCGTTTTAAAAGGAAAATATATCGAACAGAGTATCAAGCAGCCCAATATCCAAAATTTGAGCCATAAATACCCAATGGTGCGCTGACAGCAAGCTCCATCATTTTTCCATCGTCGATTTTGACGTAACCCATGCACCGCACCTCTCAAACCCGCCTTACCAATTTTCCCATAACCATCACCACCCAACATCCACCGTCAAAAATGATCGACCAAACAATTTTCGAAGATCTCCAGACAAAGATCGACGAGGAGAGCACCGTCCGCGACGTAAGTCTGACCAGCGCGTCACTGAGCTGGACGAATTCTTCGCGCGCCAAGCCATCCTCAAGCCCACCGCGGAAAACCGATAGCTAATCATTCTTAACAGGAATTGCATGAGATTGTCCAGACTCTTGCCCGCAGAGGTACGTTTTGCAATTTATGATCATCGCTGGAAATGCACGGTCTCTGCGCTGGCCTGCTCAACTCGGCGATTTAGGTCTATCTTTGAACTGGAGATCTGATGCGTTTCTCTTAGGGCGCTCTACACAAGCTATCCTGTCGCGGGCTCATTCCACGCCTGCTGATCAATGTAAGTTCATACTCCAAGCTGCCCGATCAACAGAGTTGGACGTGGATTTGCTTCTATTCACATTTCTATTTTTGCTCTTGGGGTCGTGTGACGCGCAAAACATCCTCGAGAACAATTTTGCTGACTTTGATTATAGTGAAGCCCGTGCTTGACGATGTGACTACTGAGATTCTTGCTCAGAAGCAGGAAGTCGCCCGTCTCAAGACTGTGGCTGACAAGCACCCCTTCTATAAGTACAACGGGGTGTGGACCCGTGAGCTGCAGAACCTGGTTCGTTCTTAAGCTTCTGAGCTCTGAAGGATCGTACTGATGTGTGTGGCAGGTTGCCTCGATTGAGCTTTGCGCGTGGTTGGGTGGATTGCAGGAGCACAAGGGACCTAGCTCAGCTTCTTTCATGACTATTGAAGACGTTGGCAAGTTCCTTGAGAGTATGTTATCATCATTCAATTCTCGTGTCTTCAACTGCACTTCTAACATGCTGTTTCTCATCTAGTCCCGGTCAACCTGAAGGAGCAAGATGCTTTCCACTTGACTATAGAGGAGTATCTCCTGGCATTGATTGCCATGGTTGAGGAACTGGTTTGTCGCTTGATCCCCAACTTCTGTCCTTATACTAATTTAATTTGCAGTCTCGCTTGGCCGTCAATTCCGTCACTCTGGGTGATTATACACGTCCCATGCAGATTAGCAACTTTATCAAGGAGCTGTTTGCTGGCTTCCAGCTCTTGAACCTGAAGAATGATATCTTGCGCAAGCGCAGTGATGGTATCAAGTATAGTGTACGTCTTCTTGATTGCGAACATATCAATTTAACCCTCGGTTACTAATATAAAGGGGTTGCAGGTAAAGAAGGTTGAGGACGTCGTCTATGACCTATCCCTGCGGAATCTGATTCCCAAGGGTGCCGCCTCTGCTTAGGAGACCACACTGGGAAAATGAAGCTTGTGATATGATTGAGCACCTGGGCAGATCTAGAGAACAGGTCTAGTGGTTTACGAATTCTAAATATACCACTGGAAAATGAGGGACATGGGCACGAAATATCATTACCACTTAAAGGAATTCCCTTCCGAACCAGGAAAAACAACCAGTATGTCAAAGAGAGAAACACCGGGAAATAGATACAAAACCGAAACAGGGTAACGTTACCACCAAATCAAATCAAATAAACAAAGCTAGTTATTCAAGCCAACTGGGCCTTAGGAGCAGCATCATCCTTCTTCAACGAAGCAAGAGTGCCGGCCTTCTTAGCCTTCTCAAGCTCCTGCACAATAGTATCCTGCAAACCCTCAGGCTTAGTAGTAGTAGCCCAACGACCAACAACCTTTCCATCAGCCGAAATAAGGAACTTCTCAAAGTTCCACTTAACACGCTTGAGGCCCATAATACCAGGCTGCTGCTCCTTCATCCAGGTCCACACCGGCGCAGCGTTATCGCCATTCACGTCGAGTTTGCCCAGCACGGGGAACGAGACGCCGTAGTTAAGTTGGCAGAAGGACTGGATCTCATCGTCGGAACCAGGGTCTTGGTTGCCGAACTGGTTGCACGGGAAGCCAATGATGGTGAAGTCTTCTGGGTACTTGCTCTTCAGGTCCTTATAGAGCTTCTCCAGGCCTTCGAACTGGGGCGTGAAGCCGCACTTTGAGGCGGTGTTCACGACCAGTACGACCTTGCCGGAGAGCGAGGAGAGGGGGAAGGGGGTGCCCTTTTCTGTTTTTGGTGGGTTGTTGGGTTAGTTAATTTGTTTCCAAGGTTTTTGGTTTGCTGGTTCGTGGAGAAGAACGATGGAGATGGATGGGTGAACGCATGGTAACATCGCGATACACGTACTGTCAGCGGGATCGAAGTCGTAGAAAGAAGTAGCAGAAGTCATCTTGCTTTGATACTGTACAAGGGGAGGTTTCGAGAGTATACGCGGGGAGAAGTGGTGCAATGAGTGGTGCAATGAGTGGTGCAATGAATGGTGCAATAAGTGGTGCAATGACGTCGCTGATAGACGGGAGGACTTGGCAGTAAAGGAACACCGCAGACGCGGAAACGAGAACATGTCTTCTTGTACTCTGCGCTCAACCGAGGTCAAACCACTTTCTTACCAATTGGCCGCGGGTCTGGGCACGGAGTGTTCTAGCGCCGCCGGAAGTAGCGAACTGTCCGAGCCGACCTCTTTTTAGGTGCCACTTTATTGGTTGCATTATTGGTCATCTTGTTAACCTAGACTGTCTGCGCATAATTTTGTGCATTCTTTGAGGCTAAATGTTTCGGATTTAAGCTTAATATGTATAGAGACTGGGCATAATTCTTTCTCTCTTCACGAGATACCGGTGATCGTAGATCTTGCTGTCCACTAACAGGGTATTGCAAGATATATTCTCAAATTAATTTTCTTCTAAGCAGCCACACTTCTTAGTAACAGCCAACCGGCCGACACGCTATACTTTCTCAAGTACCTGGGAAGACAGAGCATACTGCGAGTGCATTTCTATTGCTTGTTTAATGCAATGTAAAATTGGACCATTTGAATATCCATATTACTCACATTGCTGGGGATTCCTGCTAGTCCAGGCTAAGAGCGAAGCAAATCCAACAGCAGATGAAACCTGCGATCCAGCAATAAGGAGCAGTCACGTAGCTGGAACCAAGCAGTCGTTGTGCCTAGTCATTCTTCTCCGATCTGCAATGGGGGCTCTCTTGGCGTTGCTCTTCCCATTAAGCGATAATCAACCTTGATGGCATCGAAAAGGCCATTCAATGAATCAAGGTGTAACTCACTGCCCAGTGAAACTGTGAATAGTCTCGAGCGATAGTGTAAAACAGTAGAAGTATAGCCCAACGCCGGAAAGGACGAAGCCAAGTCTGAGTCTGAGGATGTTGCCGCCCTCGCTGTAGACAAGTCCAAGATCAAGATCAAGACCTAGCAACTAGCACAGAGCCCTGGAAGCAGACAACCCTTCATTCAAGCATATCTTTCAGTGCCATAGTGTCATCCTTTCAACCCTCCATCTCAGCCTTCAGAACATCAACATCCAATTCAGTCATAACCCCAAGTATAACACCCAGACTCTCCATAAACCCATTAACAGCAACGCGTAGCATGCGATTAGTAGTCGCGTAGTATGTAGTCTTCAACACGCTCTTTGATTCATCGGGATCTTGCTTTTGTTTCTTTTCTTTGGGCTCCGAGGGAGGTTCGGAGGTTGGAGATTCGAGACTGAGTGTGCGCCGCACGAAGGGGGACAGTTCTGAGTCGACTTCTAGGGTGCGCAAGGCGGAGGAGGCGAGGCGATTTGTTGGGAGAGGGAGGGAGATTGTTCTAGGGTTGGGTGTAAGTTTGATCAGGTAGATCTAAAATTTAGGTGGGGGATGCGTTCGTACAGTGAGTAGGGGAACTCGTGGTTGTTGGATTCGGGAGCCATGGTATGTGAGTAGGATTGGTGGTGGAAAATATGGAGAGGCGCTCGGTGAGTGTCTCGAAATGCGTGCTCGGGGTTCTTCTGGGCAATTGAAAGTGTTGGTGATGTGGTTGGACATTTAGTGGGCGAAATCGTGGAGGGACGTAATGCGATGACTCAGCTTTTATATGGTCTCTGTTCGCAGAGAACAAACGACCTTGGAGATCCGTCTGAGGATACAAGATATTAAAAATTGTCATTAAATCAAGTGTGGACTGAGATAGTCGCAAATTGAAACGCTAAAAGAATGAATGTTTTGTTGTAAAACTATGGCTCCCATGCAAATTACTCATGTGAAGTCGTGAAGGTATAAAGGTCACTCATGGAGGTATGGTACATAAAAACTCGATCATAAAAAGATGTAAATCAAAATAAGGAATCCAGGAGGATTACCCATGAGGGCACGAAGAATGGAGTTAACACGAATGGATTTCACGGCGACCTAGGTCATGTCGTCTTGATTTGCTTCTCGCTCCAAGCTGAAGGTATAAAGTGGTAGCTGGGCGAACTTAGAGGTGGATGAAGGAAAGCAGCACCTGGAGAGCAGGAAACTCGGCAAGCTGGTCGTTGGTGATCTCACCAATGTCGGCAGCGTGCTTGAGATCAACGAGGGAAGCGATGAGGGGAATGGGATGGTCAGTGATGCGGTAGAGAGAGCTCAGAACAGTTGAGTCAATGCCGTTGGCGAGGCAGTTCCCACGCTTAGCCAGACCACCGAGACCAGCAGTTGCCTCTGGGAGAGAGTTAGTTAACAGTCGTTGAATGGATAAGAAAGGGTACTAACGACCAACAGTAGCAGGGACAGTGCTTCCAACAGTGCTTCCCACGGTGCTGCCGACGGTGCTGCCAGCAGAGCTACCACTGGTACCAGCGAGGGTGCCAACGATTCCATCAACATCACGCTTGCCGGCGCCGACGCCGGAAACGTCCTTCTCCACCGTGTTAGCACCGCTAGAGACGATGCTCTCAACAGTTCCAACAGCGCTGCCGGCAATGTCGGTAGCACCATTAGCAACACTAGGGACAGCCTCGAGGGTCTGTCCAGCGGCATCGGTGAACTCCCGCTTTCCAGGAATGGTGTTACTGGCAGCGTTCTCCGCCGTGTAAACAACGCCCGAGCTCGTGCTCTCAACGGTTCCAACAGCACTGCCGGCAATGCCAGTGGCACCGTTGAGAACACTAGGGACAGCCTCGACAGTCTCACCAGCAGCCTCACCAAGGTCACGCTTCAGACCGCCTGTCAGGCCGCCAGCAGTGGAGGCGACAGGAGCAATGAGCTTGGCAGCGGCGCCCTCAGTACCGCCCAGAGTACCCTCGACACCACTGAGAGCGCCTCCGGCGATGGGGATGGCACCGCCATAAGACAGGCCAGCAAGGGCGAGAGAAACGGTGAATCCAGTAAACTTCATTGTTGCGATATTTGATAAGATCGAATGTTTTAAAGAATGACTTGGTGAGGGAGGTATGCGTACAAAGATAGAGGCTGAAAAGAGTGACTGGAAGTGAAGGATTGACTCGTGTACGACAGGAAAAGAAATGAGAGCAGCCGGACCTGGAGGTAGCATTATATACAGTTCTCGGGCTTTGTTTATTCTCCCCACAAAGGGTCCTCCCTAGCGTTCGAGATCCTCAGGGGTGTTGTTTTGACTGTGCTTGTTATTGTTCGTTTGGATCGACAATTATCACGATCGGCGCTAATGTGCCACCCGTAGAGCCGCGAAGGTAGTGTCAACTCAGCGGAAATTGCACGAACGAAGGGGTTTGTGGCGCGCCCACATGGGCTCCAATCAAACCGATTTGATGCAGTGACAGGAGGCGTGTATGACCGGGGAGAGTCCCTGGTGCAGCAAGGTTGAGCCAGAAGACGCGCTAGTAGAGTATGAAGCTTTTCCCATCAGGCATTGGTGCCATTTCAGTCACTTTAATACGGTCCGAGCCAGGGAAGGCCGTGTAGTTCCTGCTTAGACATAGCATAGCCGAAGTACCGGCCTGAGCAGGTGGAGTGTTCGTTCTCAGAATCAATTGCTATGTTCAATGGTTCATTAGCACGAAAGGTATACCATCGACCATCTTGAAGCGCTGAAGTGAGGGATGATGGCTTTGACAACGTAGGGCGGATAGGCTCAGGCAAGGGTGGCGCTTTAAGCGGGGACTCGACGAATCCACAGTTCAGACTATTGCCGATCATCTCGACGCTCAGCAGGGAGTGGCGGACCAAACGTGACTTTCGCCTAGTGGAACTTTCGAACTTTAGGAGAATATAGTTCGTTGTCAACTATCCTTGCATTGAGTTCGGAGTTGATCCAGCCTTTACCGAAGCCATTCAGCCCCTTGGATGGCGGAGAAAATGACACGATTGAAAGCGCCAATTAAGTTGAGATGATATTTAAGATGATATTTGTAGATAGTTGAGCCAATAACGTTGAGATGAAGCAGTCAACTGACAATTTGAATGTCCAAGTCAAATAGTGGGTCCTATATACAACCTGCATGATCAGTCAAGTGTGAACTCGGCACAAACAACAATAGAAGATGATAGCCACAATCCTGGGCCAAGCAGCAAATCCCGAACAGTTGCCTTTACCCAACAGGGATCCCCTATGAAGGCTTTTCCGGGCAAAATCGTCTACCAGATCGATCATTCTGCATCTGTTACCCGCTAGGACGAAGCGGCCTGAGCATGATCTCATCTCGCATCTGAGCCAGGATGTGCTCAGTAGTACAACTACTAATCAGATGCTCGGAAGGCTAATGTCAGTCAAGGTCGGACTGTCGAACGACTTTGTATTAAAGCATCAGGAAGGGCGACCAAATCCGTATCTAGGACTTGAAGGCATCCATGGCAATCCGTCATGGGACATTAAAACAGGCAAACATGTGGCCCATTCAAGTGTTTGCCTTGTGGAATGTAAGCAGCGCAATGATGAAATCAAGAGTGAAGTCAGAAGAGAGCGATGTATGAGAGGTTGGATGTTGTGTTTGTGCTGTTTGTATGTTGTGATGTTTTGTTTGTGGAATGCCACAGGCATCCATATTTATGCCTGAGGCCACACGGTTGTCACGTCAACAGCCACCGCTATGCCCAATCAGGAAAGGCACAACATAATGGCATGGCAGTTGCCCCAAACATCATGAAACTCGGACTTGTTGTTGATTTTCTTTTCTTCTAAACCCCTCCTGTACAGGCTTCCTTCAGACCTCTTTGTTTTTATTCTTAATCTTGGTCGATCGGACCATGAACATTTAGTTCTCCGAATCTCTTACAATTGGCGCCATCATTCGAGACACACCAACGCAAGTCCCTGCAAACGGCACATTGACAAGATACGTTCAGTTTGAACGTTACACAATCTCTCTCAGCTCTGTCAACAAACAAAGAGCAACATGACTACCGACTTGAGCCACGGCGGCCAGATGATCGAATACATCCAAGGTCGGTACAATGTTTTTTTCAACTGGATGTCCATCAGCCAACATTGGAAACTAAACATGCACATTATTTAGATCGTCTGTATTTGGCATCCTACGATTCTGCTCCGAGCTCGAGAACTCCGTTTCCCTTCCATCTGGATGCGCCCAAGTCTCCGAGCAAGCGGGCACGCGCCCAGCCCTCCACCCCGAGCAAGCGCCGCTCCCCCGTCTATTTCACGATTGACGATACGCTTCTATACAATGCCTTCCATGCCGATTTTGGCCCGCTTCATATTGGACACCTGTACCGCTTTGCCGTTTTGTTCCATGAGATTCTCGGCGACCCAGCCAACAGCGATCGCCCAGTCGTTTTCTACAGCAAGACTGATGCCCGCAGTCGCGCAAATGCGGCCTGTCTCGTCGCATGCTACATGGTTATGATTCAATCGTGGCCGCCTCATCTGGCTCTCGCGCCTATTGCGCAGGCAGACCCTCCTTACATGCCTTTCCGTGACGCTGGCTACAGTCAAGCCGACTTTATCTTGAACATTCAAGATGTGGTTTATGGCGTTTGGAAAGCCAAGGAACAGTCACTCTGCGGACTTCGTGATTTCAATCTTGAAGAGTATGAGAAGTTCGAAAGAGTCGACATGGGTGACTTCAATTGGGTTACACCGGATTTCCTCGCCTTTGCCTCTCCTCAACAGCAGCCCGTGGCACCCATTCCCATGAACACTCCTGAATACGATGCATTGCCCTCTACGATCTCGGAAATCTCCTCCGCCAAGATTCCAATGCCATTCAAGAATGTTCTGGCGCATTTCTCATCCCGCAACGTCGGTCTAGTTGTGCGATTGAACTCGGAGCTCTACTGCCCATCTTATTTCACCGCACTTGGTATTTCCCATATCGATATGATCTTCGAGGACGGCACCTGCCCTCCCCTGCAGCTCGTTCGACGCTTCATCAAAATGGCGCATGAGATGATTACCATCAAGAAAAAGGGAATCGCAGTCCATTGCAAGGCTGGCCTTGGCCGCACTGGGTGTTTGATCGGTGCTTACCTGATCTACAAATATGGCTTCACGGCCAATGAGGTCATTGCATTCATGAGATTCATGCGCCCTGGTATGGTAGTTGGACCACAGCAGCACTGGCTGCACCTCAACCAGGGCTCTTTCCGTGAATGGTGGTTCGAGGATACCATGCGCGAGAAGCTTACCCAGTCTACTCCCGTTACTCCTCGGGTCTCCACAAAGAAGCGCAGCAGCAACGGAGTGGTGTCCACACCACCCAACAACAGTCACTCTAAGCGCGCGGCCCTTGGAGAAATCGATCACAATGAAGCCAGTGCTTACCCAGAAGAAAACCTGCCGGCACCCACTCCCGGTCAACCCCGCAAGTCACACCGCAAGGATTCACGACACCACCCCTACTCCCGGACTACCTCTGGTTCCCTGACTGTTGAAAGCGAGCAACGACACCGCACCCACCGAAAGAGCAATGAGAGCAGCGAAAGTGAGGAAGAGATTCAGCTTCGCAGGTTAGCCAAGCGGTCATCGCGATCTCCTGTCGCATCTCCCACTTCGCGATCGATCAGTTACTCTGCCACTGTCACTGCCAGCTACACTTTAGCTGACAGTAACCACGAGGACCAGGAGAACTACAATGCAACTCCCAAGACTCCTGTTAGCCGAAAGAGTGGCGGTGGTGCACCTATCTCTGTTAGCAAGGTTCGCTCCAGCCCTCGCCGGGCAACGGACAGCACCCGTAGCAGCGAGTCTCGCGGAGTTCGCAAGGCCAGTGGTCGTGTTGGGAGCAATTCCATCAGTCCCGCACGGGCAACCAAGACCGTCCACTGAAATTGTCATGCTTCCTTTTTAGGAACCTTGCACGTTCACTATATGCGGTTCCTCTTCTATTCTTATCGTCCTACTTGGACAAAGTTTTCTGCATACCCCTTTTTCAAGTTGCATCTGGATGCTGTTTAATGTTCTACTTTTCTCCTTTCGGTCTGACTTGTCGGCTTGGTTTTCTCTGGAGCGAATGATGGTTTCTGGGCATGTTTTGCACGGCGTTTGGTTCTTCGGTTTCTACATTGTGAGAGACGTTTTGCAAGCTATCACGATTTCTCGTGTCTGTTGCATGGTATTTTGATTGCAGGTTTTTCTGTTCTTCTTCCTGTCAATTCTACGTCGATATGACAATAACGTTCATGGGCTTGCTCGATTCTTCTACATATTTAGTTCTCAGTAAATCGTCTATTCAGAAAAATTAGAATGCTCAAGTTGCATTTTGCAAGTTCTTCCTTGGAAATAATCATCAAGTGTGGCTGGATGTGCTATGGTGGATACCTACACCCCAACAGGATATATATAGTCCCGACAGACATAACAACCGGCGTATCATATGGTGGGCTTTGATTTTTCTTTCTTTTTCTGCGGGCACACCTTTCATTGGGTTCATCATACTCCGTTTGGACCGCCGGATCTAAAATAAGAACTTCAAATGTTTATTTTGGCTAGCATCATATGTTCCAGGCTCGAGAAGTTGACACCGAATTGGGGCGGTGGTACGAGCAACTAACACAATTACATACTTTTCTTTCTTAAACAAGGGATACATGAAGAATCGCAAGAAATTACGCCATGGCCCCTATCACTTTCATTGCTATCTTATTCATAACTAGAGTGAGTCCATAACAACTGCAAGAACTCATAATCAAAAATTTAGTTAGCAGCAAGGAACTATACACTACATTAGCACCTGAACCAAAAAGCCACCCGAGAGGGCAGAAAAAGAATAAACTCACCTCCTGAGCCTCGACCTCAGAAACGTCCGAACTCTCCACAACACTCTTGTCAATAAGACCCAACTTATTCCGTCGAACAAGCCACCAAAACTCCCTCCGATCCCCACCAAGTTCCTCCGCCAATAACTTCCCTTTAAGCCGGCGCAGGAAATCATTATAAGAAGAAGGCTCTTCAAAATCCACGAGTTCCTCGCGCATAGTGCCAAGTCCCTCAACGACTCGGTCATAGTTGGCATCGCCGAGACTGTGCTTGATTTGATTCTCGATGATGTCGGCCATTTGCTTTACGGCGTCGTGGATTGCATCGACGCTGTCGGCGCGTGAGAGTGTTTGTTTGAATTCGGGGATCGCGTTCTCCGCGGAGATCTTTGTGCGTTTGGGTTCTAGGTTTAGGAGGGCGTCCACGTCCAGACCTGAGAGGGGTTTCTCGGTTTCGCGTTGGCGTTTACGGCCCTTTGTTTTTGGCGGGACTAGGTATGGGATTAGTAGTGCTTCTTTTGGGGATTGAACTAAGTAGAGGGAGGGGACTTGCCCTTCTTGATATCTGCTACCGACATCAATCTTTCGAGGTAAGATTTCGACTTCTTGACCAGTTCTTCCGAGGGTTGGGCGAATTGGGTGAGACGTTCTGAGGGATCGAGGACTGGGTCGTTGGGGTGCACTGCGCGGTATCGAACAGCTGATTCCAGGCGGTGCAGTAATGGGGAGAATGACTCGTCGATTGGAAGTTCATTAGCAGGTTCACTGGTTTTAGTCGTTAGTTGATGAACAGTATTTTATGCGACTTACTCACCCTTCATCATTCGTAGTTTCAAGCTCCATGCTGTCAACGTAATCGCTCATCGCATCCTTCAAGCCATCGCTCGGGAGGTTGCGGTGTTCAGTAACCACCTTACCAGAGACTGTGATAATTTTATCCAGAGGCGGGAAGCGATATGATCGTACGTCTTCAGCGAATGGAAGCTGTACTTCGATCAAGCACTCATAATCCGGCTCGATAGAGGGAGCCAGCAAGATGAGCATAGGGGGCTTGTTCTCCTTGGTCACCAATCGAGCAACCGCATATGACTCCAGCTCGTATAGTGCATGGATAAGAGAGGACAATGCAAGTGATGCGGCGTCATTTGCCCGTTCGGCGATAATGACATTGGTGTTGGACATGTGCAAGTATCGTTCATACTATTCGCTGACTTAGCCATAATATGATAAGTTATCAGAGTGGGAATGTACCTTGTCACTCTGGATGAAGCCAATTATTTCCATGCCTGCGAAAGTCTCCAGATTCGTGACATTTTCGTCGGTCTGTTCGATGGCAACGACCGTACGTCCGTACTCGTACCCCTTTGCCAGATCATCTCGTTCCACATCTGTCTTTCCACCCGGAGCATTTGGATCGTTGATCTGATATGTCCGTGACGTCCGTACTGTTGTCAATGTATCGCCTTCACCCGGAGCCTGGCTTCCGGGGGCAGATTCTTGACCAGCTTCAGTTCCGGAGCGCAACACGAAAGAACTTGCTGATGGTGGTTTGGCAACGTATGTACGGAAGTATCGCACCACGGGTATGCGGATCGCAGTCTCGTACTCTTCGGAGTTACCAAGCTGCAGATGCCCTTTGAAAGATGGCATACTCTTGGTCACTTTGATTCGAGGAATGTCCAGTTCTGAAACGGCTTGCTCCAGCGTTCCAAACACTCCATCGCAGTCTTCAGCAAGGACACGGAGAAGAGCCTCGTTGTCAGCCTGTGGTAGAACGGTCAAAACGGGTTTTAACGCATCAGAGCCATTCAACTACCTTTCGACTGTCTTTGTCTTCTTCCTTCACTCCGTACTCAGGGTCGTCGAAATCGGCTCCACTGTATAGTATTAGCCCTGATGTAGTATCACTGGGTAAGAGACATACATTATCACCAGCTCAATGTTGTCTTCTTGAAGTTTTGAAACGATACTCTTGAGGCCCTCGTTGCTCATAGAGCCGGTGCCATTTGTCACCAAAACAATCTTCCGCTTGTATTTGAGCTTCTTGCAGTAGGTGATGATCATCTGCATGGCGATGACAATTGAAGAGATAGCTTTGGGGATATTAGACTTCAGACTTCAAGAATCTGACAGGTTACATACCGTCGCCTCTGTTAGTTCGACTGGGCTTGATTGTTTCGCGGAGCCTCCGAATGTCAGGCATGAGGACTCTAAGCAAGGGTTCAGCAATGTAATTCGACATGAGACAGACAATTCGTTCAACCATACTGGCCCAAATCCGAGAGAACCGAGATATTATGGTAGTTCTCCTCCTCATCAAGCTCGTTGCGAGTTTCTGGTGTTGCACACGTTAGATAGGACTCGGAATGGGGTAGGGTACAACCCACCGTCTGTCCTGAGTCCAACCACAGCCAAAGTAGCAGTTTTGCGACCGGTAGCCACCTATATTCTCCATTCAGCGCCTGTAAATAATTCGCCGCAAGTCACATACCGTGGAGGTGATCCTATCCCAGACATACTGCATGCCCCATTCGAGATCGGTCACGGAGCGGCCATGGTGGCGCTCGCCCATGGACTTTCCCATGTCCACAATGTAGACTGTAGCCTCTTTTTCCGCCATGATGAAGTGTTGAAAGTTGAAAGAGGGTTGCTCAAAATCGCCCCAAGACAACAGAGCGTCCAGGCAGACGCGCGATATTTCTACATTCGGTCTAGACCGGAACGCGAAGGCACATGACATCACCCGTGTCTGTTCTGTTGCGGCCGTGGAATTCAGGCACTACTAAGTTATTCAGTCTTCCCCTCCGTCAAATCTCATACTATCTCCAACCCATATCCTTAAATATGAATGACCCACGCCCATATCACGTCCTAAGGTTTGTTTCCTACCACATCCGGGACCTCATCATCTAATAGACAAACACAGCTATGGCACCCTTCTGGGAACCCAGTTCTTCCAGGTAATTCCAATGACTTGACGCCACATGCCGAGAAGTCAAATCTTGTAATACAGAACACATCTGACAAGTCAATAGTCCTTCGTCGGAGGATTTGTTGCCTTCCGCGCCCTGCCGAGGCCCCAGTTCGCCAGTCTGCAAACTGCCATCTTCCCCATCTACTTCTCGCTGCAGACAGCCTTGCCTGTGGTAGTCGCCTTGACCGCTTCTCGCGGCGGACAGGCACTGGGACTCTCTGGACTGACTGCGCCAGAGAACCGCCTTAACACTTTCCTGCCCATGGCAACCGTGGCAGTGACCGGGTTGGTGAACATGTTCGTTCTGCGTCCCATCACTGTCAATGTGATGCGCGAGCGGAAGCACCAGGGTAAGCTTATCATTGATATTATTATCTCGAAGTTGCTGCATTATGCTCGTTTGTTCGTGTGCTGATCCCTGTGCAGAAACCCGTGATGGCAAGAGGAGCTACGACCCGGCGCCTCACTCGAAGGAGATGCTGGCTCTGAACAAGAAGTTCGGTCGTGTGCATGGCATCTCGAGTCTGGTCAACTTGATCAGCTTTATTGCTACAGTCTACTACGGTGTTGTACTGAGCAAGCGACTTGAGTGATCCATCGCCCAAGGTCAATAGGAATAAATTGGTCAGCTTGGTGGAAGACTTCGTACATAGCATTTGCCCTGTTTTCGTATCCACTTTGTTTTACAATGCGAGAGCATTGGAGCTAAAGCCTGTGACTAGTCTTGTCGTAAGAGAAAAGCCCTGGTTGAAAAAAAAAAAATAAAATAAAATAAAATAAAATAAAAGAAAATCAATAGTGAATCAGTATTTCAGCTATCAAGATCTCGCCACAAGGGGTGTACTGTCCACGACCGGATGACACCAGCCGAGGGATAGTTCAATTAACGGGTGAGAAGTGGTATTCACGAAGCCAGTCTAATTAAATAGCAAACCAGAGCAAATGTCGAATTAAGAAATGACCCAAACGGTAATACCCACATCTCAAGACAATGATAAACCCGAAGAGTAATCAATTACTCCAACGCAAAATTGCCCACTTCAGCAAGCCGCTCAGCATTCTGATAGAATGGCGGCAATGGCGGCGGGTTCTGACGAAGAACCCAAACTCGGAAATGCCACCAAGCATTCTTCATTTGGTATGAAGCATGCTTGCGAGTTGAGACGGAGAAGACCTGGTCCAGCTCTTCCAAAGTAAGAGCTGTAAAGATAAATTAGTACCGTCATACCGTCAATCTCAAGTGGGCAATCCATAGGGTCTTACCTTTGGTTTCAGGCACAAACAATAGAACCAAGAACCAGCCTATGACACACCAAGCGGCATACCAACCGAAAGCACCCTGTGGTTTGAAAGCTTCGACGAGGTGAGGCCAAGTGAAGGATAGAATGAAATTAAAGCACCAAGTAGTTGCCGTTGCCCACGACATTCCGACTTCTCGAACATGCAGAGGGAAGGCCTCCGCTGAATAAGTGAAAGGAACAGGTCCCTCACCAGGCGAGTAGAATACTTCAAACAAATACATGCCGGTGGTGACCATTGCAACCCTTGCCTTGCTGGAGTTGTTATCGGCTTCGATCCAAAAGGAGAAACCAGACCAGAGGAGGAATATAGCCAGGAACGGAAATGTAAATAGTAACAGATTCCGTCGGCCCCATGTATCAATTGTGAAGAAGGCTGGCAGAGCAAATACCCAGTTCAAAATACCCGTCCCCATGGACGCCAGTAGCCCGCTGGTCAGACTGTAGCCTGCCTCGGTGAAGATAGAGGTAGAGTAGTAGGCGATGACATTCACTCCACAGAATTGCTGCATGAACATCACAATCCAGCTAGCCCATGTAGCGCGACGGTTGCGGGGGATAGTAAACAGTTCCACGAACATTATGAAAAAGTTCTTGCCCTTGTTGATCTTGCGTTCGAGTTCAACACCTGCATGTGCGTAATACAGATCCCTGGCCGCCTGGATGTCTGTAGGTCTGAGGATGCGGAAGTTGGTATAAGCCTTCTTAATCTTACCATGCTGAATCAGCCATCTTGGGGATTCAGGGCAGAAGTAGACTTGAGCGCAAACGATTAGTGGCAGCACGACTGTGGATCCTAGCATGAGACGCCAGCTGAGGTCTGGGCTTAGGCTCATGAATGCAACGCCCATTATGTTACCGAGCATGATACCAAAGGCTGTCCACATCTGCCACATCATGACGAGGGCTCCTCTGATTGGAGCTGGTGAGCATTCTGTAGAGATCTGTGTTAGGCATTGTAGAAGTATTTGGCCAAGCTGTGACACTCACCTGCGGCATATACTGGTACGGTACTTGATTTCGAACCAATACCCAATCCGAGAACAAAGCGGGCAATGAAGAGATTGACCCAGGTGTTACAGACACCTTCCCAAACCGAAGCTACAGCTGCAATAAAGCATGAAATGAAGATCGTACCGCGTCGGGCGAAGTAGCGGTTTAGAGGCTCGGTAAGCCAGCAACCGATGATTGCGCAAGCCAGGTATGGGGCACCTACAACGAGGCCTTGAATATTTGGCGTAGTGATGTTGAGTTGCTGGGGTATTCTAATCAGCCGGGCAGTTTGAATGTATACGGAAGCACATACATCTGGTTTCATGTAGATAGCCTGTGCACCGTTGTTGACTGTTTCGTCCATACCTTGGACGGCAGCAGCAAGAGAGCACATAGCTTAAGGTTCAAAAATTAGTTCGGTCAATGGGTAATTATATCTTGAAGACATACAGGCAAGGAAGTAAAGCTGCCATGGCTGCGACCACTTGTGAGTATGTTCACGCTCGAGAGCCACCCTCTCTTCATCTGTCAATTCTGGAAGGCTGGTTGCTTTTTCAGGGTCTTGAGATATAAGAGCGCCTTTCTTGAAAGTCTCGACATGATCCATTAGGTCGTATTTATGGCAGAACTCTGCGACATCTTTGAAGAGTTGCTCGCGAGGGATGCCAGCTAGAGGGTTTTCGAACACAGCATTGAGGTGACCACGGGAGCGATCTTCCACATCGGGGAGAACCTCTATCTTTTCTTCACTGTGTGCGTATGTTGGAGTCTCCATGCGCTCGTCCTTCTCCGCAGTCGGATCGACGATCTCTTCTTCCTTCATTTTTGCTTACAGTCGAAGGTAGGGACAATATTCGGTAGTATAAGATAGATGTGCTGCGTATGTGTTGCGATCTACTGACGATATTGGAGAGCCAAGTAAGCCAGGAACATGATACCTTTGCTAGATCAAACACTTGCAGATACGTTACCTTACCTTGATGTGAATCCACCAGTCATCCACGACTCAGGACATGAACGTGAAAAGATAGATGTTAGATCACAAAAGCGGGGATTGGAAGAGGGCAGGCATGCTTTTATGGAGACTGTTGAGCAAAAATGTCTCATTTACCCCAGTTATCATACACGCTAGTGGGCTAGCGTTTTACGATGTACAGGATAGAGACCTAGCTTCAGACCGGGGCAATACGCATGCGGGATAGGCCGCTTGAAAGTAAAGGAGACGCATCTATGTGCATGTAACATGGTTGGATTGACACGGCCGAGGACAGCCAGTATGACAAAATGGCGCCTACTCAATGAAATTATTGGATCATTGACCCTCGTGCCACTGGTAAGATAGTTGCCGGACGAGCCGACGAGCCGGTAAGGAAGAGCAGGCTTTTCCAATGGAGGCAAGGTATATACTCCCCTGTCATCGGAAGATTCCCAAGTGCGGAGTTAGTGGACCACCACGCGAACGGACACCAATGGTATTAGGGCAATCGTCAAAGTGTAAGAAATGAATTTTAGGCTGCATTGACCAGACAAGCAAATCAAGCAATAGAAGCAATAAAACTTTAAGACAAGGCGTCCAAGGAATGATCATCACCGGGCGGGCCTATCATGGGGGGAAAGTTAGGGCTGTGTACGTCATCATAACTTTGGATAGTGCGGGGAAATCGACTCGGGTCTTTGCATACATCTCATATACATCGTTATATGAAGGGCGCCACTGACGGAATAAAATCCTGTTAAAGCACCTTATACGTTACGAAGAGCCGCCGGAGAAAAATAAGTGGCTTGGTCCACCGACGCCTCCCGTTATGGGGCCATGCCTTACAAGGTTATCTGAACCCCCCCAAAAAAGGAAATTGGACATTAAGTGAGATATTGAAATGTAATAGCACAAGAGGATCATGGGAAATAGCCATGGGTAAAATGTGAGGCGCAAACGGGCTATTTACTTGCGCGAACTGGTTGCACGAACTCCTCACCGGATTGGGCGCAGATGATTGCCATTATGTCGCGTGTGGATAAATACTGACCAGGAACTTAATGTATGCAAATTGACTGTAGCTTTCTTGTTGGCATAAAACTCCAATCATTTTTTTCTTTTTGTGTCTTGTATTTTCCTTGCCTGACAGTCCCTCCTTCCACCTCTCTCCAGTGGTAGTATCGATTGAAATCACTATTAATAAGTTGAGACACATGCCCCTTGAAAACTCAGCAACAATTCCCGGGGGATGTCTCTTTGAATCTTTTGTTAGTTAAGTGAATGGCCCCGCAATGTTCTCCGTGAATTTCGGACATTTCTACTAGGATTTACTGGTACTCCCTTCCGGAGTATTTGTTGGCTAGCTAATTTTATCCGAGGATTTCAATATAAGTAGAACTTGTTCTTGAAGAAGGGTCCCAGCAGAAAGTCTTTCAAGCGCTTTTATCCATATTGATCCCTCTTTCATGTGCACAATGGTCAAACTTCCAACAAAGACGACAAAGGAATCATTCAAGAAACAATGCAGCCATACAGCCAATAAGAATAATGATAAACACAATCGATCTGGCAAATACATGATTGAAAGCTATTCAAGCTAAGACCGGCGGGAGCGCTGCTCATTCATATTTGTTCTGAACAAAGCCATACGTTTTTATTGCTTTTTACCCAATCAAGTGAATAAGAAGCATAGTTCCGGTATATAAAACCCTCAAGCCACCGAGAAACACGTGGAAATTTCCACCCTTTCCCTGAAGATCCTCGAGAAGTTATCCAAAATTCAAAACCTTGAAAGCATTTCAATATCCCATATTTCAGTCTCGATAAAATGCTAGAATTCTGGTTGCTGGGGACCATGTTCGCTAGCCTGAATGGCCTTGGTTTGTGGCAATCGGTGCCCCTAACTACAATTTCACCCTCAAACTCCTACCTCATGCGCAGTATTGGCTCCCTCGAGGTCGTGGGAGCAATTTACGGATTCCGCCGACTTCATCCTTACGTTTTCACTGAGGATGATGCCATTTCAAGCGAAGACCAACAACTCCGACAACTGATTACGCTGGAAGAAACCAAACATGATATGTACAATTTGCACAAAGATACCGAGGAAAAGGCCTTTCAACTCAACACTACACCTGTGGCAGCTCCGACCTACTGCCCACTTGTCACAACCATGTCAAACCAGATGACCGACTATTTGCTACAGCAACTGCTGGAGAACATCGAAAGGGAAGCTACTCTCGCCAAAGACAAAAACGAACGAAGCTTCTTCCTTGCCACCATTGCATTTGTTTTCCTTGTCGCGGGACAGTTCTTGGTGCTGCTGAACACAACTCAAACCAAGCACTCTATTGCAGACATGAAGCTGGTTCTGGGCGAAGGGCTTTACAAGTCGATCAACAGCGATTTCCAGAGGCTTCACAAGCTATTAGAAAGTACCATCCTTGAAGTGTGCGAACAACTCCAAACGGATATAGCAAAGTTCCGAATGGAATTCACTCAAGTGAAGGATGTCTTTGGTGCCTTTGCGTTCAAATGTGAGGACCAATTCAAGTACTTCGCCTATATTACGGGAGCCAACCAGAGGACAAACCAGCAGGTCATAGACCAAAGACTCGAGGAGATTGGCGATGACATGGAAAACCTTGTCCAAATCGTTCCTCAGATTCTGCAGGAGATGCAATTCATGAATGATGCGGTGAAAAATGCCACAGGGGGTCGAATGGACACGCGATCTCGCCCGACACAGCGGATTCAAGCTTGGAAGAGTCCTTCTGAGGATAACTTCAAATTCCCCTAGTGCTCAATCAAATGAACTCTTAAGGGCTCACTGCAGTCTTACTTCACATGAATTTGAGTAATGGATGAAATAGGGACGGATATTGATAGAATGATGGAATTGAGATATATGGTGCATACTTTTAAGGGTCAGAAATGATTATAGACATTTTCTCCCATCTGCATATGAGAGGTTCATTACATGAAAGTAAAGTTGAACTAAGGATTGAAACAAACATTGAACTAAGTTTGAAACCGAGTATTATTTGAAGTGACTTATATCGTAGTGTTTCATGAATAATTTGATAGAGCATTTAACAAGAATTCAACGTCCATTTAATAAAGTATAATACTGGATTGTACACCCCGTTTGATACTCAGTTTAGTACTTCTACACCAGTAGATAATATCTATATTAAATAGAGTTGTAGAATATACAATTATGCTGCAGTACCATATCAAGTTTGAGTACCTCGGTTCCTTAAACACAGCAAAGAAACACCTGGGGAGACGAGGTAGTCTATTGTTGGTATCATTCAAAGCAATTAAGGTAAAATTATAATTTGTTAAAGTCATGATGCAGCCTCTTCAACGAGGTATTTCCGGCAGGCAGTCTTCAACATATTGATGCGCCTTTGGGTATGGATGAAAACTTCCCGGTACATGTCAAGACTCTGCTGCACAACCTCCTGTCGCGTTTTGGTACCCGAGCAGATCTCAAGCATCCGCAATTCCATCTCCTTGCGAAGAAACGGCTTACTGAGAGACACGCTATTCGGGAGGCCTGTGACAACGTTATCATAGCCCTCCACGAGGGCAATACCCAAACGGGTTGGAATAAGTTCTTGCACTGAGCTGCGGCCATTGCCTCGTTGATTTGTAGCGACGTATTCACGTTCTTTGATCTTGGCGATATGTTCTGCCATAGTAGCATCCGTACCAATTCCATTTGCATCCATCAAACCAATGAGCTCAGGTTCGGTCAGATAGTTCGGAGCCGTAGTCTTGCCTTCGAAGATGTTGGCTTCTGTGGGCTCAAAGAACTCGTCCCGCTCGAACTTTGGCAGCTGTTGGCTGCTCTCCCACTTGTCGTAAACATATACATCCAAGTAGTTTCTCTCCAATACCATCAGACCGTTGGCGTGGAACATTTCCTCGCCATATTGTATCTCAATTTCCGTGCTCTGGCCCTTGGCATCGTCAGAGCAACAGGCAAGGAACCGACGGACCACAAATTCGTATACCTTTTTTTCGTTGGCATTCAGTTGATTTGGTGAAACCCAGCTTACTGGGTGGATGGGTGGATGGGCCTTATCATTGTGTCGACCCCAGCGAGGAGTCCTGAATTTGCCATCGACGAGGCTGCGCGGTGTTGTTAGCCATAAACACAGAGAGAAACATAGTAAATACTTACTCCTTAGCGTATTGTCCCCATGAGCTGTCGGAATATTGCTTCTCAACCAGCTTCTTGAGGTCAATCGCTTTGTCAAACTGATCTGTTTCAGTCCTGGGATAGCTGATGTATCCCTTGGTGTAAAGCGCTTCCGCTACCTGTTAAGCCCGTCAGCGATCTAATTTTCAGCTTTGATGGTATCTGACATACCTTCATAATTGTCTGACTGTCCAACCGAAGGAATCGAGAGCCCATCATTTGTAGGTCAACAGTTGTCAAGGGTAGTGGCCGCCATTTGCTTGTTGGCTTCTGATTCACTTTTGTGACTTTGGCTTGTTTTGCAACCAGACAACGTTCTAGCATCATTGTCACAACTGCTCGGTCAAATAGATGCACACGCTTCCAGAGAAAATTGACCTTTTTCCCTTCACGGGAAATAATGACCTTGATTCCCCAAAACGTCTCTGGTTTGAAGTTTTGCACTCTCAAGTATCGGTCGACAACAAACCCCAAAGTAGGAAATTGACATGATCCTGTTAATGATTAGCGGTGCCAAAGTTAAAAATTTTTTTTTTTTTGGAACACAACTTACCGTAGCTGATAACCTTTTCTTTCAAGGCAGCAACTACTGTCTGTAATTGCAGGGTTTGGAGACGTGTGAATGCAGCACCAATTCGAAGATCAAGCTCGATTCTGGCAGCTACAGCATTTGCTTGGTACTCATCGAGGTCGACTGGTTGTAGAGCAGCCCGACGCACATGGCTATGGCGAGATCAGTATTGAGCTTGATGAAAACGTCAAAGTTCCGACTCACGCGCTTTCTGTGTTACTGAACTTGGCTCGCTTGATTTCAATGCGAGCATTGCCTGCCTTCGCCTGGTTACGGACTTCAGAACCGATGTGTTCGCCTTCACGATCACAATCAGTCCAAATGAACAGTGCCTTGGAGTACCTGGCTTGGTTGCGAATGTTTTCTGCGATTGGTAGCTTGTCCTACTGAAGGCGTTAGCACTGCTCAATTGGGACAACCAGGGATCTCCCACCTTGTCAACAGCCTCCTGCACAGGGGCCTCAAAAAGTGACCCTGGAGGACAGGAAAGCCAGCCTTTGTACTGGCGGTCAAAGTCCAAGCCAGTGAGGTGGCCCACCACACTGGTCATGGTGACCGAGCAGTTACCCCAGGCACCGCCGAAGTTGAAGTCAAACTCGTAGTTTTTCACATATTGATTCCCACGAATTGCATGCTATCCTTGATCTTAGCCTCTGCTGCCTTGAACTCTTGAGGAGACTTACCGTTTGGAATGAACCACCCGAAAGATGAGTGGCCACTGCGCGAGCAATGGCAGGCTTCTCTGCCACGCAGAGGATTTTGCGAGCCATGATGAGCCCGAAGGATCACATGAAGTTCATACTGCAAGAGTCCCGTCAACATCTTAGGAAAGACGCGCGTGGGCTGCCTGAGGCGACTCAAACTATGTAAGCAAAGCCGATTCGGAGCTAATCCCGATGAGGTAATCCAAACATTACTCTCCCCATCTTTCTCTTCTCTTGTTTGCTTTTGTTTCCAATATTCTTAGAATATTCTTAGGCATGGCATCTTTACCACTTCCCCGGGTGGAGTCCCTCGCGGACTACACTTCCTTTCGACTCACAGTTCTCCCCTACCTGGAACAGCTGCGATGGCTTCCCGACAGCTTGCGCGAAGCTGGCCGGGATGTGGATAATCTGAAAGCTGTCTACCTCGCCACCAACCCTCTGGTCTCCGCGGTTGCTTTCGGTGGAGTCCTTGCTGTTATTTTCTTCATTACCGCCGAGATCAACCGAAACTATTCGCAGGTGGACCGGTTTTGGAGCATTCTCCCCGCGTTGTACAACATGCATTTCGCCGTTTGGGCCCGTTTGTCGGGCATCCAGACGTCTTCTCTGGATACGATCGCCATCATCAGCGTGGTCTGGAGTGTAAGAAGGCTTTTCATCCTTGTATTGGTATGCGCTAACCCGAATCTTGCGATAGGCCCGCTTGACTTTCAACTACTGGCGCAAAGGAGGATACTCGATCGGCTCGGAGGATTACCGCTGGCAAATCGTGCGCTCCAGAGTGAACAACGGCTTCCTTTTCATGATCTTCAACTTCAGCTTCATTGCTGTGGCCCAGTCCCTGTTGCTTCTCCTCATTACCGCTCCCACCTACATCTTTGTCATTCTGGCGTACAACCAGGGCAACGAGACCTTCAGCCTTACCGACTTGGCCTTCTCCCGCGCCGTATTTTTCTTCATTGTCATTGAATTCTTCGCCGATCAGCAGCAGTGGAACTTCCAAACTGCTAAGAAGGAATACCAGACTAATGCGCGCATCCCCAGTGCCTACAAGGACCAGTTCAACGCTGAGGATCTTGAGCGTGGCTTTGTTGTCAGCGGTCTCTGGTCTTGGTCCCGGCACCCCAACTTTGTCGCCGAGCAAGCCGTTTGGGTGACTCTGTACGCGTGGTCTTGCTACAAGACTGAGACATACTTTCACTGGGCCGGTCTGGGTGTCTTAGGATACCTTGCCATTTTTCAGGGAAGCACCCGTCTTACTGAGACTATCAGCGCGGGCAAATACCCCGAGTACAGTGACTACCAGGCTCGCGTTGGTCGGTTCCTTCCTCGCTTTTCTGTCGAGGCGAAGAAGACTAAGCACGCCAGCAAGAAAGACAACTAGGTTGGATTTTGGATAACGTGCAAGTCGAAGACTGAGCGGAGCGTGTATATTGAAAGGCGGGTTCTGAGTTTAATTTTTACTTTTTCCTAAAACCATCACGTATGGTCTATTTGCTGAATACGATATCTTTTCAATCTGTTCAAATCCGACCAAGCTTTTTACAACAAACTCGCATGATGGAACACCATATCGACAGCCGGGCTAGCTTACAACTTGCGAATCGGACAAGATGCTACGGGGAAAGAAAAATATCCAAACTAAGACAGGCTTCAACAAAACTCCCTATTATACACTCAGTACTGTAGTACTTAATACCTATCTAGATGAACATGGAGATGGAGGGGTCAACAAACGAGAGAAAAAAAAGAGAAAAGATCATATTCAGCGCGATAGGGCGGTAGGAGGAAACGTGTTATGGGAGGATGGTAGAGAAAGAGAGAAGATGATGAGAGGGGAGACAAAAAGAGGATGCAATCCATAAATACAGAAAAAGAAGAGGCCACAGTGATATCATTCCTCCCAGAAACACGAAGCAAACCAAAGCACAGGTACGGAAACAACTCTCTCCCAATTTATGCAGGAGGGAGAGGAGTCTCGTCCCGGCCATCCTTACCAGAGGTTTGTTCGGGGCCCTGGTTGTCGGGGGGAGCAATGGTCGCACCACCCTTACCATCGAAATACTTGGAGAATTCACCAGACTCGGGGTAAGGGCGGGGGCCAAGGAGGCGGATAAGGTCGTCACGGCCAAGGACCTCCTTGGACAGGAGTTCCTCGGCAACGATGCCTACTTCAGCCTTCTTCTCGGTCAAGAGCTTGACGCACTGCTTGTATGCCTCGTCGACAATGCGGCGCACCTCGAGGTCGATTGTGCGGGCGGTGTCCTCGGAGAAGGGCTTGTGGAGCTGCTGCTGGGCGTCCTCCTCGTAGTAGATGTAGCCCAGCTTGGATGACATGCCGAACTTGGTCACCATGGCGGTGGCCATGCGAGTGACCTTGTTGAAGTCATCGCTGGCACCGCTGGTCACGGTGTCGAAATGCAGCTCCTCGCTGACACGGCCACCCAGAGTCATGGCCATGCGGTCCATCATCTGGTTGACATTCATGAGGTAGGTGTCACCACCCGCAGGAAGGTACTGAGCGTAACCCAACGCACCTTGTCCACGGGGAATGATGGACACCTTGAGCAGAGGATCAGCCCACTTGAAGTACCAGCCACAGATGGCGTGGCCAGCCTCGTGGTAAGCGACGGTACGCTTCTCCTCGGGGGAGAGCACAAGCGACTTCTTTTCCAATCCACCAATGACACGTTCAATGGCTTGCTCAAAGTGTCTCATGACGACCTTGTCCGCATTTTCACGGGCAGCTAGAAAATATGTTAGCGTTATTTGAATGTGGCATCAGGATGAGCAAAAGCTTACCAACGAGAGCTGCTTCGTTAACACAGTTGGCGATATCAGCACCAGCGAAACCAGGAGTAAGAGCGGCGAGTCTGCCCTCCAGATAGGTCAGGTTCTCGTCGGTAACAATCTTCTGCAAGTAGACACGGAAGATCTGCTTACGACCATCCATGGTAGGGCGGTCGATGGTGATGTGTCGGTCGAAACGTCCGGGACGCATCAAGGCCTTGTCAAGAACATCCGGTCGGTTGGTACCGGCCAGGACAACCACTTGCTCGGAGGTATTGAAGCCATCCATTTCAGTGAGGATCTGGTTCAGAGTGCTTTCACGCTCATCATTTCCGCCACCAACATTTGACTTGGCTCGGGACTTTCCAATGGCATCGATTTCATCAATGAAGATAATGCAGGGAGTGTTCTTGCGCGCGTTGGCGAAGAGATCACGGACACGAGAGGGACCGACACCGACGAACATCTCGACGAACTCGGAACCACTGACACTGTAGAAGGGCACGCCAGATTCACCGGCAGTGGCCTTGGCAAGCAGGGTCTTACCAGTACCGGGAGGACCAGAGAGAATAGCACCGCGGGGGATCTTGGCACCTAGCTTCTTGAACCGCTCCGGCTGCTGGAGGAAGCTGACGAATTCCATAATCTCAACCTTGGCTTCATCCATACCCGCGACATCCGCGAATTTGGTCTTGACATCGGTCTCGTGGTTGAAGCGCTTGGCACGACTCTTGCCAATGCCGAAGATTCCACTCTGGCCGCCGCCACCACCACCAGCACGTCGTGACATCCAGAAGATACCACCAAGGAACAGAAGGGTAGGAGCCAAAGACATCAAAACGCCGCCCCACGGCGTCTCATCGTGGTAGGCGACGGGAATGCGCTCATCCGAGGGAATGTCCAGTTCATACTGAGCGGCCTCGAGCTTCATCTCAAAGCTATCCACGGAACCGATACTGAAGTACACATAGGAGACGGGTTGGCCAGTGGCGTCCTGGGCCGCGGCTTCACGGTTGAGATCAACTCGAACCTTATTGCGGTTCAAGACAGTCAATTTATCCACAAGGCCCTTTTCGAGGTAGTTTGCCCGGAATTCTTGCCAAGTGATTTCCCTGCCACCACTTTCACCGGGGAAGAAGCTGCGGTAGACGTAGTATGTGACGAGAGAGGTAACCAAAAACGAGGCGGGATCGAATCGGAATTCTAGAACCTTGCCCATGTTAGGAGGCATCTTGCCCTTCTTGTCGTCCTGTTGCTTCTTCTGTTCCTGCTCTTTCTTTGGGTCCTTGTCATCCTTCTTGGGGTTCTTTTGGGGATCGGGTCTAGAAGGCTCCTCGCCCTTATTTTCAGGCTGCTGTTGCGATCCCTTTTCCGGTTGCTTCTGGTCCTTCGCATTCGTGCTATCCCTAAACATACGGATCAGGTCGTCGTGTGAGGGGTTCTTGGAGGCTTTGCCGGCTTCGAGTGCTTGCTCAGTCGTGTTGTTCCATAGCCAACGAGTCAACCTGATACGATCCATCAAGGTTGGTGTCTGGCTCGGGTCGATCCACGGCTTAACTTCAGGCGGCACTCCATTCTTCGTCATCATATCTCGAAGATGGGTGCGGTGCTCGGGTGATGAGTTGACGAAATCGAGGAAGTCATTCACCTGCTTCTCTTCAGCCTCGGTGAGGCGGGAAGCAGGCTTGGAGCCATTGTCTCCCGATGTGTTGTTCCGGTTCTTGTCATCTGGTGTCGGACCACCGGGGCTTTGCGTGGAGTAGGACCTGGCGCGGCTCGATAGGATAATGGAGGATAGTCTTGGCGGTTGCACACGCAAGGATGCGTATCCTGTGCGACTAGTGTATTCTGTGGCTTTCCTCGAAAAGCGAGCGAAATTGCCTGGCCGTCGGAGTAAAGCGGCCATAGTCGAGGGGAGGGAGCCCCGAGGGCTGCGAGGGCGGGGGTAAAGGGTAATCAATCGAATTTAGAATCGATGGATGAGTTCACAATCCATCAAGATCAGGAGTTGGAGCAGAAATTGAGCTGGGGGTTTTGAAGCTCTGGAGCAGGTCCGAGGTGACGCCCGTGAGGTTCCAGCTTCGGCTCCAAATTTTCGCCGATCCGGCTGAGTCATGCGTTATTGGAAGCACATGGAATTTAGCTTAACCCCGAGTTAACGGCGAACTATAGAGGTAATTATGTGAATTTCGAGGATTTAGGATATTAGTCGATTGGAGACCTTTCTGTACAAATTCTTTAGGAAAGTCCACCCTTGCGCCATTCGCTGCGTAATGGAAACCATCATAGATATAGGTTCAAAACAAGGTGCGTTTCAGTATACACGAAGAGGGGAGATATTGAGGGGAGATAACACCGTGAGCAAGTAATAATCCCACTTCCATGAACTCCATATAAGGATATTAATAATCACTGGGTCATCACTATCCCAGGGGGGACCACCAGGGCCAACACCCGCTTCGAAGGGAGGGAAGTTTGTGGACATGTCAGCCCAATCCCACTCAATCGTCATAGGCATCTGCCAGAGATCCTGTGGAACAAATGGCTGTTGGAATTGCGCCATGCCTGGGCTAGCAGTGCTAAATGAAGGTTGATCCGAGAACCCCACACCACCCATTTGATCAGGACTTAATATGTCTGAAAACTCTTGGCCCATGCCCGGCATGGAATGAATATTGCTCGGAAGGTCGGGAGAGATGCCACTTGTTGGCATTGGGGCCCCGGGATATGGTTTAGATGCACCGGGCGAGGGAGCCATAGGCTTAGTGAACACAGAGGGCGAGAAACCCGCGGAGTTGGATGCACCTTGTGTGCGTTTGGCAGACGGCGAAGTTGCGGACTGTTCTTCAGACTCGTCCTGTCCCGCGGGATCTTCTGGTGCATTTTTGCGTTTTTTCCTCGATTGAGACTCTTTTTCGGATTTGTCTAGGACCACCTTGGCAATTCTCTCGAATTCACCACACAGACCAAGCATACGCTTGATGCTCCCGTTGGATTCGTCGGAGACCAATGTAGACAAGAAGTTGACAACCACGTTCATTAATTTAACGTCGGATCGAGCACGAGCATCAGTAGGGTTCTGGAGGATATTGGCGAAAAGAGTAACGAGCGCAGAAACAGGATAGTAGAGAATCAGCCTGGAAGCATGGTTAGCACACAGTATAATGGGGATTGTTGGGTCGGCACCTACCAAACACAGGCGAAATCTCCTTGTGGGATATACTTGATCAAATTAATCGATGCTCTGGCAGCCGTGACGCACAAGACAGCCGAGAGGAAAACCCTTGGGTTCAAGGGTCGTGCATTCAATCCTTGGATAGCATAGTTGGATAGACGGCTGGTCCAATACCCGTGATGTACTGACATCCGGTGGATTGTGGTCAGACAATTGTAGTAGGCGAAGTGGAGAACGACGATGTGAAGGATGAGAGGAGTATGTGTTGCTAGAATTTCATTTTCGGGTCGGAAGTCGATAGGGATGCTGTCTTTCCAGTCTTCTAGCTCTTTGTCGAGATCGCCAATGGTATTCAGTAATTCACCATCGGATTGCTTCGATGCTTTGGCGGAATAAAGTCGCTTGTATACTCTGCTTTCGATGGTTGCAAATTCACACATTGACCGGAATAGGTTGAACTTGCTTCTACCATCAGAAAGAGGCACATTTCCAACATTGTCTGGTGGGTCTTCGCTCGGCAGGTCGACATTCATGTCATCGTCATCTTGCACTGGTGGCCTACCAGAGCGCAGACAGATGCTAAGGGGATGTTAGTATAGATAGAAGAACGGTTGCACAAACGTCTTACTCTTTGTCAAGGAGGTAGGCGATCCAGAACACTCTCTTCCGTTGCTCAACCTCGACTGGGTTGAGACCAAAACCAGAGCCACGTTTATGCAGACCAATACTGTGGGAAAGGCGAATGGCTGCAGCAACTAGGAAGAAAGCAGGCTGTGGGTTAGGAGTGCCTTGAAGGAAGAGTGACTAGAAACAAATTAAATAAGAACATGTCCCGAAACCAGACTAATTAACTTACCATGCCCAACAGCGCCTGCACGCTGAGTAAATCGGTGTTGCGCATTGTGAGCTCAGTCAATACTCCCATGGCATTCTTCAAGTACAACCACGCCTTTTTATCTTCTTCGTGTGGCACAAGATTGCTCATGACACGAAGACGATGAGAAATTGCCAGAACAACATTGATGCTCGCCCACCAACCTGAGCCCTCGTAAGGATCACGCGAGTATTGCCGCTCCACCAAGTGCATAAATGTCGCTTCGTGGAACAGCGGGAAGAGGCAGTTGAAGTTCTCGAAGAAGTCTTTGAACAGTGACAGAGCTTCATCTTTTGGTGGAAGAGGTTTGAAGACACGTCTTGCGAAGATGTCGCTAAAGATTTCGGGTTTCCAGTACATCCACTTGTTGTCGTCGACGTACGCTGATGAGATCATATCCTGGAAAGAAGTATCGCCGGTCTTCTCGTTGACCCATTGGATACCCTTCGGAGAGAATATAGAGAAACCTGATGAAGATCCTGTGACACATCACATCAATACACAACCCTCAAACTGGACCGTGGGGTATAAACGTACCAATATAGCGAGTCTCTCCACAGTTGTTCGTTACCAACGAACACATCATATCCGACAATGCTTCGACTTCGGTTTCTGACTTCGGCGAATCGGGAGATGTGGCAGCCGTCTGCGGGCTAGAGTGGGAATCCATACGAGGCGTAGTTTGGTGGGAACCCGGACCCTGCTGTGGTGCTACTTGGGGCGCTGGAGTTACTTGAGCCATGAACTTGTTCGAACTCTTCGCCGCATTCAAAGCATTCGTCCGATCGGCCAGTCGTTTCTCTAGCGTTCCGAGATCCGTCTTGCCGCCATCTTCTTCTGACAGAAGACCGGACAAGCGCAATAGTGACTCCATGCGGCCAAGTCGGTTTTCTAGACCTTCGATGTATTTGGCTCTGCCAGGGTCAGACTCTGCTCGTCCTATACAGGTCTCTGCATACATACCCTTTGGGTGGATTCCGCTTCTTCTCGACTTGTGTGAAAATGCATTCCGTCTTGTAGTTGATGCAGTGGGAGCACTTGGGCATTTTTCCGTCGCATTTTATCTTCTTCTTTCGGCACATATCGCATGCCTGTATCCATTCGTTCATCAGCTATGTTCTCAATACCCCATAAACAGGTACGGTCCTCACCCTCGCGATCCTCCGTCTTTTCGCGTCATTGGTTTCATCCCCCGCGGTCAATGACGAATCATCGGGGAACATCGACCCTGCGCCCTGCATGTTCGAATGGTCGTAGCCACCGAAGAGCTGTTGCTGCTGATTTGGCAGCATCTGCTTCATGTCGAAGCCCATGCCGTCGCCTTCTCCCAGGCCATCCATTTTGTGTGTGAGGGGCAACGGAAACTCCGCGGAGTGGAGGCGACAGTGGTGTTAAGTGAACGGGTGATATTTCGGAGTGCGCCTGTGTCTCGAGTAGCTTATACGGTGAAAGAGGAACGCTCTGGAATTATGGAAGCGAAGGGCGCATTCAGAGGCGTCAGAGTCTTTGCTCTCAATGAAACGTTGAAACTTTAGGTAAGAAATGACTCAACCACACGTGGGAGAGCCGAACACGGGAATCTGTGAATATGTAAGAGATCAAAGATCCAAGATCAGAGATCTCTGGTTGCCTGAAGGTTTAGTGGCATCATAGACGGGTATCCTAAAATCCGATCGCCGAGCCGTTCACTGGCGGTCCATTTCGTCCGAACCGGACAGGGGCTTTCGTACTCGCTTTGGACGCCGATCAAAGCAGTTTAGTTACTTCTATTAGCGTATGCTGTGCATACTCTACAATGCATGTTTCGGGTTTTGGACTTAGACTGTATTCGCGGGGTACGACTCCGTCTCCGAAGCAATGCAGCCCTAGAAACCCGGGGGCCTACATATCCTACATGTACGGAATGGGATGTGACATCGCTCGTCTATCCCGCGTGCCTGTGTTCAACCAGCAGGGATCGACAGTCTGGCGGAGAGGCACACGATAAGTGATGCCGGCGAAACCCGGTTCCCAGATCAGGATGGATGGTAGATAAAAGTACATTCAACGAAGAGTGGCGATCTCGTGAGGATATGTAAAACAAAGTGCATATAATACAACAAGGTCACAGGAGCAGATATGATCCTGCGACCTTGTAAATGCCAAAACCAACGCCACGCTATGCGCCCAAAATATAGCCCATTGTTGAGACCGAACGATCGAGACCAAAGTTCACGTTTCCTTCATCGGCAGGGCTGATTATCGAGTAAAGGCCGTATATAAGAGTCTCAAGTGTGTTTGTCGAGGAATTCCTTCGCTTCGTTGATCTTGGTGGCCAAGTATGGGCTGCCGCCGCGATCGGGGTGGTTGAGCAGCATGAGCTGGCGGTGGTTCTTGCGCACCTTGTCCTTGGTCAAGGTTCGTTCACTTGTATCCAGTCAGTTGTGATGCATTATGAGTCGATAGGGTCTTGGGGACATACGCAAGTTGGAGAATCAGGGAGGCTTCCCGACGGGTCATGCGCTGCTCGAATCCTCTGTTCACGCCATTAGCCGATATCCAGTATACCGTTTCCGGAATGGATTGTCCACGAACCCCTTGTAGAATGCCTTTCCGGCAGCGTTGACACCTCCGCTGGAGCGGCGGTAGGCGACCAGACCGGCACGGCCCTGTAAACATGTCAGTTTAATAATGCCGAAACGTGGTCTGTTGTACTCACCAGAAAAGCCGCGACGCCAACGCCAAGACCAACAGTCAGAATAGAGGCCATTATGTAGATTGATGAAGATGAAGGTGAGTCGATGTTTGGACGGGGAAAGGTGAAGGCGCCGCGGGATAGAAAAGTCAGCGCTCGATGCCCAAAAGGGTTTAGCGTGGTCTGCTCCACCATTCAGGCCCAGCTTCAAAAAAAGTTTCTTGCGACTCAACAAAGTCATAGCCAACACCATCCACAGCCATGCGGTACGTTTTATCTCCTGTTTTCTAGTGAAATCCTACTAATTCTCTTGTTTCCAGTGTTGAAACCTGCCACTTCTGTTCCCGCCCGGCTTTCCCAAGCAAAGGCATCACATTCGTCCGCAACGATGCCCGACAATTCCGTTTCTGTCGGTCCAAGTGCCACAAGAACTTCAAGATGAAGCGCCAGCCCCGCAAGCTGAAGTGGACCAAGACTCACCGTGCCGCTCGCGGAAAGGAAATGATCGTGGACTCGTCGCTGGTCCTCTCACAGTTCGCCAAGAAGAGAAATGTCCCCGTCAAGTACGACCGCAACCTGGTGGCCGCCACCATTACCGCCATGGAGAGAGTGGAGGAGATCAGAGCCCGCCGCGAGCGTGTCTTCACGAAACGCCGTCTGGCCGGCAAGCTCGCCCGCGACCGCAAGCGCGAGGACGACCGCAAGGTCGTTGCCACTGGCGAGCACCTCATCCGCAAGGAACTCCGCGAGCGCGAGGAGGGCCAGCCCATGGTGGCCGAGCAGAGCAAGACCGCCAACAGAGTCCACGGCGAGGAGAGACTCCGTCAAAAGAAGAAGGGCAAGCTCTTGGTGGATGGTGGAGTCGAGGAGGAGATGGATATCGACTAAATTTGGTCTCAGGCATTTACTCCTTTTTTTCCCTTTTGTTTTCATGCTTCTTCAGATACGACACGGTTCCTGCAACTTGCAGATTTTCGGAGTTGGGCATGCTTTCATGGTGTTTTAAAAGCAATCAATGTTTTTCATCATATCTCATATCCAGTGGGCTGTTAGCTTCTTGTGGCTAACGAAATGTTTTTGCAATTACCCAAAATATTACATAGAATTTTGCTAGTCAGTATAGTGACTAGACTGGTCACGACTACAATGAGATCTTTGAAGAATGAATATGAATTGTAATCATAAATTCAGGGGACTGATACGGACACCCAGGCTTTCAATATATTCCGCCAGACTTGCAACCGTTGCACTAATCTCTCTACATTGCCACTTTCCCCAGCTTGACGGCCGATTTGTGACCCTTTGTATCTCTACAAGTTTATGTATGACCTTAGTTTTTCAAACATTCTTTTCTTTATATTCACCCTAGGCACTAAAGCTTATATATATATAGTTTTCTCACTAAAACTTTGAGAATGATCATTCTTCCCCCCCCCCAAACCCACTTTCAAGCTTTAAAATGGTTGTATTTAGGCATTTAAAATTGAAAAATAGCGAGTGTAGGAAGATCACTGCTACGGTATGTATTTCTGTAACTGACGTTTGATTTACGAGTAGAATTCAAGGACCCGTGAAAAGAAAATGACCATTTCGAGGCCATGAAAACACCTTGGGACGGCGGCTCGTTAACTGGCATCCAGCATCTATGCCCGTACCTCCGGCTGAGGCTGATATGCACTAGTATCTCGGTCTTATTATTTGCGAGGAAATTCGAAGCAAACTAGAACATTTTCGCAGTCCTCTAACTTCTATTCCAAAAACCGAGCTAAGAAACACTAGTATGAATGTGGTTGGACATGAAATAACATTGTTCTTGATAAAGTACCAACATCCTGCCCAAATATTAATACAATCCCAGCATTGTAGATACAAGGTTCCCAAATAAGCCGCGCCTGATCAGCGCACCAGCACTGCCTCTGGCCGTTGATTTATGAAGTGAAGTGGTAGTACAATACAACACACCTTTCATCGCCCGCGCAGACAAAGTTGCTCAAGCAGCCGGAACAGACACATTGTCCTCCTTGATCGTCCGCCATTCCATTGTTAGCGCCGGGATGATCATCAAGCAAGAAACCGCCACACCAACGATGAATGACCGATGGAGACCATCATTGTACACAATCAGAACCTCAGTCAGCTTGTCAGCCGGTACTGCATCGACGAGGCCTGTCGCGCCAGCTGCTAGAACCTTAGCCGAATCGATACCCTGGATATGGGGCAATTCTGCGCCGAGGTAATTCTGGAAGAGCGACTGAGCTACAGCGATGAAGACCGCACCGCCGAGCGACTGAGAAAAGAACATGAGCGAGACACCAATAGCGACCTCTTCCATAGGGAGGACAGTCTGCGCTGCTAGAGACGGCTGCTGCAGTCCAGTGCCGATGCCGAAACCAAATAGCACCTGATATCCAATCCAGGCAGCGTGGTTGGTGTCTAACTTAAAGGTCGTCATCAACCCTGCGCCGGTCGACATGAGCACCGCCGCGACAAACATCCACGGAACATAGTATCCCGTCGCGGTAATGATACCACCGGAGAGGATGGCTCCAACAACAAGCGCGAGCACCATAGGGATCGTGTCGATGCCAGATTTCACGGCAGTGGTGCCGCGTACACCCTGGAACCACAGCGGTAGGGTGTACAGCATAGAGATGAGGCCACCGCCGACGCACATAGCGAAGACGACTCCACTAATAATGCTGCGCTGGTTGAAGATGTGCGGAGGCACGGTTGCATCTGACTTGAGCCAGATCTGCACGGCGACAAAGGCGATCATGAGGATCCCTGAAATCACGAATAGCGCGATGATGCGTCCGTTCGCCCAGGGGTAGGTCGTGCCTCCCCATTGTAGGGCAAGCAGGAAGCAGATCACCGAAGGGAGAAACAGTACGCTGCCTAGTGGGTCCAGGCGGAGGATCTGCCGCTTCCATGTGTAGGTGGAGGTATGGAGCGGGGGTGGGACCGCTAGGAACAGGAATAGGACCAAGAGGGTGAAACCGCCAATTGGAAGATTGATGTAGAAGCACCAGCGCCATGTAACCTTGTCTGTGAACGCACCGCCGAGCAAGGGTCCGATAACTGATGAGAAGCCGAATGTTGAGCCCATTAGGCCGACGTAGATAGGCCGTTTAGCTAGCGGCACGATCTGTGCGATGATCACCGTTGCGCCAGAGAAGATACCTGCTGAACCAATACCTGCTATCGCACGTCCCACAATGAAGGCATTCGAGTTGGGGGCACCGCCGCAGAGCGCCGATCCGACTTCGAAGACCAGGATCGCGGCTAAGAAAACGCTCTTGGTCGAGTAGTAAGTGTACACTTTGCCCCAGGATAGCTGGGTGGCACAACTTGTCAAGAGATAGGCACTGGCGTACCAGCTGATGTCGTCGAGCGCATTGAATTGATTAGCAATTCGGGGGACTGCGGTGGCAATGATAGTTCGATCCTAGTGCGAAAGAGTCGTTAGTATATTCGCGTGAACAACGGTGAATTTATGAAAGCCATACCAAAGCAACTAGAAACATAGCAAACAGGATTGAAACGATGATAATAGCCAGCCGTATCCCAGTTGGAAACTGACTGTCGTCTTCTTTGACTTCCGAGGGTTTCTCGTTGGCAATTGAGGCATTGTTCGGCTGGTCAAGCCGTTGCTCTTCTATCGAATGAGCCATGATTGAGAATAGTTGTAAGTGATTGAGTGTTTTGTGATGAAATGGTAAATATAAATTGAGATTTCCAGGAAAGGAGCAGCCTATAAGTACTCAATAATACACAATAGGACGCGTTGGGACGAACAGTGTCTCGGCGCCGAACCAAACAAAGAGCCTAACTCATTGCGGGACCGACGGGACCGACGGATAGCGTCGACACACCGACGGGTCCGAGGCATATATACCACCCGTGACCCCCGTGACCTATACCTCACGATATACGCCCGTAAAGCCCCCAGGAATGCATGTTATGAATGAGTATGAATTTTCTCGGTAGGTTTAGGTCCAGGGTCGAAACCCGACTCCCGACTTTGGTCTAGGCTTGGGGCCCCGTCACATATTAAGGCCCTTCAGCCCTTCTTCTCGCCTGTACTCTACGTATTATTAATCGTGGCAATAATTGGCATTATGCTATCTTCAGGCTCCAGAGTTACTCGCGGTCACTCATGTGGTTTCTGCCAACAGCGAAAAGTGCGCTGTGATGGCCACCGACCATGCTCAACCTGCCTGCGGAACGGACAGGAATGCATAAGACGCATAGGGTCGAAATCACAGGGCCGAAAAAGCAAAGATTCTGCAGTTACCGGAGTTGCAGATCATTTGGCACAGCGACTTGAACTCTGTGAGAGAGCACTTCAGGCCCACGGAATATCCCTCGATGACCGAGGTGAGCCCGACAAGAAGCCTTCTCTTCGTCTCACCAATAGCTCCTGGTCAGCTCCAGAAGGCCATTTAATTAGTGAGACGGCGCAGTCTCGTTACGTGGAGAAGTAAGATAGAAAACTTGCCTCAGTCTTTCTCTCTACTCCGAGAACACGTCGGCTGATCTGCTTACCTTGTGCTATTCCAGTCCCCTCTGGCAAGGCTTGACCACCGAACTTAGCAGATGCAGCAGCGTGGCAGATGAAAGCGAGAGCGAGCCGCTACAGAATGTGGATGGGGAGACGCTGCTGTTCCGCTCGTCCAGCCCAAGAGGAGTGCGCTCACTCCATCCCGAAACGCCGCAGGTCTTCCAATTATGGCAGATTTTCTTGAACAATGTAAACCCTATCGTGAAGCTCCTCCACGCACCCTCTACTCAGCAGCTGATTCTAGAAGCCGCGTCCGACCTGAATCACATCTCCAGGCCCATGGAAGCGCTGCTCTTCAGCATGCACCTATGTGCGGTAGCTTCGATGAACGATGAGACCAGCCGTCGCGTGCTGGGGGCATCCCGGTCCGACTTGATGACTAGGTTCTCGCGCGCAGCTGAGCAGGCACTGGTCAATGCCAACTTCCTCCGATCGACCAACATTCAGATCCTCCAGGCATTGTCACTCTACCTGGTATGCAACGTCCACGCCCCTTGATCAAATCAAGACTGACCAGAGAATCCAGTTGGCGACCCGCCAGCGGTACGATGCGCAGACTAGGTGGCTGCTAACTGGAATTGCGAGTCGCATAGCCCGAACCATGGGCCTCCACCGCGAACGCAGCCTCGCATTGCTACCCGTCTTCGAGCGCGAGATGCGGCGTCGGCTCTGGTGGCAGATTCTTCTCATGGACAGCCGCGCAGCACAGCTGTGCGGCGTAGCTGTAAACGCCTACTCGTATTATTTCTGGGACACCGAGCGTCCGCGCAACGTGAGTGACAGCGACCTGTCGCCGTCGATGCAAGAACTGCCTCGTGATCGGCCCGGTGCCACGGAGATGCTGTTCTGCGAGATCCGATTTGAGATCGGCGATTGCATGCGTAAGTTGACAGCCATAGAGCATCAGCCGGCGGTGGGTACCATGGCCGAGAGGGTGGTTGCCGAAGAGCGCGCAATCGATACACTTGAGGGCCAACTGGAACACACATACCTGAAGGACTGCGACCCGTCGATCCCCTTTCACCAATTGGCTTTGTATCTGGCACGGTCCTCAGTCTGCCAGATGCGTCTGGCAACCCGGCATCCCCGTCGATGTGCGGACCTCTCGCCGGACGACAGGGACCGGCTGTTCTCTCTTGGTCTTCAGGTACTCACATACGACAACCTGACCTATGCGAGTCACGACCTCCAGCCGTATCTCTGGCATGTCGGGATGAGTTTCCCATTTGAAGCGTTTATTCTCGTGGTGACCGAGTTGTCATCTAGGCGGGAAGGGGAGCGAGTAGACCAGGCATGGGCTAAGGTCGATCAGGCGTATCACGACCACGCCGACCTGATCACGGCGTCGAAGACGAACACGCTCTTCTTCGCGTTGGGAACACTCACACTGCGGGCATGGGAGATGCGAATGGCTTGGATGCGACGAGGCCCGATACTTTCCCAACCAGTTGAGCCCCAGTCGGTTGCGCGGCTTCGCGCCCTCCGAGGGGAGTCTCGGGCCCCGTCGCCTACCCCGGTTCCGGTGGCTGGCCCGCTCATGCTTCCCCCGGCACCAGGGAACTGGATCCCTGGGGAGTCAGGTAGTTCTATGGTTGGAGTTGAGAATCTGGGACCATCGGAGATGGACATTTCGCAGATTGATTGGGAGTGCTGGCAGAATTTGATACACGAGCACGTGGACTTTTTTTGATAGCATGCAAGTGACATCTGAATCCAGCCACAATAACTTTCAACGGTTATATGAGTTAATGAATTGTGTAATGCTGATACCCGGGACATACACTTTCCTGGGGTGGCTGATGTAGGTTTCGGGCATGACGATTGAGGCAATTACCTCGAGCTAATACAGCCATTCCCGAGCCCGATGTGACATCCGCATTATAAATGTACATATATCAATACTTTGGTCCACACATGGCAGTCTGTACAAGTTCTTCCATACTTCCATCCACATTGAATACACCATCACCCAAAGATGACTCAAACTGTCTTACTTACCGCTCCTACTGAGTACCGCCATGAGTCGGTTCCATTCGACCCGGCCGTCGACACTGAAGATTCACCCCCAGTCGTCGACAGCATCCGGGCCGCAGATAGTACGCTGAAAGTGTACACCCGGTCATCCCCCAACTACGAGGCTCTCCGCGGCCTATACAACAAACTCATCACGGACCAGCCGCTCGTCATCTGCCGACCCCAAACCATCGAACAGGTCCAGATAATTGTGCGCGCCGCCCGATCCGCCAATCCACCCGTACCCCTGGGCATCCGCTGCGGCGGTCACGACGTCTACGGACGAGGCTGCATCCCAGACAGCGTCAGCATCGACATGCGCGAGCTGGACCACCAAACCTTGTCTAACAATCTCCAGTCCATCCGACTCGGCGGCGGCGTAACCTCACAGAACCTCGTCGGCTTTCTGGACACTCACGGGCTCTGCACGGCCAACGGGACGGCGGGAAACGTTGGATGGACGGGATGGGCCGTGTGGGGCGGGTACGGCCCGTTCAACGACTATGTGGGGCTGGGAGTAGATAATATACTTGCTGCGACGTTGGTGCTCGCTGATGGATCGGTTGTCGAGGCAGATCCGGGATCGGAGCTCCTGTGGGGCGTGAGGGGTGCGGGGGGCAGTTTCGGGGTTATTGTCGATGTCACTGTTCGTGTGTATCCGATGCCCGTTATCCTAGCAGGCTTCATCGCGTACCAGTGGGAGGAGAGCGATAAGGTGCTCTCGGGTCTACAGGATATGCTGGATCAGGGCATCCCCGATGCAATGTGTCTGCAGATGGGCTTTATGAAGACCAAATGGGGGGTGGGTATGAGCCTAATCTTTGCATGGCCCGATTCGGAGTCCCTCGAGGAGGGGCGGACATGGCTCGAGGCCGTGAGGAAGCTAGGCGCTATCCAGGTGGATACTGTTGCAGAAAGTAAGCACCAAGGTTTTTATTTTTATTCGCCATATGTGGCTTGATCAATTTAGATTGCTGACTTACTTTTTAACAGCCACCTTCAAGGCCTTCCAGGGTATCACCACCCGAGTGGTTGACGAGCCAGTCAACGTGAGCACCCGAAGCTCTTCCATTCCGCGATTCACGCCCGAGACTATCGCGCTGTTGCAAAAAGTACTCCGAGGCGATCCCCGATGGTCGCCAGTACAACGTGATTGCACACATTGGACACGGTAAAAGTACACAACCGAACCCCGATTCTTCATTTGCCACACGCGAACCTCACGTGCTGTTTCACATCAACGCCTGCGACGAGCTAGAACGCATGGGCGAGGCAAAAGCCTGGGTCGATGGGCTAATGAGGGAACTGAATGCTACGGGCCAAGCGCTGAAGCCCGTATACGTAAGTTTCATGGGCAAGGACGAGGATCCTCGCGACAGCTTTGGTCCGAATTGGGACCGGTTGCAAACTCTGAAAAATTCAGTGGACCCTGAGAATGTCTTTCGTTTCCCGTAGGCCAAGCTGAAGGCTGCGGAGGCTTCTCGCCTCATGCGTGCTTACTTGTTGTCTTTGATTTTTCCGGAGTTTATCCGTCAATAAATTTACTATCTTTTGGGCCTTTGCATGTTCAAGGGCGAGACGATTCGAATTTACCCACAAAGCAGAGAAAAAGATAATGAATGCACCAAATATACGAAGTGTACGAGATGAAGAACCTTAGCGTCGGTGCCAATATTCGGGTTGTCTTAGCCGACTGTGTAACGTATCCCACCACCTAGTGGCGTAAATCTCGTGTTTGAATGAGACCTTATCTCTTCAGCCCAATATCAGGCCGCCAATACGACATTTAAGCTCTCAAAAAGCATGGAGCAAGAGGTAGAACCTTATTAGCCAATTACGTAAAAGAGCAATGTAAAAAATTGCTCTACGTGCCAGTTACCACGCGGTTTCGACGCATTGTAGACTATTCTTCCCGCCTTTGAGGCATTAACAGTCGCGAAGTAACTCGTGCAAATAGCCAAAATTGACTGCTTTGGAAGAGAAATCGTTCTAAAATTGGATTATCGCCTAAGGCAAGCGCGGTGCGGTTCGTATATAGGGAATGATTACTAAGTGGGGATCGAGTCCACCACGGGTACGTTGATATGCCACATTCAAGTAGGATGGGGGTGGAACAGGGCTTGGCCCGTCGAAAGCGAGTCAGACGGGACGGGACAATCAGGGGACACCGCAAGCCAAAGGCGCTTAGAGACTACTGAAGGACTGTGAACCTGGTCCAGCACTAGGTTGTATATGTGAATATATATAGGTTTTCTTGGTTTTCTTGGTCTTCTTAAAAGGATCTAGTTGGATAGTCCTCAACACCTACATGCATGAATCTTGCTTGGCCCCCAATGTAACAATAAGCAACATTACCTCAGCTATCTGCGGGGCGCCGGGGACCAAAAGGCTTTGGTATTCTCTTGGTTTGCTTAGCTTCTAAGATCCTTAGATGCCATATTAAGATTATTCATAGATCAAGATGGCATCTGCTGCTGTACCACGACTGGAAATTATTCGTGCGAGTTGTAACAATTGCGCAAAGTCCAAGGTCCGCTGCAGTAAGGATCAACCCTCATGTCAACGCTGCTTGTATCAAGGCGTCCCCTGCATCTACAGTCCCTCCCAACGGTCCCGAAAACGACCTCCGCCTACACCGACAGCAACATCTCCTCCCGCCTCAGGGATTGTGTCGGCCTTGAGAGACCAACATACATCCGATACATCCCAGGGAGGAAATGATGGACTGAACCGGGGGCAGCACATGGCCGACGTTCGCTCCACCGACAGGACCAACGCTAGCTCAATACCCGAATCGAGTGACGAACCCTTCCCCGATGGAACTCTGTTGCCTTCCGATACATTGAGCCCAATGAAATGGAGCGAACTGCTTGTGTCATTCGATGGCAAGGCCCTCTCCTCCAACGACGAGATCTCCAGAGTACTGGATACATCACCGATGGCAATGCCCGATCTGCAGCCACGGATCGACGGGAGCACCCTGGATACCGGTTTTCACTGGCAAATACCCCGGGACTCCGACACACAGTTCTTCTGGCCAACACCAGCAGAACCTCATGGCCCTCATCACACCCCGCACCAATGCTCCCAACTGGCCATGTCCGCCATCCAGCGGCTGGATGTGCCAATGGCATCATGCCCGTCCCTGGGACGCCTGGACTGCGATCCCCAACTATCAAGAATGACAGCTAGCCCCGGAGCCCGCAGCTTCGACGACATCCTCAAGGACAGCCATTTATCCCTGGAAGATGTTCTCACAATCTTGGAATGTCCGTGCACAGCCAAAATCGACCTCGTCTTCCTCATAACTACATCGTGCACGCGCGTGCTATCATGGTACCAAGCCAGTCTAGACCGCAGCTCCGCATTCCCAAGTCGCGACACAGACAGCAGCGAGAGCAACAGCAGCACTACCAGCAGGAGCTCTCTCGGAGCCTCACGACGGACAACTTCGGACAGCAACATCCAGTATGGTCTATCGCGGTCGTTCCGCGAGTGGGTGTCGATCCCGTCGATCACCGTCGGAGCCTACACACTTGAACCGGGCCAATCACGGCGCATGATTGCGCAGTTGATCTTGGCAGAGATAGATAAGGTTAAGGAGGTCTTGGCGGCGTTTAATCGCAGCTATTGTCGCCAGAACAGGATGTTTGGTGAAGATGACGAGAAAGGGCTGCATATGGCGTTGGAGGCCTATCTCCGGAATCAAATGAAGGCCGTGGCTCTTACGGCGCGAGAGCAGTTAAGCAATTGAGCAAGCACCTCTTTCCTTTTTTTGCATTTGTTTTATTGTGATGACGTGAGACGACGATACGGCATTCTACTAGCATGATTTACACGGAGGTCAGATTTGCGTTTTGGCTCTTTTTTCTTCTACAGTACTAGAGTGTGCCTTGGTGGGCATACTAGCCCAAAGTTTGTATTTCCAAAGAAAACAGAGCAAATAAAGAACAGGGAATGAATGGATTCAATTCTATGAAGCAATAAAGGAAATAATGACAGAATATAGTATAGTAACGACAGAAATGCAGGTATCTAGCTATCCATTTCATTAAATTAAGGTTCAGAGTCTGGGCTGAGAGACAAAATACCGTGTTACATGAGAGCGTGTCCATGCATACCCCTTTGCAGCTTCTACAAAGAATGGCAACTCGGGCCCGAGCTCGGTCCCGAGCGCTGCCGCATGATGCATGCATCCCCCGCCAAACCCAGGTAATTGTTTTTAGCCTGTCTAGAACACGAGCTGACAATTGATAGTAAATACAATTGTCTCGCTTTCGGCGGAGTTTTGGAAATGTGTATGTACCTAGATATCAGCCTTCATTAGCGCCCAATGATTAGGAAATTAGGGTTCGAGCCTTCGGAGCTTGAGATCTAGGATCGGGCTTCGGACTATCAATGTATCAAGGCCCAACTTAGATATATCCATACGTACTGAATAAATGATTCTTTGTTCTGTCAAATACATGATCTGGGTTAGATTCCTATCAACATTGGGCCCGGTTTAATCATGGATGTGGCCCAATTGGGTATAGTCAATGCCTCGGCGTTCGGTGCCTCGGGGTCAGGTCTCGGGATCATGTATCGGGGCTAGCTCAGGCATCCCACGGCGCCGAGGTCATGCTTGCAGTAAATATACAATCCCATGGCCTGGACGCCAGAATCTGCGCGGTAATCACGAAAAACAAAATCTGATTTGTACGGTTATCTGTCGTGCAACTGATCGAATTATGTCCAATTTCGAAAAGGAGGTCACCCAAGGACGCGGTGGAAGAGGAGCTCTCCACGGCGATCGTAACGACAAGGGCCCATCTCCCCTCGGAACAGCTATCTTTATCGCCCTCCGCGTCCTAGACCCAGTCCTGCAGTATGGGATCCTTCTCCCCGGTACTTCATCACTAGCAGCGCCCATCCTGGGTCTGTTCGGCGGTACTCCCCTACCACTCGAAGCCGCCTCCCTTGTGTTGGGCCTCTCACCTTGGCGCCTGACTCTGCTTGGTATGTCAATACTCGGCAGCCTCAAGGGAATATTCTACTTGATCTATGTATCAGAGACGAAAATGCCCATTGCAACTGCTCTGCTGGTTGGAGTGTTTAAGGCGTTCTCAACAACGGTGAATTCCCTCATGTTCTGCGCCGCGGCAACATCAGCAACAACATCGTATGTGCCTGATAAAAGTACCGGCTGGCATCCTCTTCTCTCGGCTGCCTGTGCAATCTTCACATTGGGTATCACTGTGGAGATTGTTTCGGAGCTCCAGCGCAGATCTTTCAAAAAGGACCCCAGTGGACGGGGGCAGGGCAAGGTATATACTGGTGGATTGTTCCGCATTGCGCGCCATATTAACTACGGGGGGTATACTGTTTGGAAGGCTGCTGCTGGTCTCGCGGCTTCAGGTTGGGGATGGGGTGGACTTACGTTTTTGTGGTTGTTGGCTGAGTTCCGGAGGAGAGGCATTCCGGCTTTGGATGCTTATTGCGAGAAGAGGGTATGTTGAATCCGCCTACTTTTTAATGGGAAATTTTCAACTATGCAGAGTGCTGACTTGAAACAGTATGGACAGGACTGGGATCTGTTCAAGCGGAGGACCCGGTGGAAGATGATCCCTTTTGTGTATTAATTCTGGTTTTCCGTGGTGTTGCTCCAAAACGAGTGATATGGTTCAGCCTTAAGCTGGTTGGTACAATAAATCTGGCACTTTTCACGCCATGGGTGAGTTGCTTCGCTGCGAAATAGAGCCAAATGAAGATGTGATAGCTATTTTTGGGAATCAAAACGATGCAAGATATTCACGCTGTGTGGTACTGCTCATCTTGAAATTATTGAGAGATGCAACAATAAATGGCTCAATGAAACCCATTTGGTTTTATCTTTGTGCAAGAAGTCATGATCATCTTCGAGGGCGTTGCCGCCTCTTTTAGCATTCCCTAGGCTCCATGTAGATACTTGCTTTGTTTTCTAATCAAAGGCGAAACAAGAGAGATTGTATGTTGAAGGCAGCAGGATCGTATTTATCAAACTTAGACTTTAATAAAAAGCTAATACAAAATCGAACTATTCATCGCTGTCAATCAGCGGCTGGAGCCGTTCCATGAGCTCCTCGACGGTAATTCCCCCACCGATATTCAAAGAACGAGAAACAATAGACCACCAATTTTGGTTCTGCTTCTCCAGCTGGCCCTCAGCATTCATGATCGGTGGCAATATCACCGCATCCGTCCCATGAATCACCCCGTCCATAACCACGATATCCGGCCGACTCACCTTCCACTCATTATTAATCAAAATTAGCCGCCGACCGCCATCCGACTGTCGAGCAGAAGTCGCAGAAATATTGCATCCGCGAGCCAGAGTAGGGAGGAAAATCTGGTTGGAGGCAGAATGCAGATCAAGGACGATCTGCTCCCCATTCTTTGCAGGAAAATGAACATCAGAGAACATGGTCTCATTTGCCACAATATGGTATGCAAGCAACGCTTTCAGGTATAAGCGCCCTCCTGGGCCGAAGAGGAAGGCATTGACCTTCCGGCCCAGTTGCCGGAACGCGGTATCGGAAGGAGCGAATACCGTCTGCGCGGTGTGTGTTGATGTATCGTTGATCACCTCCGCTAGGCCGGTGTCGATTAGTCCTTGGCGGAATATCCCGAATGCCGGGGTGTATCGCAGCACGTCTGCGGTTGAGTCCGGCAGCATCAGCAGTCGATCCACGATGTGGAGATGACCGTTGACGGCGGCCTGTGACGCCAGCATTTTTGCGCGAAAATTGAAAGTCACGGCACCTGGATTGTTCTGAACGCTGATGCGTTGCTGGTTTTTGAAGAAGATGTCGGCATTGACGAATGAGGAGACTGTGTTTTGACTGCGCAGTGCCTGTGGAGAAATGCCTCCTTTTCCCATGTGGTATCCGACGAGGAACTTCCAATAAAACCATGGGAGGTCGTATGGGAAGTCCTCCATGTCGAAGGCCTCGTCAATGGGTGCATAGACGGTGAGCTGGGCCTTGGGTGCTTGGAGACCACCGACAATGTCCTCGAATTCTCCCACCAACTTGGCGAATTTGGTTAAGTTACGATTGTTCTGAATCTGGGCCCAGAGAGTCTGGGGTGGTAGTGCTTCATTTTCCTTCGGTTGAGAATTTGTTGCCACAGGCTGTGGCTTTTTCCATCCGGCCAAGTATGTCTGAGCAGCCAGGGCGACGGTCACAACGACTAGGGTCACCCGCGACACCTGGAACAGGATTCGTGTAGTAAACGGCTTCATGGTCAATTTTGGGTCGACTCAGCATGCCACAGTGTCTCCATTTGTTTATCTGTTGGTAAATTACTATTGGTTTTCATCGGGGCTTACTCGGCTTAGGGCTTGTCCCGATCTGCACCCGAACGTCGGTGTTCCGTCGCGCGGTCACCAGCTTGTGAAGGTAAATACAAGCTCGTTTTGTCTGTCTGACCCATTCCATGATCGCTTTTTCATTTGTTTGTTGACGCATGTAACAATCATAATGGCTCATCGCGCCAGTTGGAGGGCGTTGTGCGCAGTCTTGCTGCCTGGCCTCATTGCCGCAAAGCTTGTCCGTGAAGAGATCACACTGACATGGGATCTGGGGGCTCCAAATGGGCACGTCAGGGAGATGATCAAAATGAACGATGGGTTTCCCGGCCCGTATTTTCTGTGGGATGAGGACGACGACATCGAGGTAAATCGAACAATACTTTGCTCTTCGTCATCTAGTAACACACTCAAACTCTAGGTCATAGTTCACAACCGAATGCCGTTCAACTCGAGCATCCATTGGCATGGACTGATGTAAGTCATTCCTTTCATAAATTCAGATTTTTCACTGATAGTTTGTCAGGATGCAAGGCACACCTTGGTCTGATGGCGCGCCTGGTGCGACGCAGCTGCCCATCGAGCCCGATGAAATGTTCATCTATCGTTTCAAAGCCAGTCCCAGTGGCACTCATTGGTGAGACACAATACGAAGTTACAATTCGTTATCCTCTACTAACGGCTGCAGGTACCACGCTCATTCACGAACAACTTTATTAGATGGGTTGTATGGTGGGATCTTTATCCGGTGCATACCCGAAACAGGAAAACGGCCATGACCCCATGCTAAACTTGGAGTAGACCGAATCCAGGCACTCCAGCTCCATGGAGCCTGATCTCCAATGACAAGTCCCACATTCAAGCAATGGCCAAGGCGGCCAGCAACCCCAATCCGGTGCTCGTATCAGACTGGACGCATGTCAAATCCTGGAATTATATGGAAGCCGAGGAGGCATCCGGGTACACGATTTTGTATTTATTGCCCAAATTCCGATACACGAGTCGAGAACTAACCATTGATGCAGCTGTGTGGATAGCATTTTAATCAATGGCAAGGGTAGCATTTATTGCCCCGGAGAGGAATATCTGGTCAACCACACCAGTACTTATATGAAATGGGCACTGTATCCTGGCCATGTCAACGACAAAGGGTAAGTCACTCCCCATTGGGTCTTTGCGATAGTCATCCTAACAATTTTAGGTGTTTCCCATTCATGAAATCTACCGAAGGCCCCTATCTTGCCCAAGGAAGACCAGAGACGATTCCGTTGCACCTTCAAAAAGGCTGTGTTCCTGCCACGGGTGACCAAGAAGTGATCCACGTAGACGCAACATCAAAATGGGCAAGTCTCAACTTCATCGGTGCCGCTACCTTTAAAACGACTATCTTCTCGATTGACGAGCATCCCATGTGGGTCTACGAGGTGGATGGGCACCGCATCGAGCCACGAAAGGTCGACACGGTCAAGATGTATGCCGGCGAGCGATACGCGGTCATGATCCAGTTAGATAAGAGGCCCAAAGACTATACGATACGCATAGCCGATAGTGGACTGACCCAGATCATCTCCTCCTTTGCCACATTGCGCTATGCGGGCAGCCCAGGTATTAGCTCTGATAGCCGCGGAGTCATTAACTATGGGGGACAGAATACCACAGCCGTGGTAACACTCGATCGCGACCATCTGCCGCCTTTCCCTCCGCTCCAGCCAGCCACTCAATCAGACGAGCATTTCGTCCTTCATACTCACCGGTGGATGAGTCCCTGGCAGTACACGCTCAGTGGTGGTGGAATGTGGCAAGAAGACCGCAGTGCATACACGCCTCTCCTCTACGACACCGAGCAACCAGACGCCCAGGACAAAGGCCTCATCATCCGCACTCGGAATGGATCGTGGGTCGATCTCATTGTCCAGGTGGGCTCGCAGCCAGGCCAGCCGCAGGAGTTCCCGCACATGATGCACAAACACACGGGGAAGATGTGGCAAGTTGGCGCGGGAGAGGGTATCTGGAACTATACTTCGGTAGACGAAGCGATGGCCGCCGAGCCGCATCGGTTCAACCTTAAGAACCCTAACTACCGCGATACATTCGTCACTTCGTTTGATGGTCCTTCCTGGCTCGTGTTGCGATACCATTCCATCAATCCCGGTCCATGGCTCTTCCATTGTCATATTGAGACGCACCTAGCAGGAGGTATGGCGGTTGCCTTGTTGGATGGTGTTGATGCATGGCCGGAAATTCCACCAGAGTATGCGCCCCAGCAAAAGGGTCTGGTGCCTGGCCAGCCTGCCCCACGACCGGGAATATACCTCCCCTCGCCTGGGGCGAAACTAGATGTTTCTGGGGATGTAGAAGAGGCCATGGAACAGGCGGGGATAGACATGGTCGAAGCGTATCGGTATTCGAAAGTTTGGAACTCGGTATTGCGGAAGATGATTGGGTTTCTCGAAACCATCAAATCTACTGGATAGCAACGCTGTATGCTGGAGCATTTATATTAGAATGTTCCCTCCAAATTTTGTTTTCAAACTATCTGCGTTGTGGCATGAATTCGAGGAATTAATGACTTCAATTACATCTTCAAAACATTACTGTAACATGAAACTCAGAAAAGAAAGAGTTTCATGCATCCTTGAACCCCCATATTGAATCCACAGCGACTTAGTATCTGGTTCCTAATTGATTCTCTTTTGGATAACTACAATTCACCCAAGATATCCTCACGACCCCAATGCTCCCGTTCCTTGGATGCGACAGGTGAGGACTTCGCGACACTAACCTAGTCTCTCACAAAATTGTCAGACGTGACTTTGCTTGCCACATTTGGTCACAGACGCAGATTGCAGCTTATTTGGCCCAATCCCTTCCCCGAACAGCCACCCGACATGCAGCCCGACCCCCGAGAGCCGATCTTACCCCCAATACAGAGCCCCGAATGAATGAACCATGTCAACCCACTAGAGATCGGTGATGATTAAGACCCTAACGTTAATTCTCCGGTTGATTTGTATTTCATCGAAGACATAAAAACGCCGAGCCGGTGGCCTCGCGATTTCTATGCTCTTGATCCCGTATGTGCTCAGTAAACCTTCCTGCATTCCCCATTTTTGGAATACGCCCCGGGTAATCTACTAGCTACGGGGTCAAGATGACAGAACAGATTTCAACGGATGACAAGTCTCCTTCAGTGGCGGTTATTGGGCTAGGTAAGTCAATATGAAGGTAGACATGGACCCATCATGAACCTGTCTAATCTAATGACCGCCTCTGTCTGAATAAAGGGGCCCTAGGACTGGTTGCCATGAAGAATTTACTAGAAGTAGGCTTTGATGTCGTGGGCTTCGACAAACACCCGTATGTTGGAGGTTTATGGAACTACAATGAGAACAAGGACGCGATTTCCGTGCTGCCCAGTGCGTTATTCCCATGTTTACTCGGATTGCTTGGAGTCACAGAAGCTTACTGAAAAAAATTAATTTATAGGCACTGTGGCAAATGGATCGAAACATAGGGTAGGTCGAGTTTGATAAAAGTCCATGTCAAGTTATGAGCTGACCACACGAATGTGCCAGGGGTGTTTTACGGATTTTCCGTTTCCAGATGGTACGTTTGACAAGGAGCCTGTTTATGTGGCAGACTACGCAATTACGGACGTTAATTATGCGACAGAGACACCGGATTTCCCGCCAGCGGCAGAGATGCATCGCTATCTTGTGTCGTATGCTGAGCACTTTGGTATTCTACCGCGAGCACGTCTAAGCACGACCGTGCATCGTGCCGAGTGGAATCCAGATATGGCCCTGTGGGAGATTGAGACGTCCACTGAGACAGAGCCGAAGACCGTTCAGTACTTCGACAAGGTTGTCTACTCGATGGGACCGGACCAGACCCCTAACATCCCCTCTGTTCCGGGATTTGAACTGTTTGGAGGCGAGGCAGTGCACTCTATCGGGTTCAAAAGGTATGATCTTTCTAAATTATTGCGATGTTGTTTTGAGTACTGACAAGACAGACCGGACGACTGGACCGGCAAACGAGTACTTGTTGTCGGCTTTGGAAATACCGCGGCGGACGTGGCATGTGAGCTCGCAGGGACGGCAGAGAAGGTTTATTTGTCCCATCGAAATGGAAGCATTGTAGTAAGATAGGCATTCACTGATCCCTTGAAGACTTTCCAATATCTAATGATCCGCAGCTCCCCCGATGGGTGGACAACAAGCCCGTGGACCACATCCGGACCTATCGCAAAGGAGTTTTCCTCGAGCAACTGTCTCGCTACGCACCGGGTATCTGGACCAAGCTCATGAACAAGGTAATCCTTGGTCTCCGGGACCGGCTCTACGATCTAAATCCAGAATGGGGATTTGATCCAGCGCCGTCGGTGAACCAGGCGCGTCCCATCATCAGCGATTACTTGGTCGATTATCTGTCCCGTGAACAGATCACCTCCAAGCCACCCATCCAACAAATCCTCGATTCCCAACGAGTCGAGTTCACCGACGGAACGATTGCCGATGTGGACGCCATTATCTGGTGCACCGGGTACACGGTCGACTACTCGATCTTGGGGAAGAGCGATCCCACAATCTACCGGGGCTCCGATATCCGCAGTGCGAACGGACGGAAGATTCCGCGGTTATATCAAAATCTGCTTTCACTCGAGCATCCAGATTCGTTGGCTTTTATGGGTAATCTGTCATTTATGAACCCGGCCTTTCTCATGTTCGATCTGGCCACAATGGCACTAGGACAGGTTTGGTCGGGGCGTTCGCCTCTTCCGCCACGCGAGGAGATGATCAAGGCCGTCGACAAGCAACATCAGTGGCTCGCTGACCTGGCCACTAAAGGAGCTGTGACGCCGGGTCTCGTCAAGGGGGCGGACTGGCTGGATTGGGTCGAGGAGACTGCGGGACTGGGCATGAAGGAGAACCTTGGGTATGGGATTCAAGGGTGGTATTTCTGGCTGTCAAATCGTCCGCTCTGTAACTTGCTCATGGATGGTCTGCTCTTGCCTTTCCATTACCGGTTGTTTGAGGGGAAACGCAAGCAATGGGAGGGCGCCGAGAAGGCTATCTTGAAAGTCAACGAGGAATTGCGCCTCAAGAACAAGACCAAGAAGTGGCAGTAGCGGTTCGGAGGGCTTATTTTTTCTTTGATGTAGCGTTGGCCAATTGAGATATACCGTGATTTGCATTTACAAATTTACCTTTTCCCAATTCATTATACTCATCACCATGTTATTCCTGTCGGGCTTCTCAGTCGGGAATCGGGGTTTCCCTCCGTCTCGTTGAGTAAAATATATAAATAATACAGGAATCCAACGATGGCAACGCAACACAGAAAAGACACCTGACAAATCTATATTGACTAAGATCTATTTGCTATGGCCGAAACAGGACCTCGAAAAGTCGTCATTGTGGGCGGAGGAGTTGCAGGAATCTCTCTGGCACACTATCTGCTACGACACACTCTGCCAGCTTTGACTGAACGTCTTGGGGAATCATACCATCTCACCCTGGTTTCACCGTCATCGCACTTCTACTGGAAAGTGGCCGCGCCACGAGCCTTGGTGGACACGAACCAAGCCCCCACACCCTTTGATGCAATCGCAGATGGATTCCAGGAGTATCCCGCATCACGATTTACCTTTCTCCAGGCAGAGGCAACTCACCTCAATGAGAAGGCTCGAATTCTTCATGTTCGATCGCCGAAGACCAACGAGATCGTCCCAGTGGAATATCTTTCCCTTGTCATTACGACGGGAACGACCTCTCACAGTCCCTTGTTCTCCCTAACAGGCCCGCACACCCAGACCCAGCACGCGCTCGGACAGATGCAGAATCGCTTACGCGACGCTGAATCGATCCTGGTGGCGGGTGGAGGGCCGACGGGCGTTGAAACGGCAGGGGAGCTCGGGGCGATGAGCGATTACTGGCCCGGCCCAAAGAAATCCATCACCCTGCTATCGGGGAATGATCGCCTGCTTTCCCATGCCAGCCCCGGAAGCTCTGCGACAGCCGAGCACATGCTTGCGCAATTGGGGGTCACAGTCAACCATGCAGTTCGCGTCACATCAGCAGTACAGCAGGAGGGTCAATCCTCTTGGGAGATAACGCTAAGCGATTACTCCACCCGAGCAGTTGATGTCTACATTGATGCGACGGGCAGCATCCCCAATACTGCATTCTTGCCGTCGGCGTGGCTCGATGCCAAGGGCTACGTCAAGACCGACAGGTTTAGCCTACGTGTCGAAGACACAGTGGGGTCTACTCCTTGGGATCAGTTACTTCTTTCACTAATGGGAGCTTCTTCGACGCCATCGAGCCCGTTCGGCCCCTCGCTGATAGTTTAAGGGACGACCATTTGGCGATGAACCCCGATGCATCCCGTCAGAGTCAGTCGTGGTGGGAGAGTCTGTTTGGTCGTCGGACGAGAACCTATCAGCAAAAAATCTCACTAACGCAGTTTGTTGCCGTGGGGAGAAATGGGGGCGTCGGGGAACTCGGGGGTGGCGAGTACCAAGCGTGTTGGTGTACAAGGCTAAGGCGAAGACATTGATGGTAGAGAAGATGAGCGTGATTGTGTACGGGGAGGATTTCCATCAGGCTTAGCTGCTCTTCGGGAGATAATATGAATGATCGTCTCAATTGTTCTGCATGGTGCATCCCCGATGTTTGATCGGGTCATCATAGATTAAGGCTTTTGTCGGGCCTCGTAATACTTCCCGATCTCAACCCCGAGCCTTCCCCCAACTATAATCCAAGTCTTGATTGAATTCATGTCGGAGTCATGAGATCATGTAGTAGTATTGCTTGATTGTTCACCATGCGTTCCTCCGCCTCAATGGTTGCCGGTATAGATTTGCGAAATAAGAGAAGGAAAAAGAAAGTACTTCGACACCATTTCGACAGGCCGAAACCGCTGTAGAACAACATCGCTGAGTCTAGTAAACTACTTGGTTACTCGGTGGGAAAGAGCGCATTGAATCAAGTTATATGCCATCTATCGTTGGTGACCTCAGGGCACAATGCCTCCGCCTTAATTTTCAGCAGGGCACAGGTCTAGAGGAACCTTGTTTTGCTATTGTGTCTTCATCTTTATATACCTGGATTCTATAGTATTCGGTTTAGTACATTCTCCTTTTAACTATTCTGTCCCCCGCCCTCGAATATGGACGCCTATACTTTAGTGGTTGTTACCCTCAGTACTATGGCTATCACTGGTACTGTATCATATATTTAACTAGTAAGGAAGCATTAAAATCGCTCGGATTATTACAAAAGGTATTGAGTATAGATTTAATAAGGTAGTACTAGTTAAATGCTAATATTAGAGAGTGATTTATAGAGGACTGTCCTACGGCGAGAGAAGGAAAGTTATTGTACGAAATATACACCGTGGAATATCGTTGATGCCTCAGGTTGACAATCTTACTTGACGACATGCGGACTCAATATTATAAGAAAATCATATAGAATATGCATACAGTACTTCTCGATACTGGTATCACCACTTACACTCTTCGATTCTTCCTCAAACTCTAAGTTATGTAGAAAGTACCAGCTATAATACCTACCCTAAACAGTGACGATACGTGAATTTAGGTATCTTTAAATACTGTATAAGTAATCTTACAGGAATATTAATATTTGAGTCCCCAATAAGGTGTAGTATATCTTGGCATTGGGGTTCAAGAAATGATCGAATAGTTGTGGGTGGTGACACCAGTTTCGGGAAGTACTGTATCCACCCACTACTATTCATTGCTTAAATTAGAGGAAAGACAGGTACAAAGCACCTTCGAATAATCAGTCAAGACCAACAGTAAGGATCGACATGACACTCCCCCTAGGCTGGGCTACGTCCACCAGCCGCAACCGCTCATCCGCAAGACTCAACATATGCGTCCAATCATCTAGATCCCTTTCACAGCTATTGAAAACTTGCAGCATGGTCATGTCGCGAACGCGGAGGAGTCGCTCCTTTGTCGAGGCCACGGACCCTGGACGCGGCAAGACAGAGTCCATGATAAGGATACGCGACCCGGGACGCAGCGCGACGATCAGCTGCTTCAGGATGCGCACAGCATCTGGGGTGGCCCAGTCGTGCAGAATCATGCGCAGCAGGTAGATGTCGGCCCCAATGACCGGTTGCGGCTGGAAGAAATCATGGGCCTGGAAGTGGACGCGCGACGCCAGATCGGGACGCAGCGTGGCGGCCCCTTCGTTAACATTCTCAAGGAGATCCTGAACGGTCACATCAAGTCCCGGGAAGGCTTTTGCGAGCGCTGTGCCTGCGTTGCCTGATGAACCTCCGACCTGTTTATTCGTCAGTGTTCAGTCATCTACCCGGGGAAAGAAGCCTACATCCACAATCTTCGCCGGTCCGAGTCCCGCCCAGTCGAACCCAGTTAGCAAATGGTCCAGTTTGGTGCCCTCGCTGCTGGTCACGTTTTTCATATAACCCGCAAATTGCCGGGTCCGATCGGGCAACGTCGCCAAGTGATCGAAAAAAGGCAGTTCCGTGTCAAAGGCAACGTTATAGGCCGTCTCCGTGCGTGCCTGGCTATTGGGCCATCTTTTCGTGGCGGCCACAAGATGCAACGCGGCTGGTACTGACGCCTCACACATGAACTCGGCCCAGTCGTTCATACTCTGGTTGGTCACGAACTGTGCCGATGTCGCCGAGTGCGCGATGCTTCCCGGTTGAGGCTCGTGCAAGATATGACTTGTCATTGCCATGCGCGCCACTGCCTTCAGTGTCCGCTCTGGGACACCTGCATCCGCCGCTAGCGAGGCATAGGAAATAGATCCGACGAGGGGGACCCGTGAAAGGATGCCGAAATGAACCAGCCAGTGCAGACATGACAGATGTTGGTACTATGATAACACGGTTAGTCATTGATGTGAGATGTGATTAATTTCACTTATTGAGGACAAAGGCCAACGTACATGCACTGCCAGGTTGGGCAGGTACTCGCTAGGGCCGGATGCTAACTGGAACATCTTCATCGATGCGTCCAACAGCGCCTCGCGTGCCGCCTGGATTTCGCCTGGGGCTGAGGCTGGCAAAGTCTTAGGGGCAGCATCGCGCTCGAAAGACGGAATAGGATGACCTTCAGAGTGCAAGAAGGTGCTCAAGACCTGAGCATTGGTCGAAATGGAATTCGCTATCTCGTTCAAGAGCTCCTTCTTGACAGCAAGCCCTGTCTTAATCTCTTCCGAACCCTCTTGGGATACCGGGGAGGGAAGACCGTTGTGGATCAATGGAGACATGGCACGAGCAAAGAGACTATACAGGTAAGAGATCATGTTTACAAAGGCTCATTTGCCACAGGCAATGCTTTCTTTTCAAAACCCACATCATGGATGAAGTTCGGAGCCAGACCGGGCTTCGATTAGCGGCAGTTCGGTCAGCACATCGCAGTTCCGATTGACCAGATCTGACCCGATCATCTTCTGTCGTTCCCTATAGGTCTCGCAGATGGCTTTCCCGATGTACATCTATGCTGACCCGATCGGATCGTACTGTCATTGCATGCGCTTGCATGCGTCTCGGGACATGCACTCATATGGCAGTTTGTGATATTTGATAAAGACCTTTCATTTTAAAAGGGCACAACAAGGCCCATGAAAGGAAAACGGAATGGAACGTATAATTACATCTGTCAAAGATCTTGAAATAAAGATACCACTATGGCACGCGTTCAGCAGATCATCTTGTTCGGAGACCAAACCGACGACTTCTTGTCGCTCCGGCGTCTTCTCTCCCCCAATCAATCTCCTCCTCTCTTAGAATCCTTCCTTAATAATGCCATACGCGGGCTGCGAGCAGAGATCGGCTCCCTGCCACTTCAGGACCGCCAGCAATACCCCAATTTTACCACGGTGGCCAGCATCCTGGATTGGAGGAGCCGTCAGCAGAAACCCTACCCAGCCATTGATAGCGCCCTGACTTGCATAAACCAGCTGGCCCAGTTTATCGAGTAAGTTCCTCCTCTTGCCACTACTAGTGAGGGTAGTACATATCATTCTAACAATGCCTTCCCTGCAGAGCTCAAAGCATCACCAACACTTATATCAGCCCTTTAAATACCATCATCGGCGGCCTGTGTCTTGGGTCTCTATCCGCTGCGGCCGTGAGTAGTTGCCAGTCGATCTCCCAGTTGCTTGATCTGGGGACGCAGACCATTCAGGTGGCCTTCCGGACAGGACTGCACGTCTCGCGAGTTGGACGGGCCATTGATCAATCTTCCACGGAGCCATGGTCTCTAGTGGTTGCCACACGATCACCGGACGACATTTTGCATCGCATTGATCGATTCACAGAAACCCAGGTTGGTGATTGGACTTTCCCGATTCATGCAGGAGTGATATAGAAACGCTGACAACGGTCAGCATCTGCCTTCGCACACTCGGCCCTATATCAGTGCTTATCTGTCACACGCTGTGACTATCAGTGGGCCGCCTACCAGCCTATCCAGCCTGCAAAAGTCCCCCGAGTTTGCTACCCTTTTCCCGCGGACTATCCCCATCTTTGCTCCCTATCATTCCGCTTTCCACTTCGCCTCGGCCGACTTTGATGCTATCCTGGAAGGCATTTTCTCCACTGGAGATACGATACCCTCAAGCGATATTCCGTTCATCTCTAGTACGAGTGGCCGGCCAGTCCAGGGCACGGGTGTGCGCTCCCGATTCGAATCGGCTCTGGCCCAGATCCTCTTGGAGACCTTGCGTTGGCAGAGCCTTGTCAATGGAATGATCGCGGCTCTCCCCGGACTTGATACCCCTGATGCCCCCCAGTTTCACGTCCAGTCTTTTGGAAGAACCGCCGGGCCTCGACTGGCTGAGGCGATCGAATCAGCCACCAGTTACACCCGGCATCAACCTTCCCCTAGTCTTGGTCCGACACCAGTACGCTCGGGGCAAGCTGACTGGTCCAAGATTGCTATCATTGGGTATTCCGGTCGATACCCTCATGCCGAGTGCAACGAGGAGTTTTGGGATCTGCTCATCCGGGGGCTTGACGTGCACGAGGTCGTGCCGGCTTTGCACTGGGACGCACGAACCCATGTCGCTAAGCCGGGACAGGCGAGGAAGAATACGAGTGCCACACCGTTTGGATGTTGGTTGCAGAATCCGGCAGCGTTTGATGCTCGCTTCTTCAATCTATCGCCACGTGAGGCGCCCCAAGTTGACCCGGCGCAGCGCATCGCCCTGATGACGGCGTACGAAGCCATGGAGCGTGCGGGCATGGTGCCCAACGCGACTACGTCCACGGCCAAGGACCGCGTTGGTGTTTGGTACGGTGTCACGTCTAACGACTGGATGGAGACCAACACCGCGCAAAACATTGACACCTACTTTATTCCCGGCGGCAACCGCGCATTTATCCCGGGCCGCCTGAACTACTGCTTCAAGTTCAGTGGCCCTAGCTACGCGGTCGACACGGCGTGTTCGTCCAGTCTGGCGGCCATCCATCTCGCTTGCAATGCGCTGTGGCGCGGCGAGGTTGACACGGCCATCGCTGGCGGCACCAACATTCTCACCAACCCCGACTTTACGGCCGGGCTGGACCGTGGTCACTTTCTGTCGCGGACGGGCAACTGCAAGACGTTTGATGACAGCGCTGATGGGTACTGCCGTGGCGAGGGTGTTGGTACCGTCATCCTGAAACGCCTCGACGACGCCCTGGCCGACCGCGATCCCATCTGCGGCGTCATCTTGAGCGCAGGCACCAACCACTCCGCAGAGGCCGAGTCCATCACCCGTCCGCATTCCGGTGCGCAGCAGGACCTCATCCACAATCTGCTTCGCACCGCCGGAGTGTCGCCTTACAGCATCAGCTATGCCGAGATGCATGGCACGGGAACACAAGCCGGGGATGCAGGGGAGATGAACTCGGTCTTGACGACTTTGGCTCCACCTTCTGTTCCCTATCGTACTCATGATCAGCCGCTGTATCTGGGTTCGGCCAAGGCCAATATTGGTCACGGAGAGGCCGCCTCGGGAGTATCGAGTCTGATCAAGGTCATGCTGATGATGGAACACAATGCCATCGCTCCACACTGCGGCATTAAAACCCGAATCAATCGCAAGTTCCCGACCGATTTAGAGGATCGCAATGTCCACATCGCCAAGACCCCCACACCATGGACTTCGCAGCATGGCGAGCCCCGTCGCGTACTGCTGAATAACTTTAGTGCTGCCGGGGGTAATACCGCGCTGTTATTGGAAGACGCGCCGTCGATTCCAGAGACTGAAGAGGCGGAAGATCCCCGAACATGCCACCTCCTGGCCGTCTCAGCCAAATGTGCCTCGTCCCTTGAAGCGAATGTCAACTCACTTCTGGGCTACATAGAAGCCGCCGGAGAGGACCTCTCCTTACCGTGTCTCTCGTACACGACGACTGCCCGTCGCATGCATCATCCCCATCGCGTCATTGTGCAGGGCTTCAATGCCGCCGGTATCCAGCAGCAGCTTAGATCTGCACTGGCACGCGGCGACGGAGCCAATCGACCTTCTGTAGCACCAAAGGTGGTTCTTGCATTCACCGGACAAGGAACCCAATTCGTGGGAATGGCCCGCCAGCTGTGCGGCTCGCTACCGCCCTTCCGTGCCAGCCTGCAGCAGCTTGACCGCATCGCCCAGTCACTGGGCTTTGACAGTTTCCTGCCATTCATTGAGGACGATTCTGGCGCTGACCTCAAGCGGTTCTCGCCCATGACTGCGCAGCTGGCTAGTGTTTGTCTCCAGATTGCCTTAGCCCAGCTGTGGGCGTCACTGGGAATTGTTCCTGATGCCGTGGTCGGTCACAGCCTAGGCGAGTATGCTGCCTTGAATGTTGCGGGCGTTCTGTCGGACGCTGATACAGTGTTCCTGGTGGGTAAGCGGGCACAGCTCCTCGAGGAACACTGCACCCTACATACACACAGCATGTTGGTGGTACGGGCTTCCGTGGATACCATCCAGTCGGCCCTGGTTGATATAGAATATGAAATCGCGTGCATCAATGCGCCTGAGGAAACGGTTCTGGCAGGGCCTAACGATCAGATTGAGGCCCTCCAACAAGCCCTGTCGCAATCAGGGGTACGATCCAAGACAATCCCCGTCTCGTACGCATACCATTCCTCCCAAGTGCAGCCCATTTTGGACGATCTGGTCCAAGCTGCTCAACCGATCGTGTTCAACAGACCCTCCATCCCGGTCTTATCACCATTGGTGGGAGATGTCGTGCAGACAGATGGAACCTTTGGACCGGAATATCTCCAGCGACACTGTCGGGAGACGGTAAACTTCTACCAGGCAATGCAGTCTGCGCGGGTTGCCGGTGTTGTGACTGATCGAACCCAGTTCGTCGAGATCGGCCCTCATGGAGTGGTCACGGGCCTGATCAAGGCCTGCTCGAAGGCATCTCAGGCACATGCAGTGCCCACCCTGCAACGGGGCCGCGACGATTGGCAAAGCCTGGGCGAGGCGATGTCGAGCCTGTATCGAGCTGGACTGGACATTGCCTGGAACGAGTACCACCGACCCTTCCCGGCCGCGCAACGCGTGCTGCGGCTCCCCGCTTACAACTGGAATCTGAAAAACTACTGGATTCAGTACGTGAATGACTGGTCCTTGCGTAAGGGTGACCCGCCACTCATCCAGTCCGCTCGTCTGGGCGAGTCCACCACCGTCCACAGGGTTGTCGAAGAAACCAAAGATTCTATCGTGGTGGAATGCGATCTGTCCCGCGAGGACCTGGTTCCGATTGTGAAAGGCCACAATGTGGATGGAATTCCTCTCTGCACGCCGGTGAGTTTTCTTTTGTTTATCACCTGGGACACACTCCTGCTTTTGATGCTAACCTTTACTAGTCGGTATATGCGGATATTGCCCTGACGTTGGGCAACTATCTACGCGACCGTCACCAATGTGACGATGCCGAATCTGTAGTCGAAATAGCAGATATGACCATCCATAAGGCCCTCGTTGCGAAGCCCAGTGAGACAAAGCTTTTACGCGCGTCAGTCGCCGTTGACTGGGAGGTTAACAGCGCCATGTGTCGATTCTTGTCCATGGATGTAAGTCCCCGATTATGCTTACTGCCCTTAACGAAACGTACTCATTCTGTAACAGTCGAAGGGAGAGCCCACGATCGAGCATTCGCATTGCACCATTCTGCTCTCAAGTCCTAGTCGTCGTGCCGCACTTGAAGCAAAACGAACCGGCATCCAGAAGCGGATGCGTGAAATGCGCGATGGCCTAGAACCTGGCATTACGCAGCGATTTAACCGCGCTATGGTGTATAAGATGATTCGTCCCCTGGCGGAATTCCACCGTGACTACCGGACGATCGAGGAAGTGGTAATTGATAGCCAATCTCTCGAGGCATCCGGTAAAGTCTGCTTCTCTGAGGTGCAAGCCCCAGGAAAGTTCCATACACATCCCTCTTACCTCGATGGCCTGGCTCAGTCTAGCGGGTTTGTCATGAACTGCAATGACGACGCTGACCTCGACACGGAAGTCTTCGTCAACCATGGATGGAAGGGCCTGCAATTGTATGAGCCGTTGCGACCGGATGCACACTACACTACGTATGTACAGATGGTCGAGGGAGAGAGTCGCATGTTTGAGGGTGATATGATCGTCCTCGATGGAGATACGGTCGTCGCGTCCTTCAGGGGACTTGTGGTGAGTTTCCCTCTTTTCGTCGAGGCTTATGGGTGAAAAGCAGTTAGTGTTAACTCGATGTAGTCCCAAGGAGCTCCACGACATGTCTTGCGATATGTGCTGTCTATGGAAAGCGGCGACAAGGCTCTTATAGCGTCTGCGAAACAGGCACTTTTATCGGCCGCGAAACAGGCACCTAAGCCAGCAGCACCAACACCAGCTCCTGCTTCTAAGAGCCACGATGAGAAGAAGTATTTGCCGTCAGCGCCAATACAGATGCCGCAGTTGACAAAAAATTCATCGTCCTTGTTGGCGTCCGCTCTACAGATTATCTCAGAGGAGAGCGGCGTAGCACTCGCAGAGCTGGAAGATGGTTGTGTCTTTGCGGATATGGGACTCGACTCTCTCCTTTCGCTCGTTATCACGAGTCGATTCCTTGAAGAGTTGCCTCTGGATGTGCCTGTCGAAGGGTTCTTCATTACCTATCCGACTGTGGCTGACTTGCGATCTTTCCTGAGCCAACATGAAAGCAGCCATACGGCACAGACACCTATTCCCGATGTGGTGAACCCTCTCGATGCCATGGCCATCCCTCTTCCACAGGCCGTGGTAGCGTCGAGCTCTCCAAGCTGGACAGCCGCGCTGTCCATTATCTCCGAAGAAAGTGGAATCAATATTTCCGAGCTGACGGACGAATGTGTCTTTGCTGATATGGGAATTGACTCGCTGCTGTCGCTGATTATCGTCAGCCGATTCACCGAGGAGCTGGAGATGGACATTGCGCTCGAATCCGTCTTTACTGACTATCCGACGGTGGGCGAAATTAAAGCCCTGTTCCTGTCAGACCAGCCCAGCAGCGATGAGAGCACTCCGCCGCCGAGCTCAATCGAAGACAACAATGAGACCCCGTCCTCCGAGATCTCGAACTTTTTCCCGTCAGATGATGACAGCAAGACAAAGTCGACACGCTCCCCCGTGCCACCAACCACCTCCGTCCTCTTGCAAGGAACACCCTCGAAGACAGAAAAGACCCTGTTCCTCTTCCCAGATGGTGCAGGCTCCGCCACGTCGTACGCAGGGATCCCTCGCGTAGACGCCAGCGTCTCGGTCGTAGGCCTCAACTCCCCATACCACCGGCAGCCCCACCTATTCGACTGCACCATCGACGACCTGATAAAGAGCTACATAGCCGAGATCCGTCGCCGCCAACCAAGCGGCCCCTACCACTTCGGCGGCTGGTCCGCAGGCGGGATTCTGGCCTACCACGCCACGCAGATTATGATGGAAGAGCTCCACGAAACAGTCGCCAGCCTAGTCCTCATCGACAGCCCCGTACCGAAAGGGCTTGATCGCCTCCCGCAGCATTTCTACGACTACTGCAACAAGGTCCATCTATTCGGAGGCTCAGGCGACGGAAAGACAGCCCAGGCACCGGAGTGGCTGGTTCCCCATTTCAACGCTACAATCGACACCCTGCACGAGTACCATGCATCTCCACTACTACAGCTGGATGGGTCCATGCCACGCGTGTCGATGATCTGGGCTTGTGAGAGCGTTATGGATGGTGCGGATATTCCGCGCCCGCCATCTTGTCCTGAGGATACGGAGGGAATGAAGTTCCTGACCGAAGCGAGAACTGACTTCTCGGGTAATGGCTGGGAGATGCTCTTCCCCGGTTGCTCGCTGCGGATTGAGAGGGCGAATGGTGCAAACCATTTTACGATGATGAGGGGGAGTTTGGGCCAAATCTTGCTTCTTTCATTCGCGAGTCTCTTTGATTTTTAATCGCTTGGCGTTGGCGTTGACGGGGTCGTATACACGTTGTTATGATTGTATGTACCCGAATCTATATGAAATGCACCGTATGCCTTATTGAAATCTGGTAATCTTGACCTTAGGATAATGATACTAACCCTAGCTCATGAGGGAACCTATCTATGGAGAAATTTGCAACTGCAAATGGGAGCGGGTTATTTTAGTGAAGGAATGCAATCTGGCATTGAGCAACGGGGGAATTATCTGTGTGAGAGAAGTGGAAATGGTTGGGACGGGAGGCACAGGTATGGTTAGATTGCGGTGACGTTGGGTGAGATGACTGTATTTCGTAAGAAGAGCTCATGAAATAGAGTTGGTTTTGCTATCAGTATCTAGGGAAGAGCCTAGGTTGTCACTTGGCTATACTCATGGACAGTGAAAGCTAGAGGGTATGCCACACCGTCGAGGGCCATCTGGTTGACTCCCACAAGGGACCAAGAATAACTCCAAAATGGCACCTGGGGGGTTCGTTGGAGCGTCATATTTACGAATGCTGTTGCGGCTTTCTAGAAAACATACGGGCATGAGGGTAGCCTTATTTTCTGCAAAGACGTGGCCCCTGATGCTTTAGTTAGGGCTCGCAAAGAGCCCACATTTCACCTTGATTTACAAAGAAACCTAGCAATGGTTTAATCTCCCAGAAGACATAGGTCAAAGCAAAGAGAAAAATGTGTGACATTTTGACCTCACCGAAAAAGAGTTCAACAGCCCCAAGAGAGAAAGGAGAGAGGAAATACGCCACCATATGAGAATGGCAGACTGGAAAGAGACCACACAGGATAGAGCGGTGTTCTTGTGCCGCCCTTGATATGACGAAGAAAGGGAAATAAAACTAAATACAATACAAAAATGGAAAGGAAGAGGGAGATGCTGAGGGTCGGAAAGAAAGAAAAAATAAAAGCGAGAGGCTGGATGGGAAAGAATCCCAAGAATGGACAAAGTTGAAAAGAAATAGCAAAGCGCCCCTCTGGTAAGCGAAAACTCCTCTTGTTCAGTTAGCCACTGGACTTCCTTATAGATCAGACCAAGTCGTATCGAATAGTATGCGCCTAACACCATCTCCGACAGGATAAGAACGAATATGAGATAAAGATAAAAGGCAAGCGAATGCAAAAGATGGGCGTGTTAAAAAAGAAAAGCAAACGAAAATGGATCACAAGAGACGAAGCAAGACGCAGGTGGGTATGGAATAGATCAACGCAGACAGATCTAAAAAGATGAGACTCATATAGACAGGGTATCAACGGTCACATCGAAAATCAGCTCGCAAATCTGCGAGGCAGAAAAAAATGCTTGTGATATTCAAACGAACTCAGTTGCTGTTTGATCGCAACAATGTCTATGGAGAGAACACGATTAGCCAATCTGGTCCTAACCACTCATGTTCGAACATACAGCTAACGTACCCGCTCGTCTATCATATCTTCTTCTTTCTCTTCCGTGGGACTGACAACACTCCCCCGGGCGATGGGACCAGAGGTGGTTACAGCCCGGCTTTCCGGTGCGGGGCGAGGAGGTTGTGGCAATGGTTGTTGCTGCTGCTTTTGTGACCGCTGCTGCGGTTGCTGCTGTTGCTGCTGGTTTTGGTTGTCGGAGGACATTGAATAGTTGGGATGCATTTCCCCGCTACTTGAAATCCGCGACTCCTTGCTCTTCTCCAGCAGCGAGCCACCAAGGGTAGCACACTTAAGGATAGTTTGCATCATCTGGTTTTGCTTGAGCGGCTTGGACAGATACTCGTCCATCTGGGCCTGAATACACTTCTCTCGGTCACCCAACATGGCGTGCGCAGTAAGAGCGATAATGGGGGTTCGTTGGAGCCCACTCTCGCGTTCGTATTCACGAATCTTACCGGTGGCTTCGAATCCACCCATGACAGGCATTTGAACATCCATCAAGATGACATCATAACGACGCTTCTTGACAGCCTCGACAGCCTCCAGACCGTTGCCGACAACGAACACATTGTGGTTGTGTTTCTGGAGAATCTTCATTGCGAGTTGCTGGTTCACATCGTTATCCTCAGCAAGGAGGATGTCGAACGAACGGGAGTTGTCAGTGGTAATCGGTGTCGAGCGGCCTTCCAATGCCGGCAGCATACCATTTCCGAGGTCGATTGGTTGACAAGGGGTGGTCATGTAAGAGCTGATACCGAGATCCAACGCCGACTTCAAGCTGACGCACACCAACGGGCAGACTAGAACGATAGGGATGTACTTGAACTCGTCGAATGTTCGCAGAATCCTGGCGGTATCCACGGAGTCCACAATTATGACATCGTAAGCATGGCCTGATTCCTTGCCCGAAGGATCTTGAATTTCTGGTGGTGGGACATGCTCCTCATTTCGCACAACCAGGGGTTCTAGTGCAATCTTCTTCAGCATCTTCAAGATGTTGGAAGCCTGAACTCCGTTCTGGCCCTTGTCAATGAACAACACTCGGTGGTTCTTGTAGGGCAGCAGCTGGTTAGAGATCACGCTCAAGGACTGGTCCGCCAGTTTCACCACGCAGGTGAAGTGGAAGGTACTTCCATGGCCGTATTCAGAGGTGACCCATACGTCACCACCCATCAAGTTCACGAGACGCTTGGAAATGGATAGGCCGAGACCAGTACCACCGAACCTGCGGGTAGTTGAGCCATCGGCTTGTTGGAAAGTGTCGAAGATGAGATCAAGTTTGTCCTCTTCGATTCCAATACCTGTGTCGGAAACGGAGAACTCAAAGGCGTACTCGTTCGTTGTACATTGCTCCCGATCAGACTTCCGAATGGTGAGTTTGACTTCGCCATGCTCGGTGAACTTGATGGCGTTGCCAACCAAGTTGAGAATAATTTGGCGCAGACGGAACGGATCACCAATGACATAGTCAGGAACGGTGTTGTCAACCTGGTATGTCAGGCTGAGGAACTTCTCATTCGCCTTCACAGCCAATGTCTTGAGGGCGTTGAAGACAGTACCGCGAACGGTGAATGGAATGCTTTCAATCACCATACGGTTGGCTTCAATCTTGGAAATATCCAGAATGTCGTCAATGATGGTGAGCAAACTGTTTGCTAGGTTGTGCACAACGTTCAGCATTTCTCGGGTGTACGGCTTGAGGTCATCCGTATCCAATGTCAGCTGCGTCATACCGATGATACCGTTCATTGGCGTTCTGATCTCGTGAGACATGTTGGCCAAGAACTCTGATTTGGTGCGATTGGCAAGTTCGGCAGCCTCCCTGGCGGCAGTGTTACGCTGGATACTATCCCGCAGGTTGGACACCATCTTGTTGATCTTTCGCTTGAGCTCGTCCATTTCACCTGACGCGTTGACCGTGATGAGCTTGGTGAAGTCACCGTCTGTAGCGGCATCCGTAATTTCACCAAAGGCACGCACTTGGGATGTCAGATTTTCGGCCATGGTGTTGACGTCCTCGGTGATCTCCTTCCAGGTACCCGCAATACCTTCCACGTTGGCCTGACCACCCATCTTGCCGTCGACACCGACATCTCGGGCGACCTTCTTCAGCTCGGTAGCGAACTTGGCGAGTCGACCCACCATGTGGTTGATGGTGACCTTGAGCGTGAGGATCTCTCCTTGAGCATGCACCTCGATCTTCTTGCTAAGATCACCCTTGGCAATGGCTTGTGTGACGTCGGAGATACTCCGGACCTGAGAGGTCAGATTCTGCGCCATGGTGTTCACATTGTCGGTCAGATCCTTCCACTTTCCTTCCACATTATCCACCTTGGCCTGGCCGCCAAGGGTACCGTCTGTGCCGACCTCACGAGCCACTTTACTGACCTCGAAGGCGAATGTGTTGAGTCGGTCCACCATGCCGTTGATGGTGCTCTTGAGGTCAAGAATTTCTCCTTGGACATTGGCAGTGACCTTCTTGGTCAAGTCACCCTTGGCGACAGCGGTGGTAACATCCGCAATCTCACGCACCTGAGTGGTCAGGTTGTTGGCCATGCGGTTGACATTTTCTGTGAGATCCTTCCATGTTCCTTCGACATCATTCACGGTGGCTTGGCCTCCGAGGACACCATCGGTCCCGACTTCCTTCGCGATCTTGGTGACTTCTTGTGCGAATTGGCGAAGTTGGTCCACCATGGAGTTGATAATATTTTTGAGTTCAGCAATTTCTCCCTTACAGTTGGCCTGGACCTTCTGTGTGAGATCACCCTTGGCGACAGCCTTGGTAACAGTGGCAATATCTCGCACTTGCGTGGTAAGATTGTTGGCCATGGCGTTGACATTAACAGTGAGTTCGTTCCACATGCCCTGGACACCCTCGATCTGGGCTTGTCCACCGAGAACGCCTTCCGTGCCGACATCACGGGCGACTCGAGTTACCTCCGTTGCGAATGTCCGAAGTTGGTCCACCATAGTGTTGATGGTCTGTTGTAGTTCAAGAATTTCACCTTGGGCGCGGCTCTCGATCTTTTGAGAAAGATCACCGTGCGCCACAGCAGTAGTCACAGCAGCGATTTCTCGCACTTGATCTGTCAGATTCTTGGCCATAATGTTGACGTTCTCCGTAAGTTCTTTCCAGATACCATGGACCCCAGTGATCTGAGCTTGTCCACCGAGTATTCCTTCAGTACCGACTTCACGTGCCACACGAGACACTTCGCTACCGAAGACTTGCAGTTGGTCCATCATAGTATTGATAGTTCGTTTGAAAGTCGCGATTTCAGGGTCCATCTCTAGAGGGTGAATTTGGACCTTCATAGACAGGTCACCGTTGGCGACTTGAGTGATAATGCCGCCGATTTCACGTAGAGCTTTCTGGAAAGCCTCGTTGGCCTGTTGATGCTTGCGCAGTTCACGTTCCAGAAGCACGACATCCTCATTCTCAACCTTGGTAAGAGCACGGCGAGTATGCTCTTCCTGCTTTTGCAACTCGTCACGGACCTGAGCGATGATATCCTTCTGGGAGCTGATCTCTTCGGCCTGTTTTTGGACGTGGTTGCGGAGGTAGCTAATATCCTCCTCCCGTACGACACGGGTGCCCGAGCCGGCATCTTCTTCTTCGTCGGTTTCGTCGTCGTCGATTTCTCCCAGTGGGCGCTGTTCGTCTGGGCCTGGGGAAGCCTTGGGTTGGTGGTCGGGTTGGGTCGATTTTTGCTGCTGTAAAAGGCAAGATAAAGAGTCAGAATCTTGACCGGACGACAAGCGAGAGAGCCCAAATGTCCTTAAGAAATCAGGATTCTTCTCGTTGGGTTCTTCAGCAGACGGAGTGGTTTCATGAGGCTCCGTCTGCTGTTGAAGATCGTCGGGGAATTTGTGGTGACTGACAGCTTGGAATTCCAGATGGTGCACGCGGCGCACCAGGGCCTCAAGCTCGGCTTCGAAGGCTGCCTTCGCGGGACTGTATTCTCCGGGGAGTTTGGCCGACTTGGTACCGTTGGCGGAGGGTAACTGGAAATCAAAAGGGGGTGAGGAGGAGCCGGAGGTAGGCTCGTCTCGAGCCAGGTTCTGAAGCACGACCGTCGCGGCTACGAGAGTCTCATCCACGCCGGCCATTGTGCCCTGCAAACTGTCAGTTGCTAAATCAGGGGACAAACAGCATCCTGTATATATATATCCACCACATCGACATGGATAAGGCAAGGGATCGGGCTGGATAGACGGGCGAGGAAAGACGGATCGGCCTAGATAAGTATCACTCACCGGAAAGTCGGGATCCTGACACAGAAGATCAAATAAATAAATTACGGCGACATCAGGTGAACCAAGAGATTCAAGAGGAAACAGATGGGGATTAATAGGACCCCAGTCAATCGGGGATAGAGGAAAGAGAAAGGATGAAGGGGGAAAGAAAAGCGCGCCCGGTTATGTAAGCCAGGATTTGCGGGGGAAGAGAGAGAGGAGAGAAAAAAGGAGGTTTTGGCAGAGAAGATGGCCAGTAGGGGAGGGGGGAGGGAAAGAGAGAAAAGATTTCGAAAGGGGCGGTGATGCCGTCTTTTTTTCCCCCCGAGTGGTTCTATACTGTCTCTCGTTGCCTAAAGACACTGCAAATTGAGAGAGAAAAACGCCTTTTTTCTCGGTTTCGCTGGAATTTACCACATTTACAGCATTTACAGCATTCCTACCTGCAGGGGGGCACGGACAGAGAGCGTTTATCTATTAAAGTTTCGAGCACCAGGTACTTGGGTACGTTGTACACAAAACCTCCTGGATCAGCTTCACCCAAGAGGTAGAAACACCCGAAAGCGTGATGATCGGCTCTGTGATGGCGATCGCAGGGCCGTGGCTCCAGTCACCCGGGCTCACTTAGGCTTCGCAATACCGAATACTGTACTCTAATTTCACGCAGTCGAACTCAAGAATAGACGAGGTCTCGGGATTGGGTGGGTTTGAGATCTAGTGGAAAGCCAGTCAGAAATGCGTAAACGAAGTTGTCTCTTAGGGTCCCAACTCCATAGTTCGATTCCACTTCGAACGAAATTTGTGTGTGAGGCTTAGGCTTAGTGATATGCATTGGTCATCTTGTTCAGCTGAGCACGTGGGAACCTTGGAAGTTGTTTCACGTTTTGATATCGAAGTTAACTGACTTAACTTATAACTCACGTGTATCTCGTTAGAAATTGGGTCTCAGTGTGTAGACACAGTATAGATCACGTGCTAGATATACAGGTTCGGCAGCCCAGAAGAATGGGATATAGAATATCATTCAAATAATAATCTCGTATTCAAAATGAAACAAGTTAAAGATCGAAGTATAAGTTACTCCTTACATAACTTGTAACATTTCCAACCGTTATGGCGGGGTGAAACGGCAGAAGTGGTCGGTGTGGCTTCCCGCAGTCTATCCCGCCGAGTCATAATTCTGCGAAATACTGCCTGATATTCAATACTGACCTCTCTCCAAAAATATCCTACAGGATACGGCTGTTATGGCGTCCAATTTGACGAAGCCGGTTCTGGACGCCCTGTTCGCGTCCGATGCGCCCATCCTCTCGAGCGATGCCTTCCCCTCCATCCCCTCATCCAATGTCAAAAGCGCACTCGACCGCCTTAGCACCCGGGACATGGTCGAATTTGAGGCCATCACTACCGACGTGCTCACTCTCACTGCTGAGGGTGAGGAAATTGCCGCCAATGGGAGTCATGAAGCCAAAGTTTTCGCCGCAGTGGTGGCCGCCATGGACGGATTGAAGATCACCGAGTTGCCCGGAATTGTGGGCAAGGACAATGCCAAGGTCGGCCAGGGAAACGCTTTCAAGCGTGGCTGGATTAAGAAGGACAATGATCTGCTGCGGGCCACCACAGACTCAATCGTCGACGAGACGCAACAGCAGTTGCTCACTGTCCAAAAAACAAAGACCTTGGCCGACGGCAAGGCGATTGCAGACCTCAAGCGGAGAAAGCTGATTGTCATGAGCAAGGAAATCATCTACAAGTTCAGCAAAGGCCCCAAGTACGCCCGCGAGGTCCCCAAGGAGGAGACCGACCTCACCCCCGAGATGATCGCAAGCGGCTCCTGGAAGACCGCGCAGTTCAAGCCCTACAACTTCAATGCTAAGGGTGCCCCAACTACGGCCGGTACGCTACACCCGCTGAACAAGGTGCGGCAAGAGTTCCGGAACATCTTCTTCGAGATGGGCTTCGAGGAGATGCCAACCAACCGCTTCGTCGAGACCGGCTTCTGGAACTTCGACGCACTCTTCGTGCCCCAGCAACACCCCGCCCGCGACCTCCAGGATACCTTCTATATCTCCGACCCTCTCAAGGCAGACGGTCCTCGCGAGGACTCTCCCAACGACCCCCACCTCCCCAAGTCGCTCAAGTCCGACAAGCCCCTCGACTACCAACAGTACTGGGACAACGTCAAGGAGGTTCACCAGAACGGCAAGTTCGGCTCCATTGGTTACCGCTACCCCTGGAACGCCGACGAGTCGCTACGCCTGGTGCTCCGCACACACACCACCTCCATCTCGACCTACATGCTGCACAAGTTGGCTGCCAACCCGCGGCCGGTCCGCTATTTCAGTATCGATCGTGTCTTCCGAAATGAGGCCGTCGACGCTACCCATTTGGCAGAGTTCCACCAGATTGAGGGTGTCATTGCTGACTTCGGTCTGACACTGGGTGGTCTGATTGGATTCATGGAGGTCTTCTTCGCCAAGATGGGCATCCACCAGCTGCGCTTCAAGCCCGCTTACAACCCCTACACCGAACCCAGTATGGAAATCTTCGGTTACCATGAAGGTCTGGGCAAGTGGGTTGAGATTGGTAACAGCGGTATGTTCCGCCCAGAGATGCTGGAGGCCATGGGTCTGCCCAAGGATATGAGAGTCTACGGATGGGGTCTGAGTCTGGAGAGACCTACCATGATCAAGTAAGTCCACGGCAGATGTTTACATTGGTTGATTTTCTAACATTTATCTACTAGGTACGCCGTCAGCAACATTCGTGAGCTCCTTGGTCACAAGGTTGACCTTAACTTCATCGAGACCAACCCGGCTGTCCGTCTGGAGAAGGATTAAACACGGAGCATTTGACATTCATAGAAGGCAAAAAGAAAGATTTTTAGGTCGTGTCTTGAAGGTCCTACCAGGAATCACGAGTTTATGTGGAAAGAACCTTATTGCATACTACAATGAGAAGATGTGAATAAAGAACGTTTATTATGCACCTGTTTCTCTGTATGGACACGTCGGTACCTCTATCGGTACCTCTGCGTAGAAGATTTCCTCTGCCAGTGGCGTGTACATAGCAGCCACTTCGATAAAGAACGCTCGAGACGACCTCGGTTCGCGCTCAGCGAGTCTTCACTGTCGATCTGTTTCAGATTCGACGATCATACAGAAGCCCGGATACTTATCTCCACTGCGCGAATTGCGACGGCCCCCTTACGGCGTACTACATATCACAGTTCTCAAAAAGGAAACAGATCATTAAATGCAGCGTCTCCTATCTGTCACAATGCATCATCATCATCCTCCACTTTTCCTCGCATCTAGCGTCTATAAGCACACGGGCTTGACTAGTAACCTCTCCTCATTTCGTCCCACAGTGAGAGTAGCCTGCCCAAATGCGTAAGCACGATGAGCTTTCCCTCACTGAACCGCCTTCCAGTAGGAGCTATGCCAAATCTAGTTTGGTTAGCGAGTTTACCTAGACCCGGTATGGATATGGACGTTATATGATAGTCTCACTCATGGAACGTTTGGACCACTCGCAATTCTATCATCTCGAGAAATAACAGCAAGCTCCGGGCAGAAGAAGCCAAGTGGAAATGAGATTGCTGGGAGACTTCCGAGGTCACTGGTGAGATCTGTGTTCGATGGCACTACCAGACAAAGACCCCTGCGGATTCTGCTCATCATGGAAACCGCCTAGGGCTTGTCCGAACACGGATGGCCAGCTAATTCAGCAATCGGTGGGTCGTGACGTGCCCCATTCGCTCGGGTTTGTTTTTCCTAGGGTTATAGCGCCTGCTTGGCGGAGTTGAGTTTTGATATGACCGTTGGCTCGGTTTTGTATTTGACTCCTACCAGGGCGTGTGAGCCTACTGTCGTGTCCAATTCTTCTGTTGTGATGAAGGTATGTTTGACTACGAAGAGGATTCTATGGAGGGGTCTGGGGGATGTTAGATCTTATATTTGAGGGTGATGAAGGAGTAAGGGAAAGGGAAATTATGATACCCTAGAGTCTGGTCATTGCTTCGTTCATGGTTACGCTGTATGGCAATGGCGTTGGTATCGGGGTGTGTGCAGGTTACTGCTCGGAGTTGGTCGTTGATCTGGGAGATTCTCGATGTGTAGAACTTTGATCAAGGAGCCAGTGCTTTGTGTATCAATAATTGTATAGAGATATTCTCACATCCACGAGATCTTCGCTAGTGAATACTTGATCTAGGAGAGCCTGCTGAATGCCATACAGATCAAGACTGTCGACGATAGCAGCTAGGTTTCGCTTGGTGATGTATGCCGACATCTTGTTCTGAACGAACAAAGACACGTTTTGGCAGTCTAGAAAGTGGTTGACGATGAATGCTAGACAATAAATACAACCGAATGAAAACATCAGCCAGTTCAGGGTCATTATATGTGGTATTTAGGGCAGATTCTCTTCGTACTTAGGTATAGATGTGTAGGGCAAGTGTACAGCACGTAGTGTTTCTGTTTGACCGGCAACAGGTAGGAAGATACGCTATAATCATTAAACGGGGGTTTTGTCTTTGAATATAGGAACCGCGTTTTTTATGGACACCAGCAGAGGGCTGGGCTATCCCAATCAGGAAGGATATAACAGGAAACAACAAAGGCTGCTGTGACGAACTAGCCAGGTATAGAGGTGATATACAACCAACTCGGCGCCTATTTGGCTGTCACAAGCGACGGTCGAAAAACGCGTTGGTTCCAACGTAGCCTGGGGCAAGTTTCGGAGCCTGCAGTCTGCGATGTATCTTAGTTCTTAGCATGAGGCTCAGTGAGTGAGCCAGTTAGGTCAAAGTAATCAAGAGTTGTACGTTGCTGACCAACGTGCAGCAAGAGGTAAGCACGAGAGAAACAAATCACGGAGTGGCAGATGTCATCCAATGCATAGGCTCAAACAGTTGGGAGGGGGTTGGGGGCTACGTTGGTGAGGACGGCAGAGGGCGAGTCAAACACCATGAGAAATGGAAGTTGTAAATTATCTAACGTGTTTACGACGTGATGTCCCACCCGTATCTGTGCCCCAGCGCATGGATCTTTGCGACAGTGGCTCTTCAGCAGGCGGGGTTCGAATGAGTGATTTCCGGCATGGATGTGCTAATTCTACCCCCTCGCTCATGGGATGCAGACCGAGAACCAAGACCAGAGAGACCCAGCCTAGTTCGCTTGACTACAAGAATGAGGAAGCCTTGATGTGCCGATGTGAAGGGGGAAGAGAGAGAAAGAAGGTGAGGGGGGAAAAGAGCAGATAAAAGCAACAGAGAGCAAAGGCGGTGAGCACTATGACATATGTATGAAAAGGGAGAACGTTTCGATTTTTGGCATTGCATTTTTTTGCTTTTGCTTCATGAGGATTGACGGGAGATTCTATCGTAGCAAGAGAACAGGCGGGATTCGTAGAGAAAAAACCTGACCCATTAAGTCGTCGATTCCATTCATTTCGATAGATAGGACAGTAGGAAAACAGGGTTTCTCGGAGGAGAAAAAGAAAAAAAGGACCAAGGAACATAACTATATCCCTTCATCCTTCTTTTGGTCACGAGAACCAACTCCCCGAACACGGACCATCAAGCCACGGTTCCTCTGCGACATAAGAATTAGCTACTTGAATGTGATACTTCATGTATTGCTAGTGTCACATACCAACAAATCAACCCGTCAACACCACCTCCGGTGAAAAACCACATCGCTGTAGATGATTTACCGCTGGCTGGAGGCGGACCAGACGTTCTTGAGGAAACCGTCACGCTGAGCGAGGCGGTTGAAGGAGTCATCGCTCTCACCGCGGGCACGGATGAAGCCGCAGAGAGCGAAGGTCTCGTTCTCGCCGGTGTAGCGGCCGTTCTCGTCAACCTTGCCGACGGAGATCTGGACGGAGGCGTGGTCGTTGGCCTTGATGATGCGGTTGGTGGCGCTGCACTTGCGGGGCACGTAGCTGTTGAGAGGAAGGTCATGTCAGTTGTCTTGTCTATTATGTGGCTTGCGGGTTGTCCATCCGGCCCTGGTATGTCCTGTGTCCGATGGCTCGCAACGATCTCAAATTCCGTTGTGGATGATTTTCTTTCTTTGTGCGCTCGTTTCTCAACTCATTTTTCAACTCGCTTTGCCATCTCTTTGGGTTTTGGATCGAGGAATTGCTGAAAGTTGACGGGCCATCGAAGGGACAGGACACTGGGTATATTGGGACTGGGGTGACAGTATTGGAAACCATGGCACATACAGATCGACGATCTCTCCCTTGTCGTTCTCCATTTTGGCGGGTTTGGTGGTGAGGTTTTGACGGGCGACGGTGAGGTTGGAGGTGGAGGGTTTTTCTGCCACACATTAAATTCCAAGACTCAAATGATTTGTGTGGGTCATGTGACCTTTTGTCGAGGGCTGGCGCCGATGTGGGGAATGCGTGGTGAGACGCACCAATCACAGTTCGTGGCAATACAAGGCGGTGTCTTGGGTTTATGGCTTCAAGTATCAATTGTAGACTTAGTTTAGTGAACGTTACGTTACACAGGGTGATACATGTATTCTAAAGATGACTCTTTTCCCGTTCTTCCTGGAGAATTTCCTTCTTCCACCCAATAGCCACTTCTCTCGCACTGCCCTTCTTGAACCGCACAAGAACAACTCTATCAGATTCACCTCGCTTGTCTGACCCTTTCAATTCAGGTCCAGGTTCATCAAGGGCCAAGACAGCCCTCCCATCACTAGTCATTTGCATCATCTTCGGAGATATACACTTCTGCGTCCATGGTGGAGACCCTGAATGTACAAATTCGACGAGCGCTTGACGGCGATTCTCCATATCTTCCAGAGAAGCATCTACTCGAGGCTCCTTGTCCAGGAACCCTGATACCAGATGCAGGAGAAGAAACTGTGGCGGGAAGAGAATGATTTCTGCTTTTTGCGCAAGGCTAATCCACTCCGATGCTGGAAGGAACTGCGCCTCTGTAACTTCAATGCCGCCATCGCTAGTTGGTATCTCGAGCTCATCGCGTTCACCCTCTGCGGGCAGTTCGGCGAGGAGCTTCTTGTCCACGTTTACGGGTAATGGCAAGAAATAGAGATACATCTGAGTGGTGTATCGCTTAGGAACATTGGTTGGTGTAACCCAACGCGTGAACGGGATTAATTGATCTTTTGGAAGGTTAGTCAAGGGTTCGTATAGGAAATCAACTTCGGTAAAGATGAACTAGACACTCACCTAGATCAGGCTCAGCGTTAGCATTCTGTTGCTTAAGCCACTCGTCAAATGTGACCTTATTCTGATGGATTAGTCGTCGGCCAGCTTCTCGGGTGGGCTCGTCAACGGCGAGCATTTTCCCAGAGGTCCGATCAACGGCGAGAAGGATTCCACTCTCTTCAAAGAGCTCCCTGATCGCTGCGTGTCTGTAGCTAGGTGAATCGTCGTGCCTTGCTAGGTCTTCGGGTGGTGGACATGGCCCATCTTGGCTGGATAGGTTGCCGCCTGGGAAGACATGGGCAGAGGCGAAAGAGCTAGATGTCTGGACACGATGAAGTAGAAGGATCTCGTTCTTTGAAGAGACAAGTAGTACACTAATATAATCAGTTATGTGTCATGATTAAAATGTAGAAGGAGACGCGACAGCTTTTCACACGACATGCAGGGGCCGCTTACCTGGAACTGGGCCGGGGTACCGCAGGCTGCTTCTTCTGACCGTCCTCCTTTGCGCGTGGCATTTTCGGGTTTTGAATGTCTGGATTTGTTTCAGATGAATATGTCCTCGGCACAGCTATGCAATCCAGGTGTTGAAGAGACCGTGGCCGAATGTGAGATGGAAATGCCCGAATAACGAGGCTGGGAGAAACTCGATTGCCCAATGCGTGTGATAATCGACCGCTGAGACGTTGAAATATGGCCGACATCTCAAGATCTCAAAGCCGAGGAACAAGTCCTTGCGTTTATAGAAGACAACCACCCGAGAGCCTAGGCTGTCCCCTGTTACCCCGCGTGCAGTTTAACCAGATCGAGTCTAGCCGAACCCGGCGCCATGTGCTTGAACAACCACATCTACATCTACACTATTTTACACGGAATGATGATGGAATGAAAAAATAAACATGTTTGTTCATTAACAGAAATGGCGTAAATCTTCAAATCGTAAACTCCTATCCGTTACCCTTTTTTATTTTCCAGGCCATATTTCATCGGTTTAACCCCGAGACATATTCACAACGAAAAAAAGACCAGTTAACAAGAGGCTTGGATCTTACGCGTAAAGTTTCTTGTCGTAGCTGTGGAGACCGTGGACGTTACCCTCGGTCATAGCACTGGCACTTCGCATCTCGAAGCGGACAGTGCCGTCGTTGACACCGTCGTGCATAGCGGTCAGGCTGGGGCGACCGATGTCCTGCAGAGAGTGCTGGATACCGGCGACAAGGTAAGGAATGAACTTGGTGACGGAGCCACGGTCAAGGACCGAGCCAGCCACACCCTGGGCGACAAGGACATTGGCCTTCTCGGAGAAGTAGCGAGCGGTACCAGCGTTGCTGGCCTTGCTGTCCTTGGCACCGTTGCCGGCCTTCTTGTCCTCCATGGCGGCGATACTACCCATGCCACGGTAGGCCTTGACGAGCTGACCCTCGTTGCTGACGTAGTACTCGCCAGGAGACTCGGTGGTACCGGCAAGGAGACCACCCATCATGACAGTGCTGGCACCCATGGCCAGACCCTTGACGATGTGACCAATGTTCTGGACACCACCGTCGGCAATACAGGGGACACCGAAGCGAGCGGCGAATGATGCAACGCTGCGCACGGCGGCGGCCTGGGGACGGCCAACGGCCATGACCTCCTGGGTGATACAGGCACTACCGGAGCCCATGCCAATTCTCAGGCCATCGACACCGGCAGAGATCAAAGCAGCAGCCTGCTCACGTGTGACGACGTTACCGCCGATAACGTCGATCTCGGGGAAAGTCTTCTTGACGTACTTGATCATCTCGATCTGGAACATGCTGTTACCCTGGCTGCTGTCCAGGATAACAATGTCAAGGCCAGCCTCAACAAGGAGCTTGAGGCGGGTCTTATCCTCCTCACGAGTACCGATGGCAGCGGCACAGATGAGCTGCTTGGAGTCGGGGAGCTTGGAGGCGAGGGGGTAGTGGAGGTTCTTCATCAGGTCAGAGCGGGAAAGCAGAGAGACGATGTTGCCATTGGAGTCAACAATAGGAAGCTTTCCCTTCTTAGACTGACGGAGAACCTCGTTGGCCTCCTGCAGGGTGGTACCGGCAGGGGCAGTAACAAGATCCGTGGCCATGATGGCAGTCACGGGATCGTTCAGCTCACGGTGGAACTGAATGTCACGGGAGGTGACCATACCAACGAGCTTGGAGCGGAGGGTTCCGTTTTCTGTGACTCAACATTAGCATTCTGCTGGCAAAAGCTAATGTGTGAAACAAAGTCCAAAAGATAGACAAAATTGCTCAGATAATATCGGTTCTCTACAATGCAGCTTTCGCTGCTACAGTGGAACGAAAGTTATAAATAAAAAGATGTATGGTCATCATGCAAGGTTGGGATTGGTGCTGCAGGGGAATTGAGTATATTTGACTTACCAGTGACAGGGAAGCCACCGAAGCCCCACTTCGCTTTCAACTCCTTGGCCTCACCGACGGTGGCCGTGGGAGAGAGCACAACGGGGTCCAGGATGAAACCGTTCTCGTATCTCTTCACCTTGCGGACCATCTCGGCCTGGTCCTCGGGGGAGCAGTTGTGGTGGATGACACCGAGACCACCGAGCAGGGCCATGTGGATAGCCATGTTGTGCTCGGTGACAGTGTCCATGGGGGAGGACACAAGGGGGGCCTTCAGCGAGATACGCTTAGTGACCGGGGTGGTCAGGTCAACTTCGTGGGCACCGAAACCTATACAAATTAGTAATCCATTTTTCGATTTTTTTCTTTTCCCAATCGGCGCGGGGTTCGGCTTACCGATGTAACCGGGGAGGATCAGGAAATCGTTGTAGGTCAAAGCACCGTGCTTGTCAGAGTCAAGCAGGGTATCAACGTCCAGACCATCCGGGGTGGTGTAGGTCTTCAACACCTCCAGGGCGTTGGCGTAGTCCTGGATCTCAGCCTTCATAGCGGCACCGGGTGCAGCGTCGTTGGCGCTGATAGGCATTTTTAATAAAAAGAATGCCCAGAAAACAAAGTATGAGACACGACTTGAGTCAAATTAATCAACAGAAAGGAAACGTTCTGCTGATGGAGAAAGTCGAGCTTTCCCAAGGAAGAAAAAGAAGAAGAAAAGGCTCGAGCGAAAAATTGCATCCTTTTCTCTTCCGTGCACGGCCACATCAGGCTTTGCGCTTTCCTATATTTGGTTTAGCGTACCGGCTCTTGTCTGGTTCACCCCGTTGATTGGCTGGTAAACGAGGTTCGCCAGGGCGGTGAGCTGGTCAAAAGCGTGTGCAAGGTACCTGGACTATACCTGCATATGGTTCCTTTACTTTTGATCTGATGTAACATTTCACTATAGAGTCTGACTAGTCGTCGATCATGTATCACGGGTATCAATGGCCACCTGGACATGCATATTGCTGTTCTTGGAGGGGCCTGTATAGTATATCCGATAAAAAACCGCAATGCATAGTATCCTCAACCTGATATTGAGCCAGACAATCCGGGAACTGTGTTTTGTTGATATGGTTTGCTGTGCAACAATCAGGCTCGGTTGTCACCGGATTCAACTCCCGTACGCGGAAGCATGACGACTGAATGACAGTAGCATATGGGGCAAATAGCTGTCGATAATCCATGTCTTGAACAGCCTGAAGATAAAACCTTAGCCTCATGCTGTTCAAACGGGAGTTCATGATAATTTCCCTGTGGCTCCAAGACAAGTCATTTCAATATGGAATCTGATTCAGCTATGGGCGAGCGTGGCGCCTTCAAGCCTGCACCAGGGGCACAGAGTCAGAATAAACCAGGGTGAGGAATACATCACCGCGAATAAACATCAAGTCTAATGCAGAGGTCCAGCTTGGAAAGCAGAATGAATTTGCCTAGCGAGTCGACCAAATTGGAAGGCAGTGGCAGCTTCAGGGAATATGGAGGTTCGGGCAAGCTGAACAACAAAAACGCACTCATTACCGGTGGAGAGTATGTGCAATGCCAACCATATGCACGGTGGCTAATGAGTCTCCAGTTCTGGAATCGGGCGATCGGTAGCTATTCTGATGGCAAGAGAGGGCGCGGATGTCACGATCGTTTATCTGCCGGCGGAGCAATTAGATGCTGAGGAAACAAAAAGATCTATTGAGAAAGAGAAACGGGGCTGCTTATTGATCGCAGGAGACTTGAGAGATAGAAAAACGTGTCTCCACGCAGTGGATGAACATGTGAAGAGGTGAGTTTGGAGTACTATTCCCACGAATTGCAGGGCTGATACTTGATGTTGCAGATATGGCAAGATCAATATTCTTGTTAACAACGCATCAAAGCAGTACAAGACTCAGGAATTCCTGGATATTGATTTGGAAAAAGTTGAGGACCTATTCCGAACCAACATACTCCAAATGATTGCGATGGCGAAGTTCGCGCTTCCTCATATGTCTCGAGGTGATTCGTAAGTTCTTTGATCGTTTCTAGGATAAGTTATACAGTATTGCTGACGAGCTGCAGAATCATCAACACTTCTTCTATTGTGGCTTTTCGTGGCTCAGGATCTATGATTGATTACTCTGCAACCAAAGGAGCCATCATCTCTTTCACTCGATCGTTGGGGACATACTTGATTCCCAAAGGCATCCGAGTCAATGCAGTAGCGTAAGGATCACCCCCCATCGCTGGGATTATATTGACTTTATTGCTCACAGTCCAGGTGCTATTTACACACCAATTCAAGTCGATACTCGAGACGCCCAGCAAATGGAAGGCTGGGGTCATAAGGTTGGGCTTGGCCGACCAGGTGAGCCGAGTGAGGTTGCGACAAGCTTCGTCTTCTTGGCTAGTGCGGATGCTACTCTATACTGTGAGTGGCCAACAGGCCTTTGTGACAACATCATTTCGGGTCAGGCTAACCTAGCATCTAATTAGACGGACAGGTCCTGCACTGTTATCCGCTTGGAGACTGAGGAGTGCTACAACGGACGTTTTTCTACCCCTCCAAAAAATTGTAAATGTCACTGGATTAATACGTGTTGGCATAGACAACGTGTATTCTTGTCTTTGGTATCAAATTGAAATGCAACTGAACATGAAATCAAGTGAGAAGCCAAGGCTTCGCTCCAGCGAGAGCTTTGTCCCATCCCTCGTCATTTTGCCAGATGGCGACGCTCTCAACCTCTTCTCTGCCCAGTCTCAATCCATTGTAGAGGTGCTTTCCCCATATTAGTAGATGGACAGTGTTTGAATTTAGACGTTTAACTCACAGGGAAGAGTCCCTCGCCAGGTCGAGGGCCGCTCACTTTCCCGTCTGGAGATTCCCATCGAATATCTTGTAACACGCGGTGGTATTCGATGCGCAACACATAGACAAGAGGTTCTTCGGCGAAGAAGGTCTTCAATGTATTTGGGACCTGATGCGCCTGCGAAAGGTGGATGTAGCCAGAGCTCTGATCAAGGTCACTGATTGGAAGCCGCTCGGGAATAGGCTCGCGGACCGGCGCGGTAGACGGCACGATCTTGTAGAGGTAGCGAGGCTGCGAGCTGAGGGATGTCATGATGAAGATGATGGATTGAAGGAGGGAAAGTCACCGATGTAATGACTTTGTTGATCACAGTGAGGGAAAATGTTTGTCAGCTGGTTTCATTGGGTCGTATTGGCGGGGTCGGTTCACCCGGCTCAACTATTGCGCAATGATTGACTTCTTATCTGTTTGTCTAAGATATAGTAAAGATAATGCATCTATTCAATGGTTTAATTAAATCAAGCTCATGGATTGGTATAAGATCATGTCTATATTTCAAACTAAATTTTGTGGAGATATATACGTAGTGTGAGATTCGATACGCCTCACTCCACCATGGCTTAAAAATATATATATATATATATATAGCCCTAAGTAATGCCATCATCTACACCACTGCACCAGGATCGGAATCACAGAATTATGATTGTTTACCTGAAGCAATTTAACCCGAAAATTGGTTATAATTATAACGATCTAATGGCACTACATGTACGATCTTACAGACAGTAAGACGTGATGGTTTATTTTAAACCCCAATGCCCAAACAACCGACGAAAAAGGTACATCTCCTACACATAAGCAGAAAAACCACTCCAAACTAAAGCACTGCACTTAGGATTACAAGGCTGGTACCGAATATGATGGTCGCACGGGACTACGAGGCACTAAAATTTGCCAAATCGAACACCAGCCACTGACGCCAAGTCTGTATACACCTTGGCAATACTGTATGACATTGGGATTTTTAAGATTGTAGCATATATCGGACAACCTGGTAACAGATATAATTGTAGATCTACTTTGGACACCATGAATATAGTAGGAGACTGATACGTCGTCAATATCGTAGAACACACGTGATCTGAGATCGACAAAGCCACAATCACCTGATGGCGCCATACCCGATCTGGAGATTTGTTGTGCCCCCTGTGCCCCGTTTTGGGGAATCTCGGTCGCACTTGCCTCCCCCACCGTCAACAAGAATCCCGCAAGCTCGCGACTACATACCTTGCCATTTCCCAAGCCATGCGAATTTGCCCTTGATTTCATATCTTGGTATCCCAATCTCTTCGGTCTGAGACCTTGTTTGACCCGCGCATTCCGCTTGTTCTGCCAGAGCAGGGATGCGGTCAATCAAACACAGGAATTCCCCATCGATTTCGCATACCCGCTTCTAGACTAAGTGATGTCAACTCAATTCCCATCGCTCAAACGGGCCCAGACGGACCTCCCTGCGCAGTCCTCCAGCCCATTACGACACGGGTCGACAGCGTCCACGAACTCATCTGCCTACTCTGTCGCGTCAAGTTCATTTGTCCCGAGTCGAACCAGCACTGTCTCCTCTAATGCGTCGATACCAAACACATTGGGCCATCTGCGAGGGAAGAGCGAAGCAGCCAGTATAGGCTCAACAAACACCGTCACGGACGCAATGGAACGAGGAACCTGGTCAAATGCTGGCTCGGCATACGACAACATTCGCCGATCACTGCGCCCACTCTCTCAGGCGCCCAATGCATCCTCTATTGTGAATACGGGGGGATACCGACACTCACGAAGCAACACCCTCGATGAATCACATCCCTGGAAGGACGCTCGACCCAGCACACCCGAATCACGCCATGTCCGCCAGCAAGAGAACGAGTCTCCACGTTACAAAGCTCACGCTTTCGAGTCACAAACCTCTCCACCCGTCTCTCCTCACAACTTCTCTCCTGTTCCCGGAACATCGAGACCCTCGTCTCCTCAAAAGTCACTATCTCACGGTCCTCCACAACTCACCGCCCAGCTTTCGGCTCCAGAGCTTGAAACTTTCCAAAAATCATCTACTGGTCATCTGAGAACCCTTTCCAAGATTGCACAGTCGGGTGAAGGCGAGGATTTCCAGTTTGGCTCATCGACAGGTTCCGTGGTGGGTCTGCAAGGCCGTCGACGCTTGAAGCGTGCGGGTTCGGTAGCCGGGAGGAATGGCGCAATATCACCCGAGAAGCCGAAGGCTTCCTCATGGGCGGCTGGCAACTGGATGGACCAGCAACGTCAATTCATCCAAGCATACGAATATCTGTGCCATATCGGAGAAGCCAAACAATGGATTGAAGATGTGATTCAAAAGCAGATCCCGCCTATTGTTCAGCTGGAGGAAGGGCTTCGAGACGGTGTGACTCTGGCGGAAGTGGTGCAAGCCATGTACTCTGGCCGAACCCTGCGTATTTTCCGACACCCCAAGTTACAGTACCGCCACTCAGATAACATCGCCTTGTTCTTCCGATTTCTTGATGAGATTGAGCTCCCAGAGCTGTTCCGATTCGAACTCATTGATTTGTACGAGAAAAAGAATCTTCCCAAGGTCATCCATTGTATCCATGCCTTGTCTTGGCTTCTTTTCAAGAATGGCATGCTGGACTTCCGCATGGGCAACTTGGTGGGCCAACTCGAGTTTGAACATCACGAACTTGAGAAAACTCAGAAAGGTCTCGACAAATCTGGTGTCAGCATGCCTAGCTTTGCGGGCATGGCCGCAAACTTTGGCGCTGAGCCCGAGCCCGAACCCGTCGAGTCAGAGGAGGAACGCATCGATCGAGAACTACATGAAAATGAAGCTGAGATCTGCGATTTCCAGGCTCAAATCAGAGGCGCCATGTTGCGATTACAGCTTGGCAACACCATGACAGATCTGTGGGACTTTGAGCCCCTCTTGATTGAATTGCAGTCACGTCTGCGCGGGGACTTTGCACGCCAGATCAGTAATTACCGACTCAGTATGTATCAATTTGCAGTTGAGCTACAAGCAATTAGTCGAGGGTTTGTTGTACGCCGTCGGCAACAAGACGACCACCACTGGCGCCAAGCCCAAGAACACGATGTTTTGCAGCTTCAGAGCTTGATTCGAGCGTCTAAAGCACGTTCTCGGGGTGCTCTTTTGCAAACTCGCGTGCGACGAGAAGAGTCTGGAATCAAGCAGTTCCAGGCCGCGATTAGGGGTGCAATGCAACGTATGAACGTTGCTGATCAATACCAGCAATCCCGACAATCACAAAACGATGTCACCAACCTTCAATCCGCCATTAGAGGTGCATTACAACGAATGAGTGTTTCTTATTTGTACGAACAGTCTCGGCAAGCAGAAAACGATGTCACCAGCCTCCAATCAGCCATCAGAGGTGCATTGCAGCGTACGAGCGTTTGCGAGCAATACGATGAGTCTCGGCAAGCAGAAACTCAAGTCATATCCCTTCAAGCTGCCATGAGAGGTGCCTTGTGCCGAACCCGGATGAATGCCCAGTCGCATGAAGTCAAAGAGGTCGAGACTCCAGTCCGGTCACTACAAGCGGCCATCCGAGGATTCTTGGCTCGACAGCAAGTGTCTGGCACGAAAGCTTTACTCAGCAAAGAAGCTTCTCATATCACGATTGTTCAATCTAATGTCAGGGCTTTGATAGCTAGAACACGTCACTGTCAGTTGTTGCAAGAACTGGCATTGACCGAGGATGAGTGTGCTACACTGCAAGCTCTGGCACGGGCCGCGGCGGTGAGAAAGAATAATACTGCTCTTCGCGCCGAGCTTGCTGAACATCTATCGCTAGTGATCAACCTCCAGGGTATTCTCAGGGGACAGGTGTTGAGACAGTCATTAGACGAACAAAGGGCGGCTCTGTCTAAGGAGGAACTTTCAATATTGGACTTGCAGTCTCGAGTCCGAGGTGTGATCCACCGGAACCACTTGCTCGCAGAACGCAATGTACTGGATCAGGAAGAGCATGCCATCATTGATCTCCAGGCACTTGCTCGTGCTGCCATCTCGCGCATTGAGGTTGGCGACATTCTGTCCCGCCTGGAAGATAGCGAGGAGGATATTGTTCAGCTTCAAGCTCTATCTCGGGCAATGCTCGCACGAGTCGAAGTTGGTGATATTTTGACCGATCTTGAGGCCGAGGAAGAAATCATCGTTGATATCCAGTCGCGCATGAGAGGTATTTTTATTCGCAACCAATTTGAAGAAAGACGTCGCCATTATAACGAAAACATGGAGAAGGTCATTAAGGCACAGAGTGTCATCCGAGGCCGGATTCAGGGTCAGGCTTACAAGAGCTTGACCAGTGGAAAGAACCCACCCGTTGGCACAGTCAAGGGCTTCGTGCATCTTCTCAACGATAGCGATTTCGACTTCGACGAGGAGATCGAATTTGAGCGCCTGCGGAAGGTGGTTGTTCAGCAAGTGCGACAGAATGAGATGGCTGAACAATACATCAGCCAACTTGACATCAAGATCGCTCTCCTTGTCAAGAACAAGATCACACTTGACGAAGTTGTCAAGCATCAAAAACATTTCGGCGGCCACATTGGAAACCTTCTGTCCAACACTGAGATCTCTTCCAAAGATCCGTACGATCTCAAGGCCCTGAACAAGACTTCAAGAAAGAAGCTTGACCAATATCAGGTGTTCTTTTTCCTCCTTCAAACCCAATCACAGTACTTGGCTCGGTTGTTCAAACGACTGCGTGAGGTCAATACCTCGGACAAGGAATATGAGAGGATCAGGCACTTGATGATGGGTCTCTTTGGTTACTCCCAGAAAAGACGCGAGGAGTATTACCTCATCAAGCTTCTGTCACGATCTGTTAAAGAAGATATCGAGAGTTTCACGTCCCTTCCTGAGTATCTGCGCTGCACATCCTTCTGGAACAAGCTTTTCGCCTCTTATGCTAAGTCACCCCGCGACCGAAAGTTCATGCGCGATGTACTGGGAGCTGTTGTGAAGGAGTCTGTCATTGACAACCCGGATCTTGATCTAGAGAGCGACCCCATCCAAATCTACCGTTCTGCGATCAACAACGAGGAGCTTCAAACGGGTCAACGAAGCCGCCGACAGCCAGATCTTCCCAGAGAGGAAGCTATCCGAGACCCTGAAACCAGAGAGACATTTATTCAGCATTTGCAGGATTTGCGTGATATTGTTGATCAGTTCTTCTTGGGCTTCGAGGACTTCCTCTACCGTATGCCATTCGGCATCAGATACCTCGCACAGCAGATGTACCAAAATCTGCTCGAGCGCTTCTCTGGGGAAGACCAAGGTTACATCCTACAAACGGTTGGCCACTGGGTATGGAAGAACTATTTCCAACCCGCTGTGCTAGAGCCAGAAAAATATGGAGTTGTTGACCGAGGTTTGACCCAAGAACAAAAGCGCAATTTGGGAGAAATCTCCAAGGTTGTCGCACAAATCGCTTCTGGAAGACTGTTCGGTGCCGAAAATGTCTATCTACAGCCACTCAATACCTACATTGCAGAGTCAATCCAGCGCTTAGGCCGAATCTGGGGCCAGAGTAAGACTCACGTTACCATTTTCCGTCTTCGATGCAACTAACATGACATAGTGATTTCGGTCCAGGATGCAGAGACCTATTTCGACATCGACGAATTCAACGATCTCTATGCCAAAGCCAAACCTACACTGTACATTAAGATGTCAGACATCTTCTCGATTCACCAGTTGGTCGCATCAGAGATCAACCACATGTGCACCCACCCCGATGACTTCCTGAAAGATCTTGTTCGTGAATTGGGCAACGTGAAGAGCAATGAGAACGAATTGATGGCCGTCAGCTCTACCGAGATCAACCTCACATTGAACCCGAAGCTGGCTCAGGTTGAAGGTAAGCATTGCAACTTATTACATGTCTCTTCTTTTACTGAACCCTCCCCCAGACCCGGAAGCGGACATCAAAACGCTCTTCATGGAGACCAAACGATGTATTCTCTACATTATTCGAGTCCAGACCGGCTCCAACTTGATGGAAGTCATGCTCAAGCCACCAACGGTTGAAGATGAAGAAAGGTGGCAGACATTGGTTCACGAGGAGATCAACACCAACAGCCCACGCCGAGGTGCCTACTCCGAGGCTAATAGCTTGATTGACATTGGATCCATGGGCTATGCAGAGCTCAAGGGTATCGCACTTGAGAACATCCTTCGACTCGAACAAAGTGGCAAGATCAACCGTCACAACCATTACCAGGACCTATTGAATGCCATTGCATCCGACATTCGCACCAAGCATCGTCGGAGAATCCAGCGAGAGCGTGAACTGGAAGGTGCTCGATTGACCTCTCAACGCCTGAGCGGCCAAGCCGTGTACTTAGATCAGCAGCTCAAGACCTACAATGACTACATCGAGCAAGCCATGATCACGTTGCAGAACAAGAAGGGGAAGAAGCGTTTCCTTATGCCGTTCACCAAGCAGTGGGATCATCAGAGGGAACTCAAAAAACAGGCAAGGTGTTCAAGTTTGGATCTTACAAATACTCTGCTCGCACTCTGGCCGATCGAGGTGTTCTGGTCGCCTGGAAGGGCTATTCCGAGCGACAATGGGATCGTGTCGACCTGACAATTTCCAGTAATGAAGTCGGCGTCTTCACCATTGATGGCAGCAGCGGAAATATGATGATCCCAGGCGCCAATGCACAGGTACCGCTGGACGACTTGCTGCAGGCTCAGTTCAACAACACGCAGTTCATGGATTTCTTCGACGGACATATGCGGGTCAATGTCAACCTTTTCTTGCACCTGATTATGAAGAAGTTCTATAATGAGTGAGTATTATGTCTTATGGACTTGATGAGGAATGAATCGGGTGCACATTCTTATTGATATTATTATTTCCTGTCTTCTTTTATTTCTTTGTTTAAGATACCTTGGGTATTTTGTTGATTTCATAGCGATAGCGCTCGGTTGACCGAGCGAATGACATGTACACAGTATGATTCCATGCAAGAGTCAATTATAAAAGATTCAATATTTGGTCTCCCTATAATCGGTTAAAAAACCGTTTAAAAAACTTGCTTCTTGCAGGTATCGAAGTAGGTCAGGGGCTGCCACGTGACGCGTGGCGCATCAATCGGGCCAGCTGGAATCCCATCCCCCTCCAACTGCCCTGCCAACAGTTCTGAGGGATATCGAATCCAGCTCCTTTGCAGCCGTCGGCTTCCAATTGCTTGCGCTTCCTACTGCCTACTCTCAGCCGAAATCATCCTCTTTCCTACGTGTCTTGACTGAAAGCCACCACACCTCTCGCCATGGATTTCTCCAATCTCAAAGATCAGGTCAGCAATATGACCTTGTATGACCTCAAGGCCGGTGTCCGCAAAGTCCAAAATGGTATGATTGTATTCCGCTTGGTCCGAATGCACTCTGGCAGGACGAACCAGCTTGCATCTCTTATTATATGTGGTATCTGACTTGACCGCTCCATCATAGCCGTTATGAACTATACCGAGATGGAATCCAAGGTCCGTACACGACAGCTCACCTCCGCGCAAGACAACCCGGCCAGCCTTTAAAGCTCCGAGAGCGTGGACTCAGTATTTCTGTGCGACGCAATGCTTGCTTACACGGATTAGGTTCGGGAAGCTACAAACAATGAACCTTGGGGTGCCTCGACTACGTTGATGCAGGAGATTGCCAATGGAACGCATAGCTAGTCAGTTTCTGCCTGACCTCGTCTGTGCCAATGCGCATGTGCTAAATATCATGATTACAGCCAATTGCTCAATGAGATCATGCCCCTGATCTACAAACGGTTCACCGACAAGGCCGCGGAGGAATGGCGACAGATTTACAAGGTATGGAAGAACTGGCTCATTATGAAGAAATGTTTCCGGACTAATGGTGCCTTCTTTTGCGATATATAGTCTCTCCAACTGCTGGAATTCTTGATCAAGAACGGTTCCGAGCGGGTTGTCGACGATGCGCGATCCCACATGTCCTTGATCCGCATGTTGCGGCAATTTCACTTTATTGATGCGAACGGAAAGGATCAGGGTATCAATGTGCGCAACCGGTCCTCCGAGCTGGTGAAATTGCTAGGCGACGTGGATCAGATTCGCACCGAGCGTAAGAAGGCCAAGAACAACCGCAACAAGTTCAGCGGGTTCGAAGGTGGCATGGGTGCTGGAATGAACAGCTCCAGCTCCGGCCGGTATGGAGGCTTTGGCAGTGACAGCATGGGGTACGGTGGATACAGCGGAGGAGTCTACGGTGACGGTGGCGGCTTTGGCGGCGCATCTGGGGGCGGCGATTTCCAGGACACGGGACGACGCACGAACCGATTCGAGGAGTACGACGAATATGACGAGGGTGATGCAGCTCCCGCGCGCTCGCGCGAACCTGCCACTCGCGCGAAACCCCCGCGGCCAAGCCAGAGCCAGCTCCTGCTCCGGTAGCGGACCTCTTCGACTTTGGTGACGACGAGCCTGTCACCACAACCTCCACTGCTGCCGGCAAGCAGCCCGCAGGCAGTGGTATCAACATGCTAGACAACACAGCCGACGACGACGAATTCGATGACTTCCAGTCCGCAACCCCCGCCCCTCAGCCCCAAACGGCGTCATCCAACTTCGCCATCGCACCTCCGGCCTCCACCGCCAGTACCACTTCCAACACACAATTCGTCGCACCAAAGCCAATCTCGGCCTCGCAGGGTGCCGACATCAACGGCCTGGTCGGCTTTACATCGGCCACCCCAACTCCCTCCAACAGCGGCTTCACCTCTCCCACATCCCAGCAGCCTAAGCCCTCAGGTTACCAAGCTGCCATGCCCAACTACTTCACCTCAGTCTCCAACAACAATCAGCAGCAGCAACATGGCTCATTCTCCCACACCTCCACTCCCTCCCTGTCCTCCGCGACCTCCCCCACGGCTACAGCCAACAAGCCCGCCACCCAAGCAGCTAAGAAGCCCTCCGGCGACGCCTTCGGCTCGCTCTGGTCCACCGCCAGCGCCAGCGCTGGTATCCAAAAGTCCAACACCGGTACAAACAAGGGCCCCAACCTGGCCAGCATGGCCAAGGAGAAGGCCAGCGCCGGTATCTGGGGTGCCCCGGCTCCATCCAGCTCTGTTTCTACGCCGAGCCAAAGACAGCCCCAGCAAAAGCAGCAGTCCAGCTCTGCCTTTGATGATCTACTCGGCTAATCTTTTGAGCGTCGTATCTTGCCTCTTGATTTCTTCCTTTCTTTGCACTGAGTACATTCCATGCTCATTTCTTCGATTTGCGATCTGGGCCAAGATTTTTTAGCATTCATAATCCCAGACCTTATTTGCCTCTTGTTCTTCTCTCACTGTTGTTTTGGTATACTCCTTTCTCCATTCTCAGTTTCTATCTCCATTGTCTTTTTTCCGGCTTTTATAGGACTCTGTTGTTTTTGGCAGAGAGCCAGTCGTTAAAAGATCTTCTTTTCGCCCTCTCAACCCGCACCCCAAAGGTAAAAAGCTGTCGTCCCATACCCTTTTCTAGGCGCTTCTCTCAGGAGTTTGAATAAAAGCCCATTCCCGCATATTTGGTATTATGGTTATCAAAAAGAACCAGTCCGTGAATGAGATCTCTATGCATGAATTGAGTTAGATCCTGTAAGAATGAGCATCCATGTATTAAAATGTCTTCTGGAGCCGTGGTTCTTCGGCCTCGACCTCTAGGAACAGTATAGCTATGCTACAAAGTTGACTATCCATCTTTATTTAGCTATGTACTAACGTTAAGAGGAAATACACTGACCACTTTCCCATCTCACCAACAAACACACGCCCCTCTCAATCTATCTGACGACAATAAACCTAAGATAACAAAGGAATAGTATGGATTCGAATAGGCATTACGCTGATGCTCATTGATGCTGGTATAACGCCTGCGCTGAAGGAAGCTAGATACAGGTAGACAGGTAGAGGGAGGCGCAGGGGGGATAATAGGACGACGGAAGACAGAACAGTAAGTAAGAGTAGGAATAAGAGTAAAGGTAAGGTAAGGTAAACGGGATGCAAAATACTAGGAGCAGTATCAACAGGAAACCAATATCCTCTTTACTTACTCCGATGTTTCCCGAATATGGATTAAAAGAACATGAAGTGCAATCGTGAAGACAGGTATACGTTAAGAAGCAGGACGTTGGGAATATCTCTTTCCACCGCATGGTGGTGAGATGGGACGGGGAAGGTTGGTGGAGGATAGGTTGAAAGTTGGGTTGGGGGAGTTTGCGATGAAATGGGCAAGCCGTTGATAGAAGCGAAGGTCGGTCTTGGGTATGTAGATTGCATAAAGATCATCAGGGATGGTAATCTGATAATCTTGTTTTGATTTGGTTTGGTTTGGGGCTGTGGCAGGTGATCTACCAAAGCAAAGTGCTGGATGCCTGTTGAAACGGCGCACAGAGCCACGAGCGAGCTTTATGCTCGCTACTCCATGGGGAGCGGCGAGCATAAAGCTTCGGCTCATGGTGTTAATGCGACTTAAATCATCTCTTTGTGAGCCGTGCGCGGCAGCCAAGGGTTTGGATCGAAGCCAATCGTGGCTGATAATCGATTGCTTCAGGTCTTGGTCGACGTGCCGGTACCGTTGCCATCGCCCGAAATAGTTTCAGCCGAGGTGCTCTCTGCGCTTGATACTTGTGTTGAAGTTGCAGGAGTGTTGCCATTTGTGCCCTCGCTTTCAGACTGAGTAGTATTTCCGTGGAATGAAGGCCGCTCGGTCTGAGTTGGGGTACAAATTTGGTCAGACTCATTGGTGTCTGCGCCCGATCCGGTGACCTCGAGACCCTCTCCATTCAGTGATGTCAGACCTCCTTCGATGTCCCGCAAAAGCCGCACAAATTCTTCTGGGACGAGTCCATTCTCGCCCGTTTTGGGGTCTTCTGCAACCAGCCAGCCTTGGCCGTGCCGGTAGGAAACGTAAATCACCTGGCCCTCAGTAAGAGGAAGCTCGTTCTCATGCTCTCGGGTAAAGTCGAAGAGTGCCACGGCTTTTCCATGCATCTCTTCATCTGGGCAGCCGACGGCAAACTGGTAGTCGTTGGAGTACCGGTCTCCACCTGATATTTCATCTTCGGACTCAAAGCCGGGGTCGTGTTCATAAATCTGCTGGCCACCTGGGGCACTGTATCCCATCATTGAATACCGCCCCTCATTTGGCGGATATGTTATGTACTCCCCGCCTGGTCCATCATCTGAGTCGTCCCCGTCATTCACATAGTAGGTCTCACTACCGTCAGCGTTAATTCCGACGAGTGTTCCCCGATCATTATTCCCAGCCGACTGACCGGTTCCTGACATTACTCGCTCGTCAACGAGACCATTAATGTCGGTAGACCTCTTGCGATGGCGTGAAGTGACTACTGGACTATGCAAGTCTTCATCTTCGCTATATGGGGGACCGTCTCCAAAGGACATCGCTGGCAACTGCTGGTGGCCATGGTGGGTAGGTTCGTTGCCCCATTGAGCCGTTGACCAAGGTCCCCGCGAGGTATCCCATGAGGTCGGTGGGTCAGACAAGCGTCGGTATTCACTTGCTGGTGTAGAGACCCCGGAGGCGCGAGGGGGAGGAGGCCCGTAGTGGAGAGGGTGGATAGACGGGTAGGCAAAGTCCCGCACAAGGGCATATGGAAGACTAGTATGGAAGATGGGGAAGACGTGGGAGCCTGGGCGCGAACGATTTTGTGAGGCGAACGAGACGTTGGAGTAGGTGGAGAGCCGATCCTTCGCATTCGTCGGTAATCGTTTCACAGTCCCATCAGTGAGGAGGGGCGCTAAGCCCGACAGATTGTCCGCGGACAGAGTGTTCTCCGTGGAAGTCGAGGAGGACATCATGGTTGACATGGGGAGAGGCCAAAAGTGGATTGAGGATGAGGAATATCTGTGCGGGTTCTCAGAGGAAATGTGGGGGTGTTCATCGGTCGCGTGGGTGCCGCTCTAGTTTCGCATTGCGATTGATGCAGCTCCGTCCGTCTGATGCGCAGTCGCAGAAAGCCGGGACTCTTCTGTTGTCCTCCAAACCCAAAGAAGAGAGTATCTTGAGATCGGAGATAGCAGATATTGAGTTCGGGCGCAAGGCAGCAAGTGCCAAGTGGTAGTCAAAAAGCCTTAGAGATAGGTTCTAAATGGCCTTGTGTGTCAAGCTCCTTGACACAAAGTGTCCCAGGGCCTCCAAGTTATCGGACCAGGTGGGTGGATGGATAATCGGCAAACGACACGAGGGGAGGGGGTCGAATGTGGCCCGAGTGGATATGCCGAACCGCAACAGTCCCACGATGAGATGTCAGCGTTGTAGTAGACGAGTATGTGAGTATGCGAGGGTTGCCAAGTGGAATGTCCAGGTTGAGATTGGCGAAATCGGAACCGTTGTTCCAGACGTTGTTCCAGACGTTGTCCCGCGATCTCGAGGGTAGGGAATTGCTAAATATAGCAAAACTGCAGAAAGGGCCAATGTCAGATACAAATGTAACGGAGGCACGGCGCTTATGCGGGAAACACTGTGCAAACACCACAGTGACAAGGATTAAGTCCCAACGGCCACATGGGAATGTCCAGGGAGGAATAGGCTCAAGAGTCGGAGATTGTCATACCTGTCTAGTCTCAACTGGAGTAGTGATCAGCGCGTAGTTGATTCTGGATCGGGGGAGTATTCCGTGGTGAAGTAGAGGAATAGCCGAGACCGATGTCAACAGCAGAATCAGCCGATATGCAAGGCCGATGCTCGAGAGTCACTGTGAATTGGGGAATTGAAGCTTGAACCCTCACAGCTGCTTAGATAAGCATTTAGCGTGTTTCAGGTCTGGTTGGAGCTAGTCCAGATTGGGTCCTTGTTCTACATTTACATGAGGCTTCAGATACAAATGCTCTATAGGCTTGGCTATAGTAGATCTATGCAAAGCAATGTGACTTGGGGTGTCATTGGTTTCTGAAACACAAGGCAATTCTCTATATACTACAACCATGACTATATATCTACACAAAAGGAATTGTACTTGAAGGATATCACTTGATTGATAATACACAAAGCGATAAAAGCGATGCCCTACATACTACAATTAAAACAAATCTACACAAAGCAACAATATTGTAAAAATGGGTATCATAGTGTTTCTGAAATCTTTAAATAGAACCGACCTCCAGGGCTAGTTCTTTCAAGTCCTCTGCTGCCACCTAGAACAGTGGTTAGCATCCACAAACAGTGATCAATATCCAGTAGGCGATCCAATAATAGTCTGGGTAGTTTTAACAGTTATCCACTCGGTCACAGTCTCCCTGGCTGCTGTGGGCATGCTGGTCACACCCGAAGATTGCTGGGAGGACACCGTTTTGCCAAGCGCATCAAACTGGGAAGGTATGGCAGCATTGTTGAGATCTTGGTCAGATTCATACTCAGGGCTGACGCCCAGCTTGTTGTTGACAGCCTGCACAATATCCACATCCATGCAGGTAGTGTAGATCTCCTGCTTTCCTTTCGGGTAGGTAGGGTCGACACCCGCCTTAGTGGGCCAGTCCCACACCCAATAGAGAGTGTAGGGCTTGCCGGTGGGTGCATTGGTTGGAAGTCGAAGATCCTGCTGGCACCAAAGGTCGGCTCCCATCAGTTGGTTGGCTTTGTGGGCATATTCTTTCTGGCGAGTCTGGGAAATGCTTTGGTCGTTGATTTGGTAGCAGCGGCCGTCATCGAAGTTCTGTTTGGACAGAAGCACACCGCGTCTGTCACCCCCCTTGCCATCTTGTGTCCATTTCCCGTGAATGTCCAGGAGTTTCTCGTCAGTTTTGGGCTGGGTGGTGCCATAGACATAGACAAAACCGCGGTTTGGGGGCTTTCCGGGCTGGTTCTGGGGGAGTGTCACATGGCCGTTTTCTTGATAGCGGAGGGCAATGGCAGCACCAGGATCGGCCTGGAGTCGGGGACTGCCTTCGGTCTGAGCCTGGTCTTGCTGTGTCTCTCTGCACATGTTGTCAACCGGTAGGACCGCTGTGACGTCCTGTCGAGCGTTGGGAGGAATCAGGTAGGTCATTGTATCGACGAAGCCCGGTGTACGGAGAACATTGCCTCGAGCATATCCGGGGGTACCGATGAAGGTTCCATTCGGTGCAATGACTGTGAGTTGTTCCACCCAAGAGTGGGCATTAATTGAGAGGATGTGCAGAGCAAAGAGCACGAGCCAGGTAGGAGAAAACGCCATGTTGAAGGGTTGCAAAGCGTTCTTGTCGCAGTAAAAGGTGGTAAAGATGGAGGAAATGGCGATGAGAGATTTTGGAAGACACCGATCAACAGTGTGGTTTTGATATCAGCTGAATAGAGATTCGTTCAATAGAGCTGAACAAGGTATACGCGGGTCTAGACGAGGACACCAGGTTGCAGCAGGCAACCGCCTTTATGTAGTAATTGTCTCTCCTTGATGTCTGCACAAGCGGAACAAAACGCTTTGTGAAGTGGGTAACAAAGGGTTTCATCCCATTTCAAGGGCCGTTCAAAGCCATGTTGATGTGATTTGGTACTTAGACGTCGAAAATAAAACAAAGGAGGTCTCATTGACTGATTTCTCCTCAATACAACAATATAGATTGGATATCAATGAGAATAAGGAACAATAGTCAAGAATTCGATTTCCACTGGGGACGTTGCAAATATAGGACATATTGTCCAGCACGGGGCATACTCGCGCCTAATTGGAGCCTCCAAATAATCTGATACAGACAAGACCACAAACAACATCACGCCTCAAACAAGCAGTCTGTTAATAGACTGTCAAATGAGCCAGATGTCATTGGCCGTATCTAAATAAAGTATGACCGGGGGGATGATTGGGTGAGAAGGCCAGACGCTCGAGACCCGGCTCTGCTTCAGATGTATAGGTCGGATATTTTTGTGCTTCAGACATGCCCAGTCCCACAGCTCCTGGCGCGTAGCTGTTGTTTGGCATTTTGACATTTCGGCACATATTCGATCTTCGCTGCAAGTATGTCGCGAATCTGCAGCTCAATCGGCCCTGGAAGCACGGCTATTGGCTGGCAAGGAGCCCCTCGGCGCTTCGCCGTCGGTCTCGAGATCCTGCAAACAAATTAAAGCGCTTTCGGAGGATCAAAGAAGACTGAAGACTCTTCTGACTCTTGGCTTGAGGACTCTTCCCTTCTATGTGGAGGTTATACAGGAAGTGGTCCATGCTCCCCACCGAGTCGACGTCGGGCTTGAATCTTCACTTTGTTTTAGACTCAGGGTAGGGATCTCAGCGGCTAGAAAGCTCTTGTTAGTCACACCGGTGTACTCACAACCCTAAGGTATGTGCCACTATGGCTACGCCGGGGATCGGAATCCATATACGGAGCACATTGCCCGAGTTAGGGCACTCCGACACCGATCGATCTTATCTTTCTTCAATTCTCGCTCGCCAAGCTCGGTTACCGAGCTCAATACTGGACAGATGGAGTCTGCACTGGGGCAGCGGGTGCTGATTCGACTCAAAGTTATCTGATTTTTATCTGATTTCTCCGGTTACTCCACCGGGTGGATTCCATCTCGTTGGCATGAGACAAATTGGTGGGTTCTTTCGTGAGGCCTCGCGGACTGAGACCGACTTTTCTTCTCACTTTCCCCTTTAGACCATGGTGGACGGAGTAGCCCGCGAAGAGGGCTAAGTACTGTAACCTTGGACGTGAGTGGAGATGCTGATCGCCTACAAAATTTGCGTGACGTTTTGCTACAGTATGGACATGGACAGCTGATCATTGCGACTGAAAAGGCTACTGGCAGCATCAACCTTCGTGCTTCCGACTAATCTAAGTTATGTATTGCCTGCACGATGATTGAATAGTTCAGTAATACACATCTCCCCCTATGAGCGTTCACCATCTACTTTTTGTGTGCCCAATCATAGACTCCCATACTTAGCCACAGATACAGGATTCCTTTGATGGAATACCCAAGTGACTCGACCGGGTAACATTGGACGTCATATTGTTCTTGGAGGGATTTCTCTTCTTCTCTTAATATTTCTCTACATCCCGCTTGATTCTCTCGTATATTCTCTGCTAAATATCTAGTGCAGTGTTCTAGCAAATTACTCGCCTCCACTGTGGCTTGGCGACCCATCGGCAATACTTAATTCCAGGTCGCGGCTTCGGAGGCTGACTATTATTTTGCAGCCTTCAGGGGGCCTTCCGCTTTTTCTCCAACTTTTAAGAGGGGCCTTGAATTTCCCAGTCACTATCTTCTTCCGGTATGTCTTTTTGTTACTCAATGGCTTCGTGAGTGGTGCAACTAACCAGGAGAGAAAAAGTCCCCGTGGAAGGAAAAAATAGTCGTGGAACCGCCTCCCTGAACACCTCGTGTGAACTACGAGGCCCCCGTTTAGGTCCTTAACTAAACCTACTCTGACACTGGTTTTGGTGTAAACAAGTCAATCCACGACGGCTTTCCACGCAGGTTCTGGTCCCTGCGGACCGTCTTGAACTACCCTACGCCTTCAACAGACGTCTCACCGCTACCTCCGACTCGTCACCATGGCTACCTCTTTTATTTCCAAACGACTTCGCTCCACCGAGGAGGAACAGGAGGCCGAGCCCGGTTGGCTTCGACGCCAGATTGTCTCTGGCCTGCAGTCAATCTCTCGCCGTGCCTGTGTGCACCCCATCCACACCATTGTGGTGATTGCCCTCCTTGCCAGCACGACCTACGTTGGTCTCCTGGAAGGCAGCTTGCTGGATACCGTCCGAGACCCGCGTAGCGTCGCTGGTCAGGTTGACACAGATGCTCTCCTCCAGGGAAGCCGCAATCTGCGGCTGGGCGAGTCTACTTCGTGGAAGTGGCAGGCGGAGGATGTCTGGACCGACTCTGAGGTAAGCGGCCACCGCCTTTTATTCTATTTGGATCAATTACTGATAAAATGCTATAGGTTGAGAAGCCGGCGGCTCAGCACCTGGCACTGGCCACCTTGATTTTCCCGGATTCTACCTCCACTGTTGTGACTGCTCCCGCCTCCGATGATGTGCCAATCCCTGCCAACATCTCCGCCACTTCGGTCCCGTATACCCCCAACCTCTTCTCGCAATTCACCCACGACTCTGCCCTGGCCTACACCGTGTCTTTCGACCAAGTGTCGGAGCTTTTGAAGGCGGTGCAGGAGATCCCCAACCCGTCTGCGGATGAGGAAGAAGAGGAGTCTAAGAAATGGATCATGAGAGCTGCTCGTGGCCCCGCATACGGATCCCGCAGAGCTGTGAAGCTTTGGTTCGCAGACGCGTGGGGTTCATTTGTGGATCTGATCAAGCACGCCGAGACCATTGACATTGTTATCATGGCTCTCGGCTACATCTCGATGCACCTGAGCTTCGTCTCCCTCTTCTTCTCGATGCGCCGGTTGGGCTCCAACTTTTGGCTTGCGGCTACCGTGCTTTTGTCTGGCTCCTTCGCATTCCTCTTTGGTCTGCTGGTGACCACCAAGCTCGGTGTGCCCATTAACCTCCTGCTGCTCTCCGAAGGCTTACCCTTCTTGGTTGTTACCATTGGATTTGAGAAGCCAATCATGTTTACCCGGGCAGTTCTGAACGCCTCCGTGGATAATCGCCGACCTCGTCCCGGTGCTGCTCCTCGCCCTCTGGCCTCGAGCACTCCGCGGTCCATTCAGGAGTCTATCGCAGCTGCAATCAAGGACCAGGGTTTCGAGATTGTCCAGCACTACTGCATTGAGATTGGCTTGTTGGCTCTGGGTGCCGCATCTGGTGTTCAGGGCGGTCTCCAGCAGTTCTGCTTCCTCGCGGCCTTGATCTTATTCTTTGACTGCGTGCTTCTCTTCACATTCTACACCACCATCCTCTGCATTAAGCTCGAGATTACTCGTATCAAGCGTCACGTGGCTCTGCGCAAGGCTTTGGAGGAGGACGGCATTACCCACAGTGTCGCTGAAAACGTTGCCTCCAGCAATGACTGGCCTCGCGCAGGATCTGGTAGCACCGAGGCTGATGCCAGCATCTTTGGGCGTAAGATCAAGTCTAGTAGCGTGCGCCGGTTCAAGATCCTCATGGTTGGCGGTCTGATCTTGGTCAACGTTGTGAACATGTCTGCCATTCCGTTCCGTAACACCGGTAACGGTGGTCTCCTGTCCCGCTTCTCCAGTGTCTTGGCTCCTACCCCCATTGATCCTTTCAAGGTGGCAGAGAACGGCCTGGATAGTGTGTATGTTGCGGCCAAGAGCCAGAAGCAGGAGACCATTGTCACCATTCTCTCGCCCATCAAGTACAAGTTGGAATACCCCTCGGTCCACTACGCAGCTCCCACGGAGTCTAGCTCGTTTGACATTGAATACACCGATCAGCTTTTGGACGCTGTGGGTGGAAAGGTTCTTGAGAGTCTCCTCAAGAGCGTCGAGGACCCTTTCATTAGCAAGTGGATTATCGCTGCTTTGACCCTGAGCATCATCCTCAATGGCTATCTCTTCAATGCTGCTCGTTGGAGCATCAAGGAACCCGAAGCCGCCCCCACTCCTGTGGAGGTCGTGGCTGCACCCAAGGTCTACCCCAAGTTTGAGCCCAACGAGGAAAAGTCTACCCGCACTCCCGAGGAATGCGAGGCTCTTCTAAAGGAGAAGCGTGCTCCGATTCTTACCGATGAGGAACTGATTGATCTTTCTCTCCGTGGAAAGCTCCCCGGCTATGCCCTGGAGAAGACCATGGAGGATGAGAACCTGATGAGCCGTGTAGATGCCTTTACTCGTGCGGTCAAGATCCGCCGTGCTGTTGTCTCCCGTACTCCTGCCACCGCTGCTATCACTGCTACTTTGGAGGAGTCCAAGCTCCCGTACAAACATTACAACTATGGTCTCGTCCACGGTGCTTGCTGTGAAAACGTTATTGGTTACCTGCCCCTTCCTCTCGGTGTTGCTGGTCCTATCAATATTGATGGTCAAAGCTACTTCATCCCCATGGCTACTACCGAGGGTGTGCTTGTGGCTTCCACCAGTCGTGGTTCCAAGGCCATCAACGCTGGTGGCGGTGCCGTGACTGTCCTGACAGGCGACGGTATGACTCGTGGCCCTTGTGTTACTTTCCCTACTCTGGCTCGGGCTGCCGCTGCCAAGGTCTGGATCGATTCTGAGGAAGGCCGCAGCATTATCACCGCTGCTTTCAACTCGACTAGTCGCTTCGCCCGTCTCCAGAGCCTGAAGACTGCCCTTGCTGGTACCTACCTCTACATCCGCTTCAAGACCACCACTGGTGATGCCATGGGTATGAACATGATCTCCAAGGGTTGTGAGAAGGCCCTGGATGTCATGTCCAAGGAGTGTGGCTTCGATGACATGGCTATCATCTCGCTTTCTGGTAACTTCTGTACTGATAAGAAGTCCGCTGCCATCAACTGGACTGATGGCCGTGGTAAGTCTGTCGTGGCTGAGGCTATCATCCCTGGTGACATTGTCAAGAGCGTCCTCAAGAGTGATGTCAACGCGCTCGTTGAGCTGAACGTCAGCAAGAACTTGATCGGAAGTGCTATGGCTGGAAGTTTGGGTGGTTTCAACGCCCATGCCTCTAACATTGTCTCTGCCATCTTCCTGGCCACTGGTCAGGATCCCGCCCAGAACGTTGAGAGCAGCAGCTGTATCACCACTATGAAGAAGTAAGTGGCTCTCTCTCCACATCTATGCCAGTGATACTAATGACATTACAGCAACAACGGCAACCTCCAGATCGCTGTGTCGATGCCTTCCATCGAGGTCGGCACCATTGGTGGTGGTACCATCCTTGAAGGCCAAGGAGCCATGCTGGACCTTCTGGGTGTCCGCGGTGCTCACCCAACCACCCCCGGTGAGAACGCCCGCCAGCTGTCTCGCATCATTGCTGCCTCCGTGCTGGCCGGTGAGCTCAGTCTGTGCGCTGCCCTTGCTGCCGGTCATCTTGTCAAGGCACACATGGCCCACAACCGCAGCGCCGCACCCACACGGTCCTCAACTCCCGTATCTGCAGCCGTCGGTGCCGCCCGTGGCCTTTCCATGACCTCCAAGTAAACGAAGACAACATGACCTGTTCCTCCTAGCCCGCAATTGCGGGCTTTTTGTACATGTGTGGCCTATGACCCTCCGCATACCACCACTCACGATGCAGAACCTCTTACTCTCTGGCACGCTCTCTTCATGGCGGTGCCTCTGGCTCGCCCTGTCTTTTTCTGCATTATGACCCCAGACTCTGGTCAGGATTTATCTATCAACGCTGCCTGTCCACACGGAGCCAGCTGATGGGCTTTCTGTCCTTATAACGGATCAATGATCCTGATGAGGCGTACTAAAGGGGCATTCTTGGGAGTCCCAAAATCTCACGCTTCAAAGCGGTAGTGACGCAGTCCTACATTTGTGTACTTAATGTTCCCTTTTCATGATAGACATTTCGGGTCGGAATGGAATTCAAATTTTTTTAATCAAAAGTCAATCTAAGTAACCGCCAGGTCCCGACCGGGCATAAATAATACGGTATGGTACTGCACAGATACCTAAGTGGTACCTACGTGGTACCGGCGACGCTAATCCGGGGGCTGAAGGGCCTAGAATGTCAACTCCCCTTTTTCCTTTCGCTTAGATATTTGGCATACGACAGGGAATCGGAACAATAGAACAACAGACTAACAGAAGAGAATGTACTGAACATCCACTAAGATATACTCCAACATAAATGACTTATCAGATCTTGCATCCCTACACTTGCACATGTACATGTTCAGCCCCTGTGTGGCTGTTCCCCTTGGCAGGGAGTCTATCAATACGAGAACGAGTATGGTAACTTATAGAAAATATTTCGAGATTAGGCCATGAGTGGGATAGTGAGAAGAACGTTCACAGAATAAATAAAGATCAACCAGACCACATCCCCTGCATCCCCAGTGATACACGTTAATACCTGCACACTGTAAGGAGCGGGTCTTGAAAGTCCGGAGTTGACGGTTGAAATCACACTTTCTATCTTCTCCTCTCCTTCACATTTGGAGGAGATCCATTTGCTCTTCTCTTCCTCACCTTACGCCCCATCTCACCCGGCTCCGTTGTCTCAGATCCTTGACATCGTGTGGAGCACACAAAAACACGGGGACACACTGCCGAATGCCTTGATCCGCCCCCTTGGATAAGGCCAACATTCTGAGAAGAGCCGGACTCTCACCATTTCGACCTGACATGAATGGGGGCTCGGGAGCAATGTCGCCAGTCTCCGTCGATGGAAGCGACTGGTCTGGACTGAACCAGTATGGAAAATCGGAATCCCCGTTCTCACCAACATTCCCATCATCTCGCGCCAACCTAGCCACACCCCCGACCTCCGGCGTCCCCAGCGCACCCTTGAGCCCAAACGGCGGCGGCGGTCCTCCCTCACTATCCCCATCGAACCTAAGCAGCAACCCGTCCCCTCCCAGCTCCGTCGCCGCAAGATCAAGCGTCGGCACAATAGGAGGAGATGCCGGCCCACGAGATGGCAGACGATACCGCCAGATGGAAGAGATCCTGGGCCAACACTATGTAGTCCTCCGACGATTCCTGAACGGCACAGCCCGCGAAGAAAATGGCAAGTCAAACAAAGCCCGCGACAAACTGCTACGCCTATCCCCCACCCAGTTCCACGAACTGTCAACGGATGTATACGACGAATTGATTCGGCGGCAGCAGGCCATGCCGCCTCCTGGCCGACCTCCCCGTCCAGACGTACCCCCTTACCTCCCATCCCGCGCCGACTTCCACGAAAAGCGCAACCACGCCCGCCAAAAGCTGGCTGCGCTGCACCACCAGCGCTTCCGGGACCTCGCGACCGATGTCTTCTGTGAGCTGGAGCGCCGCTTCCCTCACTTTACCAGCCGGGAGTTTCGAGCACGCCCGCCCCCGAATATGCCCCCGGGCTCGAGGGGCTCGCAGCAGTCGAGGGGGCCTCCCTCGCGCATGGGTCGGGGTTATCCTTCTGGTGGGCCGCCGGGTAGTCCGTTCCCGCCGCGTGGTGGTTCTCTTGGGGGATCACCGGCTGGAATGAATGGGGATGGGCCGTTCCCTCGGGCTTTCCAGAGCAATACTATGGTTCCGAATAAGAGCACGATGGTTGAGGATAGTGATGATATGGGAGGCGAGGATGAGGATGATGCTCGTAGCGATGCTTTTGCGTTGGATGCTGTGTTGAGTCGTCGGGGGACTACGACGACTTTGGGTGATAGTGAGCGGAAGTTGTTGTTGGAGAGTCAGTCGCAGGTTTCGGCTTTGCAAGATAAGATTGAGAAGTTGGAAGAATTGGTTCGCTCCAAGGACGAGGAGCTGGCTCATTCGTCACAAGATGCGGATTCCTCTGGGGTATGTTTTGTTGGGAAGAATGGCAAGTGATATTTACTGACGATTTCCACAGATCAGCCATAATGAGCGGCAGGAGTGGGATGACTTGCGACAGGAGCTTGAGAATAAGGTATCAAAAGCGGAGGACCTTAACAGCTCGCTCCAGCTTGAGCTTGAGAGAGTTCGGACAGAGCATGACACGATGGAACGTGACCTTCGCAGCCAGCTCGAAGAGTCTTCTCGGGGAGTCGAGGATGCTGGTTTGCAGTCGCGGTACGCTGATCTGGAAAACCAGAACCGGAGTCTGCAAGCAGCGCTGCAACAGCAGAAGCAAGTAACCGACGAAGTCAAGCGGGAGGCATCAGCTTTCCTTATGGAAATGAAGACCCTCACAGCCGAGAGCCATGCAAACTGGGAACGCGAAGAACACCTGTCCAACGAAGTACACCGGCTGGAGGCAGACGCCAACGAATGGAAGCACCGCTACGCCAAGGTCAAGGCCCAGCTACGGCACCTCCGCACCTCATCTGGTGGCTTCGCCGACTCTAGACCCGACGCAAGGGTTTTCACCAAAGAGCACGAACTCGTCCAAGTGGACGGTCTGGTCAAAGATATCCACGTCACCAAATTCCAGATGTCAGTCGACGAACTTCTGCGCGTTGCACGATTCGAGGACTCACGCGTGGTACTCCAACAAATCAAAATGGTGGTCGTGGCCGTCCGCCATATCCTCCAAGACATGGACCACTCCCCAATCCCGGTGGATGGTACAGCTGCGCAGCGCACTAAGGCCAAGAGCCAGGTATCAAACACGGCAAACAACATGATCACCGCCACGCGCAACTTCGCCAGCTCTGGTGGTCTGTCTCCAGTGTCGCTCCTCGATGCTGCAGCTTCGCATCTTTGCACTGCTATCATCGAGTTGATCCGCATCGTGAAGATCCAGGCATCGCCTGCGGATGAGCTGGAGGATGAGGATGATGAGGAGGCGGATGTTTCTCAGACCCAATTCCCTGATTACTTTGATACCTCTGCTAGCCAGAAGCGGTTGAGCAATGACTCTGTCTACAGCGCTATGAGCCGTCCTGATGATTCTCAATTCCCTGCTATGCAGAATGGTTACACTAACGGGGTCAACCATGACGGTTGGGGTGTGCCGCAGGGTGATCACGAAGTGTTGGAACTGAAGGTAAGTCTTCTAATGCATGCTATAATATATTGATACTGACTGTTAATCCAGCTTCACGTCGAGAACCAAACCGACGGCATGGTCCAATCCATCCAGGCACTGGTTGCCAGTATCCGCGCCGGAGAAAAACTACACACAGTCCAGACGCACGTCAACGACATCTCAGGCGTCGTCGCAAACGTCGTCAACTACACAGAGCGTCTGATGCACGAACGAAGTGGCGACGTCGCTCTACGGCAGACCTCTGAGCCGGTTATCCATGCTTTGGAACAATGCCGCAACAGACTGGTAGCCACTGCGGAAGAGGGCCAAGACGCTACAACACCTGAGGAACTGCGCGAAGTCACGAATAAGCTGCCGCCCATTGCATTCGAAATCGCTCGTGAGACGAAAGATCTCGTTCAGCGTCTTGAGTCGATGGCGTCTGCCGATGATGAGGATGATTTCCGGTGATCTTTTTCTTTTTCTTTTTGATATTGACTCGGGGCTATCATCATGCACAACTACACAGCTACACTTCCATCTCCGTGTTTTTGTATCAGACATCATGCATCATACCCCATGTCCCCCAACCCCATTTCCTTTCCCTTTCCTCCGTCAAATCTCAATATCTACAATCTATATTCCATCCTCTTTGCCCCTTGCTTTTCAGCGAACATTATCTATGGCAACGAGTGGACAATGTCGAAACGATGTCCCGACGCGTGTGGCATTCATGGTTTCTTTTCCTTTTGCATTTTTTCTATCTGTTTCTTTTATTCCTCTATCTATCTACCTCCCCCTTTTCACTTCTTCTTACTATTCTATGTACTTTATTTCCAACCCTCGCAAGTTCTCACTGTCCTTGTGTGCTGTTGGTGTATTCCTCAACGACCTCGGCGTCGGCTTGTTACCTTTTCTTGCATTCTGCACTTGTGCAGTTGAAATGAATAACTACCTGCTCTTTTACTTGTTTCTACTCTACTCTACTTTAGTGGTACGATAGTGTCTACATGCTTCTACTTTACTGGAACTCGAATCTTTCCCTGCCAATGATTCTTCATTGAGAGAGTCACCCTTCCTGGTACAATATATCAACAAAACAAAAAACAAAAAAAAAAAAAAACTGGTGCTGGGAGCTTATTGAATGGCCCGGCCCGGAGGCCCGCAGCATTCCATCTTCTCCTCTGTAACGCACCATGTCAGCAGCGGTTTCTCAAAGCGAGGGCAATTCAAATTGGAGAGGGCTCTACGATGTGCTATTTGACCAGGCAATTACACTTGTGAGGAAGGTGCATTTCCTAATTTGGAAGTATGTTTTCACGAGCTCGGGATGCCAGATGACATCTAAAAAGCCCTAATACCTAGGTATTCTCAACAAGTAAACAAGCAAAATTTAGGCCTGCTCAACATATCATTGTGTCCATTTTGATTCCAGCAAGTGATTTGCATACCTCAATGTATATTGTCTTCTAACGGCAAGTAGACAAGCAAACCAGGACCTTCCCATTACAAAATCGCAGCCATTTTTCCCTCAGCAAGTATTTTCCCAAGGAGCTTTCCAAAGAAGGGCTTTGCTTTTTTCGTATAGGTCTTTTCATAATATGGCACCTCAATCAAATCAAATGGATTTTCGGAGCTATCATGTTCAACCCCCATATTGCAAGTCGAATCATCCACGATGAGTAAGGGTTGCCAATTTGAACATTGAAACGTTCGTTGGTGTCTTTCTTTTCTTGCTCTGTAAGCTCAAAGCGTCGAGCCTTCCGACAACATCCACATTCAAGAGTACAATGCCCAACCCCAAGCTTACTTGGTGAACTGATTTGGCGGTCTGTGCAACACCTACAGCCCCGAGCACAACAGCCTTGTCTGCCAGCACAATCTTTGACTAGGCCTCGATGCATATACCATCTTGGGTGTGATCGCCATAAATCGAATGCTCTTGAATGACATCCCTAAGAAAAGGTACTGCGATGCTGCCACCATTCTTGCTCGAGGAGCCAACACTTGGTACTCAGAGCTTTGAGTTCCTCTTTGATGCTTTTGCCTGTCGCTTCGTCTGGCTGTCGACAATCAACATATCCCTTCTTGAGTTGCTCTCTAAGAAATACTTCTTTTTGAACGATTGCTCGGAGATTCGCTTCTGTTTCGAGGAGGTATCTGGAAGAACTCCGTTCTCGGTCATTCGCACGTGCGCAGTAAACAGAATATCGATATCGTTGAAGGGCTCCTATTTCTCTACTTCGTTCGAGGCGAGTTTCCTTCCAGGTCAGTTCACCATCAACAGGATACTTGAATCTGTATTGATCATCCTGTTTTTGGAAACGGTTTATGAGAGAAGACAAAGACATCTTTGGTGTTGAGGATGGAAAGAAGTCGTCTGCAGTTCATCCTGATGTTACCCCCTAAAAGTTAATTATGACTCCAATATTTGCTCAGTCCTTCCCGATCTCAAAGCGGGTAGCATGTATCTGAGTTTTTTTGATAATCAAACTTCAGAATTAGAGATACATATAATCCATGGATGTCCTTGATATCTTAGTGCCTATAGTGTTCCCCGGAACCTTGAAAGGGTTGTCCCGGCTCTTACATAAGCACGGAGATCTAGGCGCTTTTTGGCGTTGAGCTTCGTTTTTTCCTCTCATCTACTTCTGTACCATCTCAATCTCAATCTATACCATCTTTAAGTGAGTCCAACCATTTGAGCTGTGAATTCCAGTGTGCTTGTTGCTCGTCTGCCAGATTCCCTAAGGCTATCTGTGGAAAGAGTCGAGCCCCTGGAGAGTCTGGGAAGCTTCAATTGGAAGCCTCAGGCAGAAAGAGCACACGTGGTCTTTATGGTGAACCCAACAAGCTAACCCCAAAGTAGCCCGGCACCCGAGTTCACCCGCTCCGCCCTGCCCCTCATCATGTTCTGCCGACTGAGGTCAATAACCCCACCTTCTTCCCTCTTCTCTTCTTCTCTCTTCAATTGCACTTCTTTCCACCCCGCTGCCCGATCTTTTGCTTCATCATCCGCAGCCATGTCTAACACCACCGCCTACTTCGACGTGCAGTACCAGCCCGCTGGCGAGCCTGCCCGTAAGTTCCTTCTTCCTTTCTACTCTGGAGGGGCAAAAACTCTCTGCCCCTCCAAGCCTCACCCCTTTGCTGCCGAGAATTTCAGCCTCCAATTCCATTTGGCATCCAGGCTGGGGCCCTCTTACGCTATTGTTTATGTGAATTGATACTGACTCCCTCATTAGCCATTACTGGACGCATCAACTTCAACCTCTTCGAGGCTGATGTCCCCAAGACTGCCCGCAACTTCCGCGAGCTCTGCAATGCCCCCGAAGGCCAGGGCTACAAGGGCTCTGCTTTCCACCGTGTGATCCCCCAGTTCATGCTCCAGGGTGGTGACTTCACCCGCGGCAACGTGAGTTTTACCCCGACGGTGGGTGGTGAAATGCAATTGGCTGACCCGTGACTTCAATAGGGTACCGGTGGTCGTTCCATCTACGGCGAGAAGTTCCCCGATGAGAACTTTAAGTACAAGCACACCAAGCCCGGTCTCCTCTCCATGGCCAACGCTGGCCCCAACACGTAAGTCACACACGTTGTCGACAATGCTAAAGCAAAATTAACATTTCCCCCTCTCTAGCAACGGCTCCCAGTTCTTCATCACCACCGTTGTCACCTCGTGGCTCGATGGCAAGCACGTCGTTTTCGGCGAGGTCGCTGACGAGAAGTCCATGGCCGTCGTTAAGGCCATCGAGGCTCTCGGCAGCTCCTCCGGCTCTATCCGCTCCAACGTCAAGCCCACCATCGTCGCCTGCGGTGGCCAGTAAACAGCTCAATTGGGAGGTTTAATTGGAGGTTTGGAGCCTGGAAGTCTTTCTTTTTCCAAGGACTTAGTCCTATCCCTGTTCACGCCGTGCATTGGAACTAGCCAAGGTGGCTTCCCCATTTGCGCACTGTAATCTAGAGTGTCCACTGAACTAGTCATACATGCATTTGTATTACAGGGTACCGATCTTCTACTTATAAACCCGTGTAGACTACTGAATGCACTGTAAGCTAAATTCCCAAAAGTAGTGAACTAGCCAGAACCTAGATACATGTAGTTCGGTAGTGATCCACCCCAAATCACGAAATCGATCACCGAAATGACTCTACAAGAATAGAAATCCCCATAGCATTTAATTTTTCCACGTGTCCAAGCTGTGATTCGAGGGCTTTGATCGCGGGCTGGACTACACCACCGTACCCCGCGTGGGATGAAAGGTTTTTTTTCTGGGAAAGGTTTCCATTTCCTGTAGAAACATGCACAATTGATGATTCCTTCTTAAACCGGCCCAAATATAGTTTTCTAAGAGAGCCGTACCTTCAAGATTGGACATTTTGGGCGGTGTAAGTCTGTCTTTTGAGTTGTTTCAAGCTCGTCTTCAAAATCCATATATGCATGTTTACTGTGTCCTCCATACATCCTTTCACATCCCACCTTTATGCAACCTACATCATTAAGCCACCATTTTCAAACAACTACAACCGAGATACTCAAAATGGGCAAGAGAGGTGAAAAAAAATTAAGGCCAGAGTAAGGTGAAAGCAGTAGTCAAGGCGCAAGCGAAACAGAAGAGACATTCCTATTATCATAGCACCCTATAAGAAGCCTTCAAAAGACCCATGCCAAGCATCCATACATATACGCTACCCCGTGCGCGCAGAAACAAGGAAAATAGACAAAAAACCGGAAGCTAAGTCTGACCTGGTAACGATTGCCGTCTTTCAATTTCGTACCGCGGAGTAATCTTCCTAGGTGCTCGGTCACCCAAAATACCGGAGTAGAATTTGCTAGAAGTACTAGAGTCAAACGAATGATAATCCGAAGAGGAGGTAGGTTGCAGTCCTAACGCCTGATAGTATTCCAGGCGTTTGGCAGTCTTCACGCGTGCCACCCAGAAACTAAAAGATGACGCGCGGCGAAGCACGCCTATAACAAACCCCTGCAAGGGTCCATGCCATGTTCGACCCGTGTTCACCTCTTAAGGAGAACCAACTCTGTCAAGGTGTACTTGTACAATGGCCTTTTTTTTCTTTCTTTTTAGGGACGGCGCGGGGCCTGCGGGAGATTGTGTATTAAACTACGAAGCACACAGTCATAGTCGCAACGTCTATTGGCATGATTAGATACCGTAAAAGAGAAGGTGTGTAGCCAGACCTACGCTGGGTGAGAACGCCGATGACCGTAATAAACTACGGTCTCGACTTGCAGATTTCTGAGACATGGTGGGAGGATGGCGGAAAGTGAGCTGTTTAATCGTATTGCTGGGCATAACTACAAGCCTGTAGCCATTAATGTTGTCGTGTTATTGATGTCAGTAAGATCCATGATGGATGATCAACGTCGATTGAGATTGAACAGTTGAAGACACCGAGTGGAGAGGGCGTAAGAAGAGAGAAAGGAAAAGAGAAGAGAAGAGAAGGAAACACAATCTAAAGCATGTGGGAGCACGGGACTTGCGACCCTAAGATCGTGGAATTGAACGGATTCTCTCATATTGAACGCCGTTAAGAAGACAAAAGCAAAAATGACCAGGGTATCTCAATAATTCTCATCTCGAATTGCCTTCACCCCCCGCTTCGACCCTTTGATAACACCCTCCAACAGCTCGCGGATCTGACTGCATCCATCAATTCCTACCGCCAACATCGTCTCCATGTATGTAGAGTGAACCTTAGCCTCCGTGCTTAGCACTGAGACCTTCATCGTCTCCTCGTCATCATCATCCATGTGGTTCTCGCCTACGGGCACAACCGTCGTCGTTCCAATCGTCAGTGATGGGAGTTCCTGTTCTTCTGGCAGAGACAGGTCCAGCAGCGGGTCCAGCTCTTCGTGTCGTGGATCCCGTGGTGTAGAGGCGCTACCACTCATGCCGGCAGTACAGCCGCAAAGCAGACCAGGCATGGGAATACCTGCGTCAACGAGGGCCAAAGTACAGGCATTGATTGCCGCGGCGAGCAGAGAGCCGTCGGCGGAGAGAACGGAGACGTGGATACTGATTGTGCTGTGTGGGTAGAGATATGTGTGTAGGTGCGACTGGAAAGCAGCGCGAAGAGTTGTAGCAATGCGCGACGATTGTCTGTAGCCGTATTAGTATGACTTGTATGCTAATGGCACCTGTCCCGACATTGGTGGTTACAAGTAGCCATTTTGCCAACAGTGCCTGATATAGAGATAGCAAGTAATACTTACTTGTCACTTCCGGCGGCCCTCCGTTTGCGATCCACACCGGCGAACCCGGCGACATTGACGTCCACCTCAACGACGGCGCTACCGCTGCCTGCGCCGCCACCTCCTTCACCTCGGCGACCCTCGGCCGGTCCGTGAACGGAGCACATGATTGATGTGTTGCCCATCGACAGGTATGAAGAACCGGAGCTGGCGGGGTTGGTGGAAATCTGGGCTTGGAGGAGGCGGAGCTCGTTCCAGCGGCGGCCGTCAAGGCGCAGCCTCGTGAGAGGATATGTGGTCGAAGTGTCAAGAGGCATATTTGCTGTGGGCCCCTTGAATTTTCAGGGAAGCAGTTCTTCCAAGGTGAAAAGATGTATGCGTTGGGAAGGAATGAAGCTCTAGCCTTGGATACTGTAGAGGCACGGTTATTAGCTAGATATCCTGGGTTCGAATATGAGAGCTGTACAGGCAAATACCCAACTCACATTTGCTTGATTGTGTACGCAAAAGGTCAATTCCACCTCAATTGAAGCGTCGATTGTCATTCGGCCGCTCTTTTTTCTGGTTCCCTTGATATCACGTGACACAAGTGGGACCTGCTCTATGAGCATCTCATGTCAACTCAACTCAACTTTGTTGAATTTCCATTATCAATTTTTGTAATGGTTTAAGTAATTTCCAAGTCGGAAATTTCAGTTCTCTTATTCAACACCTTTCACTCAAGCTAAATTTGCCAAGGAATCCACATCTTTGTCCGGTGGCCGCTATCCGCCACTGTATCGGAGCTGCTTCGCGACAGCCTGGTACTGTATTACGACCTTGACTTGCGCGACTCTTTCGGCTCGCACTCTGGCGTCGACTAATATGCAGAAAATATGGCTGGAAATAACCATCCAGTTGAGCTGATTTCTATCGACTCAGACGATGATTTGGAGGTGACACACTATTCAACTCCTGCAAGCAGTATGTGATCCTTCGCGACGCGCCTTCCATGCAGCTAACAACTTTTCAGATCGGGGTATTGCGAAGCCTCGAAACGCAACGCCAATCAAGTCGGAGACTACGCGCACCCCCACTGGGCCATCAAGTGTGGTGAAACCCCAGCCCGTGGATAGCGATTCCGACAATTTCAACGATGGCGAGACGGCCTACAAGAAATTCAAGGACCGAAAATCCCTGAAGCGCAGGCAGAGCGCTGCGGCTACTCGCAAAACGAAAGCTCCCAGGAACGATGCAGACGCGATCGTTGGTCGAGTGAAGCCAGAGCGACCAAAGCCTGTCCAGAAGCGGCCACTAAAGCAATATGGCGAGGTTTCCTCTGAAGATGAACTCTTAGAAGACGCATTGCCTGGCTATCTCAAAACTCGCCGTACTCAGTTTGATCGCAAACAAGAGCGTTTGCAAGATCTCGGTCTGAAATTGCCACCATCCTATGATGATGTCGATTTCTCCGACGATGAACGCCTCGAAGAACTTCAAGAACGGCCTGTCTTCTTGAACACCGAACCGAAACAGGAATACAAAGACATCCAACTTCCATATTCTCTTGGGATCATTCCCGCACCAATTGCCCAGTGGCTTCGCCAGTACCAAGTGGAAGGTGCCGCGTTTCTTCACGAGCTTTTTGTGTATCAAAAGGGTGGTGTCCTCGGTGATGATATGGGTCTCGGCAAGACCATCCAGGTGATTGCTTTCTTGACCGCCGCCTACGGGAAAACAGGCGATGAACGGGATGCCAAGCGCATGCGAAAGATGCGGAGATCTGACGACAGTGCGTGGTACCCACGTACCCTCATCGTTTGCCCTGGAACACTGATTTCCAACTGGAAGGCCGAGTTTGCACGATGGGGATGGTGGCATGTTGATAGCTACCATGGCGAAAATAAGGACATCGCCCTCCATGCAGCCAAGTCTGGACGGGTAGAAATATTGATCACTACCTACACCACCTACATGAACAACAAGGGCTCAATCAATATGATTGACTGGGACTGTGTGATTGCAGATGAGTGCCACAAAATTAAGGAACGCAAGTCGGAAACCACCCAGTCTATGAATGAGATTAACGCGCTGTGTCGTATCGGTCTCACCGGCACTGCAATTCAAAACAAATACGAGGAGCTATGGACTCTTCTCAACTGGACCAACCCTGGGATGCTTGGACCAGTCTCCACCTGGAAGGCCCAGATCTGCGAGCCGTTAAAGATTGGACAATCACACGACGCAACCCTGAGTGAGCTCAGCAGAGCCCGAAAAACGGCTAAGAAGCTGGTTGAGAACCTACTTCCCCAGTTTTTCATCAGAAGGATGAAGACACTGATAGCAGATCAGCTGCCTAAAAAGAGCGATCGTGTCGTCTTCTGTCCTCTGACTGAGACCCAGGCCGAAGCTTACGAGAATTTCCTTGACAGCGATATTGTTGAATATATCAAGAATTCTACACAGCCATGCGACTGCGGTTCGGGGAAGAAAGCTGGATGGTGTTGCTACAAGCATATTCCAGGCAGAGATCCTCCTGCATGGCAATCTTATGTCTTCCCCGCCATTACTGTTCTTCAAAAGCTCAGTAATCACCTGGCTATTCTAATTCCCCAAGGGGCAGATCCAAAAGAAAAGCAGGAGAAGGACAAAGCCATGTTGGAACTTGCACTCCCCACCAAGTGGGAAGACCTGTACCGCTCGCGGGACTCAATTGTGAATTATGCAAACCCTGAGTTTTGCGGGAAATGGAAGGTTCTTCGGAAACTGTTGAAATGGTGGCATTCCAACGGGGATAAGGTCCTCATATTCTCACATAGCGTGCGTCTCCTGAAGATGTTACAGATGCTGTTTCACCACACGAGTTATAATGTTAGCTACCTAGATGGGTCAATGAGTTACGATGAGCGAGCAAAGGCCGTTGACGATTTCAACTCTGATCCCAGGCAGTTTGTCTTCCTCATATCGACCAAAGCCGGTGGCGTCGGTCTCAACATCACATCGGCGAACAAGGTTGTAGTGGTCGATCCGAATTGGAATCCCTCATATGACCTGCAAGCCCAAGATCGTGCCTACCGTATAGGCCAACACCGTGATGTCGAGGTTTTCCGACTCATATCTGCTGGTACGATCGAAGAGATTGTCTACGCTCGCCAGATTTACAAACAGCAGCAAGCAAACATCGGTTACAATGCCAGCTCGGAGCGCCGCTACTTCAAAGGCGTGCAAGAAAAGAAGGATCAAAAGGGTGAGATCTTTGGTCTACGCAATTTCTTCGGGTATCAGAACAACAACATCGTGCTGCGCGACATTGTCAACAGAACCAACGTCGCCGAAAGTCGAGCAGGCGTCCAAGTCGTTGACGTAGATTTGAAAGCTGAAGAAGAGGCCCACGACTTCACAGAACGACCCATGAAAGCGGAAGAAGAGGCAATGAGCCAACTGGCTACAATGATCTGCACGGGTGACGAAGAGAAACCGAAGCCATCGACCTCATCCTCAACAAACCTGCCTACGCCCCACAAGCACGATCCTGTCCAGGCAATCCTCGCTGGTGCAGGTGTTGAATATACCCACCTGAACAACGAAGTCATCGGGTCTTCGCGCGTCGAAGAGGATTTGAGTCGTCGCGCTAAGCTTGCGCCTGATGATACTACCGGTGATCGGCAGGTGTTCATGTCCTCCCAACCTGTTTCTGATAAAGCCAAGGAACCTGTGCGGTTCAAGTATCATCCCCCCGAGGATGTGAGGCGGCGCCAGTTTTGCAGCATGGCGAGGCACTTTGGATATGCTGATGCTACCGAGTTTGCGCTTGTTGTTGAAAGTATGACGCAAGAGCAGAGGAGGGCTTGTCTTGATACTTGGTATCGGGAGAGGAGGGAGCTTCTGCTTTCGAGGGATGAAGAGGGCGTTAAGCATGAAGCTCCTGGTAAGCAGGACGTCAAAAATGAGAATGTCAAAGGGGAAGAGAGTATCAAAGATGAGCAGATTTATCTTTAAGTAGTCTCTGGGTTTTATTATTATTTTTTATTTCTTGATACCCCTTCAGTTTGTGCGAGACTCTTGAATGATAAATATTGAATTATTCTCTTCGAGATTGACAAGCTCGCAAATGATGGCCATTAAGAGTCCCTCTAGAAGGCAGACATAGCAGTAATCAAAGATGCTGTGTAAGATCAAAGTAAAAACCAACGCCCCGATTCCGATCCCGCAAACAAGCCAGAAGCAACTAAAGCCAAGCCAAAGTCCACAGAGCTGGCAGATGAGGATACTTCTCCTGCCACTCAGCCAGAATCTCTGGAACCTTCTCATCGAAGCTCTGACGCGCAGGGCCAGTCCCATTCTCCCAGCCACTAGATCCATGAACCCGATGCTCAGCAACAGCAGCCTCATTCAAGCGATTCGCCAGATCCAGAATCGCCTTTCCACCCGTCAAAGCCTCCTCATGGTTATCCTTGATATCGACATTGAAAACATGCACGGGATGATTAAGCGCGGAGCCCTTATTCATCAAATCATCAACAACAGCATCCCAGCACCGTTCCTCGCACGTAATAATTACATCGACAACGCCGCCCTCCGTCCCAATGGCGCCTTTGTCGCCCTTGGAGAGATGGTCGACACGCGGCATCCCAGGAACCCAGTCCTGGAAGCGCTCAGGACCCCATTTCAGGTTGCGGTTGCGGTCGAGCATGTTCAGGATGCCGTTGCTGCGGTATAGCCGCTCGTCCTTGCTGTGCAGTTCCTCGTACATCTGATTGTAGGAGGTTGTGTTGAAGCTGTAGACGTTTGGTTGGGTGATTGATGGGCCTGGGAGCCGGACGAGGGAGCCTGTGCCGAAGGAGATGACTGGGAAGGCGGTTGGCGCGCCGGAGAGTTGGAGGTGGGCTTCCATTGAGCGGTTGTTGTTGGATGCGCAGACTGTGCAGAACTTCAGCTTGTAGGAGTCTGTCGTGCCGGCTTCGTCGGCTGGCTTGACTTCTTCTAGGGCTGTCGTTGCCATTTCGGTGGTTTCTGGTGGTGGTGGGGGAGGTGGTGGTGGTTGGGGAGTTGAAGTGCCCGAGTTTGAGCGGCGGGGATCATATGCCATCTTTTTGGAGGTACTATAATAGAGGGTGTAGAATAGAGATAGACTATATGGGTGCTTTCAAGTTGTTTCTAGGGGGGTTTCTTTCTTGGTGGGTATTCAGGGAGGTTTCAAGTTGAGTTTACAATTTCCTGTTGACTATCAGAGGCAGTTAGCGACTGATCTTGGTAGATTGATTCCAAAAGTGTGGTGAAAGTGAGGTGATTCAGAAAGATGAAAAGCGTATAATGAGTTTATCCGCATAGCAAAAGCTCAGACAGCTCCAATAAAAGGGTTCATCAGGTAATTAAGGTGAGGTGAGATAGCAACATGACTTACCTTATTATTGAAATGTATTGGGGCCGGAGCCCTGAGGAGGAAGAAAGAGTGAAGGTTTTGCAGAACTTCCGCGTTTTAGTGCTCGGCTGAGAAGCTATCCACCGCCATATATTCCGCTTCTGTAAGTGGAATGATGTGTTGCTGATCTAATATTCTGCCCGTCAAATATGTCGTCTACGCAACCACTTGGCACTGTTATCTCTTCTACTCTGCCTTATTTGTTTTATGTTCCCTTTCCCTTCAACAGCCTTGATAAATTTACAAGGCCCTCAACATGGCTGCAACTGCAGCTATCAAGCCCGCCCTTGTCGTGGTGGACATGCAAGAAGACTTCTGCCCCCCGGTAGGTCTAGATCTACCCTATAGCAATACTCTACATCCTAAGAAAAGCCCAACCATACTAACATAACCAGAATGGCTCACTGGCCGTCCAAGAAGGCAGAGAGATATCATCAACAATCAACACTCTCCTCTCAAAACCAGGATTCATAACCCGAGTCCTAACCCAAGATTACCACCCAAGGAATCACATTTCCTTCGCCAGCAACCACCCAGAACCAAACAACAAGCCCTTCATATCAAGCATCACAATGCAAAACCCAGCCCCAGGGAAACAATCAGAAACCAAGCCCCAACAGCTCTGGCCAATCCATTGCGTAGCGGATACACCCGGCGCAGCGATAATCCCAGAAATCGACACATCCAAGGCTGATCTGGTTGTCCAGAAGGGTAAGCACCCACAGATTGAGATGTACTCTGTCTTTGCGGATGCTTTTGGGAATTGTGATCTCAGTATCAACGCTCAGTCTGTTAGCTTGGATGTTGCGGCGGCTCTGAGGGAAAAGGGTGTTACGGACGTTTTTGTTGTTGGTCTTGCTGGGGACTATTGTGTTAAGTATACTGCTGTTGATGCTATTAAGGCTGGGTTTCGGAGTTGGGTTGTTGAGGAGGCTACTAGGTGTGTTGTGCCTGATGGCTGGGGTGCTGTGAAGGGCGAGTTGGAGGCTGCGGGTGTTTCAGTTATCTCTATAATGGATCCAATTATCCACGGTATATAGAGGACTTGAGGGGTGGATGTCCTTTTTCCGGTTCTATGTCTTGTGATGGTCTGTCTAGAGATTGCGGGATAGCCTTGATACTTCTGGCGCTGATTGACATCACAACTCGTTCGTTTTGACACAGAGCTGACCTTCTGTTCAGTAATAATGCATAGAACCTCAGTTGGACTCCCCAGTGACTGCATGTATTCAACTTTGAACTCAGATCCTTAAGTGGAATAAGGGATTGCATATCAAATCACAAGGCATGTTCGCCACATACAGTCACTAGGCCACAAGTCCTTTCACATCTGCACCCTTGTATGATCAATATGGTGAACCCGGGGTACTCGAAAAGAGGTGAAAAAGGAGAGGCCAAAGTAGGGTTTATATAGCGGGTTCTCACACCTCCGCCTTCCTCTCTTCCTTCTCAATTGATGCTTTGTGCGTGTTGCCATGAACTTCAACTGGTACATCATCAGATTTTGTAGAGCACTTAAACATGAGTCTAGTTAATAGCTCCTTCAGTTCGCTCGCTGAATCCTAAAGACATCAATTTTTCAGCATTAACTATGTATTGTTAAAAATAAATTGCCACAGTGGATTCCGGGGACGATCGACGGCCGGAAACGCCTCACTCCATTTGGCACTCGGCGGTGACGTCCCAAGGGGGAGTTCCAACACACTCTTAACGTTCAACATATTCAGTTGTTGACCGGGTTGGACTACCAGTCACAATGCCGCATTTCACAGAGCCGTCAACACCGGCCGCTACGATCACCACGCTCGACGAGAAACTAACAGACGCCGATACAACAGCACCGGCGCGTTTCTTCCACGACCACCACTTGACCTCTGAAACTCTACCTTTCTGGCTGGTGAATCTACCCCGGTCGCGATGGACGGCTGAATGTCCTGAGTTTTTGCGGGATCAGCCACCGAAAAACATACAATGTCTCTCGACGCCCGATGACCACTATACTCGACAGAACTGGGGGGAAGTGAAGGAGATAATCAGTAAGCCTACCTGCTCGCTGCCATGAATACTGTTGCTGTTCAAGGCTAACTACAAACCGCCAGGAACCAACCGGATCGATCGGTTCCAGCGTGTCCCGAGCGACCTCCGCAAGTACCTAGAGTACACAGCGCAAATCAAAGCCGAGTACTCCTCAGTCATGAGATTCGTGGTCAAAGAACGACTACACTGGGGTGACGGCAGCACAGAAGACCTCAAGCCCCGAGGCAACCTCTTCGAATACGACGGTATGGCATATACTGTAGAGAGGGAGGGGGAAAACGGTTTGGTGTGGAAAGCAAGGAAGACTGATAACTTGACAGACGACATTCGAATCCTCTACAACGACTGGCCCTATGGCGTCGACACGGATATCATTCATCTGGTAGTATGGACCAAGTTCGAGCTGGAGGATGATCCTGCGACCGGTGACTTGACGCCACATGCGCGCAAAGCCATAGAGAGGTATGTGCTGCGCACGTTTTGTTCGCGCGTACCGGCCGACCAAGTAAGTCAGCTTCAATACGAATACGACGGGAGATGGGGACTAAAGGGGTTTCAGGTTGTCTGGTTTAGAAATTGGAAGTCGCTCAAGTCGGTTCATGCGGTTGAACACTTCCACGTCATGCTTCATCGTCCCGATATGGCATTTGTGAGGGAGATCACCCGGGGAGATGTGCCGCTGATCGAACGGGTGTGAGGAGTTTGGTGGGGAAGAGAAGGAGGAGAGTTTGCATATGCAGAATACTTGGGCCTGCAGTTAGACACGGCGAAGCCAAGAAAATGCCCCTCAAAGAGTAGAGAGTAAGGTTGGTGTTGAGTAAATGCGAAAGAAAATAGACTGGTTGGGAGAAAATACGTCACAAGAGGCTAAGAATTTCTTATTTTCTACTTTGGTCTCTCTTTTTTCTTTTCTTTCATCTATTTTACCTCCGAGTAGCTCTTCCGGTCCTCCCGCCACAAGTTAGGCGCCTAGAAATCTGCTTTCTTTTCTTCTCATCTTCAATAATTTATATGCAAAACTTCTTGAAAGCAGACGTCCGAGTTGGGATCTACTCGTCCGCACGCAGACATGCCGGTCCCGCATCTCCGCCGTTCTTCCCTCGCCAGTAAGTTTGTCCCGCCGTTCTCCCTTGCGACACACATCAAACCACAAATAATGTCTACTGACGCCGAGCTAGGTAGATCATCTATGGATGATTCCCCGCCAAGCGGGGAAGACGAGGTGGTCGAGCCCGACCAGGGAAATGGTGCGTACAATCCCACCGCAACAGCGCAAAACTGACTCGAACGCCTCAGTGCTGTCGCACATCATCTCTCAGCTGCGACCCGGCGCCGACTTGAGTCGCGTCGTCTTGCCGACCTTCATCCTGGAGCCCCGATCCATGCTGGAGCGAATCACCAAGTACGTCCACAACCGAAACACCCCGTTAGCTATGTCGATGACGTGCTAATCTGACCGCGAACAGCTTCATGGCCCATCCCGAAACCCTGCTTCCCATGTCGACGATTGATGATCCGGTCGAGCGCTTTGTTTCCGTGGTCAAATTCTACCTGAGTGGGTGGCACATTAAACCACCGTACGTCATCCGTGATTTAGCGGGGGGACATATTCTGATGGCTTTTATAGAGGCGTGAAGAAACCACTGAACCCGATCCTTGGAGAGACCTTTACTTGCTACTGGGATTATCCCGATGGAACCCGCGGTTACTACATTTCCGAGCAGACATCCCACCACCCGCCCAAGTCGAGCTATTTCTTTGCCGCGCCGGAGCATAATATACGCATTGATGGAACCCTGAAGCCCCGGAGTAAGTTCCTGGGCAACTCGGCTGCCAGTCTGATGGAGGGGATTGCCATTCTGCGGCTGTTGAACCACGGCGAGAACAAAGAAAAGGGCGAGAGATAGTGAGCTGGACCTCGGCTTGTTCAAGTATTGAAACTAACACTGCTAGTATCCTGACTCAACCCAATATGTATGCGCGCGGCATTCTTTTCGGCAAGATGAAGTATGAGCTCGGCGATCACAGCTATGTCCGTTGTCCCGAAAATCACCTCGTGGCCGATATCGAGTTTAAGACGAAGGGTTATTTCTCCGGTACATATAACGCTATTGGTGGAACGATTAAAGACGAGCAAAGTGGTGAAGTGCTTTATGAATTGTCGGGTTTATGGAATGGAGAGATGCATATCAAGGATGTTCGCGTATGCATATTTCTCAACGAATATACTTGGTCCTGGCACTGACTGAAGCAGACCCATAAGAAAGACCTTTTGTTCGATGCGCTGCACGCAAAGCATACGAAGCCTTTGGCACGTCCACTCGAGGAGCAAGGCGAGCGGGAATCGCAGCGCCTGTGGTACGACACAGTCCAAGCGATTGTCGCTCGCAACCACGAAGCTGCCACAGACGAAAAAACCAAGATCGAAGATCGTCAGCGAGATGAAGCTGCCAAGCGTGCTGACGAAGGAATCGACTGGCGTCCCAGACTATTCCGTCCCGTCCAGGGTGGACCTGGTGGTCCTGATGAAGGCGAGGAAGATCTTGACTGGATTATCAATGCCGAAGTGTAAGTCCCACACCGAAAAGCTGCGATCCATACTGACTGCTCAGCGATATGCGCAATCCCAAACTGGCCACCAAGCAGATCCTAGCCATCGCACCCATCGTCCAAGGTCAGACACAGTCATCCCAATTCCAAATCCCGCCACACCATCCCAGCGCTCCGAACTATGGCGACATGCCCCAAGCGACAACAGACAGCTAATACCACCCGTGCCCAGACCCTCCCGCAACCCCAAGTGACGCAAATGAAGCGACAGTCCAACGGACAGACACACAAACGTCCGACGTGGAAGAATTTGTAGACGCCCAGGAAACCAACTAAGCCCGGCCCCCCTCCGCCTCCAACTGGATCCATCCCGTCCTTCCCATCCCGTCCTTCCAATATCACTCCCCGACTTACTCTAAACTTCTCTCACTCTGCCACCTCAACCTTCGCAGACTACCAGCACAAACCGAACTCGAGGCGGCCAGCGATACGCTTGTCCTTGACTAATTTTCTCCTCCGCCCCTCTGATGTTTCAACACAGCGTTTCCGGCCATCATACCGCTCCCATTGCTGGATACCCGATTTGTTTAATTTAAACCCCAAAAGAAAAACAAGAATTGTTGTCAGAAATGAAATTATTATACAAACAATAGGAGTAGTATAGGTTAGCGTAACGAGCGGCACTTTCCACAGAAGACTTAATGACCATATACGTGGAAGGTCTTCTGTCATAGATCCTAATCTCAAGGTTCATGGTTTATTCATTCCTCAGTACTGTACAGGGATATCACAAGAAAGGCAGATAGATAAATGCCAAACACAAACAAGAACAACCCAAACGCCCACATACAAACGCCTTTCAGCCCTCGATGCGCCATGCTTCAAAGATCACAACCGTCATTTGACAAGGCCAGTAAATCAAGAATAAAGCTCCCCCTTATACCCAGCCCCACGCTCAAGCTCCCTACGCCGATTAGGACGCGGAATAGCCCCGGCAGAACCAGTATAAGCAGTCCCAGAGCCAGCAACCGCAGCCGAAGCAGCAGCAACAGACCCACCTCCGTCAAACTCCTCCCTCTCCTCTTCAGCAAGCAACATCTGCTCTTCAATCTCCTTCTCCGTATCCTCCCTAAGACCCAAAATATCAGGCGGAATAAAACTCATCTGCACACTCGGCGCGCCCTGGATATACCGCAACTGCTCATGGACAGCCTCAACAAGCCCAGCAAGATAAGGACGCGGATTCTTATTCTCAAGTTTCCGCAGTTCCGACAGGGGCGGGAAAAGCGAGTAATCAGGACCAAAGTGATTCCGGAACGCAACCGCATCCGGGATCGTTGGGTCCAATATCTTGTCCGCCTCAAGCAGGATCGATGTCTCATGTGCCCACGCTCGCGATACATTGCGCGGTGTGTAGCCGCCGCCTCCAACGACGAGAAGTGGTAACCCGAACGTCTTCGTGAACGCGACGCAGGCGCCGTGCGCGCGCACGTTCAGGTTGAAACAGCCGAGTCTGTCGCAGCCTAGACTATCAGCGCCGCATTGGAGGACGATCGCGCCGGGACGGTAGGTAGCGATGCAGGCGCCGATGACTTCGTGGTAGAGCTGGATGTAGGAGTCGTCGTCGATGCCGTCGTTGAGGGGAACGTTGATTGAATGGTGGGCGCCTGGGTTGAGGGGGTGGGAGGGCCCTGTATCGTCTAGGGCGCCAGTGCCCGGGAAGAAATTGTCTTTGTCGTATTTGTGGAAGGAGACTGTGAGCACGCGGTCGGTTGACCAGAAGGCTTGTTCGACGCCGTCGCCGTGGTGGACGTCGATGTCGATGTACATGACGCGCGGGTGGTGGCGGAGGAGTTGGAGGATTCCCAGGACGATGTCGTTTACGTAGCAGAAGCCCGATGCTTCTGCTTTTTGGCGTGGTGAAGGCCGCCGGACCAGTTGATTGCGATTTCGGATTGGTTGTTGCATAGTTTGCGGGCGGCGTCGACTGTGCCGCCTGCGTAGAGGGAGCAGTAGTTGTATAGGCCGTCGAAGATCGGGCAGTCGTCGCCGAAGTTGAAGCGGACTACATTGTCGCTTTGTTCGGGCCGGTCGATGTCGCCTGGCATTACTTGTCGCAGGAAGTCGAGATAGTCTGCTTCGTGGAAGTCGGCCATTTCTTCATAGGTTGCTGCACGCGCGAGGTACAGGTCCATTGCGTGGTGCATGCCGTAGGCCATGACTAGTTGTTTGGTGAGGGTGAGGCGCCATGGCTTCATTGGGTGGGATTGGCCGAAGTGGTGTGCCTCGACGGCTGGATTGGCGTGCCATGAGACGCGGTAGCCTTGGGGGCGAGCGACTCGGTAGTTTTGGTGCTCGGCCGTGGACTTTTGATCGATGGTGAGGGTGGGCGCGGAGGGCGGTGCGTACTCTTGGACCACGGAGGGGCGAGCCATTTAGGCTAGAAGGGATGGCAAAGGGATCAAGAGAACAAAGTGTCAACAAAAGTGTGAGCTGCAGCTCAAGCTCATATTTGAGATTGAAGGAATGGAGTTGAGATTGAGGACCGCTTTGGGATGCTGACTAAGGCAATCTGGGCGCATGCATGTGCAGCAATATAAATGTCTGATTAGTAACTACCGAGTACAAATACTTCGTTTTGAGTGCAATGGATGCATATATTGTTTAGTACTGGCTATCTGATCTACAATAGGCATCCTACTATGTGTGCCCAATGCTAAATGCTACATAGCTATCAACATCGTACATGCCTAGCTAATGTCCTAGCTCGAGACGAGGCAAACTACCCCGCCTGAATTGCCGCGAAAGCTGATTCCTCCGAGGTGTTTCTAAGTCGTCTCGTTCAACTTGCTAGTAGTTGTGAGACACCGGTTGAGCGGCATCTCAGAGCTCGGAGCATTCTCTGTCCCCTTCACAGATACCACCCTCTTGCGAAACAATCGGCTTCTGAAAATACGGCTCAACTTCACCGAGTAAATCCCGAGTCAACTGCAGTATCCCGGAGTCAAATGTTATAGGTGGGGTTACCAGTACCGGTATCGGCCATGTGGAGAGTGCGCATCATCGAGAGCAGAACTGCCGAAAGGGGTTGGAGGTGGAGAAGGAATGATGGAAAAGCTTGTCACACGTGTGATATATAAGACTTACCGTCCTCGAATCCTGAGATTCGATCTCATGGTTTCAGACATATCCATATCAAGAAACTATGGCTCTCCCATCAGCAGCAACCAACCTGCGAAAGACCCTCCAAGACCCTAATGGGTTCATTGTAGCCCCAGGAGTCTATGATGGCATGTCAGCACGTTTAGCACTAGCAGCCGGCTTCGACGCACTGTACATGGTATGCGCCATACCTCACACCCACACCCACCCACAGAAGCCAAGCCAGCCAAGCTAACAAAGTGCGCCACAGACAGGCGCAGGAACAGCAGCCTCAGTCCACGGCCAAGCAGACTTAGCAATCTGCACACTAAACGACATGCGCGCCAACGCCGAAATGATAGCGAACCTGTCACCACGCACACCACTAATCGCCGATGCGGACACCGGGTACGGCGGCCCGATAATGGTAGCACGCACAACAGAGCAATACGCCCGGTCCGGCGTAGCAGCCTTCCACATCGAAGACCAAGTGCAGACCAAGCGCTGCGGCCACTTATCCGGCAAGCAGTTGGTCGACACGGCAACATACATAAGCCGCATCCGAGCAGCAGTGCAGGCGCGCCACCGACTCGGCAGTGATATTGTTGTCATTGCGCGGACGGATGCGTTGCAGCAGTACGGGTATGAAGAGAGTGTAGCGCGACTGCGGGCGGCGCGGGATGCGGGTGCGGATGTGGGATTCCTCGAGGGGATTTCATCGCGGGAGATGGCGAAGCAGGCTGTGAGGGATCTGGCGCCTTGGCCCTTGGTGTTGAATATGGTTGAGCATGGGGCCACGCCTTCGATTTCTGCGAGGGAGGCCAAGGAGATTGGGTTCCGGATTATTATCTTTCCGTTTGCCACGCTTGGCCCGGCGCTTGTGGCTATGCGTGAGGGCCTGGCGAAGTTGAGGGAGGATGGGTTGCCGGGGTTGAGTGAGGAGATTACGCCGCAGATGTTGTTCCGGGTTTGTGGGTTGGATGAGAGTCTGAAGTTGGATGCGGAGGCTGGCGGCGAGGCGTTCCAGGGTGGCGTTGATTTGGGTCAATGATAGGAATAGATCCACATATTCAGGGACCCTTTACAAGAACCCTTTCCAGGGACACTTTCCATAGGGAGGTGTAGTGACTCCGTACTTGTGTCAGATTCAATGTTGCCTAGTCAGGAGGTGATCTGGTCTGTAAATAGTAACAACCCGTATTCTATTTATGATCAAGCCACAGTCATATATAGAACAGATAGTACAGAGTAGTTATAGAACACACTGATTATCACTTTTGATATATTTGAAGATCTAAATGAATCATTAAATCATCCATGGATATTGCAACGGTTCAATGCATTTAATTTCCCAGCACCAATAAGAGGACGCGAAGATCTGGCCGAACCTTGGACGTCTCCCGTGTAAACCCTTGGGTCTGTTTATTTACAGCAGTTTTTCTGCACATCGCAGGTTTAGAGTCATTTTAGCCCTGGAAAGTACCCAAGGATTGTACCTGCAGTAAATCTGCCAGGGACGAGCGGGTTCCTGCACGATTAAGCCCTAATGTTTCAGGAAACGCCCGATGCCACCAACCTAGACAGTACTGTGTACACCGGTTCATGCCAAGAACCGCACAAGAAATATTAACTGGGCAAACCTGGGCGGCTAAATTTTCAGATCATGGTACTCGGTACGGTATGCTCCATTGCACATGAAACGACTCACATCTCGTCTAGCGCTGGCGAATTTAAAGGCCTGGATTGAAGTGGAGGGCAGGGTTATGTGCCACTATGGAGACGGATGGAGACAAATCCCCCGGCAAGAGCGTACCGGTGGGAGATTCGTCATGTCGGTGGAGCAGGGCTTGGGCGCTATGTTGGTTACTTACGACATATTGTGGTGCCTTACGTTGTACCTGTACAAGGGGCCCCATACTAGGGGCAGGACAGTAGGGGCAAATCTCTGCCGTTGATCTGCGGCCAGGCCTTGTTTGTGCACATCCGTGGATCCGATTGACAGGGACAGTGCTGTATGGTATGGTACTTGAGTTATAATTTACTACTGTTCAGTTTCTCCATACATTCATCATTTGGGCGTGAATGATAGATATTGCACCGTGGGTATAGTTCATGTCCACGTCGGTGGTGAGCTGTCTCCGTATTTAAGATTGGGCCTCGTAAGACTGAGATCCTTACTGCGGATTGTCCCGATTGGCCTGTGGGGGCAAGCGATGGAAAATTGGACTTGGCTACAGGCTAAGTGTGTATATTGGGCTCTACTGCACGTACGGAGTATACGTTGGCATCCAGCATTCCGATGGACACGTGTTTGACATAATCTACACATACTTACATCTACACAATGTCTATATACATACCAACATCGTGTAGAATATCAATATACAATGTCGAATATACTCCTACTGTATACTACTCGTAACCCCTTAGAGGGCCAAGTACCAAGTACACAAAGCCAGAGAGTCTGGACCGCTGGCTAACCAATCATATAATGGGAAATCTCCACTCTGGCTCCACAAACTCAGGTACACACCAATCATCATGCAGCAGCCCCTGATTTTAGTGTAAGGTTCACAGCCGTTTGTGTGTTATACAATAAGACCGCCCTCTCCCCCCCCAATCCACTTTCCTTCTTCCCATCTCTCACACACACATTCATTTGATTTGAATTTTCATCTTGTAGAGCGTCTTTTCTCGCTCAAGTCACTCATTACAATATGCACTTCTCCAACTCTATGCTGCTGATGACGGCGCTGACCGCTGGGTCGGCTGTCGCTCGTCTTCACGGCCACGACCGTCGTCACGCTCACCCCAAGCTCGATATCGATGTCCTCGGCGATGTCGCCGAGGTCGAGGCTGAGGCCCCTGCTGTGACTCCCTCCCCCGAGGCTGAGAAGCGTGATGTTGGTTCTGAGGTCTTCGCTACCATCGACGGCCAGCTCGTCTCCTGGATCAACGAGTGGTCTGGTGCCCAGTCCTCCGAGTCTTCCGCCGAGGCCACTACTACTCCCGCTTCCATTGCATCCCCCACCAGCGAGGCCATCGTCGAGGCCACCTCCGAGGCCGCCTCCACCGTCAGCCCGACCCCCGTTGCCTCCAGCTCTGCCTCGTCCGGCTCCAGCAACTGGGCCAGCTACCCCTCCAACGGCGAGTACTCACGCTCCGGCTTCGGTTCCTCCACCTCCAGCAAGCGTGTCGGCAGCCTCGACTGGGACTACATCGGCAACGTCGGCTCCCCCTGGGGTAGCAACATGATCCGCGTTGAGGAGGACGTCGCCAGCCAGTACAAGCACGTCATTCGCTTCGAGAACGACAACTCCAAGGCCTGGACCGTCGTCATGTGGAACTCGTATGGTCCCAGCGGTGGCCTGAACGGTTTCTGGTCCCCCAACTCTGCTCTCGGCTTCACCGTCGAGCCCGGCCACAGCATCTTCGTCGCCATCGATGACGACTCCCAGGGTGGATGGGGTGCCTCCGAGGGCGAGGGTCTGCCCACCAACTTCGTCGGCCAGTATGCCTCCACCTGGGGTGAGTTCGACATGAGCAACTCCCAGAACGACGGCTACTCCGGCTGGGATGTTTCCTGCATCATCGCCCAGCTCGCCAACATGGAAATCGCCGGTATGCAGATTTGCAACCACGCCGGTGAGAAGTGTTCCTCCATCACCAACGGCGCCACCTCCGTCGTCAACGCCTACACCTCCGCCGACCAGGGCAAGCCGGACAAGGCTGTTGCCCAGTCCCCCGGCCCCGTCCGTCTCGTCGTCAACCTGGGCTGGAGTTCTTAAGCGGCTACACCTTTCAGCCATCTAGATCTCCCAGGACAGTTTTGATTATTCTTGCGCAAATGGTTCAACGCTGAAGGTGTACTTGTCTGTTTACATGTGTGCGTGCGCGGGTCGCTTGTCTCCGCAACTATTCCTGGCCACACATTTTTCATCTTCGGGCTGCTCCTCTACGGATGCCCTTTTTTTTTTTCTTTTTCCTTTTCCGTTAGAGGGGCGCATACATATCGGTCACAGTTTGCGTCTTATTGTCTTCTTCTCTGTACATATACCATTTGATTTGAGAGTTGATATCATTTTTTTTTCTGTCCATTCCGTCCACCTGAGTAGATTGCATTGTAGAACATGTACCCTCCAACATATCTCCTTGTTTTGATTTGGTATCAAGCCAATATCCTGTACCCCGTAATACACTAACCTCATGTAACTGTTTGGTTCAAAACGATCCACCCAATCCAGTCACTCGGAACCATAGTTTCATCCTGCAGGATTCAACGCCCAAACACCAGTTCGTCCACACAACTGAAACGAACCCCTCCTCCCGTAGATCTAATGCCAAGTCAAACATACCCCAGAGCTGATGTGCATATGCACCCCTCGGCTTTTACATCTGTCTTGCATACAAGGCCGATCCAAAAGATATCCATATTCGTCATGGGATTTGCATACTGTCCGATGAAATCTAAATATGGTTAGACCTTAAGTTGAAAGAAGTATAGAAACATAAAAACTCAATGTTTGACTGAATTTCTGCAGACATTGCGCATGAATGAGACTGAGATGGGGGGAATGTTAGATCGGGTTAGGGCTTGGGAGGAATGCCGGGGTATATTGTAGACAAAGGTTATATCTATCTATTTTTTGTTTTCATCTTCTAACGGTTCCTGGATATTAGAATCTGAACCCGATGCTTACATATCTCTTTAAAGAAAACAAAGGAAACATCACACATTTCAAGTAGAAAGACCAGGTCTGCTGACCCAGGTTTTGATTCCATGTGAAAGAACGAGCAAAACGCCTTCACCTTCATTCTCGCAGTTAGCAAGAAGGACAAAACGACAGAATGAAATGTTATCGTACAATCTTCACTTCCACCTGGTCTAAAAATAAGAATAACATCGATCCGCCAACATGAAAGAAGAGACGAGCAGGCACGCTGAAAATGTTTATCGACAACCTAACCTCAAGAGTTTTACAACGCGCCTAGGAAGTCCGCCGCAGACCCAGGATCAAGGTGATTGACTTCACCCTCGATCTTGTCATCTTCTTCTTCGGCATGACCACCCCCAGAGAAAGAAAGTAACCCAACATGAACCATATACCCAACCAGCGCAGCCGTACCAGCCACAGCGGCAACAACAGAAACAAGCATATCCTTGTTACTAGAATCAGCATACTGTGCCAGAAGATGTTTCTGCACGGGCGAGAAATCCTCATCAGACTGAACAGCTTGCTTCAACCGTCTATTCTGACGAATCTCACGCAAGAAGGGGGTGTTATCAGCCAGTGTACTGAGGAGCGTACTCCCAACAGCAGCAACAGAAACACGCTCAGGAGCCCGCCACGGCAACTTCGCAAGCTCAGCCTCAGGCCCAACAGAAACGGGCTGGAAAGCATGCTCGATCTTCACATCCACATCGCCGAAACAGCGACTCCGCATGCGCTCCGTATAAGCCGTCACCTGTGGCGCCTTGGCGCGCATCGCATCGCGCAACCAGGGGAAGTTAAGCTCGGGCACTAGCGCGAGCGCCAAATATCCCAGCGCGATACAGTCCAGACTAGACGGGTTACCGGATTGATCCGGGAGCAGGTAAGATTTGCGGGCGAGCATTGCTTCGAGGGGTTCGAAGAACTCGGCTGTCAGGGCCTCGAGGCGGAATTGGTTATGTTGGGCTGTGCGGCCGAGGAGTTTGGAGACTGTTTCGCGGGGTTGCTGGATGAAGTTTTTGGGAATTTGGCCTGAGGCTACCGCGGCGGAGTGTTCGCGTTTGCGTTGTTCTTCCATTGCTTGGATGTCTAGGGAGGAGAGGCCTAGGTATTCCGTGCGGGATTTTGCGGAGCCGTGGAGCTTTGGGGGGAGGATCCATTGGTTTGGCCATTGGAGGAGGGCGCCATAGGCTGGGCTCGTGTTGTTGTAGTAGTTTTGGCTGGTTACGTATAGGGAGAGGTCTAGGAGAGGTTGGCCGCGGGATTCGATGAAGGAGGAGAAGCTGGATAAGGTATTAGTTTTGTGTTTGGATATAGAGAGTAGGGTAGGAGGGGTGCGCACGCAACACTGTCGGCGTGTTCGACATCGCCTAGGTTCTCATCCAGGTTCCATGCTCCCTCGGAGTATTGGCGGAGGTAGTCCACGATATTGCGGAACCGGCTCACCCAGGTTGATCCATTCTGGAGAGCGGGGAGCTCACCTATTTGGTAGGCAGTATTGTTAGCTGTCTGGGTGTGGTACTTTTTTGTCGATACGTCACTTACCGGTTGGGGACACAGAGGGATCGCTGCTCGCAATGAGCTCCCACGAACCCTTGGGGAGGACTTCGGAACAGTATGCGATGGCAGCCAGACATTGCGCGTCAATTGACGGCAGGGAAAAGGCTGGACCCCATACATGCAGTTGTAGTACCATGGTGGCTTTGCGCTTGGAGGAGAAGGCCCGGCTGTGATTGATTTGGGCGGGCGGTCACGTGTGTTTACCCGTTTCTATATAAAGAGTTGACCGAGGCTTGACACTGTACACCATCTTGAGCATATCTACTGCTATCTGTCTATTTTGACACTATTTTAAGAATATGGTGGTTCTGCTCTCCTAGCTCTGTTCTTGGCTCGAGTGTTCTGTACGTACCAAGCCAGAAGTCGTCACCCCTCCTAAATCACAAAATATGACATGGTTTAGTCAGTTCCAGCTCCTTAACCTCGGGACAAGTGGCTGAATGTGCTTACGGGCTAGGCAGCCACCACAATATATATGCATCAAGCAATGATAATCAACTCATTACTTCCTATTTCAAGCAATATCAAATCAAAACCATTGATATGAAACAAGGTCTTGGAAGATAGCGAGATAGCGAATCGGATGTTTCTTCCACAGGAAGAGCATTTGCCAGATCGGCCAGAAACCTAAAGTATTTTTGGCCCGACTAGGTAGGCACCAAATCTCACTCAGCCCGGCAGTGTACATGTACACAGACAGTGCACTGTCCACAAGTAAGATAGATTAGCACGAAGTACAAGTGTAGTATTACGGAATAGGAGGCTATGTAGAGCCTTGGAGCCTCAATATTGAGCCTTAGCACAGCCTGGCTGAAAAGTATGACGCCACGCCCCCTACTGACTGATCCTTTTCCGGGCTCTCGGGCAACAGGGTGGTCTGAGACATGATCCTCGGCTTCTTCGATGAGTATATACTGTACTAAAAGAGAGCCCGATAAGAGCGATTTCCCAAATGACCTCATTTGGCGTAACACGTGGCTATGCGCCAGGTCAGCTGGAGCATTGACATCCATGGATCCCCTGAAAGTCAAAGTTGCTTGGATGTCAAAAGGTGAAGTGCCTTGGGGCCGAAAGCTTACTTCTGAAACAAATCAAGAATACACTCGACACTATACATCCATGGATACAAAGACCATATCGCGGTTGAGGGGTAGGGGGATCGATTGGATATAGATTAACTCGATTTATGCAGAATCAGTGAGGGGCTAACGGCTACGAATGCCTGCAAGTCGAGGTCATAGGTCAAGTTTTTCTTGGAAGAAACAGCTCGACCGAGCCACGTTATTGGTAGGAACAAAGAACCAGAGCTGGACCCAGCTACCTGGATCTCCTATTTGCAATAGTCTCATCTCCAGTATGTGTAGGAGGCCTAAACCAGGCCAAATCCCGGAAATGCGCTCGGACGGGCCCAAACTCGTATCTCGCTTTCATTCTTTTCTTTTGCTTTTTTCTTGGTCATTTGGCCATTATTGTATTTATTAATTTACTGTAATATGTGTCTGCCCTTTTCTTAGGCAGGTACATATGCTGTAGCTCTGTGTAGGACGTACTAGTGCTAGTAGTTTTGCATGCAATATGCTAGATAGTCACTGGACCGTACGGGTTTCATGAAATATAGTCCAATCAATCCCGGACATGCCACAGTAAGCGTAAATGTAAGATGCACGCATCATACTCCGTACTAGTAACGGGCTCGATAACGATGTCAGATCGGTGCCACCTCCGCTTTGGATCAAAAATGGGCTTTTTTTATCGGCTCAATCTACATCCCTGTTCTCTTACTGACTTGCGTCAATCCCACTACCGCGACACCCGCCAGCCTGTCATCCCCGCTAGCGTTACTAGTCATGGTCAGATTGATGATGGGTGAAACGGGTAGGTGTTTCACCCAGCCTTGTTTATGCACGACATACCACCTGTCAGAAATAAATGGAAATAAATAAATAAATAAATAGAAGAAAAAGACGAATTGCTCTGTTGGGTATACTAGGTCTATGATACATGCCGGTGATTCAGATTGCGGCCAGATGCAGAAAGAGAGAAAAAAAGAAAAACGACGGAAAGGAACAGGATTAAAAGGACGTTCGGAAACAGTCACGACCAGTAATCGCGACACATGAAAGAAAGAAAAGATAAAAAGAGAAAAGAGCTGAACATCCGATCGATGACGCATAGACGGGACGATCGAAGTGCCGCTAATCCTGACAGGGGACTGTGCAAGACGCATAGCGCATTGTCCAATTGAGATGCATATTTCTCCGCATCTGCGCGTCATGCTCGACCGAACAGCTGAAACAAAACCCCGCACAGGGAGGGAATCAACAAAGCAAGAAATAGAAAGAAAGGCTATTGATGCGAGTTGGGAGTTTAGCGCCGGCGCCAGTCTCCATAGCGAACGAGGATGCTGGTAAAATAGCGAGAAGTGAAACCGAAGGTGGGGAATGGCCCCAGAATGAGAAAGAAGTGTTGTAGTCCGAGGGTTGGGACAAGTTTCCCGCTCTCACGCGCATAGCCATGCCAAGATGCGAAACGGTTGGGAAAGCCAGCGCTCTTTGTGTGTTGTATATGCGAGACGGAAACTTGTGGGACTTTGGAATTAGGTGTTCAATGTCCGAGTTGAAAAATAGAGTCGAAACTGGGTCGAGGTCGAAGTCGTGATATCCATGCCGAGGGGAGTCCAGGTCGTGAGCGCATGTGTATGCGCCAGGGTCGTCAGGTTCGTTGAAGTGGGACTGTTTATTTCGGCAAAGGAGGCAGAGGGCCCTTAGGAGGAGGGCCGGGGCATGGAGGGAACTGAGTAGAGCCGACGGAAGGCATTGTGAAAGGAGAAATAGGTAGTGGTATAGGTAGTGGTAGGAGAGGTTGTAGAAGTGGTAGTAGCAGTGATGTGTGCTAGTGTAGAGAGCAGAATACTTAACGTATAGCTTTGAAGTTGAAGGAAGAAAAAAATAAGTTTACAGGAGCACGCGGATTCTTATAGTCGATCCGACCTTTCCACGGCTAAATTAGTTCTCCTCGAACATCCCTACCATGAACAGGAGGCTGAGTATCCACTTGATCTGACGTAGGAATTTATTGCGATTTACAAATATTACCCCCCAAGGGGAAATTCAATGGAAATTCCTTTTTTTCTAGAAGATCTCCACTAGTGGCGTCGTTTACTTGTGAGCCACCAGTGGAGGAAAGAAATGAAACACGACAGACCGACCGTACTACCCATTTACATAAAGATGTTGTTTCTGGTGACTTGCAGAGTGTCTCTGCAGCATTTCCCTACGCAGGTTTCACAACTCCCTCGCTATACTGTAAATCATGAAACCACGCGAGATGACAACTAGTAAAGGGCAATCTCCCGTGGGCCCACCCCTGGCTCCATAGGGACGGTTCCTTGATGCGGTGAGAACGACTGTTTTCTTTTTTGATTATTTTGATTATCTCTCGAATAATATAATAATACGTGAAGAAGGTCAAAGCACATGCAGGTTAACTTATGACTCAACAATCTACATGTACACCTGGCACCCGGGCGTATACCAAGTATCCGTATCCCCGGTAAATAGACACGTGCATGTTTGCAGATCCCCGAGAAACCAGGAAAGTAAAAAAAGGAAAAAAGGAAAAGAAAATATGGGGGACCGTAATCGATTAGGGCCAAACGGGACGGCCGATTCGTATTAATTACATGTAAAAAGGGCGTGAAAGCCGAGATCCTAGAACACCGAGCATAGGATAAGGCCCCTGTTGCATACTGTTGACGTTCGAACGATCTTAAATCAGGTATAGGCATCGCCACACAGTTTCAGGGCGTTTGACAGTAAGGACCCATCAGGTACCGTGGTTCTTACCCGTGCTACCAGATGAAGTTTAAGACATATGCAAGAATAGAAACCCTTGTAATTGTAAGTTGGTACGGAGTAATGTTGACCGATTCAAGCGATCTCCTTATCTTCCAGATAACCTCCTAATAACAAATTGTAATAAGACCAATTTTCAGCCGTTTGACCTATCGTACGGAGTACATAACCGACCAAACCCGGTAAACATTAGTGTGCAGAAAAGACGATCGTCTCACTGCAGAGGACTGTGCATTGCGCATCATTATTTTGAAGCAACATCGCACATCTGGAGAATATGGGGCCTCTGTCCTCAACAACCCCTTATTGGCTAGTTGGAATACAGTATTGATTTGCCCTGCACATCACTGTTTTCAGGAGATCTGCCTGATCCCTGATGTGGCGCGGATGGCGTGCTCACTGTAACCCTCATCTTACATAGACCAACTGCGTACACACTGAAGAAATATCCCCAGCTTCGGGATATTGGGTCTCCTCCCCGGAAATTATGGCCTAAATGCATACGTGTACATGTACTAATTGTACATGTGGTGGTTACATGTTACATCCGGTCTTTCCTGTCTCTCAGGCAGAGAGATTTCTGCATGTCCACATGACCCGTGTACACATGCAGAATACCAGGGTCCAAGGAACGAGTCCGGGACTTGCGCTCAAAGAAGCAGGTAGGAACAATTACTAATTCGCAGACTCCCGTTCACCCTAACTTCCCGTACGAGAAGTAAAGTGGGGGAGTGGCAAACACTTATGCGACCACACGGGTGTACCTGAACTAAGGCCGGGGGAACCGAGAAAAGGAGGAAAGGAGGAAAAACGGGACACATGGCATGGAAAACTCTAACTAGCGGCGAGCAAACTTCAATAATGCCTAGTTGAGTTAAGACCGCTCCACTTGGAAGGAGACTACATCTCACCGTTCCGAACCGTTGGAATAAAGCGTGGAGTCGGAGATTTTGAGAGCAGGATTTCGGACAGATCGGGATTTGAGTATTGTACTCTGTGCGATCGCCTGTTTCTGGCTTTGCTGATTGGATAATGGACTGGCAAGGTATACATATAGTTATATACTAGTTTGTACTATTGCATATAGATCGGTGAGAATATATCAAGATTTCTGCCACATTTTATCTGAATCTTCGGAGCCCGGCACATTGGGAAATCTCTATTGAGAAGGTGTCTGCTAGGGTCATGGGACCAAAGAAAACCGAATGTTTCATGTTGCGCTCCACTTGAAAATCTTCTAGTTCGCCTTCTGGAATAGCGGGCCGAGGTTGGGGAGCCCAAACCACATGTAGACTGGGTGGAATCGAAACGGGACATTTGTGGACATTTGAAACCTATCTGTTGTTTGCAACCGAGAGATGCAAACCTAAGTCAAAATAATCCCATGTTTTTGTGCCATGCAGATCATCGAAATGTCACTGGTGCAACCTGCTCAAACAGCTGTGGCTGACATTTTAGTCTCAGCGGCCTTGTGCGAGCTCCATGCCTGTAAGACCAGCCACCTGCGTAACCCCAAGCTTCGGTTACCGTTACACCGCAATGCTCAAAGCATTACATAGCAAGTCCTGCAATGACCCGTGCTGTATGTACTCCCAAGTCACACCAGCCCTGTAGGTCTTGCTTGGATCGTCAAGGTACCGTGTGACATATACATAAGACCTGGTTTCAACACTGTAATTGCAGAGATTCGTAGCGTTTGCAGGGAGTTGAAACACTCTGCAACACTAATCTTGACATGTATCACAGGATGTTGATCACGCCACCACGGCTGCCCGCTGTTCGAGGTAGGAAAGCTTTGCCGGATCCTACTCAGTCTTGGGCATGGGCCCACTATCGAAGGAGTACCTCAATCCTCGTCAAGAGATGTCTGAGCTTGAGTTGAGATCCACTCCTCCATCAGAGGTTGCTTTGCTTCAGCGCTCGGCTTGGTCTTGTCGCCTTTGCGGGTGATTAATAGACACAACACCCAACTGCAGATATTGAAGCTTTCGTAGTGAGTGTTGAAGCGAAGCTTCTTCTCTTCGCTGCTCACATCGCCATCTTGCTTCCCTGCCATTTTCCGAGTTCTTCTCTCTGGTGCATTCTCCGTTGCTTCGTCCGCTCCGGGTATATAGTGCAATCCATCGACCTCACTATCGCTTTCAATCATGATTTCATCCTCTGTCGAGCCTGGATTGATTATCCCCTCGCCATCTTCTGGCTTGATGTTAATTTGATCGTTCCCATGAAACGTCTTATTACGCGTGAGGAGGGAATGACGAGTGCGTGATTCGCGGAGGAAAATGGCGACTTCGAACTCATCTAGGCAAGCATTAGCAAGTTCACCGCATATAATAAACACCTCTCAACTTCACCTTCTGCAATAACATCCTTGACTGGTTTGCCCTTCTTGCGCATAAAGAGTCGCTCATTCTCTTCGCGCAGCTTGGGCAGGACCAACGGCCGGATGGCCTCGAAGACGCGCGGAAGGACAGGATCACGAGAGTTCAAGAGCCATCGTGAGTCCGATGGAGAGTCCAGATAGATTCGACACTCCAAGACTGAGTATTTGCTGATGCGCAAGTATCGCCGTATGGGAGCCATGTTGCTAGGATGAAGTTGAAGCTGTCGATGACCTCAGGCCAACGCCAAGCATTTTGCCGCCGAGTATCTGATTGGCGATGGAAACGCCCATCCCAGGGATACAAACCTCCTCTCCTCATCTTCCATGTCTTTGTGTACCTGATCCATCGATCTGAGGAACCATGCCTATAAAGGATATAAACGATATCCTCAACATGGACAGTAAGCTGGAGGTCCTACTATTTCGCCCACGTGACCTGGCCAACCACCGCGACCGGAAAGAGATTACTGATGCGTCCCCAAGGTCCTCACTCAAGTACCAGGTACTCCCTTCCACACACAAATTTATATGGATCCATAGGTACCTTGTACCAGCCACCAGGCGCAAAACTCCGTCTTGACGTCTTCGAGTCTCCCAAGGTCCCCATGGATCCCACTCTTCCCCCCGCCGGAAATTATAACTGATCCCGCAAATTCTGATCTTGTCTGGTTTCAACTATCTGCGGGTGAATCTTCCGGCTTCAGGCTTTCGATATCAAGAGAAACCTTTAGGGCTTCTTTTGAACGTTTCTTGACCGACCCAGACGTGCGCCGCCAGAAGGGGAAACTCATGTTGCATGCTCCCTCTTGATTGTCCAATCGTACGATAGAGCGCAGTTCAAAGTTCAGAATTGTCAGGATAACCTGGTTGTTTCTTGCGTGTCCCTAACCGACGCATCTCGCCTACTATCGAGGACCTTGCGGGTGACAATCTCCCACAGAGTTCCACGACATTGTTCTACAATCCTCCGGCGTTTTCCTTTGCGATCATCGCTTTGCCTTCTTCCTGCAGCCTTCCGTGGTTTTTTGGTCCCCTCTTATCTGTTTCAGCCTATTTTCTTCTATCTCAATCGTGATGGATTCTGTTCTTCTCAAGCGGGCAGATGCCTGTGACCCTGGCAATGAATTTGACGGCCGCATGGGACTGCGCATCTCTTCCATCTTTGTGATCATGGTTGGCTCCATGTTCGGAGCTGTATTCCCTGTATTCGCCCGCCGCTTTGGCAAGGATGGCGGGTTCCCCAAGTGGTGTTTTTTCATCGCCAAGTATTTTGGATCCGGTGTCATCATCGCAACTGCCTTCATTCACCTCTTGGCTCCGGCCGAGGAGGCTCTGACAAACGAGTGTCTGACCGGCCCCATCACCGAATACAGCTGGGTCGAGGGCATTGTTCTTATGACTATCATTGTGCTGTTCTTTGTCGAGTTGATGGTTATGCGCTACTCTAGCTTCGGTCAAGGCCATGTGCACGACGAAGAGGGCCACTCTCACATCCAGATCGAAGAGCCTACTGTCAGCGAAGTTGGTGAGAACAAGAACCACTTCGTCGGAGAAGACCACCTCGGCCACGGTCGCGAGCATCACGACAGCGACTCCGAAAAGGGCCCCCAGGCAGTCGAGGACTATACCGCTCAACTCACTTCGATATTCATACTGGAATTCGGCATTATCTTCCACTCTATCTTCATTGGCCTCACTCTTGCAGTGTCTGGAGCCGAATTCACTACACTTTACATCGTCCTTGTCTTCCATCAGACCTTCGAAGGTCTTGGTCTTGGTTCCCGTCTGGCCACTGTCCCGTGGCCCAAGTCAAAGCGCCTCACCCCCTACATCCTGGGCTTGGCCTTCGGTATCTCGACCCCCATTGCCATTGCCATTGGCCTCGGTGTTCGAAAGAGCTACCCGCCAGAAGGACGAACCACCCTCATTGTCAACGGTGTCTTCGACTCTATATCTGCTGGCATTCTGATCTATACTGCCCTTGTCGAGCTGATGGCGCACGAGTTCATGTTCAGCACTTCCATGCGCAAGGCTCCTATCCGTGATGTGCTTATTGCGTTCGGCCTGCTGTGTGCCGGTGCTGCCCTCATGGCCCTGCTGGGCAAGTGGGCTTAGAGACTTGATTCAGCAAGCGAAAGTCCTGGAATCTATTTGCAATAATGAGTCATGTCCCTGTCTTTTTTTCTATATTGCTTTATGGATGCGTGCTTTTTTTCAACATATGTGATACCCACGGGATCCGAGCTATGTACATGTCGGCGTTATTTTAGCGGCTGTATCTACCTATCTCAAATTCAATAGACTAGAAGGCTATGGAAGGATGTTTTCAAATTATCAAATAAGTGAGTAGCCACAGACAACCGAATCTGCAATAGATAATCCTCGATATATATCCACGTGCATGTCGGCAATCTCGTCAGGGACATGTGACTGACGTTCAAACGTCTAGAAGGGGAAGAATATCTCCAAGCCGGCAATTACCGAAGCCTTGATGCTTAGCTTTCTTGTCCGAGCTTAACTCACTTGCCCCATAGGGCTGACTCAAAAGACAGGAGGGTGAGGTTCCCCAGTGCAAGTCGACCTGGCCATTGACTGGTTGCACTGAAATAACTTTCGAATCTGACTGCAGCTGTGCTACTTTCCCCTCGAACGTCCACTCTCTTCCGACCTTCCATCAACCCTTGCTCAAGATCACGTCTGTGGGCTACCAAAATGGCTTCCGAGCTAGTTATTTCCGAGCGTGACTTGACCGCGCTCCCAGTGCACTATGGACGAGAGTGCATCTCAACTGAGAGCCTGGCTATCGCGAGAGACGGTCCCTCGAAAGACGTTTCGAAGAAGAGACAGAGTCTCTCGGACTTGTTTACCATCGTGAGTGCACCATCTCAACCAGCGCAGCTGAAAGTTACATTCCCTGTCCTCGTGGTCAACTAACCAAAATGACCTGCCACTAGTTTGCCTGTGGCTTTGCTCTGATCAGTGATGGATATCAGAACAACCTGATGTAAGTTGAGTGCGTTCGTCTGTCAAGACTGGATCACAACTCTGACCTACAACCACAGGACCATGACCAATGTCCTCCTCAAAGCTGAATACCCAAAGGAGTACACCACCGTCGTCAGCACACGTGTGTCTAATGCACTGCTCGTCGGCGAAGTTCTCGGACAAGTCGTCATTGGGTAAGAACCGTACTTCCAATCTGATAATGTTGGGATCTAACAAACTAATATCCAGACTGACATGCGACTACCTGGGCCGCAAGACCGCCATCGTCTTCACTACCCTTATGATCGTCATTGGAGGAATCCTTGCTACAGCCTCACACGGCGTGACTATCAATGGCATGTTCTGGATGATGACCGTTGCGCGCGGCGTTGTCGGGTTTGGTACGTGAACCCTAAATGCATTTCCACTATCAATCATATATCCCAAGACCCAACACGCCGAAAGATACACTATATTATATACTCTATACTAACCTCCACATCAGGAGCCGGTGGCGAGTATCCCGCCTCCTCAACCGCGGCCTCAGAAGCAGCAAATGATCTCATGCCCAAACGCCGAGGCCCGGCCTTCATCATGGTCACCAACTTCCCCTTATCATTCGGAGGACCTTTCGCCGTGTCAATCTTCCTAATTGTACTCTGCGCCTGTAGCCAGACACACTACAGCACCGTCTGGCGAGTATGTTTCGGCATTGGATGCGTCTGGCCATTGTCGATCTTCTACTTCCGAATCCGCATGCTGAACTCCGTTCTCTACCGCCGTGGCGCAATCAAGAGACATGTTCCCTACAAACTCGTGCTACGATACTACTGGAGATCATTGATTGGGACATGTGGAGCCTGGTTCCTCTATGGTAAAAACAGAAACCCCTACACATATACATCTACCCTTTCTACAAAGTACAACCTACTAACATACCAAACCCCAGACTTCGTCACTTTCCCAAACGGCGTCTTCTCCGGCACAATAATCTCCAGCGTCGTCCACAACGGCACAATCCTCCAAACAGGCGAATGGCAACTCCTACTCGGAGCAATTTCCCTGCCCGGCGTATTCTTCGGCGCGCTCCTCTGCGACCGCCTCGGCCGCAAACAAATAATGATGATCGGCTTCAGCGGATATCTAATCTTCGGTCTAATAATCGGCTGCGCCTACGACCGCGTGACGAAGATCGTCCCACTCTTCGTCGTTTTCTACGGACTCATGCAGAATTCGGGGAACTTCGGGCCGGGGAATATGCTAGGTCTCATCTCATCTGAGTCTTATGCCACTGGTGTGCGCGGCACTTGCTATGGGCTTTCGGCGGCTATTGGGAAGGCTGGGGCTGCTCTTGGGACGCAGGCTTTCTTGCCTATTAAGAATCACTTGGGGAATAAGTGGACTTTTATTATTGCTGCTATTTGCGGGGTTGTTGGGGTTATTGTTACTTGGGTTTTTGTGCCGGACTTGTCCGGGGAGGATCTCAGGGTTCGGGATGAGAACTTTCGTGCTTATCTTGTTTCTATGGGTTGGGATGGGGATATGGGGGAGGACGATTTGAAGGCGATGGCTGATCAGGGCCGTGGTTCTGGTGAGGCTATTGCTGCTCCGCAGTTTACTAAGGGCTAGGTTGGTCTGATCAAGCTATGTACCCGTTATGGTCTTGAGGATCAGAGGGTACAAGGGTTGGACTAGGAAGCATGGATGGATTTAAGGTCATAATTTCAGAGTCACGACCCTTCCTGAAATCTCCAATCCTGATCAAAAACCAATATCGGAAAAATAGGCCTATGTCAATATCCTAATAAGCAACAAAGAAACAATTCCCTTCATTCCATCTCAACTTTTTTTTATATTTTATAGTTCCACCAAGCACAGACCAACGCTAATCCTCCCGAGGTCCAACGCCCAATCTGTCCTCAATCCCTCCACCTCCACCTCCCCTCCCAATCCAATTCAACCCAATCACCACCAAAAATGCGTCTCACCTCCATCCTCGTCGCAGCTCTAAGCTCCCTCGCCGCCGCCGCCGAGCTCGGCATCGAAACAACCCACGCAGTCGAATGCACCCGCAAGACCGTCAAGGGCGACGGTGTCTCCATGCACTACCGCGGAACCCTACAATCCGACGGCTCGGAATTCGACTCCAGCTATAATCGCCATGCGCCATTGACTTTCAAGCTTGGTACTGGTCGTGTTATTAAGGGGTATGTTTGGATGTCGTTTTGGATTTGATCTGCCATGACCATGAATATGATTGTTTTGGAAATACATCATGCTAATGTGTACTTTTTCCTGTTTAGATGGGACCAGGGCTTGTTGGATATGTGCATTGGTGAGAAGCGCACGCTGACTATTCCCCCCGAGTACGGCTACGGCGACCGTGGTATTGGCCCTATCCCCGGTGGTGCGACATTGGTCTTTGAGACTGAGTTGGTTGCTATTGAGGGTGTTGATAAGGACGAGCTGTAAAGGGCACTATCTGCTGCTACCTTGTTAATACCTTGACATTTAATGTTATTGGATGAGATTATTTATTTATACTTCCTCAGAGAATGTATGCCAGTATATGGTATCATATAGATTATGCTATGCCTCTATAAGCAGGAGGGTATCTCGTCTAAATGTACACTGTACAGGTCAAGTCAAAAGAAGGAAAGGGGGGAAAATCCAGGACATCTCAATCCATGGCATCCAAGGTATTCTCGGCATGGAGAGCATTCTCCGACACCAATATCCCAATCAGACACTCGCCGAGAATCCCTTCCCAGTTAACCCACGGGTGAATCTCCTGGAATAGCTTCGCAGAGTCCTTCCCCGCACCGCGGAGGAGCTCGCCCTTACCACCTGGGTGGTAGGGCGCGTACGGAGAGATATTATATACTTTGCCATGGTACGAGGTCCACGCATCCCGACCCTTGCGCCCATGTTGCTCTTTCAGCATGGACGGTGTAACGCGGAGCAGACCCGGTGGTACATCTTTGCCGCGGAGGTTGTTGTTCGGGTTTGAGGTCAGGGCGGCCCAGTCCAAGGGGGAGAACCCTGGCTCGAGGATTACTTTCTTCGAGTTGGGTTTCTTCAGTGTCACTGGTGTCGGGGCTAGGGTGCTGCTGCTTAGGCGGCTGCTGCTGTTTGGGGGTCCGCGTTGTGAGGCTGCTGCTGATGGGGGCGGGCTGAGTGAGCTGCCTGAGCTGAGACGTGGGGGTTGCAGGGTACTTGGCGGGGAGAGGCTGTTTGCTTGGGATGGTCGGGGTCTAGGGCCTGGGGGTGGAGGTGGTGGCATTAGGGAGCCACCCGTTGTTGATGGTTGTTGCGGAGGAGCGAGGGATGGTGGCTGTGGCGGCTTGGGCTTTGGTGCCGCATTATCACGATCTGTTGGCTTAGACTGCCCGGTTCCTCGTAGGAACTGCGAAATGGATGGCATTGTCGGGTTGGATGTTTCGCTGTCACCGCTATCCAGGCTGAGCGTGGGGACCGCGAGGACCGGGGGTGGTGCGCTTGAAGCCGACGCCTTGGGTGTGCTTTGGGAATCCTCCTCCTCTGTTTCTACTCCTGGTGTTGAAGGCCCTGGGCCATGCTTTCCCGGTACAGGCTCGTCGGCGGTGGAAATGGTATCCGTCGCTTCGGGTTTGGGTTCCGGAGGGGCGAGAGGACGGGGCTCCGTCCAGCTGCGAGGAGGATAGCAATAGAGGAAATATACAGTTGTTGCAATGAGTACACCTGCTCCTACCCAGCCCATACCGAACCGAGTGAGAAGTACACGAAAGCTGCAAGATATGTGAGCTAAGAGAATGCTTAGAATCACTGTTCTGCAGATTCGCCGAAAAATGTGGTCCGTGCGCCGTATCGACCAGATCAGATCTATGCAGGCATTCAGGGTTCAGAAGCCAAGCATGGAGTTCGTTACTAGCAGCTTACGCGTTCATCAATTTAAAACATGATGTTGACGCGAGAATATGTAGGCAATAAAATCTAAACCATGTACTAAGCACGAGACACTGTACCCAATACGGACTGTTCCATTCAAGTTAATCCAGGGCCCATGTGGCTTGTCTGGGGAAGGAATAGACTCCGGAAGAGTTTGAGGCCACCAATTATGTATCTAGATATCAAGATAAATTAAGCATAAGGAGGCGATAATGCTCATGATGTCAGGTCATCATCATTCCCCAGATTTCACTAGACCCTGTATATGACTTCTCAATGATACACAGCACGATCTCTACTCGAACATGGTCTTATCTCACAGGGCTTTGAGGGACCAAATGACCCTGAACAAGACCATGTCTACCTCCGATGCGGTTACCCTGTTTGATGTAGGGGTTGGTCAAGTGGGTATCCAAATATCCTGGTGAAGGCTTTGCACAATCATACTGAACAGTCGCAGGCGCAAGGAAGTAGGCCGCTTCAGGAGGATCGATGCGTGGTGGCTTTTCCGGAACAATTTCCCTCGAAAGTGGAGGACAAGATTGCATTCTTTGCAATCTATGACGGACAGTAAGAAAATCCTCGGGCCTCTATCACCGTCTAAACCTGACCACTGTGCTCAGTGGTTCCGGGCTCGTTTCAGATCAAGTCAGTCAAACCCTGCATCATCTGCTTGCCAAACGCCCGGAATTCGAACGAGGAGAGTGGACGGCAGCCATCAAGGCAGCACTGGAGGAAGAAGACAGCATTCTACTCGACCGATTCACGCGCGAATCCATCGAGCCTGCCTTGTCAGGATCCACAGTGGCAGTGTGTTGCATTAATCTCACCGTTGGCGAGCTGCTTGTGTCCAATCTGGGGGACTCCCATGTTATCCTGGCGGAGCGAGACCCAAAAACAGAGTATCCGTATCACATTGTACGCACTATCCCCGATAGCGAAGGTGATTCGAAGAGAGCTAACCGCGGCAGTAGCGGCGTCTCACAGAGACTCACAAGCCCGAGGTGCCCAGCGAAAAAGCTCGTATCGAAGAAGCAGGCGGGACAGTCACCAACCGGAGTGGGACGCCACGTCTTGGTATGTTTGACGCCAGTGCAAATAACAACACTGACCCAGGGATAGGTGATTTGAACATGTCCCGGGCACTGGGCGACCTGCAGTACAAGAACCCGGTCAACACCTCTGATCCGGTGCCAGACCCCGCCTCTTCAGGATCGAGCCGGTCGGAATCACGGGGCAACTTCCTATCCAATGAACCCTACACCTCCCGACGGATGTTGCACTCGAACCGCCGATACTTACTGCTGCTGGTATCAGACGGTGTAAGCGACCAAGTGGAGGACGCCAATCTGGTACAGCACGTGATGAAATTATCAATGCGGGGAAAAAGAGCCAGTGAGATCGCAAAAGACATCGCCACCAATTGCGCAGACCATCGACATAGTGACAATGCGTCGTGTATTGTAGCGATATTGGATGGCCAAGGGTCGTGATAGAGGGTTAAGATCTATGAGATCGTTTGTAATATGCAACTACCTAAACAGGACAAGCGCCGGAGAGCAAATTGTGTTATGCATGACCCGTTCCACGGTTCACTCCTTACCCGATTAAGAAGGTGGTTGTAGTCAGGTTTTGGCTGTTTGACGACATTCTATTGGGTCTGAGGCCTTCGGTGTTATTGCTGTTCTAGGGATCTCATTTTTGGTCCCATAAATGAAGACAAATGAAGACCCGTTGTGATGTGGCGTTTCGTATACCTCCGAGATATCCAGTTTTTTAATTTTGGCTTTGCCATTTCCGGTGCTGTGGTCATTATACATTTAAATTTAAACTAGGAACCGGCTTTTCCGTAACCCCCCGCTCCACAAGGTTATCTCCCTTCAGAGGCAGATAAACGACGTCGCTTACTGCCGCCCTTTTGCCTTCAATAGATCTGAGCCCCAGCTTTGGCAGGGGTTGACCCAATTTGCTGGAAACCTGTCAATCTCCTTTAGGCAGGCGATTTGAGTCTCGCACATGTGGACCCTAAAAGGCATACCATTCGGGCCCTAGCCACCTTCCAGAAGGGTCAACCCTGAAGAGAATCTGATCATACATAATTGCCGTATCATCCATCATTCCACGGATTTTTCGTTTCATTTTTTGGGTCCATCCATTTATATCCGCCATTGCCCACATCTTTAAATGATTCTCGCTCAAAACCGGACCCCGTCTCAGGTTTGCAGCATGGCACCCAAGCAATGGAGCAACTTCCACGTGGGAAGAGAGTGTGGCCACCAGAAGTGGTCTCGAAAGAACACTCCCAAATTGACCGTCTCCTCAGGCGAGACCGTCTCCTTCGACGCCATCGATAGCAGCAATGGCCAACTCGATACAACATCCCAGGCCTCAGCCATCAGCTCCCTGGATCTAGGCCTCGCCAACCCAGTCTTCGGCCCGATCTACATAAACGAGGCCCAACCCGGCGACGTCCTCAAAGTCGAAGTCCTAAACCTCGAAGTCGCCGACTGGGGCTGGTCCGCCATCATCCCGGGCTTCGGACTGCTGGCAGACGAATTCCCAGAACCAGAGATCAAGATCTGGTCGCTGAACCGCGAAGCAGGCTTCGCTCAGTTCAAGAACATGCGCATCCCCCTCCGCCCCTTTCTCGGCTGCATGGGCCTCGCCCCAGCCGGCGATGAAGAGCTCTCCACCGTTCCCCCCACCAACGCCGGCGGCAACATGGACTGCCGCGAGCTGAGCGTCGGCTCGACCGTCTACCTCCCCGTCCAGACGGCCGGTGCACTGTTCAGCTGTGGCGACGGCCACGCTGCACAGGGCCACGGCGAGGTCTGCGGCACCGCAATCGAAACCCCCCATCCGGGCGACGCTCCGCTTCGAGCTCATCAAGAACCAGCCCTGGATGACCGCACCCCAGTTCCAGACTCCGCCTCGGGCGCAAATACCCAACCCCCTCCCCGACCTTGGAACCTACGGCGCTCTTGGTGTTGCTCCCGATCTGTATGAGGCTACCCGCAGTGCTACTCGGAACCTAATTCAGTGGCTGGTTCAGACTAAGGGTCTTACTCGCAGCGAGGCATACATTCTTGCCAGTGTTGCTGGTGATCTGCAAATTGCAGAGGTGGTTAATGTGCCCAACTTCGAAGTGGCTATGACCCTCCCATTGGGCATCTTCTCTTAATGTGAGACGTCTGGTATATACATCTTTTCGTGGAGAATTGGTATGGTGGAGTGATACCCGGAATAATGATTTTGATTTGATTTTGCCTCTATTTTGAGCATTTACAGTGTGGATCAGGGGGCGGCGATGTATTTGCATTCGGGCAAGCGTTACTCAAGCGAGCATTCACATGAACATATTAACATATTGACACATCGACATATCAACATAATTCAATACTACTTTTTTTCTTGCTCTATGAGATATGAGACATGGCTTCGATTCAAACTTTAACTTGGCGACCAGGGAGCACAAAAGGCATGGCTTACTTCCGGAAAACGAGAGCCCCATTGCTATGAAAGGTCTGGCCGTTGACTTGTCATCTCCTATTTCTTATGTTGCATTGTGCTCCGGCCTCAGCCACACAAGGAACGGCCGTCCCACTTTAGCCAGGATAGGCAGGTCAAAATGTAGGATGACGAGGAACGTACAGGGTCCACTGATCGGTGTACTTCAAGTATAGTAGGAAGGTCTGACAGCAATAGGAAGTTGCTTGTCGAGGTACGATGGGCAAATAGGGGAGAATTTCTTGGCTTCCGGTCGCCTATTTGGCTCCGGGGCTTGTACCAAGTTTGGGCAATTCAATTATCCGGACATGGCCGTATGCTCTGGATGTGGCTAAGGGTTGGATTAGGCTATGCTTTGGAGTATCGTATTCGGAGAGCATCTTGCTCGGGAAATTGTCTTGGCGAGGCCACAACTCAGTGAAACCGACTTGCATCTATGTCGAGTACGGAGTTCGGAGTTCCTTGACAATTCACATGTTGTTTCGCCCTTGATAGTTCTCGAGCTCTGATGTGCGCTATGCCAGCATACTTCCGTAGGTAAAAGGAAAGGCCCTCTGCTTTGTAGCCAAGATCCTTCTAGCTAAGATAAAGTAAAGTTTCCACAAGAGCAAGTATACCCTCGCTACTCGCTGAGCTACTCGCTGAGATGACAGAATATCTCCTCGGCGGTTTCTCCTGTTCTCTAGGCTTGATACAGCTCAGCGGCCATGAAGTCAAGTAAGCTTTTATCTAAGTGACCATTGTTCAAAGAACCGCTTCCTTTTCCTGTCTTCACTGTCCATTCTTCAGAGTTGGCTGAAAGCTGCAGTACTACCTAGCCCACTTGGCATGTCTCTAGTGGAGTCTAGGAGACGGGGCTACAGAGCTTGCATAAATAAGAAACCAATAGTATTGTACTACTCTCGAATCAGGTTATTGTACTTTAGCTGGTCCGTCCAGGGGACTTCTACAAAGATGCTTCCTGTGTGGAGATCGGTATGCCATCATGTCGGTTGGGACCGCTTAAGGCAGTTGGGTTATCTGCTGGATATGGCGTGATTTTCTTCACTTTGCCGAGAAGTTGAATATACTCCTCTAAAGGAGGTTTAAGTTTGGTAGGTCGGGTTTAGGGCGATCTGTGTTTGAGAGTGAGAGGTCAATGAGAGTCTTGTTCGTGTCTCTGTTTCTCCTTCCTTTTTGGAAAACGATCAGGAGTCCGAGAATAGAAAGTGTCCACATAGACTGTAATCCACCCTAGTTAAGCTACATGATCCAGGCAGAATCAGAAGAGAGACCGACACAAATACACATTTGGGTCCACAGGCGGACCTAATTACTGTATATGAATTAATTGCATTGTGAGCTGCTATTATATAGGCTACCGGATGCTGGAAACTGATACTCGGTCAGTCATTGCTCTCGCTGTGTGGGCCGTTTGATAAGGGCTATGTTACTGCTGTCCCCCTTTTCATCCCGGCCCTTGATGGTATAGACATTGAGACTGGGTCTTATTCTGGGCCTAATATATTGCCTGGGCTGACCCTTCAAGCCAACGTCATATAACTGGGTAGTGTGGTGTATGTTGGTGCTGACGTTGCATCTATAAGCAACCGATGAAGAGTCAAGCTCGCCAGTCTAGTACAGTAGTTCAGGCTTCGTAAAATACAAAACTCTTATTAGGCCTATTATGATATCGTGGCTACATAGTACGAGCTATATTATGTTATAACGGAGTGGCTTGTCAAACTATCCTTAGAACGGTACCAGTAAAGCAATATCAAAAAGCCGGGGTTTCAAAGAATCCCAGGGGGTTAAAAGCATTCTGTTACCAGTAAAATAAAACCAAGAATCTCGAAAAAGGCAGCAATCTTTCTAACTAGCCCAGTTGCCATGTCTAAAACTAAATAATCCTAAAATTCTAATTTTGCTCCCGGGTTACAATGTTTCCAAGGTGCCTAAAACAGTTTATACTAGGGCAACTCCGATTTAAAATCCATTCGATTTGACAACTGACATTTGATCCTAGGACCTTTCTAGATAAACGAAGAACAAAATCCTTGCCAATAAAGAGCTTCATCCATTGCAAGTTAGAAGACCGATTGCCTCTTCTCATCGATTCATATGGGATTGAATACGGGTTCCAGTCCAAACAGTGGCTTGAACAGGCCAGATGGTCCTTGTGATTTGAGGTTTTCAATAAATTTTTACTAGTAAAAATTGAAACTAGGCCAGAGGATCTTAGGAATTCCAGTTGTTTGATCCCCGATGACTTAGCCCTCCTACCATGGTGCCACATGCTTCACTCGCCTTGTTGATTCCTTTTTTTTTTTTTTTTTTTTTTCTTTCTTTCTTTTTATATAAAAAGCGAGCTACTAATTTGGATCCTAATATTGAAGGAACGATTCAGAAATTCACACTGTTGAATCTAACGTGATTGCTTCGAAAATAGCTTATACAAGGTACAGGTCGTTGGCCACACCAGCGGTAAACCAACAGTCCTCATAGATTCTATTTCACAAAACCACTTCAATCGACTTATTATACTTCAATTGACCATGATCTAACCTAAATTTTCCATATACCATCCACACATTGTTCATCCTTCAACCTCCTCGATGGAATATGTCACATGACGCCGCGTTCCCTCGCGTCTCCCCCTCATAAGAACTCGAGCAATACCCCAACACCCAGCATGTCATGGATCCCATCCTAGATGGACTAAATCATGCGCAGCGCGAGGCTGTAACATCGTCTGGCTCAATTCTACAAGTGCTCGCTCCTCCAGGCTCCGGCAAGACAAAAACCTTGACCGCACGCGTCGCGTATTTACTCTCCCATCATGGATACCAACCACAGGATGTTATCTGTTGCACGTTCACAATCAAGGCTAGTCGTGAGATGCGAGAGCGGCTGGCGAAGCTCATTGGTGAAAAGCTCGAATCGCGCTTGATCCTGGGGACTTTTCACTCTATTTGTCGTCGGTATCTTGTTAAATATGGGTACTTGATTGGTTTGCGGAAGGGATTCGGCATTGCGGACTCAGATGATACCCGCGCTATAATCAGAGTATGCTTTGGATTTATCTTTATCTATGTCTGTGGTTTATCTCTAATTGCGGTGACAGCGGACTATCAAACGACTCAAGTCGAGCATTGAACCCAAAGCGGCTCAAGGCCGTATCTCCCGGCACAAGGCACATGGTCTTACTCCCGAGGCCGTGGCTGCAAAAGCTAAAGCAGAGGAGCAGGAGCTAGTTGATATCTATCGCGACTATGAATCAGCTTTGGCGGCCTCCAATCTCTTGGACTATGATGACCTTCTTCTGCGCTGTGGGGATCTACTTCGCGAGCACCCAGAGTGTGTCTCCAATGTGCAAGCTGTTCTTGTGGATGAGTTCCAGGATACCAATGTCATTCAATATGAGTTGATGAATCTGTTTGCATCGAAGAACAGACGGATCACCATCGTTGGTGATCCTGACCAGAGCATCTACGGCTTTCGCTCAGCGGAGATTCAAAATCTCAAGCGAATGCAGCGGCATTATTCCAACACGACCGTTGTCCTCTTGTCAGACAACTACCGATCTTCGGCGTCCATCTTGAACTCGGCTCAAGAAGTTATTGAGCAGGATACCAGTCGGCCTGCCAAGGCACTGCAGGCAACTCACACTTTTGGAACCTTGCCGGTGTTGAGAAAGCTCCCAAATCCCGGCGCAGAGGCGAAATGGATGGTGCTCGAAATCAAGCGTTGCCAGGCGATGACTGGTGGGCTGTTGCGTATGTCTGATTTTGCTGTCTTGCTTCGATCGGCTTCGCTGTCTACACAAATTGAGACAGCGTTTGGAAGAGCAGGAATACCATATAAGATGGTCGGGGGGCGCAAATTCTTTGACCGGACTGAAGTCAAGATTCTTCTGAATTATATGAGAGTTGTCAGTCACACGGGGCATTCGGATGCGTTGTTGAATATCGTCAATGTTCCGCCTCGAAGAATCGGCGATGAGACGATCAAGCAACTGACGGGTGGCGCGGAAAAGGCCAATGTACCATTGTGGGACTTTATCAAAGATGTCATTCAAGGCCGTCGTTCGACAGAGAAAAAGCTGCAAAAGGCGGCAGAGCAGGGACTTTGTACCTTAGTCAAGTTGATCGAGGCTTCACGACAAAAGTTGCAGGACTGTGAAGATGCATCAGCTCCGCGTGTTCTGATTGAATTCATCACGGAACGTCTCTCCTTCCAAGAATACCTCATCAGGGCGTATCCCCTAGACGAAGACAGTCGCTGGGCGAACGTCAAGGAACTGATGCACCAGGCCACCGAGGTCGCAGCATTTGAAGAGGAGGAGGTTGACAAAGAGATGGATCTCCCTGAGATCGAAGGTGTAGAGCAACAACAGGCACATCCAGGCGAGGAGGCTCTCACTCGGTTCCTGGCGAATGTTGCGCTTGCCACCGAGATCACCACCAAAGAAGAAAACCAGGAGGGTGGTCAACCCCAGGAAAAGGTCACCATCTCGACCATTCACGCTGCCAAGGGGTTGGAGTGGCCTGTTGTGTTTGTACCTGCTGTGTATAACGGAAGCATCCCTCACTCGCGTGCAGAGGTGGTTGAGGAAGAGAGACGATTGTTGTATGTCGCGATGACCAGGGCCCAAGCACTGCTGTACCTGAGTCTTCCGCTTCGACAGCCCCGACTAGGCGAAGGAGAGGATGGTTCGACGAATTTGACGCCCTTCCTTCCTCCTAAGTTGGTCACAACTCGCTTCCGATTAACGGGACCTTCACTTCACGAGAAAGTCGTATATTCCATTGCGGATATTCTGCGTCGCCCTCGCCCATCTCTCGATGACATGTACAGGGGGCTCGCACTCCTTCCATCGACGCTGGACGACCGATGGACACCTGAAGGGGAAGAAGATCGCAGCAAGTTCGATGGTACATCTGCCAACGACGTTGACGAGCCAAATCCCAAACGACGCCGGTCAGACATGAACCAAGGACCAGGCTCGACTACCTACATGTCATCTGCCGCGTATACTATGAATAACTCAACACAATTTACAGTCCCTACAGCCATTTCATCAGGCTTTACATCTGCCCGAGACTACATTACAGCGAATCCAGAACCGCCCGCGGAGTCAGCATCCAAGTCCAAGCCTACTGCAGACGTCGTAGTGGCAAACAAACCGAGTGTATCCAGCAATGCAGCCCGCAAGGACGGCCTCACACAGGCCAGCATCTCCAACTTCTTCGGTGGGCCAGGGATCCAAAAGAGAGAGCCTGTCTTACCACAGCCACAACCATCCCGCAGGTACGGGCAACCGTCTCAGAGCCAATACCCAACGCAGAGCATTCCACCGGCTCTATTCTCGCACCGTGTCCAACAACGGCCACTTCAACCATCCCGACCCACGCTGGAGCCGACCAACCCAAATGGCTACACGTGGATAGCGGCTCCATCAAGGCCAGGACCGAAACTCGCAAGGACGTCGGTGACGCAGGAACAGACTGGAAATAGTGCTTCTGCAGGGACCGGGGCAAGCGAGGCGAAACCCGAGGCATCCACCCGTGGATTCCAGGCCGTGTCGACGTTTCACACGACGACCATGTCCATGGTCCAACAGGCACCACGACGGACACTAGGTATTCGACGGAGCATGAATGGATGGCAGGATCGGATGAAGCGAGATGGCGGTGGACATGTGAGCTGATATTTTTTTCGTGGTAGGCTGGTCGCTGGTCTAGAATGGTGACGATGTGGCCACGGGACTAGGTCAGAGGGCAGGCTTTCGCAATTGCACAGTTCAGCGTTGCTAGGGAGCCTTCACTTGGGAAGTGATTGACCCAGGAAAGGGCCAGAATCTCGGTCTGGGATGGAGAATGACGCACATCCGTGCCCGATGAGGCTATGACTTGTTTACGCATCTATAGGCTGTTGGGGACTTGAGGTTTCATAATTATTTCTTGGTTCACATAGGGTAGAGGAGGTCGATCATCCGCCTAGTCATGTTAGACGCTATTGAGAATTGAGATGTCCAATAATTTCCCCAGTATTCCGTACTCCGTAATTGAGACCTGGGATTCTGGACCATGGTGGAGCTGAAGTTCCAGCGGTGAGAAGAGGAATTCCCCCTATACAGGAGATATTGTGTCTACAGCCGCCATTGGCGCAGTTATGAGTAATGTAATGCGGTGAAGGGGACTACAAGGTTACTAGGTAATTTACTACATACGTGGGTAAGTTCGGCCTACATACTAGGTAACAGACCAGTCCAATTGTCTCTATTTCTGGAGGAATGGCTGACTCATCATTATTGGCGCAATCTTACATGTCTTCTGAAGCCCTAGTAACAACCTCAGCTCACTGACTGGCTGCCCTACTTTCGATCCGCCCTATCCACCAATGAATAGCTCCATGGTGTAAGTTACCAGGCACCAAATACGTCAAGGGGCGATCCATTCCGTTAAAGCTGTGTTCCCCAGAGTGTAGATCGGGAGCTGGGAGCTCAATGGCCCTATACAAAAAGAAGTGTCGTCGCCCTCTGAGAATCATCCAACTCATAATCCACCCAACCACTCATATAATTACCATCTGTCGTTTTTTTTGTCTTTCTTTCTTCTTCGTGTCTCTATATATATATCTTTGATTTCTATTCTCGTGTTATATTATCCGCACGCAGTTCAACACTGCGCGCTCCTCACGCCTAACGCCTTCTATACATACCTCTTTTACCTCAACCTCTTTAATACCTTAATATCTACTTCTCCTTCTCCTTCCCCGCCGTCACAATATTCAATTCCAACATGCCGCACAAAGTCAACGACTCCAACTCAACGTTGGCCAGCAGAGGCAGCGGCGACCAAGTGGTAGCCACGGAAGTCCGGAATCTGAGTACGTCAAGGGCCCCTGTCTCCGATCTCCCAGATCCCAAGCTAATGCAGACCCCAGCAGCCAATCCCGTCCGCAAACCCCCGGTCATCGTCCACAACAAGGGTGGCCAGATCTACGACGAGACACGGCCATCAGACTGGGACAAGCAACGGTGGAAATAGGCGTCTACATGGATCACCACATCCATATGGACCATATTGGCTGGCTGGGCAATTGAGCTAGGCAAGACGCGGAGAGACACGTTACGCGCGCGAGTGCCAAAAGTGAGGCGGTGTCCCCCTTTCTTTCACCGCTCAGCCCCTGACTGCCCTGACTCCATTGGGACTGTCGCGTCTCTCTCGGATTCTTGCCGTTTTACCCTCATTGCCTCGCCAACAGATCCTTACTCTCCCCGGATTTTTGCCTTCTCCACCCTTGTATCATTATTATTGGAGTTTATGGTTCTGGCGTTTTTACTGGTCTGCTTTTTTTATCTTGTTTCTTGACTCTCAGCTCTCACTCTCGACTCCCGACTCCCGACTCTCTTTGGACCCTTGTTGGTTCCTTGTCTATACTTCCTCTCTCTCCCCCTTTTCTCCTTTCTCCTGTCTCCTTTCTTCCTTCTCGCCTTCCTTTCCTCTACTTTCTACCTCCCTTCTCGACCTTTCCACGGGTTACTCTTGAGACTAGACGTGCTCATTGTCGGCATGGACACCTAGCTGCTGCAAGGTTGTGCTGGCAGTGGGGCTCTCTAGTTAAAGGATTCGACCTGTTTATTTTGTTTGTTGCGATGCATAGCGTGGGTTATTGGATCTAATGGATCTGGGTTTTATTGCAATGGAGCGAAATTGTATTTCTCGGCTGGAATGGCAGTGGTTGATTATTTCTGTATTACTTTACTGGATTGTTAGAGTAGTTAACAAGTCTTCTTTTGGTGCCTTTATTATGGCCTTTTACACTATGTTTTTGTATTCAATCTAGGGATTTCACTAGATTATCAGTAGACTCATTTATTTAAGGTTGAGAATCTAGCTTAACCGAGTTGGCCTCTGGTTTTCGTTGGAATTAAGGTTGTCCGTTCTTGTTGTCCTCTGAGTATTACCTTGATGCTTCTCATCTTGCAATTCAACTGATGTGGAAATTATAAATGGATATAAATAATACTTGCGAGTTACTATCTTTATTGAAATCAAAAACCACTTAAAAATGAACAATTTCGTTCATGTTGTGAAGCAGAAACGCAGGAATATATATCCGCCAACTACCCAATTCATCGTCAACAATCCCTCAGGCTTTGAATTAAAGCTATATGTAGGACGTGCACACATACCGATTTACTTTTCTATCAACACTGAATTAGGTCTCTTGAATGGTTACTATCTTAATTTGGTGATATCTGTTCTCAGAACGTGATCATATGACCATCGGTATCACATCCAACATGGATGAAAACAAGGCAATGAATTGCGAGCCTGATATCCACAGCGGCGGCAAATGGGCAGTGGCCAATAACTCAGGGTATTCATTTTAGTAGAATGAATGGTGGTATGGGTAATAATGGGAGTAGGACAGCATGGAGACAAGGCGTAGACTTGGGCTACATGCTTGATAACAACAAGGGCATGTTTTCATGAGGTACCTTGGTATTGCGGCATAAGCTACAACATGGAATAGTATATACCAAAGAATTACACATCTACATGTATGAAGAATTCAAGTTCACAGAAAATGGGATACAATTCAATGCCAAACGGCGAATCTAACAACCCAATCTGAAATCCACACAAAGGATCAAAAAAGACACCTCGCCACCCATCCCAGGTGAAAAGAAAGGGACGGGTAGACATTGAGGGCCATGTTTCAATGACTAGATACATAGGAAGAGGAGAGCAAAGGGAAAAGGAAAAAAAGACATCAGATCCGACAAATGAAGATCTGGATTCTCTTTTCCTCCCCAGAAGACATAATTTTTTCCGGGTTTTCTCACTTTTTTTGCTTTTTTTGTGACCTCTGCGAATAGCTTCTGACTTGGATAGCGAGGCATCGTCGTGTCGGAAGGTATATTCGCGCTCATGCTGCGTGTGTAATGGCATTGTGAGCTGGAGGAGAGGCACATGAAAAACGGTTTGTTTTTTTTTTCTGGAGGGGGGTTGTGGTGTAGGGGATAATTGGGGAAGGGGGTTGGGGGTGGGGGATTGGGAATGGGGAGTGCGATTGGGGGGTAAGCAAGGCAGCCATGCTGCTAAGGATCGTCGAGGGTAGGGGATATCAAATAGCGCAGCGCCAACTGGCGCGCAGCAGGACAAGAAGGGCCAAGGAATGTGTGGTGTTCCTTGACAAGAGAAGCGAAGATGAGGCGATGAAGTGGTGGGGTGATGGACAAAAAGAGCAAAATGCATTCTTAAAACAAATAAATCAACATGGCTCGCGCTCGCAATGCTAGATGGTCAAATCAAGTGCAACTTTGACCCAAAACTGTTTGGGTATTGGAAGCAAATGGGTATGCAATTTTTAGAACAGGAAGTGAAAGGGCTGGTCTCGGCTTCGGGGGCACCGAGGTCGAATGCAAAGCGTAAAAAGATGTATGATGACGCGATCAAAATGGAGGATATGGCACAGGTCGACTGCACATGGAGCATTGAATATTAGAACAAGTATCGTGGTGAATCAATGCGAGAAGGGACACTCCTTGGAGGCCATGAGGTTGAGATGAAGAAGATGAACTGATGGAAATATGTGCAAGGACCAAATCACTTTTGGGTTGGCTTTTGCTTCCGTTGTCACATTTACATCCCACCCGCATAGGTCTGATCCATTTCCATGTGAGTCGGGGCAGCAGGGAAGTGTTGGAGGGCGGCCTGCTGAGCCATGTACAAAGCTTCTTGGTGTTGCTGGTATGCTTCACTGTTCATGTATTGCATCTCAGCGGAAGGTGCTGGTGATGGCGAACAGCCGTGGACAGTGGGCATCCCGCGGGTCATGTCATGGTTCCCCATTTGTGCATGAGCATGCACGAGAGCCTCGTTCTCCGGAGTGATTGGTGGAGTGAGGTATCCATGGGGAATAGCAGTCAACTGCGAAGACTTCTGAGGGGTTGCAAGGCCCATCTCCCCATTGTAAGGCTTCGACTCGACAGGAGTCTCGACCGGAGGGGTGCAACGGGCGTAGCTGGCCAAAGAAGCCTGGCGGTTGAGGAAGTGCTCCATGACCTTGGAGACACGCGAGTAGTGAGCCGAAGCATACTTGCGGGCAACGACGGTGGAAGGCTGGTGCAACTGTTGAGACAAGGCAACAAGGGTCATCGAGTCGTACTGAGAAGCCCAGTGAGTGTGACGAGGCTGCGGCCGGTTGAGGATGCAACGAGACAGAGCCAGGGCAGCACGAGCGAGCTCTGATGACTGCTTGGAGACAAAGTCACGGTGAAACAGGGCGATCTCCAGAATGTACAAAGCCATGTGTTCCACCTCGGGGTCGTAAGGCTCATCTAAGACGGCGTGCTGCAGGAAAGCGTCCACGGTCGGGTGTCCGATGGTCCAGCCAAGAGTCTGAAGGACATGCCACTCCATCTGAATGAACATGTCATCATCATAGAGCGAACAGCACATCGACTTCAATTCTTTGACAGTAGGAACGCGGTCCTTCTTGTCGTTGTACTTGGCCGCAATTAGCAGAGCTGCACAGCCAACCAACTGATAATGACGCTTATAGACGACACGCTTGGAGCAGTATCGGTCCAAAAGGTTGATCGCCAAGAACAGGGTGGATGGCAGGAGCTGGAACGCAGTGTGGGCCTCGATCAAAAAGTCAAGAAGATAGGGTCGCATGAACCACTGGATTTCGGTTTGGATGTCGATGGATTCGACGTCAGGCTGAGTTTGGCTCTGTAGAAAAGATGAATCAGAATCGAGGATCGTGATAAAGGGTCAGAAAAAAGGGAAAAACTTACATCCATCTCCAGCATGTGGCTCAGGACATCATCCCGAAGCTCATCGCTGGTGAGTCTGGACAGCTCGTCGGCCATGGCGTACTGACGCTCACGAGCAAGGAGCTTGTCATGTTCCTGCTTCGCTTGACGTTCAGCACGGATTCGAGATTCCATTCCATAGTCATCCTCCACGAAGAAAGTGGAACAAGGACGGTAGTTGCGGTGGTAATCCATGGTCAAAAAGGGTCGAAGTATGAGGTGCGTCGAAGTATTAGCTTTGCGGAATTCGAATGAAAGGAAGTCTGTAGAGATGGCTCCGGACAGACAACGACGGAATTAAGAGAGTGACAGTCGTGGAATTAGTAAGAGGAATGAATGTAGAGTTGAACAATTAATGAATGGACAGCGCAAGAGACAATAGTCCAAATGCTGAGGTGAAGGCCGGAGGGGTCCGAGGTGGAAGTCGTAGAGGACAGAAGCTGAGGTAAATTATGATATTAGCGGAGGCCGGCGTAGAGCATTAAAGATTAATATAAGATGAGAGATCTGTGAAGCAAAAAGAGAGTGTGGAAGAGACTGTGTAAAGTGAAAAGCTTGGTAGAGGAAGTAGGAGGGCAAAGACATTTGATATCCAATGAGAGGTAAAGGGTCATCACTCTGAGAAAGTACTAACCCAGATAGGAGCCTTCGGACAGAGGGCACAATGCAACCCTTACCGTAATGGCAAGACTGGCATCTAGGCAGGAATGATCCGTTGAATTGGGATTCTGATGGATACCAAACAGAGAGATGAAGGACGAGTGAACGTCTTCACCCCTAGGCCAGTGTATTCTGCGGAATGTGGAGTGAAGGAGGATAACCCTATGAAGGGGGTCAAGATCAGGGGCTGCGGTCTTGAAAGAGGAATGATCCGAACGTACACTTCACGGATTAACGGATGAATGAACAAGTCTCAGTGAAGAGATTGAAGGAAGTTCGACGGGAATTGAACGACTTGAGATTATCTCCACGTTGAAGAAACAAGTGGATCTATTCAGAAGTCGGAACAAAATCTGATCGATAGGCAACAATGTCAGTCAATTCAATTCAACAACTGTTCAATAGACAATGGGAATGATTGTCCAGGTGCAGCCTAGAGGTATTTGCCAGGCCACGATCGTCACCCCGACACCCGGCATGTGCAGCAAGAGTACAAGATTTGCGTGGACCCCTTAAATTCTCCCACCGGAGATATAGAAGCAGTTCGTATTGGATAGCTGGACCCAGGGTAGAGGTAGCCTGTCAAGCCCTAGAGGTGCATTCCATGGCATCTTTATTGAAAACATAATTTCCCGTCTCCAAGGACAGCCTTTACCGCTCCATGAACTGTTACCCCCCATATCCAGTATATCCAGCATCCGGCTTGTTGATAACTTTGACGACTCGGGAGGTATATCTGGTCGGGGCAGCACACTTGGATATACGGAATCCACTATACCATGCCCTGTGGGCCAAATTTTCATGCACACCGACGAAACGAAATTTTTTGCACCCCATCCATATTTGGATATTGAACGGTCTCGTGGACTCTTGTCCGGGAAAATCGAGTATCGGTGGCTGGTCTATCCATCGGGGCGGTTCGGGCCAGGGCGTGACATGCACAAATGAACTGAAAAAAAAATGAATTTACTCACCCAATGTATAAAACCAATGTCGACCAAAAACCGAGATAACTCAGAATTCGTATCAAAAGTCAATCCAATGGGTATACCACACTGTCGCTCGTCTAACCGGCAGGAGCTGGAACAGGAGGGTCCAAGGGTCGAGGTCCGGGGGATCAGGAGGGCACCGGCGGACAAGGTCGGAGGGATCGCCGTTTGAGTTAACAAACGTCGAATTGGAGGGAGGTCAAGGTCGAAGATCGACTCGACAAGAGTGGTATAGCTGAGATGACTGGAATGTCAAGACAGCAAACCGGGCTCTAGGGACTCCGCAAGTTGACAGGAGAGGTAAAAAGGGGAGAGAAGAGGTGTGAAGAAGAGAAGGAGAGAGGTACAAGGAGGAGGTTTTTGACAATCTCTCTCCAGGCGGGTGTGGAAGGGAGAAGAGAAAAGGAAGAGGTTAAGAAGAAACGGAGATACACCTGTGGACAGTACGGTAAAGTGGTAAAGTGGAGGCTGAACCAACTTACCGTATGGGGATAGCGGTATTTGCCTTTCGGGTATCCCAGGGGAGTACTTTAGATGAGTGATTTATCTATATTATAATTAATAGACAGGACCAAGACAGGAACATATGAACTATCCAGGAACAGGCACAGGCACAGGCACAGGTACAGAATATTACCACAATGTATAGAATATAGTGAAACTGTTGCGTTTTTGACCGTATGCCGCGACCCAGTCATTTTCCAAGACATGGTAATATTCCCCTTTCCTGCAAGGCCTCAATTCCCTTCCCTATGACAGAGACACTCTAATACACTCCTGATCGACAAGGCCCCCAGTACCATCTTTGGAACTCCGATACGGTCGCGTTCCAGGGTCTACTTTTACACATGCAGTGACTGGTCCAGAAGCCACTGATTTCGCGTGCTTCCCCCATTCGCGTCAGCCTACGCTTGGCTCTAATTGCCCCCGGTAGCCCCGAGCCTCCGAGCCTCTTTGTCCTCTCTATGTGGGGGAAGTTCCGCAAAAGCAGGTTCTTGCCTCAGCACTAATTTCGGCCTCCACAGTCTCTCCGGTTACGGATCCTGGTTCTACAATACTAGTAGCTTTAATGGTTGTGCTCCCGGTCTCATTGTTCACTTTGCATTTTACACTTTGTGACACGCTGGCGACTTAGATAAGGTTCGTAGACGTCTCAACTGGAGAAAGTATCGTCAGTGACACTCGGAGCTTTTGTCATCCTTACTTCCATCTGGGGAGTTGACTCCAGCCACTCGTTGATGAGTCGCATCTGCACATGAAACCATATATGCGACTCGACCGTTTCTCAACTGTCCCTGTTGAACAACACTCTACATGTACCTCTTCTGTGGGGTTAGGTTCCAAGGAATGTGGTCGAATAATTCTACAGCGCCTTCCGTCTGAACCGGGGCAGTTGCCGAAGCAATGATCACCCTATCGCCAGAGGATTCCGCCTCGTGCAAGTAAAGGGGAAGCGATAAGCGAGGGCATGGAAAGCAAGGGACACTTGAAATGAATGAACTTGAATGATAGACACGGGCAAACGGTAGATCACCTTCAATTGCACTGGGAACTGCCGCATGCCAGGGACTTGAACACTTTAATTTGCATAGTTGATTATGCTTGTTTCTCGGGAATGTATCAGCTGCATAGAGGAACACGACTAGTTCTCACAATTATGAGAGTCTTTCCTTGGACGAGTCTGGCACCATGCAATACGCCGATCAAATGTCGACCCCCTTATCCGACCATCTCCTTTCGGGCAATGGCCTGCTTACTTGTATTCTAGAATTCCATGATAATTTGCACACATTACGACATTCACATATACTATACTGTACACTGCTGTACAACGTAATATCAAAGACCCAAGGATCCTGTCCTACCCGTACACGAATCTGATACTCCTGTAATCAAAGGAAACAAACTCGACACGCCGATCTGTTAGAGCCAAGGAAACAATTGTACTAAACACGACCTTCGCAAAGTCGCCCAAAGCAAGAGGAAAAGGCAACCAAAAAAGAAAAAGGGGGGCGGCTTCGGAACAGATACAGTATGCAGAGAGTACGTGGTCGCAACGGGGGGTTGGCGCCCATCCCAAACTGCAAGCAACAAGTCTCATCAAATGGGCAGAAGTACCAGTGCCCACAGAAAGCGTGCCCGAATGCCTTGGAAACTAGTACCTGGCCGATGCGTTTCCGATGCGCGTATCCGGCGCACATACCATGCCCCCAATTGAAAAAGGGGAAAAGGGGGATGAATCGGCGCACGTCAGTCATGCAATGATTGTGTCTGTCCCCTGGCTCTTGTCTCATCTTGGGGTTCAACTGCCGACAATATAGAGCCATATCAGACAGTATCTAGGGGGCGCATTGCATGTTTAAAGCGCGCGCATATGGCAATGAGCGTGGTTTGAGTCTGGACTGGTCCGGGACCACTATTGGCCCCGGACTTCTTTAGCTTCCCGGGTCGGAGATGTGGTAATTCTATCTATTTTTGGGGCTTGGGCTTGGACATCTCATTTGGTGTTTCTTGCTTTGTTTTCTAGTTAGTTCCATGGGTTTGTTTGTTGGTTAAGTGGTTAGTTCGCTGGTTGGCTGGTTGGTGAGTGGTTTGCTATAAGCGCTTGAACTTCCTTGGACTTGAGAAGGGATGGATGATCCTGGGCTTGTTGGTTTCAGGCAAGCACGGGATATCACCAGGTGGTATACTCCAGGGCTGTACTAGTCTTGAGGGATGCTTGTCTGTGAATAAGCAAGCTTAAATGGCTTGTCATCGGTTGGATTTCCCAATGGCTGCGAGTCTGACTCGCTCCATGGGGCGTTGTATAGATTGCCCCCCTTGCGCATGACTCTGCAAATCAAGACACTGTTCTTTGTCCCTTTGGATCAGTCCCATGTTGCTTATTTCACTTGCAGTGTTCCTGCGTTGGTGTCCAGCTCTGCAAGGGAGTGGTCCTTCTGTGATGTGATGAGCTCAGAATCCAGGAGTCCTTGGTTCATCCTCTCGGATTCTTTTATCTCATGTAGATCGGTGCTGGTCTACTCGTTTGCATGTGAGCGGTGTGGATTCGATCTTGCGAATCCTACTGGATTGTGAACTTGTATGTTTTGCATCAACCGATACCTATAGATGCACCTATATGTATTGTACTGTAGGGCATGCCAAGTGGATACTTGACAGATTCTAAACACACAATACAAATGTGTATTCCATATTCCATTTGATATCTCTGATACATCCCATACAGAACCAAACCAGTTCCGAGACTTGCAGTAGTCCATACCGGACTGGCATAGTACAAGAAAGGACATGTGGAATCATACAAATTGCAAGGTATCAACCATGGAAACGGTCTTTCTGCTTCCGAGTAACCAAAACTCCACATTTTCACAACGGTTATCCAGGGCCGTGCCGGGATGTATCAACCATGGTATGGAAACATTCGATTCTCTTCAGCTTTGTCTAGCATGTTCTCTACACTGTTTTTCGATTCCGCCCCGCTCTGTTGGGCAATCTTCCGCTCCACTGTCTTTGAGGAAACGAGGCGGAATTGTGGCAGATGTTCGCGGGTACTGTACGCACAAAGACCAGTCTAGGGTGTGAACTTAGTGGCTTTCTCAGATTGAGTAGATGGCTGTTTTCTAGTATGCGTTCTAGTGGTTTCAAATAGCTAAATCTATCATCTCCTTAAGTTTAAACAGTTCTCAAATTGCAGCTTTTCCCAAATTGCATTATAAATTAATTTCATCGTATACCTCCAAATACTGTATATCAAATGGCATTTCGTAAATTGCATCTTTCAGTGCGTATCGGAGGGAAAAGCCGAGTTCATGACCGGTGAAAAATTGACGTTTCGCCCCTCTGCGGGGAGTATACAAATGTCAAGTTTTTCTGCGCTTAATAGTGGGAACCGATCCACTGTTTTTTTCTTTTTTTTTCCTTTTGGTCTTTAAGCTGAGGAAATTTCCGGGTGGTGGACAAGCTGCATAAAGCTCGGATTTGATGTCACGAAGCCCCAAACACCTAGCCTGTGCTTTCTTACATGTACGTACCCTTAATTTCCGAGGTCGGTTCGAACTAGCACGCTCTAACAAGACCAGGTTCGCGATGGCGTTAGACAGTTGTCAACTAATTTCATTCAAGTGAAGTACAGTTTGGACGTTGTGCAAGATCTTGAATCTCCACATTGTGAAAAGACGCTATTTACACACAGAAGGTTGAAAGAGGCCTAATTAGGTAAAGCTCGGCTTTGCAGCTTGACTGGGGCAAGCGGAGGCTCAACCATGGTTCGCTGGTTTTTTTTGATTCCCCACCCATTTTAGAGAATTGTCACTTTGTATACACAACTTCATACATGTAGGGATGTAGACTAACGTTATATTGCCGGATCTGATCTGATTTAACACTCATGTGTTAGCATTGACGCTTTCCAGGTAATCGGAGCTGTAAGGCTGCTCAATACGTCGCTAAGCCTGACGGGTTTTAGGGCAAAAACACAGTGGGGAATAGCCGCAGCGTACAGTACCACTTGGAGCTGTACCGGCTAGACACTCTCAGCTATCCGAAAGAGGATAAATTGGGTTGGAAACACGAAACACTCCGAAAGCCAGACCAGAACTTAAAGACAAGCAGGTCCCTACAGGAATACGAATTGGACTGGCAATTGCTCGCCTAGTGTCCCATGTGTGTATGCGTTAGTGGTATTTGGGCCTCGGCAGGATTCAGTCTATGCCGTCATCAGGTTCGCGTCCCACAGTTGCGCGTTCAGGGCAATAAATAGTTCCAAAGTTTGCAAATTAAAGATGCCTATCCCTGCAAAAAAACGGAGCGTCAGGTTTTTTTCCATATTATATGTGTCAAATAGCATGGATCTTGCCTTGGAACACATGCCCTCTTAACACCAATTTGCTTTCCTTTTCCCTCGGCGCGAATCTTAGTAAACTCTCTGGATCGCGTCAATTTGGCATTGCGTTTATATTTGCCGATCCGCTATCTTTTGAAGTCTAGAGTCCTCACAGCCCAGTGTTAGAAATCAATGCCTTTCTCCGAACACCACGCGATCTGGTTGGGGGCGGGTCAGGTCGACAAATAATATTCCATAGGTTGTCTACGGGCTATCGACCGCCAAGTCCACACTGGAACTCTAGACGGGATGCCCTCAGAGATCGCGACCCATTTCAGCTGGGATCGAACCTGAATGTGGAGCTGGCTAACCTCCCTAGAAAACGAGAATCAAGCATACGAGATTCACTTTAATTGAGTTCGATGATCCCGGCTTTGCGGCAACCCTCTCCAGGCCAACCATAACCCCAGGGGTTAAACGGATCAAAGGCCTCAGCCGTGGCCATTCTTCCCTGAACTCAGCCGAACTATCGATCCCATGCGCCCGGGGTAGCGTCCGAGCCCATGCTGACAAGGGGGGTTAGCCACCCCTCCCCCATTCGCAAATAGAATCCCAACAATGACGACCCGTGTGCCAAAATCTAAGAACATATGCATGTAATTGGGATGATATGAGCCGCTCGATCAGGCCCTTCAAGGACAACATCCATGGTCTGACCTTCCCCTCCTTCATCCCGTTACAGATTGGCCAATAGCGACGCCCGGATTCACCTCAGCCTTTCCTGTCTTTTAGCTCGCCACTGCTCATCCAGTGAGATGCTGCAACCGCGATAGGATGTGGGCTGTCCTCTGCATGCCACAACCTATCAGAAAGCTCATCTGCAAGTGTTCTTGGAAATCTGATACATAGCCAAAGCAGGACGGGCTATCCTTCAAGTCAGCCACACCAGACTATAACAAGCTAAAGATGGCTGCTTCTGACGTGGCAGCCGGTTGATGGCCCACCTCCACCTTCAATTCAAGGAATCCTGATGGGGGACTTTGATGGCCCATGCCAACTGCATTGAGCTATTGGTGGACGATTGACGCTCGTGGCACATTTCGTCAATCTTTCGCTGACAGGTTCAGCTGAGCCTGGCCTTTTCGCTCGCTGATGCTTTGGCTCCCTTACATTTGGCATGATGGATCTCCATCTATAATGGCCTTGAAGAGCACAATGCATTTCCTGCCGCGCCATTGAAATTCAATACCGGGCTACAGACTGACTGGTCTACGTCGGTACCCAATGGTGCCGCTGGACCCCTGGTTTGAATTATGACAATGCTTGGATTATATGTCGGTCAGTAACCGCTTGCTGGTCTATATATGGGTGAATGATAGAGCTGACCGCTTCTGACCGAGGGACATTTCCTTGATTCTTACCCTAATGCCGAGTTGGCATGAAATCAAAGATATTACACAGCATCTGTAATGTCGCACAAACATCATGTTTCAAAACATCGGAGTCTTTGCTGGGTATCTGGACACATTGTTGACTGGTACTTGATACTGGCAGTTAATAGCTCCATCAATTTTTCAGAAATACCTGTCGTATCTTCCTGACTTCTAAGCATATACTCGAGTCAGGTCTTGACTTTTTAAGACCATGTATAGGACATAGTATAACGACTTTTCTCCCATCTCTTCCGGTAGCCCCTCAAGAGCTCACCAACTACAGCATACGGCTCTGTGACCTCAGATACAACCATAAATATATCAATTTACTTAATTTTCATGAATGTGAGCGCTTCCCACGAATGTTGGTAGCCTGATCCACAAGGCACCAATATATCTGGATGTTTACACGTGACCTCGGGTAAAATATCCTGAAAAGTCAAGATATTCCGGCCGCTAAAAATTATCTACAGAAAAAAAAGCGGGAGCGCATCAGTCGTAACAAAAGCTTCGGCACCACGCTCTAATATCTCCATTGCGTCTACGAGATGAGTGTTTAAAGGCTGATACCACAGCCTAAGCTGGAATAATCCTGAATTGTTATTCAGCACCACCGTCCGATTTACCTCATTCCAATACTCGCAGAGCTCACAGACTTCGAAGCCTAAACTACCAACCATGGATATCCACCGTTGCCGATTCGTTTCCTACAACCCGCAGGCGATCAATGCGCTTGCATTCTCACATCCCCCTTCAGCAGACCAAGCAGGCCGAGGCGTTTCCACCCTCCGACTCGCGATCGGCCGTGCAAACGGCGACATCGAAATATGGAACCCGATGCGCGGAGCCTGGTTCCAGGAGACTGTGATGCGTGGAGGCAAAGACCGGAGCATTGAAGGACTTGCATGGACCCTCGACCCCATGGAGGACGGTCCCCACGGCTCCAAGGTTCCTGGCAAGCTGCGTCTGTTCAGCATTGGATATTCCACCGCCGTCACCGAGTGGGACCTCGAGAACGGTCGTCCACTACGCCACTCCAGCGGCAATTACGGTGAGATCTGGTGCCTTGCTGCGCAGCCGCGCTGGCAGGCAACTAAGCGGGGCAAGGATGGGAAGACCCTTCTTCCCGCCGAGGGCGAGTTCATGGGTCAGCACCTTGCGGCTGGATGTGCGGATGGCTCAATTGTGATTTTGTCTACTGCCGATGACGACCTTAAGTTCTTGCGTTTGATGCGTCCTTCGACGAAGAAAGCGCGTGTGCTTAGCGTTGCTTTCCAGAACCGCCACACCATTGTCGCTGGCTACGCTGATAGTTCCATTCGTCTATTTGATATTCGTACTGGTCAGCAGTTGAGGACGATTTCGCTGGGAAAGGGTCCAACGGGTGGTCCTAAGGAGCTTTTGGTCTGGTCTGTGAAGTGTCTGCCGGATGGCACTATTGTCTCCGGTGACTCGGCTGGCGAAATTCGCTTCTGGGATGCAAAGAACTATTCACTTGTTCAACGGATACAAGGTCACCTTGCCGATACACTTGATGTGGCTGTGAGTGCCAATGGAGATACTGTTATCAGTGGAGGTGCCGACCAGAGGACGGTTGTCTACCGCAAGAAGGAAGGCGAGAAGGGCGATAAGAAGAGTCGCTGGGCAGAAGTCATGCATCGTCGCTACCACACTCACGATGTCAAGACCTTTGCTGTATACGAGACCAAGGAAATCAGTATCGCCGTGTCTGGAGGTATGTTGAAAGGGCTCCGTGAACCAGGTTATTCATGCAATGCTAACTGTTTCGTTTAAAGGTCCCGATGCCACACCTATCGTTCTGCCTCTTCGTGAATTCGGAAAGGAACACCACCGCAAGCTTTCCAGCTTACCACAGATCCCCCAACTTACCTCCGCACCCTCTTCTCGATTGGTTATGAGTTTCTGGGACAGGGAAGTCAGTCTGTGGCGTGTGTCCCGGGGTCCGGCCTCTTTGCACGAGAACATTGATGGCCAAAGGCATAGACTTGTTGGAAAGGTGTTGATTCAGGTATGTGGCTTGCCAATCAGTATAGCATACGAGAGACCTAGTCCTGACCATTACTTCTCTCTCCAGGGTGAAGAGAACATTTCATCAGCAATGCTGTCCCCAGACGGCAAGACACTCGCCGTCGCAACAATTGCCGAAGTGAAGCTGTTTGCACTCCGTCGCCGCAAGGGCGATGAGAAGGGTGCCCTGCGTATCCAAAAGATCGAAGTCCCCAAGGCGCTTTCCGACGACGGTGCTCGCCTTGTCACTATCTCCCCAGATGGTCGCTGGGTTTCTATTGTCCGTCCCAACAGCGAGGTCTACATGGCACGGATCCAGCCCGCCTCCGCGCCCACCGAGAAGAGCCAAGTGGCACCGCAATTCGCGAAGCTCAAGAGAACCACACGGCATGTACGACACGAAAAGGCTACCCACGGAACACTGGGTGACTACGAAAAGACGATACGATCTGTGGTGTTTTCCGATGATAGCAAGATTCTGGCTTGTGGTGACCTCTCCGGTTGCATCGACACCTGGGTGCTGGGCACAGAGACAGGGTCCGGTGCGAACGGTGCAGTGAAGCAAAACGGAGCCGCAGAGTCTGACGACGATTCATCCGATGACGAGGACCAGGATGTCGCGTTTGAGGGCGAGCGCTGGACTATCGCTGCTACCGAATCACCAATCCCCCGTATGAAGTCAGGAATCACCTTGTTGTCTTTCCGCCCCAAGAGTGCTCCCACACAAAAGCTTTTGGCCAACGGCACGAATCAGTCCGAAGAGTCTCGCTTGATGGTACTCACAAGTGAACATCAACTCATCGAATTCGATGCTCGCGATGGAAAACTATCCGATTGGTCAAGACGCAACCCCAAGGCATACCTCCCCGCCGAGTTCCGGGGCGTCAAAGACAGAGCCATGGGCTGCATGTGGGATCTTTTCGAGGGCCGCGAGCGTCTCTGGCTATACGGAGCGTCGTGGCTTTGGATGTTCGACCTCCTCCAGGATTTCCCCTCCCCCGAGGAGGTTGAGGGAGCCACCGAAGACCCGAAGAGTCAACTTGTCAAGGCCTCAAAGCGAAAACGCGAGGCACAAGACGATGACGAAGAGGAGCGGAGGAAGCACAACACCGGCGCCGGTGACCGGATCCAACAGTCACAGATGGACATCCACTTTGGAACCAAGGTCCGCAAGATTGTCGGCAGTGACGAATCGCAGGGCGAGTGGGTCGCACTGGACAAGGAGCGTCCCCGTGTTCCGGGCGAGGATGACGAGGCCTACGAGTACGATGAGGCCTTCGCAGCCAGCAATGAGACAACCCTGGCCCGTCTACGACGTGGAGATGGAGCTGCAGTTGAAACTTCAACTCCCCAGAAGGGATCACGGAAGCGTCATTCCCTCACTGCTGCCAACGGGGCTGCCGATACCCCGAAGAAGCAGGTGGAGACTGACGGCGCTCAGCCTCCGCGTCGGTGGTGGCACACCTATAAATACCGTGACATCCTGGGAATCGCCCCCTTAACAACTTGTCGGACGACGGTTCGGACGAGGGATCCAGTGGGCTCCTGGAGGTTGCCGTGGTGGAGCGCCCGATGTGGGATGTGGAACTGCCTGGTCGTTATGTGAAGGACTATGAGTGAAGCCAATAGGTGTGAGATGGGTTCTGTAAAAAAAAGGATGCAGCTGATTCAGACGTGTAATTTGGTCATTTGAGCATTACTTGGAGGAGCGCATTTACCGGCGCTTTTTGTACAGGGATTTTGAATTGATCTGAAAATAGCTAATGACTATATCCCCTGTGACCTTCTTTATATAGTAGCGTACTCCGTAGTGACCTGACAAAGGAAGCTCAGGATCTTGTAATGACGATTGCGGCCTGAGGCAGCCCAGTGATTTTAAGTCCCGAACTCAGTTCACTTGACTTTGGAACCTTCTCCTAAACACTGCTGGATCCTAAAAGTCCTAAACGTATTCTCACTTGCTACTTGTTCACTTGCTCTCACTTGTCCGCGAATCCCCGAATCTCCAATCCGCTTATCGGCTTATCGTCAACACGTCAGCTGGACGACGTCCCTCTCTCTCCCTCTCCGTAGGCCACAACAAAGGCCCTGGATCATCTGCTATAAACCCACTTCAAAGAGCATAACCTCTCATCCAAGGAGACAAGGAACCAGGTCGTCCCTCCCGAAACAAATCCAGGGCGGGGCAACTCCAGATCGAGGAAAGCAAGCCCAACACGCTGGCCCCTTTTCAATAAAACGGCCCGCATATCCCCTAGAATCAGTATCAGTATCAGCTCTGCTGCTTTTTCGGACTCACATCCCAGGATCTCTCAACTTCACTCCAGACCCTCACAGAAGTACACCTCCCTCCGCCCGCCAGTAACCGCAGCCAGCCTGCACAACTACAGCCACTATGGGCCTCTCATACAACGTCTACTTGACTGCCAACAAGATCTTCGGGTGCAAAGGGTGCAAAACCCATTTGGCAGATTATAATGATATCATCAGTCGGGTATGTGCCTCTTCTCACACTACTATCCTGATACTTTTACTTCCCCGCACCTATGACAAAAGGCCCGCTGCTAACCCGCGACTCTCTTTTCGATCTATATAGAACTTTCGAGGCCAGCATGGAAAGGCATACCTCTTCAACAACGTCGTTAATGTCACGGAAGGCGAGGCCGTCGATCGCAATATGACAACTGGCCGACACATTGTCCGCGATATCGCTTGCAGACAGTGCAAGGAAACGGTAGGGTGGAAGTATGACAAGGCATATGAGAGCAGCGAGAAATACAAGGAGGGCAAGTTCATTCTTGAGGAGGAGTTGCTGTGTGTCGTTTGCTAGTGGAGGTCAACCTTCCACTTCGGGCGACTTGCGACTCTTGAGTCTCTCGGTGTTGATCTTCGATACGGGCACTTGACGGCCGATTTTTGTTCTTTTGAAAGCGCAGGTTGCATTTATGAGCATCACGATTCTATTATTCTTATCAGACTGGTTTTTGCGGCTTGCTTGCTTTACGCTTTTTTCTATTTCCAGCTCTGGTGTTTACAACTGGCGTTTCTGGGCATTTGGTTTGATTTGATCCCTATTCTCTCTTGGGCCTGACGAGACTGAGATGGGCTATTTGCAAGACTGCCTCCTGGCAGTGTTTATGTAGCTCTGAATGTAGTTTGATGGCTCATCACTCTCCCGCGTACCGTAGTACCGTAGTTCTTGAAGGGGCCATGTTCTCTAGAAGTCTGTCTCTTATCACCACTTCAAACTACAAGTCTCCCAGAATTTGGGAGCTTGCAGCTGTATTGAAAGAGCCGCCTTTCGCTTCTAGAACCACCCCGTAGAGAAGCCGGCTCGATCTATATCCTATTCCGGCATCATCTACCAGTGGAGACAAAACACAGTGGACATATCGTACAGCCCCACCAGAATAATTCGCACAGAAGTCCGAGAATGAAGAAATTGCTCAATAGAATTATCTTCCTCTCTCGGATCCAACTATAAATTGGTCGTTCGATATCGAAGAAAAAAATTATCTCCAACACGAAACGGTTGACTAAGGGCTCCCCCACTATTACCCCAAGTAAGTCTCTGCCAATTGCCGAAAGCTTTTCTCTAGTATAAAGAGCAAGGGCATAATTAATTAATTGAATCATACAGAATGGCTGCTACTACCTCAGAATCCGGCATGATGCAGGCTGTTATCTTCCACGGCCCTTATAAGGTTGCGGTTGAGCAGAGGCCCATTCCCAAGGTGCAGGATCCTGAGGATGTTGTGGTTAAGGTGGGATATACTGCGCTTTGCGGAAGGTGAGATTGGTTATTGTTCATTTCGAGAAGAAAAAAATAAGCTTCAATTCTAACGATATCTGCTTGTAGTGAGTTGCACATGTTTCGTGGCATTGAGCCCGCTGGGACCGGCTTTATCATGGGCCATGAGTTCGTGGGAGAGATTGTTGAGTTGGGCAGCGCTGTGAAGAATCTCCGGAAGGGTGACCGTGTCGTTACTGCGTTCACTACTTCTTGGTAAGGAACTTTCCCTCACAAGGCGCATTGGCAATATGCGGCCCTAAGATATGGCCTTCGCACTGACATCATTATAGCGCGGAGTGCTTCTACTGCAAGCAAGGGTGGTCTTCTCGCTGTGAAAAGAGCAGCCTCTTTGGATGTGCCAACCTGGACGGTGGACAGGCTGAATATGTGAGTCTTACGTGCCAAGCTGGTGTATTCTCTGATGCTAACCCAACCAGGCCCGCATCCCCAATGCCGAAGGCTCCGTCATGAAGGCCCCCGAGGGCGTGGACGAGAAGTACCTGGTGCTCATGGGAGACATCTTCCCCACTGGATGGTTCGCAGCCAACAATGCATTCAAAAACTCCACTTCGGAGCAGATTGCTGAGCAGACTGTTGTCCTCATTGGTTGTGGACCCGTTGGTCTCTGTGCTCTCATCAACGCGCTCGAGTACAAGCCCAAGCATATCCTGGCTGTTGACTCGGTCCCGTCGAGACTTGAGCTTGCCAAGTCTCTCGGCGCTGAGCCCTGGAACTTCCAGACAGACCGTGCTGGTCTGGACAAGCGTGTGCAAGAGTTGACGAACGGCCGTGGTGCGGACGCTGTTATTGAAGTGGTTGGCTTGAGTCCTGCTTTGCGCACTGGGTATGAGTTGTTGCGTCCTTGGGGTACTATCAGCAGTGTTGGTGTTCACAATGGCGAGGTGAGTAGCTATCCTCTAGATGGAAGTAGTGTCGCTAAGGCAGTTCGGACAGATTCCCTGGAATGGGGATGATGCCTACTCTAAGAACTTGACTGTTCAAATGGGTCGATGTCCTGTTCGATCAGTTGCGCCCCAGGCTCTGGAGGTGCTGAAGAACAACCAGCATAAACTTGGGTGAGTGATGCTGCTCTTTGATGTTGGATGGTTGCTAATGTTTGAATAGCTTCATGCTCGATAAGGTTATGCCGCTTTCGCAGGCGGTGGAGGGCTATGAGCTGTTTAACGCGATGAAAGTGCAGAAGGTTGTATTCCTAGCTGGACAGTAGAGTAGGAAGTAGAACCGAAGAAATAAAGAAATGAAGAAATGAAGAAATGTTCACACTGAAGTCATCCGGACCAGAGATACTCGGTTGGGTCCGCTTAATACACACCCACCTCGTCTCTCTCCTCTTTCTCTTCTCCTCCACCTCTTCCTTCTATCCTCTGCTCTCTCGTTCTCTCCTGTGCTTCTCTTTCCTCCCTCTTCCTCGTTCCTCTTTCCCTTCTCCTCCTCTCCTCGATATCTCCCGCCTTTCTGCCGTTTTCCCCTCCTCATTTCTCCACTTCGGTAAGTCCCTCATCTTGCCATTTTTAGCGCATCATCACTGTTATGCGCGCCTCACTTTTTCTTGCGCAAAAACCTGACTATTTCATTTGAAGACTCTACTTTTCCGCATTTCGCGACCGTACCTGAAACGCCCCATCCTATCCCACCACACACCTCTCAAACCACCTCCCTCAACTCCAACAATGGAGACTACCGAAATTCACCAGACCACCGTCGTGGACGAGCCCATGACCGATAACTTCAACGAGAACCTGGCCGACCAGGGTGAACTTGAAGCGCCTCTCAAGACCGAGGAGGAATACGCCATCTCCGAGTTGACTCTCCGTGCTATCGTCTCCTCCAAGGAGGCCGGTGTCATTATTGGCAAGGCCGGCAAGAACGTCGCTGACCTGCGCGATGAGACCGGTGTCAAGGCTGGCGTGAGCAAGGTTGTTCCTGGTGTCCATGACCGTGTCCTCACTGTTACTGGTCAACTGCGCTCGCTTGCTCGGGCCTACGCGATCGTGGCCAAGGGTCTTCTGGAGGGCGCCCCGCAGATGGGTATGGGCGGCGTTGTCTCTAACAACGGAACCCACCGTAAGTGACCTCTTTTCTTCGCTTTTTGATATCTGGATTTGGACTCGCTTTTAGATGGGCGTCGAAGAGATCCATAGGAGTCATTTTGTTCGAGAACCGCGCTAACATATTCCAGCCGTTCGCCTTCTGATCTCTCACAACCAGATGGGTACCATCATCGGACGACAGGGTCTCAAGATCAAGCACATCCAGGATGCATCGGGTGTGCGCATGGTCGCGCAGAAGGAAATGCTCCCCCAGTCTACTGAGCGCATCGTGGAGGTGCAGGGCACCCCCGAGGGCATCGAGAAGGCTGTTTGGGAAATTGGCAAGTGCCTGCTCGACGACTGGCAGCGCGGCACCGGCACCGTTCTCTACAACCCCGCTGTTCGTGCTTCTCTCAGCAGCTCGCAGCCCTTGAACAACAACCCCGTGGCTAGCAACAACAACAACTACCAAAACAGCCGCCAATACAACCGCACCGGTAACGGCAACGACTTCAGTGACGGCGGATACAACCGCCGATCCAACTCCGACGCTGGCAACCGCGGCTACCCTCTGGTCACCGAGGACGGCGAAGAGATCCAGACTCAGAACATCAGCATCCCCGCAGACATGGTTGGCTGCATCATCGGCCGGGCCGGTACCAAGATCACCGATATTCGCCGCAGCTCCGGAGCCCGCATTTCCATTGCCAAGGCCCCTCACGACGAGACTGGCGAGCGCATGTTCACTATCATGGGCAGTGCCCAGGCCAACGAGAAGGCCCTCTACCTTCTCTACGAGAACCTCGAAGCTGAGAAGACCCGCCGCAGTCAGTCCCAGGAGTAAGCTCCTTCGGATTTCCCCTGGTATGTGTGCATGAGACGGACCTAGCGGATTCCCCTTTGTGTTCTCTGACCTTACGATTTCCTTGGAGACTGTCGGTCACGATCAGCGGCGGTCATGTGCTAGCGCTTTTATTTTATTTTTTCTACTTCTCTACCTCGTTTCCAAGTGCCTCCAGGTTTCCTCTATCTCTTCCCTTTTTTGATTCTTCCTGAGTGTTCTGGCCTCGTACGTCGCTCTTATTCACAAAAAGCAAAGGTTCACTGCGATGAATGGATGGAACATGCGTATTAGATACCAAGTCCGGGTGGCCTTTCTCGGCCATCGTGCGTTGAATTGAACCGCTAACTCAACACTGTCCCTTGATCCTTACTCTCGAATTCGTTACGTTAATCGTGACAGACCAAATCCTCCATTTCCCTCTTTCGCTCCTCATCCAGCATGAACTTTCGCCGTGATATCCCTGATCCCGTCTTTCTCCCGACCTCTGTCAAACATCCCAGTCTCTACCTCCTTGTCCTCGTTCCACCTTGTACGCCGCCAGTCGCTGACGAACGGCGTATATTGATCCTTTGCTTTCGACTTTCCATTCTCCTTTCCTCTCTTCACTCCCTACCTCCATTCAAGTTCCACCTCTTTACTCTACTGCGATTCCCCCCACCATTCACCAAACACCCTTGAAATAACAAAAAAGACACCCTTCTATCTCCTAATTTCTCTTTTTTCGCGCCTGACCCTGAACCTCTTCTATTGTATCTCCTCCCCGCGTGCTCCTGTTTTTTTTTTTTCTCTGAGAATATGAATATCTTCTATGAAATATCTTCCCTGAATGAAGTCATAGGACAGTGTCATGCCATATCTGAATCTGATGAAATATCAAGAAAAGATGGCCCCATAGTGATGACTGTAGAAAAGAACTTGGTGAGTAATATATTAACTAGTAGGGTATTGATTGCCTATATATGAAGAACATGATGTTTTACCTTCCCATGTCACGAATGTAGAACAACAAATTCATATTTGCATCTATACGCGCAGGCACCTTATGACATATCTTGCTGTAATGAGACAATATTTTCATCATACTTGATTTATAACGCAAGGTCTTTGACAGATTGAGACCGATTAGGTCCAATTGTGTCCGTGTTGTTGTTATACGACAATCTTAGAAATGGCTCAGGCCTCTGCATATACGTTCTACGATGGACACTACGAGGATGTGTTGAAATTAGTTCATCAACGATGCGGTCGAAACGTGGCCACTGCTGTTCCTGATCCGGTGGAAGACCATAGCGAAGAACCGAACGACTTCTACTCCTCCGACACATACACTACGATAGCAGAAGACACATGTGGCACCATTGTTGTCCAGGAAAATATCTCCTCGGCTTCACTGTTCATAGGAATTGACGAAATCCATGACGGTAACGACATTGCAGCAGGTCTCTCGATATGTCTCCCTTTTCTTAAGATGATATCAACACCTATTCGGCCAGTGCGACATGTGGTTCATCGAACAAAACTTGACAATGAAAATGGCATGTTGCTACTGATGCTACTGATGGGGGAGTTGCGCTCCGATTTGTATCCAAGATACTATTTATATCTCCTTGTTCCTGTCGGCGAACCCATCACTCTCCTCCAACCATTGCACCCCGGACCTGATAAAAAGCCAAGCATATTGCACTGGGCCCACCTGGGACTGGGGGATGATTCTCCCAAACTCGACAATTACCAACTTCACTATGCTTTTCCAAAACTGCAACTGATCTTGAGACCTTGACGCCATCGGTCCTCATTTGAGACGAGTATAGGTCCCTTCATTCTCCGAAAATCTTTGTTTTATGGCTGGATTTGTGCCATCTTTCATCTGGGCCTGTTGGTTTCTGTCCTGTTGGCATGCCACGATTGCCTCAGAGACCAGGCCTCCTCTGTTTGCTTGCCCTAACTAGTCCATAGGACTTTCAGTCTACTGCTCCTTGTTGAAAATCGTCATCCTTCTTCTTCCCTCTCTCTCGCGCTAGTCGACAGTGCCACTAATGAACTATTAGACAGTCTACACGAAAGCTTTAAACCGAGTATACCGTTTCATGCATTTTTTTTGGCCCTACATTGGGCTCTGTTTTCCACCTCTTTTTGCCCATTGTCGAGTGCCTCGGATAAATATCTAGTTTCTATGAATATGAAGGTAGGAGTGTGAAAGGACTAATGGCTTATGAGTATCTCATTTCATTCATCGTTATGTACCTGCACTTCATGACATACAAAAGAGACAAATAGTAGGAGACGCCGCCGATGGATGGTTTTGTACAAAGAAAAGACAAGAAGTGGGAAACAAAAGAAGCCACAGTGAATTGGCATATGCGGGAGTCGCTGCGTAAGAAGTGGATATGCGACATTAATCAATGCTATCGTCTAGGTTTACATTGTTATTTGACGTGGCCGGGGTGCGATTCCTTAGACCGAATCTTCGAGCGCCTAGGCTGTTGGTTCGGAGCCGATTTTGCTGTATTGGGGTGTAGCTTGTGGCCATTTTGCTTGATGGGGTCGAGATCCTTGTTTGTGGAAGTTCCACTGGGGATCTGGGGCTATCCTCGACTGGTACGTTGTTTGTTGAGAAGCTTGGGGAGAGACCATAACGGCGGGATCCGGCTTGGATGTTGGAGCGGGAAGTTGCTGGTGTGTATGAAGCAGGGATGGTATTGTTTCGTCGGAATGAGAGACTGTTTGAGAGGGTGGGTGTTCGAGGCTGTGATTGCTGTGGTTGAGGAACTTGTGACTGGTATTGAGGAGAGCGTGGGGAGAGACCTAGGCCAGAATCGTTCTGGACACCAGAGACGGAGCGAGAGAAGGAGCTGCCGTGGAATCGTTGCCGGGGTGGCTCTTGAGTAGGGACTGGTGTGCCGATTTCTGTTGTAGCTCTGGAGACTGAACGGCTGTGCGGGTTTTCCATTTCTCCGTTTTCCTCGCCGACTGTCATCCTGCGACTGCGGAGAGATGTTGACATCCGGTTCAGACGACTGGTTGGGGTAGGAATGCCCGGAGATTGAGCCGGGCTCTGTTTGATGTCTGTGTTTCCTGGGCTAGTGTTGACCAAGGACGCGCGACGGGCTTCAAGTCGGCTGGAAATGCGAGTGGTGGAATGGCGCCGCTCATTCGCTTCATGTTCCTGGTTCCCATTTCGCTGATACGTCGGTATGGGCATGGTCATACGGTGATCGTGCTCCACGCCATTCGACGGCTGGAGCTGCCCTCCTGCACCACGGCTCGACTGTGGTCGGGCGTTCTTCAATTGCTCATCTGTCAATGCCAGACAAAGCTCAGTCAGGCTGCGACACACGCTGTCCGCTTTGCGGCGGGCGTGTCTCTCAGGCGAAGTGTATCCTCCATTCACGACCGAGACGGTGCCTGACGGAGCGGCATTGACGCCCAACGCGGTGGAAAGGTTCAACGCATCGGTGATCGTCGCTTCGAGGGACGTGTACACCTCACCGCTTAGAACAGCCTTGGCCTTGGACAATGCGGATTGCAGGAGAGGGTGGACTTGGTTCTGATAGTCGCTATCACCAGCCGAAACACTGGCTTTGCGGTGGTATTTGGGTGAAGAGGATATGGTAGTCATGGCCGAGGTTGCGGTGCGCGGTCTCTCATTGGGGCTGCTATACATAGCTGCAGCAGATGATGGAGGCAGCTTCCCTGTCAGCTCTAGCTTTTTGATCCGATCTTTGAGGTCATCCAGCTCGTCCCACACTGTAGAGGGAGCGGCGGTCGATAGGGTCGACTCAGTTCCATCAGCGCGCGATCTCTCGGCTTCGGTTCGCGCTCGGTCGTTCACCTCAGAGGCGGAAGGTTGTCGACTGCCTCGGATTGTAGAAAGTCCCGAATAGCGGTTAAAGCGGGGTTCGTGTAAGGAGGACCGTCGGTCATCCGCTACAGACGGTGTGCGCGGAGATGTCTCTGGACTTGTGCGACTGAAACGACTTCGAGGGGTGCCGATCGTAGATCGCGCGCCGGATCCCAGGCCACTGTAGCGCAGGCGACTCGAGTCATCTAGGGGATGGGCTGATGAGGCCGGCGTGTGGACGGAGGAGTAGGGGGTGGTTGGGGAGACATTTTGCGTAAGCAAGGGGTCGATATTGCTATATCGCTGATCGGGTGTGGGAGTTTGTTCTGACGGTGACCGTAGACTCTGACCGGAATATCCAAGCCGTGACTGTGGTTGGTTAGCAATGAGGTCGCAAGGTCGGGCCGTGAATGCCAGAGCCGCCAGGAATGCGATCGGCTCCGATTCATTGTTGGACTCACCCGGCGGAAATCAGAGCGTCCTATCGAGTCGCGACGACCAGAGTCTGTTCTGGCGATGTTCAAGAAGACGTCCTCGTTCTTCGGGCGACTGTCCATGGTTGGCGACTTGTCGGTTCCCAGTCTCAGAGCATTTTCCGTTCTAGAATAAGCCACGCTTGATGGCATGGTTCTCTTCACATCAGGGCGATCTTGAGGGTCGTCTTGTTGTCTCTTGGAGACATGGGGAGCTTGGGGGCTGGGAGAGTTAAAGCTAAGGACGGATCGCCGGGCTCGATTCAATAAGGAGCCTTTGGGTTTAGAGCCGGGCGTTTCACGATTGGTGGGGCCCCCGAAGCGAGTGTGCAGCGACAAAGAACGCGAGTGAGGACTGGCCCGCATATCTGCAGCCATATTTGAACTCGTACGGGCAGGATTGCAATCGCTTCACCATTTAGATTGTCCTGGAGGGCCTGACGTTTCTGGGGAAAGCAAGTGGAATGGCATCCCGGCAATTGAGAACATACACAATTGGGCACAATCTGACACAATCTACCCAGAGAAAAGGCAGGAATGTGTAGAGTGTCTTCAGATATTGACAAGCTGTCACGGCTAGTGACGACTGGACCTGTCAGAAGTTGAGAAAGCAAAAGGAAAAGATTTACGGGGTACACAGGGTGGGTATACACTGTGGCTGGGAAAATTTCAATATAGACGAGCCCCAGGTCTCTGTCTATTTATGGAAGGACAGTGCACTATAAGATATTCGATATCAAGCTGTTATTATTGTGTTAAGAATTATGATTGCTCTATACAGAGCACAGTAGCTTGAAGCTATACCCTGGTCAGGTACCCATGCAAGTGCATGTAAACCCAACCTTAGCCAGTAAACCCTATCATATAACACATACACCCCTGAATCTACATCAGCCTCCATGTTTGAATTTGAAACGCGTGGTTCTGTTATATAAAATCTTCCATTTTCAATATTTCTCCAACAAATAAATAAAGGTTTGATCCATGGTTCTGTTTCACCGGAGACCGTGGTAGACCTGAAACGCCGCCCGAGGTGTTTTATATTGGACATAGTGAAGTATGTAGATTAACGTAGCATATCCATATCTTGGAAGATATCAGTGCAACTCTTAGACTTGCTCTGCCAGGTACCAGTATATTACATCTTACTGCATTCCATGTTCTTGGGACACGTAGCCCCTGCTAAGGCCGAGCTGTGTTCCCACTCGCTATTCCGGTCGATCTAGAGGGATGTGAATTTGTCGCTGTCGGTTGTGATCCCGTACACTGTGGCAGTTCGAATCGGCTCGCTTTCCATATCTGATGAACGCAGAGAGGTACTTTCCATCGAAGACCAGATTTCAAAGACATACCCATATAGCCCAATGCTTGTGCTGGTCCTTTTACAGAAGAGCCATCTTTCTTCGCTTTCACAATGATCAGGTTGATCAGGCTGAGATTGCTTTACCCCGCACCATAGGGTGTAGTCACAAATTCCATGTGCCTTGCTTCGAGGCGTTTTCTGGCAAGTCAGACGGTTTATTTAGTAGCTGCCGTAGCCTAACTTGTGGACGACCTCATACCGACCATTGAGGTGTTTGTCGCCAATATGAGTGCGTGGTATCCGAGCTTTCGACTTTTTATTTGCCATCGGTATAGGCGCAGTGGCGAAGTATTAGGATCTTTGCGGGATTATATAAAGTGGTGTTGAGATCCTGCTTTATTTGTGAGTATGACAGTCGGGAGGGTGCTATAGCTGAAGTCATAAATGTGTACTGTATACAGTGCCATGAATATTGGACAGTCTCTATACAAAAGCCTTGAAGCGAGGTGACCGTTTCATGCATTGTTTTCACCTCTTGTTGCCTATTTTCGATTGCCTCAGGTGAGTCATCTGGATTGTATAAAGGTGTAAGAGGGAGTTGAACAAGGGAGATACCTAGGAGAAACAGAGCTATGAATACCATCTATCAACATGAATGTCATTTCGTGGTCGTCGTAGGTCAAGGTACGTGGCTCTGACGCCTCCAAAAAGTGTTCGGAAGTAAGATACTACGAGTCTTAAAGCAGGGAGAGCAGATAATCCTAGACAGGCTCACGTCTCATAATTGCTATATAAGATCACCGTCGATGGACGAGATGGTTTCTACCATTGCATTTTTGTGAGCAAAGCCGCTAGGTGCAATATTGCGCAATCCAAGAATGTTAGCTTAACTTAGAAGTTTTCGGCGATGTAGCTATGGCTATATATGCGCAGTGTATTGGGACTGGATTGTATTCATCCGTGTGTTGTGGTTCATGGTAGTATGTCCATGTCCCTTTCCATGTCCAGTCGAATGAATTTGTCTTTGTTGAGATACCAATAGACAGTATATTCGCATTACAAGAAAATATTTTTCAAATCTTCAACCTTTGAAATATTGACCAGCGAGGGACTATACAGTTGCCTCGGAGAATCCGAGAAGATGCCAGTGGAGAGACTTAACAAGGGTCTGAATGGGCCAGAGGTCCCTCGATACTGTGTCCCTCCCTGATATTTCAGTCAAGGTGGTCGATACCCAAGTCATGATATCAGACTTTGACGTGTTCTTTTTACAAAACCAAGAGCGCACAGGTCTATTGAACTTCTGCCGCCTGAGGTGTCCTTGGGCATCTTGTCCGGGCTGTTGCATTCTCTACGGGATTATGGGTGAACGTCCGCTGGAAGGTTTCAGGCCAGATGACGCCAATGTCATTACAGAGATGATCAGTATCCTGGGATATCTGCCAAATCGTTGGTGTAATGGATGACAACAAAGAAGTAATTTCTTTCTTAAGATCGTTTGTGGAAGATCATGGGAAGAGGAGGGGATCCAACAACCTTCCAGTTTGATATGAGAGATATGGAGGCTTCGAAGGGTAGGCGATAACGACTGAGCCCTTGGAGTGTATTACTACAAAGAATAATTGAGGGCTCGATGAACAACCAAACATAATCCTCAACCCTTAGCCTTGGGCCTGACAAATGCTTTGCCCCCGTATAAGCTAAGTCCTTGCACACTGCCCTTTTGGACTAGACATGTGACAAATTAGATATGTGAATGACACTTACTCCGTAGGTATGGCAAGGCTCCAAGTATAGTATAGTGGACAGGTAAAATCAATAGTGCAATGTATGTGTACGATACAGGGGCTCAACTCCACGCCACTCTATACTGATACATGTATTGGTGGAAAATCCTGGAAAGCTCTATATAATTGCAACAGACCGACGGTTGAACCATGGCACCATCGAGACAGTATATCAACAAAGAGCATCAGCATGGAGCAGAACAAGTTTAATTGCAGCAAGTCAAAGGACCGAGCCAATCGCAGCAGACAAGTCCGAAACAATCGAGCGAACCACGTAAGCTGCTGTCATTGCACCGTAGATTATTTTTAGAAGATGAAACGGTAGTTCTTGAACAGGGAAAGGGGGAATTCATTTATCTGGAACAATCCTGGAACTTTGGTTACGGGAACGCATGTATCGTTTGAAGGCGCATTCGCAGGCATTATTGGTGCAGATATGTCGATCTGTTTCCAATCTCAGTCCGTTTACAGTAGGCTTGGCGATAGATGAGACACCGCAATGCTTCCCCAATCTCCGTTCTCCGTAAAATGTCCCAGTTTCATATCGTCCACGTGGAAAAGGTTGATCATTGAACACATTTGGATCCTTGCTCAACAATGGTGGGGCCACAAACCCCAAATGTAGGGATGGCAGAGGAGTTGAACTAAGTGTATAGGTCAGGGCTAAGTGCCGCTAGTGAATTGGCGTGTTTCAGAATGTTCGCGTTTCAGTGTTGGTTGCAGCCAATCAGAGGCTATAAAAGTATGAGAAACTATGGGTCAGCCCACCGTTCACCCGTGTGTGACAGTACAGTACAGAGTATGGACAGATGTATACACATGTGTATACAGTAGATATTCTCAGTTAGAGTCACAAATATCAGTCTCCGTTTGAAGTGAGTTACATCATATCTAGAGCCTCTAATGGATCTGTGCAGGCAATTTGGAATCAAGAGGCGAAGCTCGGGTACGCACAGGAATACTCCACTATGTGCCGCCCCCTGTTACTAGGTAAGTTTGGTACATCGGGGGTGAGATAATCCCCGAGTGTGTATGGTCCCCGTACGAAGCACTCGTTAACTACCTCCTTATGCAGTAGTGGTAGGAGGTACCTAGGCAGTGGTATTGCAGTGTCACTTATATAGCCTCTTATGTGCGTGCATTTGACGCCCATTCCTACGCCCCCGGCGCCTAAAATTAGAGTGGCTCGGGCCTGATTGGTTTCACTTCTCAAACCTCAGCCCTCTACGATCTGCGGTTACCCATTGGACCTCCACTGCGTATTGAATTACCCTGTGGGCCTGAAATCGGAGATCGATTACATCTAAATAAAAACAACTAAGGGTCCAAAAGGCCTATACGCCTCTTTTCTTCCTTTTTCCTTTCCCTTTCCCTTTCCTTCAATCTCTCCTTCACATTCCGGTCATTCCCCGGAGGAACGACTCCGATTTACCTTTCTTTCACCTTCCTGTCCTTCTCGAATCCTTACACCTTACCACCTTACACACTTGGTATGACCCTCTACTTCCTCTCTTTCCCGTCTTTCCTCTCCCTGGCTTCGCCCTTGCCTCCTCCCACTGACCTTTCAGACCATTTGCGCAGGCTGCAAGTATTTTCAAATGCAATAGTCTCGTGAAGACGGGACTTTCTTTCACTCCCCCCGAACAATGCCCGTGCAAACGAGTCCACCGTCCTTCCCGGACTCATTTCCATCATTCATGTCCGTCTTTGGCGGTCCTCTACCGCGATACAAAGACGAGGAAAACACCATTCATCCTCTACAATACCCAACCCATGTCCCTGTTAACACGCGCCTCCTCCCTTCCCCACATCGCGAAAGCGTCTCGTCCATGACGTCTGCCTCAACCGAGTCCTCCCCGACCACGACCATCTCACCCTTTGACTCGCCCGGTGGGGGTGACATCTCCCCCGAGCTCATCGCCAGAATCCCCATCGGCCATGTCGGTCTCGTATCCGAAATACATGCCGGCCACCCGGCCCATGGAGATTCCTCCCCGATCAACTGCGCCAGAGCCCCTGTCGCGACCAACCCCTCCGCGTCCAGACTCTCCTGGTCGGCGGGCGCGCAACCTGAAGAATCTCTCATTGCGGATGCCGCCTCCGTCTATATCTCGTCCCCCCATTGCTACTGCCTCGCTTGTGGAAACCTCATCAAACAATCTGGCCCCACCATCACCCCTCCAGATTCCTCAGAAGAGTTCGAGGCGCCGTCCCGCGAACCTGACCATCCGTACACCTACATTTGATAAGACCTTTTCGAGTGAGGAAGTACCTCCGACCCCGTCCTTGCGACATGCAGAATCCTCCCCCTCTCTCGCAGCTATCACATCCCCATCATTCGCCCCAAAGGGGGGTATGCAACTCCCACGACCAATGTCGCATCATGGTGTACGTAGCTTCTCCACGGCGAATGAGGAAAGTGGAATGGATGGATCCGGCTTCTCTCGCCGTGTGCTTCCCGGGTTAGAAGAGGAGGACGACCACCTGGACTCTCGCGAGTCGACACGCAAAAAGGACCGTGGATACCCCGATGGACCGATCCGGATCTATGATACCGGCGTTTACCTGTACCTGGAGCCAACAGCTGAGGAAGCATCCCAGTTCGATGTGGTTATCAACGTCGCCAAGGAAGTCAACAACCCCTTCAGTACCGCCAAGGAGGAGCGAAATGACACAGTGATGAGCACCTGGCGCAACGCCTCCATGGCCTCGAAGCGCTTCTCTGGTGAGCCTCAAACTGCGGTCTCTGAGATCTCCTTCAAGTCTGCCTTTGAATTCCAGCCTTCAGACTCTGAATCCGTCACCCCCATTACATCAACTCCTACGCAACAACCCGAATATCTCCATGTCAGCTGGGACCACAACTCCGAAATCCTCGATGACCTGCTCCCTCTTTGTGAGCTCATTGATGACCGTATCGCTGGTGGAAAGAAGGTCCTCATTCACTGTCAGCTCGGTGCCAGTCGTTCCGCCTCTCTGGTGATTGCTTATGGTTTGTACAAGAACCGACACATGGATTTCAACTCCATGTACGAAGTGGTCAAGGGCCGGAGTCAGTGGGTAGGACCCAACATGAGTCTCATCTACCAGCTCACCGACTTCCGATCGCGGTTGATGCGTGGATCGACCTCGAAGCCCCCCCCAGGAGTGGTTTGTTCAAACTGGCCGACGAAGCTCGGAGCCTCAGGTTGCCCGAGCCGAACGCCCTGTGACCAACGACAACCGACCGGCTTTCCGTGGACTATCCCAGGCACCATCAATGAGCTGCCTTTCCATCCCAGAAACCCCCTCGATGCGTCCTACCACCAGCGACAGCAGCTACACCAAGTTCAAGTCTTACTCGCCTAAAAGGAGTTTGTCCCCTCGACCTCTTCCATTCCGACAGAAGTTCCAATCTGTGGAACCTGCATCAGGTCGGCCGCGAGGACTCCCACGCAGCGTCAGCAGCTGCGACCCTCTTGTTCAAACGCACGTATTTGTGCGCGACATGCCCGACCGAAGTGGTGGTCTATTCTCACCTCGAACAAACGAGTTCCTATCCCCACAGCCAATGGCACCACCATCCTTCCACAGAATCGATCGGTCGGCAGCCCTCTCACCCCCTCCCATGCCCAGCGCGGTTCAATTCGCCGCCGAAACGGCCGATCCCCGCTCGCCTCCAACTGCCGGCGAGCCCCTGATCATGAGATCGATTGACGAATTCCTCTGATCCCAGCCTCGAGTCATTGACCAGGCTCGAAACGATTCCACGACCCGCTCTATTTTCATGTTTCTGATATGAAAATCATCTTCGCCCTGGCCTGTCAGCAGCAACCTTCTATTCTCTCTTAATTTCTCTCACTCATCTCCAGATGAGTGGCTTGATGATATTCATGACCAAAGCGGGCTTTGCAGTCGCTCATCGCTATTTTCCCATTGCATGCTTGTTGCACTTTTTTCCCCTTTAAACCCACGGGTTTTCTCAACACCCCGTTCGGGTCACCATCGCTTTTCCATTTCCTCTATTCATCATTGGCGTCACGGGTATTCAAAACGGACGAGATTTGATACCAACAGCCGACCTCGAAAGAATCAATTGATTATTTTGTGTCGGCATCTGTATTTTTATCGCGGAGGCTTACTGGGTTCTCTTGCATTGCTTGGCCGTTCGTCCAACAAACTTTCGCTATTTTTCTTTGCTGGTTTTTTTTTTTCCCTTTTTTTACCTCTCACATTTTAACATCTTGTCATGGCAAGGCCTTTGCTTTAGCTTTTCGACTTTTCCTGTGTTCAATCACTCGAGCCAGCTGCCTCTGTTTTCGGATATGGTATGCTTGGTTTGGTGGATGGAAAGAGGCATGATAATACCCCCTTTGCGCAGTCTCAATAGACATGGACAATCACTCAATTGCTTCAATTAATTGTAATTGTAGTTGTAAATGACATTATAAACCTCGAATCGTATGTTACGTATAGATCTAAACTGGCTGTTTACTGATCTTAGATAACGATAAGCGCGGAACGTCATCCGCGTCAACCCAAATTTTCCTCCGCAACCCCTCCAAGCAGACAATGGCTGAAGATTCTCATCCTGCGTACCTCTCGCCTAGCGAGCTGGGCACAAAAGATTAGTATGTATCACTCTTTGCCTTTTGCATGTTCCCGGGGATACGCCTGCGCAAAACCTTGACATACCTCGACCCCACGTTTACCCCTCCAAGACGAGCCAGCTCAGCTGTACATGCAATTGTGATCAAGCAATTTACAGTCTAGAGAATAAAACCTGTTCAAAGCCCCAATCCACCATATCCCACCCACCTAACCAATTACCTAAATCCAAATGCAAATTCAAAAATCAAAACTGACAAAACCCCAGCTGGGAAACCTACTACGCGCGCACCCTAGCGCACATCTCCCACGAAACACCCAATGCCAACAAAGGACAACCCAACCCAACGGAAAATGAAGACTCAGACGCAGACTCAGACCTAAACGAAGAAGATGACCCAGGGACATCCTGGTTCTCAGAACACAACGCCCCCGAAAAAAGTCCTCCACTTCCTAACGCGCAAATCTTTCCCTCTCTCCCCACGCAACACGCTCAAATCCAAGTCCAAATCTCAGCATCAACCTTCCATTCTAGATCTGGGTACTGGGAATGGGAGTATGCTTGCACTGTTGAGGAAGAGGGGTGGGTTCCGCGGGGATATGGTTGGTGTTGATTATTCGCGGGGGAGTGTTGAGTTGGCTAGGGAGTTGCAGAGGGGCCGGGGACATTCGGCTTATCGGAGTGATTCTGAGGATGAGATTGAATCCGAGTCTGAGGATGGATCCGAGGGTGAGGATGGTGCCCAGGCACAATCCGAGATTGAGATTGAAGCATCACCCATCCAATTCGAAGAATGGGATATCCTAGGCTCAACAGCTCCCCTCTCAGAAACCGGCCTCCCAGTCGAACCCACGCCAACACCAACACCCGAAAACAGTCTCAACTGGTTCCCCTATTCCGCTGGCGGCTTCGACATAGTCTTAGACAAAGGAACCTTCGACGCCGTCTCGCTAGCCGATGATGCTAAGACTACTCGTGTTTGCGAGCGGTATCCCGATATTGCGCGGCGGTTGGTGCGTCGGGGTGGGTTTTTGGTTGTTACTACCTGTAACTGGACTGAGGAGGAGCTTGTGCATTGGTTTACTGGTGGGAAGGGGGAGGGGGATCGGTTGGTTGTTTGGGGGAGAGTTGAGTATCCTCGGTTTCGGTTTGGGGGGCATGAGGGGCAGGGGGTTTGTACGGTCTGTTTTGTTCGGGTTGGAGATGGTGTCTAAGTTTGGGTTGTATAGAAGAACCTAATTGGAAATACATGTGGTTGGCTTGTCCTGTGATGCAGTTAGATATGTACGGAGGTAATTTTCCAACTGCCCTTCTATAGTTAACCTACCCCTGATCTATATCCTTAGTAGGAGTAACTTATTACGGTATTGGAAGAAGTATGAAAATAGCTTTCGTACTCTATACCATAGTATGAGCTCTCCTTGCAGACAAATCAAACGGACTGGCAGTAAAGGGTACCATGGCCTAGCATAGTTTCACTTCATATTCTCGTACCTACTACCTTCGCTTAACCCAAGTCAAACGTTCATGGATATGTCTATCTAGCCTTGATTTTCTCCTCCACAAATCGTGACAATTTCGCTTTCACGAAAAGAAGAAGTTCTTTTACTCCAATCGAACAAAAAACTCACAAGTACCCTCTCCTCTTCCAGAGTGGAGTTCAAATCATTCTACGACTGCATGGGTGACCGCCCATCACAGACTCTGATATTCCACAACAATGGCTTCTCATGGTGAATTAAAGTTATCGCAGATTGGCCTCTGCCTGAGACTAACAGAGCTTGGCTATCAACGCCGGTCTCTATTCCAAAACTTCCTTGAAGCAATTGATTTCGATCAATTGCAACTGTTAGACAACAGTGTAACAAAGATCGCTTTGAGCCTAACTGAGCAAAACCAAAATTCAATCACAATCCGGGATATATCTCGGGCCTCAGCCAACTTCTTCATGACGGTTGCTCATCGATTGCGCTGCAATATCAGGGAAGATCCAATGAGAGTCATATACCCGAATCTGGACCAAGACTTAAACATCCAGACTTGTATATGTTACTATATTGCTCATAATGTTTATCAGTCTATTTCCCTCTAAAACGTAATCTATAGCGTAACGAGGTATTGAGGCAATAGTACATAGTTTATGTTGATTTGCCTTCCCTTTATAGCACATAAACCCACAACTGTATGCACCACTTTATAGACTACATAATGGGTATACAACGATACAGAATGGTATAATGTAGGCATAAACCTCTATCCAAAACAGAACCAACAAATTCTATATAAGATATCATACCCTCATGCAAACAAAATAACGCCCAATATGCACATAACCACCACCACCACCACCACCACCACAACAACAACTATCTACTCCCCACCCCTCCGCAAAACAGCAACAACACACCACCTCTTCCGATTATCAGGCCCCTCCCCCTCCCTCACAGGCATCCACTCGCGCCTAATCTCACCCCCATCCTCCAACCGCTCAACAGTATCCCTCTCAAAAATCCTCTCAACAACGAAACCCCCACGAACGACCGTCTCAAAGAACCCCGCCACAATCTCACGCCCAGTATGGAAGCCCGCAACAATCCACACCTTCCCACCGGGCGAGAGGAACCACTGCATAGTACGAGTTAGGTTCTCGTGCTGCTCAGGCATCCAGAAACAATCCGCCGCAATGATCCGGCTGAAGGCTCCTTTGTTTGCGACTGAGAAGGCGTCTGTCAACACACCCCATTCGTGCGGGTGCATGCTTATGTTTGTGGATACTGCTGGTGTCCGGTTTGATAGGTTGTGCTTTGTGTTGAAGGTGATTGCACCGCTTAGGGCTGGGCTGGAGGGGTGGTCCGTTGCGGCGACAGTTTTGGCGGATGCTAAAGCGCAGATTACCGATGGGAGGGCGGCGCCTAGGCAGTATTGGTGTTAGCTCTGTAGGTGTGGATGTATGTATATTGTATGCCAAAAAAAAAAGCAGGGGATACACTAACCAGCACCCAATTCAAGAACACTCTCCCCGCGAACTCCCCAAATCTCCCTCGCTTCCCTCCTAGCCTCACTCTCCACCTCCCCTTCCACAATCGGCATATCGGCCTCCTCAACTCCCTCCGCAACAACCATAGCTGCACTCCAGAGGAAATGCGCAAATAGCTTCCGGCCCTCGTCAACCTGGTTCACGGTCCCATCCTGCTTCTTCAGACCCGCGGCGATTTCTTCGGAACGCTTCTCGCTTGAGCTTGGGTAGGAAGGGACCATGATATCCAGGTTGCCATAGCGGGGGGAGGAGTAGAGGAGATGTTGGCCTGGGTCGCCGTGGAAGGCTGGGGCATCGTCTGGGAAGAGGTGGGGGAGGAAGGCGCTGAAGAGATCTTCTTGGTCTTCTTCTTCTTCTTCTTCTAGCTCATTTTTGTTTTCGAAGTCTGGGGCCGGGGCTGGAGCTTCATTTATGGTGGTGGGATAGTTGCGGCGGGGGAGGGGCCGTAGGCGGGAATTGAGCATTGTGGATGTTTGGGTTGGGTTGGAGATTGGTGGGTTTGTAGGTTGGTTTTGATGCGAGTTATTGTTTCCCAGGTCTGTGGAATTGAGTCAATTGATCAGACCTGACTGTGTGTTGGGCTGCAATAGCTTTTGTCTGATTAGATCTGATTCTTCATTCAAAATATTGTTTGCATTGTTTGTAACTTTTTTGATATTGTTTATGTAATATCTCCAGGTTTCAACAGGGCTGTCCCCGTCGCACCACGTCATTTTAATGGGTACTGGACAACATTGACGTTCACACTTTTTTTCTTTTTTTCCCTTTTTGTATTGCATTGCATTGATAAACAAAAAGTAAACATGTAAGATTCACAATAAGTTAAATAATTGATAAGCTCTGCAAGATCTACATTGACCAATGCCAGCAGAACCAGGGACAAGAATGTGCCAGAAACCCGATCAGGGGCCAAAAATGATTCGCAATAGTCTGACGGTCGGAGTAATGATCCCCTCCCGCTGCTAGCGTGCAAGGGCCTGTTCGTGGGCAGCTGGGCTTAGACAAGGGCATGTGCAGAGCTATTACCTAACTTGACAATCAGCTTGTAACAATTCCGGATATTATATTGAGTACCGAATCACAGTGTAGTGGGACTGATCCGGGTGTATCATCCGTCACGGGTTATCGTATGAATCATCCTGTCACCTGATAGCAGGAGGCCAGTGACATCACCCGATCCACTTCGCCCTCAGCTAGACCGGTCGATGCGCTGCAGGTGATCTGGTTAAACCCGTACTGATGAGTACTCGCTGAGTACTGTGTCGCTTGGGCTCGGACTTTTCCTATCAATACACTACAATTTAGTGACTTGATTGGTACTTGACCCTTGATCGTCAGGCAACTGACAAAATATTCACCCTACTACATACCTAGGTAAATGGAATTATGGCTGACTAAACAGGCTTCAGCCTCGAGAGAACCATGGAAAGCATGGCCGAACCAGGGCGCCAGTTCCCTTTGCGGAGCGCCTTTTAGGAAAGTTGGCGAGTGCCAGTGCGAGTCATTGTGGGCACTGCCACTGGGATATTCGCAATTGTGCCCTGCGACTTCGGCTCCACTGTTATCGGGCAGTCACCATATAACAAGTATAGCCCTTTATACAACACATAGGATGTTATTATAGGCATAATATAGAGAGAATAAGAGAGTAGATTAATAGAATACTGTAGTAAATAATATACAAAAATACAGTGTGACCGATGACCCCCCCGCATGCTCAAAGGGAAAGGCCCCCGCAAACCTGAGCGATTTTGGTCCATACCGGACCTCTTTCTCCTTTCTCCTCTTTTTTTCCCCTTCCACCTTTCTTTTTTTTTTTTTTGGCCTTACTTCTCTCTATTCTTCTCTCTCTCTCTCTCATATTACTCCTTCTCGCACTCGTTGCTATTCAACTTCTCTCAACCACTCCATATTACTCACTCCGCATCCTTCCACCTGCGCTTCTGAAGGCGTCTCCGTGTCTGTGGGGGCTTCAATTCCATTGAACGCTTCCTCAACTCTCACCATGGCATCATTCAAGGTATGATCCATTGCGGCCTTCTCTCTCGATGGAAACTAACATTCTCCCCCTGTGGCTAGGAATTGTCCATGTCGCGTCCTCTCCCCAACCCCAGCCAGCGATCCCACGCGCACTCCATCTCGCTGGGTGCGGTCAATTCACACCACCGTGTCACACGCCGCAAGAGTGTCACTACCGCGGCCGCCAATGCCGCCGCTGCGGTCGCTGCCTCCATGGAAGGCGGAGAGTCCACCTCGCTACCCATGGCGCACCGCCGTACCCTAGGAGGCCGCAAGGGACTGGAATCCGGGTCTGTCGGCAACGTGTCAGGTTTCAGCTCATACCTCTCCCGCAGCATCAACAGTCCTAGCCAGGAACCGCCGGTCGCCCGCAAGGGCTCCCCTGGGTCGGAAACTGATGCCAAACTAAAGAACCGGAACCGTCGCGCCAGCGAGGGTGCCATACTGAAGACTGAAGGGAAGCGTGTTCCGGCAGACCTGCGTTGCGATCGCTGCGGGAAAGGGTATAAGCATGGCAGCTGCTTGTCCAAGCATATGTGTGTATCCCCCCTGCCGCTCGGCCGTCTTCTTCTTGCTCGGGGTTATGCACCATGTCGGCTCTGTGCAGGTCGCCCTCGTGGTCATTCTATTCCCCCTTCGTCACAGTTCCCCTTCCTCTCCCTTGTCTCGACATTTGGTTGACGTGTTATTTTTCATGGTAGGTGGGAGCACGACCCAGCATGGGCCGTTACTTCAAAGCTTCTCATCTCTAAGCACCAGCAGGTTCAACTGCTGGAAGCCGCCTCCGTTCTGGTCACCATGAACCACGACGATCCCCCCGATGAGGCCGCTGAGTTGGCCGAACTGGAGTCAGAACTGTCTTCGGGATCACCGGACGCTTCGTCCGAGGTGCGGGACGGAATCAGCTCTGCTGAAACCACGCCACCCCCGATGGACGAGGAGGAAGACGACGATTTCGAGATGTCCGGCGTGCCGGCCCACTGGGCCAAGCGACCCAGCGTCAGCAACGCCTCGGGTTTCTCTCGTTCCTACCAGTCCATTCCTTCCAGCTCGTACAACGAAAGCGCGCCACTGCACTCCCCTGCCTTCTCCCACTTCCGCCACTCGAGCATCGACACCCGTCCCTCGACCGCCGACACAAGGTTACACGAAGATGATGAGGCGGATCTTGCCGCGGCCATCGGTCTCTGCAATTTCGGCACTCCCCGCACCGGGCCCGTCTCCATGACTCCGGACGTACCGCCAGTGCCTCCACTGCCCGCGCGCTATCTCGACTCGAGCAGCCACCCGAGTAACCAAAGCCCCCACTTGGCTCAGCCGCGCCCCGCCGAGCAAGCCCGCCGAGATTCCGAGGCCAACATCTTCATCTCTCGATCGCTCAACCCGTCGCTGTCATACAAGGTGTCGGATGAGCGTGAGGTCCGCACCAGCGGCAAGGAGGCCCAGGAATCCCGCCAGCGCCGCAACGCCGACGTGGACTTTGGCAACCGCTCCGCACCAGCCGACGATGATGATGACGGAGTCTTTGGCCGCATGGAAGAGTGAAGACTTAATCCTTCCAGTGTCTTCAGTCACCCGGTCCCTGCGACCCATTTCACGATCTCATGTACGAGCTTGAGCGAATTTTTGAACCTTCTTGTTTACATGTTTACGACCACCCCAGAGAGAAATAGAGCCGTGGTCCAGCTTAGTCGTTCTCGCTCTTTCTCAACGGCGTGAGCCATTCTCGGGACCTTTATTTACCTTTCGAGATCCCATGTATCAACCATGTCTCCTTGGCCCGTTTTGTGCTTTCTGCTTTGTGTTTTTGTCTTGTTCTTGGAAACTCCACCTTAAACAGTCGTCTTTGTATGACTGGCGCATGTTCACCCCCCATCAATACTCATACTCATACTCATACTCATTTGGACTTGTGTCTGTTTCTCACGTCCTCATGTTTCGTTTGTCCTTTTTTGGTCTCTTTCTGTTTTTGTGTTTGTTTTTGTTCTTTTTCGCCTCGCACATATATACCAAACCAAATCCTACGATCCGCCCTTGACTTTTCATCCCCATGTGTATCTCGTCCGTTCTCTCCGTTTCTCCGTCCTCTTTGCCTTCTCTCTCACACTCACATTCTCTCTCCCTGTCTCTTTTTCTCGATTCCTCTCTCTCCATATCTCTCGCCTCGGTCTCTCACTTTCGTGTACTCAGTGACTCTCGGACGGGGCTCACAATGAATATAACTCATGAAACTATATGATCTTAGCATTGTAGATTTGTAGATATATGAGAATTGGGATTTGTGTGGATATCCAAGTGATATCACTATACAATTCTATCCGGGTGCGTTTTGGAGCAATGGATCATTATGTCGATTCCATGTGTCAACATAGCTTAGAAATAGTACAGAAGGCACCAGACACCCGATACTAAATTCAACAAAATATCAATACGATCCACTGTCAAAAGCAAACTAATTATCATGATGCAATAAAGACAACCCAATTAGCTAGTGCATCAAGCAAAGCAAGTTGAAACCTATAAATAAAACAACAAGCTGAAGCAACCGGGAGAAGTGTACGTGTAGTATCAAAATCGTCATTTGCATGCTCAACATCCACCACCACCACCGCCGCCACAGCCTCCACCTCCACCTCCACCACCACCGCCTCCACAACCGCCGCCGCCGCCTATAGAATATGTAAGTCAGGTGTTCGATTTTGTGAGGCGAGGTTGGGGAGACTTACCACATCCGCCTCCGCTACTACCACATCCACCTGCTCCGCCTGTAAACAGAAAATCAGTCAGTATATGTATCTAGAGATGATAGAGATAGATCAGAGATCAATGCGAGGGCAAAGAACATACCACATCCCCCTCCACCGCATCCACCTGCGGCTACAGCGCCACCTATTGTCAGGTTAGTAAAGAGTAAAGAAAAAAGAAAAAGGGAGGAAGAAAGAAGAGAAGAACATACCACAAGTACCAGAACAACAATTTCCAGCAGCCCCAGAAGTCGTACTCATACAACCAGGATTAGAAGCGTAGACATCAGAATTGATACACGGATCCGCCATATAGGGCGCATAATACGGCACGAAAATCGGATACCCATAGGCATAGGGCATATAATACGGATCCGCAGCGAGAGCCCTATCCCTGCCCTTCTCCTTTTCCTTATCTGAAGTAAAAGTAGAAATAGAAGACTTAGAGCCCGAACGCTGACGAACCCGCTTCTCAGCCCTCCTTGCAGCCTTCTGATAATTAGACTTGAGCTGCAGATAATGCACAGATCCAAGCCGATCCGTCGGGGCGTACAGCGAAGTCGGACGAACGGCGTTGTGCGCCGAGATGTGCGGGTTCTTATTTGGGTCGGAGGAGATATCTGGACGGTCGTGTAATGAGTCTGCGGCGTCGCGCGCGCGAGACGCCGAGCCGACAGTTATAACACGGTCGTAGAGATCGGGTGTGCGTATTGCTTCGCAGTACCAGCATGTGCATTCGGAGTAGACGGCGCCGTTGGTGATGCGGCGGTATGTTTTGCTGGTCCAGCTGAAGCCGTCGGATAATTTGTCTTCGTCGACTTTGTCGTCGTGGTCGATGAAGACACGGACGCCGGCTTTGTTTGCTTGTTTCGTGCTGTAGGTGTAGTAGCGGGACGGGTTTAGTTGGTGGGTGTGCCAGGCTAGGTCGACGTCGAGGGTTGGGACGGCCATGTTTTTGGGCCAGTTCATCATTATTGAGAAGAATATTTCGTATTTCTTGATTAGCCGGTCCATTGTTTCCATTACGGTTGGTGAATGCAGCCAGTCGATTTGGTCCATTTTCGAGATGAAGGTTCCCTGTCGGATCACTGCGCCTACTAGGTCCAGCGAGAAAGGGCCTAGGTTGTCCCAGTAGCGGGACATTAGGCGGCGGAAATGGATTCGCTCGGCGGGTCGGAGTCTTTTGATGTATGCACCTCCGTGGGCTTCGAGTAGGGCTTTTCGGTCTCTTAGTTTGGGCTCAAGCTCTTTTCGTAAGTCTTGGATGTCCTTGCACCAGTCCACTCGGGGATCGGTGAAGTTCAGCAATTCTGGTCCGATGGCTTGCATGAGTCTTGTGGGGAAAAGCATGTGTCGGAGACTCGGATGGTTGAGCTTGTCGGTAGGGCCTTCGGGAATCCCATGGAGATTGGTAAACGAGCCGGGCATGGGGATATCGGCATGTATTGTTGCTTCAAGATCCCTTCGGAACTTAGCCACCTTGAGCCGGCCATGGTCGATTGTGTAATGGCAATGAGAGCATGCTTTTTGGAATGAGTTGTCCGCGTAGCCATCGCCAAACCTGAAGGCATTCTCGACTGTCTCTCCGAAGAGACCTTCTGTCCACTGAACGGGGAAGATATTTACACAGCTAGGGCACTGAATGCTCTTGGTAGGCGGGTCGTGCAGATTGTTCCATCTGATGTTCAGCTTTTGCTCGAATATCTTCTGGGCCTCGTCGGAGACTGTGAATTCCAGCTTGCGGTTGTCAATACAGCTGTCAATCACCTCCCAGGGAAAGCCCGTCTTCCAAGTGCTCATTTTGCCATATCGGATACAATCCTCGAGATAGTTGCGAGGATTCAATGAATGAGCATGCCAGACCATCAAAATATCTACGAAAGGAGTTAGTCTGAGTTCTTTGTAAATCACAAAGATCACTTACCGATTGGAGGCAGATTGTCGGGACTCCATGCCACTAGAGTCTTTGGGTTGATGATATTCTCATAGTCCGCACTTTCCACGTCACTCAAGCTTGCGTTGGGTCTTGACCGTGGGAGGCCAGTAGCCCACCATACAGTATATCGATCAACCGCACGAGCCGTGTACACAGCCCAGCGCTTTTCGCGGATTCGAGCCCGCGCTTCATTGATCGACTCGGGGAATCTATCGGCTTCAAAATCATTGATACCAAAGAGTCCATCATCACCAGAGATGTTCTCACGCAGATCTGCGAGTACGGCTAGGAACTTGAGATGTGCGACACATTCGTCCCGACTGATAGACTTGGTATCAGATGATACTTGGAGGTTTAACTTTAACTCCGCAGATAGTTGCGCTACTGGGTCATCCGAGTATGACGGTGGTCGCTCGCTGGAGCTGGTTTCGCTTTGTTTAGTCTCCTTGGACATATTATCCGTTGATACACCCATGATTGCTGTTGAGTGTAGAGTGAGATTTGAGTCAAGGATGGGAAGGCACTTTATAGCCCCGGATACCCCTCGCACTTTCATTTACGAGCGTACGCCGCAGTCGAAGGAACCAAAGAACTTCTTCAACGTGGAACCAAGGGACTGAGCCCTGCGAGGCTAAGCTTCTGAACTTGTTCGTATTTACCCTCCGAGACCTTCAAACTATCTATGATTGGACACTAATGTAGAGGCGAAGCTGGGCGCTGGGCAATGTCTTGCACTGCCTCGGCTCATTATGGAGAACGGCCCCCAAGGCATACTGACGATCATGATCTCATGTCTCATGCGCCCCACGCAGTGCCCCTTCTAGTGTAGTTCGATACGCTTTGTCTGTGCAGCCTTTCAGACCATTTTCTATGCCCGGGCTGATTATAAATAAAACCATCACGTGTATACATCACTCCATCACGTGCGTGTATAACATCACGTGACATTATCCGTCCAGCTCCTAGTCAGGTGACTCGTGCCCCTCCGCGCTGACTCATCCCGGAGTCCCAGACGGCCTTCACCGAGAACATCGTTGTATGTCGTCAGTTGAAGGAAAAGGAAAAGTAAAAAAGGAAAAAGTGCAACTTCAATTGCCCTGCTTTGGCAACCTTCCTCTCATATACTACGATCAATCAAACAACCGATCATATCGGAATCCCCATCTCGACCGGATCAAACGTCATTCAGCCTGGCTTCTCTCGGGCGATCGAGTGGCATCGGAGGAGGCCAGGCAGCTCTGGAATCTACTGTGAGCGCTGATAATGCTTCAGTCGGCAGTCCCGTAATGGCGGGTCTCAACCAGTTACCTGTTGCGGCCGATGGCGTGCATGGTCGCAAACGCAATGTCATCATGGCGGGGATCGACAGTTCGCCGGGAAGTATGGAGGATATGGACGACCACGATGCGCGCGAGGAGAAGAGACGTCAACCCGTGAAGCGCGCTTGCAATGAGTGCCGCCAGCAAAAGGTATGGTATTTGCGCGATCATGAAATTTTAGACTGGTGCTAACCTTTTTCGGATTGCGACAGCTTCGATGCGATGTTGTTCAAGATCCCTGGACCGATTGTTCGCGATGTCGCCGGCTAAAGCTCGACTGCAAGATCGAATCGAATTTCAAACGTGTTGGGAAGCGCAGTCGCAATGCGGAGATGGAGAGGGAAATCCTTCAGCTGAGGAAGCAGATCGCCACGGGTCAACCCGTTTCGTCCCTTCCTCAACAACCGCTGGCTGCGGGCCAGATTACTCCTAAGCAAGAGTCGAATCGAGTCAGTCCTGCGGTGTATCAAACCCCGTCAGCCATGTCCGCAGATCAGTACATGGGTTCTCAGGAAGCGGTTGCATCCTTGCTGGACTTGCGCTCCGGCTTTGATGGTGCCAACTATTTGCGAAATGGAGGGCAAGTCAAGCGAATCGAGGATGTCATGGTCGTTCCCGAGAAGGTGGTGGAGCTGTTTAATCTGTAAGATCCCAACCGGCAATTTGAGATTAGCCCTAACACTGTCAGTTTCTTCACATACTACCACCCATTCCTCCCATTCCTTGACCAGAAGCAGTCACCGGATGAATACTATAATTCTTCATCTCTGCTCTTCTGGACGATCATCAGTGTTGGTGCGCGTCGCTACCAGGGCGATTCAAACCTACTGAATTCTCTCGCCGGCCCAGTCACCCGACTAGTATGGAGCACTCTTGCCGATATCCCTCAGAACTACCATGTTGTGAAGGCTCTATCTTTGCTCTGTTCATGGCCATTCCCCGTGAGCAGTACCTCAACAGACCCAACGTTCATGCTGTGTGGAATGATGGTGCAGGTTGCTATGCAGCTGGGTCTCCATAGGCCTTCTCATACTCAGGACTTCAGTAAATTCAGGGTGGAACTGATTGAAGAAGAACTGAGAGACAAAGTTCGAACATGGGCTATTTGTAACATTGTTGCCCAGAGGTATGTAACAACAACTCCCATAACTGCGGCCTGGGCTCATCTTTTCAGGGTATCTACTGGCTACGGACAGCCACCATCCACTCTTTACGATTGGACATTATCTTCAAGCGATGCGCTAGACCCGAACTTTAAATTGCCAGAGGATATGAGACCAAGACTGGAGATCGAGAAATTCTGTGACAAGATCACTCGAGCGCTTTATACGAATCGACGAGACCCTGTTGGTTTGACTAGTGACCATGAACGGTCAACCATGATTTCTTTCCTATCTCGAGATTTCGAGGAGCTGGAAGAAGAGCTAAGGACGCACAATGACTGTAAGCTTCCCGGTCTTGTAATGTCTATCTGATGCTAACCAATCAGGTATTACTAATCTGTATCTCCGTGCTGCCAACCTTCATCTGCACTTGTCTGCTTTCTTCGATGAGCCTACCGCAAAGGACTATCGCGAGCGTGTTTTGTCTTTGTATGTTGCGACGACATCATTCCTCGAAGTCGTCCTGAATCTTGAGACTGGAGTCGGTCCTGTACTCTCCTACACACCATATTATGTCTACCAGATGATGGTTGCTGCTGGATGCACTCTACTGAAGCTATGCAAGAGCTTCTTTGCTTCTCATATTGACATGGATTACACCAAGCACCTATTCAATCGCACAATCTGGGCTATTCGTGGGGTATCAGCGTCTAGTAATGACCTGCCCGAACGCCTTGCGGAGGTGTTAGCCCAAATGTGGAGACTGGGAGGAGCGACTCAAAGGTCCAATAATAGCACCGACCTCGACGACTCCCTGCGACTCAAAGTTCGTTGTCGAATGAGCATGTCCCTGCTTTACGATTCCGTATGGCGATGGCGGGAGGATGCACGGACAAAGGGCCGGAATATCGAAGGTTAGTATCACTCCCCCCTCTATACCCTATTATCCTAACCTTGTTTTAGCCTATTTGAAAAACCCAACAAACCCGGACTCAACAGCCGATTCGTCGACCATCTCATCCGTCGGGCCTGTACACACATCTACATCCACTCCTGGAATTTCTGGTGGAGATCCGAGCCTAGCCCCAGCACCCCTGCTATCCCAGGCCAGTCTTGGAGTCCAACCACCATCACAAGTCAATGCACTTCCAAGCGGCTTCATGGAGCCTAATTACGAAGTTTTCGATCCGTTGAACTGGCTGCTTGACGGATTGGTAGACCTGCCTTATTCCTACTCTACCATGAACGGGGTGGAAACCTCGGGCATCGCATAGATTGAACTAATTTCTTGGCGTTATGGCTATTGTTTGCGGGCGTGGTTTGCGTGTTTGTATCATTATACCACATATTCGATCACTGATACACCCCAGGGAGTTTTCTTTCGCCTCTCGGATATCTGTCTGTATTTCTTATGAGTCTCTTGTACGAATCTGTATTCTTTTCATTCTGATTTTAAAAGCTCTTATTGGATCAGCTTCCTAGTCAGATCCAAAGAAGCCTCATGCAGTAATAAATCTCGTACATTGTGCAATGCATATCACAGTCTGTTATTTTCGTCACTTCTCGAGCACGGACTCGCCGCGTTGTAGTATTCTCGAAGAGTAACTCCCCGATGCAATAGCTGTGTCGTAACTATTGCTTGTCTGTTTCTTTTTCTGTCTTCGCTTCACTTTCGAGCCCCCATCCTCTCCCCTTTAAAGACCGTCCTTGTTCTTTTGATTACTTTCACTTTGCCTTTTACTTTGCCTTTTCTTCCTCGCGAAATCAGAACAGAATGTATTCGGAGCAGATATCCCGTTGGTTCGAGAAATACCTCTATGGACCCGGGAAGTCTACCTCCCATTTCTCGAGTTCAGACTTCATGTCCTTTCGGCCTTTTCTACTGACCCTTTGCGCTACGGCCACGGTCATTGTGGTTGTCACCTCAGTCGCTCTGGTCCTTACTTCAAACCGATTGGCAAATGTGAGTGATGCTCGGCTCATTATTTCCACCTCAATACAAAAGCCCAAAGAACAACCCAAGCCCACTAACCCAATACAATCCTACCAGGTGGGCACTCCATTCGCCACATCCAAAGGCTTCTTCTCGATTATATACCAACACTACAGATTCGTCGTGGATGGACCGAGCCTAATAAAGGAAGGCTATGACAAATTCCCAAACGGGTTATTCGAGATCCCGCGCACATTCCGCTTCGGTCAAGTCGTGCTGTGCAAGCTGGATTTAATCGAGGAGTTGAAGAATCTCCGAAGTACTGCTGTCTCGCCCGAGCCGTGGATTGACCAGGTGGGTTATGCTATGCTATACTAAGTACAAGTCAGTCAAGCATTGGATATGCTAACATTGTTGTGTGAACAGTTGCTGCAGATTTCTCATGTTATGCCTGGGTACTTCCCTAGGGATGGGGGATGGCCGAAGATCGCAAAGACCACGCCCGGTGTGATTCGTGCCACGGTCTACAAACATCTGGATCAGTACATGCCCTCGATGAACGAGGCCATTCTCGCACAGCTGAGAAGCTTGGACTTGAAATTTGGTGGTATGTTCCTCCGATTACCTTGGTTGTCTTACATGATTTCTGATAATTGATGGTAGAATGCAACGTTGGGTGTTTCGACTTCGCATACTCCATCGTAGCACGCAGCGGGAGCTTTGCGATGGTTGGCTCGCGGCTTTCACAGGATGAGGAGTATCTCAATGCAGTCAAAGAACATATTCTGGGAATGATAGTAACTACTCGAGTCCAGTTTATGGTTCCAGATTGGTTGAAACGGTGAGATATACTTGGTTTATTTGAAACGACCTCGAACTAAACCCCCGAATAGGTACATTGGTGGATTTATCAGTCGCCTCGCCACTCTAGGTACTAATTGGGACATGCATGCCTCACGCAAAATTCTGCTCAAGCACTTTGATGCACGCGCCGCTGAATATCACGCCGAGATATTTAGTGGCGACAACAAGGGCATCGAGACCAATCCCGACGATGCAGATAACCCTGTGTGTCTTTCTTTGCTTTCTTTTCCTCCTTCCAGATTCGGTGTCTGCTGAGTGGCTTTTAATCATCAGCAGGTCGAAATCTTCCGCTGGCTGTATGAAAGCTCGGTGCTCCGCGAGAAATGGACTTATGCAGAGGTCATTGGTGAAATGCTACTGTTGCAGTTTGCCTTTATCTATACCACGGCCTATGTATGTATGTACACCCTTTCACATGTTCTCTCTGCTGACCATCCAAAAGGGATTGTACGGTGCCCTTGCCGAGCTAGCCCGTCGCCCTGAGTATATTGCTCCCCTGCGAGAGGAGATTGATGCTATCTTTGCCAAGATGGGACCTACCGTCCTGGCCTGTGATGCCATGGTCCTGATGGATAGTTTCCTAAAGGAGTGCCAGCGACTGCATCCCCCTGCAGCCCGTATGTCTACAGCAGGTTACCAGGAAATAGAGAGGCCCAACTAACGCAGTAGCATGCATCTAGTGTCTGCCCACCGAGTCTGCGTCCACGACCTGAAGCTCTCGAACGGTTCGTCTCAACTCCACAGCATCATACTCTACCTCCCACCTAACTAACAAATATTCGAACAGGAACAATCCTCAAACAAGGCTCCCACATTGCCGTCCCAAGCGGTCTAATCCAACGCCTAAGCACAAACTACGAAAACCCCAACGACTTCGACGGATTCCGGTTCGTGAAGCGCACAGCAGCGGGAGCCAAGAACAGTCAACTCGTCGATCTGAGTCCTGACTATCTGGTCTTTGGATGGGTGTGCATGCCTGGTAAGTCAAATTTAAATCCAAATTATGTTTCCAATCGATTGGTTCGCCCTTGTCAGTCTCGCACTAGGGCTATTCTGCAGAGGGGAGGGCTGTGTCTCGATTTCAAATTCAACCGCCTGGATCCCATCGGCTGACACTCTGGACTCGTGTTTGTCCTCTATCTAGTCCCGGCCGATGGATGGCTTGCGCGCTCATGAAGCTGGCTTTTGCTCACGTCCTTACTTGCTATGACCTCTTCCTACCGAATTCATCAACGGGGACTTTGGCCGGGTCGCTTTCATTCGAGGAGTTTTATGTTCCGAATTTTGGGCTGAAGATTGGCTTGCGTTTGCGTAAGTAGGGGCTTTCATTATGGAGGGCTAGCGGGGCTGCGCTTTCGGTGGGGAGGTAAGGCGGAGGATCTTTGGAATACATACAGTAATGTAATAGTATAGCTCATATGCGGCGCATTTGCTTTCTCATCTGGACTGTCACCGCTTTCTTGAGGCCCTTAGCGTCAGTTTATACCTGAAGTAGCGCTTAGTTTGTATTGTCCTGTATACTTTCCTTATTGCGAACAATGCTCCCAATTTTTTAAATGACTGATGTTTTAAAAATCATCTCGTCTGATCTTGTCTACTTCTTCATACGTAAGACCTGTATAGGGAAAGGAAACGTAAAGCTTGAGGATAATCTGTGTTCTTCGTACGATAGGTCAGAAGAAGGGTCTCTCTGTTAACCTGTCTACAATGTCCTCTACGCATATACTCTAGCTATATCCCTTCTCTGGACCGTATATTACCATTATCTCGTTTTATTGCCTCTGCTCCTTTAGCTAGTTAATTTTATTCTTCATTGTAGGTAGCAAACAACTTAGTATCGAACAAGTGGCACTCGCTAAAGAGAAGCAGCTATATTTTCAGAAAATTTACGGGTAAGGCTATAACATGAGACAAAGACGATATAAACAGGAAAAACATAAGCACAACAATTTACTTCATACGAGCAGCAGCTAGTCTGGCGGGAAGGGATGAGATGGGGTGTGAGTCGCTGTCATCGTCACCCTCATCAGGCAGAGACTGGCTGTCGCCCAAGCTCAGTCTGCTAATCCCTTCAACAAGGACACTGCTATCAGACCTGGCAGGGCCAGGTTTAGAAGGTGAATCTTGTGACGAGGCCCCATTTGATCGACGAGAACTCTTTTTCGATGAAGGTGAAGGTGGAAACTTAAAATCCCCAGCAGGAGGTGGTAGCACCACATCTTTCGAATTGAAATTGCCGTTTTTGTCGTAAGGCTCATTCTCTCCAGGGGCATATTCGTTCTCTCCGCGGGCAAATGCAACCCATTTGTCAAAGACGTTCACCATGTCGTCTTTGCCGATTAGGAGCCATTCCTTGTGGGTACGGTGGCAAGTTTCGCACTTCTCAGTGAGCATGTAGTGCTGCCGGGATAGTTCGGCGAGGATAAGTTGCTCGATTCGACGAGCATAGGGCAGAAATGCGTTTTTCACGATTGTGATGTTTCCATAGCACCGCCTGTGATCAGAAAATCGCGCCTTGGCCCCCGCTGTAAATCCCAATTTGAACATGTCTGCTAGTCCCGGAAGAGAGATAAGATAGAGACGGCCAGGATTTTTGTCCAGTTCCGAGAGGGGTTCGCGTGCTTTTTTCACCACTTTGCGTGCCACGTCCTCATCGGTTCTCGCTGGTGTTTTGGACACGCGGAGCTTGAACCTTGTTGAGGATAGTGGGGTGGAAGTGATCGACTCTTCCAAGCGTTTGGAAAGATATTCTTCTAGTTCTAAACGCAAACGGCATCTAATATCGCGATTGTAAAGCTCCTTTTTCCACTGGCTCATAGCGTGGTCGGCATTTTTTTGGTGTTGACTTCGACATAGGCAACTCTGGATGAATTGCGTGAGGACGGTATCGAATGCACCATCTTCGTCGTGGAATACACGACAAGGGTCGTTGATGATAGCAAACAATTGTCCAAAGGATTCTGCGACAAGGTCGAGGCTCCCTTTGAGATTATTGCCGCAGGGCTCTGCATTGCTTTCGAGCTGCGCGCAGCTGAACGTGGATGCTTGTTTATATATGATCTCCAGCAAGCCTGAGAGATAAATGAACGTGTTGACAGGTGTCTCCATGGAGGAGCTCATCATTCAAACTGTATAGGAAAGACAATCATAGAAGCCTAGAGGGCGGGTAATAAGTACTTTGAAGAGCGTGAAACAAACCCTTAGGGCCGAATGCATTGTCCCTATTCCCCCTCTTTTCAGCTCATCTGAAATGAACTAGCTCATGGCCTGGGCGTATCTAGTGTATCAGGTAATGAGGAAATCGGTATAAGCCCCGTTTGTTTCTTCGTTACCTTCCTATTTTTGTCGTGGGCGACAGGGGGATCTCAGGCTGTGCCTGAGATAGCTTCACGCAAGACTATGATGATTGGAGAATCTCGCACGAGGTTGGGGACTTTGGGGCTTTCGGGGCCCTGTTAAGGGGAATCGCGTGCATTGGCGTCGTTCGTTGACAGGGATCCTCAGCCGTTCCAGTGAAGCTCCATTTCGAGACCTGGACCTAAGGCAAAACCAGATGGTGAGCAACTTCAAAGTCCTTCGATTTATGATATGGCTCGTGAATTGACGTGGATGGATACCTGTCGCTATGTGTGCCAGGCATTGATGTTGGAAGAGGACCTGTGGGGGCCGAAACTTGGATAGGTTCATGCCCGACGCTAACAGCCCCAGCCTCAATTTCGGGGATCTTATAGAGCACTAAAACTACCTAGGCAGGTGATAGAAGTCCCCTGCTAGCTCTGATTGTCTCCAGTTATTTTTTGGTCTTATTCTTCTCCGTTGGCAACAGCTTTGGAGGGCTTTCACAACCTATTCCGTGCGCTAAAACGAGATTATAGTACCATTTATAGTGTGCTGATTGCTGCTTTAAACAATGTTACCCCACTGTTCATATTTTGATCTCCTCTTCCTTATCCAACCCCCTATAGATAGACAATTGTGGAAGCCAAGAGTTTCTCAATAGTTCATAGTTATAGCTGAAATGACGCAAATCTCCCGATAAGCGATAAGAGATCCTACCTCCAACTCCCACTCCAACTTTTCCCTCTTACAACAACACAGAATTCTAGGAAGTCACGGGTATATAGGACAAAGATGTCATCCTCAACTTCCCCCAAACCAAACCGACCCCGACTAATCCCGAACAAACGCCCGCTCAAACCAACATCAACAACCAACCGGTATCCACGAGTTCTCAACCCCAGCGCAAACCCCGCAGAAACACGCCTGAAACAGTCCTACCAAGAATACCTCCAAACAAGAAAAGACAATCCAAATCCAAGTTCTACTCCAGCTACCGAAGAAGATGACTTACCCCAGATACCCCGCATCGAAGTCCCCTTCTCGGCACCACAGCCCTTTCTCGACCCGCTGACTTGGGATGCTATGCTCAGGCTTCATCGTGAGAAGATAGCGGCGCAGTCGGTAGAGGACTCCAATGGGGCAACATCACAAGGCTCTGGTTCCGGTGTTGGTGCTAGTGCTGTTTCTGGAGAGGAATCGGCTGAGCGGCGGAGACAACGTGCAGAGCAGGAGATGGAGTATGGGTCTATGGCTATTCGGGGTCGGTCTAGTGTGAGAGGAAGGGGCAAGAGGGGACGTGGGAGGGGGAATATCTATTGGGGTGGGAGGTCTTGAGGTCCTTGTTCTGATGCTCTTTTTATTTGAGATGGTTTGATTTGCTGCCGTTATGGATATGTTGTTTGGTGTTTGATACCCCCTTGTTAGAATTCGATTTGATATATGCTTGTACTTGTACTTGTGACTCTTGAACAAGGCCTGGTTTGAAAGATGGCTGGTTATCCTCATGGCTTGGTGTAGAGGATCCGGATATTTTTGGGCGAGTGTGCCATGATGCAGCTTTGCCCTGCTCGATCAAAAATCCTGCACATTTACGATGGATTGTTTCGCCTGTCCGCTAATGGCCCATCTCTTATCTACTCCAGCGAAGATTACTCCAAAGATGAGACCATGGATACTCGAAGAGGTGAGACAATTCTCAAGCAAACCTCCCAGTGTCGCACAACCTTCGGACGCAGGGAAGGTATCTCGGACACGATGAAACCCCCTACTCGGAGAGAGATTGATGAACAAACCGAGTAAATAAAGGATAGATACGTATGCTAAGCATAAAAATAGATGCAATGAACTAATAGTACATTCAAACCCAACAAAGATATCAACAATAATCAACGCAATTTAGAAGCAGTGGGTAACAGTAAGTTCATTATCATCATCACAAGTGTCGTGTTTCATAATCATCATAGACCTCATTTCAAACATAAATCTCCAGGCGTGGCCATAAGATAAATTTCAAAGTTTCAAAACCGAAAAGGCAAATGACTCCCAGATGCATCATGATATCGTCAGGCTGGCTGCAAAACACAGCCAGGCATGAAAACGGGGCATAATAACGGAGGAAAAGAGAGGGGGGTGGAGGGGAAGAGCATCATTCATTACCTCCCGGGGATCCCACTAGTAGCGCTGGATGCTACATAGACAGGGCCGCCGATACTCTGCTTGAGAGTTTCTCTCCGGACAGCGCGTTTACGCTCATCACGGCGTTGGCGCAGACGTCGGAGCCGGTTGCGTATATTGCGCCAGGACATCGACTGGACACGCAGACCCCAGTGGGAGAGGACTCGGAAGCGAGATGGGTGCAGTGGCGATCCGGTGCGGAACATGCCTGGGGCGACTAAGCTACCATTGCTGGTCATTCCGTTGAAAAGGCGCTTCATTTCTGGGCTGCGCCGTGCGAAAGCGGGCGGGCCGTCGAAGATGATTCGCTGCTGGGGTAGACCGAGGGTGTTGTTTACTACCAAGGAGTCGTTTGGGTTCAGGGGCAGTTGACGGGTCGGTGAACCCGTCTTCTTGGGGGAGTCGGATATGCCTTCCCAGAATGGGCGAGGTCGCCAGAAGGGGTACAGGCGACTGTCCATTTCTATTCCCGTTGTTCGGTTCTTTGCTGATTTCATGGTGAATGATCTTGCTAGGGTGTTGAAGGATTCGGACCGTGGGCGAGCGTTCCAGGTGCGACGTACTGAGCTCCATCGTCCGTTGAGACCTTTGCTTTCATCCGTACCGTTGTCATCCTCATGCAAGGGAAGCGGAGGAAGAGGTTTGGCGATTGGTGGCTTGGGTGGAGGGCGAGGGTTCTTCAACGGGGAGTCGACAGTCATCATTCCTGGCTGGGGTGGATTGTCTGGTGTGCGAAGATTGATTGGGCCGTTGGAGATTCCAAACTCATGGAGAGGACGTCTGGATGACTGCATTCGGGGATCAACAAGTAGCAGAGATCGGTTGTTATGTGCAAACAAGCTGACAGCTGTAGCCTCCTGGATTTCTATCGGCCCTGGTGAAGATGACGGGATCGATCCTTGGGTGAACGGCAACGAAGGGGGTTGCAGGGTCATATCGTCAGCGGCTGCAAACTCATGCATGTTGGGAACCTCGAGAAAATCGCTAGGATCATAAGATAAGACGTTATGGCGAGGTGGAGACACTGGCTGCTGATCACGACGCTTTTGCATTTCAAAGTCCATGGCTAGATTGTGGCTTTGCAAACTGGCCGTGGTAAGAGATGTGGCGCGAGAATTGTTCCGACTTGTTGGCGCAGAAAGCGATGAGCTTCGGGGTGGGATGACAGGTCGCCCGATACTACGACTTCTGGAATCAGTCGCGTGAGATTTCATGGACACCGAGTCAGACATGGTACGTTTCTTCTGTCGGGTCATATCTACATGACCAGTTGAGGTAGTCGGGGGACGACGGCTCGATCGTTGAGAGCCCGGCTTGGAAGAAGCAAAGCTGTTGCGACCAGAGTTGAGGGATGAACTTCGCTCTGGTATGACCACCACCTTGATAGTTTCAATGTTGGGGTTTATTGCGCTGTTGCTAGTTTGGGCCGAGAATGACCTTCCTGATGATGCGCTTCGGCGGCCCTGCTCGGAAATGCGAGCGGCCTTGTGGACCAGACGATGTTGCGATTCAGGAAGGGACCCATAAGAGGTACGTTCCGAGTGGGTGATGGGGGAGCTGGCAGATCGCAAAGAGCTTCGCTTTTCAGTATGCCGAAGAATTCGCTGGGTTCTTTTGGGGGAGTCGATGATCATCGCCGAGACGGTAGATGTCGACGAGATGACTGACAAGGGACGGGCTACAGGATCGCCATGTTTGGTTGTACCTTCCGATGATGGCCAACCGATCTCTTCACGGAATCGCTCCATAGATGAGGTAGTCGTCAGTTCATGTGCACCATGAACGCGATCCCGCAGCTTCTTCTCCCGCATCAAAGAGGCATCCAGGTGTTTCACATCCAATACATTCCTGTCCAGGCTTGACTGATTCTTCAGTTGAGGATATTTCCGTGCAGATTTTCGCTTCCCAGCTGGTGTCGGAGACCCGTCCATCGTGTCCATGGTCCAATCTCCATCAAAAGACTCGAATCCATTTACGTACTCAGTGTCGCTAGGCTGTTCAGAAACCAGCGGGGATTCTCTCGCGCTGGTGAAATATGAATGATAACCATTTGCGGCGGGTGGCTTAGATGGCTGCTTTCTTTGTCTGGATGTCTGAGTCGTGGTCTGAGATGAGCGCACCGGGGTATCCATGTCATCAGACGAAGAGATGTCCTCATTAGCCGTTTGGAACGAGTCAGCTCGCGATGATGAGGACACATGCACGAACTGGCTCAAGAGAGGTCGCTTATTCGCGTTCGTTCTAGGAGGAGTCACATCGGGGGTCGGAGGCTTCGAGGCGCGGCGGGGGGTCAACATCCCAGTTGTTGTAAGGTCGGACAGGGACGAATCCATCTTCCGGGGGGTTCGGTCGACGTCGTGGCCTGCATCGGGAGGTGTCAAGGGCGGCGCAGGCGTCGCGTTGAGTGTCCTATTCTGATCCGGTGAGACCGGTTGGATAACTTCGATACTGGGAATGGTCATGCCCCGCCGAGGAAGTGCCTTGTGAGACCTCAGCAGCGGCCGTTCGAGTGCTTGCGAACCCTCCGGTCCCGTCACTTCCATGCCCGGCATCTCTGGGACAGATGAAGATACAATCCACGGTCGCTTTGGCGGTGATTAGCCTTTAGATATGGATCATGACCTGGAATGTTTCAATAGGTCCGCAAGGGTCGCATTGCGCGAAAGCACTCTGCGGCCAATTATGCGACCAATGATGGAAGTTGGTGGTTCTCAAGCAGCGGCTTTGTTTCTGCACGATGCAAGGGAGTCGATCAGTCGAGGTTCGAGTCCGATAAGGACGATCAGTATGCTTTGTCAGGCTGTCTCGTTGCGAGACGGGGAGTGGAAGAGTGAAGATTGGCGATATTCGTGTGTGGCTGGGCAGCCACGTCTTAAGTCTCAACCTCCCCTCCGATCAAAACTGGGTATGTGAAGAGAGCAATACACCAATAAGGAAGATCAAATGCCAGAGGGGAGATATCGACCATTTCCTGTTGGCCCATGCACTCCACTACGCTCATCTTTAACACCTTCTACAGTACGGAGTACTTCGATCTTCGAGGCCATGTGGAGCATGTTTAATCTGTTCCTGAGACACGAAGTGGCTTGCATTTTTCTTTTTTTAATCTTTTACATCCTCCTTACGGCATATTTGGGTCCTGCAGGTCTCTAACAGACTCACATCACATTCCACTCCTAGATTTGCCAATATTGCCAATATTGCCAATACCGGACCCCTCCGCACGAATAGCAAGAGTCAATGCAATATAGAACAAACAATGTGAATCCGGATACAAGCATGTGGCGATGGGTGATGACGGTATATTCTCCACACAAGCCGGGGTTGCTTTTCATCATTCGGTTACGGAAACCGGCATGGTCGTGAGATCTGGGGTTATGATGTCGAGAGTAGGCATTGGCGAGGCTCTATCTACACTGTGGTATGCACCCCAGATGGTGATGAAATAGACTAGGGAAGGTTCAATATATTAGAAACCGTCGTAATTTGAGAAGCAAAGGTGATATATCACACCAGAAGGAAGTAATATAAAAAAGAACTGGAAACTGGGAATACCAGTTTGGCGGTGGCCAAGCCGCAACAACGATGACATCGCACGAAGATCGCACATCGTCATAGGCGTTGACTTCTCCCCCGCCAGATATCTGACCTCATTTCTCCCCCTTTTCCTTCTTGCTTTTTTTAACTTACCTTTTCTGATTTTTGAGGTGGAGACTCTTTTACCTTCCTTCTCTTCTTGAACCTGCCTAGACTGCCTTCTTCCCGTTTTTTCCCTGTCTGTGACACTGTCGCAAATCCTTTCCACGACGACCCACGACCCGGCATTATGAGCACAATACAGAATATCAAGAACTTCATTAGGCATGGCAAGCAAGCCCGTCTAGTCACCCCTCACTCCGAGCCCACCACCGACGTTTCTACCGTTCATGCCGAGCAACAGCGACAGCCATTAGGCCAATATTCACCCGCCTTGGAAGCTTTTGGGCCCGAAGGCAGGGTCAATGCGCCCCAGAAGCAGGCTGATTCACAGGTCAGGCAAGATCGCTCTGCTGAGATTGAACGCTTGGTCGCAGAAGAAAATTTGAGTCGATCTAAAATGCCCAAATACCCGGGCCTGGATCGCTGGATCCTGGTGGAAAAGATGGGCGATGGTGCTTTTAGCAACGTCTACCGGGCTAAGGATACCACAACGGAATATGGCGAGGTGGCCATCAAGGTCGTCCGGAAATTCGAAATGAATAGCAATCAGGTAAGACACCAGTGGTTTTCCTTCTTTTCCTTGATTTCTTTCTTCACTACATGGTGCGCAATCCGTCCATGTAGAAAAGCCCGCCAATATGTTTGTGTAGAACGATCCTCACTATCCCACCGTCAAAAAAGTCCCCAAGGCGGCCGAGGTGCGCAATTTTATCTCTCACGCTCTACCTGTTCGGTGGCAATTGTGGCTCGCCTCTGACAGCCAGACCAACTGCCCCTGTTCACGTTCTTCCAGCGTTCCTCTATCTCCTGCTTCGTCGCTAACTCTCATGTTCTCAGCGAGCAAATATCCTCAAGGAGGTTCAGATTATGCGCAACCTTGACCACCCCAATATCACCAAACTGATCGACTTCTCCGAATCACGACAATATTACTACATCGTCCTCGAGCTTTGCCCCGGCGGCGAATTATTCCATCAGATCGTGCGATTGACCTACTTCAGCGAGGATCTCAGTCGGCATGTTATCACCCAGGTCGCACAAGCAATTGAATATTTGCATGAGACATCAGGTGTCGTTCATCGGTTTGTTACCCGCCAGCCCAATGACGTTGATCCCGAGCTAACACTTGCTAAAGTGACATCAAACCCGAAAATCTCCTGTTTTACCCGATTCCCTATGTCCCAACCAAAAACCCTAAGCCCAAGCAACCCGGCGATGAAGATAAAGAAGATGAGGGAGAGTTTATTCCTGGCCATGGCTCAGGTGGCATTGGCAAGATCAAGCTCGCAGATTTCGGTCTGTCCAAGGTGATCTGGGATAGCCAAACGATGACACCTTGCGGTACAGTCGGGTATACTGCTCCAGAGATCGTCAAGGATGAGCGCTACTCCAAAAGTGTAGATATGTGGGCAATGGGATGTGTGCTCTACACTCTGCTATGCGGTTTCCCTCCATTCTACGACGAGAGTATCCAGGTCCTCACCGAGAAAGTCGCACGCGGCCAATACACCTTCCTGTCACCATGGTGGGATGACATTTCCAAGTCTGCCCAGGACTTGATCTCTCACCTTCTCACCGTGGACCCCGAGAAGCGGTTCACGATCAAGGAATTCCTTGAGCACCCCTGGATCCGCGGCACAGACGAGGAAACCACCGCCGCCGCCGACGCACCCCCTTTGGCCACACCCCTCCAAACCACTGAGAAGGGCCAACAATTCGACTCAATCAGCGCCGAGCACGGCCCCTACCAACCTGCCAGTGCCCGCTTCCTCGACCAGCCCTCCGTAACATCCGACCGCCGTATGGACTTCCGATCTCCCGGCGCATTCAACCTCCGTGAGGTCTTCGACGTTGGCTACGCAGTCCACAGACAAGAAGAAGAAGGCAAGCGTCGCGCCAATGTGCGCAACACAAACCGCACCGGCACAGCTGGGTTCCAGTCGGCCCTCGGCGCCCTCAACGAAGACTACGACGACGAACCAGAATACAACCATCATCTAGGCGGCCAGCCCCCAGAAAAGGTAACCAAGGCCCAAGGCACCGGCGAGATGGCCGGCATGGAAGCCAAGCTGCGCTCCACAAACCTCAGCAACCAGAGCAGCGCCGCCCAAGCACGAACTGCTCCCCACCAACAGAAGGCCCGCCAGGGCTACGGCATGCACGACGCTAACGTCGCCTCCGCGGCAAAGAGCACCCTCCGCAAGTCCCACCAACCATTCGAGCTCACCCTCGACGGCGCCACACTCCTCGAGAAGCGTGGTCGTCGTAATCAGCCGGTGTCATAGACGAACATACCAATCTCGAGGGCTTCGGTCTTAATGTCATCATAACTTTTCCAGCACTTGTTTATGAGCGATGTTCTCTACGGATCTCTTTTTTCTCTTCTTATTCTCTGGGTTGACCCTATCTTCTCATGGCACTGTCTCTTTATCTTCATTCTTATTTTCCTTTTGCTTTATCTGGATCGAGCTGTTTGCGCGTTAAGGATCTTACCCGGCGAAGAATATCTGCATTCTTCTGTGGTCTCGAGTGGAAGATGGGGGATGTGGGATTTTCTTCTTCGTTTTCTCTGAGTTGTGGTGCTTGTCCGGGCTGGAATGGAGTTTCTTTCTGCTATCGTTTCATAGGGTTTACATACTTGTTAAGGATTATCTTCTTTTTTCCCTTAGGCATCTTTCCTCGTATTATTCTTTTGTCTGTTATCACTTGCTTTTCTGGCCCATACTGATGCAGCAACATTATGTCTCCGTCGTTTATTATCGGTTTTGCTGTTCTCGTTGCCTTCTGAGGTGAGGTTTGACCGTTGTAGTCAGTAGTAGATTAGACTTTCAATCCCTGTACTTCGGCGTCTCCATTGCAAGTTTCCATCTTATGGTTCTTACGTCACTTCACTACGAAATCTTGGCATCTTGGGTCTTACAAGAAAAAGGATATCCGAATTTTTATTGGAATTAAAAACTTGTTTGATCAAATCAATTGCATTCATGATACATATGTAAATAGTCATAGACTTGGAATCAGCGAATCGAAAATACCATAATCATGGAACATATGTAAATGTAAGGTAGTAGTACATATTCACAAAAATCACAAAGTTGGTATCTTGTATTGGGAGAAATGTTCAACTGGAAAAGGTCCCTTTCTTCGATCCGATGGTAGAGGACTGGAAGAAGGTGCTGGCTTCAACACTCCGTCTGGCGCGGATCTTTCCTGCCAGAAAGCAGTATACACCTCTGGTAATCCATAATCTATTCTGATCGCAATGCAGGGAAGAGGGATGTAAAATGTGTCGGCAATCTGCTTTCCTCTTCCTGTTCTGTTGTATATTTTATTTTTGGCGTTTGCGTCTATTCTTTCGAACATTGGATGAATCGCACTGGCTGTCGATGATCCTCACAGCGTCTGCTTACCGCGAGTCTCAATGGGGAGGAGACACATAGCAACGAACGAGGCCAGAATCAAAGCACCAGAGGCATAAATAGGCGAGTTAGGGTTTGCACTGCCGGCATAGATAGCCACAAGCGGAGCACAGAGACCAGCGATACGGTTCAAGCAGCTGGAGATACCAGTGCCGGTGCCACGGTTAGGAGCCGGGAAGGTCTCTGGGGTATAGGCGTACAGGACACCGTACATGATGTTCTGGAAGAAGGCCTCGAGACAACTGCACAGCAGCTGGATGTCGGAGTTGGTAGAGGCAGTGAAGCAGAACAGTAAGACGCCGGTGATGAGGGTAGCGATTGCCATTGTACCCTTACGACCGATGTACTTGATCTCGACAGTCCAGCAGGCCAAGATGGAGCCGGGGAGACCGACAATAGAGGTGATAGCGTAGTTGCGGTAGGTAATGTAGTTGGAGTTGGCTTCGCCGCCAGATGTGGCGAGATACTGGGGCAGGAAGGCGTTGAAGAGGGGGTACCCCATGCCAATGGTGGCCCAACAGAACCAGAGGAGGGCGGTGTTGAAGCCCATGCGCTTGTTGGCGAAGAGAGGGCCGATGCGCTCCATGGAGAACTTGGAGAAGAAGCGGCCGATGATTTGACCGTAGCTTAGCTTGGTCTTTTCTTCCTGGCCCTCGGGGTAGCCACCGATCTCGTTGAGGATCTCGTTGGTCAACCAGGTCTGGGCGCCGTTCTTGTAGGCGATGCCATGGACGGAGGCGACGGCTTCTTCCTGGCGCCCACGAGAGAGAAGGTACTTGGGAGACTCATATAGGTGGAAAAAGAAGAATCGTAAGATGAACATGACGAAGGTGATGGCGCCTAGGGTGAGCACCAAGTAGCGCCAGCCCATGTTCTTCTCCTTGGTGCAGCCCTCATAGCCCGCGCAGCTATAATTGGGGATGTAGGCCCAGGCAAGCAGACTGCCAATCAGCTGGCCAACGGGCCACCAGACACTCAACATGGTCAACATGTTACCAGAGACGAAGGGTAAGAACTCCAGGAAAAGAGCACCGTCGACGGGCAGGTTACCACCCACACCAAGACCCAGACAAGCAAAAAGAGCACATGTTCTAAATTAATTAATTAGCGTAATTTCGGATGGATTTCTCATAGGAGATCTTACCCAATCCAGGTAGGGCCACCACCGGAAGCTAGACCGAAGGCACCAGCAAGGAAGAGGGTAGTGTTGAAAGCAAGACGACGGCCAACAATATCAGAAGCAATGCCCCAGAATGAGGCACCGATGCAGAGACCCAAGAACAGGGCACAGGTCGTGAAACGCACCCATGTACTGGAGAGTCCGAATTCGTAAGAAATGGGTGTCAAAGTTAGGGCAACTCCCTACACATGATTAGTTTAGTCCACGTGACGTACAGTAATTATTTCTCACCTGAAGCCAGAGGCTAGAAGATAGAATTTAGTAATCTGATTGCAGCAAAAGAAGGAAGAATGCTTACTTATCCGCAGTCCAACCGAAACCACAAAGGAAGAACAGCTGCCACTGATACCGGCCCATGCCAATATCCTGCAAAGCCCTGTTGATCACCTTCGCCTTGCCTATATCGAATCAGCCAAAATCCAAAAATCGTGTCACTGGAAACTTCGACTGGGGAGAAAATAAAGTACATGAGAGGAAAACATACGATCATAGGCCGAGTCATGAGTCGCAGTAGCAACGTCAGATTCGATTTCTGCGCGAAGGGCTTCCAAAGTCAGAGTAGATCCAATTTGAGAGCCGGCAGCGCCATTCTCCGAAGAAGATGCAAGGTCCAAGCTCTTGGTCTCCTTGTCGTCATTCTCGGTGATGTTAGGGCTATGCGCGGGGGCAGGGGCACCAGCCAACGGGATAACAACACCCGGGAAGTTCTGGCGATCCTTTTTGAAAGGGTTAAATTTCTCGAGACCCATGATGATTCTATATAAATGGCGCTTTGGAGGGAAAACGGGTAAAATCGCCTGCGGGAGTTGCTGCTATCTGCCGAGTTGGTCGCGGATCTAGTTCGTTCGAGTTTCGCAGAGGGGTTTCGAGGCTAGCCAGTTAAGACGAGTCTACAGAGATGGGATGATGCAATTGGGTCTTATATTTGGATGTCGGGGCAGTTCTGTCGTGAGACCGAAGTTGGCGCAAGGACTGGTTCCGATGGATAATGTGGGCCAATCGCTATGGATGCTGGAAACGTCGCTGTCGCAGTCGCAGTCATGTATTGTTGCCGCCAGGGTGATGCAAGATCGCTTGCTACTGAAATGCGGAATCGGATTGAAAGGAGTGCTTGGCCTTTGCTGTTGGAAACAGATATCTTTTGTCTTTCTCACAAGGGTGAATGATCTGAGAGCATGTACCACAGAACAAATGATATAATAAAGTGTAAGGCAAGCTTGGATACCTGTACAAGAGGAGAGATGGTGGTTGAGGGATTCACAGAAGAAGAGAAGGAAGGAAGGAAGGTGGGATCTGCTACCTGCTGTATATAGTCATTTAAATTACCATATGCCCATATTAGGCCTAGTGCGGAAAGTGGATGGAACTGTGACACGCGTAACAATACGAGACTGGCGCGGAACTTGGGTACAAACGATATTCCAAGTCCAACGTAGACAACTTCCATTGTAAGGACTCGGTTGTCCTCGGCATACTTGCGGTAAATTTTGACGATAAAAGTTGACTAAGTAATACATTAGAAAAGGCAACGATAGTGGCTGACGGCACATCTTAGCGGCTACAGTATTACAGTATTAGCCTTTGGTGGCACGAGCCTCTCCCGCGTTGAGCGGGCCACCAAGGCAAAAACAATGTTCCCTTCAGCCTCAGTTTCTCTCTGACTCTCTGGCTCAGCGATTCCATGGAAATGCTTGAAATTTACTCGGAAACCCATTTGGGCAGAGAGAGGTATCGGCCGTGAGTCGGGTTTAACGAACATACATAAAGCCCAAATGGTAGCACCAATGAATACCCATCAATATCGGCGACACCGATTTCCCATTGGTAGTCGTGATCCACTTGGAAAATTTTTGCAACAAGACCGCTTCATGTATTCATGTAGGAGATCAAGGCCGGATATAATGTGATCCACGTGCTTACAACGTCACCTCTAGCTCTATTCGGCATCTCTGTCACCGGATCTTCAATTATATCTTTGTAACCCTTTTGCAGAATGACGACAATATAGCAGGCAAACATAAACCTTTGTAAACCCAAGCCCTGAAAGGAAGATCAAGCATGGAAGCTTTGAATACCCTGGAGCGCCCAAAGCGTCTCGGGCTTGGCGTGGCCGTATGCCGCATTCGGAGGGGACCATGTTTTGCTCCCGTCCAATCACAGTCGATCGTGTAGTTATAAATTACATTACCGGTAATGTCATGACTCCCTCGTGGAGGTGGAGAGTCCTCGGCTGAGACTGAACTTGGCATGGCCTGATATGATGGGAAGGACTCAAAGTGGAAGATAATGCACTAGAGATATGCTTTACCTTCTGAATGGCTGTCTTGTTTGTCGACGGCTAAAACAAATTCTGTGGGGGAGCCTTGAATCTTGGCAGATTTCAATTGCGCAGGGGATTAATCGCGTGAACTCGTACGAAGTACTACTAAGTATGCAATGCGAGGTTCGTGTGACCTATGCTTCAGCGTATTAGAGCACTCTGTGCCACTGACACCGTCTGTTGACTGTGGTACAGTCGAAGATTCTATTGCCCTGGGGCTTTATCTCATATAGGGATCCACTCTGGGAATAGGCAGGGGGATAAACTCAAACTCCTAATCAGGAGAACTTCAAGGAGGAGAAACTGATAACGTAGCTGGCACAAATCACATTCCACAATTACTATTGATCTCCGCGTTATTGCCGAGAGGGCAAACGTTATACTCAAAGCGGCAGGCCAGCCCCGGTGGCTGTGACATCACTCAACAATAGATTAATCGATCACTGTTGTGATTGAACATTTATGTGGAAAGTAGGAAAGCAATCAATGATTTCCGAGGTAATACCGAATAATGTACCCTTGATGCATGTTACGTGGGAAGTCAATACATGTACCACATGGGGATACCGTGGAAATTTCTGGGGTAATGCAATGACAACATCGATCGGCCATCCCTTGATAAGTTGCGGTCTGTCTTGGAAATACAAGTCTGTATATGTATTTCATTTCTTATTTGTATACATAACATGACATACTAGACCCCGTTCTATAACCCTCCTCAATCCACAGGTACATGCTCACAATAGCTCTATTTAGTTCCACACTTAGATCTCATCAGTACGTCTAAGCAGCCACTCAAGGTGTCGATAAGCCGCACGGGGCTGGTACTGCGGCTGCATATGACCAGACTGATAAGTCTCAACCCACATAAGACCACGCTCATAGTGCTGAACACCCATGATACCCTGAGGCCCATCTAGATCCGAAGCACCATTTTCAGCAAAGACATCAGCATACAGCAAATCCGGGATCTTGATGTCAATAGGCGTAGACGGCTTCTCCTGGAAACCGAGATGACCATTCCAGGTCATGTTCTGGATAGCCATGAGCGTGCCGTTGGTGATGATGACCATATCGAAGTCACCGTTAGCAATTAGAACGCGGTTTGTGGCTTCGATGACCTGCGGTAGGACGTGCTCGATTGGATTTGCGGAAATATCGCCTTCTTGTTCGGGGCCGGCGTCTCCGCCTACGAATACGGCTTCGGCGGAGCACTCGGCCCAGGTGACGTTCGGAGCGTGGAGAGCTTCTTTGACGTCTGCGCGGTCAAAGTAGACTGTTGATCCTGCTGCTTGGTAGACCAGGGAAGTGGGGAAGGCGAGGACGTCCCAGAGAAGGGGGCACATTAGGTTGATCTCGTACAGGTCGAAGCAAGGGTTGATGTGGAAGACTTCGTAGTAGACGAGGTCGAAGAGGTCACAGTCGGCGTCTGTGGTATAGTTGAAAATCATGGGAGGTTGCGTTTCGGGTGGTGGGAAGGTGAGGTATTTGTCGATGAAATCCTCGTATCCGCAGGACTTGTGCTTTTTCTCGAGCTCTGCCATGAAGGATTCGTTAAAGTTGAATAGGTTGGCGTTTTGCTGGACGAAGGGTACGACAGGGATCTCTTCTTGCACGTAGTCAAATTGTCCAATACATGGGTCGTATGCCAATGCACCTGGAAACTGTCAGACTAGTTTCAATATTTCGTCTCATCACCACTTACCGTCAAGGTCAAAGTACTCCTTGTCCTTCTCATCCAGCATCGCAGCGGAGATATAGGGCACATATCTTCCGGCATAACTCTCTCCAGTGACATAGATCTTGAAGTTTTTAATCCCGAAAAGCTCCTGGAAATTCTTGAAGAACTTGATAAAGTCCTGCGCAGTCTCCTCTTGGGAATCGGCCGTTGGGGTGCCAATTGAGTATCCCGTTCCAACAGGTTGATCAACCCTTCACAATGTTAACAATCAATTTCTCAATTCGATCCGAGATACAATACTCACCACAGCACATTGGTCAAGTTTACCCAAGCATACGGGTTCTCCACCGGCGCAAAAGTGCCCGGCTGCCACAAGAATCGACCAGTCTCTTGCAAGAAACTCTCCATGGAACTACATCCGGGACCACCGTTAAGCCAGATGGTGACTTCATCAACAGGCTCGTTGATAGTAGGCTGGAAGATGAAAAACAGCGCTCGAGACTCGTTATGTTTATCAATTGGCACCAAACCAGAGTACATCTCGCCGAGATCAAATGGAACATCGGGTAGGGAGTCCACCAAGTAAGCTATTAATCCATTAGCTCTTATCCTGGTGGTAAATGGGAGCAGCTTAACACCCACGCTCAGTATTCTTGCTCAGAAAGCGAAAGTCTTTCTTCGGGTGCGATTTCTCCTCGCTTCGAGCCTCAATGGCTCGTTTCGCCCTTTCCTGAGGCACGCGTGCCTTCTGTCCGAATTTACCATGCTTGGAAGCATCCACGACCTCCGAGCCCAGTGACAGGGCCAGGAGTGCGGATGTCACCACCGATTTGAGCAACATTCTGTTGGGGTCTGTATAGAGGACCCGAGTCAGGAACCAAGGGGGAGTGAAATATTCGTTCGCCCATTTGAGTGGGGGGAAGCACAGCTATATAACCCCGGGACTGGTGGGGGTTGATTGGAAGATTGGAGAACTTACCTAGTTTGGACTAACTGATGCTTCTTCTACGCCTCCGCGGCCCCTGTCAATTGTGATCATTCACTGATATCAGTTCCAGTGGGGTCATTGCCCAACCCCGGAAAAGGAAATTTGTTTCTGAGTCTGCTAGTCTGCCACTATTATTGGTTTGAGCATAGCATCTTTCTTGTGGGATTGCTATCTTAACGACGCTGCTGTTGGAATGAATAATTTGTGCATGGTCATGGCTGCATCTGCGGCATTGAGGGGATACGCACAGATGTGACCAGGGTCGGAGCAGCGACGGATTCCGGCTAGATCGACAGTTATCTTTTAATTTGGGATAGTAAAGCTTGTATACGAAGAGCAGGAGCAGCTTCTAATTGGCTTGACTGGTCCTTATCCCCTCACTAACCCGTCGGCTAAGCACCATTGCCTCCACATCCATCATGCAGTTCGATTTGTATGAGGTTGCCTGCCGGTGGCTTGAGACAACCGGCTTGCGGCGGAAGTGTCTGTTTTCTTTGCTAAGATACTGTGGTCTCGCAGTCGTAATATCCGGGTGAATTATCCATATACAAGAAAGATGGCCGAATCACCTCGCACCTGACTATATTCATGGCCGGAGATGCGGGGAGCGGGAACGGACGCGTCGCCAATAAAACAATCACAACGTGGGAGACGGTACCTGAATATGATTGTGCCTGCAGCTTCGGGGTTTAAGATACGACGCCAAGCTTTCTGCGTGTTGCTTGTTCGCATGCGATCGGCTGGATGTGAGGCTTGGTACACCGGACTGAGACTGATAAGGCTCAGGGCCGTTTGCGGCAGTTGGGTTATCTGGGACTCGGCGTTCACCGAGTCAATGTAACTTGATGATAAGAAAATAGAGAAGCACGTTGTTATGTTTTAATGGCCAAAATAAAGGTGTCAAGACTATATTGTATAGTGGTTGAAGAAAAACAAAAAGCAAAAAAGAATGGACTCGCGGGGAATCGAACCCCGGACCACTCCCATGCTAAGGGAGTATTATACCACTAAACCACAAGCCCAGTGCGATGTAAAAGATCGGCCCAACGTGATTAATGATCCAGAAGCAATATAGCACTATATTGGACAATTTCCCTACATTGAAATTAATTATTATGAACATCTGGGCGCAGATGTCTCTTCTAGCATGTTTCGTAGGCTAAGTGATCTGGAAGGGTATTGCTGTCATTTATCGATATTATATTTCACTGTAGGGGAGAGACCCTATCGATCGAGTGGTTATATATATTTGTCCATGTAGATGAAGCTGGTACATATAGTCACCAATTGCATATGATAGATGACCCTGTTTGCCCACCTACTTACTGCATTATGATTGAAGGATCTACCCCAACACTACCGGGAAATGCTGCATGATAGGTAGCTGGCTATCAGTGGCATATAGTAACATACTGACTATATCTATAGCCCAGACCTAAGTATTTCCAGATATTTTGACTCAAGACGGCGTATATAAATCTCCTAGGAAACCACAAGGTCAAATGATATACTTCACATGAATCAAAAGCTCAGAATACGGAGAAAGGATCAGGATTATTGGTCTAGGTATACAATGTCTTGGCTGTGCTGGACCTGCCCGATGCTGTTAGCTCCACTCCAAGCCACGGCTGCCAATAAACTCGCTCTCTGATTTTTCTAACACCCTCAAAACGGACTAGAGACCCCGAGGATCCGCCCTAACACCAATGGGAATAATTCCGCGCAAAATTCTCCATTGGATTTGCATATGACTCCAAGTCTCGATTGCTAATATCGACCCCTCTTTACCCAACTTCTTCCCAGTTCCCCCAGATTCACAGCTCTCCGACAAGTCATTTTCAACGTGGAGAAAACACGGAGAATCAAACAACGGCCCTTTCCGTAGAATGTCCACCAATGTCGGGTCTGCCAATATCAACTTTGGCGACCATGGACCTGATATTTTGAACACTGCCCATGCAATTGAGACGGCATTCACAGAGAAGAGCCCTGTCAACGTGGATCAAGAAAAGACGAAGAATGAAGACACAGACTACGAAAAGCAAGCCCAACCCGACTTGACCAACCCTGCCCCAGAGCAAGAAGCCACCCAGGATGAAGTCTACCGAACAGCATCTACAGTGGCCCCGTCTCACAGGTCAGCCCAAAGAGACCCTGTTAGTCGAGTCACAACCGATGCAGAGGGCAACACCTACCCCGAGGGTGGCCTCCAAGCATGGTTGGTTGTGCTTGGTAGCTTCCTTGGCCTGTTTGGATCCCTCGGGCTGGTCAACACCATAGGCACATTCCAAGCCTACATCCAAACACACCAGCTGAAAGAATACAGCGCCGGAAGTATTGGATGGATCTTTGGAATGTTCGCCTTCCTCACCTTCTTCTGCGGAGTGCAAATCGGTCCCATTTTCGACGCACGTGGCCCACGCCTCCTCGTATTCGCAGGCTCCGTCTTTGAAATGGCCATGATCATCCTTGTTGGTTTCTGCACTGAATATTGGCACTTCATGCTGGTCATTGGTGTCCTGGGTGGAGTCGGCGCCTCTCTCATTTTCACCCCGGCCATCTCGGCGATTGGCCATTTCTTCTACGAGAAACGTGGAGTCGCAACTGGAATGGCTGCCACCGGTGGTTCTATCGGAGGTATTGCTTTCCCTTTGATTCTGGAAAGTCTCTTTCCCAAGATTGGCTGGGCATGGGCGACCCGAGTTGTTGCATTGATCTGCTTGATTGTACTGGGACTCGCAAACCTTCTCATCAGGTCTCGACTGCCTCAGAAGCCATTTTCCAAGGAGAACATTCTCCCGGATTTCCGCATCTTCCGCGATTCTCGATTCGCACTTACAACTGCCAGTGTCTTCTTCATCGAGTGGGGTCTCTTCGTGCCGATTAGTTATATTTCATCCTACGCCCTCGACCACGGTTTCTCAACCCAATTCTCCTACCAAATCATCGCAATCCTGAATGCTGGTTCATTCTTTGGTCGATGGCTCCCAGGTTTCTTTGCGGATTTCCTGGGTCGTTTCAACACTCTCATTGCAACCGTAGCGCTCTGCCTACTTTGCAATGCCTGTCTGTGGCTGCCCGCCGGGACCAGTCTACCCCTACTGATTGTGTACTCTGCGCTTTTCGGTTTCTCCAGTGGAAGCAACATCAGCTTGACGCCCGTCTGTGTCGGTCAACTCTGCAAGACTGAAAACTACGGTCGGTATTACGCAACTGCCTACACCATCGTGAGCTTCGGGTGAGTTCCTTTGTTATTTTGCTTCTGCTTGTGATTTCACATAACTGACAAAAGTTTACCACAGTACTCTCACCGGAATTCCCATCGCTGGTGAAATCTTGTCACGCTGCAATGGATCATACTGGGGTCTGATTACATTCACTATTGTCTGCTATGCTGCTGGTCTGGCATGTTGCACCGCCGTAAAGGTTATTCAGGTTGGCTGGCGTCACCCCTCGCGATCTACTAATCCCGAACTTGGTATTTCGGAATCGGATACAATAACCTACCTCGGTGTTCCAATATTGATAGCTGGTAACACTGACACGATTCATGATTCACAAATTAAAAGGTTAGACACAAAAGTTGGGTTTTCTCAAGACCATTGCTTCATCATTTTGCTTCATTTTTGGTTCTTACAGCGATAACATGAACAGCTTGCATCCATAGCCAATATTTGAAGAGCGTTTGTTCATTGAGTTATCTGTACATAGTTTCTCCTAATGACTGTTATTTGTTTGCGACCCATAGACCGCTGCAATGGCTTCATAGAAATGATGAAATGATGAAATGAGATCACCCAATTTAGGGGTCCGGCGGACATCGCACCCCGCTCTCAGGCCATTTCCAGCGGATGACGATTCCGCACCGAACCAACCCGGTGAGCCCTACCTACGCACATCAGGGACGTCGTTATAATTGACCCCAAACAGATGCAGGAAAGTAGATAAGACAAAGAAAACCAGTTTCTATGATACTAGTTATTACCATAATTCATCTAGACTCAATCAAGCAATATGTAGACATGCAATACTTTCGGTATGCGCCGACTTAGGGCTGGACCTGGCCAGGGCGCAGAAGATATCCGCGGGAACAACATCAACCCCTTCCCTGATCTAAATATCTAGTCACGATGATCCCGACAAGTACCTCACCAACCCATGGATTGAACCCTGGGAATGAATTCCTATAGGACAACCGAGTCGCCCTCTCACCACGGTACCAACACATCGTCCTAAAGGAGCAAAACAAATAGCGACATCACCTCCAAATACTTGACCTGGCTTACTGATGGCATCGAGTGTTCATCAGACCATCATTCATTTCTGGATCTCAATAAATACACGACGTGATTACCACGTCTTCTTCCGCTGCTTCCCTACTCTACCTGGAATCTTTGGGTTTTCTCTCCTTCGTCTTGGATTGTTCTCCATCCTGCATCCAATTTGCTATATTCCTTCACTTCATATCTTGCGTTTGATATCGATATCGATATCTGTATCGGCCAATTCAATCTTCAATTCAAAAGCGATCTGCTCTGTCAATTGATTTTGCTCTCCCTGTCTCTGTCTCTATCTTTCTTCCCGTGCCTGTCCGGTTAGGCTAGCCCTTGCTCAATCATTCTGCACATACCCCGTTACCTTACGTCCCAGTCATGTTTTCGAGAAAGTGCCTGCTGTTGCTGGCCTGTTTCTGGACGCTCCTCCAGAGTGTCGCGGCTGCTCCCGATGTCGCGCTGGAGCCTGGTCTTGAGGATCGCCACCGTCTGCAGGGGCGGGACCTGGAAGAGCGCAATAATCATCCCGCACTTGAGAGCTCTTTGCTGTCGGTTCTAACCGAGGATATAGCGTCCTCGACCCAACACCACAGTGGTGGTAGAACTACCACCACCGAGGTAGGTAGTAGTGGTAAACCGTCCATTACCCCTACCACAGAGGGAGGTAGTAGCTCACCTACTTCCCCTGGAGGTGGGACCTCGCCAACTGGCACTGGCGCTACAGAAACTGGAACTGGCACCACTACTCCTTCGACTGGTTCTCCAACTGGCACTGTCGAAACCTCCACCAGCCCCTCGACTGGTGGACCAGAGACATCCACTGGCCCCAACACTAGTCCTTCCACAGGCGGTGTTGGTCCTTCTACCACTGCTACTCCCCAGACTAGCGGCAGAGTTGGGCCTTCTTCCAGTGGCCCAGAGACCTCGCCCGGTAAATCTACCTCTCCTGGAGGAGGTGGAGCCACTGTAACACCTGCCACTCAGCCTTCCACCACTCAACCCTCTACCACCTCCCCTTCTGGTGGCGGTGGTCCTGGAAGTGTAACTCCAAGCGGTGGTGGCCGAACTTCTCCCATGGTTGGTGGTGGAGGCGGTATTGAACAGCCCAGTACTCACACTTCTCCCATTGGTGGTGGTGGAGGTGGTATTGGACAGCCCAATACTCACACTTCTCCCATCGGGGGTGGCGGAGGTGGTACTGGACAGCCCAGTACTCAAACTTCTAGCATTGGTGGTGTTGGAGGTGGTACTGGACAGCCCAGTACTCAAACTTCTAGCATTGGTGGTGTTGGAGGTGGTACTGGACAGCCTATTACTCAAACTTCTCCCATTGGCGGTGCTGGAGGTGGTACTGAACAGCCCAGCACTACTCACTCTTCTACCACTGGTCCTACCGGCGGTGGTGAAGGTGGCGGCCCTCCTCAGACTGGAAATGGCGGCGGCAGCAGTAGTGCAAGTCCCTCCGGCCCTAAGGAGACTGTTGTTGTCCCTGTCGAGCCTGTGACTGTTACTTGCCCTCCTGCTGTTACTGTTACTGTTACTGTCACTGTCACTGCTGCTTCGTCCTCCGGTACTGGCTGCCCTTGCCCGGGTACTTCTGCTGCTGCTGCTGCTGGAGGTAATCCAGGCGGTGGTGGGGGAAATCCCGGTGGTGGAAATCCCGGTGGTTGTGGTGGAGGTAACCCAGATGGTGGTGGAAATCCAGGAGTTGTTGGAGGAGTTAACCCTGGTGGAGGCGGAGTTGGTGGTAATCCAACAGGAGGTGGTAACCCGACAGGTGGTGGTGGAAGCATCACATTTGGAGGTGGCGGCGGTGGATCAACCACCACAGGCCGAGGCAGCTCAACGGTCCCTCCAAGCAACAGTGGCGGAGTCTTGAAATCCACCAGCTCCAGCTCCAGCTCTGGCCCCAGCACCAGCACCCGAACCAGCACCACGACCAGCACCAGCACCAGTACCAGCACCAGTACCAGTACCAGCCCCAGCCCCAGCATCAGCACCAGCACCAGCACCCGCACCTCGACTCCCTTCGTCCCAACCAGCACCAGAGAGAGAACCAGCAAAACCACAAGCTCCTCTTCCGCGACTAGGACCACTGGCAGCACCTTAACCACCTCGACTTCCAGGTCAGAGACCAAATCAGAGACTAAGTTCAGCACCAGTCCTTCCCAAGTCAAGCCAACTAAGCGAGTATTTGTGCCCCCTGATATTGTTCGACGTGCCCCATTTGGAAACATCACGGCTATCTTGAGCAACTCGACTATCTCGAATATGACTATCACTGCGAACTTCACTGAGGCTGCGTCTGTGCCTGCCTTCTTGCCTCGCTTCCGCCGTGGTCGTTTCAGGGCTTAGGTTGTTTGGATTTCTGTATTAGAGTTGAAAAGTGGTTAATCCTTTTGATTTGTTGTTTAGATGAGAGGTTCGGCCTTGCTGATACTCGGTGATCTTAGAGGAGTTAGGGTATTTAGAAGTAATGCAATGTCGCTTTTGATATTCTGTTCGACTATGTCTTTGTTACATTAATCTTCCTCCTGGAAGAGGTAATCTTATTCCAGGTCACTGTCATAGCCATCCAATGCAGAACGTCCAACGGTACCACCGTCATGAACGATGACGCGCTCCTTCTTCGGAATGTCCTTAGGTTCTCACTGGAGACTATGATGACTCGGTCTTCATTACAATTAGTGTGCTGAGTTTCTTCTTTACTATGACTACTATCCCCATGAGTTACTAGGTAAGAAGTGTCGCTAGCTCACTCGGAGGCAGTATAAGACTTTTCTCCGGATCCGTGATGGTCCCGCTTAGTTGGATGTCTAGATTGTCATCATTGTTGCTATTTATTTAGACTGTTTTTAATTTATTTCTCTGTTCATATGCATGTCAGTAATACCTATGTATCAATCAAAGCGTTTCCTTTCCTGAAGGCGTTCATCTGGACTTGGGCCCACTGCTCGAATTTAGCCAGGTTCTTTTTTTGTGCTCCCAATCTTACCCTTTTGCAGTCAAAATTTCCTACACTTTTTAGTCACTAGGACTATCGGATTTTTGAAGGAACATCCCAGTCATCGAACAAGTGTGGATAGATAGGCCTTAGGTAAATTTTTCGAACGCCAGGTGCTGTCAGCTAAGAAGAATTGGCTAGACACATTAGAAAAAAGAAAGCCTACGTACAAGCAAATACTTAGCTTATGTTCCCCTTGGGAGCTGATGAGCCAGGGCCTGATTGCTCGCTCAATTGATCGCTCAGATGCTCATTCGAATATCCGTTTGAAACGCCAAGCCTCACAACTTTTGCACTTGGACTATATCGAATAACAATTACTCTTAGTTATTGAATTACACACAGATCCCCATAGACTTGGACTTCCATTTTCAAAATAGTTCTGCGTTGAGCTTAGTCTCAATACGCCACCCCGTATATGTGAGACCTTCATCACACCACATACTGGTGGCGCGACTAGCGGTTAAGCCGTAGTGCATTACATGCATGTATCCCCTTTTATTGCGTCGACGGGGGAAAGATTTATGCTCAGCGGAGGACCACCCCCTTTCTTTAGCAAGTCAGAATAGGTCTTAAATAAAGTTATGTCATAACATGGGGGCTCATCTTCTTTTTGTGCATCTCGTGCTGCAAAATGTTGATAGCAGAAAATATATGTACTACGAGTGCCAGTGTCATGCTACAAGTCTACAATAGCCGACAATTCCCGTATGCACGTAAGCAGAACTCATATTCTATTTACCTGCAATAGTACAATGTCGTATCGAATAAAAGAGCCGAGGTATAGGCCAATAAGCTTCTATCTATCCATGCTCAATCGTGATCTTCGGGCTTTCTTGCAGATAGTGAATGCAAACAATATCACACGAGACATGATTGTCCTATACACTGTAATCCCGGGTCCAAGTAATGCCAAACATTTTAGCGAAGTGTATACCCCGCAATGACTTGCTTTGCAGAGATGCGCGCATTTAGAATGAGACCCTTTAAAAAATATGTCATCAGCTTGGCTCTTGGATGACCACTATAAAAACAGCCTCCAATCCCGTTCCTGTATATATTCAGCACCAGGTTTTCTTTACCTCAGGAGTTCATTCATAGCCAATAATGCGTTTCTCATTGCTCTCTATCCTCGCTCTTGCGCCTGCCACATTTGCGCTAGTCCTCGATACGCCCGTTATGAAATCGCGTCGGACTTGGGACCTGACATGGAGACTTGACACGGAGGATGTCGGCTTCTTCCTTACTCGAGACTTCAAAACATTCGACTTTATCGGTGTCGCTCCGGCTGAGCCAGAAAAGGCTACTGTTAGGGTACCAAGAGAGTTGCTTCGTCCAGGGTAAGAAAATAAATACTTGAGCTTGCGTCATTGATTTAATAAGAATATGACGCTGATCTGGTCTGTGTAGTGATGTTTGGCTGGTCGCATACACCAACGATGGTAGAGGCCCAATTGGATATAGTGAGAAGTTCACTCTGGAATAAGCATCGGCTTTGCATACGGAGGTAGTTACCGATGTGATTCCTTAGCCCTCATTGTCTGTCCAGCTTTGAAATTATGGGAAGTTCTAGAATATCTTATAAAACTACCGACCTCAAACGAATTCAGGATGTTCCCTAGATTTATTAAGCAAGTTTGTTTCACATATAGCTTCAAAATAGCTTCAACGCTGCAATTTCCATTCCCTGTACTAGTTGATGAGCCACCGTATAAATATTCGGTCAAATACGCTCTCAAATACTTTAGAAAAACATATAAGCCCTCATTTGAATGCCATCAACAGGCATTAAACGTGGTTCCCAATTCCGGATGCCGAGTCTAGTGTCGCACCTTTGATAGGTTCTACTTCCATCCGACAACATCAAAATCAAACAACGCAAGTCCATGGCTCAATGAGGTCTTCGAAACAACCGAGATCCTCAAACAGAATAAAGAATGTTTTACGTGCCGCAGCTTAAACTACTGACGAACTTGGTGCGACTCGAACGGTCCGGGAGCCCTTCACACATCCAGCGCAAAAGCTTTACTCGTCGCCCGTGGAAGGCGTTAAAGGCTTTCGGCCAGCTCCAGTAAGTAACGAACCCGTTAGAAGCTCCTTTCATGTGTGGCTTCAGCACCACTAGACAAGTGGACGGTCAAGTTGGCGACACAGTCAGTGTTGGCCTCAGACAACAGGGACAAGATTACGCAAAAGTCTCCGATCTACGGCCCTTGCATGATGGTTGTTACATTGTCATTTACATGTGGCTATACACGAGATCCGAATTCATACAAGAACTCCAAGTAGGTGGCGCGATGTCTGCAAACGGGGAAGAACATATCCACACGATGTGACCAGCAAGTTCCAGAGATCAATACATGCTTAGCACAAATCGCACCATTACACTGTGGGATACTGCAATTGAAAAAGCGCCTGCAGCAATTCTCAATAGCCACTGTCAGGACGCGTTCTATAGCACGACGCCAAAGTCACGTCGCATTGCGGAAGCAGGCAACCCCCGATATACGTGAATGAAGAATGAACTCCATGCTAAGAAACAAGCTCGGGGTTGAATTGGTCCAGTAGGGCTTCAATGAAAGGGCTACGGAAGAAACTTGTCTTTGTCTTGCGATGTCAAACACCAAGCTGTGCATTTTGAAAGGGGACGAAGAGAGTGATAAAACGAAGTTGGTTTCCACTCCTCTTTCCAGTGCAAAATGATAAAGTCAAATTCGCTTTCTTCACAGCAACAAGACGTCTCAGAGTCCATCATTCGAATTGCTAGAAACGAGTGAACAATTATTTGCCTAATAGTTTCCCTCCTCGAGCCCTCCTTAAGGGTATATACTTCTATAGAGTTTTAATTGTTGCCTTGATTAAATATAGCGTTGTACCCTATAGATAAGATACACTTGGTTAAGCTTATAGGCCGCCTGGTTAGAGCGTTTGACGCCCTTCTGTTTAGTAACGGACAGATAGTCCGTCACTACAATATATGTAGAGCCCCAAAGTTCTTCCGGGCATTCACAGATCGACTAGAGGAAGTGATCCCTGGAACACTAGCATAATTTTGAGGATATAGCGGACTTCTTGTTTAGAATCATATTAGGACCGACAGTTTATTTCTCTACTTTACGTAGCACGGCGTGGTACAGCGAGCTTTTTTGGCACTGCCAGTTCCTTTGCCACTGGAGTTCCTTTGGCACTAGAGAATCAGGACAATAAGGGAATTTATGTTCGGGTTTATAAAAGAGAGAGTGTGCGGTAAAGTATAGGAATAGTAAGATATTCAACCTCCTATATGAGTTGAAGACAGGCTGAGTCGACCAACTTGAAGTTCAAAAAGTGAGACGAAGTTACTATAGCAACGTGAGAATACGCTATTTCCTAGCCTCCGTTCCCAAGAACACGGAAGGCAACAGGAGATTGACATTATTCGTAATCTAGGTAACGGTAAAACTGCCGCCTCGGGAAGTGATCAATGTTCTAGACTGGCACCGCAGGGCTATTCTTGACGGGGGATAGGAACCAATAGAATGTCAATGATATTGATTCTGGATCAGGACCCGGAGAGAGAGAGAGACTCGGGAAGCGAGCTCTCTGACTAGCTAGTTCTTAGATCTATCTGTCACGTGACCACGGGTCTCGATAGCTATCAAGAGAATCCAACAACCTCCGAAGAGGGTGGTTTCATCAGGTTGATCACATGGTAGAAGAATTTATTCGGCCAGGGCAAGTCCTGCAATTCTTACAGCCTCCTTCTCTTTCCATCTGCGGTCCCGCTCTCTCTTCTTCTTACTATCATGTTTCCTTTTCTGCTTCTTCGGTACTGAAGTAGTAGATTTCGAAGAGCCAGTCGACACCCCAGTAGTGCTGGACACATGAGTCGAGGTGACAACGGGCAGTTTCTTCGGCAATAGGTGTACACCTGGCACGGGATGGCCCTCTGGCACGGGCTGTCCCTTTGGTACGGGGTGTCCCTTTGGTACGGGGTGTCCCTTTAGTCCGAGGTATCTTTGTGACGCTGGGTTTCCCACCTCCCGCATATCATGGAAGAAGGGTACCACATCTTGGTAAAGCGCATAACCCTCTGACAGTAGAGAATTGACAAGGTCAGGGGGGATATCAATACCCTCTGGCGCATCAAAAAAACGCTCGCTCCATGGGTAATAAATGGCATCACGGAGTTGAGCATACAACCCGAACCGCAGCAGCAGTACCGAAATGAGGATCAGGGCAGAAATAGGATTAAGACTGCAGGAATAGAACAACGTTGTAATCCATTCCATTGAAGGAAGATGCTTGGGGCTGAGTAGGTGTGGGGTACCACTCTTTTGCTGCTTGTCATGAGAGGAAAACATGCCCTGTGCCCAGCGAAAGAATCGCGACCGAGGAGGTTTAGAAGAAGGCATCGGGGACGAGACGAGAGGTGGCGGTGGGAATCTTTCTGCTTGAGGGGGTGAAAGCCGGTTTTTGTGCCGCAGTCGAAATTCCAGACCTTTGTTGGATGCATGGTCATATCAGCAGGGAAGTCGTATTCGGAGGTTACACCATTGACCAGTGCGTCCAAGGCCATCAGCTCCATGGTAAGCTGAAAGGAGCCGCAGAGCCTCTTTGTGAGTGAGTTTTCTGGCTCAGTGAGCCCAGGAATAGCGAACCACTGGCTCCAGAGAGCCGTGGCCGCAAACATTCCCACGAATGGGATAAGCATCTTGAGGAGCGGCAGATGGTATTGTTGTTCTGTGTCCAAGATGCGTTAGCAACCTGATCTGGCGCGTTACAAATCCCATAAATGTTATGGCAAAGGCGGGATTGGATGGTTAGGATTGCACATACTGAAAGGTAAAAACGAAAACGGGAAGGCGTCGTGGACCAGGAGTAGAGACACAGCGCCAAGGGGGACGCTGGATGAGGTGGTGGGAGTTGGGGAAAAGAGGAAAGAGAAATAGAAAGAAGGGGGGAGGAGAGATGATATGAAAAGACAAACACCAAGAAGACAGGCTAGGAAGGATCGATCGACCATATTAGGAAGGAACGTTCTATCGTCTTAAATTCTTGCATCTCTTCCCCACAACACCTCCTGTCGGGTACCTTTCTCCTCTTGCTTTATCCGTTAGTCCTACGTTTTATCCAGTGTCCCTTTCTGCGCTGTTCTTCGGCTCTGTCTACAACCCCTCTACTTTTGTTTTGTCCCTCTTCAGTATGAGCAGCTCCAGCCCTTCCTTCCCTCCGGTACGCTTGAAGCATAATAACCGTCCCTCGAAGCAAAGAGAAAATGCGCCGCAAGTACTAGGATAAAGCTCTCTGGCAACCGCAGTCCCTGCCCCCCCCTTCTCTCCCTTCAGTACGTTCGAAGCGTGCGAACCGCCCGTCGCAGACAACGAGAAGATGTATGGAAAAGCAGAGAAAGAAGAAGCAAGTGGACCAGCCACTCACCGAGTTATGGGAGCCTTTCGTTCAGGCTTATTTGCTTTGCTTATTTGCGTCGCCTCTGAGCCCAGCACCACTTGTGGGTTTGGCTCTGGCCCTCATGATTTTTAGTACGCGCTGGCAGATTCCTGGTATTTTTCGACACCCGTGGCCAAGCAACCGAACGTGAGATCTTCTCGGAGAAAACACCTACGCCGAATATTGGGGTATGTCGTGGTTGTGTCTTGTTTGGAGTTTCCATCTGCTAACTGTTAGGGCTTCCGCTGGACCCGTGACCTCAATCCCCGAGCCTTCCTTCATCCAATCGGGTCAAAGAACCAGCATCGGTGCATCTTTGATGGATCAACATATGGTGTGAGATACGTGATTTTTTTGAGATGATGATCGGTTTTCCCGGATGTAGTACGGGTTCATTGTTGTTTATGCAGACAGCATCCTACAGTACTACAAATCGAGTATTGGGTGCTCTTTGGTTCTATCTTTTCCTTGGGTCCTGTCGCATAACGGGGCCAATGACAGCAAGTCGTTACAATTCATATGCACAGATTTCTTTCACGTCTTGTTTTCATCTGTGAAACAAGCCAAATAACAATGCTCTAACGAAGGTATAAAATTCCAAGTATGAAGCACACAATGCATAAATGACAGACAGGCGCTACATGACAATGCACTTCCCCCTCCGCTTCCTCCCTCGCTCCTTGATTGTATGTTCATTCCAATCCTGGATACGGCGTCTCCATTCCTCGTTCTCGGGTGGTGGTAAGCTAATAGGCTCCGTTGAAACCCGCCTACGGAACGAGCGCTGTCTCTGAGGTATCTCATGCTCATCATCTGCTACTGTCTCCTGCATATCACCATGCGGTTGTGGAATGTGAAGGAGGTTTGGGGACGACACAGAGTATGGGAAGTAGGCATCGCCCAGCGCGGATGCTCCCAGGTATGGAAGGGGCATTGGATTCTCTTGGATGGTCTGTTCCGCAGGATGCACGGCAAACGTGGGCGGGGATTGAACGGCTGGGTGGTTATGTGCCAGGGACGCTGCTGTATCAGGTTGTGGGGTAGGCCCTTGGGTTGATGGCGGGATATTGTTGACGGACTGTTCCCGGGGAGCTGTGATTGTGGGGCTCTCGGATTGCTGGCTAAAGTAGAGATCTTCTCTACCAATGGAGCTACCCCTGCGTCTGGGGCCAGTTATAGTGCCCAGTCTTTGCAGAATCGCGGATTGTGGGCGTGGGCGAGTTGATACAGTTGGCCGTGCAATGCGAGTGGTTTGTGCTCGTCCAGGATGATTGGCAGAGTCGTTGAGAGCCTGGGCATCTACCATGTTTCTCGGAAGAAGGGTTCTGAGTAGATCGTCTGGCAACGGTACCTCTGTTTCCTGTTTGTATGGGGGAGGAGGCGGTACCCAGTTATCGGCGTCGCTTTCATGGGGAACTTGTCGTCGATTGGGAGAGTTGCGATATCGTGGATCATATCGCCCGCGGGTTGATGCAGCTGCCGTAGCAGCGCGGTGGAGAACATCGCTCGAACGAGGTTGCGCGTTGTCATATGGAAGATCAAGTACATCGCCTCGAGATGTGTCAGTCGGCGAGGTAGGGCTTGCAACACTGAATCGACGGAAATGAAACGGCACTACCCGACTTCCTTGGGCAGCTACTAATCGCCGATGACTAGCGGATGCGAATGTTGTATCAGTATCTCCACGATGTAATCGAGTTCGCCTTCTTTCAAGTTCAACCTCGGTGTCCATAGAGGAGTCTGGTTCCATGAGAATTTTGGGTGCTGTTTCTCCGACTTCAATATCCAGCTCAATCGTCTCACCATTCGTTGTGCACCGTTCAAAATCCAGGAGGAGCACCCGGCCACCGTCAACCGGAATATCCTCTTCGCCAAATATCTGCGGACGCACACCACCCGGAGCAACTGCGACAAGTCTACGGCGATGACTTCTTGTCTCTGACGTTGAATCAGTCGCTCGTACCCAGTGAGCAGATGTAACTCCTTTCATGTCGGCGACGCAGCGTCCACGAATCAATATCTTGGGTTGTTGGATAATCTTCTTAAGCTGTGCGAGGTTGTCACGAGGTGGGCGGCCTCCGCAGTGATGGATGCCACCAACCTGGGTACCAGTGAGTTCACCTTGAGTACCTGTAGTTGAAGGAGTAAGGTCCAAACGACCAGGCACCCCGTATATCCACAAAGCAGAGTCTTGGAATCCCAAAGCAATAAGTTCTCCTGCATCATCCGTTGCAGGCCCCATACTTGGTCGCATCTCTCTTGTTTCGTCTGCGAAAAATGGACTGGCAAAATATACAACGCCCGCATTGACGTCGTTCAGCCTCAGGGCTTTGAATGCTGCCAATTGGCTATCATAGCCTATTACCCAGTTTTCATCTGCGTCCTCATGACCAGCAATGAGGCAAGCGTGAGTGCATGCGCGTGTGATCTCAGGGAAGAGAATTTGTGTTGTCCACATTCGCATATGAAGCTCCTCAGGCGAGGCATCCGTTCCAGTCTCGGTATAGAAAGGTGCAGTGATGGTGACAACACCATCTCGCTCGCAATCAGTTGAAGATCCAAGGAGCATTGACCCATCAGGGGAGAACGAAAGTCCATCGACACGAAGGCAACGCACTGCGCGGCGATCGGTCGGCTTAGCATCCTCTCCCACCGCATAAACCTCGATACTATCTTCAAAGGCTAATGCTAGAACGCTCCCTGTTGGTGAAAATGCGATGTCCCTCGGAGCATCGTTCAGCGTGATAACTTGAATGTGCTTAGCTTCATCATCAGAAAGCTGGTATATATGAACTCTATGCGTGGAGGACAAAACAGCAATGAGGGAGCCATCGTCCCGAACTGTGGCACCCAATGGCCTTCTCCGAGTCTGTAGCTCATGCTTAACGGTGACTGGATCAGATGCCACGTCCAATATCACAATGCGAGAGGAGCTGATACATAGGACTATTTGACCATTTGCGGAAAATGAAAATCGAAAGACTTCTCCCTGGGGGAAAGCCGTAGAGGAGCTCATAGAACTTGAAATTAGTCTCACGAGGGTCTGCCGAGGTCGTAAAAACACGTCGTACGCATTCTGTCTTATCTCCTTGATAAAGAGGCGTTTGAGATCAGCGAGGCTCTCTGTCTCAGCCGTGAAATTGGCGCCATGGGTCCAAGAAAATGATGGACAGCGCGATAGGTGATGTGCATATAGTTCTGGGGTATCGGATGCATGCTTCCATTTTTGGTTTAGAAGAGCCAAGGATGCAAATGTATTAGCATCAGCGGCAAACAGGATGCTACCAAGCGGGTTAGAACATGTAGCACATACCCAAGCTACGTGCTGGCATATGGGACCCGGTCAGGTGAGAACTTACCGTTCGATCACATTGGCTGGGAGCCGATCAAATAACGCGTGAGAGTCGGGCGGTGTACCAGAGTGTTGCAACTCAGGGGAGCCTTCGGGCAAGGAGGCCTCCATGGTCACCACTACTTACTAAATCGGCGCGTAGTGGGCATTGAGAAGTCGATGCCGTCCGAAGTTTATGTGGCTGTGCGGCTGTGCCCCATGAGGCAATGCGGGACGCCAGCGTTACAACAATGAATTGATGTCGATCTAGATAAAAATAGCCTTGTTGCCTGAGGCCACATAATTGATTATATCAGGTATTACATTAGCATAATGAGTCAGCACCCCACATGCCCCGTGCAGTTTAGCTTCGATAAGGAAAAGATGAGATTTCTCCGGATTTTGACGACTGGGGCTGATCATTGTATTCCAAGATGTGCTGCGCATAGCCCTGACTCATCTCTGGCCACTTCCATAGCCATTGACACTTTCAAACCCAATACTCGCCTCCCTTCTATGGCGCATTCGGCCGTGTGCTTGTACCCCTCACCCAGCCCATCCGCTAATCGGCCGACTCCGAAAACACCCCGGACCGGATCTTTTGTCTCCAAACCGCCATCTTTTGTTGCACTGTACTACCTGCCGGCATATACGCTCTTTCACTTGGGCGCGCATCATGTCGCCAGCAACGGTTCAAGTCAATTCCTCTAAACTCCCATCCCCCGGATTCAACGCCGGCGCTCGACCATATCGATCTCACAAGGTCCGCGCCTGTGACCTGTGTCGCAAGCGCAAATCGCGATGCACCGTCGATATCCCCGGTCAATCGTGCCTTCTGTGTCGCGTGCAGGGGGCCGACTGCCACTATCAAGAAGAAGCTAATGCGGATGTTTCCGTGTTGAGTGCACCGGATACAAAACCATGGCAAGGGCCTCAAGTTTCAGATGCTCTTCCGGGACAGAAGCGCAAGCGCAGTCCCGATGGATCAACGCACCCGACTCAAAATATCCCGGCCCGTCAACCAATCAACGGGCCCAGTCCTCATGGAACTACGTCGTCGGGTGGTCGCCGAGGAAGCGATTCGCGGCGCAAAGACATGGATGATCCTCAGAATGAGTCTGTTCTCATTGTTGGACCTATGGTTGCAGAAGATGCACAAGTCATTGAGAAGCATATGCCCCCCGAGCGGGCCAGTCAATCGGAAGAACCCAAGAGTCACCCATACAACATCTACTCGAGCGACCCACGGAAGCCAGTTCTTTACACCACAATTTCACGGCGGAGGAAGGGTATGCGGGTCGGAACTCCTCCCGGCGAGAATCAAAAGGAAGTATTGGAACAAATCCTAGGACCGTTCAAACACGATCTAGTGAGACTGTATGTTCATGATATCTACCCTGAATATACACTTAATGCTAACTTGATTTTCTTCATGGCAGCTTCATTGATCGCTTCAATGTTTCATTTCCCATATTCGACGGCGAATCATTTTGGGAGTCCTACATTGCCGAAGATCTACACGACCCTCCCGCTGCGCTAGTATGCCAAGTCTATTCGATGTCCCTGGTATATTGGCAACATACTCCCAAACTAGCCTGCCACCCGAAACCTGATGTTCGGTATGCGGTGAACATGACCGTCGCCGCATTACATGAGGACTTCTCAGCCCCCGGATTATCAACTATCAGCGCGGCGCTTATCGACCTGACTGGACGACCCATCTTCTCGATGACCGGAAATGCCGTCAGTTGTGGCCGGATGCTGTCTTTGGCAAACTGTCTTGGCTTGAATCGCGATCCTAGCAATTGGAAACTTTCCCAGGCAGAGAAGGACCAGCGGATTCGTCTTTGGTGGGGAGTAGTCATCCACGATCGTTGGTAAGTTTCTAAGGTACATCTCCCGTGTGCACGTATCTAACATCTTAAAGGGGAAGTTTCGGTCATGGTGTACCGCCTCAGATTTCCAAGAACCAATACGATGTGCCTTTACCAACTGTGGATGTTATAGTCCCATCACACGTCCGTTCCACAGAGCGCGTGAGAGCAGCGCATTGCCACATCTATCTTTGCCGATTGACGGAGACCTTGGGCGAGCTATTACCACTGGTCTATGGCTTGCAACATAAGCCAGCGCGCGAGACATCCAAGAAGCTGAGACAGATCCGGACCGATCTCGATATGTGGGAAGACTCATTGCCAACCTGGTTGAGAGGGCCAGCAGTGCATCCTGGGGAACGTATCTACGGAGCAAGCAGTTTACAACTTGCTTTCTTGGCTGTCAAAATGCTTGTCAGCCGCGTTGAACTGAATGTAAGCAACACAACAGAATCCCCCTAAGAACTCATTTCTAACAAAGTAGCAGGAGGTCAACAATGCTGAAACGGATAACCCCGAGGCCCGCCGTTATTTCCAGACAGAATGCAGAAGGTCTGCAGAGGAAATTGTTGGGTTCATGACCTCGCTGCGAACAGATAACTTCAAAGAGTTCTGGTTACCTTGTATGTTGCAGCCCTGCTACAGTTCATCGCCTCCAGATTTCTAACAATTACTACAGACAGTGCCTTCCACCTCACATCGACAGCCACTTTATTGGTTCGCTGTGCATTCGAAACCACCGACAGCGAGGTTGCACGATCATGTCTCGCCAATGTAGAGACCCTACGCACAGTCTTGCGTCGCGTACGGGAAGAAGAAGACTGGGATGTAGCAGACATGTGTCTCGACCACTGCGAACGCATCATGCACCGACTTCCCGGAACTGGCGCTACAATGGATCAAGCATTCACGAACAGCATGGCAGATAATGGGCTGGTCAACCCAGCCGCGATTTCACTGCCAGAGACACAAACAAACAACGACATCGTCGACGATATGATGTCGATCTCTAATACCTTTGGAACAATGGATGGTTTCCCCTTCGATATGACAGGTATCTGGGATGTCTCCGTTTTCCAAGATGTGAACCAAGATGTGAATCTGACGTGATATTCGGGGCTGACATGAGATTGGGAAATCTGACACAACCATTGCACATGTACTTGTAGAGATCGTTTCTGGCTTGTTTTTTTTATCTATATATACCCTGGGACCCAGAGTGAGCCCAACCAGCAGAAGGAATGCAACATTATCAATCTCAGTCTTTCTCATATTAAAACTTCTGACCAATATTTTGTACATCGTGCCAAGAAACAGACAGAATCGCTATTTTACAGTCGTTCCAAAAAAGAATATGCTCAGAACGAACCCCATGAACCATCTAATGACCTGCTCCTTGCCCGTAAATAAGAAGTAAAAGGAAGAAGATACTGAAGAAGATGGAGAATGGGAGATGATGGAAGCTAGATGCCCCACGTAGGAAGAGGTGGCTTGCGCCGATTACTGCTCCTTAGAGCCAGCACCGAACATGCCAGCGAAAGAGCCCTTCATGCTCTGCATCTGCTCCTGACGGGCCTTCTCCTCTTCAGCAGCCATCTCAGCCAGCCACTTCTCACCGTTCAAACGGATCTCAGCCTCGACCATCTCGTAGTTCTTCTGGCCACGCTCGCGGATCTGATCCCAGAGCATCTTGCCCTGAGCCAGACCCTCCGAGGGGGTTGTCTCGCCGTCCAGGGTGCGGGCGGACTTCAGGCCAAGTGCGGAGGCGAAGTTGCCCAGGCCGCGGTTAGGCTTCTTCTTCCGCTCTTCTGCGAGCTCCTTCTCGAAGCGCTCACGCATGGCCTTCTCGCGCTTGGCGAACTCTGCCGGGATGGCGCTGCCGTCAAACGACTTCAGCACAGTACGCACGTCCTCGACACCCATGCCGGCGAGGTACTCCAGGAAGGGGATCAGGGCGACAAGCTCCTTATCCTTCGGGTCACCGGTCCACTTGTCTAGGATGATGGCGTTCTCGGGTTGGTAGCGGGCGTGTTCCTCCTTTGTGTCGAGGAGAATCACCTTGGAAAGGTCACGGTTGAGGTAGGCAAGATCCTTGAGAAAGTCAGCACTGCATCTTACCTAGAGAGGCTATTCGGCTTACCTTGATATATTCTCCATCCTTGTAGCGGGTAGCCTCACGGAACAGAGGCCAGCGGATGATACGGTAAGGGTCCAGCTTGCGGAGGACCTGGTCGGCCATCATGCTGGGCACACTGGTGAAAAGGACGAGTTCGTAGTACTGGTTCAGGTAACGGAGGAAGTAGTCGACGCCAGGGCGCTTGGCTACGCGCCATCCATGCTCACGGCTCCACTCGCTGTGAACCAGAAGATCCTCCAAACTGAGCACAAGAGTGTAGGGCTGACGCATCTCGGGGTCCTCATCCGGAAGAAGCTTGGGGAAAGCAGGGTCCTTGTAGTAGCTGGTGAGATCGCTCATGCGAGCCTTGATACGGTTGTACCAGAGACCCAGGCCCCATCCTGATGGGGTTTCGGGGTGAACCCGCTCCTCCTCTTCCGTGTCCCAGTTGCGGCCCAGGTAGCCCATTCCTGCGACACCGGCAAGCAGCATCGCGGCATACATTATGTTGGCCATGCGGGCCTTGCGGCGGTCGAGGGATGTCTCATAGCCGCCCTTGGGGATGTCACCACCACCTTTGCCTTCCTCGCTGTACTCTTCTGACTGAGTAGGGTCTTCTGTAAGGTTCAATGGGCCCTTCTTCATGCGACCTTCGAGTTCAGCAGCCAGGGTCGATGGGATACCTTGTGTGAGATCGGGGAGAGGCTTCTGGGATGTCTGTTCGGGTTCGGGCTAAAGGGACGAGAGTCAGAGGGGTGTTCTTGACATATGTTTGGATGCAATTGTCATCTCACAGTGCCGGATGATTCGGCGGCCTTGGGCTCAGCCTTTGTGTCGAACTCGGGCTGCTCGGCAGCAAACTCCTTGGGTTCCGGGGCCGGGGCCTGGGGTGTCTTCTTCGCTTTTGATGACTTCGCCCGTTGCTGGATACCCGGGGAAAGCTTGTAGGCGGCATATGGAGAGGACCGCGCCGACAGGGTCGATGCCCGGACGGCAGATGCGAGAACGTTTGGCCTCGTCAGAGGCAGAACGGCGCGACTGAGCATTGTGAAGGTGGGAGACAACAAGTGTAGTAGGTGTAATCGAAGCAGTTTGCCGTTAAAAGTCGGCGCGATTCGGTACGGCAGCGGACACGATCCCCTTGCGCACTTTGCTTATATCGATCGCCGCGGACTTCGCGATTTCTCTTTTTCTTTTTCTCTATTAGAAAGTTCACCCAGACATAATTTGACCTATCAAGCACATTCTCTCTGCATGCCGGGTTGAATGAGCTGGGGAGACAAACGAAGATATTCTTCTATCCCACTTACCAAGAGCGCAGCAAAGGTTTTCTCCAGTGAAGCTGCGCTCCGATTGTGGGACACAATCCTTTTTCTTTGAACTTTTTTGTCATTTTTGCTCAACTTGCCTACCATAAAAGAATGGGATGAAATATGAACTCCAAATCTAGACCTGTCGCATAGAATATACACATCCGCCATGGGGTTGAAGAAGAAGCAGCTCCAGTTCGAGGAGGAAATACTCTCAGATATCGAGGCTGAGCCAGATTTCCCTCCTCGTCTACGGTCATTTCCTCTGTTCGAGCTGCCCTCCGAGATCCGCCTACGCATCTACCATTTTGTCCTATTCACACCAACTCGGAAGAGTGCATTACAGCGCACTGGCAACGTCGGAGCCTCCGCAAAGAAGAGCAAGCCATTGTCGCCATCCTCACAACGTGTTGCCCTATTCCTCGTCTCTCGGAAAGTCCACGATGAAGCCACACACTACTTCTACTCGACGCAGACGTTCCGAGTATTTCCAGTCCAGGATTTCTTGAAGATGCCCACACTCCGCGCCTTGCCCCGTCGCCACCGCCCTTCCATCACAACCATCGAGCTGATTGTGGGATCAAGCTGGACTGCGCCACCGCGGAGCTGGATCGTGAATCAGGGATTAGGGTTACACGACATGGAGCTTGCACGCACGCTCAAGGTGTTCGTGCAGTGTGACCCGTCCCACCCTGTGTTCGAGGGCTTCCGCATCTCCAAGGATTACTATACAGACTTCTGCGGACAACTTCTGCAGAAGATACTGGAACGGCTACCTGGTTTGGTCCAGGTTGAATTCGATGCGTGGCCCTCCGTGGAGAAGAATGGGCCTTTGATGGCGCGCTTGCTTGCGGAAACTCGGCATGCGCAGAAGAAGGTCCTCTGGGGCCCTGACAGAGGATGGACGGATTACGACGACGATCATCACAAGAAACACGACAATAATGACGCAGATGCTGCCTTTGATGGACTCCGTGCTCACCATCCTGAATCCATTGAGGGCTTGGCCAACTCTCTTCAAACTGTCACTTTGAAATCATGATAGTCTGAATTAGCGGGAATTGTCTACATCACATATTAGCTTACGACTTTTTTTATATACATTGCGTGGCGCACATGGATTAAATAGAACGGCGCAACTGACTATACTCCTTGACTTAACGATGGAAGAATTACAGAATTGCAACATGACAGAAAGAAGTTCCACCTAGTATTAAAAGCTACCTACTTGGAGACATTTGAGTGGATTTCGTTCATTGATGGTCTACATAGTGTGCTAGGTCAAATGGCATGCAATTCGTACATATAAACCCATGCAGTCAGTCCTCCAAGGAAACCAAGATATCGTAATTAGAGCGTTTCTGTAGCATTTGTCCACTTTCTAATCCTTTAGAGATCTTCGTCCACTTCCATGACAGCACCGTTACTGTTGTCTTTGGACGATGATTGCCGGGCCACGGAAGCTTCCTTGTCAATCATCTGCCTCGAGACGGCGACAATGTTATCTTCGATCAACTGTTGACTCACGTCCTCGATGTCTAGAAAGTGTTAGTTATTTGGTCACAGTAGTTATGACACGGGGACTTACGCTTCTTGGGGTCGACCTTGCCGACATATCTTGTCTTCAGCTGATCCTTACTCAGCTCGGTCTCTTCTTTGATGCGCTTTTCATAGCCCTCGGCAAGGAGAACAAGCTGCTTCATGCGCTCCACGTTGTGCTGACCCTCCTCGTGGAAGTCACTCATGTCCAAGGCCTCGGTCCATACGTGCTTATGGAGGTTCATCAACATGTTCTCCTCCAATCCTGTCTTGCGGTAATCGATCGCAATGCTGTAGTAGTGGCGGTTGAGGCCGTGAATGAGAGCCTGAATCGAAGGCTTGTTGAGGTGACCCAAGTTGGATGTGGTCTGGCGGGGCTCCTGGCCCATGACCACGGTTTGAGGCTGGATGAGACGGAACGCATCAATGACGACCTTACCCTTCACTGATTGGATGGGATCGACGACAACGGCAACGGCACGAGGTGTGAGCTGTTCGAAGGACTGCTGAGTGTTGATATCGACCGAGGAGAGCCAGCAGCCGAAACCAGGATGCGAGTGGTACCAGCCAACAACAGTTTCTGGCCTGTGCAGGTATTAAATTAGCGCCGTATAATCCAATGATTGGTGTTGATAACTTACCGTCCCGTTTGCCGGAGCATCTCCATCATCTTGGTCTGGAACACAGGGTCCACGGCCTCAACACTGACACCAGTACCGCTCTGGGGCATGGCAAAAACATCCACAACCCGAACTGTGTACTCATCGACGAACTCGCCTAGCATCAGACCCATGACTTCCATTGGAACACCTGCACGGCCGTGTCGTAGCATCTTGAGCAGAGCCAGGGAAGAGATGTGGACAGTTTCGGAGTTATCAATCAGGTTCGGTGTGTCCTAGAATAAAACCCATTAGTACTGCGTGGCTTAAGTGCATTGAGGGTAAAGCTGATTCTGCGACAATGATGCGGCCCAACAAGGAGCTTCAAAAGATAGACACTTAGCGAGATCGGGGTAATCGTCTGACTTACACCACCCGGGGCACCACCACCCATGCCCATGCCCTGGGCAGCCTGGAGCATCCGGTTAAGGCGATCCATGGTTTCTAAGTAAGACCGGACAAGACTTGATGAAACGAGAGGACAAGACGTAGCTTCCTAGTTGGAAGCTCCGGGGCGGTCGAGTTTCTTCGGCGGCTTGAACTGGTAAAGACTCTTTGGGGGGAGAACTCTTAAATAGAACTAGTGAAGACTAGACGGATGTTGCAATATTCACCAGAAGCCAGAAAGATAGGAAAGTGTCGGAGACGTGTCGATGATGAGCAAGCAGTGGTAGCTTTGCCTGACGAAGGCGGTGAGGGTTTCTGTCGGCTTTGGCTCCTTCCCACGCGGTGATTCTCTCTGTCTCTCCCCATCACTTGCCGAGTTCGACTATGACAGAATTGGCTTACCTTTGTGTTTAGTCCTGCTGTCTACTATTCACCTTGTTCCGGTGACCGGGTGCCGTTTTGCAATCTGCTCTCTTGGGAGTATCTCCGCATTGCGCCTTCAATTCTCCTAACCGCATACTTCCTACCTTCCTACCCCATTCTCCAAATCCTGCATTTCTCGAAACCCGCCTCTCAACTCTCTGATTATTTCTCGGTCATCTTGCGACATGGCTGCGGAACCTATCTCCAATGGCCTCCTCGGGTCCAAGAACAAGAAGGTCGCCTACTTCTACGACTCTGATGTGGGCAACTATGCCTACGTTTCGGGCCACCCCATGAAGCCCCATCGCATTCGTATGACACACAGCCTGGTTATGAACTATGGTCTCTACAAGAAGATGGAGATCTACGTGAGTCTTACCTCTTATTCTACTTAACTGTCTTATCCTTGCTAACGCGCAAATATCCCAGCGCGCCAAACCTGCGTCAAAGTATGAAATGACCCAATTCCACACCGACGAGTACATCGATTTCCTCTCCAAGGTTACGCCAGATAACATGGATCAATTTTCAAAAGAACAAAGCCGGTACAACGTGGGTGACGATTGCCCCGTCTTCGACGGTCTGTTTGAGTTCTGCGGAATTAGCGCTGGGGGCAGTATGGAAGGTGCTGCACGACTGAACCGCAACAAGTGCGATGTTGCTGTTAACTGGGCTGGTGGTCTGCACCACGCCAAGAAGAGTGAAGCAAGTGGCTTCTGTTACGTCAATGGTAAGATGTTTGAAGTTAATATGCCCTTGTAATTGGACTAACACCTGGCAGATATTGTTCTCGGAATTCTTGAGCTGCTGCGTTTCAAGCAGCGTGTTCTTTATGTCGATATTGATGTTCACCACGGCGATGGCGTCGAAGAGGCCTTCTACACGACTGATCGTGTCATGACGGTTTCTTTCCACAAGTATGGCGAGTACTTCCCGGGTACCGGTGAGCTCCGCGACATCGGTGTCGGCCAGGGCAAGCATTATGCAGTCAACTTCCCTCTTCGCGATGGTATTAATGACACCTCGTACAAGAGCATCTTTGAGCCTGTCATTAAGAGTGTTATGGAGTGGTACCGCCCGGAGGCAGTGGTCCTGCAGTGCGGTGGTGACAGTCTCTCCGGTGATCGTCTGGGCTGCTTCAACTTGAGTATGCGTGGACACGCCAACTGCGTCAACTTCATCAAGAGCTTTGATCTACCAACCTTGATTCTTGGCGGCGGTGGCTACACCATGCGTAACGTGGCACGCACATGGGCTTATGAGACGGGTATTCTGGTTGGAGAAGGTCTTGAATCGGAGCTGCCCTACAACGATTATTACGAGGTAAGAGAAAATTTCCTGTTATGGACGAGTTGATGCTAACCAAGCTTAGTACTTTGCACCTGATTATGAGCTTGATGTCCGGCCCTCCAATATGGACAATGCGAACACCAAAGAATATCTCGATAAGATTCGCAATCAGGTCGTCGAGAATCTCAAGCGCACGGCATTTGCTCCTTCAGTTCAGATGACAGATGTGCCACGGAACCCGATCTTGGACGGTATGGACGACGAGGCCGATGACGTTATGGATGACCTTGATGAAGATGAGAACAAAGACAAGCGGTTTACCCAACGACGCTTTGATCAATACACCGAGAAGGCTGGTGAGCTGAGCGACAGCGAGGACGAAGAGGAGAACGCTGCCAACGGCGTTCGTCGTCAGCCAGGTGCCATTCGCCGCCGCAACCAGGTCAACTACCGTAACCTTGAGCCGGACTCCGGGCTAGACAGTGGCATGGCCACCCCACAAGACGCCTCGTCTGCAGCCGAAGGTGAAATGGATTCCACGCTTGATGCGCAGATGGCTGATGTTCCCCGAACGGAGCCCGAGGCGACTTCCACTGCCCCTCGAGCAGAGGATACTCCTGCGACTGATGCTGATCGTATGATGTTAGAGACTGAGGAACAAGGAGCCTCGACTACATCCCAGCTCCAGTCCCCTGCGCTTAATGACGAAGATACAATGATGGAAGATGCTGTCGCCGGACCTACTGCCTCGGAGCAGGCACCAGTTGAGGGTGATAGTAAGAAGACCGAGGAAACTTCTCCCGCTCAGGGCTCCACCCCTTCCCCTGCCCGAATTCAATCTCCTCTAAGGCAGGCTGCCGAGCCTACCAGTGAGAAGGCCGAGGTGCCCTCAGCCGAGGCTTCTGCGCCCGCTGCGGACACCAACGCTACCAAGGAGGAGAAACCAGCATCTACCGAAGATCTCAAGAAAGAGGAGTAATAAGCTGTGATACAAGATGACAATATCGGATCTGGCGCAACGGACAATGGCAGAAGGTGTTATCGGTTTACAGCGTGCTCGCATCTTGCTTGACACTGGGGGCATCATCACTCGTGGCGGAATGGCAATCGGGTTGAATTGGATTGAGCATCTCACATTACACGTCTTCATGGAAAGTGTTGACTTTGTTTAGCGGGCTGCTTCTACAATGGCAGCTCAACTTTGAGAAGGAATTGTTTTATCTTGATCGTTTCCCCGTGTCTGTTTTTTATTTTATTTCCCCCTGACCTTTATGAATGCAATATGACGAGTGAAATATTCCAAAACAGTCGCCATGCTCATAGTAGAGTACATTAGCTCTAAAGTTAAAGGGATAAAGATGTTATTGGTGCCTGAGGCCGAAAGACGGTAGTTGCCGCTAGCCCAAATTGGGTTAGCATTAGGGCACGGCGATGGAGCCAGCCCACCAATCAAACAGCAGCGCCAAGATTTTACGCACTTTGCCCACTAAGCGAGAAAGCACACCTCCAGTTTGGAACCTCGTCGTCCGGAACTCTCGACCTCTTGTCGCCAACCCTTTTCACCCAACTTCGTCCCCGTGATACCTAGCCATCATGTCTAAGAGAGGGTGAGTTTACCAGCAACTTCATTCCTTGGATCCATTCGATTCCGAACGACACAATCCTGCGGGGAAGATCGAAAATTTGTTGGACATCCACCTTGTGTCGAGAGGATAGAATGGCGCCAGGATGGAAACGAACACGGCAGAAAAGAACGGTCTTGCTAACGGTTGAATAGTCGTGGCGGTGCCGCCGGCAACAAGCTGAAGATGACTCTCGGTCTGCCCTGGTACGTCTTCAAATTTCTTATCGTCTAGTGTATCTCGAATGCGCTTCCATGTCCGCCGGATCCCACAGTCGTCTCGTCGATCAATATGTTTCGATACAACCAGCATCGACAGAAACCAAAGACCGGCGGACATCGAGGAAACCAAAAAAAAATTGGATCTCTATCCCACAGTTTCCATTCAGCATGGGGAACACGGCACAACAATAATGGAAGAGAAACAGAACACTAACGGATCCCTTTTCGTCGAATAGTGGCGCCGTGATGAACTGCTGCGACAACTCCGGTGCTCGCAACTTGTACATCATCTCCGTCAAGGGTATCGGTGCCCGCCTGAACCGTCTCCCCGCCGCCGGTGTTGGTGACATGGTCATGGCCACCGTCAAGAAGGGAAAGCCTGAGCTCCGTAAGAAGGTTATGCCCGCTGTCGTTGTCCGCCAGAGCAAGCCCTGGCGCCGCCCCGACGGTATCTACCTGTACTTCGAGGACAACGCAGGTGTTATCGTCAACGCCAAGGGTGAGATGAAGGGTTCCGCCATCACCGGTCCCGTCGGAAAGGAGGCTGCTGAGCTTTGGCCTGTACGTTCACACCCATTTATCTGCTGCTTGGAAATGGATCATATCTATCCGTTACCTTGTCATGCACCATTCCCTCCCATCAGACCATCAAGCTAACCTATCTGACAGCGTATTGCCTCCAACTCTGGTGTCGTCATGTAAAGAGAGCAAAAGCCGAATTTTAAAGAAAAAGAACGATACCAAACCTCAAATCTGTTCGGGACCTGGAACGCGGTGCATATGAGACCATAGGATTAAAATGGGATAGTGGACAGGTGGTGTCCATTTTGACGACGAAATCCAACTGTGTTTATTTTCAAGCCGGTTTTATTCCTTCCATCTTCGTGTTTTCTCCCTCCCCCTCTCTCCCTTTACTGGCGACCTCGGAAGTATTACTTTTGAAAAAAATCATATCACTTTTTCAATTGCCTAGTCTTCCTTTGCGCATCTTTATCTTCATTCGAGAGACGTCGGCTGCTTGACAATCTTCGCTTAGAGAGAAACCGGCTTGTTGCTTGGTTTTTTTGGTCCTTTGTGTGTGGTTGTTTTCGTTGTTCTTGGGATCGAGCAGATTTATGAACTCTGATATGACTACCAAATGGCGATGTACCTGTCCTGTCGTAGATTGTAGATATGGACGTATTGTAGTTTGTACTTGGCTTACCATGACCTGGTCTGTCAACATTTATACTGTGTGACTTGCCCTAATTTATAACACAGGTCTTGCAAATATATGTTGGACAAGGCCTAGATGCAACACGATACATATCCACGACAAAGTATATTTTACTCCATGGGTCTAATAATGGTGATATTGATACAGTAAACCAAAACATATCTACAAGCTCACCAATCAACTATTTCTTCTGTCCTCTTGTCTTCGGCTCTTCCGACTGTACATTTGAAGACTCCTGCGGACGCAGCTTCTGCTCCTTCCTGTCAGATTGCGAACGAGCATCTGTTCTCGCTCCATCATTACCAAAGGCAACAAATCCAAGTAGGAACCAAACCAGCGCGACACCAAGCGTCACAAGCACAAGAACATGGACAGCCCACCAGATATGCTGTACCCCGGCAGGACACATAGTGATCTCGTAGCTCCACTCGCCAACAGCCTGATCATACCACGCCGAGAGGAGACCGGCATTACCGCCAAACTCACCCATCATCGAGCGAAGAGTCACCTCCCGAATAGAAGGACTGTTGATCTGCTGGTTCTCCTCATAGCGTTTGGCAGCCCACTTCCAAGACTGAGAAGGACTATTGGTACTCTGATCCTCCTCTTTTTGCTCTTGGTCATCACCTACTTCCTTGGAAGTACGATTGACATAATGAACAGCATCACAGCCAGTGTGATCATGCCCCGTAAGAATAAGCCCATTCCGACCTTGTCCACCGAGAGGTGCACGCTCATCGCCACTCATTCCAAAGATACCCTGCAGGATACCGCCAGCGCTGAGTGTATCACTGATATGGTTCTGCTCCTTGAGACCGCTTTCACGCCAACGGGGGACTCCATCGGGACCGTCATCATCTTCGGACTCGTGGAACGAGAAGTAAGGACCGTCAGTGCAGATGCCATCTTGTTTATGGAGAGGCAAATGCGTCAGAAGAAGTGTAAACGCTGACCGGTCCTCAACTGGCGCAAGCCGGTGAGAAATCAGCTCGTTCAGATAAGCATAAGTCCGGTCTTGAACAACTGAAGAGAGCGCGGGAGTATCAAACATGAGAGAATTGAGGTTGATCAGATGCAGAGTAGGCGTAACAACCGATTCCCGCGCAGAAGAGGAGGAACCCTCTCCAGCCGAGACTGATACATTCACAGGAGAATGTTCAAAACGGACATCCCAATTCGCACGACCAAACACACGCTCGAAACGTTCCATGCGCGCCTCGTCGATATCACCCGCGTAGCCAATATCATGGTTACCAGCAATGTTAATAACCCGCCTCGCCCAAGCCGGGTCCGCATCCACACCTAGCAATTCCACCGGCGGCGCAGCTTTATCCTTACTACTCGCACCAACAGCACCAGTCCGCGTGAGGTTATCGTCCACGCGCTCTCCGCCATGGAACACACGATTCCAATACCGGTATCCGCGCCAAGCGAACTCCTCATTCGAAATCCATTGGCTGCCCACCAGATCGCCGAGGACGGTTGTATGTGTTGGGCGCGTCCACCAGAATAGCGTGCGGTAGATGTGCGCGAGGTAGAAGTCGTTTCCGAAGAGGTCGAGGCGTTTCAGGGCGGATTTGAAGGCGCGTGGGATATCTTCTGTTGCTAGTTCGCGCAGGCTGGTTGTTATGTTTGAAAGGACGGTTTCGTTTAGGAGGGCTTGTGCAAATGAAGTTTTGGGGGTGGTTGTGGTTGCATTGCCGATTGCTTCTTGGACGGCTCGCCAGTGGGTTTGTATGCGTGGGTATAGTTCATATTCCGGGAATGGGAGGGAGGTGTCGCCTTCTAATTGGGGGTCTGCGAGGACTAGGAGTCTGAAGATCGCCGGTTCGGTGCTTGGGTCTGGGGTTGAGGGTGAGATGCCGAGGTGTTGGAGGAAGGTGTTTAGAACGGCGTTTTGGTGGAATTGTCTTATTGATGACTTTGGTTCCGATTCAGAGGCGTGAGATCTTGGTAGAGGAAAGGCGCAGCCGTCGAAGACTGGGTAGAAATAGAGGTAAACAGTGGCGGTGACTGTGAGTGGGAGGAGGATCGCAAGTGTGCGCGACAGCAGCCACCGGAGGGACATGGGGGGTTTTATTAAAATGACAGTAAAGGATAATAATGTTATAAGAACATATACAGCATCGTGGACAATAGACAGGAGGTTGGAGAGGAAAGGAGAAGGGAACAAATTGGAGTGACATGGCTGATCGATAACGATAACGCGACACTATAAACATGCAAGGGCCGAAGATCTTCGAAAGGTATTTCAGAGCAGCATTGAGTGATTCAATATTTGATAATATTGCATTCTCTAGAAAAATGCTTGAAATATGCGTGATCAACATCCTTATACCTCTCAAGTATACTCCTCAGCCCGGCGGCGCAAAATCACCTAGAAAGAGAATATAGGACCGAAAATGATACTATTAGGGCAATATATCTACAAAATACGTAATTAGGGCAAAGAAGACGCTCACTACCAAGCCAGCACAAACTCAACTTCGTATCCATAAGCAAATCAATCGTATAATCGCACATCCCTCGTGGCCAAAGTACCCGCTAGGGAAAGTGACCCGAGTCAAAGAAGAGGAAGAAGTCTGAGCGAGGGGTATATCACATCGAACGCCAGCAAAAGGGAAACATAAAGCGAGAAATGACAAAAGCAGAGCATCAAGGGGGTAGGGTAGGTTAGGTAAATAGCAAGAAATAGCTGTCAAATGACATAAATGCAAGAAAGATCACAAAGAAAATAGAATCGAGTAAAAACGTATTCACTTGGATTCCGCCTTGGCCAGGGGATCGGGGAGCATGGGAGAACCCAGGTCTCCAAGGCGATCCAGTGGGGGTTTATCAGTGCCATTCTGATCAGGCTCGTCCAGGCTGACCTTGGCGTCTTCGAACGAGTTGGCATCGGAGGACTGGGCGTTGGACAGGTTGAGGCCATCGATCTGTAGGCCAGTCTCTTCCTCTTCCTCATCGATTGTTTGCTCTGCTTTGGCTTTAGAGGAAGCGGACATCAGCTCTGGCGGCCGCTGGTTCATGGCTTGGGCTTGTTTCAGACTTATGGTCTTTTGCTTGTTGGTGCTTTCCACGGCCTGGCCCAGATCGCGCTCGATGGTTGCTTTCATCAGGGCAGCCATCCACAAGCGACCTTGCTGGACATTATCGACTTGGAAGTAGTGGGTGGCGGGCTTGGTGAATTGCACGGTGCGCGAGTTGTTTGTCTTGGGAGGCACGAGTTTGAAGAAGAACGGTCCACTGCCGTCCTTGTTGGTGAGGGACTGAATTACCGAGGGGGAGATGAGCTTCGTGCCATTGGTGCCGTCTTCAGCGGTGTTGCTGGCATTGGCGTTGGCAGGCAGTGCGGTTGAGCCGGTGATAGTCGCATGCAGGGCAATTATAGGATCTTGGTCCGCTCGGAGGACGCGGTGGGCGGTGATGTCAATCAAGCCTCTTTCCTCGGTATCGTCCTCGGAATAATAGTAGGACAAGCGACGACCACGGAGGACAAACAGACGGGGCTTCCAAGTCGTCATCAAGTTGGAAGATCGCTTCTTCATCCATCCACTATATTCACAGCCATCCATCTGCTCCTCTGGGGTCTTCTTCTCAAGACCGCGAGTATAGGCGCTGGTTTCTTTCTTGGACTTGACGGTCCGAGGGCGAATTTGGAATCCGTTGGGGTCAGTCACCTTGCCAGACCCATCTGTGCTATGCCGTTCCGAGCTCTTCGACGTCGCCGATGGAGTCGTGGATCCGGTGCGCGCGGAAGTGGGGTCGTATTCGCGCGGCGAGACAGGCGCAGAGGTGTCAATTTTCTTTCCAACAACATCGGAGATAGCACGAAGGCCCATTGCCCGCCGGAACTTGGGGCCGGCATTCTTCAATGGTTGGAACTGAGATGTAGAGGAGCGAGCACTACCGTCGGAATCAGTCTTGCTCCGAGGGGCAAAGTTGGCGAAGAATCCGCCTGTCTTGCCTTCAGTAGCTGGAGACTGGGAGCTGGTTCCACTTCCCGAGACACGAGTGCTCAAGCTTCGCAGTCGACTCTTCGGTGGCGTGCCATGGTAAGCTTGAGCAGCAGGGGAAACATGCTTTGCTGCGTCGCGGATTGAATCAGCACTGCCAATACGAGAGTGGCGCTTTCCGGCGGTTTTGACCCGATACGGTTCGTCAGCATAGCTCGACTTTCGTGAATGGCCCACGCTGCCATTGGTAGAACTGCGTTTTTGTAGAACGCGACGATTCCGGCGACTGTCAACTTCGGTCCCCGAGAAGTAACCCCGATCCAAGTCATCAATCTGATCAGGGGTGGTGGTGTAAGAATTGGTATACGAGCCCGAGTCGGTAGTCAGCGGTCCTCGAAAGCCTGAAGTACCCAAGGATGTTCCTGGGCGAGCGGGCATTGTCTGCGAACCGGAATTGAGAGTCCAAGAACGGTCAAACGATGGCTTCTTTTGATGATGAGCACTGAAACCATCGGGCATGCCACGATGGGTGGCGTCGATGGACGAATGACGACGCGTATGATTAAGATCACGAATTGATGCCGCAGAAATTCTCCTCGGGGAGTCATGGCTGTATGGAGGAGTTATAGGCGAGCTATTATTGCTCGCCAGTCGTGGGTGCTGTGTCGGAGCAGTGGCCCGCGGATGTTGATACCCTGAGCCGTGCTTTTCTGACAGCGTTGGAATCCGGGGGAGAAGTGGGCCAGTGTGTCCCGCGCGAGACAACGAGCGCTCCTCCGGAGGGCCCGAGATGCTCGAGACGGAGCCTCTTTGGCCTTGCTGTTGACCAAAGCCCTTAATATCCTCTTGGAAGGCTTTGATCTTGTGCCATGTTTTCAGGCGTCTGCCCATGACACCGAACTCGAATTCCTTCATAAAAATGAAATCCTGATCCATGTCAAGAAGAACATCTCCCGTGATTTCCTGCTCTTCAAAGATATCACAGTGGTTGGAATCAATACCGAGCGCACGCAAGTGTCTGGCAGTTTCTGCTTGACCCCATTTCCGCACTTGCTGCTCACTGGGAAGGTTCCTCTCTTCATCATCAGTCTCCTGTCCATTGATATAAGAAGCCCGATGATCAAGATGGCTGCTATACTCGCTTCCTGAATCATTGATGGGCTTGTGGTCTTGAGTCGATACACTATGGCGCGGGGTGTTCATATCCGTAATGTGTTCATCGATGACGCTCAACGTCTCATTCATCACTGGGCTTTCTTCCCCATTCACGTGATTGCCGATAGGGCTGCGGAACGCTTGCTGGATGTCGGCTGCCAGGCTGGGCCGAGGCAGCGGAGATGAGGCGGATCGTTGTTGGGTGGGAGAATCAAGTTGCGGCGATTGCATATCGGCGGTGCTCACATGTCGTGAGGCTTGAGGAGTGGACTGCCCACTCCCCATCGAGGCGAATGATGAATCTGTCGCGCTCGCAAATTCCAATTGCGCCGGTGATTCTAAAAGCACGGGCGATTCGGCCAGGCTCTTCTTAGGAGTGCACGCTTTGGTGAAGTCTGTCGCGCATGTTAGCTTTCGCTTCTCCACGATTCACGCTCAATCATGCACATACTGGCCGGAAAAAGACCTGTTTTCCCCGTGCTCAGATTTTTGCCCAGGTACCACGCATCGCCAAACTCGTCGTCCAACTCCACCAATTCAATCCGATCACGCGGTGCCATGACCAGTTCATCTTCTCCCCGTCCATTGAAGCCATCTAGATCCGAGGGTTAGCGCGCCCCTCTGAGGCAAGCGAGAGACTGGGCGCGTGCGCGCCGTCGTCGCACAAGACGTCACTTACGAATGACTTCCAGCATATCACCGGGGCTCAGGCCCCGGGGCGGTCCCATAGTAACCATTTCTTAATGTGTGTCGATTCTCCGATCGCGCGAGTGAGCTCGGAAGATAAGGCGAGGCGAGATTAAGGTCGAATGTCGCAAAACGGGCGCGAGCGCCCTCGCGGGAAAACAGATGAGATACCGGGAACAGACGTGGAATCTTAGAGCAATGTGGGAAAGGGGAGAGAATGTTGAGGTCGAGGAATCTAGCGCATTCGGGGATTAGGTTATTAAACGCTGGCGGGGCTCGGGGAGCACGAACCTCGATGCTTGCTCAATGCTTGCTCGATGCCAACACTCGAGGCCTTGGATCTATCAGACCAAAATAATCTAAGAATTCAATCCAATGGAAAGGGGACACAAACAGAAGTATGAAAAGGAGAGAAAAAGAAGAGGCGAAAATGAAGTGACGTGTGCGGTCGTCAAAGAGTCTGGACGCTTAAATTCATCCACGGCTGAGGGTGGCACAAGTAAGATACGAATGAGTCGTTGTCTTCCCTGTAATTGCAGTAGTTAACATTAGTTTAATTAACAGCAGTATTCCGAGCTACATCTGAGGTACTAGTAAGGTTGCCACTTAATTGTATATGCATCGGCTTATTTCTCTGTTCTCGTCACGATGAATCCGGCCATTCCCTCCCTGATAACTGCACAAAGTACTAAATAAAGTACTAACGCTATTATGTGCCCAAATTACTTGCAAATGTGCGGCAAACAAATAACTTACAATAACTTACCAAGTTCGCAGTTACGAGTCACTACTTCTTATGAACATAACTCCATAACTTAGTAACGCCCTTAGATTTTCCATCCAAGGTTTGTTCACAGGTACCAAGGTAAGCTAGCTGTGTCTTAACGGTAATTTCGTAATCTTGTTCCTCTTCCTCTTTTCACACTGCAAGGATATATCACCGGCGCTTAAGTCTTTGTTGCCTGAGCAAACAACGGTCCCGTATAAGAGACCTGCCCTCCTACAAATATCCAACGATGGTAAATCATGTCGCCAAAAACTCACCGAGCGCACGCTCCTCGTGCTGACAACATCGGACAATCCAACACGACCGCGAGTTTGTTCTTGGGGGGCGTGCGGAGGAATTGGATGGGTCCGGAGGGCTCGGGTCAGATACGCGCGCGACAACCATCCAACGTTGATATTCCTACAGGCTCTCAGCCTCCACGTGCCGAGCCCTTGATGTCCCCTGCTACGGGTGACACCCTGCCTTTCCCCCGTTCCGGATTCACGGCTGTCAACGCAAAAAAACCCGATCCGCCACGAGTGACGGCTTTCCCTTCGCCAGTGCCAAGTACAAATTCTCACCCCAGCCCAGTTGGCTCCGATGGGATCGTACATCCCCCCACTGGGCAACAGACACAGCGTGGAAATGAGGAACACATGGCAGCGACCCTGCCTACGGTAGGAGTCTCCCGGCCCCAATCTAGAACTCAGAATCCGGTGGTGGGAGCCCAGCGTGCTGCAAACCCGCATGGCACACCGACGACAGGACCAGGTTCTGATGGACAGCGTGGGAGTGGGCAAGGCACGCCCTCAACCCTGCCCTCGGACGAATACTTCCAGCCCAGACCTCTGAGTCCTTTGGTGGAAGCTCAGCGGGATACAAACCCGCATGGTACACAAACTACGGGGTCCAGTGCTAACAGGCAGCGTGGAAATGAGGAACAAGATACCTCGGCCCTACCTCCGAACGGATCTGCCCAAGGCCAGTCCACAGCCCAGAGTCCTTTGGTGGGAGCCCAGCGTGATACAAATCCCCAAGCCACACAGCAACCATCAGGGCCATCTCCCGGCGGGCACCCGCAAGATGCTGGACCATCCCTTGTAAACCCCGTTCCAGACGACGGACAGTGGGAACTCTGGTCGACACAGTTGGACACTCTGGTATCTGAGTTGAACCAGAAAAAAGTGCTCACTGCGAACGTGGGTCTACCTCGAGTTGATCTACTGCGCCAAGCTATCCAAAAAAAAGACACCTTTTATCTGGCGGTGCATCAGTTGTTCTGCCGATCTAGCATTGATCCAACGACCCTAGGTTTTCTTGGAGCACCCGAGGCAGGAATTCGCATGCTCGCACGTCTTCTAGAAGACAATGAAAAGATGGATTATGCAGTGACCTTCGGGTTTTCCCATTTCCCAGCGTCTCCTCAGACCTTAATCTCACAACCGTGGTATTACAAGGCAGTCGCTAAGGTTCCACTATTCTTAAAGCGTCTAGCAGGTGAATGGGAGGGTATATATACCTGGGCCCTTCGTCCACCCCTGGTGGATGAGCTCCGGACAAAGTTCACAGTCGACTCTCCGGTCTTGATGGCGGTGATGTTCATGTGTATTTCGCGGGGACTCTATGAAGAGCAATATATCAAAAAGCTCTTGCAGTTGTTCTGGAATGACTGGGCATCATACACGGGGCTTCTAGACGGTCGGGTTACCGAGACGAGCAGGCGGACCCTCCGTCAACACTTGAATCGGGAGTATCTCAAGTTTCCCAAACTCCATGCACCGCCTCAATCACCCCAGGTAGCCCAGGTAGACCAGTCTCAGTCACCCCAGGTAGTTCAGTCACCTCAGGTAGCTCAATCGCCTCAGGTATGTCATTCACCACAGGTGACACAAGCAACGCAGGTCCATTACCCCAATTCCCCACACCCTAAACTTCTGGGTCAGACCATGCCACAAACTGTGCCGGTCTCATCACCCTACGTTGGATATCCGGCCTCTAGCCAACCACCCGCGAGCGCAGCTGGTGTGGGTGAGTACTATCATTCTGCCTCAAATTCCCCCCAAGTGCAGTCTAGTCCATCGACTGGTTACTTGTATCCACCAGGACGGCAGCCCCAGCTTCATGAAATACAGACGCAGGCAGCGCGTCGTGAACAACTGCACCCATCTCAGATGCCTCATGCAATGACACAGGGAATGGGAGCTTTTGCACAGGCCCCAGTCCAGATACCTCGAGCTCCGGTCCCTTTGACACACCCCTCGCCTCTTTCTTTCAGTGCTGCACCCTCACAACCATTCAGACCTTCCATCACTATCAATTCTGCCCACCCTCAGATTGCATCGCAACCCCACCTTCAACACAGACAACTGCCCTTGCCGTCTGCACCTATCACACCAGCTCAGACTCTTCAACGGGATCCTTCGATCTCTTACTTTCTCCCAACACCTGATTATAGAGCGCCGATGACGGTTAATCCAAATCCAATGCGGCTCGGCTTACATCAGGCGAATCTTCGCGATCCCATCAAAAAGCTGCTGACCAAGGGGACAGATGGACAGGAGATTGAAACCAACTTGTCTTGCTACCTTGCCGGTTGCGCTATACCGACGACCATCATTAGTCCTCAGGTGCCGATGTACGAGTGGAACTTCGATGTTCCGGAGACGTTCTACCAAACATTTCCACACATGACTCCACAAAACCCAGGGCAACGTCCCATTTGGACCTACAGGCCTGGTTGTAACACTCTTCGGTTGCGGTCCATCCGCCTTCCTGGCAATCCCACCTCCGGTGCAGAGCAATGGCCTAACGAAAGCACTTATTGGCCCAGCGTTCTCTACATTCACGTCAACGACCAAGAGATGTTCGTACGTCGAAAAGTTCACAACGGAAAAGACCTCCCCCTAGATATCACGGCGAACATTCGCCCCGGCCGAAACACCATCAAGATCACCCTGCTTCTGGGACAAGACGAGTGCAAGAATTCAAGATATGCCATGGGCGTGGAAATACTCAGAATCAGTGATTTCGAGCAACTCAAAAGCATGGCACGGCCCATCCCAGCCGCAGACTCTCGGGCACTCATCCAAAAGCGCCTCACCCCAACATTAGACGACGACGACTTGGCCGTCGTAACCGACAACCTGACAATCAGCCTTGTGGACCCCTTCATGGCCCGCATATTCGATATCCCAGCCCGGTCCCGAAACTGCACTCATTTCGACTGCTTCGACCTCGACACCTTTATCAAAACCAGAATGTTCAAATCTGACGAGAAGCCCATGATCGAGAATTGGCGCTGTCCCACCTGCAAGAAAGATGCTCGTCCGCAGTTTCTCGTCATCGACCAGTTCCTCGCTGACGTGCACGCCAACCTCGCCCGCACCAATCGACTCGACCGCGCCCAGGCAATCCAATTCAAGGCTGATGGTTCGTGGACGTTGAGGGAAGCCTCTGACGAGCCTTCTTCTCCAGCTGACCGGGCCCGTCTCGCGACGAAGCGCAAGGCTGATTCTATGGAAAACCCCCAAGGCCAGGGGGGACCACGCCCCAAGATTGGAGTCAGTCCGCCTGTGACCCAGGCTTCTGTGATGCAGGATCATACCGTCATCGAACTGGACTAAGTGGATGCTGCTATTTGGTCCATTGCCAGGTCACTCGCCCTTCGTTTATCTTCTTGCGCCTATCATTTCCTGCAAGACAGATGCATAGAGTCACCTCTTATGCCCCCTGTCTTACCTACCCACCCACTTTATGCTTCCCACGCGTTTCAGCTTTTATTGCATGCACACACTTGAAAAGAAAGATACCCTTTTATCGCATGTTCCTTCCAATGCATTTTCTCATTACTGGCGTTCAGAGACCGGGTGTTATAGCTAGCTTCCATGTTTCCTGCTTCCTACTTTTTCCTCTTTTCAGGGCGTGCAGATGCAACCCTTTGCACATAATAGTTTCTCTTCTTGCAGAATTTAATCAGCACATTCTTAGCTTGCCTAAAACCTTTCTAGCAACATCGTATTCTATATACATCTACTTGATAAGGCCCATAGAAATGAAAGGTCCATACTCATTCAACGAAGACATTCTCCGCTCGACATTGCATTATACATAAAGTGTATTATATTGGGCATTTAGATAGTATACGAAAAGTACCCAGGAGAAAGAAAGGAGGAACACTACTTCCTAACTCTCCTCACATGACTAACGAGGTTCTCAATAACGCCCTCGAAAGCCTCCTTTTCACCGACGAGCCCATCCCGCCGCTTGAGCCAGTGCTCCAACACCGAACTGGCCCGCTGCGTGGCTTGCTCCAATTCCTTAACATGCGATTCCAACTCTAAGTCAGTAAGACCGCTAAGCGCGGCGTCTGTGGTCGCGCACAGCCGGCGAACAGCCGAAAGGTCCATTTCAGGCGGCGGCGGTGCACCGCGACGGGATGTAGATGTATGTTTCTGGCGCGAGGAGGCTTGCCCTTTTTCGGCATTATCGGCTGTGCCATCGCCTTCTTTTCCGGGTTGGCTGGTTGGTCGGGAGGTTGGGCTCTTTGCGCCTGAGCCCTCGAGGTCGATAGAGGGGAGGATGAGCTTTTTCTGTTTGGAGGCTGGGAGGATCTCGTCTAGATCGACGGGCACGCCTAAGGATACAAGAAATAGGCGGCGGATGCGAGATTTCACCCAGTTTTGGGGTTGGAGGGGCGGTGGGGCCACGAGCTGTGACCATAGTGAGAGGGAGCGCTCGGTGCTGAAGACTGCTGCTGAGTCTGGGATTGATTCGACGGGCAGGAGAGTGCTTAGGTCTTGAGTGGCGGGGAGGAGGTTGTCTAGGGTTCCCTGGAGGGAGGTGAGGAGGTCGGATGTGGATTTGATGGTGTCGAAATCGATGAGAGGGGGCTGACGTGGTTGCAAGGGTTAGTCGGGAGCGTGAATAGTGTTGGGCTCAAGCACGTACAACTGATGGGAGGGAGGGAGGTTGGGTTGTTGCTGTTCCGTCGGTGGCAGCTGCTTCAGCGTCTTCAGCGCTGGGCTCTTGGAAGCCGTCGTCAAAGTCTCCAAAATCATCATCTCCCATGTCATCCTGCTCTTCTACAAATTCATCAAAGTCATCCGCTCCTTGCTCTGGTTCTCCAAAATCGTCGTCATCTATATCATCCTGCCGTAAAGGGTCGTGGCTCGCAGAGAAGGTTTCTGTTGATGTCGAGGCATCTGGGACCGTTTCTACCGAATCCGGTAATGGGTCACTTGGTGAGCTCTGGTGAGCTTGTGGATGGGTGTCTTTCTCGGCAGGCACTGAGTCCACTCGCTCTAGTCGTGTCTCGGGAATTTCTGATACAGTTGTATCGGTCTCAGGGGGGATAGGGTCAAGTGCTGGCGTTGGGCTGTCCTTAGAGTCGGATGCCTTTATTACGACGTCGGGCACAGCATCCGCAAGCCGCTTTTCATGTGCTGATGTGCCAGGCACTTCACCATGGCTGGCCTCTTCTGGGTCCACCTTCTCAACCACCGTCCGCGGGATGGGCGACCCTCCTGGGGTTAAGGCTCGGTCCTCATCTGACCCCGCGGGTGAATGGTTTGAGCTAGTTTCACCCTCTGGAACGACTTCAATTTCGTCGGGAACTGCATCCTGCTCCCTCTTTTCGAATGCTGATGTGCCGGGAACCTCGCCATGTTGGGCGCTGCTGTCGACCCTCTCGACTCGTGTCCGCGGGACAGGGGAAGTGCGACCGGATTGTGGGCTTGACAGGTACTGAGGCTGGCCTTCACTGGCATCTGAGAAATATTCGTCGCCGCTTTCTGAAGCTGCTGGAGGAGATTGTTAGTTAAATATCACCAAATACTCAAAGCATACTCAAGGACCTACTGTTGTCCTCAGCTCCTGGGTCTTGCAATTCAGTAGTCTTGCTGGGGGGCCCTAGATGCACATTGGACGAATCGGACGGCCCCTCCGACATTATTGCTGCTGGATTCAGGGTATGAACATGAAAGAAGGGGCACACGGGAGAAGAAAATGGTTGAAATGCAATGCACAGTGCGTAGCGTGAGTGACGACGTCGTTTCCCTGTAATCGATGCGAGTCCAGAACACGCCCGCCTCAGGCACACATGTAATTTGTAGCCTGCTTTCTCAGGCAGAAAGTAAACTTTTGGTGCCTCATATTTCCGGCGGCAGCTCCCGCGCGTGCTGCCAAACTCCTTCAATTATTATTGCTGCACCTTGGTCTCATTGTGTCGCCTTTCTTCAATCAACCCGAGTCCTATTGTCAAAATCCATTCAATTAAGAGATCGTTTCTCTTTTCTTGGATCTTTTGATCCTTTCTGCAGGATCCCCAACCCCTGCTTTTTGTCGCTGGCGCTCTCTTCGTCCAGCTTTTTCCCATCAACCCAAGTTCCTCCATTACCCTGATCGCGCCAACCCAACACCATGTCTTTCTCCTTCGGCGGTACACCCTCCAGCGGCACCCCCAGCGGCACACCCAGCGGAGGCCTCTTCGGATCCGGCGGCAATGCTTTCGGTGCCAACAAGAATACCACAACACCCGGAACGACTAACAGTCTCTTCGGGAACGTTGGAGCTCCGGCCAGCGGTACTTCGTCGCCCTCTATGTTTGGAGGAGGCTCAGCCGCAGGATCGGGCAACACGATGTTCGGTGGAGGTGCTTCTAATGCAGGTGCTTCCAATGCGACCCCCGGTGCTAGCTCCGGCTTCAGCTTCGGCGGTGCGCCCAGCACCCAGACTAACTCATTGTTCGGTGGCGGCGGCAGCCAAACTCCCAACAAGACTACAGAATCGACTACACCCGGTCAGACTTCCACCAGCGGACTGTTTGGCGGCGGCGGCGGCGGTGGTGGTGGAAAGAGCATGTTTGGAAACGCTGCCTCTGCGACACCTGCCCCCGCCAGCGGTTCCTTGTTCGGAAACAATTCTACCACTCCTGCAGGCCCCCCACCAGGATCTAAAGCACCCACTAGCCTCTTCGGAGCTGGCGCTTCCACCACACCTTCCGCCGCCACGCCCTCGTCGACGACACCCACTACATCACAGCCGTCTTCTGGTCTCTTCGGGGCGGGAGCTCCCGCTGCGTCTGGTGCTGCGAAGCCATTGTTCGGAGGAGGAGCCCCTGCTGCTGCACCCAGCAGTAATCTTTTCGGTGGTGGAAATCAGGACAAACCGGCCGCGTCAACCACTCCCGCTCCTGCCGAGAGCACCCCCAAGCCGCCACTGTTTGGGGCTGCGGCAACTGCGCAGGGCAGCCAACAGTCGACTACTGGGCAGCAATCGACTCCTTCTCTGTTTGGCAACAATGCGTCTACTGCCGCTGGCGCATCTACTCCGAAGCCTGCATTCAGCCTCGGCGGTGCGGCTCCTTCCACCACAAGCGCTGCTACCCAGCCCTCCCTAGGAGCCCCCGCTTCCTCGACTGCTACTCCTCAGAAGTCTCTTTTCCCTGCTCTAGGTGGTGCCGCATCCACTGCTGCACCTTCAACTACCCCGGCCGCGGCTCCCTCTGGGTCCTTGTTCTCCGGCCTTGGCAAGACAACTGCCTCGACTACTCCAGGTACTGCTGCTACAACCGCTGCGCCTGCTACATCTACTGCACAGACTGCCGCTCCTACCGGTGGTCTATTCGGCCAGGCCGCCTCCACCCCCTCGACCAAACCAGCCGCACCTCTCGGCGGTACCACGACCACCGCCCCAGCTCCTGCTTCGACCGCAACTGCCACCTCAGGCGCCACTGCTACAGCAACGGGTATCTCTGCCCTTGGTCAGTCTACGGCTGGCCCCGCTCCCCCAGCTCAGTCACGTCTGAAGAACAAGACTATGGATGAGATCATTACCCGATGGGCCACAGACCTTACCAAGTACCAGAAGGACTTCCGCGAACAGGCCGAGAAGGTTTCTGAATGGGATCGTCTGCTAGTAGAGAATGGTACCAAGGTTCAGAAGCTGTACGGTAGCACTGTTGACGCGGACCGGGCCACCCAGGAAGTTGAGCGCCAACTGGCATCTGTAGAAGGCCAACAGGATGAGCTCAGCGCATGGTTGGACCGATATGAGCGTGAAGTGGATGAGATGGTTTCCAAGCAAGTGGGCCCTGGAGAGTCCCTGCAAGGACCCGATCAGGAACGTGAGAAGACGTGAGTACCTGCCTTTTGATGAACTCTTTACTGCAAGATCCCTTTGACTAACATGGCCGACAGATACAAACTGGCTGAGAAGCTCTCGGATCGCCTGGACGAGATGGGCAAGGACCTTACCAGCATGATCGAGGAGGTGAACGGCGCTTCGGCAACATTGAGCAAGACCAACAAGGCAGACGAGCCTGTAAGTTAAAGACTTGATATTTTCCTCCTGCGATACCTACTAACACAGCTCTATAGATCTCCCAGATCGTCCGTATCCTCAACTCGCACCTGTCCCAGCTCCAGGTCATCGACCAAGGCACTTCGGACCTGCAGGCCAAGGTTGCTGCAGCCCACCAAGCGGGCCAGTCGATCTCTGCCCGTCTCGGATACGGGTACGCCAGCCCTGGCATGGGCAATGGTCACGCCGCTGATGACTTCTACCGCTCCTACATGGGTCGGCGGTAGAGGGCGGTTGATGTTTTTCTAATGATTTGAACTCGGAGTTATCGGCTACTTGGCACCTCAATGTGCTTTAAGGAATGTACTCTTGCAGTCAGGGAATGCTAATAGTCGGTCACAATAAACTGTTTGCATGCGCTTCTGATAATTGACTTTTGTTTCTCTTGTGAAATCAGGACTTTGATCCCTCAACTATCATATGGCACGACGTTTCCACATGTAGTTACTTTTGTTCATCTTGCCAAGGGTAAGGATTGATTAATGCTTGGATACCTGCCACGTATGTCTTCCCTCATGAGTTGGATGCTGCACCCAAGAGAATGTCGTGAATCTCGCCGCTCATTTTCGGCCATAGGCCCGTCGGCCATTGGTGGTTCGTCCACCCCATCTTCAGATCAATCGGAGTATTATTTTGATTGTTCATGATATGAGGGTCAGCACCGGCAGCTAGCAACTGCTCAACAAATTCCGGCACTGGCTTGCTGGCACCCATATGCAGAGGCGTATCACCATTCATATCTTGGGGCTGTACATCAGCACCCCGTTCCAACAAAAGCCTAGCCGTTTCTGCACAATAACTGCCCGGTAGACAGTGAAGCGGCGTACGCCCGCGATTGTCTCTTGGTGCCGGATCAATATCGTAGTCGAGTAGGATCTTGCATAGAGCCGCATTATCCTTCTTCATTGCACAATGCAAGGGCGTAATTCCACGGAGGTTTTTCGGCTCTGGGTCTGCTCCTCGTGCTAGCAGGAGTGTGGTGATTCGAAGCAGTTCCTCAATTCGATCAATCCGAGTCTCCCAGATCGTGGCTAGGTGTAACGGTCTGCTCCCGTTTATTGACTGTGCTTCTATGTTTGCGCCTTTGTCGAGTAGGAACAGGGCTGTTTGTTTGTGGCCGTTGAAGCAGGCGATATGGAGTGGTGTACAGCCGTAGGAATCTTTCGCTTCGATCGAGGCTCCCTTTTCCAGTAGCATCTTGGCGATTTGGACTTTGTTTTTGAGGGCTGCTAGATGTAGTAGTGTTCCATTGTTGTTTTGGTCCCTGTGGTTGATCTCAGCGCCGTTTTCTATCAGGCATAGTGCCACTTCCAACGAGCCAGATGCACATGCCACGCGTAGTGGAGTCTCCACGAGAAGGTTCTCAGCTTCAATGTTTGCGCCTTTGGCGATGAGGATCCGGGTCACTGCCTCGTGGTTCCTTGGGGAGAACTTGGCGGCAAGATGCAACAGCGACTGTCCGTTCTTGTCCTTTGTGTTTGGATGAACCCCATTCTCGATCAGGAGTTTGACCACTTTTGAGTGGTTGTGGAGGATAGCCCATTCAATTGGGGTCCGGCTGATAACTCCTCTTTCCTCTGAGTGAGGATTTGCTCCAAGGGAGATCAGATAAGCTGCAATCTTGGCATGGCCATAGTTTGCTGCATTGAGCAAGGCTTGACTCGAGTACCCGAGATGGATCTGTGCTCCTTGTCGGATGGATTCTTTGACTGACTCTAGCACTCCGCGGGCTGCTGCCCATTCAAGTGCGTATCCTCTGTGGTATTTGACGTTGTGCGCGTAGAGAAATGGATTAAAGAGACTGTAGAAGTGACGATTTGTCTGGGCCAGCGCGTTAATGTCTTTCTGGGAGCCCAGGGGTTCTGCTATGGTGAGCAGAATCTCGTTTGGTAGATCAAGGAGAGGCATGGTGGGGTAGCCTTGGAATCACCAGAGGGTGTAGCCCAGATAGCATTGATGCTTCGATTTGCGCATGGGCAAGTTGTGAGAGATGAAGAAGGAAGAAGGATTGTATAGGAAAGAGCTCCAAATGTAGGTGTGGGCCTTGATATGTGGAGCAGTCAACAAATATCCACCGCCGCCCTGTCACTTCGGAATGAGCTTATTTCATTCTGAGATATTGCACCACGGAATGATATGCGATACTTGACACCTGGACTAGGTTTGTGTATATTGAGGCCTACATGATTATACGCACTCTGATGTGCATGTTCCTACGGCGACTTTAATCCTCGAGAACTGTCAAGCTGTTATCAGATCAGCTCGATATCATTCCCTTACGCAGGAATGCCCTCGAGGCTACAGGGACACAAATCATGTATCTCATACACAGTGCAAAGTTCAATAGAGAAACCCAGGAAATTGATGGCAGAGAGATGCTTTCCGAGGCATAGGCGCTAGTAATGAAAAACGGAGCTCAATCCAGCAAACAAACCCGGATGGCTTGGAGTGGAGATGCTATTATACACTGAGCTTAGTGTAGCTATTCATAAATGCAGGATGCATAGACGATGGGTCTATTGGCGGCTCAGGCCGTCACTAAATGAAAACGGGTCAGTTATGTTATTTATATTGCATTGTCACGTCCAGCGAGCAGGTGAAATGACAGAAAATCCCCTCGAGGATATAGAATAGTGCACTCACATGTGGTTCTCGAGCTCATCGAGGTGCTTGCGCTGCTCAGTAATCTTCTTCTTGAGTGCAGCAAGCCTGACAGCACGATTAGCTCATATTCTTAATTTGACCGTCTAACGGTAAGACTTACTTCTCCAGCTCCTTCTCGCGGATGTAAAGGCTCTCCTGAGCGGCCTCGCGGCGAGTGAATGCGTCACTGGCAGAGCAAAGATGTTAGCGATGATCATTGTGAGTATGATGTCATCAAAATGTAGCAAGACGGACATGCTGGGCTAGCAATTGAAACCAGGCCAGACTGCCACAGGAAGACCTCGGATATGTATCTTGCTTACCCAGAAGTGGCACCACTACCGGAACGAGGGGCGCCAGTATCACCCTCACCCATTCGAGGGACAGCGACGGAGAATGAGCGGGTCATAACTGCCCGGTTGGCAGTGACGGCAGGGCGGACAATGAATTGACGGAGCATCTTGATGGAATAGTAAGGTTTGAAAGAGAGAGAAGGTTGAAAGGGGAAAGTTTACAAAGGTACAAGAGGAGCAGGTCAGCCAGCAGCCATGACATAACCTGCCAAGAAACGTCATGTGAGGGAATTATGTCAGATCAAAATTATGTCAGCAAGTCATGTGAACAGGGAATTGATAGGGACACTCCCACTTTTGTTCCGGACACTCCTAATTATGTAATATCCATGATTAGGTAATTGAAAACGTCATGTGATTGTATTGGTATTCATTCTCCGTATTATTTACATGACCTTCGTGTATGCCCAACTTTACCACATGCAGTGCATTTAAAGGGTGCCCTCTTCCGTTTATTCATAGTCTGGCTGTTGTCTTTCTGCTCCAATTGATCCCACTTCCGCTTTTTAGGCTTTGGAAAAGGAATCAAAGGCTCTAAGAGAGGAAGGTATTCTGATTCCATTTCAGAAAGCCCAGTTCGCCAGAATGGGTGGATATCTGTCAATGGGATAGCTTTATTGCTCTCCAATAAACTAGTAATCCGATGGGCACAAGGAAGACCCATTGTCCTTGTGAACGTATTAGTACAAGGGGGTAAAGGAGCAAGATTTGTAGCTCTTCTAGCCTTTGTAACTTGCTCGCCAATTAGTCGTATCGAATAGCGGGAGGTCCTGATCACAATATTAGTATAAAGTTGATGTAAGGTTACTACTGGCCTCTCAATCTGATCTCGTCTAAAATCATATTCAAGCGTAGCATGCCGGGTTTGTAAAGCCTGTGAAATCCTTTCAAATACGATCAACATATCCCCTGTCGAAGCACCGATGTGCTTTTTTAAAAAGGCATGTGAGCCTTCAACTCGAGAGGTCGCAGAATTACCGAGGTGTAGGCATTGTTGTGTCCATGCAACTATAAATTTTTCTTTATGAATTAGCCATGTCTCCTTAACATATCGAAGAGAAGGGGAGGTCTGATATCGCTTCTCGAACTCTGATAGCCTCGAATTGTAGTCGTTCTCTGTAGTAGAATAAATTAGCTGATTCCATGATTTTTGAAATGTTTGATATTCGGCGTTCGTCGTAAAATGCTGCTTCGTATTAGACGTTACGTTCTTGTTAATATGCCAGATGCAAAGAAGATGGGGATAATCTGGACAGACGACCTTGACAGCACCTAATAATGCAAGGTCTCTATCTGTACAAAGAACTGGATAGAAAGAGAGGGGGTCGAGAAATGAGAAAAAAGTCTTTAAAGCCCAAATATAGCTCTCTTCCTGTTCATCCTGCATAAAGCAAAATGCAACGCTAAAGGTTGAATTTGATGGCGAGACACCAATAATATGCAATAGAGGCATACGATATCGGTTTGTCTTATAGGTGCAGTCTAGGACGAATACCCTGTTGTATAGGTTAGCATACTTGATTGACTCTGGGTGTGCAAACATAAAAAAGAGGACATGTCCTTCGCTATCCTGCTTAATAGCATATTTCCAGTGATTTTCCTTCAAAGTCTTCAGTAGAAACTCAAGGGGAGTACTATTACCGAGCTTTTGCCTTCGTAAAGCACTTCGCGCATTGTAGATGTCTCGAGGGGTAACTAAAACATTAGGATGCTCTCGTTTGATTAGAGCTAGGATGCCACGAGGGGGAGATCCAATTTCCGATAGATGTAGGACCTTTTGAAGCTGCTCCTCTGTGAGCCGACGGGCAGCTGAATGTCCGATCATATTATCATCAGCTGTGTGATTATGATTCCGGTTTTGGACCTGTAGCTCCCACTTATCATCAAAAAGCATTTTCCCGTATAGCTTAAATGGACAGCCAATCCGCCGTGTAGTTGTCGTTCTTCGTTTCGCTCCATCAGGAGCATTCACTCGGTCACGATACGTGCCACCACGGTCACAACCAAGATAGATGTACTTATCTGTGATTGATCGTATAGTAGTGACAGCGTAACCTTGCGAGAGAGCATGCTGACGGACAGAGGCAATTAATAAATCTCTGCTATCAAAAATTTGCTCAGTAGGGGGCTCCATTTCTGAAAAATCCGAGAGGCAGAGATTTGAGGAGCTAAGAAAAGAGGGAGGCGAGAGCTGGGGATTTATACGTTTAATATACTATACTATGGTATGACATTTAGAATGATGTTGCTGTGGTAATTCCAATACAATCACATGACGTTTTCAATTACCTAATCATGGATATTACATAATTAGGAGTGTCCGGAACAAAAGTGGGAGTGTCCCTATCAATTCCCATGTGAACAGAAATTTCTGTTTCCGGCGCAGAAGAGATGCGATAAGTAGATGAGCTCTCATTCGACTTGTAAACTACGAGATCATGGGAGACTCTGCAGATGACCTGCTAAGCCTCTTGTCTGGACCGGGTCCCCCCAAAAAATAGTAGCAAAAAGGTAGACACGGGAGTCAACATGGAACTAGCGGCTGGTCTGCCTTGGATGGTTCTCTAATAAGGCGCAAGTAAGGAACCCCGGGCGATTGGCGCGGAATGGGAGATGACGATGCTGGCCCACCGAACCACATAGAAGATGAGAGGAGAGAGAGAGAGTGTGTGTGTAGTATGTACTCGAAGTACCAGTACAAAGTTGGAAGAGAAATAAGAATTAATTAGAGTAAATGACCAGTACTCCTAGTCTGTTCCTTTCAATAGAAGCCGAAGTGGGTTGTTCAGGCGTAAATCCCAACAACACCGCCTTCTGTGTTTCCCCCTCCTTCTCCTCTCCCCTTCTCTCTCTTCAACTCCCTTCATCCCCCATCCATCTATCTCCTTTTCCACCTTTTTCTCTTCAAACAAGGTGAGTGTTCTCTCTGTCTATCTCCTGATACTTCCATTCCCACGGCACACATCATTCTTCCCCCCCCACACACATATCACGAATCTGGTTTCAAGGCTCGAAAAGACAACCCCCCTCTTCCCTCCAAAATATCCTTGAGGTCAAGTCGGGTCGATGGAATCGCGTCACGATATTATGGTGGAAACTACATGTCTCCGTTGCCTTGTTTACCCGCTGAACTGGTGCCGCGACCGCTTTCCTGCGATACCCAACTACGCAGGGGAACCAAGGCAGTGTGGCCACTGGGCTATCACCAATGATCGTCATGATCTGCCATCACGCATTTTCGTCCCAATGACTTGATCATTCTCTACATGATATTCTTGGAAAATTTACACCTGGACCCCTCGATGCTTGAGGGGTTATTGTCTACCCCTCCCGACCGCCTTGCTTGCACTGCTCACGATGGCGTGATTTGATGCCTTCTATCTCGAAAATCGTGGCACTCGAGAATTTTAGTTGAAAAATAGCTAACCTGCTCTAATCCCTGCAGAAAACACATTTTCATCATGGGTCACGAAGACGCTGTCTACCTCGCCAAGCTCGCTGAGCAGGCTGAGCGCTATGAAGGTTGGTTGGTCAACCCCAGAATCTCAATCATATCCGCTGACCATGCGACACAGAGATGGTCGAGAACATGAAGGTCGTTGCCTCGGCCGACGTTGAGCTCACCGTTGAGGAGCGGAATCTCCTGTCCGTCGCTTACAAGAACGTCATCGGTGCCCGCCGTGCTTCCTGGAGAATCGTCACCTCGATCGAGCAGAAGGAGGAGTCCAAGGGCAACGAGTCCCAGGTCACTCTGATTAAGGAGTACCGCCAGAAGATCGAGGCCGAGCTTGCCAAGATCTGCGATGACATCCTCGAGGTTCTCGATGAGCACCTCATCAAGTCCGCCCAGAGCGGCGAGTCGAAGGTCTTCTATCACAAGATGAAGGGTGACTACCACCGTTACCTTGCCGAGTTCGCCATTGGCGACCGCCGCAAGGGTGCCGCCGACTACTCTCTGGAGGCCTACAAGGCCGCCACCGAGATCGCTCAGACTGACCTCGCCCCTACCCACCCCATCCGTCTCGGTCTCGCTCTTAACTTCTCCGTCTTCTACTACGAGATCCTCAACTCTCCCGACCAGGCTTGCCACCTCGCTAAGCTCGCCTTCGACGATGCTATTGCTGGTACGTCTCGACGTATTTCCTCGAAGCCTCCATGATTCAGAACTAACATTTGTCTGCAGAGCTCGACACCCTGAGCGAGGAGAGCTACAAGGACTCCACCCTCATCATGCAGCTCCTCCGTGATAACCTGGTACGTACTACGCTCTTCATGGATGAAGTACAAATACTGACCAGTCTTTCTTAGACTCTCTGGACCTCGTCCGAGGCTGAGCCCGCTGCCGACAGCGCCGCCCCTGCCGAGAAGAAGGAGGAAGCCCCGGCCACCGAGGGTGAGAAGCCCGCCGAGTAAATGAGTAACACCTAAAAAGATCTTGTTGAAGGACTCACGTCCTCAGGACGGATGGGACAACCGAGAGAGAGAGCGCGCGACGGGTCTCCCAGTGCAAGGACATAGAGTGAAGACGAGGAGAAAAGGACCGTGAGATGTATTGACATGAGTTGGTTTGCTCTCCTGCCATGGCTCGCAAGGGCCTACTAGAGAAATAACCGTGCTTTGATGTTGGTGCTCACTGGTCCATTTCACTTTGATCCTCTACTTACCTTGTGCCTCCTTTGCTTTTGGCCCGGTGCTTGTGTTCTCTGCCTGGGGATATCTATCTGTCTCCTCTTTTTCGTTTTTCATTCTCCTTGTTATTTTGTCTACTTTGCCTCTTAACTACCCAAAGAGTCCCTTTGCGCGCACTCTCACAGCACCCCAACACATACACAGGACACCACAGAAGTTTTTATTAAATCAGTTCCTTATCAGGACTTCCACGATGATGTATCTTGCTGATCTCCGGCTTGGCTTTCTTCCCTTTTCTTATTTATCTCCCGTACTCTGTGCCATATGGCGTTTGATTCTCGCTAGACCTGGGTTCGAAGATAAATTCGTATATTGACCTTATCACTTGCTTTGATTGAGTAAATGTAGTCGAAGCATGTAAACAGTGGATCCTTACCTGGGAACAACAAGAGTTATAATGATGTGTATACAATGCCACTGATGCAGTGTTGGACAGTCTCTACACGAAACTGAGTCTTGAAGCGAGTATACCGTTTCACGCATTTTATGCATCTTTTTCACTCTGGTTTGATATCACCCCAAAAGAGAAAATTTTTGCCGTGCATTCCTTCTGGTGCATACTCATATTCAAACCTTCTGGCTCTATTACTAGACCTTAATGACTCGCATAGTAGGTCTAACTGGTCTCAAGCTATGTGTAACTCCTCTCAAAACACCTTGCTTTTAGCGAGCCGATTGAATCCTCGTTCAACGCTTAGGGTCTAGATTGAGCTATTAACGTTCAAGACGTATAAGCTCTTGAGTAAGATACGCATATTTCTCCGAGTCGCCATCTTTCAATCTCGGTCATTAGCTGTAACTTCTTCCGTTCATTTCAACCGGAGATCAACGATGGCTCTGGAAGCTGGAGGTCTGGTCTTGCTGGTGTGTCATGAATTCTGGGTCAATATTACAAGCAATGAGCAGTTATATTATGCCTCCGGTTATGACTTGCATAAAAGAATGTTTATATGTTCGAGATGAAACGGTAGAACAGTTAGCAAATATGTTATATTAATTGACTGAACTTGGATAAGTCAACCGTTGAAAATGACAAAAAGAGCCAGCCGTGGGTTTACGTTGATTATCGTAGTATAACGTAGCACTACCCGTACATTTCATATGAGAATATGCGAGTACTCCACCATTGGGCCTCCCAAGACGACCGGGAAGCCACGGGGTAGTGCTCTTAGGGCTATACAACGATCATGTGATTGTTGGAATGGAGCCTCACTCTTATATGAATGAGTACCTATGCAGTCATCTCATCTCTCATTTTAAACTACGAAGATCTGCGGAATCCCGAAAATTAAGTCCCAGAGCTGTGGTGAGCCTCTCCCCTCTGTCGCGCAATCACATCGACCAGTTTCGTAACCCGGCCCTCTCAGCAACCATTTTCCCTGAAGTGGCCGTAGAAGGATGGTATAGTAGCCCGAAAGTAACAAGGCACTCGGACGATCCTGTTTCAATAGAATCAGGTACTCAGGCAAGACGCGCATTGGCCAAGAATTGAGAGAATCCCAAACCTCGGGGTTGACCAAGTTTAGAATGGTGCCTTGAGAGCGTTGGGCACTGGATCGGTGGGTGTGGAATGGCTCGAGGAAGAAGAGCCGGTATAGCAGCTTAGAGATATAGTATCGATCACCCATGTCGAAGTGAGTCCGGTCATCCAACACAGTTATAAGCGGGATTCCTTCTTGGGCTTCCTTGAATTTGGCCCAGGCGGCAGTTTCACTGCCGACAATAGAAATCACTGGACGGCTGTGGTTGGGATTGTCGGCAGTCTGCTGACTGAGCATGGGCAACAAAGGAGAGCTGTGCTCAGCCAGTTGGTCAGAACAGTTGTTTCGTGAGAGGTAGACCGCTTAACGGTAAAGTTGAAATTGGCAACACCGGCGTTGAGAAGAGCAAAGTCGATCTGAATGTTGGACCGCTTAACACTAGCATAGCTATTCAGATCCAATTCCCAGACCTCGACCATTAGGATCTTTGCTGAAGCGGGAAGCGAGGCTAGTCGCAGCTTCGCCCTTGGAGGCATTGCGGACGGCCAGAATCAGATGGGACAGTCCAAGCCCGAGTAACTGATCACAGGACTAACAGCCCCGTTCAGTGTTGGAGCCTGTCACAAGACCAGCTTTGTCGCGAAGGGAGGTGCTGGACGGTGCTTGGGGAGAGCAAAATAAGAACTGGCAATATAGGAAGCCGGGATAGGTGTTGTAGAGAGGCATTTTGGGGAGTAGGGAGGTAAATAAGGATATAGAATGGAGGGTTGAAACTAAGGAAGTAAGGTGAAGGGCGTACCAATATAAATAAGTTTCCCTGATAGTCTGCTATATACTTATTTCTGAGTATATAGGAACCGACGGTGCCGTTCCAAGCTGTGATTAGCCATCTCGGCTTTAAGTATGATCTCCATAGGTCTGATAGTGCTGTCCTCATCTTGCTTTCTAGAGATAATAAAGCTAAGGATATCTGGCAAGATAGATAGTCAGACGGTCGTATGTCCGGGTCTAAAATGGACTTACGATGCTGTGGCGAGTTCATCCACTGCACTCTGTCCAGGCTATTTGCAGTTTCCACCTGATAAGAGGTGCAGTTTGCACATTTCCTATGTAATTTGTTTGCTTTAATTAAATATAAATGTCCGAACTAGACTTCTATGTTGTAGAGATTTTCGACTGTTATATAGATGAACTGCCGACTAATCACATGCCGCGGATGGAGATAGTTAGCAGATAAAACCAACATGGCAGATATTAGGTTTGATTCCAGCCAATGGAGAAAATTCGCTTGTAGCTATCAGCTTATTTGGGCTTTAGGTACGAAGGGAGAAGGTAGAAACCTTCTTGGTAAATGAACCCGACGGCACCATTCTCGCACATTCCGATTGGACTAATTTATTCCTGCGGGTCCTTCGACTACTGCTGCTTGAAGATGGAAGTGCTGTATCAGGGTTATGACTGCACTGTTTTAGCTCTTTATGAGGTGTCTGGTTGTCGAACATTCAGATTCAGTCCTGTTGGCTCTAATTTCGGAAACAAAACGATATGAGCCATATATCACTGCTAGCGAGAATGTAGAATAGTAGAAGAGCAGATGAGGTGGAAAGCTACGGGTTTGATGGGACGAGGCGAATGAAAGAGTTCAACGTCGCCTAACTTCTAACCAATTGAAAGACCAGTAGTAATCCTAACGAGGGCAACCCTCAGCTCTGCCTGCCTATGTATCTCTTTCTAAGCGGGCTCTCTGTCCAAGGCTGCAGATCGGAGTCTGTGGCAGTCGTGTGATCACTGTTGAGAGGACTTGAAGCTTGCTCAGGGTGTCAGTAATGACACCTGCCTGGATTATGTATGTACAGGTGCCTAAACTGTGGTTGCGGCTTGATATGACACCTACGCATTATTTGCGTTTCCCCTCTCCATGGGGTACAGCCATTTCTTTCTTTCCTTTATTGGCCTATGGCCTCTTGTAGACGCAGTAAACAATATATCCACATTGATCCTGATAGAAGAACCGTTTCTATCAGAGAGGTCAATAACTTTAAACATAAACGTTTACATGCAAAGGCTATGAGACCCTATAACCCACAAAGTAGGTTATCGTCGCTCCTCGGGCTAAATGGTTAACTTACCTGGGCAGCTACCTAGATGGGTATAATAAGACGCTCCTGCATACCGGTTCCCCGGGAATACTTTGCGTATTACCCTCTCATCGATCGTCCGCAATATATGCCTCACCCATAAACCATCTCAATATCCAGTCAACATACTTAGCTCCCGGTATTCCAGCAATTTAATCTAGAAGTGATCCTCCCACGCAACTTAGTGCCAGAGGTCAACCCTAGAATTGCGCGTGAAAACGAAAGCGAGCACGCGCAAAGAACCGGTGAAGAAGTCGCTCGGGTCGGACTGACGATCTCCTGCGCGAATTGCTAACGGTCATATTGCCCAGGCTCTTCAGATCGCATTGACCCCGTCCGTGTGGTTTTGGTACCCTCCACCACCAATGTAGAGTAGATAATCTACCCTGGATTGAGTTATCGCGATGAGATCGAGGGGAGTGGGAGGGAAGGAACACGCTGTCGTCTAATATATTGTACATGTATCCTTGGCCTTGTTGGGTCCGAGATGATCACTTTGATAAACCGATCCAATCGCCCAGATGTAATATAATGTAATGTACTATAGTGGATACCGTTACTGCATATCAAGTCAAGCACACACTCCGCGCATTACGGTTTGTCTTGTTTTAATACCTCGTATTAAGTCAATTGGATGGGATCATCAGTAGTTGGGAATGTTTCGGGATCCCCCTTTTATTTTCACGTTCATGTTCATTGACCCAATCAATATATACGGGGGATCTACGTGTCCGGCTATGGCTGGTTCAAAAATAAGGTGATAAGCGAAAAGAGATCTACAAGGAAGACGGTTTGATCTGAAATAGTTTCCATTTGCTGCCATGGTTGAAACCACAATGCTACCAGCCATGCGGGCTCGATAAAAAGGGGTATGAATGAGATGAGGACTTTGAAAAATTGAAAAAAATAAAAAATAAAAAAAAGGGTAAAAGGGGGGTACTTGAGACATGCACGCTCGTGGGTATAGCAAGTGCAAAGTGCAAGTGCAAGAAGAAATAGAGGGGCGATAAAGAGATGACGGGATTCGACATCTCTGTCTCCCCGTATGGAGAGACGAGAAAGTAATCGGCGGGGATAGTCAGTCCAGTGGAAAGAGGTCGAGGTCGAGAGGTCGAGAGTGACGGAGAAGAATGGTCGGAGAGAAACGAAAGGAAGAAAAGAGGAATGACAAAACGCAGATGTACAGAGAACCCCCGAAAACCGAAAGGGCATATGAGAGAGAGGTAAAGATAAGAAGACAAATGGACTGCTCCGAAGGACCCCTAAGATGCTTTCCACTTTCCACGCCGTCCTGTTGTGACCATTACCGTCACCATGCAAATGCAACCATGACGAGAAAACATTTCCAGTGCGGCTTCAGCAAGAGTCATTCAATCAAATCGAGTCTAGTCCCAGTCCCCGAAACGCCCAATGTGCTATGCATCGAAAGACAAAAAAAAAAAAAAAAAAAAAGAAAAAAAGAAAACAAACGAAGGATAAAAAAAGTACAAGTGAAACATGGGTTCACAAAGCCGCCGAGAGAGAAAAAGAACGCCGAGTAAGAGAAGTGAGGAAGGAGGAAGCTCAGTAATATCGACAAGGGATGAAAATAGGCAGGTGGCCACACTGGAGAACGTCGCACACCGCGTTTGAGGATGATGCAAGAAGAACGGAAACACCAAGATTGCCAAGGTTCAGGTGGCGGACCACTTGACGAACATCAGACATGCAATGATGTCACGAATGATCCCTTGAACCCCCTTGAGTAGATATATCCGAGTTCAGCCTCCATCGATCCAGCGGTTCGATCCCGGTTGAACAGGGGGCTGTGGAGACGATGATGGCGTTGTGGCGTTCAACTCGAAAATGCGAGTTCCTTTTTTTTTGGAATTTTGCGGATGGCCGAACCAGTCGGGTGGATATGTGTGAGAAAGTGGCGATCGGAAGACGTCCCTGGATAACCGCTGACCTCCCATTTCAGAGAGAGGGAAGACATTCGTGTTGTCAGAGACCTCAACCCTGTCGTTGTTGATACCGTAACATGCTGACCTGGACATGTAACATGGAGCGACCAGTCGGATGTGCGAGAAGAGAAATATGGAGGGATTTCTTCGTAATGGGCAAGTGAAGATAAATCGGAACTCGGTAGAATCGGTCGGGCGCACTTTTGAGAAAACCCCCTTCTGTCGCAAAACCCCCAGCTTGATGTTCACGGAATAGGATCTTCGACCATCTTGCGACATTCTGCCCTTCGGGAGATGGCCTATTTACTTCTGCGCTTTGCGGGCCTTCGTACTGCGGGTCATTTCGCTCTTGGTCATGTTGCGGGTGAGACCACCGATGTAGTCTTGTAGGATTTTATTTTCGTTTTCCAACTTGTCGTGGTCCGATTTCACTGCATCGATACGCTCGGCGAGAGCCTGGAGGGATGACTGAAGGGCCTTGGCTTGTCTATTTTACCCCAATAATTAGCCACTGCAAAACTCAGACCTTAGTTTCCTTCCAAACTGCTTGTAAAACTCACTCTTGTAGAGTTTGACGGGCCTCCTTGCCCAAGCGTTCTAAATCGGCGGAATTCCGTCGGGGACTCATGGCGCGGGCGTCGTCTGGGGGGAACTCCTCCTCCTCAATTTCGATTTCGGGGTGATCCCGAGGGACAAGGATAGAAGCACTGGGTTTTCGGCTCGCCATTCGGGGTCGTTCTGATCGGCCTCGACGCTCTGTTTCTGCGTCGGATATGGAAGATGATGAAGAAAGGGATGACATATGCATGCGGCCACCGTCGTTTGGGTGCGGCAAGGTATCAACAGGAGAGGCTTCAGTCATCGCTGTATCTGAGGCCATAAGGGTTACTGCTCGCGGCACACAGGATCAAAAAGACGTCCAGGGTGGCGGTGTAATGAAGATCCCACGATTGGGTCAGGGTTTTAAAGGGCCGGAGGAAAAGCGGAGGCTGATGAAAACGACCACGGTCTACCCCTAGCGATGTACCCCAGACGAGAAATCTGTGTTACGCTTGAGGTAGCTACCGGGGTCGGTGGAAAGTCGAAAGGAGAGAGAGATGGTAATTTTCCTGGTAAAGACGACCGGGGTCGACTTGAAGGGAGCTGGTCGAGCTGAGTAAAATTCAATTCAGGGCGAAATGGGCGGGACCGGGAGAGTTGAAGGAGGGGAGACGAAAGAGAGTAGGGTATAGTAGGGTATGTCGAGGTTCTAAGAGATGTAGAGAAGGTGAAGAGCTTTGGGGGGGGGAAGGAGGGAAAGGAAGAGAGGGTCGGTATCGGTGTTACGGCATGGAAGGGTACATCTGAGTGACTTGTTGGTCGGTGCGGCGGATGCGGTACACGGTGGTACCTAGGGAGTCTCCGGGTGGGAACTTGTCTATCTTAGCACCTTTTCAGTAGGTGGAAAGTATTCCCTTGGTAATGATCATCATTTCTCTTCTCTATTCCTTTCTCCTAGCCTCTCAGGTTCCATGTCTCTAAGAAAGTGGGGGAGGCGCGTGGCAGCCACATATTAAATTATTACTCGGTGAAGGCAAAGTTCTTTTCTCTTCCCCTTAGTAGGTACTTGGTACACCGCCATCCGCTCTATTTATTGGTTAGGGCAAGTATTGGTACCTTATCCACAGCGCCGACTACCCTTAACCGAGTAATTATAGATTTAAGGAGGTTTTTCCAGGGGGTGGGTAGTATGCAATGTCGATCGAGCCTCAACAAGCCAAAATGACGCCATGCCAGTCCTGGTTCTCATTCACGCGGAACATAAGAGGCTGCATAAACCCCGTACTGAAGTGGCGAACATTTTTCGACTCAACTTCCTCCCCTCTTCCAGGGCTCTTTGGAGATCCTTTCTAAGCAGGTCCAAATCACGTTCATCTGCAGTGTACAGAGTATAGCCGCTCCCACCGCGAAAATGGCAATAGGTGAAAAATGACAATCAGAGGTGAACAGAACACTTCATTGTGGAAGAGGGAAAAAAGACAGTCTCCGCACAGGTTTGTAATCTCCCGCAACCACTCAACAATCCTCTTAGTCCACCAATGTGCGCCCAACGCTTGGGCTTCAGACGATCCATTCCCGCGGGGGTTTGACATCCCCCTTATTATTTGATGGATCGCTAGCCGAGGTGGAAATGGAGATAGGCGCCGATCTTAAAAACCTTGAGATTGATCTGTTCTCTCCTAGTTTCATGAGGACGATGTACGGAGTTTAACAGGTGGTATATGGTTTCAGTCCACCCTAACTTATAACTTCGCTCCGTTCCCGGCAGGATCAATCAGAACTGCCGATGCCACTACGGGGATATGCAGCAGTGTTCCGCTACACGAGGCATGACGGCATATAGAAAATCGGAGGGTCAAGGTATTAGGAAGTTAGATATCGGAGATGGATCTCCACAGATAATATCAAACCAGATTCGTTCCTGGATTCCGAGAGTCAGATGACAAGACGCTCAGGCCAGAGTGTGTAACTATACAGAGTATGTTCACCGAATTTGGGCCGCTACACTAGATGTTAGGCCCATGTTCAATACATGTATTCCTAGAGACAACGGGGGCTAAGTGAGACATCCACGAATGCCTACGTGTAGCTATTGCTTTGTCTATGAGACACAAAGCATCCCCTCGACATGTAAACGTCAGTGACTTACTAGTACATATTTTCAATACGGGAGTGGGGTGTTTCCATCAATTTTAACCCCTATAACTGGTCGCCTTCCCGTCTTTTCTATGTTGTTGGCGCCAATCGTAGCACCGAGAATTCTGTGTCCTCTGCTGTGCAATTTGAAACAGTGCCAATCACTATTCCATTTTCGAACAATACCCCGAACAAGACTTTGTTTCGAAGTACGGGTCCGAGGCACCGTACACGGCTACACTTTGAAGTTTTCAACGGCCCCCGGGGCGACAGGATGAATAAAGTACATAAAAGAGTTTCATCGCCGTCTCTGGGCTCCACTCAGGTACACAGGATAATACATGTAGTTTACAAGCCATCGAATACAGTACAGAGGACGAATTGACTCAGAACAGAAGCGAGCACAGCATAAAGAACTTTCCGAATAGGGAAAGAGTCGTTGACGCTGTGCACACAGTGGACCTTCACTGGGACTCTCTCCAGAGAGAGGCAAGAGTTTATCTTAGCTCAGCCTCAAATGTCTTGGAATATCTCCCGTCTAACCCACAGTCTCACACAAATATACTATATCTTCACTTATAGTGTCCCACTTTTGCAGATCCAAGAAATTCCTGTTTTCGCCTTCCATTTCCCGGTTTTGTGGGGGGTCTTGTCTATCTGTCTCGAGATGGGGATCCATTTCTGTCTACCAATCATCCGGGGAGGAGGAGATCCAATGCAGATGCGGTGTGCGTGTATGTACTGTATATGTAGGCGCATGTAGTTTAAGTCAAAGCCGGGTTTGCTTACAAGGCTGAGAGGTACGTTCATGCGTTGCCGTTTCTCTCGGCTTTCTGATTGATAACACAGACATGCATGCTTCTAGTTGCAAAACGTATACCTGGCTCCGAGACATCTCCGGGTTAGAGTAACAGAGTGATACACTTTTGTTTACCTTTTTAATTACGGGTAGAGTTCTAACAAGACAATGTCAAACTTGAAAGGATATGATAACGATTTCAAACCCGAAACCCGGAGAATCTGCAGACTGTACAGAAAGAACCTCCCAAGAGAAGCCCCTTCCAATGAGAGTAAGAACCTATCTACCACCAAAACGCCAACCATTCAATTTTATTCATAGAGCTCCGCATGATTGCCATTGGTACAAGGCTCTTAACACTGCGATACCGCCAGACTGTGTTTCAACCGTACGGCCACGGCCACGATCATTGTAATCCTTCGGCCTGAAGCCCGCAGCTGAGGGCTCAGAGTCACCAAAGTTGCGGTAGTCAATAGCATCAACGGGGATGATACTGCTACCCACAATATCATCCGCCTCGAGCTGACGATACGGGCGACCCCACCAAGAACCGAACTTGCCATCGCTGTCCCGAGTCATCAAAGCGGCCTGCGCATTGTGCTCGATCCAGCTGCCATAGGCGCGACAGCGTTCCAAATGCCATTGATAGATCTCGTCCCAGCTGTCCTCTGCTGAGTGACTACCAGTCATGGCGTCTGCCAGAAATCGTTCTTCTTGTGGCTGCAAAGGCCGACAGAACTCTGCCAGATGATGGAAGAAGATTCCTTTGAAGGTTTGCCCGTCCTGGGAACAGGAACCGCCGGAATCGCATGCGTCTTCTAGTACGCCTCCGCGGCCGAGTCCCTTCCACTGCTGGCTGGAGATGTATGGCCAGCCGGTGGCTTGCAGCACCTTGTGGACTAGCTCGTGTCCATCAATCAGATACTCTTGCGAGTTCGTGGCTAGCCAGAGTCCCCTCAGCCCGCTGAGAATGACTCCTTGGTTGTAGGTGTAGACCATAGTGTTGAGTTCATCGCACTTGCCCGAGCCGGGATTCTGTGAGCTTTGGTAACCACTGATATGAAAGCCATCAGCGTAGAGCCGGCCGGGGCCGGTCATGTTCGAGTTATTGAGCCACTTGTATCCGTCGATTGCGGCCTTGAGATGGGCAGGGCTGTGTGGGTTCTTCCGTGTTGTGTGGGTGCCTTGTGAGTCGGCGAGGAACGGCGAGTCGATGGGGTCTCCTGGGAAGTATAGGTACATCCCGATGCTTGCGGAGATGAACAGCTCGTTCGTGATTGCGTTCTTGTATGGCATCAGGTATGGGCTCCAGATCATGCCGCCGTCACAAAGCGTCTTGTCCCAGCCCGCTGAGGCAAGCTCGTAGAATAGTCGTGCTCTGTGTGCTGCAGAGTCACGGAACTGGGTGCCATACCATGGCTGTCCAGAACTGGCGTTAGACGAGGTATAGTGTAAATCTGAATGGAGGTCTTGGAACTTAATATTTTCCAACCATTCCAGTACAACCCAGAGCATGTCATCGTAAGCCTGGTTCCTCAGACTGAAGGCATTCTCGCCGAAGTAGAAAGCGGACGTATGGCTGAAGTATCGACTGACGGTATTCTCAAGCGTGGAGTGTGACAATCCTTGCAGCTCATCCGTCTCAGGGATATCAAGCGGTCCAGAGCTTAGAGATGACAGCGCCGCTGAAACGTGTGTTCCCAGGACCGCGGCAGTCCAATCGATGCTAGTAGGCCACGTGCCCTGCCATAACACAAAGTACTTGTCTTGCATAACACGCAGTGCATCGATGAGATCCCGTAATGTTTCGAGAATTGGTTCGTGGCTTGACTCTTCCGGGGCCGGTTCAGTATCTCCCAAGACTGTCTCCACAAAAGAGTCGTCAAGGGCACTGGAACCATCATTGAAGGTCGATAATGATTCTCTCAAAACATCTTGCGGCGGATACGCCAGCGCTTTGACCCCAGCCGAAAATGACAGGAAGCACAGTGTAATGATACAATATAGAGACCGTGGTAGCCTCAAAGGGCAAGAGGAAGTGTGTTGGGGAGCCATTCTGTCTCAGGAAAGTGATCCTGCCAGAACCAGATCCCCAGACACCAGGTAATAGAGCCGTGCTATAGATATATAAGGAGAGAGTTCGCAATGGCGTGGAAAAAGAGGAAGAGCGCAGGATAGGCTCATGCGGGGAAAACGGGCCAGGGTTCGGCCTTAGTCACCAGACCCGCTTCCTGCCGCAACATCTATCCATGAACTTCGTCCTGTTGGTAAGGCCAGGGCTTCCGATTATTTGGTGAGTCTAAAGCTAATTTGCATTATTACATTGGCTGGAGTATGGCGCCACATGACTGTCGCGTGATCCACCTGCAAGGCATCGGATACGAAGTCAAGCGACTTAAGGGCTACACTACAAATGGAGAACCAGCGAATCGCATTCTGTTCGGTTACAGAATGAGTCGCAAGATCAACAAGGGTGATGGAACGTCACTTGCAATGAAAGAAAGGCGTCCTGCATAACGTACATTACTGAAAGGTTGGGCTAAGGAGCCAAGATGGTCTTCGCTAATTTGATAGTTCAACTTTCAATTTTATCGAAATTGCCTTTGATTTCTGAATCGAGGTCAGCGTGGTTCGTGACGGGTCAAGACTGGGATCTCATACCATTATGGCAATCTATCACGGCGCCGGCGTATACCTCTATGCGGATGTGTCCCATGGCACCTCTCAATCAGTGTGAACCGGAGAGGTCCAAAGAGGGGTAACACCTGCGAAGACCAGATGATCCATTCATCAAGGGAGATATTCAGGTGAACTGGTGGGAAGAGGTTCGAGGTAACAGCGCAGCAGTGGAAAAAGAAAAGGCGAGAATAAACGCGAAAGCCCCAGGTATCAAATGAAAGGTCACAAGCAATGCACCTCCGTCAAATTTCATCCTTCATATCCATTAAAGAGCTTATTCCCGGTCACCGGCGGCTTCAGGGCTGCGACTGCGGTTGGGGCTCCGGCTGCGATTCCGGCCACCCCGGCCCTTGGATGCTCCATTCTTGCCCTTGCCAGATGGGGGCGGACGAACAAACGCGTAGTCAACGTGGATGGTCTGGTCGAGGAGCTTGGTGTCGTTCAGGTTCTGAATAGCGTCGCTGGCTTCGGGGAGGGTGGAGTATTCAATCAATGCGTAGCCCTTGTAGACAGTTAGTTAGTTCAAGATTCAAGATGGATCGTCACAAGAAATCAACGCTCAGAAAACAGGGCCCTGAGAGTCTGTCTCAAGCTGATTGTCCCATTGGGTCAAGTAGGAGCGCACCTTGGCATAACCCGTCCGACGGTCGAGGTTCAAGCTGAAGTTTTTAATCTCTCCGTACTCCGCGAATAGATCGGTGACGTCCTCTTCTGATGCTTCCTCATGGATATTGGACACAATGATGATCCATCCTTCAATACTGCGCACAGCGACCGCATTTTCCTGTGTCCGTGGCTCAAAGCTGCCAGATTGCTCGGGTGCGTCGTTTTGTGCGACAGGAGGGTCGACTTCCATTTCGTTCGACATATTGTGTGGTGCTGAGTATACCTTCGACGCGACTGTAGTTGTGAGGTATTGGGGAGGTTAACTTCGCCGTTGGTAGTGTTCAATGAGTCCGGGTCTGGATTGCAGTCTTGGTTAGGCAAGCCTCACCTTCAAGCTCGCGATCACATGACCAGGACTACCCTGCTAAGTTCCAGTATGTGCATACTATTATTTCCTAAGCTTGCTATTTTGCCTTATTCATCCTAGGCACTCAATTACTCTCTACTTCTCTTGCGACACAAATTGCAAGTTCAAGCATATTGCGCAACTTGATCGGTTACCGAGAGCTACTAAGACGAAGGCTTTGATCCAAATCAATTTGCATTTCTGAAGAAGCACCAGCAAAGTAGATGAGTTCTAAGGGAGATTTTCTAACTAGAGCGGAGATTGTATTCACCCCGTTTGTTGTAGGTTCGTCGGTGCGAACACTGAAAGGCGTGCCTTTGCGCAGAGGCTTCGACCCATAAGACCAGAAAAAAAGAAAGAAAAAGAAATATGAACGGTTAAAATACAAGGTTGTTAGTTAAGCAAAAAGAGAACTCCAGATCCGTGTTAAGCAAGGCCAATAACAGTCTGCTCCATTGCCATGAAATGCAGGCCGCTTAACGACGGTTGTTGTTGCGCATGCCGAGGATCTGGACCATACGAACGAAAATGTTAATGAAGTCCAGCTCAAGGCTGACACTCTCGTTGACAACATCGCGCTTGATCAGGCCGCGCTCAGCAAGGCGGGCGTGGTGCAGAATCTTTTGGACGTCATACAGGGTGAAGCCACCGAAGACGGCAAGACCACCGTAGAGCCAGAGACGCTCAGACCACATCAAAGTGCGAGCAGCAGTGGCTGGGAGAACCATGGGGGCGAGTCCGGAGAGAGCAACGATGGCAACACCAGCAAGAAGAGGACCACCGAGGTAAAGGTACTTCTCCTGCTTGGCGGTGGCACCGACGAAGGCGATGGAGCCCATCATACCAACAGTGTAAAGACCGGCACGGGCGAGGATGGCGGGGTGCATGAACATCAACGGGGAGAGAAGAGCAGCCTGGGTGAGGTTGAACAGGGTCCAGCAGCCATACTTCACGACGTAGCTATCTCAAGTGTTAGTTTGTATGTCACTTACTGGTTCACTCGCGGGACTGAAAGAAAAGGTTTCAAAACTTACTTATCAGGGGAGGTGTAGAAAGTTCCGTACATTGAGCCGATGCTGCCGACGAGACCGACACCCATAACGAGCCAAGGGTTCATAGCCATGAGACGATAAGACCAGCCGCTCATGTGAAGAGCGCGAGCAGCAACACCGATGATACCAACACCGAGACCAGTGTGCATGAAGGTTTCGTTCAAGAAGCTACGCTCGTAAGCGGGCATGCCGCCGTCCTCTCTCGTCTCACGGTTAAAGATGACGTTGGTTGCCAAGATGGTACCACCGACAATGGCGGCGCCATAAATCAGCTTTTGCGTCATGTTGCCACCCTGAGCAGTGTTGTAGCTCTGCTGCATGTAGGTACGGCGGAATGCATTCTGGAAGGACGAGCGGGACTTGGCGAAGATCGAGGACGAAGCTCCCTGAAGCTTAGGTGCTTGGGGCTTGAGAGGGGAGTTGTGGATGAATCGAGCGGTGTTCGAGGCTTTGGGGAGCTGGCGAAGAGCCGATGATACGGCGAACGGGCGCCGTAAGAAGAAAGCCATGATCGCGATGTGATAATCGAGATGTGAAGAGGGGAGATTAAAGTACCGACTTGACGGGTGATATCAGCGTGATTCGTGATTACTCATGCTTAAGTCCGGAATCCGGAAATTTCCAGAATAGTCAGGTGACTCACAGGTGGGATTTGATATTCTTAGAACTTGAACTCGCCTCGGTTTATCAGATCGGCTTGCTCTACGTCATTCTATTCTGACTTCTCAGTCATGGCTTCGAACTTGGAGACTATCCATGTGCCGCATTTACCGTCTCTGCCGGTGCATGTTGCTCTATATCGCGATGTTCAAAATGCCGCCTTCTTGAGAGAACAGCTTCTTGCTGGCAATGCAGAATTCGAATATGCTCTTATTGATGCAAGCATGGTATGTGAGGATGTGTCTTCTTGAAATTAGACAGTTGGCTCCAAAATGTATATTTCAAGTCCTGAAATTGACACCCCACATTAGGTTCTTTCAAGGGCCCATGCCACTGCTGCTGTGTTCAGAGCCGTCAACGACTATATGCACAGTCGACTGAAGTCTCGCAACGTGCATTCCGAGATTGTATTCTCATTCAACTCTACCAATAATGTGTGTATAGAGAGGCGGTGCAATTTGTCACGGAGCTAACACGGAGTTAGATTGCCGAGTCATTCCGCAGATTCGGCATTGCCGATTCAACCAAAGATCTCTTGGTGGTCAAAGTCTCTGTCTCGCCAGAGATAACACATGAGTCTGTCGTCGCCCATCTTGGCGCCTCAGTTCAAGGGACTTCGGTACCTTTCGATGATCAGACACTTTCTGAAGTCTCCGATGTCAGCAAAATCAAGAAAGTGTACAAGTTGGGAGCTTTGCCTTCACCACCCAAGGCAACAGATCAATCCAATGGCACAAATGATGAATTGAAGCAACGGCTTGAAAATGCCTTACTGGCAGCAATTGCCCTGAGGGGATCATGAGATATTGGTCGGAGTCACAGCACTTCACCGAACCCAAAATGCCTCGAACTCGCAATCAGTGCAAGAGCACCTTTGCTAATGCATTTTCGAATGCTGAAAGTGTGAAACTGCTACGCTCTTGGGCCATTTATACCTCGAGAGTTTGAAATTCGACTGACAAAACATCCGTCATTGATCGCAAGGAATAATCTTGGTTTATTTCAGGATGACACCACAGTCATTTAACTGTGTTGGGATCATAAATATCTCTATCGAGATAATTACACGTAAGTAACGATGAATTGAATGAATCATACCCTCAATGCATGTGTTTGTTTCCCCGAACATGGACTATATTTCGGCGATTCCGTCCAATTCGTAAAATCATGTAAAGCCGTAAGAAAATTAGGTTTGAATGGATATACCAGCTCTCATCTTGATTGGCAATGCTTTTGAAATATAAGTGTACACTGTTAGTCTCTCGAATGCCGTTGGTTGCCCGGCTTAACTATGAAGTGAACCTAAAACGGTAATCCTGCAACTTTGCCAAGACCGCGGTCTTGTCACATCGAATTCAACTTCAATCTCCAAACAATACCTCCACGAGCATATCCACCTTGCATACATATCTTACTTCCTGCCTTATTGGGCATGCATATTGCATATAAAATGCGTCTGACATGAGACTAGCTGGACGCGCGACTTATCAATATCACACAAGCAAACATTGAGATACGCGACTCGCCACAATGACTACCGCAGCAGATGTGATCATCTTGTCGTCCTCTCCGAACCCTCCGCGATCACCAAAATTAGCTAGGCATGATCGCAACCCGGCGTGTCACGCCTTGCCACCAGATGCAACGCCACCGCCAGTACCTTCGCCGTCTGAGTTGTTCCAACCGCACACGCGTTCTCGATTCTTTCCCACCTCAATTGCCAGCGACCAGTACCTGGCATCCGCGCCGAAAACAAAGAAGCGATCGACCAAGAAAGCTTCCGATGATCAAAGCGCATCGGGCAAGCCTGGAGGAAAGACGAAGAAACTAGCAAATAAGCTAGCACCAGTTGCGCCCAGCAGTCCACAGCCTGACCCCGTGGGCCGAATGGATAATGCGGCAAAACCTGGCAAGGGCAGACCCCGGAAAACTGCCAAGAACCAGGACCAAGGCAATATGAAACTGGCTGGGAAGGTTACAAAGACGAGCACCGGAGAGGAGGCAAAGGAATCGACTAAGGCTGGCAAGAAGACGACTGCTACAAAACAATTGCCTTCAACTGATTCAGGGGAGACTCCAGTACCCACGAATGCTTTGGGTAAAGATGAGCAATTGCACCTAGACGAGGCAACGAGAAGAAGATTGGATTGGACCCCACCGAGGGAGACTGCCTGCGAAAATCTCACTTTAGTCGATGATTCCGGAGAGCAGGAGAAACGCTGTGAGCCAAACGCCATGGGTGGGTTTGGCAAGCTGCTATCCGATTATAGTTTCTCTGGATCAGCTCCAAATCCCCGCGAGCTTCCCCAGAATGCAAACAGCGGACCAACAAAACGACGACGGATAGAGCTGGAGCATCCCCAAATCCAACAGCTAGTCAATGACAAGCCCTATAGCTTGAGTGATTACACATCTACAGACGAATCGGCTTCAGGGAAGTCAAAGAAGGCAACCAAGGCCAAACCTAAGAAATTTACAACGCTGACGGCTCGAATGACTGCGCAGTATGCACAAAATAACGAACAAGAAGGGGAAGGACCGGTCATGGATTGCGTTCCAGGCAATAGGGCCGCAAAAAACAGGCGAGGGAAAGCCAAAGAAATGGATAACGATTCTCCTTTCACCATTCTTTCTCCGGAAGCTGCTGTCGAGTTTATGAACGACCAAGACCTTGTATTCGGCACCTGCAGTCAGTTGGAAAGAGAGGATTCACCGCAGACCTTGCGGGAAATGCAACAAGCTACCTGTGCTTCTGAGAGTCTTTCATACCGAGACGGAAAATGCGATTCTGTCCATGCTCAGAAGAGCAGAGCAGCACGAGAACCTCCTATCCGGTCTGTCTCAAGGATAACAGGCACTAAAAACCTGTGGAATGTTGCATCCAGAGACATAGAGGGCTCTTTGGTTCAGTCTGAGAAGTTGAATGTGGTTGACCTGACTGATCGCCCTGAACTTTCCACAAAGAGTCATGACCAAATGGCCAAACCAGCACTGAAACCCCTTGACAAGAATTGGTTTGAGCTTGACTATGCGGACATTGATTCACCACCTGAAAAGAAACCACCGAAAAACAGCTCGAGCTCAAACGTCCAGTCTCAGGTTTCAGCAATTGCAACGCCTGTCAAGAGAACTAAGGCTGCTCCATTGGAACCGGCCATCTCGCAACAAACTGATCCACAGGCACCTCAAATGCCGCAATATGCTGGGTTTACGGATGCGGAGTTGTCTAAACAAATTGCTAGATTTGGTTTCAAGTCGGTCAGGGGACGCAAGAAGATGATCGATCTCCTTCAGCAATGCTGGGAGTCCAAGCATGGCGGCGCTGCCACTGGTAGTCAGCCAGCTACCCAGACAGAACAACCGAAAACATCGGCCACTGTACAGAGCAACGACCCGAAGCCTGCCTTCGATTCGAAATCCAAGGCAAAGACAAAGCCCAAATCGGTAACTTCTATTATCAAAGAAACTTCACTGGAGACCGCAAAACCAGCTCCTGCTTCACGCAACAATTCCCAGAAAAGTCCGCAGAAAGGCTCAAAGACCAAACCTACCACTGGATCCTCTGCATCATTCATTGACGTGGAAGAAATCCAAGACTCAGAAGAGGAAGTCACACCATCTCCGAGTCAAGTACAAAGTCACTACGTCAACATCTATTCAAAGTCCAGAATGGGCAGTCAAACTCGCGAGCACACCCTTGACATCATCACTAAAACCCCACCTGCAAGCCCAACAAAACGCAAACTTACTTCCAAGGTTTCAGTCACAAAGACCCGCACAACTGAACCCTCTGCACGAGTCAGCCTGGCAGACATATCTGCCCAGATTACCAAAGCTGTTCGAGCTCAGCCTCGGCTCTCACCATTGTCATCAGCTCTGGGCAGCCGCAATCGGTCAACATGGCATGAGAAGATCCTCATGTATGATCCTATCATCTTGGAGGATTTCACAGCGTGGCTTAATGTTGAAGGGCTTGGGCTTGTCGGTGAAGACCGAGAGGTTGGGACTGCATCTGTCAGGGAGTGGTGTGAGAGTAAGGGGGTATGTTGCTGCTGGAAAAAGAATGCAAGCTGGTAGAGTGGTGGTGGCTAATTTGCATGATTCGGAGTTCTTGTACTTTTATTTGGATACCCAGGGAACAACACATTGGGTTTGTATAGCATTTACGCAACTATTTTGCTTCTTTTTTCATCTATTCTTTGCCAACAAAGTATCATTTCCAGGAAAGCATCTATGTATCACAACAAAACATCCCATTCTTAAACACACACATTGCATGGGATATGAAGACCAAATGAAAACAGGCACACGATGGATATGACAAGCTAAACACTAAAAATCAAAAATGTCACAAACACGTAGCACGATCACAGAAGATGCATCAGATCAGCCTCTGGGTTGTTAAGAACAAACCCGGCCTAGCAATCCAGTCAGTATTAGAAAAAACATGCAAGAAGAAGAAAGTGAAGGAAAATAGAGGATTCAGAAAAGAAGAAACTGAAAAAGAAGGCTGCGATAGTCCACCGGGGATATAAACAAACAAAACAACGACATACCTCGTAGGTATCGAGAGACGACTTGTACATGTTAATCCGACTCTTGAGTTCCACATGGGAATCCCGCAGCAACTCATTCTCCTGCTGCAGCCTCATAACTTCCCGCTTCAGGTTATCCGCCTGGTCATTGAGTCTTTCGATAACGAGGCGCATCCGCCCAGCTTCACCACGCACGTATGTTTCTCCGGTCACGCGGTCAGTGACTTTGCAGGAGAGGTTCTGGGAGATGCAAGAGGCACAGCCGGTGTGGTCGGGTGTGCATCGCATCTTCTTCGCCTAGATGTTTATTATATAGATTAGTATGCTATTTTCGGTAATCAGGAAGGTTGGTGGATATACCTTGCACCTATCACAGGCTTGGCCAATACGGCTGTTGGACTTCTTCACCTTGTCACGCATTTGGGCGGACCAGTCTGGCTCGGGGTCGTTGCGGCCGCGGCGAGTCTTCTTCTTTTTGGAGTTATGTTCTCGCTTGGGGTAATGGCGGTTTCGTTGGCAAAGGACTCATTCATTGGAGTATCGCTGCTAGGAACATCACTAGTAGGGCTATTGCTGGTAAAGACGTTGATGGTAGGAACATTGGTAGGGACATCATGGATAGAGATATCTTCGACAGTAGCATCGCTAGGAGAAGCCTCGCTAAAGGAAGCCTCGCTGGTAGAGTTCTCAGTGATGGGAAGTTCGTTGAAAGTATCCATTTCCTCGATGTTTGCTTTTGGTAGATGGAAGGTAACAGTTAACCGGCGTCCGATCTTGTCTTTTTATGCGGAAGAGTCCAAATTTGACTTGGATGTCTGTTTGGAAACGTGTGAAGGTCTTTCTTTCAACTCGTAGGTTTGTTCCGGGGATGTGTGCTCAGGTTTCTGGTCATCTGGTAATTCTATTGTTATTGATGTCTACCGGGACACCTATCTAAATGACAACGCCTTTGTTGCAAGATGATCTCTCTTTGTTTGCATTTCTGGCTTCGCCGCCACAAAGGATCGGCCAGTCATCAAGTCATTGTTTTGCATTTCCACTCCTTTTTGTTACGACTTGTTTTGGTTTTCAGTCAGGGTCTAGGGGATCAAGGACAGGGCGATTGTTGTATTTTACAGCTTTTTATTCTTTCGAAACTGATCTACTGGCCTCTCTTTGTATCTTACTGTTGACTGGCTTAAAAACTGTCTTAGATTTTACATTATCCGATTCCTTTCCTTTGTTTTGTGAACATTTTGAGCGTCTATCTCTAGCCATGTCATTAGATATCATTTGAGTAATCAAGCTGTTTATTCTACGCCAACATATATAAGAACCTTACTTAACAACCGCCTAGCTTCTAGTCTTGGCTCCTACATCAGAGACGATATACAAAATGTGTTTACTGTTCTTTACCAAATATATGGCCTGCAACTGCGTTCTTCCGGGGCGAGTCGAACAGTGCATCGAATACGGACAACCAATTTTCAGGCGAACTGCCTGTTCAGGACTAGCAACAGGTTTACTCAACGTCACCGGGGTTGAACTACAGGAAACTCGACTTGAGAAGAAAGACGGACTTTGTCATAAGTGTTCGTTCAGGATGCGCGGCGAGATGTGGATTCTTCTTAATAAATGGGACGAGGATTCCCTGCGGAAGGAGGTGGAGGCGAAAGAAACGGGAGCTTGAAAGATAGACACTTAGGATGCGTAAGAGGCATCGAAGAGAGGCATAAAAATAACGAAAATCATACATGAAATAGCGTACTCTTAAGGCTTTCGAGTAGAAAATCATCTAATACTTTATCAGTGGCACTGTATACATATTTATGCACAGAAATTACCACTTCCTGCAAGGGGCTCTAGAGCTGCGATGACGGCTAATAAATAACCCCACAACTTGATCGACGTCTTATGTACTCGAAGATAAAGTAGTTATCCAGTGCGTGTATATAAATATGAGGTGAGCGTGGAGAGTACATGAAACACGCTAGTTACTTAGGCCGAGGAAAGCCAAGTGCAGTGATGCTGGTACTGCCACGCCATCTCAGCCAAACACGTCCCCCCGAAACAGTTGCTCGAGCAACGCAAAGACAACACGCACATCAACAAATGAAATCGTTGCAAGGAGACTCTCGGAGAATACTGCATCCTATACCCCATACATCTTTAGGGATCTCCCTTTAGATCCACACATTCTTCTCGATATTCCTTATCGCAGCTTCCCCCGGCCTTTTTGTAGGGTGTCAACTGCTCTGACGCGGCCCTCAACTTCGCGACTTGGGGGTTAAATACGACCTTCACCATGGCTGCCTCCGACGGCGCTTCCTCCATCAATGTTGCAGTCCGAGTCCGTCCCTTTACGATTAGGGAGGCAGCACAAATCACTAGATCTGATGACGGGCCTCTGTTCCTCGGTGACGGGTCCCTGGCGGGTGCACCAGCACCAAAGCTTAACCAGAAGGGAATCCGCTCCATCGTGAAGGTCATCGACGACCGATGCTTGTGAGTATTGATCCTCATCTGGTATTGGGTTTAGTAAGTTGACTGGACTAGGGTATTTGACCCTCCAGAGGACAATCCTGTCCAGAAGTTCTCCAGGAGTGTGGTGCCCAATGGCAAGCGTGTCAAGGACCAGACATTCGCTTTCGATCGCATCTTCGACCAGAACGCTTCTCAGGGGGAGGTGTACGAGTCGACCACACGCAGCCTTCTCGACAACGTACTCGACGGATACAATGCGACGGTGTTTGCATACGGTGCAACGGGGTGTGGAAAGACCCATACAATCACTGGAACTGCCCAGCAGCCCGGTATCATCTTCCTCACCATGCAAGAGCTGTTTGAGCGAATTAACGAGCGTTCGAGCGAAAAGTCGACTGAAATTTCCCTTTCCTACCTCGAAATCTACAACGAAACAATTCGCGACTTGCTCGTCCCCACTGGAAGCAGTGGCAAGGGAGGGTTGATGCTACGTGAAGACTCCCAGCAGTCAGTCTCCGTCGCTGGCCTGTCAAGCCACCACCCGCAAAGTGTGGAGCAAGTCATGGATATGATCATGCGAGGCAACGAGTGCCGTACTATGTCGCCCACCGAAGCGAATGCCACCTCATCCCGATCACACGCCGTTCTCCAGATCAACATCGCCCAGAAAGATCGGAATGCCGATGTCAATGAACCCCACACGATGGCCACTCTCAGCATCATTGATTTGGCTGGAAGCGAGCGTGCTAGCGCCACAAAGAACAGAGGCGAGCGGTTGTTTGAGGGTGCCAACATCAACAAGTCTCTGTTGGCCCTGGGCAGCTGCATCAATGCCCTGTGCGATCCTCGGAAGCGCAACCACATTCCCTACCGAAACTCGAAGCTCACTCGTCTCCTTAAGTTTGCTCTTGGTGGAAACTGTAAGACTGTTATGATTGTCTGCGTCAGCCCTTCGAGTCAACACTTCGATGAGACGCAGAATACTCTTCGATATGCCAACCGAGCAAAGAACATCCAGACCAAGGTCACTCGGAACGTCTTTAACGTCAATCGGCACGTCAAGGACTTCTTGGTCAAGATTGACGAGCAAATGAACATGATTAACGAGCTTAAAGCGCAGGCAAAAGACCACGAGAAGGTCGCTTTTGCGAAGTTCCGCAAGCAGAACGAAAAGAAAGATGCTGTTTTGCGTGAGGGCGTCGCCCGAATCCGTAATGCTTATGAGCATACCTTGCCCGAGCGGCAGGAAAAGACCAATAACATGCTAAAATTACGACAAATCAGCCGCAGAATCGGCATCCTATCATCTTGGATCGCAGCCTTTGACAATGTATGTGCAACTCGCGAGGATGAGGAGGGATTGTCCAACTTGTATGCCGTTCGCAAGTCTGCGCAGGGTATCCTCCTTGAGCTGGAAGGCAGCAGACACCATTACAACCAGCGATTATCGAAAAGCAACTGGGATCGTGCAGTAAACTCAGCCGTTGAAAATGCCGCCAAGCAACTCCAGGAGTTTGATACTACCGACAACAGTGACTTTGCAAACCTGAACCGAGAAGCAGAGCTACTGAGGTCTAATGCAGAGCGTGAGGCATTGTCAGCCGTGGTGGAACAAGACAAAGCCGGGGAGGCCTCTGCTGTACAGCTCCTTTTGCAAGCACAGTTTGAGATTATGAGCTCGATCGAGGAGATCATGCAGCTAAATGCAAGCGAAGCCATCAAAAAGGGACGGACGATCCTTATGAAGATGATGGAGGATTGCGCCAACACCGCAACAAACCTTGTCAAACCAGATGGAAACATGCCCGGTATCCCTAACGTCAGCTCCGCCAGGCCAGCAAGCCCCACAAAGCCAAAAAAGAGATTCAGTTTGGTCAGCCTGCCGCCTGTATCGAACGCCAACCCTCCAGCCACATTTGCCCCTGTCGCTCCAACGTCACCAACCAAAGCCTCTCCCCGTCGTCGCAAGGTTGCACCTGGCCGGAAGAGCGTCAGCTTCACGCCGAAGAAGACTCAATCAAAGCCCACGAAACGATCTGTCCGCTGGAAGGACGACGAGCAAGATGGTGCTCTGACTGAGTTCCAAAAGAGCCCTAAGAAGGTTGAGTCTGACTTTGTCGATGGACCTAGCTTGGGGGAGCCATCCTTGCCTCCTCGGTCAGGATCTCCTATTCCGCGCGATATTCCGAGAGTTGCTAGCCCAGCGATCTCTGTCTCCCCCGTCTCCGACGAGCCTGCTGAACCCGCTGAGCCGACATTGAACGTCCAAAAGAACAACAACCGCTTCAAAGCAGGATTCCTGTCCAAGAGGGCTGGTAGCTCACCATTGGCGCCCCCGCCTTCATCCACTCTCCCTCTCACAGACAGGGAGAACTCTCCACTCCGTGACATCGAGGGAAGCAGTTTCATGAACCGGAGCCCGATGGAGCGCCCATCCCGCATTGCAGTCCGCAGTCCCAGCGGAAACTTCTCAAGCAGCCCAGTTTCTGAAAATAGGGACGACTGGAAGTCGGATAAGGAAGATGCAATCAAGATCAACTCGGCCATGCGACGCATCTCAAGCAGTCATACCGGTGCCTCATCTGCCAACTCCCTACGAGTTCACCGACGCCGCAGCCCAACTTCGGATACCTATGGGGCTACCCCGGGTGAAAGCAACATGTTCACCGCGTCACAAGCGCGGCGCATGGTCAAGAGCGAGAGAGAACTCCACGCAAAGCCTCGTGTGTTGAGCCCTCACACTCTTCCCGTGATGAAGAATACCGGACGCCGCACTACGTTGGGGGATATTCGACCTCGGAATCTCAGCATCTCCAGCCGGGATGCCATTCGTCTTAGCGCAATGGCAGCGCCCCTGTTGACCGCTAGTCGGACGCCTCCTCCGGACTGCGGAAAATGATTGTCACTTATATTTCAAGCACAGCCTGGCGTGGCTTTTGGCCAAGTGGTGTTTTTGGACCCTGGGATAGGCGTTTTGTTGGCGTAGCAGATACCACCTCTTTTTCTCTTGTACACTCGGGATCATAATAATTTCCATTGTCGTGTCTTTGATTACTTTGCTAGGAATGTATAGCACCAAGGTCTTTTTCACATACTTCTTTCCTTTTTTTTTTTTTTGTTTTTGGTGTATACTAAATATGTCTTTTGCCACATTCAGCCCTAATTGCATCCAAATGCCGAATTCCCCGCGCTGCTTTGTCAGATTCCGAGATGACGCCACTGGGCGTTGGAGCTTTATAGCTTCATAGCTTCTTTTTCACTTCTCTCTCCTTCTCTACTGACTCCTCCAACTGTACTCATATTCTCCCTTTAACCCGCAATCTGTCATAACTTGAGGGAATACCCCATCCATTGCCGACGACATCCCCACTTCTTATCGAGTACGTCCCCACCAGAATTTCTGCAGATGTCTTTTGCCGCACCGCTTGCCTCAACTTTCTTCTCACGCTTCTTCCGTCCTTTCTCTACTAGTCGGACAAGTTCCCTAGCTCCGGAATCCCAATCGCGCACAATGTCAGGCACACAGACCGCGACCGTAGCAGCCGGCTGCTTCTGGGGCGTCGAGCACCTCTACCGCAAGAATTTCGGCAACGGCAAAGGCCTCCTTGACGCCAAGGTAGGCTACTGCGGCGGCGCAACTTCGTCACCTTCATACCGAGCTGTATGCTCTGGCAACACTGGCCGTAAGTAGTAATAAATACTCGCACCTCAGGAACAATCCGCCGGAGACCGGATAGAATCGCGGTCAGAGGAGCTGACTGTATCTTTTCCCCTTTCCCCCTGCAGACGCCGAAGCCCTCCAAATGACTTTTGATCCTTCGATCGTAACCTACCGCCAACTCCTCGAATTCTTCTATCGCATGCACGACCCCACGACAGAGAATCGGCAAGGTCCGGACGTCGGTACCCAGTACCGCAGTGCTATTTTCACACATGGAGAGGAGCAGCAGAAGATTGCTGAAGATATCTCCGAAAAGGTCAGCAAGGAGTGGTATAAGGCGCCTCTTTCCACTAAGATCCTGCCCGCGGGTCAGTGGTGGGATGCCGAGGAATATCACCAGCTCTATCTCCAGAATAACCCTGCTGGATATGAGTGCCCTGCGCAGTACGTGCTTGAATTTCCCTTATGCTCTGTGTATGGGATTGCTGACTTTATGTTTTCTAGCTTTATTCGGACCTTCCCTCCTCTTTCGGATTGACTAGGTTCTAGGTTGTGATTGAGTTTAGCCTAGTCTTTATAATGCACATGACAAGAGTCAATACAAATTTTCTTTGGGTTTATGATACATATTTGCCGGTTTTGATTCCATATACTAGCCTACCTTGAGGTCACGACACGAGTGTTTGGCATTATCTAGAAGTATGGAGGGGTCTGCGCCTCGCACGTTTCAGCTAATTGTTCAGACTTTACGACATGCCTCTTTCTTTTATTGGATAGCCTCAGCCTCAGGGTAACCTCGTAGTGCAATCTGGTGAATGTTGTCGAGGGGGAGCGGCCTGCATCACGATCGGATTGCCTTTAGCCTCTTCCTTATCCTCTTCTTTGGACATTTTCGAGTGTTTCGTGTGCCTTGGATTATAGTTCTCTAAAATGGTGGGTAATTCATATAGATTGTATAAGGGTGGGGGATGTGAACGACTTTTGGCCTCTGGCTGTAGACATTACTTCTCACATCATAACGAGCTTTCATACATTGACCCTTGAAGCTACGTACGAATCCCCGAGCTGACTGGCCTCTTGATATCATTTTGATCGTATTAACTATCCCATAATCACCGAATTGAACGCCATGCAAGAAATAACTAAAGCCTCCCAGGAGCGCCATAAGCCACACTACATGTAGTCCCCGACGCCTTTCTCTGTGCCATAGCAGTCTTCACTCTTCATCCTCATCATCAAAGGTCGGGATAAGGACATCCCAGCCCGGGTCTTCATAATCAAGATCCATTTCGTCTTGGCCCTCATTTGGTTTGCGGAAGCGGAAGGCAACGGTATGTCCGTTCCCAAGACCAGCGGCCATCAAAGTGACTGCCTCCTTCTTGGATTTGCCCTTCTTTTTCTTTGTAGTCCCCTCCTCGTCTAGTTCTGGTGCATCTGCGTCGAGCCGTCGCCAGCCCTTCTCAAGATCGGCGCGGTCCATGGGCACACCAAATTCGATATCGAAGGAATCGTCGGGAATGGGGTCGCCATTGATATCGGTCACTCCTCGTGAGTTCAAAGCTTCGAGCAGCTTTTCCTTTGCGGTGTCGAGCGATTCATGAGTTTGAAGCATAAGAAGGACGGTGGTTTTATGCTTCTTGAAGAAGAGGGTCGCCGCGCTCGAGTCGAGCTTGGATTTTGGTGGCTGATCGGTAATTAGCCATTTTAGTTTGAGTGAATAGCTTCATCTGGCAATATAGTAGATGCTCATACCATTGTGGAAATTGTAAAGAGTGCTGGTGGTGTGTCTGCGCAATCTTGCAGGGTGACGAAGGCGGAGAATCCGGCGGGACTCCGCGTTCCGCTCCGACTTGAGGTTTCGAGCTTTGCAGAGACCACTCACCCTTTCTCTCCACGCTTTCTTATCACTACCTGAGGCTCCCTCCTCACTTCATCCAACATGGAGACCAGCCGCACTCCATCTGTCGAGTCCTCGCGGGCGAACTCCGTCCTCCTCAGAATCATTCACTGGGACAAGCTCTTTGAATGCGACAGCCCTCCGCGGTTAGGAATTGACGTCAGAAAGCGCATCCCCTATGCCACCATGTCTGCCTTTATGTCCGGTTCCATGCTAGGTTACTATCACGGCAGCAAAAAGGCCGGCTTCGTGTTTCGTGCGGAAAATGCGCATCGCTTCCCTACAACCTCGCCAGGGTGGTTCCAGTACCATAAATCGAAAAACTACATTAGTGTGGTGGGAGGTGTCAAGGATGGCGCGAAGATGGGACTGAAGCTTGGTGCTGGTGCACTCACATTCTGTTTGTTCGAGGAGACGGTGGATTATGCCCGACATGAAGAGAGAGACTTTTTGTCGACGGTCACCGCTGGCTTGTCATTCTCAGGCATCTACAGCTTGCTGGGTGAGTAACTCATTATTCGACTGTGTTATTGTGGGAAACAAGGTTAACATACTACTCTTCAGCTCGTCACGATGTCTACACCGCCGCCCGTACTGCAAAGCTTGGATTGAAACTGAGTCTGACCTATGGACTTTTGCAAGATGCCCTTGAGGCGCTCAAGGGAAACCGCCCTGCCTATATTGACTTCGTGATGGGCAACCGTCGGTCCAAGATTGAGAAGGAAGGATCAATCTGATCTTACATGGTCAATACGAATTGCTCCCAAGCTTATTCAATCTGCAGCTTCGCATCGCGACCAGCTTACCCATCTCTTAACAGCAGAGAGCAGAGACTCCCCCCGAATACTCCCTTTCACTCCCCGGGCCACTGGTCGCCGCCATCGCCACTCATCGCCAGCGACATGCCTGTTCCATATGCCATCGCAGCCACTATACCCCTGATCCCGACGGGTAGAACCATATGCCCGAGTTGATCCAACCTGAATCAGTATGCATGTACTCTGATCACCGAACCCCGTCTGAGAGATTCGGCCCGGTCACATATCTCGGGACCTCATTTGCATCAGTCGACATTTAAACTGTGGGGTCACCGACAATCACGCTCATACACGTATTCTGCTATGTATTATCTACAGTTTGATACCCAGTTGTCTCATTATAACCAAATATTCGCACATTCTCCCGAAAATTCACTACTACATTGCCACACGTGACCCACCGGATTCTGCAGGACATGCGAGTCAGAGATCTTCAGAGAGATTTTGATGAAGATCTTAACGGAGACCTTAATGGAGAAATTGGCATAATGCGTGATCTGTATATAAAAGTATATAAAAGTATATAAAAGTATATAAAAGTACAGTATATTTCAATCGAGAGCGAATTTGACCGGATGTAGACTTATTCAGACGTATATTGGTACTTTCTTTGTCTGTAGAGCCGATCCCGCATGCAGGTTCAAAGAGGATTGACCGGTCACCCCCACCGAAAAAGTAGCGATAATATATGAAATGTTTCCCCCAAAAACGCGAAGTCATTGGTAAGTGGAGGTTTCCATAGAGTTTCCGAAGGATCCCAGGTGATCGGTGGAGAACTTTGACGTCGCTGATTCAAACCCCCCACCTACCGAAGCTCTGACACTTCCTCTTTTCCTCACCTTTCCTACCCTGCAATGTCTGTTTCCTGGAGCTCGCCATACTAGCTCATTTCACCCCATTGGGCGTTGAAAATGCCAATGCGAAGTTCGACCACGCTGCTATCGTCGACGTCATCGCCTTATTGAGCTCTCTAGGCCGGGCCGTAACGACTGAACTATTCCTCCCACCTCTCCCTTCTCAATCGCGACTTCGATCAAAATGCGTCGCCATGGCAGGTCGAGTGGGGGGCCAACCAAGGCCGCCTCGCCCATGTCCGATACCGTCTCCCTCATACACTCGTTCGATTCGGTCCTGAACCCAAACCGTCCCGTCCGACCCTCGCCCTTGGCCTCCTCCCACATCAAAGCATTGCCGCTAGAGCTGGTAGATCGATTGCGCTCCTTCCCGCTGTTTCAAGCCACACCGGAATCCTTTTTGATTGAGGTCGGACAGCACCTGCGCCCGCAGCTCCATGCGCCCAACGATTACATCTTGACGGAAGGCGATGAGGCCAAGGCAATATACTGGCTGGTGCGGGGCGCTGTCTCGGTCACATCCAGAGATGGTGAGAGCATATACGCCGAGCTCCAACCTGGTGCGTTCTTCGGCGAGATTGGCTTGCTCATGGACCGTCCTCGCACTGCAACCATTATCGCCCGGACTCGATGCATGCTGGTCGTGCTCACCAAGGATGATTTTCGGAATATATTGCCCCGGTTTCCTGAGGTTGAACAGGCTATCCGGGAGGAGGCGCAGGAGCGCTTGATGATCTTGGAAAAGAAGAAGAAAGAAACATCTGCGCCTGCGCTGGATCTAGAGCCGCCGAGTCCCGCGCGGAGGGGATCAAAAAGACTGCGCGAAAGCTTCTCAAGGGATTTAGCCGTTGCTGAAGATGACGAGGATCTGAGTGCCAAGTCCGTGTACAAGAAGAGGAAGTCCCCGAGCCCCGGCCGCCGGGACGGCTCCAGTGCTTTGGCAAACGGATTGGTAAATGTACGGCTCTTACTGAAAGAGCTTCCTCTTTTTTCTGGCTTGCCAGCCGACATCCTTCATTTCCTCGGTCTCAATGCTCAACCGCGCTCCTTTCCTCCATTCACCGACATCATACGACAAGACTCGCAAGGCCGTGAACTCTACTTCATTGTTCGCGGCGAGGTAGAGGTCTTAACCGAAAAGACCGATCAGAAGCACACATCTAATAATAAAACAAACGGGATAGAACAGCCAGGATTCGAGATCAAAGCTCGATTAAAGCAGGGCCAATATTTCGGCGAAGTTGTCAGTCTAGCCCTAGCACCACGACGGACCGCCACGGTCCGTTCCGTCACTTCCGTCGAATGTCTGATGCTCGGCGGAGACGTCCTTGCTGAATTTTGGGAGAAATGTCCCAGTGGCGTGCGAGAACAAGTGGAACAAACTGCCCAAGAAAGGCTTCAAGCTGCAGCCGATGGCGACGTCGTCATGTCGGATGAGACGGACCCCCAAACTTCTATGGGTGATCTCGCGCTTGAGGACAGGGTTAAAATTACTTCCTCTCGTCGACGCTCAATGCCCCTCTTGACACTCACTGAGACTGAGCTTGATGGTCCACATCAATCTTCGTCAGTCGAAGACCAAGATCAGGCAGTGTTGCGGCCATCTGATCCCGACCCTTATCTCAGCATGGGTCTTGATAAAGTGCGGCTTCGCAACCGACGCGGCTCAGTGGCTCCGCTGGCCCCTGAAGAAGTCTCAGGCGAGCACCAGCGCTCGTCTCCTACCGAGCCACGCTCTGGTAGCTCTTCGACACTCGCTCTTCCAGAAACGGTCGGTCTCTCAAAACCTTATAAACTCGAACGTCCCCGCAAGGACGGTTCCAACGGTATTCTTCCAGACAGTGTATGGCTGAATATCTTCCAATTCCTCGAACTCCACCACCTTCTCCGACTAAGAGCAGTGTCATCCCACTGGTCCGAGATCTTGACCAGATCTCCAGACGTTCTGCGCGATTTAGACCTTAGCGTCTACAACCGCAGGATTACCGATGACGTCCTCGTCAAAATCATCTGTCCCTTTGTCGGAACCCGAGCCCGTTCCGTCAACGTCAACAACTGCTTCCATATCACCGACGAAGGTTTCACGGCCTTATCTGCTACTTGCGCTCCGAACACCACTGTGTGGAAGATGAAGAGCGTATGGGATGTTACAGCATCTGCCATCCTCGATATGTGCAGCAAGGCTATACGCATCCAAGAGGTAGACCTGAGCAACTGTCGTAAGGTCGGAGATACACTCCTTGCACGAATTGTCGGATGGGTTGTACCTGCCGATCAAAAGCCTAGCGAAGGCAAATCGTCATCTATCAAACCCTCAATTCAGACGGCAGAATGCACAGTGTACGGCTGTCCAGAGTTGAAGAAACTCACACTTTCTTACTGCAAACACGTCACTGATCGTTCCATGCATCACATTGCGTCTCATGCTGCTGGTCGGATTGAAGAGATGGACTTGACTCGTTGCACCACAATTACGGACCAAGGGTTCAAATACTGGGGAAGCGCCCAGTTCACCAACCTGCGGAAGCTCTGCTTGGCGGATTGCACATACCTGACAGACAACGCTATCGTGCACCTAACCAATGCGGCGAAGAACTTGGAGGAGCTTGATCTGGTAATATGAGCCTTTCCACATGAAATCAAAAAGTTCAACTCAGATACTAACCGCAATCAGACTTTCTGCTGCGCATTATCAGATACAGCAACCGAGGTTCTTGCCCTACAATGCTCACAATTGAAGTATCTTAACATGGCATTCTGTGGATCTGCAATCTCCGACCCTTCCTTGAGAAGCATTGGTCTTCACCTCCTTTCACTCCGACACCTATCTGTGCGTGGATGTGTGCGAGTTACCGGAATAGGTGTCGAGGCCGTAGCGGAGGGCTGCCATCAACTCGAAACCTTCGACGTCAGCCAGTGCAAAAATCTCTCGTCTTGGATCGAGGATGGTGGTGCTGCCCGCTACCAACCGAAAATCGAATTCCAAACTGTTGCCAATAGCAAGATACATCGTCGGTGAGCAGACAAGCTTAAACTTGAGAATGCGTCTTTCGTCAGATACCTCCGCCACACTCGCCTTGTCTTCGAGCCGTTGTCCATGACTCAAATCGACATCTCGGATAACCCTCACCTACCTTCGACCTGCATGATACATTTACTGGCACATAATGTAGGCAGATTCGGATATCCTTCTCCGTTCTCTGCTGATATCCCTTCTAGTTTTCTTCTGCCGCTGTGAACTATTTTGGCGTTCGGGCTATCTAGGACAGCTTATTTCACCTGTGGATATGGATTTTGTTCTTTTTTTCCTTGCGTCGGCTCCGGGTTCTTCAATTTGTATTTCTGGGGTTTCGGGTCTCTATCTATTCCCGTGGGCAGGTCAAGCAAGCATGGCCGGAGTTCAAAGATTGATGGCATGACTTTCATGTGGTTCGTTTCTTTTCTTGACTTGATACTCGTGGATGTTCTTTATCTTTGACATCATTTTTTTTTTTACTACTCACGAGATAATGCTGCACGTCTATTCGATTCAAGCTGATTGATCTTCTCGACTTGCTGTATTCTTTTTGCCTCGTGAATGAATCTTGTAGGGTGGCATAGGAGAGATCTCAGGCAAGGTATTGTGTACAAAAACCAGAAAGTGATAAGTCTGTCGGCAATTTCCTTTCTTTGTCTGCTTATTTCATTAACGATTACTGTCCTGAAAGAATCCCTGAAGCGCAGCCTTGTATGCAATTAACAAACAGCAGTTACTGCTGATACTGCTACCCCTATGCAATGCGCGTGCAGTTATGACGATATGGGCTATATGCTAATTGCCTTCTTTTGGCGTTATAAAGGGTTAACGGTATCCATTTCTTTTCTCTTTCTTACGAAACCCCAACAGCTCACCAAGAGAACAAAGGTGTGTATGAAGTTAAGACCTAAGAGGCTTAGTCTATCGCCAATAGCTCGGGACCGAATAGGGTCGTCTTCACTTTACTTCATGAAATTTTCTACCTTTATACAATGAAGGTAGTGGAGTGGTACGAAAACATCTGTCTCTGGGCAAGACTTCATGCTAACAATTTACTTCAAGTATCATGCTGACTACACATCTTAAATCTTCCACTCTTCTTGCATATTCGATTTTCATATGTCGTTCATGCTATCTCCGGGTCTACGTCGTCTCTGACATTGTTACTATAAGTCAACAAAGCTCCCGCCGAGTCAGGCTCATGTGGCTCTCTGCCTAGGTACCTTTCGGCATCTAGATTGATACGAATCATGTTTCATGATCGCTGTAGTTATACTTACACACATTTCTACATTCAATCCTACAGACTAGTATGTCTACCACTCATTCCTATATCCTCGGTCACTACGGCGGCTGATCTAGATCACAAGCGTCCGAACCCCCGATGATCGATATTGGTTATATTCGCCAGCCTTTCTATTCTTTTTATTTGTTTATGTCAAAACAAAAGGATTCCGAGTGTATCTTATGCTTCCTGGCTCTGGCGTTCTAAATATGGCCGGACGATGTTTATATCCTTCTCAGATTTCCTTTATCTTTTCTTCGGTTTCTCTTCGCTTCTTCGCTTCTTCGGCTTTATATACCTTTCACCACATATCATATCACTTATTGTTTCACCCACTTACTTTGCTAGGATACTGAATTCTCTTCCTTATCCCCTGTTAAGTTTTTTCCATTGCTCTATGCTCTTTATCCTTGATACCTTAAGTCTGGTTTAATGAACCTTACGACTCTAAACCCAATCAATCCTAGCCATCATTGGCAATATATAAGCTTATATCTTCTCCTATTGGCACTATTTTCTCTATTTCTCTATCCTGTTGATGTCTCTATCCTGCTTATATCTCTTTCCCATTTACATCTCTATCCTCGTTGTATTTCCATCCCCGTATATCTCTTTCCCTCGCCCGGCTCTTCCTTTCATCCCTTCTCTCGGAGCTAACTAAGCCTTTACAATGCTAAATTTAGATAGACACTACTGACTCGGCAGGTCTTCCTTCGCTTTCACTTCCCCTTCTTACATCTACTTACTTTCGCAAACACCGCTTCTCTTTCACTAGTGGCATTTACGGCTTCCTGGCCCTCCCCTCCTTTTGTCCTGCCCCCTTTTTCGTCTCTTTGCTGCTACTTCTTCTATGACAAACATCCCTAGCTGCCTCCTTTGCTAAACACAGTTAGGTTGAGTTTTTCGCCATCCTCAATTGGCATCACCCCCAAGCTCCACATATTCGTGGGTCGGACTCTACAGCCGGAACAATGACTGAGCAGGCCGCGTTCAAGCTGAACAGGGCCAGAGCCCTGGTCCGTGAAACGCAGCAGTGGGTAGGTTATAGCCCTACAATAGCAACCTTTTCTGCGTATAGTAACATGTTTGACCAGGCTGCCCGCGCGGGCAAAACGTTGCTCGCTGTCGACCTCTGTCAAATTGAGGGAAGGCTTGGTGCGGCAATGGAACAATACCACGTCGTCCTTCCTCCCCGACAGACCGCCGCACGGGTAAGTGATGCTTCATCGCTGGTATAAGATATTAACGCAGATTGCTCTTTAATAGACACGGGCCGGTTCTCAGAATGGAAACGGTGCCCGCAAGCCCTGGTATGGACCACGGCAGTCTCAATCCCATGAAAGCCCTGCCGGTTCGCGCCCTTCTCAATCCGAAGGCAACAGGCGCAACGCACCTCCTCTCCCGACCAAGAATGGCGGCTCACAAGCTTCCCCTGTCTCCCTTATTCCTAGAGCCCCTACTGCCCCCAGAGCTATGCTGCTGCCTGCTGCTACCAACCTCCCACCTCAGGAATTGCTGATTGACTTCACTGAGGTCACTGAGGACGTTGCCGTTGCTGGTTTTGCCCGGACTGTGGAGAAGAACGAATCCCCGGACAATACGCCAGTTCCTATGCGCGTCTCGTTACCTTTTCAGCCTGAGTCGGATTCATTGATCAGCTTTGACTCTGACAGTGATACCCACTCAGAGAGCAACATCAAATCAAAGAATTCCAAGGTACCCGCCCTGTCTGCCACTGCGCCCGTCTTCATGCCGATGGCCGTCTCTGGGGCTATCTCAGGTATCCTACTCTCCTTCGACGAGGATGTCGAGGTCGTGCCCGTCACTGTGGCCTCTGTTATGGCCTCCTCGGACCAAGACCTCGACAGAGATCTTCAGCCGGAGGATCAGGTTGTCGAGGTAGATCTCGCAGCTGCGACAAGCGTTACTTCTATGGCCTCGAGCCAAAGCGCGAACGAGAACAAAGTTTCCCAGCTGAAGGATCAAAAGATCGTTGCGGTGTCTCCTCAGTCAGTGAACAGTTCCGGTGCCTCTGACAGCATGGAAGTAGATTCGACTGGCATTTCCATGGGCGCGGAACCCTCTGGAGCCGAGCCAGCTCTTCACTATGATAATGATGGACCCGATTCCCACAAGCACGCTCGTTTGGTAGATGATCGAAGTGCTGTCCTGGTACCCGTGGATGTGAGCCCTTTGATTGTCACCCCCAGAGTGGTGGACGATCTTGACCGGACCATGTACTGTGTTCAAAAGCTCAGGATGCTACTTGAGAAGCACTTGTTGGAGACTACCATCCGCGTATGATTCGCACACATGACCCTATCAAATGACGTGATCTTTGTGGTATTTCTATTCGTTTGACTGCTGCAGCTATTGATCTTGATTTTTCTTTTTTTTTTTTTTTTTTTTTTTTTAATTGAAAAGCGAAAATGTAACAAAAAAAAGGCTGACAACATTGTTTCAGCAATGCGTTGTTTGTTGCGCTTGTTAGAAGGAACGAGAAAGACAGACGCGCAGCATGGTTTTTGATTTTTGTCCATTGGGTTTTGCGCCTTTGCTCTTTCTATTTTCTTTAAAAGGGGGGAAAAAAGCCTAATAAAAAGCACACGCGCAAAGCTAGAGCAATATATGTTCTACTCTTATGATACTCTTATGAAACTCAAATCAGTACTGCTACTTCCAATTTCCTCAGCAGTAGAAACCAAGACTCAACTTAAGCCTTTAATACTAGGACGACTATATAACGGTTATAGCAATCGTTGAGAATAGCAATGAAACGGAATAATAAGGGGATCGGAAGTCCAATGTCTTGATGGGGAAGAATAATTTCAGAAAATGGTATATAGGCGACGTTGATGTGCATTTCTTTTAGATTCCTCTTTTGCAGCCTCACTATACAAACTCGTTTTCATATTACAGTACAGGCCATAAGTCCTTTCACACTCCGCCCTTATATAATCTAGATGGTTAACCTGCGGCACTCGAAAATGGATGTGGGTTCCCAGTAGTATGAGACAATTACAACGCAGGCATCAATGTCAGTGTCTATGTTTATTTGATCTATTGAGACCATCTCAACTGGTAACGGACACCGCCTGGGACCTAGTATCTAGATTTATTCTACTACCACGGCACAAAATATAGAGACAGATATAGTAAATTAAGTAGAGCCACCCATATGTTGAACAGACCCTCGAGAAAGGATCCAAAATAGAACTATTTTCCAGGCATGTGCAGATAATCCCAAATCATTACCATATTAGCGGTAGATCGCAGCAGAAAGAAATCAGAATGTTTGACCAGAAGCGGCCAGAAACGCCGAGCAGGTATATAGCATAAAAAATAATCTTGAGTGTGCGTATGCGTATGCGTATGCGTGCGCAATGGGACATTGGACCATCACTAGATGAAAAAAAGAAAAGAAAAAAGAAAACACGAAAGGTATAAGATCCAAGAGTAGTTCATTAGGTGATTTGTTCAAGGTTCAGTCAGAGACAGACACGAAGCGAAAGATGCAGAGCCAAAATGTACTTGATACGGGATGTGAAAGGCATTGCAAGAAGAATTGAAGAAGCGAAGAAAAAGATCCAGAAAGAAAAAGCCAAAGCCAAAAACCGGCGCTCAGTATGGACAATAAATTTACAGCGTCACCAGGCCGACAATGGCGACCAGGACGGCGAAGAGCGATCCACGAAGGACGTGCTCGCTCTGGCTGGCAGCACTGTTGCCCTGGGTGGCATCTGTGCCCTGGGAGAAGCCGGAAGAGGTGGTAGTTTCCGAGCCGGAGGAGGTGGAGGTGCCAGTAGACGAGGAGTCCGCGCTCGAGCTCGAGTTGGAGTTGGACATACCGCCGGAGCCACCGTTGGAGGTAGGGATGCTGTTGGCAGCGGAGCTGGTGCCAGAAGTGCTGGAGCTTTCGGCACCGAGATCCATGTCGAGGCCAGTGGCGCCAAGGGAGCCGAGGACGGTGTCGTTGCCGGTGATAGCAACGTCACTCTCCATGGCGGCAGAGTTGGTGTAGATGTAGGATTTGTCACCGGTCTTCTTGACATCGGAGGGGGCGTCGTAGCACTTCACGCTGACCTCGCCGACGGTGGCGTAGTCGTAGCCCTTGTCCTGGATGTCCTCGCTGTTCCAGTCGATGGGACCACCAGCCCAGTCGATTGTGCCCTGGGCGTTGCTGGCCTGGCCGGCGGGCCAGAGGGACATCTGGAGGCGGGAGGGAGTCTGGGGGAACTGGAACTGCTTGGAGGTCTCGTTGTAGGTGTCGGCCTTCTTCAGGGTGCGCTGAACGGAACCATCGACGATCCAGTCCACCTTCTCAGGGGTCCAGTCGATCTCGTAGGTGTGCCAATCGTTGAAGGTATCACCGCCATTCACGGAGATGTTACCGCTGTTGTGCCAGTCAAGAACACCCTGCCAGTAGTAGTTGGTCTGGACGTTAGTCAGGTCGGCACCGACCCACTCGTAGTCGATCTCGTCCTTGACATCGGACAGCAGAATGAAAGCAGTCACAACACCCTTGCCACGGCTGCTCTTGATCTTTCCGGAGATCTTACCGTACCAGATGTAGTGGTTGTTGGCGAACAGAGTACCGACGCTGTTCTTGGGCATGGTCATGATCAGGTTGCCATCCTCGGTCTTGGGCTTGCCGCTGTAAGTCCAGTCGGCAGCGCTGGCATTACCGAGGTACTTGTCCTGGGAAACGGCATTGTCGAGGTTCTCCCAGGTGTAGGTCTTCTCCTCACAAACGGGCATAGGCGCGCAGGAGTCGAGCGAGTAAGAGGCAAGAGGGTCGCATCCGCCGAGACAGTAGGCACCGGTGCCGCACTCGCCATATTCTGTATAAGTCAGCGACCAGTTTGCGATTGCGATCTGACACGAGTCACTCACGGGAGCAGCAGGGGTATGTCTCGTCGGTACACTGGCTGCTGGAGCTGCACTTCTGGGCACCGAGGGCGGTGACCGACAGCGAAGCCAGGACCAGTGGTGTCAAAAAGCGAACCATGATTATTATGTACTGTTGGTATGTACAGCCGAAATGACAGAATTTACTCGAAGGATTTCAATCCAAGCCACAGGTGAAATGAGTGGACTGTGGAGCAAGGGGGGAGGGCGGATAATAACAATCAGTTTATATAAACGAAAGACAGCAAGTGAAGAACAAATCTATCACTGCGAAAGAGGTGGCGAGAATAACGAAAGCAGAGAGATCTCGAAAACGGAGAGAGGGGGGGACGTGGTTAATATAATTCAATAGAATGGGATGTGAACAACCAAGGAACAGAGCACACGCTAACCTGATTGGGCACAACTCCGACCAAACAGGAAAGGTGGAAAAGGCAAAAGGGTCTTTTTTTGTGGGGAATTGGAGCGTATCGGGGTTTCCCGTCTGTGCTCTTCTTGTACTCCCCTGAAATCTAAATGTCCGTTACTATGCAATTAGGGTTCGCTATGGTATGGTGGTGAGAGATAAGGTCGTCGTCATCCCCTAAATCTCGATATTAATATCTCGTTTTCTTAGTGTACAGTAGTCAAATTAGACCAAGACACCGTTAAGTGAGACATCAGGCATCTCCCCAGGTGTTTGTGGTGAGATAACGGAAATTGGTATGGTACTGTAAAGCCACTAGCGTCTGACCGCTGGGCACCCTGAAAACACCTTCCCCCTTCGATCTTCATGGGGTTGACATTGATCGACATCGGTGCATGTTCATGTTCTTTCACTTCTTAACTTATCTTACACTTTCCACTTTCCACCTTGCACTTTACTGTGTAGAATACTGTACGGACCAGCAACTGAACCGGACTCCGTCCTTACTCCACAGGCGCTTGGGACCGAATCGCCACGCCAAGCTAAACTCTTCTGGTCAAGGGCTGACTGGGACAAAGAGAAAAAAGAATCCCAATTTTCAATACTCATTTACCCGAGCACCCACAGAGCTAGGCCTCCCACAAATAACAAGCTCCAAGACCATGCCACGCCTGCCAATCCCTGGGCGCCAAACTCCTCTAGTAACAATTCGGTCGCTTTAAGGACTCACGGCACCGAACATCCGTGTTCCTATTCTACCTTGTGAACTTCGCGCCGCCCGCGCCCCCTGTATCTGCCGATCACGAGTGCTCAACCTTATCCTAGTATAGTTACGGGCATTTGGTGCATAGATCGACTCCAGTGCTCGTTCTCGTCTATAAGGGATTGATAAGCGATAAGCGTATCCGGTGCTTTCGGAGGGTTTTACAGGCTTGCGTTCAGAAGTATGTTTCTAGAAGGAATGTGGCGGTCCTGGATCTACAGATATACATCATCGGATCTTGTTTACTTTGATGTTTACGTCCAGGTCAGCCAAGGAATGTAAGGAGGGATTAGATTATTGGCTGTTTCTTGATTTCATCACATTGGGCATTGTCTGCAGACGTGGTCGCGATTCCAAACAAGCAAGGCACGTTTTATTCAATTGACTTGTCCACGGCCGATTACCTATTCCGGATTAGTACTTCTATTTTTGCGTTGTCTTTTAGTGAATCAGTTTGCAAGGGATATCAAGGTCATTCAGAGTTGCATGATTCGTTCGATTGCAACGATGGTCAAGCTGTGGAGTGGATACATTCGTTGAGATTGCTCAGAAACTCGATAACACACTCTTGTAACCAGCAGAGAGGTAGAAAAGTTGTCGCTCGGCTATCGTAAAAGTTTAGGTAACAGCTTGGATGCCACTTTCCACTTCAATTGCAATTTGTGAAAATGATTTAGGCTAGAGAACTGAAATCAAGTTTTCGTGTCTTCCAATTGCAGCCTTGATTTCGTGTGGAGCTATACCTACGTCCATTGCCCTCTTATATGGCCTAGCGAATCTATAAAAAGTTTTCGCTCAAAACTCTCCAGGTCCCTTCCCAAAGTATCCACCTTTGGGGACAGTCAACCAAGGGACGGAATTCGCATCGTCGGTATTAGATCCCACAGTGTTTCCCCACCAGTTGAAAGCGATAGAGTGATATCCAAGCGCGAAAAAGATAATGATGGTCGCAATAGCTGTTCCGGTATCCATGGCAGCTTGCAGTAAATCTACGTACACAACGGGTCAATTGTTTTTCTTCAAGGGATAGGCTTGGAAGTCAAGCACTCACAATTGTAGCGCTTCCACCAGTCAAAGGCGCGCTTGCGGATCAAGTAGTTGAAGATAAAGCCGACTATGAACCAAAGAGAGTATTGGGCTATTTGGTTAGAGCTTTCATATACACTGCAACGGTGTCGAGGACATACTGGTGTTGGCAGGTGGTATATTACCAGCCGCATTGAAGAAAACTGGCACATTGATGTAGCGGATCCAGCTGTTGGGGTAGCGGCGGTACAGCAGATATACAATGCCAGTAACAATAGGCTAGATAGTTAGTAGAAGAAAACCAGAGATGTGATTCTGAATAACTTACTCCGATGAGGAAAAAGTATACAAGCCCGTTATACACCTGCCCGGACTGGAACATCCGTTGCGGACCAATGGTCCCCCAAATCAAGGACGCATTGTACATGACTTTGGCACCGTTGCATGTGAAGCGTTGCTTGTTCTTTGGCTCGCATAGATCGGTGATGTGCCCCATCATCCATCGTAAGACTGTTGTTTCTTAGTTTTACATCCACATGGAACACCGAATAGACAATCATACCTCCAGTCTGCGTTGCCGTTGCTAGAATACTAGCATATATCTGGCCGAAGAATAGAACGCGCGGGGGAATTTTCTAGACGGTAAGTACACATCGACCAAGGAATGTAAGCAAGATAGAACTCACCATATATTGCCCAAGTTTCAAGTCCTGCGCAAAGTCCATACCATGCTTGACAGCGTTATAACCATAGCACTTCACCATCAAGTTGGCAATTGGCTTTCCAGGCCAAGCATACCCAGCAATCATCTCCGTGATGATATTGAGGAACACGCGCTGGTTGGTTGTACCCTGAAGAATCCCCTCAGGGACCATTAAGAGCACAGCCAGCCCAACGCAAACCACAATAAAGCCCCAGACTGGCAGCTCTGTGTCCCAAAACTTGGTCGTCAAAATTCCCAGCCCAATCGTTACAACAGAGAGAACACCATACCACCATTCCGGGACTTCTTTATAAGCACGCATCAAACGCCGGTGGACATCTTCACCACCATGCTGCGAATTCTTGAGCCGAGCCCAGATCTCGGTGCCGTTGTATAGGTAGGTATGCACCACAATCGCCGTCACTGCAGCGAAGGATAGTCCATAGGTGAGAGAGTAAGACATGGAAATGTACATCGGGGAGTACTCCTTGTACTTGCTCTCGACGAAATTCGAACCTGCGTCGACGACGCGAGATACATTGTATGAGCCACCCGTGTTGTCGAATGTGCCTGATGAAAGGAGTGGAAGGCTGTCTTGTCAGTATATGGTCATTTGCGTATCAAGCTAGGAACTAGGAACTTACTAGGCGCTATACCATACATTCGTATAGTATAGAATCGGTGACAAAAAGAAGTAGAACAGCACGACGACAGCGAAGGCATTGCAGGTGATGTAAAATGGTGTGGTGAGTGGGTGGCCGGCGTAGTTGATCTGTGTCCAATCGAGACTGATGGGTAGTAAGCCCAAGCCGGAATTCATCTGACCAGTCAGTTTTGTTGTAACATCATGCGAAGAAGGGAAAAGAGAGAGGAAAGAAGAAAGATAACAAGAAACTCACCCCAAATAGTGTATTCGCTTTCTGGTTATGAGGCACAATCCAAGTGATGAAAGCAAATGTACTAAGACTCGTCCAAATGTAATCCGGAAACCAGAATGCAGCAAATGCAAAGGCCGTGATGTAAGCAAAAAAGCGATACCGAGTGATTGTCCAGCCATTGGCGGGTTTGCGGCTTTCAGGTTCGTGCAGTGCCCGGAAGAGAACAGTCGAGGATAGCGAAGTAGGCCAGACTAGGGCTGCAGGGTATACAATCCACCGGCGAGCAAGCCCTGTCAGACCGAATCTAAGAATGGTTAGCTACAATACTCGATAATACGGTTAACACGGTCTGTAAAATCCACATACCCTATCATTTGAGTTGTCAACAGGTATAAAAAAGAGAAACCAGCACCAAATTCGCGGTTCCAGTATACAGGGCTAATGATCGCTACCAGGGCGCCCTGGGCATAGGCGGTAGTTGCGCTGATGTTAACACACTGCCGTCAGTGGTTAGATTAGATTCGGGCTACTTTGCTTTTGCCAGTGGTGGAGATTTTGACCCACAATAACAATGAATGCGTGTTCCTTGACAGTGAATTTTCCTGGATTGATGTCAAATGAAAAGACACCCAAAGGGACCCTCCATCTAGGAAGCTTTTCCCACGCTCGACCAATAGGGAAAACTAGGATTTGAGCCACAACATAGCCAATTGAGAGAGGGCTAAAGAAAGTCAATAAAACTTGCTTGCACACTGTTGGCGGAAGAAGGGACATACATATCGAAGACCGAAAAACTGATTGACCCCGGAGAATAGTATGACAAATATCGTCATTAATATCCAGGCACGGACAGCTGTGATTCTTGTTAAACTACGTCATCTCATGAATGGGGGAGAGCATACTGTTACAAGCGAGAGTAGGATCATCTTTGTTAGATACACAAGCCGCAACTTCTGGAACTGTGAGGTATAAGCATAAGCCCCAACCATATTGTGTAGAATTGAACTTACACGGTGACTGATCCCCCTCTACACTCCATTTGAATGCTTCAACTGGTGTGAGCTCTGTTCTGTCCGATCGATACAAGAGGTCGCCTGGATCCTGGTGGGTGTTCTCTGCTTCCAGGTCCGAGGTGTGAGTCTCCAATACATCTGGGTCCTTGATGGGATTTTTGGAAGCTGCCATGTCGCAAATTAGGTACAGATGCCAGATACGGCTAATTCAGACAGGTTCCCAGGCACGAAAAGATGGACGAGGCCGCGTCCTGCCCATTTTCTTATATGGCCCAAGCCAAGTCTGTGCAATACTCACGATAGATCCACCCAATATGACAACATGACATCCCGCAGAGACTAGCTCTGACGCGTTATAGTTTTAGTCCCGGGGATTTGGTACTAAGTAGTAACGCTGGCCAAGGACTATGAAAGATGGCTATCGTATCCACTGGACCAGATAACAAATCGAACGTTTAGCTGCAGAGAGCGCTACAGGTGTTTCATTACAATGGGTCTCAAGACGTACTTTTTACAGCATTTGATTGCGCCATACAGGTCGGAATTGAACCAGTGGAGTATCAATTAAACGTCATATAGCCCCGAGAGAACGAACATCTGAAAATTTGTTCGATATCCCACATCAGACAACCCGAGATATCAAGCTTCACCAAGGCGAGTGGCTTATATGCGCTGTAAATCTGTAAGTTGCTGTCTAGATCATTCCATGCTAAATATATTGAGAGGAGTATCTTCGGGCTAATCCCGGCATAAAAACAACAGATAACGTTAGTTTTAAAATCACCAATGACGTGCTAAGGTGGCTTCCTTAGCTTATCTCTTTATGCATAAGTCTCCTTAGTTGAAAAGCTATATCGGAATTGTATTTGCGCGTGTCCGTAGGCTTTTCCCCCTGGTGACGGGATCGTTATTGGGATTAGGCGTTTGCTCAGACTTAATGATTTATGTCAAAGATGGCTACAATATGCAGAACCAAAATCAAAGGCAAAATTTGTGGTACAACTATATCGATCATTTGCCAATATCCCAGCAACCAGTAACTCTCGAACATGTAGGCCTAATTCTTGAGAAGTTTTACAAACGCATTAGATTGCTTCCATAGAATTATTGAATTAATGGGCGAAGAAGCATCTCCGTTTTGACGTCCGCCCTTTTGGCCACCCCGCAATTTATAGTCAAAGGAATGTATTCATATTGACTCTTTTACCAGACTCTGATCAAAATTTTAAAGCAAACAAGGTGCTGCAGTAATCCCGGAGCATTCTACTTACTTAGTATATATCTAACATTAGTAATAAGATCGTAGACTTATTCAAACTATAGGAAGTACGGGTGTATACAAATCTGATCAACCAAATCAGTACGCGATATGGAAATCCGCCAAAACGTTAGTTCTACAGAGCCGCATCTAATTCACTCCGCGCATTCCACCAATTTGCTTCGCTGCAAAAGACCTTTGGGCATATCCAAAAGTGTTCTTGTGGAACTGTATGTGCGGCGTTAGCGTATACCTTTTGGACTTCAGCGCATAAATCTCTAGATATTGATGTGCTATATGGTTTCCGTCTTAATGCTACCTCGGAACAATCTTTTCGTTTTTGTCAGTAAGGAACTCTAAGTATCACTTTGTCTATGAATGTCCTTGGGTGAAGATTATAGGTTATAGTATGAGGGCTGGAAAATGCCATGAAGTAGCTTCCTGAATTTGATCATCTTCATAGTGTCCCTTGGTTTAACCTTTATTGAACCCCGTGAGGATAGTATCAGGCTAAATTATCTGTCCTCTACCTTGTTAGAATATTCTCCTTTGTCCCTTTAGGAGAAATTGTTTCAGACCTACTACGGGGAGGTTTTTTTGAATTTATGTAATGCTACCATAGAAAAGCCCCAGGGCTATATGGTTAAACACACAAGCTTATCTCATCGAATGGTGCTATGGTCTAGTGGTATGACGTCACATTGTGGCTGTGATAGCCCCGGTTCGATTCCGGGTAGCGCCAATATCTTTTTTTATTTTGGGTATGTCTGTGTACAAAATGTTCTTTTAACGCTCAGTATACCGGCGTGGTCTTTTTCGATTCAAAATTTGGATTATCATCTGTTTCGATCGTAGGAGTCGATCGTTTCCAGGCATCTACAATGAGGTCTTAGGGTAGCTAATGCTTCGTAGACAACCAAGTGTTGTAGGCTGAGTAGGATAAATCTATAAATCTATGCTAAGTGTTTTTGATGGTAAAGACAATTAGACCCGGGGTGACTATTGAAGCAACCGTCGATTATGGAGCAAAGTTCGGGTATGTATTGAGCACTAGTAGCCATCGGAAAGCACTCCCACTGTTGTATTTTAGCACGATTTAAGATGCTATTTAGCTTGATAGCACTATCAGCTCGCTTATTATGTTTTTTTTTTAAAGGGGTGTTAGATAGTCTGCAATTATGCGAATCTACCTGCAATATATATTTTTGATACCGAACCCAACGTTTCTTATACCACACCCCTAGCCTATAAAGCTAGAACAATCCTACCTACCATTAACGGATCAAGCTACTCTCAATATATACATATATAACCATCACCTTTCTCAATGTTGTTCTCGTGGCCTCCTATTCATGGAAATTCTATACCCGCAGTATGTGATACGATAGCCACGGTAAACAGGATGGCCGCATTGAATGGTTCATTCATACCTCACTGTCAATTATCTTTCAAGCTTACTGACGTTTCATTGCCTATATTAGATTGATTCACCTTCAGTGATCAAGACGCATTGCTTTATCATTGCACAATGTCCTCATCCTCTAATATAGGTCAAATCCGGATACTCTTACTCCCTACCAAAACCACACCTCAAAAAACACCTACTTCAAAAACCAAAGACAGTGAGTCCCACATTTTCCTCTAACTTCAACAACAATACCTACCACATCCAGAACTCATACCAGTCAGAAAAGAGAAGACACAAAACAAACCTCCTCATTGGGGAAGTCAGCGAGCCCTCTAAGACGTGAGCAAACAGAGCAACCAACCCAAGAGTGACAGAAGAGCGAGCTAACAAAGATGCCTAAGTTTCCAGAGAAACCAAAGAACAATCAAAACATCCCAAGTCACGATGTGTCTTTTTGTCGGCACCTACTACTATACGTGCAGACACACATATTTCGAACTATACCTCTTCTGCGACGAGCTCCTGCGACAACTGAATCGCATCAACGACAAGGCTGAACATGAGAAATCCCTTCTACCCTTCGACGCTGATTACCCAGGATGTAATCCATACACCACCCTGACAGGGGCGATCCTGCAGCTGGATCCTGATGGGCGTCCTTATGAAGGACAGGATCAGAGTAACGTGGTCAGGTGGGTGATGGATATGTTGGGGTACTGCCCTGCGTGTAGTGGGGAGTGATGCGGGTGTAGAGTTGGGACAGGGAAGAAGATAGACAGTCTTAAGAAAGATCAAAGAAAGAATACACGGAGTAGTTATTGTGATTCAGTGACCGCGGGAACCGCGTTGACTGCATAAGAGTACGATAGTAGGTACTGGAATAATCACGCCTGCGCCCAATACAAATGACAAATGGTATAGAAATGTGGACAGAAACAGGATATGTCTAGAAAAAGTCTAGATTGTAAGTCCGAGAGACATATAATCATGACCGAGTGCTTCAGTGGGCACCGCCACATCCACAGTCATCCTCGGATCGCTTCTTGAAATGCCCGTGGTAGGAGTCCAGTCCCTCGGTGCGAACGCCCATGCCCAGGGGGTCACCCATCCAGTCATACGGATTCCAGATACCAGATTTGGTATCCCGGAGCATCTGCGTGACCTTGGCGACATCGAGATCTAGATATTCCGCGAGGAAAGAGCCGACGTCAGTGTTCTCGTTGTTGCCGACCAATGGCCAAGCGTCCTTGGAAGATGACGCATAGATGTTGACGTCGACAGCTGTAGCAAAATAAGTACGTGGTTATAGTTCACGATTGGGTATTAACTTACCGGAATGACCGTGGGTGCTCCAACCCACCTGAGCGCGACGGCTGACCATATCCGTAAACAGATCTTGTGGGCTGACTTGAGGCTCTGGATGGAGTAAGGCGTGCACTTCCTCGTCGGTGGCATCGGTGATGCCAAGACCCTCTTCAATGAGGTGTTTGCGGACCCAAGACTTTTTGTCCGATTCACTGGCATCCTTGCCTTCCCCAGCAAGATGGTCTTTCAGCTGGGTGTAGACATATTCACCCGAGTGGGTTGCTTTATCCAGAACCTCTGGAAGCCACTCGTACTCGGGGTAGGCCTTGGTCAGCTGTCGTGCCGCAGAGAGTCCACCAGTCTCGTGGTCGGATGTGCTCACGACGACGGTAGGAGTAGACTCATTCTGTACGAAGTCAAGCACAGCAGCGAAGGCCTTGTCATAGGCCAAGACCTCATGCACCTGGGCAGCCGGGTCATTGTTGTGACCGGCATGATCGATGCGAGAGCCCTCAATCATGATAAAGAACCCTTGCTCGCTGTCCTCAGTGGCCTTGCTCAAGGCCCTCAAGGCAGTGCGGGACATTTCCTCTAGAGAGGGATACTTATCGTTCTGAGAACGGCGGTCAATCTCGAAGGGAATATCTCCGTGGGCGAAGAGACCTAGTAGCGGCAAACTGATGTCCTCGCCACCATTGAGGCTATCAAATGCAGAACGGTTCTGAATTGTAGTGAACCCATTCTCCGAGGCAAGATCAATCAGATCGCGATCGTCACCTCGGCAGCTTCCCTCCGCGGACTTGGGCAGGAAGTGACAACGTCCACCACCAAGCATAAGATCCACCACCCGGCCGAGAGGGTGCTCTCCGACCTCCTGAACGGCAATGAGATCTTCATACTGCCGCAAATTAGCATGAGAGGCAAAACATGCCGGAGTTGCATCAGTAAGCCGGGTCGTTACAACCAGGCCCGTCTTGTAGCCTGCCAGCGCAGCAGCCTCAAGAACGGTTCCACACGGCGAGTGGTCGGGAAGCACCGAAATAGCACCGTTATAACTCTTGAGACCACAAGAGAATGCAGTAGCCCCAGCGGCCGAGTCCGTGACCAAACTAGAGGTCGACCGTGTCCGTGATGTTCCAATGTGGTGCTTATCCAAGAGCAGAGTGTCGTCAACCGGTAGACCATCACGATATTGCCGGAAGGAACGAGTCAGAGATAGACTCGTAGGACCCATGCCATCAGAAACCATAAAGATAACATTGCGCTTGCCCGTTGGCTTTCCTCCGGGTCCCCAGGTCGTATTCTTCGACTGCTCGTGATGAGGGGTCTCGACCGCCTTGTGCTGATAGACCGCCGACAGAACAATGACCAAAACTGTGGCAATCAAAGCCCAAGCAAAGATTCCGATCTCGCGCCATGAAGCCCAAGTCCGTCGTTCGTTATGGCGAGTGATTTGTTGTCCGGTCAGGAGGGCTTCTTCTTCCTCCTCATTTTGGATCGACGATCGGTCGGAGGACGGGCGTTGAGCCAGAAGAGGCTCTTCCCGCGCCATGGCTGCGGTAGAGACAAAATCAGTTTAAATAGGGCGGGATAGTCGAATTCAGTAGTTAATGCAACCCAGAAAAAGCGACCGGGCAGGGATACGCGAGGTCAAGATCACTAACAGCCCAGGTGGACCCTTAAAGAGATGATAAGATACAATAGCCGTGCTCACATGATACGTCACATTCCTGCATTACGAGGTTACAGTCTACGTGTTTAAGCAGGAAACAACCTATATAATTATGAGGGGAATTTGTATGTTTGTGTACTACCTGGAGTATTCAAATGGCTCTATTATACAATTCATCTGCAAAAGAAAACTAGTGACCTCCCTATGATCTGCCTTTCCACCCAATAGGAATCATGGCAGCAGCAATCTCAGTAACACCACGCTCCGTAGCAAGCAGATTGAACTGAGCAGCCGCATTGCGGGTATCCAGAATATCGACCCGAATGCCCAACGAATTGATGTGGCGTTTAGTTTCAGGCGAGAGGGGGAACATCGAAGCACCAAGACCAAGAATGAGCATATCTATCAAAATCAATGTTAGCAAAATGATAGATTTCACTACGCCATAATCCAACACTGTAGACAAGAGGACAACAGCGCGATAACACCATAGGAACCCAAGAAAAAAACATACCAGGCTTCGGCCAAACAACACTCAATACCCCCAAACAGACTCATCAAGCTCAAACTGCCCCTTAGCATTGATCATGTTATCCTTAGCATCGCGATCATCCTTCGCGCCCTCTACCGCCTTCCACGGCCTCCAGGCAAACGCCTCACCACCAACAAGCAGCAATCCATCACCACCAGTGACCTTGACACCATTGTTAAGGTGGAAGCCAGAGTCAAGGGTGGCATCGATAGCTGTTGTAGGCGCAGGGATGTTACCCAAGACGTTCAGCGCGGCAAAGTCCGTCTGCGTGTCTTCGTTGGACTGTGGGCCGCGGTCGTGGCTGACGGGCTTGTGCGCGTGTGCGCGGGAGACCATGCGGGATGGGCGGATGGTGGAGCTGTTGTTACGTCTGGTTGAGGGGAGTTGGTGGCTCGGTTTTGGGATTGCGCATTTCGAGGCTGTTGATGGGATTCGGATGAATCGGGCTGGGGTGCTGGTGAGCGAGGTGCGGAGGGCGCGGAGGAGTTGTGGGGATGGGGAGTGCATTTTGGATGAGTTCGTTGATCGAAAGGCGGTGTTGGATCTTATAGATGACGGACTCGTGGTGTAGTAGCTCGGGTGGGTGTCGTGGTGAGTTGAAGTAAAGCTTTCAATCCCCCAGGTCTTGGCGAACTGCACCAGTGGGACCGCCGTACAATTGAAAGTCGGGACCGTACTATACACTCGCCTACGTAAATATCTCAGATTGAATTGTTCTTATATTAATATTCAGCGTAGCAATTAATCTAATTTTGGATTTTTGCAGGAGTTCCAACCCTGACCCTCTGCACCCCGGGTTCATATGAAACAAGGACAAGGGAAGACAATGACATCGTACCTATCGTAGACCCAAAACGCCAACACGCAGAAAATGAAGGAAGAAAAAAAAAACAAAACATAAACCCAGCGAAGGAAAGAACCGAAAAAGGAAGAGAAACGAAAAACATGCAAGGCAATCATCTCTCGAAAATGGGGATCGCTCCCCTGATTTCATGCCGTCTCCGATCATTAGTGCCTCTGGGGACTTGTCTTGAAAAAGAATATGAAAAGTGTATGCACAGAGTGAGAGATAAACAAGAGAGTCTGGGCTAGATTAGCTGGTGCAGACAGTGCGGATTCAGTTTGTTCGGCGAACGCCTTTGCGATCTTCGTCCGATTGACTCGAGCTATCGTCGCTGGTAGTTGCTGTACGAATTCGCTCGGCTCGGTCATGGAGAACCTGTGCCTCTGCTGCGGCCTTTTGGGCGCGAATTTGCTTCCGCCACATGCTGGCGTAGCGGCCCTTCATGGCTAGAAGCTCTTCGTGGGTGCCACTCTCGGCTACCTGGCCCTCGGACAGAACCAAGATGCGGTCTGCCGTAGTGATAGTGCTGAGACGGTGAGCGATCACTAACATAGTGCGTCCCTGTGACAGTGTGGAAAGTGCCCTTTGAATATGCTCCTCTGTGTCAGTGTCTAGGGCTGCAGTAGCCTCATCTAAGAGAATGACACGAGGATTCTTAAGGATAGTGCGAGCAATTGCGACACGCTGCTTCTCGCCACCGCTAAGTCTTAGACCACGCTCTCCGACCTTGGTATTATATCCATCGGGGAAAGCCAAGATCTTGTCATGGATGCTAGCGGCGCGACAGGCCTCGTAAACGTCTTCATCAGAAGCATCCTGGTTAGCGTACTTCAGGTTGTACATCAATGTTTCATTGAAAAGTACAGTATCCTGAGGCACTACACCAATGTGCCTGCGGAGTGAATCGATCGTAATATCTTGCACATCATGCCCGTCAATGCGGATACGGCCATTCTGGGAGTTGTAGAATCGAAACAAGAGACGGAATACGGTGGATTTGCCTCCGCCAGACTCGCCAACCAAGGCAGTGGTTGTTCCAGGCTGACAGTGGAAGGTAAGACCATTCAATGCCGGCTTCCGTGCATCATAAGCAAACTCCACATTCTCAAACTTGATATCACCTTTGCACATCGCCAATGGGGTAGCACTGGGACTATCGACCACAGTAGGCTGCTCACGGAAAAGTTCAAGGAGACGCTCGGCATTGATCAGTGCGGACTGAATAGAACGATAGAAGGTACCAAAGAAGTTCAGGGGGCCTTGAAGTTGAACCATATAGGTCAATAGGGCCACGAATTTGCCCACAGGACGCTGACCAGTAGATACTTGGAATGCGCAGATGAAGCACATAACCAACAGGCCCATCATAAACACGGTGTTTTGACAAGTGTTCAGCAGCGTCAGGGAGAACAAGACGTGATATTCAGCCTTTTGGAAATCACCCACAGCGCCCCGATACCTGTTGAACTCATAATTTTCGGCGTTGAAGTATTTCACTGTCTCATATGAGACCATCGAGTCATTCCTAGAGTGAATGTTAGCTCCATGCATTGGATATCTGATATCTATGGTGTAGTTCTCACTTGACAGCGTCTTCTTGTCGAGATGCGTTGACCATCTGTCTTCTGATTTCTGCTCTCCATTGAGCCATTCGGATGGTGACATAGAGATAGCCAAATGTGGAAATTCCGACGGCCAGAGCATAGTATGCATCGAATGCAACTAGGAAGAATGCAATCGCAACCACAAGATCAACGAGCATCGGTACCACCTGGAAAGTGACCTGCTCCAGGAAAGTGTTGATCGAGCTACCCTTGCTGAGAGCAGACAAGACTTCACCAGTCTTCTTTCCCAGATGGAATTCTAGGCTGAGACCGTGGACATGTTCGAACGCAGCTGTGGAGAGCTCCATGTAGGAATACTGGCTCACGGGGATCCAGAGGCTGGAGCGTAGAGAGCTGAGCAAACCCTGGTTACCCTGCAACCAGCGGTAGATCACATAAAGACAGATTTGAAGCCACGGCACTTGGAATTCCTCACCGTCGTCCCTGGTGAGGGAATCGGTAATGACGCTGACTTGATAAGGCACCAGAACGTTGACAATGCGCTGGCCGACGAGGAGCACAAAACAGAACATCACCACCAGCTGCAGGCGGCGAGACTTGGAGGGCCACAGGTATGGGAAAAAGAGTGAGTATCCACTCAGATACTCCCACCAACTGGTAGAGGGGATCGTAGTAGGACGCACCCATGGATCCTGAGGTTTGGCGGCCTGGGAGGGAGGGCCTCCGTTTGTTGAACCATATGTATGACCGTTGCCATTGGCTGTTCCATTACCATTCCCGTGTCCATTCTCCGTAGCAGCGGGATCCAGGAGTCCAGTAGATTCAGACACTCCATTGGCATAAGCTGCCTTCTTCTCATGGCTCTTCATCCTCATCGACTGGCAGACGTAGAGAAGAACCAGCGAGAAGAGTACCAGGATGCGGACACTGTTCGATACCACCTCCATGCATTCCCACGGTGTAATGCTCTTGCGGAGCCGGCCCCCTCCGGATCTCCAACAACTGGCTCATGATGAACCGAGGTATACACCGACAGGGATGTGCTAAGAATAACCAATTCAAGCGGGATGGCGACGGACCAGCAGACAAATTGGGCGATGGTCGGGGAAGGAGAGGTGTCCAGCAATGCCATGAGCATCACCGCGTAGACGAAGAACGAGCCGACGATGTAGATCTATAAGCTGGTCAGCTATCGACCACGGAAAAAAATAACCCGAGAAAACATACCACAACCGATTGTCCTCGCCACCAATTCTCTGCCCTGGCCACCATAACGTGGGTGATATAGATAGTTGCATCGGCAATGAATGTGAGGAGAATGCCAACAGAAAGCAAGTTGAAAGCGCGTTTCACGTTTCGAGAGAACTCCTGTGGTTTGTGGTAGGCGGGCACAGCCCGTGGACGCTGAGGCAGTGGCCGGCCACCAGGTCCCAAGGACTCAGACGCATGCTTGTTGGCTCTCTTCGCGGTGACCGTGGTATTTGCCACAAACGCCGCCACGAAGAGGATGAAGAGAAAGATAGGGTAGCACGTGCGCAGGTACTCCAGCAGCTCAAGAGCTGCGTGGGGATCCATGATGAAGACTTCAAAGGTCCATGACAGGTTGTGGAAGGGAGAAGAGTTCGGATCGGAAAGGACTGGACGGGTATGGTGAAGGATCGACGCGAGGGATGGGAACTTCACCTAACCGGTTTCCACGTGGTAACCCTTGGAGTTAAAGAAGCAAAAATAAGAATAATAAATAAAAAAACAGATAAAAAAGGGAAAATAAAGAAAGGGAAAAATAAAAGTGTCAAGTCTTTTAAAGGGAAGAATCAAAAACAAATCGAGGTAGATATACACAGAATTAGAGAAGTACGGTGTGGATGCTGCAGCTAAGAAGAAGGTATCCACACATAGTTAGGGACTCCCCAAGCTTCTTATGTCGAAAGTTGCCCAGGATATTGTTTGCTAATAAAGTCCAAACCTCAATCTAAGTTCTTCACAGAGCTGCCCAATGGTCGGAGTTGAAATCGTCCCAACTGCACAGGGAAGAAGGGGATGAAGGGACAAGTGTCGATCTATCGATCGAGAACAGTCCATATATGACTTCACACGACTATATCATCTGAGGTATACGGAGTCACTTTGGGACAGATCATAAGATACAGGGATTTCAGCCTAGCGGTGTTTGATCTATGAATATCCATGTGCTTTCTTGTCCCACAGAAGTCCCGAGTCCCCGGTCGAGGTAAGACAATCCTCGTTCTGTTCTGTGTTGTCTATCTAGACCGCTCTTAACATGTGTTTCGGCCCGATGAAGTATACAATGCATCTTTCTTGCAGACCGTTTGAAAATCTAGAATTTGAGTGGAGGAAATACGAAGTACAACAACCTGAATGGCGCCTTATAAAATGTCTATATAACTATGATGTGGTAGAAGTGAGGCATATGAGGCATGGGTGCCTCAGGGATCGTCTCTCACCGCCGCCCCATATTGACGATCTTCAACTCTCCGCTTCTTCCCTGGTCGTGTGCCCAGAATGGAGACCTGACTGCTGAATGATGTCGGACCTCTCAGGTTCGCGTTCTCCGGTCCCTCCCCCTCCTCCCCCTCCGCCACAAAAGTACTCGAACCGGGCTGCCAGTGCCCTTGCGAGGTTCGCGCCCTTCTTCGGCTCGAGGCCTCCCAGTCCACAAAGCAGTCGCGCAGATGGCCCCCGATCAATCAGATCCAAATCGCTGTATGTCGCTCTCACCGCTCTGATATTCCCTGTCTTCTACTACACAAACCCCTTCCCCCGCGATTTGATGTCATCGGGACTAGTGAGATCGCGAGTCAGATCAGCCAATGGAATCATTTCTAATGCTCGTTTGTGAAGACCAGGAGAACCGCAGACTGTTACTCATAAAACAGGGATAGCTATCACGGCTTTGGACATATCGCCTGAACGGACACATGCGGTAATCGCGGGCAAGGAGATTCTCAAAACTATCCGCGTCTCGCCCGACCACTCCTCGGAAGAATTTAATATTCGAAATGCGCTCATCAGCTATGCATCCACCCATCATGAAGCGGGTGTTTCGATGCCACACAAAGATCAATTGAATGTGAAGGACGTCAAATGGTCACATGGGAACTTCGACCGGACAATCGCAACTGCAGTCGCAAATGGTCGGATTGTCGTCTACGACCTGCAGCGGCCCGGCCTCCAATTATGTCGTTTCCAAGGCCACAACCGCCAGGTTCATAGGCTCGCCTTCAACCCCCATTTCCCTTCTTGGCTCTTGTCTGGCAGTCAAGATGGCACTATTCGGATGTGGGATCTGCGCGCCGCCTCTGCGAATCGGAGCAGTTCCACATGCGGCAGCAAGCATGTGTATCAGGGCAATAGCGATACCATCCGGGATGTCCGGTGGTCTCCCAGTGATGGGGTCGTGTTTGCGACCGCCTCGGACAGCGGCGCCATCCAGATGTGGGATTATCGCAAGGGCAATGCACCGTTGATGAGAATCGCCGCTCACGATCGGCCATGTTTCGCCGTGGACTGGCACCCCGACGGGAAGCACATCGTCAGTGGTGGCACAGACCGCCAGGTAAAAGTTTGGGACTTCTCTTCATCTGCAGAGCGACGGCAGAAACCTGCGTTTCAGTTCCGAACACCCCAGGCGGTTATCAATGTGCGATGGCGGCCTCCCTCCTGGGTCGGTGAGTCACCTGCCTCGGGAGAATGGCAATCATCTCAAATCGTCACGTCCTACGATAAGGAAGATCCGCGCCTTCACCTTTGGGACCTTCGACGCCCGCATGTCCCATTCCGCGAATTTGATCGGTACGACTCCCCCGCATCAGACCTGCTGTGGCGATCAAAAGACCTCCTGTGGACTGTCGGTGAGGCCGGAGCCTTTACACAGACCGATGTACGGTATGCGCCAGCCGTGATCAATCGCCGACCGATGTGCTCGGTCGCCTGGAGTCCTAATGGCGAGTTCGTTGCGTTTGGCCAGAAGCGGCCCAGGCGACGTCCCTTGGGAATAAATGCCGCTGAATTTCTACTCCATGAAGAAGATGAGGATAGTACCGGTGAGAAATCATTGGGTCAAAGTCCCGCAGATGATATTATCGACGAAGCAGCTTTAGCTACTTCTCTTCGTCATCAGCATACAAAATCAGCCCCGATTCGACCATCCAAGTCGCTGGGCAGTACCCCACCTGGGGCAGTGGATTTCATTTCGGTGCTGCCTCTTGAACAAGCCCTGGCCAAGATAGCGACCCCTGCGCCCAGTCAGTTGGGAACCATTGCCACTATCCCAGGTGCTACGAATGACCCAGTAGTCTTCCGGTTTCTAGCAAGCAACTACACCCCGTTGATGGACGATTACCGTGAAACGAGGACCCAGGCTGATATTCTGCACTCTTTGATCGAGTCCTTGGATCACAATGCTGAGTGTGCAGATGAGGTTTCGCTGACCAAGGTGGCCCAGACTTGGAGAATAGTCAAATTTGCTATTCTTCAGGAGCTCCAGCGCCGAGCAAGAGAGCAACCGGCCAAAGGTGGTCTTAGGGACAGAACATCTAAAGATGGTACCTTGGCAGACAGGTCGCGCGAAGATGGTCGACACGACAGGGCCAAAAATCGATTGTTTAAAGGGGTCATGGAAGCAGTACCCGAGGTTGAAAGCACCTCGAACATGACGACCCCTCTTGCAAAACCATTGCCAGATTCCCCGGCAATGGACTCCTGGTCTAGCACTGATGATTCTCATATACCCTCACTAGATGATAGGGCTCTCGACATTGATCCTCTACCCCCATCGGTCCTGAGTTCTCACAATGGCTGGGGAATGTCAGACCCTGACGCTCGTCATGTATCCAATCCACATGTGCAAGTATCATCCATTGATGATGCCCGTCTATCAGAGCACCTACGAAATCCGGCACATGAAGATTTGGACAATGACCAACGGTCTGCACCTCGGGCTATTGCTGGCAAAGCAGATTGGCGCCGTCATGGTCACCCAAGCTTCCCCAGGGAAATCTCAGAAGATGACTATGACCAAGAGCTGGAGGACAAACGTGCAGCCATTCGTGATTTCAGGCAATACCCTAAAAAGCCCTTGAATCTCGAGTCAACAATTGAATCTAGTCGGCCTCCCCCAACCGAGCGATATGGCCGGCACGACTCTTCAGAGAGTTTTCCCATGTTCTCTACATCAACAGACAGCTCGCATCCATCGAGATCTTTCGCTGCATCGTACTCGTCCAATGGGCAGCTTGATGTATCCAGATTGCCGGACGCTGGCCAATCCTCTACGATGAGAAGAGGATCGAATCTAGCTTCAACGCGTGAGGAATCCGACGATGAGCTTTTCGAACAAGTTGATTCAGACACGGGTCGACTGCATCTCCAGCGCCCTTCCAGTCCTCCTCCTTTGATCAAGGAGTCCACCCCGCTTGTGCCACTGGAAGAAACATTATCCCCAGGCGACACAAATTACAGGGGTACGGCGCCTTATTCAGCAAATGACGATATTTCACGGATAAAGATTCCACTTATGCCGGATGGGACAGATTTGAAGCCGTGGAGTATTGAAGCGATCCTGAAAGAAGCAGTTCGTTATTATCACAGCAGCAGTAGTTCCGTTGATATTCAGACAGCGGCCCATCTTCTTCAGAAGCTCCACGTTCTTTTCCGCGACTGCGAGCAAATCTTGCCATACGAAGAATGTGAAATGGTCTTCAAAACATACAACGAGCACCTAATCCGGCACTCGATGGACTTGGAGGCAGCAGAGCTCCGTCTGTCGTGTGTATCATCCTATCCTGCCGTTTACGACTACGCGCAGACAGACTCCTTTATAAATGTATATTGTTACACCTGTCAACGGCCCTTTGAGAACCCCAAGCAAGACAACACCCGCTGCTATCGCTGCAGTACACCCCAAGCGCCCTGCTCCATTTGCATGTGCCTTGAACCACCACCAGAATGGGCCACAGAGCGAAAACAAGCACAACCCACCTCCTCCACCATCACAAGCCCGAACTCAGACTCTGAAACGACCTCCCACACCTCAACCCAATCCTCCGTCCCCACCGAGCCGGTCTCAGATTCGGAAATGGATAATTTCGCACCCTTCTCAGCGCCCCGACCAAAGGGCTCCGCAGTCTGGACCTGGTGTCAAGGCTGCGGCCACGGCGGCCACCTAGCCTGCATAACAACCTGGCTAGGCGACATAACCATCAGCGAAGGCGGATGCGCCACAGCAGGCTGCATGCACGACTGCGGCCCAGGTCCACGCCGCGAACTAAATCGTCAAACTCTCCAGGCAGAGTCCAAGCGCCGCGATTCTGCGAGTCGCTCTGCCGGTGCTGGCCTCGTCAAGCGGGATCCTTGGACCAAGGGCGAAAGTAAAGCCGTGGAGAAGGTTCGCGGTATGCTTGGCGTTGCTGGTGTTGCTGCTGCTACTGGTGGTAGTGGTGCTGGACCTGTCACGTCGACGAATACTACTGCTACTCCGACGCCCGTTTCATCGGGTGCTATGTCGCCCAAGCGGGTTAGGCTTGTTACGCCCACTGAGCAGGAGCAGGAGTATGGCGCTTCTGCTCGTGTGGGCATTACTTCGAGGGAATAGTCTAGTTATCGTGACCCGTGCCCGGTCGGTTACCCCATTTATGTGTTGTACTCATATTAGCGTATTGTTTCTTTTCTTCTCTTTTTTCTTTTCCTTTTTTTCTTCTGGGTCATTGGCCGGCTCTCTGTTTTATTCCGAATTGATTCCCCTATTGCGATACATCTAATAAATTACTGGTCTGACTAGATGGACCTTATAAACTTCTTCGTGACTGAATAAGTTAAGTACATGGAGTCACAAACTTTAGACTTAGTGAACCCATCATGGTACCTCCCAGAATGACGTCCAAGATCAGAAGACTGACCCGAGTAATCAAGGTATTCCCCCGAGATCATGCCCCCAGAATTAAAACCTCCGCTTTTTCTTGGCTGGGGCTTTGCTCTTCGTCTCAAGCTGCCGTTTCAATTCCTCGCGTTTCCGAGAAGCTCGCTGATCTTCTGTCTCTGGTCCTGGTGGAGGATTGGTGCTACCTTTCTCGGCGACTGGTTTGCGTAATGGTGATTCTTCCCGCTTCATAGTCTGCCGAGCTGTCGTCTCGGTAGTATTATCACCCTGGGCGGGTTTGGGTTTGGCGGGAGATGTCTTCTCAGGTGAGGCAACCACGGTTTGGGATGTAGCTGGAGGAGTCGTGTCTAGGGGTGTTTGTCTGGCTTTGGCTTTACCGCCTATCATGCCCAGCTTTCCGGTGCGGTTTGGTTTGGCTATTGCTGGCGACGGTGCTAAGGATGTTGGACGAACTCGGTCATCGCTTCCTTCTTCTTTCGGTGAATTTGGTTGTTCCTTGGGCTTCAGCGGAGAAGGGGCTGGCTCTTTCTCTTTTTTTTCTTGCCACCAATAACACCCAACCCGCCTCTTGGCTTCTTTGGGGCTTCCCGGGCCTTGGGTGGAGGTGAAGCTGGAGCAGCAGGCTCAGACTCAGGCTCAGCTGGACTAATTGGCATACGGCCTTTGCGTGGTGCTGGTGCTGGCTCAGGGTCGGTGTCTGATGCTGTAGCTTCGTCTGCTTCTGACGGACCTGGTGGAGATGGGCTTTTCTTTTTGGCTTTTGGTCTTGGTGAGGGAACGGATTCTTTGACATGTTGGTGCTTAAGATGGGGAGGTGTTTCTTGTCGCTATATAATAGATTTAATCATACTGTTAGAAGGACTATAGGTGAGGTTCGGCATACCTCAAATTCATCGAGATCGCTGCTTGCCGTTGATTCGCCTTCCTCATCATGAGGTTGTGGCTGGACAGCTCTATTCTGCTTCTTTGGAGTTGCAGCGATTTCCTCTTCTTCGAGAGGAGTGGCTTCTCTCGTATGGTTCTGAGGGCGTTTTTGAAGTTGACGCCACCATTCACCGTGTTGATTAATGTTCTCCAAATCCTCGACATTGCCTGATTCTGAAATCTCCTGAAATAGGTTGATTCCAAATCCTGAGCTATTGGATGATCCTACTTCGGCGAGCCAGGCCTCCTCGTCGAAGGGCGCAATGCCTTTCACGAATCTGCCAGCTTCGGACCGGGTACTGCCTTTGCGAGATGTACGTAATCCTGCAGCGCTCGGAAACACAGACCCCAGCTCAGTGCCAAGGGTTTCAATTTTGTCAAACAACTTGCCCAGCACGTAGTCTTTCTGCTTGATCTGATTGAGCAGAGAGCGCTGGCGCGACTCCCTATCTGCCTCCTCTTTCAGCAGTGGAATGAGTAGACGACTCGTCGCAGAGGACAAGGGCTCCTTTGAAAGCTTCAAAGTCCATCTTAGAGGCCTCAACGGGGCCGGTAGCTTGGTTGTTGTTGTGATTTCAAGCGAGGCGGTTTGCGTTCCACTGCTTAGCACTGTACTTTCTTTGCCCCTCTGTAGAGCTTCCCAAATCTTCTCCAAGAGGACCTTGAGCTGTTCTGGATCTTCTCCGGGGTCGATCGTTGCGGCCTCTTCCTCTGCTCTTTTGGCAATGTCCTCATAGAACAACCGTTCCGCCCAAACATAGGTGAGATCGGTGATGTAGATTTCATAGCCTTGTTGAGTCCAGGTATATTGAAAGAGCAACGGAGGCAGGCCTTCATGAGACAGATGAAGCCGGTGCCATGTTGAAGGCATAGTTGAGAGTGGTTGTGCATTTGTCCATGGGGGAAGTTGTCATAGCTGCCTGGGCCGCAGGGAAGGTTTGCCGCCCGCGTTACTTTCCTGCAGATCTCCCGAATTTCTGACCTCGCGCATCCAAGTGCTTCATCTTTGCTACCTTTGATCCTTTCACAGCACAATGTCTTCGCGACTCCCGGACCGATCAGATTCGAGGCGCAGCCGGTCGCGATCGCCGTCATCGCGCCGCCAGCAGAATCATCCCCGCCGGGACGATAGAGAATGGCGCGATCGACAAGACTCTGATCGCAGATGGGATAATGGAAGACCCGGTCCCTCTCAGCAGCCTCGCAATATGCGCGACCAAGTCCGGCTCAACCTTCTCCAGGAAGATCAGCAAGTGCGCGAGTGGGTCGCGCAGGAGGATGTGTTCGTGCTGAAGCAGGCGAAGAAGAAAGCAGAGATCCGAGTCAAAGAAGGCCGCGCAAAGCCTATCGACTGGCTTACGGTCACTCTCCGTGTTATCGATCCTACGCGCGACCCTTTGGACGATGAGATTGCAGACTCCGATTTGGATGTCGTGGATCCGGACGGTGTGTTCGAGGGTCTATCACAGACCCAGCTACAAGACCTGGAGAAGGATATTGATACATTTGTGAATCTTGAAACAAATGCGCAGAACCGCGACTTTTGGCAGGTAAAGTTTTTTCGAGATTCAGTTCAAGCATGCTGTTGACAACCGTTGTCCTCTAGACCATGAAAGTAATCTGCCGAGACCGTCAAAAAGACCTCCACACCCGAAGGACGTGCCCTAAGTTCTGTGGCTGCCGATATCAACAAGCTTTTGAGCCCGAAATCCTACGAACAATTAAAAAACCTTGAAGTACAAGTGAGGCGAAAGTTGAACTCGAACGAGCCAATCGATACAGACTACTGGGAAGAACTGCTCCGCAGTCTCACGGTTTGGAAGGCGAGGGCGAGACTGAGGAACGTCTACCAGACCATCATTGATGAGCGTGTTCGCGACTTGAAAAAGCAGCAGAGGGAGGAAGCTGAATCAATCCGGGCGAAATTGGCGCCTCTTGCTCCTGTCGTCATCGCAGGTGATACCACAAACCCTGCCGAGTTTGAAGGCTTGGACCCAGATCCATTGCTTCAAGTTCGTCCCGAGGATAAGGTCTTTGAAATCATGGATGAGTCCGCATTCCTGGACCAAGTGGTAAGTTGGCATGCATCATGTACTGTCGGAGCAAATGCTAATCAATTACACAGGCGCGCGAACGTCAGAAAATTCTCCGTATGGGCTTTGTCCCACTCCGTCAGCGAGCTACTGAAAAATCCGCGGTAGTGGGAAACCTAGCATCTACAAGCACGCCCGCGGCCTCTACATCAACCAGGTTCTCCTCCATCCCGAACGAGGACTTTTCACAAGCGACCAAAGCGCTCTACGAAAGGGAGCTAGCAAAGGGTGTCAGCGAGAATGAGGAAATATTCACTGGTGAAGAGGCCGTGAGTACGGTATCGCAACCCCAATGGGCTGGTAAGCATCGACCTAGAAAGCCCCGATACTTCAACCGAGTTCAAATGGGTTACGAATGGAACAAATACAACCAAACTCATTATGACCATGATAACCCGCCACCCAAGGTTGTACAGGGTTACAAGTTCAACATCTTCTACCCCGACTTGATCGATAAAACCAAGGCCCCAACATATCGCATCGAACGTGAGAACGGTCGGAAGCGCGGTGAATCGACGGCCGAGGCGGGCGAGGAAGACACATGTCTCATTCGATTTATGGCTGGACCACCGTACGAAGACATTGCTTTTCGAATTGTCGACAAAGAATGGGATTATAGTGCAAAGCGAGAGAGGGGCTTCAAGAGTACCTTCGACAAGGTAAGTTATGCCGTGCAACTCTCACGGTCTCTCCACTGACGTAATTTTCTTTGTAGGGTATTCTCCAACTTCATTTCCAATTCAAGAGGGTAAGTCGAATTCTGCTATTCAAGAAGATCCATCATTAACTTGTCTCAGATCTATTATCGGAAGTAACACATGCGCAACAACCTTGCAGGTGGGCGTTATTTCGGGATGGAGAGGTGGATTACTATGCAGGGAGACGTTGGGGGTGTATTTTCCAGATGCCTGATACCAGTGAATCAAGCCAACTCGGATTGATTGGGTTGGAAACATTACCCCCGAAGTTTTCATACTCGCTCGATACATTTGGGGATATCAAACGCTTGTTCCAACTACCTTAATTTTACCTCTGGCAATGCCACATCTCTCACACACTCAACCCCTTGACGTCTGGGGGGCCAACTGGTGTATTGGTGAATACCGCATTTAGCTCTTTTTCCTTTTTCTATTTCTTACTTTATTTTACTAGGGTGTTCTCTCGCAAAACGGGAGACGTTGGAGTCTTTTGGTGACACTATCCCGGCCTGCAGAGTGCAGGATGATTCTGACTTCCGGCTCGCTGGATGCAGCCCACGAACAGAAGTAAAAAGAGAAATAACGCCTGGGCTGGACAAAAATCAGGCAAAGCGGAGGTCTTTTCCAGAACGGCGCCAGAGGGATTTCCCAGTTAACTTCCAGAAGGTCGGCTTTCAGCCCGGTGAATGACTTTCACTGCAGGTGTCCGCTAGGCCCTCTCTATTCCAGTGGCACTAGATCCAGTATGCAGCCACCTTGGCCTTCTGTGCAATCGTTGGCTGTATAGACAATGAATCGTTCCACGACTTAGGCATCTAGGGAGGCGTTTTCCGTAGGAAGTATTAGTAGCCCCATATTCTTTTGCAAGGGGAAAAAAAATCAAAAAACAAAAAACAAAAAAAAAAAAACAAAAGACTTCGGCCCAGAACGTCTTTTGTTTGTATTTGAATGCATCTCAAGGCTGTTTGCAGCTAAAAGAGCATGTGCCTTATGTGCTGGCAGGGGAAGATCGTGCTTGAGTGGCTTCTTGAAGTGTACAGCTCCAATCTTGAATGGTAACAGCTGGGGTATCACTTTATGATCTCTACTTCTACAGTACTCTTTACCCTTAGACCTAGATCTCTTCTCTTCCTCAACGCTTATTTCACCTTCATTCTCCTTTCCTTTCTTCTTCAACTCCTCACTTCCATCCCAGAGCATTATCAAAGTCCCTTAGGTGATGGATAACTCGATCTCATCTCTTCACTTCCACATGGCTCATTTGCCAATGGACCGAGCAAGCGTGCACACTCTCTCGGCACAGCAAAGTGAGACTTCTCCAGATTCTATCTATCAAATAAACTCTCTCCAATCTTACAACCCCGGTCATCAAGCCGAGCACTGGCCGAGATTTAGATCTCATCAGGCCAGGATCATGGCACCCCTTCACCAACCCTCCTGCCCTAATCCTTACGTTGTCGCCTCTGGCCAATACGAGCACAACGCGAATCATCCCCATCCCCATCGACACGGTCAAGCTGCTTACCTTGACTCTTTGTACACCTCTTCACTTCCCGACTCTACCATGGCTGTCCCATGCATGGGTTCGTTTACTATGGAAGGGAAGAGACAGCTTCCTCATGAAGTCCACTCAGATTGGACAGGAGTGCACTCGCCTGTCTTCAAAGGAGGTGAACTTTGCGAATTTCCGGCAAAGTTGCAGTCTGTTCACGCAGTGCATAACATTCCCCCATCGCCACTGTCGACGATCTCCTCTTACGAGTCACCAGAGTCTCTGGCACTCGCAAGTCCAACAATGACGGTCCAGACGGTGGATCAGCTTTCACCAGGCTCTAGTGAGGATGACAGAGAAGACCGACCTGGACCGACCCCATACTCTCAGTTGATTTTCCGGGCCCTAAAAGATGCCAAAGGCAACAAGCTCCCTCTCCAGGGAATTTACAACTGGTTCGAAAGGAACACGGACAAGGCCAAGAGTTCGGGTTCGAAAGGATGGCAAAACAGTATCCGGCATAATTTATCTATGAATGCAGTAGGTTCCCCGCTCTACACTTGATATCAGTATCAGTTTCACTTTTATGGCTGCTTCATTTCAACCCCTGCACCTTTGGCACAAGTACTAACAGTTTCATGTAGGGATTCGAGGCAGTCAAGGAGGAATTGGGCCCGGGCAAAAAGGCAGTCAACTTTTGGCGCCTGACACCTGAGGCAATTCTCCATGGTCATGTCCAATCCACCACTCGATACCGCAAGCAAGTGAGTGCACGAAAGGCACTTGGTGCAAATGCTCGTGCCGCTCAGCGCCAACGCACGGAGACCAAGGGTGGGAATCCCTCAGAGATGGTGAAAACACGCCATCCCAATACCGGTCATGACGAGCCCAATGAAATCTATCACCCCCCGCAAATGACCCTGCCTCCTTACCCTATGGATGGTCATTTCTCTCACCCGGACCCTCAAGTGATGCCATCCTACGTGCCACCCGCTCTCGCCCCGCCTATCGACAATGCATTGCAGAGATACGGTATGGAATCTGTGATCGGCTGTACAAACCTTTCACCAACCAACAATGGGTCTTTCTACGAATCCATGGGGGTTGCGCCGGACAATGAGGCGTTTACATTGAGACATGCGGCACATGCGGGCTGGTATGCACCACCGTCGGATCACAATATTGGGATGATGGCAGGATCCGATGTTCCGGCCGATCTCCACCATGGTGTGTAGCGGAGCCACACACACGCGCAGAAAGAAGGGGAAAAGGGGTGCTGGAAAGAGATTTGGTGGTGAAAAGGCCCGGCAGCTACGCTGACTTGCATAATTCGTTTTTAGCAATTTCCTTTTTTGTGGTTTTCTCGTTTTTCCTAGCCGAGGCCAATTTTGGCCTTCAAATACACTAGAGGCATGGTGCAGTTTTTGTGCATATCACTACTCGGATCGGGAAGTGTCTTTGCGGGTGTTCACACGGCGAGCCTACGGTGAAGACGATCTATCTTTTGCCTCTTTGCCTCGTTATTGCTTGGCTTTTTGCTTTTTCTCTTGGGGGCTTCTGACATGAGGATATGGATGTTTTCTTTTGATTATTTTTGGGGGGGGGGGGGGTTCCAAATGTATCAGAACTTGCCCACACATCCAATTTCACCGGAATATATCAACCACAGACATATGCCGATCACCGTTCTCTGTCAAATTAGTCAACCCTTGGGTCTTCGGCTGACCCACCTAGTCTTAAAGACTTTTTTTCAATTGTGGTCTCGGTTCTCTTGAGTCCCACCGTCTCCAGGGCCATACAAATGGAAGTATGTGCTGTTGGGCATCAACAACGCCAAGAGTTGGCAATATCCTTCTACCGATAGGTCCGGACTTATGAAGTAATTCTCCGCGGGAATACATCGGCATTGTTTACTATTGCACATATGGGCCACATGCTGTGCGGCTGGATTTGCTTCATACGTCTGTACAAGACGGCGGTGTCTCAAGTGACAGGAATAGTATCCAATCACAGCAGGAGGGAAATATTGAACAATAACCCGCATACTTAGGTCGTGGATAGCCGTTTTTTCCCTGTCAGTGCAGGGGTCTAACAATCTGTGGACGGCCCTCTTCTGCTAGTCTTCTCTAGTCCCTTTTAACCCCCGGTTCGAATATCCATAGGGAGCTGAGTGACCACCCTATGCCGCCCCCGTCACCCCGCTCTATCGTACTATTGCCTGCCTGCAATCTAATACCAGGTGCTAGGGTGACGCGGACAACCTCCGTGGCAATGTGCTCCCATTGCTTCATGGTCATCTCACCTGTTATTTCCCCACTTCCACTTTCGGGTGACCTAAAAAGGCGGGACTCACGGCCCCGAGTCTGCCTGGTATTCTGTATAGATCATGGATTAAGGTTGACTCACTCGATCGCATTACAGAGAACCCCTGGCAAGGTCACAAAGAAGTCAATCATATATGAAAGGGGATATACCAGACCGACAGATACTACGTAGGGACAACATACCGTTTTCAAGTTATGCCGACGACATTCCGCGATCAAGTTTCAGGGGGGAGGGGGACTACTTCCGCACATGAATCAAAACAACGCCTTAGTGTAATGTCCCCGGTCATGTCGCGACCAACTGGCGTGATAGATAGATCGACAATACACGGGTGACAAGAGCGGCATTAGCCTCGGTATTTGGAGTCCTTCCCAAAAAGCATGTACGAGATAGATCGAACAGAGATAGATCGAACAGAGAATCAAAAGCTCGGGGGTAAGTAGATCGTGCACGATCTGCATGGTTGAGCAGGGGTGGTTAGGGTAGATCGTTCCACTTCTATACAAGGTAACTTAGTTTGATACCTCCGTATACCTACCTGGGTAAAAAGCAACTTGCATATACGGAGACGGGAGTCGTGAGGGCACGGTGGAAAGGCATGTAGGTGTAAAATTTTACGTACAGGCTGTACCTGTACACCCTTAGACAGGTGACAGCTGCAATGCGGGTCACAATATGGCCGGGAAAGCCCACCTACTAGTGGGCTTTGCAGTAGTTTCCAAAGCTTCCCTACGGACCGTGCCGGTATTATTTAATTATTTTTGGGAGAGGTTAATTTGATTTTGCTGGCTATTGGAGGATGGCTCCGAGGGCTGCGAGGTCGATATTACCCTTGACCTAACCCTAACGGCCAATATCATACGGGGTTCTATTTATGTGGGCTTTTGTTGCATAGTTTTCTTTGACGTCCACATGGGCCTTCGCTAGTCTTGATTAGGCATGAGATCTTTTAGCAACGGCAGTGCGCACTAGCTCGCGACCCAGTTGCTCGACAGATGTTCGTGTTAGCTACATGTCAATCGTGGGTGACGGTGGCCGTCTAACCGACGGGTAATACCTAGTGACGAGGCTAGCTCCCTTTGTCGAAGAAAGCGGTGACATCCGAATAAATCTTATCTATATTAGCAATGTGCACACTGCACATGTGGCCAATAGACCAAAGACGGCGGGTCTCTCTGCGATCGTGGCAACATTTCGACAGCTAGCCCGCCCCTTATGTAGTAGACCTTTGTATTCTTTGTATTCTGCAAATTCCTGTTTTCTTTCACGTTCGCTGTTCAATGACCTACTCTTTTAATTTGGTCGGTACATGCCTACTGGTGCTGTAGATATGCATAGCCGATATACCGCAGCCTTGTGAATGAGTTAAGATCTTCGGCGCCGCTCCAATGCAGGGAAGAGGCAGTCAGCATCTATAGCCTCAATTTCAAGAGCGAGGAAAATCAGGTACAGCCCAACTATATTACCCAAATTATCGCACTGTAGTTGCCAAATCGAGCCCAGCTGGTTTTTTCCAGATCGAATTCGATCTATCGACTACTTCAAGGGAAAAAAGAAAAGCAAAAAGGGGTAGATCTTCCAATTTTTCGATCTTCATGACATCAATTGATCGATGTCGGTACGAAAAGGCTGTGTTTGATGCCTGTCACTTGGTACATGCCTGTTTGGCCGATAGGATGTCCAGTCTGCTGGGTGCCGGGCTTCTCGGACTTGTAAATTCGATTTTCTTTGCTTGGAAGATATTGGTGGTTATGGCATCAGCTGCAACAAAGGAAAAATACAAATGTAACGACTTCTATAGCCCGACTATTACATAAGTCTTTGGATAATGAGCACAAACTTCACCTGTTATGCATCTGTGGGAGAGCGGGCCGGGGTTCAACAGCTGTCAATTGTTCATGCGCTCTTGTTCCACAAATACTCGCAGCGGGAGGCCCTTGAAGTAATTCGATACATAACAGTCGCCTGACCGCTTCTTGGGTGTTCGTCGGTCGATCCCATTGTCTGCTGTTAGCCGTATCCCCGGGCTTTGGGTGGATCCAACCGCCAGAATTTCTTCTTGTTTGACATGGGAAAAGAAAAGGAAGGAAAAGAAAAGAAAGGCACCTAGGCCGGTGACTTAATCTATAAATCGCTTAGAGGCTCCGAGATTCGGACAAATTGTGTGGTCCCACGGGATTATATGTATATGCGCGTTCGTACAGTTAGTAGAACAGCGGAAGTGGAGGGATCGATGTTTATTGGTACTATTGGTACTTTTTGACATGAAATGTCAACACGGCTTCATTTTTCCTTTTCGTTCTTGGCAGAGACCGACCAAGTTTAGACTGGCAGTACAGGATAGATCTCTTTTGAGAACGAGATCTTTTGTGGTCGTCGCACGCCATGTTGTGTAGCGGGTGGTTAGAAAAGCCACAAAGTATGTCCGAGCATAATGCTATGTCTCTGTTCCATTTTAACCTTAAAGTCAAATGAACGTAGTTCAAATGTATTAACGTTACTTGTATGTAGCTGTACCTAGAATGACAGACAGAACCATACTTAATATGGTCATTTGTTCAGTGTATCTGCAACCAATCCCGTCTGCAGCCTCACGCAGGTCAATGCTGCTGCAGGGATGAATCTCCTACTCGAAACGGCAAGTCAAGAGAGAATCAGCAGCTAGGAGGCGTCATGCCGATATATTAATCGTGTCTAAATTCATTTCCGATACGATGCTATTAACAACAGTTTCTTCTGGTTACTAAAGTACTTGTGCGGCTCTTGCCACCTGATATACATCTGCGAGTGCGTATATCCTGACAATATTTCTTATATTCACTGGCGATGAAACTGCTTTTTGCAACATTAATACTAACAAATATAAATCTCCAACGTGAAGTCCAAAAGCACTGGCTGGAAATGTCTAGATCCAAGGCCCTGAAACCCTCTTGACAACAAGCGGTGTCATTAACCCTAAAGCTGGCTGCATGGCTAGTCAAGATCCAAATCCGCAAAAGGGTCAAACTTTACGGACAAGAGGTCCCCATTGTAACAAGACCCTGTCCATACTACGGAGACATAATTTACTGCTCCGCTTCTAGGGTTTCGAGATGACCTGCAACCGCTTTGCGAGGCAGGCGGCTGCTGTGCTGGCTGTATTCCGACCAAGGCAAGAAACAAGGATTACACGTACAACTGCGTTGCAGGGGAGAAACTAGCATAGAGACTGGCTTCTGGTGACGTGAATTGGACCCATACTTATCGCGGTGAAGATATTCACCCCGGGGAACGGAAGTCTGATCACCTACTTGACGTGGATTCCAAATCACGCGTAGACGCAATGGAAGGCGTCACTGCAGGTATCGTATAGCTTGAGGCCGAGACGCCGAGAAGTACGTTCAATATCAGGCAGATAATGCAATGCCTGCAATGACCAACGCAGAGCACGCCATTGTTTTACCCACCGACTACGTTATGACTGAGACCAAGACGGTACTATAGTGTGAATTTCCATAAGGACCGTGCCAGCTGGAAAGGCGTCAATCCAGATTCTAGACCTACCCAACGTGTCATGGCAGATCGACTACAACAGTTGCGAGTCGGAATAGATGAGTGCGAAACTTCCACCTAGGTTCAAAAGAACACCGTTTCAGACAACTCAATTCGACATATTTGGGAATCACTCATGAAGATAAATGAAATTGATTCATTTGCATAGCAGTGGGCCTTTTTTTTGGGACCCGCGTGCTAGCTGTTCCTGTTCATCTTTAGGATTCTAAGAGAACCATTCCCAGCCGTTTTTCCCGTAACATTCACTCCACCGAAAGAACAACACCGACAGAAAGCACGCTTAGCGCTTGCCGGCCTTCTGCTGGGACTCCTTGAGGACCTTCTTGACGATCTTCTGCTCCTCGATCAGGAAGGCACGGACAATGCGGTCCTTGACGCAGCCAGCGCAGCGGGAACCACCGTAGGCACGGCTGACATTCTTCTTGGGGCGGGAGATCTGGGCGTACTCGCGGGGACGGAGAGCGGGGACCTAAAAATCAAAATTGTCAGGCGATCGGACTTCCAAAATTGATGTGAGACGGTCGTAGAGAGCGTGCAGCGTTTTGGTCGGCCAGTCATTGGTACCCCAGTCCATCCAGACAGAGTTTTCCAGGTCGTTCGTCTGGCCCACCCGTAACCGCACACATCCCACAAAACCGTCGAAAATTGCACCAAAGGCGTCAGGGAGCACTCACACCGGGGAGCTTGATGCCACAGTCACCGCACTTGGGAGCGGTACCCTTCTTCTTGAGGTGGAGGTACCGGAGCTCGCCGCCGGGGGTCTTGACGATGCGAACCTTGTTGGACCGCGTGTTGTACCTATCGAGTGAGAAAAAAGAACCGTCAATAATTCGTCCGAACAAAAAGCAGGCCCGTCTTCATAGTGATCGTGCAGACTATCGTAGGAAACGTGGAATTGGGCATTCTTCGTCTGGAGGGAATTTTGAAACGTACGGGTTCCGGCGGCGCTGCGATAGGGTTAGAACAATAATTCCCAAATCAAGATCTCAAATAGAACTCACGTATTGCAGTCTGTTGTTGGTCATTTTGACTGTACTTGAACTGGTCAAGGGCGGCAGTTGTCGGAGTTGTCGTGAAGCAAAGTGAAATATGTCGAGACGGTTTGTGTGGGTTTCTGCTTCAGCCGACGCTAGCGCAGATTTGGCGAGGTTGCGCTAGCCCCAATGCGGACTAGTGTCAATCGGAGCCGCCACCTCAAAGTTCAACGGGAGACAGGAGCAGAGATAGTCACATCGCGTAGGGGATCGTGGATCTCGATCTTTGTCGCGTTTTCATCTTAATTATTATCTTCCACCTTTGTTGGTGTCTTCTCCTCCAGTTGGAATTACTTTCCCAGCTGAGAGTCGTGCTACCTATGACCTCCGACGTGGCTTAACGCGACTTGAAACCAACGCAACATCTACGAGGGAGGGTGGGCTTTCCCCCATCAATTACCATCATGGCCTCATTGCCGCCTCCACCTCCTCCTCCCCCAGGATGGGGTGCAGCTCCTTCCATGCCGCTGGCGCCGCCGCCGCCAGGCTATCAGCCGCCGGCCGACCCGACCGTCGCAAAATTTGCGCAGAAGAAGAACGAATGGCTGCGCACGCAACGCAATCGATTCGGCGAGAAGCGCAAGGGAGGATTTGTTGAAACACAAAAGGCGGACATGCCTCCAGAGCATTTGCGAAAGATTGTACGAGATATCGGTGATGTCTCGCAGAAGAAATTCACCAACGAGAAGCGTAGCTACCTCGGCGCGCTCAAGTTCATGCCTCATGCCGTATTGAAGCTATTGGAGAACATGCCAATGCCCTGGGAGTCAGCAAGAGAAGTCAAGGTCCTCTATCACGTCAACGGATGTCTGACTCTGGTCAACGAGATACCGCGTGTCATCGAGCCTGTCTTCCACGCCCAGTGGGCAACGATGTGGATGTGCATGCGTCGGGAGAAGAGCGATCGCCGACACTTCAAGCGTATGCGCTTCCCTCCGTTCGATGACGAGGAACCGCCTCTTTCTTGGTCGGAAAATATTGAAGATGTTGAGCCGCTGGAACCCATTCAGATGGAGCTCGACGAGGAAGAAGATGCGGCTGTGTACGAATGGTTCTACGACCACCGCCCCCTCCTCGATACACCCCATGTCAATGGCCCGAGCTACAAGAAGTGGAACCTTTCCCTTCCCCAGATGGCGACTCTTCATCGTCTCAGTCACCAGATTCTAAGTGATGTCGTCGACCAAAATTACTATCACATGTTCGACCTTAACAGCTTCTTCACTGCCAAGGCCCTCAACGTCGCCATTCCTGGTGGTCCCCGTTTTGAGCCTCTATACAAGGACATTGACCCTAACGACGAGGATTTCAGCGAGTTTAACGCCATTGACCGCATCATCTTCCGTGCCCCAATTCGGACCGAATACCGAGTCACCTTCCCCTTCCTGTACAACACCCTACCCCGAAGTGTCAAAGTCGCTTGGTATTCTCACCCCCAAGTGGTCTATGTTCGCACCGAAGACCCTAACCTCCCCGCTTTCTACTTCGATCCCGTCATCAACCCCATCTCTTCCCGCTCTGTCGCACCAAAAAATATTACAGTCAGCCACGAAGACCAAATCTTCGGACCCGGCAATAATGAAGACGACGAATTTGAGCTGCCAGGTGAGGTCGAGCCATTCTTTGACGAGGAGGAACTCTACACACCCGACACCGCGTCCGCCATCGCCCTGTGGTGGGCCCCTCACCCATTCGATAAGCGGTCCGGTAAAATGGTTCGTGCACAGGACGTGCCACTGGTCAAGCAATGGTACTTGGAGCACTGCCCGCAGGGTCAACCCGTGAAGGTCCGGGTCTCTTACCAAAAGCTGCTCAAGAGCTACGTCTTGAATGAGCTACACAAGAGCACACCCAAGGCCCAGAGCAAACAGAACCTCATGAAGACTCTGAAGACGACTAAGTTTTTCCAGCAAACAACCATCGACTGGGTCGAGGCCGGTTTGCAAGTCTGTCGCCAGGGTTTCAACATGCTTAACTTGCTGATCCACCGCAAGAACTTGACTTATCTCCATCTTGATTACAACTTCAACTTGAAGCCTGTCAAGACTTTGACAACCAAGGAGCGAAAGAAGTCTCGTTTCGGAAACGCTTTCCACTTGATGCGAGAGATTCTTCGCTTGACCAAGTTGATTGTCGACGCCCAGGTCCAATACCGTCTGGGTAACATCGATGCCTTCCAGCTTGCAGATGGTATTCTGTATGCTTTCAACCATGTGGGTCAACTCACTGGTATGTACCGTTACAAGTACAAGCTTATGCACCAGATCCGTTCCTGCAAAGACCTGAAGCATTTGATCTACTACCGATTCAATTCTGGCCCTGTCGGTAAGGGACCTGGTTGTGGTTTCTGGGCCCCAGCCTGGAGAGTCTGGCTCTTCTTCATGCGTGGTATTATTCCTTTGCTGGAGCGCTGGCTCGGCAACTTGCTCTCTCGTCAGTTTGAGGGTCGTCACAGCAAGGGCGTCGCCAAGACCGTCACCAAGCAGCGTGTGGAATCTCACTTTGATCTGGAACTGCGTGCCTCCGTCATGGCCGATCTTATGGACATGATGCCCGAGGGTATCAAGCAGAATAAGGTTAACGTTGTCTTGCAACATTTGTCCGAGGCTTGGAGGTGCTGGAAGAGTAACATCCCCTGGAAGGTCCCTGGTCTCCCTGCTCCCATTGAGAACATCATCCTTCGATACGTCAAGAGCAAGGCGGACTGGTGGATTTCTGTTGCCCACTACAACCGAGAGAGAATTCGCCGTGGTGCAACCGTCGACAAGACCGTTGCAAAGAAGAACCTGGGTCGTCTTACGCGTCTCTGGCTCAAGTCCGAGCAAGAGCGCCAGCACAACTATCTGAAAGATGGTCCCTATGTTTCTTCCGAGGAAGCCGTTGCGATCTACACCACAATGGTTCACTGGCTGGAGTCTCGCAAGTTCTCTCCGATTCCCTTCCCCAGTGTTTCCTACAAGCACGACACCAAAATTTTGATCCTTGCCCTCGAGCGGCTGCGTGAGTCTTATTCTGTCAAGGGAAGATTGAATCAAAGTCAACGAGAGGAATTGGCCCTCATCGAGCAGGCCTATGACTCTCCCGGTACCACATTGGCACGAATCAAGCGATTCCTTCTGACACAGAGAGCCTTCAAGGAGGTCAAGATCGACATGAATGACAACTACAACAACATCAACCCCGTTTACGACATCGAGCCCATCGAAAAGATTACCGATGCTTACCTAGACCAGTATCTCTGGTACCAGGCTGAGCAGCGCCATCTCTTCCCTGCTTGGATCAAGCCCTCCGACTCTGAAGTTCCTCCTCTTTTGACCTACAAGTGGACCCAAGGTATTAATAACCTGTCCAATGTGTGGGAAACTTCCGAGGGAGAGACCAACGTCATGATCGAAACCGAGCTTTCCAAGGTCTACGAAAAGATTGATCTCACCTTGTTGAACCGACTGCTGCGTTTGATCATGGATCACAACTTGGCTGACTACATCACCTCGAAGAACAATGTTCAGCTCAGCTACAAGGATATGAACCACACCAACAGTTATGGTCTTATCCGAGGTCTTCAGTTCTCGGGCTTCGTGTTCCAATACTACGGTTTGATGATCGATTTGTTGCTCCTTGGTCTGCAGAGAGCCAGCGAAATGGCTGGTCCTCCTGGAAGCCCCAACGACTTCTTGCAGTTCAGGGACCGTGCTACCGAGACTAGACACCCCATCCGTCTCTACACACGTTACGTCGACAAGATCTGGGTCTTCTTCAGATTCCAGGCCGATGACTCGCGCGATTTGATTCAACGTTTCTTGACCGAAAATCCGGACCCTAACTTCGAAAACGTCATTGGCTATAAGAACAAGAAGTGCTGGCCTCGCGATTGTCGTATGCGCTTGATGCGTCACGATGTCAACCTTGGTCGTGCTGTCTTCTGGGACATGAAGAATCGTCTCCCGAGATCTATCACCACCATTGACTGGGATGATACATTCGCTAGCGTGTACAGCAAGGACAACCCCAACTTGTTGTTCTCCATGAACGGTTTCGAAGTTCGCATTCTTCCCAAGATTCGGAACATGAATGAGGAGTTCTCCGTTAAGGACAGTGTCTGGTCTCTGGTCGATAACTCCACCAAGGAGCGCACGGCGCATGCCTTCCTCCAGGTCACCGAAGAGGATATTCAGAAGTTTAACAACCGTATCCGACAAATACTCATGTCCTCCGGTTCGACGACTTTCACCAAAATTGCCAATAAGTGGAACACTGCCCTGATTGCTCTCTTCACATACTATCGTGAGGCTGCTGTGTCGACCGTCAACCTTCTCGACACCATTGTGAAATGTGAGACTAAAATCCAGACTCGTGTCAAGATCGGTCTCAACTCCAAGATGCCGTCTCGTTTCCCCCTGCGGTCTTCTACACACCCAAGGAGCTTGGTGGTCTCGGTATGATCTCGGGATCTCACATCCTCATTCCCACCAGTGACAAGCGCTGGTCTAAGCAGACAGATACTGGCATTACTCACTTCCGAGCGGGTATGTCTCACGACGAAGAAACCCTGATTCCGAACATCTTCCGCTACATCATTCCCTGGGAGGCCGAATTCATTGACTCCCAGCGTGTGTGGATGGAGTACTCGCAAAAGCGAATGGAGGCTCAGCAGCAAAACCGCCGCTTGACCCTGGAGGATCTGGAAGACAGCTGGGATCGTGGTCTTCCCCGTATCAACACCCTCTTCCAGAAGGATCGAAGCACACTCAGCTTCGACAAGGGTTTCCGACTCCGTGCGGAGTTCAAACAGTACCAGCTGATGAAGAGCAATCCGTTCTGGTGGACGAGTCAGCGACATGATGGTAAACTTTGGAATCTCAACGCCTACCGCACAGACGTCATTCAAGCACTTGGCGGAGTAGAAACTATTTTGGAGCACACCCTATTCAAAGCGACAGCTTTTCCGTCCTGGGAGGGTCTCTTTGGGAGAGAGCCAGTGGTTTCGAAGAGAGGTAAGTGCTTTTATTAGTTTCATCTCTTTCTAAATGATATTTGAGCTAACTTTCCAATAGCATGAAGTTCAAAAAGCTCACGAATGCCCAGAGGTCTGGTCTGAACCAGATTCCGAACCGCCGCTTTACTCTGTGGTGGTCTCCGACTATCAACCGCGCGAACGTCTATGTCGGTTTCCAGGTTCAACTGGATCTTACTGGTATCTTCCTACACGGTAAGATCCCAACGCTGAAGATCTCGTTGATTCAGATCTTCCGTGCCCATTTGTGGCAAAAGATTCACGAGTCCGTTGTTATGGATCTGTGTCAGGTTCTGGACCAGGAACTGGAGCAGCTTGGTATCGAAGCCGTTCAAAAGGAGACTATCCACCCGCGTAAATCCTACAAGATGAACAGCTCTTGTGCGGATATCCTCCTTTTCGCGACCAATAAGTGGAACGTTACTCGGCCTTCCCTGGTATTCGACACCAAGGATGTCTATGAACCCACTACAACCAACAAGTTCTGGTTGGATGTGCAGCTGAGATATGGCGACTATGATTCTCATGACATTGAACGATATGTGCGTGCCAAGTACCTCGACTACACCTCTGACAGCATGAGCATCTATCCTTCCAGTACTGGTTTGATGATCGGTATCGATCTTGCATACAACCTCTTCTCAGCCTACGGACAATACTTCCCAGGTCTCAAAACTCTGATCCAGCAGGCTATGGCCAAGATCATGAAGGCCAACCCGGCCCTGTATGTATTGCGTGAACGTATACGCAAGGGTCTGCAACTTTATGCCTCGGAGAGCAATCAGGAGTTCCTCAATTCACAGAACTACTCTGAGCTCTTCAGTCCTCAGATTCAGTTGTTCATTGACGACACTAATGTCTACCGTGTCACGATTCACAAAACCTTCGAGGGTAACCTGACTACGAAGCCCATCAACGGTGCAATCTTCATTTTCAATCCTCGCACTGGACAATTGTTCTTGAAGATCATTCACACCAGTGTCTGGGCAGGCCAGAAGCGTCTGGGTCAGTTGGCCAAGTGGAAGACAGCCGAAGAAGTGGCAGCTCTTATTCGGTCTCTCCCCGTCGAAGAGCAACCGAAACAGCTCATTGTCACCCGTAAGGGTCTTCTTGATCCTCTCGAGGTTCACCTGCTTGACTTCCCCAACATTTCCATCCGTGCCTCCGAGCTTCAGCTGCCCTTCCAGGCTGCTATGAAGGTTGAGAAGCTGGCGGACATGATTCTCCGTGCAACCGAACCTCAGATGGTGCTCTTTAACTTGTATGACGAGTGGCTCAAATCCATTTCCCCGTACACTGCCTTCTCTCGTCTGATCCTCATTCTCCGAGCCCTCCACGTCAACATCGACAAAGCCAAGATCATTCTTCGCCCTGACAAGACTGTCATCACCCAGGAGCACCACATCTGGCCCTCTCTCTCCGATGAGGATTGGATCAAGGTTGAAGTGCAATTGCGTGATTTGATCCTGAACGACTACGGCAAGAAGAACAATGTGAACGTGCAGAGCTTGACCAGCAGTGAAGTCCGTGATATTATCCTGGGTATGGAGATTAGCGCGCCTTCCCTGCAGCGACAGCAGGCGGCCGAGATCGAGAAGCAGCAGGAGGAGCAAAAGCAGCTCACCGCCGTGACAACCAAGACCCAGAACGCCCGTGGCGAGGACATCATTGTCACCACTACGTCTCAGTATGAGCAGCAATCCTTTGCATCCAAGACTGAGTGGCGTACTCGTGCGATCGCGACGTCCAACCTCCGGACCCGGTCTAACAACATCTACGTCTCTTCTGATGACATCCGCGACGAGGGTTACACCTACATCATGCCCAAGAACGTCCTCAAGCGATTCATCACCATTGCCGATCTCCGGGTGCAGGTTACGGGTTACATCTACGGTAGCTCTCCGCCAGACAACGACCAGGTCAAGGAGGTTCGCACCATTGTCATGATTCCCCAAGTTGGTAACACCCGGGATGTCCAACTCCCGCACCAACTGCCACAACATGACTACCTCCAGAACCTAGAGCCGCTCGGTGTGATTCACACGGTTTCAGGAAATGAGCCGCCGTACATGTCTGCAGCGGATGTCACGCATCATGCCCGACTCATGAACGCGCATCCCTCTTGGGATAAGAAGACTGTGACCATGACTGTCTCCTTCACTCCTGGGTCCGTCTCACTTGCCGCTTGGGGTCTGACTCCTCAAGGTTACAAATGGGGTGCTGAGAACAAGGACACGACCTCGGATCAGCCACAGGGCTTCTCTACCAACATGGGTGAGAAGTGTCAGCTGTTACTCAGTGACAAGATCCGCGGCTACTTCTTGGTGCCCGAAGACAATATTTGGAACTACAGCTTCATGGGTAGTTCCTTCGGTAGCGTGGAGAAGCGGCCTGTTTACGTCAAGATTGACACTCCGCTCAAGTTCTACGACGACCAACACCGCCCTCTGCACTTTCAGAACTTCGCTGAGTTGGAAGATATTTGGGTGGATCGGTCTGACAACTTTGCGTAAACAAACGCAGCTGGTCAGGCGTTGCAAAGTTTCTGTTCCTATTTCCCGGGTGTCTGTATTTCTTACTATTTTCACTTGTTTTTTTTATTTGGCTTGTATCACGACAACCTTAATTCATGTATTGCAGCGAGAACCCAGGCTAAAGGAAAAGCAAGATGTGTGGATTTTTGTATAGTACGAGTTATTGGCGAATTGCATTCCATGTTTATCAGTGAAATGATTTTTATTTTATTTCTTTCCCATGTATACGAGGATGCAGTTTGCTCTGCAATGCATATAGATCCATTAGTTGGCATGGCAGCCACACATCCCCAATCATGACAATGAGTTCTTCCGAGGATTGCCGCGATGTGATTGAGGCTTACTACAGCAGGCGCCCACCTGGTCATGGAACAATATGCGCTGAGCCACTCAGCCCAACATCTAAGCTGGGCTTCTCCTTCGCCCAAAATGCGCGGGAGGGCCATGTGCAAAACTCAACAAACAAACAAATATACCTGCGTGACTATCGAAATCGCCCACCATTCAAGCCTGCACAAACTCCTCTCTATCCCGCTTCCATGCATCAGAAGGGTCAGAGTTATTGACAGATGACGGCCCGCATGCACCTAGAAGAACTCGGTAGTCCATCCGAATCCTAGCTCTGCACTGCCATTTGACAGAAAACACGGGCTTGGTGTGGCGCAACAAGTTGATGTGACTGACTCGCAAACTGCTCCTTTCCTCCAATGATATCTTGCGTATGGTCCGGACTGCCCATTGTTGGCTTTGAACCCTTGTCTTTTTCCTCTTCTCTTTCCTTCCCACTTCTCCCAGTTGGAGGGAATTTCAGGCCCAAACGCAAATCCCGTCTTGCCGGGTTGATCACCATTGTTTCAACCCCTGCTCTTCTGTTCTGACCTCTGAACTTGCGCAGTCTTGGCTCCGAGGAAACCCGGCGCACTGAACAAATGGCTTCTCTTCGCTTACTCGACTAACCTATACCATTCCATCAGCAGATGCCATATTGTTCACTTTGCTCCCGGCAATACGGAGCGCTTGTCTAGAAGATCATATCGGCGAATGGGATGCTGCTTGATACCTCCGCATGCCTCCGGTTAAAGGCTGACGGGCGTCATATGTCATGTTTTCCTGACTGTTCATGGTCCTAGCATACCCTGGTCCATAACTTGTTTCGTGTTTGACCCCTGGATTTGCAAACAAAACTGGTGGCAGTCCTGCCGCTTCCACAAGCAAAGTTCCTTGAACCCCTCGAAGAATTGATGTCTGTGCGAAAAGAGATCACTCCCGTTGAAAACTTTCGACTGATGAAACTCAACCTGATGGATGCCTATCACAGAGGAATTTTGTAGCTGTTGGACATCTGTGACAGTTCCTTCTTGCAGTCTGGTTCACTGGAGATTGGTGAAAATCAGCCGGTAACGCACGCTCCAGTTGGCCACCGGTGCGCCTGGGATTCTCTCTCTTGGTTAGGCTGGAGATTTCCAAAAGATGTCGTTTGAATTTAAAGACATACCTTGTCCGGCTTTTATTTTTTGATTCTAGAAGTCAAATATCCAAGTCCCTCATTCTCTACTCTATCATGTCTTACGCTTGAACAACATCTCAGGCTGCAAGTCCTGCAAATTGACATTCCCAAAGAAGCCCTATCCTGTCTGCACTTAATCAATTGGGGCTAGAGGACGTTTCTATCCTTGTTCTGATTACATCCACAGGCGCACGTCTGCTCTCCACAGATCTCTTATGTGACAGCAGGCCTTGGCTGCTATCTCGTTTCCCTAGGATTGATCCCTTTTTTCCGCCAACCCTTGGCCGTTCGTCCTCGAACATACAGCAGAGGGACTTTGTTGGAACCGCAGATCCCGCCATTTTCGGTACATGCTTGCAAACAATACCGGATACTACAAAAGATTTATGGACTATCATCAAAATGCTCCCATGGGTAGTACATCCGATCATGTTTACTACAATTCACACCAACTGCAACAACATGACCGGCCTACCGAATACACTCACCCCCATCAAGCGAATCCGTCGCACTTGCCGTCGCTACTACCTCATTTCACCTCTGTTAATGACACTACACGCTTCCCTGGGCTTCAGCTTCCACACCCGACCCAATTCCAGGACACCAAAAATCAGGCTCAATACGACAATCAATATTGGGTGCAATGGAATACTCCTCGTACGTCGGACAGCCTGCAGGCAGAGATATCACCTCAAATACCACCACTGATACAGGACAATCCCGAACCTTCCCACCGGTTTAGGGACAATGAATATATGCCACCTATGGGAAGTTCTCACAAATACACGATGCCACGACTATCAGGGGTACAGGATGAGCAGGAGAATGCATCCCAAGCAACAAATAAACCAACGAACCATAAAAGTGTGGTAGGAATGACTGGGATGCCAGACCCACGGCCACTATGCGAATTCAAGCAAAAGTTCACACTGGAGGATGACGAGATTTTGAGACAGCTAAAACATAATTGCAAGGACCCCTATCGACTGGGCAGCAAGGACGACGGGTTGACCTGGAGGCAGATTGCGGACTTTTTCCCTGGTCGAGCGCCAGGCACCTTACAGGTACATTACTGCAAGGAAGTAAGTGCAAAGGGGCCGCAATGGGACGCGGAACTGGTTTGTATATCCATGGAAAAGTTCTCCGAATTGAGTGCTAATTGTGATGGTAGGACCAAAAACTGATTGCGGCAATAAGGGAGTATGAGAAAGAGCGATGGCAGATCGTAGCGAAGAAGGTTAAACAGAAGAACTACGCAGCGGCGTGTGAGCAAAGGGCCAAAGAGTTACAAAAGATGGAACAAGATAAGGACCAGGACCAGTACCAGGAGGAAGAGGTGCAAGAGCCGGAGCGAGAGATGAAAGAGAAGCGAAAGACGCAAGGGAAGAAACGAAAGATGTAAGGCAGGAGCAAGAGTCGCATTTGAATGGTATATGGGGGATCTCTATGGTAAAAGGGCCTGTATTCTAGAGCTATAACGGTCTTTTGTCTATACTTTAGCTATACTTCCACCGTGCCCTACCCGTGCAGCCCTAACTGGCCTAAAACGGCTAATCTGCGTCTTTGGTCTCTGTGCCCCACCAGGTGAAGGTCCGCCAATCAGCTAAGATGACTCATCATTACCTGTGGTTCGATTGGACAGGTCAATCAACCAATCACAAGCGCTCGGGCCAAAGCGGCTTCAAACTCGCCCAACCTCAAACCTCCAAACTCCCTCTTTCCTGCCCCAAACGCCCGCGTCATCCACCCCATCTCCTCCAGGACAATGTTCCTCCAACGTACAGCCTCCGCCCTTGCGAGGCGCTCGCCTGCCCGCGCTTTCACTCTCGCCCAGCGCCCTTTCTCTTCCTCCATCGTTCGCTGTACGTGACTCCCATATGGCATGATCCGAGCATGCTTCAACCCCCGCGCATCCCGACGCAATTGGCTTCCAATTGACTTTTTGCGTGCTATAACGACCTAAATACATTGAATTCCTCGACTACCGTTGACTGACGCGAAATATTTACAGCCAACGAGAAGAAGTGGGCTCCTAAGCAGGAGGGCAAGATCCTGACCTTCGATGGTGAGTGTTGAACCCGATCCTATGACAACCAATGGCCCATCAGCTGGCATTTATTGCTCGAGAATTCTCTATTCGACCGCTCAGTGCACCCTCGTTTGTACAATTAAACGTCGTGGAACCTCGGATGTCGGTCGTGTGGATACTTTTTCCGAGTGATGAGCCAAGTTTGCCATTATATCAATATGATACTCCCGAAGCATAATACTAACTACTATTTCTTGCTGGCATTTAGAGATCAAGGTTGAGGATGACCTTCTCCTCCGGGCGCCAAGCCCGGTACCATTCCCACCGATCTCGACCAGTCCACCGGTCTCGAGCGTCTGGAACTCATCGGAAAGATGCAGGGCATTGACATTTTCGACATGCGTCCCCTTGATGCCTCCCGCAAGGGTATGTCTTCCACAATTCTATCGCAATTTCCGAATGACGAAATTCCCGCGGATCGCATGATCTTACATTCGGAAGTCACCGACGTAAGCTAATCAAACCATCGTCTTTATACAGGCACACTCGAGGATCCCATCATCGTCCCCGGTGCTGGTGATGAGCAATATGCCGGTTGCACTGGTTTCCCCGTCGACTCCCACCAGGTTAACTGGCTGACCGTATGACCGCCTATCCAATCCGAGCTGACCAGGCCGCATCTCCAACCCCTCGAGACTAACATCAAACCTCTCAGGTTTCCCGTGAGCGCCCCATCGAGCGCTGCATGGAGTGCGGCAACGTCGTCAAGCTGAACTACGTCGGACCCGAGGAGGACCCCCACTCCCGTATGTTTCCCTCTGGCTATTTGTCTAAATGAATCGGCATGCTAACTTTCCGTCCATTAGACGACCACGACCACGGTCACCACCACCCCCTCACGTCGAGCCCAAGACCTTCGCCGACTACGTCAAGCCTGAGTACTGGTACCGGTAAATGTTTAACACCGCTATTTGCTTGCGTGGGGTCTACGATCTACCCTCTTTGGTTCTGGCATGGAAATTCCAATACAGTGTCAACATTATTGCGTGTGTCTCTCCCTGTTCCGTCTCCGTGACTTGTCTGTCTCTTTTGTAGAATAGTGCTCTAGTGGGTGAAAATGAGAGTATTGTGGGGTTTTATTACTTTTGATATGCATCCTCGATCTCGGATGGATGGTATTGTGTTTGTAGATGAAGTGTGAGGTGGAATCTTTCGTGTTCTTGTTTAGACATCTGACAACGTTGCAACGGGATAATCATATCATAGGAAACGATTGTGGGATACCATCCCCCATGGCACTATGGTTATAGAAAGCATTCCAATTATTCTATGCTCATTCGTTTCATTCTAACACATAGGTTTCTATCAAATCAAACATTAACATCACTTTTGTATACTCTGAATATTCTATCAAGATGCTATATAGGCAGAAATGCGTAAATAACGATCAATATACAATGCATGATTATCAAACAAAGTCTACCATATATACCAGAAGAGTTTTAACAGGTAGGTTAACCATGTCTCCTCCATGTCAATATCAACGACCCATGAAGTGGATTTCGATGTACCGCAGAGGCGGGTAGACAAGAGCAGCCCAAGAGAAGCCAACATAAGTTCCCATCTGATAAGCAAGAGGGTTAGCATCAGAACGAAGGAAAAACTAGAAACTCAACAGATAGATGGGATATCACTCACATCAGCACCATAAGCGCCCACCAACTTGGCAATGGGTCCAATGTACCAAAGCTGAGCCATACACAAGACAGCCCCAACCCAACCAACAACAAAGGCAATAAAAGCAGCCACACCAATAGGCAGCTTGGACGGATCTCGCCAAATGGCCCAGTTATATCCCGTCCGAAGACGGAAGATAAAGCGCTCTTCGAGGATGATAGCAAACCAAATCGCAACCCAGTATCCCATCAAAGCCAAGAAGTTAGTAAAGATCTCAGAGAGGTGACTGCGGCCAACAAGAGCACAGACAACATAGATAATGACAGCGATGGTGTTCCAGATCACGCGCGGAACCATCTCGGCATAGCGGCCGAGGATCTGGAAATCGATGCCGGCGGAGTAGGTGGGCGCGATAGTGTTGGAGATCAGGCCTAGGGCGCAGATTACGGAGCAGAACTTGCCAAAGCCGTGGAGGGGACCGAATCCTTCCACGATTAGGGCGCCTTGGCCTTTATCGTAGGCCGCCGCGTACTCTGGGTGGATGTTGATGCCGGTGGCGAGGCCTATGCCGCAGACTAGGGCCATTGTGAAGGAGAAGATGAGGCCTGCTAGGGTTAGGCTGAAGATCTTCAGGCGTGAGGTGTTTTCTGGGTAGTAGACGAAGAAGTCGGCTGCTAGAGGGGCGTAGGTGATCGCGGCGCTTAGGCAGATGGAGAAGAAGGATAGCCTGGTGTTTATTGTCAGACTTGGGTATGGATTTTGGGCTTTAGGCTTCTGGAATTACCTGTTGCCTATCATAGTCCGGGTATCTTCGTCTGTGGGCGGGGTTGACAAGTCGAATTTCGTCGATGAGACTCCGAAAAGGATGCAGACTACGATGACTTGGGGCACAAATGCAAATCTGGTAGAATGCCTGTTAGTGACTCACTTGAAATGTCAATATCATGCTCCAAACGAACCTTTCATAGAAATGGAAGACTTGGATACCAAATGTCGCCACTGCCCAGCTGATGACTGCAATGATCACAATGCCTGTATTATCAGTCAGTACAACTAACTTGATCAAAATACCCCAGCATACGTACCGACGGCCACCGACATGCCCCCTGGGGACACGGCAGACAAGATCTGACCACCCACGACGCAATCAATCAAACAATACCCAATCATCTGAACCAGGTTCAACAAGACAATGATCTTGCTAGGCCACCAGCCCATTGAGTACCGTCCAAAAACCTATCACCAATTAGTTCTTCCGAATTGATGTGACAGTCCAATATGTAAAACGCACCATAGTCCGAATGCCCGACGCAGGCCCCCATGTCGCCATCCAAGAGGAGACCAGGGAACCGATAAGAGCACCGAACACAGCACAGAGCGCCGAGTCTCGGAAATTGAGGCCATACACCGCAGGCCCCAGCATCCCGAGTGTAATGTTATTGGGCGCAAGGTTAATCGAAACCCAGAGTAGGAATGCCTGCAGATACGAAACCCACGAGTTTCGCTTCATGCGTTCATGCGCTGCAACACG